>NC_135374.1:32198183-34724433 GCF_049243985.1 Paroedura picta | reverse complement strand
GAGGACCAGCAAACCAGAGCAGAACAACAGTACCCAAAGTTGGCAACCTATTACAACAAGTACAACAGCCACCAAACTGGGAGAATGGACTACTCTAACTACCATTGCAGTGCCCCCCCCCAGAACAAAACAGTGAAATAAAGAACTATAAAACTCAACACTGAAATAAAGAATTGTAAAGAATCAACTTTTAAAAGAAACACAACCCCAAGAAGAAAAAGCAAACAATGCAGTCCCTCGGAAAAAAAGAAGAAATAAACTTTAAGACAAACAGTAAATCCCAAAGCACCCCCAAAACCCACCCCACCCTACCCACAGAAAGGAAAAAAAAGATCAGAGTCCCTCGGTGAAACCGTTGCTGTCCTACAAGCAGCCACAGCAAGCAAGCTTCAGCTTGCTGGAGGCTTGCAGAAGCAATGTAAGGACTGGCTGGCTGGGAGCAGGCTGTTAATTCAATTACCGTAGATATCCGCGTATAAACCGAGGAGCACTTTTTCAGTGTGAGTATTGTGCTGAAAAACTCAGCTTATACACGAGTATATACGGTAAGAAAACACAGCTTGGTATAATTTCTCCTTGAAACTGAAATGGAAAAGGGAATGGTTTAAGAAAAAAGACAGAGCCAAGTGGGGCCGGCCAAATAGATGTTATTAGAGGAGAAAGATGGTGTACAAAGGAGATGGGGAAGCAGTTCTGTTTACACAAGGCCCACACAAACCTGGAATTGGCCCTGATACCCAGCATCTTTAGTAAAAAGGACAGTATGTAGTAGTGGACAGTATGAAACACGTTGGCCTAGAGGATTGCTGATTGTCAGAAGAAAACAATACTACCCTTGATGGACTGATGGTCCCACTCAGTATAAGGCAGTTGGATTGATCTGTTGTGCACATATCTTTGCAAGACAAGAAAAAATTTAAATTAAATTTAAATTTTATTTGCTTAGAGCAGAACGAATAGCAATTTTATGCACAATGACCAAAATATTTTGCTGCTGAAGACATCACAGACATTTGTATCCTAGTCTTCCATTCCCAGCAATATAATTGCTATGCTTTACCTGCCTCATTAAGCCTGATTGAAATGAAAAGTTTGCAAAAGGCTGATATACAGGTATGACTAATACGATCATCTCCAGTCAACAAAAGGGAATCCAATGAAGGAAGGAACAAGCACAAGTTTCACAATGTGCAAAGGAGACAAACTGCAAAAAAGGAAAAAAGAAAAAAGGAGGCATCAGAATCAGTATGGGGTTACTGCCTGCTGCAGGTCCACTGAAATTATTCTGTCTGAGAGTTAAATGGAAATTTGGATGAATGCATTCTGATATCTAGCAGCTTCTTTCATGCTCCTTGTGGAAATATGCACTTCTGTAGTGTGCATGACTGAACAGATTATTATTATTATTATTATTATTATTATTATTATTATTATTATTATTATTATTATTATTATTATTATTATTATTATTATTATTATTGATTTGATTTATTACCCGCTACTCCCTCATGGCTCGTGGCAAGCTACATATGTCCGAATACAAACTCCATAAAACCCCATTAAAACCCCAGACATAAAATCACAGTCATTAATCAAAAACCAAAAAGAAGAAAAAGAAGAAAAAGATATGGCGGAAAACAAAACCCTCACTATTCTCAGTCCCGTCTCCCCCGAACATCTCATAGAGGGATGGGAGGGAGGAGGGTGCAGATGACACTTGCAAACCATCATTCATACCACTATCCTTGAAGGGGGGCCATACAGATCTCCCTGGCCATACCGGCCTCAACCATAGACCTGATGGAAGAGCTCTGATTTACAGGCCCTGCAGAATGTTGGAAGATCCCGCAGGGCAGCCCTTCTGGGAGCTCATTCCACCAAGTAGGGTCCAGGACTGAAAAGGCCCTGGTCCTAGTCGAGGGCAGTCAGTCTTCCTTGGGCCTGGGAATAACCAACAAATTAGTACCCACAGAATGTAAAGCCCTGTGGGGGGCATAGGGTAACAGGCGATCCCTCAGATATGCAGGACCCAGACTGCAAACAGCCTTAAAGATTAAAACTAAAACCTTGAACTGGATCAAGGTGGCAACCAGTAACCAATGCAGCTGCCTCAGCACAGGCTGGATATGGGCCCTCGAAGATGTATCCTAGCAGCTGCATTTTGTACCAGCTGCAATGTGTAGATCAAGCCCAAGGGCAGGCCCACATCGAGTGGGTTACAGAAATCTATTCTGGAGGTGACTGTCACATAGATCACTGTGGCCATGTGTTCAGAAGACAGGTAGGGAGCTAGAAGCCAAGGACTTTGGGAATGGGGTTATCATTCTTTAAAAAACAACAGGAGAAAAATTGTACGATGTAAAGGGAAGAACGAATCAATGGCCAATTCTGCACGAGCGGTAATGGCTGGGGTGGCATCTATATGGACCTGGGACTAATCTAAATGTCCATATAATGTTTCTGCCAGGCCACCACCCTAACAGGCCTCGTGCAGATCGGGCCCCAGAAACCCCACACTAAGGAAACATGGATTATTCCATGTTCCCTTTCGGCACTATGGGGATCAATGGAGCCTGTCCTGTGGCAGGCCTGGCTCTTTCCTTCCCTAGCCTGAAGTGGACAAATAATGCCCTGGATGGTTTCATGGCATATCCTGGTGCCGCAGGGCAGAACAGAGCATTGTTTGTGTAGTGTGCAGGAAGGTGGAATTGTGTAGAATACAATCCCACCATACTACAACAACACCCGCCACATAATCCCACGCTGCAGAATCTACATGCCGCCACCGTGATTCCTGGGGAGACTCCTTTCAGTGGGATACCGGTTATCCCAGTGCATGTCTCCCATGGGACACATTTCCATGCTGGAAAAGATCCGGTGCTGAAATGTGTTCTCCATTGGAATGCAGTATGCTGCGGAGCATAAAGCTCTGCAGCAATGTTCCAGCAGCAGCCTGGAATGGCGCCACTGTAGTGGAATCGCCCAAAGATAATCTGAATCATACATATTATAATATTAGTCAGCATTGATTGTTGCCTTTTTTGAAACCCTACCAGCTAGAAACACAGAATACAAATTGGGGAGAGAGGTGCCTACTTAGTGAGAATATATTATGTTACAATATATACTGTGAATTGTGGGGAACAGCAGAGTAATGTATGAAAACTTCTTTTCTATTCCATTTAGATAACTGGCCCTCAGAAGTCAATTTGAGCATGGAGTAATGGACCCTCATTTTGGTCTCAGGTTGTTTAGAAATGTATGTGCAATGAGATGCTTGATTTGGCCCACTTGCTAGTGAGTATTCTTGTCAAGAGCCACCATCCAAAATGGCATTAACGTCAGACTCAGTGGAGAGGCCAGAAATTAAGGAGGTATTGAGAGTGGAAGCTACGCTGTCACCTGTCGTACGTTTTACAAGCTTTTCTGCTACAGTAGCTCCATCTTTTGCACACAGAGTTTCATTTTTATTCTGCTCACATTTGAAGACCATTCTCAATTATTCCGCTAATCAAACCCTGTAAAGAAAGTTTGCTTATTTTCCTCTTGCTGAACAGTATGTTACTGCTGATTTATTGATGCTGCCATGCTGTGGGGACTGAGAATACATATTGACTTCAACCATACTGAGGTGAATTTACACCACAACCACCCCCCATCTTAATTCTTGCTGTCTCTAGTCCGTGCTGAGCAGAACTGGATGAGTGATGCTCAAGAAGAAGTCCAGCATCTTCACTGATCCATATAAGTCACATAGATTTACAGCAAATCCAGATGAGATACTAGAAGATCTGTGACCAGATACCCAACATGTTTTTCCTTTACAAATATGAGCAACCCCCACCCCCACCCCGATTTCTCTGGTCCTGGGACTATGTGTTGGGGCAGGGAGAGTTAACATTTCCCTTTGCATTGCTGTTGTTCTAGGGTTGCCAGCCAGAGCCTGGCAATTGGTGGGAAGGATACAGACAGGGATATGTTGAAGTGGGGGGTAGACATGATGCCAGCTGCACTATCATAAAAATGGAAATGATACAGATATTGCTGGAAAGTGCCGGGAAATCATAGAATTTTCTGCAATGCCTAGAGCTACCCTGTCTTGTTTCTTTGGTCATCGTTGTTGTTGTTTTTCCAGGAAGTGACATGATGCCCCAGCTGGTGTCCTTTCATTTTGTTTTGTTTTTAATGATTCTCCTACTGCTACTCTGAGCTCTGAATGTTGAAAGATCAGTACAAATTGTCTGAATAGTATCTTTATGTTTTCGCCAGTGGAGCAAATATCAACAGAGGAAGGCTATTTGAAATTCGGGCTATTTGAAATTAAGAAGAGCGGATTAAGTGGCTTGCAATTGCCCATTCTTTCTCTCTCAACAACAGACACTCTATGAGGTAGGTGAGGCTGAGTAAGCTCTGAGAGAACCATGTCTGGTCCAAGGACACCCAGCTGGCTGCATGTGGAGGAGTGGGGAATCAAACCCAAATTAGAGGCCACTGCTGTTAACCACTATACCAATCTGGCTCTCAGTTCTTAATTCCCTCTCGACGCACACACATAACATAGACCAAACTCAAATCAAGACCTTCCATAGATGCTAGTGCTGAAATAAAACTATGTTGAACATCTGACTATAGATTTTTATGTTTCTTCAAGTTTATTTATAAAACATACTAAGGTTTGCTTTAAAAAATATCGAGTCATTGCTTGTGGTTTCAAATGTCTCATTCATCTGGGCACAAAGCTTTGATCATTGTTTTTCTGGCCAAACACTCTGTTAAAGATATTCAGGCTATCCTGTGTTCCCTACTTTGCTCTGTCATCCTTTCCAGCTGAAACGAGCTCTGGTCACATATTATATATACATGCG
This sequence comes from Paroedura picta, assembly GCF_049243985.1. Lineage (NCBI taxonomy): Eukaryota > Metazoa > Chordata > Lepidosauria > Squamata > Gekkonidae > Paroedura > Paroedura picta. The sequence goes on along the minus strand of NC_135374.1, from coordinate 34,719,568 downwards.
TAAATCTGTTTGTTAGAAAAAGTCAATGTGCATTCACTTTACAAATGAAGCCAAGGACCACCACTAGGATGAAAGTATACACAGGTAAATACCATTTATTGGTGGTTATTCTGAGTCCAGACCATTAACCTCATGGAATAGCTCCATCTTACAGGTCCTGCAGGACTGGGTAAGGCCCCCACAGGACCCTGATCTCCTTCAGAAGCACATTTCACCCAACTGGGGTAAGGGGTGAAAAGGCCATGACCCTGGTTGAGGCCAATCTCACCGCCTTTGTGCTGGCATCATGCAGATATTGCTTTGACAATACACAGGTTGTAGACCATAGGGCTTTGAAGGTTAGCGCCAAAACCTTGAAACTTTAAACATGTATACAGAAAAATCAGATGCACATTGTACAGAGATCTGTGTATTCATTGTAACGCATGCATAAAGAAAACTCATGTGCACACTGTACACAGACTGCACCTATATTCATTGGAATGTCTGAACAGGGCTATTGTGAGTCTTAACAAGGACTAGCTACTCTGCTAAATCTCCCTTCTTGTCTACAAGCTGCAGACCTACACAATGCCACAAACTAAACCATGTCAACATTCAAATGCAAGAAGAATGAAGCCTGTGGGAAAGATTGCAAGCGTTTTGAACGTGTAGTCAAGACAGCAGGTATAAATATAAAGCCGCTCAGCTGGAATGAAAAGCCATAGGTTTCGATGGCAAGCTGTACTTGCTCAAAATTTGGGAGCTAAGTAGAGATGCTGCAAAATGCACTGCAAACATATTCGACACTCAGCCTTGCCTTGTTTGAAAGTGTCAGTCAGATGTGAATTGATCACCTGAACTGTGAGGCTTGTGCTGGACAGGTGGGAAGGCCTGATGAATGGGTTTTCATTGGGGTTCTGTAGAACTGTGCATGTGGAAAAGCACGGCCAATTCTTTACCACAGCCAAGGACTACTTAGAAGGTAGGATTTTATTAAAATATAGGATTTCTTTATTACTGATTGGTGACTGATTCAATAGTCTCTTCTAAATAATTGCCTGCTGAGCGGAGCAGCCATGCAGGAAAGATGAGAGGAGGAATTAGAACTCAACTGGGCTGTGTAAAGAAGCGCTTGTGTTCAAATGCCAATTGTGTGCTACCGCAGGATTAGGAAAGAATACAGCACACAAACATGCCAAGCAGCAATGAGAAGGTCAACAGATAGGTAAATCAGTCATTGAAAACTGGCTCCTTGTTTGCAACCAACTAACAGGATGCAAACTGAATAGGTGGATGATCCTCTGATGTTGATGAGATGGGAATGAAAAATAGTCCAGGAAATACACAGTGGCTTTCTAGGGACACGCCAAAAAGAAGTGAGATTGATTCTACTGAGACAACCGTTTTGACCTCAAATAATAAAGTTGCCGTGAAGCTCCTTCATATGCCAGTATGAGGCCTTTGCCCTCAGGGAGTGAATGTCAAATTGTTTTAGACATCCAGCCTCCCAGCACACACATCAAGCAAACAGGGACACTGGAAAGGCAACAGGAAAAGCAAGTCTATTTGCAAGCAGATGCAATTAACAGCAACCTTTCACTGAATATTCCCATGGCCTTCTTCCCCTATCTAGGGTTGCCAAGTCTGCTAAGGTTGCCAGCTTCAGGTTGGAAAACTCCTGGAGCTTTGGGGATGGAACCTGGGGAGGACAGGGACCTCAGTGCCAAAGAGTCTCCCCCTCCAAAGGAGCTGTGTTCTCCAGGTGAACTGATCTCTGTTGTCTGGAGATGACCTGCAACTCCAGGGAATCCCCAAGTTCGACCTGGAGGTTGGTATCCATACGTATCATATAGATCCTAGAGCAGAGATGGACAATTTCTGATTCTCAGGCATATATCTGTTTCCAAACCATGGCCCTGAGCATTGCAGCTTACAATGAACAAATGAATTGTGTGCACACATTGTGTTTGTTTGTTTAATAATCGATTGATATATTATTTACATAAATATGTACAACAAGTGGGGCACCAATAATGACTTAGAGGGGTCACTTCATTTTAGTCTGTATCCCTTTTCTCACACTATTTCTTCTTTCTTTTCTCCTGTCAGTTCCCATATCATCTCCCCATTCCTTGCTTCCTTCTGCTCTTCTCATTCTCTAACCAACCTTGCATTTATCTATTGCCACTTCCCTACCAGTCTTCTGCTTTATTTATTTGTTTGCTTATTTATTTATTTACATAGCTGGGTGGGACAATTCCTTATAAGGATCTCTATAATGGGCAAGCTTCAGAGCTCAACAGTTTCCCTCCTAACACAGCCACAAGAACGTTGCCCCCCAAACCTCTCAGCAATGAAATTTCAATCAGAAACTGGTCAGGAGTGGGATGTAAGCAGAACTTTCTGTCAGGAATGGCAACTGGTCTGTGTATCCTGTCTCCACACTCCCTTCCTCCTTTTAAGAGACAAATGGGACATGTTTCTTTTTTAGATAAATTTTTGTCATGCCCCTGTTTTGTAGCAATGTGATTTAAATAATTTGCTAAATTGTTCTGGTTGAATATTATTGTATGGAAATATAATTTTCAATTGGTACTTTGGAATCTGAATTTATGATTGGGACTTTGCTAACTGCTTGCATTCATTCAAAAGAAAGGCAGTAAACAAACATGGGAAAAGGAAGAAAATTGCTGTTGTTATGTGTTTCCTATATGATTTTTGTGAATGTGTTTCGTTTAAAGAGCTCAGGATGGAGTTGGCATTGAATCTCTCTGGACATTCCCTGCTGTGTTTGGGTCTAAGAAGAATGTTTCATAGATGGTTTATGAGAATTGGTCTGTGGGAGGGTGAAGGGCAAAAAGAGCTTCTGGTAAAGAACCTTGTGGGGTCAGAGTTTCTGGCCAGAAATCATAGGGCTGCAAAATTCCATGGGGGACCTGGAGAGCTCCTTGAATTTCAACTCATCTCCATACTAAATTTATCAATTCATCTGGGGGGGGAGCTGTTTTGGGAGGTAGACTCTACCATATTATACCTCACTAAGGTGCTGGCTTTCCACAAACCTTGCCCTTTCCAGGTTCTACCTCCCAAATATCCATGAACTTCACAAGCCAGACTTGGCAACCTTACTTTGGGCTAGAAAACTGTCCTCCAGCCTAAGAAGCCTCCCTAAATCTCAAAACCTTTACCACATGGGAGGCTCCACACCAGGTGCCTCCGCATGTTTGAGATGGGGCAGGTTGCCCCAATCCTGCATGGGGGAGCGTTAGGCCAGCTGCACCTCATTCACCACAGATTTGCCCTCCCACTTGGGAACCGAGGGAGCAAGGTTCTGCCAAGCTGCAGGGTGGTAGGTACCTGTTTGTTTTTGTTTTTGTTTTTAAGAATGTGACATTGCATACCAACATGATACTGCATTTTTAAAAATGCCCCAGGCAGCTCCATCATGTTTCACAGCACATCGGAGCTGCCTGGGTTATTTTTTTTTTGTCCCTTCCAGGATGCCATACATCAGGCGAGCGTAGGGAGTAGTACGGCCAGGATGGCCTGACTCTTCTCTTCTGGATGGCCGAGGCCTGTCATGGACCCCATTGCCACCCGGGGCAAAAAAGGGAACACAGAATTATCCACTTTTCCTTGCCGTGGGGCAAATGAGGGCTTGAGTCAGGCCAAGCCTGGGATGGTCCCAGGCCAGTGCTGACATCATCCAGAACTGGGAATTTGAGCCACCACCAGATGAGCACTGAGTCAAGGCAAATTCCAGATGCAGAAAAGATCCAAGTGGTTCTTCTGTTGAAGTAATGGCTAGAAAGAGATTCTGTAGGCTGAATGAAATGTTGCTTGGTGACATTTGGTAGGCTGCAGGCTTCTGTCTCACTTTCTGAGGACCTGATATGGGACAGTGGACACGTTGCCTTAACATTACACATTACACATATTACAAAGATGCCTTAAATCTCCAGAGCTTTCTCATATCTAGAGGAAATTAAGCCTTGCCTCCCAAGAACCTTCCATGGAAGTGAGAGTATACAAACATATTTTGTCCATTAATTCTGTGATGGACAACATAATCTGCATGTCTGGCTCCGTGTAGTTACTATGAACAAGATGGCTTCTGTTCAAAGAACTGTAACTGTGCAGCAAAATAGCTTGTTCCAAGCATTTGCTTGATCTGTTTACAACCTTGATTTAACTTCCATAGCAACATAAAGACTAAAAGGGAGACAGGGATGAAGGCACTAAATTACTTGCTGCATTGCCCTATAATCCCATTTATGCAGGAAGGATTTTCTTGAAGCATTTGTGAACTTCCTCTCATATTATTAATATTTTGATAAAATAGCTTTATTAGCATGTCATATCCAGAGAAATAGAAACAACTTCTCTGGCTATTGATGGGCTCCAAATGCTGCCCAGTTAATATGAGTGTATAAATCTCTGGTGCATATATTTTTACTACTTTTTTTCCTTCTCTATAGCTTTATCCTTTCCCCTTCCTTGATTACTCCCATTTTCATATTGATTAAAGCTCTCTTCCCTGACCCAGCCAAGGGCTGCACAGCCTAACCTTGGTATGTAACATTGCCCTCTCAATATTTCAAGGTATGGCTATTTTTTTCCCTAAGGAAAAAACATTCTAGAAATGGTATTTTATGTTTCAGAGACTGTGTGGGTGGAAGACTGAGATTGACCTTGTATTTTAAACTAGTATCTTTTGAACAACATCAGAGGACATTAGGAAATGAACTGGCATCTTGAGTGATGGGATCAAATGCCTTAAAAACAGTTACAATTTGTGACTCTCCTGAAAAATAAATGGAAGGGATTAAATGAATGCTGGATGAATTATGAGCTGTGTTTCTCATTTAGGTACTTACTATCTCAGAAATTCATCAGTACAATTATTTATTTCAATTGTCTGGTGGGGGACCCCCTCTAACAAAAAAAGAAGAAGCATGTAATCTCTGTTTTGTGCACATGTCATCCAGTATGAGGGGCTTAAAAATGGGGTTTAGTTATGGCTTTTCATTATGGATGCAAGGCTTGCTATTTAGCGTTACTCTAGCGCAAAAGATGTTCCATTAATCTATATTCCTGATAGTGGAATTGACAAGCACTAATGTAGCTATTAGCACTATTTATACTAAGTGTTTTAGAGCTGGTTGCTCATAAACATATTCCCAAGCGCTCAAATGTCATCTCTGACCCAAAATATTAAATGCCACACTTTGACATTTGGTTGTTTTTAGTAACCAAATCCCTTGAAAACTGTGCAAAAATCTGTAAAGCCATTCAGCTCTTAATCACAGCTAATATGAATCATTTTGTCAGTTAACACCAGGCACATAAATTGCAGGAATGAGGATTTATGACACTAAAGTTTAATTCACCGAAATCAGTTGTCAACATTTCATTAGAATTCTGTGGCTTAAAAGAACTCATTTAAATATTGCTTGCCCAAGTTTCCCTGCAAACAAAGTGGGGTAAAACTTCTTTCTACCCTTCGGTTGGTGTAGTTCATCCATATTTGTACCCTTCATACTAAGGTGACCAGATTGTAACAATGGTAAAGTGGGACACCATTGACCCGGGGGGGGGGTTATTGATTAAAAATTTGGTCTATATGGAGCAACAAAAAGTTTCATAGAACGCAAAAAATAGTATTGTAATATATATTTTTAAATTTCAACATAAGTACTAACTGCAACTTTTGGGCATGATCGACAAATGGATTCAAGGAGTCATCCCCTTGCTGCTGATTTGGTATCATGAAAACATTCAAGTAGGAACCCTTTGAGAGCCAGCTTGACATAGTGGTTAAGAGAGCCATATCTTTTAATCTAGTGAACTGGGATTGATTCCCCACTCCTCCACATGCAGCTATCTGGGTGGCTTTGGGCTTATCCCAGCCTTGATGGTGCTGTTCTCACAGAGCAGTCATATCAGGGTTCTCTCAGCTTTATCTACCTCATAAGTGTCTATTGTGTGGAGAGGAAGGGAAGGCGATTGTAAGCCACTTTGAGATTCTTTCAGGTACTGAAAAGTGGGGTATAAAAACCAACTCATCATCATCATCATCATCATCATCATCATCTGCAACAGCTGATCAGATCAATCCCAAGAGCTACCAGTCAAACATTATGCACCTGAAATATTGTAGCCTTCGGCGTGTTTAATTCATATTGGTGTGTCTAGAAACAAACTAGAATGTCAGTGTTTCTCTAAATGTTTTAAATTGGCATAACAGTAGTAAGAGAAAGTGTACCCCATACTGGGATTATTGTTCTGAACATTAGTTTTGTGCTAGAAGTGACTTGTCATCATGCAGCTGATTCTCGCCTATGTTCTTCTTGAAGAAAAAGGAAGAGAGACTGATGTGGTACGTCTCTGATTCTATCCATTTAGTCTAGTGGCACTTACATGCTGGGTCAAGTGCCTTGCCTCTGGCTACAATTGGAGATACTAATGCCGTTTCTAAATGGGGTCTATAATGAGTCTTAATAATGTATCAGCAGGCTAGGAACTAATTTTGTCAGTGCTTAAATATGCTAAATCATCTTAAAACAAATCATTTAAATATATGGCTCAAAGTCCACAGAGAAGGTATTTTTCTTTCATTCTCTTAAAGCTTGAATATGTCATCAGTAACAAGGGGAAGGGCTGTGGCTCATTGGCAGAGTGTCAGCTTGGCATGCAGAAGGTCCCAGTTTCGACCGCTGCCTGGAGAGCCGCTGACAGTCTGATAGGCTGAGGGTCTGATTCAGTATAAAGAAGCTTCATGTGTGCTCAAGTTCCACCAAGTGTAGAAACAGCCCTCTTTTCCAAGCACAGGTTACTTTAAATGATTTCTTAATTAAGGTGAATCAATAAATAATTCTTTTTCTGGAATTTTGTGTGGGGTGACATCATGATGCAATGCAGGTTGGTTGGTTCACACTGCTTGGGCAGAAAGGAAGAAAAGAGAGAGGAAATCTGGTGTCTGGTTAAGAGAATGGGGCTAGATCATCATAACCAATTTGTACCTTTTCTAACCTCCAGTATGCATTTTATCTGAGCTTCCAGAATTTACCCCCCTTGTCTTTCTTTTTAGTTTCTTCTTCTCAATTATGCTGATCTGAGAAGTTACCCCTTCTAAATTTAAATGTGTTTGTGGTGGTCATTTGGGGCAACCCCCTGTTGATATAAACTCTATATTAATAGCACTGTGGTCACTGTTCCCAAGTGGTACTGTTGAATCCATGGGTCAAGGACACACTGGAATCATTGCAGCTCTTTATTGGTGAAGACACCAACATTTCACTGAGAAATCCTCCCAACAAACCCCAAATTATATACAGTCATGAAACAAAGGATCTATCTGTGGCTATGGATCATTAGATACGTGAGGGTTTAAACTGATTGGATCCACAGAAAATCCTGTCATTAGCGAACCAGAGAGGCTGTGGCTACTCAGTATGAATCCACTGGTTCCTGTGGAGAAACAGCTAGACACAAGCCAATTAGAGGCTCAGAATCTTCATCCTGCCTCAGACCTCAAGCTAGGTCCTCAGCAGGACTGCATGCACAGCAGGTTAACATCTCTGACCAGGTCTTGAGTTTTACTAGGTCTTAAGTCCAGGATCATTTCCCTCTGGTAGGCTCTGTGACCATCTGCTCCATGGCACAGAGAGTACCTATTGCTTTCTCCTAACACGAACATATATTGATCCAATCAATATGTGGTAATTAAAAACACCTGTTTTGACATGGTTATTTTTGCCTAGCTGCTTTTCTTTTTTCTTTTTCTTTTTAAAAATCATCCTCTAACCTTTGGTTAGTGATTTATAACAAACTTCCAGAGTTAAGTTACCAACGAATTTGAGAGTGAGTTCTGATAATCAAGCCCATCTCTCTTGGCAGTATCTCTAAACAGCAGAGTTACTTGGAGTGTTTTGGGCTGATGGGGGAGGGGTGAGAAATGATGAAATGTTCCCCTACTGTCTGCAGAAATCTCTGGACCGGGGACCTCAGACACAAGATCCATTAACTCTCTGGGGAGAACCCTGCAGGCACCATTTTCACCATACTGGGGTTGAGCTTTGTTCCCCAAGCATACATTACAGCAGGGGTAGTCAAACTGCGGCCCTCCAGATGTCCATGGACTGCAATTCCCATGAGCCCCTGCCAGCATTACAGCACCATAAATGATTGATTATACATTATTTAGATTATAAGTCTGTTAGATAAAGAAATATGTTCAGCACAAGTATTGTAAGCTGCTCTGAGTTCACGGGATGGAGGGATGGACAGAAGGGGGAGAAAGAGTGTGAGAAAGAAAGAGATGAACCTCCTGGGTAAGAAAGAAGGGTGAGGCAATTAAAAACTTGGTTTTTTTTTACAATATTAAAGGAATATTTTATAAACACAACTATGCCGATACAGTTCACTTTTTTCTCTTTTCAATAAAATACATAGTTTTCTCCCCCCCCCCCAAAAAAAAAGAAGTTAAAAAAAGAAGTTAGTATTTGCCACCTGGAGCAAGGTGGGTGTTTTTGTTTTTGTTGGGGAGGAGGGAGTTGTACCACTCTGTTCAGTGACTTCAATCAATATTTTGTATTTCACATGAGTTAGAATATTTATGAGTTTAAAATATCCAAAAGTGTCATTTGCAACAAGTTTGAGAACTTCCCCTTTCTTCTGACAGCCAACTGTCAGGATTCACATATCTCACTTCTGAGAATGACAGGTTATTTTTATGTATATTGAACAAATGGGTTTCTTTATTCAGCTCCACCTGTGGATTATTAGTTTCATGAGCAATGGCCTAAACAATTTGTTTAGAGTAGAACCTGGTATCATATTCAGGATCTTTGACTTTCAGTATTAATTAAGAAGAGTTTTCTTTTCCTTGTGGTAGCAGAAGGCTTTCCAAAACAAGCTAAACTCAGAAAAGAGATCAGAATTAATGGCCTATACATTATGCCCAATCAAGCTTCCTGATATATGGCTCTTTTCTCTTTTCCTTTCACCATCACAAATACGGAGTCTAACAGAGAGATTATTAAGTATAACCCGGACTGAGATATGTGCTACAAACTGCACCTCACAAGCTTGTTTTGAATGGAAAATAGAGAAGAAAATGCACAATTTGGAGCTCCTTGAGTGAAAGCCTAAATTTTTCAAAATCCAATGACCAGGGTAAAAGAAACCAGAAGTTTTTCACTTGTTTTATTTATAATGCTCCAGTATTCCATCAGTAGCAAATGAAATTCAGTGAAATCTGTATTCTCCTACACACAAAAATTGAATAGTTATTATCAATTCACCAATCATAGAATGTCATTTACCAAAATTTCTCTTATGTTTCCTTTGGAGCTAGAGATGAGATGGCTGTGCTTCTCTCATGGCCTGCATCCAAAAGAACTGACCCTCCATTTGTTTCAAACAAATTCTGTGCCCTCAACCCAAATCAGTTTAGGTAAACATGAACCCTCTGGTCGCTCTCTATTTAATATGAATCAGCAGATGTTCCTTCAATTAAATCTTGGCATCAGTCTTATTTTAGATTATCAGATCAGGCAATCCTTTTACCTTGTTTGCATTACATGGCCTGTTTCCCTCCCCCTGGATTGGAAATGTGATGGGAAGATGAAACAAGAAGACCAGAGGGCAGGAAGATTCACTGTACGTCAGAGATACTTGCAAGATGTGTGACAGTCCATAAAGCAAGCCTGTTAAGTCCAGGTTCAGAACAAGTGAAGGAGTTGTACCCAGATTGCTGTAATCATCCCACATTTCCGTCTTTCCTACATCCTAGACCATCGCTTGCCTATAATGACTCTTTTGCTGCTCATCGCTCTCCCTCCCTATCAATTTTAATTTCCTTCTCCTGCTTCTTTATCGCTTTCTTTATCACTTTTGTTGTCAGGCGTACAACTACTTTTAGATCAAATGTTTGTCATAAATCCAAGGAATAGGCATCTAACCCATAAAGTGTATAAATAAAATTGGCTGGCTTTAAGAGGCATTAGTAGACAATGTTGCTTCATATCCATGTAGGCTATTAAATATCATTGCATCTCAAATTCAGAAAAAAGAGGCATTTTCTTACTTTCTGTACAAGACAGTGCACTTGGCCTCCCCACGCCCTTCACTGTCCCGGCACATGGTCTGTTTTTAAGTAATGGCACTAGTGCTTCCCACACACTACAAAGGGGACAAATAGTGTGTAGCACAGCATGCTTTATAAAAGCCCTATTTTCCACCCTGGAAGAGCTCAAGCGGTGTCATTTAGAAATCATCACTTTCAAACTAGTAAGTCTCTTCTGAGAAAATTTTGGACACTTCAAACTAATTCACATTTCCAGAGATGGTGAGTTGAGCATCTGGGTTGCAATGAACTATGCAGAAGTCAACAGAAGTTGGAAAATGGGAAACTGAAAACTCAAGCATCCTATAATTTAGCCACAAGTAAACACTCCCTCTCTAATATAACACTCTTCTAAGGAAGGGTTAACTAGCCACAATGGTACAGTATTAAAGAGAGTGTATTTACCCTGTTAATTGCTTGCCAGCAGATTTTACTTGCTGCTGCACATATATGCAAGTTTATCATACAGGTATATATCATATTAGAAGGTTGGTGGTAGTAGAAAGTGCCATCAAGTCACAACTGACTTACACCAGCCTTGTGAGGTTTCCAAGGCAAAAGATGATCAAAGGGAGGTTGCCATTGCCTGCCTCCATGTCACAAGTCTGGTCTTTCTTGGAGGCCTCGCTTTCAAACACTAGCCAGATTTGACCCTATTTCTTTTCCGAGATCTGATTCGATTTGGCTAGCCTAGGCTATCCAGCCCCAGTTAGAAGCACTTTTACTGAAAAGCTCATGACAGCAGCTTGGAGTATGCTACAGAGTGGGTCTATCTCTTGTAGTAGTCTAACATCCTAATGCTCAACCCTTGCCATTCCTGGTTCATAAAATATAGCCACTGAAGAGCTGTAAACAGAGTTCAAGGAGTAATAGATGCACTATTACAAGAGGGAACAGTTCCAGCAGCTTTGACAAAGACAATGGTGATGCTTCTCTTGAACAAAAAAGTCCAGTCTCATCCCTAAATGTCAGAATAATTACTGCTGTATCGTTAACAGTCTTTTTAGCACCAGGTGTTCAAGCAAATGGTGGCTGAACATGTTTTCTTCATTTCCATGGTCATCTTATTTCCATAATTATCTTGAACCATTTCAACAATGCTCATGGCCAAGTTTTTGAAGTTAAACTGTTTTGTTCAACCTGATAGATAACCTACTCCAGGATGATTGTCCAGGAATTATATCCCCAGTTCCATGACCGGATGATGCCCCCCCCCAAAAAAAAACAGAATCCCTGACCAGCCTGGTATGGAGGAAATTCACCTCCTAACCCCAAAGTGGTGGTCAGCATTTCTCTGGACATGCAAGAAAAAGCCAGAAGAGCACGAAAAAAAAAGCCAGAAAAGCACGAAAAAAATTCCTTCTGCCCACCTACTTAAAATCTGTCTCACAGAATTAGCATTTCTGTCAGATGCCTATCTAGCCTCTGCTTAAAAACATTCAAAGAAGGAAAACTCCCCCCCCCCCCGGACACCTGTCCCACTGAGAAACCACTCTGTCAGGAACTTGTTCCAGATGTTTAGCTTAAAGTAATTTTGAATTAATTCCATCCCATTGGTTATAATCTGACCCTGTGAAGCAACAGAAAACAACTCTGCTTCATCCTCTATGTGACACCCCTTCAAGTACTTGAATAAGGCTATCAAGCCACCTCTTAGTCATCCAGGCTAAACAAACCATTGTGGGGACAAGAAAGTGACATTGTAACAGGTGATGAAGATAGGGCTGAACTGCTCAGTTCCTACTCTCATTCTTCTATTGTGAGGGTAATCATGCTCAATGGGGCAAAGTCATCTCACATTATGAGGGATGGGAGTTGTGGCATAGGTTCACTGTAGGAGTAGTCCACAAACAACTAGTTTCTTTAAATGAAACCAAATCCTCTGGGCCAGATGAATTGTATCCAAGGGTACTAAAAGAACTTGCAGATGTAATTTCTGAGCCTCTGTCCATTATTTTTGAAAATTCTTGGAGAACAGGTGAAATGTCAGATGACTAGAGGTGGCAAATGTTGTCCCCATCTTCAAGAAGGGGGAAAAAGGAGGATCTGTGTAACTACTGACCATCAGCTTGTCATCTATAGCTGGCAAAATTTTAGAACAAATCATCAAACAGTTAGTCCTTGAGCAGCTAGAGCAGATGACTGCAAACACTAAGAGTCAGCATGGCTTTCTCAAGAACAAGTCATGTCAGACTAACCTTGTCTCTCTCTCACTCACTCTTTTTTTTTTTTTAGAAAGTTACTACCTTGCTAGATCAGGGGAATACTGTGGACATAGTTTACCTTGATTTCAGTAAGGCTTTTGATAAGGTTCCAGATGATATTCTTATTAGCAAGTTGGTAAAATGTGGTATGGATCTATTACTATTATGTAGATCAAGAACTGGTTGACATGATTTGGATGAAGGAATAGAGGAAGTGCTTATTATATATACTAGATTTAAAGCCCATTGTATGTAGAAATACAATCAGCGCTAGCATCACACATCCTGGGCCGCATCCTGGGGCCAGCAGCAGCTTAGCGGCATCCATGGTAGCAGCGCGGCCACAAAGCCCTCTCCCCTGCCCCCCTCCCACCCCAGGCTCCATGCTTTGCAACAGGGGAAAGAACTGGGCTGGCGTATCTGGGACACACCGGCCCAGCTCCTTCCCCTGCCCTGAAGCCCTCTCTCCCGCAGTCTGGGGCAGTCTGGGGCTCAGAGGGCCAATTGGGAGCCACGTTGCATGCAGCTGCTGATTGGCCCCTTGGGCCAGGGCTGACAATGGGGGGCCAATCGGGAGCTGCTCCCCATTGTCAGTCCTGGGCTGGGTGGGCAGTCCAGGAATCAGCGGGCCAGGACTTTGCGCCTCCTGACTGCCCCCCCCTGATTGTCAGTCCTGGGCAAAGGGGTAATGGGCTCCTTTCCTCATCCCAGACTGGGCCCACCCCAACCCCCCTTACTGCTTTATTTATACCATTCCCAGAGCAGTGTAAAGATTTTGCAATATTGGTTGCTTGCTAATGAATTAATTGTTTATGTTCATAGTCAGGAGATTGACCTGACTTTCAATGCTCTCCTGCATCTCAGCACTGATCATATAAGTCTCATCTTCACAGTTGGTGAAGTGCTTTTTTTAATGGCAGGTGCTATAGCTGATGCCTTTCATGTCTGATTGATGAGCAATTTGCATTCTTTTCTTCCTTAGTTCCTCATATCTTCTTTAAAAATGATTTCACTTCTTCCTATTTGTTCAGGTACCTTGGTGAAAGGGAGTTTGGCAAATGAGATGAACAAAGACACCACATCAAAAAGAGACTGGAACTATTCACACATTTGTAGTTTCTAATTACACAAATAAAAGCATTTAAATTATTAGATGGTTAGCCTGATGATTAATTTTACATATCAGAGAGAGAGCGATGAAAATGTGAAGGCTACATTTCTATCTCTTCCAGCTGTCTTTCCCTTCGGGTACACTCGCTGAAGGTACTCAGAAAAATAAGCAGTCTCAAGACTACCAGTGTTTTATCTCATGAGAGCAGAAAATTGAATTGCTGAGCTTTGATGGTACACATTCTAAATTCCCTATTTGAAACTCCATACTTGTTTTGCAAAGCTTCCCATGTGATTTGTATCACTGGAAAGACGTGTAGCTGAAATGCTACTGGAAAGCAGGAGCAGAAGCCAATCAACTACTTTTTAGTACCTCTAAAGTTTTAAGTTACTTTAGCATGTAGGTACTCATGTAGCCCAATCCTTTGTAGATTGCTAAAAGACCTATGATGTTCAATGGGGCTTGTTCTTAAGCATATTCTTGAGTTTTACCTCTCAGTGGGACCCTAAAACATGACATTTTAAAAGGGTGTGGCTTAGTGGCAGGACATCTGCTTTGCATACAGAAGGTCCCAGGACCAGTCCATGGTATCTCCAGTTGAAAATGTCAGGCAGTAGGTCATGTTGAAAGACCTCTGCCAGAGAGCCTGGAGACTTGCTGCCAGTCAGAGTAGACAATACTGACACTGATATGCCAGTGGTCTGACTCAGTCTAAGGCAGCTTCATGTGATTGCATTTGGCCTATGCTTTTAACATTTTAATTAGCAAAGAAACACACCCTGAATCTGAAGAGAAAGGGCAGGTAGCATATATAATTTATTGTTGTTGTTATTGTTATTTCAATGTCCATTTGTGGAATTTACCTCAAAATATTTCATTCAGCCCTGCATTTATCTTCCTATTACTGCTGCTTAGCAGTTACTATTCTTATATTTACACAACAGCTTTCTCCCTTTTTTATCAGCCTGCACGTGCTGTCTCATTTGCAGACAAGGTAGCATCCATAATCCTTTCATTGATGATGAATTGTGATGTCACAGACCCTAGATTGCAGCATCACTGAAAGAATCAAATTGATAAAGGAAGAAGCACACACTTTTCACAGAAATATCTTTATAATGGTCAAGGATGGATGAGGAGAAATAGGCTAATGCATATTCACTGGTGGCAAAAATGTCTGCCTTTTTTTAAAAAGAAGCTCACACCTGAAGATAGTGCAGAGTCAACAGGTAGGCCCTTTGTTCTGAGTGTGCATGCTTAGGATTGTTCAGCAATCTAGCAATAAGCATAAAGTAGGCATTTTACAGAAAGCACATATTCATATAAATTATTATTGCTCTTTTCTATATTGATGGCATCTCTTCACAACATACTAACTGTCGAAGTGCTTTTTAAACTGAGCGGTGTATATTAAATGCTGTATTGTTTATTCTGGCTGAAAATTGAGAGCTATATGAGTCAAAGCCAGGCAACTAATGAGACACACTATAAGTATGCCCAAAGATTTCAAGACAATGATATTGGTAAGACAATGATAATGGTATTGGCAAATATGCCATAATCCCCAGCTGGGTCCTGCACTGATATAGAGTAGACAGTCCTGATCAGGACCGTTTCCACAATCATCTGCCAGTGCCATTTTGTTGTTTTTGAATGCTTCCCCCCTTCTAAATCTGAAATCATTGATGTTCAAACTGTTAAAATGCTGATGTTGCTAAACTCAGTTCTCTTGTTATCAAGGTTACTACCAGATCATACTGTATTGTTCTTCTTCCATGTAAAGTACCCTGAGCCACAGGGGAGCACACTATATAAATATAATAAATTTAAAAAATCTGTTTCTTCTTCTTCTTTGATCAGTTTAATCATGTTATAATGCAAAAGTTTAATAACATAAACAAGTTGGTAGGAATACAAGAAGGTGGGCTGCTGTTTCATGTCGTTTCCCAAAAACACTCAGAGAGAGAGAGAGAGAGCGCAAAAACCCATTTTCTGAAAATCATGCAAGTGATGTTCTGCTAAGGCTTCTGGATTGCAGTTTTTGCCTCAATCTCATTATTAATTAGTTTTATTTTAACAGAAACAAAGAAATTAAATGCAAATTAAAATGCTTGGAGTTTTATATCCTACCACTTTGTGCATGGAACATGGAGTTTTTCTGCATTCTTCTATGTTTCTGAAGCCCCTTCTAACCCCCAGAAAGGGGGTTTGAAGCTTCAGGTAGTGAACGGGGGCGGGGGGGGGGTTGTTCTGCTGGTGAGCCTCAGTGGCCAGCTAGACAATGCTTCAGATCACCTGGAGCCTCGAGGCAGTGAAGGGGGACACGTTCTTCAAGCATGCTTCCATGGTCAGCTGGACACCAAGGCTTGCTTGTGCCTTCATTTGCCACCTGGCTAAGGCTCCACTGAGCCTAATGAAAATAATTTAACAACTATTTCATAATACTCGATTGCACTGTAATGCAACCAGTGAAGGAGGAAGTGACATGACAGGGGGCAGGGGGAGAGACAATGTTAAACATACTGGAAAAGCCCAAATGTCTGTGTTTCCACATTGGCCAGCCCCAATTTAGGCCCCATTATCCCCCAGTTCAAAAAGTGAAAACCGGATTTTGGAGGACTCCCTTGCTGTGGGACAGGTGAGGGGGTAAATTGGTTCTGTGCCTGAAGAGAATTTCAGTGTGGAAATGGACAAAAAAAAAAACCCGACACTACGCAGATGCAAATTTGAACCAAAACCCTAGTGCAGAAATAGTCAGGTTAGTCCAAACAGGCCTGATCCCATCAGAACTTGAAAGCTAAGCAGGGTCATATTTGTATGACAAGTATTTGGATGGGGACCCCCAAGGAACACTAGGGTCATAATGTGGAGGCAGATATGGTAAATCACCTCCAAACAACCCTTGTCTGGCTGCCAGCCAATCCTCAGATCTCCTGGCTACACTACACAGGCATGCCAAACAATAAACAAACACAGACTCAGCATAATGGAAGCTTTCTCTGTTCAGATCCAGCAGCTCCATAATTCTGAAGACAGGACACAGAGGACAAATTGGCATGTCCCCTTCCAGAGGTGCCAGCATAACAAACAAAAAGTTGGAGAAGGTAAATGTTGTTCTAACAGATTCATTGTGCCTAATGAGAATGGCAGAGAGAAGAGTGTAGGAGGGAAGAAGAAGATGTAAAGTTGAAACTAAGGTGACCCCAATACTAACAAGTTCCTGAAAATCCTATGATGTGAGGGCTGCAGTCCTGTGAACATTTACTTAGGAATAAGTCCCTGTATCATTCCAGTTTTAGTATATGTGCTGCTGAAGTGAGCACAGTGTAGGAATCAGTCCTGATGAACCCAGTGGACCCTTTTTCAGAACAAACATAAATAAAAAAGAAACACATGGATGAGCAGGTACCTGTTCTCATACCACATAGTCCTTCAGTCTTTTTACAAAGTCAGCATCAGAATTTGGCTAAATACAGTGGAGGGGAAAACACCCTGAGAGATAGAATGAGGAGTACTAAACTGTGAGCTCCAAACATCATATACATTCTTCCTGTGCCTGGCATTTCCATGTGCACAAGATCAACATTTTTCCAGGTCCCATAATGCATAGAGAAGTGACAGAGGAAGCATCATAGTACAGTACAGCCCCTGCAATAGCCAGTGGGAAGGGGAAGGGGGGCAATGATGCTGGATCCCAGTCCAAATAAGAATGTCGCAGGATTTTTCTGAAATTTGTAGACATTCTTCTGCTACAAAATACATGGTCAAAACCTATTTTTTAAAGCTAAAAATGACTTTCAAATATTACCATTCAAACACTTCTCTAATTTAATTTTATTACATTCCCAGCACTGGTGGTGTTTCAGCTTCCCTTTTACACGTTCATATATCAGTCGGTCACCGTGTCTTTTGAAGCCCATTCCGGAAAGCCCAGGCTGCATTGGATCACATCAGATTGGTGGTAAAGCAAATAAAAAATAATGGCTGGCCATTGTCATCTGTTTGAACTAGAATGATTCAGAAGAAATATCGGGTCTGACAGAGCAAACAGCAAAATACTGCAAAAAGCAAAAGCACCACTGAGACCTTTTAAAGGGTCCTCCTGTCCTTCCCCAGCATTTCCCTGTAACTTGTTAGTTTTATTAGAAACGGCATAAATATTATACTGGAGAACAGACCCCACTACTTCAAATGGCAGAAGTATCAAGCTTTGAGAGTGTTCCTCCAAAAGGCAACTTTTCTTAAACAATACCTGACTGTTCTAATTCAAGATTTTTCCCCCCATCAGTAGATAGCAAAACCTTTGACAATGGTGCTGTTTTGCTCCCTCCTTAATTGCTGGAGGTGGTGAAGTAGGAAACGAGTTTTGCCGCTTCCCTTTGTAGCCTCCAAGGCCTTCTCAAACAGCATGAATGGCTTGTGGTCTAGGAAATGGTTTGGAACGTGAGTGGAGCTGTTTGCAAAGGCATTCAGAAATGTAAGGCTTATAGAATTTCATATTGCTTCCGTTGATAAACGGTCTGGTTTAGCAAGATTGTGGTAAGAAGTAACAAACACTCCTCCGAATCCAAGCGGGAGGAGAAGGTTAAAGTGTCATTGCAGTTCTGATAAGAAATAACAAACTGTTTTCTGCAAAAAGGAAGGGCTCGTAGTAGATCCTCCCCCCCCCCAAAAAAAGAGGAAATACATGTATGTCCTGATAATTCTCAGAAGGCAGAAAGATGGAACACGGTGTTACGTATCTGTATCAGAAACACACTGTCAAGTATTCTCGTCCGTTCCTAGGCCACAAACCAGGGGGTAAGCTGCACGGAGCTTTTATTCCAACCCCAGGTCGATTTAGTCCCTGCTATCTACACAGAATGCAATTCCCATTTTGACTTTGTCCGATTTAAAATTTTCCTCTGCAATAAACATGATTGATCTGGAGTGACCCTACCTTTTCCCCACAATATTTAGTCGTGGAAATAACCCTCAATATTTTCAGAATCGGATTGAGAAATCATGTTTGCCATGGTAGAGAAACCCTGATTGGTCAGGGCTGACTCCCGTGGTAGAGAAGCACCCAGGCTGTAAGCTTTTCTTAAAGGGGAAACACTAATTTTTTCTCCCCAGAAGCTGCAGAAGCAGTAACTTCTGTGGGTAGAGGTTTGCCTCGTGTTTTTTTTGTTTTTTTGTTTGTTTGTTTTGTTGCCCTCCACAATCCTCTCCCCCCTCTGGGCTTGGCTCCCCCCTCCCCTTCTGAGCCTCCCTAACTTCATGCAGAACACTTTTCTGTTTCAATGGGGAAGGGTGGGGGGAAGAGGAAGACCGAGTTGAAATCAATCTGGATTCAGCAGGATCCACACAGGAAAAAAACAAAGTAATTGCAGAATCAGCCCAGTATGACTAGAATTACACTGTAACAAGGACTTTTATTAGAAGAACAATGAAAAAAACAATGGTTTTCACTACAGTTACCTAGCCAGGAATTGATAGAGAGGCAACATGCAAACCAGAGGTGTTACTGATACTCTTCCTGATTGTGCTGTTCATGCTCAACCTCAGTCTAGTCTCAGCTTGACTTTTGGACTTGCAGTAATAAGCCAATGCATTGTAAGCCACAATGCATGGCTCTCGAAAGTGGCATTCAAAAGCACTATGCATCTCTGATTCCATGCATAGGCATTGCAATGGATAAGTTTGAATTTTAAAAAATTAGCGGGCATCGCAGGACCTTTAAACTGCTTCAAAATATGGGAGAAGAGGATTGGTTGCCTGCATTGATTGACATGTATAAAGCACACTGTTCTCTTCTGCCTTTCCCAGCAGCAGATGAGGAGGGTAAGATGTGTGAAAAGACAGCAGACACTGGCATATGATTGGATCTCTAAAGTATTACATACTTCATGCTCTTCGGCAATGGGGGTACGGAAGGGACACTATAGCTTGAAGTGCTGCAGAAACAGAACAGGTCTGAATAGAAATCATGGTGGGTCCAAAAAATGAATGCTGTGTCTATCATATAGAGTGATAATTCTAAAACACATTTTCAGGCTTGCTGCAAAACTATAACCCATACTGTAACTATAACTCGAATTCCCAGAGTGCAGTTGGGATAGTAGTACACAGAGAAGAGACAAAAAGAGAAGAGGTTGAGCAGTGTACACAGACGTGTGTGCATGTGTATACACACATAACACAGAGAGAGAGATTGTCCCTCAGTATAGACTACTACTGCACATGACTTTTTAAAATGACTAAATGAGTTCTCCAATGAGAGCTCTCTGGGTGACCACAGTCCCTGAGTGAAGGGAACAGATATTTTGCTGTTTGCTTGGTCAAGTACTTCATATGCCACCACTTCAGAGGCCAGCTTGAGGTGACAAGTTCAAACAATACTACAAAATGAAGAAGAGTCGTTTTTTATACCCCACTTTTCAAAATTCAAAGGAGTCTGTAAGTGGCTTACAATTGCCTTCCCTTCCTCTCCCCATAACCGACACCCAGTGAGGTAGGGGAATATGAGAGAGCTCTGAGAATAGTGGCCAGCCCAAGTTCACCCAGCTGGCTGCATGTGGAGGAGGAGGAGGAGAGAATTAAACCTGGATCTCCAGATTTGAGGCCCATGCTCTTAACCATCACACAAAATATAAATTATCACTATAACAACAAAACAAGCTATGAAGAACAAGTCTTTGATCACCTTACAAAAATCCATAAAACAACTAAAACAAAACATGTTAGTTAAAAGCCTGGGTAAAAAGAAATGTTTTAGACTAGACTGGGGCAGGCCAGCCCCCAGACCCTAAGAGAGTGGAGCAAACTGCTCAACAGGTGCCGAGAAAAAAAGTAGATTGTGCATTTCAGACATAGAGCAACACTTTTTTCACAAGCCTCTGCCTGAATAGCTTGTGAAGTTTCCTCTTCCCTTTCCACCTCTGACAGCTATTACAGACATTTCCATATCCAGATAGTGTAGTCATCTCCACAGAAGGTGCAGAACATGGCTGTCAGGATCATATACCACTGTTGAGATACTCATGGGCATCAATTCATGTTGGGAGTCAAAGCCATGGCCTTGCGGGACCTCAGGTCTGGTGGATCCAGAGAGGGCATTCTGATGTCAAAAAGACATAGGGGGTAGCACTACTCTTTGCCCTTTCCGCCTCCCTATTCCCATCCCCTGTGTTATTTACTTTCACATTGTGAGGTAAACAACATGATATATTAAAGTACCCATTGCTTCCCCTCTCTCACCTCTTGCCTTTTTGTTCCCTTCTGTATTCTGCAGTCAAGCTGATGAGAGCTCTGACATTTAGTCGGGCTGGATCAAGCTCCATCTTTTCAGAGTCTATCCTGCTTTCTCAGCCAGAGACACATGCTGCTCTTTCCATGTGCCCTCTTTAGAGCCCATGTCACACAAGGAACAAGAGGGTGTGATCCCGTGCCATCCTATTCCAAAGCTCTGCAAAGAAAAGGGAGTTTTCTTGCATCGAACTAATGGGAAAAGAAAAGGAAGGAGGGGGCATTCAAAAAGAAAGAGACCAAGGGAAACCTCAGGAAACAGACTGGTAATGGAGATCCCTGATATTATACTGCCACCTAGTGCCGTTAGAATACACACTGGCAAGCCAACAGTAGAACTAGCAAATAGGAGTTAATTTTAAAACATTCATGCAAAATGTAAATAGGTGTAAGGATCAACCTAGTAGAGCAATTTTCCCTTTCAGAGAGTTTTTTGTCTTCAGCTTCTAAGACTGTGTTAAAGCTAGCCTGTCTTGCTGGGTCCAAGAGGTACCTCATTTTGAACAGAAATGTTTTCAGTTTTTCTTACCTTCTTAACCGATCTTGAGAAGACATTGTCTCTTTTAAGGATAAGAAGGGAGCATTTCATATGTCAACAAGATATAGTTAAACTCTGAACTGCAAAGGTACTTTATCATCAATGGCACCTGTAACAAATGCCGTATGTCAATTGATGGAGAAGTGAAAATTCCTGAGAGACAGTATGTCTCAGTCTAGACATGGAGATCCATATACTGAAGTGCTCTTCCATACAAATTTTCTCCAGCTAGGCCTGGAAATAAGGCCACAGATCAGATGTGCTTTGGGATGCTCTTCTAAGTATCCATACTGAACTATTTTGAACAGGATCTGGATGAGGTTGTACAATTCAGAGAGCATCCAAATGTGCAGGCCATCCCTTGATGCCTTGGTCACCCAGATGAGTGAGAATGAGCTTGGGTTTAGCACAGGCTTCAGCCTGACCCAGAAGGCCAAAGAGGACTTGCATGTGTTCCATTCCAGGCTCCTGACTAGGGCACTTTTCTGTTCAGACTTGTTGGAAAGATGGTCCTGGTGAGAGGCAAGGTGCCTGGATAGGGTTGATATGGCAGGAAGGAAGGGTTGATGTGTCAAGAAGGAAGAGTCTGGGCACAAGGTTGTGGAAACCCTGGAAGGTCAACAGAACCCCAGAAATTTCACAATGCCGGGAGTCCATTTTTGGTTCAGATTGTGTTCACCTTGCTGAGTGGGGACAAGTCATCTGGTAGTAGAGGGTTCAGAATGGCATGTGGGTTTGATTGCGGCTGGAGGTACTTTAGTGAGGGTCAGTTGGGTGTCTCACCCATCTCTTATCATAACAAAAATTGAGCCCCATTGGACCTCTAAGACCAATGAAGTTTTATTCAAAGTGTGAGCTTACATGTACAAGCACACCTTCTCAGTAAAAAAAAATCCTCTTTTTTGTCTGAGGAAGTGTGCCTGAACACAAAATCTCATGCCTTGAATACATTTTTGTTGGTCTTAAATTTCCTATTGAACTCATCTTTTTGTTGTGTTGCTTCAGACCAACACAGCTACCCACTTGAATGTATTTGATGTAAAAGTCTGTTATGTTCTTCAGAAAATGTGAGGTTAAAAATACTTAAGATGGTATCTTTGATTGGGTCATCTAATATTGGATACTTCAGGCAGTATTTCTGACTTGATCTTTTTCAAGTTTAAAGCTATTCATGCAATGTTAATGAAAAGTTAGCTAAGGCTCACTTACACAAGCAGCAAAGCTGTTTACTAATCCATGCTTCTTAATCCAGTGACTGGATCACTAAATGAATGGAGTTTCAAGCATGAATCTACCAGAACGGCCGGGGGGGGGAGGGGTACTACCTATGGTTTTTTATGACATAGTATTTATGGCTAAACTCATAATCTGCATTCAGCACATTGCCTTTTGAGGAGGCTATTAATTTTCATTCCCGTGCATGGCTTTTTAAAGCCTGCGGTACAGGTTACCTTTCAAGACAAGCATTAACATGTCAGGGAAGAAGTGGTAATGTTGGCTGAAATACTTACCCACAAATCATAAGAGGTGAAATACTGCTCCCCACCTCTGTCCCACAAGTGTGAAGACACAAAGAGCAGGTTGCAACTGAGCTTTTCATCAGAATCTTCCCCTGCTTGAAGTACCAGGGGCTCTTCTTTGTTTTTGCATAAAGGACAAACCAGCCCTTCTTTTGCTACTGTTGAGAGCTGCTTGAACATGCAGAGGTAAGGGACTTCCTAAGCAAAACTTGCAATGTTTGAGTTTAGGTGTCTAGAACACAGAGGCATGGAGGCACTAGTGGCACTGGTGCAGTGGTGACTAGGGACAGGCATGAATCAGAAAATCCAGTTTGAATCAGGATTTG
The DNA here is from genome assembly GCF_049243985.1 of Paroedura picta. NCBI lineage: Eukaryota > Metazoa > Chordata > Lepidosauria > Squamata > Gekkonidae > Paroedura > Paroedura picta. Next base: position 34,696,471 of record NC_135374.1, on the reverse strand, counting down.
GAATGTTCTCAGATCAAACACTAAAACCAATTCTAGACCAAAGCTCCTTGTTCCCCTTTTCCAAGTGAGGGAAAGCGAAAGGAACTGCTCAAATGGCTACCAGCCATTTCAGGCTGTCAGCAAATGGGATCTCCTGCCCTGCTCTCAGGCTAAAGTGGCTGCAAGCCATTTCAGTGAAAAATTTTGCTCCCTCCCACTTAGAAAACTACTAAAATGGCTGCCAGCCACTTCATCCTGACAGCAGACTGGCATGTCTGCCAGCTGCTATGTTTAAAATGCTTGCAACCCTTTAAACTTCAGTCACAGAAAGGTAGAAACACAGTGTAACGGACTACAACAAAGCTTTGTGTCAAAGGACAACATGGTGAAAATTACAGAGATTTTTAAAGGCATTTTGAAATTATAACTCTATAATGAATAGGCATGAGCACAGGAAAAAAACATTTCTGATTTGGCCCAAGTCAATTCAGCCAAATATGAAAGGGTCCAAAGCACATTTCCCTGGCTTGGATTCAGCCAAATCAGTTTGGCCAAAGGTGAAAAACTCAGAATTTTTTCTCATACAAATAGGGGAGGACAGGCATAGATAGGGTTCCCGTGCATCCCTTCTCTGATGCAAGGCTGCAGCTGGCTCTTTAAACATTGGGAAGGGCAGGCCTCCCTTCACTGATGCAAGTTGTTGGGAACGAGTAGAGAGCACACCAAACAGCTGATCTTAAGAGATGCCTCCCCTCAACCTTCCCTGGGAGTAGAAAATACTCTCTGCTCCCAGAAAAGGCTGTTGAGGAGGTATTTAATTCTGACACATCAACTGCTTGGCATATTCTCTCCCCCTGCCTTCTCCATCCATGCTAGCCTTCCCACCTGCCTCCAGATGGGACGGGGAGGCCAGACATGCCTCCCCTCCCTGATCTAAGCCAGCAGTTGGCTTCAGGAGGCTTGGGGAGGGTGGACATGTAATGGACTTGTCCACTCTATGCCTGCCTTCTCAAATCACAACCAGCAGTTGACTTCAGGAGGCTTGGGGAGGGAGGGTGCAGAGTAGACATATCCACTTTGTAGTCACCCCCCTGGATCCCAGTTGGCAGCCAGCTATTAAATGGTCGGGAAGGACAGCTCTTCACCACACACACGGATCCTTTCCAGGCAGCAGACATCAGCCCTCTCTTGCCTGGGAAGGTGAAGCATTTAAAGAACCTGCAAACAGTTGTTATGATCACCTGTTTGACAGTTCTTTGCTCCCTTTCCCAGGTTGTGGAGAGCTCTTTGCATTCTGACAAGGCCTACCTAGGAGGCATTTAAAGATCCTGACAAACAGCTGTTTGGCAGGGTCCTTGTCAATCCTAAATAGGCTGAATTGATTTGAGCCTATTTGAATTGATTTGAGTGGAACTGCATATCAAAGAAAAGCAACTGCAGCTGCTGCTTCCCACCGCTGTTGTTACAAGCTTGTATTTTGACTCAGCCTTTTGGGCTTAGCTTAGTAAGTAGTCTCTTCAGTGCTTTTCATGTCATGCTTTCATGTACATATGGAAATTTATGTTTGTTTCAGAGCATGACTATCATTCAAATGTGATAAAAATGTTTTGGAGCATAACTATAATACTTATGTGACTTACTTGTATTTTTTACAATTTTGTACTAACCTTGTTGCTTTTCATGAAATATAATGTTACTGTTACTTGGTTTATTACAACTCTCTACACCTAAAAATTCTTTATAGAAAATATTAGTCTAGTCTTCTCACACTAGAACTTTAGAAACATTTATTAAGCTTAATCTAAAACATATTTCTTTTATGTTCTTCATTTATTAACACTGATTTTCTTAGTGCACCTTGGAGTATTTTGTTCTGTATTTTGTTTGTAGCCATTTTAGCCTGACCGTAGGGTGGGCACATCCATCTTCTGTCACTCTGGAATGGCTACAAGATGAACCCCTGAACAGAACCAGGCATGTCCATCCCTAGTGGTGACTGGCTGGTGAATGGGGTGGGGATTCTGCTTGGCTCTTTGTATTTAGAGTATTTAGAGCACAGCGGGCTTATTTTCTAGTTAGTTATTATTATTGTAAGGTTATTCACATGTTTATAGACTGTTTTATGTATTGTTCTTATGTAAACCACCCTGAGTCTCCAGGGAGGGCGGTATATAAATAAAATAAATAAATATATTGAACTAGTGCACTTTATATAATAAATATTTGAAAATTTTAAAAACTATTTTTGCAGCTCCACCTTTGGGTTCCTATCTATCCCCTACACATGGATACATGCTGTCAATGTTTAGTTATACCATATCCCTTCTTGCCTTATATTTTTTCCTGTCAATTCTTCTGAGATCTTAAGGATGGCTACCAATGGTAATTACAATGGAAAGCAGATGCATTTCTCAGGAGTGTTCTGTGCCATGCTTTAAATAATGTCATCTATTATAGCCTTGAGTCACAATTGATGTGGTCCTTGAATCTCCTGTTCTGGAGAGTCTTTTTTCTTGCCTGACATATGTTTTCCTGCTTTGTAGACAGCCTTTTCAGAAAGAGTAGCTGGAAATTACTGAGACTATTAATTTCTCGGGGAGCCTTTCAGCTGATAAAATGACTGTTGTATTGTGAAAACATGGTGGTTTACATTACAAGGTCTCAAGGTGATTGCATAAAATTTCTCCTTATATTTCAAATATTGTAAGGCGTACCTGCTGGAAAATGGCTTTGTACTTAACTGAGTGGAATAGAAGGTTACAGCCCTGTTACGGAGTTGTTACAGAATTTCGCCAAAGGCAAGATAATTTTCTCCCAGAACACAGAAGAAGAGTTGGTTTTTATACACCATTTTTCACTACCAGGACTATCAAAGCAGCTTACAATCACCTTCTCTTCCTCTCCCCACAACAGATACCCTGTGAGGTACATGGGACTGAGAGAGTCCTGAAGTTACTGCTTTGTGAGAGCACCACTAGCAAGGCTGCAACTAGTCCAAGGTCACCCGGCTTGCTGAATGTGGAAGAGCGGGGAATCAACCACGACCCTCCCAATTAGAAGCCACTGTTCTTTACCACTACATCAAGCTGGCTTGGTGATTTAAAGAAATAATTATGATGACCTGTGAACTTCTTTCATATAGTACTCTCAAGACCTTCAGTGCCACTATACCTTCTGGGAGAGTTATCTGTATGTCTGAGGTGTTGTTTTTATGCTATAGATACCAAATTTGTAGCTGAGCTACTGGTGCTTGTCCTCAGAAGAAGCCCCTCCCCCCAATTTAAAAGATTGGTTAAGCAGTTCTATTTTCATGGTTCCCCCCAAGGAGGGTGCATCCATCCAACCTTCAAGTTTCCAAAGGAGGGGCAGCTTTTCCCCCTCCAGGTCAAAAGCAAATACACAAGCTTGCAACAGCCACTGGTCAATGACTCCCATTCCAAGAACCAACACAGTGGGGTTGGGAGAAGCTGACTGCTAATTCAGGCTTAGACATGGCTGGGCTGGAGCAGTTGCTAGTGTGCTCTGCCTCTGAGGCTGAGCATGAAGCAGCAGATGGCATGCTTTGCTTGCATAACCAAGCCTGGATCAGCTGATGGCGGCCTCTGTGGCTGGATTGGAGTAGCAGATAGTGTTCTCCATGGTCAAATAAGAGCAGCAGCATCTTCTGCCACCACTGCTGGGCCCACTGAATGCTGGGGGGGGGGTAAAGGTAAAGGTAAAGGTGCAAGCACCGAGTCATGTCTGACCCTTGGGGTGATGCCCTCCAGCGTTTTCATGGCAGACTCAATACGGGGTGGTTTGCCAGTGCCTTCCCCAGTCATTACCGTTGGGGGGGGGGGTTATAAGGAGTAAAATAAAATGCAGGTTAGTAAACAGAGGGAGGTAAAAGCTATAGAGTTTTTGCCTATTCATTGTGAGGTATGACATCACCCCAAATCATTTTTTAATTTAATTTTCTCCTGCTGCCACTCATAGACACAGCAGGAAACACCACCTGTGGGCAAAAAGCCAGGGCCCCACTAGAAGGCTGGCAACTGACAGTTGAATAGGAATCACAAGGGAGAGTTAAATGACCCCCACTCCCAATTCTGTCACTTGAGCAGGCCAATTTCCCACACTGCTTTTCTCTCTTTTCACTTTTTTGACTCACCATTGCTCTCAACATTCTATGTCTTTTGTATCATATTCACTCCTCATCAGGCTGTCTTGGGTTTCTCTGCAAATCTGAGGAGTTCCCCAAGGCTCTAGAACACCCAGCTTTTTATGGTATTTGTTTTTGCTGCTTTGGGAAGATGGAAACCCCAGGACATTGTGGGGATTGAAACCATACTATATTTCACAGTATTTCTCTGAGGATTTGTCAGTGTAAAATGTTTGGCTGGTCATGCTACCTTCTAAATAGCCTTGCTTGTGCCTAATCAGTATGTAAAGGCATATGAGCTGGTAGAGTCAGGATATAGGCACCCCAAAGGAAAGTGGAACTGAAGGTTGTTAGAACAACTTCTTATCAGACTTCAGACAGGAACACTTTTGTCTTTGCAAGTCATAAGAATCAAAAATAACCCCCCCACACACACACACACACACAAATCTGATTTGAAGCAAACCATCACAGACCTATCTAAAAATCCAGTGCTTCCTTTGTTATATATCAGCTAAGCTTTAAAGCCATGTTTTTTCAAGCATGAAGTGTTTATAAAACCTTTCCAGAATCTTTCATCTAAAAATAGTAATTTCATCCTCAACATCTCTCAGTGCTTACTGAGAGAGAGAGAATGCTTGATTCTTTGTCTGGAATTCACTCCCTCAGTAATAAACAATAAAGTTTCAAAATGGCACACTCCCTCAAGCACCACTACAATACCTGCAAGCCTCTACAAGTGCTTTCAGTCTTCCTCACTCTTGAACATTGCTTCCTGTTTTTAAAGACATGGGTTTCCCCATTTGCGCAAGATCACAATTGTGGTGGTGGGAAATGCCATCAAGTTATAACTGATTTATGGCAACCTTGTGGGATTTTCAAAACAAGGGACATTCATAGGTGGTTTTCCATCACCTGCCTATCACAATATGACAGAGGAAATGATACCCCCTTTTCAAATAGTCCCAGGAAAATGGACACATGGATCACGGGGAGAGTGAGAGGATAATAGCAAGCTTTCCTTCCAACCTACATACACACACAGGAAAGTATGCTTAAACCCTAGATATGTATCCCTGCATGCACAGGCATCACACTGCATTCTCAAGACCCACAGGGGAAAATTCAGATCTTCTTGAGTGCAGGAAAGCAGCCCTATTCTTTGTGCAGGGGGAGGGGTAGATCCAGTGATATGAGAGCGGAAAGGAAAATCTACTTCTTGGTGTTCCACTCTTGAGCCAATCCAAAGCTGCTTGTGTGATGGAGAAACAAAGGTTTGGATCCCATCATTTTCACTTAGCAGAGATAGCCTGCAAGATTTATATTTAACCCCTATGCAAGCAAGTTAGAAGTGTTTTGTGGAACCCAACCTAAATCTTCCAAAGAAAGCATAAAGTCAAGAAGTAGACTTTCTCATCACGATGCCACTTCTTCCCTCTTCATCCATCCTCATAATTGATGTCCTGAAATATTGTGTGGCAAAGACTAACAGAAGATTGCTACATACTGGAATTTATTACTTATTATTGCCTTTAGTTAATTATTTCTAGAGATTCACATTCAATTTGCAAAGAATCACACTCCAAAGTGAGTCATCCTGCTTTGGTACTAAATGGGCCCCTAAATGAAGTGAGGTCCCTTTGCAGTGTTGTTGTGCCCTTGTGGCGGGTAGGGGATCCCATACCCCCTGCTCCTGTTTCCCACTGCTGGTCATTGGGGCAGTGAGAGGAAAGTTTTAAAGTTCACCATTGGGTTGACCGCACATTACTTCCAGATAAAACCCAGAAATGCTGTCAGTGTTCTCTAGGAATCACTGGAAACTGCCAACCTGCTTGCTAGCGTATTCTTCCTAATCATTCAAAACCACAGCAAATTATAAATAACTAGAAATAAAGCCCATTTTCTTTTTGAATAAAATGGGTGCTAGGAGCCAGCCTTCTCTGGGCCCCGGGAGCAGCCTCGCTTCGTGGCTCCTGATTGGCCCCTCCAAGTTTTTATCCCAGACAGGGCCTGCCCTAACTCCTCCCAGACAGCCCTTACTCTATTATTCAGTCTGCGGCGCACCTCACCGCGGGGCTGTTTAAAGATAATAAAATAAATAAGGAAAATGCTCTGGATATCTTCAAATGGCTAGATTCTTCATCTGAGTCCCCATCCATTGTGCTTTTGCTTTACTATCTGGATGCTGGAGCCTTTCTTCCATAAAAAGCAGGTGGTGTCCAAACAGTGAGGGGGAGACTGGTGAAGGGGCAATATGATTGATGGCTCAGAGTTGAATCAAGACTGCTGATCAGTACTTCCTCATCCAATCACTGTGATTCTTGGGAGGGAACCGTGAAATAGCCACTTCTCATTCTATGAGCCTGGGGCATACCTGTTCATCACAGTCAAATTTTCTCACTATTATCTCATGTGCCAAAGTGGGAAAAGCTGCATCTCACTCATTTACCTTTTCTATAGTTACCTCCATGCTTTAAAAAAGCCAATCATGCAAAAAAATCCCCTTTTCTTTGTTTTTGGGGTGGGTTATAAAACCGTTTTTTTTAAAGAGAACATATGGGGCACCTAAAGGGGATTAGCAATAGGGGCTAAGTCTGTGCATGTTATAGGAATGGTTATTGTATTTATTTAATAGTTATGCCTGCTTTACAAAAACAAAGCAGTTACCAAGCAGACAATTCTATATGCAATAAATAATGAAAACATCATCCAGTATTAAGAGCCAAATATAAGATCTTGCACTGTTTCTGAAACTGCAGAAAGGAAGGAACAGTCTATGTATCCTTTGGCAGCTGATGGAGATGCCACAGAAATTATTCTAGTCTGATGTACTTATGGAAAGATTCAGCATTTTAGATAGGTTGGGCCTGGGCTATGAAGTTCTTCAGAGTCCCAAACTAGCAACCTATAGTTGATACATTGGCCATTTTCTTTTTTTAAAAAACTGGTATTTTTTGTTGTCATGGTTGTTTTTTTGTTGTCATGGAGTTCCCCTATGGGAAAAAAAGGTAGACTTACAAACATTTTAAGTAAGAAATATTTCTAGAAATAGACATGAATAAGAGGTATTTAAGACCTAGACCAATGGAAATGTGAAAATATGTAGTTAATTTTACCTTGGACAATTAGTATTATTGGATTTTTTAAAATTTCTTCTTCTTAATCACGGGTGTGAAAGAAATCAGCATTTTTTTTTCTCTCAGAATAGTGCCAGTTGTGAACTGGTCTTACTTTACTAGGCTTTTCTTGTTTACCAGTAGATGTAGAAAAACCTATGCAATAATGCACTCCCTTGCTCACTAACAGCATATTGAGCCTCATTGAAAACACCCAGAGGCAGCATCCTTGCTCTCTCAGTTGGCTACCTCTAATGTTCTTTGCCTCTTCACAACAATCTCTCTTACCTCCAGCTGATAACTTTTTCTCAGGACTAATCTACAACAGAGTCTATAGGTACCCAAAGATTTTAAATCGACTTCCTGGTGTGCCTCTTTTGGTTTCATTCGACAGCTAGAGGAAACTTCACACCGAGCAAGAACACATTGCTGGTGAATTGGAAACAGCTGTTTGCTTCAGTGGTGAGCAAGGGGAAACAGACAATACCAAAGTGTAATAGGAGTTAAGACCAGGGGGGAAATAGCTTTCCAACATGAGATTTAAACATTTTAGACTTTGCTGGCCATGGGCTAGCTACCCAGAGGTAGAAAAAGGGGGGAAAGGAACAAGCCCCACAGATCAAAAGGGCATGCATAGTGGTACATAAGTAATGGAAGGATTGTATTCTTGGAAAGAATACAAGGAATATGGATGGATGCCTTATAACTTCCCCCATCTATTAATTCTGTGGTGACACTGATTAAGAAATGGTATGAAGAATTCCATTTTTGAAACTGGATACAGTCCAGGAGCATTATCTCTGAAACCAATCTATTATTCATACTCTATATTTCAAAGTTCTGGAGCATTGTAAGGATTTCCTGGAGACAAAATACTGAAGAAACCTATAACTTACATGGTGTTCCAGCAACACACATTTGGAGAAGCAGCACTATGTAAAGGGGTGGGGTGGGGGATAGAGGCACACTACAGAATATAGACAGTAACAGATGGGTAAAGGGGTCAGGCTTGAATGGCACCAAAATTCACCCAGAAATAACAATGTATCATATATCCATTTCAAAAGATGAAGAGCAAATAGGCAAACATCAGAAGTTGCATTGCACAGATCATGATTTTGGGCCCCTAAGGGTATAGCCTATAAAAGTGCAAAGAAATTCTTTGTAAGAATCAGCATGATCATCTTTCTTCCCAACATGCTGAACAGAGCACTATTGTACCTGGAACCTGCATCATGTCTGGTTACTCACATCAAGCTGAGGCCCCCTTGTACCTCACAGTACTCAGCTCTCAGGGAGCACTCATAACTTATAGTAGCCCCTAACATGGTATCCCTGTGTGCCATGGTGTCCACCAGTGGTTTTCCTGGTTCCCACTTCCCTCTTCCCCAACTCTAAAGGTAAAGGTATCCCCTGTGCAAGCACCGGGTCATGTCTGACCCTTGGGGTGATGCCCTCTAGCATTTTCATGGCAGACTCAATACGGGGTGGGTTTCCAGTGCCTTCCCCAGTCATTACTGTTTACCCCCCAGCAAGCTGGGTACTCATTTTACCAACCTTGGAAGGATGGAAGGCTGAGTCAACCTTGAGCCGGTTGAACTCCCAGTCTCATGGGCAGAGCTTCAGACTGCATGTCTGCTGCCTTACCACTCTGTGCCACAAGAGGTTCTATTCCCCAACCCTATCCCTTCCCAAAAGCAAAAGATCCAATCCTGGGTTTTCTTCCCTTAATATGAGGAGGAAATGCTTCAGCAGGACCCATCTGCATCATCATTATGTCTGCAGGGAGCATCTATTTAAATCCAGGTGACTTAATCAAAGGAGGATGCTTGGCTCGCAACCCCACTATAGTTTTATTGACCCCAGATGCCTATGGCTTGTTCATTTCATCATGATACCTACTTCCCAGCCTCAGTATTCCAAAAATGACCACAGGATCCACAGAAGCAAATGGGTTGTGTGTAGCATTATTCCCGGTAAAGGATATCAGCAGTGATGTCGGGACTTATAGAGCCACTGGCAATGAAAACAGGATGGCCAGAGGGGCCAATGACCCGACTTGATAAGGCAGTTTCAAATAATATTATTTACAGTTATATGAATATAGTTTCCAAATCCAGCATGTAAGCTACTCAAGATAGGTAAAGACTGATCCATTGGCATATTATAGCATGCTCAGAATGGGGAAGTTATGCTGTGGTACTTCACACAAAATATTGAAACAGCATTGTGAAAAGAGGCAACCACACCACTTTGTTGCTGGCTGTTGGGCTCCTATAGAAGGAAGCCCCAGTGGCAGAGACAATAGGGGAAGATACTGGTTATATGCTCTGGCCATGACTGTTTGCCTTTCTCTTCAAGGAGTTATTTTCCTGCTCAGAACCATTTCCTCAGAGAACTAGGCTGAGAATCACCATATTAGACTCTATCCTTCCCATACCACCTTAAGTTCCCCTGGGTATGTTTGCTTGTTAGACTGTTATGAACACGTGCAATAGTTTAGAAATATTAAAAAGTTAACAGCTCTGCCAAAATGTCATTAATCTCTCGTGAGAGGCACATTATTTCCAATGTCTTTTGCCTGATCTTTCAAGCTACTTTCAATATATTTTATTCTACTTCCCCCCTTCATTTTTAGTGTTCCATTGCCAAATATTCTGAATCATCAGGATTAATCTGAAGCCTGGATGAGGTCCAGGTGTTACAAATAAAAAGCAAGGTGCTTTTGGTTTTCTTCCAGTCCTGCTGGGATGTGTAACTCATGTTTATTGGTTTGAGAAAAAAAAGTGGAGCTAATCAGAAGAGAAAAGGAAGAATTATTTGTGGCTTTTACTCAGGCTGCACGGAACACAACTTGCCCAAATTGTGCATCTGTGCATTGGCTCAGTTGCCTGGACACTTTTTAAAAGTATTGTTTCTGCTTTTGCTAAACATAATGCAATTGATAGGAATGATCTAAAGCAACACATGTGCAGGATCTTCCTCTTCTCTTCTCTAAAGCAAAACTTAATCTAGAGCACCACTATAACATATGAAATTGGTGTCACTATAACATGGAATTGGGATCACTGTGGGTGGGCAGGTAGTTGTGACTTTCCTGCATTCTGCAGAGGGTTGAACTAGATGACCCTGGAGGCACCATCCAGCTCTATGATTCTATGATTTTATACTAGACATGCTTACAGGAGAAGAGAGGAAGTCCACATGCACTATGTCTACATCACAGATACTGAATATCAACCCAAAAAAATTAATCTAACAAAAAAAGGACAGAAAAATCTGACTCTATGGGGGAAGTCAATAGTAGTAAAAGTTACTGAAGGTGACTGAAACTCAAACCCTTGCATTGTGCTAAAAGTTCCACTAGTTTCTTGCATTAAAGGGGAAGATAATTTCCCCCAAAAGTTGTACAACTGATATTGAGACAGTCTTTAGTATAATTAACAAAACAAATTGCATCCTTCTCCCTGCTGCTATTCAAGAATTCTGTTCTCTGTCTCATCAATGCAGCCAAAATAATACTGATCCAATGAGACTTTTGCATTCAAAGTAACTCACTGTGCAAAGTCTAATTTTCATAAAGGGCAACAAAGGGCAGTTCCGATGGCTGCCTTGATGGATGATGTCCCTGGAACAGAGGCATGCCCGTGCTCCCCAGCTCATAGGAATACAATGAAATGAACCAAGTCTTTGGCTACATGTGAATTCCAAAGACTGAGCTGGGATTAGAGAGATGATGTGTAAAATCCATGGTTTGGACTCAAAACAATTCCAAAAAATTCTAACAGCTGTCGTCTCTATCTGTTTTCTCTTGATGTATTTGAATTAAAAATTCTGAGAGCAGAATCTCGCTGGAGACTGACATATGGAAGCTTGGCAAAATCCTACAGCAAATTATCCAAGAAGAATCCCCAGATGTTCAGTAGCGAGTGAAGGAGGGAATACTTTCTGGTGACATCTAGCCCCTATAGCTAGAAAGTTGTCCGGTTATTTTTTTTTCTATATAATTTGTCCAAACTGAAACTAGTTCTGGTTTAAATGCCAGCCAATGTAACTACCTGTAGAAATGAGATTCCTTTTCAGTTCAATTTCAATCTATAAGCTTTCCTTCCCTTCCAAAACCAATATGGACAATACTGTGGAGTTGCCTCGGTGTGAACAGAGCACATTATCAATCCTAATAAAGAAGCAATCTGTGTGCTTCTTTATTGTGTTGTGGTCACATTTGGATGAACATGAATAAAGAATTAATCAATTCACATTACCTTTGACAATGATTTTCAATAGAGTCACTTCATGCATTCAACTGCTAGCTTATGCTTACCAGCAAGAACTAATTCACGCATGAATGTCCATTACTTATATATATGATTATGAATTCATAGATGCTGCCTTATGTCACATGAAATGTAATGTTTCTCAGTCAAGCCAGGTTACACATTCAGTTGCCTATTGATTACATGGAATCCAATGGACAGCAACAAGTAATGTGCATGTATGGGTTAACCAGTTCTTATAAGATGGAGGACATGGGGGACAGAAGGCCATCTGCATTATGAGTGGAAGAGGGCAGTACGCATGCCTACCAACATGCCCACCCATATCTAACACCACTGGGAGTCCATGTCTTAGCGTCCCAAATTTTAGCAAATTCAACTCATAGTTGGTCCTTTAGATGTATAATCTCTTGAAAGTCTCAGGTTCAAACCATCACTCTTATCATTGAAGCTAGCTGGGTGATTTTGGCCCAGTGACACTTTCAGCCTAACTTACTTCATGGTGTTGTTGTGAGGCAAAAATGGATAGAGGGAGACCTATGTATGCCACCATGAAATTGTAGGGAGTGTTGGATTAATATGTAGTGAAGTATGGAAATAAATCAATAAATCTGAATGAGCTTCATTATAAAGCTGCCAGAAAAAAGCAAAGATTATTGTAAATATACTTCTTTTCAAATGATAGCAGAGACAACAGGTGGGTAAGCAAGAGAGGAAGTGATTATAGCAATCAAAACAAGAGAGGATCAACATCTGGACAAGGGGCTTAACAATAAATGAAAGGCCTGATTTTGGAATTGTTAGAGTGAAATTATAAGGTTATAGAAACATTTTTTATGCTCAGTAATCACAACCATAAGCCCTTCTAAATGAAGCACTTTTGAAAATGATTGCTCCCAAAGCTGAAATTGGGGGGAAGTATACAAAACCTAGATGGTCTCATTAATTTATTATGAGATAAATGTACACTCATCCGGAAATTGTTTTACGCTGACTTCTTGTTACTCAGATGACTGGATGCTATCTTTTTATTTCAGGAAAGTATCCTGACAAATGTAATCCTTTTTTATGTACCTGTGAGGAGAATATCATAGTTTAGATTGCTAAAGGACTTTGCTAAACCATTTTTTTCCACTACATAATCTTTCCCAGATCAGTAATACACACTGAGATCATAACATGACCCACAAAATATTTAATGACACTGTTTTTGAAACTGGAAAGCTTCAAATAGCTGGGATAGGATATATCTTCATACTGAGAAATTTTTGTTAACCCCAGTTGCCCCAATTCATGATGAGGCATCCAAGTCTATGAGTAAATCTCACAACCCTTAATCAAGCACCTGTTTAGTTGACTCCATGGGACCTCCTCACACACAGGTAAAAAAAAAACCAGTGTTTGTAGAACAATAACAGTATATTCCATTGCCATCAGGGATTACAATATAAACCTTCCCAGTATCCTTCAAATAACTTAATCTCCACTATCATTCCCTTTGAAGTAATTCAAGTGCCCTGAAAATCCAGTTCTCAACACTTCCAGAAAAGGCCTTAAATGCGAAAAGAATAAGTTTCAACAGGCATTGTAGGCTAATTTTTATCCAGGATTGCTCCTCTGCCACTATTATAGGAAAAGGAACAATCTATCTGCTGGACTGTTTTCCCAATATCAGGCAGGAAAAAGCATTGTCAAGAAGGTGCACAAGGGAGAGCAGGAAAACAGCCACTGTAATACCACCTTGTCTGCTTGACGTTCATGAGAAAAATATATATATTCAAGAGAAAAAAGAGAGTATCTGTGTGCCCCCCCCCAATAATAGGAAACAATTGTGGTTGGCTGGAAATTGGACCCCCAGTTCTATCTTTTTGAAACTTCAGTTCTTTTGAGGAGAGGCTTCCACATCTACACTGAAATTTTGGTGCCTCTACCTCAAACCCCCTCCCAGCCCCAGTCCACAGTATGGACAAAAAGACAAAATTTCCGATTGACTTTAATGACTTTATAGGCGTAGTGAAATCACATGAGAATCACCAAATTGCATGAGAATCACCATGGAGTAGTGAAATCAGGTATGCATTAGAATCACCATGGAGTAGTGAAATCACATGAGAATCACCAAATCATGACTCAGATAAAGCAATTCAGCTTCAGTATGGCCCAAAATTACCCGAATCAGCATTGACTTGGGTACTCGGAGGTTTATCTGGACAAAATCACTCATCCCTGGTAAAAGAATACTCAATCTATGTATTTGCATTCCATTTCAAAAAGAAATTAGGCTATCACTTTTTAACACCTGCCTGTGACCTGCCTCATTACTATTTGAAAAGATAGCTGAGGAGATCACCACTTGTATTTTCCTAAAGGAGGGCCAGTAAATAATGGATTTCAGCTGAGTTCTTGGGCAATGCTGTGATGATTTGATTGACTGATTCATTCATTCATTCAGATTTCTATACCGCCCTTCCCTACAGCTCTGGGCAGTTTACATTAAACATTGTGGAATACTTACATAGAATATCTGTAACCACTCCGCAGGAGTGGTATAAATAAAACAGTAAGGGCTGTGGGGGTGGGCACTGTCTGGGATGGGGGGGGGCAACGATTAGCCCCTGGCCCCAGACTGACAAGCGGAGGGCACAATCGGGAGGTGCTTTGCCCTCAACTTGTCAGTCCAAGGCCAAGGGGCCAATCGGCCCCTAATTGGCCCCTTGCCCCAGGACTGACCAGTTGGGAGGCCTGAAACACCTCCCAACACCCCCCCCCCGTAGGCCACCTTCACCCCATGGCCATCATTCCCATGCTGGCCAAGAGGCAAGATAGGCCCTGAGGCCCTGGCATCCAGCGGGATCTGGGCGGGTGGCAAGACCTTGGCCTGGCCACAGGAACAGGCCTGCCATGTCACAGATGTGGTGGGACTGGCCATTGGCCAGGCCGAGGCCCCGACATCATACGGCCGGAGGGGGTTCGGGGCAGCCAAAGGAACAGCCACATCATGGACATGGCAGAGCTGTCCCTTTGCCCACTCCGAAGCCCCGGAGTCCAGCAGGGGCCAGCCGCCATGGGGAGCCTTCAGGGGGAACTCCAAGGGGGACTCCAAGGCAGTGGTAAGCTCTTTCCCTGCAGTGCTCCTCGGGGAGCCTCCTTGGGATGCTCAGATCTGGCTCTGAAGGACCCCCGACTTACCCCCAGGCTCCCCCTCCAGCTGCATTTTCTGTGGTCCAGCCACAGAGCCTCCTCTGCCACACCTCTTCTCTCCCTCCCTCCCTCCAGCCCCACATTTCTGGGAGCCATCACAAAGGCACCTTTTGCCTGCAACCGCCCTGAAGCCCGATTCCTCCTCCTCCTTCTCCTCCGCCTGGCCAAAAGCGCCTGCGAACCCCCTCTGAGGGACTCCCATGGGCTGCTCCATCCCCTCCATGTGATCCAGCCTTCCCCATCCTCTGTAGGACCCAGCAGATAACCCCACAGAGGAACTAGCCCGTCCATCCCTTCCAACTGCAGGGAACAGGCAAGAAGAGGCCAGATTGTGCAACTATTGCCATTTCTTAGACAACTTTCTGTTTGCTGACAGAGAGTAAATTGCTGGGACGTAATGATTAATTTTCAGGAGTTAATGGTTTTTTTGGGAGAGCCATTAGGAATCTCACTGGCAGAAGAAAAGAGAAAGATCCCAACCATCTACCTTGTCCTTTTTAGGTATCAATACAAAAAAAGTATCCTGCAAACTGCTGCCTGAACAGCTTGGCCCTCTTTAGGTTTGCCGTAGGTTCTTTGCCAGACCAAACAGCTGATGGATACTATGACAGATGCAGGTATTAGTGCACCACCTTCTCTTGCCTGCCATGAAGTGACTCTTCTTGTAGACATTGTGTGACACAATGAAGTGACTTACTGTAGTCTATTGCCAAGTTAGAGTATCTGGTGACCTGCATATTTAGCAAGAGAGCAGAACAGCTGTTATATGCAGAGTATCAAGCACACTCCAGCACTAAAGGAGGTCACAATTTTGGCTTCTTTACACAGAACAGCTGGTGCTCACAACCATGGCCCAGACAAGGCTGAATCAGTATATATGTGGCTGGATGGGTGACAGAACATTACTGTAAAGCATTACTCTGAACAATGTGGCAATATTAGCTGGGAAAATATTTTATTTTGCTGTAAAGAAGGCCAGACAGTTTGTCCAATCTTTTTGTTAAGCTAGGAAAACAATCCTGGAAGTCACCTAACTATGTGACCCTGATAGCCCTGAAGTGCTGTCAACATTTTCCAGAATAAATGCATCAAGGACTTCAAGCAATCAGAAAAGTAAAGAAAGGAAATGAAGAAGGCCTGCCTCTTCTGACATTGGTGCCTATTTATAAGAGAAGCAGCAGAAAACCCATCTGAATGGACAAAGGATAAAATCTTGGACAGACAGAAATGGACAAGATGATCTGGGGCTAAGGGACCAAGCCCTATGAGGATAGGTTGAGGGACTTGGGAATGTTCAGCCTGGAGAAAAGGAGGTTGAGAAGGGGACATGATAGCCCTCTTTAAGTATTTGAAAGGTTGTCACTTGGGCCCATTATGCACAGCCGCCAAAACAGCGATTTCTGGTCACATGGAAAACGCGGAGGGGTCAGAGTAGTCAGAGTAGTTCATAGTCAGAGTAGTTCAGCAGTGGAATAGGCTGCCTAAGGAGGTGGTGAAAAAGGTTGGATACACACTTTTCTTGGATGCTTTAGGATGCTTTGGGCTGATCCTGCGTTGAGCTGGGAGTTGGACTAGATGGCCTGTATGGCCCCTTCCAACTCTATGATTCTAATGCATACCTGATTATTGTTTTCAAAAATGATAATTTTGTTTTGAGAAGACACTGATATGCAACCAGAGGACATACAATTGATATCACATGTGGCTTGCTGCCTGTAACCAAGGAAAAGGCTATGAATAGTCTAGCATAAGACCAAGTTACCTAGCACTTTCTCAACCTTCCATAATTATAGTCTCTGATGCCTTTGTTTGTTTTCTTTTTGTGGTTTTTTTTCAGTCACATTAAAGCATTATTTTCTCCCTCCTTGAAAGAAGTTTGTCCTGAAACCAGTCAATATACATTCCTTGGGACCCTGTATAATTTAGAATGCCTAGTTTAGTTCATTAATGAGGTGATTAGCAGCACAGAGTTACACTCACTGAGTTCAATGAGTTTGGATGGATGAGCGTTGCTAATCCACAGAGATCATCATATGAAGTATATGACATATGTGAGAATCAGATGACAAGGTCTATCAGACCAAAGCAGCTCAGTACTGCATTGCTGGTGATACAGGGTGATTTTGGCCATTATGCCACTCATTTTTATTTCTAGGTGCCTTGTTTGAAATGTATTACATCCACCATATTCAGAAATGTTCTTCTTTGTACTTTGAGCATTTATCATGCTCAGTCAATTCAAAGTTCATCCCTTCATTGTTTCATTCATATAACTTGCTTGTTTTTGTTCATTTAGGCATTTTGTTTGTCTATCATTTCCATTGTGCTTCAATAAACCAATACAATTTGTTTCAGTTTACACTCGTTGACTTTGTTTCTCCTTACTGGTTTAGCAATGCCTGCTGGGATGCTAAATGATTCAGATGTACATGGAGGTTGCAAATGGGACTCTCAAAGGTTGACTGGCTTGGTTTCATTGCGGGCAATCCTGAGGGCATAAAGGACCAGTCAGTCTGTCTGTTTTAAGGCCAGAGAAAGCATTTGCAGCTTCAGAATGTGTAGAAACAAATGTGTAAGGTGATAGTTAGACATGTACAATCACCAGCTAACAGTTGGTCCCTGATACAGAGACCTCAAATGTACTTTACCAGGTAATTGCTGCATGTACACATGCATGGAAAAGCATTAATCATATTCATCATACCCTTTACTACCACCAAGGCTCATTTCAATGTGCAAAACATGCAAATCTGCTTCTGAAGTCCACTGAAAGTACATTACCCAACTTTGGCAGAATGAGCCCAACATTTTGAAGAAAAAATTATTAAGATAACACAAAAATCAAGAATTTCATATCAAACAACAAAAAACCACACTGATTGGTATCTGAGCCTCTCTGACAGCTTGACAGATAATGACTTCTGAACTGTCCAAATCTGGAGCTGTTCCCACATGCCTGTTTTCACACAGTATCAAGGGAGTTTTGTCGTCATCTGAGTCTTCAAAAGAAACAGCTCTAAACATTTTTATGGTAAAATCTATACTTTAAACAACCTGAGTGATCTGATCGCTTTAATGTCCTGACCTAAATAAGACCCTGGGTAGAGATTAATTTCACCCATTTTGTAGTTACAGAAACTGCTGCAAGTCACAAAGAAACCAAATTTCTGTCCACAACTATTAAGAAGCTGCATATCTGCCCAGTAAAGAGTAATAGCATAGCTCTGTAGCCCATGGGATCCCTTCACAATGTGCCACATGTATCAGTACATTGCTGAAGTCAGAAGTATGGATGAAGCCAAATTTCTATATCAAGACAGGTCTCCTGAATAAGGTATATATTTCTCCAGATGCTTTCAAGAAAACATAGCTTGGGTATTTGTGAACTTAAGGAGTCCTCTAATTCTGGCTTGTTTGTATGGTCCCCCAAAATTCCTTTCTCCCTGTCCAGGATTAATGATGCAAATTTACAGGGTAAAATTGGACCCATCGGAATCTCTCTCACATGTAGATTTATTTGGGGACTCAAATCAAGCACACAGAAAAGGCCCCAGCCCATCTTCTGCCATTACCAACAGGTCTGAAGGTTTTGTATCATATGCATTTTTAATTGGTTCTGGCCAAAACTGCTGTGGTTTATCTCCTAATTTCCACATGCATTTTGTGGTTTTCATTTCAATTTTTGTTGGTTTGTTTTTCTCATTTTCTCCCCAACTTTTTTGAGACCACTTTGATATTTTTCTGGAAACTGATTTCCTAGTGCATAATGTTTGATCAGTTTTCTTTATCTCACCTACTCCCATCCACTTTCAGCCCACTTTTCCATGACTGGGCTATCATTATCATTAAACCACTCCCTTCCCCTGGACAATGATCTTATTTAAAAAACAGTCTGAGAATATCAAAATTTTAGGGTCATTTTTAAAAGTAAGGGGGCTGCTGGGTTGCCACTCATAAGGACATCAAAGACAACAGCACCCTCACATGAAATCCTTATTCTTGCTATTTCCATAGTTCTGTTTTGCTGTCTCATACTCCCGCTATTTTGCTTCCCCCTTTCTATTCCATATCTTGGTTACACCAATAAAAGTCACTTTCTGTTTAAGTATCTGTCTCCCTCATTTTCTTTCCTTCCAAGGGAGACTTATAGCAACTGACCAGAAACTGTATATACACGGTACTAAAACAAGCCCTGCCCTTGAGTATATAATCTAAATTTAACAGGATGTTTTTCACTTGCCTGCCCTGATACAGGGACAAATTTGGATAACTGGTCAACTTTTGATTAGTTTGTGTTCCCCTGGCAAGCATGTTCATGAAGAGGTTCTCAGCACATGTAAATATAATTAAAATTAGGAAGCTAAAGGCAGCTCAGACAGGTAGGGGACAGTTTATTTCATTGTTGTCAAGAAGTGAGGAAGCCTTTTGTCAGGTAAGGTCTCTCCATGTGTTTGCACAAAAGCAGGATTATAAAAATAAGTAGGACTAGCTGTTACCCAGGCTTTATTGGTGTCTGGAAGCTGGTCAGTTCTCACATGTCCTTGTGGTTCATCTTGAAGAAAATCATTTCATTTGTGGAGCTATCCGGTTCAAAATGACTTGAAGCTGATTAAGCAGTGTATCCCTATTAGATTAGATTAAGCCCAGGAATAAGGTAAAAAAGGATTTCAAGAGACACTGATGTTATTTGGGGGTAGATGTATTCCCTATGCTTGCATCGCTTTTTCTTTTTCTTTTCTTTTTCTTTTTTGCCACATCTTTATAGGGACATTAGGGTGCATTCACAGGGCTGTGATTTGTTCCTGGCTAACTGGAAGTGAGGCCTGTGTGAGTTTACTCTTAGCAGATTGCTCGAAGAGTATTAAGCTATGCCAAATCCATCTTGTGACTGAGTCCATACAGACTTGGGTTACAAGCACAAGAAAATCAGAAAATACTTGAACCCAACACTTGAACTTAAATGCAGCATGGGGAGAAGGGGTTCATACTGTTGCTGGCAACGAGAAAAAAAGTACAGAAATATGGCAGTGCTGGGATTTGATTCATGGTGGGGTTGCCTATTTGATTTGTTTATTTTTTTATTTATACTTATATTTCTTGACTGCCACTCCCAGCACAGCTAGCTCGTGGCAGTTTGTATAGATTTAAACCCCACATAAAACAATACTCAACCAAGTCTAAAAAACCCAGATAGTAGAAAAACACCATCTACAAGATACTCCTTCATTCACACCCACCTCCCAAGCACAACCGTCGGCCCTCCAGGAGGTAGATTCTGAGAGTATCGGGGCCAACAGCTTTCCCATAGGCTCATGTAGGAAGGGAGTCGATCCTCCTGGCCTAGCCTCAACCAAATGCCTTTGGAAATGCTCCATTTTACAAGCCCTGCAGAACACTGACTATGCCATCAGGACCCTTAGCTCTTCCGGGAGCACATTTCACCCAACTGGGGCCAGAACCGAAAAGGCCCTGGACCTGGTCGAGGCCAGGCATGCCTCCTAGGGGCCAGAAACAACCAGCAGATTCCTACCCACAGACCGAAGCGCCCTGTGGGGGGGGGCGCATAAGGAGACAAGTAGTCCTTCAGATAAATGGGACCCAAGCTGCAGAAGGCCTTAAAGGTAAGAGCAAAAACCTTAAACCTGATCTGGAAGCTGATTGGCAACCAATGCAGCTTCCACAGCATAGGCTGGACATGAGTCCTCCAAGATGACTGCGTGATGGTAGCTATAGGCATGCTAGTAGGATAGCTTGCTCTGAATTGCCAAGGAAATCAATAAGGTAATTTTGTGTTGCTGATAAGATGTTTAAACCTTAATTCGGCCTATTTGTTGCTTGTTGCAGCTTTATACCAGAAGTCAGGACAAATCCCAATCTGCATCATTGCATTTTATTTTTGAACCTCAAAACATACAACTGTACATAGTGAGAAAAGAACATTATGCTAAACTCTATGGAAGTCTTTTGTTTTCTTAAGCAAATAATTCAAACATGGCATGATTCCTGCTAAACTCATTTATGTCTCAAGTATTTTATCAACTGCATTCTGCACATATTTAATTCTTAAGAAAAACCGGAGGGTGGGAACTGCTCAGTTTTAACTGGATCATACTCTTGATATGATGCACATAGTTTATACATTTATCTGATTTATTAGATTTCTTCTGCTTCTTCTTTACCAAGATAAATGGAAATGCTAACAAGGCAGGATAATCTTATAGTCCAGCTAAACTAACTGCCATTACATCAGAGTTCAGGCTACTGGGACTAGTCAGTATCTTATTTTCTTCTAGCAGCACTGTCAAAAAGGACAAAAAGTCCTTGCATAAGTAAAAACAACATGACTTCTGCAAAGGGAAGTCTGCTTCACCAGGGTTACAGGGTTTTTTTTGAGTGTCTGTAAGCATGTGGAAAGAGACAATCCAGTAAACATTATATATCTGAACTATCAAAAAAGCTATTGAGAAAGTCCTTCACCAAAGGCTCCCAAGTAAAACTGTCGTGGGAGAAAATGACAGATCTTTTTTATGGATTAATAACTGCTTCAAAAACAGGAAGCAGAGTATGGGCACAGTAGTACTGACAATAAATGAAGTAAGCAGGAGGGCCACCAAAGAACGCATAGTGGAAGTGACCCTATATAATTTGTTAGTAAAAGATCACAAGGCAGGATTGTTTATTCAGTCAACCTCCACCCCCACTATAACGCTGTATATGACTAAAATGAAACACTTATTTTCTAATAATTATTTCAGTACACAGAAAGCAACAAAATGATTTTGACAGTTGTCATCAAGACTTTTTATCTTGCACTAGACTTTTATACATAATTGTAAATTTATGCATAAAAGGATCTCTTTATCTTTATATATTATGTATGGTGTCTGACGTGTGATGGATGAGCTAAGGTCCATCTCTCCCTGAGAGCAGCCAATGAGAGCTACTGTTATGTTGGCGACGTGACAGTTGAAAAACAGTAGTCAAGTTGAGAGTTGGCTGGTAAGGACAGATTCCACACAGAGGTACAAAACTCATGCTACTCCCTGCTTGTAAATGTGTGGTTGTAAGCAGCGTCTTTGCAAGCTTCCTGACACTCCTTCCTGCATTTTCCCACTGCCTCATCTCTGTTTTTTGCCTCCCAAGGAAGCAACAAGGGAAAACAAGACAAACTGCTCCCCTCTGCTCTGCAGCTTCTCAAGCACAACACCAATCACGACTTCACAGTCCCACAACACTGCGGACCATGCCTTTTATTTAAGATTCTTGAGCAGGAAATGGAGAGGGGAGGGCAGGTGTGAGGGCAGGCAAAATGCTGCAGGGACTGCCGCGCGTTTCTCTCTCCATGTAGGTTTACCCCTGGTTGCTCCCTGATGTGAAGTGCAATACTGACCATTTGCGCACTGGGAACTTCACTGCCCCAGCTCCCGTGCAGGAGCACAAATTGGGAGTGGATGAGGTGCACTGGGCCAAATGCTCCCCCGTATGGGTGCAGGAAGAGGTGGGGCAACCTGTCACAACTAAAACTCCAGCCTCCAGCCCAGCATGAAACCTCCAGTGCGTAAATGGTTACTAGGTGGCAAATCCAGTTTTGGTGATTTCCCTCATCACAAAGCAAATCTGGCCGAAACTCAACCCTGGACAGCCTTGGGTTGCTGACAACAACATGTGAAAGCAGCACTAAAACCTGCCAGCAACCAGAGGCTGTCTAGGGGCAGATTCCTCATGCAGAATCAGTCAAGGAGTTGAAAGGGGGAAGAATATGTCTGGTGGAGACCAGTTCCATAATACAGATTGCCTTCTTTTTACCTTTGATTTTAATTCCTATGTTATTCTTCACATTTGCATTGCATATTCTGCAAGAGGGCTTCTGAGCTGGAATCAGACTTGCTGCATACATTTCTCCATTTGTTTTGGATAGGGGATCTCTTGGCATGCTGTTTGCCATTTTTATTTTTAAATTTCTGGGGTGCATGCATAGTAATCTTACTGTATAATTACAAAGTAAAGAAAATAATCTTTAATGCTTCTCCTGGAGCCAATGAATGTGTTTGGAGGGTGAACTACAAGGACATGTTTTAAAAAAACACACACACAGAGGTTTAAACAGATGGGTATCACCTATAGGGGGAAGGAGAGAGAAAAGTAGGATGTATATTTTTCCTGCAACTTGTTTCTTAGTACTTTCTCAGAAGTAAGACCTGTTACATTCACATAGATGTGTTATCTAGCAACATATGTGTCCCTTGACAGGCCCATCCTGCTTGCGATCTGCCCCCTCTGGCTGGGCTTTCTTGGTTGCTGACACGCCTTCTCTTCCCACTGCCTCTGGTAGCACCCCATCGGGGTCCCCCTGCAGTCCCTGAGCACTCCCTCAGGCTGAGTGCTGGGCACCTCTGTCTTCCTTTACATCATCATTGCTGAAGACTGTGCCACTGATCCTTTAGATGCAGCTTTTCAAGCTCTCTGCAGTGAGCAGGAGGATGAGCCACAAACTAAGGAAAAAGGGAAAGTAGAATCCAAACAAGGCATACTATGGGCAGTCACAGCGACACCTGAAGAGTGGAGGAGGAGGAGGCTGGTGAAGCAGGCAGGTAGACCATAGGCTGCTCGCTCGCTCTCTCCCCTCCAATACAGAGCAAGTGTATGTCTCTGCATGTGTATGTGATTGATTTAGTCTGCATGTTACACAAGAAACCACCCAGCGATCATTATGCATATTGGCCCCCAACACAATTACAAAATGTAATATTTATATGATCGCATTGCAATGTAATAAACAAAACATTTAAAAAACGATGGATATTATAGGAACAACTTGGCAGGAGGGAGGGGAACTGGGAGAAGAAATGTCAATTACTTACTGAAGAAAAAGAAAAAAGGAGGATTCAGAAAGGAGGATTCAGAAACCACTGGGTAACTGGCCATGAAATTTGGATCTACTCCTGAGGAGGGGAAAATTTGGGTGGAACTTTTGCCATTTTTCAAATCATTATATAGATATCAACAATAAACATGCTTAGGATCCTGGGCTTTAACCATTTTTAAAATTATAATTTACAGTTCTTGCAAGAAATGATTGAGTAGCTGATCTGGTATAATGTAATAATCTGGAAAATAGTTATGTTAATTCTCATGTTAATTCAACTAAATAATTAGCAAGTTCCTGGAAATTACTGCTAGATATCAGTCTCTTCCTTGTACCAATTTTGCACATCCCTGGTCCAAAACAACAAAAAAAGAGAGCCCAATTTATGACTGAATTTAAAATAAATTCTTCATAGGGAATAAAAAAAACTTTGGTAGTACAAAGAAACAATATGATCTAATGGAAAAGTAAAAGGACCTACCTATATATACTTTGAGCTCCTTGGACATTACAGAGCACCATCTCTGTAAAACATCTCTGATTCTATGATCTGGAAACCTTTTTTGTATGAATGTTTCAGACTTGGTATTTTTAAAGCACAGATATAAGCTGCAAGCCTGCTTTATAGAAATATGGAGTAATCAGCAAATTCACAAAATTATAGCAGGCATAACATAACCCTTTCCATCAGTACAAGCTTAGTGGACTGTATTCAAGTGAAGGCAACTAGAAACATCATGGATCTCAGGAGATTCGTTTGGTATGTCACCTACCTTGGAAAAATTTACAATCTTCATTCAGCAAAGATTAAATGTTATTTCAAAAGTACTAAATAAACAAAATTCCATTTTTGTTATTGCCCAGAGGCCATTCATAAGCAGGGAGAAACAGCTTTATAAAATTCACCCAATCAGACCTTTGGTCCAACAAAGTCAGTAAGGTGTACTCCGACTGGCAGCAGGGCTACAGAGAGGTCTTTCACATCACCTGCTGCTGCATCCTTTGGAGATGCCAGGGGCCAACCTGGGACCTTCTGCATGCCAAGCAGATGCTCTACTACTGAACCACAGCCCCTGCCCAATTAATTAATAAATGTATTTAAATTCCTTCATTTAAAATCAATAGAAATGTCAAGGGCTTAATTGTGGTTATGCCATATTCTTCATTTTTATTTGTCCAGCAAGATTTTATCAAGAATGTTACAATGTTTGTATGTAAGATGGGCCTAGAAAAAACACAATTAATTATACAGGCAATGGATAGATCTGCCTAGTGGCAATTATTTCAGGTTTTTTTTGCTTAAAATGTTCATCAGTTATTCCAGAACATAAGATTGAGATAGAACACAGTGTCCCCAACCCAGCACGTTGTTAAAGAGCTTTAAGCTCACTGAAATGAGTAGGCTTAAAGATATCTAATGTTGTATGGCCAGGGAATATTTGTCACTTCTATCCTTCATGCTTACATTGAACACAAAGGATTTCTCTCATTTTAGCCCATGGTTCCAAACTAGCTCTTCTTTTTGAAATATTGAAATCATATGATATGCCTCCCAGAGCAAACCCCCACCCACCCCGGTATTTTCACACATTCTAGAACTGGGCTGACTTTGCCCAATAGTGTAGAGGGGACATGCTTCCATAAATTGATGCTCAATTTACAGCTTAATTAAAGAGCCTCTACAGAAAGATAAGATTTTCTTTTATCTTATCAGCTGCTGGGCTTTTCTTCTTCAAGGTATGTATAGTTTTGTCCTTTGAGCATCATAAACAAATGAGTATTTCTGAAAGTTTTACAATGCTAAAATATAAAATGCCAGAATTACCAAATGGATTTCAAGCTCAGAAAACTTTTGAAAAGCTGAAAAGCCTAGCAATTTCATTTTAGGAGCCGATAAGAACATATACGATACATTCATACACTGCCAACATTACAATAATTTCTGTCATCTCAAAGAAATCTACTCTTTGAACATTAAAAATGCAGATGAAGTTAGACCACGTTCACCATGGTGATCATTACCGTTCAACATTTTAAAAGCTTCAACCCATTACAATTTGATGATGGCTAAATAGAAAAGGGTTTTTTTTTCCTGATTAAAACTCCAAACATTAAAAGCATAATTCCAGTCCAGCATTATTCGTAAAGAAATGGCATATTCATCTCTTTAAAATAGGATGTTGAATAATTTAAGCTATTATATTCTGTTAACAAATTAGTAATGCATCTATGAATAGACATATATAAGTATTCAATAGAGGATTACCAGGAGAAGGTTAAGTATTACAGAAGTCATTGTGTATGACAAAGTTAGCCATTGAGCATCTAAACTGACATTTAATGGCTCTGATAGAATGCTTGAATAGATACAGGATTGTGCTGCTTGGTATGGAGAAGAATATGCTGATAGTTCCACCATAGGAACCATTAAGCAGCCAAAGACTGAAATCAATAGCTATACAGCCTACCTTTCTGTTGAAGAGGGACAGTATATTGTGTATTGTAAGATTAATACCAAAAGTGTATGTAGTTCAGCTGTAATAAACTCTAAATTTGCAACTGCACTCTCCGACGTGTTCAGAAAGCTCTAATAATATACAAAAAAGGGAGGGAGTTTATGCCAAAAAGCTTGGAGGTAGGTTGCTGTTGAATTTAAGGCATATTATTGAAGGAATTACATATTAATCTTTAAAATGGAAACTGTCAACATGCTACACTGCAATGGATTTGAGTTACAATGACATGATAAATAGTGACTTTCAGCCACAACAAGAAGGACAAAACAGAATGAAAGGGGAGTTTTGTTATAGATTCACCATCAAATGGTTATCAAATTTATCTCAAAGTGCTCTTACGTGTATTGCTGACTTTGACATTGTCATTTATTGCTCATGCTGATAGCCATGAGTTTAGACAACTTTAGACAAATTCATGGAGGAGGTCCAACAATGGCAATTAGGCATGATGGCTAAATGGCATCTCCCTGTTATAAGTCAATGTACCATTGAATGCCAGTGACTGGGAGCAGTTAGAGGGGAAAGCTTTGGCCTCCATGCCATGATTTCAAGCCTTTAAAGGGCATTTGGTCACTGTGAGAAATAGCATGTTGCATAGATGAACCATGGGTCTGATCTAGCATATTCATTTGTGTCGATGATGCTGCGGCCCTCATCCACGCAATCTGTTTCTACCAGAGACCAACTTCTCTCGTGGGAGATGGTCAGAAATGCTAGCCATGAAATAATCTTCTGAATGGCAGCTTGTTAGTCAAACTGAATTTCCTAGACATCTGTTAACAGATGGTCAGCCATCTACATCCCTGAGTGTACTGACCAGTTGCCTGGAAGTGGTGATGGAGTGGCTCAAGTGGAATCAGCTGAAGTTAAATTCAGTATGATGGAGGTCCTATGGCTGGGTCAGCAAACCCCAGAAAAAGCACCGCAACTACCAACTCTTGATGGGGTCCAACTGACAGCCTCAGTCACTGTCAAGGGACTGGGCATGATCCTAGACTCCACACTGTTTATGGAGGACCAGGTCACAAATACCGCCTTGCCAGGCATTTTACCATCTGTGCTGAGTGCAACAGTTAGCATCCTAGCTGTCAAAACTTGACCTAGTGTGCTGCCCTAGCCGGGCACATGCAGGGTTAGTGCAAGGGCAAGCACGGTTACCGAGTCAAGCAAGTTCAAAGCGCGTACCAGAGAGTAGTCAAAAGTTCAGTCCGGGCCTTATCAGGAATGGTTAGCTGACGAAGTCCAAAGGAGAACCAAAAGTGTTGTCATTTATCTTTACCAAGGTCAAGCCGGGAATCTGCGGAGCAGAGCTTCACCTAAGCGTCGGGGAGCAGGAAACCAGTCAAGGCAACGGGTGGACATGTGCACAAGGCTGCAGCCACAGTGAGAAGCACTTCTGCTGTGCTTAAGAACAAGCTGAGCTGTCACACCAAGTGGCTGCACCTGGCACTCAGCCTTCCTCCGATGAATGAGCCCCACCTGAGCCCAACCTAGCCTGTTGCTTTAGTCTAAGCCGAGCGCCTTTCCTGTGTGTTGCCAACATTGTCCTCCTGCATTCCCTCCTGCACTCTGGAGATGAGTCTGGGCTGTTCAGGGGTGTTGCTGCAGGCTGAGGTAATGCTGGTGCAGAGGGCATGGTGCTTGTCTGGCTGGGACCTGGTTGTGGCTCCCTATCAGGACTTGCCTCTCTAAGCAGCACCCTGCTGCTTTGCTCCAGCTCCTCTTCTTCCTCCGAGGGAGCTGGCAGAATGAGCTCATGCAGTGGTGCAGAGGCACCCTCTGGAGACGGGGCCATGACACCTAGCCACTGTGATCCATACAATGGTCACCTCCAGACTGTATTAATACAACTCACTCTAACCAGGGCTACCTTTGTATCTGACCTGAAAGTTTCAACCGGTTCAAACTGCAGTGGCCTGACTCCTTATTGGTACAGGATGGAGAAAACGTATTTGACCAGTGCTCTCCCAGCTGCATTCAGCTCCAAGTGGAGGACTGAATCAGGTTCAATGTATTAGTACTTACTTTTAAAGCCTTAAACGGCCTGGGACCTCTGTACCTACACTACCGTATCTGCCCCTATACGCCTCAAAAGAGTCTCTGCTTCAGCTCACAAAACCTACTGAAAATCCCCAGCCCCAGAGAAGTAATGATGGCTCTAGTGAAACAACCCCCCAAGCAAGATCAGGGCCCTGCAGAATATGAAACAATTCCGCAGGGCCTGTAAGACAGAACCGTTCCACTGGATCCATGGTTCAGGCCCACAGTACAAAAAATACTGGCCTCCCAGCACATACTCCGCTTTATATACTGAGAAATAAAGGCCTAACATCAAATGACTTAAAACACCTGACTAGCACTTTACTCATCCCCCTCATTCCAAGGGTTTAAGCTCCAAGTAGATATGAATTATACCAGAAACAGACTTGTAAAACTGCAATAATAATTTTAATAATTTTAATAACTGGAGCAAACTGGTTTTATTATTGTGATTTTGGTTTTATGTATGTTGTAAACCACTCTGACCCCATAAGGGAAGGACGGTATGAAAATGGAAATAATTAATTAAAAGGCTGACTATAATTACACACTATCAACATCATCTAAAATAGCATCAATGTGTTTAATTATGAGATCAGTGTAGAAATGCTTTTGCTTATTTTTCTGTGTCTTAATTTCCTCCAAATGTAGTAAAAACCACATTCTTAGCATAAGCACATTAAAGCTTCCCAGCAATATATGTTTGCACAAACAGATTTAATAGTCTGTTAGCCCAGTGTGATATTTTTAATCTAAATGCTTAGAAGTCCCTTCTGTTGTGGACTGATGGGCTTGACTCTTTTTCCAGACTTCAGGGGAAAGACTTCTTAGCTATCTGAATTTACTATAGCTAGCCCTGAACCAAATATTAAGTCCCAATGGTTCATACAGTTTCTCTTTTACTTTGGCTGCTCAAGGGAGAGTACTTTGTGTACATCTGAAAAAAAGGAAACACAGATGTTGAGAAAAAAACAAATATTTCTGTTTAAACAAGTGAATTAAAAGTGGGGGGAAATATGAATTGTGGGGTTAAGAGAGATTTGAGTAAATGACATACAAATTCAATTAATGTCCAACAAAGTTAGGTTTATGACTCCCTATTGCTTTGGCTGACCATTATGTTAGAATAATTACCCAAAATCCTCAGCTGATTGTCTTTAGTAGGAACCCATCTTTAGAAAATGGTGTCTTAGGGGAGATACAGTGGCTCATTGGTAGAATATTTTCTTAGCACACAGAAGGTCCAAAATTCAATTCCTGGCATCCCCAGTTAAAGGATATGGCAGCAGACGGTGTGAAAGACTTCTGCCTGAGACCCTGGATACCTGCTACCTGTCTGAGTAGACACTATTGACTTCAGTGCACCAATGGTCTCATTTTGTATAAGGAAGCTCTATGTGTTCATAATGTTCTGTTCAAGGACTCATAACAGATTGGAGGACTTCTGTTCCCCGTAGAAAGTGTTGACAGAGTTTAACTATGCAAAGAGATTGAAGTGCCAAGCTGCTTAAAAGAATAAGATAGTTGTTATTCAGAAGAGATACAGCTTTCTATAGAAAAAGAAGAGACAGATAGTCTAACTGTTGTTTCTGCATTCATCCTGTCTGACCTGGAGGCAAGGAAGGAGGGAGACTGCTCAAAGGAGCAGGAAATCTCCAGCTGAGCCAATCAGGACATTGGACAAGATTATTTGAAAAACATCAGGAAGTTCTTATTCAAACTATGCCAAATGCACATGTCCCCTGATGCCCCCTGTAGGATATTCTTCATATGCACACTACATATATTTACACCGCTCTGTGGGAGTGGTATAAATAAAAAGCTAAGGGGTCTGGGTGAGGGCTCAGTCCAGGATGGGGGGGTCAACGATTGACCCCCTGCCCCCGGACTGACAAGCGGAGGGCCCAATCGGCATGCTTGTCTGACCCTCCGACTCCCCGCGCTCGCTTCCCAGCCACCCTCTCATTGCCAATCACCTTCGCCGCTGCTTCTCTGCGCCCCTTCTCGCCCGCGCTCACTTCCCAGCCACCCCCATTGCCAATCACCTCCGCCGTTGCTTCTCAGTGCCCCTTCTCGCCTGTGCTCTCTTCCCAACTGCACCCCCATCGCCAATCACCTCCACTGCCACTTCTCCACGCCCCTTCTCGCACCCGCTCACTTCCCAGCCACACCCCCATCGTCAATCACCTCCGCCGCCAATTTCCTGCCCCCACACACCCAGCCACCCACTCTTCCCCACCCATCGCTGCTTGCCCCTCCCCAACGGATCCTTCCCCCCTTCCTCCCACCCCTGCCCCTTATCCTTTCATGCCACCTACTTGCCTGCCTGCCTTCCTCCCAGCATTCACTTCCTTCCTTCCTTCCTTCCTTCCTTCCTTCCTTCCTTCCTTCCTTCAATTTCTCTCTCTCCTATCTGCCTCTCTCTCTCTGCCTCTTTCTTTAACTCTTGCTTGCTCTCTTCCTTTCTTACTCCCTTCCTTCCTTTCTTTCTCCCTTTCTTCCTTCTTTCTGCCCATCCATCCACCCACCCTGCTAGCACCCACTGTATTTTGGGTACAGTGGGCTTAATATCTAGTCTTGTATATTCCAACAGAAAGGAGGGTGGAGGTATATGTGTGTACAAAGAAACAACAGCTTTGGACACGCTTTTATGAGCTGGCTAACACCTTGCAGGGTGCAGGGCCTTTTTCTCTCCTGAAGATCTGTTGTGGGGTAGGTCTTGACCTACAGAAATCTATGCTCTGTTTGTATTTTTGTGAATAAAGGAAACAGTATAAATATGTCATAAATGTCCAGATATCTAGTTTTTTCTATAGTGTACATTTTATTGGTTGTTCCTACTGAGATTCAAGAGCCTCTTGTGGTGCAGAGTGGTAAGGCAGCCGTCTGAAAGCTTTGCCCATAAGGCTGGGAGTTCAATCCCAGCAGCCGGCTCAAGGTTGACTCAGCCTTCCATCCTTCCGAGGTCGGTAAAATGAGTACCCAGCTTGCTGGGGGGTAAACGGTCATGACTGGGGAAGGCACTGGCAAACCACCCCATATTGAGTCTGCCATGAAAACGCTAGAGGGTGTCACCCCAAGGGTCAGACATGACTCGGTGCTTGCACAGGGGATACCTTTACCTTTACCTTTACTGAGATTCTGCTGTACCATGCATAAATTCATTGTTTATCATTTCTTGATTTTCTTTCTCATTGGAGGAAGAAGGGGAGGGGTATTTTTTATTACTAACGAATAAATTTAAAGAAATCCAAATTAGGTAGCAATGCTCCTGGCATGTCTCATTTCTAGACAAGAGGGGAGCACTTCAACAATATTTTGATAAATGGCCTTTACTTCTCTGTTATGTCCAATTAGGGGATCGATGCTTACAGTTCCATTTAGGGCCATATTCACTTCATAGAGTTACATTTTTTTCTGTGCATAGAGATTATAAAACACATCAATAATTTTAGGACAGAGGTGAAACATTTCCATGACGTGTCATTTATGCGATAGTGTCTGATACGGCAAAGTGCCACTTTCCTCTGTTTGTAGCTGAAGCCAACGATTGGTGAATGAAATAAAATCTTGCAGCTGACAACATTTAATTTAGGAGCTCTTAAGCTTGTCATCTCATAAAGCTGAAGCAGGGAGAGATACAGACGACAGTGTCTTGGCTTGGGCTACCTGCCATTTTTGAAATGGACTTCCATTTTAATTTCCCAAATAATTAAATAAAAAAAGAGCTGTGATTTCTTCCAACAAGCCATCCACAGTAATGCCATGTGGCATTTCATATCACAAACTGGAACAGCAGGAGTGTTCCTTTCATGCCAGATCCAGGTCTTCTTTCTGAAATGTTGCATCCAAAGTGGGCTCACATGGCAGTCTTTTGAAATGGAATGAAATGAAAATGTCATACAATGTACCCCAAACCCCATATGTTGATCTCTATACCATGTGTGGGCATGATAGTGTCCCAATCAACCTGTTCTGAGCCTTATTACTGATTCAGTCTTCTGTCATCTCCACTGGTCAAGCATATCAGCTTTAGAAAATACAAATATGAATGCTCTGCGGTGAAAAGATATTGTAGATCAACCTTCAAGGAAGTCAATCTCCATTGGGCACAAAGCAGTCAATGCTGCAGAGGAAGTAAGAGTCAGCATAGTATGCAAGCTGAGTCTCTCTCTTGTCCTTACTGGTTGTTCTTGGCGAGCATCAAGATGAAATAGCCACAGGGATAGGCAATGTGTCTCCAGAACAAGCCTGTCTTGTCTTACATCTGTTGGGGGTAATGCCTGCACTGTGATGCCCACTTTGCAGCTACTTTAACGAGCTGGCTCCAATTACAGAGGCTCAAAATGTGATTAGAGTAGCTAAAGGTCAGAGCTGTCCTCATAAAGCATGTGAGCCAGACAGAAAATCAAGTTGAATTAGTATTTCATATGAACACTGAAATAGGGATTTTATTGCCTGGAGTAAACTATACAAGAAGAAAATCAATTTCCATGACATATCAAAGCCATATCCAATACAGTTTGGGGGATATCTCTTCCTTTGCTTCAAAAAGGTTTGAGCTTTGGATGGGAAAAAGTCTTTGTGGAACTGTGTCCCATTGAAAATGCCATCAGTGTAGCCTCCTCAACACAAAAGAAAACTATCTCCTAGAATTAATTAGACAAAATGTTCATCTCCCACATGTCACAGTTTCTGTCACCTAATGAAAGAAAGAAAGGAGGAAAATACGTGAGCATATCAAAATTGCTCAATTATTATAAGACAAGAGTGCTCACTAAAGATTTGGAAACTTGAAGTGAGCTTATTTTGAAGCAATTTCTTCATGTTAATAGAGAAACTATTATAATGAAGACATGACTATTATTCACCAAAGAAGAATATGACAGTTATTTTAGGAATTTCTTTTACTTTCAAAATGCTCATAGAGTTCAATAGTCAGCTTAGCAGCATGTTCTCATGATGGCCAGAATTGCTCTAGATGTCCCATTAGGTGCAATGCATGCAGATACAAATAGTGCTCTGGGTATGGATTTGCTGTAAATTCTTTGTAGAAAACCAAATGTTAACCTTGTTGTGGCTTTTCCCAGCCATCAGAAAGCTTGAAATGGCTTGAAGCGGGGGTTTAAACTTTAAGTGGCTTGTTTGGATTGGTTCCTGATTCATATGGGTGCATTTGTGGTTCAGGCACAAACCCTAAACCGAAGTACAAAAACACAGTCCATGCACATCCCTACAGACAGTTGACTCTTTTTCATTGTTCAAATGGGATGTATTTTAGAATTCTTCTTTGTAAAATGTGCTGTGCCTAGCAGTGTAATAAGAGACAGCTATTGTGCTCTGAGATGTGGGAATTAATTAAAGGACTCTACATAGATCACAGCAAAAGTGGTATTTCCTGATCATACTAGAATCCCTATTCACACTTAGTTATAGTCATTATTCCCAATGGATAAAAGCACCAGCAATGCAAAATCCTCAATAATGAATCTTAATATAGTCCTGCATATACCTAGGAAGAGTACAGACTTCCTTCTGTGTTGTGTATCAACTGATAACTATACAGGGAAGAGTTATTATTTAGACAAAACTATCATAGACTCTTCTACTTGAAAAGTTATTAGTATAAAAGAATGAGTTAAAACTGTTGTACCAGAAAATACAAATCTCTGAGCCTCCCTAACAATATTTGTAGTTTTAAAACTGCATTTACTTTTCAAGTTTGTATTATTTTTACATTACTCTTCCCAGCTTTCTGGAAAATCTTTACAAACATCAAACAAATCTGACTATATGAAGGAAAAGATTAAAGAGTCCGTTTACAGAATGCTATCAAATGTGCAGAGAAAACCATTCTGCTCCTTGTCCTTATGGTATTATTTGCCACAAGAGTAGGCAGATGAAATATTGCACAAATGTGGGATAGTTTCTTTAACTGACGGTTTGCCTTTATTCATTTTGTTAGTTTGAAGCTTCAAAGAAATGTAATGGAATGAGTGATTATACTTTTGAAATTCCTATCCAGTTAGAAGACTCACCTATAATTGTCAGATTTCCATGATACTTTTAAAAATATGATACATATCTGAACATTTGTGATGCTGTATTTGTGATGCTGTCAACTGAAGGTATAAAGTAAAGGTAAAGGTATCCCCTGTGCAAGCACCGGGTCATGTCTGACCCTTGGGGTGACGCCCTCCAGCATTTTCATGGCAGACTCAATACAGGGGGCCTTGCAACTGAAGGTATAAGGCCCCTTATATCCTTCTCCAACACAAGCCATCATTGAAATCAATGATGGTTATTGAAGAGCAAAGCCAAGCAATGCCAAGCAAATCTGATTATCATCAGGAATTGTTTAGAACAGCCCATAAGAAAATATTCGTGTAAAAGTACACAATTTCAATTTCATCTTAGGAAAGGTTGAGGGAGCTTGGTCTGTTTTACATGGAGAGAAAGTGACTAAGAGGCAATATGATAGCTATCTTCAAGAACTTGAAGGGCTGTCACATAGAGGATGGAATAAAGTTGTTTTCTGTTGCCCCAGAGGCTTGGACCAGAACCAATGGGATGAAATTAATTCGAAATATTTTTTGGCTAAACATCTGGAAGAAGTTTCTATCAGAGTGGTTCCTCAGTGGCCCTTTCATGCATGCCCAGGAAAATGCCAATCGGCACTTTGGGGCTGGGAGGCAAATTTTTTCCAGGCCAGACTAGTCAGGGATTCTAGATTGGGGGGGGGCATCATTTGGCCATGGAATTGGGGTCACTGTGGTTGGCAGGTAGTTGTGAATTTCTTGCATTCTGCAGGGAGATAGACTTGATGACCCTGGA
This sequence comes from Paroedura picta, assembly GCF_049243985.1. Taxonomy (NCBI): domain Eukaryota; kingdom Metazoa; phylum Chordata; class Lepidosauria; order Squamata; family Gekkonidae; genus Paroedura; species Paroedura picta. Next base: position 34,661,501 of record NC_135374.1, on the reverse strand, counting down.
TTTCCTTCCAACTCTATAATTATATGATTATATTCTGATTCTATGATAATTGTTCTGATAATGTATAATGGTGGCACACATCTGCTGAATAATAACCAATGTGAGGTAAGGCTTAAAGTGTCAGACCAAGATTGAAAAGTCCCAAATAATTTAGTCATGATGCTTGGACCTTCCTAACAAGACTAAATTAAGCAACTCAACAATGGAAACAATTACTTGAGGGAGGAGTTTTTTCCTAGGGTCAGTCTAACCGCCTTCCCAGGGCTGTTGTATGGAGACCCCTAGCAATATATACCATTCTGATCTCCGTGGAGAAAGGATGGTATTAAAATGTGATTAAAAACATCTTGCCCTATATGCAGATAGGTTGTTTAAGATCATATAAAGCCAAAATGGCCTTTCTCCCCTAGAAAACTTCTCCTTCCACAAATTTATTCCAGAAAGGCTTCATTTGACTCTAGTAGCAATTCTAGTGAGCCTCTTGTGGCACAGAGTGGTAAGCGGCAGAAATGCTGTCTGAAGCTGTCTGTCCATGAGGCTGGGAGTTCGATCCCAGCAGCCGGCTCAAGGTTGACTCAGCCTTCCATCCTTCCGAGGTCGGTAAAATGAGTACCCAGCTTGCTGCTGGGGGGTAAACGAGAATGACTGGGGAAGGCACTGGCAAACCACCCCGTATTGAGTCTGCCATGAAAACACTGGAGTGTGTCACCCCAAGGGTCAGACATGACTCGGTGCTTGCACAGGGGATACCTTTACCATTACCTTTAGCAACTCTAGTGGCAACAAAAAATTGGTTGGGGAGGATAACTTTTTGAGAATCAAATATCCCTTTAACACATATCTGATATTAGGAATTTGGACATTTGAAAGTTTATACCCCTCTCCCAGTCTTGTTGATCTCTACGGTACCACTGGATTCAAATCTAGATCTCCCACTTTAGACCAACATGCCTACCCTTTAAAATTATCCTAGAATATAGGCTAGAGAGGGTTATTATAAGATAGTGATGCAAAATTTCACAGGCTGGAATAAAAATATCCCATAACCCTCTCATTGCCATTTTCCTTAAATGATCAATTCTATGAGGAGACAGAACAGTATGACAGTGGAAATAATTTATGGCTTTCCCTCTCCAGAGGTTTTTAAATTCACTCTGGACAGTCACCTGTCTGAAATGCTCTACTGCAGGGGTCCCCAACCTTTTTATCACCGGTCAACGCTTACTGAGGCCCGGGGACGCTATTCTTTTGCTGAGGGATGTCGCCGCCGCTACCGGAGCCCCTGCTCCACTTGCTTTCTCACCAGTGCCCCTGACTTCCTGCCACCCACTGGGGGTCGCTGCCAGCAGCAGCTGCACAGTGCCACACCAAGGGGGAGCCCCAGCCATGGCAGTCACTGGAGAGCACTAAAGATGAGCCGGCGGCAGAGTAGCAGGGCAGCCCCTGAGGCAGCAGTCGGGGAGGAGGACAAGGAGGAGCCATGGCCTGGTTCCAACTGATCCACAGACCGGGAACGGTCACCGGACCAGGGGTTGGGGACGACTGCTCTACAGCTTCTGATAGTCCTTTGCTATGTGGGAGAGGAATATAGACTAAAATACGTGAGCTATTTGTTTACGTTTACGTTTATGTTTATATACCGCCACTCTCAAATGTCTCGCAGTGGTTTACAAAGATTCATGAATACAATAAAATCCTGTAAAACCCATTAAAACATAATTAAAACACAATATCAAGATGGTGGATAATAAATATATAACTCACTCCCCTCCCCCCATTCAGCAAGGGTCTATCGCTCTCTATCTGGGAGCGAGGGACTTCATTAGTTTCAGCTAGAGATCCACAGTTGACAGCACTGGGAGCTGCCCTGGCCTCAACCATATGCCTGGAGGAAGCTCCGTCTTGCAGGCCCTGCGGAAAGCTGACAAATCCCACAGGGCCCATAGCTCTTTCGGGAGCTCATTCCACCAGGTTGGGGCAGGGCTGAAAAAGGGTCAAGGCCAGGTGTATATCCCAGCGGCCCGGGACCACTATGTGATCATATGATCTTCATAGCTAGATTCAAATGCCAAATATGAATAGTAACCCCCTGAGAAGTTACATTTATTCAGTCTATGTGACCTGTAAAAATAAAAACCATTCTTTTATTGAGGGCTACCAAAGACATTAATAATGAGCCATTACATGAGGGGGAAAGAGGCCACATCAGACAATGCAAACAAGGTATTATCTGCCATACAGTTTGGGCCAAAAAAAATTAAACTCTAAATTTTCATGCAGTACTTTAAAAGTCTAGGCAGAGAAAATGCTTGCATATTTCCTATGTTCAGTCCATTATTACAACCTTGCTCTTTGCCCTCTTGTACAAAAAAGCTCATCAGACACTAATTGTCATAAATTGAAGCCAGTCACATTACACATTTTTATGAAATACCAGATAGCATTATTGGTATATGCTGCATACATATCTTTGTGCTAATGGCGTCTGCTCCACTGCTGTAGAAATGATTGTGTGGTCACTAAATCAATCAGATACATTGACGGCTGCTTCATGTTTTCAGATGAACCTGCTCTTTGCTCAGTTAGGTTAGGTTAGACAGATATGCTTTTGTTGCTATTGTGCCTCCAAAAAATTCTATTCATGGGTTAGTTTCTCATTCTTTTTACCATCTTTATGGTATAGAGTATTTATATCCCATACAAAAAATAAAAATGTATACACTATATAAAAATAAAGAAGGCACTAAAAAGAGCAACCAGGTAAAATCAGATAAAAACAAGCAACAGTAAAAACCCTTCATCTATGTCAGAGCCCATAAAAACTCAAGCAATTCCAAAAGCCCTCCAGAAACTATTTAGCAGAGCACTGGAAAATTTATTTATTAAACTCATTTACCAATTGCCTTTTGCTTCGATCTTAGAACTTGTGGGGAAGGAGCCAGATGGATCTCAAGAAGCAAAGAATTACAAAGCCAGGGGCAAGGGCTGAGATGGCCACATCCTGAGTGCCTACCTGACTTATTTCTGGTAAGCAAGGCTGGCAAGTAGGGTTCCACCAGCTAAAAATGCATTCTGGACAGATTCATATGGGAGGAAGTGGTCCACCATGCATTAGTCACAAGTCATTTAGGGCAGTGGTCCTCAACCTTTTTATCACTGGGGACCAGTCAAGGCTTGACAATATTACTGAGGCCCGGGGGGGAGTCTTTTGCCGAGGGATGTCGCCGCCACCTGAGCCCTTGCTCCACTTGCTTTCCCACCAGCACTCCTGACTTCCCATCACCCACTGGGGAGTGCTGCCAGCAGCAGCTGCGCAGTGCCGCGCCAAGGGGGAGCCCCAGCCATGGCGGCCGCTGGAGAGCACCAAAGGTGAGCCAATGACAGAGCAGCAGGGGAGCCCCCAAGGCAGCAGCTGGGGAGGAAGACGAGGAGGAGCCGCAACCTGGTTCCCACTGATCCATGGACCGGTCCCGGTCTCCGGACCAGGGGTTGGGGACCACTGATTTAGGGGCTTTCAAATGTCAAAAACAACACTAGGAGTTGTGCTTCCAAGCAAAATGAAGCTAATATTGCCCTGGCATTCCATGCTAATCATGGTGGATCCCCATAACATTTTGCTGCAGTCTTTGTTGTTCTTGTCATTATTACTATCATTTTAATGGCCAAAGTTCTTCATAGCTATAAAATAACACATCCTGCGGAATTAATTATCACCAGTGGGTCCTAGGAGACTGGCAGGACCATTCTAAGAACTCTTCCTGACACATTCAGAGCAGACACTGCTTTAGAGTTGATCTGCTTAGGATTTCTCCCTAAATTATCTTACAAAGCATGACTGAATACAATTAATAGATGCAATTCAGAGAAAATCAAAATATCTAAATCCTATTTAAATCAATGTACTTTAAAATGGCAGTCAGAGAAGAACTCTTAAAAATGATTCAGTTGGGTAGCCATGTTGGTCTGAAGCAATAGAACAAGAGTCGAGTGGCACCTTTAACACTAACGAAGTTTAAATCTGGGCATAAGCTTTTGAGTGCATGTACACTTCCTCAGATATCTGAAGAAGTATGCTTGCACACAAAAGCTTATACCCAGAATTAAACTTCGCTGTTCTTAAAGCTGCAACTCAACTCAAGCTTGTTCTTCAAAAATGAGCAAGAGAGACCAAAACAGCTGTACCATTCAATATGCAGAAAGCCAGTAGGTCTGGAGTACAATAGCTCTTGAGAGAATTGGTGACCCCCTTACCATATGGCTAGAATGTTACTGTTTCAAAACTATGGCCATAAAGAAAAATCAAATTTAGGACCAACTGCTTTTGAAATTCTTTAATATTTTCAAAGAAAGCTCTAACTAAAGGCATTCTGCTTTGACAGTCATGGTCATACTCAACAGCATTGAAGAAAACTGGCTTCCAAAAGCATGCTAGAAGCCAGTTGCTATTATTGATATGGTACACATCTTCTAGCATGCCCCCTGGGATGGAAATGGGTATGGATGTGATGTCCATAGTCCTGCCCGGTGAAGAGTGCCAGAAGAGGAAAGGAGGTGGCTGGCAGAGAAGGCTGAGGTAGCCAAGGCTGAAGTGGGGAGAAGGAGTCTCTGTGTGCATGCTTGTGAGTGTGTATCTGTGTGAGAAAGGGAAGGGGCTGGGAAGAAGAAGCCCTGGAGTAGGTATGTGTTCTACATACCTGTGGGAGAGAGACTGTCACTACTTTTATTATTCTACAGTTAGAATTATAACCAGAGTAACTTTCTGAACCCTTCAATATAATTTATCTAATCCCCTGAACTACTCTCCGAAGTCAAGATTATGGTGTACATACCTATCAATTACAAAATATTTCCTGACTCAAAAGTCAACTTTACTTCAATCCACTTGCAATTTAAGATTCGAGGTTCTTACCTGTTATCCTTTCATGTTAGGGACCTGGATTAATTGCTATAAAGCCATAAAAAACAGAAATAGCATATTACTACGTCCTCCAACCATTTGCCCAGTGTCCCAAAGTATATTTTACTGCACAACAGTCCTCAGACTCTATAAAAATGTCAGTCTGCAGTTTACAGGGAAGATGCACTCTTAAAGTGTATGCTTCCCAAAAATCCTTTCGAGAGGCAGAATACCAGTGGCTCTTTACCCTACTGAAAGTTTTTGTCACAGTTCTCCTTTACCAACCCATCTGATAAATGTAGCCATGATATGTTAATATGTTTTCAATTGAAAAAAAAATCATAACTGAAGCAAACATTAAATGTGCCTGACTTCCTAAGACTGAACAGAGCACCAAGGCAGTCATGCACTAAATCTGCTGATAAGCTTAGCATCTCTATAATTGTCTTGTGCACAGTTACAAAATGTCTAGTGAATGCAAAATGTGATACATTTTGTTGAATCATACAAATGCTACAATTATTAATATACAATATGTAACTGACAAATGGGTGGTTCATAAAAGAAAAAGCACTGCTGAGGGGGAAAGGAATGTTAAAGTACCCAAAGAAGTAAATTAGAGTGTCCTTGAGTAAATGCTACCTAGATAGAATTAAGTGATTAAAGAAAATATCAACATTTTCCAGCTGCCTGCCTTGTATTTCTTCCTCATCTCATTTGATGGGCAGTTTCTCAAACTCTTTCATGACCAGTCTTGCCTCTGTCTAAGACTTGATTTTAATTACACCTGATCTTTTCACCTCCTTAACTCCAATCCTGTTGAGACTACTCCATGCATATTTAACTGAAATGGTGTATAATAATTGCTATGAGTATTCTTGGTGCTACAATATTATGAAACTAAGCATAGAGTGGACCTGTTCAATATATAGATAGGACATAACTAGGAGCCTCATATCAGCTATTCTAAAGTTTCTAAAGGGAGAGAGGAATACAAGTAATAAAAATAATAATTTTCTGAAAGCCAGAGTAAAATTGTTTTCAAGCCATATGTTAAGCTATTGTTTCCCCGGAGTCACCTCCCTGTTTTGAGGTTTCATGGAAGTTCCATATCACAGAAACCATCAGACAAGTGAGAGTTCACAATTAATTGCGAGGGAAAGAAAGATGGAGACGTTATATCGTTGTGTTATTTCCTACCTAACAACCAATAATCAAAGAGGAACATTGAATTCAGAGACTGGTTCTTCTGTCCACTCTTTCAAGAAAAGAGGAAGAAACTGGGCTTGAATGAATCTTTGGAGTTCAATCTGTATTCACTTCAGGGAGTGCTAGATCTAAGCACCATTTTTTCTTTTGCCACAGGCATTTCAGCCTTGCTTTTATCTCTAGTGATATTTGGCAAGAAGGGAGAACTGATCCTGAGAAAGCAAGGGAAATGCTGTCTCGCTTCTGGGACAGAAAGGTCTATGTTTATAAATATACAGGATATATTTCTCACCATAAGTATAGAGAATACTCACCATAAGCATTTGTACATGAACTTCTCTGATTGCTTTGGATCCTTGTCTGTAATTTGAGACACTAGGGGCAAAGCCCGTTGTATCCAAGAATACAACAGACGCTAGAGCTTGGCAGTTGGAAGAGGAAGGGTAGGAGTCTGTAAGGGCATGGGGTTGAATGTGTGTGTTGTGTGGGAGGTTGTGGTGGCATGGTGGCAAATGAGGGCATGGGTGTGGAGATATGGGTGTCAATAATCTGTGGTTTGGAATGTTCGTTGAGTGTGGGAGAAGACTGACCTTTGGGAATTGTGGCATAGTGGTTACAGATGAGCTTTCCAGAGCCATGTCTTCAGATAGGTGAAGGGAAAATCAGACTGGAGAGTCTTCTTAGGGGAAGATTACATGGTAACCAATTCCCCCCAGTTCTACGTCATTTCCCTTCTTGTGTGAATTAGGCCAAAGACACCGAAATGCCCCTCTGCCCTAATACACATGGGGTAGTCACATTACACAGGTGTCCACCCTGTTCCTTCTTTTCCATTTTTTCACTGTTAATAAAATGTTATGTCCCCAAATGCAGTCTCAGGTGTCTCAAACCATTTTCCAATTGTCTTCCTTTTCTCTCCCCATATCAGATTCCCCATGAGGGAGGTGGGGATAGAGAGCTTCACATGGAAGCTGGCAACCCTAAGAGGAAGACTCTATGTGCACAGCAGTCTTGACCTTAATAAGGTTTTTATACTGGTTTTTTATTTGCCAGGCCAAGGTTAGAAAAAGTCATTTCAATTCCTATGTGTCTCCAGCCATTTACTTGTTAACTATTTACCGTTTCAGGCTGTAAATATTTATTTAGATCTTCCTGCACTTTCCAGACTCACAGGACAGATGCTGGTCTGCCTGTCTGCACCCCAGAATACAAACAATTGCTGGTAAGGGCTGGCCATAGTCCATAGCCCAGGAGGGACACACCTGCACCACTCCTTCCCCACTGCAGGCAAAAATGGCTCCTTTGAAGGCTGGACTCTGAGGCACTGTACGATTTTGAAGTCCTTCCTCCAAATCTCCAGGAATATTTCCAACCCGGGGGTAGCCAACCTCCACTTGGGGTCTGGAGAGCTCCTGGAACTATAGCGTATAAAGATCAGCTTCCCAGGCAGAAAGGGCTACTTTGGACAGGGTTGTGGTAGAAAAGAAACATTTAAGGCCTCCCACACAGGTGGTGGTTGTTGAATTGAAAGACTTGAGGCCTACTGCACAGGGTTGTTGTGCAGATGAAACAGGAGACGAACCAGTTTCATCTGCAGAATAACACTGTGCAGTGGCCTCAAATCTGCAGAGAGTTGCAAAGAAGAAAGACACATGGCTTGGCTGTGTCTAACCCCCAGCCAGAGCAGTATTTTAAGTGAGAAGGAGCTTTTCTGTGGCCTCAACTGTTTGGCAGAAGGGGAAAGCTCCCCACCCTCAAAAGGAATGCCCTCAGGCTCCCCTGCGTTGCTCTTGGAAACGCCTCCCTCCCCTCATTCAGGGCCTGTCAGAGGCTCCTTCGCAGCAGGCCTGAAGGGAGGGGGAGGGAGTGCACTCACCAGCCTCCTGCCAGCTCTGATGGAAAGTTACAGTTGGACATGACAGTTAGGATAGCCTTGGAGCAAAAAGGGCTGGCGCAGCCTGTCCAAGCTTCTGTTCTCATCCCCCTTGGCAGCCCTACTGACCTCCTCTCCCTGGTCAGGAGAGTTTCGTGCCTTCCGATTGGCCCCTCCACTTGTCATTCCAGGGCCAGGGGGCCAATTGTTGCCCATCCCAGACTGAGCCCACCCCAACACCCCTTACTGTTTTATTAAGAGGGACAGATGTAAGTCACAACAGCAAAACCTCATGGACATTATGAAAAGTCTATTGACTTCCCTCAGCATCCCTCCCTGCATTTTAGTTGGCAATCACTTTTCATACCACACCTTCACACAGAGTTCACAGAATGTACACTTTTTTGTCCCAGCTTTTCCAAATACAGTTCTGTACATAGTTAACACAAAAAAAGTCTAATTGTTGGGTGCTGTTGTTACTACAGTAGCATCTATGAATATTGACCCCCATATCCTGAGTTTATGCATAGTGCCAGCAACCATTCTCCTTAATGTTGTTTAATCAGATATACTGCAAATGGTAGTGACTTTTGCAATTGTACTATTTATTTATATTTGAATTTTTTGACCTCCACACTTGGCCATGCCAGCTCAAGGCAATTTACAGATAAAAGACCCATAGAACATTGGCAGCACAGGCCCATTTGTTCCCTCATAACCCACAGTGATGTCCCCCTTGAGACCACCTACTAGCCTTTGGTGAGATCATCTGCCCAGTTAGATGGGCATCCAGTGGGGTTTCTGAAGGATGGACCCAGATCATCCTTAGCTCAGCCTCAACCAAATGCCTGGCAGAAGAGCTCCATCTTAGAGGCCCTGTGGAATTGTGGTAGCTCCAATAGGGCCCTCAGCTCTTCCAGGAGCCCATTCCACTAAGTTGGGGCCAGAACCAAAAAGGCCATGGGTGTGGTCGAGGCCAGTCGTGCTTCCTGGGGACTGGAAAACACCAGCAGATTCAAACCCACAGAGTGAAGTGCCCTGCAAGGAACACAAAGAGACAAGCATTCCCTCAGATATGCAAGGCCCAGACTGAGAATGGCCTTAAAGGTACCAAAACCTTGAAGTTGATCCAGTTCACAATTGGCAACCAATGCAGCTGCTTCAGAGCATGCTGGATGTGGATCCTCCAAAATGATCTCATGTAGACTGTAGCAGCTGCATTTTGTATCAACTGTAATGTCCAGGTCAAAGACAAAGAAAGGCCCACACAGAGAGAGTTATAGACCGTTATGTGGACCACTGTGGCCAAATGCTCCAGGGACAGGTAGGACGCTAGTAGGCTGGCCTGGCACAGATGACCTGGGCTATTGATCTGTGCCTCCATAAATAGGGAGGCATCAAAGATCACTCCCAAATTCCTGGCAGTGGGCTCAGCAACAAGCTGCACCCCATCCAGGGAGGAGAGGTGCACTTCCTGGTCCTCTCCTCTTCTGATCAGCCACAGGTCCTCCGTCTTGGAGGCATTGAGTCTCAGGTGACTCTGCCTAAGCCATCCAGACACTGCTTGAGGTAAGGGCAGAGAGGGCACCTGGAAGTGATATTGCTAATAGTGGCCATCAGGCAGGACTGCTAGTCCTACACTAAGGCCACCAACAAGTCACTAGAGGGCATCAGGTCCTGCAGAGCATTCAGGAATCCCTCAGCCTCCATAAGTCTATATATGTCTATATCCAGAAGCTGTCTATTTCCTTCTGGAACTGAGATATGAAACCACCCGCATATAACAGGAAAGACATTAGTATGTGTAGTCTCAGAGGGTGTTTGCCTTTGAACTCAAAATGAACAACAAGCTATTTATAAAATGGGTCACTGCCAGAGACCAAGTTCTGGTGATAATTGTTCTCTCCAATCTGACACAGCTGTGATTGAGTGCATACAGTGTCCCTTTAGCTAGGAAGTTGATTAAGAAATTTTAATTAACCAATTAGCCATACCCATTCTGATGAAATTGTTAAATGCCAAGGTTGCTGAGCCAATATACAGATGAATACTCTTGAAAAGTTATGTCTTATTAATCAAAAGCCGTGAAGCTAAATAAGAAATTAAAGAAAGTTTTCCAAAGCTAAAAGAGACAAATTGTTGAGTGGTCAGGGTTACAGCTTTGAAGACCAGTGATTACCAAAGCGTTATCAAAATAAAAGCCTTAATATTGCATAATGTTAATTTTGCATTGTTATGGAGAAGTAAGGAATTGTGTAGTCAGCATTTCAGAGACAGAAGCTCTCTTGATTCTGGAAAGGCCCATCATGAATCTGTTAAGTATTTCAATGGGTCATGTCCATGGTAATCAGATGCAGCACAGGGAGGTTTTGTCTTTCACACAGTGCTATACTAAGCACCATCTTCTTAATCAGTTGAATTTAATGGGCTTTGAAGAATGTAAGTCTACAGAAAATGACACTGACGGTTATGAAGAAAAACTCAGAAGTGTAGTTTTTTTTAGTTTAAGAGCAGCTAATTAGGTCATTGCTCTGTAAGGATTTGAAACTTATACTTGACCCACTGTCAAGTACTGGGTAAAGAGGGGCACATTCTGGGTTATATTTCTGGGGTTGTGGACTCACCCCCCAATATAAAAAATCTCCCCAGTGCTCTCTCTGGAAAAGAGTTTATGGAATGGCTCAGGAACAAGCCAGCAAATCCAAGCTCACAGGAAAACTTCACCAGGGCCCTGGAGTTTTGTAAATACCTTAACTGAGCGTCTGTCTGAAAAGTGTTATCGTCCATGAGTTGCCACAAACAGTCCCAAAGTCTATGAACTGTTTGTGCCAGGTGCCCTTTCACAAACGTTGTTTCACGAACTACAAACGGGCTCAAATTCATTATGATTTACCTCATGAGCCAGTTCATGCCCAGCGCTAGACCTGGTATATCAGACATCCTAGCATGCAGAACTTTAGGGGTTGTCTTGAAGTTGGTGTTTTCCATTTGCTATTGGCTATCTGATCTCAGTTCTTCATTTCCTGTCAAGGTAAAGCTACCCAGTCAAATAACAGATGGCTTTGATCTCAAATGCTGGCTAGTTACTTATTATCTTTAGTTAAGAGAAATAAATCTAAGAGCACAATAAGAGATATAAGAACAATCAAGCCAGAAGCTCAAGGAGATTAAATTAGAGTACGAACCCAAAGGGGGGGGGGAATCTACAGCTTTATCAGGCTGCTAGCAGAAGGTATGAGTGGCATACTAACGCCTGTCTAATCCTAGATTGCAAAGTCTGATAAGGGCTTCAGCAAACCAGTGAATTCAGCAACTGAAGTGAGCTATAGTATAAAATTATATTCCATAAAATGGCATTGTGCCTGTTTAATATCGTATCTACATTATAAAGGCATATTCTTTATGAATATGTCCATGCTTGATGACTAAACAAACATCTAACAGCCAGGGACTGTTCCCCCTAATTAGGAAAATGCATGCAATGGGGCCATTTGGTGGTGGAAAGTGCTGTCAAGTCACAGGTGACTTATGGTAATCCCAGAGGTTTTCATGGCTAGAGAAGAACAGAGGCAATTTTGCTCTTCTTGGCTTTCCAGATTTGATGAGAATGGACTAGCTAGGGCCTTCCAGGTCAGGTAATGTGGCTGTTTATTTAGACTTCTATGCTGCCACTTCCAGGGTCACATGCTCATTGCAGCTTACAACATTTTAAAATACAATAAAATCCAAACATTAAAACCATCTTAAATTAACACCGTAGCATCATCATGCAGAATATAACTAGTAAATCACAGTTAGTTCTAGCTGTGGTTTTCTAGCAGCATACAGGGTCACAGTTCCAAGGAGGGGCCCTAGGTGGAATGTATCACTGTCCTGGCCTCAACCAAAAACCTGGTGGAAGATCTCCATCTTACAGATCCTGTGGATTCTAAATATCCAAGGAATCCCTAGGTTTGCTGAAAAATCTTAGTTTTCTGAAATAACTAATGATTAACCTGTAAAGGTTAAATGCACACCAAAGTTCAGGCAGCATTTGATTTGCTGTTGTAAACCCTTAAAATACACTGGCCACCAGCAGGAAGTGAAGAAAATCAAGGCAAGCAAGAACCCATAATAAGGCTGCAATTAATAGAGTTTACTCCCAAGCAAATATATGACTATATCCTTCATTATCCTGCAAGTCAGCTGTGCTGCCCTTAGAAGGATGGAACTCAATTTAGGATGGCAGTGCAAGAGATGAAGAGAAGAGTGTTGTAGTACAGTTGAAGAGCTCATGCTTTGTATGGAAGATGTCCTAGATTCAGTCTCCAGAATCTGGTTTTAAGGCTGGGAAAAGCCTCTGAGCTGCTGCAGTAAGGGTTGAATGGGCCAAGTATTCAGTGTAAGGCAGCTTCAGAAGATACAGGGAACAGAATGTGCCAAAAACATTAATTTAGATGTCACTTTTTTAGGTGATAGAAAAAAAAATCATTGTAGACTCTGGATTTCATACTCCACAATATTTGGAAAACACAAGTTTTCATATTCAGCATGTTTTGAGTGCTTTTGAATTATATCATTTTGAATCAGAGAAGTAGTCACCGTCACCCATATTTTTACCTTTTTTAGTCTTTACCAGAAAGTATTCTGAAAGCACAGGTGTGTTTTCTTTAACAGTTTAGGATGGGGAAAAAATGTTATCATCACACTTCCATCAGCAGCAGCTGTTTGTTTATTTCAGCTCCAGGGGGATATGGAGGTAGCTGCACAGCTCCTTTGTTTTTGATAGCTTTTTCTTATCAGAGGCCTGCATTATAGGCCTGGTTTCTCTCCTTCTGATCCTATGAAAGACTACTTTAAACTGCATGCGATTTTTGTGGTTCTTTGATGTTGCTAGTATAGCCCTTTTCTTTTGTAAAGCTTTTATTTATAATTGCTTTTAAAAGAATTTCAAGGGGAAACAGCTTGCAATTAACTCAGGCTGCCTGGTCCCCTTTGCAAGTCTGAACATCCAAAGACATTTCTTAGGACTGGTACTTTATGTACCCCTGACCTAGATTGCCTGGGCTAGCCTGGTCTTGCCAGATCTCAGAAGCTAAGCAGGATCAGCCCTGGTTAGTACTTGGATGGAAGACCATCAAGGGAGTCTGGGGTTGCTATGCAGAAGTAAGCACTGGCAAACTATCTTTGCTGGTCTCCTGCCTTGAAATTCCTATGGGATCTCCAAACAACAGCTGTGTCTCGATGGTTAAATAAAATTACTTAATAGTCATGGAGCGGAACCACTGCCTTGCGGAAGCATCCTGCCAATTCAGAACACAGAAGAAACCAAAAAAGAGGGCAGGCCTGTGAGGCAATTATTTTGCAGACCAAAGACAGATAGAAAAGTAAGCTTTTCATTCTTCATCACCCTCAGATTGATTCCATTACTACAGTATTTCAGGAAGCAGCTACTCCACTCAGCAATTGTAAATGAAGATTCTCTTCATATATTAAGGCATGGAAGGTTGGATCTGAGATCCCCTCCTTGCATCACAGTAAGGTCGTGAGGCCTCCCATACTGGAGCCTGCCTCTTACACTGCAGCTTGGTGAAGGGGGAAAAGTGGCAAAAATCAGTTTTCCCTCAGAAAGAATTCTACAGTATTGCCCCAGTTCATGATGCCACTCCCAGAAATTACCTCCTGGAATAGCACAATGCTGATTGTCCCTATCCTGCCCAGCCTCACCTCCCCAGGGATGCCAGCACAGTCACACATGACTTGCATGTTCTCAGTAATTTCCATGTGTGGCTGTCCAGTCTGAATGACAGCAGTGGCACACATGGAGAAGGGGCTTGTCCTTCCAACTGCCACTTCATTTCCTCAGCCTGCAATTCTCCTGAGGAATACTGACAGATATCCTCAATAGGCAAATAGTTTTCTCCAGCATCATTTCAGGTCAGGGGTTCTCTATGTCTACGGTAGTCACCATTTCAGTCAGGTACCACTCATATTGAAACGGAGGGTGTTACACAAGAGAGAGGCTGTGGGCCCCAGATGCAGTCCCATAATGTACATAGAGATACTTAAATTGGAAGTTAGAAATTATTGCTCAGTCAAAACTAAGCACTCAGGCAAAGGTGAATACTTGTTAGTCTCACTGATCTTATCAAGCTACCTGGAAGCTGCCAGAACTTCAAACAGATTAGTAACCATCCCTGACACTTCAGAGAACAAGGGCTGCAGGGTCAGAAAGAGCTGTGGCAGAACTACAGAGCTTAGGGCATGGTGAGAAAGTATCACCACAAGTCAGATAAGGTATTTCTTAAGGATATGTCATGGGGAAAATAAAGATTACTTCAGTTTCTTTCTATAGCTTAAAAGGGTTTGTATTAATGAATAATGAAGTGCATCCACTTTTATGGTTGAAGCCAACTATTTAATTACAGCATGTACATAATTTGTACAACCTTTCACAAGTTATTTATTTATTATTTATTAGATTTCTGTACTGCTCTCCCAGCAAGCCAGCTCAGGAGTCGGAGGGCTAGGGAACCTATTTCTAGTGAATTATCAGGGCCATTTCGCACGGCTTCAAAATAGCACAATGGTTGCTAATTGGAAACGCTACTAATTTGCCATAACCCACGACGTCGTAGACAATCTGCAACAATCCTGAAACCGACCCGCAAAAAGCGCTTCGTTGTAGCGCTTTCAGGGGAATCCAGAAAAGTGGATTCACCCTCCGGATAGCGATACACTCCTGCAACCAATCTGCAACAGTAGCGCTAAAGACCTGTGCGTTACCATTGTTGCTGGTTCTTCAAAGTCCCTCCCCCTGGCTCTCTCCTCCAAACTTCCGGCAAAGCGATCGCCATTTTTTTTTCTCCGAGCGAGCGGGGATAAACGCACCAGCGAGCCTCTTTCTGTTTAGAGGCTTCCCTGGCTTCAGTCCTTCACCTTTAGTCACTAAGCACAAACCACATAAAAGCCCGTTTGCTGAAATAAAGTCCCTTTATTTTTTACACATAAATTCAGCCGAAAATCGGGCCCGTGAGAGGGGGGGGGGATTTTTTTTTTATCACTCGAGGCAGCGTGCAAACGATCATACAATCAAACGACAGCTCACATTAGGCAGCTGGATGGGTCTCTCCGTAGCAACGAATCTACCTAGATTCGTTGCTATGGGTCTGTTTTTTTTTTTTTTTTAAACCTTTCTTAAAGGGAAAGGGGCTGTTTGGGAGCATGCTAACGGCTGCCCATTGGCTGCTTGACGGCCAGGGACGGGACGAGCTTGGCAATAGCGCTTCCTTTCTAGCGATTTCTGCCGAGACCGGAAGCCTGTGGGAAACGCTAAAAAACGCAACTAATTCCACTACAAAGGCAGGTATGCATAACGACGAATTCCACTATTTTAAATGGCGATTTTTCATTCCGCAAACAATTTGCAACAAAGATCCCCGTGCGAAAAGGCCCTCAGTTTAAAATACCCCCAAAACCCCAACTTCACTAATAACTGTAGCATTTGAGAACAATCTAATGTCTTATAATAACCACTGAATAACAATTGTTTTTTATTTTTAATCTAGCCTTGTTAATTCATCACTTTATAAGTGATTTCCATATAAAGTACCTTTGTTAACTTAGAAGTAATCTATTGTTGATAAACTGTTCAGGCCAGGATCATTTTTGGAAACTCCAACTGTGCTACTAAAAGTTTTTCAAAATACAATGCACAATTCATTTGTATTGATTTTTTATAGAGGGAGTGAAAGGAATTGATCGCAGGAGCATATTAAACTATTTCAGTCAAAAGTTATAATAAACTTATGGAGGAAGAACAAATTGAAAACAAAATGAAATGCAGCTGGGGACTTACCCCCACACTGCTATTGACGAAGCGGCAGGCGGGAGGAAGAGGGAAGGCACAAAGCGTTCATGCATCTGGCTGGCTGGTCAGGCATGCTAGAGGAGGCCATGTGACCAGCTGCAGCTTTTCCCCCTTCGAACAGCAGTAGAGTCACAGAACTCCCACCCACCCAGCCTGTTATGGTTACAGTTCGGGATATATGTTGATATGGAGTTCATTATTCTTGTTATATGTTGAATTTATTGTCACAGCTTTTTATGGGCGGCTTAGGCATGGTTAAAGAGCCTGTTTTGGGGGAGTACAATCACAGGGATTGAATTCTTTAGGTATGGGGCCTCCTTAAGGAGATGGCAGGGGGGGGCACATGAGGCCAACCTGGATAGGCAGGCTAGAAGCTAACAGGGCCAGGTGGCTTGGCATGGGCCAGGAGAGGTCTGTGCCTCTCCTGGCATGTTGGGTTGGAACATCTCCTGAGTTGAGCCCAGCAGCAGGGGAGGAACATCTCAGGGGAGGAACATCCCTGATGCTGTGGTGGACACTTATTGCAGCAGGTGCCATTGGTACAGGCTCCTTCCTTCCATGCCAGGCAGGGGGCCAACATCTGTGATATAATAAAACAGTGGCCAATTTTGCACCCAACAGATTGTCAGTGTCTTCCTTCCCATCCAAACAGCCCAACTGCAAATCAAAAGGAACAGAAGGAAAAACCACAAAAATCTACCAGATGTTTGTCACTTTATTTTTAGTAAAACTAATTTAAATAAAATTGGGCAGTATGGATTGTCACATTTCTCAAGTCAATGAAACTTTCCTCTTTATATGTGGGAACTTAGCAAAAAAAGAATACATGCATAGATTATAAAAGCCAGAATCAATCCCCCAGCACCTCCAGTTAAAGAGGTAGTGATATAAGGAAAGACTTTACTTCAAATCCTGGAGAGCTGATACCACTACAGTAGATATTCCCAAATTTCTTGCACATTGAGTGCTTTTGGAATCTTAAGAAAGGATTATAGGAACTTTCACAAAATGATTGCCCAGGAAGGCAATACAAAATCTTTAGAAGTCCAAAGCCTGTCATAATCGCCCTGTATCCTGATTCTATAGTCTGCTCTGTTTGCTGCCCCTCCCAGTTCAGTATCATCTACAAATTTAATAAGCACCCTCCTTCTTTCATCAAAATCTGAGTAGGTGGAGGAAGGGAAGGGGGAGGAAAGATGGTGATAAGGAAAGGGGCATGTACAGGGAAAAAATGAATGCAACCATTTCTCCTTTGGGTAGCCCCAAATTGGATTCCATTTTAAAAAATGAAATCGCTGAACCCAGGAATTCCTTAACCACACAGTAAGTGAGAGGGCAATTCGGATCTACATCTGGAAGGGCAGATTCTAATGCATAAATAGATAGAAAAGTATGCCCTTTAAAATGCAAATGGTCTTACTGAGATACAGGCTGTTCCTGAAAGTTTCAAATTCATAATACCCATAATAAAAAGGTGAAGCCAATGTTACTATGTAATCTGACTTTGTATGTAATTCTATTAATCAAATACCATATTTGCCGGCGTATAAGACGACTGGGCGTATAACATGACCCCCCAACATTTCCACTCAAAATATAGAGTTTGTTACATTACATTATAGTACTATGGGCCACTATGGGCAGCTATATCTATCCCAACTGAAGTGCACTCGGCGTATAGGACGACCCCCCCCCCACTTGGAGGCATGTTTTTCGGGGGGGGGGAAGTAGTCTTATATGCCAGCAAATACTGTACTTAAAAAAAAACTGTTATACTTCTGTTGGATGAAAGTTGCTATTCTTGATTTCCAGGAGTATGTGGGCTAGAGATTTATATACAATATTTTCTCATTTACCCTATGCCCAATACCTGTATATGTTTTATATAGGGTGTATAGATTGTTCCAAACAACATTAAATCATGTCCAGGCAAATTCAGTTTACTTGTTGCAGTGTCAGATAATTGATCATTGCTCAGCAATCATCAATTACAGCTAGCTCAGACATACATGATGACTGAAATTACTGAACTAAAGATGATGCTCTGATGCTCACTTACTTAGGAATAAACCTCACTGAATTTATGGTAATAAATTCTGTGCACACATGTGTAAGATCAGGATGCAAATTGCTGTAAGAAGGAACTTGCAATTATAGAAACACAGGAAGAATTTTGGTAATGCTTGTACACTTGTTTATTGTTTTTAAGAAACATTGTTTAATTGAAACTCTGTATCATTATCCTTTCAATCAAGAGAATACTTTATAACATTTTGAACCCTTGCATATACTGGAGAAGCTGGCAACTCATGCCATGGTAGTATTTTAGTAAGGCTTCTCATTACATCATAGATACATCTTTATGGACTTGATGCCTAATAAATTTAAGGTGACCAGATTGTCCCACTTTTGGAGAGACATCTGGGGGTACCTGGCAAATTGTACTTATGTTGAACTTAAAATACTGTATTTGCCGGTGTATAAGACGACTGGGCATATAAGACGACCCCTCAACATTTCCACTCAAAATACAGTACTATGGGCCACTATGGGCAGCTACGTCTATCCCAAATGAAGTGCACCCGGCATATAAGACGACCCCCCTACTTGGAGGCATGTTTTTCAGGGGGGGAAAGTAGTCTTATACGCCAGCAAATACTGTATATAAATTACAATACTATTTTTGCGTTTTATGCGTTCTATGAAACTTTTTGTTGCTCCATATAGACCAATTTTTAAATCAAGAACCCCCCCCCCCGGTCAATGGTGTCCCACTTTACCAATGTTAAAATCTGGTCACCTTAAATAAGCTACAGAACTGGGCAGACAGTGAAGTTAAGTTGTTAAAACACAGCTCACATCCTCAATAATCTAAGGGTAACCTTTAAGACACTTAACGCTGAATCAATCAAGTAGAGAGGCAGATGTTCCATACTGCTAGGGAGGAAAGTTATGATTCAGTCTCATGGAGGAGTCCATTTAAAACTCTTAATGCTGTATCAGACAATTTTTAGTATTAAAATCTGAAGGCTTTTCTGTAGTTGCATCAGCATAACTGTATGCTAGCTCAGAAATGCATGATTTGGAATTTTTTATATCTTACTGGGATCAACTCTGGTGAAGTTTGGTGTATTATGTTGTTCCATCTTCCACAGAGACACACAGAGTATGACATGAAAAGGGCTTATTTTTGTGTGTGTAGCACCTCAACTGTTCCTGACCACACCCATTGGACCTTGACTTTCCCTCTACTTTTCTTCAGTGAGGTCACCTCCCTAATTTAGTCTCAGCTCAGGCTATAGAAAGTCATCTCCTTCAAGAGCTAATTTGCTGAGAGAAAGACTTGCACCTGCCTTGACTCCATGCCATGATAACGAACCCTGAACTAGCATTCAAAGCTTCCTGATTGGTCTGCTACCACAGTGGTATATATGCCCACCGGCACAGCCTATGTCCAGGGTGGCATTATCCTACCGCCAAGTAAGAGTAGGCTATTACATTCACCCAGAGGCAAAGCAGTTTGCCAGATCATAGTACTAGTCACAGGGATGGGCAAAAACCAGGAAAATGCATTTCACGACAGTTTGTGGCATGCCCAGGTTTTTAAGATCTAAATGAACCAGTTCAGTTACTGAGGTTTATATTTTGGTAGAAATTCTCTCTCTCTCTCTCTTTCTCTCACACATACACACACACACACACACACACAGAGAGAGAGAGAGAGAGAGAGAGAGAGAGAGAGAGAGAGAGAGAGAGAGAGAGAGAGAGAAACACACACAGTGGGGATCTGCAAACTTAATAAGGACTGTTCTCAAAGTGCAGAGTCACAAATTCAAGCAAAGGGGGATTTTGTAAGCTCTGTGCAAGAAAATGGGAAGTGAACGCAAACAAATGCTGGCAAAGTGAAGGGAAATCATCCTGAGACTGACGTAACTAGTTTGAAATTGACAACATTGCTTCCAAGGCTGGAGAATTCCACCATCACCACCATCCCACTTTGTAGTTTGATAAACATTTTGTTTGAGTGGAGTGAGTCTTTCTGGAAGTGTATCCATTCACAAACCAGCACAAATCTCCACAAAATGCTCAAATAATCATGGAAAGTTTGTTCCAATTAACCTGACATGAACTTCAGTTTATGAACCACAAACCAGCCAAAATTCATCTTGAACTTTAGATTATGAGTGAGTTCAAGCTCATCCCTGTGAGTTAGATCAAACACCCTATTTCACACAAAAATTAGAAGCAGGATAGGAACAATCCTGGGTTGCCAGGGTCCTCCTATGGAAGATGACTTTCCCCTGGCTATTTGCTCTTTCTCCTACCTCTCAGAGTGGTAGCAGGAGAAAAATTTTAAAAATCACAGTAAGGGTAACTGGATGATGTCAGTTCCAGGTAAAACTTGGAAGTGATGTCATGAATCTCTAAGGAATTGTTTTACCAAAGAGTTTCTGGGAAACCCTAAAGAAGTGTGACATCACTTTCAGGTTTTTCCTGAAGGTAAAATCATGATGGCACTCCTCCATGCCCCTCACCTTCCAACAGCTGCTATGCCATGCTAAACAACCCAGAAAAATCTCTTACTTCACTTTTCTATAAGTAACTGACCAGCTCTGACCTTTAAGTTTTTGAATTCCATATCATAAAGAGTTAACTCATCCATCAACCTAGATCAGTAAGCAACCAATTTCAGTATTTTTTCAGGCAAAACATTTCCTCAGGTAGTGGTTCTGCTGACTACTAAGTATTCATTATGGTTTTGCACAATACGTGGCTGAAAAAAGAGCTTGTCAGAGATATTAGCAAAGAAACACTGAAGTATTCTAGTATATCCAGGGTCACTTCAGGCAGTCAACAGGGATGAGTTGCAGTGTCCCTTCAGTCCATTGCCATCCTCCCATCCTGCCCATCCATCTCTTTTGAAGTCCCCTTTGACAACCTAGCCCCATTCCCTCACTCAAATGCAGGATTTTCTTCCATTTTTGCCCTTTTCTAGCTGAATAGCCCCTTTATCTATTTTCTTCTTTTGTGAAAGTTTGTGGCTGCTTCACCTTGTCACAATTGTATTTTGCTGCTGGCTCAGTGCAGGAACTTAGGAGAAGAGACAGGACTAACCTCTTAATTTAAACTTCCGAAAATGGCATAGGAGAGGCTTTATAACATTCAAAAATAAATAAGATATTTTATTCAACATGGAGGAGAAAAGGTCAGGTAAAACCAGAGGTAAAATGTCTGAGGTGAATTAAATATAACTCTGGGGTAACTTAGTAATTTCACATTCATGTTTCTAGCAGCTGAGAGTTTAAAACAAGTAACAGTTTAAAGTTTTAAAATCTTGCAGATGAGAGGTTTTGGTTTCCATGTTCCCAAAACCCCAGTTCATTTTCTTGAGCTAAATTGACTCTGCAGGTTTCTGAAGGCAGGGATACACTACCAAATAGCCTAAAATCCATTTTTAAGGAAACAGGGATCACTCCACTCTTTTTCCCTTTTCCCATTTTTAAGGAAACAGGGATCACTCCACTCTTTTTCCCTTTTTCAACTGGGCAGATAATCACTTACCTAAACTAGAAGCTCTGTATCCCTTTTTCTGGACTGAATGGGAGTCTTCAGCAGTCCTCCACTCCTCCTTGCCAACCTTCCCAGGACTTCAGCAGTAAATTTCCAACTCTTTCTTATCAACAGACTATAACCAATTCAATCCCTTTGAGCAGCCTTCACATCGCTGTTGCTTCTGCTCTGCCATTTTATCCCTGCCCAGGAACCAGAGAATGAATCTTCTTTGCTTCTTCTTTAAATTACTTCAATAAGTCATGCTAAAAGTCCCCACTGTCCCATGGGGCGTCCCAAATTCTCAGTTCAGCCAGAATATTGTTGCCCTGGCAAAGGAAAAAGTAAAATGGTAACCAAGCTCTTGCAAGATATAGGGGAGACCTATAGAGCAATCACAGCTTGCCACATTGTATTTAAAGATACCACAAGGAGGATTAGTTGTCCCCACTCTAGGCTTCAGGCTGGCCAGGTATGATAGCTGGCCCAAAGTGAAACTGCTAATTGAACTAGCACTGAATACACCTATCAGTATTTTGTGCCAATGCCATGATATTTGCTACGGCATGTGGTAGACTCAGAAAAGTGTTGAGGTTGCTTGTCAGACTTCACTTTGTAAAATTACAGTGTATGCTGAGTGTAGACCATTTACGCACTGGAGATTTCATGCCAGGCTGCAGGCTGGAGTTTTAGTTGTGGAAGTGATGTCCCAACTCTTCCTGCACCCACACGGGGGAGCATTTGGCCTGGTGCGCCTCATCCGCCCTCAATTTGTGCTCCTGCACAAGTGCTGGGGCAGTGAAGTTCCCAGTGCGTAAACGGTCGTAGACAGGAACATACAGCAACATTTGGGGCAAGGAATCTGAATCTAGCAGATGTGTGGACAGCAGGTTTATAGCTTATAATGACTAATTGCTTGGGAAATATTACCCCATATCCCTATAAGTCAATATGAATTCACTATGATCCATTTAGTGTCTGTTATATTTTCATTATCTACACTGGTTCCACCTATCCCGTTTTCTAGCAAAACATCATATTCCCAGAAGAGCAGACCCAACTCTGGCAGAAGGTCCATATATTTGAAATAATTGAATGTCAAAGAAGATCCTTCTTTAAATCATGTTATCCTCTGTGCAGAAGGCTGCCATCTTTGTATACTAGGAGATAACCATTTTAATTGGACTCCTTAACTAAATCCTTATCTCCATGAACTCAAAAAATAGTTTTATTTCCTCTAGCATTGTTTTCAGGGCACCCATTGCAAAATGAAATTTTCTATCCAGCAAAATAGAGTTAACATAAGCCCCAGCCTGCAATCTCTGTACATATGTAACTTGTACTAAAGGCAGAGAATTTAGCAGGTTTGAGCCTAGTTAATTACAGCAAGCCAAAAGCCAAGAGATAATCCAGCATTAATTGAGAGTGCATTTATTAATAGTCATTTTTCAGGCCCTAATCTCCTCCAGAGATGAAATTAATAATACTACATTTTTTAAATATTTTTTTTCTCTTCTGCAAACCCCAAATGAGTTGCTTGTCATTTCTGTTACTTGCACAAAGCTGAATGTCAAAAGACAAGCCTCTAGTATTGGCAGAATACGAGGGTCATGGGAAGGGTTACATATGATAAACTAAAAAACTTCCTGTTATGTATTTCTTACTGCATTTATTGTGCCCTGGATACTTTCCACCAGGCATACATGACTTTCACTATCAACCTGACAATGAACCAATCTTTGCAAGAAATACATTTTCTGGACACTACTGTAAAAATAAACAATGGATGCCTAGAGACCACCTTATACCTAAAGCCTACTGACCAGCAAACGTACCTGCATGTCTCTAGCTACCATCCTAAATATACCAAACAATCCATTGTATACAGCCAGGCCCTACATTACAACCACATCTGCTCCAATCCCACAAATAAAGATTCCCACTTGAATAATCTACAACAAACCTTCTTGGAACTAAAGTACCCAGCCAACGAGGTCAATAAACAGATTAACAAAGCCAGAAGGATACCAAGAGAAAACCTGTTGTAAGACAGACCCAAAAGAGACAATAACAGAATACCACTTGTAGTTACATATAGCTCTCAACTCAAGACAGTACAGCGCATCATCAGTGACTTACAACCTCTACTGGATAATAACAATTCTCTTTCCCAAGTACTGGGGGCAAACATTTTCTTGCACACAGACAAGCCCCCAATCTCAAACAACTCCTCACCCACAACAATGCAGCATCTAATGTGAACGTGGACACTGGTACTAGAACTTGCAACAAACCTAGATGCCAACTTTGGTGCCACATACACTCCAATGACATAATCACTGGACCTAACAACATCATCTACACCATGAAAGGCTTATTCACTTGCTCATCTTCTAACACTGAATATGCCATTAAATATCAACAATGCCCCTCTGTTTTCTATAAAGGGCAAACAGGTCAAACCCTCCGCCAAAGAATTAATGGACACAAGTCTGACATCAAAAACCACAGGACTGAAAAACCTGTAGGGGAACACTTCAAGGACATTCAATAAGGGACCTCAATGTAGCTGTTTATTGCAATGGAACTTCAAGAACAGACTAGAAAGGGAGATTGCAGAAATGCTAGTTATTACAACACTCCAAACAATGGCAAAGACTTTTTATCTCACTATGCATGCTAACCTCTTTCAACTCTTATATCCACATTCTTTACAATCCCCTCTTCTTTTTAATTTATTTTATTTGGGACAATGTGACTGTAATGTGATGTTAGTAATATGTAATGTAATTTCAAATTTAACTCTCTAGTCTCAAGGCAAGATACTTGCCAGCACAGCTTGTCACTTGCAGGGATGCTTCCACGCTTGGGTGGGGATGGATGGCGGGGGGGGGGGCAGCAACTAGTCTCTTTTAATTATTTCTTTTTACAACTGGGAAACTGTCTGTCATTCATTACTAACGTGAACAGTTTTATTTCTCCAATGTTTTTGTGAACTACAACTGAACTCAAAAGGACAGATTAGCTGTTTCAGCAAAGAATCATTATATGGCTTAATTTGGATTTTATGACCCAGTTGACTAATTTGCCACAATATGCTTTTGCCTTATATCTCTACAGTTATAATGGTTGTTCATTTAGTCTGAGGAAGAGTGCATGCATTCGAAAGCTCACACCTTGAATAAATCTATGTTGGTCTTAAAGGTGCTATTGGACTCTATTTTTGTTGTGAACTTATTGACTAGTTGAGCATAACCATTAATATTTGCCAACCATTCCTTACTGGTTAGCTTACATATTTCCCCTCCATTCTCTGAAATAATCTTAAATAGTTGAAAAATAACAAAGTATCACACTTCAATTTCTGTTCTCTAGACGTTCCGCATTCATCCAAAATAGCACAATGGTTACAAATTGAAATCGCTACAGTTTTGCCATTATGCACAACTTTGTTGACAATCTGCAACACTCCTGAAACCGATCCGCAAAAAGCGCTTCATTGTAGCGCTTTCAGGGAAATCCCAAAAAGTGGATTCACCCTCCGGAAAGCGCTACACTCCTGCAACCAATCTGCAACACTAGCGGGAAAGTTCTGTGTGTTACCATTGTTGCGGTTTCTGCAAAGTCCCTCCCCCTGGCTCTCTCCTCTGATCTTCCGGCGAAGCGATCGCCATTTTTTTTTCTCCGAGCGAGCGGAGATCAACGCACCGGCAAGCCTTCGTTTACCCAGCGAGGCTTCCCCGGCTGCAGTCCCTCTGTTTAAAGTCACCAAGCACAAGCAACACAGAGGCCCATTTGCTGGTTTATTTTCACTTTATTTTTCACACTGTTTTCGGCCGAAAATCGCGCCCGTGAGGGGGGGGGATTTTTTTTTTCACTCGAGGGGGAAGCGTGGCAACGATGAAACGGCAGCTCAAACATCACCTGCTAGCTGGATGGGTCTCTCCGTTGCAACGAATCAATGCATATTCGTTGCAATGTGTGTGTGTTTTTTTAAACCTTCCTTAAAGGGAAAGGGGCTGTTTGGGAGCATGATAACGGCCGCCCATTGGCTGCTTGACGGCCAGGGGCAGGACACAGCTCCACAATAGCACTTCCTTTCTAGCGATTTTGGCCGAGACTGGAAACCTGTGGGAAACGATAGAAACGCAACTGGATTCCACTACAAAGGCAGGTATGCATAACGACGAATTCCACTATTTAAAATGGCGATTTTTCATTCAGCAAACAATTTGCTACATGGATCCCGGTGCAGAATGGCTCTATATTGTGAAACCCTAGGATTTTATGACAGCCCTGGAAGGGTTTCCCATATAGTCATGTTGACCTGCCCCGCCCTCCCAAAATGGCCAATAATGGGCCTGGAAAGGGTAGGAAAGGAGGGATCCCCAGGAGGGTTGCTCTCCAACCATATTCTGCATGATAGTGCCACTTTGGGGATTTCTCGTAGCCTGAAGCATGTTATTCCATGGTAAAAAGTTGAGAAAGATCCTTTTTGGTAGCTTTCCTTTGCTTGCTTTCAATTTTAGCATCCTTCTTAAACTAAGCCTCCATACCACATTTGCGCAGCTTGTGACCCATCTAACAAAATAAGTCTCACAAAATTATACCAACCACAAGTTACCTTTCCTAGTCTTCATTTTCCCCATAAAATAAAATATACAGCAGCAAAAAACCAAAAGATCTGTTTCTACAAGGGGATGTCCCTGACAGTTGTGACAGCTAAAAGGTGACAAGTCTTTCCCAATAGTGCATTCTTTAGAGCAGCAAAACAGATTGTCGGTTTTCAACCTGAGTTAGCAGGATTGGCAGAAACTCTAATTTTGTCATGGCCCTCCTTCTAAGATGGCTTTCTGCAATCATTACCTTACAATGAAAGCAATACAGAGTGGGAAAGACAGAGTAGCAAATTCTACAAAGCCCATAGGCAGTGATGCCAGCCTAATAGCTGCTGTGAAGTAGATTCTCCCATATGACCTGCCAGTGTTTGATGCTGCCATAAAAGGGTGCTACAAAAAAAGCTGAATGTGCCTTTCTTGTCCTATCTGCCTTAGAGAGATGTTTATGAAGGCAGCCAGGTGGTTCTCAGAGCATTTTTCCCCTGTTCTTTTTGCAACTGCATAGCTTGTTTATTTATTTATACTCTATTTCTCTCCTCAACAGTGATCCAGCACATCATTCTCCTTTCCTTCATTTAATCTCAGAATAATAACACTGTGAGATAGAGTCACACACATAACCAGAAATACAGGGGAACAGTTGCTGGAATGAACCCCCAAAATCATAGAAAATGTCTCTGTGCACAAAAACAGAGAGCCTAGCCTCCCATGAAGCACGCAAAAGAGGGAGGCTAGAGACCCAGAATAAAATAGGCTTGGAGTAACAAGTAACATAATTATATGAAGTGGTAGCACAATCATACGGTATAGATGAGAAGCTATCCAACACAGTATCAATACATATTATTTGTTGAGGACAAGATGGAGAGGATGTCTGAGTAGGGCAGGAATGTCCAGCTTCAAAGAATTGAAGATGAAGTTCAAGGACGGATGTGTTGGTCGAGGGCCAAAAGATTGTCATAGGTATGAAAAACATGTAATCACTACTTTTTAAATAAGATAAAAAGCAAGAATGAACTATCAGATATTGAATATTTTAAGAGGACATTTAAAGTAAGGACATTTAACGTAAAGATCTTAGAAGATAATGAGTTTATCGTATCAAGTGGGACAGTCACGTATTTTTAGGTCTTTAAAACCTAGATATATGGGATACCGTACTGATTGAAACTTTCTTCTAACAAGGGGCTCTGGCCTGTGACCTGTTCACCTTTGGGTTAAGAGGACTCATGTAAATATCTACATAAGACTGAAAGTTTTGTTGATTTAGTAAAGATTTAGTTAAGAATATAATAGCCATCTCCCTCCTATAATAATACCCAGTTTGGGTATGTCAGCAATGACATACTGGGTAAAATTAGGCCTAATTGGCTCTCATGGAGGGGGTGTCCCACCAATAGAAAAAGGCCTACATGAAGCTGTATCCTGGCCCCTGAGGCCAGCCTCGCAGATTGCTCCTTCCCCAGAGGGACCACCAAAGGAATCCAACCAGGTGGCCTAAAGTAGCCCAACTGGGCATAGCCTGTTCCTGGAGTTGCTGGCCATGGCTCACCTGGGGTGATGCCACTGGCCTCCTTTTCAAAGCCTGTGGGAGAGGCTGGCCACTCCCTGTAGCCACTGCTGCGACCTCAAGGAAGCCAACTGGGGCAGTGGTGGCTCAAGGTGGCACAACTGGCCCATAGCAGTGTGGCTGACCATGGCCTACCAGGGACAGTAGTGCAGCTGCCAGCAGCCTCCTTTTTAGAGCTTGAGGGGGGAGGCTGACCATCCCCTAGAACCATAGCCGCCGCATCAAGGAAGCCAACTGGGGCAGTGGCTCAAAGTAGCCCAGCTGACTGCAGCTGCTGGCTATTGCCCACTTGGAATGGCACTCCCACTGCTGTGGCCAGCCTCCTTTTGGGGGCTGGAGGGGAAAGCTGGCTGCTCCCTAAACCACTACTGCTGCGTCAAGGAAGCCAGCTGAGGCGGCAGCAGCACCTTCTCAGCTGGACCATGGCCAGCCACTCTGGAGACAGGCCGCAGAGAGCAGGGCCCCTCAGAGGGAATTCTGCTATGCAACAAGATATAGATGGAATTCTATGTCTAGAGTAGTGGTGGTCTATATTCTTGGTGCTTGGGGTTCAACAGTAGAAGATATCTAAACAATTTGCCTTTTCCATGAAGGCTTGTAATTGTCCAGGCAACATCCATCCAATCACCTTGCAAGAATGGAAGTTTGAGAATGTGTAACTGGCCCAAGGACACTGAATCTAGTTTCCATGGCAGAGCAGCATTTGAACCTTGGACTTCCAGGTCCTAGTGTGACATTCTAGCCACTATACAGCTTGTTGTAGTGGTTAGGAATGCAGACGTTTAATCTGGCATGCTGGGTTTGATTCCACACTCCCCCACTTGCAGACAGCTGAGTGACCTTGGGCTGGCCATGGCACTGATAAAACTGTTCTGACCAAGCAGTGATATCAGGGCTCTCTCAGCCTCACCTACCTCACAGGGTGTCTGTTGTGGGGAGAAGAAAGGGAAGGTGACTGTAAGCCATTTTGAGACTCCTTCAAGTAGAGAAAAGTGGCATATAAGAACCAATTCTTCTTCTTCTTCTTCTTCTTCTTCTTCTTCTTCTTCTTCTTCTTCTTCTTCTTCTTCTTCTTCTTCTTCTTCCACTCTGGCTCTCAGGTGTATCTGTTTGCTATATATATCTAAATGGTAGATATCCAACATCAAGAGCAAGTCCTAATTGCAATCTATACATTTTCCTCGTGTGGGAAAAAGCATACTATATCATCCAAAACATTAAAAAATGCTAATACTAAACAACAGTAAAATATGGCACATTATATGACACGAATGCTTTTTTTAAAAACCCTTAAAATCAAGATAAGGGGAACTTAAGTTTGCTTATTATGAAGTAAGTGGGGTTCTGTATTTTGTAACAAAAAACAAGAGTAGCACAGTTCCTCTCACCTAGTAATGCCTTTTTGGAATATGCAAGACATGCAGTGGGCATGCCTGAGCAGAATATGCATGTCCTGCATGGGCATTGGAAGAGATGTGCATTTCTGATGATTTTCAAACACTCTCCACCAGTGTCCTGATTGGTTCAATGGAAGACTTCCTTCTTCTTTGAGCACACTCTCTCCCAGCTTGCCTCTAGAGCAGCAGTTGAACAGAAAGAATGACTGCAGACAACAGAACAGTTAATTAGGTCTCTTCTCTCCTCTTTCTATACATAGATGTTTCTCTTCACAATAAAACTTATTTTATTATCTAAGTAGACTGCATCACTCTCTCTGCATATTTAAACTCTGCCAACATGCCTTTTTCATACTTGGTGGTCAAGGTAGAGAAAAGTAAGTCTGCCATGAATTTACTGAAGAGCAGGTATAACCCCCCCCCCCAACCATTATTAACTTAACTGAATTTAGTATGGGCTTAATACCTGGTTGCACAGGGTTATTTCAAGAACTATGAACACAGGTGAGGGAAGCATCAATAAACACAGATCAATCAATAAAGACCAAAAGAAACTGAATATAATTATTTGCTAAAGCACTCCCAGTTGTCCTGTCCTGTCCATTGTATACTGTTTGTCAAAGGCATTCCTTTCTTCCACACTTGCTAGTCATTCCTTATCTCTTAGATAAGGAATTCATTGTTGAAAGAACCTTCACTTGGGAAATTCTTCTGCCCTCAAACTGCAGAATCTCAAGTATATCAATTATGCCAAAAGAAATGCACTGCAATGAACTGCACTAAATGTACGGGGCAGAATATGATTACCATATCTAATGTATGTAACACAATGAATTTATGCTTTTTGGTAGTGAACTTTAAAGAGTGATTTCCATCAGGAATTACTTGCATAAGTAATGTAGCAGAAAATGCAGTCTGATATCATTACATGATGTATTGGGCTGATAATGTGTACGATATGTCGCACGTAATGTAGCAGAAAATGTAAACCTATATAATTCTATGATAACATGAATTTTGTCAGAAATTACTGGCATATGTAGTATAGCTAGAATGGAACTTTAAGATGCATAGTACTAAAATTTTGTCATGGCCCTGTAAAGTTTGTGAAGTGTACAGAATCACCATTGGAAACCATAACATTCAAAAAACAGTGGGGGAACATTTTAACCTTCCAGGACATTCATTTGCTGACCTGAGAGTAGCAGTTCCCTTACAAAGAAATTTCAAAGGGAGATGAGATAAAGAGACTGCTGAACTGCAAATGATAATGAAGCTCAAGAAATGCATCCTCCTGGCCTGAATCAAGACCTAGGTTTCCCGACTCATTTACCAATGCTGATTTCCTCATGCATACTACCCCTCTGCATATCACACCTGCTATTTTAATTCACTTGCTATTGTCATTTGACATATAAAATCACTCCACTCTCCAGGATACAAGGATCCAGGATCAGCCTAAAGAAGGATAAACCTAGATGTGTATTCTCCATTCATGGATAGCCATTGGTCTAGGCTTACTAGTTGCCTAAGTGGGGTAATCAACCACCTGACAGTTTGGCCCACACACCTTCCCTTGTGCTCAGACTAGTGGGAGAAATCTGGAGGGGAGGATGAAATAATATTGTATAATGCATTAACCTCACTTTGGGATGAAAACCTGAAAGTAACATTAGCATGTCAGGCAACTCATTTTAGTTTGAGGCAAATTTTAGAGAGATCTGATATCATTTCTAGGCTTTCACCCATAAATTACATCAGTGCATTGAGTGATGTCACTTCCTCTTCTTACCCTACCTCCAAAACTCCTGGTGATGGGACTGGCAACCTTAAATTGGTCACAGAGGACAGAAACCTATGCATGTTGATAAAAAATGGTGATTGGAATTGCTTGCCCAACCACCAGTCTCCCTGTACCATAACTTCTGCACAGGAGAAGCTATGGATGTCTTCTCCATAGGTTATGAATTCATGATTCATATCCTGGAAAACTTGACAACATTTCAAGAGGATTTCATCATATGGTCACCTTGTACAATACCAGGGATCTTTCATTTTGGTTACAGTCCTCTACACAGTTTTTTGGAAGTAAGTCCTGTTAATGATATTTACTTCTGAGGAGGCCTGCTTAGGAGTCCTCCCTTTGAAAGCATTGGTGGAGTTCATGCCACCATAATTTGAAGCTAGATCTGATTGTGACTTCTTAA
Source organism: Paroedura picta (assembly GCF_049243985.1). NCBI lineage: Eukaryota > Metazoa > Chordata > Lepidosauria > Squamata > Gekkonidae > Paroedura > Paroedura picta. The sequence goes on along the minus strand of NC_135374.1, from coordinate 34,630,330 downwards.
TGGAGGAAAGGAAGAAGAGCTGTGTTCTATATACTGCTTTTCATTGCCTGAAGGAGTCTCACAGCGGCTTACAATTGCCTTCCCTTCTTCTCCCTACAACAGACACCCTGTGAGGTAGATGAGGCTGAGAGAGCTCTGAGGGAACTTCCTGAAGGTCACCCAGCTGACTTCATGTGGAGGAGTGAGAAATCAAACTCTGTTTTCCAGATTAGAGTCCACCGCTATTAACCACTATACCATGTTGGTGTAGTAAGATGTAAGAGCCTTGAAGGAATGAAAAACAAGGGATGTTTAAGAAATCGCCTGGTAATCAGAATAATAGCTCAAAGGCATACACAGAGGGAATTAATAACTAAGCTTTTCTACTGTCTAGCAAGAATGCCCCATAAAACTTGTTATTATTGTAGAACAGCAGATTCAGCACAACCAGATACTCAACTGGAGATTTACTTAGAAATATTGAAATACATATCAGAGAGTGAATTGTCTTACAGTGCAAAATTCAGCTTTATCAAGAGTATACCAGAAAAGAAATGACAGTGACTGGATTTTAAAAATAGTGGTTTCTGTTTTATTTTTTTTTAAATACCTGTGACTAGAGTTTCATTTTGGGATGCATCTTCCTGACAATTTTGGTCCATCTTCAAGTATTTCACCTCTTTTAAAAATACATACACTCATAACCTCTTAAGTGCCCCCCTCTTGCGAGTCCCTTGGACTGCAAGGCGAACAAACCAGTCAGTCCTAGAGGAGATCAACCCTGACTGCTCTTTAGAAGGCCAGATCCTGAAGATGAAACTCAAATACTTTGGCCACCTCATGAGAAGGAAGGACTCCCTGGAGAAGAGCCTAATGCTGGGAGCGATCGAGGGCAAAAGAAGAAGGGGACAACAGAGAATGAGGTGGCTGGATGGAGTCACTGAAGCAGTAGGTGCAAACTTAAATGGACTCCGGGGAATGGTAGAGGACAGGAAGGCCTGGAGGATCATTGTCCATGGGGTCGCGATGGGTTGGACACGACTTCGCACATAACAACAACGAGAATACCAAGCATGAATGTAATAACCATATGTTTACAAAACTTTGTGTCATACAGGCACATACATCAAGGAGCTATAATGGGTTTGTGTTGCGGATGACTTTGCCTCACCATTGTCTCTAAAATAATCTTTTACTGGTTTATCTTGCAGTCATAGTGCCTCCTGAGACCAGCCACCACAAACACACAGGGACATCTGATACTGGGCCATAACGGCTGCAAAACTGAGGTTGCCTCTTTTTTGTTCAAAGTGAGAAGTGCAAACCTGTTTTCTGCTTATATGGTAGCACTTCTGAAACCAGTGAGATAGCCTGGGAATGCTGAAAAAGAAATTTGCATCCCTCTTCCTTAATTTTGTATAAATTTCACAGATGCTGGTCCCAACTTTCGTCTCACCCCAACATTGTTTTCTATATCCAGGAGCCTCTGGAGCATGAGGAATGTGATAGGTCCCATGTCAGACCCTTGTAAAACTTTCATGATCAGGACCAAAAGCGTCTGATCTGATAATAGATAATTAACTCAAGAGTCTTTGCCATCCTAATAAGCTGTTGGAGTATAATTTCAAATCTCTTGCAGAAGCTTATTAGAGATGGGTTGCTGACAGTTTCCCTGGTGAAGGCATTGAGGTACGTTCTGATTCCACCTTGGTCAAGACCCTCCTCCAAGTCTGATGGAGGAAGCCCACTTGTGGTTGGCATCTAAATTTCCTTGTTGATGCCAAAGAGGCTGGATGTTTCTCAGGACTGATGTCAGAGGCATCATAAAGAACTGATAGGTATTAGGTGACTGCTGCTCCCATTGGCCACATTGAGACAAATATATTGGTGGGTGTGGGAAACATGGGTTCTGCAGTGGACACCAGAGACACCATGGAGTTCTCAGAAGGGACAACTGCTCAGCTCTGATCCTTGATAATGATGGAAATTGCTAAAGTTATTGTGAGCCCCAAGAATGTAGAGAAGAACCTTCTCAACACCATGTAAACCCCATTGAATAAAATGAGACTCAGAACTTCAGAAACGTTGGAAGCAAAGGGTTGTGTTTCTTTAGGTATTTCATTGAAACACAATTCTCTTAAAGAATACATGCGAGACATTCATCTCCATTCCTAGTCTATGTTAAGAATCACTAGACATAGTTAATACGTATGATTAAATATATCCTCCTTGCTAACAAACATGAAGTCTATTACCTGGTTTTGCAAACACTCAACACCTGTTTTCTGTTTACTATATTCCAAACACTTTAAACACCTCAATGCTTATGAGCAATAATTCATTATGAATAACAATATACAGATCATGGGGATTTATTAAGTACAACCCATCATAATCTATCCATCAAGGTGACAGGCAATCATTTCTTGGATTCCAGCTGCCAATATGACTGAAAACACCTTATCTACTATACACTCAGTAGTTTCTGGGAATATTAGCTTTTATGTGGCACTATGACCTCCACTTCCCCTCACTATTCATGTGGGTGTTTCATGCTGCGAAGCAATAAAATCTTCCAAACTAAAAAGTAGTAATAAACTCAGGCTACCATCCTGCAATGATTTAATCATGCTAAGAACAATGAGACATGAGTGCACAGAGCTATGGGCAAGTCTGCATGAAAGTGCAGACATTAGAAGCACAGAGGAGGAGATGAGTCACTCTTCTGCTACTACATTTGAAGCAGAAAAGAGAGTTGCACTTGTAACTGCTGTTCATTGAGTGGCCTTCTGTGCATGAAACACATGGGATTGCATTTCCACAAGACTGCCATGGAGAGGATCTAGCAAGCTTTTAAAAGGTGATATCAGCTCCCAAGAGTGCTCCCCCTTCCCTCACAGAGGTTGACTGTCCTGCCCAAAGTCACACTCGGAGTGGTAAGCATGCTGTGAGATGATGATGATGATGATGATGATGATGATGATGATGATGATGATGATGATGATGATGATAATAATTTATTATTTCTAACCCACCCTTCTTAGTTGCTCAGAGCAGGTGACAACAGTAAAATCAACACAAAGGTTTAACATGTTAAAGCATTTATAATTTATCCAGCAACCCCAACTAAAATTTCAATTCCTTTAACAGAGAGCTAATCTTCTAGTTCTCCTCCTCCCAGCAGTGGATGTTATTGGTTATTGGTGGATGTTATTGTGGACCTTGACCATAAATCTGGTGGGAACAGTTGGATTACTAGCATCCCTAAAGTGCAGAGCCAAAAGCTGGTGTATACTTTTAACAATTCAGTAGAGGTATTGAAGTATTTATTTGGATTACCAAATTACTTAAGAGTGAGAGGACAATCACTGAGGAAAATCACCCTTTGAAAATGGGACATATCTAGAAACCGTTCGGGTTGGACCCTACAATAATGCAACATAGAACAAAGAGACATTTTCTTTATTCTGTATAAATTTTGAAAATACTGTTAGTAGCCTAGGGATAGTTTTTTTCCCCTCTCTTTTTGATTGTAGACTCTACAAACCGTCCCTTTTGTCCGTATTTGTTCATAAATCTGGTGGAGCAGCTCCATCTTACAGGCCCTGTGGAACTGATTAAAGTCCTTCAGGGCTCTGACCTCTCCCAGGACCTTGTTCCAACAGGCTGGGGCCAGGTCCGGAAAAGCCCTGGGCATAGTCAAGGCCAATTTCACATATTTGGGGCCAAGGAGCAGATGCTGATCTGAAGATCATAAAGTTCATGGGTGGTGCTAACCCTCCCGAACAGTTAGAACAGGTAGAACAGGTAGAACAGTTCTGCTCTGAACCATGACAAGCATACATTAGTCTGAATGAAAAAAGACTTGAATTAGCAAGTTAATTCATTCAGACGTGGGGGGATGGTTATGTATGAGGAACCCCTCATCACTGCCCAATGACCTGTGTCCTCCACTACCAGCCTAGGCTTATGCCAAAGCCAGACTCCATGTTCTCTAGTCAGCCAGGAATCAGGCCTGGCCAGACTCCATTTTCAGCTTAACTAAAGCCACTGGTCTGACCTGACAACTGCGTAGATTCATATTGGGGTAAATATTAGGGTTATGGTTAGGATTTAGATTATGTATGGTTTGGAATGGGGAGTGCTTAGTCTTCAAGGGAGTGTTAGGGCTAAGGACGAGTGTTTTGGAAAGGCCATGGGATATAAAACTTTTTTTACATTATTTTACATGTAAAATATGTAAAAAAAAAAAAAGGATCGTATTGGGATTAATGTTAGGGTTAGGGTTAGTTATGGTTCAGTTTAGGGAGTTGTTAATCTTAGATGCAGTGTTAGGGCTAGGGAACAGTATGAGTGATGGTTCATAAAGTCCATGGGCTATTTAAACAATTACATTATTTTACATATAAAAACGTAAAAAATAAGGATTCATATTGGGATTCATTTTAGGGTTAGGGTTTGGGTTAGCTTACTTATAGTTCAGGATGGAGAGTGGTTAGTCTTAAAGGGAACAAACATTACAACTATGGAAGATATAGAGTGATTGTTCAGAATGGCCATGGCATGTATAAATATTTTTTCAAATTATTTTAGATATAAAAATATATTTAAAACATAAAGATTCATATTGGTTTTAAGTTTAGGGTTAGGGTTAGCTTACCTATAATTTAGGGTTAGTCTTAGAAGGAACATTAGGGCTGGGGAAGAGTTAGAGTGATGTTTCAGAAAGGCCATGGGATGTAGAAATATTTTTCACATTATTTTGCATAATATAAACATGTAAAAATAAGGATTCATATTGGGGTTAATTTTAGGGTTAGGGTTAGGGTTAGCTTCAGTATGGTTCAGGATGGGGAGTGGTTAGTCTAGGTAAGTGTTAGGGCTAGGTCAGTTTTAGAGCAATCATTTGGAAAGGCCATGGGATGTCTTTCTAGTCTTAATTCCTCCAAATCTTTGTTTCATGCTTGAACAGATGGGGAAACTGGACCGTCCCATCCCATTTTATTTGGATCAGCTATACCAGTAGCCGATCAAGTCAAATAATCTGTAATCGGCTTCACTAATACCTATATAATACTGGTAAGGTATTTTTAGGGGGTGGGGTTTGGGCTCAGTTTAGTCAAATCCACATACCTAGCTCAAACTCCAAATAAAAATTGCATGTCTTCACAGATGTTATTTTTTCTATTCCTGAAGTTAGTCTTTTGGGAACAGCTCAAGTGAGTTAAAGTTGTACTTTTATCTGTATTTATTCAGAAGTCCAGTGGCACTATTAAGACCGACAAAGATTTATTCAAGGTGTGAGCTTTCGAGTGCAAGCACTCTTCATCACACTCAAAAGCTCACACCTTGAACAAATCATAGTTGAAGGCGCCACTGGACTCTGATTTTGTTTTGTTGTGCTGCTTCAGACCAACACGGCTACCCACTTTAATCTATTCAGAAGGTTGTCATTGGAATCGCAGAACCTGTAGTTTGAGTCTCAACTGGGGTGGTTCCACAGAGCTCTGTATTCTCACTTGCATTTGTTAATATTTAAGTAAAGCCTTTAAATAAAATTAAGTCTCACTACTTGGTGTTAATTTCATCTTTGTAACTGAAGTTTTCTCATGCCTGTGCATTTTCACACAGCCTTATGAGAGGTATGGCTCCCATGTCATTTAGCTGCCTGTACTGACCACCCATGACCCTGAGTAGAATCAATTTCACTTACTGCACAGGGGCAAAAAGCACCTGCAAGCGCCTGATTGACTAGCGTAGCTGTGAGCCAACCAGATCTGAGCCGCAACTGTCAAACATAGTATGCTCATCCATAAATCTCTTGGTAACAAAATGCCAGCAGTCTCTTTTGACCGTTTCCTCTTGCAGGCAGTTGAAGTGTACTGCTGAAAACTCTTAGGCTTTCTTTGTATTAACCCCTGCCCTCACCCTGATGATTGTAGAATGACCTTTGGGAAGCACCATAAAAGGGAGCTACTTAAGAGCACTTTCTAAGGAGGATAGTGGCAGGTTATAGTCTGGCTCCTGAGATTGGTTTTTATTTAGGTTTCTGTTGCAGTTACTGTTGTTATTACAAGGAGTTCTTTTAACATTGTTTTTTTTAATTACCTGTCATTTTAAGCTTGTATTCCAAATTGGAAAAAGTGGGTTAGAAGCATTTGAAATTAATACATACATAAACTTAGGCAAAAAACAAACAAACAAACAACTTTCATATTAACAGTCATACAAAGAATCATATCCTCATTATTATTTCACACTAAGAGGTTCTTAGTTTAGATTGATCTAATTAGATTGTTGAATTTTCTAGCTGAAAGGTAACCAAGGCCCTATGGATATCAATTCTCTCCCTGGCCAGTGACTTCCCTTCTGATCTTTTGTTGGAAAAAGTCTCAGGATCCGGAACTGACCCCTTTCTCTCTCTTCAACCAATATGAAGGCATACCTATAACGCATCTTTCTCCATTCCTTCCTTCCATGTTGCAGACAGATTCTGACCAATTATCTCTGACCTGTTAGCAGAGAAAAAACCAAATACTACTTTAATGTAGGCTAAATGTGAGGAATGGTGGTTATATCAGATGTGGTTGCCTAGAAAAAGATTAAAGGTAATCTGAAAGGCCAAGATCCTCTGTCTATAGCTTGTCTGAATTTCATTAGGAAGCAATTCTTGGGCTGTAAATTGGGCAAAGTGATAAGTCTAGACTATGAGAATGTGCCCTTCCAACAGGACTAAAATAAGAACCACTTCTTGGAAACCAGAAAGGCTTGAAATAGCCTTATTGATGACTAATGTTTCAAAATTAATTTTGTATTTTGGTGTTTTTTTAAAAAAATCAATACGATTGTATCTGGTATCTGCTAGTAGCAGTAACTTGATGGAGTGCTTATGAAACTCTAGTCACTGAAACAAGATGAGCAAACTGGAGTACAATACACAAGAAAAATTGGAAGCTGAATCTCATATACAAAATATTATTAATACTAATTTCCACTTATTACCAAGCAGCTTCCATGCATGTATAACATTGCCTTTTGCACCCCATACATGACTTTAATTAAGATCTAACTTATTCATGACTATAATTCAGATCTAACTGCTTGTTGAGTGAAATCAGTTTAATTAGTCCCAGCGGGCATTTATATGAGTAGTAGGTTTCCTTTTCATCTTTATGTTTTGGCAAACAGGAAGGATAGTGGATTATCATTTTCAGACTTTTCTCATTTAGAAAACCTCACTGAAGCTGGTGGGAGAATTTCAATGGCAAAAACATTACTATAAAGGTCTACCATAAAGGCCCCCATTTTAGTTTCGTTCATTTTACATGACATGTAGTAGGAGCAAAACAATGAGGATGATTATCCAGCACAAAGCTCATAAACTTTTCATAGCCACTTGTCTGATTTAGTATAAAATAGGATCGTACATGTTTACTTAACCTTTGAATGGGACTCAAACCTTTCAACTTCCTAACCTTTGAAGAGGATTCAAAAGGCTGCAACCATAAAGTCATACTTTATTTTCCAGTGCTCTGTGTAGTGATCATCTTTGCTGTCTATTTGTAATATAAAATTGGCAAGGCAGGATTCTTAAGCTCTCAAACTCCCAGTGTGCTATTGATCTGTATATGGGCATCCTCATATATATGAAAGTGGTGCTCTATAATCAATTTGAGACTTCATTCTATAGGTCAACCTGCCTTTACATACAAAGATACTCTCAAGGCCAGAATCAAAACATGGATGATAAACATTTCAGAAATTGCTGCATTAAAGAAACCAATAGAAAGGTAAGTCAGAATACGCCTTATTTGTGGGGAATGACATTAACAGTGCTATGCTAAGCAGAGTTACACCTTTCTAAGCCATTAACTTCATAAGGAGTACTTAGCATGGCATGTTTATTATTTTTATTTTCTCAACATCCTCCAAGTAGTTCAGGACAGCTGCAGACATGACCCCCATTGGATCTTCACAACAACCCTCTAAGGGAGGCTGAGTAGAGTTCACTGGTCCAAAGTCATTAAGTGAGCTTAGGTGATGGCTGGGGGTTTGAATCCTGGTCTCACCATGGTTGACATTCTAACCATTGTATCACACTGGCTCTGAAATGTATCATTTGTACAGAATTAAAAAAAAAACATGTTGTAAATCCAGTAAAATTAAAGCCATCCCTTAAAGTAAGACCATTTTATTTATGTCTATTATACATTCAGTTGCACCTGAAAATCTAGGACTGGATTCTATTTCATGTCAGAAGCTATAAAAATGAAGAACTCAAACTAGTAATGGCTACACACTCATCCATCATAGCAACGAGGAAATAGAAAATGTTATGATAGTGTTGAGAAAACGTTCACCCATTTTTCTTTAATGAACTGTGATGCATAATACTTCTGTATATTTCTGTTGCAACATTTAGGGTGCTGCAATCCCACTTATTTCTGTATGTCCCGTAGAAACATTTAAATATTTTCAGCTATAAAGTCTGTATCTAAATATTTCAGGTCAATTTTACCACTAAAAAGTTACTTATAATGAAAAGTTATTGATAATGTCTTCAAAGATTAACTTAATTGCCAAAACTATAGTTACTGACAATAAGGGAGGAATCTAAGAAGGTTTGTGGTTGAAGTTGTGATTTATTAACAGAAAAATAGGACTTTGAATAATACAAAAGCAAAGGATGCCCAAATGCACTGTAAAAAAAAGAGGCTAATTACATAGGAACCCAATAGGTCTCATGCATTACAACTGTGCTTGGTCACATTTGGGTTTAAGTGTATGACTTGCAATATATTAAATAAACAATTTACAGGATCTGGACTAAAATTATCTCGGTTTGCTGTATTTAATATAAAAGTTGCAAGGTGGCAGTATATCCTTAGACATGAGTATCTCACTTTCCTTCATTCTGATAGTTTATTTCCTTTTTCATGATTAAATATAATGGTATCCTTAATTTGATCTTAGGAATCACCTTTTGAGGTCCTGGTTAACATTCATACATTGCTGCTACTAAAACAGTAAATAAAACCAATGAGCATATTTCTCCAGAACCCACAAGGCAGACTAATATTTAGCAGCTGAATCCCACTGGTCATTTGATTATTTGAAGTCCTGCCTCTACATCTTGTGATACCCATGAACGAGTGAATAGGATGGTCTGTTAAATAAGTACTGTACCAAGGCAATGTCATAATGTCTGAATGAAAACTGATGTGCCATTGTTGATGGTTCCTTTGCTTCATTTTCCAATCAGTGTGATTCTTGGGAGGGAATTATCTTAACCATAGTGCCTCTATATATTTTGGAAATGGCACTAGGGGCAGTCCGGTGTCTGGACTCTGTTTTTGGCGCAGGAGGCCAATACGGGCACAGCTGGCCGCACCCAGATTGGGCCAGCCCCCACAACACCTACCCCAAACATTGGCTGCGATGTGCGTGCCAGTAAAATGACCTTTAGACACAGCGTCTAATTCTACAAGCGATACTAACTGCAGCAGGGAGATTCAAAGGCAAAAGAATACAATTCAAAAGTAGTTACACAGTGGACAGCCAAACATTGTAAATCATGGCAGAAACCTTGGGGATTCTGACACCACCTGAAGGTTGGCCACCCCTGGGTTGGAAATATTCCTTGAGGTTTGGAGGTGGAGCTTCGAAATGGTACAGTGCCTCAGAGTCCATCCTCCAAAGCAGGAATTTTTGCTTGCAGAGCTAGAGATGAGCAACCATAGTAGTGACAATGGTAGAGGCTTGCAGGCTGATAGTTTTAGTGAATTGAAATTCCCATTTTGAAAGCAGTGGGAAAAATCTTCCCCCAAAGGCAATTGGGAGTTACATATTCTGTTCTTGAGTGTAAACATCATGATTGGCATAAATTCAAAACCCTTAACACAGATTAGATGTTAACCAGAGACCTTTACTTCCCATCAGAGGAGCAAAATAATGATATATATGATCTCCCCCCCCCCCCCCCGCTAGTACTCAAGTACTTCGTTGGTCTAACCATAGAGACCATCTGCCCTGGAAATTCCTAAAGTGATCAGAGCTTGCCCTGTGATCTGCTGAAACCCGTTAGGCATTCAGGTGCTCTTCTGAGTCCAGTTGGCCTCAGGTACAATTCCTTCTTTTGCCAAATTACTGTGCATAGCCTGAGATTCTGCCTGACATTCCTGCTGCTGGCTGGATTCTGACTGAAGCTTATTAAAAAAACTGACAGAGACTGAGTTTTCTTTGATGTACATTTCTGCAGCAGCATACCTTAAATATGGTTATATACATATTAGCAGGAAGACTATTCAAAACATATTGTCTTCTATGAAAAGACATTAACATTTAGTTCTGATTTGTTGATGTTGTCCTTTTCCTAATGCCTTATACAATACAGCATTGTAGTTCAGTTAAAAATTGACTGCCTGGGTTAATTATTAAAAGTCAAGAGAGCAAAGTTTATTGCCTGGTTTTGTATCACTAATTGTTTTAATAACCATAATCCATAAATACAAAATTATTGGTAACCTCCCTGAATGAGAACCTGTTTAAACTGTGTGCTATGCACATGCACAAAGAACAGGAAGTGGGTGGTAGCCCCAGCTTAACAAAGGAATTTCCTAGCCATGTGGAGTGGAAAATCCCAAGCACGTACCTAGTCTAACTGGAGGTAGCCACTCCCTGAAGGAATTAGTCACTCCTTCAGTCTAGCAAACCTTATAGGGTTGTTGCTATTGTGAGAATAAAATGCAGAACATTGTAATCCACTTTACATCCCCATCTGGGAAAAGGATGGAGTATAAATAAAAATACCCCATTTCTGAATGCTGGGAGTGTGTGTGCAAAGTATTTGTTTGTTTCATTAATACACAGTAATGATGCTAATTTCTGACTCCAAAGGAGGCAGCCTTGGCAGAAGGGTTCCACCACAGGAAAGTGGTGGTGGCAGGGGCTGTTTCTTTTCCTGTTTAGGAATGCAGTAGGAATACCATGTTCCTAAACAAAAAAAAGAAAATGCCCCAGGCAGCTTGGTGGCACTGCACAGTGCTGTGAAGCCCCCAAGGGCATTTTGTGTCCCTTCTGGGATACTGTAATCAGCCCAGGGCAAGGAGAGTAGCTGGGCCTGGATCGCCCAACTCTTCCCTGCCACACAGGCCTGGCCTAGGTCCTGATGGCTCCTTCAGCATGGAAGGGAATGTAGGAAGAATTCACATTCCCTTACTGTAGGGAGCCCTGAGATGACGCCATGCCAGCTCCAATGTCATCTGGAAGCAAGGATTACAGAATCATAGAGTTGGAAGGGCCCATACATCTAGTCCAACCCCCTGCTCAACACAGGATCAGCCCACAGCATCCTAAAGCATCCAAGAAAAGTGTGTATCCAACCTTTGCTTGAAGACTGTAAAGGACCGAGCATGAAACACCATTGACAACTCTTTGTGTGTGGTTCTCTAACCAATTCTCTATCCACCTAACTATCTGAAAATCCAGATTGCACTCCTTAGCCCTGCAATCAGATGAGCACCAGCCTGGGTCTAATCCCTCATCTGGAAAAGGTACAAATCTACTTTCCAAAGTATCTGTTTCCTCCAGGGGAGGTAATCCCTGAAGTCTGGAGATGAGCAGTAATTCTAGGTCCCACTTGGAGGCTGGCATCCCAACATCAACCAACCTGACATTAGGGGATCATTTCTAGGGTGGGGGGAATGTTTCACAGTCTAGTGCAATTTATGAATCTTCTGTTTTAGCAATGAATGGAGTAATCCTTAATAGATCTGCTCAAGTCTACAGATTGATGCTTACATGCTGGAAAGTGTTTTTGAGAATACACTGTTAGGCAATAATTCAACCCCCCCCCCTCCCAAGCCTCCAGCATTCCCACCTAGCCATAAACAGGGATGTGCATGTCAAAAAAATGTGATAATTTCAGAATTGTATTTTGGCGGGGGGGCGCAGGTTTTCTTATGCTGATTTTTCAGGATAGTTGTTACAAGTTCTAGGTTGGGGGAGGCGGTGTTTTTTCTAATCTTGAAAATTCCAGAACATTGTGTTTGTCATTGCCCTTTGCACCCAAGGCAGCAGGAGCAGGGATGAAGGGAAGGTTGCCATGCAAGGTTTGTCTCCACTGGAGGATTCTTGCTGGCACTAGGGGCAGCCAGAAAAAATGGCAACAGAATTCTATAGTTAGAAATTAGTAATGATGTTTTTATCCTTAAAGCAAAACTGCTGTCTTTTAAACCACCTTCCGAATTGCAACAATTTATTTAAATAAAACGAGGCAAATCAATTTACACATAAAGCTTTTTTTGTTTACAACTTAACCCCCATGGAATCAGGTTAACTGAATCATGTTTCTTTTTTATGAGATTTATAATTAAACCAGGCGTGATCAATGATAGCAAATACACAGCCTTGTTCCAAACCAAATTGTTCTAAAATGGAATCATCAGCTCTAGGCAAGTGATTTGTTTACAAACCTGATATGGGTCATGAACTGTTATAGGGCATGGGTCTGTGGGATAGCATTTAAAAGTTGGTATGTGAATTTAGGAATACCCAAGCCAAAATTATACCAGAAATTAATTTTTTCTGGTCAGCTCAGAGATTCCCAAAATGACCCAAGACACCCCCTACTCTGCAATGGATGTAATGAAAATTTGTCTCCTGGAACTTTGAGAAAGTTTCAGTATTTCAGAAAGGTACATAAGTGGGAAGGGAAAGCGAGGTAGGTTTCTCACATACTGCAAATAACACCACACATTCATAAGAAGTAGCATATCCAGCAGCTGACCTGTGTCAGTGTCAACTCTAATTAGTCCAATAATCCTTATCCTCCATGGTTCCTCTATATATCTGTGAAACAGCCTTGAGGGGTGGAACGTGTCCAGCTGTCCAAGTTGGAATATGGCCAATCAGGGTGCAGCCAGCAATGCTGGCTGCACCCTGATTGGCCTTGCCCTTGCAGCTCCTGCCCTCCCTCCCTGGACGCTAGTCACGTTCCTCTCAGCTGCGCCAGAAACAGACACGCAGAGCTCTGCCAGACTGAACGCGAGCCCTCCTTCTCTCCTATCGCTCCTGCTGTGAGGGAGGCACAGAGAGACACAGAGAGAGCTGCCCCAAGCTACTGACAGAGACACAGAGAGAGCCGCCCCTGCTGCAACGCAGGGAGAGAGACAGACAGATAGATAGAGCTGGCCTCAAACTGCATACCAGCCCTCCTTCCCTCCTAATTAACTGCTATGCCGTCTGCTGTGAGGCACACCAAGAGACATGCAGAGAGAGAGAGAGAGAGAGAGAGAGAGAGAGAGAGAGAGAGAGAGAGAGAGAGAGAGAGAGAGAGAGAGAGAGAGATCTGCACCCCCACCCAGTGTCCCTGGGTCCTAGCGCCCATTGCATTCCTGCTTGCAATGGGCTTTCTTGTTAGTAATAATATAATCCTAACTTAGTTAATTAAGTTGAATTAAGATATAAGTGAAGCAAATGCAAAGCATCACATAGCTGCATACTTGAATATAGAAACTTTTGCTTACACTCCAGCATGACCAAACAAATAATCAAAGTACAACTACTCACTTTGGTTCCAACTGACTAAAAAAAAAAAATACACCAAAAAAACACCCCATGGGTTCCTTCAATAATGGTTGGGAGTCAGAAGCTTTTCCTGGTATGGAAGGATATCACATCCCATTCTGCTCCCATTAAAGGAACAGAACACTTTTATCTGATGAGTTGGCAGCTCTATAAAATGACACCAATAGTAGGACAGGGATGTATGTCAGTCTACCCACTGATGAAGGAAACTGCAGAACTGAGGAACAGGAGGGCATTTCCCATAGCTGGCCATCAAACCTGCAGACCTTAACATTTTAGATGGTGCCTTAGGGCTTATGCATCAAATAAATGAGTGGCTGATATAGTATGAACATTAGCTTATTGAAGTATTATAGTTCTCTCCAGAAAGGGGATGTTATTATTACTGGATATACTGCTTACATATTACTTTTAAAAGGCTGCTATCCTAGAAAAAAATCTAAGCAAGTTTTACTCTTGAGTAATCATATACAGGGTTCATCTGTAAGTAACTTCTTTCATTATATGTTTAGGTAAAACAGAGTTGCCAACATGCCAAGAAGAGATTAAACTTTCCTTGAAAAAAAAAACCCACCTTTTTCAGATATAGCTCTTCTGAAGCAAGAACCATTGTGGTGCACCTTATCAGGCAATTATGAGAAATAGGTCAGAGAAGCTGAGACTATTCAAATGTCACTCTTGAGTTCCAAAAATCAATCACTAGCTGGTCTCAGATAATAAAAAGAAACTCTTCAGATTGGGGGTGGGTGGGAAAGAAAGTGCAGCTACTCCCAGAAAACATCAAAGGCTTTTCATAAAAGCAGTATTGACTCTCAATTACCTTCTGATAGATTATTGTTATAAGGAACAACTAGTGTCAAATAGAAGATATCTTTTTCTGAATAACACTTTTGATTTACTAGTATGCTATTTGTTATTAATTTTGATAATACATACGTCAAACTGATAAAAACTCCTTTGGGAGGGAATTAACAATATTTATAAGGAAAATATTTTACTACAAAGCATTTTTCAGTTCTCCCCATGAAAAAAACTTCACAAAATGCAAATCTGTGATAGCTCTTCATTCAGTTTTGAGTCTGCTTGTCTGGAAGATGAATTGATCTGAAGAAGATGTGGGTCTGGAGAGAGCCAACCAGTAAATGGATGTTTTATTACAATGCAGAAGTACTTTTCAAAGTTCTACTAAATAGGAAAATTATATTTCTAGTTACCTGTAGGTACCTAAATCAGCAAAGGAAAAGTAGATTTGTTATTGTTTATTTAATTAAAACCAATATAGTGCTTCTTTGATGAGGTGAGGACTAGGGCAGTGGGCAAGTGATACTGTAACAGCTCTGGTGACAGAAAGGGGTCCAGACTCCTTGGTGACTATGAAGTAGAGTAGAAGGTGCTCTTCTTGGATAGAGAGTATCATTTTCCAACTGAGAGGGAAAACATGTTAGCCCTCTAATTGATTGGAAAATCTACGTTTGGCAGGCTTAAGCCCCAAGACATGGCCACCAGAGCATATGTGGGCAGGGTCTGAAAAGAGGAGTTGTTCCTTTGTTTAGAAGAAGAGGAGGAGTTGGTTCTTATGTGCCGCTTTTCTCTACCCAAAGGAGTCTCAAAGCAGCTTACAGTCACCTTCCCTTTCCTCTCCCTACAACAGACACCCTGTGAGGTGGGTAAGGCTGAGAGAGCCCTGATATTACTGCCTGAATGGGCCAGCCCTGAGATGACGCCAGGCCAGCTCCAATGTCATCTGGAGATGACGCCAGGCCAGCTCCAATGTCATCGGTCAGCACAGCTTTATCAGTGCTGGGGAGAGCCCATGGTCACCCAGCTGGCTGCATGTGGAGGCGCTTGGAATCAAACCTGGCTCCAAGCTGCATTGGCTCCAGATTGAAAACCAGATCAGATTCAAGGTTTTGGTTTCACCTTGACCATCATATATACAGGACCTCTTCTGCCATTATGTTATGGTCAAGTGACTAAAAGCTACTAAGGATCCTGCCCCTAAAAAAACAAAATGATGGCCAGAGCTTTTCCAGCTTTGGCTCCAGCCTACTGGAACACAACTTAATGAGATCAGAATCATGTGGGACCTTAAATTATTCTTCAGGGCTTGCAAGACAGCTGTTCTCCCAGGCCTATGGTTGAGGGCTGAAGATAACATCTAATGGCTGCTGGCTTTCCTACCACCCATTTACATCTATTGAAGATGCACCTTATGTCTCACCTTTGTCTATCTCCTGGAAATATTGAGGCCCATTCCACACAAGGACCAATGTTGCCAATTAGTTCCAGAAAGTGGAAACACTATTTTTAAAAGTGGAATTTCGGCGTTACGCATACCTGCATTTGTAGTGGAATCCAGTAGCGTTTCATTCGTTTCCCACAGGTTTCCGGTCTTGCAGGAATCGCTAGAAAGGAAGCGATTTTTTCTGTGCTTGGTCCCGCCCCTGGCCATCAATCAAACAAACAGCCAATGGGCAGTTGCAATCATGCTCCCGAAAACCCCTTTCCCTTTAAGCACAGGTTTAAAAAAACACACACACACACGTTGCAAAGAACATGCCTTGATTCTTCCTAACGTAGAGACCCATCTAACTGGCATGTGAGCTGGCGAGTCATCATTACCACGCTCCCCCGAGTGAACCCCCCCCTGCACGGGTGCAATTTTCGGCTGAAAATAAAGGGAACTTGCAAACAGGGGGCTGTGTTGTGCTTGGGGACTTAGGGGAGCTTTAAAGCACTTCTGTGGAGGGACTGTAGCCAGAGAAGCCTCGCTGGGTGAATGAAGCCTCGCTGGTTCGTTGCTTTCCCCGCTAGCTCCGAGGAAAAAAAAATTGTGATCGCTTCGCCGGAAGTTCGGAGGAGAGAGCCAGGGGGAGGGACTTCGTTGGAACCGCAACAATGAGAATGCACAGGTCTTTTTTGCTAGTGTCACAGATTGTTCGCAAGAGTGTAGCGCTTTTCGAAGGGTGAATCCACTTTTCCCAATTTCCCTAGAAGCGCTACAATGAATCGCTTTTTGCGGAACTGTTGCAGGAGTGTTGCAGATTGTGTGCGACATCTTGCGGAACTGCAAATTAGTAGCGTTTACAATTTGAAAGCCTTCTGCTACATTAAACTCATGCGGAACCACCCTGAATTTGAGTAAATTGACGCTACTTATATTTTTAATAATTATGATGTGCTTTTTAATGATTTTATATTACCTGTTATATTGTGGGTATTTTAACTTTGTGAGCCACCCTGAGACATCAGGGAGTGGTGGCATACAAATGCAATAAAGAAATAAAAATTATTTGCTAGAAAAATAAATGTTCTATTCACTAGTAAATAGAAAAGCTGAAATAAATAAATAATTAAATCAATAATGGCTGAAATAAAGCTGTTAATATTCATGTGATTGTGGGGATCTGTATGAATTGGTTTTTTAAAACTCTATAAATCAGAAAAAGAGAATAGTGAGACAGATTGATTTGACAGTGGAGTGTTCAACGGGTACAAACAAAGAGGAAATAACTACAATGCAGTTGAGAGGTTTTGAGAAAGCTAAAAGGATGTTGTACTACAGTACCTAAGTACTTTTCAAAGGTTACAAGAAAGCCTACTACAGACTAGAAGAAGCCTTAGTAGCAGATGCAGGTGAAATCTGTAGGCTTCATTCAGGTGTGTCGTTATACAAGGGACTAGTAGTCTATGGAATCTGATGTAAGTGAACACATACTTCAAGCATTTGAAATTCCACAAAAATGTTTCGGGGAGGATGACAGCCTGATCTCATCTTTGGTACACTGAATTCTTTCTTTCCCGCCCCTTTTTTTTTTTAGAGTTTTCAAACAAAAATCATCAAATTAAAATTGATGCGCCCACTGAGTTCTTCAAATGTTGCAGATGTGTAGTGAGTGTCTCTTCTTGTAAATGATCACAAAGCAATTTTTAAATTGATGAATAGGCATGAACTAATGAAATTTTAAAGACTTACCAAACATTGCCAAATCAACTGTGTCAGTATTCAAATAAAAAGATGGATACATACTCTGGGAAAGATTGTGTGTGTGTGTGTTTAATGTAGTGTGGGTTGCTGATATAAAGATAAAGGCATTCAGCTGGAATGAAAAGCAATAGCTTCTGATGTACGAATGGCACTTGATGAAAATATGAGGACTAAATTGCTTCTTTTCCCAAATCTGCATTTGGGATGGGCATCAACGAGAGAAATGTAGTCCATTTCAGTTTGTGAGCCACAAACCACCGCAAACTTTTAGGTGCCTAATCAACCGGTTCCGTTTGTGAGGTTTATGACATGGTAGAACAGTACCCTGGCATGCTAGAGACACCAAACTGGTTCAGCTGACTTCCCTCTACCTGCCCTCTAGGTCTGGTGAGGTTTGGATTTACGGGTCCAAGTGACAGCCCCCATCCCCCAAAAAGAAGGAATGCCCCTACAGCTGTAGAAGGACCACAAGCTTTTCATGGTGGGCTTTTGGAATGGTCTGCCAGAGTGGGTGCGAAGGGTGCCTTCACTTGCTATATTAAGAAGGCATCTAAAGCCCTCTTGTTCCAGAGGCCATTTGGAGGAGGATAAATGGTTTCAGTGGACTTGACTGTGTTCATTTTACTCCTATGAGTTTGTAATTCTGCATTTTAAATCTTGAGTGCCTTTAGCGGAGCCATCCTGAGGAGGGGCTGAATGACAGCAGGAGCTGACTGACCCCAATGCCAGCATAAGTGGGAGATAGGGCTGTGTCAGGGGGACTGACACCATTGCTGGCCATGAGCAGCATTGTGCTGCATGATCATGCTGGCAGCTGAGCTGTGCGAACCCCTGCACACATATAGTTGAGCCAGAGGGAGGGCAACAGTCAGTCAGCTCCCTAAGCATTTCCACTTGAGGAACCCACAGGCAGAGCACACTTAAAACTGCTCCATCAAAAATGGAGGTACAGTCCATTGGCACCAGATAAACTCCCCGACCATTCCTCAGCAGGCAACTGCAGGCCTCAGAGCCCAAGCAGCTCAGATCCCAACCAAGAGTGCACCCAATCACCATAGCACCCATGGCCTTGAGCGTGGATGGGTTACAGTTTCCACAAGGCTGGGTGCAGACTGCTGGCACCTGAGAGGGTTTAAATGTTGTTAATGGGATTATCAGTCTGGCATTTTTGACAGTCAAAGATTGATGGATCCAACATCATTGTCAGAATGTGTTGATCCACAAATGCCTCCATACCTGACATGAAGAAAGGAGAAGGTGGAAGCAAAATGTTTTCTTCAAGTGGCAAAGTGTATAATCTAATCAAAGTAACCAAAAACTTTTAGAACCCACAAGCAGCAATAAGACCCTCTGAAAAGCATGTAGTTAGAGTGGCCTTCACTCGGTATAGCCCCTCCCCCAGCTCACGCCTTGAAATATTTAAAACAGTAAATTCAAGAATTTTCAGGCAATTTATTTACCTATGGGTGCATAAATTCCTGACACTTTCATTGTGTTTTTAATGCTGATCTTTACTGCTATTATATTTCTTCTCCTGACAGCTGGATGTGAAGTGTGACAACTGCCAAAGACGTATTTTTTTTCAAACACCACTCTTATGAGGCACAGCCTGCCATAAACAAAGCTATAAGCAATGTTAATTTGGAGCAGCTTGCAAGCTTACATCCGCACTGCTGACACCATGACATTATGTATACTAACCTTAATGACTCCAGTTATATGATGCCTCAGTAAATTTGCTAACATTAAACTTACAATAGTGGCAAAAAAGCATTCCCTCATGTAGGCTTATGTTGACACAAAAACATGCTGGTTCAGAAACAAAACGGCACCACTGTTAACAAACTGATTGTGGCTCCGTATCAGTCACACACATTTACTAGTTTAGTGTTGTTAAATTTTATTCGCTACATGCTGCCAAATAAAACTGAAGAGGCTTGCTATTATTAGCCGTAATCCGTAAGGCTCAAGCGTCTATCTGAGAAAGCACTGACATCTAGAACAGAACTATCCTTCTCCTAAGTAAGAAGAACTGATTTTTAAAAGTAATAACTAGAATGCAATCTGGCTTCTATAACTGAATAAGTGTGTTAGTTCCCTGTGAAGCTAGCAGCAAAAGATTGTAGACTACAGAAACCTTTGTTCAAATAATCGAATTCATTGAGAGGCCTTAGATAAGGCACCAAAATTTCTTTGTCTCAGTTCTGCCCCATCTTTCATATGACAATAATTTGCAGCTTGGCTTGAGCCGAAGCCACCATTGCCACGGAGGGTGGGGCAGGCAGGGAAATATGCAGGGAGGGGGGAGCAGAACCTGGAGCGCACGTGCTGCTGGGGCAGCATGGCTCTCTGGGATTGGCTGAAGAGGGCAGGCGCAAGCGAGCACCTTGTGCTCTGCCTCCCCACTGGCCGGAACAGGATTCCCACCCTCCCTCCCTACTATTTATGCTGTTGGCAGTTTCATGCCATGGTTGGCTGGTGAAGGGTCACATGGGTTATGTTACTTATTTATTTGCCATTTGCCACAACTTGTGGATTGGCAGAGAATGGAGCTGATTTGGTGGGGAGTACATCCTGCATGGCCTACTTCCCAGGAAAGAGGCCCCTTTAAAGAGGTGGCAGGCTAGGAGGGGTTCCAAGCCCGGCTGGGAGAGGCACGGATTTCACAGAGCCAGGTGGCCCTAGATGGGTCCAGAAAAGGTTTGCGCCTCCTCTGGCACCCAGGGTGGGACATTTCCCTAGATAGGAAGTGCAGCGGCTTGGGGGCCCGCATGTCCAGATGGGAATTGGGGTGGGAGGGGTTCAAGCCGTTACCAGCTTCTAACCCTCTGGCATGCCAACCCTCTCAGGCTTGTTGTTAATAAAGTTGGGGCCTATTTCATGCCAATACTTTGTGAGCGTATTTATTAGCCCGGGACTCCCGACCTGCAAGGCAATAACAATAGCCTGCCTTATAATGCTATTGTTGGCAGAGTTTAAATATGTAAAAACAAACAGATCTCCAGGCTACTTAAAAGAAAAACAAAAGTTTTATTTTGGAGAGATAGATAAGAGAGAGTCCTGTTGTATTCATTCAGAGGCAAGCAGGGTGGAAGTGTGATCAAAGGAGTAAAACGTCTCCAGTGAGCCAATCAGGACACTGGAGGAGGATATTTGAAAATTATCCTGGAAGTTCCTAATCTAACTGTGCTAAAATACACAACCTCTGCAGCCCCCTTTAGGACACTACATAGTCTGTTGAATCAGGCACACTACGGATCTTGCATATCCCAACAATTGTGAGGCAATCCATATTATTTCAGAAGTAGTGTTACCAACTCTCTGCAGGAAGTTCTGTCCCTGAAATTGAGGCTTAATGGAATTTTATTGACCAGGTAATATTATTCACTTCCACACCAAGAAAATCATCAGCTGTCCATTCCCACCTATTCCACATTCCCTCACATTTATTTGCAACTGCTGGCAAATTGATGTTATGCTGGAGACATCATCGACTTCAGCTGAATTGCAACATCTGTCTTGTACAAGAGACCGGTAATAAAAGTCCAGGATACAGGTCAGGGAACTAATGGAGGAGTCCAAAGGGCCAGCCAAGATCCCATAGCTTATAAAACCCAAGTGAATGGAATCAGGCCAGCATATAGATTTTTTAAAGTAATTCAAGAACTATTTTAAATAATCAGTAGATAGAGAAGAATTCTGGTTTTCAGCCTATGTTGTCCAGATAGTCTATTTTATTGTTTTATAATTTTATTATCATTCTCTTTTGTCAGCAATCTTGAGTCTTTTAATCAGCCTTTCCCAACTTTTTTACCACTGAGAAACCCCTGACATATTCTTCAAGTTTTGAGAAACCCCAGAAGTTGCATGATCACACAGGATATGGTTGGGAAACATAGCTGTGTATATGCTCTCCCAGGGCGCCTCCACTTCCAACCCGCCCCCCACAGCCCATCGTTGGCCATTTTGGGAGGGGGAAAACAGGTCAATATGCATATAATAAATGTTTAACATCCTGGCTGATAAAGTGTGCTTCAGAAAAGGCAAGATGTAAATATTTAATATATAAACCTGAAATCATATTTTTGAAGCTCTTTGAATACTTGAAATATGCTGCAGACCTGGAAAGAGTTACTGGGGGATATCCAGTCATCAATGGACTTTGCAGACAGAGATGTTCCCACTTTGCCCTTCCCCTGCAGCCCTAGAAATGGTTCCCTGGGGAGCAGCAGATCCCCAATAAGAGTACCAGGTGCAAAGTAGGGGTCTGCAGTAGAAAAGTAAAGCGGCCGAAATGGCTGCTGTCTCTTACAAAGACAAGTGCCAAATGCAGTATCCTGAGAAGGGTGCACTGTACTTAGGAGTGTGAGTCTTTGGAATCACAGGGGTGAATACATCCCACCATTCCTATCTGGAACTAATTCACATTGTTGCTTTATACCTAGTAAGTTGTAAGCAGGCCATGTGCAATGGGGTCCCCTGAAGCTTGAGGTCCATATTTAGTCTCGGTGGTTGATAAATGAGAGAAAGGATATCTGCTTTTATTCTTATGGTCTTGTTTTCTGCAATCAAGCTTCTCTGTGCCATTTTAAGGAGAAGAAAAATAGACCTGGAAGTAAAGCAAGTCACCCACTCTTGCAGCAGACCAAAACAACCACCAGTATGACTATAATATTGTTCATAGTTAAGCCAATGTTACAGTAAAGCCAGAACAACAATATCTATCATTAGATAGTTCTTTTTGTGTTCAAAGCATCATTTTGTTGTTGTTGTCAGGAAGCATGGTATAGTGGTTAAGAGTGGCAGCTGCTAATCTGGAGAACCAGAGCAGTTCTTTTAGAGCTCTCTCAGCCCCACTCACCTCCCTGCTCTAAATGTTAAACAAGTTCTGTGTGGTAGGCAAGTAGCATCTTTATCTCTGGACTACAGATACAGGAATGAAAACAATTGAGCTTCAAAATCATGTTGCTCAACCACCACTAAGGAGAGCAGTGAATGTACGTAGCTGTATTGGTCATATAAAAATTCCAAAAGCATTGGTCATGTAATACCTTTGTATTAAGACCAAGGAGAGAGTAGAATGCTTTCAAGTTCCACAGGACTCTTTTTGGGCTGTATAAACATAAAAGGGGAAGAGAAGAAGAGAAATATGTTTCAGGACATGAAGAGACAGATTGTGGTCTGTAGACTGTTTCTGTAGTGTTCAAGGGTGTTGTTAGAGTCTTGCGATGAAAGACATGGTTGCGTTACACACTTAATTGGATTACATAGTGTTGGCTACAAAATAAGTTTCAAAATGCAGCCCAGGCTCCCTAGACAAAGAAGCAAAACACGGCTATTTGCCCCTTGAGAATAATAAGAGCCAGCATGCAACCTCCTATCTCCCTAGCAGTACCAATTGCAATTGATCCTAATAAAAAGGTATTTTTATGAGAAAGAGAGCACTGCAAAGCACGATTCATATAATCACTTCTATGATAGACCAGGTTATCGATTTAAAATCCATTGCTAATATAGTGAGAAGGTCCATACTGAAAACTAAGGGCCATTCCGCACCAGGATCTATGTAGCAAATTGGTTGCAGAAGGAAAAAACGCCATTTTAAATAGTGGAATTCGTTGTTATGCATACCTGCCTTTGTAGTGGAATCCAGTTGCGTTTCTAGCATTTCCCACAGGTTTCCGGTCTCGGCAAAAATCGCTAGCCAGGAAGCGATATTCCCGAGCTTTGTCCCGCCCCTGGCCATCAAGCAGCCAATGGGCGACTGTTATCATGCTCCCGAAAAGCTCCTTTCCCTTTAAGGAAGGTTTAAAAAAAAACACGTTGCAATGAATCTGCGTTGATTTGTTGCAACGGAGAGACCCATCTAGCTAGCAGGTGGTGTTTGAGCTGCCATTTCATTGTTGCCACACTCCCCCCGAGTGAAAAAAATACCCCCCCCCGCACGGGTGCGATTTTCGGCCGAAAATAGAGTGAAAAATAAAGGGAAAATAAACCAGCAAACGGGGCTGTGTGTTGCTTGGTGCTTGGTGACTTAAAACAGTTCTGGGGAGGGACTGCAGCCAGGGAAGCCTCACTGGGTAAACAAAGGCTCACTGGTGCGTTGATCTCCGCTCGCTCCGAGAAAAAAATATGGTGATCGCTTCACCGGAAGATCAGAGGAGAGAGCCAGGGGGAGGGACTTTGCAGAAACCGCAACAATGGTAATGCACAGAACTTTCCTGCTAGTGTTGCAGATTGGTTGCAAGAGTGTAGCACTTTCCGGAGGGTGAATCCACTTTTTGGGATTTCCCTGAAAGCGCTACAACGAAGCGCTTTTTGCAGATCGGTTTCAGGAGTGTTGCAGATTGTCAACGACGTTGTGCATAACAGCAAATCAGTAGCGATTTCAATTTGCAACCATTGTGCAATTTTGAACGAGTGCGGAATGGCCCTAACTCATTTACTTGCTTATTCAAACTATTTCTATCTCATCATTGCCTTGGTTAATGCAGCAACCAATTTTTGAAGACATATAAGAGCAGGTCAGTTAACAAAATTAAGGCCGATTAAAATACCAAACAAGGACTGAAGTGCCTGCTGCTTAAATGCCAAGACAGAGTCATGACTCTTGACCACCACCACTGCCACCACCAAAATCGGCCCAGAGTGTGAGCTGCGCCGAAGTCTTTGTGGAATTCTTTCTAAATGCCTTAGCTGTGGAGTATCATGGCCGGATTCTAGCCTGAACCCAACTAAGCATTAGTTGTGTGAGACTATCAGAAACCAATGGAAAA
The DNA here is from genome assembly GCF_049243985.1 of Paroedura picta. Classification (NCBI taxonomy): domain Eukaryota; kingdom Metazoa; phylum Chordata; class Lepidosauria; order Squamata; family Gekkonidae; genus Paroedura; species Paroedura picta. The sequence goes on along the minus strand of NC_135374.1, from coordinate 34,606,000 downwards.
GCACAAAGGCAATTTCTATGATTAAAAAACCCATATAATTCATAAGTCCTAGAGGAGATCAGCCCTGACTGCTCCTTAGAAGGCCAGATCCTGAAAATGAAACTCAAATACTTTGGCCACCTCATGAGAAGGAAGGACTCCCTTGAGAAGAGCCTAATGCTGGGAGCGATTGAGGGCAAAAGAAGAAGGGGATGAGAGAAAATGAGGTGGTTGGATGGAGTCACTGAAGCAGTGGGTGCAAACTTAAATGGACTTCAAGGAATGGTAAAGGACAGGAAGGCCTGGAGGATCATTGTCCTTGGGGTCGCGAAGGGTCGGACACGACTTTGCACCTAACAATAACAAATAATTCATTCTTTGTCATGGGAATCATTGGTGCAATCACCCATATACCTACACATGCAAACTCAAGTAGTTCATTTTCCTTCTCCAGGCCAGCCACAGAGAAAGAACTTTCTAGCTTCTATTAGCCATAAAGGGTGTCATTGCCTCTCTGGCACATGGTGGGGCTTTTCCTACAGAAAATAGAGCACAGAGGTGGGAGGCACCATTTCCCCTCAGTTCCTTCTTTGCCACTCTCTGAAGATGTATATTTCTAGCTGTCTTCTTCTTATCTCTGGTGTTTGGTAGTCTCCTCAAGTCAACAGCCCAAAGTTTTTTTGTTTTAAAAATGTGAGAGTCACAGAATATTGGGTCCTAGCACCAGGGATAGAGTCTTTAGGCTCAAAGACATCCTCAGGCAGAAGGCCTTGACAGTAGTGAAGCCGTCTGCTGTGTGGGAGCAGTTCTCCAGATCCAAATCTATTTCCTTGGTTCAGATGGTTCCATCTTTGGATCCCCTTGGTGCAGATTCTGATTGCCAGTTCCATCATCTTCACAGAAGAGTTCATTAGAACTACCTTCCAAAAGGGTAAAATCAAAGCACAAGTCCTATCAGTCTCTGTATCCTAAAGACTCAGAACAGAGTGAGCTGGTTCCATCAATTCTGGAGGATTCAGTAGTGTTGGAGAGTAGCCTTTACTGCTGTCAACTCATTCCCCTCAGCCTCAGGAACCAGAAGATTCAGGTTCCAAAGGGGAGATTCCACCCAAACAGTAGACATGGGCACTAGCTTTGGGGAAAGCCCAACATTCAGCATCAGTCACATCTATTTCTTGGCCAGTTCTGTATCCATCTGTATGGGATGAACAATACCAGCCATCGGTTTTGACTTTCCAACTCAGCCAAACAAACAAATAAAGGAACATGTTGCATAAAATTTCTTTCTTAGAAATTATGTCTTCACCTTCCTGCCATATAATACAAGCCAGGAAAGGATCACCCTATTCCATATGCCATTATGTTTGGCATGATGGCTAATCCAGTTTTCAAGAGATACACATTTTAATAACCTAGCTGTCACTCAGACATTTCCAAAGTCATGCATTCATGAGCCATTTACACTGCCTGGTTATATCTACCATATCAAATGCATATATCTATAGATAGTTTCATTTCACTGTATACATGCCACCTTTAAATTATTGCAGGCATTTTTCTAACAGGGAACAACATGGACAGCATGTAATGCAAGCAGCAAGAGGAGGAATATAACATTCTCATTTCATGAGTGGGAAGTAGTAAAAAACATAACATTTGGATACCCTCATAAAAGAGAGATTATTACCTGCCTGAGATACACCTGAAAGCAGCATTAACAAAGTCAATCAAAGCAACAAGAACAACAAGCTTGGCATTAAGCATCTTGCTAATGAGTCCTTGCTGAGCAAAGCTCACATAAAGCAATTGGAGGGAGAAGAATTCCTAGCATCTAAACAAAACAGGACAATCAAAAACCTGGAGCACAAGCAAGGAATTTTAGTAAAGAAACTGTGCCAAAAGGAACTCCAGGTAGAATTACCAGGGGGAGACAGCTCGGCTCTTTTATGCTGCCACTGTAGCAGAAAGACTCTGCCATGGGCAGTGAGAAGGGGTAACTCGGTTCCCCACTGCTGAACAGCAGCTAAAGGCCTCAAGGAAACGGACCAATTATGCACAGGCCAGAATGCCCGCACTGGTGGCAGCAGGGCTTCGGGGAAAATCCCTGATTGTATACACAGCCGCTGCCAGTGCGGGCATGGGCCAGCCTAGGGCCACGGAAGGGCCGCATTATCCAAACACGGGAACTGCCACAGTCCCCGGGATACCACGGACGCCGGAAGGGGCTGGGGTGGGCCAGCGCTGTGCATAATTGACAGCACTGGGCCTTTCGGCCCGCCCAGCCCCAACCTACAGTGTCCCTGCAGGGTTGGGAAATTCCTGAAGATTTTGCAGGTAGGGCCTGAAGGGGCCGATTTTGGGGAAGGGAGAGACGCCATAGGGTCCACCCTTCAAAGCAGCCATTTTCTCCAAAGGAATTGACCTCTGCAGCCCAGTTCAGTTGTAATGCCAGATCTCCAGGGCCCACTTGGAGGATGACAACCTGTTGGCCAACTGAGGAACCAAGCCTTTTCAAGGTGCTGCCTTGTCCAACCATTCTTAAGAAAGATCTGCTCCCCCCCCCCCCCCAAGCTGCCTCATCAGCAGCAATCTCTTTACAGGCTGCGGTGAGGGTAAATCAATCTTTGGAGTGCCAGTTTAGAAACCTGAATGGCATATGAGGAGTTAACAAAATGTTTCCCTTAACACAGTGTTATGTGTCCTATAGATATATCTCTGTTAGAAAAAGTGGAAATTACATACATTTTAATTCAATAACATTTATTTAATTTGAAATTTTCCTCACAGCCCTGAATATTTATTGAAAGCATCCCTATTTAGTTCTTTAGGAATATCTATCAGGCAAGGCTTGTTCGCTTACTGTGGTGTTTGCAGCACTGCAGGAACTGTGGGCCAGATTTTCTCGAGCTGCTGATCAATACAAGACAGCATATTGTAGCAAATGCACACAGGGCATTAAAAATTGTGACCCAGGCAGCTTCTTACCTTATTCTGCAGCCTCAAACTTTACAAGAGGCAAATCTTAGAGAAATGCAAGTCCTGAAGCAAATATTTGCAAATCTCACTTATGAAAGCCTTTTTCTACTTGAAACTGCCTAGAGAGATCAATCCGAGATTAGAAGCAGTTTCAACAATATCTATTTCTTTAGAAAATGTATATGCTGCCTCTCCTGAGACCTGCTGAGGCAGCTCACAAGGTAAAAAGAAGACAAGTCAAAAGAATTACCAAAACAATGGTGGGTAATATTATCAATATTAAAACCAGGAGAAAAACATGCAAAGAGCCCACCAGGGACATAAAAACAATTCTAGCAGGAGGCAAAATTGCTTTCACAAAACAAACCTCAGGCTAGAAGCAGACCATAAAAGTAAAAGTAAAACAGATTACTAGCATTTCCGTTAAAAGACTATGCACAGACAGTGAGGTAAGTGCCAGGTGAGCCTCAAGGAGGAAGGCACTCCACCACCACTGAAGAACTTAAGCCTTCCTATGCCTTGGGAGTAGGATCCTACTTGAAGAACTGGACAATATGAGATATGAAGGCAGTCCTTCAAGTACTCTGACTGCTATTGTTAAGGGCCTTAAAGATAAGAATCAGCACTCTGCTTTGGGACCGGACACAAATGAGGAGCTGGTATAGACCGTTCAGGACAGGAATTGGGATAGAGTTCTGCCATAGGAAGCATTGAATCTGCTGAAGGGGGGAATGAACATTTGCTAATTATGTCATGATTTTTTCCCATTAGGAGTTTGAGTTGTTAGCCAACTAAGATCTAGACATATTCACTACTTCCCATTAGATTTCTTTGCAGTGACCAAGAAACTATGCAGGGCTACCCTTAAAAATGCTATGGAGATTTCAACTGGTGCAGAATGCAGCTGCACAAGTCCTTAATGGGATCCGATGGAGGACCCATATTTGATCTGTCCTCTTGCAGCTGCACTGGATCCAGATTGGAGACTGAATCAGGTTTGCGTCATAACCTTTAAAGATCTAAATGGTCTGGAGCCATTTTACCTGCAGGACCATCTCTCCCCATATGACCACCAAAGAAATTAAGCTGTGCAAACCAAAATCTCCTCAGGATCCCTAGCCCCAAGGACATCAAATTGGCCTCAGCCAAGGCCAGGGTTTTTTCAGCCGTAAAACTGAGCTGTTACACCAGGCCTATGGTTGAGGCCATGAACGCTACAGACTGCATGTGATGGCACTTATTCAGTTTATCAAATAACAACAGTAATTTTGAATTAAAATGTAAAGCCTTATTGCATTAATCTTCACAATATCTCTGCAACAGAATTTACTATTCTCACCTTGTGGTTGTGGGATTTATTCAAAATACCTAGGACCTTGTTAAATAATGAAACTGGAACAAATGTTGTGCTTGATTCAGTTCCACGAAGGATTCACACAGGTCTTGGTTTTAATTTTTTTCAAATTATTTTATTAAACAATCATATTTTACATGTTATCAAACCTAAACCCTGAAGTGCAAAAATATGTTCTGAGGTATTAAGACTGGAAAAAACCATGTACAAGGTAGCTTGTGAGAGACCCAACACTACCAGCAGGCAGGATAGTTAACAAACAGATCTTGAGGGCCAGAATGAAATAATATAGTCATGATATTGAAATAACCCTGATAATAAACCATTAATGTAAGTTCACACACAAAAATATAGACACAAAAACCACAGGAAACTGGGAAAGTACATGAAGGAATTGTTTTAAGCAGTATGCACAATGTGCAGCCACACTGGAATGCAGTTTGTTCAATTTAAATGCAGGATATAGGCCCCAAATGCTACTGTCGGACAGATGACATTAGTATCCAAACTATATTGCACTACATTCTGAATCATGCAGCCTCACTTAATGCCAGAGAATACACCCATACATATTACAGTAAGCTGCACAGATATATCCATGCTGCCATCCTTAAATACCTATTTAAGGGGGGAAAGTCTTTTAGCTAGAATTTCTACTTATCTGAAGCTGATCAGATAAGCTAAAGGTGTGAGACACTGCATGCTGGTAAGATATTTCTTAAATAGGTTTCTTTCTGCCAAGGAGTGACTAGCTCACCACCGTAAAGGATAATACAATATTCCTGGAATAAAGGGGGAAACAGGAGTGGTAACTTTGAATGGTACACCAGTCAGAATCAATATCAGACCATACAGAGTAGTAAGTAGTCCTCCTGTGTGCTGATGCACAGGAAGTCCAGGGGGTCCGTCATCTTTAAAAGTTGTAGTAAGGGTCGCAAAGTCCCAGCTCCCTTATGCACTACTGAATAAGGCCAAACAGCTGTGACTTTGCCGCAATTCCCTGTGTCACCTTCCTCCCCCGCCTGTTGTGTTTCGCATCTTCTGCTAAGTAGTATTGGATACGGAGAGGAAAAGAGAAAAACAGGCATGAGTTGCTGTGGCAGCATCATCTTCTGATTTAGCAGTGGATTGAGTGGAAGAGTATCCACTTGAAAAGCACTAGATGAGGATAGAAATATAGCCCTGGATGATCAACACTCTTGTAAACATACTAGACCTTCCCTAAATCTATTTGTAGGCACTTCAGTGAAGCAATGGGTTCATAATTGGCAGGCTCTTGTCTTTTAGAGACTTGTTAGGTCCTTCTAAAGTATAACATTCTCTGGGATGACTAACCCTTTCTCTACAATCTATAAATAAAATGTGTGTGTTCCTTCCATAAAGGACACTCTTAACTTTTTTAATGCAAAGGGTTTTTTTATATATCAAGAGAATTCTTCAGTGATTTTCAAACAGAGTCCTAAGCAGCAGTATTTAGCTCAGTGGAAATGACTTGGGCTTCAGCTGAAATTCGCCCTGAAATCTCATGAACTTTCACAAAAGCCCTTAGTATATTTTGCTTTCTTTTCCTCCAGAGGTGATAAGTTCAGAACAGCCATTCCTTTATCAAGTCTCTTAATAACAGAGGTTGCTGGAAACTTGATGAACATCTATTCTTCATGCTAGAAAGAAGAATCAGAACTAAAAAGAACCATGTTTATTGAATTTGGATGAGATCCACCAAGAATTGACAAACTTGTTACTTCTCTGCTCAAAGCAATTTAAAGATATTTGATCAAACACCTTTAATACAAATTGAAATGAATAAGACTTGGACAAGATTGGATTCTTTTATCCATTGTGTGTGCTAGTAGAAACTGATTGATGGAAACTAACTAATTTTGTAATTTAATGTGAATTTACCTTGGACTGTAACATCCTCCATTTATAAAGTGACCAGATTGTCCCACTTTTGAAGGGACATCTGGGGTACCTGGCAAATTGTACTTACGTTGAAATTTAAAATATATATATTACAATACTATTTTTGCATTCTATACGTTCTATGAAACTTTTTGTTGCTCCATATAGACCAAATTTTTAATCAAGAACCGCCCCGGTCAATGGTGTCCGCTTTACCAATGTTAAAATCTGGTCACCTTATCAATTTACAATGTTAGGGTTGAAAACAATGCTGTCTATGAAATTATGTAGTGCTACAGTCCCCCTAACTGCTACATGCAACATCATTCTTTCTCTTTCTTGGATTACTTGGTTACAGCTAATCGGGAGCCACGTAATGTACATGATTACGTTCTAGTGTATATGATTTTGCTATGTGCTGAAGTCACCAAAAAAACAAACTTAGTTCAGAGTGAGGGCAATGCTTCAAGATACACGTGATTCCAACCAATCAGGACCGTGTAGTGATGGCATGTAAACCTTGCACATGCTAAGGGAACATTTAGAGAGAGAAGTAAATGAATAAACAAACATTTTAGAAGCAACTGCCAAAAATATATTGAAAGGGTTGAAGAAACTTTGTTTTAAAAAGTGAGCAGCTTCAGCTTAGCATTAAATGTTCACTTTTAAAGGTTTTTGCTCAGACTAAATATGGACAGGAATAATTCATGCATCCATTCTTGTCATTTCCGTATACAACAGGAAGACTCATAAAGCAAAGCAGCCATCACAGCATTTCATTTCATTGGCAAACTAAAATTACAACCACTTATTTTAAACAGTCTACAGTTCAGTTCCACTGCCCAGCAAGAAATGGTAACTATATTCACCAAGTGCTAGATTTGGTGTATAAAGGCTTGGCATCAAGTTTACAATGATACAGAAAAAAACAGAAAGAAAAAACACAGTTTGTCCTTTAGAAAGGATTGCAATAACTGTGGATGTTACATGGCACCCATATTTATTTAATATGAACACATTTGGAGGAGGTGTTTGCCATCAGCCTTTGTTTAAGGAAAGAATCACACCACTCAAAGCTTTGAAACCATTCTTGGTTGTCAATAATCTCACAGGCAAAATATCACGTGACCTGATCACACACATATGCATATGAAAACAATACCTATTCTCTTTACTGCTTATTATTTGTACAATAACATGTATTCCCTACAAGTAGAAACAGATGACAGTTGAAAAAGGCAAAATGCTGTCTTGGTGTCATTTTAAAGAAGACATGTTTTAAGGCAATCTTACAGAGAAAGTCCAAGAGATTTGTTCACTCTAGTTGAAAACTGGGTTTCGTACACCATTCAGAATTGGGCTACTGCCAGACCACTTCCTGTGGAGGAGGGTGAGGATGAACACACAAAAAACGATGCTCATAATTCCTAGAATCACTATTCCTGAAATCAGTGCGCTGGTGACTGAATTCATTTGGAAAGCAAAACCATTTGGACTAGCTGCAAAAGAATAAGAATGAAAGAGGAAGATGTTACACTACTATTTTACAAGCCAAGGAACCATCTGACTGTAACCATTGGCTATATATATATATAAGGGCTAAGCCCTCCTGGGTGGAGCATGTCCGGACTCTGGGCCAATCAGGAAACACACAGCAGGGCAGCTGCCCTCCACTCCTGGCCTGCACCAGGGAGGCGCCCACTCCAGCAGCGCTGCCCTTGTGGCACCCTCTCGATGTCTACAGCTGCTGCTGCCCACCTCCCTTTCCCCCTGAATGAGCAGGTAGAGTGTGGCTCCTGCATGATGACAGGATGCACTGGCTGGTCCACCCACCCAATTAGCCTGCTGCTGCACTGCTGGGAGAATGTTGCTCGCTCGCTCGCTCATTCTGGCCACTTCATCTCCGCCTGCAAATGAACGGGCTCTGGCCAACCTCCCACGGGGCATTAGCACCTCTTCTCCAGTGGGTGCCAGAGAGCCCTCTGCATGACAGCTGCTGGCTTTGGGCCACACGGACTTGGGAAGAACTCCAACCCGAGAACAGGCTGCAGCTCCCCGTCAGCGTCAGCTGATCTGCTCTCACCCCCCCCCCCACACAGCCCACTTCTGCTTCTCCATAGCCAGCCAGCACCCTTCCCTTCCTTTCCACACCACAGCCAGGAGCCAGCCCTGCCTGCCTGACCACCTGGCTCCGGGGCATGGCAGCTCCCACAGTGTTGCCACGAAGAAGGACTCAGCGGCCAAGTCTGGCTTCCACAATGGCTGGCAGAGGGGGGGGGCTGCCATGGCAGGCAACCGATCCACGGCGGCCTCCCCAGATGACAATAGTGGCAGCTGGACACCTGGCTCTCCCAGCCTGCCATCCTGCCAGGGTCACTTGCAGCCGCTCCTGCCCATGCTCTCCTTCCTCCATCCTCCTCATGTCCTTCTTCCCTCCCTACTTTTCAATCATCTTCCTTCCTTCCTTCCTTCCTTCCTTCCTTCCTTCCTTCCTTCCTTCCTTCCTTCCTTCCTTCCTTCCTTCCTCCCTCCCTCCTTTTCCCCCTTCCCTGATTGCCTTCCTTCAGTCCCTTCTCGCCTGCTTCCTCCCTCCCTCCCTCCCTCTCTCCCTCCCTTTCCTTCTTTCCTGCCTTCCTGCCTTCTTTACACCATTTTCATCCTTTCCCCTTCATCCTTCATTCCTTCCTTCCTTCCCCTATCATGAGATCCTAGCACCTGTTGTATTCAACAATACAATGGGCTTTCATTCTAGTCTAGCCATATTTATTTTAATGCAGAAATTACAGCACCACAACTGACTAAGTCCATGGAATTTCCTTATCTATTACCAAAGAAACAAAATCCTTCTATTAAAAAAAAAAAAAAAAAACATCAGTTCTCAGTTATTGGTACAACTTACCAAGCTGTGAATTATTAGTTGGAGTCTCATCTGTATAAAACACACAAAAAAGATATTTCATAATTTCAAGTTGCTATTTCTGTAGCCTCTTTCTATTCAAATAACATCTATCATATTTTAAACCATACCAGCTACTTCTACATTGTTTTCTGGTCACTATCAGTATTTGTTAGACTCACAACTCTATTTTATAAGAAAATATCTGATTTCTAGGACACTTCATAATCAAATTATTGTTATGAAGAATTGTTTCGCATTGCCATTATTCCTTTTTGAAATACTTCCTTTTTTCTTAGTAATATAGAAATAGGGAATGTAATATTCTCTTCCCAGACCAGTGGTTCTCAACCTGTGGGTCGGGACCCCTTTGGGAGTCGAACAACCCTTTCACAGGGGTCGCGGCAGGGCAAGCAGCTTGGCTGGGGGGGGCACCATTCACACAACAGTCTTGCGGGGTAGATCGAGATAGAGCATTCGTCTGGAGCAGTGGAAAAGAGCGAGAATGGCATGGTGGTACAAGAGGCAGAACTGAACTGAGAAACCCTGGGAAAAAAAACAATTTATATACACTCATGAACAATGGATCTTCACGCCATTGGTCAATTCTGGTTTAATTTCTGTGAAAGAACACTTGCAAATTTTTACAGCTAGGAGTCACCACAACATGAGTTCCCGTATTAAAGGATTGCAGCATTAGAAAGGTTGAGAACCACTGTCCCAGACCTTCTTGCCTTGCGGCATTAGAAAGGTTGAGAACCACTGTCCCAGACCTTCTTGCCTTTCCCTTTCCTTTCCATTTACATCTTAACTGATTCTGCACAGAAGCGTAAAACTCATGCTGCCTCCTGTTTGCAAACATACAGTTGGAAGCCATACATTTGCAAGCTTCCTGACGGGAGACCCGTCCCATGTTTTTCCTCCGTCTCATCGTGACTTTTTGCCTCCCAACAAGGCAGCAAGGGAAAACAACACAAACTTATCCCCCTGCTCCTCGGCTTATCAATTACCGCAAGCCACTAATCCTTGCAAAGTGGTTGTATCAGGGACTCAAACTTCCTTCCCCCAGCCCCGAAATTAATTTTTTAATAAAGTGCACTTCTGTGTTGCTATGCAGAAATGCCACAACACCCAAGCATTTTTTTTTAATCTAACACTTCTGCGTTGCCATGGGATCACACCACAACAATAAAACATTGCCTCCTCTTTCTTGGATTCTTTGTGTAATGGTCTTTATATATGTTTGGGTAGATTTGTGATAGGCTGCCCATGGTAACTGGACCCCATGGATGATTGTGTGTTCACAGTAAGGTTAAAAACAAAGAGCATGGATGCATGTTCATACCCCACCACCAGAAAATGCAAACGGTAATGTGTTTTGGCTGCCTGATCCCAAAATGACCATGCATACTAAAAAGAACATTTTATTTTTACATAGGGAATATAGCTTTGCAATCCCACAGCAACATGGACCATGCCATTTATTTTTTTTAATCACGATCAGGAAATTGAGAGGGGAGGGTGCATGTTTCTATCTATCACTTGTTTCTCCCTCCACCCAGGCTTGTGCCTGTTTGCTCCCTGGATCGCTGCATGGTAAGAAGAGGGAAATCAGGTTTGGGCGATTTCCCTCATTGAAAAACAAATTTGACTAAAATTCGCACCAGCCACTTGAGAGCTCCGGGTTGCTGCTGACATCACATGGAAGCAGCACTAAAACCTGAGATCAATGAGAGGCTGTCCTGGGGGCAAATTCCTTGTGTAGAATTGGTTCCTATTTTGTCTACTCTTCTTTGCTTTGTAGTATGGGATCAATTTGAAATTGCTTACCTGTGCTCGCTTCAGCAGCACATATACTAAAATTGAAATTGCTTACCTATGCAGCTAAGAATAAATTATCAACCTTAACAGCAGGCACTTGAGCTATTTTCAAATACTAATTCAATATTTGGAAGAGAGATCATACACACTGTTCTCACTTCTGATTTTGATTTGAAGGCCAGAACAGGGCCTGTGCATATGTATCTTGGTACAGCTGGAAACTCTGTTTTGTTCTCCAGTTTAGCAGTTGCAGGATGGAACCTACATGACTGATCACCAAGCATACCATGCAGTCTGGTACTGGTACAACAAAGCATTTAGCTAGATCTTGAAATCATGTCATTTATGACAAATCCTTGTTACTCTTACCAGTCCTTGTGATGATGGGGCCAGCAGAGATTATAGCACTTCCAGAAGTGCTTTGAGGAGTCCAAGTGGTTCTCTTTACAGCATCTCTTCTTTTTCTGTTACTGCAAATCTGAAGGGTCAAACAAAACAATCATGAGTTTTTCTCTGATACAGAATACAAGGCACTTTAGGGTTGCATTGACAGAGCTGCTAAAGTTTTATTTAATTAATTGTATGCAGGCATTTACTTGCTGTGCAAAACAATTATTAAGTATCATGTCATTCATACTTGTTTGCATGACTGGCCAAGTAACTAAGGGGAATGGTAAATGTGTCCTCGAGAGCAGGAGCTATGCCACCCTAGGAGGCAGTGATTAGACCTATTCGGAAGAGAGAGAGAAAACTCCCTGAGACCTAAAATGTTGTAGAAGTTCCAGGCAGACTCTATACTTTCATTCTTGGACTAGGTGCTAGACTGGGTTGTTGCTTCTCATTTCCAGGGCTTTTTAGAATAGACTGACTTCCTGGACTCACTTCAATCAGACTTCATGCTAGGATTTGGAACAGACACCTCTGACGAGAACTAGATGGGGGGAATGGGACATGGCTCATTCTGCTGAATCTCTCATCAGCCTTCAATACTATCAATCATAGTAGCCTACTGAGCCTCCCTTCAGCACTGAGATTAAGGGACACCATGCTAGGATGGTTCCAGTGCTATTTGGGGTGGGGGGTGGGGGATTGGTCTCAGAAGATAGTATTGGGGGATTTCTGTGCTATCCCATGGAGGTTCACTCAAAGAGACAGTTTCTGACCGCTTCTTCTTTTTTTTAATCCCTAAAGAAAACCAATTATTGCTCTGTCTCTGACTTGTCCTTACTAGACAAAGGGGCTGAGAGACCAGTAGCAGACCTAGGTTTTCTTGAACAACTCAATCTGGTTTCATATCAAGTTACAGGATGGAGACAGCTCTACTGGCTTTAGTGGATGACTTCGATCTAAATGTTCCGCCTTGTTGCTCCTACTGGATGTATCTGCTGGTTTTGACACAGTTGAGACACTTGGAAGTGGTTGTGGGCATCCGGGGCTGTGCACTGAACTGGCTCAAATCATTCCTTGTGGACTGAACCCAAAGCTTTGCCATTGGACACCAGTTGCCATCAATGTAGGATCTCACAGGGTACAGTCCTATAACCCATGCTCTGCAATCTCTATGTAAAGTTCTCAGGCCAAATCAACTCTAGTTTGGGGGCTGGCTGGCATTAATATGCAAGTTATACACAGCTCTACATTTCCTTATCCAAATCTCCAGATTGATATCACTAGCTCTGGTTAAACGGCTAAGGCTGAACAAACTGCAACATTCCTGGAAAGAAGGAAGCACTACTGGTTGGGAAGGTGGAAGTCTGAAGGGACATTGTGCTCCACACTTCTGATTGAGTTCAGCTGAGCCTTGTCAATGCAGTTAAGAGCCTCAATCAGTGCCATACTGGACCCAACTTTATTGACAGAGAAGCAAATGAATGCAATTCCCAGGCTGGGGGAGGGGAGGCCTAACTTGAGTAAAACATCATGCAAAGAAAAAAATTAATGTAATTATATTTATAATCATACCACATTTGCAACAGTCAGTATACACCTGATCAGGGATAAACTACAGAAGGAAACAGTGAAAGCTGTAGGAAACTGAACATACAACTATTAATTAGAAATATTCATTTAATTAAGAGGAATAAGAAGAAATAGAATGCAATTCTGAGTCAGCTTTGGAACAATAAAGGAATGAAACTGAAATCTAATCATCCCTATTTTGTATCTATGATTCTGCATTATATTATTGGCTGGAATTTTGGAATTAGATGTTTAGCCTCCCTCATCAATATAGCTCAGTTCACCATAAACCTGGTAATAAAGTGACCCTATTATCTAAAACAATTCCCTTAATTATAACTGCAGTTATCAAATATTATCACATGCTTGACTATATAAAAGTATATGCATGAATCACCAATGTTTTGTAGATTTGGCATTAAGGCACCCACCGCAATAAGTTTTTCACAACGGAACTCCAACTTTACTGGATCATGGTATGTGATTCTGGCCTCTGTATGATTACACATTGGCCATAGCATGAATTACATTGTACATTAATGTTGACTCTAATTTTATTTCACGTTTTCACGGAATTCACATTTTAAAGAGTGTAGAACCTTCTGCATTTAGCTCTGACTATAGTATTACCCAAACACTCCAAAACCTACAGGAGCAAGAAAAGGGCAGTCATCTGCTCGGCACAGCTTTGTGACACAATGAAGAAAAACGGTGGACATTTTCTGATTCTTGTGCTTCACGAAGCGGAACACCTCGAAGGAAAATCGGCCCATCTGACTCTTGCCATTTTCAATTATAGTTGTCTGAGGGTCCTTGTCACAGCTGAAAGGAAAGATTGAAACTGATGTCGTTTTATGTACCACTTTTTCTGGTTCCAACAGAATAGGGAAAGTAAACATAACATTCAGATTTTTCCTTTGTCTCCAAGGAAAACAACAAGCACCACATGAGGAATGCATCAGCATGGTTCAGAACTGCTAGTCTTGAATTGCCAGTCTCAGTGAGCAAAATTTGCTCAGTGCTCTGTGAATGCTGATTGTCTCCTTTGGAGCTCTACTTCTCCCCATCCACACTTCATCATCTACTGTTACCCATAAATAATATTTCCTTGTCACTGTCTAGTACTTTCCTGAGGAAAAGGTTAAGATTTTTTTCATGGCTTTTGATTCCTGTTCCTATTATCTGCTCCTTCTGTCATCTTGTTCTGCTGCCTAAACTAGTCTGCTGCTGCAGTTTGGGGAATTGGTCCCTTGTTTCTGTCATGAATTAGTGTAGTTGTCATTTCATGTCTATTATTAGAAAGATGCCAAGCACCATTTAAGAGTTTTGCAGCAAAGGAAGCAAGTCTTTCTTAGTTTTAGTCAGTTTAGTCAGAATCCCTATAAATTCTTTAAGACTCTTCTTCTGGTAAACATGTTCCACACAAAATATTTATTTAGGCTCATGCATTGCTTAAACCTTGGAAAAATGTGAAGGTAACAGTAATCTATCCATAGGATGTTCATCTATTAAAACCAGACCTAAGGCCAATTTACTTAACATTTAATGTCCAATATTCTTTTCTGCATGATAGCAGTTCATATTATCATTAGTCATATGCTAGCCTCTAAAACTTTAATATTTTCCCATCAGTATTAGCACCATTATGCTAACATGCCAATGCAACAGTGTTTAGAATAATATGTATAATAAGGAGTTAAATACCACTCCTTAATATACAGATAACTAGTATGAATAAAGGCTGATTCAGGGTTACTGCATTAAAAACATGTCAAGGTGTCAGATCATGATTAAGCAATGAAGTTTTGTTGTTGTTGTTGTTGTTGTTGACTCAACGGAGGGTTGGCTCGTTGCTGATATGGAAGCCTGACCCCATCAGCTGTCCGGCTGAAACCTGTATTGTGGCGTTCCAGTTCCATGCCTCACTCCCAGCAGGGAGAATGGGACGCTTTCCACCATGGAATTGCTCTGGGAAACAACCGGACAGGACCCAACGGGCATCTGCCTCCATTGGTATCCCCCAGCCACTTGGCCCCGGGCCCCTGGCTTCCCAGCTGGGTATGCCACATCCGGTTACCGGCCAAGTCCCTGATCCACCATCAGGGAGTCCCGTACGTAGACGGGTCTCCCTGCCAACAGGCTCCCTACCAAGCATACCTGCCATGGCTGCGACAGATGAACATAACAAAACAGGGAAGGGTGGGAGGGTGACTGTCCTGGTCAGCGTCAGCGCTATTTAAGGCCGGCACCCCCGCCCCCTTCTCCCTGCGCTGCAGTGTGGCCCTTGACATCACTGGGTCACACCTCACTGGGCGCTCCCTGTGTCATCAGCCATGGTTCAGCCACAGCCACGATTTGTTGTTGCTATTTAATTTCTAGTTTGCCACTCTCATGAACAGCTTGTGGTGGGTAACAACATATTTCATAAAAGCCCAATAACATCCCCTCCAAAAAAATAAAGCTCCATAAATAAAAACAATCCAGATGGCTAGTGACAATAACAAGCCCTTCATTCCCCCACCCGGAATCAGCCCAGACAACAAGCTACTTTTGGGTATAGGAGAACACATGATGTTCCGATGTCACTTGAGGAGGGGCCCTTGATTTTATCTACTCTGGCCTGGTGGAAGAGCTCCATCTTGCAGATCCTGCAGAACTGTGAGAGCTCCGTCAGAGCCCTCAGCTATCCAGGGAGCTCATTCCATCAGGTTGGGACCAGGACCAAAAGACCCTGGCCTTGGTCAAAACCAGGTGAATTTCCCTAGGGCTGGGGACCAACCAGCTCCTGTGTATAGCCAAGACCAGTTCCTCTGCACAGCCATGGTTTGCATTTATCCTGCAAACCAGAACTCCAAACCATTGTTTGTCCCTGTTTGAAATCCTGGTTTGCCAAGTAAATGCAAAGCACAATCGGGCTATAATGGCAATTTAAGATTTGCAACAGACCCTGAAAGAATTACCGCAAAGTACAACAGATATCATGCAAGTAAGTCTAGAGCTCCTTTCAGACTCATTCATGTAGCATCAAAATGGCACTATAACTGAATTATTATTATACTAGCTGCTAAGCCTGCTGCATCACAGAAGGCAGCGGGCGCTAGTGGGAGTGTGTGGGGGTGGTGGCTATGGAAGCACAGAGAGGTTTCGCCATGGCTAGTGGTGTCCCAAAGGTGACGGCTGGAGCTGGCATGGTGCAAGGGATGTACGGGCCACAGGGCGGGCGGCGATGTAGGAGGTGAAGGTGGCGGGAGCTCCAGCTGTGTGAGGGCGGCGGGCACAGTTGCTCAGAGGACAAGGTGGCAGCGGGTGGTGCAGGATGCCGGCAGTGCAGCCTCCCAGGTGGGAGAGCGTTTCGGGGTCTGACCTGATCCTGGCAGTGGAGCAGCATGACAGTGCAGGGTTGGGGTGGTGCAGGCAGCCCTTTTACAGTGTAGGCCGTGCAGTGTGGTATTGGTGGCAGCTGGCATGGGTCGCCACTGCATCCTGGTTGGGGGAGGCAATGGCTGGTATCCTCCAGGCGGCCCTTTTGTCCAGTGGTGGTTGGTGCAGGAAGCCAATGCCTCTTCGTGTTGGGTGCTGGCGGCCTGCCCTGGTTGTCAGGGCATCTGGAGGTGGCAGCTTGAGTTCTGTGGCAGCTCCCATGTGTGCATGGGCAAGAAGCACACAGGCAGTCAGGGAGGAAGGTTGGTGTAAGGGCTGGCCCAATAAGCTTTGCTGGCTACACCCTGATTGGCCCAGATTCCAGTCTGGACACTGTCCTGGGGCTGGACACACTCCACCCCCAGGGCAATTTCCCAATTATATATAGGAACCATGGATAAAGATTAATATTGTTAATATTTGCTACCTGCTCTTTCTTTACAGACTCAAGCCAATATAAAGTCTGTTTTTATGACATGCTTTACTAGATGTTTGCATCTGATTGAGTGGTCATGTCCATTTTTGTTTAACTTGATAGGGTGACAGTTATGTCCAATCTATCCCCAGGTATGGCCATTCACTCTAAGGGGGTGATATGCCAATTGCATGGATTCTCATTGCAGAGTGTATATTTGTTGAAAGAGTTCTGTTGAATAGATTCTGCTAATAGCTACATTATCTGCACGTATATTTTGCACCAATATCAGAGTGCTTGGTGCTTTTGTTATGGTGCTGTTTACTAGGCACAGTAGCTCTTTTCACACACGTAAACAAATGTAAAATGCAACTAACGCATCATAGAAAATTAGAAGCTTTTAAGCTTATTTTGAAAATAATATACAAATTTTATGTCAATCCAACATAACATTACAGGAAAAATGTTGAAATGCCTACCTAAAGAAGAGATCATAACGCAGATCATCATTTGGATTTCCAGATGGTGTAGTATAGCAGTAGTCCATCAAAACATTCCATCTGTGCAATGAAAGATAATTAACTGTTAACAACCATTATTACTGAATATATTCAGAATGTTCATATGTATGCTTTGAAAGTGCAGGTTGATAACTTTAATATGTGCTGTTATCTTCTATTATGACTCAATAGATGAACAAAATTCCTGCCTTTCAGTGAAGCAATTCAGCTTTTCATTACTACATATGATACAGAACAATAGTTACAACATAACTAGTGTGGAGTTATAGTCGTGAGGTCTGTTAAGTGGTGTCAATGATATAGTCATGAAGTACAAAATGACTGTATTTGCCATTGATTTGCTGTCATTTCATTGCCTTTTTCAGACTTCATGAGAGCATTAGCCAGAACTCACATCCTTTCTTAAAAAAAAATGGAGGTATCTACATCATGCATTAATGGATTACAAATGGAACAACTAAGGACAGTAACCTTTTTTTTTAAACTGAGTGTACCTATACTTTTGCTGCTGAATCATATGCATCAACAAGTCTGGCCTACTGTCCTGAACTGTGAGAGTTATCCCCTTAGTGCTACACTGGCTGCCAACTCTTTTCTCCACCATTTCTTTCACACCCTCGACTTTTTCATGAACATCTCCCCTTTGTTTCCTACTTCTCAGAGGTAGAGGAGTTTGTTAGAGGGGTGGGAGTTAGTCTTTGAACCATAAGAACTTGAGATGTATCCTGCTTGAGATGTATCCTCCTTTCTAAAGGAATCATAAAATCATAGCATCATAGAGTTGGAAGGGGCCATACAGGCCATCTAGTCCAACCCCCGCTCAACGCAGGATCAGCCCAAAGCATCCTAAAACATCCAAGAAAAGTGTGTATCCAACCTTTGCTTGAAGACTGCCACTGAGGGGGAGCTCACCACCTCCTTAGGCAGCCTATTCCACTGCTGAACTACTCTGACTGTAAAAATTTTTTCCTGATATCTAGCCTATATCGTTGTACTTGAAGTTTAAACCCATTACTGCGTGTCCTCTCCTCTGCAGCCAACAGAAACAGCATCCTGCCCTCCTCCAAATGATAACCTTTCAAATACTTAAAGAGGACTATCATGTCCCCTCTCAACCTCCTTTTCTCCAGGCTGAACATTCCCAAGGCATTCGCCTTTTTTACCGCTGCATCACACTGCCTGCTCATGTTTAGTTTACAATCCACAAGTACCCCAAGGTCTCGTTCACACACAGTGTTACCTAGAAGCGTATCCCCCATCCAGTAGGCATGCTTTTCATTTTTCTGACCCAGATGCAGAACTTTACACTTATCTTTATTAAATTGCATCTTGTTCTCATTTGCCCATTTTTCCATTGTGTTCAGATCTCGTTGAACTCTGTCTCTATCTTCTGGAGTATTTGCCAGTCCTCCCAATTTGGTGTCATCTGCAAACTTGATGAGTAGTCCTTCCACCCCTGATGGGAGCTGATGGGGGCAACCAAACTATGCCTCACACATATGCAGAGGGACATATCAGTGCTGACAAACCGTATTAGTTTTCATTGCTTAAAATAATCATTTTTTCTTTCCAGTGAAAACTTTTCCAGATCAGTTCCCCAACCTATTTGAAATCTTTTGGAAGAGTGGCAGCTACCCAAAAACACTACTGTGTTCCTCTCTTCTGATAGTGTGAAGAAGTAATGGATAGATTGACCAGGAACAGAGATTGTGACCAAGATCCACTGCTATTAGAAGAAGTATACACTATGTTATGCTACACAATATATTATGGATCACTGAGATTTATAGCATGTCCTACATTTAAAAACCTGGGGCAGGAAAACACCATTTTCTTTTAATTACTGGGTGTCTAGGATTTGTATTTCATCATTTTTTAAAAAAAATACTGATCTTTCTGGGTTTAAGGAACACGTAAGCTATTGAGTTAACCTTGGCAGCCATCTGTCATTATAATGAAAGGTCACATATATACCCAGTATGCATTATTATTATTCTATATACGCAGCTGATCCAGCTTTAGCCGAGTCTGTGTTAGCTAGACTGAAAACGTATTCAGAATCATGATCAGCTGATTATGTGTGAAGATGCTCAAAATGAAAAGTATTGGCTTAAGGCTGCCCAGTGGCTGAGCTGGACTTTCAATCAGAATCAGAAGACTTTTATTTGCTTACATCAATTGAGATACAATCTGAACAGTGAAACCTATCAATAGTGATGGTGCTTACATCATCATCATTACAACTTTATTTGTATAGCCTGCCCTTCCTGGTTTGCTCAGGAACATTTAAATCATATCATCAAATCCTTCATATGCTTTAGGGCAGGGGTAGTCAACCTGTGGTCCTCCAGATGTTCATGGACTACAATTCCCATGAGCCCCTGCCAGAAAACGCTGGCAGGGGATCATGGGAAATGCAGTCCATGGACATCTGGAGCACCACAGGTTGACTACGCCTGCTTTAGGGTGCTTATGACCTGATACATACAGCAAGCAAAAGTAACCATATAATCTATAGTACCTGCCATCAAGGTTGGTTGCTCTCACACCAGCAAAAATTTTTGTCTTCAGTGGTAACCCTGTACTAGGGATAATCAGCTGTTGGCTATAGGTTGAGTCCTAGAAAAGCAAATAATCCTGTATTATTTATTTTATCATTTATTTAAGGAATTTACTCTCCAGAGTCTTGCTCAAGGCAGCCGATGAGTAGAAGCAATATTAAACAGACATAAAACATAATATATTATCAATATAAAAACAAAGCAAGCCATTAATATACCAGCTACATAATTGGATACAATATAAAATCTCCTGTAGTAACTTGAAAAGGCTGCCAAACTCATACTACAAATGCTATGAGTATTGGACAATTGCTAACAGAAATTTTCAGGTGGAGATGTTATAAGTAACAAAGAAAACAGTTTATAGACCTCTTCAAACACACTTCTTTGAAAAGCTGAAATGAAGATGAATTCTGTATGGCTGAATGCCAGGACCAAAGAAAACAACAGGCAAAGCACAGGTCACCAGTGTCAGGGGCAAATTGACAGGGCCAGGTGCTGCTTCTTTCTTGCCCATTTTTGCAGCCTCTCCTTGACCAGATGATGGCAGCCTGAGGGAAGCAGCTCCTCTTGAGCCACCTCAGTGAGGTTTCAGATCACTTTGAAAGTTACCTAAGCCACCATTAGGAGAGACAAATTGGCCATGGACAGTGACTTTAGAGTAGTTTATGCCATTAGTTCTTCTTAGCCATATGTCATTGCCACCCCAGGTCTAGGACAGACATCAGATGCAACTACTGCCTCTACATTTTAGACCGTCTATGGATGTCACCGAGGGGCATGTCCCTCTGTTGCCACTAAGACAAGAAACAGTGCTGCCTCTACAACCCATTCTGATACTCACTGGTGTGGCTCAAGAGGAGGTGCTTCCCCACTCAACTGCCACTACTTTGCCCATGATAAACTGTAGAAATACTGCTTCTACTGACCATCTTGGACTTCACTGGGCAAGAAGGAAGGAAGTCCTTTCCCGTGCTGCTGTTGTCCAAGTCTAGGTCAGGAAGCAATTGACACTGCATCTGAAGCCTATCCTGGGCAAAGTCTGCACTTTCTTTATTCCATTGTCAATCCTGTTGAATTCAGATAGCTTTGAACTCGGGTCTTCCTGTCCCCCTCCCCTCTCCATTGAAACAGGAAAGTCTTCTGCACGTGGTTAGGGTAGTTCAGAAGGGGGGGGAGCCAAGTCTCTTTCTTTCTTTTCTTGAAGGGGGGGGAGCCAAGCAGGGAGCCTCTTTCTTCTCTTGGAGGGGTGGGGGAGAAGATCGAAAAATGCAGAGGAGAGAGGAAAAATCCAGGACCGACAGAAGTTGAGAGAAATTAGGGGCTTCTCCTTTAAGGCAAGCTTGTCACATGACCATTGACATTGAGCATTAAAAGCACTCCAAGATATTGCACAATAAAGGTAGGGTCACTCCGGATCAATCCTTCCTGCTGCAGAAGGAAAATTTAAATCGTCCAAAATCCAAACGGAAATCACATTCTGTGTAGAGGGCAGGGACTGAATTGATCTGGGGTTGGAATAAAAGCTCCGTGCAGTTTACACCCTGGAGTCTTCTGGAGCAATGTTAGATATGTTCACTAGTTTTATTTATTATTTATTTACCACCCTCGCATATGGCTCAGGGTTTAACCAACCCTGGGTGGAAATGAAACAGTTCCTATGTGTTTAGCCTATTCCTACAACTTTTCCCATGCAATACTTCCCCAAAGCTTCCTTTCCTCACTATAACCATTAACACAGGAAGAAATGTATTTTATTAACTTCCTTTGCCTTCCATTCTTCTCTGAGACAAGCATTGTTGGGTGATCATGCAGCAAAGGGACTACAATTAGGAGGAAGAATCCAGGGAAATTGTTTCCATTTTTCTTTCCTATGTGGGTCATATGAGAAGGGGAAGACAGGGAAGATTTGAGTAGTAGTACCCAACCCCAAAGTGTCTAGTATAAGTGTACTGGAGGGGAGGACTATAGATGAAAGAAATCACACTTTCCCTCTACAGTTAATAGCACTTGTGCATGAAGGTAGCTTTATCTCTCACTGATTCACATTATATATTGGGAAACACATAAAACTGGATCATCACTCAGACATAATTAATCATGACCAAATGCACTTACAGTGAACCACATTTAATAATGCTGTAAGTTACAGAGAGGAGGGGGATGTCGGTATATATGGAGAGCATACCCTATGGAAAGATATATGGCAACTGCAAGTGGTGCCAGACAATCTACAACAAAACTAAATCAAATGGTAACCATCATATGTGAATGGAAGAAGTAATTTAATATGTCACATAGAATGTACAAACCAAGTTGAGAAATATATTAACAGAAAAATCATCTCTCCGTTCAATTTGCAAAAAAACAAATTTCCCAAAGGATCTTAAAGTCAGCATGTAGTGTTAAACAGTAGTGTTTTCTCTTATCTTCTTAAACATTTCTAGAGATATTTGGAATAGCTCTCAAATAACCCATTATTGTTGGGATTCACTAAGAAGTTTATAGGAATAGAAATGGACATTAATCATATTTTTTGCAGTTTAGTTCAGTATATGGCTGAACCATAAAGCAAACCACAAACTATAGGAACCAGGATGTTGGCCCATGAACCAAACTTTGAGTTTGTGAACTGTTTAAGGTTTAAACCCTTGCTTTTTGCTCCCCATTTGTTTTTGCGAGGAACAGAAAGCAGGGGAGCAATTAAAACTGTTTTCTGCTCCCCGTGGCTTTTTACAAGAAGCAGAAAGCAGTCATTTAAATGGCTCCAGCCAATTAACCAAAGAGCTGAGCATAAAATGTGAAGCTCACAACAATATATAGTAAGAATTCCAGATGCAGAGCTCACAATAAAGATATCAAAGTTGTCAAGAACCACTACTCTATCCAAAGCCAAAGTTCAAACCTGAATATGGATCCTCATATGTAAACCAAAATAAAGGGATTATTATATTTTAATTGGGGGGTTCTTTTTAATGTGCATATAATGTGTTTTATTTTAATATATTTGGGTATCACAAACGACTGCTTTCTACTCCCCACAAAAAGTCACAAGAAACAGAAAGCATGGCTCCTAGCTATTAAAACCAAATAGTTGAGTGATGGAGAGCTCTCTGTTGCGCCCCTATTTTTCATGAAGAGCAGAAAGCAGGGTTTTAAACCACTGCTTTCTTCTCTTCATGAACCACCACGGACTGCATCAAAAATTGTGATAGTTTGTGGTGGTTCTTTAGTATGCTAACATTGCATCACAAACCGGACAAAATTCATGATGAATTTTAGTTTGTCAGCTGGTTTTTGTGCCAATCTCTATATACAAATTAGGTACCTAGATCCAAGTGGTACATGCAAAATTATAAAAAGGATATGCTATTAGGTCTGTTGCGAAAATTATACATAGCTATCATTATATGCAAGTTTCCCAATTTATTGCTTTGGATCCTATCTAAATTTTCCATTGGCAAAGAAAAGGGATGATTTCATCAGTTTTCCCTAAAATGTTTTCAGAGGGTCCCTTAGTTTCAGCATTTGTGGAGGGGTGTTTTAAGGTCCTTGTGCCCACAAAAATCTAGACAGTATTGAAGTAATCAGATAACATTAAAGGTGAGTTCCGTGTGACAAACTATGATTAAAGGTGTGTCTGGATCTGAAAAGTATGAAGTCCATTTTTCCACCTGGTACTTGGGATCTTAGCTTTTCAGGACAAAAAAAGAACTGTTTTTCCCTATGGATAATTAAAGATGCTTCCCCCATAGTATCTATCTCCACTATAAATGTTTTTGGAGAATTAATAGCACTGGTCAATTTAATCTACACATTTATTGTTGATTGTATATGTATCTAAAATGTTGAAAATGGATTTTGCTACAATAACTTTGCAATGATACTAGAATAGTTTTTATACTCTGCTTTTCACTCTCGAAGGAGTATCAAAGCAACTAACAGTCACCTTCCCTTCCTCTCCCCATAACAGACAACCTATGAGAGAGCTCTGACAGGAGTGCTCAATCAGAACAGTGCTATCAGGGCTGTGACAAGCCCAAGGTCACCCAGATGACTGCATGTGGAGGAGCAGGGAATTAAACCTGGCTCACCAGATTAGAAGCTGCTACTCTTAACCACTGAACTATGCTGGCTCTAGTAGCATTTGTGTACATATTTGGCCTCTGAGGCATAATGATTGCCCCCCCCCCATACTAACAACAGAAATTAAGTCTTTCGGAGAAGGGTAGTTCCCCCATATTGATCTCATAGTAGAGACTAGTTCTTCTAGATGTGAAATGAACCCTAGCTACATGTCCTCCATTTCCCACAACAGCCATAACTTTTATTTTTATTATTTTCTCCTTATACTAGAGTTTTCTGCTTCTACTTTCTTGCCTTTTTGTGTGGTTCAGTTTTTGATTTTTTAAAAATCAGTGCATAACATTGTCAAATGTTAATTAAAATACGTATATAATAATGACATTTGAATTATTAATTTACAACATTAATGATTTGTTAGCTAAACTTTATGGATAATGAAGTGAATTAAACAAGAGCCTAACACTCATCCTGATTTTCTAGAGATATTTAAGCCACAAGCTCTGGTAATGGTAAAAATTGTACCTCAATTCATTATGCAAACACAGCAGAGTTTGACAAGAATGAATTAAATTTTAAATCTATGGAAATGACTATACTTCATATTCATGTTTAATTAATTGTTCCCCTCACAAACTGAGGGCTTGACCCTGACAAAACCCCTTAGTCATGAGCATCTCTTGTTCACCGAGTAATCCCAATAAAGCCAATGGTAGATTTATGCATAAACATGAATTCAGCAAGAATAGTGTAGCACCTTTATATGTGAGAAACACAACTGCATTAAATTAGGGCTGGGAATCTTTGTACTAACTGGGGTTACATACAAGTAAGTAAAATGCACCAGTTTCGTATTAACATGATACTGTGAAACAAAATATGACATGCCATCCAGCAAACATATCCAGGATTTCCTTCCATAATATTTCATGGTGTCATATGCTTTAACACTTTAACTGCATAATGTTCCCCTTGAGCATGGAGAGTTCTAAGGTCAAATGTTGTGACACTAGAAAAAAGTGATTATGAACTTTGGAAACACAAATTGTGTCTTAACTATAACGAAGGGTTGGAGGGGGGGATTAAAAAAAAGTATTTCCAGTTGAAATAATATAATTGCAGAATAGTCACTGGTCCAGATACATGCCCAGATTCTGGAGGCATTCATATAAAAACTGCAAGAAGTTATTTGTATAAGTCCCTCAAATGTTCAGTGTGAAGACAGACATATTTTAGAAGGTGATGGGAATGGGTCAATAATTATGTCCGTGTCACCCAAACAACTGCTCACTTTCTGACTTAAAGGGCCCTGAAAAAAATATTTTGCAGAGTTTCAGCACCACGGAACTGGACTGCTGGATGCCTCTAAATCTAACAGTTTCAGGTTGTTCAAGCCATGTATACATGCACATATATATGAGCCGCTTCACATGAACCACTTTGGGAATAATTTTTATGAGGTAGCAGGATCACAAATGGTAGGAAAAGAGTAAAACTGAGAGCTGATACACCTCCTTGGCAAGAGAATCAACTGATGTGTCCAACACTGATCTTGCAAACACCAGAAGAATTACCAAAAACTAGATTAACATCATAGATGAGAAGCCCTGCTCATAGAATGTCTATCTTCTAACTAAGATTATAATAATAAGATCAATATACAGAAGTCACTTGAAAAATGCTCTCTGAGTAAAAGCTTTATCAGACAAATGCCTCTGGGTATATATCCTAACCATTAGTTGCTCCTAATATTTCTAAAGAGCCACTATGGGCAGAGCGCTGTCTGGAACATGCCCAGTGTCCGACCTACACTTCCGCCTGCATGGGCCAATCTGGGAGCGCCCGCCTCAAGAAGCTGGCCATGAGGCGCTCACGCAGCCTCGCACCCAGACACTAGCTGGCCACCAAGAAGGGTGTTCCTGTGGCGTCTTGCTTCAGCCACTGATTGACCCGGCCGCCATGTGGCAAGCTGAACAGCTGCAGGGCTGTTGGCCCAGCCACCAATGTCTGTGGCAGCCCGGCCAGCTGCGAGGCCATCACCCTGCCACACACTGGTACTGGTCCCTCAGGTGCGGCGCAGCACAGTGACTGGGTCTCGGGCCGTTGGCCCTGTAGCCAGTAGGAGCACCACGTAAGGTGGTGGGGGCACCATCACAGGGGGCCCGCCACTAGCACCCATTGCATTCCTGGATGCAATGGGCTTTCAAGTTTAGTATTTAGATAACTCCCAACAAGAACCGTTCTCTTGTACTAATCACACCATTTAGTTCTGGAGGTTTCAAGGCACTTTGCCCTGTCTTCCCTTTGCTACATACAAGTTCTATCATTTTTAAAAGAATGTAATACATTTAATCGAACAAAATTTTATGTGCTCTGCCAAACTATAATTAGGGGTATGCATTTGAAGAAGAAGAGTTGGTTCTTATATGCTGCTTTTCCCTACCCGAAGGAGGCTCAAAGCGGCTTACAGTCGCCTTCCCATTCCTCTCCCCACAACAGACACCCTGTGGGGTGGGTGAGGCTGAGAGAGCCCTGATATCACTGTTCGGTCAGAACAGTTTTATCAGTGCCGTGGCGAGCCGAAGGTCACCCAGCTGGTTGCATGTGGGGGAGCGGGGAATCGAACCTGGCATGCCAGATTATAAATCCACACTCCTAACCACTACACCAAACTGGCTCTCTACCTGATCTACCTGAGCTGAAAATATACCCCCAAAATACCTTAGCAATATTTTTGGGGTATATTTCATCTTCCCCAATGTATCCCGGATTTCTCTGGAAAACTGGAGGGGGAGGGGATCCTGAGAAAATCTTGTATATATTTAGTAGGCCTGAAAACAGCAAAAAACAGGAGTAGATTTCCTTTACCTGTCAGATGTTTATCAGGCTTTTGCAGTCCCTTTAAACTTTAAAGAGGCTGCAGAAGACTGTCCCATTGGCTCAACTTGGAGATGGTGGGCTTCTCCAGCAGCCATGTTTAAACCGGACTTCAAGAGAAGTGAGCCCAGGATCAGCCTCAGCTGGCTCCTCTTGAAATTGGTTTAAATTAGGCTATGCAAGAAAGGATCAGCTGGGGTGGCAGAAGCTGACAGCACTGTGCAATTTCAGCTGTGGCTGGCCACTCTTGCAATTTATTTATTTATTTATTTATTTATTTATTTATTTATTTATTTATTTGTGTGTTTATTTATTTATGTGTTTATTTATTTATGTGTTTATTTATTTATTATATTTATATACCGCCCTCCCCAGGGGCTCAGGGCGGTTTACATAATAACACAAGAACAATACATGGAACAGTCTTATAAAACATTTGGGTAACGGTGCAATAATAACATAATTGTAAACATATAACATTATAATTGTGTAACCAATAAACAATACAACGTTGCAACATACAAACAGATCCAGAGTGTATAGGTGGTGTTCTGAGGGGGGCGGGGAGCAGGGGCCCTTTGGTCGCTGTTGGTTATATATATCTGGTCTCAGCCGAATGCCTGGCAGAAGAGCTCCTCCTTGCAGGCCCTGCGGAACTGTTTAAGCTCCATCAGGGCCCTGATCTTCTCCGAGAGTTCGTTCCACCAGGTGGGGGCCAGAACAGAGAATGCTCCGGCCCTGGTTGAGACCAGGCGGACTTCTTTAGGGCCAGGGACCTTTAGCTAGTTGGTAGCAGTGGGGCGCAGGGCTCTTTTGGGGGCGTAGGTAGGGAGGCGATCCCTCAGGTACACTGGGCATATGGCCTTGAAGGTAATTACCAGAACCTTTAGTCTGATCCGGAATTCAACTGGCAACCACTGCAGTTGATGGAGAATGGGCCGGATGTGGGATCTCCACGGTGTTGCAGTGAGGATCCTGGCCGCTGCATTTTGAACCAGCTGTAGCTTCCGGGTCAAGACTAAGGGCAGGCCTGCGTAGAGCGAGTTACAAAAGTCCAGTCTAGAGGTGACCGTCGCATGGATCACTGTGGCTAGGAGATTTTAGCATTGGTAAAGTGGGACACCATTGACCGGGGGGGGTTCTTGATTAAAATTTGGTCTATATGGAGCAACAAAAAGTTTCATAGAATGCATAGAATGCAAAAATAGTATTGTAATATATATTTTTTTAATTTCAACATAAATACAATTTGCCAGGTACCCACAGATGTCCCTCCAAAAGTGGGACAATCTGGTCACATTAATTAACTGAGCTGCAAGTGAAGTCAGCCAAGGATCATCCAAGATGGTGGGACCTGGGAGCTCTCTTCAGCCTCAGATTGGCTTGCGCTTCTCTTGCATCCCAGAGTCGGGCCAGGGTCTGCTGTGCTCACAGGAAGCAGATTGTTTTCTGCAGGCACAGCTTCTGCAAATTGTGTCTATTGCAGTTGATAAAAATCAGGATTTCTGAAAAATCCCAGATTCAAATCTCATACCAGTATTGGGATCCAGGATTTTTGGGAAACTGAAAAAACCTGGTGGTGGCAGTTGGGGGTAGAGATTGCACACTCCCTACTCTGTACTGTCAGGCAGCCAAACTTGCAAACATAATCTGTTTAAATGAAATTGGAAATATTCTGCTGTAATATTAGTGGCTCATTCATTACATTCCTTCAAAACCTAACTTTTAAATCAACTGCATGGCTTATAAACCAGGTCTATGATGACATGAATAATAATAATAACAATAATACAAAAAAGTAATTTACTAAAACGCTGCTTGAGAGATGGAAAACTAGTTTTTTCATCTGGTATTCAAATGAATCAATAAAAATTTTAATCAACTCAAAAATAACATTTGGAGAACTAGTATTGCTATTATAAATTAAAGTCAGTAAGACTCTTTTATATTGCTCTTCCAATGTCCCTGTTTATGCAATATGAGATTACATAGTTACATAGATTCAAATCTGATAATAATTATGATAAAAGAAAAGGTCAGAATTCAAAATATTATTCCTTGATACTCAAGGGAACTTCAAACAAACAGCAGTAGCATCTTAAAGACATTGCTTTTATTTTCTATACCCATAACTGCCCCCTGAATTTCACACAGTACTGCTGCCACATATATAGTTAGGATGACAGGATAAGTCCCTTGTGTGCAGATGTGAACAGCTGTTAAATTTGTGTCAGCTAATTTCATATCATTTCTTGCCATGGAGGACTCACATTGAGTCTGTAACACCATTAAGTGACCTATACATAGATTCCAGTGAGTAGCCGTGTTGGTCTGAAGTAGCACAGCAAAATTTGATTCCAGTAGCACCTTTAAGACCGACAAAATTTATTCAAGGCATGAGCTTTCAAGTACATGCACTCTTCCTCAGACAAAATGGAACAAAGATCATAAGAGTACAGATATAAGGCAAAAGTAAATTAATGGCAAATTAGTAAACTGCGTCAAGGCACTGGACACTGAAAGTACTTGCCTTGACCAGGGACTGTTTTTGAAATAATAGAGGCCTTAAACAGTTTTAGCTGGCCTTCTGGTCCACAGAATTGACTACAGATCTATAGTGGCCTGAATTTATCATTTTATGTGAAAGAGCCAATTGGTTGTAACAATTATTGTATTTATTGTATATTTTACATATGCTAGTTTTATTTGATGCCTGACCATTGATAAAGGCGATTATGCCAAAATGAACCTGGTCAGTGGTGGCATTAGTAACATATATACTCGCATATAAGCTGACCCACATGTAAGCTGAGCAAATTTATTGACTCGCATATAAGCTGAGGGTGGGAAATGCAGCAGCTACTGGTGAATTTACAGGGTGGCCTAAGCATTTAATCCATGCTCCATCATCATCATCATCATCATCATCATCATCATCATCATCATTATTTCAATTTATTTCCCGCCACTCCCAAATGGCCCGTGGCGGGTTACAGTGTCTTAAAACTCCCATCACAGGCTCTCCCATCCAGCCTCCCCTGTCCCCA
Organism: Paroedura picta; assembly: GCF_049243985.1. NCBI lineage: Eukaryota > Metazoa > Chordata > Lepidosauria > Squamata > Gekkonidae > Paroedura > Paroedura picta. The sequence goes on along the minus strand of NC_135374.1, from coordinate 34,576,189 downwards.
ACAAATACAGAAAAGTCAAGAGGACGAATAGCTGCTGGTTTTGTACCCCACTTTTCACTAACCAAAGGAGTCTCAAAGTGGTTTACAATTGCTTTCCCTTCCTCTCTTGACGCCAGACGTCCTGAAAGAGCACTGACAGAACTGCTCTGTGAGAACAGCTCTGGCAGGAGAACCAAACAGTGCCCCCCCCAGGCCAACAGTCCAGAGAAGAACAACAGTACCAGAAGCTGGCAACCTACTACAAGTACAACAGCTACCAAACTGGGAGAATGGACTACTCTAACTACAGCTACAGTGCCCCCCCCCAGAAAAAACACTGAAATAAAGAACTGTAAAACTGAAAACTGAAAGAAAGAATTGTAAAAATCAACTTATACAAGAAACACAACAAGAAGAAAAGGCAAACAACGCTGCCCCTCAGATAACAGAAGAAAGAAACACTAGGAGAAAGAAACAGTACATAAATCCCAAAGCACCCCGAAAACCCACCCCACCCACAGAAAACAAAAGAATAGTTTGGAGGAAGTGATTAGGAAAAGAAAGGGGGAAAAGTCAAACCTCGGTCAAACAGTTGATGTCCTACAAGCTGCCAGCTTTCAAATGCTTTGCAGAAGGCAATTCTACAATTGGCTGGCTGGGAGCAACAAGCTCAGCTCGACCTTAGCAGAATCCAATGCTATGATTGGCTGGCAGGGATCAACAAGCTCAGCTTTGAAGACCTATGCAGAAAGCAATGCTACGATTGGCTGGCTGGGAGCAACGAGCTTTCAAGACCTTTGCAGAAGGCAATTCTACGATTGGCTGGCTGGGAGCAACAAGCTCAGCTTTGAAGACCTTTGCAAAAGGCAATGCTATGTTTGGCTGGCTGGGAGCAGGCTGTTATATCAATTAACCCGCATATTAGCAGAGGAGGGCTTTTTCAGTGTTAAAACTGCTGAAAAACTCGGCTTATATGCAAGTATATATGGTATGTATATATGTCTTGATTTTATTGAGGCTGTGCTAAAAAGCCTTCAGTTTTTAATTTGATTAATAATTTTTTTAATTGTGTTCCACCCTGTACAGGTTTAAGTTCATTTCCTTTGTGATGACCTTTGTAGATTTTTTACTTTTGTTTGAGTCAGGATATTTTCTCTTTTTTGTTTTGGGAAGCTTGAGTATTGAACCCAGGAATTTCTGCATACAACACACAAGCATGAGATCCTGCATACAACACACAAGCATGAGATAACTGTACCTACTAAAGGTACAGTTAGACCAGCCATTCTCAATGGCAGCCATTTGAAGGGGGCCACAAGGTGAAAAATGTTAGAAGGGGAGCCTCAGGGGATTACAGTACAGTTGGGTGTAGTGGTTAGGAGTGTGGACTTCTAATCTGGCATGCTGGGTTCGATTCTACATTCTCCCACATGCAGCCAGCTGGGTGACCTTGAGCTCACCACAGCACTGATAAAACTGTTCTGACCGAGCAGTAATCATATCATACTATAAATATCAATGTCACATTGACATTTCTAGTGGAATTCTCTGTTACATGTTCATACTGTTAGACTTGCAAGAACCTTGGATCCACTTCCCAGATAATTTGATCCTAACAATCTAACAACTTAGATCTACACAATAATAAGACCCACAGAGATTCCAGTAATTTCCCCCATAACTCAATGACCAGATAGGAAAATTCCTGCCCTTCCCAATAATGATAAGTACCCAAACATCTCTAACTTCCAAATCTCTCCAAGGGAACACTTCAGACACTCTCCATGGAAAAGAAGTAATCTCACCTCCACCATAGAATCCAAGAATCACAGAGTTGGAAGGGGCCATACAGGCCATCTAGTCCAACCCCCTGCTCAACGCAGGATCAGCCCAAAGCATCCTAAATCATCCAAGAAAAGTGTGGGCCATTTCGCACGGCTTAAAAATAGCACAATGGTTGCTAATTGAAAACGCTACTAATTTGGCATAACCCACGACATCGTAGACAATCTGCAACACTCCTGAAACGGATCAGCAAAAAGCGCTTCGTTTTAGCGCTTTCAGGGGAATCCCAAAAAGTGGATTCACCCTCTGGAAAGTGATACACTCCTGCAACCAATCTGCAACAATAGCGATAAAGACCTGTGCGTTAACATTGTTGCGGTTTCTTCAAAGTCCCTCCCCCTGGCTCTCTGAGCTTCCGGCGAAGCGATCGCCATTTTTTTTTCTCCGAGCGAGCGGGGATAAACGCACCAGCGAGCCTCTTTCTGTTTAGAGGCTTCCCTGGCTTCAGTCCTTCACCTTTAGTCACTAAGCACAAACCACATAAAAGCCCGTTTGCTGAAATAAAGTCCTTTTATTTTTTACACATTAATTCAGCCGAAAATCGGGCCCGTGAGAGGGGGGGGATTTTTTTTTTATCACTCGAGGCAGCGTGGCAACGATCACATGATCAAACGACAGCTCATATTAGGCAGCTGGATGGGTCTCTCCATTGCAACGAATCTACCCAGATTCGTTGCAATGGGTCTGTTTTTTTTTTAAAAAACCTTTCTTAAAGGGAAAGGGGCTGTTTGGCAGCATGCTAACGGCTGCCCATTGGCTGCTTGACGGCCAGGGGTGGGACAAGCTTGGCAATAGCGCTTCCTTTCTAGCGATTTCTGCCGAGACCGGAAGCCTGTGGGAAACGCTAAAAAACGCAACTGATTCCACTACAAAGCCAGGTATGCAAAACGACGAATTCCACTATTTTAAATGGCGATTTTTCATTCAGTGACCAATTTGCAACAAAGATCCCCGTGCGAAATGGCCCTGTGTATCCAACCTTTGCTTGAAGACTGCCAGTGAGGGGGAGCTCACCACCTCTTTAGGCAGCCTATTCCACTGCTGAACCATATAGACAAAAGATTCTTTTCAGGCTGGTTCTTCTTCAAAAGATTGAATTTTTGTTATTCCCACATTCCAATGCCAACACCCCATCTCCTGCTTACTCAGAAAAGAAGTATAAAGAGTTCCATCTCTTGTAGCAATTCTAGGACTTTCTCTTGGGGTTGATTCTTGCTTCTCTGCTTTGGGGACTTGCCTCTAAATCTCTTTCCACTGCCTCGTCAGTTTCATCTCCTATTACTGCTGCTTCATTGCCAAAGACAAATCCCCTTCCAGCCAAGAACAGGTTCTTACATCTCCCCCCCCCCTAGCTTTATTCCTCAATAGGTAGGAAGTTTAGCTAGAGAGAGGGTTGCATTTTCCTTGTACTCTACCATATTCCATGTTTGCTCCACTGATCTGAGTTGCAAGTTGCATGTATTATTGAGAAATGAATAATCCCAAGCACTCTAGGAATAGCTTCATCTTGGAGGCATGGTGCAGGAGGGACTTCAGCCTTCACTCCCACACCGTTTTCTGAAGCTGCAACCAGAGCCCTGTCATGTATATAATCTATATAATAAACCCTCTGACGTGGCCCTGCCCAACCTTCCATTTTATTTTAGTCACTCAAAAGCTACTCTTGTCCATTGATCCTGGGAATAAAATCTGACAATGAACTGAGACAGTCAAACAGTGGGTTCTCCAGCAGAGAAAAATGTGCTGTTTTAAAAACTTCTACTTCTTTATACTTACATTGTAGAGGAATAAATTCAAAGTGCTAATAAATGTGCCATTGTTCTCTCTTACAGATATAGCAGCTGATGACCTAAAATAGATGTAGAGAGTGAAAAAAATATTGATAAGATCATTTCTGTGTTACAGTTTCATTTTTCAATGCTGATTGTTGTTAAATTGATTTTTAGAGTCACCACAACAAGTAAATTCTTCTGTTTTAGTTGTAAACTACCCTGTGTATAAGATTTGTAATACAGCATCTGAAAGGGCTTTAGCTATTCTTAAAGTAATAGGCCTTGTTGAAGCAATGAATCAGACAAATTATTAGCTAAGAGGCTAAATGACAGAAACAAAGAAGTTAACTCTCCATGATCTAGAGTAGCTCCTCATAAAAACAGCATTTCTTTGTCATATATTTAGTGTTATATTGCTGTGCCAAAAAAAATTACCATTAGCTCAGAATACTTATTTAGTTATTTGTTTTGAGAATGTCTACTCTACTCTTCTGTCCATAAATTATTAAGAATACCTTATAAAATTAAGGAATACTAATACAAAGAAAGAAAGAAAGAAAGAAAGAAAGAAAGAAAGAAAGAAAGAAAGAAAGAAAGAAAGAAAGAAAGAAAGAAAGAAAGAAAGAAAGAAAGAAAGAAAGGGCATTAACAAAAAAGCTGGAGATGGTAAAGCAGAAGTCTGAGCGAATAAACCAAGCTAATTAGAGTATCAAAGCAGCAGTCAAAGAAACAAACACAAATAAGAAATAGAAAAGATTACAACAAAACAAAAATTGCCCACCAAAAGCAAATACGGAAGTGTAATTGACTAGCAGGTGGTGACTGTCCCAGTAATGATGCGAACCCAGTTTTGGCAAATAAATTGGCTGCAGCCGTTTATTAACCTGGACCCTTCCTCAACAGAGGGTTGGTCCAAATGCCCGGTAAGGGAGCCTGACCCCCATCAGCCGTCCGGCTACCTGACATGAACTGCGGCGCTCCGGGTCCACGCCTCACTTGCAGCGGGGAGGATGAGACGCCTTCCACTGCAGAATCTCCTGGGAAGTGACTGTAGAGGGACCCAATGGGCATCCGCCTCCATTGGTGTCCTTTGGCCGCTTGGCCCTGAGCCTCTGGCCTCTCATTAGTGAGACCCCCTACCCTGGGGAGTCCTGTGCGCAGACGGGCTCCCCACCAACAGACTCCCTACCTGTCATAACCCGCGACAAAGAAAACATTAACAAACAACGGGGGGGGGGGAACAGGAGGGTAGCTGTCCCGATGGCGTGGAAGTGAAGAAAGGGCAGGTTTCCTCGCGTCCGTCCTATTTAAGGTCAGTCGCCCTGCCCTTCCCCAACAAGCCGTGGCACGACCCGATGATGAAGCTGGGTCCGCGCCACTCCCAGGCACCCCCACGTCATCAACGGCAGCTCCGCTTAGTCATGGCCACTATATAGGCCTGGAGCAAGACAAGCTAGGTAGCCCGTGTGGGGCTACAACTCTGCTACAGGGGTTACTCAGTTCAGCTGTGCAAGTAATTGGTATTAGTTTTCCCATAGCTTCTTCCTACAAACTTGTGGCAGTGAGGTAATTTGTGGCCTGGATTAAGCCAGGGCCGTCATTGATGCAGCGGGTGGGGCAGGCAGGAGAAATATGTGGGGAGGGGGAAGAGCAGAGCCCAGGACACACGTGGCTGCGAGGGCAGCATGGTATGCTGGGATTGGAGGCAGGGGGGCAGCTGCAAGTGCAATAGTGCACCACGTCCCTTGCCTTCCCTCTTTTGCTAGGACATGGACGAGCCTCCCACCCTCCCTTCCTTTGTATCAGGTTGGCAGTTGTTTGCCATGGGCAATTGGCTCAGGGGCACGGGGTTTATCATTGTTTGCTAAGCTGTTTCCAGTCACAACTTGCAGGTTGGCAGGGGGTGGAGCTGGTTTGGTCGGGAAGTACGCCATGCATGGCCTACTCCCCAGAAAAGGGGCCTCTTTAAAGAGATGGCAGGCTGTGAGTGGGTGCCAAGCCCGGCTGGGCAAGGCACAGATTACACAAGGTGACCTTGGATGGGTCTGAACCAAGTGGCACCTAAGGCTCTGGAAGAGTTAATAGAGTTTGATCATGCTTGAGCCTGACCAGCAGCAGCCCTCTAGAGCAGTAGTCCATTGGGAAATGTCCCTGTAAATTAAATGGCAAGTCCACCTCTGATTTTCCCCCAGAAGTTCCTCTGGGAATATTTGGTTTTACCAGTCTCTGGAAGGCCAAATAAGAGACCAGGCAAACTTTGTGAGAAAGGAAACTATTGCTTTGCTATTCACATTAATTTGGGGAAAAAATGTTATCATAAAAGCAGGAACAAAACACAAATTTTTCTGCTAAATTTACTCTATGATAAAACAAATTCTTAGAAGTGACTTTCTTCTGGCAATTAATTTTTCCTTCTAAATATTCTCCAAATCCCTTGCCCTTCATTCTTATTCCCATTCACTCATCCTTAATTTCTTAAACCTACTTTGTGCAAACAGTTAAGGGACCGACAATTACACAGTTGGCACGGATCTGACATGTTTGTACAGCATATCCAGTCCCTCCTCATTCAAAGCACCAGACAAATATCATAAAGCGTAAAGATAATACAAGGCTCTCTTTGTGAAAGAGTGATAGACATACTTACGAAGCAAGCTGAGTATTGTTGACCAGGTATTCCAAAGGATAGCTACAACTAAATTTATAGAGAAGTCCTGGTAAATAGCTGATGATAGTTGGTGGATCAGGAGTGTCTATATATCCTGAAATATTACCTATTTGGACTGTTGATATATTGCCATATGCATTAATTCCTGGAACTGAGGTTACCTATTTGGAGAAAACACCATTTATTGGATGGCAAATGCTAAAAGAAAATATCTTTTGCTTAAAATGAGATTCATACCTCTGACAACATACTGAAGGCTGCAAAGACTCCTCTCTGTGCACAACAGTCTTGACATTAGTAAGGTTTTTTATAACGGTTGATAATTTCCCAGGCCAGGGTTGGAAAAAGTCACTTCATTTCCCATGTCTCTCCAGCCATTTACCTGTTCACTATTTACAGTTTCAGGCTGTAAATATTCTTTATTTAGATCTTCCTGCACTTTCCAGACACACAGGACTGATGCTGGTCTGTCTGTCTGCACCCCAAAATACAAACAGTTGCTGGTAAAGACTGGCCATAGCCCATAGCCCAGGAGGGACACACCTGCACCACTCCCTCCCAACTGGAGGCAAAAATGGCTCCTTTGAAGACTGGACTCTGAGGCATTGTACGATTTTGAAGTCCCACCTCCAAACCTCCAGGAATATTTCCAACCCAGAGGTAGTCAACCTTCAGGTGGGGCCTGGAGAGCTCCTGGAATTACAGCTCGTTTGCAGAGTATAAAGATCAGATCCCCAGGCAGAAAGGGCTACTTTGGATAGGGTTGTGGTGGAGAAGAAACACACAGGTTGTCATTGAATTGAAAGACTTGAGGCCAACTGTACAGGGTTGTTGTTCATATGAAACAGGAGACAAAAGAACCTCCACAACAGCATACAGTTTCTAATGCAAAATAACGCTGTGCAGTAGACCTCAAATCTGTAGAGTTGTGAAGAAGAAAGACACATGGCTTGGCTGTGTCTAACCCCTGGCCAGAGCAGTATTTTAAGTGAGAAGGGGATTTTCTGTGGCCTCCCTGTCAGCCAACTGTTTGGCAGAAGGAGAAATCCCCCCCCTCAAAAGGAATGCCCTCCGACTCCCTGCGTTGCTCTCTGAAATGCCTCCCTTCCCTCAGTCAGAGGCTATCAGAGGCTCCTTCACAGAAGTCCTGAAGGTAGGGGAAGGGAGCACACTCTCCGGCCTCCTGCCAGCTCTGTCAGTGTTCTGAGGCAAAGAGAGGGAAGTTACAGTTGGACCTGACAGTTAGGACAGCCTTGGGGAGAAAAGGGCTGGCACAGCCTGTCCAAGCCTCTGTTCTCATCCCCCTTGGCAGCCCTACTTACCTCCTCTCCCTGCAGTGGTCAGGAGCAGACTGGCAGTGATGTCTCCAGATTGCCCCTGGGTGGGCGGGCCCTGTCATAATTTTGGCCCAATTATTGGTCCTCCTGACTGGCTTCGCGCCATCCAACTGACTAGAACTCTGGCCCTCACCCGGACCAGCCTCGCCCACTCTCCACCCACTTAGCCCTTAACCAAATATGATACCACTCACCAAGTGGTTCCAGATGACTTGGCCTTGCAGACAACAGCAGGAACTGCCATTGCCAGCAATAGGCCTCAGGCTTCACAAGGGCAGACATCACCAGCCCAGCAACAGACTGTGCTAGCCAAGGGGTGGCCACATGAATTACCTTTGAAGGGGTGCATGTGAGGGGGGAGAGATTTCCCTTCCTGTACTTCCAGGGTATCCTCAGGCTTCACCTGGAGGCTGGTATCCCTAAACCTCAGTGAGGTACAATGCTACAGAATCCCCCCTCCAAAGTAGCCATTTTTGCCTGTGGATCTTTATAGTCTGGAGATGAGAAATAATTCAAAAAGGTCTCCAGGCCCCACCTGGAAGTTAGCTGTCCCTGGTCTGGAAATATTCCTTGAGGTCTGGAAGTGGAGCCTCAAAATGGTATAATGTCTCCACAGCCATCTAACCAGCCACATAGCACCCCGTGACCTATTTCAGGTCAAGAAAACATTGCAGAGAGGAGGTAAGGTTGCCAGATTAGTGTAGGTTCATGTTCTGGACTTCCACACTATCTAGGTGTGCATAAACCTGACTTGGGTCAAGACTGCTGTACACAGAGAGACCTCTTCTTAGGATTGCCAGCTTCCCAATGAGGCACTAAACCCACACCAAACCATGAGCTAGCGCCCATTTCACTACATAATGCAATAGGTTTTACTAGTAGTCTTTAAATAAAATACAGGTGGATGATAAAGTTTAAATATCATCCTTATAGAATTATTGGAATATTTATTCCAGTAGAGATATCCGCTTCCATTGTTCCACTGCCATAGCACCTCTAGTAGTTTAAGCTTCTTTTTGCAGCCATGGCCCTTAAAAACTTGGTATTTTCACAAATGGAAGAAACAGATACCTGCAGGTTGAGTGGCAATAATGTTAGCTTCTTCACCACTTTACCATTTTAGCCCAGTATACCTGAATGCTCAGATATAATGTTCTCCCTTCAAGTTCCCACCGCAGCGGATAAAAAGAAAGCCATTATCTAGCAGCCTAATCATCTGCAGCTCCCACTTCCTCACAGGTCTGCTTGTTGAATGAAAAAATATACTGCTTCCTTACTTACTTGATAATTTTAGAATCATATGGAAGGTTATTGTTTATCCAGATTTGTTTGGAGAGGAATACGAATACTGGGTATACTCCATCTACCCAGCATTTGGGTGTAGAAAGTTAGATGTGGAAAAAAATAAATATGAGATACAGCAATATTTTTCAAACTTGGTTCAAAATGGTGAGCCATTTAACAATTAAACCCCTGCTTTCAGCTTCCCACGGATTTTCATTAGAAGCAGAAAGCAGGGGGTTCCAAACAGTCCCTGCTACTCAGCTGTTCAGTTTAAATGGTTCTGAGCTGTTTAAATCTTGCTTCCTGCTTCTCCCAAGCAGGGTCTGTATCAAAATTTGTAAGAAGAAGAGTTGGTTCTGATATGCTGCTTTTCTCTACCAGAAGGAGTCTCAAAGCAATTCACAAATGTCACAAATGCTGAACTGGCCCAAATTCATGAGAAATTTAACTACCGGCCTGTTTGTGCCTATCCTTAATGTGAAATGAGAGACAGCTCACAGTAAGAACAGCAATAAAATAAAAACAAAAGAATAAATAAAGCAATAAGCATGACAATTTTTATACAGCTTTCACTGTATTCATATTTAGCTAAGGGCTAAGTGGGTGGAAAGTAGGAGGGGCCAGTCCAGGTGAGGGGCCAATTGGAAGGCGCAAAGCGCCTTCGGATTGGCCCCTCACCACGACAGACAGCAGTCCTAGTCAATCGGGTGAGGGCACAATCTAGTCCCTCACCAGGAGAGGCCAGAAAGGCTTCTAGGCCCTCACCAGGAGAGGCCAGAAAGCCAATGCCAGGGGGGAGGGGGGGAAGCAGGCCTTCCCCTCAGGCCTAGAAGCACAGGGGTGGGGGGCTTTCAAATCCCGTTCTCACAAACGGGCTTTGAGTCTAGTCTGAAATAAAACACATGATCAAATCTATTTAATATCTGTGCACATTTAATATGTACTGAACTTTTATCAATTTTTAATTTTGTCATAAATGTTAATATCTAAAGGGTCTATTGTTTGTGCTGTTCTCACTATTTTTCATATCATTGTCACCAATTACAGACATTGCTAGAGGTGTTTGGGCAGTAGCAAAGCATAGAGAAATCCATAATTCCCCAATTACCAATAAAGTTCTACTGACTCCAGTGCAACTGCCCTGTAGTGAGTTATATGAAGTACACTCAGTGTTTTTGTTTGTTTAGAAATACTCTAACTAGTATTTCTGTAATTAATACCATTACTATTACTATTACAAACATCTCTTCAAAACTGTTTGGAAAAACAATAGTGTAATGACAAGCAGCTATAGCTACACTGTCTATAAATATGTGATAAATAAATAGTTCATGCTTTGGATCATAACAACCTGACACATTTTCATACTTACGAGAACAGTAACACTAAAGCTTTTTAAATATAGTTGTAAAATGTATCCGCGGCAATCCTCAAAAGTAATCTTATTCCACATTTCCAAATATTAACATATAGAAGGCACTCGAAGCACCTGGTGGATTGGGACCCTTCAGACTTGGTTGCCTTGTTTATTGGGAAACTGATGTCCTGTTTGTTTCTTTGACTATTTTACCTCAATCCCCTCCACATAAATACATTACAGCATTATAAATTGAACCTTGTCAATCAAAAATCAAAAAAGTAACTAATGTCCTCATGGGTGGGGAGACACACCTCTCTACAACAATTCTGCTCCATGCATTCATTTGCCCAAAGTTTGTCCAGTTGCACTCAAAAGCCTGCTTCACCAGAAAAACTCTGCAGTTACTTCCAAAATATACTAGAGTGGAAATCCTCCTCACCTCCTCTAGGAAATTGTTCAAAAAGGGCCACAGCCTAGAGAGCTTTATCAACTATTTTTTATTATTGGATTTCTATGTCAATTCTGATGGAGTTTGAAGATGGGATGGTCAACAACCACCCAGACGATAAGCAGGCAATGATCTGACCAAAACATCCAATCCCCTTATTGGCATACTAGTCACCTGCTTCATATAAAAAGAAATCCAGGGTATGATCTTTTTATTGGTTGGGTTCAATGCAACCTGGGGGCAGATCTATGGCTGCCATGGTGGCCCTTGTCACAAACTCTCATGCCTTCCAGGTCTCTACCCTGACTTGAGTTTTGCTAATAACCAGGAAGATCTGTTACTTAAAATGTTGCTTCTCCAAGCTCCCAACTGCCATGAGAACAAGAAACCCCTTCCCCTCTCTATCTGGGAAAGTTTGTTTGATAAAATCTGCGCCCACTGAAAGAATTCTTTTGAACCTGGCCCTTTTTGCAAGCCAAAAGCTGTGTATATTTTAAACAATATTTTTTAAAGTCTTTAGGAATCTCCCACCCTCTGTGTCTATGCTGTATTATTTGTTTGTTTGTTTGTTTGTTTGTTTGTTTCGACTTCTATACCACCACTCCCAAATGGTTCATGACAGTTCACAAGGAAGATCTCCCACAATAAAATCCCCATAAAACAATTGTTAAAACCCCAGTCATAATCACTAAAAACCCTGATTACAACCACTAATTTCCCTGATTCCTGGCAAACCTCTCTCAGGCCAGGAATCTCCAACAGATTCATGCTCGTAGAGTGAAGAGCCCTGCGAGGGGCATAAGGAGACAGGCAGGTATGAGTGAACTCTTGTTCATGTAACTGAGCAACTAATGAAATGTGTAATAGATTTCTCTAAATAGTCAGTTCATACCCAAAATTCAAGGTTATAATAAAACTTCCATAACTAAACCTAAATTCTAGAAAGACTTGGTACTTAGAAAGAATCAGTAGACCACTGGTTTTAGGCAGAATAGTAGAACAAATATGCAAAGGTACTTTGCTATCTAATTCTATACTTACTAAGAGCCTCCATATTCTATTCATAAGAGTGGGTCCTGAGCATCGTGGCACAGACTGGTATGACTTGTCCTTGATATCAGCATCTGGCTCCATTGTTGACACAGAACTCTAACCCGGGCATACAGTTTTATAGATTTCCCTGCTGAATCGGTGTTCCCTTTCTAACCCAATCATAAATGAGGGTGATTAAGTTTCTCTCCAAGAGTAGCCTTTGACCAATCACATCAAAAGTTTGGATTAAAGGTGTTTTAAGGCACCAAGAGGGAACCTGTAATTATCCATCACATACACAATGTTTAGCCAAATAGCGGAAATTGGGCAGGACTTTAATCCGTCCATCAAAGTGCAACAAAAATACAGAACATATCCAATTTCCCTAGGTTATGTTAGAATCATGATGGAGATAGCAAACTTTGAAGTACCCCAGTCCTAATCCCTTTATTTAATAGATTCCCATATGGAAAGAACAGTGAACATAGTTGGTATGAATTTTGTTGCAAATTAAAAAAAAAACACATTTTGTGTTGGGAAGGGGAAGAATAGCATGAAGTTCCTATATAACAGGGTTTAAAAAGTGGAGTAAGTTGGGTCCCCTCTTTAAAAAAAACAAAAACAAAACAGATGTATAGTATATTTTCAAGCAAATGTATAACCTGGCCCTCAATCCTACTTGAAAATAGCTCTCTGTGGATTCAAGGGACTATCCTGGTAAATACTTTAAATATCACATCCGTAATATTTATCCAGCCTTTGAAAGGTCATTTTTAAAAATGTTATGCAGTTATAAACTCCACTGAGCAGTGTGTGCCACTCCACCCACTATTAGAAATGTGTAGCCTCCAAAGAACTTGCCTTACCATTAAAGCATTCCCACAGGCCTCCAAAGTGCTAAGATTGATGATGAAAATGACCACTGCTGGAAAGGTGTTGTTATTTATAAATCCCCGGCAATGGGAATCCCCATGTTTCCCATTTAGAGCCAAATCGGTTTCAGAGTAACCAGAAAAAAGGACAGTGCAAAAATTAATCTTCATCGTAATTGCCTGTACTCCACAGTAGACGCTGATATCTCGTTCAGCTGTAGTAAAAAGGAAAAGAAAACACATTTAGGAGTCTGTGATTATTTATTAATTCCTAAAATAGTGGAACTGTATATTGATCAGTCAAGTACTCAGTCTGTTGTACAAAACACAATGAAATGAATCCAGAAGCAAATTTTCAGTGTCAACGAAATCTAAAAATCATCCTCAGAGTGCCAGCAGCCCCTGTAGAAACAAACAGTGAATTCCTTGACAGCGAATTCCATAAAGTAGGCATGACTTATGAAAAAAACTAGACTGTACACCCTCACAAGACCCCGATCATCACAATGGAAGGAATGTGGACCCAAGCTGCAGCAGCAGGTCTTAATGCCATAGAGGAAATATCAGCAAAACTGTTTCTTCATAGAAGTAGCAGCTACATGAAAAATAGTATAGCCTAGATTGTGACCTTTCCCTCACTTGATGCTTTTTGTATGTCCTGTAGTCGGTGGTCTAGAACCAGAGGGTCTCTATGCCTTTTAAAACATTTACAGTACAAACCTAATCAGAATTACACTCTTTTAAGAACGTTGACTTCAATGTGTAATTCAATGTGTAATGTAAGAGAGTAATTCTTCTTAGGATAGCACTGTTAATGTTTTGTTTTTTTCCCCTTAATGTCTGTAAACAGCCTCAACACACATATTTTGCCAGTCATTTTCCACTCTAAGTATCCATTGCAGCTGCAAACATGCCATGCAGTTTATGTTAATAAAGTGACATAAAGAAGAATGGTGATAAAATACCTTATTGTATGAAGTGGTCAATTTAAATCTCTCAAACAACCTCAAATGAAGCAAGATATGAACTGGAAAGCTGTTATATGCAAAGAACTGGATAATGCAGCCTTTACACAAATTTCTGCCTCTGAAAGCAATATTTGATGGAGAGGTATATTTTGCCCACAGCTATTTCTACAGAATGTAGGAGTCAGTCAAAAGATGAATGAGAATTCAGAGCACTCAATTTATTTGATCTGGGAAGTGTAAATAGCAGATAATAATAGCAATTTAGAATTCTAATCAAGAAAACAAAAGAGGCTATAGATGGTAGAAAGTTCTCTGCTAACATTAGATTAGGACAACTTGAAAAAGTCAAGCATACCGACAGAACACTGAAGGAAAGGATTATAAAAAATAAATCACCAAATGTCATATTACCATCACAGACATCAGTGAGCATCCGCATCTATAACTTGATTCTAATTCTATTTACTTGGAAGTAAAAGCTATTGATTTTAGCAGAACTTGCTTCAAAAAAGGTGCTTAATACTAAGCTTTGAAATATCCAGTCTGATTCAGCAGGGGACATTCATATGTGTAAGCATCAGGAGCCCTCTTTATGTATTGTTGACATGGAAACACATCTTTCAGTGTGCTCGGGAAAACGGAAATCATCATGGACATGACATCCATCCCCCCCCCCCCCAGTGTGGTATAAAGGGCAGGGAGGTAACCAGAAAGAGCGGCAGAGGCAGCAGAGTCCATGGCAGTGGAAGTTGCAGCCATGGTGGTGGCCACTGCTGTGGTAGCAGCAGAGCAATTGGCCATCGCTGTGACCCAGGGCCAGGCACAGAAGATGGCCACCAGCAGAACAAATGGGCCTCAGTACAGTCTTGGCCTGGGACCGGGCGCCAAAGATGAGTGGCAGTGGTGGCACAGTGAGTGGGGCTGAGCACAGGCATGGGCCAGGGGCAGATCTGGGCACCAAAGATGGGCCCTTCCCTCTGGACTTCTCCAACCCAGCCACCACAAAGGAGGGAAGGACTTCCACACAACTATCCCTTGTCATGTAAAGCTTGGACAAGACAGGCACTGCCCTTCTAACCTGGCCTAGGTCAGAGGGAGGTTATTGGCTCGCCTGGAAAAGTCCCAGTGGACATAATGGTCAGTCCACCTCAATGGATATTTCATGCCTGGCAGCAGAAGCACTGTATCCTTGGGGTGCTATTGCTTTCTTTGGGGTAACTCATTTTTCCAGTAAGGTCCAGAATTTGTAAATATTCTCAAGAATGGTCATCACATCAGATGCTTAGTCTGTTTTTGTATAGCCTATGATTTAGAGAAGCTTGCACACATGTGTGGGACACCTGCACATGACTTCGTATTTCCATTTCTGCGTTTTAATGGAAATCTTTGAACATTTCACAAGCAGTTTACTGAGTAGTAGATTTTAAGTCAACATCTTCTATACATACAGTCTTCATAGTTTTCTACCCAGCAGTCATAGTTTGCAAGTATTCTGGTTCAGTGGTTACTAATAATTTCCTCTGGGATTTAAATGGCTCTTAACTATGTATTTTCACTTATTGAATAGCTAATAAAATATATTTTCACTAAATTGCAGTATACAATGCAAATAATAAAAAGGAAAGATTACTGGGAGGATTTTTTGCTGTCTTGAAATCTGGAAATGTATGTTTTATTTATTCAATGTATAACATTTCCCACTTTTCTGCTTTCATCAGGGCCTCCAAGGCATTAATAGATTAAATATATATTATTTTTAAAAACTTTAAACCCATTAAAAATGGAACAGAGAACTCTCCATGGGAAGAGAATTCTAAGCAGGCCCTCTCCTGAGTTGCCATTTGCCTAATGTCGGAAGGCAGGGCATCCCAAGCCAGGGCAAGGAAGGTGACTGTAGCAGTTGGGTGAAGCCATAGGGAATAAGCAGTCTCTCAGGTGTTGTAATCCCAGGCTATGTAGCACTTGAATTCTGCCCAGAAACAGGTTAGAAATCAATGTAAGTAGGCCAAGGCTAGAATGATATGGTCCCTACAAACCACTCAGTGAACATCCTGGCTACAGCATTCTGCACCAGCATTTCTGAAGACTATTCAATGCCAGCCTAGGGATGTCAGTCCCCAGGTGGGACCTGGGGATTCCTCAGCTTTACAGCTCGTCTCCAGGTGACATAAATCAGCCCTAAAGAAAATGGCTGATTTGGAGGGCAAACTCCATTGCATTATACACCATTGAGGTCCCTTTCTGCCCCAAATCCTACCGTCACCTGGTTCTACCTGCCCCCCAAAGTCTCCAGGTATTTCTCAACCAGAGGTAGCAACCCCAAGCCAGCTCCATGTAGATCACATTGCAGTAATCTAATCTAGATGTAGCCAAGAAATGAACCAAAGTGACAAGATCTTTACTCCAAAAACAGGCTGCAACTGGCTATCAGGATTAAATTTTAATATATTAGGCCAAATCTTTTTCAAAACTACATCCAAGCACTGGTTCATGGATTCTACAACCTCCCTAGGATGAACTGGAATCAAGAGATGTGATGTGTAGTGACATCCCACTTGTGTAGCAACTGATCAATCGGTGTACCCAATCCAAATCTTCAGATGACCTGCCTCAGCAATTTCATGTAGATTTTGAAACGCATAGGGGATTAGATTATGGGACCCCACAAGACAAAGGCCAGGAAGATGAGCAGCTGTCCCCCAACACCACTTTCTAAAACTTACTCACTAGGTAAGACCAGAATCAAAACTGTGCCTCCCAGTCCTAGCCCAGAAAGATACCATGAAAACAACAGGAGGTCTAGGAGAATCAACCACATCACAGATATTTATGTAGCAAAAATGCTTCATAAACAAGAAAAAAATAGCACTATTACACAATGTGTAAATATTTTTGAACACAGTAAAGCCTTTGTTAATTCTTTACCGTTTGTAATCATTCTTTGTGTTTCACTGTATGGCTCATTAATTTAAATAGCAAAGAATGTATTAGATCTTGTTAATGATTCAATATTTTTGCCAAAAAAGTGTTAGTTATTGCCATGAAGACTGTCTGGATGAATTGTTGTACCACTCTTCCAACAATATGAGAAGACTGGTAGAGTTAATGCAAATACATAGCTCTTCTACATATTGCAAGGAATGACAAGTGGCTCTAAGTCAACAATAGGGCATCTCATGGCACTTTTAAGACTAATAGATTTATTAAAGCAAGAGCTGTATTCATAGTTTCCTGGGGAAATCCACTGTTAAAATAACATAAGAGGAGGGGCTATGGCTCAGTGATGCAGTACATGTTTTTGCATATAGAAGATCCCAGAATCATTCCCTGGCATCAGTGTTCAACAGCTTAGAGCAGGGGTAGTCAAATGCAGCCCTCCAGCATTTGCTCATGGGAATTGTAGTCCATGGACATCTGGAGGGCCGCAATTTGACTACCCCTGGCTTAGAGGAAGCATCAGTCCGGGATCCATTGCAGTCTGGTTTACAGCCAGGCCACGGGGTATAGAAATAGCTTTGGGCACTGTCACAGCTGACTTCCAGAGACAGCTGGATCAAGCTAGGTCAATGCTGATGTTGCTAGACCTCACATTTGACATTGTAGGCCATGAGCTATTAGCTCACCACCTCACTAACACAGGGATGCAGGGGTCAACCTTGCAATGGATAATGTTCTGTCTGCAAGGTTGGGAACAGAGGAGGAATGGTCACACTATCCTTCACTCCCTTGTGGAGTACCACAAGGTTAGATTCTCTCCCCAATGTTATTCAACATCTATATGTAACTTCTTGTGCACAGCTGGTCCAGGGGTACAGGCTGGGCTGTTACTGATATGCTGATGGCACCCATCTTTATCTGTTGATGACCAGCTGGCTGGATACACCCCCAGTTTCTCTGTTCAAGTGCCCAGAGACTGTGATCGGATGGCTCCAGCAGAGCCAGCTGAAGTTTAACCCATCAAAGATGGAGGTCCTGAGGCCGAGGAAGAAAGGGACAGACGAGGAAGCATGTCTCCCCCACCTAATATGGAGTACAACTAACATCTTCATGCTCCATCAGGAATCTGTGGGTGATCTTTGATGCCTCCCTTATCCTGGCAGGTCAGATCATGAACACAGCTCACCAGGCATTTTACCACCTATGCCAGGCAAAACTACTAGCATCCTATCTGGCCCTAGAAGACCTCACCACAGTTATCCATGTAACAGTCACCTCTAGACTGGATCTCTGTAACTTGTTGTATGTGGGCCAATCCTTGGCTATGATCTGGAAATTGCAGTTGGTTCAGAATGCAGCCACACAGGTCCTGACAGAACATTATTATCTGTGAATACAATATGATCTACTGGTGATCCCTGGCCCCAGACAAATCAGACTGGCATCAACAAGTCTCTTCAGCCCTGGCTTCTGTCTGTGGAATGAGCTACTAACTGAGATCCAGGCCCTAATGGAGCTAACAAAGTGCTCTTCCACCAGACCTATGACAGAGGCTAGACCAAATGGAAAATAACTATGGGCATCCCTCTACCTCTCCCAACTTAATGTCTTTTCCCAACTACACTGATTATTCTCCACACTGAAAGACCTCCCCACCATAGTGTTGGAACAATAATAGCCATCTGAAAACACTCTGTTTAGAATTGCAATACTGATATGGGGCCATTAGGATTGTTCTCCATGGTCTGGTTTAAGGTTCCTTCTGTTCTAGCATGTATACTCCAGTGCACAGGCCCTGAATATGTAAACCGCATCATTCTTTTTGCTCCTATATCCTAAGAATAATGCCAGTATGCATAATCTTGATTCCCTTCTTTATTCATACATGCCCATAGGTTTTGACAGTACAGGAGTGTTAAGTTAAAATTGTAACTGTCACAGGGTAAGTGGCAATTAACTGGTGACAGTCAGTACTACAAAGACTATTTCTGTGCAGAACTCCCAAAAGAGCTCAGAGCAGAGAAAAAGAAAAACTGCAGAAGCTAGCTACAATTAGATATATTAGGCAATAAATGTCAAAATTATTCCTGAAATAAACTATGTACAAGCCACACTTGAGAATAAAATTAGAATATAGCCCAAGCAGTATCTAACTACCTTACACCAACCTTTTCCATCCTAGTTGCATAATGGCAAAAAGACAAAGGAAGATATTTGTGGGATTTGGGTGTATTTAGTCTTACTTCATGGGAGGGCATTGAATAGTAATGGGAGTCATTTTGTGGAGATTTTACCTCAGTAATATCACAGAGTATTAGGGTTGTAAGTAAGTAGTTGGGAAATAACTGGAGATTGGGGGGGGGAGTATTTGGAGGAGGGGAATCCTCTCAACAGGTATAATCCCAGAGTCCACCTTCCAAAACAGCCATTTTTGGGGGGGCAACTGAACTCTATCGAATCAGAATACATGGTAATTCCAGGAGATCTCTACCTGAGGCTGGCAATTCTAATTAGAGATGGGAAGTGTTCTAAAGAAAGAGAAATGTTGATTACATAGGGAAGAAAAAATATAGGAGGTAGATGGGGTTGTGTTCTACAGGAGAGTCAAGGAAATGGGAATTAAGCTAATGAGCTCATGAAGCCAAAGTTGAAGGATCTAGAAAGAAAATGTGGGAAGAGCCCAAAGAGGCTTCCAAGCATCCACAAACTACCACAGAAATAGAAGGGATTGCTATAGGATTGCCGGTCTCCTGTCCTCAGCTGATGTTTTCTACTGCTACTCAGAGCAGCATTTCTTGAAGTTGTCATTAGCCAGTAGCATGATATCATTTCTGGGCAATTTGGATGTGATGTGACATCCCACCTGTCTAGCAACTGACCAAAAATAAATAACTATTTTTGTAGCCCACCCTTCCTGAATGCTCAGGGTGGTAACAACATAAAATGACAATCAATAATGTATAAAACATAAAACAAACATTCAATAAAACATTTGTGTTCCAGTCATCCCCAACTAGTTTTTTTTTTTTTTTTTGGGGGGGGGGAATCAGATTCTTAGAGGGCAGATCTTCCCTCAGTTTCTGGCAGTGAGGCCAGTATTTCTTGGTAATCTTTCAGGGTTTTAACTATAGGCCAGATAGAACAGCTCTGTCTTGCAAGCCCTGAGTAACTGTGAAAAGGCCCTGGACAAGACCAGTCTCGCCTCCTTTAGGCCAGGGATCCTAAGCATAATGTTTTACCATACAGTTTGGACAATTCCTAGAAAGGTATGACATTACTTCTGAGTTTTCCAGAAAGTGATTTCACACTGTCAGCTGACAACTACCACCCCAAATCTCCACCCTACCCAGTTTACTTCTGGTAGCATGCCTGGGCCTAGTAATCACAGATTAAGTAACCAGACCAAATTTAACTGCTTGTTTTAGTCATGCATTAAAAAGGAGTTTTCCTGTTCTCTGATTATTATATTTCAATGGTTGCAGCCTTAGAGAAGGGATAGTCTCTAATTATTGGGAAATGCCCCAGCACACTATGAGTAGCACTACTACTAATTTGAAGATAAAAAATTAATTGCCAGTATTATTACCCCTTTTATTGAATCAATAAAGTTGTAGAAGCATGATTGAGCTATATTTTTGTGATGCATTAAATCATAAGCAGAAATGTTAACTGAAATCTAGAATCAGCATTATTTTTATAGCCTTTGTGCAAAGATATAATCCACTGTAGCCAACAAGTTACTAAGAACTTTGTGAGGGTAGCAATTAAAATAATGATCCATTCAATTCACAATAAGGATTTGGAATTATTTATGTGCAATAAATACCATTTTTGAAAAAGGCTTTAGAACAGAAGCAAGTTTTGAAGGTAATTTCTGCTGTGCAGATGAAATATGCATGCAGAATTAGCCATACACTTCCGAAACTGTAAGGAAAATGGCTCACAATGTTTCATTCTTAAGTAGAAAATGTTCCTTTAAGAGGTTTGCTGTATTTTTACATAATTAATAATTAGGGTTGGATCTAATATAACTGGTTTGATATTTAGTATAGAAGCAAAATTGAATAAGCATATATCAATGCCTGATCCAACATTGTTTCTATTACTGAACTTAACTATACAATGCAAAGTTGAGTATAAAGTTTGTAAGTCTGGCCATTGTAGAACATGTAAAACATTGTAGAGCATGTTAAACATGCAAATATAACATTAGGAGTGAAAAGCCTTCTCTAGTCGTCATCTACTTCTCTTATGATATCTTTGTTTATACTCAAAAATCTGAACTTCATCATAAGTAGGAAGGAAGCTCAAAGGATGAATGGAATGAGGAGCATCATGTCTACAGACATACTATGTAACAGATTGCCTATTCTTTGTTTACTGTACCTCTACTAAGGTGACCCTATCCATTCCAAAAAGAAATAGAGTTCACCATGTATTGTCCATTGAGGTTACTGGATGAAATGTTTAAAAGGGAAATATACAATGAAACTAAGATATAAATGTCATACAAGGCAAGCAATGTATGTATTTTATAAATATTTGTTTATTTAAACATTTATATCTTGTACTTCAGAACTGATTGGTTATATAATTCACAGGGAAAGTTCCTGGTGGGCTCCAGCAGATCTGCCCATGCCTCAAGGGCCCCTCCACAGCTCCCAAACCATTTTGACTTCCCTGTCCACCCCACTACACTTTCTCCTACAAAGGCTTCCCTATATAAACTCTGCTTTACACTTCCATTCTAATTAGCTCTATGAGACTTCTCCTTTCCCTGCTTGAAAAATCTCAGACTGGGGAATGTAAGCAGCCAAGAAAGCAATTTTGCATTTGGTAGTACATGGCCAGTGAGCTAGTCATTGATTGGATGTCATACAAACATAGTTGAGCCACTGCTTTATTGGAATTCTTTAGGGCTGAATCTGCACGGAGCTTTTATTCCAATCCCAGGTTGATTCAGTCCCTGCCGTCTCCACTGAATGCAATTTCCATTTTGTCCCATTTAAATATTGTCCCATTTGTCCCATTTAAATATTTCCTCTGCAACAAGCATGACTGATCCAAAGTGACCCTACCTTTCCACTGCAATATCCTAGAGTGGATATAACCCTCAATATTTGAAAAATCAGCAAGGCCAAGGCTTCAGTTCAAAGGGTTCCTCCTCTTTCCCAGGCTGCAAACTTCCCTTAAAGGGGAAGCCCTAACTTTTCTTGTCAGAAGCTCCAGAAGCCCAACTTCTCTTGGTAGAGATTTGCCTCTTGTTTTTTTTCTCCCTCCTCTGCTATCTCCAATCCTCTCCCCCCCCCACACACACACACACCTTAAAGAAAAGAAAGAGGCTCTCGCTGCACTTGGCTCCCCCTCCTTCTGAGCTTTCCTAAGCACCTGCAGAACACTTTTCTGTTACAAGGGGGGGGGGAATAGAAGAAGACCTGAGTTCAAATCGATCTGGATTCAGTAGGATCCACAACAGAATAAACAAAGTACAATATATACTTTGATATAAACCGAGTTTTCAGCGTTTTTTTTTAAGCTGAAAAAGTCCCCTACAGCTTATATGCAGGTATTTAAAAAAAACAACTGCTGCCAAACAAGACAGGAGGGCAGGGGTGGGAGACAAGAATACTTAACTGAACAAGCAGAGGCAGGAAGAAATAGAGGCACAGCATGCACAGGAGGGACAGTAGAAGGGGAGAGAAAGAACAGTCTCCGCCTCCCCCCCTCACTGCCTTAACAAGGCTAGCACGAGGCTAGCATGTGTTGCTGCTGCAGTAGGAAGCTCTGAAGCCTTTGGCTCAGAGGGAAAACAGAGAGCAGAAGGAGAAAACGCCCCTAGAGGAAGGAATGGAAATTGGAGGGAACAGAACACTGGGCTAAGAAGAAGAGAAGGAGCACAGGATTGGATATTAAAAGGCAAGAGGGGTCAGAGTGAAATAGGGAGGAGGAGGGTGTGAAGAAAAGGGAAAAAAAGATCCTGCCCAAAACAGGAGGGGGTGAGGAGAGGAAAGGAGAGAAAGCCACTATCCAAACACCACCCTCAGCTTATATGCGAGTCAACAATTTTTCCAGCATTTTATGGTGAAATTAGGTGCCTCGGCTTATACGTGGGTCGGCATATAAGCAAGTATATACGATAAGTGCAGATTCAGCCCTGGTCTATGTTTGCTAAATAGCGAAGAAGAAGAAGAAGAAGAAGAAGAAGAAGAAGAAGAAGAAGAAGAAGAAGAAGAAGAAGAAGAAGAAGAAGAAGAAGAAGAATTGGTTCTTGTATGCAACTTTTCTGTAGCCAAAGGAGTCTCAAAGCAACTTACAGTCGCTTTCCCTTTCCTCTCCCCACAACAGACACCCTGTGAGGTGGGTGAGGCTGAGGGAGCCCCGATATCGCTGCTTGGTCAGAACAGCTTTATCAGCACCATGGCGAGCCCAAGGTCACCCAGCTGGAGTGCCGAACCCGGCTCACCGGATTAGAAGTCCACACTCCTAACCACTACACCAAACTGGCTTACAGAGACCCACAGAGCTTCAAACTGGGGAGGATAGAGACTAATGCTGTACCTACTTCCCCCACTCCAGTGAAAGCCAGTGATGTAGGGGAGGTAAACAGTTTGCTGTAACATACCAGTATCTGGACAGGCAGATTGCTGTACAGTCTATTAGGAAAACTCTATATTTAGAATTTGGACACAAATAGGAATCAGGATTAGAACTCTGATCCTGGGAATGTTACTGTGAACTCTTTGTCTCCAAGAATGTTCCCCAGTCTTATAGATCTACTGGGCTTCTTTAAGCCACATGAAGGGGAGAGGGAGCTAAATACTGTTCACCAGCCATGTATTACTGGCCCATCACCCTCTGCCCTGCAGTCTTGGATAGACAGAAAACATGAGTTCAATAAAGCCTTGACAATCCTTCTCAAATGGCATGTTCATAGTTCTGTGCAGGCTGAGTGTTTATGGTGATGATCAATAAGCCATGTTGGTTAACAACTGCTGATTGTCTTCTCTTTCATTAACTTGTTTCTAAGCCATAGAGGAAACATATTTCTGTACTGCTGGAAAGAAAATTGTCTCTAAAAAGATCATTGCTGATAACAATATGCATTTTTACTAAGTAAGCTATCTGAATAAACATCCTGTGAGCAACAAATTTGTGCACTGAATTCACCCTTTGCAAATGAAATTCTTTTGTTATTATTGGTAGCTACCCTCGCATATGGCAGGGCTGATAGTTTTATGTTATTTCATCCACCATTGATTGGTTAATGAGAACTTCTTTCTCCTCATGCTTCATTTACGCTAAAGATCCGAGGTGGTTACAACGAAGCATCCCTTGAAAACAAGATAACGAAAGACTTACAATTAATATGTTGCAATTAACACTTACCAGGGAACCTGCTGTGGAGGTTGGCATCACAGTTGTATCCATTGAACTGTGCAGTCACTGGGAGCGCTTTTACAGTCAGTAGGATCAGCAGCCATACTTGTTCCATTGCAAAACCTAGTAAAACATTTGGGCATTATTCTGTGAAGTTGTTTATGCATTATGCTTAGGTCACAAATGTCATGAGCCCTGGGTCAGACATCTGATCTTGGCCAAATTTTTAAAGCAACAGCCTTTCTCTGCAGACAGAAGAATGACGGATCAGCAAAAAAAAAAAAATCCATGTCACAAAACAGAAATCACTTATAAGAGGATGTGTGAATTTATGCTTTTTGCCTATATAAGGCATTATTTTCATTTCTCCTAGATTTGGTTCCCAGTAATTTTTGCATAAGAGCCTCTTGTGGCGCAGAGTGGTAAGGCAGCAGACATGCAGTCTGAAAGCTCTGCCCATGAGGCTGGGAGTTCGATCGCAGCAGCCAGCTCAAGGTTGACTCAGCCTTCCAAGGTCGGTAAAATTAGTACCCAGCTTGCTGGGGGGTAAATGGTAATGACTGGGGAAGGCACTGGCAAACCACCCCGTATTGAGTCTGCCATGAAAACGCTGGAGGGCGTCACTCCAAGGGTCAGACATGACCCAGTGCTTGCAAAGGGGATACCTTTACCTTTACCTAATTTTTGCATACTGATTCTGGCTGAGGCAAATTTGGTGAATTCCATCACTTCCAATGTTCTCTACTGGATTATTAAACTCAAACTGTACATTACTCCACATCTCTATGTTATTAGGATTTATTTTCTCAGTGGGTGTATGTTTCTGCATGGATCAAATGAAAAGTTTAGTAGAAACTTTGTTATATATAAACACCACATGGTAAGGAACCAGACTTCTCTGATCTCAACTCTGCTATACTGGACTAAATAATTTGGCAATGACTAATTGCTGTGTTGTTAGGCTTAAAGATCAATCTTCAATAGGTTTACTCAGAATTCTATTTTCTATGAGTGTACTATTAGAAAGACTATGTATTTTCTTGAGTCAGAACAATGCAAGTTCTACAGGGAAAGGCAGGTGCAATATTCAGCAGAAGAAAGAACTCAGTTCCACAACTATATTTCTTCTTCTTCTTCTTCTTCTTCTTCTTCTTCTTCTTCTTCAAAATATGGAGATTTTATGTGGTGTGGTAGCTTTCACCATCAATGCAGCTCATTAAGAGCACTCCATACAACAGGCAGTATATTTTGGATTACTACACTTGGTCACTAAATGTATTGGCACCCATTATTTATTGAAAAAAATGCGCATCTGTTTATTTAGCTGCATCCACTGATAACTGCAAAACAAAATATACTGCATTCTGACAATATGAAATTGCCATTGCCTGCACTTTCAGATTTAGGTATAGATTACATGCAGACAAACTGAATCAGAAATGGGGACTTCTATTTATTTCTGATTGTGATTTATTATGTTACCAATGAGACCAAGAGAGAGCCATGGGAGATCTTAAACATAGATCTTTTCATGCCATGTGTTGTTTGACTCTAAGACTTGTCAATATTGAATAAGTATACTCATGTGAAAAATGAGAGCGGTTTCAATAAAGGGAGGCTTTTCAATAAACTGTTGTTTTATGAACATGAGATGTAATTTGGATGTTAATCTTAACATGATTATTCAACAGTCTTGCTGTTTCTTCTGCTGGTGACAAACTGATCACCACAAAAGCAATGCTGGGACTAATGGGATCTGCATGAACAAGGTATGGTGGGGATTGTAGGGAGGATTGTAATTGGGTGAGAGTGAGTAAAGAAAATTGGCTGGATCCAACCCATTGGTTTTGTCTTTAAATCCCATTTGATTTTGCCCATCAAGTACAGCTAGAATTGTGGTCTTCGTTTCTTCTATGATTTTATTCTAACCCCTTCCAAGAAACTTTCAGCATAAGATGGTATTTGGTCAAGGAGGTGCATATTCAAGCAAAACAGCACTTGTGTCCAGCATTAACAGTTATTTGGTTAAACCCACATATATTTCATAGCTACCATATTGCCTAATATGGACAATGGCTACACACACACACACATTGGCTAAACAATTTTTTCCAGGCTTATCTTAATTAGCTGTTTTAGTAGTGAGAGAAAGGAGATGATCTATGCTAGGGGTAGTCGAACTGCGGCCCTCCAGATGTCCATGGACATTGAGCATTCGCTGGTAGGGGCTCATGGGAATTGTAGTCCATAGACATCTGGAGGGCCGCAGTTTGACTACCCCTGATATGCAGTCATGCTGTTCTAAACTCTCCTTGCTAAGGCATAGAATGAGAATTTTGTGTAGGTTGTTATACTGAAGAAGACCATCAATTACATTTTTGAAAGCATAAAGCCTGGGCAGGTTCCATCTCCAGCCACTCCAGTTAAAACAGTCTCAGATAGTGAAGTCTCCAATGATCTCTGCATGAGTCTGTGAACAGCCCTTGTCAGTTAGAATGGAAAAAAAATATTGTAGATGGGCTGTCTCAGTATGATGTAGTGCCATATGATATGCATACGGACATTATTATTGTTATTCTCTGGCAATCTGCAGGCATATGGACAAATGCAATTCAAATAATTCAAATTTTGTTTTAATTATTTATTTATATGTTTCTAAAGTGAACAAAATATAAAGATACATATAATGCCTTCATAAATAATAGCGGCTTATAGCTGTTAGATCATACTGCCGACTCTGCTTGAGTATAAACACACTTTGTTGCTTTCAGATGCATTCCTGATTTATTTTCTTCAGCAAAATAACTTGAATGGAATGTACAATTTGGCTGCAGCCTTATCTAATCTTCAAAAATTATATATACATTTTGGTTATAAGGTTGCTGATATTTCGTGAAGTCAGCATCCAAATGCCATTAGGTTTGATCTGTTTAAATTCACTCTGTTCTCTAGTCTTTACTGAAAAGCTGAAAACAGCCCAATTGGTGGTAAAATGGAAACATGATTTGTTTACAGAAATGCCATTTCCCTTTCTTTTTAATCTCACTCAATAATCATGTTGGACTCGGAAATTTTGAAGTCATCCAAGAAACAGTTTTGAAAATATGTCTGATGTATAGCTAAGAAAAAGTGGGGAGGAAGAAAGGATTATTAAGAATAATATATTATTTTATCTAGGGTAAGAGCTAGAAAAGGCCTAACATCCATTTCCCTTCTACTTAGATGAAAACCTTCTCGAAGGACAATTAACTATTGAAGTTCCTATGCTGTTCTGGATCATATCTGCAAATCAAAATGCTTCTATTTCCAATTCAAGTAATTTCTCACATATATCTAGTCCTCTCACATATATCTAGTCCTCAGATAGGTATTTTTGTAATATGAGACAATTCTTACAATCACTGAAGTTAATGTTCTTCAATCCTGCTCAATAATATCAGCTATCAAAATTTTCCACTTGCATCTGTCAGTGCACCGATTGTGTGAACTTGCAAACAGACTACATAAGCTAAGTAGGACTGGCTGTGTCTTGAATGACAATGTTTAGTGTTTGATTTGCATCAACACTCTGGGCAGATGATTTCACTTGTCCTTCTTCCATGAAACCAGCAAGCTACTGAGGGGCTATGTTTCAGCAAGGTGAGAAATTAAGACTTCCTCTTGCACAGGACTTCTGTCACAAGTTTTATTTCACCTTGTTCATAATCAATTCCCAATAGCTCAACCAGGGTTACCCTGAATCCATTCTGCCTGATGAGTGAGATGAAAAAAATATATTTAAAAGTATACAATGTTTGATGTTTACCAAAAATATATTGGAACATTTTAAGTAGCTGTCATGAAATGCACTTACCCAAATCCCCTGGAATGGTTGACTCAGCTGTACTCCATGGGTCCTGAACTGTTGTATGTAATCAAGGGCTTAACATGACTGCCCAGTAAAACGTTTTGAGAAAATACTCCAGTTACTCAGAAGACGCAAGAGATGCTCCCTATGGAAATTCTTTTTTTAACGGTATGCCTGGATTTTAGATAGGAAAAGCTCCCAGTTCTCAAAATGCTTCACAAGTCTGTTCATCACCAGACTGAAACCTGAGTAGGTTCTTTATGATAGCTTTTTCAGTCCTCAGTCTTTGTGTGTGTGCCTGTGTGTGTGTGTGCTTTTGATCTCCAACTTTCCAAGGTACAAATATTTCAAGAGGTCCGTATGGGGTGAGCGAGCACTCTGGAGATATTATTCTGTCATCAGCTCATTGAGAGAAAATCTTGTCTGCGAGAGAGAGAGAGAGAGAGAGGAAAAAGTCAAGCACGGAGATCATATCGGTTGCTAACCTGCAAGGTTATCAGTATCCTGTTGTGTTTGTGAGAAATTTCTAACCCTTTTCAATTGGTCCATGCTCACAAGAAAGAAAGATTTCATATTTCATCAAATTTGATATGAGATGTCACCATGAATGTAGATGTCATCAAATAATGTTCTTCAACAAAGCCCATACATACAACACCAAGTGAGCTCCATGAAAAGATTCAACAGTTAGAAACCGAACCTTGAATCGTAAACTCTGTCGAAGCATCTTTACAATCTTTTGTTAGTTACTTCTCTCAGGGTATTTCTAAATAGTAGAGGATTAAAGGTTTCACTTTCTCCATTAAAGAATGAGTCAATATGGCTATTTTTGTTTCTTTATATGTTGTTTCACATTTTGTTGCTGTCACTGAAGATTCTGTTGTTTCTTTAATGGCATTTAAATAAACTTTTTCTGTTGTTTTCTGAGTTGTGAAATTCCCAGAGCATGACACTCCTCCAGATATCAAGCCTTTTAATCTTTAGATTCCAAACTTACCCATTTATTTTCATTTTCCCCATTGGCCTTTTGTTTCACTGGGTTTTTCTCTGCCTTTCATTGACATCTAGCCTATTATTGATTCTAAACATTGCTTTTTAATGAAATCAGATGGAATGCTGCAGAAGCCAGCAAGGCAAAAGCCACAAAAAAAAGCAGCAGCTTAGAAAAATGCACCTCCCAATTATATCTGAACACAGCACTACAAAAGGATATAATTGTTGATAGTATTGAACCACTATTTCTGTCTGTTTTCCAGCACTAAAGCAGTACCAATGTCAAAAGTTGGTTGGAAAGGTAGGAAATCCAGGCATTTAGTTTTGAAAAAGCCAGATGTGCACTGAAGTGGTCAGTTTGAGTTTGCTCAAAAATAGAATGTTGGAGAGTGTTCTACTGCTGTTAAAACTGGTGGCTTTGGGAAACTCCCCCTCCCCCAGTTGATCATACATCTTTCAGCCTCTTTCAGCCTGTTCCTTCTTTAAATGAGATATTCACAATCTCAATTGTGTGTGTTATATGTTGCCTGTTGGTATCACATCTCTCATAATGTCTGCGTACAGATTGTATTAACTGAAAACTATCAATTAAACTTAGGGCCAAATTAGAGGAACATTGGTCCAATGCCTCAAAAATGTAATGTGCACTTAAACAAATCATAGCACTAAAATTAATCAATACAACACAACACTTTGCTCAAATGCAAAGAGCAAAATTTCCTTTTGATCATATCTTGAGATTTATGGTGTTGGAAGGGAACTTCTCAGATTGAACAATGGCTGCCTTTTCAAAGGGAGGTTAAAGGCTCTTCCTCACCAGAGGCAGAGCTGAGCATCTAGGGAGAAGACAAGGAGCTAGGGGAGGAGGGATGCCTTCCCTTTTTTGCCTCTTCTAACTGCTGCGTGTGTGAGAGTAATGATAGTATCTGTGGGTAAGTGGGCATTTTGCAACCTGCTAGAGACTGGTTTCTGTTTACTGTTAAGTAATTTTATTTGTGGCTGACTGAGGGAGTCTGTGCTAGGGATGGAGTGCAGCAGAAGGATTGCAAGTTGTGCCCACTGGGCTATGACCCTATGAGCTTAAAGGCTCTTCCTTCCCAGAGGTGCAAGCCTTTGGCATGAGCTGAAGGGCAAGAGCCAAAGGGCTGTTGGCTGGTGGCTATTGCCCTGGGGATTTGTATGGGAATCACCCTAACAACTTTTTCCTATAAAGATTCTAGAGTGAAGGAGCTTGGAAGATAATAATGGATACTTTAGGCTCAAATTGAGTCACCTGCAAGGAGTGTGTCATGTTTGTTTTCCTCCCTGAAGACTAGATGGACTACACTTGTCATAAGGAGAAGGTTGGGGACCTGGAGAATCAGATTTAAACCCTGCATAAAATTGTGGAAGGAGAGGATTTCATAGATAGGAGCTGTGCAAACCTGCATAGAAATGAAGAAACCAGCCTAAAGGATAATGGGGGGTTGACTTCTGTATGGAGGCTCCACTTAGGCCCATTATGCACAGGGGGGATAGCGCACATTTGGGGTGGAATGGTGGCGACTAAAATCACCGATAACACATGGAGCCGGCTGCAACCGGCTGCAGATTTGGTGCATGCCGCCAAAAAAGTTGCGTTAGCGAAATGCGGAAGAAAGCACAGCTTCCGGATGACCGGGGCGCAACCAGAAGTGGTGCCGGGGTCGCCGCGTGCATAATCAGTTACTCTGGGTTTTGCCGCCATTGCGTCCCATCCCGTGCATAAGCAATTTGTTTCATTTCTTCCCCCTCCGCGTTTTCCATGTGACCCGAAATCGCTGTTTCAGCGGCCATGCATAATGGGCCTTACTGCTACAACACAAGCCTGAAGGTGTTGAGCAACATGGCATTTGGAGCCATTGGAACACAGGAAAAGATTGCAGGCAAAGGTGATACAAGTAGCAACAAGGGTAAAGTGGGAACCCAAAGGAAATCAATGGCATAGTGAAGAGAGAATGAGCATAGGAGGAAATGGCATTCAAAGGAAAAGGAGAGGGTTGGGCATTGGTGACACTCTGCTGACACCCTAGGATAAGAGGTGTGTTGCTTGCCAGGGGCAAAAGTTTAAGATATTACAGATTGGATGCTGAAGCTGATCAAACCCATGGATCATTACCAATTTGTGATGGTCCACGTGGGAAACAACATGGCCATTAACATAATTGTACATATTAAGGCTGACTATGAAGATGTTGGGATGCAGCTGAAACGAATGGGGACACATGTGGGGTTCTTTTTGGTTTTTGTTTGTTTTTATCCTGCCTGTAAGGGGAAGAGGAAGGAGTTGGGAGTTGAAGATAATGGAGGTGAACTTCTGACTACATTGGTGATGCCAGCAAGTGGGATTTGGATTCTGGAACCACAGGATAGGTTGTCTAGAAGAAGGCCTACTGGCACATGATGGACTTTACTTATCCAAGTTGAGGAAGAATGTGATTGGCAGTAAACTTGGGAGATTCATCAGGAGATCTTTTAACTGAAGCCACAGGGGAAAGGAGATGTCTAACACAGGGATGCTAATGTAGGTGAGCAAATAGCAGTGGCCTACCTGGGAAGGCCAGGTAAATAGAATCAAGGGTATGACACATTCATTGATGTAAAAAATACATTGTAGAAGCCTAGTTTCAGCAAGCTATATATAATAATGTAGACAAATAAGTCTGTGGAACATTTAGTGCAATGTAACTATTTTGCCTGCATAGAAAAGCCTTCTTGAATAATTACTCCTCCATGTAATTCCTTGGGGATCCTATCTGTCAAGAGCAGCCTTTCATGAAAATCAGTGGTCTGTAGTAGGAGAGATGAGCAGAAAAAGTCCATTTTGCTATGGAAAATTTAGTTTGGATTCAACCTGTAGTCTTCTGTAAATAAAGAATACCCCAAGTGACAAATAAGGGTATAACTCAGGTGCAAAGTATGAAGAGATAGAAGGGCTAAGAGGTGAAACTGGGAGAGAGAGCACTGGATTTTTCAAAAACCAAATATATACAACTTCTTAAGGGTCAAACATTTGAATTCATGCCTTTGCCAAAGCTCACAAATACCCAAATTCAATTTGTGACCGTGAAAATGGTCAATTTGTTGCAGTGCTTAGAGGCTGTGAGACATACATTTAATGAAAGAGAATGATCTTTATTCATGAGCATGGTCAGAGGGATTAGGTTTTCAAAAATACAAGTGGCACAGGGGAATCTAAGCAAAGGTAATGAGTGCTGAGTCTCTTTCCTCTCTTAGATGCTTGGGGAAAATGTTCAGCTCCGCTATCTCCAAACAGTATAAGCTTTCTAGTCACTCGCCTTTTGCTTTCTTGTTCTATGGTCTTTATTTCAGACAAGGGATTTTGCCTTGTAAAATATTCAGCAGGGATTTATTTTATTTTTGTTTAGGTCTTTTCAGGACAATCGAAAGCTGTTATCCTAGGCAGAACAGATGTAAGTGACAGTGCCTCATGTATCAGAGAAATAGAAAGCAAGAAATACAAATTTTGACATGGCTCTCAAAAATGCCTCATTACAAAGTACTTCAATCCTTATAGACATACATTTCCCTCCATTTCACACATCCCTGTGGGCTGTTTGATGCTTGGTTCTGCCTTTTACTTGCTGTCAGAAATTCTGAAAGTGACTTTTCAGAGAAAATATGTATACACAATCATTAATTAAAAAAAAAAACTTTTAGACTTTGCCCTTCACAATTTGGGATGCCTTTTATTGGTGCTCAGCACTTGATCTGATATATAATACCTGGCAATCTTCTTGCCTGGTGGCGCTCCAGCAGCAAGCAGGAAGCAGAAATAACTTTTTAAAAATTGCCATCCTCAGCAGTGTGACATCAGTGTGCAAAATCTAGAACTGGTGTCACAACATCCTAGGAATCACTGGGCACTCTATAGAGTTTCTTGCAAAATTCATGTCACTTCCAGGGAAAACCTATGTCACCACCCCACTTGTTCTCCCTCTGGTTGCCAGGTTAGGCCTCGCAGTTCTATCCTTAATCCTGAACACATTTAGCTAGATAACATCTTGTTTGTGACATGTTGGTCATGTTTCCAACCAAAGTTAAATACTCATTAGACTCTTGTTGGCTTTAGTATGAGTGATAAGAGCAAGCTTAATACTGCAATCTTAAGCAGTTACTTCAGTGGACTTACAATGGTATGACATATCTTTCATTCATTTTAACAGAAATCAAAAATATCTAAATTTATCTAATTGTTGCCCATTGCCAGCATAAACCTCCTGAAAACCATCACTAGTATGGCCACTGGGGACCTCAACTTAGAAATGTTCCATAATTAAGTTATTCTTAGGTTATTCTGCTGGTGGTGTGATCCCCAGTGTCCATTACTGGAGGTGATAGTGGGTGGGATTTTAGTTGTTTTTCCGCCATGGTATTTCTTGGATCTGTGTGGAGGTTGTTGTATTTTATATTTTTAGGGGTAATTTTATTGAAGATTTTATGTATATTATAACCTACCGTGAACCTTTGCAGGAGTGGTGGGCTAGAAATTCATTAAATCATCATCATCATCATCATCATCTGAGGGTAAAGTAGTGGAGGTATGAGTGAACATGAATTAAAAGAGTTTCCTGGAGTACCCCTGTGTCAGGAAAAAGAAGAAAAGAAAGGGCTTGTCAAGGGAAGAAACAACAGTCTTACCATCTCCAACTTGCTCAGGTATCATGGTGATTGAGAACCATCATAGAAGCATTGGCTTCAGAAGTTGATCCCTCTAGTGTCCCAGCAACTGTCTAACACTGGTAAATTCTTGCACATCTTGTGTTCTCTGAGATATATGTATATGGACTGATTTGATTAAACATTTTCTGAAAAATCAACTCCAGGAAAGATCTTACATCCTATAATGACTGGGATGCATATTTATGAACATGAATTCTGGATTGTAAAATTCCAGATTTGGATTCTGGAGAGAGTGGTGTTTGGAGAAGGAAGGGACATCAGCAAAATCTAGCATGATATTTTCAAAACTACCATTTTCTCCAGTGGGAGCTATGGTAGGTGATGAATTGTGATTGGTCGCCCTATCAGGCCATGGATTAATTACCCTAAACCAGCATCCCTAAATCAGAGGAAGATAGAAGAAATATAACTCACAAAGAGTATCCTGGATGGACATTGTCTCAATATTTTATTTTACAGGGGGGGAAACCTGAAAAACCACAGATCCAATACCTAGCCATACTAAAGCTACTTCAAAAGAACAATCCATCCATTAACTATTAAATAATTCCCCTGAGCACAAGTCAATAAGCAGAGCTGGAAAAATCCCAGATGCCTGGTTTCCCAAGTTCTTAAAAATTGGTATTGACACAGGTCCATTGCTAGCCTAAATATTTGAAGAATTATGTTTAAAAAAACCCAATAAACTTGTGTATATTTTTATCCTTGTGTGAACTGGAATGTTTTATTATTATCAGAAGTTAGGATAAAGAGAGCATTTTGATTCTGAAAAGTCACACTGAAGTAATCTATGTTGTCTAACAGCTTCATACTTCTTTCACTAAAACTCAAATAAATCATGGGCCCTACTTTGGCCAAGAGAAACAAGCTGCTGATGAAAAGCTTCAAGTTGTGGACAGATTCTGCCATTCAGATGGTTCCCTACACACTTGTGGGTGCTGAACAACATATCTTGTATTTCTGAGTGGGAGAAGCCATCACAGAGAGGATATTGTTCTTCTCTAAGTGCTTTCCTGGTTTCACATTTTCTGAAGTGCAGTGTTAAGTTGCTGAAAACCTACTTCATTCACATGACTGGGAACCTGTTCAACTTTGGAGTGAAGGGCGAGTGAAGCAATAATTATTGTCTGAAAATTATGAGCAGTTTTGATTCTGTCTCAAAGAAGTATGCCTACATTTTTCTGTTATATTGAGGCCAAATTCTGGGCTTTTACCAGAAGCTTTACTCACATTCTTGGAGAGTTACACCACTGAATGGCCCCAGATACTCCTATAAAGGAGAGCAGTATAAGTACATGAATGAGGCAGAACTGCAGCAAATGGAACGTTATAATTAAGTTTTCATCATTGCTAATAAGAGCTCCCCTGATTAGACTTCCACTTGTTAAATTACTATCAATTCAAGCAGATCCCAACTGAGACTAATGTTGAATAAACTTAGAGGAAGAACTAAGCCTGACTGACCTTAAAATCAGAGAATTATTTTGTGTTAACAAAAATAATGATCTAGAGTCCAACTGCAACTTCACATTCAACACACTTCAATGTCCTGATGGTAGAGTTCAGCCTTCAAGATAAGTATAACATGTTTTCTAGTCTGCTTAGAATGCTTCAGGGGACAAGATGCAGAATATAAAATTTGTATTAAAATGTAGTTACTCTATAGTGTACACAATAATATAATTAAAAACATAGGGCCTGAATATCAGGCTACATTAAGAGTTAACAAGAATAAGCTTTATAGAAGCTGTTACAATTTCCTATACCAAGTTGATAATAAATATGAAATGATCAACACAACGATGAAGGGTGGTCAATAGTATACAACATAGTTTTTAGAAACATATCTGAAAAATAAACAATATTAATCTTGATCTTGATCAGGTGTTGTCATCTCATATATAAAACTTATTTTAAAAATCCATGAGTGCTTTCACATGGTAAAGAGATGAGTAAAAATAGGGATGAGCAAAAATAAAATTGAACTACCCCCCCCCAGAGCCTGACAAATAGCTGAGCCCCAGAGACGTTTTTCTCCGAAGATCAGCTGTTTGTCAGGAAGATTCAAAAACTCAAATTGATGACTGAAGCGATTCATGATTTTTGCAGTTCGGGTCTCAAACTGAACTGGAGATTCTCAGTTTCGATAAAAACTTTTCAAAAAACCTAAACCAGTATTGATTGGGGGATGTTCTAGTTTTTACCACCCAGACGCACACCCCTACTGTACTCATGCATAAATTTTCCATTGATATTATAATCTGGTATGCAATTTCAAGTATTTAGCAAATAAAATCAATTTGCTTGATAAGGTATTATTACTGTGTAGAAGACTCATCCCAAATAAGTACAAACCATATATCATATAGTGAGGTCACACAGGAACTTTGGCCAAGGTCTTTTTTTACCATAAGTTCACATGAGATAAGGTAGCCCTTAAGATATCCTGGGTCCTGATCAACAGGAGCCATTGCCTGACCCAAGGGAGCAATTAGAACATATTATAGAAACATTCAGAACCTTGAGGCAAATGGGGCATTTTGGACTCTAGGTAGACTCTTCTTCCTCTTGACAACATTTTCTGTCAGCAGGGAAGAGTGATTTTATACCACTCATCTGCCCTCAGCATTTCACCCGCATGCCCTTAAAAATAACACATAACAAAAGGAAATCTAACAGTAATGACTTGTCTGATAACCATGATGTACAAGAGTTTAACTGACTATGTATATTGTGTTTCATTGACTATGTATATTGTGTGACCAAAGCTTTTGATAGTAACAACTTGGGCCATATACCATCTCTGCTCTCTGCTCTCTGCTCTCATTGGTCACTTGACAGGAGCTAAAACATCCATGGAGTCCAATTCTATAAGCACCCAAAGAGGGTGGCCCCATCCAACCTTCATTATTTCCTACTGGAGGCAAAGCCCTTTGCACTCAGGAAAACTAAGGGCCCTAGGATGCACACCTATACTGTGGCCTTCCATGGGGCTGGCTGCATGGCAAAAGCCCCTGCCCACCCATGGACTCTTGAGGCCCTGCCTTCAAACTTCAAGGAACATTCCTGACCTAGGGGTCACCAACCTCTAGGTATGGCCTGAAAATATCCTGGAACTGGAGGTCATCTGCAGACTATAAAGATCAGCTCCCTGGGGCAAAATGGCTGTTTTGGAGGGGGGACTATGCAATGACAACTCATCTCCAGGAGCCTGGCTTGCTTGAGAGGAGGAACTCTGTGGTGCTGTGCCCCATAGAGGTTGCAAGATGCCAATCTCCAGTTGTGATCTGGGGATTTGCTGGAATTGCAGGACATGTCCAGGCAACAGAGATCAGTCCCCCTGGAGAAAAGGAAGATCAGATGGACCCCCAGACCAATCTTTTTGCAACCTGGGGGAATTCTTTAGAGAAGAGGCTCCCATAGCTACACTGCAAATCTGGTGCCTCCACCACAAATCTGGTGCCACAAATCTGATGCCCCCCCCCCCAGCCTCAAACAGATGGAAATGGGAAAATCCCCATAGACTTGAATTATGCCATTGGTTTCAATGGTGTGAAATCAATTTGGCCTATTCAAATTGATTTGGCCAAAACAAAACTACACTGTAGGTGATTCAGGCAAACTGATTCAATCTGAATTGATTCAAACTGAATAAAAAACAGTCTAATTCTTCTTCTCCTTGCACATGCCTACTGTTGTCCATAGTCACTGCCTGAATATTGAGATGAAGTTTCAAGATGAGAAGCACCCCAAAGCTAGAAGCCTGGACCTTAAAAGAGAGTATGCTTATCCTTAAATAAGAATTATTCTCTATCACCACTAGTTGCCTCCCATCTGTTTCTAGCCATCACTGACTCACAACAGCTGTTCAGTTCACTGCTAGTTCAGAGCTAATGAAAAGGACTATAAGAGCTGTGTGGCATGAATCTATTAGTGACCCAGCACCTCAATCTCCACATGATTTGCCCCAGTGGTTTTATGTTTAAATGGCATTAAAGTACCACCTTCTGGAAACTACATATGAAGCTGCATTATACTGAATCAGACCATTAGTCCATGAAGTTTAGTGATGACTACTCAGACTGGCAGGAGCTTTCCAGGCTCCCAGGGCAGAGGTCTTTCCCATCACCCAGTACTGGTTCCTTACAACTGGAGATGCCACGGATTGATCTTGGGACCCTTGGCATGCAATGGCATGGCCCTTCCCAACTACACTGAAATTAGTAAATTCACTCCCTCACATACCATATTCCAGCAAGAAAATGCAGGAGGAAACTAGGATCAACAATGAGTCAACAGCTCTAAGAAAAGAGCCAGAGCGTGCATTCCATACCCACTGTCCATTACCAAATGAAGGTAAAGTGTTAGAAAGGGATCTAAAAAGATGAATTTTCCATCAGGTCTGTAAGCTACTTGACAAATTCTCCAGGCAAGCAGCAATGCCCAACGTACTGAGCCCTTAATGACCTTCCATACATGTCATTGTATTGTGTTTGGCTAAGTAGACATTTGTACCAGCTTGTAGTGAAGAGTAATCAGATGAAAAGCACTACAGTCTGATTTCCCTATCTTCTTGCAAGATCTTGCTGAGCATCAAAAATGAAAGTTGGAAGAATGAGGAACAGCTGAAAAACATGTTCTGTTTATGCACTTTAGCTTCTTCTGTGAGCCATGGTTTTGACACCAACTCATTATTTTGCAAGGAGGCATAAGGAATAGGATCAATACACCATCAAGATAAAGGAATAATATAAATTGTCCTGAGACTTAGACATTTCTTTTCCATCAGAATGAAAATTGAAAAGAGGGTTTTAATTGTCTTCTGTTTATATTATCATAAGTTTAATTAGTAGTCTGCAAAATGAGTTCTGCAAAAAGATAATGAGTTCACAAATCATGATTTTCCAAACGTGAATCAATTCTTTGGAACATCCGCAACATGACAAGTGATGTGACTGGGTCATTTCTTTCAGCAAAGAACATCTCGAATTCTAATATACTAACTGCAAATTTTCCCTTTATATCTGCACTAGCAAGAGAGGTTTGGAGTAAATCCTCAACTGTGCCTTCATGTAACCCTGTCATTCATGTAATAATGATAGGACTTTATCCACAGAGAAGTCTACTCTAATTCATAGTATATACATGGAATAGCAGTAGATCATGGTACAAAAAGGGGAGATGTATATAGAGGGTTAATTTAGACTATGAAACCCAGCCATTGATGGGGCCTAGAAGATCTCCCAGCCCAGAGATATGCCTTCAATAAGAGTTCTCCAATAAACTGCACATATTACAATCAATTTTTAAAATTTATTTGCCTTGTTTACCAATTTGTGAGTCACAGTCAGGGAGGACCAATCCCTTTAAGGTTGAGGGTTCCAGCGCACTTTGGCCATTTTGACAAGTGAGGCGGCCAGTGCCGTAGTGTGGAGGGGAGGGGGGGACACCAGCTGGCATGCTGCCACCGGTGCTGCCCTCCCCCCCACACCACAGCGCTGGCCACTTTGGGTGTTGGTGCTCGCCAAAGCGCACTGGAGTGCTCAACCCTAAATCCCATTGTTGGGTATTCCAATGTGGAGTCCCACAGTGGGTAGTCCTTTCCCTTACATTATTTAACATCTTTATGTGTCCTCAAGGTTTAGGCTTGGGTGTCACCAATATGCCAATGACATCCTGATCTTCTTCCTGATGAGCAACCGACTGAACAGCTTGCCAGATGTCTGTAAGGATGAAGCTGAATGATTAAAGCAGAGTCATGTGAAGCTGAACTCTTCAAAAATGGAGGTCCTTTGATTCAGTAGGAACAGACCAGCAGATAAACCGTGCGTACCCAGCTTGGACAACATGCAGTTTACAGCTACACAGATGGCCAGGAATCTGGGAGTGAAATTTGATGCCTCCCTTTCTTTGGAGGTTCAATTCACTACAGTAGCTCAACAAGCCATTTTTCATCTGTGCCAGGCTAAGCTACCAGCAACCTAAAAAGGTAAAGGTAAAGGTATCCCCTGTGCAAGCACCGAGTCATGTCTGACCCTTGGGGTGATGCCCTCTAGCGTTTTCATGGCAGACTCAATACGGGGTGGTTTGCCAGTGCCTTCCCCAGTCATGACCGTTTACCCCCCAGCAAGCTGGGTACTCATTTTACCGACCTCGGAAGGATGGAAGGCTGAGTCAACCTTGAGCTGGCTGCTGGGATTGAACTCCCAGCCTCATGGGCAAAGCTTTCAGACGGCTGCCTTACCACTCTGCGCCACAAGAGGCTCAACCAGCAACCTAGCTGGCCCCAAATCACTTAGTCACAGTCATCCTTGCAACTGTCATCTTCAGACTAGACTTCTTTAAATTGCTGTGTGTGACCCTTCCCTTGTCCCTAAAGTTGTAGCTGTTCCAAAACACAGTTTCCAGAGTCCTCACCATGGAAGGCTCATGTCCTGTACTAAGGCAGCTGTACTACTTCCAATGGCGATCTGGATTAAGTTCAAGGTGCTGTTTTTGACCTTTAAGGCCATCTGGGCTCAGCATACCTGAAGAACTACCTCTCCAAATACTACCCCACACTGAGAGAACCATGCTCTGCCAGTTCCAACAGACTAGTGGCCTCTGGCCCAAGAGAAGCCTGCCTAGCCAGAGCTTTCTCGGTCCTGGACCCCATATGGTGGAATGAACTCCCAGAGGAGAGTCAGGCCCTGTTAGAAATCAAATTTCACAGGGCCTGCAAGATGGAGCTCTTCCACTAAGCATTAAGGCCAGGTGGAATGGAACATCTAGAAGCCCTCCCCCAAAACCCTGATAAATGGGACCAGGCCAGCAAATTAAGAGGATGCTAATAGTTGTCTATAACAATTAATTTAGTTAATATGGTTTTAGTGGAAGAAGAAGAATTGGTTCTTATATGCCACTTTTCTCTACCTGAAGGAGTCTCAAAGTGGCTTACAATTGTCTTCCCTTTCCTCTCTCCACAACAGACACCTTGTGAGGTAGATGAGACTGAGAAAGCCCTGATATTCCTGCTCAGTCAGAACAGCTTCATCAGTACTGTGGCGAGCCCAAGGTCACCCAGTTGGCTGCATGTGGGAGAGCAGGGTATCAAACCTGTCTTGACAGATTAGAAATCCACACTTCTAACCACTACACCAAGAATTGCTTTAGCCTCTTCAGAAGGGAAACTGGTACTTCTAGAAAGGAGAAATGGAGATCCTAGCATAAGATACCTGTCTTCTAGAAACTAGGGGAGTTTGGCAGAACTAACAATGGTAAAAACACAACAGACATGTTTTGGATAAACTCAATGACTACAACCACTCTGTGCTAAGAAAAGACTTAAAGAAACTTCTCAAAGCTTGTAGCAAAGAGTTTTTAAACTGCAAAATAACTGATTTGTGTTCAAAAGTTCAGTCTGCTAATTCCAATGACCATTTTCCTCTTTATAAAGTAAACCTTTTTGTTTGTTGTTAGCAACACCTCAAGGCCATTCTGACCAAAGGTTTAAGAAAAGTGGATTCTTACAAGTTCCCCCCAAAATTCAGAGCTGAGTAAAGCCAAGAAGTCTATCAATGACAGGGTAGGTCAACTTTATTTTATAACTAAGAAATCATGCTACAAAGTCTCCTCAGTCTGTGAGGAAACAATACTTGATTTTGGAGGGGAAATTGACTTCAGAGTGGGAAAGTGGGGCTGGGGGGGGGGTCCATCCTAACAACAGTTATGATTCGTTTGATGACAAAATTGACTATGAACTTGTCATTACAAAGCTTGCTGCCTCAATGAAAAGATTAGAATCCTGGTACAAGCCAATATGTGAAGTCTGAACCAAAGTTCATCAGAGAAAAACAATAGTGCAATCAATCTTTGAATATGTGTATGATACATTATGAATGAAGAGCATGAAATCAGTGCTTAGGATTCTTATAGCCCTATACGATAGGGATTAGGGAATGATAGCATGAGACCAATATAATAGTTGCTTGCTAAGTGTAATGATAAAAGCAAAATTCTATTATGCAAAATGAAAGCATTATACACCAGTGTGATTAGAGTATCTTCATTTAGACATCCATACAATCAAATGCTAATATATATATATATACCTCAAGAATTATAGCTCCATTTGCACGTGGAATTTCTTCCCTCTTAGCTTTTAAGATTACTATATTATTTATTTCTTCAAGAGCTTTAATCAAGAAAGCTCCTTAAAAGTCACATATCATTTGAGACAGTCTCAGACCTGATGCTGCAAAAGGAAATCGAAGCGATGTTCATATCAAAGTGATGCATGGTTGTATAATTACTTAGACTGCAATTCTCGAGCTTCTTGGGCTAGATGGTTCCCATTGACATTGATATGATTTCAGTGGAGCTATTCCAGAGTTAATAGATCATATTGACCTTCCTAAGTATGTATACCATCTGGGTGTTTGCTTCCCTTCAGAAGCTGAAGCAGCTGACTTGTCAGGAGGAAGGGGAGAAGTCTCTTGTCATCCAGTTGTGCTGGCACCATCCTTTCTCCAATTGGTATGAAGTAAACATATCTCTATAGCAGATCAAATCATGGGAGAAAAATATGCCCACCTGTCATTCTGTGGAGTGGGTTATCCTCCTAGGATCATACGAGGTATCTGAGTCCTATAAAGCAGTGGTCCCCAACCTTTTTATCACCAGGGACCGGTCAACGCTTGACAATTTTACTGAGGCCCGGGGGGGGGGGTAGTCTTGTGCCAAGGGACGTCACTGCCATTGCCGCCTGAGCCCCTGCTCCACTTGCTTTCCCGCCAGCACCCCTGACTTCCCGCTGCCCACTGGGGGGTGCTGCCAATAGCAGCTACGCAGTGCCATGCCGAGGGGGAGCCCCAGCCATGGCAGCCACTAGAGAGCACCAAAAGTGAGCCTGTGGCAGAGTGGCAGGGAAGGCAGCAGCTGGGGAGGAGGATGAGGAGGAGCCGTGGACCAGTACCGACTGATCTACGGACCGGTACCAGTCTCCGGACCGAGGGTTGGGGACCACTACTATAAAGGATCCACAGTGTCACAGTTAATATTGGTGGTATTATATTCCAAAATAACTGACATGAAATAGGTCCTTGTTATTTGGTCTGGATGTGTATATTTAGAGATCACTTTCAGACTCATTTTGGGTTTCCATAATGATAAATTTACCAGTACCATTCCTTGTAATGTCTCCGATATAGAACATTGCTAGCCTTTTAATTTTGTTTGTGTTTTATACAGAGATGGCCTTTCACATCCAGTGCTTTTGTATAAGGCTTCAACTTCTTGATGAGCAAGAGGACCTGGGTTAGAGATGACACTTGACATGCCAGGTTATAAAATGTAACTTACTGATAATGCAGAGGGGTAGAACATCAAAATTTAATATACAGGTTCAGTGGAGAGCAGGCCAGTCATGAGAAGAGGAGACAGGATGCAACTCCAGCCCATTTTCCACTATAAATTGCTGCCCCCAAACCACTGGTTACCAGTTAGGAGAAACATGTTAATGGGGTATAGGCAGCTTATACAGCTAATTTGGGCTGACAATGGGTTCAGCACTCTTCTCCTGGACTTTTTCTCTTCTCCTAATTACCTTTTCCTGGATTTACTAGAGATTCTTCTTAAAATGCCCAGATTTACTATTCTTTTTTAAAAGTCTCTGGAATACTGCAACTGTGCAATTCTATAAAGAGTTCTACCCTTCTACATTCAGTGGTGTATAATCCAAACTGCTATTATACCAGTATTTCAAGTCTCTAAGAAAAATGTTCCCATTAAAAATGTATTTAATTGAAAAATTATGACAAGGCTGTGTAAGAAAAATTAATCTATCAAGTATGTGTTGACTTTCATGTATGTTTCCAAAAAACAGAATATACTTTGGGCTGGGCAGAAATGGCAATATGAATTATAAGCAGAGCAG
The DNA here is from genome assembly GCF_049243985.1 of Paroedura picta. Taxonomy (NCBI): domain Eukaryota; kingdom Metazoa; phylum Chordata; class Lepidosauria; order Squamata; family Gekkonidae; genus Paroedura; species Paroedura picta. The sequence goes on along the minus strand of NC_135374.1, from coordinate 34,532,835 downwards.
CTCCATAACAAAATCATAAAACAACCCCTTGAATGCCAAAATAGCAAAATGCATAACAGTTCAGAAAAGAATATTTCATCCACAGAAGATTTCTATGATCTGTTTTGTTTTGATTGACTTCTTCAGGTTATATCACTCAGCCTGTCCTAAAATCCTCCCAGTTTGCTGTCTGTATTGAAGGACACACTGATACAACTCCATCTTTGTATCAGCAGCTGACTGAATTGCTATATGAAATACTCTGTATTCAAGACAATCAGAACTTGTCTTAAAGTGTTCGAAATATACTTACCAACCAAACAGGGACAAACCAGACAAACTATTTGCATGGTGACTACAACAAATTAAAAAGAATACCATTTTAGGGATCAGGCAGTATTGCTTACATGAAAACACAGGTAAGTGATTTATTTTTGCAAAGGCACACAAATTACCATCCTCTTAAATAATGTTCAACTTCCAACCCATGCAGATAAGCAAAAGCCAATGCTGGCTACTCTGGTATTAATATCTGATGCTGAAGAAGCCATTAAAAATATGAAGTCAGGAAAGGCCCTACCTAGACTTGTATGTATATCCTGCTGAATGGTATAAAGCTCTTAGTGATGAAGTTGCCTCTGTTCTTATAAACTGGTTAATAACATTAGTATAGGACATTTGTTGCCAAAGACTATGTACAAAGCCTTCATCACGCTGATTCTGAAATCTGATAAGAATTCTATGTCTTGTAGTATTACAGGCCAATTTAATTAACTTAGCTACTAAAACATTTCTCTCAATACTAATAAAACGTCTCAATGCATGTGCAGAATCCATTAGCCACATAACCCAAGAGCAATTTGTTCCCCAGAGACAGAGAGCAGATCACATCTGTCTGTTAGCTGATGCAGCACTGAGTCAGGAAGTCCCTCTACTTATCTGGTATTATCTGTAGATACACAGAAGACCTTCAATTGATTGCACTAGAATTACTTATATCAAGTTCTGAATAGGCTACAATTTCCATTAGAATTGAAATATTGTGATATACTGGGTAAAAACTTTCTAAAAAATAATTTTCAGCACAAGTGCTAATGAATTGTCTCCATTTGCCAACTTTTCTCATGGTGAAAGGTACAAGGCAAGAATGCCCCTACTCTTTTCTTTTGTTTGAACTAGGCATTGAACCAGTGGCATGTGCTGTATAACAGTCATGCAACATGTCAAAATTCAAGATCAAAAAGTAAAATTGACATTCTACATCAATGACATTCAGCAAGAAAAATCAGCCCCTAAACTCATGTAACTGATCAGTTCTGGTAGGTATCAGGATATAAGAGAAACTGGAAAAAATCTACAGGCATAGCAGTTAATCTGGCATAGACCAGTCCAATAAATAAAGGGTGGCCCTTTCAAAGGAGTACAAAGCATTTTAAGTATCAAGGAATCCTAATCCTACAAAACAGAAGGAAAATGACTGGTGTGAAGGGAATGAGAAAAACCTAGATAAACTGAAATTATTATTAATATTATGGGGCATAATATGTTATCAGAGACCACTCAGTTCCAATTCAGTGAAGTAATTTCTGTCACATAAGATCTTACAATTTTGTTATTTTCTGTGGGCATCAAGGCACAAATCTCATTTTGTACTTAAGAAAATACAGCTTCTTCAAGACAGGGGGGATTTCAGTTTTACTATTTTCAAGATTTAGCACATAGTCTTCCCAGTTTCACAGACTAAAATGTTGCAAAAATATATAGAAGAAGTTAACCATTTTAAATACCTTGGTATAAACTTTAGTTACAATAATAAATGGGTACATCATAGGGAGAAGGTTATTAAAACCATGAAGTGACAAGTAGCTCTCCTGGCAAAATTCTTCCATCAGAGGGAGAATAGAAACTTTCCAGCAGACATGAAAATGTATGCAACTAAAATAATTCCCCCAATTCTTTTCGGAATCCTGACATGGATTGGGGCATTTAACAGGGAGTTAGAAAATTGTCAATCAGCCTTTTTCAGACAACTGTTATATGTTCTGAACTGCATTGGAAACCTCACACTCACAACTGAACTTGGCCAACAGAAAATAGAAATTAGAGCTTGGCTGTTTGGTGTAGAGAGCCAGTTTGGTGTGGTGGTTAGGAGTGCGGACTTCTAATCTGGCATGCCAGGTTCGATTCTGCGCTCCCCCACATGCAACCAGCTGGGTGACCTTGGGCTCACCACAGCACTGATAAAGCTGTTCTAACCGAGCAGTGATATCAGGGCTCTCTCAGCCTCACCCACCCCACAGGGTGTCTGTTGTGGGGAGAGGAATGGGAAGGTGACTGTAAGCCGCTTTGAGCCTCCTTCGGGTAGGGAAAAGCAGCATATAAGAACCAACTCTTCTTCCAACATGTAAAAATTGGTTTAAAATTCTTTTTCACTCTCAGCTGCAATCTTTGCTTTCATACTTGCTAAGATAGCCAGCTTGGTGTAGTGGTTAGGAGTATGGATTTCTATACAGACAGGAGCCGGGTTTGATTCCCCACTTCTCCACATGCAACAAGCTGGGTGACCTTGGGTTCGTCACAGCACTGATAAAGCTGTTCTGACCAAGCAGTAATATCAGGGCTCTCTCAGCCTCACCTACCGCACAGAGTGTTTGTTGTGGGGAGAGGAAAGGAAAGGGGATCGTAAGTGAAACTCCTTCAGGTAGAGAAAAGTGGCATATAAGAACATAGTAGTCGTAGTAGTAGTAATCAAGGGATTTAATGAGATAATTCTTCTTAAACTTTGTTGTTTTAAGCTGTTTTGCTCTATTTATTCCAACATTATGCAGATGGAGGACAGAATGCCAGATGCTCCCTGGAGAAAGATGAAAGCAATAAGATCCATCAAATGAGAACCAGCAAGGCCCCCGGCCTAGATAAGGTCTCTATTGAGCTTCTCAAACTAAATCCAATACGGTGGGGAATAATTCTAGGAGGAGGAGAAATCCCTCCAGTTTAAAAATATTGTCTAATTCTTCCAGTTTTTTAAAAGGGTTTGATCCAGCCAACTATCAGCCAATTAGCCTCCTCTCATCTGTTGAGATGCTATTCCTCCCTTTCACAACAAAGTTTAGTGCAGTGGATTGAAACCAATAAAATCCTGGGCTGGGAACAAATTGGCTTTAGTAGAGGCTTTTCCATTATTGATCACTGTTTAACTGTCATCTAGCAGGAAAATATACAGTTAGTCCTGGTGGGAAACTTTATGTGGCCTTATGGACGTTAAGAGCATTTGAGTCAGTTAGCCAAAGGAAGCTGTGGAAGAAACTGGTGGGCCTACCCCTTGATAAAAGTCTATATGAGTCATTAAGACCAATACTGCTGCCCAACTTTGTCTTGATGGTGAAGGACAACTCTCAGAGGGTTTCACCATTGACAGAGGATATGTGTGGCAAGATTGTCTCCTTGCTTCTCTCCTTTTTAATTTATAACTTTGCCAGAATTTCAAGTCTCTTTGCTGCTGTATTCTGCTGATTCCATTTTTATCTCCCCCAGCAAGACTGGCCTGAAGAGACCCCTGAAAGTCTCAAACTATTACCTATATAAGGTGTTGCCAATAAACTGTAACAAATCTAAAACCTTGATCCCCCCCCAAAAAAAAATGGCACCCTTGGTCTTTCCAAATGGACTGCATTGAACTCCAATATTGAATAAGTCAGGAATTTCTGCTACCTGGGGATTGTTTTTTTCCTCAAATCTCTCCTGGTCTTACCAGAATAAGTTATCTCTTAAGCCTGCTACTAGAACAATATCCCACTCCTTCTTCACAGGGGAGAAGAAGATACCTCGCTACTGCAAATAAGGTGTTCAATTCTAAAATAATTCCCGAGTTATTTTATGGGATCATTGTCAGGATTTTGGTGTTCTTAGAATCTTTTGTCTATCCTATATCACTTTATACATCCTTATCCATCTATCAATGCGCCTCTATATATTTGTGAAACGACTCAGTGCATGAAGCATGTCTGGGCCACTGAGACGGTCCAGACTCGAATCCAGCCAATAAGGATTGGTCCAGCCTTTACAGAGACTGCCCTCCCTAGCCACTCACTCACCTCTCTGACAGCCTGCCCACACACGAGCCTGGCTGCCATGCCTCACGCCTCTGCAGAGCTCCACACAGGCAGCAGAGGCCAGGAGTCAGCGGCAGTGGGCAGGAGGTGGCCACGGCAGTCAGGGGGTGGTGGCGGCGGTGGCCATGGGGTGGCGGCAGCCAAGACTTCCGAAGAGAAGGTTGTGGGCCATGTGAGGAGGAGGAGGCGGTGTGCAGGTGGCATACGAGGCCATGCGGAGCATGCAGCCAGCAGTGGTACCCAGGCTGTCAAGAGCAGACAGAACTCACAAACAAACTTCTATAGAAAGAAAGCTTTAATTGGAAGTATATCTGAACACTTCGAAGTCAAAACTGTTCGATATCAGAAGAGCAGGCAGTTATCAATACAATTCTCCCGCCTAAACCCAAGCGTTCCCAAGGGGAGGGGGTAACCCTCTCACCCAGGTGCATTCCGGGCTTCCTGCCAAGGTGCCAAAGTTAGCGCGGCCTTGGTCAGGCCGGCGCCCCGGGCTAACAGATAAGATGTTTACAGGAACTCAAGCAACAATGTATCACAGCAGGGAGACTATGCAGTGTGAAAAGGAGGAGATCAAAAGGAGTGGGGAATCAAAGGAAAACTACAGGCATAAGGATTCTGGTTACATGGGAAAGTTAGCAAAGGACAAAGATACACCAAGATGGAGTCTCTTAGGTTCAAGGAACTCAAACATGGCAGAGAGCAGAGGGACTGATCCATGGCAGAGATCAGAGGGACTGATCCTGACACAGGCAAGTGTGGTCACCACAGCCAGCAGGAGGCGGAGGCCAGCAGGAGGTGCCATCACCACCACCAAAGAAGCAGCTGCAGCCCACACAAGTAGTCGGCAGCAGTGGCGGAGTCAGAGGCTGGCCAGCAGTGGCATGGAGGTGTGTGAGGCCATGTGGGGTGTGTGAGGCCATGTGGAGCACGTAGCTGACAGCACCAGCCCTCCAAAGAACCTCTGCTTGCACCATGAGGGACATCGTGCCACTGGAGGCGCCTCCCTCCAAGTACTTCTGCGCTTGCCACCAGCCAACCCAGTGCCCCCCAGGCCCAACCCATGCTCCCCCCGCTTTGTAATGGGAAGGTTGCAAGGGGAGCGCCAGCCATCTCCATGCCTCAGCATTGCTGCCTCCCCAACACCCGTCCCACTAGCACCTGCTGCGCTTCAGCTTGTAGCGGGGTTTCTACTAGTAGGATAATAAGAGTTCCTCATTGTGTATCAGAGCTGAATTCAGCCAAAAGTCATTGGAAGCTAGTGCATGGTTCAATGTTTTCAAGTTAAGGCAAAATAAACAGCTAACTATGAGACTTAATTTAGTACAAAAAACCCAACAACAGATTATGGGCTTACTGGATACCAGACAACACTTACATGCTGGACATCATGAATTATAATAGCTACTGGAGATGCAGGAGACCTAGCAGAAATCCATTACACATGGTCCTGTCCATATATAGAACAGTTTTGAGAGGCAGTAGGAAAATAAATTGGTTTTACCTTGTACTATATAATACAGTAGTGCTATGAGAGGCCCAATAATAACCCAAGCATTTACCTGTGAGCAGGTATGATGTAGCAAGATTATGTACTGTGAATGCTGGCAGATTACTCACTGTACTCCAGTACTGCAAATTAAAACCCACATATCAGATTGAGGAAATGCTGAATCTGACAATTAAAAAATAACTTTCAGAAAAGATACAGGATAGAAATTGCAACTATGGTCAATATTTTTGCAGTGTTATGATAATATTCCCAATGTGGCTTAGTAAATTGTGATATCTTCTTAATTAAATGTTTCACTTCTCCTGCTCCTCACCCTACCTTTCCAGATTCTTTCCCTTTTCCTGCTTAATACAAATTACCTTTTCCCTGCTTTTAATGATTAAAGGCGAAGTAAAATAAACTTTAAATTTTAAAAACCAGCATAAGACCGAGAGCCAGACAATCTTTCACAGGTGCAGCAACTGTGAGTTTCTGAGGGGAATTCAATTTGTTAAGTGCTACTGGGGCCTAGCTTAAACCATTGTCCTGACCTGAAGTGGCTTTGAGGCCATGCACATGCAGTTCCCTCTTGGAGCAGTTTTAAGCAAGGGACATTGAGGGGGGGGAGCAGAAACCACTGCTTGCTCTCACATCACGATCCTGAGCAGAGTTGGGCCCATTTGAACTGAGTTCCTATGGGGGACTCTTAGGTGTCTTATGGCTGCAAGTCCTCATGGTGATCACAGACTAGATGTAACAAAAAATCTGGACCTGAGGTGTTGTTGCTTGATAATGTATACACACAAGCTTGAGGACACATGATTATGTGAAATGTGTAAGACAGAGTCAGAAGGTTGTTGTATCAGTGTCAGTGCTGTCTACTAGGCTATAGCTGTTCTCTGAGGTCTCCAGTAGAGGCCTTTTAAATCACCTGCTAACTGTTCCTCTTAACTGAAAATGCTAGAAATGGAACCTAGGACCTTCTGTGTACATATTGAGCCACATAACCTCGCTTAAAATTGTGATCAGCTTTCCACCTTTGAAAAGATTTGTTATTTCTTTCAATGAAGGTTCAAGTCACTTCTATGGCATATAGAACTAACAAATTCCAATTGATGTGTGAGCTGTGTCTCTTCTTTGAAAGATCTGGTCTGGCCAGAATTCTCCATCCATTGCTCACATCCAGATTACTTTACATAGGAGTGCACTTTACATAGGAATGCTTTTGAAGACAGTTCAGAATCTTCAGACGGTACAAAATGCAGCAACAATACTGTTGGCTGATGTGAGGGTTGATTCAGTGTTCATAAAACTAGCATGCAAAAACTGAGCTTACATTGTTCACCATGCCAATTTGCTGTCACTGAGCACTTCATGCAGTTGCCTTGATGATTTGTTCGCAAGTCTCTGTGAGCAGCATTTTGAGTAGTTTGGTATTGTTGCAGATGTGGAATTCATCATGCTGGCTTGAGCAGCTGCTGTTGACTGGCTGGTGAGGATCACGTAGACTCCTTGGGTCATCACTGGGCAGGTTATACATCATCTCAAAGCAGCTTTCAGAGGATACGTGCATCGATGTCACCAGCACCATTAATCAAGTTGATGCACCTTCCAAAGATCAAACTATAGCTCCCAGGTAGTGGTGAAAGAACACATAAATGCAATCTAATTCAGACAGATGAAGATGCTAGGAAGCACAATGGGCAAGACCAGCACTCTAAAAAATCTATGTTATACAACTTCCTGACCCACTTCATCCACACAGCAGAAAGAAACTGAGAAAGATGGGACTATGATGTTTTTCTTTTCTTTTAGATACATTTGGACCAGTGGAGTACAGCAATGGGGAAAGCAGTGTCATACTATACACACACAATCTGTGTTTGAACCTTGCATCTATGAATGAGCATTGAGTCAGCCAGGCACAATGGGAACACTGAGAATAGAAGGACAAGCCACACAGCTTTCTCCCAATTCCCCTGCTAGCAGATCAAACCTACATATATTTCATTGATTTTGTGGCATCTAATCAATATAACAGAAGAGGAATGGGAAAAGCAGTGTGAAAGTGTGTATATACACAGCACTTGCAATCTGCTTTTGAGTCTTTGTGTAAGAAAGCAGATGTTTCTTGAAGTGTTTAAGAGTACTACCTATAATCTGCAAATAAGTTGTGATCCTAACAGAATGAGGGAGCAAATTTACAGGGAAAGTTACAGGGAAAACATTTCAACTGTTCTAAAAGAACTAGATTGTTGCCAATTTGCTTCAAAACTCAATTTAAAGTGTTGATTATTCCTTATAAAGACCTAAATGGTTTGGGACCAGTATTATCATAAAAGCTAACCATCCATTAAGCTCATCCTTAGAGACACTGTTTTCCACTTCTTCTGTGGTAAAGCCAATTGTCACAAGAGACAGAACCTTATCCACTGTCACAGGTAGTTTTGGCACTCCAGTTTTGGCACTCCACTTGCCTGGCATCATGATGCATAAGCTTTCAGTGCCATAGAAAAATTACTTTTCACACTGGCTTCTTGTTTTTCCTTTTCTATTACTGCTGAATACTAAAATGATCTTTTGAATTGCTGTGTACTGGTCTCTTAAATCCTGCTGTTTATTGCAGGACTGTGGCATTGTTCATCTTTAAACTATTAGTATTGATTGAATCTCTAGCTACATGTAGGAAATACATGGAGCATCATGGAGGATATATCATTTCTGGAGGAAGGTTTGGAAGAAGTGATGTCAGTTTTGAGTGCTGCTCTAGAAATCCTTCCAGTCTCTATGGTCTCTACCACAGAAATTCCTAGAGAGTCACCACCAATGCTATCCCATCCATTTTTTCTCCTGTTCCTCAAATTACCAAGGGTAAATTAAGGCTAGGAGATATCCTGCTGTCCCCAGGTTAGGATAGATGCTTTGATATTTGACAGAGTTTGCTACTTCCTCATTGTATAGTATAGTCATATGTAATCACATCTTTTTTTAATACCACTTCTTACAAAAGCATATTTAAAATGATCAGAAACAGCACTGTATGCTACAAGCATCTATTGAAATGATTCATTGAACAAGTTAAGTAATGGGAGCACAAGAATGTCCTAATTCTGTAAGGTCAAATGCTACTTATAATAAAAATATTAGCTTAGTGCAGAAAATGCATTGCTCATTTCTCCGAATGAAGATGATAATTTAAAAAAAATAGAATTCTAAGGGACATTTAAAGACAAATATGTGACACTAGATTGAATTATGTTGCTTGGAAGGTAGCAACAGAGATACTTTGATTTTTTTAACAAAAATGATCATTCTCAAACAAATCACAGCAACAAAAGAGAGGTGGGAAGTTATGATTCAAAATAAACTTGGAAGAGGCACTGAAATAACCAGAGTTTTATCTGTCAGATGTTTCAGCTACACAAATAGAAGATAATATGATATGATTTGCACAAGTAAAGTTCTACAGAAGTATGATTCAGTGTAAAGTTCTACAGAAGACCATCTTATCCACCCCCAGTATAGAGCATTGCCAGCAAAAAGAAGATTGATCTTCAGTGACCCATATATTTTGGTACTAGAAGAGCTGCAAGTATGGAATAGAGGACAATTTACTTAAGGGATAAAAGGGGATGGAGGAGGAATATAGGTTATCTCAGAAACTAAGACTCATGTGCAGAGGAGAACAAAATGTTTCAAATAAAAATTACCAATTATATGGCTGAGTTTTTTGGAAAAAAACATTTCCCATTTGTAGATGATCATTATATGAAACCTTACAATACTGCCTATAATTAAGAAGATGGAGAACCCTGTTTTCTGAAGGATGCAGAGGAAGCAGAAGGAAGAACTTTTCTTTTGCTGGCTTTAGACATTACTACCAAACTACATAGCAATTACAGAATTATACAATTATATTATATTGTAAGCAAAACCTGCTGGAGCTTAAAATTTGCCTCAGATACCTGGGATCTGCAAGGATTTGCTCTGTCACTAGACTAAAATTTTCAACATCCCGGGAAGAATACATATAAAAATGTGTTTTTAAAAAACTGTGTTTTCTAAAATACATAATAAAGTTATGCTACTGTGGAGTTTCTTCTCTTTTATTTATAGAAAGATAGGATTCCGACTGAGCTCGGTTAACACAAGAGTCCTTCTGTTGACTTCTACCTTATGATAAAGGAATAGTTGTTTTACTTAATGCCATTTTGTTTTTGCAAGAGCCACTGTAATATCAAATGCTGATTTTTCTGATCGATTGTATGTAAGAATCCACTCTGGATGTGTTATTCAATCTGACTGAACAAGGTCATCAACATAAGGAAAATGTTTCTAAAATATACCTTGTGCTGTGTTTTGTGTATATGAATATCAGCTTCCAGTTGGAACCTGGAGATCCTCTGGAATTACAGCTCATTTCTACATTACAGACATCTGTTTCCCTGGAGAAATTGTATGCTTTGGAAGATGGACTCTATGACATTGTAACCCACTCAGGTCCCTGTCCTTCCACGGCTGTTTCCAAATATCCAAGACCATTTCCACACTATCATTCGGATTTTCAGTTGTAAAGGATAGCGTTTTTTCCCATTTCCACACTGATATTCACCTTTTCAGGTACAAACCTGGCACAGTCCTGAATTGCCCCCTCACTTGCCCTTACACACGAAAGCTCATACCTTGAATAAATCTTTGTTGGTCTTAAACATTTGTTCTGCTGCTTCAGGCCAACGCAGCTCCCCACTCAAATCCATGTTCTGAAAGCTTCATGTGAAAAGTCCTCTCATGCCTGCAGCAGCGAGTATCTCCAACAGCTATTGCAGCCATTTGCAGAAGTTCTCAACAGACTTTCAGTTACTCATGTGCTCAGTAACATTAGTGTGCTAAATGGGTACAAAGCGGAAGTGAGGGACAGGGAAGATTCTCAATCATAGTTTCTAGTGTACCACAGAACTGAACATTTAAAACAAAATCCCTTATATTTGACAGGAAACACAATCATAAATCTCCTAGCCATAGGCATGCAGATAGGTCAATTGGCCATGACCAATAAAAACAACAGCAATTCGTAATTCAGCCAGGCCTAGCTGTCGTTGCTCTGTGCTGTTTGCACATGAACAGGCATAGTAAACTGTTTAGTTAAATTAACTAGTTGTGTCTGAACAGCTACTAGGGACCTGAGAACTTGTAAGAATGATAACCACAGGCAATAATATTTCTTGAGAGTTGAAAATGATACAGCATTTCAGGATATAATGCTTGATTTTAAAGCATGTACTATTTTTCACGCAACAGAAATAGCGGATACTGTTGTCTGCCCACCATAGTAAAAATAGCATTTGAAAAAGCAAACAAACAAATAACAGCAGCCAGAAAACAAATAAGAGTAATATAATACTATTGGAATTTCAGCAGTTACCAAATAAGTGCTGAGCCTCAAGGGAATAACAAGAGCTCCCTCTGAAGGTTAAAGTAACAATGAGATTTGTGGCTCCTTTAAAACTAACAAATATGCTGCAGTATATACTTTTGTGGACCAGAATCCAGTTTATCAGATGCATGGAATGTTACTCTCAGTTGGCAGATATATATACCCACTCATGTACACATTAATATGCATACCCCTATAAGCACAAGTTCAAAGCCCATGAGGAATCATGGGATATGGGCGGGTCTGTCTGAAAAATTATTCCCCTTATTGCAAGAGCATGAGATTGCTGGGCTACAGAACCAACAGTGAAACTTTCTTACCTACCGAGTTCTAAATCTCAGCACTCTTGAATAGAAGTGCAGTAGCACTATAACCACTGACATGCTCTCTCCTCAACAGTAGGCATATACACCATATAAATTTGCCAACTCTTAAATGGGAAATTTCAGGGAAGACCTATATAGAATGCATTACAGTAGTATACTTAGTGTAGTATGGATAAAGGTTGCCAGATCTGCTGAGTCAAGGTAGAGGGCCATTTTCTGGGCTAAACTAAGTTGGAAAGGTTTGTTTATGAAGTCTACATGGCGTATTTATTCATTTTATTTATTTAATTGCTATACCACCCTTCCCCAAGGGCTCAGGGCAGTCTACAACATACAACATACATTTAATAGCAACATAAATATATTAGTTAAAATTAAACTATTACAATGATTGAAATCATTACTATTGCAGTATTTATTGAGGCCTAGGAGCCTGCCACCCTTCCTGAAAGTGGGGGGTCAATAAGTGTTAAGCCAAGATGCAAAACATCATCAGGACCTCCTCTCCACCCGCTAGTAGTGGGAGGGAGGGGGGGGAGTTGAGCTGCCATTCTTGCCATGCCGGCAATATTGGCAATGTTATTATTGTTTTATGGGGTTTTAATGGGGAATTGCGATATTGTTACCCGCCACGAGCCGCAAGGGAGTGGCGGGCTATAAATCTAATAATAATAATAATAATAATAATGCTCCTATGGCAGCAGATGGAAGGCCAGTATATTGATGTTCAATGAGCCTCAACCGTAGGCCTGGTGGAACAACTCTGTCTTGCAGGATCTGTGGAACTGTTTTAGGTCCCACAAGGTCCTGATCTTACTTGGCAAAGTGTCCCACCAGGCCAGTGCCAGGACTGAGAAAGCTGGTTGACACCAACTTTATCTCTCTGGAGCTGGGGCCCTTTAGCAGGTTTTGTGTATTGGAGCATAAGAGCCTTTTAGGGGCATAGGGAAGTAGAGGGTCCCACAGTAATGCTGGAATCCAATAGGATCCCTAGATTCTTAAATGAGTCAGCAGAGAGTCATCTGAATGACATCAAAAGCGAGAAGTATGATGTCATTCAAGACCTCAAGCTCCCCCCCTGGCATTACTTCTGTCTTGTCAGTTTTCAGTTTCAATTTGGTCATTTTCAGAAATTTCAACACAGCAGTAAGGCAGCAGCTGCAGACCATTCGACCACATATCCAGGGGATTTGGAAAGGTGACATGTTGATAAGATCCAGTTCCAAAGCGCAGAAGGACCACTCTTAAAAGATTTACAGAGAAGCTAAATAACACTGTCTACTCACATTGGCTATGGCTCTCCTGGGTCTTGTGCACAGCCTTTCACATAGCCTGCTACCTGATCCTTTTAACTGGAGCTACTAGGACTGAACCCCAGGACCATCTGTATACCCAGAAGATGATGCACCACGGAGTTTTGACCCCTCCCCCTGGTCATTAATCCAGACTTTAGATATGGAAGAACAAGGTGACACTCCTTGATCTTTATCAAAACTTTACCAGTAACATGACACTCTTTGATCTTTATCAGAACAATCAAGTTAGGCTTGGCTCTCTGGCTAGAACAATGAAGAGACAGAGCCCAGCTGCTACCTTGCCAAAGATTACCTCATCCAGTTCTGCAGCATCCCTTGCAATTCCACATATCCTTCCTCACTCAGCAGGAGCCCAGTCTGACGTACATTTTTTTTAGCATAGTGTTGTAAAATGCAATCTAATTCATGCAAATGATCAATAATTACAGTAATAGACTTTTTTTCTTCAGCTCAGATACAGCAGATCTCAGCATGAAGAATCCTTATCTGCTGAAAACAGCTGAAAAATAATAGGCTTTAGTAATAAGGCAGCATTTCAGCACACTATGCATGACCTTTGAATCAGTGTAATTCTCTGTCGTATGATGGGTGGCATCGCAGCTAAGGGTTGCTTGTGACTGATCCTGTCCCCAATAAATTATGTAGGGGATTTGTTCAGAATCCCAATTCTGCCCAGTTGTTTTCTTCTCTCATCTTTTACAAGAGACTGTTGCAGCAAAAAATAAATAAATAGGAGTCCTTGGAGCTCCTTAAAAACTAACCATTTTGTGCCCCAGCATAAGCTTTCACAATGTTATGGCTTTGCCCATCATTCAGTATATACTTCTGAAATGCAGAAGGAAAGTGGGTGAAAACATACTACAAATGGGTCCCTGAGTCTTCTGACCTTGGTAAATTCTTTGACACCTGCTAAACTGTCTACTTCAATCTAATCTCCTCTGAAGGCAAATAAAAATTGCATTGCCAAAGGGAATTGCTATGAGACATGAGATAAAGTAATTTCTGTCATGAGCTGATTTAGCATCACCCTGAGATGGTTCAATTTCATCAGAGGAGAGAGAGAGAGAGAGATCAACTTTTGGGAACCCTCCATAGCAATGCAACATTTCTATACAATTATGCTCAGATTTGGAAAAGAGACCTCAATATGAAATGTAAAGATGAGGAGGGTGCAGATAATGAACAGAGATATTACCATTTACAGGCAGTCGATACAGAATAAACAACTATTTGAGGGAAAGAAAATGATTCAGTTTAATCATTGCGGGGGGGGGGGTCTGAAAGTTGCAGGGTAAAACGTATGGTTCATATGATGAAGTAACAAGTCTCTTCTCATTTCCCAGGCCATGTTAATAGATGACTGCAACACCTGTTTACTGAAGAACAACTTGAAACTAACAACCCTTCCAAATTGTCAGGACAGCTCTTCATTTCTGTCATTTAAGGCTGCTGCAAGCTCACAGCTCCTGTCCACGCAGAGCACAGGCTGACAGAGAACCCTAGTTTTTATTGCTGTTATGACTTCACTCTAGCTTACAGTCTTCATGCACCCAGGACAGGAGATGATTGGGTTGTTGTCCATATTGTGTATGTTCAGCCTGTTTTATCACGAGACCCTCTTCCCACCAATGACAATAATTGTATAGAAAATTAGCTGCACCCCCCATGACTAACATTTAAATACATCCTCCACATGAACAGGGACCAGTTGCATGGTCCATTCCCAGAGAAATGGAAGCCTCCCTTCTTTCAGGGTGCCAGTCATGTCCTGCCTCATTCATCACCCAATCCATGTTCAAGCTATTTACAGAGAAGTAATTCTTACAAAACTAGACTAGCACTTTAAAAAATAACCAAACATACAATTATTCTAATACCAAAATGGCTAAGTAGAGGAACCATTTGTTGTTGTTGTTGTTGTTGTTGTTGTTGTTGTTCAATGTATTGCCCACCACTCCTGGAACCGGTTCGTGGTGGGTTAAAAATGTCCAGTAAAACCCCATTAAAATGGACAGCAAAAAATTACAATAAAAACAGAACATGGCAGTAAAACTTCCCTAACCTCCCCCCCCTCCCCCATAGGGTGAAACAAAGAGGGTCATGATGACAATTGACTGCTGAGTAAATGGGGAGGGGCGCAGATCTTCCTTGCTACCCCCAGCCTCAACCGTAGACCTGGCAGAAGAGCTCCATTTTGCAGGCCCTGCGGAATGCTGCAAGCTCCCAGAGGGCCCTCAACTCACCAGGGAGCTCATTCCACCAGGTCAGGGCCACCAGGTGCACTTCCCTGGGGCCAGGAATGACCATTACATTTTCACCCACAGAGCATAAGGTTCTGCAGGGGACATAGGGGAATAGGCAGTCCCTCAGGTATGTAGGTCCCAGACCACACAAGGCCTTAAAGGTTAAAACCAAAACCTTGAACCAGATCCGGACAGCAACTGGTAGCCAGTGCAGCTGCCTCAGCACTGGCTGGATATTTAGGCACTAGACTTGTTGACAGACCTATCCTCTAGGAATCTGTCAAAATCCCTTTTAAAACCATTGAAGCCAGTGGCCACTGCTACAACCTGAGACAGCTAATTCTGTAAATATGTGTTGTTGTGAGAAAGTAATGTCTTCATGCAGTGTTACCAGAAATGCACTTATACACATGTCCTGTGTATGGTAACGTAACAAAATGGATTGTTTGCCACTGTTTATGAGGTTACACCCTTAAGAACTCCAAACAGACACAGATAGCTATAGTAAAAATAGTAACAATCTTTATTAGAAGGAAAATAATAAAATCAAAAATATATCTAGCACAATAGCAGTCAAACGGATAGGGAAAAATAGAGTAGGGAAAAGGAGTTTCAGTATAATTACTGGTCTCAATGAGCAGGGAGGCAGAGAAATAGGTCAACACAGCCAGTGCATAGGGGGCTCTGAATGGATCTGAATCAAAAGAGGTTTATAGGTTTGGGGGAGAAAGGGGGCCATGCTGAGCTCGTGATGGGGCCATGGTGAGTGCATGATAGAATTTCCCATGGGTAAGAAAAGGCCTAGCCAGATCCATGGATGGATGTTAATGGGTCTCAACCTTTTTGGTGCAGTGACCCCAACTTCAGTGGCAGCAGTGGTACATACATGTAGGCCGGCGGCATGTACATGTGTGGGTGCAAGTGTGCATGCGTGTGTATGTGCACAACAACTGAGGTGGCCAGTGCCATGGCTCTGTTGCCTCCACCTGCTACTGCAGCCCGCTGCTTCCACCCACCACTGCCTGCCGCCGCCCTCTGCCTGCTACTATCACCACCCGCCTCTGCCCGCTGCTGCCTGCTGCTGCCCACCTCTGTGGTTGAAGCCAGTGCTAGTGCTAGTAGAATATCAGATGGGGCTCTCCCCTGGAAGATATGCTACCACACCAGTCTATTGGCATGGTTGGTTGTCACACCCGTCTCCTAGCCATCCCGGCTGTTAGTGGGGGCTGTTAAGATAGATTGTTTCTATTTCCACCACACTGTTTTATATTTTTCTATTCTTTTACAGGGTATTAATGGGGTTTTTAATTGAGGATTGTATTATTGTGTTGAACTTTGTATGCAACTCTACTATTACTGCTGCTGCTGCTATTATTATTATTATTATTATTATTATTATTATTATTATTATTATTATTAGTGACATAGTTAAGTTTCAGAACTGGGAGGACTGGAGACAAAGAGTTTGTGCCTACGCTACCATTGGAAGGCATATTTTGATGGAAGAGAAAGTACCAAGAAGACCCTTCCTAGGGGGATTTAGAAACCAATTTCAAGGGCACTATAGAGATGACTGGGAAGCATTTTATCCAGATTTTTATGGGGAATTTTTGTTTGTTTTTCTGAGTCTTCTCTGAACAAGCTGGAAAGAATACATCTTTTCTGAATATTTATTTTATCTTTATTTATTATTTATCATTGTATTTATTAACTGCACACTCTCAGCCAGCTGACAATAAAATCATATATAAACAATACAGCGCTGACGTTTCATCCAAGAATGCCAGGATCTGGTCCGCAACAGCCCTTTCAATTACCTTTCCCAGAAATGCAAGATGTGAGTTGGTGTGGTAACTGACAAGGTTACACAGATCCAGTGATTATTTCCTAAGTAAGGGCTGAACCACAGCCTCCCTGAGTCCCTCAGGGGATTCAATAGATAACACTGCAAGATTTATAATTTCCAAGAAGGGGATCCTTCAACATTTTCATATAGATCATCTTCTTGATTTTTATAATTATCCTCACAGTGCACTTATCAACATCCCTATGGAAATGCATCTTAAAAACCAAACACTGTGTGAGTAAAGTGAAGATCCAAGGAAAGAATAAAACTAGCAGGGGAGAGGAAAGAAGGAAAGAGCATGCAAACAAGCTCAAAACCATAGACAGAGACACAAATAGGAAAGTGCATCAACCAGGAAGGAAAGAGCATCCCTCTTTCCCATCTCCAAGGCTCACTGTCACCTACACTTCACCCACGATCCTTGCCAAGAATCTGCCCTATCTCATTAAAACCAATGAAAAGCATGTAAGAATGGAAGGAAGATTTCCATATACTTCTGTGGTACATAACCTGCTCCTAGTGCATGAAAGATTTATAAGCAAAATTCCCTACTGTTTGACAATAAAGAAGAAGCTGGCTGGCTGGCTACCAACCATAAATTGTTTCCTCCTTTCAACAAACATATATGTAAAACAGATCATTGTTAGAAAGCAATTGTTTTCTTTTACCAGTTATTATAATGTTAAATTATGAAATAATCAATTACAGTTTTTTGAGTTCAAGAGTCTGAATAGTTTAATTTTGACTATGCATTCATTTGCATTTGACTATGCATTCATTTGGTATAAAACTGGTATAAATCCAATGATTTTTTTTTAAATATATGTATTGGAAACATTTCATTAGTCATTTGTTTCCACCTTCAAAGACTCATCCAATGGTTCTGCCAGAAGCCTAGGGCTGCTGCCTCTGAGAAATCATTCTTATTCATCAAGAGTTTATTCTATACATATTGCATGCATTTCAGTGAAAACGATGGGAACCTTGCAGAACACACAACATATAATATAGATGCTGAACCATGGAGATGATTCAGTTCAATAAAGAACAAACTAAGCCTGATGGTTAAACCAGTCCTTATGTGTGTCACATGGGTGAACATGGGGGAAGGGATCCGAAATCACTGCTCTATGTCACTTAAGCTACTTCTCTCAGATGCCAACTCCATCTTGGGATATTCTTGATGGCTGGGGACAAAGCCTTGTGAAGGTGGAGTTTGAGGAGAAGAGGGAGTGGGACAGGAATGTGATGCCTCTGAAGCTACTATTTTTTCCACAGCAACTGATGTCTAGATTCCAGAGATCAGAGAACTCAATTTATGAATAAAAGGAGTGGAAGCATGGCAACTCTATCCACCAGCCCAAAACATTCTGAGTATCAAAGACAGGCTGGGAATAATTCCATTCATCAACAGTGTGTTGAACATTCACCGTAATGTTGTTGTAAAATGAGCGCCTTTATTGTTTAGCAGGGCAGGTATATGAACAACAAATATGGCTGCCATTTCAATTCTGCTTTGACCTTCGAAAAGGCTTTTTAAAAGGTATATATTGGTCTCTCTTCCATTTATTATTTTGGTTTCTCTCCTGCTCCCAATAGACAAGTACTGGACATTATTCTTCCCTCCCCAACACTGTCAGACATGCAGTAAGTCCTGCAGTTGCCCTGGCAGTACAAATATCAAAAATGAAGGTAGGGGCTGTGGCTATGCCAGTCCTCAAAAGAACCAGATGTCATACAGCACGTTAGAGGGCAGCCAACCTAACAATATGGATTATACAAACAAGCATACCTGCTCACACTAACCACTATGATTTTAATTATGGTTAATTAGAAACTCTGTGATGTAATACCTCTAAATTCCAGAAGGTGGGAATAATCAATAAAGAAATGCCAATTGTGTATTTTCTACAGGTTACCTCCAGATGCATTGATAGGTTCCTCCATTGTGCCCTGTAGGGCTTTTTCATGCTTTGTTTCATTCCTTTGGACTTGCACTCCTGCTTTCTATTCTCCTAAGCTGTGGATTTTAACTCACTTATAAACATAGTCACAAAATAATAGACCATGTACATTCCACCCAACAGCCAAAATGGACTAGAATATTTTAACAGGCCTTTTGAACAGCCCAAGGGTACAACGTGGGAAGAGTTTATTGAAGTTTTTACATAATAGGCTAGATTTTATCATGAGATTTTCTTAGGAGGTAAGTCATATTGAACTCAATAGAACTTACTTCTGAACTTACTTCTGGCTATACTTACTTCTGATTGCACTGTGAATGAATTAATTGGTGGATTATTCATAATAATTTTTAATGCAATTGTTTTCAATTGTATCCCTGATGAGTCAGGAAGAATTTATCAAGTTAAATGATTTTTAATCCAACTACATACAAAAAACTCTGTAGGTGAGTTTGGCCTTGAAGTTATATATTGGGGCCTCATTAAAAATAAGCCCTTCAAATCTTCCCCCTTCAAATCTTGCAGTACACATGGCCTCGACCAGGACCAGGGCCTTTTCAAACCTAGAATCAACCTTGTGGAATGGGCTCCAAAAATAGCTGAAGTCTCTGGTGGAGCTGTCAGTGTTCTACAAGGCCTTTAAAACGGAGCTCTTCCACCAGGCATTTGGTTGAGGCTAGGCTAGAAAGAGCGGCTCCCTCCCTGTACAGGCCTGGCAAGGCCTGTTCGGCCAGATATCGCCTGAAATCGCCCCGCTGGAAGGCTGTCGGCTATGTGAAATGGGGTTCGGGGTTGGAAGTGGGGATGTCCTGTAGATCAATATTTTTACCACCAGCTTGGATTGTTGTGTGTATTGTTTTATGTGGGGGTTTAGATTTTTATGTGAACCACCACAAGCCAGCTAGACCCAGGAGTGGCAGTCAACAAGTACAAAAATTAATTAATTAATTGTTTTATCTAGCCTTAGTTTCAGTAACTTCCAGGAACCCTGCCAGTTCGTTTCTTTTAATGTAAAAAGCTGTCCAAAGATTAGAAAACTCTGCATTTTTCCTAATTCACTTGCATTTTCAAATGACAGAGATGTTATAATGTAAAGCTAGTGTAGGTTCCCCTATTTAATTACAATTATATCTGATAATGGTTTTCTGGCTTTCTTAATGACTTATAATTAGAAAATAGTTGTAAATACGTGATTAGATATACTCTCACAAATGATGTAATTAAAATAATTATGCAAATTATGTAAATGTTGATCAGTCAAGCAAAAATTTACATGAGGAGGTTAATACAGTATAACAACATTTATTCCATGTATGGACAGCATGGGCGCTCACATTCTCTATTTCACTGATGATATTTCAGTAGAAAATGAGAATAAATAAGGTGTACCAGAAGCAATATCACATTACAGAAAGTAATACAGATGCACAAATAAGGGAAATGAAACATGGAGATGTGAGAGCATTGTAAAACAATCAACAAAATTATACAGCCAACTAACACTGTCCAAATGCAAGGTAAATTGTAGGATGAGGCAAGGTGAACTCCATGTTGTCTTGTGATAAAGTGGCCTATCACTGTTTTGCTGTATTCCCAAGACCTGATTTGCAAAGAAGGTAAAAATTTTATATCACCGTCACTGACCTGTTCTTCTCAGGTCTTTGTGAAGGCATATGGAACAATATGGACTTGATCATTCATTCATTCATTCATTCATTCATTCATTCATTCATTCATTCATTGACCACCCCTATTGGCACAGCTGTCTCAGGGCAGTTTCCAACAATCTTAAAATTGAATAACAGAACAATGTTAAAATAGAATAACAGTTAAAATCAATTAAACCGGATAAAATAGGTTAACAGTTAATTTACTACACAGTGATCCCCAATTAGTTATTCTGGTTTGGGGGAAGCAGTGAACTAATGGGATTGCAGTAGGGAGGCCCATATTGGTTATACATTTTTATTCGTCTAAACTGGCATCAACCATAGTCTCCATCTTGGAGTCCCTATGGAACTGTGTTAGTTCCGTTAGGGCCCCAATGTCATTCGGTAGTTCATTCCACCAGTTTGGGGCCAGGGCCAAAAAGGCTGAGGCCAGTCAGACCTCTTTTGGGCCAGGGATTACTAGGTAATTTGCTGCTGTGAAGTGAAGTACCCTCTGGTGACATATTCACATAGGCAGTCCCTTATATATGCAGGACTCAGACCGCATATGGCAGCCTTTCTCAACCTTTTTATCATTGAGAAACATTCCTCAGGCTTTGAAGTGATGCAATCGTACAGAATATGGTTGGGAAGCACAACTGTGTACATGCCCACCGAGGGCCCCTCCCCTTCCTATCCCCTCCAGGCCCATCATTGACCATTTTGAGAGGGAGGGTCAGGTCAACATGACCATATATGGTTATATCACCCAATAAGTGTTTAACAAACTTTTAAAACTTTCAACATATTTATAAATGATTTGGATGAGGGATTATATGGGGTCTGGGCTTTGCATATCTGAAGAAATATATTTCCCTATATATCCTCTGGAATGTATTATGCTTGGCTAGCTCCAATTTGCTGGTGATTCCTAGCCCTAAAGATGTATGCCTTGTCTTAGCCTGGTGGAATGAGTTCCCTGTGGAGATCTGGGTCCTGACACAGCTGTCAGAGTTCCACAGGTCCTGCAAGAGTTCCACAGGTCCTGGCCTATGGCTGAGATCAGGGCAGTCCAAAGTTATATCCGCCTCCCTCTGCCTTCTCTTTCTTGGCATACACATTTTTATTAATAATATTATGTCTCATTCATCTGCTATACAAGAAGTGGGACCCAAGAGGACAAGCCTTCTAGGAAGACTGGAAAAGGGGCAAATGGACCCCTCACCATCTCATTTACCCACTCAAAGGCTTTAAAGGTACTTCCCGCTACAACACAATATACATTTTGAAAATCTGCTCCTATGTAGGAATTAGGGCTACTGCTATAAATGAGACAAGAAACAATGGCCCATCCCACAAGAAAAATCTTATTCCTCAATAATCAACCGAAACAAATTCAATAGAAACCCAAGAGAATTATGCTTTCATCAGTCAACGTGGTTACAACACATTCTCAGTGGGAGGTTCCACCAGCCTCCTGTAATGCTCTATGTTTATTGTTATGGTAATGGTACATGTCTTCCAGCCAGGACACAGAAGGCGGCACTACTGAGATAAATGAGTTTGCTGAAACTGTCGAGCCGAGAAATGAGAGCCTTGTTGCAAGTCAGGCAGCCAATCAGCAATGACACAGCTTTTCTGAGGATCTTAAAATCCTGGATGTGTAACGTTACAGATGAGCTATGTTTGCAATATAACCAGGGTTTTTTCCTCCCTTCCTAAGGTAGCAAGCCCAGCAATTTAAGCAATAAAAAGTGCTGAGGTAGAAAAACAACTCATTCTGCCCCTGGGATGCTTTGCAGATTACTACTGACAAGACAAATTCCACCATTATACAATACACCAAGCAACCAAAGACCTCCCCCTCTTCCTTCCTCTCAGCCACAACCAATAAAAATACATTTTTAGGGCTTTTCCTTGACTTCATATGCAACGTTTTTCCTAAAGAATACTGGCAAAGAAGGCTAAAGTTTTGCAGATTCTGAGTTCAGTTATCTGTATGTCCCAAGGTATCCTGGCAATGATATAAGAAGAGGTATGCATCTTCTTATGGCTTCTGTGGTCCACTTCACAGAATAGTAACCGTTACATGTACTGATTGTAGCTGCTGATGCAATGGTTATGAACTTCCATTTGTCCTGGATTCTGTGGTATACCATAAAGGCCATTCTCCAAGGCTGCTGTTTCCTCCAGGGAACTGATCCCTGTAGTATAGAAATCGTCATTTCAGAAGAACTCCAGGCTGCCTCCAGAGATTGGTAGCCCTAGCCAATGCCATATAGAGAA
The DNA here is from genome assembly GCF_049243985.1 of Paroedura picta. Classification (NCBI taxonomy): domain Eukaryota; kingdom Metazoa; phylum Chordata; class Lepidosauria; order Squamata; family Gekkonidae; genus Paroedura; species Paroedura picta. The sequence continues at coordinate 34,510,191 of NC_135374.1, read as the reverse complement.
ACAGTAATGCAAAAAAGCATATCCATGGCTTATGCACATTGAACTGAAGACAGCATATTTTATGAACTAGGGCAAATTGTGAGTGAGCAGACAGGAAGGAATGTGCCAGGGTTTGTCTCTTGCGACCCTTCCTTGCATACCCAGGGAATTGCTGATCACCATTTCAGGATGGTAGGTGAATTGCCTCCAGGCCATGCTGGATTCTGGAGATTTTTGGTGGGGGGGATCACTTGGGCATGAAATTGGGATCACTGTGGGTAGGCAGGTAGTTGTGAATTCCTGCATCGTCCAGCAGGTGGGACCAGATGACCTTGGAGATCCCATCCAACTCTATGATTCTATATATACACACAGGAAACTCATTTTCCTTTGGTTTGTTAAAAATTTACAAGTTCAGAGTTTCAAGCAGGGCACCAGTGGTTTATTTATTTAGTTATCCTAGTATGTGTAGTTTAACCAGGAGATCCAAAGATTGTCTGGAAGCGAGGCATGGGACATGCAGAGGTGGTTTGCCATTTCCTGCCTCTGCATCATGACCCCACGAAACTACCACCAAATCCTTGGAGGTCTCTCATCCAAATACTTGAAAGGGTCAGCCCTGCTTAATTTATGATATCTGACAGGATTGGCCTTGCCTTGGCTATCGAGTGGTTAAGGCTCATCTTGGGCAGCAACTGCTATGCTGAAAGTGGTCATGAAAATAGGTCCTGTTTATTTGAAAGGGATTTTTTAAAGAAATGGGGCAATTACTTCAATGAATTTACTGGGAGCAACAAAGCTGTCTGGAGGGCATTAAGTGCAGTATATCATTTGCAATGTCACCTGCCGGAGAAAGTGTGCCTGCTTTCAGCATGTAAAAACCACTCTTTCTACAACTGTAAGATGTTTTCCTACAAACTCTACATTATTGATGAGGAACTCAGACTTACAGCAATCTCTTTCAGACTGTTAAAACTGATGACCTTAACTAAAGCACTCACTTCAGATGCATTAAGTATTGATAGAAACATAAACTGACAATACAGTTTAGAGTGGATTTTCTTTACACTGCTGTTTAACGGCAGTTCACCTTTCCATGCTAGCATTTACAGAGATGGGAGTCCTGAGCCCAATAATGAAAAATGCCTCCTTGGACAAAATTCGTATACCTGAGGATATTTGGAGTAGACACAACTGCTTACTTCCCTCAACGCTGTCACATTATCACTTTCTGGCCATTGTGACTGATTAGAGAGGACGAAGTGTTTAAGCTGTGTCGGCATTGTCTCCAGAATCTTTATTTGCCATTCTCCCACTTCAAACAAATGCAACCCAAGTTTAGAATCACAAAAAGTTTCTTTAACAGGGGCAAAAGAGCTTAAGGCCATCTTATTGCTGCACCACTTGTGAGTATGCAAATATTTATTTGCACGCAACTTTGTTTGGTGTAGTGGTAAGGAGTGCGGACTTCTAATCTGGCATGCCGGGTTCGATTCTGCACTCCCCCACATGCAACCAGCTGGGTGACCTTGGGCTCGCCACGGCACTGATAAAGCTGTTCTGACCGAGCAGTGATATCAGGGCTCTCTCAGCCTCACCCACCCCACAGAGTGTCTGTTGTGGGGAGAGGAATGGGAAGGTGACTGTAAGCTGCTTTGAGCCTCCTTCGGGTAGAGAAAAGCGGCATATAAGTACAAACTCTTCTTCTGGGCTGTACCATACACATAGTCTTTAAAGTGTATCAGTGCATATTTTTATTTTTAAAGACTTTCTGCCAGAGAATTGCCTTTGACTGGAATGCATGTTGCAAAAGCAGGATTGTGCCTCGAAATCTGCTGCAAAGGAACTGGAGACAATGGGGAGGGGGGCGGGAATCAATGTTATCACCTCACTATGTATTCCCTATGATGCAGTATCTTTCCCCACATCACCTGTTGTCCTCTACAGACAGACAAAGCTTCTTCTTCTTCTTCTTCTTCTTCTTCTTCTTCTTCTTCTTCTTCTTCTTCTTCTTCTTCTTCTTCTATATGAGAGCATCCTGAGCTCCATCATGACTTTGCAAATATCTCCCTAGAAACTTAGGAGGGTTTCCAAAAGGGACACTTAGTCTATTCTTAGACTAAGCTAATTAACGTGAAGCTGTGTTAATGGCTGGGACACTCACTTCTCCTGGTTCTAGACCATATATGCTTATATTTCACACCTTCTTATGATCCCCCACCAGTAGATCAGTAGGATCGTTGTCCCCTGCGGGATGAGGAGAATAGGTAGTTAACGGCTTTTTTTGGCTGCCGTCTTGGTATTAATTGGTATTAATAGAATTTTATGAAATTACGGGGGGGGTATTTTTATTCTTTTATTGCTTGTAAACCACCGTGAGCCCAGTTGGGAAAGGCGGTATATAAATTAAATAAATAAATAAATTGTTATAATCAATAGAATGAACATATATACTAGGCACCTATGCCAAAGACACAAATCACTTTGCTTCCAAACAAGAGGGATGAATCAATTTTAAGACAACACAAAAAAAATCCCCCTAAAATACCATGGATTCCTCCCGCCCTTTTGTATGTGTCCAAGAGTAGGACCAATGGCCCTTGCTGAATCTTTTCAGCTTCCACTATAAAACTTCCACCCATTGAAATCAGGCTGACAGATCAACATCTCAATTTGTGTATGATCCCCTCCCCCAAAAAATCCAGTTTAATGCCATATTTTGTGATGGTCCCTTGACTTGACACACCAGTTAACACACCTCACCCAAAGCCAGAATTTTCAAGGAATTCATCAGAAAGGACAGGTTCAACTGGAGATTCCAGTGCTGATTAAGCACTTTTACCCTTCATCTATCTCGAGGTAAACCAGATTGCTGTGGCCATTTACACGAAGAATCAATTGCCGGAGTTGGAGTAACATTATCATTGCAGTATGGCTCATGAAACTGAATACGCCCTTGAAATGTAATCAACAGCCCATTCAATGTCTTCTTGATCCCTAGAAGAAACTCAATACCAAGACCAATCTGCAATGAGTGGTTTTGCGGCAAATAAACACCCTTTTGTTCACTCAGCTAGTGGCTAATTGCCAATTTGTTTCATGGACAAAACCTGACACTCCAGTACAGCTATTAAGATGGAAACTTTTTTTTTTAAATCCATCCATCCTTAATCCTCAAGCAAGGTTATTCTAGCAAATTCCTATCTTGCCCTATCTTCTGATGAGAATTTCATATATTTCCATTGGATTAAATTCACTCACACACACAGACACACACAAATCAAAAGCAAATCTATTCCAAACATGTAAGGGCTCTAACAAAAGCCAAGCATTGATCATTATGACTGAATAGGATTCCAAATGGACCTTCATTGGTAACGTGATAACAAAATCAGTTATTCAGTCAAAGCATCCTTTTTTTGCACTGCTTTTCTGTCCCTTTTGTACCTGGATATAAAGATCAGAGCCATCTATCTGAATGAGATTTGGAATTCGGATGGAAACAATAAAAGATATTAAACGCTTTCTGTCCCTCCCAAATTTGTATTCATCCCCTCCTTTTGTCAGAGCTGTAATCACACTCCCGCCTGTATTCAATGGATTTATGCAAACAAGGCCTCCTCTGTCAAAAAAAATCAGAGCCAGCAAATGCAGTCACAGCCTGCTTAGCCGTGTCAGTTATTGTCCCTGAAAGAAGATGCAACTGGGCATTTTGACATGTGTCAGTTTTATTTATGGATCAGACAGTCTTACTGGAGTTTGGTATCACCCCAGTTGCTGAAGCATAGGATAGTCTGCTTCTGTTCAATTGAGCAAAACAAAAAAAGGTGAAAGAGATTGAAAGACTATTTGAAAGTGACAATAATAAAGAAATTCCTCGACAGAACTGAAAGACAAACGTTTGCTTTCGTGCAAATAGAGTATCATGTATCTTATGCCATGAGAATGCAGTTGTATAGGGATGGTGTTCATAATTGAACTTCGACTTTCCATCTATATTTCGTTGGTGTCTTTTATCATCTAATTCACAATACTCTTTTATGCCTGCATCAGGGAAATGGGCCTCCCTAAGTCCTCTATTCAGGCTTTAGACAGAGGCATTTATTAAATGCTCAAGAAACCCCTGGGTTAGCCAGAACTAGTTGGCAGACATTATACCATGGTGGCCAAGATCTGCTTCCCTCTGGGTCTTTTCCCAAGAAATACTATACTGCACACAAGTCTCCACTTCCACTTGTTTTATATACCTGGTCATTGTCTCAGCATACCTATCCATCTGGAAGAACAATTCCTAATCTTTTCAGTGACCCACAAATCCAAATTTACTTGGTATGGTGACCCAACCAAAGCTAGCCCAAGGTTTTTTGGTACCCTGCGCAAATTACAACCCTCAACATTCTGTTTTCTACAACAACTAGTCATATGCTTCTGAGAAACCAACAAAAAAAGGGCCCAGCTGCCCCCACTATAAATCCTAAGCATGTGGCATTTCAACATACAGAGCCTTTGCATATGGAGGATACATTCCAGCCTTTAACCACTGTCTTCCTCTCCAGTGTTGTAAACCACCCTGAGACAGCAGGTCCAATAGGGGCAGGTTATAAATCTAATCCCCCCTAAGATTCTGAGAAGAAACTCCCTCTAGTAACCATCAGGACATGTTTTACTTGATCAACATGTATATACAGGTGGTTTTTTTTAAAGTACCACTTAATGTATAACATGGAAGGTACTGTTTCCAGGCTCAGATTTTGGTTTCCAAAATACAAAAGAGAGCAATGGAAAGGGCAGAGGTCTCCATAAGGGATGGCTGTCCCACAGCTTACTTGCAAAGGCTTTGAGATCCACTTTGGGGTTCCAGTCCACAGGTTGGAAAGCAGTGAGCGAAAAAATATCAGCCCACGCTTCTGAAAGCTGAATGAATATGCTGCCATGATATTAACAAGATTCTCTTCTAGCAGTCTCAGGCAGGCACAAAACTAGAGGCTTTTGAAACCGCCCTCCCTCCCCAGTGGGTTGTCAAACGTGCTGCCATTCATGGATGGTACCTATGAGCTGTTTGGTTGCTATAATTTCCACAGGCCCAATCAAGTCATCCAAAATTTTGCTGTCTCTGAAGTGTGTAAAACTTTACATTGTGTATACACATTCACTGAGCGTACAGTCAGGTTTGGGACAATATTGTATAATTTGGTGCATGGAAGATGTCATTTCTGTGGACATTGCGGCAGCTCTCCATTGCGGCTGCTCTTTCTGATCATTAGAAATGAGATCCATGCAGAGGACCAGCTGCTTGGGATAGTGGGCTGGAGTGAGGAAAGATGGGGGGGGGGATTTAAAAAATCACTTCTTCCTTTTCCACAAGCACAGCTCCTGTGTGGGAAGGGGACAATCTCATCCCTTTGCCCCTCTTCATTCCAGCCCTTCAATCCTCATAGTTGTTTCTCTTCATGAATTCTGCAATCCCAGGAATGATCTTCCTGGTTGAAGCAATGGAAAGGGACACAGAAAATGGTGCGCCTTCTGCTTACAAATAGCTGGACATTGCCTTCTGCATTTGCAGAGCGGCTTCTTTCTGACCTGGCAAGCTTTTCAACCCTGGTGGTCACACACAACTTCCCATACAGTTCTCTTCCTGACTCCTCTCGCCAGGCTTCATTTAGGCTGCGTACCCCCAGCCTTCTCCATTTCAGTGACCTCACTGAAGTCCAATTCAAGTGAGTAGCCATGTTGGTCTGAACCAGCACAATAAAACAAAACCAGAGTCCAGTGGCACCTTTAAGACCAACAAAGATTTATTCCAGGTGTGAGCTTTCTAGTGCAAGCAGGTGTAGTGGCTGTACTTTCTCTTCATAGATCTAATTACCAATAAGATATAAGATACCAATAACATGCCGTACCCATCCAGAGTCCCATGCCTATTGACAAAGCATTTCTCTAAAAAGACATTCTTGGGTGCCTTTGGCTAGTCATAGGGAGCACTATGTAGATTCGTTGGTGCAATGTTGGTACAATTTGTTGGTGCAATGATTCACACCCATCATTTTAGCTCCATTGCTAAAGGCCTGGGAATTGAGCATCCATTTAGTACTAAAAGCCAAAACAGATTTCTAACAAGGATCTTCAAAGACAAATGGTTACTTTACATTGAAGTATTGAGCTCTTAGGAACACTTTGGCCTGTTTTCAATGGACTATGTACATTGCATTATCTTTCTGTTATAAAAGGAAAACAATCATAAACTTGTAACCAGAGATGACGCTGAAAGGTGTAGGAGTACATTAAATGCTGCTGAATTTTATAAAAAGATGCCTTCTTGTGACAGTTTAAGAGATTCATTTCCCAGTAAATAGAATAAAAGACAGAGCACAGAACCCATCATTTTAATGTGGCAAAAGCTTCAGAGGGCATTTGTTTGTTCCTGTTTCCTGTACCACGTGGTTTGGCTGCTGCCCAGCAGCTCTGCCCCACCTAAATCCCAGATCTCTTTTCTGTTTCTTTTCTTTTTCTGCAACCAATAACCGGTGACAGAAATGAATACATCCAGTTTCGTATTAAGCCTGGTTGAAGGCTTGCATTTCCGGGAGGCAGGAGAACCCAACAGAGGTTGATGCCCGGAGGGGTCACTCCATGTTGCCTCCCCCCTTTTTCAGCCAGGCATTATGTCCAGGATTCTGGGCTGGATAGCCAAAGCAACCTGTTGAGGGACAGGCTGCAATGGAGCTGACCACAAGAGGGCAAATTTCTCTTCCCATGCTTGCCATGCTCAATGTTGAATAAAGGCTGTGGCCAAATATTTTATGCCAAATTATGGTTGTCAGTGTCCTCATTAGGCAGTCAATATCCCCCTGCAAAGCAAAGCCTCTGGAGAGGAATGCAATGACAAACTACCTCTGCTTTTCTCTTGCTGGGATCGCCATATGTCAAATGATACTTGACAGCACATATATACATATAGGACCTGCTTAGATTTCCATGGGAGACCTGTGATTCCATCAGCCCCTCAACTATTCTTGGGATCCTCCCATACACCAGGAGCAGCACTGGGAACATTTTAGCCTGGCCTGGGTAGAACTGCCACCATTCACCTACAAATATTCTAGGCAGAATCCCAGTCTGGGGCAAATACACTTAAAATACGAAATCTTCCTTGAGCAATCACAGTGAAATATTATATATATTTTCAGATTTAGTGTTCTAGTTTTAATCTTGCACAGGGAATTGCTGTTGAATTTCAAGTCCAGGATATAGCTAAACCATTGTCACAGTTCTCTGTATCTTATCATTGTCAAAAGTACACATACTTTGGAAATAGGCAGTTCTTTTTTATCTTGTTGCAGTATGAAAAGGAAAGAGAAGCTTCACATTCATTCTGACTACTTCCCTTTTGTCTGTCTTACTGCAACTTAGAAATAGTCCACTCCATTAAACAGTTGATGTAATTGTTCCATTGAGGTGATGAGATGAACTAGAGGAGTATATATATTTTTAAATCACACATTTACCTCTTCAATAATAATTCAAGAGGGCTGCAAAATGAGCGAGAAAATGTTCTTCTCAGAATGACAACAGAAACCATCATTCTTGCTTTCATTTGGAGTCATCATGTAGTGTGACTAACTGCATCACATCATCATCAGTAAACCTTATAAAATCCAGATTGACTACACACCCACTACCTGATTAACCCTTCCTGGGGTTGTGCCACCAATAGAGATGGAGCACTTTGCTAATGAAGGCCAATCAGTTCAAATTCCACTCTGCCAATTAGGATCATTAAGTTCAAATTGCACTCTGTCAATGTAGATCAATTAATTCAGAAACCCTGTTTGAGAAATCCTGCTCTAGTACAGCTCTTTTTAAAAGGAAAATTATCCTGATAGAAGCCATCAGATCCTATTGAGCTTCACAAACCATTTGTTACCCATTTTAAGCATCCCCCTTTTGTGTCAAGTTGAACCATGTGTATTTATGGAATAACTTTATTAACGGATCCCTATCCAGTGTATATTTTAAGGACTGCCTAGTCCAGTGGTCCCCAACCCGCGGGCCGCGGCCCGATGCCGGGCCGCAAAGGTGCCGGGCCGCGGCTCCTTCTTCCTTCCCCCCCCCGAAGCGAGAAGCTCACCAGGCTGCGAGCAAATCGGCCACCAAAGCGGCCAATTAGCTCGCGGCCCGGCAAGCTTCTTGCTTTGGGAGGGGAGGGAAGAGAAGCTTGCCAAGCTGCAAGCTAATCAGCCGCTTTAGTGGCCGATTTGCTCGCGGCCCAGAGGGCCCGGGAGGGGGAGCAGCGGCCGCCGGCATGGTGGCGGCGCAAACGCACCTGCGCGGACTGCCGCGCACGCGTGTTTGCGCCTCTCCCGGGCTCAAACGCGTGTGCGTGGCAGTCCACGCATGCGCGTTTGCGCTGGGGCTGCCGTGCGTGCGCGGGCCCCCGGGCCGCCCTCTCCCTCCACTACGCCGCAGCGGTCCGCAGCGAGCGTAAGCTTGCGGACCGCTGGCCTAGTCCCATATAAGCCTACCCTACCATTAAAATCATCTTTAGATGTTCTTCTTCAGGTGCCTCACCATCTACCATATAAGAGTATAAGAAGGACGGTCTAATAATTAAACCAAACAGAGAGAAACAGACCTATCCACTGGCAATATAATAAATATATTCGTAAAATAAAGAAAAATGTCTTGGATAATCATCCTGAAACCACTACAAGAAGTAATATAGGAGAACTGACAAGTCATAGTAGGTTATTGGAGGAGGTTCCTTTAAGATCCTTACCGGCAGGAAATCATAGATTCGGCTCATGCCGGGTATGTGCTAATTTACTACCAATTAAGGACTTTACACATCCTATAAATGGCTTTACTATTAAAGTAAATAGTTATATTAATTGTTGCACAAAAAATGTGTCTACTGTACTGTATGAACTTGTGATAGATATTATATTGGAATTAGCACTAGACCCATAAGAATTAGATTTCAAGAGCATCAGTCCAAAGTAAGAAATTCAAACCTCGAAGCTCCAATCGTCAGCCGCTGCATGGAATTTCAGCACACAGCAGATGAATTACAATTCTTCGGCATTGAACATGTCGCCACCAACAGATACCAGAAGATTGATGTGCAAAAGAAACTTTTACAAGGGGAATCCTTCTACATTTTTTCCATGGACACCCTGCAACCATGTGGTTTAAACACAGCACTAGAACTGGCATGCTTCTTGTAGTGATTTCAGGATGATTATCCAAGAGACTTGTTGTTAACAGGACCCACAACTGGAATAATTTAGTTTGTATAAATTTTGGTAGCAATTTAGTCAGTTGGGAACGTGTCAATATAGACTGGTATCCCCATACCTAGGTGAGCCTGTGGCCAGTATTAATATATTTAAGGTGAAGTATGATATGAATCAACAGTATAATATATTTTAGACTTAAGGTTAATAATGATTAATATACTACTTGTATGTTTAAACTCTTAATACAGTATTTGCTGGCGTATAAGACTACTTTTTCCCCCCTGAAAAACATGCCTCCAAGTGGGGGGGTCGTCCTATACGCCGGGTGCACTTCAGTTGGGATAGACATAGCTGCCCATAGTGGCCCATAGTACTGTAATGTAATATAACAAACTCTATATTTTGAGTGGAAATGTTGGGGGGTCGTCTTATACGCCCAGTCGTCTTATACGCCGGCAAATACGGTACTTATTGATAAGTATACTGAAGACTCAGAGGTAGGGAGCTCTCTTTACTTATTGCATTTATTGTTATAATTTCTTTTGATATTGTAATAATAATTCTTATTTAATGTTCAGGACTTCTCACTGATGAAAGAACTGAAAATGGAGATTACCTGGATTCCATTTTGACAGAAGTCCTAAAGAATAAAGAAACAAGGAAAACCACAAAAATAGGTCATTTTTCTTTATTTTATGAATATATTTATCATATTGCCAGTGGATCTGTTTCTCTCTGTTTGGCTCATCATCTACACCAATGGTCCCCAACCCCCAGTCTGGAGACCGGTACCGGTTCGTGGATCAGTCGGTACTGGGCTGCAGCTCCTCCTCATCCTCCTCCCCGGCTGCTGCCTCGGGGGCTGCCCTGCCACTCTGCCACTTGCTCACCTTTGGTGCTCTCTGGCAGCCACCATGGCTGGGGCTCCCCCTCGGTGTGGCACTTCACAGCTGTTGCTAGCAGCGCCCCTCAGTGGGCGATGGGAAGTCATAGAATCATAGAATCATAGAGTTGGAAGGGGCCATACAGGCCATCTAGTCCAACCCCCTGATCAACGCAGGATCAGCCCTAAGCATCCTAAAGCATCCAAGAAAAGTGTGTATCCAACCTTTGCTTGAACACTGCCAGTGAGGGGGAGCTCACCACCTCCTTAGGCAGCCTATTCCACTGCTGAACTACTCTGACTGTGAAAATTTTTTTCCTGATATCTAGCTTATATCATTGTACTTGAAGTTTAAACACATTACTGCGTGTCCTCTCCTCTGCAGCCAACAGAAACAGCACCCTGCCCTCCTCCAAGTGACAACCTTTCAAATACTTAAAGAGGGCTATCATGTCCCCTCTCAACCTCCTTTTCTCCAGGCTGAACATTCCCAAGTCCCTCAACCTATCTTGATAGGGCTTGGTCCCTTGGCCCCAGATCATCTTCGTCGCTCTCCTCTGTACCCTTTTAATTTTATCTACATCCTTCTTGAAGTGAGGCCTCCAGAACTGCACACAGTACTCCAGGTGTGGTCTGACCAGTGCCGTATACAATGGACTATGACATCTTGTGATTTTGATGTGATGCCCCTGTTGATACAGCCCAAAATGGCATTCGCCTTTTTTACCGCTGCATCACACTGCCTGCTCATGTTTAGTTTACAATCCACAAGTACCCAAAGGTCTCGTTCACACACAGTGTTACCTAGAAGCGTATCCCCCATCCAGTAGGCATGCTTTTCATTTTTCTGACCCAGATGCAGAACTTTACACTTATCTTTATTAAACTGCATCTTGTTCTCATTTGCCCATTTTTCCATTGTGTTCAGATCTCGTTGAACTCTGTCTCTATCTTCCAGAGTATTTGCGAGTCCTCCCAATCTGGTGTCATCTGCAAACTTGATGAGTAGTCCCTCCACCCCCTCATCTAGATCATTAATTTAAAAAGTACCGGGCCGAGCACCGAGCCCTGAGGTACCCCTCTACTCACCTCTCTCCAGTCTGATGAAACACCATTGACAACAACTCTTTGAGTGCGGTTCTCTAACCAATTCCCTAGCCACTTAACTATCTGAAAATCCAGATTGCAGTCCTTCAACTTATCCATCAGAACATCATGGAGAACCTTGTCAAAAGCTTTACTAAAATCCAAGTAAATGACATCAACCAAATTTCCCCGATCCAGCAAACCTGTTACTTGGTCAAAAAAGGAAACCAGGTTGGTCTGGCAGGACCTGTTGGAGACAAATCCATGCTGACTTCCTTGGATCACCAAATTGTCCTCCAGATGTTTGCAGATCGCTCCCTTTAATATCTGTTCCATTATCTTCCCCACAACAGAGGTCAGACTCACTGGTCTGTAGTTTCCCGGGTCATCCTTCCTCCCTTTTTTGAAGATCGGAATAACGTTTGCTCTCTTCCAGTCCTCTGGGACATCTCCAGTCCTTAAAGAGGTTCCGAAGATGATGGACAAGGGCTGTGCAAGTTCTCTGGAAAGTTCTTTGAGTACTCTCGGGTGCATTTCATCCGGACCAGGGGATTTGAACTCAGTGCAGCTAAATGCCTCTCGACAACCTCTCTATCCATGTTAACCTGCCACCCAGACACTATCCTTTGGCTACGGCCATCTCTAGATGTGCCTAAACATTTTGTCCTATGGGAAAAAACAGATGTAAAATAGGCACTTAGCCTTTCTGCTTTCTCTGCATCTTCCGTTAGAGTTTGTCCATCCGCACCCAACAGTGGGCCTATTGCCTCCTTTACCTTACTTTTGCTCCTTACATAACTGAAAAACCTTTTCTTGTTACAATGGGCATCTGTGGCCAATCTTAGCTCACTCTCAGTTTTGGCCTTTCTGATGATTGATCTACAGTGCCTAGTAACCTGTAGGTACGCTTCTTTAGAGCTCTGTCCTTCCCTCCATTTCCTGAACATTTTCCTTTTCTTTCTTAGTTCCTCTTGAAGTTCTCTGTTCATCCAAATAGGCTTCTTAGAGCTCCTGCAGTGTTTTCGACTTTCTGGGATAGTCATTGATTGAGCATGCAATAGCTCTTGTTTGAGTAGCGCCCACCCTTCACATGTTTTCTTCCCTTCCAGCATTCTCGTCCATGGTATGACACTAATCATGTCTCTGAGTTTATTAAAGTTTGCCCTACGAAAATCGAACATCCGCGTCTGGCTACATGCTTCCTTGGCGCCCCATCTCAAAAGGAATTCTATGAGGACATGGTCACTTCCCCCTAGAGTCCCTACCTCCTTCACCTCATCCACCAACTCTTGCCTGTTGGTCAGTATTAAGTCAGGGGTGCCAGCGGGAAAGCAAGTGGAGCAGGGGCTCAGGCGGCGGTGGCAACATCCCTCGGCAAAAGACTACCCCCCCCCCACAGGCTTCAGTAAAATTGTCAAGCGTTGACCGGTCCCCAGTGATAAAAAGGTTGGTTACCACTGATCTACACTATACTGGTAGCTACTCAAAACAGGTGCTTCTCAGTTGTGGCACCAAGCATTGTTTTAGTGCTTTTGCACCATTGGGCACCCTAAATTGAGGAGAAAGGTGCATCAAATGTTTTAAATAAACAAATAAAATCACCATAGCAAAATGATGGTCATCAGAAAGGCAGTTAATTCACACTATGGGGATTTGTTACTCAAGAAAGCTTCCAGATTACTGAGAAAACATTGTTAATCAAGGTCAATTAGGCGTGGAAACAAACTTTAAATTACTATAGCAAACTACTGAAATTTGCCACAACCACCACAATACATTTCAGGCAGGGCCTAGCCCTAGAGGCAGAGGAGGATATGCCAGAAAGTAGAGAGAAAGCAGTGAACAGAAAGAAGAGCATGGATAAGTAAAACTGCATATCAGATTTGTTCTCCTCCACAATTCCTTGGGGGTCTCTCAGAGACCAGGAGAAGAAGTGACCAAGAATCTGATCACAGAAAGAGAGAATAGGAGCATATAGCAAGAGAGAAGGCAAGGAGGAACTGGGATTTCACCTCGCTAATATACCTTGCAGGGCTCTACTTGTAGTTTCAGAAAAATTATGTTTACAGTATGGTGGAAGCTTCAAGTTTTGAGATGGATGACAGGAGACCTGTATGTTGTCTGTGTACATTACTGCTGGTAGAGCAGTGATGCATGCAAATCAGCCCCCAGGACTTCTATTCCAGCTTCAACATGTGGCTTGAGAATTGTGGCCCCAACTAGCGACATTCCTGAGGGAGCCAGGGAAGAATCAGTCACTCAGTCATGAAGAGTCTTATGAAGAGCATAAAGGAAGCTCTTACCCGGCACTGAAAGGGCAGGTTTGTAGCAGATTGTGACAGATTTTCTAAACTGCTTGTTATAGTGAAACATTTTTTGAAAGAAAGGAACAGAATAGATTTTCTTACTCGGTTAACCATATTCTTGAGGGAAAACATAAGGCAAAAGAATTATTAAAGAGCATGTCAGTAATACACACATCTTTATTATGCCAGCCCTTTGCAAAAAAAAAGAAGTAAAAATAAGATTGATAGTAAAAGCCACTTAACTTTTTTTTTCTTTTTAGAACTACACCATCTGCTTCAGATATACTATCTGCCTGCGTTTGATGAATTCACACACATTTTAAAGCTCCCGAGTAACCATTTGAATGGAAATTGGACACTGCTTGTCACTTGGAAAGCTTTTTTTTTTTCTGGAGAGGTTTCTCATTTGTTCAATTAAGTGTGCATATAAGCAATGCACTTTATGAAATTTATCCCCAAAATAGAGAGGACCAAAATAATATCAGTGGCAGATGGCAAAGCGGCTGTACTGACAAAGCCATCCGTGGAAGAAAAAAAATGCACATCGAGTGAAGGGATTCGGAATACTGCTTAGGAGAAGATCACCAAGTTTCTCATTTCTGTTTCATAATCCCGCTGTGCTCTATTAGAATACAGCAATAAGAATGCTGAAATCTTTTTGAGTGCAATTTAAAGCAATTGCATACATGAATAGTATCTCATTCCTTGAAACATCCCTAGAATGTAAGCCCTTTGACTCAAAATTTAACAAAATTACACAGAAGCAAATCCTAATGAATTAACTGAGATTTAGGCTGATTCCACATGGCGGTGGCCTTGCCATGACCAAGAATCTGATTCATGGCTGGGGAGCTGCATGCTCTACAGCTTTCTGTGTCCCCATGGGGGAGACATTTCAGCACTGGATTGGCTCCCCTATGGGGACACATTTCAGTGGGGCACCCATTTGACTGCTGAAATGTGTCCTCCCGGGGGATGCAGCCACAATGGACAAGTTCTGCTGCATGGTTTTTTGTTAAGTTTGCAGGAAGGTGGGATTGCATAGGAACCTTCCTGCAAATATATATATATATTAAATCCCCAGTCTCCGGGGCATTTTTTTTGCCCCTTCCCAGCTTCCATAGGAGCTCTTCCTGTCTACACAGGCCTGCTGCAGTACAGGCCATATTGGCCCCCACAGCACAAAAAGGGAGCATGGATTCTCCCATATTCCTTTAGCACCAAATGAGGGCCCAATCCATGGCAGGCCCTGGAAGGGGCCAGAATTGCAGTGACATCATGTGGACACGTGCATTATTCATACCCTCATTCATACTGATGCTGCCCTGGTCTTTTCCACCCATGTGATATAGGCCTTAGTGAGGCACCCTAAGGTCTGCTAAGAATCCTGCCCCATTCTGTTCAACAGGGCTTATTCTCGGCAAAGTGTTGTTAGGATCTCCATGTTACTTCCTGGAAAACCATATGATTGCAATGGCATGTAGTGCTCATGATCCAGATTAATGTATGGTCTCCTTACACAAACTTTCAATACTGCACACTTAATTTAATTCCCAGTCTTCCAGGGTGGGGTGCTGCTGTGTACCACCCAGTCCCAAGTCTGCTGTTGCCTCAGGAGAACTATTGGCTATTTCATGCTGGGCAACTAATTGGAAAGGGGGGCTGGAGAGGCTATGTAAGCTTCCTCCCACTCTTTACAGCAAGCTTTTTGTTGTAAGCTTATTTCAATCATTTGTATTCATCATGGTTAAAGTGTTGGGCTAGGATCTGGGAAACCCATGTTTGAATCCCCACTCCAACTATAGAAGCTTGCTGAGGGACCTTGGGCTAGTCACATGCTCTCAAGCTAGCCTCCTTCAAAGGGTTGTTCTGAGGATAAAAATGGAGGGAAGGAGAACAATGTAAGCTACTTTGGATCCCCACTGTGGAGAAAGATGGGATATAAATAAAGTCAATCAAAAATATCTCAACTTTCTACATAGTGGACTGGATACGGGAACCGCACTCAAGAGAATTGGTATTTGAAAGAAAAACCATGGGTAACAGTTTCCATGAAAGACTATGGCCAGCAGGAAAACAAAAACAAAAAGCAGTAGCAAATACCTGGACTAGTGGGCTCATGAATGTATGGTCAAGATATAATAAGAGACTATCCCCAACACCATCAATATTGAAATCGCCAATTGAGGCATATTTTGGGAAAGCTCAACAAAAAAGGTTGACCTGTCTCCAGTACAAAGACTTAATATCAAAGACTGGTAAGTTCAAGGATATACAAACAATAAAGAAAGAAGGAATAGAAATTCAATGGTTAGAGTATAACCAACTAGTATCTAGATTCAAAGCAGAGTTTCAGCAACCGTTAAATCCAGAGGCTCCAATACCAGAGTTTGAAAACTTAGTAATCCAAGATAAACCACATTTACAGGGCCAAATATATAAACTGGTATTAAGGTACGAGACAGAAATGGAACGGGTAAAGCCATGTATGATCAAATGGATGCAAAAATAAAAATATCTCAACTTTCATGGCTGCTAACAAAAAAGAAACAACCATTTAGTAGTTAAACACAAAAATATTAAAGCCAGAAAGCTGATACCCCCTCCCCCCCCCCAAAAAAAAGCTGATCAAGACCAAACTTTAAAGGGGGTACTGTGCTTATGAGGTCCCATCACACAAATCTGAGTGCAACAGATACAGTTTTTGTGTTCAGTGTCAAGTCACTGGAATAAGGAAAATGGCAACAAGCCCCTTTCAGCCAGTGGAAGGGATGCTGGAGAATTGACTCCACTCTGTTTGATGCAACTCCATAGTGCTCAATACAAATTCACAAATACGTCAGCATGAAAGTGTTGGTCTGCAGCCAATTTTACCCATATCCTTCACTTCCAGACCTCTCTGTAAAAAAGAATAATAGGTAAGTACTTCCATTACAGCAGCCTAGCGCTCCTTTAATTAAACTCTCTGAAAGTTTTATCACAAAGTTCAAAGAGAGAAACGAGTTGCTGATGAATACGTTTTCCACTTTGTACTGCATTTTAAGTTCCCAGTTTAACTAAGGCATTTCAATGAAGTCTATACTTCAGCCTAGGAGATTCCTTCTTGGTAATTGCCAAAAGAAAAATGACTGTAAGAAAAAATATGTAAAAAGTTCCAGACAAAGTGCCACTGGTTCCTTATTCTTCAAACCTTTAGCAGATAAACAGGTTGTATGAGGAATGCATGGGGACCAAAGAAACAATACTCCATAGGCTCTCTTACACAGACACCATGTTTATACAATTTACAGGGGGCCCAGTTGTGTCTGTAGGCCTTGTTAGATTATGCAGGATCTGTAGTGTACATTATTCAAAAGGATATGACGAATTTCCTACAGGGAACGTTGGAGGAGGTGTGTATTTAGCATAGTTAGATATTTCTTAAATAGTTTCCACTTGTGTCCTGATTGGAGACTTCCTGCTCCTTTAAGCATACTTCCTCTCTGCTTGCTTCCATGACAGAATGAATGCAGTAGACTGTTAAACTACTAGGTCTCTCTCTCTGTGCTTTTTTTAATACAAAATTTGTTTCTCTTCTTAATAAAACTATTTTATTCTTTAGGCAGTCTGGTACTTAACTCCTCTGTGCAAATGTAAACTCTGCTAATAGGCCTTCACCCAGTGTTTTTTATACTCTATGTAAAAGAGCCTAGGGATATATGAAGAGGGCTGAGAGCAACATCTTTCTCTGTCCTGTAGAGGGAATGTATATCCAGAGTATAAGGCCAGATAATAGCAAACAGAACTAGTAGGTTCCTGGTGATTCCTAGAGCAACCCTTGTCACTCCCAAGTAACTTTTGGAATCACCAGGAACTCTATGGTAGAATTTCCTGCAAGTAGATGAAGATTTTTTAAAAATTCACTTGAGATGCTGCCACCCCCTTAAAACGTCCCATCGGAATAACAATGTAAACAGCATACATGTGAGTTTTAGAACTAAACTGCATTTTATTTACCTTAGAAGCTGCAGTTGTGTCCAACAGTTTGGAAAGAAATAGTGTGATGAGTTTGAATGAGACCAGAGGTGCAGAGCTAGGCAAATACTTAGAAATAACTCCTCAATTGATTTTTGAAGTCAGAAATGGAAAGTGCTTGTGGGAATTAAAATATATAGAAAAATAAGAGGTTTTTTTTAAAGTATGTGGTTCAATAGAAAACTGACTGCTGACAGAGTATCTCATTTCCTAGAGCTTCATGAAAATGTATCCTGTTATTTAGGGTAAAGAATTATTTATATAGGTATCCACTAGGGTAGTCATCTGAATGCTGGCAACCAGTGAGAGTCTTTCGTAGACAAGGAGTGATTATCTGGATTATCTCTGGAAGTAATGTGTTACCTGAACTGGTCATGTCAGGAGATACATGCCAAGTTTGGGGAATGACTTGCAAGAGGTCAGGTAACTTTAAAAGATCAAAATGCCTATGTATATGAGGTAATTGTACCCTAGGAACTTGAGGCAGACAACAGGTATATAAGGATAAAATAAGCAGTCTTTATTTAATAGAATGTAAAATAAATAGACATAGACAAAGCAAGGGGGAAAATAAAGAATCGAAAGGAAAAGAGTCCGGGATAGAGGGTCAATGGAAGTATAATTACCGGTTCCTGAAGAGGTGGAAACAGAGATGGCATGGAGTCCAGCAGCATGTCAGGCTCTCTGGATGGATCCAAGGTTCCAGAGTTGGCAAAGTGGCTTGCCAGAACAGGGACTTTCATACCCTGCTGGAGGGTGGTGTGTGCTAGAGATTGCATGTACACTGAGTGGGCTGTCTCGGAAGCTGAGACAATGAGTAAAATGGGTGCTAATGGCTCAGAAGATAGGTGTGGGTGGGGCTTGATGGCTCTGCAGAAAGGAAACCATTGTAGTGCAATGGGACAGTTCCAGGGTTCTCAAGAGACTAGCTAGCTGAGTGGAGGAAAATTCCCTCCCAGCAGCGTGGCTTAGGTTGAGTAACAGGTGTGAAGACCATGAGGTTGAGCAATAGCCCTCAGGTGCAATGGACTCTTCTGGCCACTGGATTAACAATATAATGGAGTGGGGGAGGAATGAATGCAGACCACGAGGGTTGCAGCTCTCAGGTCAGTCCGTTTGCTTTGGTCCTGGCTGACTAGACAACCTGGAGTCTGGCTTTGGCAAAAGCCTGGTAGTGGATGCCATGGGTCATTAAGCACTGAGTGCCATTCCAGCAATGAGGGGTTCCATCATACACAACAATTCTCATAATGCTCAAGGAATCTGGTCATCTCTATGGGCTTTTTTACCATAATTATGTGTGATTCCAAGATCTCTGCAATATCATTTGCAGGTACAAAGTGGAAGTAATGTCATGACTTCACAGCATCATTTTCTGTCCCCACTCCTTGCTTCTGCTGGAGCAAAGATGCCTAAAGCTAGGGTTGGGAATTGGTGCATTTCTTCCAAAAGAATGTCTACGCTAGTGTTCACAGCAGGATGAACAAGTAATTTTCTCAGTCAATTCTGAATTTACTGAAATCAGTGTATTTGATATATGTAAACTAGGAAGCTTAAACACCTTCACTAGGTAGCAGTAAACCTAGAAGGACACTTCGGAGACCAAGATGAAAATTCAGTGCCTAGACCTAGAATCTCTATTCAGGAAGTAGCCCTGGGCCAGCCGCAGCTGTGTTTAAAATGCTCCTCATTCCATGTGTTCTACTATTTGACTTTAGTAAACATCCTAAGATTTGAGCACCTCTTAGAGATATGGGAACATTTTTCCATAAATGTATCCTTAATCATCATTTTCTACTGTTAAGAATCATTTTTGTCCTCAAGGTAATAGGCTTACAGAACATCGATTACAAAATAGTGAGATTTGTGGACCTGTACTATAGTTTTAGAGGAACAGGGTTCGGGGAAATATATAGAAAAGTTCCAGCGTGGACCATGATGCAATTTCAGAAATCTAGAAAAATGTAATACTCAGCTGTTCACCACTGCACATTCTCATACAGACTGACTGAGTTCTACTGCCCCTCCCTTTCTGTGGCATTGTTCCACTTAGTAGGCAATCGTTTAAATAAGCCTGCTGAGTTAAATCTATCACCAATCATATAAATTAGTTGCACCTTGATGTTTTAACAGAATTCTACATTTCAATGTTCTTCCACAGAGCCCCTAGTGACACTAATGGCTGCTGACTGGTTTGAATCAGCAGCATCTTTGCACATGTGTAGTTTTGTCAAAAACCCAAAGAAAATCTATTCTACAGGCATTCTCATCTTCTCAGTATGAAATGAACAAGCCAGATGATTTGCTCACAAGTGGCCAACAACATCAAACATGGCTAATTCAACTGTCAAACATGTTTGTGGTGAAATTTCCACATCCCAGAATTGTGAAACATCAATAGAAAGCTGCAACTATGTTAAACACTAGTTTAGGGCACTGGCAATATATGTGCATTGATTTGGATTTCTAGAGCATTTTAATTGCCCAAGAAAACCTCATGATTTTTTCTGCCCTGTGCTGTTTTCAGGAAATTGCTTTCCCTCGACTTCCACTCTGAGAGTCTACCCTCCCCTTTCTTTCCACGGCTCTCTTATAAGGTATGGCCTGAGGGACGGGTTTCTAATAACATTCTTTTCTTGCTCTCCAAGTATTTATATCAATTGCAACAGCAATTTTCAAATAATAAAAAAGTAAATTCATAGGACTGAACTTTATTTGAAGGGAACTTTGACTGTAGGAGAATTATTGCCAACTCTTATCGTCTCCAGGAGATGTCTTTAGTTTCTAGCTATCATCCCATAACTCATAAGCATGCATTACCATAAACATTACAATGTTTAAGAACTTCAGACAAGTCATGAAAAGTAAATGTCTCGCCTTACTGTTTTTATGTCAAAGTATAATTCCATCTACAACTAAGCTGCTGATAACTGCAGAGAGCATGTAGCAAATCATACAGATCTACTCCCTCTGGCTAGATATGCTGAGTCTAATACGG
The DNA here is from genome assembly GCF_049243985.1 of Paroedura picta. Taxonomy (NCBI): domain Eukaryota; kingdom Metazoa; phylum Chordata; class Lepidosauria; order Squamata; family Gekkonidae; genus Paroedura; species Paroedura picta. The sequence goes on along the minus strand of NC_135374.1, from coordinate 34,489,689 downwards.
AGAGTTAAGAAATCTGTATTCCGTTAGCTACAACTTGGTTATGAATCATAGAATCTAACTTTTTTGTACACAGTCAAATGTCCTCACATTTACATACCATCACTCTGAGTCCTTAGAACTTTAACATTATTTTAGCAAAATAGCTCAGTATTATTTTCCGCCTGTTCATTGCTCCAGGATGTTAGCCATATTTTAAAAGATATCCCCATTCCTGGGAACAAGAGAAAAGGAGGCGGGTGTGAGGGCATGATGAGGCAGGCACCTTTGAGCCTCCATACCTTCCCTCTGCTGGTTGCTTGCTGGTTGCTCTCCTGTAGCTCATGCTAAATAGACTGGGGAATCCACTTCATTTCAAAATCATGGGAGCTCACGGGTGAATTGGAGGGCAGCTGCTTGGCCCCCTCACTGAAGAAGAGGAGTCGAGTTATCTCCTTCCCCATGCCAGGCCTGCCTGCTGCAAGCTCCACAACTGTCAGAACCTTAGGGGGGCTGTAGCTTGAACTCGCCATTAAGGAAATCTGGCCAATCCAGCTCCACCACAGACAGCAGAAGCACATGGAAGGCAGCTGCTATCGCCATGCATGGGACCTCCCTCAACAAGTAAAAAAGCAGAGTCAAAGCAACAGCTGGCCCGGGCAATGAAAGAGGAATGGGTCAGCCCAGGAAAACAACACACCAGACTGCTGGGTTGGTGCTGGATTGGGAAAGAGCCACAATGAAACTACAGGTGCCCCTTCAGCCACTGCAAAAGGCCAAGCAAATACATAAACTCCATAGGCCAGCTGAAAGGGTTAGTCGGCCTCATCTCTTCAGATGTGTAAATTTGGAGGGAGGGGAGAGAGAGTGGGTGTATGGACGAGGGATAACTCAGTTGCTCCCAGTGCTGGCGGATCTCCGGTTAGATGCATAAGCATTTATACAAAGAAGCATGATTTAAAAAAAAAATAGTGGCATTGTGGGCCCTTTAAACATGCAGAAAGGGGATTGGTTGCCTGGCTGTAAAGTGTGTTACCCTCTTCTGCCACTTGCAGCAGCAGTTGTGGAGGGTAAGAAGTATGAAAAGGCAGCAGAAAAGAGCAAAAAAGGGAAAAGGTGAGGAGAGGCTGGGAGGTGCAATAATATTTTGCACTACACCATTCAGCTGACGTAACACTACTTTTACCGATGTGCGGAAATGCCCCCAGTTTCCTGGATTCCCAAAAATCACAATTTTAAAATGGCCAGTCTCACAACCTGACTACTGAACAGCCTCAGGATGTTGGTGACATCATGTGGAGGGGGCTCTATGTGCCACCAACATGCAATGGCTGTCCAGGAACATTTTTCTCATGCGACAATGGCCCTGGTTTCCAGCCAGAAATCTCATGGTGCTCCATTTTACCCATATGGTTTCACTGCATGACATCACACTGGCATTAAGATGAAGCCAGTTATGCTCGTGTCTGTATTGTGCATACTTTCCTTTTGCCTACTTGTATGGAAAACACTGCCAACAACTTCTGAGGAAGGAAGACTTGTTGAACAAATATGCAGTAAGTACACAAAGCAGGGTAGGGATGACAACAAAGAGATGTGAGAGATATTGCAATAGTCACGCTTCAAGGCCTAGCAAAACAACCATTCCACTCTCCTTCCTTGTTTGTGTACATGTGGTCCTTTGTCTTTGCAGTCCCAGTTGTGAAACAGTAGAAATTCTTGTTGGGTGCTTACGGCCTTAGGTAGAATATTTGCACAGTTCTCTTCATTCTGTTTGTGCAGGATGTTCCCACTTTGTACAAAATGCCCTTTCTCTGCAGTTCCTGTCATTCAGGTTCTTACTCATTCTTTGTAAGATCCCATAACATGAAGCCATAAGCCACATATCTTATTTGACCTGTATGTGCCTTGGTGTGGTTTTTATGGGTGGTCTGCAGTGTCTGTCACAATCCAAGGGTCTGCCATAACTGTGCAGGGAGAGTAGGAGGCACTGTAAAGCAGTTCAACAAAGCAGCTCATGGACAAGTCATGTCAGACTAACCCTATCTCTCTTTTTTTGAGAAAGTTACTGCCTTGCTAGATCAGGGGAATGCTGTGGACATTGTTCACCTTGATGTCAGTAAGCCTTTTGATAAGGTTCCACATGATATTATTATTGGCAAGTTGGGAAAATGGATCCTATTACTGTTAGGTGGCTTGAGAACTGGTTGACAGATTGCATCCAAAGGGTGCTTGTAAATGGTTTGTCATCTTCTTGGAAAGGAATGATGAGTGAAGTGCTTCAGGGATCTGTCCTGGGCCCTGTGTTGTTCAACATATTCATAATGATTTGTATGAATGAATAGATGAGATGCTTGTTAAATTTGTAGATGATACTAAACTGGGAGGGGTAGCAAACACACCAGAAGACTGAATCGGGATACAGGATGATCTTGACAGGCTGGAAAACTGGACTAGAATGAATAAAATGAATTTTAATAGTGAAAGATGTAAAGTTCTGCATTTAGGTAGGAAAAATCAAAAGCATTGCTATAGGATCGGTGAGATTTGTCTTGGCAGTAGTACATTTGAAAAGGATCTGGGGATCTTAGTATACCACACACTGAGCATGAGTCAGCAGTTTGACTTGGTAGCTAAAAAGGCAAACGGGATTTGGGGCTGCATTAAAAGAAGTATAAAGTCCAGATCACATGAGGTGATGTTATCACTTTTTTCCACTCTGGTTAGACCTCACTTGGTGTACTGTGTTCAGTTTTGTGCACCACAACTCAAGAAAGATATAGAGAAACTGGAGCATGTCCAGAGGAGGGCTACAAAGATGGTGAGGGGTTTGGAGACCAAGGGCCATTCCGCACCGGGATCCATGTAGCAAATTGTTTACTGAACGAAAAATCGCCATTTTAAATAGTGGAATTCGTTGTTATGCATACCTGCCTTTTAGTGGAATCCAGTTGCGTTTCTATCATTTCCCACAGGGTTCCTGTCTCGGCAAAGATCGCTAGAAAGGAAGTGCTATTGCTGAGCTGTGTCCCGCCCCTGGCTGTCAAGCAGCCAATGCGCAGCCGTTAGCATGCTCCCAAACAGCCCCTTTCCCTTTAAGGAAGGTTTTTTTAAAAAAGCACACACACGTTGCAACGAATATGCATTGATTCGTTGCAACGGAGAGACCCATCCAGCTAGCAGGTGATGCTTGAGCTGCTGTTTCATCATTGCCACGCTCTCCCCGAGTAAAAAAAAAAAATCCCCCCCTTCACGGGTGCGATTTTCGGCCGAAAACAGTGTGAAAAATAAAGTGAAAATAAACCAGCAAACGGGCCTCTATGATGCTTGTGTTTGGTGACTTTAAACAAAGGGACTACAGCCGGGGAAGCCTCACTGGGTAAACGAAGGCTTGCCGGTACGTTGATCTCCGCTCGCTCGGAGAAAAAAAAATGGCGATCGTTTCGCCGGAAGATCAGAGGAGAGAGCCAGGGGGAGGGACTTTGCAGAAACCGCAACAATGGTAATGCACAGAATTTTCCTGCTAGTGTTGTAGATTGGTTGCAGGAGTGTAGCGCTTTCCGGAGCGTGAATCCACTTTTTGGGATTTCCTTGAAAGCGCTACAACAAAGCGCTTTTTGCGGATCGGTTTCAGGAGTGTTGCAGATTGTCAACGACGTTGTGCATAACGGCAAAACTGTAGCAATTTCAATTAGTAATCATTGTGCTATTTTGGACTAATGCGGAACAGCCCCAAGTCATACGAGGAAAGGTTGAGGGAGTTTGGTCTGTTTAACCTAAAGGAAAGACTACTAAGAGGTGATATGATAACCATCTTCAAATACTTAGGGACTGTCATATAAAAGATGGAGCACAATGGTTTTCTGTTGCCCCAGAAGGCCGGACCTGAACTAATGGGTTAAAATTAATTGAAAAGAATTTTCGGCTAAACATCTGGAAGAAGTTCCTGACAGAGCGGTTCCTTAGTGGAACAGGCTTCCTCGAGAGGTGGTGAGTTCTCCTTCTTTGGAAGCTTTTAAGCAGAGGCTAGATAGTCATCTGACAGAAATGCTGATTTTATGAACTTAGGCAGATTGTGAGTGAGTGGGCAGGAAGGCATGTGCCAGTGTTTGTCTCTTGTGGTCCTTCCTTGTATACCCAGGGAATTGCTAATTGCCTCTGTGAAATGGTAGGTGAATTTCCTCCAGGGCAGGTTGGATTCCAGAGCTGTTTTCTGGAGATTCTTGGGCCTGAAATTGGGGTCACCATAGGTGGGCAGGTAGTTATGAGTCCCTGCATTGTGTATAGGACGGGACTCGATGATCCTGGCAGTCCCTTGCAAAGCTTAGGATCAAAGTTTCACTCATCCATTTTCACAGTCAGAGTTGTTCAACAATGGAATCAGCTGCCCCTCACTGTAAACTCCCCCTCACTGATGTCAGAACCCTATAGTTTCTGCCATTGCTTAGGAATGTTTATTTAGCTGATTATGTAGAGTGCTAGTCTGTAGGGGTTATAGTCAATCTGTCCAGTATGCCTTATGTTCTCTTTATTGCCCTTTATTGCCTTGATGCTCCTTCCTGCATTCCTCCCTTCCCTTCTCACCTCTGCCCTTTTCACTCCTCTCCAAAATACAGCCCTGGGGACCCTCTATCAGGTTGTTGAGACTATTCTGTGTTTCCCTGCTTTCTCTGGATTCACACAGGAAGTGGGGAGCAGGGTCAGAGAGATATGTGGTGATGCATACTTCTTGCCTCAGTTTTGATAATGCCTTGTTGAGAAGGCTTTCTTACTCAATAAGTGAAATCTTTTGCTTCAAATCAAGAGTTTGCTTTTCTGGGTAACTGAAGATCCTCACAAGTGGCAGTCTTTCAGCAGCAGCTGGACATATACTCATGATGCATGTTTTAGGCTGATCCTGCATTGAGCAGGGGGTTGGACTAGATGGCCTGTATGGCCCCTTCTAACTGTACAATTCTATCCCCTTATATATTCCCAGAACTGCCAGATTTTTGGTCTATGCACAGACATCTCATTAGCACGGCACTGTGCCAGCACTGCAGCAAAGGTACACTGGCATACGCTGGCAGAGATCTTAGATGTCATCCTGAGTGTCTCCAGGAGAACTCTCAGATTACACCTTTGGTGTTTTAAGCATACTCTGCTAAATCCACATTCAACATCTGCTGAAATTACAATGCAAACATAATATTCAAAGGAAACCAACAGATCATAAAGCTCCACTCCTGATCCCTATTTGCTCTACTTACCAAAAAGGAATGCAGAATGCCTATGCCATTTTAAGATAATGAAATAATGTCCCCCTAAAATACTTTGTCTTTTTGTAACCCGTATTTATACACTTGTCCAAGTAAAAGAAACCTTTTTCTTTCAATTTAAGACTATGCTATAAATTTAAAAGGGAGATTAAAGAAAGAGGGCTTACAACACCCATATGATATATTCATGTTGGGAGGCTGCCAAAATAGCATAAAACATATGTTTCAATTTGCTTTTTAAAATTATAATTCTGCTTTGCTTTCTTCATTAACAGGGTTTGGTATGCTCTGCTGAGATGAGGTTCAGATTAGAATAAAAAAAGAGGAAAGTCTCATTTGCTGCTTCCCCTATGTTAGAAATCAACAGGATTCAGTAGGAATGATCCACATGATTTTATTCAGGTATCATTCCATTCACATCTAAAGCATAGGGGAGAAACCTAGTTCCTTATAACAAAAATGGCCATGGGAAACTTAAACCTGAACCTTTTATCTTCTTTCTTTTTTTCCATCTGTTGCTTTAAAACAATTTTTCCTCACTGCCCAGCTCCAATATTGGAAATGCTGAAAGAGAGCAGGGTAAGAAAGAGGCAGGGTTCCGGTGGTGTCTCCAACACTCAGTGGTTTGGATCTGTTGGACAGTTTCCATTGACAGAGGACTTCCATGAGTGGAGCATAGCTTTCTCATCTTCCCCCTTCTGCTGTAGTCCAAAATGCTTCCCTATTATAGAGAGGGTAGGAAAAGGAACACGGGGGGGGGGGGGGCATCCTTTGGCAGGGTTGCCAGGTCTGGCTGGGAGATTTGGGGGGGGGGTGGACCCTGAGAAAGGTGAGGGATGGGGAGGGGGAGAACTTCAATTAGGTATATTGCTATACAGCTCATTTCCCAACGCAATGATTCTGTCCAGGTGAACTGATTTCTGTTTCCTGGGGATTAATCGCAATCCCGGGAGATCTCCAGCCACTATGTAGAGCAGGGGTTCCCAACCAGGGTTACATGGACCAAAAGGCCTACCACGGCCTCTCCAGGCCTCAGTGAGCCTGCCTGGGTTGGCAGGGGAGGGAAGGAGGGAGCCCCCACCAGCACTCCCCCCGCCCTCACACACACACACATTTCAAAAAGGCCTGCCATGGCCTCTCCGGACTTTGGTGAGTCTGTCCAGGTTGGGGAGGGAGAGAAGGCGGCGGACTGTTTTATTTTAATTTTTTTACAATGAGCTTTTATGCTAGTATAAATATAACCAATAGATAAATTGTCACAATCAAGTCATAATTTGGTTATATAGACAGATCTTTAAACTAGTGGAGAGATATCTTTTGGCAGTCGCTACTTAAATAGACAAGCATAAGTTCCTTCATCTCAAAAATACTTGTTTGTGAGGGCAGGAAAATTCACACAAGTTCCAATTTTCCTTCTTAGCCATTGAGCAGGGATTACTACCCTTTAGTTGGCTCTTTCCCTCAGAGAAAGGCTACTTGCCCCACTTCCCTACCTCAGGAGCTTCCTTGATCCTCTCTCCCTGCATAACTCTCCTTCATTGTACTCACACTATTCTTAAAGGCTACTCATAACTGAATTGTGTATGGTATTTATGAACAAAATCTGAAAGCAGAATCATTTGAATGACCAAACAGTGGTGAATGAATCAGTATGAAGACCTGGACATTTTTTTGGGAAGTTAGATCTCTAGGTACATTTAATGAACACTCTGCCTTGTTTTGCAGCAGCAAAATGGTGAATCGCAATCTCAGAATCCTCAATTATGATTCAATTGGTCAGGCTACTAAAACATTCAGTCAGTCTTGGGATGTTTCTGACCTGAAATAGTTCTTATTTAACTTCAGCTTGCTGAAACTTCTTTCAGCTGACAAAACTGAAACAAGAATTGTGAGCAACAACTTCAAAGCCACAACTGTATTTGGGGATGTGACACTCAATGAACAATATATGAGTAGTGCAAAGTCTGTATAAGGAACATTTTACAAAAGTTAAACCATGATCCATTTTCTTTGAAACCAAATGTCCTTTCCTTTATTTACACAGCAAAGAGTTGTAAATGCACAAAAATTTCCTCCCCCAAATTATTTGTTTCACTTCCACTTTCCTGGATTGCAGAGTGCCAAATGGGAACCCACCCACCACACACACACGCACACACACACACGCACACACACACACACGCACACACATACACACACTAAGTATCAAAGTGTCTGTCTCTTCCTCTGATCATGAAATAAGGCTTTGTTTACAGAGCTCACAGAAAAGTATTTTGCTGGATGGATTCACAACAGCATCTTCCATTAAACTCACTACTCAGGCTGGAATGCAATGGGGTTGCCAACCCTCCCTGGAGAAAAGACTACTTCAGAGGATAGAATGTATACCCAATTAACATCCCTTCCTCCACCTTCCTCAGGCTCCATCCCCAAAATCTCCAGGAATTTCCTAACATACAGTTGGCAACCCTAGGTAGCACAGTTCTGCCCTCTCCTACATCTGAACCTTGAGACGTTGGCACAGAATGGTTTCTGGACTTTAGCCTCATCTGAGTGCTTCTGATGATAAATGTTCCAGTAATAAGGGAAACATCTCCCTACCTCTACCTCAGACTAAACTAGCTCATACTTTATTTTTACCCGTAGAAATGCAAGGGCAAAGGTTTATGACTCCAGATGGTGTGCTTCTGACCCTCATTCTTCACCTTCTTTTGGGCTAATCGTGATTTTAATTATCTACAAATTTGTACTTACTCAAAGGCTAACATTCAATTTATCTATGGAAATTCAAGGCACCCCATGTAAAAAACAGATTTGTCAAACCTTAATGAGATCATTATTATTCATGCTAAATGTAGTTGGAAATGAATTAATAGCCAAACATTTCTCTCCGTTTCCAGAATGCCAGGGGACAGAGGTGAAAAAATGTCTGACTGAACGTAATAGCTTTGTCATTTATGTCTGGCTTTGTCTCATAAACAAAATACTTCCCCACCTGCAGTGTAAAAAGACCAGACATACAAAGCCCTCTGCCTAAAAACACTTGTTAAGAAAGGGTGCATGCTATTCCTTTAAACTTTCCCTAGCCAAATAAGGACCTATTTGGCACACAGTCTATATGTGCAAGTTATAGAATGATGGTCCAGTTTTATCTCATTGTTGAGAGAATTATTTTCTCTATGAACTAAATAAGCCCTGGGCAATGTAAAACACTTTATTCCCCACACCACCTTCACAGATTCCTGTAAGGACTGAATTTGGGTATGTCCAGATCCATTGTATGATCTCCCCCCTGCCGGGTTATATCTACCGTTGGTGACGCCATGGTGTATTGGTGCCAGGACACTGAACCACTGGGGGGAGTGAACCATTATTCTGCCATCATTAATTTTTTTGGCTCTTGGATTTTTGTACCTATGGTACTGTGGGGGTTTTATTGTATGTCTTAAGATGTTTTTAGAGTATTGAGGTCTGTTATTTTTTTATTGATTGAGAACCGCCATGAGCCAACTATGTTGGGAGTGGCAGTATATAAGACTGGTGGGTGGATGGATGGATGGATGGATGGATGGATGGATGGATGGATGGATGGATGGATGGATGGATGGATGGATGGATGGATGGATGGATGGATGGATGGATGGATAGATGGATAGATGGATAGATGGATAGATGGATAGATGGATAGATAGATAGATAGATAGATAGATAGATAGATAGATAGATAGATAGATAGATAGATAGATAGATAGATAGATAGATAGATAGATAGATAGATAGATAGATAGATAGATAGATAGATAGTATATGATATGGCTACTCTGAAGAACTATATCTCGTGGCTGGCTTGGAGGTCACCTCCACAGCATCTTCTAACTGTATCTTAAACTTGCCCAGTTACTAACTCTTCCATTGGTAGTAACAGGACTCACAGACACCATAGGCTGCCTAGTCCTGCCTAGATCAGGAACAACTACAAATGATAAATCAGTGGCAGGTCTTTCAACTGTGCTCAAACATTCACTTGCACGTGAATCAAGTAGCTCACTGGATTGCTTCAGTGTTTTTCTTGAAATTAAAATTGGATGTTGTCAAGGGGCTTTGCATGCTCTGTGTACCTGCACATTCAGAATGCATCATTTAAATGGCTTATAATGTATGTGCAACTTTTCACATGTGCACACTGTCACACTGTCCTGAGATTAGTGTTCTTTTGGGAAAGGAAATTAATTTGTTTTTCTGAAATGTATTTTTAATATATACCCATTGATTCCTTGTATTCTCTCTCTTCTTCTTCTTGGCCTGGGGACTAAGCCCTATGAGGAAAGGTTGAGATAATTTGGAATGTTCAGCCTGGAGAAGAGGAGGTTGAGAGGGGACATAATTGCTGTCTTTTAAGTATTTGAAAGGTTGTCCCCTGGAGGAGGACAGGGAAAGGTTCCTGTTGACAGTGGAGAATAGGACCCACAGTAATAGGTTTAAACTACATGTAGAACAATATCATCTAGATATCAAAGGGGGAAAAATCCCAGTCAGAGTAGTTCAACAGTGGAATCGACTGCCTAAAGAGGTGGTAAGCTTCCCCTCACCAGCAGTCTTCAAGCAGCAGTTGGACAGATACTTATCTGGATGCTTTCGTCTGATCCTGCATTGAGCAGGGGGTTGGACTAGGTGGCCTGTATGACCACTTCCAACTATGATTCTATTATTTTCTCCTTTATTGTTATAACTTTCAGTTGTTTTGATATTCACCAAAGTGGGGCTACAGGAGGACATGAAGTTATGGGGAAGAAATTATAGGCCTCTATGCATCTATATACAGAATTAAATTCTGAAATTTTGTAGAACTTCCCTCATTATCCTTCGAATTTCTCTTTGACCCAAAAAAAAAAACTGATTAGAAACTGACTACAGATTCCTAAAGAGAAGAATGAAAGTACAATTGGATTTCAGGGAGAAACATTTAGAGAATTTCTCGTAGCAACATTATCTGAGAAACCCCCTTTCTTATCATACACATTTAGTATGATAAAAAATTGCAAGCCTCTTGTGGCGCAGAGTGGTAAGGCAGCAGACATGCAGTCTGAAAGCTCTGCCCATGAGGCTGGGAGTTCAATCCCAGAGGCTCAAGGTTGACTCAGCTTTCCATCCTTCCGAGGTCGGTAAAATGAGTACCCAGCTTCCTGGGGGGTAAATGGTAATGACTGGGGAAGGCACTGGCAAACCACCCCGTATTGAGTCTGCCATGAAAATGCTAGAGGGCGTCACCCCAAGGGTCAGACATGACCCAGTGCTTGCACAGGGGATACCTTTACCTTTAGCTTTATGATAAGAAATTGGTGCAAGGAAGACTGTAATCCTGAAAGGCAGCGTAAACATGTGAATTAATGAACTGTTCTTGATAAAGTCAGTTCTCCCACCTTTGCCCATAATACACATTGAGCCAGGCAGCCATAAAGAACAGACGAGGACACCTCACTAACTGTGAAATGCTAATGTTTTGCATGCCTGAAGATTATGGCAAACAGCAGAGAGAGAGGGGAGGGTGGTGGAATGTGAATGCCAAGTCTCTATTTTTCACAATCAAAACATATGCAACCTGTTTGACTCTGCTGATTACAACTTGCAAATGGATAGCAAACCAAACCAATGGCTAACAGAACATGTCTCTATCAACTGCAAATGGCACAAAGACTATAATACACTTCGCATGTTACACTTGGCTGTTATAAACATTATAGACATGTGTCTTCCCCCTCCACATATCCCCATGGCCTCATGGTGCTTCTGTACACTGTCTACACTTCCCCATCTTCCATGCCATTGATCTCTAATTTGCTTTGTTGGGATGGTCTTGGAAAGACTGCAACAAGACCAAGGTGGTTTCCATATGGAAAAGAAAAGTCTACATCTTGTCAGTCTCAACCACATCAGCATTATTTTCCCTGCTGCAATTGCCTGTGATGGCTACCCCCAAAGCATTCCTCCTTTCTCAAGCTGCAAATTGCAAACCTCACATGACTTACTCATGAGTAAACATTCCTAGGGCAGAGACGTTTCCTGGGCACACTGGGACCCAGAGGGCCACCAGAAGGGCTGTTTCTGGGTTTCCTGCAAAAACCCCCCCACACCTCCAGAAGGCACACGGAGGCTGCCTCTGTGCTGAAAGAGGCCAGGAGGCCAGGGCAACTTACTAGCACCAGGGCATGCTCTGAGACTGACTCCTTTTCCACCCAGCAAAATTCTGTAACCGGCAGGAAGTTGGAGGTGGAGAGCTGACCCCTTGTTAAGCCCTTTCTGGCTGAGGGCTGCCTCCTGATTGGGGCTAAGCTACCAGGGCAAGCCATTCTTGGATGAAGGCCATCACTTACTCATGAGTAAACATTCCCAGGGCAGAGACATTTCCTGGGCACCTTGGATCCCAGAAGGTCAGCAGAAGGCCATTTCTGGACCTTCTGCAGCCCTCTACCTCCAGAATGGTCACAGAGGCTCCCCCCCCCCATGTCCTCCAAGTTGTAAGAGGCCAGGAGACCAGTACAACTTACTGGCAGCAGGGCATGCTCTGATGCTGGTTCCTCTTCCATCCAGCAAACTTCTGAAACCAGCAGGAAGTCGTAGGTAGAGAGCGAATCCCTTATTAAGCCCTTTCTGGTTGAGGGCTGCCTCCTGATTAGGTCTAAACTACCTGGACGGGCCATTCCTGGAGAGGTAGTGGGTGAACAGTCCATTTGGATTTTATAAGGTTTACTGATACTGATAATGGGGCAGATTCAGCCATCCTTTAAATAGCCTTCCTGCAGCCTCAGGAGTCTTCCACCAATAGAAGTACCACTGACATTTGAGCAAGACTCCTTAGACTGGAAAAAACTTCAGACTTGAGCCAAAAGAAAAGGTGTGGTATAAATGTTTTAATTAATAAGAATATAAAGAAACTTTGTTCAGGGGGATGATAGAACTTGGCTCAATTATAGATTGGCTCTAGCCCAATATGGGACTACCTGCAGGGCTGTTGGAAGATGAGGGATTAAACTATTTTCGCATCACTACTTCCTTACTGAATGGTGCATTTCCAAATTTCCCACAACATCGGAATGTCATAAAAAGGAATGCGACTGAATTGTCCATGCCAGCTTAATCATGCTTGAAACATCCCAGTTTGGTTTTGCATGAACTGCACGCACTCATCAGAACTCAGAGTCTGTGCTGTTTCCTGCTTCTTCTTCCCAAAATTTCCCTTTAAAATCAATGCATTTTTAACTGGTATTTTAAAACAGATTGCATATGAACAGCACAATGTATAGGGTATAAAGTTATAAAAATGGAACAAAAAAAAAAAACCCAAAATGAATTGGGAACACCAGTACTGAAAATAAGCCAAACAAAAAGGCTTGCAAAAGGGCATGTTCTGATAGCCCTAATCCCAAATGTTGCCACAGGATCCAGAATATTGGATGTCATAAGCTCTTCCCTTAAAAGAGTTTTCAGGAGATCCTGTGTGATCTATCTTCTTAAGACGTGCACGGAAGCTTACTTGCCCAGCATCAAATCCCAATCAGATCAAGTGGTGAAAAACCATTATTTATCTACCAAACACATCAAGGAAAGTTTGTGAGTTCTGAAGGAGATACAAACAAGTTCTGATGGCATTTGCAATGAAAAGCCGCAATGCTGTTGCCTTCTGCATTTGTGAGGGCTCACTGCCACCTGGTGAACATGAACACAACTCACAATCATAGGTTTGCCTCTACAAGCAATGCTCATTACATTCCTATGCATTGTGCTATTTCCTTCTTAACCGTCCTAGCTTACAGCAGTCATCAGTCCAAATATTAAGGAATGTGGGCATCATTGGTCTAAGGACAATACCAATGAATAACTGCAAAGCCATTTCCCCTGGGGTTTCTAACATCTCCTGTTCCTCTCCTTCCTCTTTCCCTTGAGCACCTGCCAGACTGTGTCCTCTCTAATGTTTTCCTGTACTTGAGAGGCATTTCTAATCTTCTTGTCAATCGTTGCTTAGAGGCTGGATCCCTTTCTTCCCCTCTTTTGGCTTGCTTTAATTGTTTTTGTGTGTGTTTGTGTTATTTCATGATTGATTTTATTGCCCTTTATTATTTCTTGAGTTTGATCTTTTTTTCATTCAGAGCCACCCTGAGGCAGAAAGCAGTGTAACCTGTCCTAGCCCAATGTGTTTGCCAACAACTTGCTAGAAGTTGTAGAGCAGGGGGACTCACTCGATGGCTTGTAGAGGGCCACATTTGCAATTACCACCCACCAAAAGAGCCACATGGCTACTATATGCCCTGTGCTCCACTGCAAACACGCATGCACACAGCCATATGAAGCAGAACTATTAATGTTAAATGTCACACTAAAGGTAAAGGTATCCCCTGTGCAAGCACCGAGTCATGTCTGACCCTTGGGGTGACGCCCTCTAGCGTTTTCATGGCAGACTCAATACGGGGTGGTTTGCCAGTGCCTTCCCCAGTCATTACCGTTTACCCCCCAGCAAGCTGGGTACTCATTTTACCGACCTCGGAAGGATGGAAGGCTGAGTCAACCTTGAGCCGGCTGCTGGGATTGAACTCCCAGCCTCATGGGCAAAGCTTTCAGACGGCTGCCTTACCACTCTGCGCCACAAGAGGCTCATAAATGTCGCACTATCACCTTGTAAATTACCAGCTTACTTCTAAGCATGCAGGGTCATCCCTCACTACTACAGTCGAACTTTTGCCAGGCCTTGAGTTAATTTACCAGCTTATTTCTGAGCACAAGGGACAGCAGTGCAGGTTTGAGAGTGAGATCACCAAGTCTCTTGGAGGAGAGCTATCTGATCAAGGAGAAAGTACAGTAACCCAAGAAACCAGTGTGGACAATTGTCTCGAGTAGCTCCCATGGTGATAGCTGTCTTCTCTGCAGCCAGATGTCTTACACACACACACACACACACACACACAGAGAGAGAGAGAGAGAGAGAGAGAGAGAGAGAGAGAGAGAGAGAGAGGTCCTGGGATGAGATGAGAGCAAAGCAACTGCAAAGAAGGGAGAGGATTGCCAGAAAAGATGAGTCCTTTACTTCTTTCCAACCAGGATCGCTCAGGCAAGCCCAGTCCCGTCAGATCATGGAAGCTAAATAGGGTCAGCCCTGGCTAGCACTTGGAAGGGCTACCTCCAAGAGTCATGACCTGGGGGCAGGCAATGGCAAACCACCTCCAAACATCTCTTGCCTGGCAACCAGACCATCTCAAGACCTCCTGTTATATTACACACATGCCACTTAAATAATAAATAATTCCTAACTTGAGGCTGGCAGCGCAACACTTAAACGTCTTCCAGTCCTTGCAGCTGTGGCTGTTCCACAGTGGGAGCCTCAGTGGATGAATACACACTTTCCAAGCATGTGGTCCTAGACTCAACTTCTGGCATCTCCAGTTAAAAGGATAGCAGAGCTGGGGGGGAGAAAACTCTGAAGGCTCTTGCTGTCACTTAGTACAGAAGGTTTCTATCAGGTTACTGGAACAATATATGCAGTGTATAAGCTCCAAACACTGCAACTGCTGCACACATGATATACATCATGTAAACAGGCACATGCAGATAGCCAAATTACATTTCAAAATGGGCATGGTTTTTAAAGCTGTCTACCCATGCAAGTAGGATGTCCACATACGAGGTGTTGTCTATAACTCTGGTGTCTCCAGCAACAAACTTAACAGCTTGAATCCCACCTAAAAATTCCCATGGGCCAATTTTTGCCAATTACTGCTTCCCATAAGAGACCCCTGATTCTTCCGCAAGTTATTCCAGGGGACCCCCCCCCCATTCTCCAAGTAGCATTATTTTGAGGGGGTGGGCAGCCATGGAAGGGGGGATCAGAGAACATCACCCTGCCTCCTCATATCCAAGGGAGTTTTAGGCAGGATCCAAGTGATAGCGTAGAGCTGCTCTTAAATGTTTCTTTTCTACTACTTGGGTGTGCGTTCAGGTGGGCAAAGGTTTCTATCTGCCTATTACATTGTTTTATTTGATCCGTTCTACCCAAAGATCTCCTTTCCTCTGTCAACCGCCTTGTGCAAGAGGCTGAAAGAGAGTGACTGGCACTTGCATCCACAACAGGATTCAGATCTGAGTGGAGATCTGAAGTCTCCCCAGTTCTAGTTCAACACTAATCACAAGACCACACGGGCTCACTTTCATGTTGCCAGTTGTTTAAGAAAAGGGAACTTCCGCAGAAAGCAAAATCTGGATCATCTAATTCAACTCAGAGATCGATCGATATTTTCTTAATCAACAATCTGACATCTTACTAAGAATGTGCTGCCTCAGGCAGAGCAGAAATACTAGCCGGTAACTATTTAGTTGTATATGGCATAATTAAATTACGTAACAAAGAGAAGCTGAGCCGCCACTATGAAGTTTACTAGCCAAGAATTAGAGCCCCTGTTTAGAAGAACGGCTTATTGCACACCAGTCTTCTGATCCGCTTTATTGTTCAGTGTGCCTAATAAAGCAGTAGGCTCCCTTCCCACTTAATTCCTAGAGTTGCTGGAAGCACAAGCAGAATCATCACTCTTGCAGGGAAGGGAAAAAGCAAACTGGAACCTTTACTACAGATTCCAAAAGTTTATTGTGTTCAATTGCCCATAGTGAGGAGGTTATGGACTACCACCTGCATGTGTATTCTAAAGGATTAATTTTAAAGAGCTTGCTGAAGAGCAGTTGCTTTGCAAGGGCAATATCTCCTTTGCACACTAGATTTATTTTGATTTACACTCGCTCGCACAATCTATTACTGCAGGTGTTTTTGTAAAAAGCTGGTAAAATGCCGCAAATGCTGCAGAGGCCTATTAGATATAATTAAATCCCTCCCTGCAGCTTCTTAGGTAACTAAGTTTGCCTGCTGCACTTGAATACATGATGGCCGGAAAAGCCTCTGCAGTATTATTAAAGTGAAGCAAAACAGACAGGTCTTTAAAAAAAAATCACTTAGGACAGTGGACCCCAACCTTTATTAGGCTGGGGACCGGCAGGGTATTGGGTCGCGCCCGCAGGGACCGCGCCCGCGCGGGCCACGCCCATGCTTCGGGCCGCGCCCGCGAGCCGCGCCCGGCCGCGCCCGCGGATCGGGCCGCGCCCGCGAGCCGCGCCCGGCCGCACCCGCGAGCCGCGCCCGCGGGCCGCACCCGCGGATCGGGCCGAGCGGGCGCGGCCTGCACGGGCGCGGCCCGGCCCTGATTCCCTCTCCCCGCCCTCCCGCAGTAAGTAGCTTCCCGGGCCGCAAACTTGCGGCCTGGGAAGTTTTTTACTGCGCGGGAGGGGGGGGCGGGGAGAGGGAGCCGCGGCCCGGCGCCATGGCCTTTGCGGCCCGGTGTCGGGCCGCGGCCCGCAGGTTGGGGACCACTGACTTAGGACACATTGCAGCCAGGCTTACTTTGCAGGGAAAGAATTAAGCATGTGCCTAACAGAATGATGCTATTGCACATTTAAGGAGAAGGCATGCCTCCTTTATTCAGTGGGACTTTGTCTGAATTATGGTCTTCTCTGTGTATTAAAGAAAGCAAAAACTTCCTGCTTGGTTTGTCTGTAGAGGACAACAGGTGATGTGGGGAAAGATACTGCATCATAGGGAATACATAGTGAGGTGATAACATTGATTTCCCCCCCCCTCCCCATTGTCTCCAGTTCCTTTGCAGCAGATTTCGAGGCACAATCCTGCTTATGCAATATGCATTCCAGTCATAGGCTATTCTGTGGCAGAAAGTCCTTAAAAATAAAAATATGTACTGATACACTTTAAAGACTACGTGTATGGTACAGCGCAGAAGAATAGCTGGTTCTTATATACTGTTTTTCTTTACATGAAGGAGTCTCAAAGCGGTTTACAATCCCCTTACCTTTCCTCTCCCCACAACAGACACCGTGTGAGGAAGGTGAGGCTGAGAGGGCCCTGATATTCTTGCTCGGTCAGAACAGCTTTATCAGTGCTGTGGCGAGCCTAAGGTTACCCAGCTGGCTGCATGTGGGGGAGCGTGGAATCAAACCCAGATCACCAGATTAGAAGTCGCACTCCTAACCCCTACACCAAACTGGCTCTCACCAAGCCCAGGGAAAGCAATCATTAGAGTCCCGCTGATTTGAACAGGAGAGCTAAGCATTTGAAATCCTGGTTGAGAAAGCCAGCCCTAAGCACAGCATTACAATGGTGTCCCTTGCCCCTTCCACTGCCTAATGACAACTCCAGGATTACCGGCTCTGTATTGGAAAATACCAGAGACTTTGGGGTTGAGCCAGGAGTGAGCAGGGGAACTGATCTCTGTTGCCTGGAGATGAGCCCACCTGGAGCATCTTTAGACAGAACATTTGTCTTTAGACAAAAAAATGAAATAAGAGATTAAGAATTCAATATTCTTCCAGGCTAGATCCCACAATTATGCTAAATATAAACAGTTTCAAAAATTAACGCTAGATAGCAGAAAGCAATATAAGCGGGGGGAAACCCTCTCTGGTTGCCCCCCTTCCCTCCGTTCCCTAAGCACATGTTCATCTTGCTTAATGATTAATCCAAGACTTGTTGACTAGCAACAACCTCTGAGAGAATCTGGCTTTTAAAGTTACAGGCACTACTTTAATCTTTTTTGTCATTTTTAAACTGTCCAGTACAATTTTTTTGTTTTTAGATTTCACTTTTTTCTCTAAACCTAATGCCCTTTTCAGGTTTGTAGAAAGATCTCTTGCCTATTTGTAGCTCCAGTCACTGGATTTAAATATCCAAAGACATCCCAACTTGACTATTTGAATATAAGATGGGAGAAACTTAGCTTTGGCTAGAGCACTTGACCAATCCAGCCCACCAGCCTAATGTGTTAGAAGAGGAATCAGCAGAGATTAGAGTGTTGGTCTAGGAGTCCCAGGTTCTAATCCTCCACTCTCCCAGGGAAGATCACTGGATCACCTTCAGCCAGTCACTTTCTGCTTTACCTCACAAAACTTGTGATGAATAAAAAGTAGGGAGGGGGGTCATTTTGCATTATTACTATTACTATTACTACTATTACTATTACTATTAAATTTATTGACTGCATCCTCCCCACTTCGGAAAATATGGCAGTATCTAAAATAGAATAAACTCAAATAAATGATTAGGCAATGATATCAATGATTGCATTATTTGAATAAAGTAGGTTTATGAACTTAAACTTTCATAGGTACTTGGATATATAAAACTAACAAATATGAGTTTGGGAATAATTCTCTTCTATGTAAAATGATTACGTCATTTAAATTGAGGGCAAGATTTTGCTTGATGCCTGCTACAATCTATTTTAGACTGGCTTGCCTTTCAAACATTATTTGATGATATTCTGCTGCCATCTAGAGGGCAATGTCTCACATGAAATGAGCTACAACCATTGAGTTTGGCAAATAAATGCATTATTGAGGATTCACAATTCTGTTTCAATAGAAACAGAGCCTTCTGAGCTGTTGCAAATAAGATTAGCATTCTTGTATAGACCTGCAATAATCATACTATATCATCGCTGAATTCAGGAGTCCCGTCTTCTTTCTGGCATGGCTCCAGGAGGCCTTGAAGACCACTGAAATATCAACAAGTAAAACATTTTATGTGTTAGAAACAGGTGCACCTGCTGAATTTCCACCTCTCATGAACAGTGTTAAAGCGCCATGGGCCTTTCAGAAAAGGTGGCAACCGCAACAATAAATTTCAGCCTTGTGTTGTGGAACACACAGAGTTCTGCAGTAACATTAAATCCACCCATTAGACTCACAAAGGGGACTATGAAGAAACTTTATAAAATTGTGTCCAATACAAGTGGTTGGGGAAGGGCTGTAATACAAGGTAACATTTCTTAAAAGCACACATCCCACTCTAGTCATTCTCAACCAGAATTACTACAGAGTCCAAGAGGGATTACTGGGAGGGGGGGCAAAATATATAGATTTTAAATTTTAACTAAACCAGGGAGGAGTCAGGAACACAGGGTGGCTTTCTGCACATCTGCCTGGTCTGCAGTGGCCTTGTTTAATTCACACACAATGGAAAAGGGTTGGAAAGGAAGAGCTGAATCTGCTGCACTCCCCCCATTGGCTCCTCCCATTACCTCCCATCAGTATTTCTTCTCAGATCCCAGCTGGCAGACAATGGCTGGAGGAAGGTTGTTGCAAGCAAAAGGATTCAGATATTCAAGCAGGAGAGGACTGTGTCCAGTACCACAGAGTCTACCCCCAAAGCAGCTGGTACCTGAGGGTCACATAAAGCCTTGTACTCTACAAATCTTAACAGGTTGGTGATCCCTGGCCCACAGGAAGTGCACCTGGCCTTGACTATGGCCAGGGCCTTTTCGGTCCAGGCCCCTACCTGTTGGAATGAGCGCCTGGAAGATCTAAGGGCCCTGTCAGAGCTATCACAGTTCTGCAGGGCCTGCAAAATGGAGCTCTTCCACCAGGCATTTGGTTGAGGCCAGGATGAGGAACATCTGTTGGGTCCTCCTATGAGCGCCCCCTTCCTTTTATTTTATTTTATTTTAGATTTAGATTTCTGGTCCACCACTCCCAGCCAAAGCTGGCTTGCAGAAGGTTACAATCAAGTCAAATACACATTACAGTTAAAACCATAAGACTATAAAAACCCCAAAATTACACAATGCCCGACAAGATTACAGCAGAGAATAAGTACAGCCTTGGGACATGGGGGGGGGGTTGGTGGAGGGCCATTGAGTGGACAGGAGGGAAGGGGGTTGGGTGGGTTAGGGCTGGCGTATTTGGGACTTATGTTTTAACACTTGATGTAAACGGTTATGAGCCAGCTGGACTAGGAGGGGCAGTCAACAAATATAATAGTAATTTTTTAAAAATTAAAATGGCCTATGTTGGAGACATTGCTGCAAATGATAACGCTGTGCAGTCACTAACAATGGTAACCGATATTGTGACTCTGTGCTTACATGGACCGTTTATGCACTGGAGATTTCATGCCAGGCTGCAGGCTGGAGTTTTAGTCGTGGCAGGTTGCCCCACCTCTTCCTGCACCCACATGGGGGAGCATTTGGCCCAGTGCACTCCATCCGCCCCCGATTTGTGCTCCAGCACGAGAGATGGGGTAGTAAAGTTCCCAGTGCATAAACGGTCATGGTGATGCTGGCTGCTTTTGCACCCACATATTTAAATGAGAATAAAAGGGGGAAATGTGCAGAATTCACTGGCGTTGGGGGTCCACTGTACATGTAAGCAAATGGATCATAACCTACACACAGAGTTTATATACATGGGGAGCTTTACCCACATTTGAGCAAACAACCATAGAACATGGAATCCAGCCTGGCCTTGATAATGTAATCAAATGGATCAGGCTGCATATTGCTTTGTCATACTCATGGAGATCATTGTGGGGGGAGATATTTAGTGGGGTGACCAGGTACAAATCCTTCTGGCTGTGTGGTTATTTATTTTCAGCTTCTTTCTCCATTTCCCTTTTAAATGCTGTGGCCGAAATATAGCTTTCGCAGCAAGCTGGAAATGGTTGAATTTGCAGTTCTGCCACAAAATAATTAATGGACAAGTCGCTCTTGCCAAACAGCTACCTTCAGGGTGTTAGCAACCCAAAGTCATTTTCTAACACAATGAGTACAGGAAGGTTTATTGCAATTTTTTAACATCTACCTCAACAGAATATATTTGAAAAAGCCAACTTTCCACATTTTGGACGCGGACAGCATAATAATGGCCTGGTGCCATTTGTCCCAACAGAATGCAAAGTTAGCATTCTCGAAGACTCTGGTAGTTCTCCATTCATGTTCTCCATTCTGTTGTTCAGTGGCTGAGTTAAGATTAGTTCTGAAAGTAGAGCGAGAGAGAGGGAAGAAATAATAAATAGAACATGATTTACTTTAGCAAGAATAGCCTTCTTCAAACCTTCTCAATGACCCAAGATTAGTTGGGTAGCAAGGTTTTTTTTCAGGTTTTTTGTTTGGGTCTTTTTTAAGATGAGCATTTGAGTAGAAGCCTTGGCTCAATGGCTGAACATCTGCTTCACTTGCAGACGTTTCATCACAGGCATCTAAAGTTAAAAGGATCAGATTGTAGGCAATGTGCACAGTGTAGTGAAAACACAGGAAATGGTTTTCAGGAGCTAAGTGGTCCACCACAGTTCTCCTCCTCTGCCTTGCTCACTTTTTCAACCCAAACGCCATCAGAAACTATTTCCTTCCTTTAAATTTGCGAGTCTATACCATTAATAGGTACAGAAACATAGACAGGCAAGAATGGGAGGGCCGCTGGTGTGTTATAGTAACAGATGATTAAGAACATAGGTGTAAGATCTCCTGAGGCATATAAATGTGAGAGATCCATAGCCTTAGGAAAGAGACGGAGCCTCAGGTAGATCAGAGAGATGTCATCTGTCAACCGGTTGCAGGGAGGGGCTATTTGTCATCACCCACTCGGCGATAAAAGCATTGTTCTTCTTCTTCTTCTTCTTTTAGGGTTTATACCTGTCTGCTGGAATGTTCATAAACTCTTTGGACTCCAACAGTCCTTATCTTTGAGTGCCCATTGCTTCCAAACCCCCAAAGAACCATCGCCTTTTGAGAAGCCACATGACCTGTGCCTGTGACCCGGAAGAGCTGATGCCAGTCAGAGCAGACAATAGCAACCTTATCAACCAAGTCTTACCCGCTATGAGGCTTCTTCATACGCTCACGGAGATGAAGTTGTCATCTTTGTAGGAGCAATCCTTTTTCTCTGTCACACAGTTCTTGTGAGATATTCATCACCTAAAAGAAAGACTATCAGAAGTATTATTTGTATATATATATTTGCAGTATTTGTTCCTTTTTTTCAAAATTTGTATTACAGCAACCACATGAGCCTTTCAGTAATAATAAACCACAGAGGCAGGACCAAAAGGATAGCCCAAATAACAGGTATACAACTTCTCTCTCCACCTGCCCCTTTTATTATTTATCTATTTTTAAATTTCTATGCTGCCCTTCCCCAAGGGCTCAGAGCTGCTCACATTTAAATACAAACAAAAGTTTAAGCCATTAAAAACCAGTTTGCACTATTAGGGAAACAGAAAGAGCTCTTGGTGGGGAGAGAGTATTTCCACAACATCGGGTCTCAGCCTTTTGGCTAAAATCAAGTGTTGGGCATACTTCCATAGCTGTCTCAGTGGAGCAACTAATGGTGTGACCTTGATCCTAATGAACACTAGTTGTGCTTCTACAAAGGATGCAGGCAGTGCTGTTATGCAAACTGGACCCTGTATCAAATCTGTCATTCCAGAATGACCCCCTTCTCATGAAAAATCCTAACACAATCCTAGTAAAAAAGAGGACATTTGTATATGCAACTCCCAGTCTGGCACGTTAAACATCTGAGAAGAGGGGAGAGATGGAAGAGAGACAAGTCCTTCACTGGCAAAGTTTAAATAAGAGAGGAGCTTAAAGGAATGAAATAGTTTTATTTAGAAGTGAAACAACTTTGAATAGAAAGATAGGAGAGAGAGACCTCACATATAAGCCGAGTTTTTCAGCCCTATTTTTAAGCTGAAAAAGTCCCATCGGCTTATATGCGGGTATTTAAAAAAACAGCTTCCAGACAAGACTGGAGGGTGGGGGTGGGAGACAAGTATACTTGCCTGAAAAAGCAAAGGCAGGAAGAACAGAGACGCAGCAAGGGAAAGAGCAGTCTCTGGGAGGGAAAGAGCAGTCTCTGCCTCCCCCCCTCTCTGCCTTAACGAGGCTAACACGTGTTGCAGGAAGCACTGCAGGAAGCTCTGAAGCCTCTGTCTCAGAGGGAGAACAGAGAGCAGAAGGAGGAAACGCCCCTAGAGGAAGGAATAAAGGCAAGAGGGGTCAGAGGGAAAGAGGAGGGAGGAGGAGGGTGGGAAGATAAGGGGGAAAAAATCTGTCCAAAACATGGGAAAGGGGAGGAAAGGAGAAAAGGCCACTATCCAAACACCACACTCAGCTTATGTGCGAGTCAATAAGTTTTTTCCAGCATTTTGTGGTATAATTAGGTGCCTCAGCTTATATGCAGGTCAGCTTATATGCGAGTATATACAGTATCTAACTTCTGTTGTTTCATTCTTTTTGTTAGGGAGAAAGTATGCTCAAAGGAGCAGGAAGTCTCCAACTGAGCCAATCAGGACACAGGAGGAGATCATTTTTAAAAATACCAATAATTTCCTGATCTGACTATGCTAAATACACACCTCCTCCAATGCCCCCTGTAGGATGTTCTTCATATGCTGTTGATCATGCAAACTACAGATTTTGCATATTCCAACACACTTAACCAGTAAGTAACTTTTATTTCCCAATCTACTCTACAAAAAATAAAGCAAAAAATAAAGGTATGAGACAGCATTTGTAATAATACCGCAGTGTGTGTATAAAACCAATTTATTTATTTATTTATTTATTTATCATACTTCTATACCGCCCTCCCCGGAGGCTCAGGGCGGTTTACATTATAACAGAAAACAATACATAAAACAGTCTGTAGAACATGTATAACTGATAACTAATAATTGTAACCAAATAACAACACAGTATAACAGTAAACAATAAGGTAATACAAACAGGTCCAGGGCTTATTGATGGGATTCTGAGGGGGGGAGCAGGGGCCCTTGGTCGCTGATTGATTACGTCTGGTCTCGGCCAAATGCCTGGTGGAGGAGCTCCTTTTTGCAGGCCCTGCGGAACTGTTTAAGCTCCGTCAGGGCCCTGATCTCCTCTGGGAGCTCATTCCACCAGGTGGGGGCCAGAACAGAGAATGCTCTGGCCCTGGTCGAGACCAGGCGGACTTCTTTAGGGCCAGGGATCCTTAGCTGATTGGAGGCAGTAGAGCGCAGAGCTCTTTTGGGGACATAGGCGGGGAGGCGGTCCCTCAGGTACACTGGGCCCTGACCGCGTATGGCCTTGAAGGTAATTACCAGAACCTTTAGTCTGATCCGGAATTCAACTGGTAACCATTGCAGCTGATGGAGAATAGGCCGGATATGAGACCTCCACGGTGTTGCTGTGAGGATCCTGGCTGCTGCATTTTGAACTAGTTGTAGTTTCCGGGTCAGGGCTAAGGGCAGGCCTGCGTAGAGCGAGTTACAAAAGTCCAGTCTAGAGGTGACCGTCGCATGGATCACTGTGGCTAGGTGTTCCGGGGCCAGGTAGGGCGCTAGTAGTTTGGCTTGGCGGAGATGGTAGAATGCCAGCCGTGCTACCTTTGTGATCTGGGTCTCCATTGTGAGGGAGGTGTCCAGAATCACGCCTAGGTTCCTGGCGGAGTGAGCCGTAGAGAGCTGCACGCCATCCAGGGTGGGCAGGCGCGCTTCCTCGCATGGGCCCTTCCTACCTAGCCACAGGACCTCCGTCTTTGAAGGATTGAGCTTCAGGCGACTCTGCTTGAGCCATCTCGTCACTGCTTCCAGGCAGCTGGCTAATGCTTCTGGGGGAGAGTCAGGGCGGCCATCCATCAGGAGGAAGAGCTGGGTGTCATCTGCATATTGATGGCAACCCAGCCCAAACCTCCGTACCAGTTGTGCAAGAGGGCGCATGAAGATGTTGAATAGGATAGGGGAGAGGACCGCTCCTTGTGGGACTCCACAAGTAAGTTGCTGGCGGTCTGATGTTTTCTCTCCTATTGCAACCCTCTGTCCACGATCCTGGAGGAAGGAGATCAGCCATTGAAGGGCTGTCCCTCGTATTCCAGCATCGATGAGGCGGCGAGCTAAAAGCTCATGATCAACTGTGTCGAACGCTGCTGAGAGGTCTAATAATATCAGCAGTGCCGACCCGCCTCGATCCAACTGGCGACGGAGGTCGTCCATCAGGGCGACTAGTGCTGTCTCTACCCCATGGCCAGGCCGGAAGCCTGACTGGGATGGGTCTAGGACCGAAGCTTCTTCCAGGTATTCCGTCAGTTGGTTTGCGACTGCCCTTTCTATCATCTTGCCCAGAAACGCTAAGTGCGAAACGGGCCTGTAGTTGTTAGGCTCTTGTGGGTTTAGAGATGTTTTTTTCAACAGTGGACGTACCACAGCCTCTTTCAAACCCTCCGGGAATTCTCCTGTTGTGAGAGATAGGTTGATTATCTCCCGGAGGGGGCCCTTTATATTTATGCCAGCTGTTTTTAGGAGCCAGGATGGGCAAGGATCTAGTGGGCATGTAGTTGGTCTTGTTGTCGCTAGAATCCTGTCCACTTCGGTCAGCGTGAGTCGTCTGAAGTTACTCATAGTTTTCTCCAAAGACGGCCAAGGGGCCTCTAGTTCACTTTTTGTATCTAACGTTGGAGGGAGGTCGTGGCAGAGTGTCGAGATTTTGTCCGCAAAATGACTCGCAAATGCCTCACAGCTGATGTCCAATTGGCTACTGTTTTGTTGCCCTTCAATCAGGGCAGTGAGGGATCGAACTACCTTAAACAATTGAGCTGGGCGTGAGTCTGCGGATGCGATGGTAGCCGAGTAAAAATTGCGTTTTACTGACTTCACCGCCATCTCATAGGCTTTCATCTGCATTCTATAAGATGTTCTCGAGGCTTCGTCACGAGTCTTCCTCCAAACTCGCTCTAGCCGTCTCAGTTCCCGTTTCTTGTCGCGAAGCTCCTCGGTGTACCAGGGGGCTCGCTTGAGACGGGGCCGGAGAGGGCGTCGGGGAGCTATCTCATCAATGGCAGTCAGCAGTCTGTTATGCCAGTCATTGACCAGGCCATTGAGAGAAGTGCCGGGGGGCATTGGTTCCCGCAGAGCATTCAGGAATCCTATTGGATCCATAACTCTCCGCGGGCGAGCTAAAATTTGCTCGGCACCCAACTGAGGAGGTGGTGGGAGCCTTAGCCGAGCCTTTAGAGCATAGTGGTCTGACCATGGCACGGCTGTTGTTGTGACCAGATCCACATCCAAACCTGCGCCGAAAATAAGATCCAGGGTGTGACCTGCTTGATGGGTGGGGCCAACAACAAATTGCGAGAGCCCTAGTGTTGCCATGGATGACACCAGGTCCTGTCCAGTTCTAGAGGACAGCAGCTCAGCATGGACGTTAAAGTCCCCCAGGACTAATAGACTGGAGAATTGTAGCGTCCAGGCCGCCACCGCCTCTAGTAGGGCAGGCAGGGCATCTGGCGGTGCAGTGGGCGCGCGATATACTAGCCAGATGGCCACGCTCTCGGTTGATCCCCATCCGAGGCCAACACATTCAATGCCTGGTATTGACGGCGCAGGAAGGGTTCTAAAGGAGAAAGCCTCTCGGGTTAGGATTGCCACCCCTCCTCCCCGCCCCGCTGTCCGGGACTGGTGGAGGACAGAAAACCCAGCAGGGGCTAGATCTTTGAGGGCAACTGTTTCCCCCTCCCTGGTCCAGGTTTCTGTCACGCACGCCAGGTCCGCTCTTTGCTCTGCAAAGCAGTTTTGCAGCGTAGAGGTTTTGTTGTTTATTGACCTGGCGTTGCACAGCACCAGTGTCAGAGGCGGGTTGTTTACCTTTGCCTCCACCCTAGTGTCACGAGGGATGGGGCGGAGTCTGGAGGGGGCTCGAGTATGGTTGGTTTTAGGCCCCCTTAGTTTGATGTATCTCCGCCATCCGCTGTCCCTGCCTTTGCCCCTTATTATTGGGATCCCTGACCCTATCAAGGCCCCTGCTTTTTCTCCTTCCTCAGTTTTGTTAGGCATTATGAGCTCTATGGACACTGTTGGTTGAATTCTTAGTTCTATGGTTTGGCTGGGGTTGATTGTTGAACCCCGGTTCTGTCTTTGTGTGTGTGAGTTTGTGTATCTGTGGGAGGTTGGCCCTGATCGCTTTTACAGCCTCTCAGGGCTTCCCCGTTCCACTTGTGTGTAGTTATGTGCTGGGTGTAGGGTGTGTGTCGTTGTGGGTGCCTGGAGGGGTGGTCCTGATCGCCTGTTGTGGCACCTCAGGGTTGCCCAGTCCAGGGGTGTGTGATGTATGAGTGGCCTGAGTGTTATTTCATGTTGGATTGTGATTGGAAGTTGTGGATTGGGTTGGCAGTTTGGGTTGTTTGGTGAGTGGAGGGTAAGTTGATGGGTTGGTTGGATTAATTACTTCGGCTGAGTTTAAGTAACTTGATTTTTTGGAGTTTAATTGTTTTGGGTGGGTTGGGGTAGAGTTTGGATTGTTGGGTGGGGTTAGGTTTTTTTGGGGGGGGTTCGGTATTGGGTTGGTGTAGATTAATTGATAGTAGTTGATTGTATATGGTGGGTGGATGGGCAGGTGTTAATTTAGTGCGGAATCAATCAGGATTAGTTGATTGTATTGGTTTGGGTAGATCTGTTGGTGGCAATTTGTTGTTTTGGCTGGGTGGGGTGTTGATTAATTTGGTTTGGTTGGGTAGATGGGTGGGGTGGGAGGAGAAGTTAATTTGATTTGGAGTCTGTTCGGCGTGGGTTGGTAGTGGGTTGGTAAGGGAACTCTTCTTATTTCTCTCCTATCTCTCTCTTCCCTCTTTCTTTTTCCCCCTCCCCCCCTTGTTTTTCTCTTCTTTCCCCCCCCCCTCTTTCCTCGTTTTCTCCTTCTTCCCCCCTCCCCTCCTTTTTTGGTCCTTCTTCCCCTCTTCCCTTCCTTTTCCCTTCTTTCCCCTCCCCTCTCCCCCCTTTTTTCCCTGTCTTTCCCCCCTCCCCTCTTTTCTGTGCATAACACAATGTTCCCGCCTAATTCTTTCGCCGTTGCTGGTGGTTTGGCCGGCGTCTTCTTTTTTGCTCTCTCTGTCCTCTCCCCTTCCTTCCCCCCCTCTGTTTTCTGTTTGCAGTCCCCCCCCCGCTAGATTATCTTCCCGCCCTATTTGTTCCCGCTCAATTTCTGACAGTTGTTTAATGTCCCTTCCCCCTTCTTGGGTGGGGTTTTCGCCGTTTAGGATCCTCTCCCTCCCCCCACCTAATTTGCTTCCCACTCAATTTTCTCGACGTTTATTTGGTATCCCTTCCCCCCTCTGGTGTAAGCAGCGTCCGCCTGTGTCCCTCTTCCTCCCCCACGCAATCGAGATGCTATTCCCTCCCAGGACCCCCAATCGTTCATGGGCAGTCTCCCCCCCTCTGGGCACAGATCAATTAAATAATTTATAATTAAATAGTTAAATCAGTTATCAGCTTACTCCCTTCCATTCCCTTCCCTTGCTTTGTTGTTAGGTTGGTTCACACTTTCTCTCTCTTTTCTATCTTTTCCAGTCTTTCTGTTCCCTCTTCCTTGTTGTTAGGCAGCTTTTCTCTCTTCTTTGTTTTTGGGCAGATCCTCCCACCCACACACACACGTTCTCATTCCTTTCTCGAACCTGCCTTATTATTGCTCTTTGGTTATTCCCCTCCCCTTCTCTTTCTATGTTGCTATATTCCCGCTTTAATTTATAACCGTTAGGGGCTCCCGCTTTTTTCTTTTCTTTTTTGGAGAGCCTCCAGTCCCGCAGTCTGTTTAACCCCCCCCCCCCCGTTGCTCTCAGTCAATTTTGATAGATAATTAGTTTTTTCCCCCAGTTAATTTCAACAGATCCCAATTTCCTAATCAGTTTTTATGATAGTCTTTTCCTCCCCCCCCCCAATTACATTATTAAACTTTTCCTCCCTCCAATTAGTGTCATCAGATCAGTTCCCTCTCCAATCAATTTATCAATCAACCCCCCCCCCCAATCACTTTTGATCAGTTCAGTTCCCTTCTACCCTATTTGATGTCTTTTCCAATTTAACTGTGCCGGAGCTCTGGGCCTCTGTTGGCTGGATCCTACGGTCTCTGTGGGTCACTGGTCGCGGAGTGGGGCGGTTTGCAGTTGGATGGATCCGACGGTCTCCGCGGCCAAGCAATCTCCGAAAAAGTGGTGGGCTTGGGAGGACGGAGAAGCCGGTGGGCTGGGAATGGTGGTGGCTCCGGTGGGCTGGGCGGGCTGGGAGTTCCTTCGGCGGTGGTGCGCAAGAAAGCCGAGGTGAGCCGAGCCTGGACGGGCTGGGATGGAGCCTTGGGTGAGCCGAGCCGGGCGGTGCGAGGTGGACTGAGGAGGAGCCGGGGAGCTGGGCGTGGGGCCGGGGGCGCGAGGCGGGCCGAGGAGGCGCGAGGGCGCGTAGTGTGCTGGGAAGGCGCGAGGGCACGAGGTAGGCCGAGGAGGAGCCAGGGAGCTGGGCCGAGCTGGGAGCTGGGCGGAGGGGTGTGCCTCCTCAGCACAGTTCCTGGTGGGCTGGTGCTCCGTCGGGCTGGTGCTCCGTCGGTGACAGACTCATGCAGCCTCGTGTGTCTCCCCGGTGGCCTGTCAGCAGCGGCCCGTTGATGTCAGCTCCTGGGGTGGCGGCGGCGGCAGCCTCCAGCGCTATTCTTGGTGTCTTGAGCCTGCGGCTCCCTGCTCTTTGGGTGTGGGTCGTCTGGCTGCCTCGGCTCTCTGCTCTTAAATTTGCCTTGTGATTTCTTCTTCAGTTTTTTCTGATTTGATCTTGTTGGATTTGTTCGTAGTTGCCGCTGTTCTTTTCGTTTGAATCCGTTTGTGATTTTGATTTTTTCAATTCTAAGGCTTTCCTCCTTATTCTTTTTCTTATTTCTTGCTTCGTTCCAGGTTCCTTAGATGTTGTTTTAGGGTTTTAGTTTTTTTCTCCAGATTTTTCTCCAGATTTTTCTCCAGATTTTTCTCCAGATCATAGTGTGCAATTGTGTTAGTCATGCCAGATTGTGTTCTTCCAATTTAGTTAATCCAGCGCAAACCAATCAAGAGGATGGTAATATGTGAGGGGTGTCTGAGAATGAGACCAAAGGGTATGGTGGAAGGAAGGAATCTCTAACTAGGATGTGTCAGACGCACAGGAAACTCACAACAAAACTTATTCAAAAGAAAAGAGTTTTATTGATTAGCACTATACGCATTGGACTGAAAGTCAAATCTGACCAGAGGCCAGATTTGCCCCAGCTTATCAATACATTTCTCCCGCCCAAAACTTGACAGTTCCCAAGGAGGGGGGTAGGAGAGAAAAGACATGTGTGTTAAAACAACAGGATTCCATTCTCCCAGCCTTGAGAGAGGTGACAACAACCCTGTGAGCCCACAACAAGATAAAGGTTAACATAACATCACTACTCTACTTTATAGCTTACAAACTACAAGGCCAGGACAAGCAGGCGCCAGGCCAATCAAGCAATATAACTGACATGGAGGAACTCAGGCTAATTTATGACAGAGATTCTACAATCCTGACATCCCTCCGCATTAAAACCAACTCACTCCCCCACCTAGCCGGCATCCACCGGGCGAGGACAATCAGGGAATGCTCGATGGAAAGCCCGGAGAAGGCGGGGCGCCTTCACATTCCCAGCCTCAACCCACTCCTTGTCCCCAGAGGGAAAATCTTTCCAATCGACCAAATACTGGAGGCGACCCTTATGCATACGAGAGTCTAAAATTTGGTTGACTTCATAGTGGGTGTCTTTGTCGATGTATATCGGCACAGGCGTAGCTGGAGGAGGGTGCCATTCATCCGGGACGGGAGCTCTCCGCAGCAGGCTGGAATGAAAAACCGGATGCACATTCCTGTAAGTCTTTGGTAACACAAGTTCCACAGTTACAGCATTTATTAGTTTAACCACCTTAAATGGGCCCACATATTTTGGGCCAAGCTTCTTGGATTTCTGTTGACACCGCAAATTCTTTGTGGACAAATAGGCCAGATCTCCCACTTTCCATTCTGGTGCAGGTGCCCGTTTTTTATCTGCCTGGGCTTTATAGGCCTGTTTCGCCCCTTTGAGGCTGGCAACTATCTCTGGCCATCCTGCACTGATGGTTGCAGCCCATTTATTAATGTCAGGGGCTTCGGTGGAGCTAAGTTCCCAAGTGGGTGCTGCCACTAAATCAGTCCCATACACCACCTTGAAGGGGGATACCCCCGTTGAGGCATGGGCCCCATTGTTATAGGCGAATTCAGCGAGTGGCAGTAAGGAAACCCAGTCATCTTGCTGATGATTGATAAAACAGCGCAAATATTGCTCCAAGATCTGGTTGACTCTCTCGGTCTGGCCATTAGACTCGGGGTGGTAGCCTGAGGTGAGGGCTTGTTCTATGCCTAACAACTTCAGGAGCTCCCGCCAGAACTTGGCAACGAACTGGGGGCCCCGATCCGTCAGAACACGTGTCGGGATCCCGTGCAGACGTACCACGTGGTTTATAAACATTGAAGCCAATTTGGCTGCAGTAGGCAAGGCCGTGCACGGGATAAAATGAGCCTGCTTTGAAAAAGCGTCCACTACCACCCAAATGACGGTTTTTCCTTGACTGGGAGGTAAGTCCGTAATAAAGTCCATAGTGACATCCGTCCAAGGCCGAGAGGGGGTGGGCCGGGGCTGCAACAACCCTTTTTTCTTTCCCCCAGCAGGTTTTGAGGTGACACAAATGGGGCACCCCTGCACATACTTTTCCACATCCTTGCGCAGAGAGGGCCACCAATACTGTCTCCTGACCAGGTGCAGAGTTTTCACAAACCCAAAATGTCCAGCTGTTTTCGCATCGTGACAAAGTTTTAAAACCTCTCCCCTGGCCGCGGCCGGGACAAAAAGCCTCTCGCCTTTGAAAAAGAGCCCCCCCTTCTCAGTCAGATCGGGGCGGAGGGAGTAAAATTCCGAGTCCTGTGACAACTCCTTCTGGACCCAACCCCCAGGAATGGGCGTTACAGACTTCGTGTGGCTGCGCGTCACCGCAGCCATCCCCAGCTGGGCGGGGGTAAAAACTGTATCCACCAATGGGTCTCGTTTGCTGTTGTACTGGGGCAGGCGCGACAGGGCGTCTGCCAGAAAGTTCATTTTGCCGGGTAGATGTTTAAGGGAGAAGTTGAAACGAGCGAAAAACTCCGCCCATCTCATCTGTTTTGCCGAAAGCGAGCGGGGCTGCTTGAGTGCCTGGAGGTTTTTATGATCCGTCCAGACCACGAATGGCACTGCGGACCCCTCTAACCAATGCCTCCAAGTGGAAAGAGCCAATTTCACTGCAGCCGCTTCCTTCTCCCAAATGGCCCAGTTCCGTTCCGCCCCAGAAAATTTCTTTGAAAGATAGGCCAGCGGGTGCAATTTCCCATCCTCCCCCTCTTGGAGGATCACTGCCCCCATTGCCACGTCCGAGGAATCTACTTGCACGGTGAATTGCCTAGTTGGGTCAGCACCGGTTCGGACGTAAACAACAATTTCAGTCTGTCAAACGCGTCCTGGCATGGGGGAGTCCAATGGAGAGGCGCCCCCGGACGGTTAGCTGTCTTTCCCCCTTGTTTGGTTTTCAACAAATCAGTAAGAGGCAACGCCACTTTGGCAAAATTGGGGATAAAAGTTCTATAAAAATTAGCGAACCCCAAGAAACTTTGTAATTGCCTCCTAGTACGGGGGGGTTCCCATGCCAACAGGTCCCGCACTTTGCCCGGGTCCATTTCAATCCCTGCCTGGGATACCCGGAAGCCCAGAAACTCCACCGCATCTTGGTGGAACTCGCATTTTGACAGTTTGGCAAACAACTGGTGCTCCCGCAAGCGGCGGAGCACCTCACGGACCAGGTTAGCATGACTCTCAACATTTTCTGAATACACAAGAATATCATCAATATAAACCAACACCCCTTGGTACAATAAATCATGCATAATTTCATTAATCATATTCATGAACACGCCCGGAGCGCCGGCGAGGCCGAACGGCATTACGGTGTACTCAAACTGCCCCAGGGGAGTGTTAAAGGCTGTCAAATATTCGTGTCCCTTCTTTATTCGGACCCGGTAATAGGCCTCCCTTAAATCCAGTTTCGTGAAGATTCGCGCCTTCCCCAAGTGGCCTAATAAGTCCTTTATCAGGGGGAGCGGGTAGGCGTTGCAAGTGGAGACTGCGTTCAGACCCCGGTAGTCGGTGCACAAGCGCAGTGAACCGTCTTTCTTTTTCACAAAGAGGACCGGGGCCGCCAAGGACGATGTGGCTGGTCTAATAAAGCCCCTCGCCAAGTTTTTATCCAAAAATTCCCTGAGCTCCGCCATTTCCCGCGGGCTCATGGAGTAAAGCTTGGCTTTGGGGAGGGGTTCCCCCTTCTTCAATTCAATTGCACAGTCAGTTTTACGATGGGGAGGAAGTTGGTTGCACTCCACCTCCGCGAACACATCAGCAAAGTCCCGATACTCGGGAGGGAGCGCTGCCCCCCCGGATCCCAATGCGGCCACAACCCCCAAGCTCGGGGGACTCCGCGCCCGCGCGTGCTGCTCGCAAGCGGGCGAGGTGAACTCCACAGTCCCTTCTTTCCATTTCACTAGGGGGTCATGTTCCTTCAGCCAATCCAACCCCAACACGCAAGGGAAGGCAGAGTGCGGGGCTACCAAAGGTTGGATTTGTTCCCAATGTTTTTTTATGTCCAAGTCCATTGGGCGCGTTTTTGCCGTGGCTTCCCCTCCAGGGGCGCATTTCCCATCTAATTGGGTGATTGGCAAGGGTTCTTTCAGCGGCACCTTTCCCACCCCCAAAGTCTCGGCCAGCGCCGGGCTCACTAAAGATTGAGTGCACCCCGAGTCCACGATACATCGGACACCCACTGTTTTCCCCGACTTGGGGTTGGAGAGATTGGCAGGTAAGAGCAGCAAGGGGGAATCACTCACCGCGCGTTTGCCCCTGTTGGCGGCCTGCTGGCGGGGCGCCTTTACAGCAGACCGTCCTCGTTTCCCGACTGCGCCTCGGCTTGGTCCTCCTCCTCCGGCTCGCTACTTTCCTCCGAGTCGTCCACTGCCGGTACGGCAGCCACAGGCACCAGCAGGGACTTGGCACTTTTCTTCGGAGCGGCTTTCTTGGCGGGCTGAGCTTTCGTTGGGGGGCTACTCACGGCTCTCGGTGTCGATCCCGCTTTTGACGGGCATTGTGCGAGAAAATGCCCCGCTTGGCCGCAACCCAAGCACAGCCCTTTCGTCATGCGCCGGGTGCGCTCCGTCGGCTCCAGCTTCGCACGGGGCTTGACTTTCGCCGGGGTGGAAGTCTTCGCCACGGTTTTGCCCGCTAAGACCTGAATCATCGAGGCCCGCTCCAATCGATTTTCCATCTCTCCAGCCAATTGGACCCACCCGTCGACGGTAAGCGGGTCTTCCAAAAGGAGGCATTTGTCAGCCAGAGTGGGATCGAGGCCCCCCACAAACGCCAGTACGCGCTGGGGTTCGGTCCAGTCAGGCACCGAAGACGCCAGCTCCTTAAATTCCCTGGCATACTCAACCACTGACAATTTTCCTTGCCGGTGAGCCCTGAGTTTCTTCTCTGCCGTCTCCCTTTCGAACGGCTCCACATACATCTGGCGCATGGCTCGCAGGAAGTGGTTGTAATTACAGATGGCTTGGGGATGATAACGGTACAAGTCCAGGAACCATTTGGCAGCCTTGCCTTCTAAGGCCTGCCCCACAAAACGCACCCGCTCGGCGTCGTCATGGAACGTAAAACCCATGTCCATCATGTAGGCCTGGAGATGCACCAGGAACGTAGGAAATTCTGCGGGGTTCCCCGAAAACTTAGCCTTGAATTTATAGGTGCTCCGCATCTCCACTCCACGGAGGTGGGGGGGTAGGCGCCCTGGGCCCCATTCCGCTGGCGCCGGAGCTGGGACCAGGGGCCTGGCACCCCGGCCGATGCCCCTTCCTCGTCCCGCCGCCACTCTCGCTCGATCTGCCACCCTCGCCGCCTCTGCTGCCCGCGCGGCCGCCGCCGCTGCTTCTCGCGCCGCTGCAGCTGCTGCCGCCTCGGCTCCCGCAACGTCCGCCGCCGCCGCCGCCGCTGCCGCCGCCGCCGCTACCTCAGCGTCTCCGTCCGCGCCGTCGCCTCCGGCTCCGTCGCCTCCGGCTCCGTCGCCGCCAGCGCCACCCGCGTCCTCTCGCTCCTCGTCTTCGTTTTCCCTTTCCCTCTGCGCTCTCGCCCGCGCCGCAGCCTCCGCCTCGATCTCCAGCTGCGCTCTGGCTCTGGCCACCGCTTCAGCATCCGCTGCTGCTTGCGTGTCCGCCATGCCGTGCTCCCGCAGGGCAAGCCCACCGCTCGCTCTGCGCCCGCTGGTATCGTGTGCACCACCACCGAGCACTTCCTTCAACAGGCGTTGTGTCCGGCGTTTCTCCTCCGGATCCAACCGACCCGAAAGGTCCTGCAGCCAGTTGGTCACCCTGTCCAGCTTGTACTGCAAGTCCTGCGTCTCACCCACAGGCTCCAGTCCGTAGCTAGGCAGTGCCAGGTGCTCCGGCCACACTTCGTCCCCAGTAGGGCGGTCGTACCTCGACAATCGCCTACGCTGGGTGACGTGTCGTTCCAAAAATTCCTCGGGCCCCGGGGTTGTCCCCGAGATTGCCCTCAGCATGCCCGAGCTGTACGGCCCCGCACTGGCGCCGTCGCCCTGGGAAAGGTCCCAATCCAGGCCCTCTCCCTGCTCAGAAAAAGTATGTCCCTCGCCCTGCATTTTCGCAGGTGAAAGGAGTTGTGAGATTTGACTTGATGTCAGACGCACAGGAAACTCACAACAAAACTTATTCAAAAGAAAAGAGTTTTATTGATTAGCACTATACGCATTGGACTGAAAGTCAAATCTGACCAGAGGCCAGATTTGCCCCAGCTTATCAATACATTTCTCCCGCCCAAAACTTCCTTCAATTCCCAAGGAGGGGGGTAGGAGAGAAAAGACATGTGTGTTAAAACAACAGGATTCCATTCTCCCAGCCTTGAGAGAGGTGACAACAACCCTGTGAGCCCACAACAAGATAAAGGTTAACATAACATCACTACTCTACTTTATAGCTTACAAACTACAAGGCCAGGACAAGCAGGCGCCAGGCCAATCAAGCAATATAACTGACATGGAGGAACTCAGGCTAATTTATGACAGAGATTCTACAATCCTGACAGGATGTGATGGAGAAGGGCCAGCTGCCATTAAGGTAGACTGCTCCCAAGTAGGAAACTGAGTTACTAACAAATGATAAACAGGTAAAAGGATGTGGAAGTACTAAGATTGGGAAGGATAGCAAGATGGCGGAAAGAAATCATACTGTGCCTGCCTTGAAGAGAAGTCCAGTAATTTTGTACTCAGATTCCAACTGATGTAATTTTAGGACCCAGCACCCTACTGCTGTGAGTCCAAAGTGCATCCAGCCACATGGGAACTGAAAATGTGGTAGACTATGAAGTCTAAGCTACATTCTTTTTATATGAAATCCCCATTATTGGTTTGTGTAACTAAATTCCTGTGCTGAAAATTAGCACTCTTCTAAGGCCATGGAAGTCAATGGGCTGAGAATTGTGTAATTCTGCCTAGAGTGGCACTGTAAGTCATATTTTCTCCAAGTAATTTTCTATCTTACTCATTCAGACTTCTCAATCATAGATGTGCTTTTCCCTATGTATAATTTATTTTTTTCAGTGGTGATGACAGCATCTCTTGAGGGACTATGGCTTTGTCATGGAGTCCAAGTTTTGCAGGCAGAAAAGTCCCAGAAATCTCCAATTAGGAGATCTTGGATAACACAGGAAACATGGGGAGTACAGGGAAAGACTCTGCACGAGACCTGGGAGACCCACGGCCAGTGATACAGTCAATGACATTGAACTGGATGGACCACTGGTCTGAGATTCTGTATGAGTATCTGACACTTTACCACCAAAAGCAGAAGCACTAAGCAGCCCCGTCAAGGAAGTTTATCTCCTGACAAACATTCTCAGAAAGACAAAAGTTTGTACACATTACTAACTTGGTATTTAGGCAATCTAAACCTTGCGGGTTACATTGGCCAATTTAACTATGTTTAGTCATTAATAAGTCCCGCTTTATTGGAACAAGTGTGTGAAAACTGTATTATCTCATTTTATATAATCTCACCCAATAGACTTCTAAAAACTCTGTTATTTAGCATTGGCAAAGAAGGCTGTGCAGTGATTTCTAGAATGTCAAGTGATACGTTCAGTAGCAGATGAGGAAACTGTAGTCATCTAAAAGAGGCTTATTTAAATTACGTGGGAAATATTAATGCCAAAATAAACCTGGCCACCTCTGAACTTTATTGCTGCTAAAGCATTTGCCTCAGTGGTTAAAGCAGGCCCTTATCAGGTGGACAGAATCTTGATAGCCAAAGACTCCTCATTTAACCCATGTGACACTATCTATTTGGTGTAACAGGTCCTTCTGGACAATAAGCATTGTTCCTCCCTCTCCCCCCCCCCCGCACCTTTGAAAGAAAGCATCATCTTGGTTTTAAAGGATTTAAGGTTTTGAAGGGGTGTCCATTTTTATTACTTTCCATGTTTCCTTTTTGAAAATGTATTTTAGTAGGAGTTAAGTGGTTTGTTTATTAAGGACTTTACTGTCTCCAGCCACCAGAGGGCAAGCACACTCCATCTGCCTTATTGGAACAGGCTGAGTCGGCACAAAAGAACCTAGAGCTGCCTGTGTTTGTGTATGTGTGTGTGATAGAGAGAGTTCAAAAGCTCTCATATAAATTGATTTTGCAGTTTCATATTTTTTAAACAAAGAAGAAAATTATTGTCCAATTTCTAATGAGAAAACTGTATGAGTTAAGCATGCAGGAAAGTCAATTGTTTGGGATTAATAAATGTTAAAATATCAACAAATGAAGAATCTAGATATACTATGTTTTAGGTTTCTGTGTAGTTCAATGTACGTCCCATGCTTCTCTTGGTAACTTAAGTTAGGCACTGGAATAGACCACCAGTAGACTGAAAGTAGCTATAAGAATTACATTATCATAAGTTTGTAACCATGGACAGCCAAAGTTACCAACAAGATAGTTTTAGAGAGGAGCAAACCAACTATGTCATTAGAAGGGAAGATATTATGGCTAAAGTTCACTTGCTGTGGACACATCATGCGATCAAACTCGCTAGAAAAATCATTAATGCTCAACATGGTCAGTGGCAAAAGGAAACAGGGTCGCCAAAGGATCCGCTGGCTCAACGCAATCAAAGCCGCCACAGAGATGACCATCAGCCAACTAAAAGAAGTGGTCATTGACAGAGACGTGTGGCGGAAACTTTCCTATGGAAAAGGGTCAGGCACAACTGAACAGATGACATCATCATCATCAAGTTTGTAACTTTAATCAGTTTCAGAGTGTACCAAAATAAGACTGGTTATTGTTAGGTATCTTCTTGTGTATGAACTGCAAGTCCTCCCAGAATTCTGAAACTAACCTGAATCACACGTTGTCCACCAAATGAGCAGCAGAGCAAGCTTGGGTTCAGTGTAAGGAAACTAGGTTTCAATCCCTGAGTTAAAAAAAAAGTTTTTTAAGTGATGTTGCCTGAATTCTCTGCCTGGTGAACACCCAAATCTGACATCACATTGCTGCTGCAATGTTGTTGCAAAGCTTGAGTATTTGGAAGTTAGAGGAGAATCAGGAAATCACATAATCTGTGAGGGGAACAGGACTTTTCCTCTGAGGTAAAGGGGAAATTGTTTGGGAAATTTTATGCCACTTTGTTCCCTAAAAGGACCCACAGTTCCTATACAGAAAAAAATAACAAAATATAATTTAACAATTAATTTAAGCAAATAATAGAATTTAAACAGAGAGAGCAAAGAAAGAAACTGAAGATGTAGTTTGGCCATCGGGCAAAAGCTTGAAATAAAAAGATTCATTTGAGAAAGTGGAAGGAAATCCAGATGAGCTAAAAGGTTTGCATTATGGCTGACCAAAAATATGAAGAAGGAAGTTCCAGTGTCTTGGGAACATTTCTAGATTGGGGACACAGGGGAAGTCTTGAGCTATATTAGAAGCAGTTTTAATTATCTCATCAAGCTGGGATTTCAGAAGAAACTTATATTTGATATTGGGTCAGTATGAAAATACATCAGAGTGATGTAGAGGTTTCAGTCATGAGCACAAACTTCCTCAAAAACTGAAGTTCTTACTAAGCTTGTCCAGTTTGTGAAGTTATGTTTGACCATTTCTTCATGAGGGATTTGCCCTTGCACAGCCTCTCACTGTTCGCAGGTTTTAATGCTGCTTCCTCATGACATCATTAGCAGCTCGTAGCTCTCCAGTGGTTGGCATGAGTTTTCGTACCCTTTGCCCCGCGATGAGGGAATGTGGGAGAATCCTCTTGCCCTTTCTTGTTGCAGCGCATAATGAGGCAAAACAGGGACCAGCCTGTCTAAAAGAAGAAATGTGCAACCGTCTCGCTAGCATTTTGCCCATCCTTGCACCTTTGTCTTCCTTCCTTCCTTCCTTCCTTCCTTCCTTCCTTCCTTCCTTCCTTCCTTCCTTCCTTCCTTCCTTCCTTCCTTCCTTCCTTCCTTCCTTCCTTCCTTCCTTCCTTCCTTCCTTAGTTTGTTTGTTTCTTCTTTTCTTTTCTTTTTTCTTTTCTTTTCTTTCCTTCCTCCTCTTTATTTCTTCCTTCTTTGTTTCTTTCTTCCAGCTGTTTTCTCTGGAGGAACTGATACCTGGAGATCAGGTGTAATTCCTGAAGATTTCCAGGCCCCCACCAGGAGGTTGGTGACCCAGCTGTCTTTACATGGAGTGTAAAGACAGCTCTCAAGATTAGCATCTGCTACTCTTTAGCCACTTCACCATGTTGGATCTCAAGATTGAGCAGAGAGCAGAGGGAGGAGAGCCAGCAGCGAGGAAGGACACAGTGCAAGTGTGCATCCGAGCACCGTTGTATTCCTAGGTACAACAGTATTTGCCTCTAAATAACCCCATTCATTTAGTGTGCCCTGAATACTACAGCAGAAGGGATAGGGAGAGAGGAACTCAACAGTTCTATGAATGTTGAGAACATCATCTGAATATTGTAGTTAAATATAAAGGAAATACCAATGGCTCTTCTGTTTCTAGCTCTATGATGAGAGTCTGGGAGGTTAATCTTTGTAAATGACATTGAGGATCTCTGTGGGCCTTTTCGCACGGGGATCTTTGTTGCAAATTGTTTGCGGAATGAAAAATCGCCATTTAAAATAGTGGAATTCGTCGTTATGCATACCTGCCTTTGTAGTGGAATCAGTTGCGTTTTTTAGCGTTTCCCACAGGCTTCCGGTCTCGGCAGAAATCGCTAGAAAGGAAGCGCTATTGCCGAGCTCATCCCGCCCCTGGCCGTCAAGCAGCCAATGGGCAGCCGTTAGCATGCTCCCAAACAGCCCCTTTCCCTTTAAGAAAGGTTTTAAAAAAAAAAAAACAGACCCATAGCAACGAATCTAGGTAGATTCGTTGCAACGGAGAGACCCATCCAGCTGCCTAATGTGAGCTGTCATTTGATTGTATGATCGTTGGCACGCTGCCTCGAGTGATAAAAAAAAAATCCCCCCCCCTCTCACGGGCCCGATTTTCGGCTGAATTAATGTGTAAAAAATAAAGGGACTTTATTTCAGCAAACGGGCTTTTATGTGGTTTGTGCTTAGTGACTAAAGGTGAAGGACTGAAGCCAGGGAAGCCTCTAAACAGAAAGAGGCTCGCTGGTGCGTTTATCCCCGCTCGCTCGGAGAAAAAAAATGGCGATCGCTTCGCCGGAAGTTTGGAGGAGAGAGCCAGGGGGAAGGACTTTGAAGAACCCGCAACAATGGTAACGCACAGGTCTTTAGCGCTATTGTTGCAGATTGGTTGCAGGAGTGTATCGCTATCCGGAGGGTGAATCCACTTTTCTGGATTCCCCTGAAAGCGCTACAACGAAGCGCTTTTTGCGGGTCGGTTTCAGGATTGTTGCAGATTGTCTACGACGTCGTGGGTTATGGCAAATTAGTAGCGTTTCCAATTAGCAACCATTGTGCTATTTTGAAGCCGTGCGAAATGGCCCTGTGTCTTTCCTTTCATGTATTTAACTAAATTCCCAGCAATGAAGTTCCCAGCAGTGAACTCTCAAAACTGCTCGAAGTCCATTTGGGTTATGTAGACATTGTGAATTGGGACATAGTAAACAGCCTGACGATATCAGCTAAGACATAAAACAATATGCTGTTCCTGAAATTTTATGAAGATGTTAGAGCAAAGAAACAAGCATTTTGTTTGGCATTAGCTAATGTACATATACCAGGAGACGATTCCAATGTCAAATCTGTGTGAGTGTTCAGTTTTATGCCTCTGCCACACACAAGTAGAAGCTCACACCAGGCATTTACAGAAGGGTGGTCAACTCTTTGCTTCTTATTGAAATTAATTAAATTCATTGTATCAGTAGGATGCCTATCTGAACAGAAGGTAGAATCATATTGATTGTAAATCCTGAAAGGGGGGGCATTTTTCATTAGCTGCTAAGTTTGCTCATCCTACAAATGTAAAATGTTGTCTGTAAGGTCAGGTTAACATTGAAATGAACTATAGCCAAATATCCATTTATTTGTCTAATTTTATCCCAAACTATTTGCATGGATTTAAATATTATTAAATACCAAGTATAAAAAAAAGAATGAGCCTCTTGTGGCGCAGAGTGGTAAGGCAGCTGTCTGAAAGCTTTGCCCATGAGGCTGGGAGTTCAATCCCAGCAGCCGGCTCAAGGTTGACTCAGTCTTCCATCCTTCTGAGATCGGTAAAATGAGTACCCAGCTTGCTGGGGGGTAAACGGTAATGACTGGGGAAGGCACTGGCAAACCACCCCGTATTGAGTCTGCCATGAAAATGCTAGAGGGCATCACCCCAAGGGTCAGACATGACTCGGTGCTTGCACAGGGGATACCTTTACCTTTACCTTATAAAAATATCAATTGCAATTCTAATTGTAGAAAAAGTTTTGTTTTATAGGACTGAAGAAAATTAAAGAGTCAGCCTTTGGGTTTGATAATGCTTCTTATAAAGTGGTTTGAAGCTATATAATTCCAAATGCAAGATTCATTATCAGTGGGATCCTTTGGGACTGATTTATGATGCATAAGGGAACTAAATGGGAAAACCCCATTTTAGCTTTAGTGTTTAAGGGGAAGTGAGCAAATAAAACACATGCAATGGATAATAATAATTTAGACATGTTCATTCAAATGCACAGCTTGATCTCATGTTATAAAGTACATTTAGAAAAAAGTTTTGATTTTTAAAAATAACAATTTTAATGGAAATGGGATGAACTGGGTGACAGATAAATGACAGAAGTGCATTTATCAAAGAGTTATCTGTTTAATAATTTATGCCTTCAGATAAGAAAATTAAAAACCTGAGAATAATATTAAGAACAGCATAAGATAAGTAGGAAAAAGGATTTAAAACTTCACAATGATGAAGCTAAACTAATATGATTAGCCAATCAGCTGTAAGGTGAAAGTGAGGCTTCCTTCATTTATGTGGATATAAGAATAAATCGGGCATCATCATCTTTGCCCGATTCCTTCTCTTCTTCACGCCCACCTGCCTTTCTCCACAAGGAAACCCAATGCAACTTACATTATTTTTCTGTTTTCCATTTTATCCTCACAATAACTCTGTGAGAGAGGTTAGTCTGATAGTGTAAAACCAAAGGTCACCCAATGAGTTTCCACAGCAGAACTGGGATCCCAGTCTGCAACTACATTGCAGTGGCTTTCATAGGGTGGCCGTATTCGACAGTAGCAAGCAATCAGGGACTGAGGCAAGCAGGACAGTAGTATCAAGTTGCCTGGCAGGCGCAACCAAGCCTGGCTGCAATGAGTCCTCCCTCAAAAGGCAAAACTGCACTAGTAAGTGCCCTGCCTGCTCCTGCTGCCTTTTACTGATAGAAACCAAACAGAAACCAAGCTTGGAATGGTGGCCAAACGTCTGTGGTTGCCTAGCAACAACTACTGAAGCCATCTGTTTATTAAAACTACAGGCACTTCTTTTATCTTTTGGGGTTTTCTTTAACCACCCGAGGTATTTTATTTAGCTTTTAACTTTCTGCAAACCAGAAATGGTTTGCAGGTTTGTTGAAAGATCCATCTTATCCATTCATTGCTTCAGTTTCTGGATTTAAGTATCTTCAGATGGGTCTACCCTTTGCTATTATTAGAATATATAATCAAGAATCCATTCCTTCTTTTTCTTTCTTGAAGCCCACATAGCCTTGTCCCCTTTCCTGCCTCCTCTCTTTCCCATCCAGCAGCCAAACTACCTTTATCTTCTCCCCATTGTCACTTTTCTACCCTGCCAACCATAGCACTTAGAAAACTATGGCCAAGTTGTTAGACCAGGCCCATGTACACTGTGTGGAACCTGCAAGAATTTGAAAAGTGTACCCATTTTTCCCTGTCTCAGCTTCCTCATGCTATTTCCTATTTCCCTATACATGGCAACCCCCATATCTTCAACTTCTCTGCTACCTTCCCACCCACCCATCAACCTTTTATCTGCCCCTCTATCTTTGGCTATTTGTATTATTTACCATCTTCATTTATAGTCCACTTCTATCCACAATATGGACAACGGGCACCATCATCTGCCTCATGTCATTTTGCATGGGTTTAGAGTTTCCAGGTCTGGGTTGAGAAATACCTGGAGACTTTGGAGGGAGAGCTGGGAGTGGGTTGGATTTGGGACGGGGCAGGACTTCAATGGAATATAGTGCCATTATGTCCACCCTCCAAAGCAGGCATTTTTCCCCAAGGGAATTGATATCTTGTCACCTAGAGATGAGCTGTTGTCATGAGTCAGTCAGCTGCCTCTTCATTTGAGGATGAGGAAACAGAGGACTCAGGAACTGCAACAGGGGGATGCCTGTCTGAACAGCTGGATTTAGACGCAGAACCAGAAAAAAAATCATCAGGAGGCATAGGTTGTTCTTTCTGGAAGGAGGAGGGACAGGAATCAGTTTGTCTCTCATCTCCAGGGTCTCCTGAGCCAGCAGAGCATTGCAGGCGTAAGGTAAGATTTACAGCTTAGGAAACGTGCCCAAGTGCAAGGCTACCAGCACAGCACTGGTTGATCATGACTCCATACACTGAGTTGGTGCAGGACCACAGACTCAAGGAATGAAGAACCCCCATTTTTTGGTAATTAAGGTAATAAAAGCAGAGAACCAGGCTGAGCCATTTGTGGGAGCAATTTTTGCTCTATCCTTAGGACTCCTGGTAAAAGTGTTGCCTGTGCCTTGTTACTAATTGTGTTTGTTTGACAGAAAAATCTTCCCTAATACCTGCCTCCTTAGTGGACCTTGAACCCTGGTCTTCCCTGCTTCCTTGAGTGGCACACCTGGCTCCCAGACCTGTTATAGACTGGTTAGCTAACTCTGCTTTTTTATTACTTTACTACCTCATAATTGCCTCTGGACCTGAGCATCAGGAGCTGGCCTGATGAGACAGTTAATATATTACCTTGCCAGGTGCCACCATCTGCCTTGCCTCATGTGTGGCTTGAATGTGCTGGGCGCCAGTATCTGCCTCACTTAATGCAGACACAGTCGGGTGCCATCCCCTCCATTCCCTTGCCTCTCACATGGGGCTCTTGGGGGCTGGATTCCATCTCCCTTGGCCATTTCTC
Organism: Paroedura picta; assembly: GCF_049243985.1. Lineage (NCBI taxonomy): Eukaryota > Metazoa > Chordata > Lepidosauria > Squamata > Gekkonidae > Paroedura > Paroedura picta. The sequence continues at coordinate 34,445,079 of NC_135374.1, read as the reverse complement.
TACCTTGTGCAGAGTTTGAGTGGGTCTTCAAAAGGCTGGCTAGCCCAGGTGGAGGAAAGAGTCTATCAGCCCACCAGGAGGTATCCAAGTACTATTAGTGGTTAGCTTTGGCCCTGACTCTGACACATAAATTAGACTGAGAATATGGAATTGGCCTAAGGTTGCCCAGAGTTTTCAGGGTAGAATAAGGATTAAAGGTCCAAGACTGAAACTCTGTCCCCTACACCAGTGGTCCCGAATCCCCGGTCCAGGGACCGGTACCAGTCCATGGATCAGTTGGTACTGGGCCACAGCTCCTCCCTGTCGTCCTCCCCGGCAGCTGCCTCGGGGGCTGCCTTGCCACTCTGCCACCAGCTCACCTTTGGCGCTCTCCAGCAGCTGTCATGGCTGGGGCTCCCCTCGGTGTGGCACTGCACAGCTGCTGCTGGCAGCGCCCCCCAGTGGGTGGTGGTAAGTCAGGGGCACCGGTGGGAAAGCAAGTGGAGCAGGGGCTCAGGCAGCAGCGGTGACATCCCTTGGCAAAATTGTCAAGCACTGACCGGTCCCCGGTGATAAAAAGGTTGGGGACCACTGCCCCAGACCACACTGGTTTTTGTGAGATGACTGTTGCTGAATATTAGTGAGCAACCAAACCTGGGTGAGTCATGTGAATCATGAGGCATCAACCTCAATGAGTCTTCCCTCAAAGGCCAGACCAGTTCTAAAATGAGTCCTCTTCCCTCTGTTTACAGACAGAAGCCTGTGGTAGTTGCATAGCAATGGACACTGTGTTCCTTCAGTCATTTGATTTTTAAAAAAAACTTTCCATTTTTAAAATATTTTAGATTTTTCTGGAAACTTGGGGTGTTTTTCAGCTTTGTCCAGAGATCTTTCTTGTATGTTCATGGGTCCAGTCTTTAGCTTTCCATATCCTCAGAATTGGCAGACTTAATTTTGAAATGACCACTGAATAGTATCTAACTCTCTGAAAAGTACTGGATTGCTGATCCAGTCAAAGCTAATTTCTACTATGTGACAGAAATCCAAAACAACTAAATGCATTTGAGAATAGTAGCTGCTCAATTACACTAATCATAAATACCATGAAACCAGAATTCTTTTAAGCTATAGATAGCTGGACTGCAGTGGTTGGCAGGAGGTGGAGCACTATCTTTAAATAGGACAGGGTCCTATTAAATAAAAGAGTAAGGCCACCAGGGGAGGAGTTAGGGCGGGCCCTGTCCAGGATAAAAACTCAGAGGGCGCAATCAGGAGCCGCTAAGCGGCTCCTGATTGGGTCTTCCGAGTGTCCATCCAGGGCCAAGCAGCCAATGGGGAGGCGCACAAAGTGCCTTCCTATTGGCCCCTCACCAGGACAGACCAAAATTCAATTCACCCAGCCTAGTCTGGCTGCCAGTCTGCTCCTGACCACCAAAGGGAGAAGTGGTCAGTAGGGCTGCCAAGGGGGATGAGAACAGAGGCTTGGAAAGGCTGTGCCAGCCCTTTTCGCCCCAAGGCTGTCCTAACTGCCATGTCCAACTGCAAATTGCCTCAGAACCCTGACAGAGCTGGCCGGAGGCTGCAGAGTGCTCCCCTCCCCCCCCCCCCTTCAGGCCTGCTGCGAAGGAGCCTCTGACAGGCCCTGACTGAGGGAAGGAGGCCTTTCCAAGAGCAACGCAGGGCAGCCTGAGGGCCTTCCTTTTGAGGGGGGGGGACTTTCCCCTTCTGCCAAACAGTTGCCTGACAGGGAGGCCACAGAAAAGCCACATCTCACTTAAAATACTGCTCTGGCCGGGGGTTAGACACAGCCAAGCCATGTGTCTTTCTTCTTTGCAACTCTCTGCAGATTTGAGGCCACTGCACAGCATTATTCTGCAGAGGAAGCTGGCTCTTTTGTCTCCTGTTTCATCTGCACAACAACCCTGTGCAGTAGGCCTCAAGTCTTTCAATTCAACAACAACCTGTGTGGGAAGCCTTAACTGTTTCTTCTCTACCACAACCCTGTCCAAAGTAGCCCTTTCTGCCTGGGGAGCTGATCTTTATACTCTGCAAGTGAGCTGTAATTCCAGGAGCTCTCCAGGCCACACCTGTAGGTTGGCTACCCCTGGGTTGGAAATATTCCTGGAGGTTTGGAGGTGGGACTTCACAATCGTACAATGCCTCAGAGTCCAGCCTTCAAATGAGCCATTTTTGCCTGCAGTTGGTAGGGAGTGGTGCAGGAGTGTCCCTCCTGGCCTATGGGTTATGGCCAGCCCTTATCAGCAACTGTTTGTATCCTGGGGCGCAGACAGGCAGACCAGCATCAGTCCTGTGAGTCTGGAAAGTGCAGGAAGATCTAAATAAATATTTACAGCCTGAAACTAAATATAGAACAAGTAAATGTCTGGAGACACATCGTAACTGAAATAGTAACTGGCAAATAACCTGGGCCTGGCAAATAAAAAAACAGTATTAAAAACCTTACTAAGGTCCAGACTGCTGTGCAAAGACAGTCTTCCTCTTAGGGTTGCCAGCTTCCCTGTGAGGCTCGCTACCCCACCTCCCTCATGGGGAGTCTGCTATGGGGAGAGAAGGGGAAGACGATTGGAAAATGCTTTGAGACACCTGAGGCCTGCTGGGTCACTGCGGCCCATTCCCAGTTCGCTCAGATCTCTCACAACCCTACATATCTCACAGGTTGACTATTGTGGAGAGACAAATGGAAAAGGTGTTTGTAAACCGCTTTGAGACTCCTTTGGGTAGTAAGCAATAGGGTACAAAAATCCGTTCTTCTAAGGAGCAACCATGAAAGAAGCATGTGGGCACATAACATTTTACCAACAGTGAAAATATGGGAGACAGAAGGAACAAGGTGGACACCTGTGTACTGTGACTACCCTATGTGTATTAGGGCAGAGGGGCATTTCGGTGAATGTGGCCTAATTCACACAAGAAGGGAAATGACGCAGAACTGAGGGGAATTGTTTGCCATGTAATCTTCCCCTAAGAAGAGTCTCCAGTTTGATTTTCCCTTCACATATCTGAGGACATGGCTCTGGAAAGCTCATCTGTAACCACTATGCCACAATTCCCAAAGGTCAGTCCTCTCCCACACTCAACGAACATTCCACACCACAGGTTCTTGACACCCATATCTCCACACCCATGGCCTCATTTGCCACCATGCCACCACAACCTCCCACACAACACACATGACAACCCCATGCCCTTACAGACTGGACAACTCCTCCCCTTCCTCTTCCCACTGCCAAGCTCTAGCGCCCGTTGTCTCCAAAAATATAGTTCAACTTTGCCGCTAGTTGAACTATAATTGTGTTTTATTGTGCCCCACTGGACTGTGTTCCCTGCTGCAGAGAATGCCACTCCATGGCAATACAATGCTGGCAGCCTGGTGCAGCTGCCGCTGTGTGGAATCAGCCCCTTGCCTTGCTTATCTTACATTTGTTCCTTACATATCTGGAAAAGCTTTTCATGTTATAGTGGGCTTCCCTGGCCACTCTCAGTTCACTCCCAGCTTTGATCTCACTGATGGTTGTCCTATAGCGCCTGTCCTTCAGCTACTCTTCTTTAGAGGTCTGTCCTTCCCTCCATTTCTTGAACGTTTCCTTTTTCTTCCTTAGCTCCTCCTCTGTTCATTCTAATAGGATTAATAGTATTATGTTTACCCATGCTGGAAGAAAGGTGGGTTTAAAAATACTTTAAATAACTAAAAATAAATAATACCCTGGACTGCTGCTTCCTTTTTTTCTTTCAAATGTAATTTGAAAGCTAAATGTGTACTTTGTATAATTTTGCTTTTGCTTTTCATTTCCACTTGCTTTCCATTGAATGAGAAAGTGCAGTCTGCAACTGGAGCCAAAACTGTCTAAACCCAAGCAGAAGACTTTCAGAAATAAAAAGGCTGAGAAGTAATCTACGTTTCTTTTCAAATGGGCCAATGAATAAGCATGAAGATATGAGAAGCATACTTGATGTCTGAGATGAGATTTCAACCAGTATTTGCCAGGGCGGGGGAGAATCTTTAACCAATAACTTGACTGCAGAAAGACCTGGAACAGTCTGCCATTAGCCTTGGTGGATTCAGATTTCTTTTTAAATCCTAATCTTTTTATACAAAAGGCCAAATGACACAGCTTTCCCCTCTCCACTCCCACACGTAATCTGGAGTTGAATGTTGTACTCACGTCAGCTCCTTTAATATCAAAAATACTGAAAAGAGGCCTGTTTTGCTCACATATGTCACATGATCTAGTGATGCTGCCAGTTTCTCAAGGTCAATATTGTCTGTTCTGACTGGCTGTGCATTTCAAGGGTCTTTCACATTACCAGCTATTGGATTTTTTGAAATGGAGTGTCAGGGATTGAACCTGAGATCTCCTGCATGCAAAACACATGCTCTACCACTCAGCCACAGTCCCTTCCCATGTCATTGAGACCTAACGTAGTTTATGAGCAAGGACAGGTTTCTCACAGTAGTCTAAGCACTGGTAAGAAAACAACTGTTTTTCTTCTACATTTCCAGAAATGTACCCAGCATTAACCAAGGTGGTTAAAAAATCAGTGCTGTGAAGTGTTAAGCATATTCTATTGTTTGGTTCCCATTTTATTTAGGATGAGGTCCCCAGGCTCCTTTCCTCCATTATATCCTCACAACAACTTGCTGATCCACGCCCACAATAAATGATTGAGTAATTTATTGGACTTTGTGGGGTAGATTAGACTCAAAGAGAGAATGACAGGCCCAAATCACCCTTTGCAGCACAGTAAAGATTTGAACCACTGGCATGCAACCAATGACCTTTGGCACTTCCAAATCAAAGTAACACAATGAAGTTGAAAAATGTGTTCTCTCTCCCTGCCCGCCCTGCTTTGCTAGTTACTGGCATACATGCTTACCATGGCACTACCTGATAAGAGCCCTTGACTCCTTCTCTCTGTTTCTATGGCATGACTTTGTGCACATCGTTTCCTAGCGTGCTCCATCTCACTTGATCTTTGTTCTTGCCTTTACTCAAAATCTTCTGCCTCTGACTCTGTAAATCTGTACATAATATAGGACTTTCATAGGTACAAAATGGGAAAGGTCTATGAGTTTATTTGTACCCCACAACCTGGCATTCCAGGTATGCAATCTGATTATCTCTTACTGTAAATGTGTCAGCAGCAATTGTGGGCAGCTCTTACTGGAAGACCCACCTACAAAGCAATTATATAATCCCTGCCACTTGCTGCACTTGTTGGACGAGCTCTATTATTTGCTCTGTCTATAGCCAGCCTTTAAAATCAAGGCATGAAGAGAGAGGCTCTCTGGTTTCCTTTTAAATTAGCCTCTCTCTTAATCAGTAGCATGAAAATGCATGAGGAATGCAAAGTAGCATTTGTGAACCATGTCAATGCACTCATTAGCAAAATACATATCCAGAACAATTAATTTGTGTGGATTTACAGATTTTTTACATTCGTTGATTGGAGCTATTATAAGGTAGATCACTTGGATGATGCATCCTTACACTGTATAATTTTACAAAATACTTAGGGGGATGCAATCAAAAGCAGAGAGGATTGGCTGCAGTTACAATCTCTTAAATGGATAAAAGATCAAAAGAGGGTTAGATCTACTTCCTATCAACCATATGAAGCATTTCACTTACTAGGATGCAGCAGCTCTTGGCATGTGTTACACTGAAATCTATATTAGCTAGGGGGACTTGGGTGTGGCTGATCTTATCTTATGGCCAAGCAATTGGACTGAATTGTCTTTCTAGTTCTCTAACTTGGAACGGCAGCCTGTGCAACATAGAATGAGTCATCCCTAAACCTCCCTTGGCTTAGGTTTCCTATTATGCAAGAGGGGAATGTTTCTCGCTTTGTGTCACAACTCACAACTGCCTAAGGCTGGCAGCATTTATGCCTTTCTCCAAGGGATTTTAGTCTGACTGATTCCATTTGTTCACCTAAAACTGTATTTGACAGAAATATCTGTACATTACACTCACACGGCTTGTATACTTACAAAATGGTATACCTTTGGATAAGGTAAATATGTATTACTGTACAAGTTAGATAATAAATACTTCCCCTGAATATGGGTATTGCTTTTAACTACCGCATTTGATAGGAGGAACTTCTATATATGGAGCTGGGGAAGTTGGTAGAAGGCGTCTTGGGTGAGTATAACTAAGGAAAGATATGGTGGAAGCTGTTTAACACAGCGGGTGGAATTTGGGAGTGGTTTTTACTACCCTAATTTTTTAAGGCACCCACTGCTACTATGTGTACAAATCCACCTAGCTCATCCAGAAAGTTGTGGATGGCCATGCTGATCTACAGTAGAACAGTTAGATTCGAGTCCAGTTGCACTTTAGAGGTTTCCCAGGTATTTTACTGTACCCTTTTAGGAACATCTCTTCTCCATTTGCCTGAAATTCACAGGCATACAAAATCAAGTGCAAAAAATGTTGTAATCACTGTGGTTAATTGTCAGTGTTTATGATTTTCTACCATTGTATAGTCTGTGTATTATGTTGCTAGGCGTACTAGATAGACCACTGTGTACTAAAACAAAACTCATAGTAAAGGAAGAAAGGGTAATGGAAGAAAAAGTAGAGCAGGGGATTTAAGAAAGAAAGTAGGATAATAAAACCTGTTTGTTTTATCTCCTTCCTTGCACCAAGCTACAAAAAACATGGCCTTCAGCACGATAGATTTGCTTCAGTGCCATGCCAGCAGCTGACCATTGGCTTAGAAGAGTTGGTTCTTTTTTGCTGCTTTTCTCTATCCAAAGAAGTCTCAAAGGAGCTTACAATTGCCTTCCCTTTTCTCTCCCCACGACGGACACCCTGACCATTTCCGCATGAAGAATTTGCCTCAAACAGCCTCCCATTGCTCACAGATTTTAGTGCTGCTTCCATGTGATGTTGACAGCAACCCACGGCAGTGCGGGAGTTGAGTGAGTTTTCGTCTGGTTTGCTCCATGGTGAGGGAAATTGCAAAAAACTGATTTTCCTTTCTTGTTGCACTGCAAGTCAGGGGGCAAACAGGACAAGCCAATCTGAAGGGAGAAACGTGTGCCAGGCTTGGTAGCATTTTGCCAGCACCCCCCCCCCTCTCCATTTCCAGATTGATTTTTTTTAAGTGTAGTCCGCATTGCTATGAGACTGCAAAGCAATGTGTCAGTACAAATAAAATGTTATCTTCGGTGTGCACAGTAATATTGGAATTGGGCAGCTAAAACACATTCCAGTTTGTGTTTTCTGGCAGTGGAGTGTGAATGGGGAAAGAAGAGGGGCGTATGATAAAGCAGCCCTCTCCCTATTAGCTCAGCATCCGTGCCCTTTGTTTTAAATCTTTATTCTGAACACACAATCACCAGGGTCCAGTTACCATGGTCAGCCCATCACTCTTTAGAGCGATATCTCCCTATCAGCCTTGGCTGAGATCATTAAGTGCCTATCTGCCTTCTGTTCCTTGTTCTACATTCTTCATAAATCTGTGTTACAAATGATGTGGTAGCGATCCCTGTTCCTCTTGGAGAATTACGAGTCTCAAGAGAGAAATAGTGACTGTACAATTATTTTAAGTATATGGTGTAGATATGCCTTCTGTATTTTTCCTTCCATCTTTGAACCTTGTCTAGGGTTCTTAAACCTGTAGCCAAGTCATTCATTCTTCAGTCCTTGTTCCCTTGCTCCTGCTTCATTCCTTATCAAATAGCTTTTTTTCTTGATGAATTATTTTTTCACATGATCATTTTCTGAACATCCAAGAAACTGAAATTAAAAGTGACATAAAAGACCCACTGGGATTTGAGTCAACGAGATAAATATAAAGTTCTTTCCCCCATGAACTTTTTCTGCACCGCTTCTTATACAGAACAAGCAGGCAGTTGAGCAAAATAAGCAGTGCTCTGTAGGGGGGAAGTCACAAGCATCATGTCCAAACAAGCAATATTCTTATTGTGCATAAAACGTAATCGTCTTCTTTATAAACTTCATGGACGTTGGCTTATGTACAACAGAGCCTTCACAATCCCACTTTGCTCACTCACTGCCTCTACGAAATGAAGCCTGATTATGCATACTTACTGAGTACACAGGTCCTGTTGCTCATATTGGCACAATTTGCTTCATACGATCAGCTGGTCCATTTAGATTGAAGGACAGTTTGCTGCAATATTCCTCATATGTGAGTGTAAAGTGCTGTCATGTTGTAGGTGGTGTGTGGTGACCCCAGAAAGGAGTCTTTAAGGCAGGTGAGAAGCAGAAGTGCTTTGCCATTTCTTTCCTAGTCTTCCTTTGTGGTCTCCGTTCCAACTACTTACCCTGCTTTGCTTCCGAAATCTGAGGAGACCAGGATATATCTTGCCATTTTCCCTTCAATGTTCCTTGTATATGCACTCAGTAACCAAAATCTGGATGATGACACGGATGACACGGACACCAGGGCTCAATTAAGGTACGTAGATGATCTTCCATGCAGAGTAGCTTTATGACTATCAAACCATTCCTGCCCTTTCACCCACATATGGTAGTTGGAGAAAACATTATCTCAAAACTTTCCAGCAAGGATTAGTAATGTTGCAGCTGTCTGTTTGCCAGAACTATCAACCACTCTGTGGCAAAAAAGAGAGGGCAGAAAACGTACCCAAAATGTAAAGAGATGGATGCTTTGAAGGGTGGACACTATGGCATTGAACCCCACTGTCTCTGTCATCTGTCCTCCCCAGGCTCCCTCCCCAAATCTCCAGCAGTTTCATAACCTGGGTCTGGCAAACCTAGTGGCCGGGGAGACCTTACATGCATTGTTATGTCAGACTGGTGCAGGATGAAGAGAAGTCACATTATAAACCTTAGTGTTGTCCCTCTCATATCAGGTCATTCTACTCATTTTCAGAGGCAGACTGTGTTGGCAGAATAAATAACACAGGACATTGAGCCAAGAGTAGCAATCTGGAGACAGAGTAGCAATCTGGAAAGAAGGTCTCAAAGCAATCTGGAGAGAAGGTCATTATCATATCTAGTGGTCCCCTTGCTGCCTCCTGCAGGGTCTTTTTCTTTGTATACCAAGCATTCAAACAGAGAGCAGGTTTTATCCTACTGCAGTGCTGCCCCTTAGTTGCAATATTGTATGTTCCTCACAAGAATTAAGGGTAGCTTTAATCTTATATGGAAAAAAATTAGATCTACTCAGGAATATCATGAGGCAGTAGCCAACACTCACTCCTGCTCATCCCAGCTTCGTTTGAATGGCTCAAAATGAGGGGTTTGTCAATGGTAATTCTACACAATTAGTTGTCTCATAGCACTTAATGGGAGTCATTGTGACTATCCTTCACAACACGGCCCTTTTCCCCCCAAAGCGGTGGTTTTCAACCTGCGGGTTGGTACCCCTTTGGGGGTCGAATGACCCTTTCACAGGGGTCGCGACAGGGTAAGTAACCTGTCCAAGGGGGCGCTGCCACTGTTGTTGCTCCTCCTGCAGGCGCCTGCACTTGGCCGCCAGCCAATCACCCAAACAACAGCCTTGCGGGGTAGATCGAGATACAGCATTTGTCTGTTTGGAGCACTAGAAAAGAGTGAGATCGGCATGGTGGGACAAGAGGCAGAACTGAACTGAGAAATCCCAGAAAAAAACAATTTATATACAATCAGGAAAAATGGATCTTCATGCCATTGGTCAGTTTCAGTTTAATTTCTGTGAAAGAACACTTGCATAATTTTATGGTTGGGGGTCACAACAACATGAGGAACTAGATTAAAGGGTCGTGGCATTAGGAAGGTTGAGAACCACTGCTCCAGAGGAACCTTTATTTGGACTTCTCCTCCCCAGGTGGCCTTACTCTTTTATTTAATAGGACCCTGTCCTATTTAAAGATATATATATATATATATATATATATATATATATATATATATATATATATATATATATATATATATATATATATATATATATATATATATATATATATATAAATTAAAATATATATATATATATAAATTAAAATATATATATATATATATATATAAATTAATATATATATATATATATAAATTAATATATATATATATATATATATATATATATATATATATATATATATATATATATATATATATATATATATATATATATATATATATATATATATATATATATATATATATATAAATTAATATATATATATATATATATATATATAAATTAAAATCCTGAGGTTTAGCCAATATCCAACAGATATATTTTTCAATCAAGCAGACACCAAGATCTTTGATGCCAAATTGCATATAATAGATGGTTCCAGGATTCTTCTTCCTAGATTTTTCTTAAAGCAAAGCAGTTGTGGGAAGTTGAAACTGGGATTCAATGTCTGACAGGAGAGACAGGCTGCTTAACACTTTTATTATTCTCAAAACTGCCACCTAGAACTAGGGTTGCTATGTCCCTAGTTGGAGCATAGGGTTGCCAGCTGCAGGTTGGAAGCTCCTGGAGTTTGGGGGATGGAGAGGTCAGGGATCTCATTGGGGTACAATGCCATAGTGTCCAACCTCCAAAGTATCCATTTTCACAAAGAAATTGGTTATGGAGATGAGCTGTAACTCCTTGTAACACAAGGAGTACTTCAATAGCATGATGGAATTCTAAACAAAGATGACTGTTTCTGGGCAAGTAGAATGTAAATGGCTATGTGTTGAAGACTTGTTTATACAATAGAAGTGTTTGTTTTAAACCAAGCCATTTCTGAGAAATGAAATTAAGGCTTGTTGAGCTGTGAAAGAGCACCAAAATGGGGGGGGGGGAGCTAGATGCTACACAGTTGTTTATTTTAACTCTGTGCTTTTCTTCACGGAACAACATCCCATTTATTATTACAACAACCATTGTAAGGCAGACCTATGGTCACCCAGGGAGCCTCATGCCTGAGTAGAGATATTAAGCTATGTCTTTGCCAACTCTGACACACTAAACATGACACCATATTGGCTCTCAATAAGAGCTACAGTAACAGTTTGGGTGAGGATCACTGTCCAAATATTTTCACTGTTGAAGTGTAACCATTTCATTCTAGCCACAAATATGTCTGGGCTAATGGCCATATCCTGAACTGATGTGTACTGGAAATTTTCAAACCAATGAAATAGTAATAATACAATCACACTTATTTCCTGTATTATTACATGCCTAACTACTTGGTATTCAATTTTGATTAATTGATGTTTTGTTTCACGGTTGATTTTTTAGAAGTCTCATCTAGGTCTTAAAGCCAATAGGTTGTTCAATCAGAAAAACACAGCAATATAACAAAATAAATTGTTGTTTAATATGCATGATGTTTAATTGCAGCAACTATATATTTGCACACATCTAATGTTGTTCCAATTTTTAGTGTAAAGGTAAAGGTATCCCCTGTGCAAGCACTGGGTCATGTCTGACCCTTGGGGTGACACCCTCTAGCATTTTCATGACAGACTCAATACGGGGTGGTTTGCCAGTGCCTTCCCCAGTCATTACCGTTTACCCCCCAGCAAGCTGGGTACTCATTTTACCAACCTCGGAAGGATGGAAGGCTGAGTCAACCTTGAGCCGGCTGCTGGGATTGAACTCCCAGCCCCACGGACAGAGCTTGCAGACAACATTTCTGCTGCCTTATCACTCTGCGCCACAAGACGCTCTAATTTTTAGTATATGTGCTGTCAAAGCGAGCGCTGAACACATCTAATGTCATTTTAAAATCCAGGTCTGCTAACAGAGTCATTAAATGATAGGTAGAGGAGCAAGCAGGCTTCTAATTCAGATGAAAATCCAGAAATTTTCATCTCAGATAGAAATAAATTATACAGAAAAAGAAGTAATGCCTAATAGTTTCTCCTGAAGACCTAGCACACAGAGAAACTCTAGATCCCCTTTCTTAGACTAGAAATCACCCATGCAAGACAGCAAGTGGAATTCATCCTTGCAAGGGAAAAAAATCTCTGAGAGCATGGTAGCATGATTCTAAAGAAATAATATGGTAACTGGTATTGATTAAAGCATCGTTTCTCAACCAGTGTTTCCTGCTCCTGTTATTAGATCTCATGGTAGCACTCAGTCCAGTGTAGCTTGAGCTTTTAGCTTGCCACTTCATTTATGTGGGGATACAGGGATCACCTTTACAGTGGCTGGTTTCCTTCCTCCAAGGTCAAGGACAAAGGGTTGTAATCGGGGAGCACTGCCAACTCCAGTGTGAGGTTCTGCAGGGCACAATTCTCTCCCTGATGTTATCTTACATCTTTATGAACCCTCTTGCACAGCTGGTCCAGGGATCTGGTCTTGGGTGACACCAATATGCAGATGACACCCAGCTCTACCTGTTAATGAGCGGCTGATTGAAAACTCGACCCAAATCTTTGGCCAGATGCCTGGGAGCCATGACTGAATGGCTCCAACAAAGCCCCTGAAGCTCAATCCCCTGAAGGTGGAGGTCCTGTGTCTGGGTAGGAAAAGTTCAGAAGGGGAAACGCATCCCCTTTGTCTTGACAGTGTGCAACTGACGGCTGCACAGACCATGTTGGTATGACCCTCAACAGCTCCCTTCCTCTGAAGGCACAGGTCACAAATGTAGCTTGGCAGGAAGTCTTCCATCTGCACCAAGCAAAGCTACTAGCACCTTACCTGGCCCCAGAACAACTAGCCACAGTGATCCATGAATGGTCACCTTCAGGCTAGATTGCTGTAATTTGCTCTAATCGGGTCCACAATGCCAAATATGAGACAGCCTCAATCTGGGAGTGAGCAGTACACCAAGAGAATTCATGTTCTAGCCTTGATCTCAGGCATTAGCATAAAGTACACATACTCAAACTAGGACTCTAGAAACAAAGTTAATGGAGGCCCAATGGTCTATGTGTAGTCCATCTCTTCAAAGCCACATGATTGTGACTGAAAAAAATCAGAGGCATTGTTATATATACTACAATTCCTGGTGATATGTGGCAGTATAACCATTACTGTTGCTATTTGGTGTGACATCACTCAACCCCATTCTATGAGTTCCAGAGTTTGGAATGCTGGTCAGCGGGCAACCCTAATAGTAACTCTGTGCCAATTTTCAGGTGGATGTCTCACTAATCCATCCAGTGAGCTGGATATTATCTTCAGCAGAGTTTCCCCCAAAGTTTCAAGTCAAAGCAAAGGCAATTTTGGTGGGCTGTGTGCTCTAAGACAGTGGTCCCCAACCTTTTTATCACCGGGGACCACTCAACGCTTGACAATTTTACTGAGGCCCGGTGGGAGGAGGTAGTTTACTCCTCTACTCTCAACCACTGCCCTAACGCTGTCTGATCGCTATGGTAATGTTTAAACATCCCTTCAAAATAAGATACAGACGCCACAACAATGAACATAAGGAACATTTTATTTTCATGGAATTTTCAACTCATGACAATGACAAATCAATGGGAACCCTGAGCTTGTTTTTCTGCAACGAGATAGTCCCATCTGGGAGTGATGGGAGACAATGACACCCGAAGTGTGTTGTAAAGGGCCGGGAGGGGAAGGCGTCCTTCGCAGCCCACCTCCAATTAGTTGACGGACCACATGTGGTCCGCAGCCCGCAGGTTGGGGATTGCTACTCTAAGACATGCAACTGACTGCTGTTATTTAGGATAGTGACTTCAGCCTCTCTGAGTAATGGCTGGGCAAATGTAATCAGCCCAGGAATGGCTGACATGAAACTGCTAAAAGAATATTAATCTCAAGCCTGACTTGACAACACCTGGATATTTTATAAGCAATTTTCACGCAACAAGAGCGTTAACAAAAAGAGTCATAAAGAGCTTCATTTTATAGGTCCTTGTTTGCAACATGTAGCTATGGTATTAAACCCACACTGGTGAAGTCAAAATCTTCTCCCTTCCCTTCCTCAAGGGCCCAAAAGACAGCCTGTTCTCACGCAACCACATTATTGCACAATGAATGACTAAGCTGTCTTCCTCTGTAACAAAGAAATTAGTTTAATTTGTTTATAGCTCAAAGTAAAAGTGCATTTGGACTCCTGAACGGTAGCAGTAGCCAGCTGTATATGGCTGTATTTGCACTGAACCTTCAAGGGCATCTTCAGAGGTATTAAACATAAATCAGGCTTCCTTTCATCGGCCGCAGTCAGCCTTTGGCACAAAATAGAGCAGGATCTCTACTTAGAACTGGGGATTCCCAGAAAAGTCTAGAATAAAAGTGTGTGTAACAAATCTATGAACTATTTCTGCCTGTCCAAGATTTGATCATTGTTGACATGTGAATGTGACCATTTCAGATGAATAGTGTAGATTCCAAAGACAGACATCTGTTTCTTGGCATATTTATCCCAGCAATCCCATCAAAATAAATGTCAGCTTTCATCAGCTTATCTTTGAGTCTGAAAGTATTCAGATATGAATGCCAAATCTCACTCGTTTGCTGTGATAAAATATTTTAAATTCTTGGATTCTCACTTAGAATTCAGGTCATTGCATCTTGCCTTTGAAAACTTGAATATGTTATTCTGCTTGTTTCTATAAGCACCTTGGGATATCTGCAGCATGACAGTTGTTGATGGAGCTAGACCTATAAAATAAGATATTTAAGTATGAAAACAGCTTAACATTTTACCATACATTTTATCATGACATATTTCTCTGTTTAATATTAATAGGGAAATCAAGCAAGCTTATGAACATGCTTAACAGCATGTTCCTGATCAGAGGACCTGTGTGGCACAGACTAGGCCTCTCTCATCACTCAGAAGCTAAGAAGGATTGGTCCTGGCTAGTGCTTGAATGGGAGATCATGAAGGAAGTCCAGGGCTGTTACTCAGAGGCAGGTAATGGCAATCCACCTCTGTTCTCTCTTGCCTTGCAAACCCTTGATGGCATTTTCCACTACCCACTTGCTTTGTGTATAGTTATATAAACACTGCTGCCAGAAGGATTTAATAAAACCTGTGGTGTCTGTGAGAAGACATCATGAAGATTTTGATATGTGCTTAGATGGTAAGGCTATTATTCAATCAGAACAAAGGGTTGCTTCACCTCCACAACTGATGTGTAACAAAGATTCTAACTGCTTCAAGTCATTTGTTGCTACTTCGTCTGAACAAGTCTTAACCAGAGTGGGCAGATTTGTTATTCTGCAAAACAAATCACTCTGTCCCTCTGATAACTTGTTTTGACTGTCAGTTTAAATTACATTTCTAACGCAGTATTATGTTGACTGTTAGTTGCCAGAATAGCAACATCTTTTGAACCTGGGAAATAAGTGGATTTATTTATCTTTGTCATTAGTCAAAAGAAAAGAGGAGCAAAGCACACAGTTGTAAAATCATTTGTGTAAAGCAACATGATAGACCTCTTTAAGTATTTGAAAGGTTGTCATTTGGAGGAGGGCAGTATGCTGTTCCCATTGGCTGCAGAGGAAAGGACACGCTGTAATGGGTTTAAACTACAAGTACAACGATATAGGCTAGATATCAGGGAAAAAAATTTCACAGTCAGAGTAGTTCAGCAGTGGAATAGGCTGCCTAAGGAGGTGGTGAGCTCCCCCTCAGTGGCAGTCTTCAAGCAAAGGTTGGATACACACTTTTCTTGGATGCTTTAGGATGCTTAGGGCTGATCCTGTATTGAGCAGGGGGTTGGACTAGATGGCCTGTATGGCCCCTTCCAACTCTATGATTCTATGATCACCACATTACTAATAGAATTATACTATTTTAATATGACACAAATGTGACTAAAACAAATATCATGATTATGAGTGTCTAAGCTCTCCAATGTTAATTATTTGATTTTAGCATCAGGAATCACATGTATTTATTTCATTTATTGTTTCTTGCTGATATTCAAGGCAAATTACATAGTTTAAAACAAAAAGTGGTGAAGACTTAGCTGCAGCTGTCAATGATACAGTGAAGGAGTGGGCGGTGGGAAGATGCACTGGGGGAGGTCCTACGGTGGTGGGAAGGTTGGGCGCTGCACAAGAGCATCACACCCACACCATTGGCGCCTGGGCATGGGCTCAGCACCTTAAAAGGTGCCACATGGGGGAAATGTGCCTCTTGGCGCCAGCCTCCCCCCCTCTGGATTCAGAACTAGGAGCATTTCTGCACATGGTTAAAAAATAGCATTATGTCTGCTGAGTGGCGTAACGCTACATATAATTGCACCGCCCGGCCCCTCCTCATCTTTCCTGCTGTCTTGTTCTTCTCTGCCACCATTTTGCATTTCTTCCCCTCCATGAGTGCACCTGGAAATGGTGGAAGAGACCAACACAATTTATACGTGAATCTCTTCCACCTGCTAATCAAGCCAGGCAGCCAATCCCCTTTCTCCATGCTTAGAGTGCTATGCTTTGTGCTACAACTTTTTTTGGGGGGGGATTTCCCCCTTGCCTGCACAACTGAATGCCTATTCATTGCTCCAGGCAGTTCAGTTGGGGGGGGAACTCTCTTCTGCTACCACTGCCTCCCCCCTTGTGTTCAAACATGTGCATGTATACACAAACACACACACAAATAAACAGTGCTGCTGTTTCCCCTCCCCTGCATGCATGCAAGCACACACAGACATTTTAAAAATGATGTTCCCATCCCCCGAAGAGGGGGCGGGAGCAAGGGTAGGATGAGGCAGGCACCTTTCGCGCATTTGAACCTCCATACCTGTCTTAGGCTGGGGGGCTGCTGGCTGCTCTCCATTAGGTATCGCTAAATATATTGGTGAATCCACTTTTTGGGATTCACCAACTAGCAATTTAAAATGGAGGATGTAGCCAGCCAGTTACTGCCCAGATGCTGGATGTTGGCGACATCATGTGGAGGGGCCAGGATATAATGACGTGATAAGGTAAGTATTACACTATATTTAAAGGGTACAGAAATGCTCTATGTATTAGACTCTGTCTACCCCTTTAATATTCTGTCCCCTTCCTTTGTGACATCAGCAGCACTGGTAGGCTGCGTATTTATGGAAACCAGGCTCAGTGAAACATTATGGGGTAGTGTTTTATGCCGCAATCATTAAAGATTGGAATTTTATTGCTGATTAATTGGGGTTAGAATATTTTACTTTGTTTTAATATGTATGTAAGAAAGGAAGGAAGGAAGGAAGGAAGGAAGGAAGGAAGGAAGGAAGGAAGGAAGGAAGGAAGGAAGGAAGGAAGGAAGGAAGGAAGGAAGGAAGGAAGAAGCTACTGGACTCAAATCTAGCATATCAAGCTATGTAGCAATGCCCTTTTTCTACTTGGCAAGGGAAAGCCCATTCATACTTTGAAAAGCTGTTAACCAGCAGTTACATCTATCTAATATTTCTATCTCAGAATATAAAATGATACTAACATGATGTTTCACTTATACAATGAAGCTTTGACAGTGGTTATAAAATAGCTGAAATGTTGTGTCTTCCTTTAGAATGTATTTATACAGGCAAGGATTACAGTAATTGATAGTAGTTGTTTTAATTGTTGTTTCCATAACCAATTATGCTTTCATGTAACCACTGCTAAAGAGAAAACATCACCAGACAATGGAAATGTTGCCTTTTGAAGGATTAGCTACAAGGATTATCTAGTACAACCAGTGGAAACAGAAAGGAATAATCTTGCCGCTGAGTACTCAGCCATCAGTAAAAAGCATGTCAGCAGTGCTGATCCCTTAATCCAGATAATGATTGGTCATAATGGAAAGTTGCGTCTGAAATTAGTCTATATTGCCATAAAGTTACACTATGTGTAAAAGACTGTCTAACCACATTGTGCATTGATTTGTAATGCACCATAATAGGTCAAACAGGTCATCACAGTCAAATATCTACTGATACCTTGAATTCATACTTTTTTAAGAATGGGGGGTGTAACTAGGGCACATTAATCTAGTTCTGCAATGTTGCAATTATAAGATTTACCTCACAGGTGTAAATTGGGTTTACATGGAGACTTTGGGGGTGGAACCTGAAGAGAATGGGATTTGGGGAGGGAAGAGACTTCAGTGTGTATTAGGCCTTTTAAAGGTGACAGTACTCTTTTTTCACCTTTTTTGTTTTTGATTTGCTTGTATGCTAATGTAACCCACGTTTCTATTAAACAGAATTTGGAAGGCAAAAGGTCATGGAGTATGGGCAGTTGGTAAACTCACAGTTACGTGAGCCCTGCCCCCTCAGTTCTTCTGGCCTGCAGAGAAAGAGAGATAATAAAGATCAGGACTTTAAACTGTTATTGCCTAAACTGTAGGCAATAACCAGGGAAGAAATTTTACCATATATTCTCATATATAAGCCGAGGCACCTAATTTCACCACAAAACCTTATTGACTCGCATATAAGCCGAGGCTGGTGTTTGGATAGTGGCTTTCCCCCCTCCCTTCCCTTTCTCTTTTGGGCAGGGTCTTTTTTCTTCCTTCCCATCCTCTTCCTCTTTCCCCTCCTCCTCCCTCTTTCCCTATGACCCCTCTTGCCTTTTTAGATCCCATCCTTATCCAATTCCCTTCTTCTTAGTCGGGTGTTCTGTTCCTCTAGGGGCATTTCCTCCTTCTGCTCTCTGCTGTCCCTCTGAGACAGAGGCTTCAGAGCTTCCTGCAGTACCAACACATGCTAGCCTAGTGCTAGCCTCATTAAGGCAGTGAGGGGGGAGGCGGAGACTGCTCTTCCCTCCCCTCCCACTGTCCCTCCCAGGCTTGCTGCATCTGCTTCTTCCTGCATCTGCTTCTTTAGTTAAGTATACTTGTCTCCCACCCCTGCCCTCCTTTCTTGTCTGGCAGCTTTTTAAAAATACCTGCATATAAGTTGAGGGGGACATTTTCAGTTTTAAAAAAGGGTTGAAAAACTCGGCTTATATGCGAGTATATGTGGTATTTTATATTTTCCTTTTGGGGGCTGCTTTAAGAAAGATTTTCCATAAATAAAGATATGATTTAAAACCCTTTCCCCTAGCTGAGTTCTTCTGGCCTATATCTACCTAAATTTTATATGGGTTCTGTCACTGAAGAATAATGCTAAGCTCTATATGTTTATAAAACTTCAGTCTTACTTTCATAAATATCGAATATTTAACCCCAGTCCCATTTTGCCATCCCAGTGTCCCCTTTTGGTATCAAGGATAATTGGTCAGCCTAAGTATAATGCCATACAATCCACCTTTTAAACTGCCATTTTCTCCAGGGGATCTGATCTTTGTTGCCTGAAGATAAGCTGGTATTCCAAGAGTTCGCCAAGTCCCGTCTGAAGGTTGGCATCCCTACATGAAAAGTTCTGGGTCAAATATCCTTTTCAGATACTAATGTGGTAAAGTGATTAAGAGGCAAAGCCATGAGCCAGGAAGTGCCTGGTGCCAGTGTCAACTCAGCTGTATAATTAGGGGATGTGAAGCTTTGGGCTAGATACTAGCACTCAACCCAACCCCCATCCGAAACACAGGGATAATAACAGAGGTCACACTATTGCTTTGTGGTCAAGTTGACTGTGATACATATGACACACATTGAAGTCTTAAGAAAAGTACTGTAAAATGCTAGGTATTATTATTTTTTAAGGCAGTCAAAAAAGCCTTCCATTAGCACCAGAAATGCAGAAGGCAGTGTTATACTGGACTTAGAGACAAACTACATATGATGCTGGGAACTCCATGGATGGTTTTGCTTCTTTAAAAAAAAAACAACTATATATATTAACTGAAGGAAACTGCTGATTTCTTTACAGGAATGTGATGGTGCCTAGAATTTCCCCCTTATGAGTTGTTATATACAGAAAGAGTTTTTCAAGTTGACTGCGGCCGATTCAACATGGGCAGAAAAGTCCAGGGCCTCTTCTGCCTTATGGATAAGTTGATGAAAACTCACTAAATACACGGTTGTTTTTCTGATCTCTTCACAGAAGAATCAATTTACTCCGCAAAACTGATTTTGCTCTGGATGGTGAACTGCCTCTTCAGTGCTTTAAGCATCTTTTAAGTGTTGTTTCTGAAAGATGCTTTTCACCGATTCATTTCTCTCCTGCCTGCCTGAGACGTTCTATTAGTAATGCAGAGAAGCTCCTTTAGTTATGCAGATTAGTGACTGCATTACAGAACAAAGCGGAGTTGGCAAAACTACAGGGGGCAGGGCTATGAACTGTTTCATGCAGAGAGCATTGCAACCTAGTTTTTCAACAGACTATATTCATAGAATCATAGAATCATAGAGTTGGAAGGGGCCATACAGGCCATCTAGTCCAACCCCCTGCTCAACGCAGGATTAGCCCTAAGCATCCTAAAGCATCCAAGAAAAGTGTGTATCCAACCTTTGCTTGACGACTGCCAGTGAGGGGGAGCTCACCACCTCCTTAGGCAGCCTATTCCACTGCTGAACTACTCTGACTGAGAAAAACTTTTTCCTGATATCTAGCCTATATCGTTGTACTTGAAGTTTAAACCCATTACTGCGTGTCCTTTCCTCTGCAGCCAGCAGAAACAGCATCCTGCCCTCCTCCAAGTGACAACCTTTCAAATACTTAAAGAGGGCTATCATGTCCCCTCTCAACCTCCTTTTCTCCAGGCTGAACATTCCCAAGTCCCTCAACCTATCTTCATAGGGCTTGGTCCCTTGGCCCCAGATCATCTTCGTCGCTCTCCTCTGTACCCTTTCAATTTTATCGATGTCCTTCTTGAAGTGAGGCCTCCAGAACTGCACACAGTACTCCAGGTGTGGTCTGACCAGTGCCGTATACAATGGGACTATGACATCTTGTGATTTTGATGTGATGGCTCTGTTGATACAGCCCAAAATGGCATTTGCCTTTTTTACCGCTGCATCACACTGCCTGCTCATGTTTAGTTTACAATCCACAAGTACCCCAAGGTCTCGTTCACACACAGTGCTACCTAGAAGCGTATCCCCCATCCAGTAGGCATGCTTTTCATTTTTCTGACCCAGATGCAGAACTTTACACTTATCTTTATTAAATTGCATCTTGTTCTCATTTGCCCATTTTTCCATTGTGTTCAGATCTCGTTGAACTCTGTCTCTATCTTCCGGAGTATTTGCCAGTCCTCCCAATTTGGTGTCATCTGCAAACTTGATGAGTAGTCCCTCCACCCCCTCATCTAGATCATTAATAAATATGTTAAAAAGTACCGGGCCGAGCACCGAACCCTGAGGTACCCCGCTACTCACCTCTCTCCAGTCTGATGAAACACCATTGACAACAACTCTTTGAGTGCGGTTCTCTAACCAATTCCCTATCCACCTAACGATCTGAAAATCCAGATTGCAGTCCTTCAACTTATCCATCAGAACATCATGGGGAACCTTGTCAAAAGCTTTACTAAAATCCAAGTAAATGACATCAACCAAATTTCCCTGATCCAGTAAACCTGTTACTTGGTCAAAAAAGGAAACTAGGTTGGTCTGGCAGGACCTGTTGGAGACAAATCCATGCTGACTTCCTTGGATCACCAAATTGTCCTCCAGATGTTTGCAGATCGCTCCCTTTAATATCTGCTCCATTATCTTCCCCACAACAGAGGTCAGACTCACTGGTCTGTAGTTTCCCGGGTCATCCTTCCTCCCTTTTTTGAAGATCGGAATAACGTTTGCTCTTTTCCAGTCCTCCGGGACATCTCCAGTCCTTAAAGAGGTTCCGAAGATGATGGACAAGGGCTGTGCAAGTTCTCTGGAAAGTTCTTTGAGTACTCTCGGGTGCATTTCATCTGGACCAGGGGATTTGAACTCATCCAGTGTAGCTAAATGCCTCTCGACCACCTCTCTATCCATGTTAACCTGCCACCCAGACACTATCCTTTGGCTACAGCCATCTCTAGATGTGCCTAAACACTTTGACCTGTGGGAAAAAACAGATGTAAAATAGGCACTAAGCCTTTCTGCTTTCTCTGCATCTTTCGTTAGAGTTTGTCCATCCGCACCCAACAGCGGGCCTATTGCCTCCTTTACTTTACGTTTGCTCCTCACGTAACTGAAAAATCTTTTCTTGTTACAATGGGCTTCCCTGGCCAATCTTAGCTCACTCTCAGCTTTGGCCTTTCTGATGGCCTTAGCTCACTCTCAGCTTTGGCCTTTCTGATGATTCAATGCAGAATAACGATTGTAATATAATAAAGCGGTCTAAACTGGTTGTTTTTAAAACTGTTTTATTTGGCTCCGTGCAGAATACCTCCAAGAGGGTGGCCATATGGAAGCAGGGCTAATCCCTCCTTGGCCTGGCAAGTGTTAGGCTGCCATTGCCCTGCTTTAAGGGAATGCAGATATTTTCTGCATTCCCTTAAGTGCTCTGGGGTCCAACAGGGCCTAGTGTGGCGGAGGCCTGTGTGGATGGGAAGAGCTCCATCCTATGGAAGCCCAGAAGAGGCACAAGGAATGGCAGAACATGCTGCTGCTCCACAACACACCAGCAGTGGCCCAATGCAGCTGCCACCATGCAGAATGACCCTGCATCAGTATGGCCTGCAACAGAAGAGAGAAGGCCAAAGCTTAATTTAAGTAAATAGCTAATTTCTTTGCAAGCCAAAGCTAGAAAAAGGATTTCAGAACAGGAGCAACAAGCACTACTGAAGAGCATATCCATTTCTTTAAATTAATATTTTTGGATGTTCTTTTTCTTTGTATTAATGGACACTGCTAAAATTTGCCATTGTTCTGAGAGCTCTTCCTGAAAGCATGAAAGACCCTACCTCTTCAGATGTTCATAGACATCATTCTATTTTATGTTTAATTGTAAAGATGCTGGGTTTGAGAAATGTTTGTTATACTGAAAACCATTTAATACTTGGAATGTTTCCTTGTATACTTTTGAAGCAATTTCATATTTGTCAAGCCAGTCTGTCATTTATTGATTTGAAAGGGTTACACAAGCAGATAAAAACATGTTTTACCACAACAAGCAAACTATGAGTCATCATAATACAGCTATTATTACTTATACATTATTACCATACCAATTTTGTAAGTTTATGTATAGACATGAAAATACTTAATGACAACAGGAAGGAGCAATTATAGTTGATGGTTTACACTATAAGACACCTTGAGTTCCTATAAGGAAGAAAGGAAGCTAATAAATGTTTTATATAAAATATATGGTTAAATCAAATGTTTATTTCCAGCAACTTAGAAAAGGTTGCCAACAATTGCAGAACAGTAGTTTTTTTTATCTCTTCCATTTCTTAAGCAAACAAAAGCTGTTAATCTAGATAATTTCAACAAATACCTCACTGCATTCACCATCTAGCATTGTTTAAAGTGGCATTTTCCCAATTTTTAATTAATTTGGCTGCTATATAACTCTTGAACCATATTTCTGTTTGCACTTGGTACTTATTGGTACTTAGTGCACCAAGGTTTTTTCACCCTTTCTTTTTAAAAGCAGGCAAGCAGGGATTTGTTATTGATCCAGCTGCCACATCTGGGCTGCTATTCTGAGGGCCAACTATCAACCCCAAAGGAAATTCCACCAACTTTGGAAATAAATTAAATAACAGATAAATCTTTAATTTTATAACCTGCCCTTCCTGTATTGCTCAGGGCGGGTGACAATATGATTACAACAGGCAATCAAATCATACAAGCAGTTAATCATAAAATAGTTAATCATTTCTAGTGCCCCCAGATAATTTTAACAGGGAAAGGTTCTGAGTTCTCACAATAGGTCTTTTCCGGTAGTGAGGCCAGCACTTCATGATGGTCTCTCCAAGCTCTGACCATAGACCTGGTAGAACAGCTCTGTTTTACAGGCCCTGCAGGACCCTGATTGCTATTGGCAGAAAAGGCCCTGGCCCTGGCCAAAGCCAATTTCACTTATTTTGGGTTGGGGATTCTGAGCAGGTTTAGGTCTGGACTCTTTGGGGTGAGGAAAGAGGCAGTTCCATAGATACGCCAGTTAGGGCTTTAAAGGTTAATGCCAAATACTGAAACAGCTGCTTGGTTCCATCTTCATGCCCTGATGCTGATGTTGTAAAGGGGCAGAACTTCTGACGGGTTTAGAAGTCTCCTGTCACTTTTCTTAGACTCTAAGCAACAACCAAGAGAAGAGTTCCGAGAATTATAAGGTTCAGTCTTATCACAGTCCATCTTGGTATTCTGTGCACCATTACACAATGTATAATGTGATCAGCCAATATTTGACTAGTGAGGGTTACTTTGTGTAGCCTTATACTACTTTTGGGTGTTGAATCCCATGTAGGATGGTCATTCAGAGAGAGGATAAATTCATTTGTCGGGTAAAGACTGGCTTTGCTTATTGAACCCACAGACCAACCATTGTCTTTACCAGAAGCACTGCATAAAACATTCAGGAAACTTACACATATGACTTACTCATATACAAAGTGAGATTTTGCCATGATTCTGCTGATTTAACTTATTTTTCCTGTGGTCATCCAACAGATGTGGAGAAATTAATCCGTCAAGCATTGCAGGGCCTGATTTGGATTAAGATGGCCGCACTGGGGAAGGAGAGGCACCAGCCTTCTCCCACGCACCCAGAAGCACTTTTTATCCCATTTTAAGCCTGCATGTATAGTATTCAGTGAGTTACAGCCCCGCAACACTCTAGGAATTTTCTCATTCTTTGCTGAATTTACCTTATATTTCCATAGAGTTTGGTAGGATTCCTAGAGAGCCACTTAATTTGGTAGTGCTTCCCCCACTTTCCTTTTTTCCCCTGCCACTTCATTAAGCACCAGTGGGGGCTGGTGAGCTTTGGTGAGCGTTAGCCCAATTACAACAGGCAAATTGCAACCTGACAACATACAAATAATCTTAATATAAATATAGTCTGTCTACCTTACTTGGTCCTACAAGAATAAATAATCACATTTTTTGTTGGATCGTTGCCTGTTTGTGTTGAATATTTGATATCTTCAATTCCAGACCAATGAGAATTTTTTTTTCTCATTCTGATTCATCTTGATCTCCCTCACCCATTCCTTGGGTAATCAGCCTGGTCTGACAGCATT
Source organism: Paroedura picta (assembly GCF_049243985.1). Taxonomy (NCBI): domain Eukaryota; kingdom Metazoa; phylum Chordata; class Lepidosauria; order Squamata; family Gekkonidae; genus Paroedura; species Paroedura picta. The sequence goes on along the minus strand of NC_135374.1, from coordinate 34,420,158 downwards.
TTTACAATGCCTTGTTGCCTCAGTCCAAAAGTCTTTTACAAACCCACAAAATGACTGTGGATTAATAAGGAGGCCATTTTCATGCTAAGTGTTTTAGCCAACAGAAGGTGCATATATCCCTCACGGAGAGAGAAAAAACACCCTAAAAATATTTCTGAAATCCTTTTCCCCAATGAGAGTAGGAAAAGATAAGGCAATGGTAGGCCTTCAATGGGAACTATATACAGCTGCAGAAGGGTTGATTACCCAAGCATAAGAATTGTGAGAAAGTATGCCCTAAAAGAACGACCTTGCATACCGACCTCCAGAAATGAGCACCTGATGGAAACATGTGATATGGAGGCAAAACAACAGCAGCATACAGTTGAAAGGTAACAATTCTCAAAAAAAAAAAAATAATGAGCACCCTTCTCTACAAATGCATTACTCCCTGAGCTATAAGAGATACAAAAGACTTAGAGAGACACCCACTAGAGATCCATCAAGAACTTTTCTGTGGTCTGACCACATGCATCATTGTGTTTCAGGACCACCCAGGACTAAGGGTTGGCTACCTTGAATGGGAAGGACCTTTATTGGCCACACTGCTGTGAAAGTCCTGGATTTATGCTGTTTTTCTTCCCAGTGGACACCTAAAGCATCATCTTGTCCCTCCTCTATTTTATCTTCACAAGAACAAGGCTGTGAGGCAGGTTAAGCTGAGAGGGAGTGATTAGACAGAAGCCACACACAGAGTTTGTATGACTAAGCAGGGATGTAAACTTGGGTACAGCACGTGAACCACTACAAAATGACAGATTATGCACAGCAGAGGCTATGCTGGGCTGCCACCAGTTTCTTGCAGCAGAGCACCGTGCTCCACCGCTTCCCATGTCCCTACGGAGGAACTTTTACCACAGCAGACCCTATCTACCCTGGATTACTGCAGCCCCATGGACGAAGCCAGGGTGGAAAGGATCCACCACATGGTGGAGCAGCAGGGGAGAGTTTCTTTGCACAAAGGTGGGATTGCATGCCGACATGATCCCACCTTCCTGCAAAGAAAAAAAATGCTCCACTTGGCCCAGAGCCAGGTGGGGCATCTTTCATCCCTGCCCAGCAATTCCCTGTGTGCATGGGCCTGGCCCAGCATAAGTGCTGTTGGCGCCCGTGGCAGGAAAGGGAAGCTGAAAAAAATAATTCCCTTGTCACAAGGCATCGGAGGCCCTAAAGCGGGCCAGGTCTGAGATGGGGCTGGAATGGCAGTGTCATCATGCATAAGCAGGGATTAGTTCTGCTGCCATGCAAGTGCCAGCCCGGCCTTTTCTCGTGGCGCATAATCGGTCAATGCTAGCTTTTACTGTGTGGAAAAGCTGAGGCACTTTGCATCCAGTATTTGTGAGATTAAGATATGGGGAAATGCATGGAATTAAACAGACATTTCATATCTTCTCTTTGGTCTTCAGTCTGCCTCAGATAATAACTCTCCTAAAGGATCATGCATCCATTCACATATACACCCACCAAATTGTTGGCACATATTTTTACTTAATTTAAAACCCACAGATTTGTGGCAACATATGCTTTTGTAGATTAGAGCCCGTGTCATCAAATGTGTGAAATGTTATCCTCAGATAGCAGATAAATATACGCATTGAGAACAATTGTCCACTGATTGTACGCAACGGGCCCTCACATGTAAAGAATATTGATGTCACATTTCTGAGATATTATATGTATTATAAAAAGAGAATGGCGGTTCTTAACAGCTGGCTGTTAAACCTGTGGCATAATACATTTCAGAAAAGTGCCAAAGGAGTTGGTTTGCTTCATTATAGCTACCCTTCATAAATATATTAGAAAGAAAACTGAAAACTGAAACAGGGATTTCTGAGTATGGCAAGTTATTGCCATTGAAAAGCACTAATAATGGCTGAATCAATGTACAAACTAAGCTTCTGAGGCCTTGGACATAATCACAATTCCTAACTCCCCCACCCAGAGCAATTAACATTTAAGTATAAATGAATACAGTTTCATTATTCTGTTTCCCAGCCCTGGCTCAAGAAAAGTGATACCATCATAGAAGTGGAATGGGAATTTCTTGTAGCTCTTCAGGAATCTCAAGGACTGTTCCTTTATGCAATAGCTACTCTATTGAGTCAAATGCTGGATTTTGGAGGGTTTTCACTTAGTTATTTTATATAAACTTTATTCTGATTCTGTTTTAATATTTTCAGTCTTTCATACCTATATGTAATACTAAAGAATTTTGTAAAGATCAGTTATTGATACAGATTCATTCATTTAGATCAGGGATTTCCAACCAGGGGTCTGTGGGGGGCTGGGCTGCCTTCTTATCCCATATTCTTCTTTCCAGCCTACATGAGGCAGAGCCACCACAGTAGTAGTAAAGGCGGGGAGATGGAGCAAAAGGAGGGCTATGGGTGTGGATAATAATGTCACTTCCAGGGATGTGGCAGGAGTGTGGTCAGCTGACATTACTTCTGGGGCTCCTTGAAGTCTGAAAAATGATTTCAGGTGCTCCTCCATGGTCAAAAGGTTGAAAAAGGTTGTTTTAGATGTTATGGATATGCAATAAGAACCAATCAAGATTTGATCCAATAATGTTCATTTATATGCAGTAAATGCTCTTAATCTGAACAAAATTATTTTCAACAAACTTGCAAGCCTGTTGCATTCAGGGATGCAACGGGTGCTAGTGGGCCTGAGAGGGGGGAGGCAGTAGGCAGTCCGCCCTCCATCCCCACCACATGGAAGAGGAGCCTGGCCTCTAACCGCAAGCCCCCAGAGTGGCACCAAGGTCTGCAGCGGAGCTTGAGGAGGCGGGGGGAGGCAGCGGGCAGCCCTCCCTACCTCATTCCACACCACCCAGGAGAGGGCCCATGCCTCTCACCGTGAGTCCCCAGAGCTCTGCCGAGGGTTAGAATCATAGAATCACAGAATCATAGAATCATAGAGTTGGAAGGGGCCATACAGGCCATCTAGTCCAGCCCCCTGCTCAACGCAGGATCAGCCCTAAACATCCTAAAGCATCCAAATGTGATGGGGGTTGTGATGGGGCTTGAGGGAGTGTGTGGAGGCAGTGGGCAGTGGGCGCTCCCTTGCCACTCAGCCTCGGTGGCAGCCCCCAGAGCCCTGGCGAGGGCCATGAAGGTGGCAACGGGGCTTGAGGGGGTGGGGGGAGGTGGCAGCCAGCCCTGTCTCCCTCCCCACCACCCCCAAGAGGACAATCCCGGCTGGGCCACCCACCTCCTCTCACAGCGGCAGGCAGGGGCACACTGGCGTCTATCATGCCAGAGTGCCTGGCACCGGGTTGGTGGGGATGGGCGCAACCAGTCCACAGCCCAATCAGGATGTGCTGCAGACTGGAAATTAAGTCCAGACAGGCCCAGACAGGGTTAGACAGGCACTGACCATTCTGGCCTTTTCCTTTTACTTAAGGAACAACAGCCATTAAGGATATTCATGGGCCATAAGAAGCCTTCCAATCTGACTTGGATGCCTCACTGTGTGGGCAGCCTTGGGCAGCAGGAGGCAGGAAAAAAAACCCCCACTAAAGGAACAAAGCACTGTGGAACTATGCCTAGTGAGGACATTGTCCCACAAACAGAATTGTCCTGCTTGGCTTTCAGCAGATTTATGCCATCGCTGGCTAGGGACTCTTTTTGGGAGTCCTATAAAATCCTATATCCTATAAAAGCGTGGTCCCTGTGTTTGCAAGATGTATTTTGTCCTTTGGGTTCTATTCCTGATATGTCTCGAGGATCTTTCTCCTCTTCAGTTACTGCTAGATCAGACCCCTTCAACATATATTTATAGTTAGGAATTTTTGCTCAAATGTGCATTGGAGAGATTCGGGTTACACTGGTTACACTGAGAAAATGATCTTACTTCCTCAATTGTCAGGAATCCTGATATTGTTTGAACCAGCACATTCATTCAGGAGTCTCCATTCAGCTCAACAAAAAGCCTATGATGGCCTATCAGAATCTTTGCAAAGTGGCTGCCATATTTTATGCATGCCAGGTGCCTGTGGCTGTGAAGCCTGAGCTAGTCCCAGACCCTGAAAAATGCTTAACCCCTGCCTACCTCTAGTTTGATTTTTTTTAAACAAAATTTAGGACACAAAATACTGATCTCATGGAAAGTCTGTCTCTGCAGATGGAAGCAGTGAGTATCTGGAACCATAAGACACAACAATCTCTGTGCAACTTCCTGATACTGCTTGCTATCATTTCTTCTGTTAGTGGTTTCAAGCCACATTATTCATCAGGGCTGCTTGAGAAGTCACTCAGTCAGCAAATATTGTCATAAGCATCCTACACCAAGCGTGGGATGGGCTGCAGGTCTGAAGGTCATTTGTCTCTTCTTGAACACCTTTGTGCCACAATCTAAACACTACTTTAAATGGTTCACATTCTGCTTTGTTTTTACTGCAAAGCCATGTGCTCAAGTTGACCAAGGGTGCAGCTGCGTGCTAAGGCAGCTTTAAGAAATTAATCTTAAAGGCATAAAAAGGTGAGGTAGTGCTGACAGAATTTAGATACGCAAAGAGGTGCAAGACACTAGGCTGCTTAAAAGAATGTTAGTTTTATTATGAAGAGAAACAACTTTGAATAGAAAGAAGAGAGGAAAGAGGGTCTTACCATCTAATTGTCTCTGACTAACATGCTATCCGTTGTGGAGGCAAGAAGGGAAGAAGTGTGCTCAATGGAGAAGGAAGTCTCCAACTGCGCCAGTCAGGATGCTGGAGGTAATTATTTGAAAATTATCAGGAAGTTCTTGTTCTAACTATGCGAAACACACACCACTTCTGTTGGCCCCTGTAGGACATACTTCATATTTTGTTCCATCATGCACACTGTAGCTCTTGCATATTCCAACTGATAGGAAATAAGACAGTACCATTTCATACATCATACCACAAATCCTGGTTTTCCACCAGGTGTACAGTTGACAGTGAATCCAGGTATCTGTACATGTTTTTAAGAACCTGCTGATGATAACACTTTAATAATATCCTAAGTTTTTTTCTTCAAATGTCAGCTTTGAGGTTATTCACAAATTATATTTTAAAAAAAAACACCTTTTAGACATGTGTCTTGTGGCGCAGAGTGGTCAGGCAGCAGAAATGCTGTCTGAAGCTGTCTGCCCCAAGGGTCAGACATGACTCAGTGCTTGCACAGGGGATACCTTTACCTTTACCTAAAAATATAATTGGTGAATAACCTCAAAGCTGTCATTTGAAGAAAAAACCTTAGGACCAAAAAAGTGTAGATGCTGCCTTCAGATGAAGATTTTTTTTTATTATTCCCCACTTTTCTCTACCTTAAGGAGTCTCAAAGCAGCCCACAATCACCTTCCTCTCCTCTCCCCACAATGGGCACTGTTTGAGGTAAGTGATGCTAAGAGAGTTCTGAGAGAACTCAACAGGCTTCATGTGGAGGACGGAGGAATCAGACCCAGTCCTCCAGATCAGAGTCCGCTGATCTTAGCCATTACACCATGCTGGCTCTCCTGTGGATGTGGATGTTGATATCCTCTGCCTTTTTTCCCTTCACAATCTCTGCTGTCCATATATGTTCTTCTTTGAGGAGAAAAGCCTTTGGGGACGGTGTTAGTTTTGCAGGCTAAGGGCGATCGGGAGTTAACCCGGGCGTGTTTGCCGCCGCGGGGAATCCTGCGCCCGAAAAGGAACGTTCGGGGACTACAAGTCCCATGGTTCTTTGGGGAGCCGGGTTGCTGGGCAGGTTGGAGGGGAGGAGGTGGCCTCTCTCCTCCCAGGCTCCTCCGGAGTGCCCATATAGGGAGAGGGAAAAGAGGCGCGAGTCTCTTTCCCTCTTCCCTGCCGGCGAGGTTGGAGCTGCCGTGAGGGAGCTCTGCTTCGGCCTTGAGAGCGGCTTGATTTTTAAAAAAAAAAAAAGAGAGCTTGCGGTCGCGATCGCGGAGGCGAAGCCTACACGATCGGCGGTTTTGGTTTAAAAAAAAAAAAAAAAAGAGAAAGAGGACCGTTTTTACCTGTCAGAGGGCAGGGAAGACGGGAGGGGAATGGCCCCGCGGAGACGCGCTGCGGCCCGGGTGGGGCCTGGAGAGCCAGCTGGCTCGTCGAGATCGGGCGGTGCGGCGGTAGCAGAGCCGCAGCCAGCACAAGGCCGCAGGGGGCGGGGATTAGATCGCGCCAGTCGTCAGGCGCGGGGTGGGCCTGCTTCTCGGCCAACTGAAGGGCGGGAAAGCTCCGAGGCAGGCAGAAGGGGAGGACGAGCGGCTGCAACAGGGACAGTTCTGGCAGGCAGTGGGGTGGTCGCTGGCCAGGGGGGTCAGTTGGCCACACCCCCATATGGCACCAGGGGGGCTAGGAGAAGGGAAAGGGAGCAGCTGCGAGGAGCTTGTCCAGCCCCACCTCCTACAGGGCTTGCTGAGGCTGGAGGGAGATGCCAGGAGGCTGTGGGCAGGAGCCAAGCACTTGGGAATTGGCATAGGGGGGAGGCTGGACAATGGGGTGGGGGCTTGGCACCCCAGAGTGTACTCCCATTGGTCATGCCTGCTCATATGGGCCAAGGTCAGTTGGCAGGAGCACCTCAGGCTGGCGCAGCACAAGCAGGCATTGTGGGGCCACCAGAGGGGAGGCCAGGGGCCAATTTGCAAAGCAACTTAGATGATGGTTGGGGCCAAGGATGGGGGGCTCCCAGGGCCGATTTACAAAATTGGCAGGATGGGGGCAGTTGGGGGGGCTGGCTACACCCAGGTCAGCTTGCTGGCCAGCAGGGGGTTTGGCCGCAAATTGGTCAGCTCCCGGGGCAGCAGACGACATGGCCTCGGTCTGGCCAGCACCTCGGTCAACAGGTGCCTTGGCCCCAGACTGGACATGTGAACAGCTATGGGACGCAGGCCTTTTGGGGGAATTCAGCTATTCCTCAACAGGATTTTAGGCAGGCCGTTGGTTGGGGCCCAAGCATACAATTTTTACCTTCAGGTGTAGGGCAGGGCGTTTCGCAAATAATGCCCCCAGGCCTGAGTCCAGGGACTTCAGGGATGGCGGAAGGGAGTGGCCTGTCCACGGGTCAATGTTCGTCTGGGCAACTCGGGTCAGCTCCCGATTCTGGTCAGGGTCCCTTAGCCCAGCCTGGTCCGGTGCACTCTGTTGGTTCAGCTGCTTCGATGGACCAGGTTCCAGCAGCACAACCGGATACAGCCGCGGCTAGCGGCTCAGCTCCTTTGACTACGGGAGAGCAGCCTATATCAGCAGATAGGGGCAAGAAGCGAAAAAAGGATGGCCGGAGCAGGCGCTCACGGGGGCGTCGTTCGGACAGTTCCTCCAGTGAGTCCTCTTTGTCGGAGGAGGACACTGTGTGTGCGAGCCAGTCAGATGTTGCGTACTGGCTTAAGGGAGCTATGGTTCCGGGCTTACCGGCCTGGTTGGCTTGCTTCAGAGAAGCAACCAAACGGTATTATAGTGAGGGTGCGGGGGTGGGAAAGTCTACCCAACCACCAGTGGGATTTCCAGCGGGGGATGACCCGCCTGGTACACATTTATCTACCAGATTGCGAACTAAGGCCTTGACGGGTTACTTTGTTGACGTCTTTGATTTTGTCAGGCCTGAGGATGAGCCCCCTAGGACGGGGTCCAAGAGGAGAAGAGGCCGCAAGGACCGCAATGCGGTGGAGCGGAATTTCACTAACTGGATCAGGGGTTATGGGGAATTTATGTGCCTGGTAGCAGGTGCGTTCCCGGAGAGGGGGTGGCATCTGATCAGACATTTTAACAATGTAATGGAGGCCAAGGTGTTGTCTGGAGATACAGCTGCTATAGCCTACGACACCAAGGCCAGGGAGAAGGCGTCAAATAACGATTTGGCCAGATGGGATCTGAGAGAGCGAGATTCTTGGATGGTCAAAGTAGGGCCTTTTGTACAGAGGAATGAACCCGAAAGGCGTTGGACCAGCAGTAGGCGAGAGAGCAAGGGATTGTGCTGGGATTTTAATAAGGGGTTGTGCCAACGGCGCCGGTGCCGTTTCGAGCACAATTGCGAAGCATGCGGGGGTGGCCACTCTAGGTTAGATTGTAATCGGTCTGGTTCGGGCCGGCCCTTTCGATCTAGCCGGCCCACCTCAAAGAAGGGGAGTGGGTCGGCTAATTCTGGAACATCAGGAGGTCAAAAAGCCGAGTAAAGTCCCACTAGAGCTTACCACGCTCGCTTTTACCCCAGTTAAAGTTTCTTCCTTGTTGAAGTTATTGAGGAATTATCCAAAAAAGGAGGCTGCGGATTACCTGGCTGCCGGATTTTTGGTGGGTTTCCGTATACCGTATGAAGGGCATAGACGGGCTACAACTAGCCCGAACTTAAAATCTGCGATACAAATGCCGGAGGTGGTGGCGGAAAAAATAAAAAAGGAATGTGCAGCGGGTCGCATGGCTGGCCCGTACTCCTGTCCCCCGCTCCAAAATCTTAGAGTTTCCCCTTTAGGAGTAGTTCCTAAAAAGGCGCCTGGGCAGTATAGACTCATTCATCATCTGTCCTACCCTAAGGGGTCGTCTGTGAATGATGGGATTGCTCCAGAGCTTAGCTCGGTTAAATATGCGTCCTTAGATCATGCGATTTCTTTAGTGAGGGACTGTGGCCCGGGTGCATTGATGGCTAAGTGTGACGTGCAATCGGCTTTTCGGCTGTTGCCAGTCCACCCAGGGGATTTCTGTTTATTGGGCTGTTATTTTCAGGGCCAATGGTATGTGGATAAGGCCATGCCAATGGGTTGCTCCATTGCATGTTTTGCCTTTGAATCTTTCAGCACCTTTTTGGAGTGGGAGGCCAAGAACAGGACAGGGAGCCCGCATATCACACACTATTTGGACGATTTTTTGTTGGTTGGTCCAGCGGGTTCGCCGGCTTGCGCAGAAAAATTAACGGTTTTTCAATCTTTAGCAATAGAGCTAGGAGTTCCATTGGCCGCGGAAAAAACCGAAGGGCCATCAACCCACTTGAGTTACTTGGGCATTTTGTTAGATTCCGAAGCGGGTTTATCAAAATTGCCGGAGGACAAGGTCTTGGCCTTGAGGGACCTGCTAGGTCGAATGATGGGACGAAAGAAATGCACTTTGAGGGAGATGCAGAGTCTCCTTGGTCATTTGAATTTTGCCTGTAAGGCAATTTCTCCGGGGCGAGCATTCTGTGCTAGGTTGGCAAGGGCCACGGCTGGGGTCTTATCACCTCATCATCATATTAGATTGTCGCGGCACTTGAAAGAAGACATGCAGGTTTGGAGGGAGTTCATAGACGGTTTCAATGGGGTTTCTATGTGGCAGACGCCACTGTCCCCAGAGTCGTCTCTACAGGTCCAGTCGGACGCTTCGGGCAGCCTAGGCTTTGGGGTTTTTTATCAGAACCGATGGTGTGCTGAGAGATGGCCGTGTTCCTGGGCTGAATCCGGCATCCTTCGTGACCTTACCTTCCTTGAATTGTTTCCAGTAGTAGTCGCCGTAGTTATATGGGAAAAATTATTCCGGAACTGTAGAGTGCTGTTTTGGTGCGACAATCAGGCCGTAGTACGCATCATTAACAGCCAGACCAGTAAATCTTTACGGGTAATGCGTTTAGTACGCAGGTTGGTGAGAGCCTGCTTGGGGAGCAACATCACGTTTTGGGCTAGACATGTCCCGGGCTCTTCTAATGATATCGCGGACGCTCTGTCTCGCTTTCAGGAGCAGAGATTTCGCCAGTTGGCACCAGCGGCGTGTCAGTTTCCGGACCGGTTCCCGGAGGAATTGTGGACCCTTGGCTCGGACCCATCCTAGAGGCCGTGAACAATTCCTTGGCTCCGGCAACTCGTCGGTCATATTCATCCGCAATTCAGGGTTATGCGGACTTCATCGGAACTGTGCAAGGCTTGAGAGCTTGGCCCCCCACTGAGGAATCGGTTTTAAGATATCTTATTCAGCTTAGAGCCCAAGGGTTGTCGCCTAGGACAATGGGGATCCACATGGCGGGTTTATCCTTCTTGTGCAAGGCTGTTGGGGATGCGGACCCGACTTCATCATTCCTAGTCCGCAAGGCCATTGCAGGTTGGAAACGGCTTTGCCCGGCCATAGGTGATGCCCGGCGGCCTATATCTTTGAACATACTGCGAGGCCTATTGCAACAGCTTCCCACAGTGTGCTCCAGTGCTTACGAAGCAGTCTTGTTCGAGGCCGCATTTTCGTTGGCCTTTTTTGGGGCGTTCCGATCCGGGGAATTCTTGGCAGAAACTCGGTCGAATCCGGGAGTGGGAACACTAGCGAGGGAGGATGTGCAGATCACTGATGGGGATTTGCACATCCTTCTTCGCCAATCAAAGACTGACCAGCTGGGGCGGGGTGCCCTGGTAATCCTCCATGCAGTCCCGGGGTGCGGTCCCTGCCCGGTTCGAGCCACTAAAGCCTTATTGGAGGTGAGGCCAAATTTATCAGGTCCACTACTCATTCATTTGAATGGGTCATGTTTGTCGCGTTACCAATTTGGTTCAGTTTTGAAGAGCACATTAAGAGGCTTGGGTTTACCAGCTGAACAATTTGGGACTCACTCCTTCCGGATAGGTGCAGCTACTGAAGCAGCTGCCTCTGGGCTATCATCAGACGATGTCAGGGCAGTAGGGAGATGGCGTTCCTCCGCGTTCAAACGCTACGTCCGCCCGAGTTTGTTGCTTTAACCATGTTATGTGCTATTTAATTGCAGATCTGTGCTCAGAAGTGCCAAAAGTGCTGGTCATCGGGCACAGTATTGTCCACTGGGCGGCTCGCTATGTTTTGCGGTCGGGATGGACCAGCAACCTTGGTTTGGGAGAGCGATATCGAATTGCCTGGGCAGGTCGGCGTGGCATGCGTTGGGCTTCATTGCTGAAGGACTTCACCACAGCCGTGCGACGTACCGGTGTGCCGGATATTTTAGTTATTCAACTGGGTGAGAATGACATCACCAGTATGAAGGCAGTCGGTCTAGTGGAGTCCATAAAGTCAGACCTTCGGAAGATCGTTTCGGGACTCCCAGGCATTCGAGTGTGGTGGTCGGCACTTCTGGAGCGCAGAATTTGGAGAGGGGCTGTTTCCCCGAAGAAAGTTGACATTTCCCGTAAAAAAGTTAACAAAGCAGTTGCGAGATGGGTGTTGAAATTGGGGGGCCGTTATATTTTGCACCCCAACATTTGCCACAGGTTATGGGCTCTGTACAGAGCAGATGGAGTCCATCTATCAGAGTGGGGGATGGACTGTTGGTTAGATGATCTGAGGCACGCATTGTTGGAGGCCGCAGCGGAAGGCAGCGTTGGCGGGAGCAGGGGTATGGGAGTCCCCACACCCAGCTCTGTGGCGGGATTTGGGCATGGGGGAGGAACCATATGGGAGCAGACCCAGCCTGCGTGCGGGCCTGCTTTAGAAAGGGGGCCTCCATAAGAGGCTGTGGGCAGGCGGGGCCGGGCGGCCACCCCTCATGGAGGAGGAGCCGGCCGGCGGAAACCCGCATTCCGGGTGACTCGGGAACTTGGCAGAGGTTCACGCCTCAACGAGTTCTCAGGATGGGGTCACCTCCCTGGCATCCAACAGGTCATTGGGGGCTCGGGGATACCGGCAGGATGCCGAAGGGCCCCGGGCATACCTGTTGATGGTTATTCGTGGCTACCTTGTGGCCGGACGGCCACAAGAAGGCTGGTTCCTTCCCCCCATGCTCTCCAACGCTTGGTTATTCTCAATAAAGTTGTGGCCATTTTAAAACGCCAAAGAGCAGTTGTCTTCGTTTCCTTGGGGGCAATGGGTATTCACCTGCAAGGCAAGGGCGATCGGGAGTTAACCCGGGCGTGTTTGCCGCCGCGGGGAATCCTGCGCCCGAAAAGGAACGTTCGGGGACTACAAGTCCCATGGTTCTTTGGGGAGCCGGGTTGCTGGGCAGGTTGGAGGGGAGGAGGTGGCCTCTCTCCTCCCAGGCTCCTCCGGAGTGCCCATATAGGGAGAGGGAAAAGAGGCGCGAGTCTCTTTCCCTCTTCCCTGCCGGCGAGGTTGCCCACCCTCCCTCCCTTTGGTTATGTTGTTAAAAAATATAGACGCATAACAAAACAAAAGTTTTTAAAATTACATTGTTCTTTATTAACAAGTATAAGAATGCATAAATGAGTGTCTATTGTGACGTTATTGGTGGAATTTATTTGTCACAACTTGCGGGATTTGGGCATGGGGGAGGAACCATATGGGAGCAGACCCAGCCTGCGTGCGGGCCTGCTTTAGAAAGGGGGCCTCCATAAGAGGCTGTGGGCAGGCGGGGCCGGGCGGCCACCCCTCATGGAGGAGGAGCCGGCCGGCGGAAACCCGCATTCCGGGTGACTCGGGAACTTGGCAGAGGTTCACGCCTCAACGAGTTCTCAGGATGGGGTCACCTCCCTGGCATCCAACAGGTCATTGGGGGCTCGGGGATACCGGCAGGATGCCGAAGGGCCCCGGGCATACCTGTTGATGGTTATTCGTGGCTACCTTGTGGCCGGACGGCCACAAGAAGGCTGGTTCCTTCCCCCCATGCTCTCCAACGCTTGGTTATTCTCAATAAAGTTGTGGCCATTTTAAAACGCCAAAGAGCAGTTGTCTTCGTTTCCTTGGGGGCAATGGGTATTCACCTGCAAGGCAAAGGGATTCAGTGGGGAAAAGAAATAAGCAATTGTACTGCTACTCTTCCATTTCAAACTTCAGCCTTCTAAAACTGCTTTTTGTTAAAAGCAGCTACCATAACCGAACATCAGAGGAAAATCTGCATGCAATGTCTAGTCTGGTACTTTATAGGTAAAGCATTATGTTTTTAAAAATGACTGATTCAGTCAAATTCTTTCAAAATTCTGCTGCAACTTTGTTTTTTTTCCCTTTTCTTTTTCTGTTTTTGTTTCCCTACACAGGGTATGCTAACCAATTATATTCAAACTCTAAGAAAATGTGTAACCATTTGTAAGAAAATGTGGCTTCCAAGCTAGGGCTACTCAAATGAAGCAAAATGTCAGTAGAGATTTACCCTGCAGCAACATAACAAGGTTACTCCAAAATATATTTACTTTTATGCTGATCTTTAACAGTAATAAATAATCTGATTCATGGTTACTGACAATGTCAGCAGCAGCCCCTGAAGTTTTCCCTCAGTTAAAAGAAGACAAACTTGATAATGCTAGCCCAGTGGAAATTATCAGGCTCAGTATAATATTTGTCTCAAACTTGCAAATCTTTCCTTTTGTAAAGATAAGATTTCATGCAGGCAGCAATGGTTCCATTTCTCATATTCTGGTCAACCACATTGCTATAGTGGGTGTTTAACAGCATCATTGTTGTGCTGATAATGCTTTGCACTTCCTCATTGCACTTTCAAAAATTCTCAGTTAGCTATCTGACTGAGCTGAACATCAGATCAAGAAATTATAATGCCAATGCTGTGTAGCATTGTGACATCATAAAGGACAAGGCAGTGGGAGGACAAAGAGCGGGGAAAGATTTCTGCTACCAGTAGTCCCGCTGCTAGACCCAACCGTCTCACAGTGGAATCTATCTCAGTAACTCTCTCCAGGATGTCCTGAGTCTGACCTTCTTTACAATTTAATTTCTAGTTTATAATAATTATATATTATAATTAATAATAATAATAATCTAATTTATTGACCACCACCCCCGGTCCAAGCCAGCTCAATAAAACTTCAGTAAAATAACAAAATACAATAATAAAACCCCTAGCAGTGTAATCCCTCTTTTCTCCCTTCCAACTTACCAGTTCGGTGCAGGCCAAAAACACCCACCCCCTACACTCCCTGCCCAGCCGGCCTCGGGGAGGGGGCACTTCCTGTCCTAGATATACCCGGCATCCTGAGGAGGGACCCCAGATCGTCCCCAGCTTGGCCTCAGCTTCAATTGGTGAAACCACACAGGACAGAAATGTTAAATCCCTTGACCTCTCCCCCCTCCTCAAGACTGTGTACAGCTTCTGAGTCTTTTTTGTGTTTGAGTTCTTGAAGTGCTTTCAAGTCACAGCCATGTTATGGCAAACCCATAAGATTTTCAAAGCAAGAGACATTCAAAGGTGACTTGCCATGAGCCTGATCTACCTTGGTGGTGTCTGATCCAAAAACTAACCAGGGCCAATGTGCCTGAGCTTCTGAGATCTGATGAAATTTGGTTAGATTTTGGGTCATCTGGGTCAAAACTCTGAGGCTTTTAGAAGCATGAATCTAGGATTTCCAAGCTTGCAACAGGCTGGAGACTTACGGGGGGGGGGGGGACTTGCTTCTGATGTTAGTTTCAGAATGACCCATCCGTAAGTGATGTCCCTGCATGGGTGTGATGGCCTAGTCTTTGTCTTAAACTCTGTGGTTTAACCACAGTTTGGGGGGAATGCTGGACAGTTCCCCTATGCAATAACCTGACTTCTAAGAGCCCAGGAAATAAAGATAAAGGTTTTGGCATGATGTTGATCACCTCCCCTCATTTCTCCAGTATTTTTTCCACACTGCCCAAATGAGCAGCAGTCAGAAGAGCTGGCAGACTGGACCTCCCTATATATCTGCCAACATGTAATCTAGTTAAGTGCTTAAGCCAGTGCTTATCAGCAGCAGGTGCCCACCAGGAACCAGTAATTAATGTCTATTTTCCGTGGTTGTGGTTTAGTTGCCAAATAAATAGTACCAGGAACACAGCACTTTAATTCTAATTTTTTTCTAGTAAGGCCAGTTTTATATATGGCCACTCTGCAGGCACAAAGAGAAAGAAGAAGCATAATTGCATAATTGTGCCTGTTCTACATGGGCTGTTGGTCCTGGATTCAGTATTGTTGATGGGGGGGGGTCCTGCTTCCCCACAGTTCAATGATGTATTTCTGCAGTTTCTAGGGATTTCTCCAGCTTGTGTCTGATCTTTCCCAAGTACGTATTATTGCAAAGCCAAGATGGTTACAATGGAGGAAGGAAAATTTGGATTTTGATAAACTTGCCCAAGATGGACAGGAGTGCCAAATGAGCAAAAATCACATTAAAATTAGATTTATTTTTGATAATTTCTTCCCTTTTCTGCTAGGTTTATTTTTCAAGTTTACTTTCAAGCTGGTAGATGAAAAACCAGGTGTTGACTTGATCAGAAGTTTGTTATGGTTCAATCATAACATTTTCCTGAGAATAAACTCCATTGAAGAGACCTAAGAGATCTAAGAGACCAAAGAATAGTGACACCATTGGAAGCTTTGGTAGCTTCAGCCTAGCAAAGGGGCAAATATGTATGTATGTATGTATGTATGTATGTATGTATGTATGTATGTATGTATGTATGTATGTATGTATGTATGTATATATAATTCTAGTCAGCTGCTGATTCATTGTGGGGATTTCTGCAACACCATCCCTGGAGGTGCATAAGCATTCTTAAGTCATCTCAATTTGTTCTAATGCCTCCCCACAGGGACCTGTCCGTAGGAAGGCCCTTTTCAAATTATAGTTCTTGACAATTTATACATATCATAGATGGATTTTTTAAGGATTGGATCAGAAGGAGTAGTTACAACATCATGAGAGTTCCTATGTTCTGGATTTCAGAAAAGTTAACAAAATTATTCTCTATCCCACCTCCAGTTCCCCTGAACACATACGTAGGATAGTACATATATGATTCCAGGTTGTCAACATTTCCTTCAAAAAAGCTTTTCCAATATCATACCACTAAGGCACCATCCTGTACTTTCCACCCTGTGCTGTTTAAATGCTCCATGATCCATTTTCAAAAGCCACAGCAGAACAAAATGTATCCCTTGCATGTGCAGTCATGAGTCACTACTTTTTAACACACGTCAGGAGAAGCATCAGGAAATGAGATCAAACTGAGCAAAAGGAGGAAAAAGGACCTTGCGGTCAGGGTGAATGAACTGCCACTTCAGAACTTTCAGCCGCCCTTCCTGTGACCTTGATGGCTTAAACTCCTTTAGATACAGAGCAGCACAGAGTACTTTAAAGGTTAAAAGCTGTGGCATAAATATTTAAGGCTGAAATCTGACATTTAGATAAGATGGTGAACAACAATAGCACTGACACAACACTGAATTCAAGTAAAAAAGGGTAAATTATTGTTTCTGTGGGAGTGGAGGTATCTACACTTCAGTCTTCCAAGGAATTGACTAACCAGGGGAGATTCTTTACCTATTGAAACCGTCTTGTGAAAATTACAAGTCATGCGTTACCTGAAGGGTGAACAAATATTCATGCCACAACAAGATATTAAAACATGTTCTGCAAATTTAATGCATAGCACACCCCCACCCCCACAAAATATCCTCAGTTCAGCCTCACGGCCATCAGGGGCCCTCATGAAAATAACTGTTTATATAAACTACAGAAGTGGAATCGAATTGCCTTCCTCACTGTTTCTGGCAAACCAGTCTCAAGAGCTGGACCTGCTGCTCTAAATTAGCAAGTCTGGGTGGAGGCCAGACAGATAATTCTGATCAAAGGTTCTATAAGGAGATTTCTTCTGTTTCCACACTCATTTACTGCTTTTGTTTCTAAGGGGGAAATTATATCAAATGTGCTATGTGCTTTAACACAATATTGGAACTAAAACCAAAAATAAATTATCCATTCATACTTCCCTTTCCAGCCCATTTAATGTAGTAGCCCTTTGAATTGGAATGTTTCCTCATCTTCTTGCATCTCCTCTTTGCTATCCCAGTTGTTTAAAATAGGAGGGAAGGAGCTGGAATGAAGGCTACTGCAAACTAGGGATGCAACCAGGAAATCACTCTGTATCCAACCAGTGATCCTGCCAGCTGCATTAATAGTACTAGGCTAGTCTATGCAATGACTAGCAATTCCAGTCAAATTTCCATTAAGCTCTCATCTTAAGGAGAATTTTTATAAAATGATGAATTGTTGGCACTTGTCACCAGAAAGATTATCAATCAGAGCCATAAATCAGGGTTTACGTTGTCATAAATCAGGGCTGGAAAACAATGGAGAAACACAATGGGGGAAATACTGAACTGCAACAGTATGGCAGTAACATAATTCAGTCTAATTCATGAAGCTGTTTAATCTCTATATAAAACCCTTCCGATAAATCATTCATGGTTGTGGAATTGGGTATCATAAATACACTGATGACACTCAGCTCTATATCTCTCCACCCAAGTATCCTGGTGATGCAGTAGAGGACTTGAGTAGAGGCCTCTGTAATCAAATGGCTAAGAGTGAATAAATAGAAAAAAACATGAATCCTAACAAGACATCAGTTATGTGACTAGGAAGGCTAGGGTCTTGCAGGACATTGTGCCTTTTACCTTTAATGGGGTTCAGCGGACCTGAGCCTAGAGGTTAAAATGTATTATAATGCAGGGGTAGTCAACCTGTGGTCCTCCAGATGTCCATGGACTACAATTCCCATGAGCCCCTGCCAGCATTTGCTGGCAGGGTCTCATGGGAATTGTAGTCCATGAACATCTGGAGGACCACAGGTTGACTACCCCTGCATTATAATGGATCCAGCATTCCTATTGCAGAAACACATTAATGCAACTGCCAAAAGTGCTTTGTTCCAGATCCAGACTGACTCACCAATCTGTCCACTACAATACATGTTACAGTAACATCAAGGCTAGACTACTATGATGCATACCATGTAGAACTGCTCTGGAAGTCAACTTGAAGACTCTGTTATAGAATGCTGCAGCTCAGTTATTATTGGGAGCTAGCTGATGCATTTAATACTCACTATGCAGCCATCCCACTGGCTGTCCATCAGTTATCAGGTTCATTTCAAGTACTGCAGGTCTTGACGAATCCCAGGTACCAAGTCACTATGGCACCTTGTCATTTCATTGTTTTGCCTAGTATTTTTCACCATGATTTCATCGTAGTTTCTCAACAATCCTGAGTTTGTACAAAGTACAAAACTTATGCCACATCATGTGCATGACCTTGTTTACAAGTTAACTTTATATCCTTCCATGCCGCTGAATACATTCATTTCTTAACCAGTTGCTTTCTATATGGACTCCAATATTCAATTACATTGGGCTCTTTAAAGCAATAATGAAATCTCAAGAATTGGAAAGGAGTTTGGGTCAGAGGTAAACTTTATGCTTGTGGTAAAACTGTAAAAAGACTAGGATTTGGATTAGTGTTAGCAATAATTAGAAAAATGTGGTCATTAAAATTAAAAATCCTAAAGGCTGAAATATATGTCCAGCTCCTAAATTCTGCAGCCAGTTTCTCAAGCCAAAATAAAATTGTCATGGCCTAAGGCAGTGGTCCCCAACCTTTCTGAGGCTGGGGACCGGCAGGGCATCAGGCCATGCCCGCGCGGGCCAAGCCCGCGCATCGTGCCGCGCCCACTGGCTGTGCCCGCGCCCGCGCATCGTGCCGCACCCGCGCATTGCACATGCGTGAATGCGCCATGCGTGGGCGCAATGCGCGGGTGTGGCCCGCACAGGCACAGCCCGGCCCTGATTACCTCTCCCCACCCTCCCGCAGTAAGAAGCTTCCCGGGCTGCAAGCCTGCAGCCTGGGAAGTTTTTTACTGCGGGGGGGCAGGGAGAGGGAGCCGCGACCCGGCACCATGGCCTTCGCGGCCCGGCACCGGGCCGCGGCCCGCAGGTTGGGGACCACTGGCCTAAGGTACCTGCATGGCCTTAGACTCTCATGCATACAAAATCGCCTCTCTACCACAATAGGTTCACATCTGAGCAGGGCCTTCTATGGGTGCCATGCTACAAATGGGCAAGATCACCAACTGCCCATGCACATACCCCATTCCCTGCCAATGGCAAGGGGGGACTTGGTTAGAATTGCTGGCTCTGTCATAGAACTTGTTTAGAGACTCACTGAGACATCACAGCTTGATGATACTTCCTGTGCATGCCATAAGTGATGTCTCCACATTGCCTGGGCCTTTCTGTCCTAGTATGTCCCACCCCATTTTAAACTGATTGACAGGAGGGTCCTGGAAGCCCTAGTATACATGCATTCTCTGATCTGATACCTATTTTGTGGAACGAAGTGATCAGAAAGGCTCCCTTGCTTCTGTCTTTCCATAAATATAAAACAGAATTGTTCAGGAAGCCATTTTTATAAAGGTAACAAGACTATAATATAACAAAATGATTCAGTAAGGCTAAGGACTGTGAATTATACTACTTACAATATAATTATCTTTTACTGTGTTTTCTATCCTACTCTCATTGCTTTGCTTTTCTATTTGTAGTTCTAGTTTCGGCATTGTTTAATCATATAACGCTGTTTCAGACTGCTGTAATTCTATATGGATTGCATTGATCCACCTTGTGAGAAAGGACTATAAACAAAAAAGAAATAAAATGAATAGGCAGCAGATTTCTAATGCAATGACACATCCTCCCCAATTGGCCTTAATTACTCATAAGCCTCCTTGGTCCTGAACATTCCTCCTCTTGGGAAGAAACCAGCCCATCAAATCCCTCTCCCCTTACTAATCTGAGTAGGCAACTCCCTAAAGCATGTTCTCCATCTTTTTGTCTTTGTAACACTTATGTTGAACCAACCACAACATGATTATCATGAACAGATCAGATGTGCAATAAGTCTTGTTGCAATTGGTTGCAATTGGAAGTCAAGATTCATCTGTGCAATGCTATGCATTAACTCTTGGAAAATGGAAGCTCCTTTCTCTTCTTTTTATCTCTCATAAGATCTAAACACTCTTCATGATTTGGATACCCAGTCTTGTTCAGAACTCACCTGAAATCACTGTCTGGCTCCCAGCCTCTTGATCTTTATATTTCTGCAGGGTGTCCTCTGACCTCTTCCTGAACCTTTACATCTTCTTTCACTTCTATGCATAGAGGTTCTGACTGATGGTTTTAGGAATAATCCCAATATGAAAAAATGACATGGTAAAATCCTTCATAGGAACTGTACCATCACAGGATTGGGGAGAGAATGAATTTATATGACATATATTTATATCCCGTTATCTTATTAAAAGTAAGAATAGACTGGACCTTCATTTGGGCATTACTACGGACTTGTGGGACACTTGCATAAAAACACATGAAATGTGAAGGGGTAGAGTCATGTAAAAGGACTCTAATGTATTCCTGTCTGCATGTGGTCAACATTTAATGCTTCCATTCCTGATCACGAGGACAATAAAACAAAAACCAATTCACAAGTTAGGTTGTCTGCTGGTTAGAACATCTGTTTGACATGCAGAAGGTCCCAGGTTCAATCCTTGGCATCTCCGTTTTAAAAGGTCAGGAAATAGGTAGTGTGAAAGACCTTTACCTGAAACCCTCGATAATTACTGCCTGTTTGAGTAGACACTCTTGATCTTAATGGACCTATGGTCTGGTTCAGTTTAAGGCAGTTGCATGTATGTGTGCATCTTATATATATTATGTGAATATGCATCACCACAATTTTTGTCACCAAAATCATATTTTATATGGTATTTCCGTCACAGAGGAAGAGCCAAGGGTTATTAGCAAAGGGACTATGGATCAGTGAAAGAGTATCAACTGCCAGCATCTCTAGTTAAAAGGGTCATTATTTGTTTGTTTGTTTGTTTTAGATTTTTAGCCCACCACTCTCTAGAGACTCATGGTGGGTTACAATGTTTTAAAATTCCAATACAAAAATCCCCATAAAACATCTGTAACATAAATAAAGCCTGACTGGGGTGGTGGTGGGAGATGGGACTCATAGCCTACTTGATTGGCCATCTGTCCAATGAATGCCCAATCAGGTAGGCTGTCCCACCCCTGGCTGCATCCCCCTCCAATTTTTTCCATGTGGAAGAAATGCCCACTGGCTCTACTGGACTGCTGCAAGCAACCCTGCCCAGGTTGGGGGTGGGGGAAGGCAAGCACCCATTAATTTTCTACAATGGGCTTTTCTGCTACTATGAAACATAAGACATAATAATATATAAAACATAAGTCATAATAATCAAACTCCTCTCTAACACCTCTCTAACACCCAATGAAATTAATAAGAAATAAATTATCTACAGACAAAAGAAAGTACTTCTTTATTAGAAGATAAATAAGGAATTCTGATGACTGCCAGCACCAGAAGACAATAGTGACCTTGGTAAACCAATAATCTGAATCAGCTCTGTGGGTTTATAGAAATTGCCATGTACCTGTACACTGTATGAACCAAGGTGTAACTGCTGCATTATGGGCAGGCCTAGAGAATTGTACATTAGATGTGTGTATCCATTTTATAGATGGTGTCCCCCTGCTCATCTAGACAGAAAATAAGCAACTGTCTTCCATCTAGACAGAGAATAAATGTAGAGTGGACCTTACTGTGTAACCTTCCCTGGAAATTGACCTTACCTAAAAGCCATACATTTTGGCTTGTGAGATTTTTGACATGCATACATATTCATCCCTGCTGCGATTTTTGTAGCTACAACAGACAATTTCTGTAGTTCATAGGATGTCATACATGACTGATTGGTTTGTCTTGGAATGCCACATGTCGAACAGGATCTTCTGGTTTCACTATTGCAAAAAGAAGTATGTTTGCTACTTTTTATAGAAATAACTAGAATCAAGTTCATCCAGGCCATGGTGAGGCTGGTCGGGGTGGGAGCGAGCTCACGTAGGCACTCCTTGTCTCCGTCACTACCCACCCACTTGGGCAGCCCCGCCAAGGCCTAGTAAGGCTGCAGCAGAGCTGCTGGGCTGGGGCTGCCTCACCTGGCTGGAAGGCAGGGGGGGAGGCAGTCAGGGACAGCATGCCCCCTACCTGATTGGCCCTCTGGGGGATGAAAAGCAAGACACTGGACAAATCTTGCAGGAAAGAGAGAACTCTTAAAGAGTGATTTTTGGAGCATAGTTTTGGTGCATCATAGAATAATAGAATCATAGAGTTGGAAGGGGCCCTACAGGCCATCTAGTCCAACCCCCTGCTCAACGCAGGATCAGCCCTAAGCATCCTAAAGCATCCAAGAAAAGTGTGTATCCAGCCTTTGCTTGAAGACTGCCAGTGAGGGGGAGCTCACCACCTCCTTAGGCAGCCTATTCCACTGCTGAACTACTCTGACTGTGAAAAAAATATTACTGTACTGTTAATTTCTCTATTTATTTACTTATTTTTTTTCAAGGGGAACTTATTATTTTTCAGGTTCCCTAGGGCAGTGGTCCCCAACCTTTCTGAGGCTGGGGACCAGCAGGGCAGTGGGCCGCGCCCGCGCATCGCACATGCGCAAATGTGTCATGCGCGGCCGAAATCGCGCGTGTGCAGCACTTTCGCACATACGCGCTTCCCGGGCCGCAAGCTTGCCATGGCCTTCGCGGCCCGGCACCGGGCCGCAGCCCGCAGGTTGTGGACCACTGCCCTAGGGAACCTGCCCAAAACAGCTTACAAAATAACACATCATCATAAAAACATAAAACATTAAAAGCTATTAATTAGAACCCATCATTAAAAACCCAACCAGAGCATAAAAATACTGAGCAGTTTAAAATGAATTTAACTTTTTTCAAGCTAAAGACAAACTATAAATATGGCATTAAAAGATCAGCCTCTAATTTAAAATCTGAGTAAAATATTTTCTGTTTTTCTTGTCCATGTTTGATACACAGTTTCTCTTTTGTGTTCCACATTATATCAGTTTTTTCATTCAAAACACAGAAATGTCCTAGGCAGTTATGACTTCTTATATGGAAAGTTCATTCCAGGTGTTTAAACCAAGGCCTTTTGTTCTAAGTTTATTTATTTAATTTATTTATTTATTGTATTTATATATTGCCCTCCCTGAAGGCTTAGTTCTGTTTCATCATTCAGCATCACAGACTCCTTTTGTTTCAAATGCTATGAAAGGGATGGGCACTTCCTTCAAAATGTCTTCTTCATCTTCCCATCACTATCAAGAGGAACTAACAAATACTAGATTGTTGATCTAAGCCATCAAACCACATCTTGACCCAGCAGAATTCTTACATTAACACAGAAAGAAAAGGAAGGAAGAAGAAAATGGTTAAATGACTCATAGGCAACAGAGAAGCTCAGAAGCATGTGGACATAAGTAGCAGTAAATGTAGCAGTCAGGAGGTCTCTGGTAATTGTAGAAGGAATGCAAAATGGGAAAGAGAAAGCATGTTTTCAGCTGACTTGCATACCATGGATCCATAGCTCCATGGGAGAACATATGTTTACTTACTGAAAGTCACAGATTCAGTTCTTGCTATCTTCTGTTCAAACTTGAAAGGTAGATTTCAAGGGATACCCTCGGAAGATAGATTATGTCCTTGCAGAGTTAGTGCCAGTGAGTCCCTAGGCCATGTGTTGTTTTACTGTGCCTTTTATGATCCTCAACATAAATTTTACATGGAGAGTTTTTTGGCCAAGAATACTAATATCTCTGATTTAATTACATTCCATAGTCTTCTTATTGATATGGCGCCTGAGAGACTTGAGAATACAGCTAGTTTCCTACACTTTACTGATCAGAGGCACTGTTAAGGTTACAACTGGAATTTTATCAGTTTTGTGTACTATTGTCAATTGGTTTTCTTTTGTATAATGCCAATAAAGGTCTTTTGTAGGAAAGGCTCCTTGTATATTAGCCCATATATAACTATATTCTGAGGAAAACCAAGGGCCATTCCGCACGAGTTAAAAGTAGCAGAAGGCTTACATATGGTAAACGCTACTAATTTGACGTTCCGCATGACTTCGCACACAATCTGCAACACTCCTGCAACAGTTCCACAAAAAACGATTCATTGTAGCGCTTCTAGGGAAATCAGGAAAAGTGGATTCACCCTGCGAAAAGCGCTACACTCTTGTGAATAATCTGCAACACTAGCAAAAAAAACACGTGCATTCTCATTGTAGCGGTTCCAACAAAGTCCCTCCCCCTGGCTCTCTCCTCCGAACTTCCGGTGAAGCGATTGCCATTTTTTTTCCTCGGAGCAAGCGGGGAAAGCAACGAACCAGCGAGGCTTGATTCACCCAGCGAGGCTTCTCCGGCTACAGTCCCTCCACAGAAGTGCCTAGTGGAACCAGCTGTCAGAGGAGATCAGGGCCCTGACGGAACTTGAACAGTTCCGCAGGGCCTGCAAAAGGGAGCTCCTCCACCAGGCATTTGGTTGAAGTCGACCTGAACCACCACTTCCCATGGG
Source organism: Paroedura picta (assembly GCF_049243985.1). Lineage (NCBI taxonomy): Eukaryota > Metazoa > Chordata > Lepidosauria > Squamata > Gekkonidae > Paroedura > Paroedura picta. Next base: position 34,396,024 of record NC_135374.1, on the reverse strand, counting down.
CGCTCCCCATGAGCATCCCTCCTATGACACCCACTACAATTCTGCCTAACCCACTGGGCTATCAGTAAGCATTAATTTAATGCCCTCTATATTTTCTACTGTTCTATAAACAGCTTGTGATATGCTATTGTGCACAGGTAGTGGGGTGTGCTTAGCTGTTTGAGTGAAAGGGTATGCAAGAAAGTCCCTGTTTTCTTCTAATAAATGTCAGAGAGAATAGTAAACACTACTGGGTCATAAATCTGTCTAGGTCAGAGACTATGTAAGCAAAATGCAATGGAGAAAATAAAGCTGAAACAATAGTGCAAGTTTAGCACCCCTTTGGTGGAGTTACCAAACAACTTAGAATGATAACAGTCATTAGATCATTCTTCTGATTCTTGAGCAGCCCTGGAGAAAACAATTGATATGGCTTGGCCATTGCTGCATAATTGGAAAGGGAGCAGAAAAGCTGACATAAACTGATCTAATGCTAATGCTTTCAAGGTGAAAGGTTCCCACTTCTTGTTTTTCTAGAAGTCAGGCTGTCATATCTGTATATGTCTTCTTCTTATCTGCTGTTAGGATCAAACCTTGCAGAACGCCCTTTTGGCCGCTGCACTTTCAGCATAGCTTGTTAAGAACTTAGTCAATATTTTGACGTATCTTGTTATGTCAATGATGTGCTCTTCCCAAGGCAATTTAAAGGCTTCTCTAGTTCAAGAACTAACAATGGGGAAAAGATCCTCTTACAGAAAAAAAGATTTATTTTATTAAGGTTTTGAGGACTAAAGAGCAACATGCAGTTTAAGAAAAAAGAAAGGTTTAACTTTTTAATATATCATCATAGTGGAACAGAAAAGGATTGTGATTTATGTCCTGTTTTAAAATCTTTAATAAACACTATATTAAAAAAAAGAAAAAGGATCCACAAATAATAACTTAAAAAGAAATCTGCTAAACTCTCTCTAGAGTTTTATTTGACAGACACTTCTCATTGGATCATGGGCAGAGAAATGAGATAGATGTCATTTCTCTGTTAGAGGCCCTGGCTTTTCTTTACTGCATACTGCAATCATATTTGATCCAACCGTTTTTGATGTGGGACACATCTTCTGGCTCGCCTCATCAAACAGAAATGAATATGGACCTGACATCCGTAGTCCCACCCACAAAGCGTGCCAGAAGATGAAGAGGGATCTAGGCAGCTGCTGCACTCCCAACAGGGGCCGAGGCAGTGGATGCCCCACCCCCGAGGCCTTGGCAGCATCCGTGCTGGCCCCAGGGGCCTAGGCAACCACTACACAACCAGCGGGGGCTGAGACAGCAGCAGAGAAAGTAAGCAGAAAGAGGAATGGGGAGGGGGGAAGGGAATGTATGTGTGTGTTAATTTGGGAGGGTGGGAGGAAGGTTAGGAAACCAACAGATAATGGCGAAAACAGGAGATGTGTCTCTGTGTGTATGTTTGTAGGGGGGGGGAACCAAGGAAGAGGTTGGGAAGCCAACAGGTAAGGGGGGAAATGGGGAGAAGGGAAGAGCATGTCTCTGTGTGTGTGTCTTTGTGAGGGAGGGAGGGGGAGGAACCAAGGAGGAGGTTGGGAAACCAACATGTAAGGGAGGAAATGGGGGGAAGGAAAGGGAGTCTCTGTATGTCTCTGTGTGTATGTTTGCCAGGGAGGGAGGGTGACCTGACCCAGTAGCCCCAGAGCAGGTATGTGCCCCATGTACTCTCTGAGAGTCAGGCTGTCAGTAGATTTTTAAATGTCTTCTTTTCATGTGATTGGTTCAGAGTATATCTAGCTCATCTCTCCATTTAAAACATGCTAACATTTAATGCATGTAACATTAACCTGATGCCATTTTGTGTTTTTCTAAAGCATTTTCAGGATGAAGATAATATAACAACAACCTTATTCTTTTATCCCATCCCTCCCTGGTAGACTCAGGGAAGGTAACATCAAAATTAAGAATATCAAATTCAATTGCATACTGAAAAATTATATAAGAATAAAATAGTAAATAATCTAATATAGATTTTAAAATTAATTAAATTAGGATAAAAGTTCTTTTTGTTATAGTTAAAATCTATCTGAAGTGGGGCTTGTTCAGTGTTTAGATAGTTCTCAATGAGATTTTCAGACTGGGAGGCCAGTAATTTGTTGGTATTGATTTCCTGGCCTCAACCATAAGTTGTTGTTAAGACTGATTGACAATACACATACAGATCAATATATTTCCCATCAGCTCCACCTTCAACTCATCTCACACATTCACACACCCAATTGTATAAGGTAACCTCCCCAATTTCCCAGGCACAGTTGTAACACCCAGGTCCAAATTCCAACCTGCAGACTTCATGTCTGCAAGGACATTGCATTACAGGTAACACAAAAGCTTCCTCTCCTCCCAAGAACCCATCTACCAAAACACATAGTCTAAACAGAGATCAAAGAGAAACTATAGGCAACCCCATACAACACAGCAAACTATAGATTGCCGTAGGCTCCCTTCACCTACCTCTGGCGAAGAACACAGAGACACAAATGACCAGACGAAGTTTCTGGAGCAGCTTCAAGGGCAGCCCTGTATAGATCGAGTTACAAAAGTCTAATCTGGAAATTACCATTGCATGGATCTTGGTGGCTAGATAAGGTGTCGAGAGGTAGGGTGCAAGTTGTTATGCTTGGCAAAGATGGTAAAATGTGTGGTGAGCAACATTTAAACCAATAATGTATCAAGAAGGGTGACAATCCTTTCCTCATTGACAGTTTGGGTCTCCTTTTAGCACAAACTCACATGGTTATTCTGTGAATCTAGCTACATGTTATGCATGTAACAGAGGACCTAAAATCTTTCTTTTCTTATCTTTTGAGAAAAACAATCTTAGCAAGGAGCAGTTTTGAGTAAAAGTGATGGAGGGACAGCATTTAATACTCTCCCTGCTCACCAGTAGATTAAAATTACAGGTAAATATGGATTAAAATTACAGTTGAAACACATAAATGGCTGGTCAAGAAAGGGTTAAATATCATCTTTTCTCAAAATCAATTCCTTCCAAAGTTGATTCATACGGGGAAACTATCTTAGCCTCATTACATGTGATCATGTGCAATACATACTTTCCATCATATAAGTGTAATAATAAATGCACAGTGATCCAAGGATATGGAGCCACAGAGGTGGAACATCAGAGGATCTGCGTACTCTATGGAGCAATAACAGTAATAGGTCTTTGTTTATGTCAAATGGACACTGCTATGTTGACAGCCTGCAGCTACTGCAAAACAGGCCTTATATGGGCTTTCCATTGTGTGAGAACCTGGGCAGCTGTAATTTCTGAAGCAGGATCAAGGATATGCCTATGTAGATCCATTGCATGGATCATGGTGGCTAGGTGTTCTCGGGCCAGGTGGGCTTTGAGCTTTGCTTGGCATAGGTGGGGAAATGACAGCTGTGCTACCTTTGTGACATGAGCCTCCATCGTTAAGGAGGCATCAAAAATCACTCCTTGACTTTGACCATAGGAAGAGAGGGGTTGGCTCAGTGGTCTGCTAGGCCAGAATACATTTCACATAGTGGCCAACCAGTTGCCTTGAGGGTCAACAAACAGGACATAGAGGCTGAGGCCTACCACTGATCCTTTCTCTTATAACTGATGTTCAGTGGTATACTCTTTCTGAATGTAGGGGTTAATCACCATAGAGAGGTCTGTTCTCCACAAGTCTGCCTAATGATCTTTTAAAGTTATCTATGCTGGTTGCCATCACAGCATCCTCTAGCAGTGAATTCCACAATTAAATGAATGCATCATGTATAATTCATTCTGCATGTTTACTGTTTTGTAAGGACACTGAAGTCTTGTCACAGTCACTGCCTTGTTTCACACAAGGAAATCCAGCTGCAAAAACACATTGAAAGTGTGCAGAATGAGCTGTCAAGCATATCTTCACATCCACAAAGGGAGGATTAAAACTTGCATTTTTAAAAACAAAGAAACAGTAAGATTCTCCAAAAACTGAATTCATATACCCACTAGCACATTCTGTAGTTCTTATGTGTATGCAACAGACACACAGCCCTGGAGTGGCACCAATTGATTATGTCATAAATCTGCAGCCAACAAGGGAGGACCCTGCAGGACACAGACTAGGCCATTTCCTCTTCATGGTCATCATGGCAAGTAAATTGCCTTTCCCTCACTGTTGGGCTGCCGACTCCAGATTGGGAAATTCCTGGAGATTTGAGGGTAGAAAATAGGACAAAAGGCGTTTTGGGAAGGAAGAGACTTCAGAGGGGTTTAATATCATGGGGCTTTCTGCACCGGGATCCTTGTAGCAAATTGTTTGCTGAATGAAAAATCGCCATTTAAAATAATGGAATTCATCATTATGCATACCTGACTTTGTAGTGGAATCCAGTTGCGTTTCCATCGTTTCCCACAAGCTTCCGGTCTCAGCAAAAATAGCTAGAAAGGAAGCGCTATTGCCGAGCTCATCCCGCCCCTGGCCATCAAGCAGCCAATGGGCGGCCGTTAGCATGCTCCCAAACAGCCCCTTTCCCTTTAAGAAAGTTAAAAAAAAACACGCACACACGTTGCAACGAATATGCGTTGATGCGTTGCAATGGAGAGACCCATCCAGCTGGCAGGTGTGTTTGAGCTGATGTTTCATCGTTGCCACGCTCCCCCCCAGTGAAAAAAAAAATCCCCCCCCCCTCACGGGCGCGATTTTCAGCCGAAAACAGTGTGAAAAATAAAAGGAAAATAAATCAGTAAACGGCCTTCTCTGTTGTTTGTGCTTAGTGACTAAACAGCTCTGGGGAGGGACTGAAGCTGGGGAAACCTCAAAACGGAGGCTCGCCAGTGCGTTGATCTCTGCTCGCTCAGAGAAAAAAAAATGGCGATCGCTTCGCCGGAAGATCAGAGGAGAGAGCCAGGGGGAGGGACTTTGTAGAAACCACAACAATGGTAACACAGAGAACTTTCCCGCTAGTGTTGCAGATTGGTTGCAGGAGTGTAGCGCTTTCCAGAGGGTGAATCCACTTTTGGGGATTTCCCTGAAAGCGCTACAAGGAAGCGCTTTTTGCGGATCGGTTTCAAATGTGTGGCAGATTGTCAACGATGTTGTGCATAATGGCAAAACTGTAGCGTTTTCAATTGGCAACCACTGTGCGATTTTGAAGGAGTGCAGAAAGCCCCCATGAGTTCACCCTCCAAAGCTGTAATTGTTCTTCAAGGAAACTGATCTTTATAGTCAGGAGATTGGAGGTCAGTTGTAATTCTAAATGATCTCCAGACCCTACTGGAGGCTGGTAACTCTACTGGCTTTTCAGTGGAAACTTCATGTTGACAAGCAGTAAACCTTTGATTTATGACATAAGAGGGAAATAAGAGAGTATAATTATTACCTGGCCTGTCTGTTTTGCTGTGTTGCAAATGTCATACAGAACTAGGTGTACTGTTTGGTTTGACTCAGTAAAAACATTTCTGCATTCTTTAGTTTTAACAAAATGTTTTTATACTACCAATGTTGATGGAATCACCAGTGTGCCATTAATGTTATTGAATGTCAGATTAGGGTTTGTAATTCGGTCAAAGGTAAATAGTTACCAGTAACTGCCAGCATAAGTGACTGCATTTTGTTTGTAATTCAATCATAGGTAAATAATATAAGTAATTCAGTAAATAGTCAGTCAGTAACTGCCTGCATAATTGACTGAATTGACTGCATTTTAAGCATGTCTAATACGGTACAACAACATCTCTTCCAAGGAATACAACAACACTAATCTCTTCCAAGGAACATAGGAGATTAGCAGAAATAATTATTTGACTGAAAATGGGGGGGGGGGGGAATCTTATGTTTTTGTTTTTGTTTTTTAGTCCTACAGGGAAAAACAGTCATTGTACAAGATTTTGACTAGGGAAAATGACACAGAGGGAATTATTTAAAAACATATATCTGATCAAGTGGAAGAAACAAATCACTGGGAGTAAATGGGGCATCAATAGGTATTTCAAGCCACAAAAGCAGAGTCAAGTAAAATCTTCACAAGAATGTACTAACAAATCATCAGTAAACCATACATTTTCTAAAAGGGCCGGTCACTCGCAACCTGATTGTCCCTCTCTGGGGATGAGCCACCAGTAGAGGCAGAACACTCTGCCAATGAGGGCCTATCAACTCAAACTGCACTCTGCCAATGAGGGCCAATCAGCTCAAATTGCATGCACTCTGTACCTGATTGCCCCCCCTGGAAATATTCTCCCATTAGGAGATTAGGAATGGGCCATCCTGGTAGATTTGCCCCAATCAAGAGAAAGCCCTCAGATAAGAAAGGCTAATAAGTAGCCTTTGCTGGGTGGAAGAGAAGGTAGCCTCAGAGCATGCCCTGTTGCCAGTACATTGCTCTAGCCTCCTGGCCTCTTTCAATGCAGAGGACATGGGGGGGTTGGAGAGAGCTGGGGGGCTGACCTGCCTCCGGGGATAGGCTCTGTGTGCTGCAGGAGACCAAGGTCAAGTTTATTCAACAAAGTAAAAACAATAACAAAAGACAGCAAAAGACATATGCCATTGGTGGGTGTCATCCTCTCCCTGATTTCCCAGCAAGGCGGGTAGGTTGGTTGCCACCGGTTGTTGTTGAGTAGTTTTTAAATGTTGGTTTTAAAGGAATCAGGGGTTTTAGGGGACTATATTTTTATTCTGTAACCCACCACGAGCCCGCTTGCTGAGAGTGTCCGGAAATAAATATAAATATAAATATAAATATAAATATAAATATAAATATAAATATAAATATAAATATAAATATAAATATAAATATAAATATAAATATAAATATAAATATAAATATAAATATAAATATAAATATAAATATGTAAAATGAGTAGCAGCGTTCTTTAAGGCCAGGTTGTTTTCACTTAAACACCAAAAACATCAGATAAAAGGAAAATTAAAACAATATAAACGGAGCCCTTCCAGGGCTTTTGTGAGAAATATAAAGATAATACATGTGAAGTTCTTTCAATACCTTAAAAGTGCTACCTAAATGTCATGTCATTGGTCAGGGATGCCCTAATTATGAAAATCCCCACACACACACACACACATATACAACTGCCTATCAGTGTCCCACCCTACATCCTATCATGGGCCAGCTTAAAAACATTTGTTTACTGTACAATAGAAATAAACCCTTCTAAATCCACTAAACTCAATTAGTTATATGGCTGAAACACTAGTTATCATTTCATATTACTTCGTGGTCTCCTATTGTCCATTTTTTAGAATTTTGTTTCTACTAGATTTTACAACATTTCATATGTGAAAATAGGAATATAATTCTATCTCCTCTTCTCCCATAGCAAGAGAATTCCAAAGGAGATTCTTCTGTATCCCTGTATTAGTATATTCCCACAGCAAGTGAAGGCTTTTTAGTTTCATTTGGCATACCCCAATAACAGTTCACTGGCCTTCTTTCCTGGTTCTGGTATTGTTTTGAATCTGTTTCTATTGAATTATTTTATAATTGCAATGTTGTTTTTAATTGTTCTAACATTTCATGTGAGCTGCTTGGCGACTCTGATCACACGGAATGATGGCATAAAATGGTTTAGTTTAATCATTAAGAGACTTATATATAAACTACATAACTAGAAGCATTTCCTCCTATGCTCATTGCTAAAGGCTTTGTACTCTTTTCTATGTTTATTTCCTTTGCAATGCAATAGCCTGTCCTGCACTGATTTAAAGGCTGAAATATGAAAGAGTACAAACCCTGTAGCAATATGCAAAGGAGAAAACTCTTCTAGTTATGTAGCTTTTGCATAAGTCTGTTAATGATTAATCTAAAACATTTTATGCCATCTTTCCATGTGAGCAGTGTCGCCAAGGCAGCTCACATAGAACAATTAAAAACAACAATGGAAAAAACTCATGGAGCACTTTTTGCAGGGAGATATGGGAAAGGCATCTCACCAATAAGAGGAGAGCCCAATGCAAGAGGACAGTGGATGAAGAATGTTACCCAGAGGTGCTGAAAAATAAGGAGATGTTCCTCTGATTCTCAGAAATCGCTTCCAGGATCTGCCTGTAGATATTGACTCTGGACCACAGGACCAAGGGCTATTCCCTCAACTCCCCCAAAGCTCAGAAGATGTTTCACAGGCCCCTGTGGATGAGAGGACTAGCTTTTCTGTTCCTCGATATATTAGGACTCGGAGATGTGTGCTAGTGATTAGGGATTCTCTATTGAGAGGAATAGAAGCTAAAGTGAATCGACTTGACTTGTCTTGATAGGTATGCTGTCTACCTGGTGAGATAATATAATTGGCACCCTCTCTGCCCCTTCCCTGCTGGAATTAGTTGGGAGTTTGGGGTCTGGGAAAGGTTTTTATACCACTGCATCTTCTTGTAGGGGGTTGATGTTTTATTGTGTATTTTATATTGGTTTATATGTTGTTGGGGTTTTTATATATGCTGTAATCCACCTCGAGCCTTCGGGGGGAGGCGGGTAAGAAATGTCATAACTCAAGGAGAGTTTTGGAAAACAGGACTGTACCTGGCATTCTTAGAAGGCATAAGTGTTATTGTATTTGTTCCATACATTTATTGGTTCTTAACTCTGTTAGATGCTCTGATTTTTAGCAAGAAAGAAGAGCTACATGCAGATATTCTATATATTCTGTATATATATATATATATATATATATATATATATATATATATATATATATATATATATATATATATATATATATATATATATATATATACAGGACACATATATATATATATATATATATATACAGGACACATATATATATATATATACAGGACACATAATGTTGCCAGGACACATACTAGATTCTGGGTCCTGTTTCATCCTGCTCACTCAACAAGAATAGTTCTTTTTTTTTTCTGCCAAGTTGGCTGGAGTCACCTTCATTCTCATGAAAGCTGCTTACTGCACGCAAAGGTTAGTGTATGCTCTAGGCATGCCTAAACAGCATTGTCTCAGAAATTGTTTTGGGTAACACACTATGCCATGCAGTTTGCTAGCCCTGTGGACAAATATTTGACTTCTAGTTTCCCAAGTGATAGCTGATATGCGTCGAAGGCATTCTATAGTATGTCCTTCTGTCCTGCCCCAATGTCTGGTTATCTTGAATGTCAATCTTAGTCATTTTTTACATTCCAGTTTATCAACTCAGCACCAGACTTTGCTTTCCCAGTTGCACTCGTATTCATTCTATTTAGCAAGATGATTTTTCCCCTCAGGGTTATCCATGACATCTTCCTAGAGCATAAGCAACCCAGTTTAAAAAGTCTACGTCTAAACCAGGCTTTCTCAACCAAGGTTTTGTGAAACCCTAGGGTTTCTTGGTGGCCTGGAAGTATTTCCTAAATAGATGGGAGTTAATTAATTTGTAATATTTTTTACACTTACAATTCAAAGATGATATGATCATGTATGGTCACGTTGACATGCCCTCCCTCCCAAAATAGCACTGATGGGCCTGGAGTGGGAGGGAAGGGGAGGGGAGGAACCCTGGGTGGGCATGTACAAAGTTATGATTCCAAACAGTATTCTGCACAATCACGCCACTTCTGGAGTTTCTCAAAGCCTGAAGAAGGTTTCAGGGGTTTCTCAACTATAATCTGTTCTAAACTATAATTTGTAGTCAAGTTGAAACATTCTGGCTAGAACTAATATAGTATGTAGAGGAAGATCAGAATGCTGGAGGATGTTTATTTTTGTTATTCCATAGTTGGGTTTTCAAGGCAAGAGACATTCAGAGGTGGTTTGCCATCGCCTGTCTCTGTATTCTGACCCTGGTATTCCTTGGTGGTCTTCCATCCAACTACTGAGCAGGGCCCAGCCTGCCTCGCTTCTGAGATTTGGTGAGGTTGCGTTGGACTAGCCTGGGTTATTAAGGTCAGGGCACAACAGAATTCTAAGCAAAGTAAACATGGTAGAAAGCAAAAGGATTATGCCTTCTTGTCCTTCCCTTCCATGTTCATACAGTACAGTTTGTGAACAAGTAAACACAGGAAGCTACCTTTTATTGAGACATGGGTATGGCAAGCTAGATTAGAATCCAATATCACTTTAGAGACCAACTCAATTTGGGGGTTATGAACACTCAAAGTTCCATGACTCATGAAAGCTTATCCCCCCAAAAATCTTGTTGGTCTCTTAGTATCTCCTGGACTCAAATCTAGCTGTTCTACTGCAGACCAACACAACTAGCACCTTCCACTGAGTACAGAATTGTCTCCTCTGATTGGCAGCAGGTTTACAGTATCTCAGGTCTAGATCTTTCGTATCACCTACTACCTGAATGCTATGCATAGTCACTTATTTATTTAAAATGTGTATTACCCTCATTTCTACCATGCAAAACTCCCGGTTGCTTGCAATATTGATAAAACAATGATTAAAAACAAATGAAAAGCCACAATTTAAAATCTCCAGTTAGGACTGCTAATAAATAAAAATGAAATTAGTCAAATGCAATCCTAAATAAAACTGTCTTCAACTGGCTCATAACAATTGAAAGTACAGGGGCCAGGCATACCTACCTAGGTAAGTTGTTCCATAATTGTGGGATTGCCATCAGAAAGGCCTTCTTATGTGCACAACAGATGAGCTTCTCTGATAGGTGGAATGGTTAGGAGGGCTACTCCCTGTGATCTTAATCCCCAGGCAGGGGCATATGAGAGAAAATGATCCTTCAGATATTCCAGGCCCAAATCATGTAGGGCTTTAAAGGACATCAGCTTACACATAGGTTCTGTACATGCATTCCTCACTCTGGATACACCAGGGTTCCTGGACACATGGACAAAATCTATGCAAGTAAACTTGTATGCATGGATACTTTTTTCATATATTTTACCAAGTGCACATCAAGGATGGGGGCAAGGTAAGACACAAAATTACAGAACTCAACCTGCAGTGGACTCTGTTCAATAAGTGTAAAATATCCTTTCTGGGAATGCTTGAGTCAGGAATCAAAACAAGATATGCAAGTCTAGGGATTCTGAAGGCTCCCACGGATATGGCAGAAACTTTGTAGGCTGAGCTGTGCATTCCATGGATCCCTTACTGCCCAGGCCATTGGGTATACTATTAAGAAGCTAGACTGCTATTCCTGGGGATGAGGAGAAGCTTTTAGCCATTAACAGTGTAAAGTTGTTTGAAAATACATAGTCAATGCTATGAAGAAGAAGAAGAAGAAGAAGAAGAAGAAGAAGAAGAAGAAGAAGAAGAAGAAGAAGAAGAAGAGTTGTTCTTATATGCCACTTTTCCCTACCCGAAGGAGGCTCAAAGCAGCTTACAGTCGCCTTCCCATTCCTCTCCCCACAACAAACACGCTGTGGGGTGGGTGAGGCTGAGAGAGCGCTGATATCACTGCTCGGTCAGAACAATTTTATCAGTGCCGTGGCGAGCCCAAGGTCACCCAGCTGGGTGCATGTGGAGGAGTGCAGAATCGAACCTGGCATGCCAGATTAGAAGTCCGCACTCCTAACCACTACACCAAACTGGCTCTCAGGCATGGAGTTGTACCACTTCAGGGGCAGAAAATGCTAGTAGGTTTCAAGTGGCAAATTTGAAGATAATTGTTTTGTCTCCCCTGTTGCTGTTGTTGTTTTTTAATTGACACCTGATTTTTTCAGTGTTGCTTTGCAGGGATGCCAGTGAATGGGTAGAGGTGTCCTCATATAAGAGCTCACAATTCAGTGCTTGCAGAATGAGATTTCTTACCTGAGTCACTAGAACAATCCCTGCTCTAGGATGTCCATGGGTCAGATTCTCAAAGCATCTTCTCTCGGGTGTTATAAAAACCCTAACAGTCAGTAGAGAACCACTGCAGCCCATGAGAAACAGAGAACCACGCCTGGAGCCAAAGCCAAGGCTGCAGTTATATGCACTGCAGCTAATGCCTTCCTTAAAGAACACCACAAGAACAATGTAAAACTTTAAGCCACAAGAGTTAATGATGTAACTAAAATACATTCATTTTCATCTCACATATGTTCACCACACATAGCCATGGATATAAACATTTGGAGGGGAAAATAGGATTATATCCAGCCTCTACATAAAGGTCTATTTATTTATCATATGGCTTGTGTGTAGCATAGCCAGGAGATCATATTTGGAGGTTTGCTGTTTCCTGCTGCTGCATCATGACTCCTAGTGTTCCCCGGAGGAACTCCATCCAAATCCTTGGAGGTCTCCCATCCAAATACTAGCCAGGGTCATCCCTGCTTAGCTTCTGAAATATGACAGGATCAGGCTTGCTTGGCTTATCCAGGTCAAGGCTAAGTCTAAACAAAGCCTACACATATGCAGCTATACAACATAGGCTCTGTACATATGAATGCAAATCCTGTTTTTTCAAGATTCCACACAGGACAATGAGAACTTTCATGTGTACAACTTGTATATATGTAGGCTGTCCTATACTCACGTGTTCGCAGAGGTTGCAAGTAGACCAGCAAACAAAATCCTGCTACTGCTGTCTACACCATTATACTCCAGGTGAGTCAGGGCTTCTGGCATCACACAGGTAAACATAACAAAGAGGAAGCACAATTTTAGGAGGAAGGGAATAGGCATTGCTCTTTCCAGGAGATTCCAGATCATGGGGAAATATCTTAATAAAGAAAGGAATGGAAGTATTAGAGTGGAGATGAGGTGTGTTTGAAGCAGGTGTAGTTACCTCATCAATCTGTGATTGTAAGAAGCAGCTCTCAACTGACCAGAGATGAGTCCTGAGACAAAAAAAACTCATAGTAGAAGATGCTGTTATGTGGCTGGAACTCTTTCTAAGGCTTGAGACACACTTCAGGGGTATTTCAATCAGATTTGTTCAGGTAAATATATCTTGATTAATTATCCAGAGGACATGATGAATAATCTGGAGCTGGGCATAAAGGACAGTTTCTTTCTGAGAGTCTCTTTACTTTGTATGGAGCACAACAAGATCAAGGCCTCAAAAGCATCCTTCTCTCTAAGGCATCCTGATGCCAAGGTATCAGATCCTATTATGTCATCTGTTCATTGCCTTTGTCATGGAGATGGCTGGGCCGGGGTCATGGTACCAAGATGGAGAAGGGTCAACAGACATAGAGGTTTGATTGCGATAGGTGAATCAGTAATTGTTTTCTACAGGTTAACAGGAAAGGACTAGACTTCAACTTTTGCATCATCTTTGAGCAATGATTAACTGCTGCATATAGCTCATCTGATAGTGCTGAGGAAATGCGTCAAATGGGAGCACCTGCCATAGAACTGATGTCAGAACTCATGTCTTCCAATACATTCTTTAAAAACTTGCATAACACCAGTAGAATGATTGCTGCAGAAATTCCAGCTGCTAAAATAAACAGGAGAACTGCTTAGATATCATGGGAGTCATAAGAGGATATTAGCTTCTGGATGAAAACATGGTGGTAATGAAGTTCATTTGCTCGCTTGCAAATCAATCACAATAGGGAGCTTCAGAGAAGGCTGGCAGGAAGAGTTTGTTCACATCATTCTCCAAACTGGCTCTTGAATATTTCAGCCTATTGATTCCAAGAAAACTCTTATTATCACTACACCGTATTCGGAAATGTTGGCACACCTTAATTTTCTAGGAAATTAATCATAGTACACATACATTCCAATAACACAGGGAGAATATCTTATAACACCATCACTGTTAACCCTGAATTGTTTCACATTTTGGAAGGGGAAAGGGGATAAATTTGTCCTCTCTCTAGGGGTCAGTTTTGTGTAATCAACAGTATGAAGTAGAACAAGGTTTGTCCAGAAGCACCTCCAAGACCAACAAAGTTTCATTCAAGGTATGAGCTTATATGTGCGTGCATACTTTGTCAAGATACAGCTTGTATCTCCCTTTAAGACTTGGTTGGTCTTAAAGGTGCCAATGAACTCAAATTTTGTTCTGCTGCTTCAGACCAACACAGCTACCTACCTGAATCTAATAATATGATGTGGTAAAGTTTTTGATGGACTCTAGTCCTTCTGAATACAAATGGAACATTGTACGTTTGAATATTTTCTATGAAAAGCACATCTTATTTTATACTCTGTCACATGATGGGGAAGACCTGGGCTGATTCTTCACTTACTTAATTTCATTTTCTTTTCCATTGTGGATCCTGCTGAATTCGGATCGATTTGAACTTGGGTCTTCCTCTATTCCCCTCCCAATTGAAACAAAAGTGTTCTGCACTTGATTGGGGAAGCTCAGAGCAGGGAGGGGAGCCAAACCCAGCAGGAGTCTCTTTTTTTTTCTTGAATAAGTTGGTGGATGATTGGAAACAGCAGAGGAGGGGGAATAATTCCAAGAGTCAAATCTCTGCTGAGAGAAGTTAGGGCTTCTGGAGCATGGTGACTTTAAGGCAAGTATTGCAACCGGGAACCAGGAAGTCTTTGAATTGACGCCCTGGCCAATTAGGGAAGACTGCTTTGTTATGAGGCATGGAGAAAGGAGTTAATAAACAAAAAGCAGAAATCTGCACACTTACTGGTGGCAGTTTTTCAAATATCAAGGCTTATATCCAGTTCTGGATATCACGGGGGAAAGGTAAGGCCGCTCTGGATCAATCATGCATGTTGCAGAGCGAAAATTTAAAGTGCCCAAAATCAAAATGGAAATCGAATTCAGTGTAGACAGGAGGGATTTATTTGATCTGCAAGTGGGTAAAAAGCCCTGTGCAGACTGCACCCTGGCCATAGTTCTTCTTTCTGATGTACTGCTTTTCTGCAGTTTTATCCATTCCAATATATCATTCAAGGGTCTGTTAAGAAATTACAGAAAAACAGTTACAGAAGTGCATGTTTGTCAGATTTCATCTTTCCTGACTTCTGATATAATTTGTGAAATAAGACTTGAGCATATCACATTCTGTGAATTAGTAGTTCCTACAATGCATAGATCTAAACATGGATAAGTTAGGAGTACCATATGAACCAATACTGAATTCGTATGCCATAAGTCATCAGTTTATTGACAGGCCCCTAAGCCAATACATGCTTGGCTAAGCCAAGGAATGCTTGGCTTCAGAGGGACGTATAGGCCATTTCCGCAAGGAGGGGTAAAATGCGAGTAGCTTCCTGCTGGCAAACATGGGTTGGTAAATCTTGCATTTGCAGCCCTCCTCACATGGAGACCCCTCCTGCATTTTCCCTCTGCTCTGTTGAGGTTTTTTGCCTCCTGACGAGGCTGCAAGGGAAAGCAACATGAACTTGGCCTGTCAATCACAGCAAGCCACCAATCACAGCATGGCAGTTCTCTCATGGACTGAAATTTTCTCCCCCCCACCAGCCCTGAAATTAATTTTAAATTTAAGGCATTTCCACATTGCAGAATGCCACAACACAGATGCATTTTTAATAGAAATCAACACTGCCCCATTGCCATTTGTTGGCCTTTCTCCTTCATCTTGGTGCCAAGATGAGTTTTCCCTCTGTCAGTGACATAGGTTTGCCAACTCCAGCTTGGGAAATTCCTGGCAATTTGGGGAGTGTAAGGAGCTCAGTGGGAATGTAATGCCATAGAACCCACTCTTCATAGCTGCTATTTCCTTCATGGGAATTGATTTCTGTAGTCTAGCTATCTATTGGAATTCCAGGAGAACTCTGGACTTTACCTGGAGTTTGGCAGCCACATTTTCATGAAGCCCTGAAAAGGAATGCCAGACTATCTTTAAGTCAAATCTGAGGCCCACAGAGAAGTATTGATCAGGAACTGGCTACAGCCTCAATACACTCACTTGTAGACCAAAGGCCTGTGCATAAGTTACAGTGAACTCGTATACAATTTGCATACTGTGTACATTTGATTGCTATTTATAGTGCGCTACTTTTAACTTTATACTTACTGGTCAATGACCATGAATAGACATTACTTGCCTTGTTATTTGTATGTGTACTGAGTTATTCTCATGTTACAGTCAACATGTGTACAGCTAAATACAAACTGCACATTTATGCGAGGAATGCACAATTTCACTCAGATATACTAAGATCAATACTGGTTCAGGTATTTTTCAGGCTTATCCGAGCTGAATTACACATCCCAATAGTTTAAATAAGCTGAATCAGAGAAGCCCAAACCAATTTGGACTTGATTCAGCTGATTCTGATTTCACTGACTGAGAAAGGCTCACCGGTTCGTTGCTTTCTGCTCGCTCCAAGAAAAAAAAAATGGCGATCGCTTCACCGGAAGTTCAGAGGAGAGAGCCAGGGGGAGGGAACCGCACTTGGCTGGAACTGCAACAATGGGAATGCACAGGTCTTTTTCGCTACTGTTGCAGATTGTTTGCAAGAGTGTAGCGCTTTTCGGAGGGTGAATCGCTTTTTGCGGATCGGTTTCAGGAGTGTGGCAGATTGTGTGTGACGTCGTGCATAACTGCAAATTAGTAGCGTTTACAATTTGGAAGCCTTTTGCAACATTGAAGTCATGCGGAATGGCCCTTGCTGTTGCCCACTCTTGGTACAAAAGGAATATAAATCAAAGTTAATTCTCATGCCTACAGAAACAGGATATAATGAGGTCAAATAATGATCTTATGTAACATTCAGATCATTACACTACTATAACATCTTTAAATTCATATTTCTTTTATTTTGTGCCACACGCTAGCATCAAAAGCCAGGGTAAAATGGAAATGAGGAGCGTGTTGGCTTTAATCATTCTGCTCATTAAGCCCCATTCCATCACACCTGCAGAACCCCAATGAAAGCATGAAGGCTTCACTGAGTCACTGAGGACAACATTTTGGCATAGGTAGTGTTCCTAATTTGCTATGACTCATGAATTGGAAAGAACCGTCTATGGATGAATCATCAGGGCATGCATTTGAATCAAAAGGAGATGTGTTCGGACAACTCTTGCCTTTTTCTACTCTGTATTTATGTTTTCAAGGCAATCTTTATAATTATAAAATTCAAAATAGTACCATTTGAGATTTGAAAGTTGTAACTGATTGTTAAGACTAGGAAGCTGTACCCTAGGAAGACTAGGAAGCTGTACTAGGAATCAGTAAGATTAGCCTAAAAACTAGACAGCCTAAAAACCCTACTGTTTTAATAAAAGTTGTGGCCATGTTTTAAGCCATTTATGTGTAGTGTCTTTTCTGTGAGCCAAACCTGCACTCCTGCTAGCCAAAGGCAAATCCTAGCAAACACAAGAAAAATGGAAAGCCCAAAAAGAAGTAGGACTGCTTCTTTCCTATATCTTATTTCATCGACTCTTGCAACTGCTGTTCCTGCTCTGTATGGTTTCTTTCTCTGGCTTGGGCCTGCAAAGAATTTAGCAACTTCTAGTTCAGCTCTGGGCCTTCTCTGCAGGCCAGAATGAATTACTCAGGGAGAAGAGTTTTAAACCATATCTTTAACAGCAACTTATCTAACAGCTTAATGAGCCCTTTCTTTTAATCACAGCTCCTAAAGACGAGATACTAGTATGCAGTTTCTCCCTGGTGGAGCCCATCACATAATTGGAAAGAAATCAGCAGCTTCCTCTTCTGCTGCAGGCCACACTGACCAAGGATTGAGTCTCTTGCAGTTGGTTATATGTGAGCAACTTTAACTGCCCATGATCTGTTGCTGCCTAGGCCCTACTTTCTAAACCTTTTAATAAAAATCAAATAATATTTTAAGTGAAAATGACATATGTTACATATGGAAATGGGCAGATGAAACTTTTCATGGCATCCAGGTAAATAATATCACCAATACAAAATACCCCATTAAACTGGGTGATTTTCTGGAATTATAGCTCATCTCTAGACTATAGGGACTAGTTCTCCTGGAGAAAATGGATGTTTTGGAGGGTGGAATCTATGGCATTGTACCCCACTGAGATCCCTGTCCTCCCCAGGCTTCACCCCCAAATCCCTAGGAGTTTTCCAACCTGGATCTGGCAACCCTAACCCCTCACTTCCCACCTGTGGCCAAGGGGACTTGCAGCCTTATAAAGGCACAGGATTTCTCCAAGTCAATAGGCTATCCTGGGCCAAATATCTGATTCAGTGTAAGGCAGCATCATATATTGCCACTATGCTGAGTTTTTGTACTTGTACAGCAACTATTTTTTCCAATTAGGGTTCCCAGGTCTACTGGTCTGGGCAAGAGTCCCCACTTTCTGGATGTACTTTGCCCCCTCCCTAATTCACCTCCCAAACTCATGCCAACCGAGAAAACTGTCACTGTTTAACATGATGTGCTGACATCATCCAAAAGTGACATTAACTTGTGGGAGTCATCAAGGGAAAAACTCTATGTAGTTTGAAATAAATTCTACCAGTACATTGGAAAGTTCCCAGAAAGTGCCACGCTGGCAGTGCCCATGCAGCCGGCAGCCCTATTTCTGACACTAATGCAATCTTGCACCGATACAGTGGCTTTTATAGCCAGTCCTTCCTGCTGTTTTCCTTCACAATGAACCATAGGAGAATAAACATGCAGAAAGGAATTTTCAAGGCATATTCCCTGGTTGTCATGAACAGTTTTAACAAAGAAACTGATCACAAACTAAACCTACATGGCAATGGATTCCAGAACACAACATGCTCTGGTTATGCTTTCTCATGCATGATTCTGTTGTGGGAACAACAAGTGAAAATGTTTCATGACCTTGATAAATTAGGACATAGGGGTTTGCAGTACATATAATTTTAGGTGAGTCATCAGAAGAAACAGCTGCAGCAAAATTGGGTGAGGCAAACTTCATGAAGCCAAAGTTATTGGGTTCAGGCATTAAGAGCGAGAGAAAATACGTATATGTAATTCAATCATATGCTATCCTCTCCTTGCAGAGAAAATCAAAGTGCATTATGAAATGCGATTTCCCAAATGCTTCCCTGGGAATTTAAAAGTAAAGCATTTCTAGTATTCCTTTCATAGAAAAGAGGACATGGAATCCAGTGTGGATTTGTACTTTATACATGTACAATTTTGAATGAGCAAGGTGGAAAGGAGGGTCAAAGCCAAGGCAGTCAACGTAGAATGACAATGAATGCTCTGGCACAGAAGTATTTTTAATGAAAGAGATTAAAAGAACTCTAATACGTTTTGTGAATGGCTCTCCTTTTCAAAGGTAATGTTCATATTGTGTAAATAAAGATTTCTACATTTATTACTTCCAAGTCAGCCAGATGCTAGGCTATAGAGTGCTCTGTAATAAGAATTCGCTTTCTTGACTGGGGTTACAACATGGCACCTCCATGATCTCAATGTGGTTCTTGATTAACTGGGGGGAAATAAACACCTGCTAGCTATGATTAATGCATATAATGTTCATGGTAGCAGCCATATGAAAGACCAATCTATCTAAAGCAAGTAACTTTGTTGGTGAAACTTTCTTTAAAATGTTAGGGATATATAGGTAAGGTGACCAGAATTTAGGGACCATAAGGCGGGACGCGCCATGGCAGCAGCGGCCTCCCTCCCTCCCTCCAACTGGGCTCACCTCGCCTCCTGTGCCTCCCAACCTCCCGCAAGCCCATCTTGTGCACCTGAGCAGCGTCAGCGCAGGTCAGGTGGGGGGCGAGGGCGGGCCTCTGCCTGGCGTGCCTGTGCAGGCCAGCCACAGGGCCAGCCAGGACAGAACGCCACTGCCAGCCATCCTGCTGGCTGGGGGGCAGGGAGGGAGGGAGGCAGGGAGGGGGCTCCGGCTGGAGGGACTTTTAATGACCCGGGCAGGACCCAGGATAAAGACCAGGAAAGCGTTAGTGTCCCATGGGAGACGGGACGCATGGGCAGCTTATATATAGGTGATGTAAAAGATCGCTACTGGAGATCCTGAGGAGCTGCTGCAAGCCTAAGTAGACAATACTGACCCTGAAAGATCAACGGTGTAACTCAGTATAAAGCAGCATTGTGTGTTCATGCTTCTGGAAGTGCTTCATGCTTATTTATTTCCTATACTTATATACCATCTTTCAACAGAAAACTGCTAATAAGGAAGAGAGTTTTTAAAAATACATGTGATAATAACCCATCCAAACAGTAAAAATCAAATAAAAACAAAAAGCAAACGCTACATAAATACAATGAACACCTTTGCTAATCCCCCCAAAGTGAGTTTGGGGTGTTTTCATTGTTGGTGTCCTGTAAAAGCAAGGTTAGTGGGTTTTATATTCTCTGGCTTTTTTTCTGTATGCATAGGATATTGTACAATTAGGCATAGTGCCTCATGGAGTGATAATGTTCACGCAGTCAGTAGTATTAACACTATTGTGTAAAGATAGTATGCAAACAGAGCTATGTTTATGTCTTTAACAGGGCAATCCTATATGATTTATGCCAGTCTAAGCTTTCAAAAATTAGGGCTGTCCCACTAGTTATCTGATGGTGCTACGTCACTTCTGAGGTAAACCTAGAAGTGCTGCAGAGCAGTTCTAGGAATTGCCAGAAACTCAATGGTTTAGAGTAGACTTACCCTATGTCACTTCCAGGTTCTCCGTGGAAGTGATGTAGCAGCACAGATAACATTACTACTCTACCCATGTCCCTATCCCCAATCCTCCCACCAGTTGCCAGAAATAGCCTAGTAATCCAAGTGGACATAGACTGGAGTAACTGCGTAGGATGGCACTATAAATGTTTCACATGTGCAGCCTAGGATCCAAGCTTTAGGTTACACTGGTCAAAGCTGTAGAAATACCACAGCATAGCAATACCACAGCAATGCAAAAGTTCTATGATCTTATTGTTCCTATTTTAGTATAGGTACTACCAAAGCAAACACATGACCTTTTTGTATACTCTTTGAATGGAATCCATAGCCAAGTTTTCACTTCTTCGCTCAACGAACTTTAAATCGGTTTTAAATGGTGACAATTTATTGAGCCCTGTAGGAACTTCATTAACATCTAATCCTCTGAAAAGCTTCCCATCAGTAGCCTCGCTAAACCTCTTGTGCTTTTATTCCTTAACAGAATTACAGAGATTAGTTAAGGATTTTCTTAATATGGTTTGGCACAAGGTACAAAAATGTAATGACGTGGAAAAGCATTATTTCCTGGAAAGAGGCTTAATAAAACCTGGAAGATAAACACTTTCATATATTAACAGTTATGGCATATGATTGTCACTTTATCAACATGTTTACTGTGAATTACAGCCAAGGATCACAGTTTATATTTCACCATTTATCTACCAAAGTTGGATAATTAAACTATGTTTACATTTGCACAGAAGGTTAACTGAATGTCACTTAAAAAAAAATATGTCTATGCTAATAGTTCCCATTCTGGGGTTTGGGACTCTTAGAGGGGCAGAGAATTATTCAAAGGGCCCCCTGAAATATCTGTGTACTAAGCAGTGTCATTTTGATCTTTTTGCCATTATGTACTTTCTCAATAAACTGATAATAATAGTAGAACTACAATCATGTGGGAGATCTGCAAAACAATTGATGTTTAAAGTCAACTTCATACCCAACAAGTTTGGGAAACACTGATGACATAAGAAAAGCCATGCTGGATGGTCCATCTAGTGCAGCATTTTGTCTCACGGTGCGATCTGTCCTTAGCTATAAATAGACAGTTTTCTAATTGATTTTTCTCTTGCATTACTTGGTGTTCTATTTATCTCTGGTTTTATAATGATTACAATTTTGCAGGCAATTTTTAATTTTAATTTTATTTAAAAAAACTGGGAAGGTTTTTTCATCTGGCTTCAACATTTCAAAACATTTAAAATTTCTAGTGTACAGTAAATGTTTTCTGGTAAGCTGAAGGACTGGAAAGCCTCCAATCAAACCATCCACCCATATCAAGCAAGCCTTAGGCCACTGCCTGACCTTGTAGCATCTAGCTTCACAATGAAACACAATGAAACATGTCCTACCAAATAATTAAGTAAGGCTTTTGTAGATTTAACAGCTGCACTTGATTAAGCAGGCAGAAATTGTTGATTTGAATTTATTAGTGTGTCGATATGTTTCAAAATGTGTCTTCATATTTTCCTGTTGCCTTCACTTTTCCCTAGCATTATTGACTTTTCCAGTGACTCTCTGAATCTTTTAATGTGACCAAAGGACAATTAGCTAAACTTAATAATTTAACTTCTAGGGAGAGGCCAGCTTTGCTTTGATCTAGATCCCACTTATATGTCTTTTTGGCAGTTCATGGTATCTGTAAAACTCTCCTCCAAAACCACATTTCAAATTAATCAACTTTTTTCCTGTCAGCTTTCTTAACCATCCAATTTTCACACCTATACATGGTAATGGTGAGTAGTATGGCATAAATTAACTTGACCTTGGTTGCCAGCAACACATCCTTACACCTGAGAATCTTTTCTATTTCCTTCATGACTGCCTTTCCCAGGCTCAGTCTCTTTCTGATATTTTGGTTGCAGTGTCCCTTTTGGTTGATGATTGAGCCAAGGAATAGAAAATCTTGGACCACTTCAATTTCTTCTTCATCTTTTTGAGCATTTCTGAACTGTGAGCCATTGTTTTCTTTCCCATAATTGTTGAAATAGTATTGTACTGGCAGTTGCATCAGCAACAGGAAAACCACACAAGCCCATACCTATGTGAGAAACACCACAGGTTATCCAAGGAAGCTTCAGAGCTGAATAAGGATTTGATGGCTGATGTCACAGATCTTACTCTAAAATTCCAACCACTACACCACACTTGTTTCATCAAACAGGAAAATGCTGTGTCTAATACAGAGATGAGTAACTTTAAACACATGTTGATACAGTCTAAGGCAATGTAAGAGACACAAGGAGCAAGCTTAAGTAGGTCTACTTGGAAGTAAGTACCATTTTATTTAATGGGTCTCATTCCAGGAAAGAAATGTTTGATTTCTTGATATCATTTCTCCCCCACCCACCCAATATTTTCTACCCTTTGTTTCATATTGCTATTCTGTGCAGAATAGACTTTGTTGCCAAAGTCCATGAAATGAAAACACATTTGAATATTATGTTAGTTTCTTTAAACATAATTTCTGTTTTGTTTTAGGTTACTTATGATTGCACACATCTGTGCTGTCCAGAGTCAAGTTACTGACATTTTATTACTTGTGAAAATATTATTTCCAGTAACAAAAGTACAAATGTAACAAACAAGCTTGAGAAAACCTGTTTCAAAAACTGCAAACATGTGACAGGATTAAATTTTAGATTACATGAATTGGACCTTTCCAAGAATCCAGCTAGAAAAGTGACACTTATTCCTTCTTCCTCATTACCGTTTTCAATTGTGGCTTTGTCTCTAGAGAGACATTTTATATCATATTATCTTATAAACAATTACCAGTAAGGCAAGGCATTACTGGTAATAACCCTAACATAATGTATGCATTCATTGCTGCAATTTGAATGGCCCAAGCTAGGCAAGTCTCCTCAGATATTGGCCTTTGATAGTATTTGGATGGGAGATCACCAACGAAGTCCACGATCACAATGTAGAGCAGGGGTAGTCAAACTTTAGCCCTCCAGATGTCCATGGATTACAATTCCCATGAGCCCCTGCCAGGGAATTGTAGTCCATGGACATCTGGAGGGCCACAGTTTGATGAAGGCAATGGTAAACCCCCTCTGACGGTTTCTTGTCTTGAAAACCCTACAGCTTTTAGCATTTTATACATGCATAGATACAGGCATTCATTAAAAGAGGTCAGCTTTTTGAAAACTTTCATTGCTTCTTTTACTTTAAAACAGTATGCCTTCTTTTTGCATTCTTTTTCATTTCCCTTGATCTCAAATACATTTCCAGCTTTAATTCGTGGAATTTCCCATCCCTCCTCAATAGGGAAATACAATTGTTACATTTCCTGCTGCTTTCTTCACCCTTCTGGCTCACACTCACCACCCACAGTGGAGTTCTATGGGCTCTTATTAGTTTATAATCATTTGGATTGAGGCCTAAATCAGGCCCAGGAGAAAAGCTGGACCTGGCACACCTGCATTAAAGGGACAGACCATTTTTCTTTAGGCCTATTGTTAGCAGAAGGTCCAAGGTCCCTCATTTGTCCAGTGCAAAGCAGGAAAGCTGGGTGACAATTTCTCAGGCAGAAACAGCAACAAGGATGTGTACTTAACTCTTCCCCTTCCCTGTGCTTTTCTGTGCAAGCCCTCCAGTCAGTTTTCTGTTCTTGATCTTTCAGATTAAATGTCTGAGGCCCTTCTCTAGAGAACTGGGAATTGCGGGGAGGTTTACAGGTTAAGCTGTTTCCTCCTCACCCACACACTGGTTTTCCTCTGTAAATACCCATCACTCTATGTATACCAGGGAAAGAGGTTTTATGCATAAAAATGTAAAGACAAGGAAACATGATTAATCTCATGAGACTGAGAGACTGCTAAAAAACCACATAGGCTGAAATCTACATATGGCCAGGATTAATCAGGTAGTTTTGTCTAGGCAAAATACTTATAAGGAAGTGATATTTTAGGGCTGAAAGTCCCTATCACTGGAAAATTCAAATCGTTATTTATTTATTTATTTACTTATTTATTTGTTTGTTTGTTTATTTATTTATTTATTCTTTAGATTTCTATCATAACAGACATCCTGTGGGGTAGGTGAGGCTGAGAGAGTCCTGATATTACTGCTTGGTCAGAACAACTTTACCAGTGCTGTGGCAAGCCCAAGGTCACCCAGCTGGTTGAATGTGGGGGAGGGTAGAATCAAGGATCACCAGATTAGAAGTCCGGACTTCTAACCACTACACCAAGCTGGCATTTGTCCCCTGACCTCCCTTCATTTACTCTTCCTGCCTTCATTTTCTCCTTACAACAACAACCTTGAGTGGTAGGTGAGGCTGAGAGCTAATTACTGGCCCTAGATTACTTGCAGAGCTTCCCTGACATAGTGGGGATTCAAACTTTGATCTCTCAGATTCTAGTCTGACTCTCTAATAGTGTCTCATAAGACTGACCTCACAGAAATGAATACAGAGTAGGAAGAAATGATAAGGGACATACAGAGGGTCAGTCCAATTATGTGAATCAGCTGCAGTGGTCCAAAACGTAATCTGTCAATCAGCAGTTTAATCCTAATACCACTCATAATACGCATGTGAGGTTCTTGCTATCCTGACCCCAACCTTTACTGTTACATGGACCTAATGCACTTGAGTCTGCGTTCTGTAATTAAAAAGGCGTCAGGAAGGGCCGTAATAGAGTGCAAGAGGACAGAAGAGTATTCTGCAAGCTCTTTTTTTCTCCCCCAATCCTGCCTCTGGGAAAGCAGCACAATATATCTTGCACAGCACAAATGTGTTATGACCAGGGAAGGGATTGGCTGTAGGCATAAGAATTAAAGTCCCTCTTTCTATCGTTAGTGGGTTGCAATTCTATGCACACTTACATGGAAGTAAATTACATTGAAAGAACTAAAATGTAACCTCCAAATAAATATGCAGGGTCATGACACAGAAAAAGGAAATGGCAACCCCTCTCCAGACATCTCTTGGCTTGAAAACCCCACTGGGTTTGCCATAAATCAGCTGTAATTTGACAGCAGGGGGGGGAAATGCTACAATCAGCCTATTATATTTTTATCTATCAGTCTATTGTATTTTTATCCTGTCCTTCCTTTAAGGGGTTCAGAGCAGCATATATGGTTCTCCCCTCTTCCTCTGTATTCTCACAACCACAAGGTGAGGTAGGTTAGGCTAAAAGACAGTGACTAATCTGAGGTCACCCAACAAGTTTTTATGTTCTTGAGCAATCACATTGGCTGCAAAGTAAAACAACAACAAGAACTAATTATGTATCGACTGAGGAATGCTATAGTCCCCAGCAGTGAACAGAAAGTAATTTAGATGAGAAACAAGTGATTGTGTCTAGGACGGATTGTACTTTCCTAGTCCACCCTAGGCAAGCTAATGCTACAACTGCATTTTAAGTTAACAACATGATTGCCACAAACCTGGTCTGAAAAAAGACCACTGAAAACATTGGAATGCAACAGGTTAGCAAAACCATTGTGTGAAACCACCAAAAACTGTATGATTGAATCTCCACTCCAGGCTGAACATCTTCTAATACAAAAGCAACTTTAAAGTAGCAGAAGCAAAGGGAACTGTTCTTCTAGCAATGTTTGATTAGAAGGAGGCAGCAACTTGACCAAGGGATTACAGGGAATGTTCATTTGAAACTCAATACTTCGACCTTTGCTCAGGCAATTAATATGAAGAAAGGCCAAATTTCAGATCCCTAATCTGACAATAGCTCTTGGTGCCCCATAACCAATCAGTGGCAAGTCCTAAATGTGCCCTGTATAAAAGCTTTGGAACCTTGATTGAGCATTGCCAGATAGATCAGGCCCAAAGGAAAGTCAAGTTTGACTTCTTTCCGTGTTTGCTGATTTCACTCTCCATGGGCAATCCTTCATCTCTCAGTCCCAGACATTACCAGAAGGACCACCCAGACTTCCCTTTAGAGAGTACCTCATACACATACCAGATGCATGAGTTGACAGATGCATGCATTACATAGTTTCTTACCGAAAATGCAGAGTAAGGCTGTAGAGCAGAAGTGGTTCGTTCCCATGGTAGCTGCTGAGATAAAAATATCAGCAGCATCCTCTAATGCTCTGACTTTCAGGCCACCTAAATGGCCAAGTCTTGCTAAACAAAAGACTGGTATAGTACTGTTGTGTGTGTGTGCACTTCATGGTCTAGGTTAGAACCACTGAAGGGGGATCTATCCAGAGTGGAGAGGATATTATTTGCTCACTGTATTCACTTAGTTATACACTTAGACCTAATATCTGGCTGAGACAGTTTGTCAGCTGGTGAGTTAGCCTACAAGTAGAAGTTTTCAAGTTCATTTTAGTTTGTTCTGCTCAACAAGGTGCCTTTGGATAAATTTCTCTCACACACGTATGCCTTAGATTCAGGTGGGTTGCCAGGTTGGTCTGAAGCAATGGAGCAAATTTTGAAACCAGTAGCATTTTAAGACCAACCAAGTTTAATTCTGGGTATAAGCTTTCATGTGCTTATACCTGGGTATAAGCTTTCATGTGCTTATAGAAACAAAATCTTATACCCAGACTTAATCATGTGAGATTACTGTAAAACATTTTGGGTACAAAAAGTGAGTCAATTAGGTGTAGTCAAATCCAGCATAAGGGCATGCCAACTGATGGGAAGGCACTAGGCATGCACCTTGGAAGGCAAACAAGCCAAGTCTTACTGCAGAAAACTCTCAGTAATAAGTTGCTTCCCACGTGACGCTTCTGGCAGAAATGCTCCCCAAACAAGTAGCCCACAGCGGTGGGAAACTGAGCCAAAGAAGAGAGATGTTTTCTCTTCCTCTCCTTACATCCCACAGCCTTTTGCTGCTCGCACGCACAACATGCCAAGGCAGAGAAGGGCATTGAGCTGGATCCAAATTCAAACCTTTTGCATATTTCCCCCATCTCCTGTGTTCTGTGGCCAGCACTCCACCTTAGTGACTAATCATGCCAGCCTCTGCTGCTACACAACCTGTTCTTCTTTTTCCCGCCTCCACATGCTACGGAAGACTAATTGGTGACTCACAGGAACCATACATGAAACACCACTGCACTTTCTTCAAGAGGCCACAGATTCAGGCACATGGAAGAAAATAAGGTCCATAGCACTCGTAGACATTTCTCCAGTATATAGTAACCAACGCTTACAAGTGGACCATGCTTAGACAGGATGGTTTGTGCTGCTGCTGAAAGATCACTCTTTCACAATCAAGTGGAAATAGAACTGAACTTGCACTCCATATGACTGCCAGGCAGTTGACATGATTGCTCCTAGATGCCTTTTCTCAGGTGTTAGGTAGACATTTGGTTTATTGTGGGCCTGTGGGCAATGAAAAGACAAGGGAGGTCCTAGAGCAGGGGTAGTCAAACTGCGGCCCTCCAGATGTCCATGGAATACAATTCCCAGAAGCCCCTGCCAGCAAATGCTGGCAGGGGCTCCTGGGAATTGTAGTCCATGGACATCTGGAGGGCCGCAGTTTGACTACCCCTGCCCTAGAGTAACACAGGAGGAAGACTTGGGATGAATTCAATAACTTATGGGGGTTAGCTCACGTAAAAGTGCACTCCCTGTCAGTGATGACAACAAAGAAACAACACTTTTCCACTACTGTCGCATCTGCATAGTATAGTCCAACAAAGCTGTTCCAGGTGGTCAAAGGCCTGGTGAAATCCGGCCTGCAAGAGCTTGGTGGCCCATTGCGACTGTTTGCTCAACACTTGAGCCTGTACAGTGTAGTAGTTAGAGTGTCAGACTTGGAGCTTGGAGACCAAGGTTCAAATCCCTTACTGGGTAACCTTGGCAAGTCACTCTCTTGCAGCCTAACCTACATCGCAGGGTTGTTGTGAGGATAAAAAGGGAGGACAGAAAGACAATATTAGCCACTTTGGGTTCCCACTGAGGTAAAACGTGGGGTACAAATGAAGTAAATAAGTAAGTAATATATAACCTTCTATAGCTGGTCCACCTTGGATTCGACATTTGCATTGAGTAGGTCAGACAGTGACAGAGTGCCCACCTGTGCAGTTGTTTGGAATAGTTTCAGTTTATTGATTCCACCTTCTTGTATTACCCTTGCCCTTCCTGGCTATGTAAACCTGCCAGTGAGGCTGGCTGATGGGGTCCAAGTGGTAGTTTATGCTTCCTTAGAAGAGGTGGTGGTCGCTCCAGACTTGAAACAGGGTAATGAAGCCAATCCTGGACCCAGGATACCTCAATTCCCAGTCTCAAATGTTGTTCCATTCTTGAGCAAGGTGACTGAAAGGTGTGACCCAGGGAACGTCAAGCTTTTCCAGATGAAGCAGTTGTTCATATTCTATCCAAATTGTTTTTAGTCTTGGTTGCGGGACTGAAACAGCTTTGGTGGATGACCAGTGCTGAGAACAGGCCATTTTCAAACTGCCTTTGTATTCCGTTTTTGTATCTTGGTTGCTAATGGTTTTTTTCCCCTGTCATTCAGACAGACCTGTTTCAGTAACTTCCTGCTAATGAAATTTATTTACCTCGTTGTACAAACCCGCTAGCATTGGTTTAGCAAAGCATTGGTTGAGTCACTTGTGAAAGAAAAGGCTTTCTTCTGGGTTTCACCTCTTTGTTGTACTTCTGAATCACTGTGGTATGCTGATTAAAATGTCCATAGCGCTTCGTGCAATGCTACTCCCCCCCCCCGGCCCTTTTGTACCACAAGATCCTCCATGGACTTTCGTTTTATCATTCTAGGTGAAGGGATCTCAATGGTGCCACTATAGCACTGATGGGCTATATTGGTTTAGCCCTATAGTAGAATGTTTAAAAAATCTCTGAGGAAGATTGTGCTGTAAAAAAAATGTTGGGGAGGTAAGTGGCACTGTTTGAAATGACCCTAGCATTTTAGAGATGGCTCATCACTAGAAGGAAATTTGCTGTATGAAGCCCCTGTCCGTATAAAGCTTTACTCCAAAACAGGCCAACAATGAATAACATCTGGTGTAGAAATGGTAATATGACAATCTTCATAGACAGGAATAGGGACATTTCTGGACCTCTCGGATGCTTTCGATAGCATCGATCATGGTAGTATTCTAGACGGCCTTTCCAGGCTGGGATTGAAAGGTACTGTTTTGCAGTCTTCTGCTCATGGCTGGACAGTAAGTTTCAAACTGAACTCTGCATTAACTTTCACAGGTTAACAGCCAGTGCTATTGTACTTCTTTCAAGTTCTTTTATTCTGCAGAATACAGCGAATTGTAGCATGCTGACATTTTGTCTTATAGCTACCTTGGATGTACTGACAACAGCTTTCTCTACTTGAGTTAAGCAGTCAATTGGCTTGATCAGAAGTAGTTACCCATATACATCAATTAAACACTGCAATCCTTAGCATAATTGATTACTTGAAAGCAAGCCCCATCATGATCAGTGGAAAGTCAGTAGGACTTCTGAGTATTTAGGGTTGGGCTTTAATCTGTTAAAGGTAAAAAGTAAAGTTATCCCCTGTGCAAGCACTGGGTCATGTCTGACCCTTGGGGTGACGCCCTCCAGCGTTTTCATGGCAGACTCCATACGGGGTGGTTTGCCAGTGCCTTCCCCAGTCATTACCGTTTACCCCCCAGCAAGCTGTTAGGACTATGTTAAGCATGGACTAGTCTCTCAGCAAGGATTTGGAATAGACTTGAATAGAGCAGTCCTAAACAGTTACACCCTTTGGAGTCCATTAATGCCAACTGACTTGGAAGGGATTTCAGGGATCCACTGTTACTCTGTTCCAGATCTATGATTCATTGATGGCTGATGGAAATAAGAACTTAAAGAGTAAACATGATCGATGAGACCAATATAAAGATTAACCAATGTAAAGAGAAGTGTGGGAGAAGAGCGGGTGGCAGGCACTAGAGAAAATGCCAGTTAATTAAAAACATGCAGGAGGCTGTAATTAAAGGTGACAAGAAGAAGGAGAGATAGTTTGCAAGTAAGCAACCTGCCTGAGGGTCAATAATTGGAATACATCATCAATAGGAACATTTAATCCACCAGGACAGATGCCATTGCTTTAATAAACTATTTCTAATACCTTAGTATGTCCTAAGATTCATCAAAGATAGCAATATGGATTTTTAATCATTTATACATGGGAATGACTCCCATCCCCCCCTTTTAGAGCACTACCCTTGAACTAAAAACTGTGCTCTTAATTTCCAACCTTATTATTGACACTCACTGATTAAACTTCATAAATTGATTCATCAACTTAAGTTTCAACTGAAGATGAAACTTCAGCTTATTAATTTGATAATTAAACCAATTAAAGTTTACAGCCTTTGCACTAATCCCTTCCTGCTGGCCTTTATAACACAGAAAGAATATGAGGGAGCAGTTCTAAAGTTGTAAACAAAACAATAACTCAACTAGGCTTGGTTGTGGGTTTTCCAAGCTGCATGGCCAGAAAGATTGTGGCTGGCATCTTCATAGGTCGAACTCAGCAACATGGGAATCTTTCCATGCCAAAGTGACTTGGCACAGAGTGATGTCATACCTATGATGCCTCCCATGTCTCCACTCACCCTAGTCTCCAACTGGTTACCAGACCATACCTAGCAACCTTAAGTAATGTGCATATAACTAGTAGTTCTGCTTCTTCTTGAGTCAATAGGGCCAACTCCTGACCTCTTAAAGTGCTAGAATTCTTGAGCTCAGATATTCTAATCCCACAGATAACAATTTGTTCTGATTAAAACTGGCCCTTCCTAATTAACTAAAACATCAATTGTCCTGATTAAACCACTGTTATGGCTGTTAGATTTATAGATAGATGAGGGTTTTGTTTCCTATGTACACTGCAACCTTATAGCTATACAACACCATCTATGAAAACACCCCTACATGGGAGAGCTTGGCCAAGTGAGAATTGCGAAGAAAAAGGCAGCAAATAAGTTTTTCTTTTTGTCTTCCTATATCTTGCTTCTTAGATGCTAAATTTCTTTAGGAATGGGAAGGGGGAGGAGCAGGAGAAACCAGCTGTGAAAAGAAGACATGAGATCAAGGGAAGCGGTAACAAGTGACAACTTCTCCCATATGTACTGCTAGAGAAACAATTAACTGATATCTTTTATAGTCACAAAGACAGGATGTCATGTTTTCTTTTCTCCTTTGTTCCAGTAGACTATATATAGCATTACTTGGAAACTTTGTTTTGGTACCAAACGGTCTCCAGTCCAAGGTAGTCTGTGCTTCAACTTATATTCCATTTTCCTACAAGTTTCAGCTTTGTTTTTGTTTTTGTTCTTTATATAGCAAAAGCTGCCATGCAGGAGTCACCAGAAGCAAGAGCAGCTCTCCATGCACAGAAACCATTACTGAACAACAGTTCATTTGTCTACTGCAAGGGATTTTCTCCTTGCTATCATAAACCTTTTCAAAGAAAAGGTCAGGAGACAATCACCACCATCCAAGTCTGCATGGAACTCAGGACGTGTCTGATCATGAAGCAAATGACTGGAGGATCATGTAACATCTCGTTAGGCCCTGAAGGTTCTCTCCTTGGACCCAAAACAACTTGGTGTTGGGGCAGAATGCCAGTGAGAGCAAACAGTTGCATTATCAGTTAAATGGAAGCAACACTTCCCCCCACCCACCCCCAAAAAACCCCAGAACTAAAACTACTGCTTCTTGTTGCAGAGTAAGTACAAAGCAAATGTTTATTTATAGCTTGTGGTGCTTTCTTCATATATTAAGTAAGAAGAGGATTCCCTCATTCAAAAGGAAGCACAGTAAGACACTTGCTATTTCCCCAAAACCACCCTATGAGTTTGTTTGTTTGTTTTAGTATGTCCACTATACTAAAATATCTACTATGATGTATTTTAATGGAGTCTAAGGCCAGAGTGTTTTAATCTTGCAATGCCTAAATGACAAAAAAACTCTCAAACACAATACACATCTACCAAATACAAAAAGGAAACATATATTTTATGTATTAATTTTATTAATCAATTTATATACCACCTCTTTCAGACTTCCCTGTTTATTTCTCCATTCTTGCTCTATAATATCTCTCGTACATTACACTTCAGCTGATATTTCCTGAATAATACTATTGACAATCTTACTTTGTACTATGCTGCTGGGCTAAATCTTGACTCAAATAAGACATGAGAAGAGTGGGGGGAAAGAGTGGATGGTATTAATAAATTGTTATATATCCCTTCATTCACCATAACTAGTAGATGTTTATGGACCTATCCTTGATGAATCTGTCTAATTTGCCCACCCTCCAAAGCCATTTACAGCAGTGGTCCCCAACCCCCGGTCTGGGGACTGGTACCGGTCTGTGGATCAGTCGGTACCGGGCTACGGCTCCTCCTCGTCCTCCTCCCCGGCTACTGCCTTGGAGGCTGCCCTGCCACTCTGCGTCCGGCTCACCTTTGGTGCTCTCCAGTGGCTGCCATGACTGGGGCCCCCCAGCAGGCAGTAGGAAGACAGGGGCGCCGGCAGGAAAGCAAGCGGAGCAGGGGCTCAGGCGGCAGCGACGTCCCTTGGCAAAAGACTACCCCCTCCCCAGGCCTCAGTGAAATTGTCAAGCGTTGACCGGTCCCCGGTGATAAAAAGGTTGGGGACCACTGATCTACAGCACTGTCCATCATTATGTCCACTGTAATGTATAATGAGCTGCTGGAAAGGTTAATATTTGGTTTCACTTCCCAGACAGGAGTTGGTTTGGGGCAGGGCCTAAACCTGTATAAGGAGTGCTTTCAGTTCTGCTATTGTTGGTTATTCTGAGTGTGAATTAATAAAGTTGTGTTGGAGACATCAGGTACCATGTCTATATATCACACCCACCAACAATGAATTCCAGACTTTATTTACTGATTGAATGAAGTACTTATTTTTGTGTGCCCTGATCCTGAGCTTATTTCCCAACAACTTTATTGGGTGCACCAGAATTCTAGTAAAATGGAAGAAAAATTTCCCTCTATTCTCTCAACTACATAATATTTTTACAAGCCGTTATTATAGAACAAGAGTTGGCTTTTTATACCCCACTTTTCATAGCTTTGGCACCATTCATTGGTGCCAGATTATTACTTTCTACACAGTTTACATGTTCTGTAGTTAACCACAAGTGGGCATGCACGGACATTTTAGAAGCTATCAAGTCTCTAGGTGATGCCCCTGAGATCACAATCAACAACCCAGAGAGTGAGCCCTAACATTTCAGTTTGCCTCCCCACAACCCTGACAATGGGCCCTAAATCTGAGACTCAGAGCCAATCCCTGAGTCTTGGCAGCCCTAAGCAGAGGGTCTAACAGGAGAAATCTAAGCAAATCTAATATGCTTAAAAGGTATTTAATTTTTAACTGGACTTTAAGTGCCAGGTGTCTAACTTCAGGTCTAATAGTCCAGGCTGACTACTGACTGCTGTTCTGTTCACAGTGCTACCAAAGGCATAGCTCTGAGTAAATAATGTTTGTGCTCTGCTCACATAAAGCCACATCTGAACAGCTGAGAGTAATGACATCATTGTAGAATTATACATGTGTAACCCTGTAGGCTTTCTCAAACGGAGTCAGGTAAGAAGCTCATGTTTCAGTTACTGGATAAGATAAATTATCAGATAATCTTTTTAGACAAAAAACTATTTTATTCTTTTAAGCAGCCAAAAATAAGGCTCTTGTACACCAACCAAACAATCTCCTGACTACTGCATTTGGGCCAGATTGAATGTTCTGGGGCGCTTTCAAAGACAGCCCCAAATACAGAATATTACCATAATCTAACCTGGATGTAACTAGAGCATGGTTCCTGTGGTCAGAACATGCTTTTCAAGGCATGGCTGTTGCTAGTGTGTCAACCACAGCTGATAAAGGCCACAAGGGAGATCTAGGTCTCCAATAGTAGGCCAGGACTCAGCAGCACCCCCAAGCTACGAATTTATTCCCTCAGGTGGAGTGCAGCACAGGGTGACTCCTCAGACATTGCCATTGACCAGCAGCTCCTTAAGTGTTGTCAGAACTGAGTTACAATTGCTCCATATAGATACAGGACAGGTACTTGCAGCACACAGCCTTCCTCGCTTCCTGAACTGCTTCCTTCCTAGCCAGGGACAGGGAGAAAGATACTCCTGGAGACAACATCTCATCGTAACTGCAATCAATCCAAAACACCACTTCATAATAGGACACTGCTGTGTGAATACACCCTTGACTCTTGTCCAAGCATCCTACTTCTGGTCTGCTGATAGAAGACAAAGGAAGGATTGCTCTTAGAATGAGAGAGATGGAAGGTACCTCCAGGGTCATCTAGTCCAGGGGTAGTCAACCTGTGGTCCTCCAGATGTTCATGGACTACAATTTCCATGTTCATGGGAATTGTAGTCCATGAACATCTTGAGGACCACAGGTTGACTACCTCTGATCTAGTCCATGCAGGGTTACTTTCCTTACTGCCTGATGTGCATACCCCAGGTGAACATAAGCTTTAAAAGTCCCTTGTACTATTGTGTCAAACAAAAATAGAATCCTGGGGGTGAATCCATATTGTAGGAACACCAGCGCAACTATCTCAGAAAAGAAATTAGACAATGAGACATGACCATCATTAACTAAATTTTATTTCATACTGTATATTTATTTCAAGAATAAGCACTACCAATATTTAGAGGTACAATCTCTGATTAACTGTCTACAAGACATACTTTTTGGTCAAACAATATGATCAGATTTACTATAGCAAAGATTGTGCAATACAGAACACAAACCCCAAAGTGATACAGAAAACTAGAACATTTGATACAGTCTATTTTTACATTATTTGAAATAAAAGGTATAATGTGGTAACAAAATAAGCTACTACTGTTCTTAAAATATTAAAACTTGACAGCCTACTATACCTATGAGGTAAAATATATTAACTAAATTATTGCAAAGCCCTGAGAAATATTTTTTCTCCATTTACAAAACAAGCTCAGCATAAAAACGAGATCCAGTACTTCAGGTTGATTTAACTAGCCCATCATCCTATTTCCCACAGCCAGATTCTTCCAACAAGCGAGGGTTTATGGTCACAGCCTGTTGTGCAGCCCCTTAGAGAGGTATACTGCCTCTGAAGATGGAAATTCAATTTAGCTTTCATGGCTAAGAGCCATTGATTCCAAAAAGGAGTCACATCCCCTTTTGAAGACAGGCCATCAAACTTCAGCTTGTGACTGTGAATTTCGTAAATTTATTATGTAATGCATTAAGGAGGATTTTTCTTTTGTCTCATATATATACTGCCACCTCGCCATATACTTTGTAAGGGTATTATGATCCTGGCTGCTTTAATTTCAATCAGTTTCTTAATCTTCCTTAACACAGAACTTCTCCATTGCGGCTGCAGAGTTGATATTTTCATTGAGCATTCTACAACTCTGAAAACCATTTCCTCCAAAGCCAGTTAAATTCCCCTGTGAAGCTAGCATTTGTAAAGCTGACACTCCCCTCCCCCTATCAGCATTCATAACTAATACCTATCTATATTAAACCTACTTTGCCATTATATAGTGGCTACATAATCCGGTATGGAGAGGCCCTTTGGTCCTCTTCACAGACTCCTTGGTATTTCACCACTGTGACCGTTTATGCACTGAGAACTTCACTGCCCCAGCTCCCATGCAGGAGTACAAATCGGGGGCGGATGAGGCACACCGGGCCAAATGCTCCCCCATGTGGGTGCAGGAAGAGGTGGGGCAACCTGCCATGACTAAAACACCAGGCTGCAGCCCCGCACTAAACCTCCAGTGCATAAACGGTCTGTGTGACTTTATTTCATTAGCAAACTTGGTTACCAGTATATTTCTGCTTTTTTCCCTTTTAAATGCACAATAAGCAGAACTTTAAACCATCTTTAAAGCCTTATCATTTTTCCCCACAGAAACATATGGAGGGGAATCTGTGAATACATGGACTTACTGCAAATATCATTGTTCCAGCTAATTATGAATTAAATAGCTTTAGAAAGGATATATATAAGGGTCAAGATAATTTTCATGAGCTTTGCTGTGGCCATCAAGAATTGCAGAGATAAATGTCACACTTCTAAATCATAAGTGTGCCACAGAAAATCTTGTGTGATTACATATACACTAAAGTAGCATTCAATACCTATATAAATCAAATATAATTCTAAAAAATCAAGATCCTTATTTAGCATCAGCATATTATCAGATTTTAAAACCTGAAGTTACACAGCATGATCTAAAACAGAAAAACTCAACTATATAACTTTATCCAGAAAAATCTTGTTCGTATTCTTAAAAATGTGTACATTTTTATAAGCATACTACAGTTGTTCTTGCTTGACACTTGTTATGCCATGGTTTTAAGTCAGTTATTTTGCCATAACTGCAAAAGTGAACAGTTCAGATGACCATCCAGAATACCCCGGCATGAAACATTCCCATCTGCTCAGAATTGTCATTAACCCACTATATAATAGTGAACAAAATATGTTTGTTTCATAGAAACAACTAACATCTGCCTCCACGGGACAAATGGTCTATTTACAGTTACATTAGGACTGCCTAACTGACAGTGAGTGTGAAGTCGTCGGGATTCAGGGAGCTCAATAGACAGACGATCTCTGCTGAACTGTTTTCCCCTTCAGGATACGTCTTATCTGAAGAACAAGAAAGATATACAATCAAGACCTGCCTCTCTTGACGTTACGAACATACACAACAACTCTGAACTCACCAACTAAATAATATATCCCACTACCCCCTGCAGGGCCATACTTCCAAGTAAAATATTTAAGTGAGGATTACATTTACATATCAAGAGATGTTCACAAAGCTTTGGAAAGGTAAGTGAAATGGAAACTAAACATGATCCCCCTTCTTCCTTCATAGTTTAGGTTCAGATCCAGTCTGACCATAAAAAAAACCATGGCTTTGGTCCTACAAACAAGTTCTGTTTGTGCTAGGTAGTCTCCCATGGAGTTCACTTCCTCTTGAGCTAGTATTTCTGTTTGAGAAAGATTCATGGTTTCCAATTATCCCTTGTGGAAATAGACGTGCTAGTGCAAGCGAAAGCTTGCCCTGTGGCACAGAGTATCAAGCACAAACAGAACTTGTTCATAAGAGCCACACCCACGTAGCTACACTGACAGGAGTCCATCAGGAATTATAGCAAGGAAGTCAATATGGGCACACTAAATTAACTCCAAGTCCCTACAATCAAGTAATTTAAAAATCAAAGGACATTTCCATCAGTATTTATTTATTATATGACATGTATTGTGTCGTAAGGAAATCCAAGGATTCTCTGGCAGCCAGGCAAGGGACACTCAGATGTAGTTTGCCAGTTCCACATCATGACCTCCTAGTGTTCCTTGGAGAACTCTACCCAAATTCTTGGAGGATCCAATCCAAATACTAAACAGGATTAGCCCAGCTTAGCTTCCAGGATCGGGCCTTCCTGGGCTCTCTATTAGCAGTTTTATCTTAGCACTGTGGCTAGTCGCAAAGTGATGAGACTCCATGTTCTGTTCTTCAACGGCTCAAAATCTAGGATTACTGGGATGTGCTAGATTACCCAAAGCCTATAACCTGGAAGAAAACAGTGCACTTTCCAAACCTTCAAAGGAGGACATTCAGGGGAATAACTAACAGAATGACAACAGAGATCCAAATCTAATTCTCTTTAAGCAAGCATCCTTTTACAGATTTCAGGCTGAAATAAAATTATGTGCATGAAAGCATCCTTTATTTATACAGGATTTATTCATTGAAAGGAACAGAGAATGTCCCCTTACTGCCCTCATAATTTTACTAACAATTCCAGAACCTGGTCCATGAAAGATAAAGTCAACAAATACAGCTGATGTGCACTGATATTCTGTACACAGTACAAAGAAGAAGTGTGTGTGTTAGGTGATCATCTATCTTATGTCAAGACAAGACCTCATACATTTAAGTCTTCTTACCTCAACTCCTACAGGGCCATCTGGAACCAAGTGAACTGGCTGCTCATTCTCCAAGTTTCTGGCACTAGGATCAGCTCCCTTGCGCATCAACAACCGAACGGCATCCAGTTGAGTCATCCGATGCTGCAAACTAGCAGCTACATGGAGTGCTGTATTGCCGCTGTAAGCCTGGTTGAGGGAAGAGATGCACATCATTAGTCCCACCAGACATAAGCAGGTATGCATTCCAGTACACTTATATTATGATTGCTTAACGTTTACATACCTTTGCATTGATGAAAGAAAGATAGGTAGGCAACTCTAAAAACAGACGAAGGAGTTCCACATTTGCTTCTTCAGCAGCCAAGTGAAGGGCTGAGCGGCCACTTTTGCGATCCTATAAAAAGAAAAAAGATTTAATTTTGAATGTTTAACATCCAACTATTGCACAATACAAGAAGAAAGAAAACACATGAAATTACTCTTTGCCCACATGCAACCTTGTGATGCAGTTACGTTAATGTCTGCACAATCATGTATGTGTCAGCCATAACCAAGTCCCATTGAACGGAGTAGAAGTTGCAGCCCAATCCTATGCATGTAACCTACTTTTAAATAAGCAGGCTAAGAACTGTAGAATGAGTCATTTGACTGTGTTTTAGTTCCATTAATTTCAATGAGCCAAACATGCCAACACCAAGTAACACAGAACATTTTACACTAGAACTCAGTATACCGAGATCTTAAGTGGATGAGATAAGCATACTACCACTTCATATTCTATGTCATCCCCTAAGAATGCAGATCACAAGGAGTTCTTAGATCTAAATAAAAGCTCAAAACAGCATCTGAAACAGCTCTAAAATACAACTCAGAGTCCCTGTTCATATTTCCTGGAGCTACTTACTCTGGCTTCAACAGAGGCCCCCATCTGGATTAGAAATTTGATTGTGTCAGCCAACCTCTTGCTTTTCAATCTCAGTTCCTGGACCTCAGGAATGTGGGGTGACTGCTGGTTCTGTAGCTCATGTACTATAGCATTATGGGCCACTACTGCACAGTGCAATGCTGTCAGTCCTTTAAAAAAACAACACACCAGACATTAAAACTATCAGCCAAAAATAAAAACTGAATTGCCTTCATGATCAATTCAGAAATACTGATCTTGAAATTAACATCCAGGCTCTGGCCATTTTTTGTTTTGTGGTAGCGAAATAAGAATTTTAAACTATTCCTTAGTTTCTTAAGTATACTGTATAGGCAAGTTTTAGTGTTTTTAATTCAAGTATTTAAAACTTAGCCTAGATTCTATTATCAACCTGTGAGCTCATTGTGTGCTGATCTTCTAACAAGACTAGCTTTCTATGTATTACTACCAGAAACAGGGAAAAGAACATGCTCAGCACACTAATTTTTTAAGCCTACACTGTAAAAGGCAGAGATGTGTATGTGTTTATAATCCAAGATAGAATGAAAGACGGTTAATTGCTCACCTTCATAGTTGGTTGCCTCGACATCTATGTACTGATCACTTACAATGGCTCCTTTCTGGATTGCCTGTCAAGGAAGTAAAAGAACAGATTTAATGCCACCAAAATATACATCACTGTATATGTACCAAAACCTCGTTTGTAGCATTTAGAAGTCACCAGGATTGTTCACATATTAAGATATATGCCCACCCCTGCTGGACCCACAATGTATTTGAACCAACACTCTGAAAACAGTATATCCCTGTATGAAGCAACTTCTATAATTTTGCAGAAAACAGCACTTATTTCTCACCAAGACTCAAGCCCTTCTTAAAATTCCACGGAATACTTTCCTCCATTTAGGAGAGAGAGAAAGTAACTACATTGCTTTAATCCGTACTTGTTTACTACCCTTATCATGGGTACAAGAGTATACAAAATGAATTTTACCACCTGAAACTGACACCCTTTGGCAAAAACAACCACCTATGAGTAATCCGGAGTGCTTCCTCCTAATAAGTGCAGGATGAGAAAATTTTAATCTGTATGGAATACGGGGATACTGACATGAGCTATGGATTGTAAGAGATAATGGGCTCTGAACAAGTGTGGGTGAGATTTTTAACCAGTTTCAACATATGCCACTACACTGATAATACGAGGAGAGGACAGTAGAAGGAATAGTTATTACATTTACTCAGAAGCCTTACCTGGAGGACTTGTGCATGCCCTTTTTCAGCACACACATGCAATGGTGTCCTACCCCAGCAGTCCGTTGTATTCAGTTGTGCCCCAAGGCTAATCAAATCATGTACAATAAGATGCTGATTTGCAGCCACAGCTACCTGCAAAGCACTCTGCAATAACGAGAAGAAAATGACATATTGGTTATATAAATGTTACCAGGATAGAACAATTAAAAAAAAGACCCATAATAAAATATCTGTGGGTACATTCAACAACACAACTCAGTTCAGTATGTAGCTCTTTTATCAACTGCAGATCAGCCTGTGGACTTCTGCAAGAGCTCCCAGTTAATTATTAGCCAGCATGCTAGTGTTCAAGATTACTATTAACCAGACATTCCAGGTTGCTTTGTGCAAATCCTGGAAATGAGCAGTTTGCAAAGGCACACATGAGGGGTATGTTATGCTAAGAGTATCACCTGGCCATTGTGCTCCTTAATGTCAAGCATGTGCAGGGTTGCCATCTTTCTTGCCAACACATAGGAAACAGCCCGTCGTCCCTGAGCAACAGCAATATGAAGAAACCTGCAGGGAACATATATATATAATATTTTATAGTTACAATATCAAAAAACATATATTTGAAGACATAATCCACAGAGATGGAAAAACAAATTCACAGACTTCTTATGTAGTGGTATTTCCCAAAATATTACTTTTCCTCCTTATATTTAGGTGTGCCTTCTGGAACTGCTCATAGATTTTTCTCTACCGGGGAATGGTAGAGGACAGGAAGGCCTGGAGGATCATTGTCCATGGGGTTGCGATGGGTCGGACACGACTTCGCACCTAACAACATCATTTGGGTGTGCATCGAAGTCTGTATGGCTTTTAGCTCAAATGCAACACTGAGTGCTTAATTTACAATAAAATTAAAAACATTCTCAAGAAGTGTATACTAATATGAGAATGACATCTTGTTTTCCACAAAGAATCTCAATTTCAGAGGTAATTAACATGTGAAGAATACTCACGTGTCACCATCGGAATCTTTGGCAAGGATTTGATCTTGCGAAATGTTAGCCAGTTTGTTTTCTTCCTGTTCCACTTGCCACTGGAAAAAGGATTTGCCGAGCTGCGCTGTGTTTCCAGCAACACTCTGGTGTTGTGCAGGATTCTTTGTAGTTGCCAGTGATAAGCCACAGTCCTCAAGACTACTACAGGTATTATTTGGTAGCAGGCTACAGTTCTGAGGGTGGCTACTGGCATCAGGTTGCTGGTGACCTACAGACAAAGGCTGACAGAGAGAAGCAGAAAGGTTGTCTAATCCCTCTGTATCATTTAAGAGAGCAGCGAGACTTTGGGTAGGGCAATACTGAAGTTCCTGGCTTTCAAAAACATTTTGTTGATAGTCAGAGGGCTGGCTGTTTGCAGAATGTGGTCTGTATTCCAACAGCGAATTCTGGCTGTAGTGCTGTGGCAAATCCTGGGGCTGTGTGGGAGAAAACTGGTAAGATTGGGGCGGTTCCTGCATTTGTGAGTGACTGTTTGCTTGAAATGCTTGGTATTTCTGAGGAGGTGAGAAAACCTGTGCTCCTGCAATCTCTTGATATTGTTCCTGTGGTGAATCAGAATTAGCCATTGTGTGAAGCCAGCTAACTTG
The DNA here is from genome assembly GCF_049243985.1 of Paroedura picta. Lineage (NCBI taxonomy): Eukaryota > Metazoa > Chordata > Lepidosauria > Squamata > Gekkonidae > Paroedura > Paroedura picta. The sequence goes on along the minus strand of NC_135374.1, from coordinate 34,353,794 downwards.
CACTGTGTTCAGAGAAACAGGACTTGATTCATTCTTAATATTGATAATGTTCTGCAGCATATCACAACTGCTGTCTTGTTTGGGATCATTTATTTGTGCATCCTCCATGTTGTTATCCATCGATGTTGGTGTCTGGGGAGGTGTCTAGAAGGTAGAACAGACACATTTTTAAACAGAGCTGATCATGTCCTGTCACATAAGGCCAGTGAAAAACACTTTAATGTCAGCAATAAATGTTAAAATAACATAAAAATACTTACCAAGAAATGAGGTTGGAAAGTAGATGCCCTTTTATAACAGGATCCATCAGAAAGAGATTCATGAGCTTTTCTTTTCCTATCATTACTCAATATGCTTCAATTCTACCAAAAGAGAAAAATACTAAGTATCTTCAACAATCTACATTTCAGTGCTTTAGAAACAAATATTATTTCAAAGGAAAATAATATACCTGCATATGGTTCGTAATTCACTGTTCCTCTTTGTGCCTGTTTTTTAAAAGGATTAAAATTAGAAGTATATTATTTATACTATTGTGAAAACATTATCTCTATTCCTTAAACAGTTTTAAGGTGATACCCTTTTTTCAATGTTAATTTAGCGCAAACAAAAAATTTCTGTAACTGCAAATATTATAGCAATTCCAAACTATTAAAAATATTAACTGCATTTGGTAGGCAGTTAGAAGCAGAGATTAATAGGATCTAGTGGAATCTATTTCTCTCTACTTCATTGCTACAATTTTTAGTTTATTTTTTAAAAGGTGTTTTGATCCTTTCCCACAATACATTTATGCTGTTGGACTAGGATTTGGGAGATCTGGGTACAAATGCTCACTTTGCAACGAAGCAAATGACATGTAGCTTGCCTTCTCTGAGCCTAATCTACCTTACAGAATTATTGCAAGGATAAAATAGATGAAAGAAGAGTGATGTAGGCTTCCCAGAACTCCTTAAAGAGGCAGGCAGGCAGGCAGGCAGGCAGGCAGGCAGAGAAGAAAGAAAGAAAGAAAGAAAGAAAGAAAGAAAGAAAGAAAGAAAGAAAGAAAGAAAGAAAGAAAGAAAGAAAGAAAGAAAGAAAGAAAGAAAGAAAGAAAGAAAGAAAGAAAGAAAGAAAGAAAGAAAGAAAGAAAGAAAGAAAATCGGCTTTAAAAGTTTATGCGTCTTTAGTTAACATCTGGCAAATGATTTCATCTATACCAACTGGCAGTTTTTACTCTTATTTTTTTCAGAGAACTTTGTCATCCTGCAGTTATACTACAATGCACTTTTAGATTCTTAAATGTAAACCTGCGCTAAACTAAGTTATTGCGGGTAGTTATTGGTATGTGAAATACATGCTGCGTCCTCTTCAACTCAGTTCAATACTAAACCTGTAAAGAATCACTGCCTTGCAGTTACACATAAAATGGCGGACATATATGAATACTTTGGTATTCAGACACCAACAATGTCCAAAAAGCTATCCTGCAATACACAAAAAGCAGAGCATACTGGTGCTCTGTCTCTGGCATCTGCCAATTAGATGTATACTCCTTCCAAATAAGTAGGTTCTGGTTTTAACTATCACAGCTCTTGTATGCTGATAGATCTAGATATCATACACTTTATTAAGTCATCCATACCCATTTTACAGTAGAGTTCCTTACATTAATTATTAATTACACATTAATAAAGCATTACAGTACTGATATTTCTAAAGAAGAGACAACCATTGTCTAATAAAAATGGATTAAAGCAACAACAGTCGCCCCACCTTTGACTCATCTGCGCCACGATAAGATGACATCTGTTTGCTGTTTCTAATATGCAACAACAGTTCTTTCACAGAGTTTTTCACACGAACGCCTTGGAAAGGTCCTCTCTGTTGTTTTCCTCCCCCCATGTGTTGTTCCACTGTGGAGATGCAAGCACAAAATAAAACTAAAACACTGACACAATCCATAAATTCGAAGTTTCAGCTTTGCTAAAAAAAAAAAAAAAATTTCAGAAGATTATCGATACAGAATTCTCTCAGCCAAAAATTGTGTCTACTCTTTTGACTAATAAAGCAGAATACACAAAAACAAGTAATTACCAGCATTCCAGAGGTACAAGAGATATCTGACAACTTCAAGCCCACAAATACATAGAACTCGCCTTCCATTCCTCTCTCTCTCCACCAGATTTGTTAGTGGGGTGGGGGAATCCTCAGCCACATATGATTAGCAATAGTATAAGATTGTGAAGGAATTTTCAGAGCTACTTGCACCTGTTGCCTCCATAATGAAATTGATTGTCCAAAATAAGAAAAAAGTATCAATCCGAACGACGTACTGCAAATATTACACTCATTGTAAAATGTCATAATCTCTTTGAATATGTTCAGATTTGAAGGTCAAAAACCAGAAGTGAAATGAGGAAGCAATGATACAAGAGAGTCCAACAGAGAAGTTGTGACTTCATTTTAAAAAGTACACAAACCTCAAACCTGCATACTAGGAGTATCACTATTCAAGCAATATTAAATGATGTTAATACTATGGTCAAACCCTAGTTACCCTGAAACTGGAATTTCTTCTAGAGAGAAAAGGTCCCTACTTAAGGGCCAATTTACTTTACAGATTTTAGCAAGTTACCCCTAAATATTTCTAGTTCATCAAAATGAAGAACTAACTCTGGAAATTTAATTTAAGACAACTAAAGCTAATTTTATGAGGAACACCATTTCCCTGAAAAATGTTAAATCTAGTAAAATAACATACATTTATATATTAATAGTTTTAAACAAATACATGAATTAATGAAATTTAAAATACATGATAATAGCAGCCTCCTATGGCAAAATGCCCAATTGTTTAAGCTAGTAAATTAAATCTACCTTTTAAACATATACAGCTATCCTACCTCTCCTATTTAAATATTCTACTCAAGAAGATTAATTCCAAAATGAAAAACAAAATGACAAAATGCTTCAAATAAAGAAAATATAACTTTACTTTTGAAAGTAAACCATGAACTATTTTTAAAAGACTTGAAGACTATTGCTTGTAATAAGATATGCATAATACATTTCAGCTGCAAGTACCCCTACTTTGGGGTCTGAAACAAAGGATAATATTGTTCAAATAACTAAAGCTATCCATCCTTACTATATACTAAGTATAAATTTGGAGAAAGCACATGCGATGTTGGCTCCAGAGAATAGGATGCACAAAACAGAGGTAAACCATTTTAGTGGACTGAAAATTTGCTTTCCGTCTTCACACAATTATAAAAAATTACAAAGCCTAACACAAAACCATCGCATATTAAGAAGAAAAAAAAAGAACTGGCTTTTATTCCCCACTTTTCACTACCCAAAGGAGTATCAAAGCAGCGTACAATCACCTTCCCATCCTCTCCCCACAACAGACACCCCGTGAGGGAGGTGGCTTTGAAGAACTGCTGTGAGAACAGCTTCGACAGGATTGTGACTGCTCCAATATCACCCAGCTGGCTGCATATGTAGGAGTGGGGAATCAAACCTGGCTCTCCAGATTAGAAACCACCACTTTTAACCACTATATCAAAGATAGCTCTTAATATTAATATTCATCAGTTATCTTAAGGATTTACAACCAGGGAAGTTTCAGATTACGAAAACGGTGGTGGAAGGAGCTCTATTCACAAGACTCCCAGTATCACACACCGCCAAGCACTCAGGCTCACTCTGAACATGCACTTGCTATGCTGATAGAGACTACTGAGCATAGAGCTCTCCTCTTGCACCTGAATACACACCCAAAGTACAATTCACATTATGCAATCATTTTCCCAGAATTTGTTGGCAGAGTTAAACGGGGGCAACACAAGCATCCCACCATTTCCGAAGCAGCAGAACTTTTCACACAAGAAAGCATAATACTGAAAGAGACCCCAGCCCACAACTGAAAAGCACAGAATTAGAACAGGTGCTTTACCCATATGTGGCAGGCAGCATCAGACACCAGAAAGTCCAGCCAGGAAGCCAGCAAAACATATTATTCTTAAGTACCATTGATTGATTTATAGATGTAATAACAGCAATTGTGTATTTGGGGCATGGTACTAAATTCATATCTAAGCCACTCCTTTTAACAATGCTGATGTCAAAGCTACCTTGTGATCAGCACAGGCATCTGGGAAGCTTCCTGGAAAATATCAACGTAGATAAATCAACTGGTGAAGCAAAAATCCTCTCCTTTACTTGAAGCCAAAAGCAGCCTGATCCTCAACAGCATCTAGCTGCATCTTAACATTTTGTGGAGGTACAAGCATGTAAGACAGGCTGATATGGAAATGCGGCGGAAGTATTCAAGTGTTTTAAAGCACAGTGCTCCGCATTGAGAACGCACATTCTGAAGGCTTCCTTTCAAAAGTTCAATTTACGATGACATTAACCACGCCGTGTGAACAGAGTTAGACATCTTCCTAGACCAAAGTTTTACTCGCCAATAAGTTCTATATTTGAACGCGCACACGCACGAATTCTTGCACTAGAGCAAAGTTCGTGTCCTGCGAGCCCTTTTGGACCAACAAAGTTTAATTCTAGGTATTCAAATACGCTCCTTCAGGCCAACCGGGCTACCCACCTGAACAAATTCTTGCAAGCAAGAGGTTAATACTAGCAGCCTGTAACGACGCACCCTAAAAGCAAACAAGAGCCGCACGCGATCCAGAATAAACGTCCGTGGATTGGGGCCCACACCTCAGGATCCCACCCACCATTCCTCCGCCATGGCCAGCGGCGGCCCCTTCGCTACACATCCGGCGTGGCCAACTGGGAAGCGGCCGGCCGGCCGGTCGCCCGCCCGCCCAGGGTCCCTCGACAGCCACCCCGCGCTCGCCAAAGGAAACGCCGCCCGTACCTTCCCCGCCCGAGCGCGCGCCGCTCCTGGAGTACCGCCTCTTGGCGCCATCAGAGCCGCTCCGCCGCCGGCTGCTGCTGCTGCTGGAGCAGATGCCGCCGCTGCCCAAGAACTCCGCCTCGGAGCCCGGCGATTCCGGAGCGGAGTGACTCGGCGAGCAGCTGCTCTCGCTGGAGTTGGGGGACGCCCCGTAGAAAAACGCCAGGTTGAGAGGGCTGCCCACGGAGCCGCCGTCGCTGTCCAGCAGCCCGTCCCGGCTGCTGTCCACAATCATGGCTGCTCTCGCGCAAGGGCTAGCAGGGCAGGCGCCGACACCGAGGCTAGGGCTGGCCGGGCCGCCGCAGCGAGGAGGAGGAGGGGAAAAGGGGGCCGAGGAGTAGGAGGCGGAGGCAGCCGCGGCGGTTCTTATAGGGGCTCCACGCCCGGAAGGAGGAGGAGGAGGAGGAGAGGAGGCCGCCGCGAGGGCAGGTCTTCGCCCGCCAGCCGAGTGGGGCGCGGCGGAAGGCGCGGTCTCGAAGCGGCGCTTCCAGTAAGCGCTCCACCCTCTTCGGCTCGCTCGTGACTCGTCTCCCTGACAGCCTGGCCTAATAACTAGCCTTGACCCGGGACCAACCCGCCCTCGCGTGCGCAGGGGCGCCAGGTGGCTGCAAGCAAGACGGCACTCATTGCTAGCTGTAGGCGGCGGCGGGAGGAGGACTCGCCTCCCTCTCAAACAGACTCAGGCTGCAACGTCGAGCAGGGACTCTGGTCCCCCCTGATTTAGCGGAGCACGCTGTGCCCGCCTTCTGCTGAGGAGAAAAGATGCACCAGACAATTCCGTTGGCGTTTTTTATTTTAAAAAGTTAACTGGGTTGCCCTGCCTCAACATGCCAACGTGGTAAATTATTATTATTTTGTGATGAAGCGCTGGTTGAAAACAGGCTTGTGGCTCAGACAGCCAAGCAACCCACTGAAGGAGAGTGGCGGGCAAGAAAATTAGCTTGAATCTGTGGGTTGAGTTACTGCCGAAACTTGCCAGGCTTAACCTCAGCTGCAGATCTCAACCAAAAACTACATAATAGTACCACTGTTAAATCCGTGGGTTTGAAGGAAGCCCAGACCGCTGGGACTTCAATCAGCTTTTTATTAAGATCTCAGCATGGTGATACAAGAGGCAAAACTGAACTGAGAAACTCTGGGGAAACCCCAGCTTATATACAATTAAAGACCATTGATCTTCCTGCCAGTGTATGCCATTAGCCAATTATGGTTTAAACTGACCGGATCCCGAGGCCGGGATCTAGCAGTGCATTGGTCAATTTCATTGCCTGCTCCAATGGTAGGATCCTTCACAGCAGTGGTCCCCAACCCCTGGTCCGGGGACCGGTACCGGGCCATAGCTCCTCCTCATCCTCCTCCCTGGCTGCTGCCTCAGGGGCTGCCCTGCTACTCTGCTGCCGGCTCACCATTGGTGCTCTCTGGTGGCCGCCATGGCTGTGGCTCCCCCTCGGTGTGGCACTAAACAGCTGCTGCTGGCAGCGCCCCCCACTGGGCGGCGGGATGTCAGGGGCGCCAGCGGGAAAAAGTGAAATGGGCTCAGGCGACGGCGACATCCTTCAGCAAAAGACTACCCCCAGGCCTCGGTAAAATTGTCAAGTGTTGACCGGTCCCCGGTGATAAAAAGGTTGGGGACCACTGCTTCACAGAACCACATACATAACAACCACAGCCATGAGTGCCTTTCTCTAACTAGTGATCAACTTCAAACAGCGTAAAGCAAGTGATTAGAGGAAGCATTTCCAGGTCAGATGATGTGATTTCCAAGAAAAGGTCTGGTTATAGTCTTTAAACAGGGACTGCATTAGCAGCTTTTGTGAAAAGGGCAACATGATTGATGGAGGAAGTTCAGAAGGATTTTTGTTACTGTTTTATTGACACATTTATACTTCTTAAATATATAAAACCAGCAGGCTAAACTTTACTTGGCCCCTCAGAGTATGCATCTATTGGAAATTTTTCAGCTCATCTGAGTTCCTGTAAGGTAGCCGATACCAGACATCAAAGTTTTTTTTTTTCCAAACTGCCTTTGTATTCTGTTTTAGTAACTGGTTACTAATGGATTCTTTTTCTTCATTTCAAACAGGGTTTATTTACCTGTTTAGACAAACATGGTTTGACTACAGTTGACAAAAACTGCTTTCATTCCTGTTGTCACGTCTTCTTTGCCCTTCTGAATTGCTGTGCTGTGTTGTAAAATGTAGCACTTCCCAGCAGTTAACGGTTTTAACTGCTGTAACGCTATAGAGCTACAGTTAGAATGTTTAAAACCTCCTGGGAAAATTGCATGGTGAAAAAGGGCAGGCGGAGGAAAGTGCCAATGTTTGAAATGGCCAGAGTGCTTACAAGAGGACTCACTGATGAAAGGAATGTATAAAACTCCCATGTCTGTATTGCTTTACTTGAAACTGGACCAACAACAAATAACATCTGGTTTAGAATGGTAATGTGCCCCCCATTCTATGTGCCCCCCATTGTCTAGCAAACAATCAATTTTCTACAGTCAGGCTCTATGCTACAGCCACATCTGTTCCAATTCTACAAACAGATTCTCACCTGAAGGATCAATAACAAACCTTTTTGGAACTAAAATATGCACCTGATGCAGTCCAATAACAGATTAGCAAAACTGGAATGGTTCCCAGAATTCAGTGAGAAAATTTATTGCAGGACAGGCCCAGAGAGACAATAAAAGAACTGCAGAAGACAGCCAGAGGATCAGGACCAGCTGTGTTGGGTGGAGAATTCTGTTCCTGCTGGCTTGTCTTGTTAGCTTTTCATACAGTCCAGTGTAATCCATCCCAACCAAGATCTACGTGCATTGGGGGCAATCTCCCTGAGGCAAGCAGATCCTGGGTTTGGCTCCTTCTGCAGCATGGTTTAAACCAGACTGCAGAAGAAGCCAAGCTAGCCCCAGGATTGGAATGGATTTTTTAAAAAATCTGGTATTTTTCTTCTTTGGTTTATTGGACCCCCCCCCCCATGGGATTTTCAAATAATCCCAGATCCAAATACCATACCAGTATTGGGATCTTGGGTTTTGTTTTTTTAAAATAAATTTAAACCAAAAAATATTGATTAAAAAAAAATCATTCCTTTACTTTCTACTGCGGGCTTTCTCAATTCTGCGGTTTCTTGACAGCCCTGGAAGGGTTTCCTGAATGGGTGGGACTTAATTAATGTGTATATATATATTATAATTTATTAAACATTTATTAGGTATACTAGCTTCAAAGCCTGTTCCTAAGAACGGGCCTTGAAAGGGCCCCTGGCCAGGCAGCTTAAGGTGACTTTGGGCTCGCAGCTTGATCAAGTGGGGCGGGCAGGGGTTGGCCAGCTCTTTAACAGGCCCGGGACAGAGCTCCTTAGCAGGCTAGTCAGTAGGCCAGGAGGCTGTTGTTAGCAGGCCCTGTTTAGCAGGCCAAGAGGCCCTCGTTAGCAGGCCCTCCACCACGACCCTTTGCCCAGGGCCCTCTCCCCTTACCTGCTGCTTGCTCCAGGCACTGAGGTGTCTGAGAGCAAAGAGGCTAGAGTCCAGGGACAGAGGGTGGGAGCTGCAAGGGCAGGTCCAATCAGGGCAAAGCTGGCTGCACTCTGATTGGCCCTATTCTAGCTTGGACAGCCAGACACGTTCTACCCCCTAGGCTATTTCACAAATATATAGAGGAACCATGGATGATGACCATATCTGGTCATGTTAATCTCTTCCCTCCCTAAAAATGGCCAATGACAAGCCAGGAGGGTATGGGAAAGGGAGGCTCAAGAATCACAAAACTGAGAAACCTATAAGAAAACAATTTACCAGGACAGTAAATTAGGGTGCTCAAAGTACCTGTTTTATTGCAAAGGAGCTTCAGAAGCAGCCTACAATGGGAGATTGCGGAGTTACAAGTTATTACAACACTCAGCACACTGGAACAGAGATAGTGATTTCTTCACCCACTACACTGCCATTCAGTTTCTACATCTGTTGAAAACTCCTTTATTACACCATATGCTAATTTGCTGCTATTCACAGGTCTTACAAATTGTCTTCATCCAGTCTTAGCTAAATTTACAGTTAAGTTACTTATACATCTTGACTTTAATTGGCCCTGTCTGGCAACACCCTCCGTATCTTTTACCTATATGTAATGCTTGGTGACTTCTGTTTCAACCGAAGAATTGTGTGTAAAACTTTGCTGGTCTTAAAAGTGCTACAGGGCTCAAACTTTGTGACAATACCTTTGGGATGATTTCAGCTGCTAAATTTCTGTCTTTTCCACTTTTTGTCTCTTTTGAACTTGCACGAGCTACAATTGTGCATGGTACTGTTTACCCCTGAATGGAAATGGAAATAAAGATGCATAGCTATAGTAACAGGTCAGTGATGAGACTGGTATTAGAATTCCCATGCTGTAATTGTATATATACATCTGCTAGTGTATTCATTTTCTTTTGCCGTTTTACTTGGTAAACCTAAACTCTAACAACCATGAGATCTGGTGAGCCACATCTCCATTTCCAGGACCTGATAAACTAGATTTGTTTTTCCCCCCTCCATAGGGGAGAAAAAAACCCTTTAAACATTATTCCTAATTATCAAAATCCACAGTTGATTATGCTTTTTTGAATCGTAGTCTTAACATGTGAGTTGAGTGGGAGGAATTATGAGACAGAGAAATTTAAAGTAGCTGATTCAATCCTAGACTGAAAAGGCAGAGGCAGGTCTGGCAGCAGTTTTGAAAGATACTAGAGTCATCATTTCATAAGATACCAAATAACCATATTCTATTGCAGAACACAACTACTGGCTGGTGAGCTTGGCTGGGAAAATTAAATACTTCATTCAGTGAGAAAAGGTACAGAAGAGGAAAGGATTACATCCCCTTGCCCACATACTGTTTCTGTAAATTACACATTCCTTTCACCTTGTGATTTATCTGTGAACAAGTGGGTTTGTGCATAATCAGCTCTTCCCCAAGGTTTCTGTTAGATAAGATTACTCTCTCATTGCTCCTCTGTGCACATGTGGGGAGATATTCCATTGTTAGAAGGTGTATTGGGCATCTCAAAGGAATGTGTTTGGAGCATTTCTGTTTTCTGTATTTGGACAAAGAAAGGACAAACAGCATATGCCTGAAAATGTCTCTTCCCAAATAACGTGCTGTTAACCCTAACACCAACATGTTGATTCGTTGCAACGGAGAGACCCATCCAGCTGGCAGGTGGTGTATGAGCTGGCGATTCATTGTTGCCATGCTCCGCTGAGTGAAAAAAAAATCCCCCCCCTGCACGGGTGCGATTTTCGGCCAAAAATAAAGGGAACTTGCAAACGGGGCTGTGTTGTGCTTGGTGACTTAAAGCAGCTCTGTGGAGGGACTGCAGCCGGAGAAGCCTCGCTGGGTGAATGAAGGCTCGCCGGTTCGTTGCTCTCCGCTCGCTCTGAGAAAAAAAAATGGCGATCGCTTCGCCGGAAGATCAGAGGAGAGAGCCAGGGGGAGGGACTTTGCTGAAACCGCAACAATGGAAACGCACAGGTCTTTTTCGGAACTGTTGCAGATTGCTTGCAAGAGTAGCGCTTTTCGGAGGGTGAATCCACTTTTGGGGATTTCCCTTTAAGCGCTACAACGAAGCACTTTTTGCTGATCGTTTTCAGGAGTGTGGCAGATTGTGTGCGACGTCATGCATAACTGCAAATTAGTAGCGTTTACAATTTGCCACACTCCTGCTACATTTTACTTGTGCGGAATGGGCCTTGGTTCATTTCATTTATCAAATGGTAGATGAACCCACAAGAGGTTCAGCCATACTGGACTTAATACTTCCCTCCTTCAAGCCAGGGACCCCAAGCAAAAGTTGATCTGAAGACTTTAGTGGTCTTGAGGGGGTTATTAAGGAAAAGGCAATCTGTTTATGGCTTTAAAGATTACCACCAGCACTTTGAACCTGATTCAGTCTCCAATCTGGAGCCAATGCAGCTGGGTGAGCACTGGTGTTATATGTCCTCAGTCATGTAACTTTCTGACCTGCCTGGCTGACAATTTCATTTATCAAATGGTAGATGAACCCACAAGAGGTTCAGCCATACTGGACTTAATACTGACCAACAGGCAAGAGTTGGTGGATGAGGTGAAGGAGGTGGGGACCCTAGGGGGAAGTGACCATGTCCTCATAGAATTCCTTTTGAGATGGGGAGCCAAGGAAGCTTGTAGCCAGACACGGATGTTGGATTTTCATAGGGCAAACTTTAATAAACTCAGAGACATGATGAGTGTCATACCATGGATGAGAATGCTGGAAGGGAAGGGAGCATGTGAAGGGTGGGCGCTACTCAAACAAGAGCTATTGCATGCTCAATCAATGACTATCCCAGAAAGAAGAAAACACTGCAGGAGCTCTAAGAAGCCTATTTGTATGAACAGAGAACTTCAAGAAGAACTAAGAAAGAAAAGGGAGATGTTCAGGAAATAGAGGGAAGGACAGAGCTCTAAAGAAGAGTATCTACAGGTTACTAGGCACTGTAGATCAATCATCAGAAAGGCCAAAGCTGAGAGTGAGCTAAGATTGGCCAGGGAAGCCCACTGTAACAAGAAAAGATTTTTCAGTTATGTGAGGAGCAAACGTAAAGTAAAGGAGGCAATAGGCCCACTGTTGGGTGCGGATGGACAAACTCTAACGGAGGATGCAGAGAAAGCAGAAAGGCTCAGCGCCTATTTTACATCGGTTTTTTCCCACAGGTCAAAGGGTTTAGGCACATCTAGAGATGGCAGTAGCCAAGAGATAGTGTCTGGGTGGCAGGTTGACATGGACAGAGAGGTTGTTGAGAGGCATTTAGCTACACTGGATGAGTTCAAATCCCCTGGACCGGATGAAATGCACCCGAGAGTGCTCAAAGAACTTTCCGGAGAACTTGCAGAACCCTTGTCCATCATCTTCGGGACCTCTTTAAGGACTGGAGATGTCCCGGAAGACTGGAAGAGAGCAAATGTTATTCCGATCTTCAAGAAAGGGAGGAAGGATGACCCGGGAAACTACAGACCAGTGAGTCTGACCTCTGTTGTGGGGAAGATAATGGAGCAGATATTAAAGGGAGCGATCTGCAAACATCTGGAGGACAATTTGGTGATCCAAGGAAGTCAGCATGGATTTGTCTCCAACAGGTCCTGTCAGACCAACCTGGTTTCCTTTTTTGACCAAGTAACAGGTTTGCTGGATCGGGGAAATTCGGTTGATGTCGTTTACTTGGATTTTAGTAAAGCTTTTGATAAGGTTCCCCATGATGTTCTGATGGATAAATTGAAGGACTGCAATCTGGATTTTCAGATAGTTAGGTGGGTAGGAAATTGGTTAGAGAACCGCACTCAAAGAGTTGTTGTCAATGGTGTTTCATCAGACTGGAGGGAGGTGAGTAGCGGGGTACCTCAGGGCTCGGTGCTCGGTCCGGTACTTTTAAACATATTTATTAATGATCTAGATGAGGGGGTGGAAGGACTACTCATCAAGTTTGCAGATGACACCAAATTGGGAGGACTGGCAAATACTCCAGAAGATAGAGACAGAGTTTAACGAGATCTGAACACAATGGAAAAATGGGCAAATGAGAACAAAATGCAATATAATAAAGATAAGTGTAAAGTTCTGCATCTGGGTCAGAAAAATGAAAAGCATGCCTACTGGATGGGGGATACGCTTCTAGGTAACACTGTGTGTGAACGAGACCTTGGGGTACTTGTGGATTGTAAACTAAATATGAGCAGGCAGTGTGATGCAGCGGTAAAAAAGGCGAATGCCATTTTGGGCTGTATCAACAGGGGCATCACATCAAAATCACATGATGTCATAGTCCCATTGTATACGGCACTGGTCAGACCACACCTGGAGGACTGTGTACAGTTCTGAGGCCTCACTTCAAGGACGTAGATAAAATTGAAAGGGTACAGAGGAGAGTGACGAGGATGATCTGGGGCCAAGGGACAAAACCCTATGAAGATAGGTTGAGGGACTTGGGAATGTTCAACCTGGAGAAAAGGAGGTTGAGAGGGGATATGATAGCTGTCTTTAAGTATTTGAAAGGTTGTCATTTGGAGGAGGGCTCCCATGGGCTCCAGAGGAAAGGACACGCATTAATGGGTTTAAACTATACAATGATATAGGCTAGATATCAGTAAAAAAAAATTTCACAGTCAGAGTAGTTCAGCAGTGGAATAGGCTGTCTAAGGAGGTGGTGAGCTCCCCCTCACTGGCAGTCTTCAAGCAAAGGTTGGATACACACTTTTCTTGGATGCTTTAGGATGCTTTGGGCTGATCCTGCGTTGAGCAGGGGGTTGGACTAGATGGCCTGTATGGCCCCTTCCAACTCTATGATTCTGTGATTCTATGATTCTATGTACTCTCCACTCAGTCCCTGCCAGGACTCATGCCGCTGCATTTTGAACCGGTTGAAGTTTCCATGCAGAATTATCCAACCTGACTGCAATGCAGGAGCAGAATGGGAGCTAAATAAACTTGCTGATAAGACTCTTTTATCAACACCATGCAGGAAGCGGGTCACATGAACATTCCCAAAGCCACTAGCTACGATGAGCAAACATTGTGTTATCTACACAAATATTTGCTGTGCCAATGTAATTGCCATTGATGTCAATGTTCCTTTGTCAAACTAGCACAAACAAAACATTTCCCTTGAAATTTTGGGGCCAATTTACACAAAGGCAGCTGCCATGCATTTATTACTAGAGAATGGCTTCAGCGCCAAGTCATAATTAAGGCGATATTGTAATCATTTTCGGCTTTTTAAAGGACCACAATATTTGCTAGTTAAAAGCCCAAGGATTATTTTCATTTTTAGGAACTTAAAGGCTGACGTCAAGTGTCAGAAGCGTCAGAAGCATCAGACAGCACTCTCCTTAAAAAAATATTTTTGGATTTTACCAGCCTTGATTTGAAAGGCAGATCTGTAACTACATGGGTGGCATTTCTTGAGGACAGGACAGACTCTTCCATGGAAATGGGGGAATTGTGGGAAGACGGCTGCCAGCTTGTGACATCCAGGCTGAGTTTCTCGTCTATGTGAATACTTAAGGCCTGGGTGTGACTGAGGGTATGAGTCAAAGAGCTCTTGGCCTTAGACTGAAGCGCACAGCCAAGAACCAACAGAAAGATCTCCTGGTGGAGCATGGGGTTCCATTCGTTCTGTGTTTAAAAGCCTCCTCCCACACACAGACTGTTACTTTGTTTTTGCATTGTTGAACTACAGTCCTGAGCAGCACAGGCCCCCATCTGGGGAGAAAGACTGGTAATAAATGAATTAATAAGAACACTGGAACAGCTGCATACAAGGTTTCCTGGAAGGCTTTCATATAAACCCTTGAAACTACTGATAATATAGATAGCTATAAATGGTGAACCCTGGGCTACATCTGTGCACCAACTGTGAAACGGCAATAAAGTTTTAAAACCCTAAAATAAATAACTCTAGCCTGAAGACATCACCAGCTCCCCCCAAGCATACTGTCTACTGAACACACACATACCACTATGTTTGCCTGAGGTCACCTGTCCAGGCAGCCAAAACTTGCAACATCACTCCTAACCCAGTGGTTCTCAACCTGGGGGTTGGGAACCCTTTTGGGGGTTAAACAACCTTTTCACAGGGGTCGCAGCAGTGTGAGCAGCTTGGGGGGGGGGTGCCACCACTGTTGCCGCAAGATAGCATGGAGGGACAAGAGGCAGAACTGAACTGAGAAACCCCGGAAAAAAACCCAATTTATATACAGTTATGAACAATGGATCTTCACGCCATTGGTCAGTTTCAGTTTAATTTCTGTGAAAGAACTCTTGCATAATGGTTGGGGGTCACCGCAACATGAGGAACTGTATTAAAAGGTTGCGGCATTAGGAAGGTTGAGAACCACTGCTCTAATCGATTCCCAGCATCTTCATGCCAGCAATGGGCTTCTTTGTGGACAACAGAAAGAAATCAAATCAATGACATAAGCAGCTCATGATAGGAAAGATCTCTGCTTGAAACCCTGGAGAGCCACTATCAGTCTGAGTAGGACTGGTGGTCTGATTTAATATAAGACAGCTTCAAGTGTTCATGGCAGAACATACATGAATACTTGAAGCCGACTTATATTGAGAGCTGGTATAGTGTGAGTGTACAAGGAGAACCTTAGTTTCCTTATGGAACCACACTATACCAGATCTCAATATTTCATTACTTAGCTTTTTAATAAGTATAATATTATATAAACATAAACAATACATAATAATTTTTGAAATATAAAATTAATAATTGAATTTTGCCAGAGCTTGCCTTACCTTTACAGTGCCTGTACTGGAAGACGTAGAATAACAGCAGGTGAGAAGAGTTCTAATCAAGTACAACATGTTTGAAAGCCTATATGAAGGGGGATCTCTGGACACTGAGAAACATTCCGTGTGGGCCAAGAATGACTAGCTTCTCTAGAAGAAGAAGAAGAAGAGTTGGTTCTTATATGCCGCTTTTCCCTACCCGAAGGAGGCTCAAAGCGGCTTACAGTCGCCTTCCCATTCCTCTCTACTGTTCTAAGACTCTGGGAAGTGTTGAGGGCTCCAAGGTGTAGAGGAGAGGCTGACAGCCTCAGAACAGGGCCAGTCGGGTTGTTAGAACAGGGCCATAACTGGCAGCCGAAAACTGGATCCTGCAGGGAGAGTTCTCCTTGTTGGATCGGCTAAATTGTTTAAAAAATCCCGCACAATTTCATATGCTTAAAAAAGGGAAAAGTAAGAGGAGAGGATGGTGGAAAGTGAATTTGTGGAGACAGAGGATGATGAGGCCACTCCTCCAAGTGACAAGAAAAGTGGGAACAAGCCAAGATAATCATTCTGCTATTGAATTACCTTCAATTTGGGATTGAAGAAACGGGGGAGGGATGGCAACAAAATTAGTTTCATAAAACCCAAGAAGTAGTGACAGGAAAGTGAATGGAGCATTGAAAGGAGGAATGCAGAAAGAAAAATAAAACCAGATGTAGGTGTTTGGTGAAAGTGAAAGGAAATGCAGAAGGGGGGAGACTGCGACAGACACTTACGGCAACAGTGCAGGAAAACAATAGTGCATAAAAGGCCTACAAAAATGTATACCAAACTTTGTACCCACTGGCCACACAGGCTTTGTACTAAAGAGGGTTTTGAAAGATAATATGCAATTCATAATAGATGCAAACAAATTTGTGAATAAGAAAATAATTTTAAAAAATTAATTTTTCAGTGCAGAGAAAGCATTCAGCTAACATGGCCATTCATATTGAAAATAGAATGTGAGCTGTGGACTTGAATTTTGGAAATGGATGTATACAGATCAAGGGAAGTCATGTTAGTGCTTCATTAGCAATCCCCTGGCTTTAGGCAAAATTCTAGTTTAACCACAGAGTTTTGTCCATATGCTAGGAAGGGACATCAGCATATCAGGACACTGCTGATTCCTACTCATTTTGGCGTCATTTACCCCTGGCCAGCCAGCTGAGTGGCAGTGGGGATTGCCTACTAGGGGAGTGGAGGACCCTTTGCCCCTAGTGGAGGCCTGCTAAAATTACTGGACAAGACCAGTCCTCTGGTGGTATTAATTTGCCAGTTTCAGTCCAATAGTTTTTTCTTCTGGCTGGACCACTGAGAATGATCATGTGGGGCTATCCAGAGAGCCAGAGTGGGGGGAGGGAAAGCAGAGGTCCCCCCCCCGCACTCACTAACCTGCCCACCCACCTCCATAGAGGGAGCGAGCAACAGCCAGGTCAGAAGCTGCACCAGGCCTAGTAATACAAGATGCCTCTTTCTCAATGTGCAGCAGCTCAGAGGAGCCGTTGTCTAAAAATGCACAGACCACATGTCAGTTTGTGAGGATTTAAACCTCCACTCCATTTTTTGAAGGTTTCAGATTTTGTTTTTTGCAAACCTGAGGGAGGGGTCCCTCAAATCCCTGCCAATGTGGCTCCACAGACTTAAATATCTGCAGATTGGGGCACTCTTGACTATTAGGATATATGGTTTGCACACCACTTTTCTAAGAGATGAGAGGTGTCATGGAGTAGCAATTATTTGGGGTAATTTTCTTTGGATGGTTGTAGCATCATTGTAAAATTTACTTTATTTAGACTATACATGTAGAGCACAGACAGAGGCAATGAGGCCCTCTTACAGTCAGCATATTCCCTACTCCTTACCAGTTCCCTAAAGAGACATCCTGTCCTTCTGCTCTGTCACTAACTAGCTAGGTATTCTAGTGCTAGTCACACACACTAAAACAAGGATCCTCAACCTTTTTGACCCTATAGGCACCACTGGAATCCTCAGAAAGGGTGATGCATGAGCCCACAAAATGGCTGCTACAGGAGGTGGAGCAACATGCACAGAGGAAGTTCAAGTGCAGGGGAGAGGGGGTAATTTAAATAATACCCTGGGAAAGAAAAGTGAGAGAGAATAATAGTAACACTGTGATGTTAGCAGTCACAGAAACCATGTTATTTTCATTTGCTAATCCAAACAGATCTCCAGGGGCCAATCTGGTTCATTCTGCATCGAAAGGAGGTACACACAGCCTTTCCACGCAGATACACATCTGCTCCCTCTCTCCAGTTAGGTAGAAAGCTGTCCTCTTCCCGCACTGATGGGCACTGGAACAAAGCTGTTCTTGACACTCAAGTAAGTTCCATCTACTATCACTGACACATGACAGATCACTGAACCATAGTGACATGAGGCCAAGCATCTGAGACAGAGTCACTGGCTAATGACAAGTTCACTACAAAATCATAACCACCTGTTTTTAAAAATGATGTCAGTATGCCAATGCAGGGCACATCATAAAGACTCCATTTTGAAGCTCAGAGATTCTTCAGAAGGGCATCAGGCATTCCTCAGTAAAAAGACCTTCCAAAAGGCCATTGGTTGGGAGACTGTTTGTCCTCCAGAAGTCCCAACCCCAAGATTTAGAGAGCAAGATCTAGTCTTGTAAGGGCATAACTGCGTGGTATGTTGGACATTTTGTCAGAACTCCCAGTTTCCTTTTAAAAATCTCTTTCAAGGTGTACAGGGCCCAAATTTGGACAGGTACTTTAGTATGAGTTTTTAAGCCTTCCTCCTGTGCTATTTTCTACTCTAGAGCACCTGACACAGAACTTCCAGTATATTATCTAGTGAGTCATTTAGAGGGTTGGCCTAGTGGTGACCTTTATTTCCTTGTGCTGCTAAAGGCAGAAAAGTTGCATATTCACCTAAAACACTCAGTCTGCATGCCTGCCATTCCTGACCAACACCCATCTTTAAACCGCCCGTGACGCCGCGGGCGCCACGGACTAAATAAATGGTTAAGGGGCCTTGAGGTGGGCTTTGTCCGTGATGAGGAAGGGTCCGGATTGGACCCTTCCTCACGACAGACAATCGGAGGGACCAATCGGCAGGCGCTTTGCGCCTGCCGATTGGTCCCTCCGATTCCCAGCCCCAGCAACTGCGAGCCGCGCGCAGCTGACGCCGCGTCAGGCCGCAGCCCGAGGGAGCCCCCGGCAGTCGCGCGAAGCGCGGCTGCCGGGGGCTCCCTGCCTGGCGGCCTGGCGCGGCGAGAGGCGCGAAGCCGAAAGAAGGCCGCCGCCACCGCCCAAGCCAGCCACCGCTGCAACACCGACGCCGAGGAAAGACACCCACCCACAGTAAGTGCCTAGCGCCCGCTGCATTTAGCTGCAGCGGGCTTGATTACTAGTCTATAAATAATGACAAGACCTTACACTTCTGGTCATACAACACAACTGATAGCACATTTGTGCCACAGAAGCAAAACAGGAGAGGGAAGGCTAAGGTTGCCTGTTCCAGTTGGGAAACTCCTGATTTGGGGATGGAGGACCCCAGTGGGGTACAATGCCATGGAGTCCACTATTCAAATCAACCATTTTCTCCAGGGAAACTGATCTCTGTAATCTGGAGATGAGCCGTAATGCCGGAGGATCCCTGGGTCCCATCTGGAGGCTGGCATCCCTAGTAGCCATCTATTGTAGTAAAAAGAAACAGAAATCCAGAGGCGCCTTAAACACTAAGGCATTTATTCTGCGCTTTTGTGAGTCAGGAGTTCACTTCCCCAGATTCTCTGAAAAAGACAGCTCTGACTCATACAAACTCATGCTGGAAGAAACATTGATAGTCTTTAAAGCAGGATATAACTTACGTAAAGAGCAGATAATTCTCATGCAAGCAGAAAGGGCTCATTAACCACATATCACACGCAGAAGCACACCTTGTACTCTGTGTCAAAACAGTTATTAAGAACAGACAATAAGGAAGACTGTTGGTCTGGTTATTATTTTCAGTGACAAATTTGATCACTAACAGCCAATTAGGTGTAGAAGTTAGGAGGACCAGATTAGGACCAGAAGGATCAGTTGTAATTCTGGGAGAACTCTGGGCCTCACCTGGAGGTTAGTAATCCTATATACATCAGTGACACAATCTGACAGTTCAAAATAGCATGGACATAATAAACTATAAACAGCTGGGATTATCCCGCTCCCCCAGAGCCACTGTGGATGTACATGTGAGCACATGCTTTCCTTGGCTGCCATTCCTTGCTTCTCCGTGAAGATTTATGTTCTTTGGGGAGGGTGCATGGCTCAAAAAAATCTCCCTGGCTGGCAGAAGGTCCCAGGTTCAATCTCAAGCACCTCCAGTGGGGGGAAAAATCAGGAAGTTCTATAAAAGAGAAGTGACCTCAATGGACAAGTGTAATGCAGCTTCATACCTGTGCTCAGAGGGGACAACTGTATTACTAGTTCTCAAATATACTTTGTTAGAATAAAAGTAAGGCCCCAAAGAATAATCCCCAGAATCCTCTGCAACACATCAGTTACATGATGAGAGGCAAGTCCTGGCAGAAAAGGTTCCCTAAATGTGGAAAGCTTTTAAATCAATGTTGTAAAACCAAAAATATTCTTTTCAAAAGCAAAACCTTCTTTATTTCAGTTTCAGTCTTTGCATGCATAGTTCATTGTGCTGTTCTTCTCAACCACCCATTCTTTTCTATTACTAGTTTGTGACCCTGATGCAATGATAGTCATGCTTCAAAGGCCTTTCAAATCCATGATGTTTAAGTCAGTCGTGATTAACTTGTACTATTGATTTAATAAAATGAGGGAGAATAACTCCATCTGGGCTACTGCATGCAACCATGTATAAGGCAAGTCTGGTCAGTTATTTTTATACTAGGTTTTCAATAACTGGAGGGGCAACAGCCTTTCCACATACTTTTCAGATCTATCCCACACAAAATAATAAAGGTTGTCAAAATACCTGGTCCATCTCTCGGTCTGGTAGAACTCCTGATCATTTATTACAACATAAAATGCAGAAGTTCAACAGGTGAAACTTACCCCAGATGTTGAGAAAGGCTCTGGCTATCGAATTTCTACCTGCTCCCCCCACCCCCCCACTCCACTCCACTCCACTCCACTAAAACGGCAGCCACGTTTTAATGGATTCTTTATAAAAGTCATCAATCTACATCAACCACCGAGATTAGCATTTTAAAGCAATGAGCGCAAAAGACAGTATACCTTCATATCTGAGGAGGAAAGACAGCTCGGAGGAGATGAGCTCACAGTTGTTTCAAGTGGTTAATGATCCTCAGCAAGTCCGTGTATTTGATTTTAAACAACCCCCCCCCAAAAAAAAAAACACACACACATCCCTTTCCTCTGAGTTTTCAAATAATATCAACAGAGGCAGTGGCCAGGCATCTCTCCAACCCCTCCCCCTCTGCCTCGGAGGCTAAAAGCGAAAGTTTCACACAGGCGTTTCACATCTATGGTCTTTTTTATTTCAGAGTTTCGGATCTTGCTGTTTTTTGCAACAGCTCAAAGAGGGAGGAGTGAACGGGGAATGCTGTGACACGCGAGAGGAAGCCGGCGTGGACGGACGAGAGTTGCAGTTCGGACTTTTTCGGCACTGTGGAAATTCCCAGGCTGAATGAGCCATCACGGGGACGTTCCCCGCCCGCCGAGCGGCTGGAAAACCCGGACTGGCTCCCGGCCTCGGGAGAGCACGTTGAAGACTCCTATTGGGACCTCCGCAGTAGCTGGGTTCTTCTGGCGAAATGTATTTCCCTAGGGACGTTGTGGTTTTCAGAAATCTGCACATTGATAAAGAAAACTAAAGCCCTTTTGATTTTTTTCCCCAAAGGTAATTGCTAACTTTTCCACAGGAGCAAATAAATAGCAGCCAGGCTCTCTCTCATTCAGGGTTCCACCTTCGGATATGTTGCTAACGCTCACAAAAAGCTTTGTTTAAAACATGAAACCATAAATATAGGGGGGAAGGTTGTAGCAGAAAGCACATGATGTCCAGTGCTTATGCCTCTATTGCTAGCTTTGTGCTGAGTCAACTTATGGTGATTCTTCCTAGCTGCGAGAGTCAGGTGAGTAGCATGTTGATCTCAAGTGGCTGAACAAAGTTTTAGTCCAAGAGCAATACAGGTGTAGTCAAGGTGTGTGCTTCCTGAAAGCTCATATACCTTGAAAAAAAAACTTTGTTGGTCTTAAAGGTGACACTGAACTCAAACCTTGTTCTTCCAAGCTGTGTTTGTTAAAACTGAAGGTCATTCCTATTACAGTGACCAGGAGAAGCAGATGAGGCTTTTGCCTTCCGGAAATTCAGGCGCTGATTTTAAAACATACACTTGTGGAGGAAGGAGTCTGAATCTGCATTTTTGCAGAGATGTTTTAAAAAAATGACCCAGGTTCAGATTATTATCATTTTAAAAACACCTAATTTAACACCATTAGCAAAGTTAACACTGTTAGGAAATCAAACCAAGTCTAGTGTTCTTTCCCACAGGATTGGGATAAAATGCTGTGAAAATGCACCCATCTCCTTTAAAGGATTGTTCATATTAATAATGACCCTAGATAATACGACAAACATGAAGGGGAAAGCTCCAATATTATTTCTGCCAAGCTGCTACTTAGCTGGATTCAATGATGCGTGAATACAAGCAGTAGTATTAAATAGACTGCAATTGCCTGCAGTTACTTGCACAATGGCCCGTGTAAACAGGATTGCCAATTCTGGTCTGAGAAATTCCTGGAGATTTAGGGGTGGTACCTGGAAAAGGCAGAGTATGGGGAGGGAACTCAGCAAGGGTGTGTTGTTATAGACTCTACTCCAAACCCCAGAAGCCACCATTTACTTCAGGGCAACTGATCTAATGGGAGATCAATTCTAATTCCAGAGGAATTCCAGCCTGGCAAGATAGGTTTAGGGTTGAAGCCAGTCAGGAAACTCTCTAAAACAACTAACCAGACCTCCCTTCCTCTCTCCCCCAAGTTACCACTATCTCATCTTTCTAATTTTGACACGCATGGAGCACCCACAGATTCTTGTATTGTGAGAAAGGGAGAAAAGCATTTCTTCCTCTGCTTTCTCTATCCCATGCATAGGTAAAGGTATCCCCTGTGCAAGCACCGAGTCATGTCTGACCCTTGGGGTGACGCCCTCTAGTGTTTTCATGGCAGACTCAATACGGGGTGGTTTGCCAGTGCCTTCCCCAGTCATTACCGTTTACCCCCCAGCAAGCTGGGTACTCATTTTACCGACCTCAGAAGGATGGAAGGCTGAGTCAACCTTGAGCCGGCTGCTGGGATTGAACTCCCAGCCTTATGGGCAAAGCTTTCAGACGGCTGCCTTACCACTCTGCGCCACAAGAGGCCCTTTGCGCCACAAGAGGCTCTTGCATAATTTTGTAAATTCTATCACATCACCCCTCAGTTGTTTCCTCAAGCTAAACAACCCTAAATCTCTTAGTTGCTCTTTTCTGCACTGTTTCCAATGCTGACCAGAACTGTACACAGGGTTCCAAAGGAGGCCACACCATAGATTTATACAGGGACATTATTATTTGTTTTCAATTCAATCTCCTTCCTAATAATCCCCACAATAGCATCTGCCCTTTTTGTTACAATCACACACTGAGTTGACATCTTCAGTGAGTTCTCTGTCACCACTCCAAAATTTGTCACCTTGTCAGTTATCATCAGTTCAGAGCCCATCAACATAAATTTATAGTTGGGATTTTCAGCTCCAATATGCATTACTTTGTGCTTGCCCATGTTGAACCTCTTGGCTGTGTAGTTGCCCACTCTCCCAGCCTCAACATATCCCCACAGTCCTCCCTGGTTTTCAGTGCCCTGAACAACTAAAGTGTCATCCGCAAACATCACCACTTCACTCCTTCACTTCCAGCTCCAAATCATTAAGGACCAAGTTAAAAAGCACTGGACAGAGGTGCAAGTCCTGTAGCACCCCACTGCTTACCACCCCCCCCACTGTGAAAGCTCCCCATTTATACCCACTCTCTCCTGTTAATTAACCAGTTTCTAACCCACAAGAGGACTTGACTACTATGACTGCGGAATTTATTTAGGAGCCTTTGAGGAGCAACACTATCAAAAGCTTTCTGAAGGTATACATAAAGAATATTTACAGGGTCACTCCTGTCCACGTTTGTTCATCCCCTCAAAGAATGCTAAAAGGCTAGAGAGACAAGCTCTTCCCTTAAGAGCAGTGGTCCCCAACCTTTTTGAGGCTGGGGACCGGCAGGGCAACTGCCCGCCTGCGCATGCGCAATGCGCGGGCCTGATTCCCTCCCCCCCTCTCCCGCAGTAAGAAGCTTCCCTGGGCCGCAAGCTTGCGGCCTGGGAAGTATTTACTGCAGGGGGGGAGCGGGAAGAGGGAGCCGCAGCCAGGCGCCAAGGCCTTCACGGCCCGCCACCGGTCCGCAGCCCGCGGGTTGGGGACCACTGCTTTAGAGCCTCTTGTGGCGCAGAGTGGTAAGGCAGCAGACATGCAGTCTGAAAGCTTTGCCCATGAGGCTGGGAGTTCAATCCCAGCAGCCGGCTCAAGGTTGACTCAGCCTTCCATCCTTCCAAGGTCGGTAAAATGAGTACCCAGCTTGCTGGGGTGTAAATGGTAATGACTGGGGAAGGCACTGGCAAACCACCCCGTATTGAGTCTGCCATGAAAACACTAGAGGGCGTCACCCCAAGGTCAGACATGACCCAGTGCTTGCACAGGGGACACCTTTACCTTTACTGTTTTTTCCTCAGTATATTTTGCTCTCCTCTGGTCTAAATGACTGTAAATAAAGTATTTGTTTAACTAAATATTTCTCTTTTTTAAATTTCAAATCGCTGTGAATCTGGATCTGTACCTCATCCACAAAGATAATTAATACCCACATACTTTCAAACGCTCTGTTCTGCAGTTCGATTTCTCTGGAGGGACTCAGGCAAGTCCAAAAGTCCTAACACAGACACATGCTTGCCATATCAACTTGACAGAGCAGACAAGAACATTTAAACCTCTATGCCTGCGGCCACATCCATCTGCTCCAAACCTGCATTTACAGAATGTGTGCCAATGCCAACTGCCAGAGGCAGATGCATGAGCCTTTTCCCAGGACTTCCCTTCACACCTTACCTCAGTGTCACCTACAAAAAATGCTCTGGGCATGAAACAAACAAATGTGAACTTCTGCCCTGTCCTGGCTGAGTAAGCAGGAAAGATGCACAATTTGCTAGCCCGTCTGAACCATGATTGTTTTGAACTGTTCCCTGAAGCCAGGAAACACTGACTGGGTGAAATCTTCCTCAGGATATCATTATACCAATTGCTTTTGATTGTCTAATTTGTAGATGGCCTAGGAAATCAGTGCGCAAAATGGTGGTCATGATCATCAAAGAAGAGGAGTACAAGGACTTCCATGGAAAGCTGCATAGTATCAAACATTCAGTGGCTCAAGTTGAAAATATCTGAAGGTATAAAGAACCAAGATGGGTTTCTTATGAATGGAAACCCATCTTGGTTCTCACAGTGTTCAGTAGGCTTGCTGTAGGAACCCATATTTTAGATAAATTTCATTGGCAGGGATTTGTAGAACGGCTTGTCTAAACTGTCATCCCTTGATTTTGGAATTCTTTCAAAAGGTCTATATCCTTATAAATCTTTTGGAAAAATCTGAAGACACATTTATTCCCAAATGTCTTTTTAAAAGCTTTTATTTTTACCTGATGTTTTAACTGGACTTTATTTTTGTATTTTATTGCTTTTATTGTTATTACGTTATTATGAGCTCATCTCCAGGCAGCAGAGATCAATTCCCCTGGAAAAAACAGCTGCCTTAGAGGGTGGACTCCATAGCATTATACTCCCTCCACACCCCAAATCCTGACCACTCCCAGCTTCACCCCCAAAGTCTCTAGCAGCCAATTTTTTACGTGCTGTTCAGCTGAAAGGCAGCAGGCAGCTAGGGTTGATAGTGGGTGGGCTTCTGCCGGAGCAGGAGACCTGATAGCCCTACCCAGGTCTAGTTATTTTCCTTCAACTCAACCAATCTTATAGGGTTATTGAGAAGATAAAATGAAGGTAAGAACCATGCTCCCCATGAGCTCCTTGGAGAAAGAGTGAGAGGGAAAGTGCATTAAATAAATATTGAGAAAAGTTGAGAAATGTGATTGTTACTAAATATTGTCTCCTACGTTAACTTCTTGCATTTGTTGGAATGTCATAGCTGTACATAGAAAGATTGCAATAACTGTTGTCATTGTCCTTTGCAATTATGTTAGGGAAAATGTATAAATTTGATTGAAGAAGTATTCATAGAAGAGATGATAGTTGGTCAACTTTCTCCATACCAGTAATTGGAAACTAGCTTAGTGTAATGGTTAAAGACTACAATCTGGAAAACCCAGGTTTGAATTCTCCCCTTGTGTCATGGAAGCATGCTGGGTGACCTTGGGCCGGTCACACTCTCTCAACCTAACATACCCTACAGTTGTTCTGAGAATAAAATCAGAAAGGGGAGAACAGTATAAGCCCCTTTGGGTCCCCATTGGGGAGAAATAAACATTTCCTTAAAAAGAAATTATGTTTTATTATATCCCATGATTGCAGTTTTCCATTGCCTTGGAAGCATGGTTCAGTAGCGTAGGGTCAGTACTCTCATTTCAGAGCTACATAGTCACATGGTTGCATGCAGTTAAAATGTGAGCAAGAGTCCATAACACAATGGCAGAACAGTTATATTCCACATTTTCCATGTTTGGTCCCCTGTATTCAGTTAAAAGGATCTCTGACCATACAGCTGGCAAGGTCCTCTTCTGGAGATTCTTCAGAGCTGCTATCAATTTATACAGCAGCCACCATGAAGCAGCTTCACAAGCACCCATCAGAAGTCTGCTATAATGTAAGCATCAATGCTTTCCAGAAAACAAGGTATAATTCTGAGAAAACAGAGAGCTGAAAGAATGCATCCAATTGATAAATGGAGTACAATGGCATTTCTGTATCAAGATCAGTGTATTGTCAGCCGAGTGCTTCACAGCAAGGGAACAAACACCAGTGAGCAGGGAAAGGTACTTAATTCTGTTTGACAAAAGCTCATTTATAGGCAATTACAAAACTTGGCAAAAGTAGTGGGAACACAGCTAATGTATTTATCTTGTATTATCTACTTTTGGCACTTGATGTTTTTTTTTTTTTTAAATCTTCAATTTCAAAACTATTCCTTTTCCCACTCTGATGTCAAGACCACAAGGCAACATGATGAAAACAAGACAAGGTGGGGCAGGAAATGCCAGCTGGGGGAAAAGTTAAAGAAGAGGAGATGGAGAAGAAGATGATGGCAAGCTTTCCTAGCTAAAACTAATCCAGGCAAAAAGTAGGGAGTGGAAAGGAAAAACTGATTCACACAGAAGAAATTTAAAACACAACTAGACGGGAAGGGGTGAAAGGAAGAACTTAACTCAGTTTTGCAACAACTTTCTCTTTGACATCAATTCCTTTGAGACATTTCATCTACACACAGCTTGCCTGTTGAGCTGAAATACATCCTCCATGTTTCTTTGAAGGGAGAGAAGCCCAGAAACTGCACAGCTTGGTCGCTTCTTTTTGAAGGAGATGAATCCTGTGGTGTTCTTATAATATCTGCTTTATTGTCCTCCTGCAGAACAGCCTATCTGCCACATAAAAATGTCCTGTAATTTTAATGGAGAATTCATGGAAAGCAATTCACAAGGTCATCTCTGGTAAATTTCCTTCGATAATATGAAAAGCTTCAGCTGCACTTTTCTACCCGCTCATTGATTTATTTGTTCAATTTCTATTCTGCTTTTCCTGGCAAGTGGACTTAGGGCACTTACAATAAATCAGAATATGGATAAGACCAATATCTTCCCCCCAGCCTCTTAAATCTCCTCTGCCAGACTGAGGTTGATTCTGCACCGGCGGCATCACTCCGGGCTGCTGCTGGTGCAGGACACCCAGTGCCCTGCTGAAATGTGTCCCCGCCCCCGCCTCAGGGGACGCAGGTGTGGTGGCATTTTTTTTAATTTGCAGGAAGATGGGAATGCATGGGAATGCAATCCCATATTCCTGGAAAATGAAACAAGAGGCCCTGGTCTGCCCTGCAGTGCCGTGAAGTGACGCAAAGCTGACCAGAACATTTTTTGCCCTCTGCTGGCCTCCACAAGGCTCTTCCCGTCCACACGGGCCTAACAAGGTTTTGGTGAATATAAAATGGAGAACCATGTACTCCACCTAGACCTCCTTAAAGGAAAGGTAGGATTTAAATAAATGTACCTTTCTTTTGATATTGGGGGGGGGGGGCTTTGTGCCTCTACAGCATGGCAGAACAAAGATTCACTGGCTGAATTTCTGCCTTAAACTTGCTGAAAGCACAGGAGCTCTCCCTGAACTGAGGGGGCAACTCTACTCAATATAGAGCAAAATTGTACCTTTTAACAATCAAAATACCTTAAGTATTATGGTGCTTATATTTTTTCTGTGAATGTACACACTGGTTTTTGGCTCAGTTTTTGGCTGCCACCCATTTTTTGACTCGGAGCAGGTTGCCCCACCTCTTCCCAGCACCACACAGAGGAGCATTTAACCCGCTGCACCACATCCACCCAGGATGTGTGCTCCCACACGAGGCAGCCGATGTGGTGAGGTTCCGCCACAGTGCAGGTTGGCATGGACCTTGTTTTTTTTTAATGTCAGGTCGTGTGATTGCATAATAACACAACCATGTTCCTAAAAATAAATGCCTTAGGTGTCTCTGTTGCACTGTGCAGCATTAGGTGAAGACCTGTCAGCCGTGATACCATAGAAAAAATAAAGTCTCAAGCTGGTGATGGCAAAGTGATTTAATGTTCAAAATATCACAACGTTCAAAACAGATACCCAGGTATATCCTATTTTCGCTTCCTTCATCAGTTAATTCTCAATATTGTAATCTGAATCTTCTTCTCTAATAATATTTGTTGGAAATAATGTTTGTTGGAAATAACTTAGTCTCTTATAGTTTCTTGGGTATATAATTCAATCCCAAACCAGTTGCATAAATTCAAATTTTTAGGGGTCTACTAATATTACCATCACTATGTGTAGTTCCTCTTATAGCAGTGACCATTGCAGGTGAAGTGGGGAGAAGCTGGGCCGGTACAGCCCAATTCTTCCCCTTCCAGACAGGTCAGGCCTGATATACACCTCGATGAGGCCCGCAGTGAAAAAGGGAATGCGGATTTATCCACATTCCCTTGTCAAGGGCTAGCTGAGGGCCTGAGTTGCGTCAGGCCTGGGACCGCCCCAGGCTGGCACCAACGTCATCTGGAAGTAGGTATTCAGCCCGATCCTAGATAAGGGGTGAGTTGGATTGAATTCCTGGAGCGGAAAAGGTCTAAGAGTAAAATAACAGATTCTCATATAATTCAAACAGCAAGAAACTAGGTTGACCTCCAATTTGTAATGGTGGTATAACTCATAGATAGCTCTTTATAACTCATAGATAGCTCTTTTTCCCACTGATTTATGAACATTCACTGGCTAATATAAGTTATATCGCCCCAGGTTTTTTTAAATATTACAAAACATGGTTCTTGGGTCACAGAAGAATGCATCAAACAAGTCTTGTAAAAATCTATTTCACCATCTAGTGGTAAAAGTGAGGCACCACAAGCAGTAAAATAGTACTACAGCACTTGAAAACAAAGCAACATTTATCCTAATAAAAATGCTTAGTCCTTAGGGAGCCACTGGAGTCCTATTTTCTGTTGGCATTACAGATTAAATGGCTGCCCATCTGGAACTACAAGGAGTTGCCCATATTTGTCTGTATGAATTCTATATGAATTTCTTTTGCTTATGTTTGTGCTTTCGTGTACATTCATGCACTCAACATAGGAAAGTGATGCCGTAGGTTGGGTGGTGTGCAAATACACAACGAACAAGTGAAGAGAAAAAAACCCTGAAAGTCAAGTAGAAGAGAAGCATATCAGGACATGAGTGTGATCACTGGTACTAGGGTAAATATGAAAGGCAGAAGAATGTAGGCAAATAGTGTGTGTAGAGATGGAGACAACAACCCATGATCAGTGGAGGGCTCATGACATCTATAATGTTTCATGCATGGTCTTCGTGTACTAAAAGGGAGTAAATCTTCAGGAAGAGTTGTTGAAATGATTTGTTCCAGTATTAGTCTGACTAAAAATTTTATCCCATAATCCCTGTGTAATACAACACCCTTAACATAGCGGTCCGCAACCTTTTTCCTGTTGTGGACCATTGCCAAGGGCTGGGGGGTGAGGGTGACTTGGGGCCCGCACATGCGTGGACCTGCCGCGCATGCGCGCTTGTGCCCAGTCAGGCTGCAAACGCGCACGCACAGCAGTTTTGCGCATACGCGGACCTGCTGCACCTGCGCGTTTGTGTCGCCAGCATGCCGGCAGCCATGCTTCCCTCTCCCCCCCTTCCCACAGCAAAAAGCTTGCCAGGCTGCAAGCTAATTGGCTGCTTTGGCGGTTGATTTGCTCACAGCCTGGCAAGCTTCTCACTGTGGGGGACGGGGAGAGGGAGTCACGGACCGGTGGTTGGGGAACACTGCCTTAACATATATTTGTAAGTATGTCATATGCATTACATCTTCCCCCATATGTTAGGATTTTTAATGCTTCAAGCCTCACTTTTTTAGGTCACTCTTAAGAACTTCTTGTAGATAGACAAGGCCTTATTTTTCTTCTTAAACTTTCTCCCGCAGGACGATCACCACCCTTTTGGCCCCAGTTTCCACCTACAAAACAACTGAGTATCAGTGGGCAAAGGCTGCAATTGTTGGGAGGTCTCCTGCCATTGGGCAGATGGGAACTCTAGTATCATAGTTTGAGCTTCCCAAAATGATATCAAGGTCTCAGAAAGACCACAAGTAATACTGCTTATATTTTGCAATGCAACAAGAATAATCCCTTTGTTTTTATATTGGTAGAGCCTAACAAGTTTTTACAGCCAGCCAGTGAGTATATAGCATAAGGTAATCTATGGAGGTTCCATCCTAAAGACAAGCCCTGACTCCTCCTCATCTGCAGTAAATAATGGAAACAGTGATTTTTGATAAGTCCTAGAAAATGGTTGGTCAACCTCATAGTAATGATTTGGTTCTGTAATCACAGCATATAAATTATCTATCTATATTTATATAATATATAGATATAGTATATAAATTATACAAATATAAATAATCCTTAGGATCTTTTATATTATCTGGATAAATTATCTCAGGATCACAGGGAAGTAGCAGCTAACTATGTAAAGTAACCCTTTCTTTTCAGCTATGGACTGAGGGTTTTTTAATTCCTTCAAGACCCAAAGTGCTTTGAGTGGCCACATGACCTCTGAGCTTTGCAACTGAACATGGTAATTCCTGCAGAACAGTGAGTGCAGGCTGCAAGCACAGACAGGGGGCCCAGCCATTCAAGAGTCCTCGAGTACATTATGAGGGATTGGAATAGAGTAGGTTATACCTGCCAGTATTTGGGTCTATTGTAGAGTCAGGGACCTTGCTGATATGAACATGTTACATGTCAGTTATGGTATACAAAGGCTTGGGGTTGCAGGTTCTGTTTGGATGGCACTGTGAGGGTACATGGGAATACCCATATACCTACTGTGATTAGACTTTCCCATAAAGTACAACATCAGCGTTAATTTCCCTATACCAGTTATAATACAGAAACTGCAGATGCTCTATATATGCAAGCCCCAGTCACACAAGATTTTGGTTTGTTTATGGACTGAGTTAGGAAAACAATTTAGTCTCGGTGTCAGCCGGAAGGTGTTGGAAATTGGACTCTGAGTGCACTTGCCCTGGTGGGGCAGCACAATTCTGCTGCTTCAGACTAACACTGCTACCACCTGGTTTAATTTTTGTTTTGTCCATTAGTCCTTCCTTTCCTGAGTAACAGGCAAGCATTTAGCAAAAAGGTGTTATGTATAGGATGCCTCTGTTCCATCTACAGAAGATCCTGGGTTATGTTAAATTTTGGGCTCATGCTGGCTCTGTCAGAGGAGGAATACATAATAAATACAATATCCTCAGTATTTTTTACATTACGTGGATAATATTAATAGAACAATATTAATCATTTGTAGTTAAACATCACAGCCTTTCTTTGTATTGCATGACCTCTCTCTTCCATCATTGTACAGACTTTTGGGCTTTACAAATTCAATCCCTGACAGGCTATAATGACTGGCAAGGTACTTCCACAACACGCAGCAAGCTGAACTTTTGGTCTTCAGAAAACTGGATTATCTGAATAAGGGGTATCTTTTACCTCTCTCCTAGTAGACATTGGATATGAATTCTGCCTCATAAGGGCCCACTCTTCTGCACGGGAAAGATAAGATGCAAGGTTGCTGACATCTGTATGAAGTGAAGCAGCCTCTCAGACTACGGAAGATGGAATTTGCAGTATTAGTTAGGGAGAAATCTATCAGTGACAACTGCACTATGTTTATTAATACTGCAACGATGGAAACGTTTAATAAAATACTAACTTGCCTCCCATAGCCTGCTATTCAAACAAATGCAAGAATTGTTAACATTTTGCTAACTGGGAAGTGCTAAATAAATATATATATATATATCAGAACTGAACCTCAACTATTGTAAACAAGTGTATACTTAGTATAGTGCATTCTGGACAACTCAGATGCAGGCTACAGCCCCCCTCTCCAATCAGCAATGATAAATAATAGTTCAGATATATCCAAAATAATACTACAGCACCAGTGACCACATTTGATTATGAATTCCTCTCAGGAGACTATAGTATGATTCTGGAGGACACACAAAAGATAAGAAAGCGTCCAACTGATTTTTCACAATGATCTCTTCTGGGTGCAATTTGTGTGGCAAGTAGTGTGCCAGTGACATCTCCCAAGCGTCCACAAAGTACACTCCAATTCCTGAGAACATCTTCCTCATGACTGTATCCAGCTGGTATGAATACCAGTCACTATTGAAAAGGCTAACCTCTGGGCCAAGCTCCTGAACGTTGGCTGTCCTGAGGATTACCAGAGTTTGGGGGCTCCGATCCAACAGCTGAACAACAGACCTACGAATGTTTCTCAGTCTCCTGATGTACACTTCTACAGGGAAAGTGCTGAAATGAGACCAGATAGTTATGGCAATCACAGTGTTCTTCCCACCTACGATGCGATCCAGTTCATTGGCGATGTAGTGTAATTCATGGCTAAAAACAGTAGTAAAGCGAATGGGTGGCCCGTGACAACGGAATTTGAGCAAGATGTTGTGCTTTACATCCACAGACATGAAAGGACCAACATTTTTAGGGCTGCCCAGGTTCAGTTCCACAAGATCTGAAATGAGAAGAATTAGGGTATCATTGCCTGCAATTTGTCACCATCTAATGTTTAGCATTACATCTTCTGAGAAATGATAATATTGTGTTTATTACCCACCTCTCTCTGGCAACTCAGGGTGTGTTACAGAAGGTATACTTGTAGAATTTACTTCATGGGCATCAGCTGTAACCCATTTGAGAGATATGACCAACTAGACTATTACACCTGTCTTCACTAACCTTCTCTAGTCACAACTCTGCTCCTAAAATCATTCACCCCTCTTGCCATTCAGACCAGGAGAACTCCTTCATCAACATCCAACCCCGGCATCCCATATGTTTCCACATCTTTAATCAACTTCTGGTCCCTACTTCAAAGCTGTCTGGGCATTCCATTCTCAAGTACCTTCTTCCTTTCTGCCCGGTGTGCTTGGAACATCTCCATTCTTCCTAGTCTCCCCTCAAAAACAACCTCTACCATTTATCTTTGTTTATGGTCTCCCTCAATATCAAAATGTAAAGGACAAGGAGGGGCAATATACTTGTTGGAAGCAACCACTCCTCTGAGTGAATTTGCTCCAAGATAAAAAGGTATTTTTTAAAGCAGTCTTAATAGTAAAATACAGCATTCTAAAATGATATTTTTTAATGTTTAATTATTCTAGCTCATTCAAATTTCCAAAAATATAAGCTCATGTCAACCAAAATAGATAACCAAAATTCTATCGTATTACCCTAAAGTATCTGTTTCTAGACAAATGGCAATTAACATTAAAAGAAAAATGGATTCAGCACATTATTAATTTTCAGATTTAAAAAAAACTGCTTTTTATGTTTTGGAAGAAAGATTCACCTTTGGTTTCTTGTCTTAGAAAGGCTCAGTGTGAAAATGAGAGGTTCACTTGAGAGAGTTTTTGTTCTATCAGTTTTTTAACAAGCAAAGCCAAAGCATAAAAAAAAGTAACCTGGAAGAAATGACGTTAGATATTCAAACCACTGCCTGAGTGTAGAGTCTCCAAACAAGTGGATAACTTTTCCCTGTAAACATTCAGTGATATCTGAAGAGGTGTTAAAATGCTGAAACCACTGGGCTCTTGGCCTCCATTCATCTTGATAATAATAACCAGACGGAAACACATCAGGGCTCTGTGATCTTTCCAGATTGTCCATCTCTGCAACGAAATAATTCAAAACATTTAATTAGAAAAGTAAAGGCTATGCTTTATAAACAAGCTAGAGAACACATCATCCTCAATCTTCCTACAACAGAGCTGGCTTGGTGGGTGTTAACACACTTTCAATTGCTCTAGAAAAGGAGTGAGAGGTGGTAGAAGAAACATTTCTCTCTTATGCTTGGCTCCCCCAAAGTAAATCTGGAGCCAAATAGGAAGCAGGCCTCATTCTCACAGGAGCATGTGCATTCATGCACACATGCACAGATTAATGGTATTTATTTGTCATCTGGCATGTGTGTAATCCTAAAATTGTCTGGCTGCCAGGCAAGAGACATTCAGAAGGGGTTTGCCATTGCCTGCCTCCGTGTCATGACCCTGGCATAGAGGCAGAAGCTGTGAATCAGGAAGTTCCCAGTTCAAATCTCGCTTCAGTCATGATCCCCATAAGCAAGGAACTAGTCTCTCAATCCCCTTAGTCCCTGCCTTGCAACGAGGATAATAAATACTGGCATATCTTACAGGGCTGTTGTAAAGATGACTGAGTTTATGTATGTGAAACCATTTACACCACTATAGCACCACCAAGTGTTGCTATGTGTGTAAAGTGCCATTAAGTTGCTGCTGACTGACAGCGGCCACAGCAAGGGGCTTTCAAGGCAAGTGAGGGGTGATTTGCTAGTGTCTTCCTTGGTGATCAACCTTCCAAGTACCCACCCTGCTTAGCTTCCAAGATCTGCTGAGACTGGACGATACCTTCTACCATATGTTGTTAAGTGATGTTAAATCGCTTCCATGACAGCTAATCAGCAGCACCTCCCTGCACTAATCAAGTTGTCACCTGACAGCTGCACTCATGAAATCAGCAGGCATGTGAGTTTGCTTTAAGCTTCTATGGATTAGAGGAACCCTGCAAACAAGGCCTTAGTGGTTTGCAACAAATCTTGCAAATGCTTACTTTACCTGCATGCCCCAAAGGTCTTACAATCACCCTATCAGGACCACTTGAAAATATTGGCACTTTGATATTCACATCACTATAAGAGGAAAAAAGATAATAAAAATGAGACACAATTCATTGAAAAATTCACACCTGTCTAGGTCAAAGGCTCAGTGTTCCTCAGAGCCTCATGGTTTCAAGCATGAGGGCTGAGGAAGATTGGGGAGAACAGAGTGGAAATAAGAAGGGAGGTCTACATGCTGCTTTGTAGCTTGCACCCCCATTTGGAAGTCTGAGACACCTACAAGGACTTGGAACATAGGATCCCAAGGGTCTCTACACAGACTTGTACCATCATGCTTCACCACAATCAATGACAGTGTACTTAATTATCACTTGCGCACCACTTCTAACGGCTATGAATAGAGTGTATATATGTAACTGGAGCAACAACGGAAACCAAAAGCTGCCCCCGGGGACTGAAGTTTGACTTTGAATTGCACTCTGTCATACCAACTGGGCAAACTAGAAGCAGAGCTGACATAAGAATACTTTTACTCTTGCCTCTTGGTCCCTGTTTCTATTGGCAAATTCATCTGCAATGTTGTTGATGCAATACCTTTCACCTTTCATGCACATCCTTTTCAAAGGAATTAAATTAACACATTTCTCTGATCAGTACAGGAATGAGCAATTAAGATACGGCGTGGAAGAACACTCACCTTTGGAAAAGGAGGCTCTCTTCTGAGGTTAAAAGGCCCTTCTGATATCCCCCTTTGTAATGGCTGGTCCTGGTGGCACAGGAGAGTTTTCTTGGCTTGTAGCAAAACCATGGCTCACCAGTGTAGAGATCTGTAAAGTTGCAGACTGGCATGTCTCCATACAAACACACATTGCACACAGTGGTTTCTGATACCCTCCCTGATTTGAATAGGCTTTTAAAATATACCCTGTCCGGTCTTTCTTCTCGTAAACGGTCAAGGACTTGGATCCCTTCACTAGGATGCACCAAAGATACTGATACTGTGACCTCCCCTGGCCAAAGTAAAGTGAAAAAAATTCTGTATGATCCATTCTGGTAATCTACAACTCTTCCAATGGCTCCAGCTTTCAGGTGAGCAGAGTGGATTCTTGTCTGAAGGTAGTCTCCACCATACTGCTTGGGTTTCCCTTCATAGTCTTTTACATAGACCAACACCTCCAGCTGATCACCAACCTTGAAATATGTATAAGGATTCAGTATAACAAAGTTGCTGTGAGAAGGGTCAGTGGTCCTCACAAATGGGATTTTGTTCTTTGGGGGTTTGGGCCACTGGATAGCAGCAAATAAGGATTCTTCTTCTCTTTGTTCTCTCTTGGACAACACTTGTTGCTCATAGCCACAGTATAGCTTTCTGGGTATTTTAGTTGTCTGTGCAGAAGACTGCTGGTCATCACCTTCTGTCAACCATTTTAAACCTGTGTCATGATCCAGATTCTGAAAAAAAGAGGAAGCTATTTGAAACAGGTCAATATTACATCCCAGAGCCATGAATGCAATCTCAAAGAACATTGCTCCAATCAGATAGATTCAAGCGGGTAGCCGTGCTGATCTGAAGCAGCAGAACAAATTTAGAGTCCAGTGGCACCTTTAAGACCAGCAAAGTATTATTCAAGGTATGAGTTTTTGTGAGCATGCGCACTTCCTCAGATACAATGTCATGAAATGGAAGTCATCAACTCATACTTATAGGCAAGTGTGAGGGTAAATTAACATACAGCACAAAAAACAGCAATTGAGATTTGTTTGTATTCACTTGAAATAGAATTGCACAGCAAACATCTTGGGTTCACTAAATATGTCTACATTAAGAGAATAATTTCTGACAGCAGTAGGTAAGACCTTGCCCTTCTGCCCCCTGCTTGTCCTCTCAAGCATGGAAGCATCTGGGGGGTACCATTATTCTTTGAAGTTGAGCATTCGGCTATTTCTGTTTTCAAACCAGAGAAAAGCATATATATACCATCCTAAACTACATAGTCATAGTTATATACAATCTACTTCTTCAAATCAGTTATTCCACTCACGAGATAAAATATAGAGGACATTTGGCCTTTCTGAGGGATCGTTAAGGGATTTCTGAGGGATTGCTAACCTAAAAGTGTAAACAGATCGTAACAGTCATAATGATCAACATTAAAATGTGATTTGGAAACACTGAACTGTAACTGCAGCAGGAGACCATGAGCTTGAATAACTTGTTTACAGGGTTGCCTGACAGAGATGGATCTACATTGCAGGGAGGCCTCCCGCGTTCAGCCAAAGACCTGGAAGAAGAGCTCCATGTGCCACATCACACTGCCTGCTCACACGTACCCCAAGATATTGTTCATACACACTGCTATTCAGAAGTGTATCTCCCATCCAGTAGGCAAGTTTCTCATGTTTGCAATCCAGATGTAGATCTCTGCACTTATCCTTATTGAATTGCATCTTGTTGTCATTTACCTACTTTTCCAGCATGTTCAGATCTCACTGAACTCTATCCCTGTCTTTTGGGATGTCCACTGCTCCTCCCAAATTAGAATCCCAATTTAATAAGACGTCCCTCCACCCCCTCATCCAAATAATTGATAAAAACACTGAAAAGTACTGGATCCAGTAGTGAACCAATGGCACTCCATTGCTCACCTCCCTCTAATCTGATGAAACGCCCCTGGCAACTACACTTTGGATACTGCTTTCTAACTAGTTTCCTAACCACCTATCCATCTGAAAATCCAATCTGCAGCCTTCCAGCTTACCCATCAGAATAAGGTGACCAGATTTTAACATTGGTAAAGCGGGACACCATTGACCGGGGGGGGGGGTCCTTGATTAAAAATTTGGTCTATATGGAGCAACAAAAAGTTTCATAGAACGCATAGAACGCAAAAGTAGTATTGTAATATGTATTTTTAAATTTTAACATAAGTACAGTTTGCCAGGTACCACCAGATGTCCCTCCAAAATTGGGACAATCTGGTCACCTTATATCAGAACATTATGGGGAGCCTTGTCAAAATCCTTATTGAAATCCAGGTAACATCAACTGAATTTCCACTATCAAGTAAGCCCATCACTCGGTCAAAGGAAACCAGTTTGGTCTGGCAGGGCCTTTTGGAGACAAATCTGTGTTGACTTCCATGGATCTGAGGGGAAATAGATTGGCCACATGGTAATGAAGCTTGAGAAAATCCTATGAAAGTCAAACAATATGAAAGAGTGCAGATTGTAACATAGTTTATTCTGACTCAAGAGCCTTTACAATAATACTTCAAGTATGTTCAGACTAGTAAATCCTTCCAAAATAAGCTTTGAATAGCGACCGATTCCTTTCTTCAGAAAACATTTCATTTATGTGACTAACAAAAACAAATAACAAGATCTGAACAACAGTTAACACAGACCTACATCTGTTTACAATTAAACATGGAAGCAACATAAAAAAAAAAAACACTTACCATGCCAGAAGAGTTGAACTAGAGATACTGCTTCTCTTCCCTTTAGGCATTAATTCCCTGCTGTGCAGCTCTGTTAAACGCTAATCAACAGCTGGAGACATTTGTGAAGGGCATGAGCAATATTGCTAGATATTTTCGTAAATGATTTTTAATTTTAATAGCTTGTATAGATTACAAGAGTATAAAAGATAGATAACAAGATAGGAATGAGGCTTTGACAACTGAAAATGTATTTTGATTCTTTAATTAAAAGTTTGTATTTGTCTGTTTTTTCATATGAGTTAATCATATGAAAAAGAGACATAGATAAGTTTTTACTTCAGAAAGAAACATAATACATTTTCAATTTCAATACTTGAAATATTTCTGTAAAGACTCTTGGTCAGAATAACTAAGTTACAATCAACATTCTTTCCTATTGTTTGCCTCTCATGGGATTTTCTCAGACTTCTCTAAAATCTGCTCCATTATTTTCCCTGCAACTGAGGTCAGACTCACTGGCCTGTAGTTTCTCTCTTCCCTTTTTTTGGAGTGTGGGA
This sequence comes from Paroedura picta, assembly GCF_049243985.1. Taxonomy (NCBI): domain Eukaryota; kingdom Metazoa; phylum Chordata; class Lepidosauria; order Squamata; family Gekkonidae; genus Paroedura; species Paroedura picta. Next base: position 34,315,062 of record NC_135374.1, on the reverse strand, counting down.
TAATGTTTGTTCTCCAATAGCTCCGGGAGGTGATGGACAAAGGTTCTGCAAACTCTCCAGAAAGTACTTTGAGCATTCTCGAGTAGGGTTGAGCTCCAGCGAGCACCAAAGCTTGAGGCAGCCAGCACAGCAGCGCAGAAAGGAGGGGCGAAGGCACGCCAGCACCATCCCTCCCCTCTGTGCTGCTGGCTGCCTCGGGCTTCGGTGCTCGCTGAAGCAGCCAGAGCACACAACCGTACTCTCGAGTGCACACCATTCAGCACAGGTATTATAGTGCCCTTTCACAGCCAATCTTAGCTCACTCACAGCTTTGGCCTCTCTGATGGCTGACTTACAGTGCCTAGTAACCCACAGATACTCTTCTTTAGAGGTCTAACCTTCCCTCCATGTCTTTTTCCTTCCTTAGCTCCCCCTGGGGTTCATCCAGATAGGCTTCTTGGATCCCCTACCATGTTTCCATTTTGCTGGAATAGACATGGCTTGAGCTTGTAACAGCTCTGGTTAAGGAGAATCCATCCATCACTTGCTACTTTCTCTTCCAGTATTCCATGGTGTAGTGGTTAGGAGTGCGGACTTCTAATCTGGCATGCCAGGTTCGATTCTGTGCTCCCCCACATGCAACCAGCTGGGTGACCTTGGGCTCGCCACGGCACTGATAAAACTGTTCTGACTGGGTCATGATATCAGGGCTCCCTCAGCCTCACCCACCCCACAGGGTCTCTGTTGTGGGGAGAGGAATGGGAAGGCGACTGTAAGCCGCTTTGAGCCTTCTTCGGGTAGGGAAAAGCGGCATATAAGAACCAACTCTTCTTCTTCTTCTTTCATCATATCTCTTGTCCAGGGGATGATTCTCATCATATCTCTTTAAGCCAGATGGAAGATGGTTGGGGTAGGTTGTGAGGGTGAGAGGGTTTTCTTTAACTGTAGGATGTTTTAAATCTTGATTATTAATGTTTTAATTATGTTGTAAGCCACCCCAAGCCCACTTGCAGAGTGGGGCAGTTTATAAATCTAATAATACTGGCGATGATGATAGAATTTATAGTGCCTAACTCCATGACAGGCCTGGAAGACCCACAAAAAGTATGTCATCCATTTAGGAGCTTCAGGAAGCATTCTCCCTTCACCCCACACACTGGAAGGGATACTTTTTCCTAAGATGATGTCTGCTGCCTGTAGTTTTATAAATGCTATCAAAATTAGCCTCAATTATAACACTGGCTTTTTAGCTGACCAAATTCTGTTAATGAACTAAATGCTACAGCCCTAATTAACAGAACAATTAGCTGAGCAACTTAATCAACTGTGAAATAACAGACAGAAGTAACTTGAAGAGCAAAGCTGATCACCTCTAGAAACAGACTGCTAAGTACAAGGACAACTATTATGTAAGGTAGTCCTCTAGCAACCAGCAACCTAATTCTCAAAATGTCCCTTGAAAGGTTTATGACTGGAACAACCAAAGCAGAATCTGACATTTTCTTTACGAGAGAGAGAGAGAGAGAGAGAGAGAGAGAGGCAGGCAGGCAGGCAGGCAGGCAGGCAGGCAGGCAGGCAGGCAGGCAGGCAGGCAGGCAGGCAGGCAGGCAAGCACACAGCAAAAGGATGGCGCTGTTGTCTTAACACAGTAAGATATGGCTGATGGCATTTAGAGGAAGCTTCATAAATTTATCCTGCCAGCCAAATAATAAGCCTTTATCCTCTTATTTTTCTTAATATTGATGCTGTCTGTGTTCAGCTTGTCAAACGGATAGGTTTCAACAGATACACATTTGCCAATATAGTGCAACTTTTCTGCAGTTTTTCAAAACATGCTAATTTTTTTCATCCCATAAAGAAAAGCATTGGGCAATTATTACAGATTGATTTCCTCAATAGATAAACAGCAACTTATCACAGCCTTCTGCAGAGATCACATATACACATATGATTTCTGCAGAAGTAGAGGGGGACATACTGGTATCTGAAGAATGCCTGGTTAAGTACTTATTGGCTTTCAAGTGCTTTGATCTAATGCTGAAAGGCATTTTTGAAAGAATATCAAGCCAGGAAAATATGAAACAATTCATAAATAAAACAAATGACTTAAATGATTTTTTTTCTTCTGTCAACCTTTAAAATATATGTGTATATATCTATATCTATATCTATATAGATAGATAGATATATAGATATAGATATAGATAGATATAGATAGATAGATATATAGATATATTCAATCTTTCCAAGTACTAATCACTTCATTACTTAATGTTTCTTCTAAGCTGCCCACAACTAATGAGAGACAACGAAGAAATTATTCTCTATTTACACATCTTGCTCTTTGACTGCCTCTCCTTTGCTACATCAGTGGCATCAGAAAACATGGAGACATGTTTCTTTCTACCCTTTCCTTGTTATAATGACGAAGAAGATAGCCTACAGCTTATAGACACAGTAAGAGGTGAGCCAATTAAAATAAAATGTACAAATTGATGAGCCAATTAAGATAAAATGTACAAACTTAGTAATACTGGATGTGACACTACACTGTATGCAGCACATTAGTCAGACATAAAACTTAATAAGAAACAAAACTTTTTGCCACTTTGACCCATACATGCCAAGAGTACGTCAATCAGATACAATGCAGGACTGTTGATGGATAGCCATCTATACTTCCAAACGTGCTGACCAGTTGCCTGTAAGTGGAGGCGGATGGGCTCATGTGGAGTTGACTGAAGCGTAATCCAACTAAGATGGAGGTCCTCTGGCTGGGTTGGAGTGACCCAGGTGAGACACTACAATTTCCAGCTCTTGACGGGGTCCAGCTAACAACTTCAACCACTGTTAGAAGCCTGAGTGTGATCTTGGATTCCTCCTTATCATTGGAAGTCCAGGTCACAAATGCTGCCAATTTTTTTTTTTTTTAACCATTTCTGCCAGACTCATTTTACACACTGGCAAAGCCAGTAATAAGAAGCTGCATCTGCAGTATGGACTTAACAGTATATGACAATAGGAATACACAGCTGCAAATATCCCAAAAATAAAATTCAGTAGTGGGTTGCATGCGCTTTCGGTCTGAATTCTCTGCTATGCCAGATATGTAATTAGTATATTTAACATTTCTAAGCTCATCTCCAGTGTCACCACTTCTTGTCTGCACATTGGCCTCCTAACAAGTTCTTCATGCATATCCAGGCTGCAGCCTTCCAACATGATACAATTTGATTAGCGTAGTTGGACAGCTGTGCATGAAAGAGACAAAATGAAATTTGCTGAATATAAGAGAAGACGTTCTGGAAATTACAACAGAAGAATGTGTCACAGGCTTATTCTGTTTGTGCTTACATGAAGCATTATCAAGCAAGGCAAAACCTACAGAAGCGATGAAACTTTTGACTTTCATTCCGTGTCATGAACATTTCATACACAGAGTAGAGCTTTTCCTGACCAGCTGTTTACACCAACTCAAGCCATATTCAAAGGAGCTGCAGGGCAGTTTAAAAAGTCTCACCAGTTATGTAGCTTCAAGGCTAAACAAGACAACCTATTGTTATTTTAGCAAGTCTAGGGGGAAAGCCCACAGTGCATGTGGATATTCTTACGTACATCTCTCAATCACAACCGCTTAGTATGCTTAAAGATGATATTCAGCCAACTAATACAGGGAAAGGAAAGTACAGCACTACTTGGTGTAGTGGTTAGGAATTCGGACTTCTAATCTGGCGAACTGGGTTTAATTCTGTTATGTCAAACTCTTATAATGCCCTTGAAGGGAAGAGAGACTTGAGTAGTCTGGCACAGCAAAGGCATGCCTGAACTTTCAAGTTTCCTTCTTGTCTGTGTATTTGAGTAGCCCCAATTGGTGCTGTTGAGAAAGTGTACTGTAGGAAGTGTTGTATTTATGTCATGTCTTTTGGAAGCCTTGGTGCTTCATATGATCCACATGAACTGTTGTTCAGCAGACGTCAACAGTTGATCAAGCATGCAAGTCTAAGCGCACTTCTCTACAAGTAGGGCATTCTGAAAGTTAAAATTTTCACTCGTTGATCATAAATATGCATATGTAATCTGGGGACAAAAAAAACCACTAAACAAATAAAAGAATAAATCAACTCAGGATAAAATTTCCTGTATGTAGCCAAATGGGATCTGGCCCTGAAAGCTTGTAACAGAATAAATCTGCTATTCTTTTACAATGGAAGAACCTGTGGCTAAAACAACAGCATCACAAAGGTCTTTGTTTTGGGGGAGGAAGAGTGACATACTGTGTGAGCCTGGGGGCACAAGAGGCCATGTTTATGGCCCTGCGACAGAGCATATCAGCTGCTTATTTGGGGTTTTTTGGTTGATTGTTTGTATCAGGATCCTGTTAAAGGCACAGGAGGAAGACTGGAAAATGTAGTGTATAATATTGTTCCTTCACATTTAAAAAAGCTACGTGACTGATACAAATGTAGCTTCAGTTAGCATTATCAAAATGACAGCAAAACCAGCTACATTTCTGCCAATCAGGAAACTTTTAAAGGCACAGGACCTCTGCTTGAGAAAGAATGCCTGCAAAATGCAAATGCATGAAAGAATGTATACAAAATTCTGATGCTGGAAATAAGCCCAAAGGGCTTTCCATGGAACAACCACCCAGAAAATCCAATCAGAAGTCTGCTTTACAAAGTATTGATAATAAGGAAGAAATCACCATCAAAAAACAAAACAAAAATTGCAAGAGAACTACATGGAGGAAAACTCCATTTAAACTATTGTAAAATATATCCTACCTGTATAAAAAAACACAGCAGAGTAAAGCATACACAGGTACCCTTAAGTAATCTAGCCTATGGGCAATGTTTGTGAAAAGGAGGGATGTTGCTCAGAGACACAGTCCTGTCCTCAAGAGAGTACTGGGTAACTTACCTCTAACTGATAAAAGTTGTGGACAAAAAACAGAACAGCCAGCACTGCCAGTCCCAAGCATAAAATATGTATTTTGCAGAAACTGGGCCACATGATCTCTTCATCCCTTTCTTGCTCAGGTAAGATGCTGCCATGATGCCCATAGTCCATAGGCATCAATGTCATTGCGACTAGGTATCAGGCAAGAAATTTCAGCAGGAGTCTTCCACTGCATTGCCTCTTCCTGTTAACAGATTTAAAATTTTCTGAATTAGATCTTTAAAAACATCCCTCAACGTTGGGTCTCACTGAAAAAGGCATACTGTAAATAATATAAACAAATTAAAAACATAATGTATTATGTAGTTCCCACAGCCAGGGATTAATTATTTATCCCATTCTCTTCTGAGAATGGATTCTAACATTGTAAAATTAAAGAGATTAAAATGGATTGGCAACATTGCTGCTGAAATTGAAAACATTAGATGGTTAATATTTACATAGTTGAAAGATTTATGTTTCAAAGAAATGCATAATTCAATACACTGGACAACTTCTGCCAAATTGTTGATGAATAACAGGCTCAAGAATTTCCCCAAGAATTCCTGGGAAAAGGAGCAACGTGATTGGACCTTGAGTGTAAAAATGCTTCAAAACTGATCAGACAAGTTGCACAGAACCTTAATGCTGATGTTATCTAGGAACTATTTTAAAAAATTATTTTCAAAACAATATTTGGGAAAAACCTGAACAAGCAGCTATAGCTAAAGATACCCTGACCTTTCGGTTTTTAGTCAACAATTATTTTTAAATTTACACTGAACTGTCTACTCTGAAGCTGGCTAGAAATTGACAGAAAAATCATCTTAATTATCTTTATTGGCATTATAAATTACGTTGAAGTTTGAGTCCAGTGGCACCTTTAAGACCAACAATGTTTAATTCAAGTTTTAAACTTTTGTATGCAAGCACACTTCTTCATATATCATCATCAAATCATCATCATCATCATCATACTATATAATAAAACCCTAGGCGTACTGACCAAAGACTCACTTCTTAGAACATAAGGCAATTGGCCCAGAGTGAGGGGTATTACACCAATAGGAAAAAGGCAGTCTGAGGGATCTGTCCAGCAACTGCACTCAGGGCCAATCACAGCTCCCTGGCCATTCTCCCTCTCACACTTTGTGCCCACAAGGGTCTGACTTTCCAGGCAGGATATGGGGTAAAATCCACCCTCCTAGGCATGACCCTCCCTCCTGACACAGGCGTTGACAGAGACCCTCCTCTCCTGAACCTTGTCTCTTCCTTTCTTCCAGCAGCAGCAAGCTGCTCCAGCAACAAAGGCTGGCTCCAGCCATCCTCCTTCTCCACCTTCTCCAGGCTCACTCAGCGACCTGTAGCAAATGGCAGCCTTCACACGGAATCCTTCTTCTCCTGACATGCTTAATCATCTATTTAAAAACATACTTTTTCCCCCTTTGCCCGGCGGAACTCATCAACAACACTCGGCATAAACCATTTTTCTATTTCTTCTGTGGGAGAAGATGACTCCTAGAGATGTTCTTGCCTGTTTTCTACACATGGCTGTCTGTCACTGATCATACAATCTGGAATGACTCCAGGAGAAGCAAAGCAGAGAAACCTGTGGTGCCATCTCCCTCGCATCAACGACGACATTGCCTGAAAAAGCAGAACTCGATTATGAATATGACTTCATTGATGAGTCATTCCCTCCTCTTCCTAAACTCCTGATCCGCCCCGCCCCCCTCCCTGCCCAATGCCACCAGCCAAAGAGACTGCTTTCTATTGGTGGGACTGAAAACAAAATCCTTCCCCTGCCCTGGATGCTATGGTCAGGAGCAGATTGGCTTCCATGGAGAGCCAGCTTGGTGTAGTGTTTGGGAGAATGGACTTCTAATCTGGCAAACTGGGTTTGATTCCACGCTCCCCCACATGCAGCCAGCTGGGTGACCTTGGGCTCAACACAGCACTGACAAAGCTGTTCTGACCGAGCAGTAATATCAGGGCTCTCTCAGCCTCACCTAACTCACAGGATATCTGTTGTGGGGAGAGGAAAGGGAAGGCAAATGTATGCCACTCTGAGACTCCTTCAGGTAGAGAAAATGGTATATAAGAACCAACTCTTCTTCTCTAACTCATGCTGCACATGCAGAGTAACGAGGAAGGTGAAGCAAGAAAGGAGGAAATGGATGCTGTCCACTGCCCTGAGTCTGCTTTGGCAGAGGGGGAGCTTTAGAAATGCAAAGAAATAAAAACTAAATAAAAACATAGGGTCTGAATAGATAAAATAATTTTTTTAAATGACATTTTTTCAAGTATTACTTACCCAGGAGAAAAATCCGGAATAACATCAGGATTTCTACTGTGCCTCCGCCTTCAGATTCTTTTATAATTCCCATTTTGTAATACTTGTGTAATTTTCCTGTGGCTGCTCAAAAAGTACATTCTGTAACCATAGCTGTCCTCTCATTTATACTCCTACTTTCACTCCCCACCCCCCGTGGCAGTGCTCCAGTTTAAATTCAGGATGCTCCCCCACACTTCCTTTCCATGAATTAAACAAATGTTTTTGAGAGTCAGCCATTGATCTAGCACATTGGCCCTATTGGTTCAGAGCACACATGAAGCTGCTTTCTACTGGGATCCCTGGCCCATCAAGGTTGCCATTGCTGACTCTGACAACTGCTCTGCAGGGTCTGAGGTAGAGTCCTTTCACCTACCCCCGGGATTTTTTTTTTATGGAGCTGCCAGGGACTTTTTTACAAAAAGCAGATGTTCTACCATACAGCCCCAGCATCTTCCTTCTTCTCCTGCCTTGTTATAAAATAAGAGCAGAGGGAGAGAGATCTAAAACAGGAAACTGAGCCTTATTATTCTGCTCTATGGTAATCACCATTCTATATCTGCTGGTTATACTCTTCTAAACCAGTAGTCAATGGGTGTAAAAAGGTGTAACTCTGCGTAGGATAGCACTGTAGATCTGATTTTTTTTTACTATATATCACAGTGTCTCATGATATCCCCTGTAGGTTATGCTTTGATCTTTGGGTGGCTAGAATGCCCTGAGAAAATTACGTCTAGATACAATTTATTATTTTATGACATGTTTCTATAGCAATAATTCCTGTGTTGCTATCTGTATTATTTTCTTGCTTTGTTGTTGTGAGCTGTCTTGAGCAGGCAGAAAAGCAGCATAAATTATCAATATATATGTACCTGAATTGTGTCATAGAAGATATTTTTGATAAAGCAAGAAAATCTGAAATCTTAAAAAAAATGCAATTGGGGATTAACCCCCCCTCTCCCCCCCCCCACAAATAACACAGACTATGTGGCAGGAGTGCCTATGGAACTTTCAGTGTCTTTTGGGCAACAACAGTAGTAATTCCAGACTTTGGTTTCTGAAAAGCAGAACCATGGGTAGAAGGAGCAGGTCTGATTCTGCACTTACTTTGTTTATTCTGTTGTGGTTCAGATCGATTTGAACTTGGGTCTTCCTCTATCCTCCCACCCCCAATGAAATAGAAAAGTGTTCTGCACATGGTTAGGGAAGCTCAGAAGGGGGAGGAGCCAAGTGCAGCAGGAGCCTCTTTCTTTTCTTGAAGGGGGGAGGGAGGATTAGAGACAGCAGAAGAGGGGGTATAAATCCAAGAGGAAAATCTCTGCCAAGAGAAGATAGGGTTTCTGGAGCTTCTGCTGAGAGAAGTTAGGCTTCCCCTTTAAGGGAAGCCTTGCAACCTGGGAATGAGGAAGCCTTTGAACTGACACCCTGGCCAATCTGGGCTTTTCTACAGCGTTGGAGGCTTGAGGCGGCAAGTTAATTTGGGAAACGCAGAGAGCCGCACCTTTACTCAAGCCAATTTTTCAAATATTGAGTACTATATCCACTCTAGGATATCGCAGGGCCATTCCAGATCAATCATGCTTGTTGCAGATGAAAAATTAAAATCACCCAAAATCAAAAGGCAAATCACATTCAGTGTAGACTGCAGGGACTGAATCGACCTGGGATTGGAATAAAAGCTTCGTGCAGATTCAGCCCTGAAGTGAAGTGAAAAGATGAAATGGTCCTCAAAAAGGTCCTGCTCCCTCTCCACTTTCATTTCCTCTGATGGAGGACTCACTGCAGAAAGGTTCAGCAGCAACCACCAGAAACTCTCTATCCATAAAACATAATTTGACCCTGCAGCCACTGCATAACTCAGCCCAACGCAGGAGGTTCTGGCCAGGATGCAGCCTAGCTAGACTTTCTACAGGGGAGAGGTTGTCAGGGGTAGAGAACAAGGGAAAGCTGGAGACAGATAAAGGGCCAGGAGATGCAACTGGGTGGGAAGGAGAAAAGTAAGTGGGAAAAGAGGGGAGGCTGTAAGGGCTGGCAGAGAAGGGAAAGCGGACAAGAGGGATAAAAGGGGAAATGAGATACCTTGTGGTGTAAGTCCTTGTGGGTTCCTTACTTGTTCAACTTTAATACTAATCCTGATCATTCATCTTGTCTTGATCTATCTATATTTTATTTTATTCTGTTTTAAAAATCTGACCATAGTGCTTTCTTACCCTGGTTTTGTTGCCTTTTTTACTTATTTCCCTGGTGCTCCTGTATTTGCAGAGTGCTATTGTGGTTTATTAATTATGAAGGTTTATTCATTACGCAATATGGACATGGTCATGTTCATAAGCCACAATGCAAACCCTTTTGGTGGAGGGAAGTGTAAAATGAGTAAATTAATCTGACACGTTGTTTTCTTGTTTGAAAGAAGAAGAAAAAACCTGCACACCGTATCTATTTTAAACGTTAAATAAAAATGGTCTTGCTTTAACCCTGGGGTGGCTAACTAGAGGCTGTGGGAATCTGCAAAGGGAGCTGAGCCAACACGCCAAGACAAGCATTGTATCCATCATTTAATAACATTTTAAAAAAAAACTTTGAGGGGGAGGGAAGGGATATTGTATCTGCAGCCCCCAACGGTTTGGAAACAAGATCGGATTTCAGTGAGACGCCCACGGGATGAGGGGCAGCCACCGAAGGGAGACTGCAAACGGAGGGGTCCTCGACAGCTTCACTCCGGCCGCTCCATCCATCCTCGCCCCAGCCTCACAAAGAGGCTTGTCCACTGCGGCTGCCTCCCAAGCCCCGCCAAGAAGAGCGAGAGCCACTGCTTGGCCGAAGCGCCCCCTTTCCACCAGGGTGCCCCTCTGACATATCCAGCGTGCCTCTGAGAACACGTAGAGTGGCCGGCGGGCTCTCCCTCCTCCGCAGCCTCAAGCGAAGGGCTCGGGGGTCTGAAGGGTCTCCTGGACAGCTCGGCCACTGCAAGCCCCTCAAATGGAGAGGCCGGCTGAGATGCCTGCCTCCCCCCCGGTGCCCCTCCGCTCACCTGCTCCCCGGCAGCACCCTTCGCCTTCCCGAGGGACGAAAATCGGCCGAGGCCACCCGCTTGCCTTCCCCGCAGCCACCCCTTTCCTCGCTCTTTCGCTCGTCGGCCAGAGGCGAGTTTGCGCGGCGAGGAGGACGAGACCACTCTCGGGCGGGGGGTGAACCGGCAGACCTCTGCGGCCCCTGGCGATTGGCAGACGGCCTCGCTGCCCTCCTAGCCCCGCCCGCCGCAGTATTGGTCCCGCCCCCGGCAGGGTGACGTCCCTTTGACGCTGCGCCTGGAGGGCCGCGAGACCCCGTGTTGTGCGGCGCGTTCGGCCCGCAGTTTCCCCCGGGAGCGCTCTGAGACCCCGCCAGAGGGGACGAGCCGGCCTTGGGGCTTTAAGGGCGCCCTTGTTCGGGCCACCTTTATTCGCCAGCGGAGCATCCCAACCTCAGCCTCCCCTTCCATGGCGAGGGGCCTCTAAAAAGGTGACTCTCGCCAGGGTCTCCGCGCGGCTCGAGGCGGCGGCGACGCCGAAGGACGGGTACCCGCTGGGAGTGAGCGTGCTCGGAGCTTGCAGGCGGTGGGACCCCGTCGGGCGGAGGAACGGAGGGATCCGTCAAACCCCCGGGATTTGCGCTGTGAATTCCCCAAGAGCATCCTGATTTAGCCAGCATAATTTTCCATTACGGCCCACGCATCCCCTGGCTGCGCAAACTTCAGAGCTCCCCATTTTGGCCTTAATACTGCTTTGGATCATTTTCCTGCAAACGACTACTGTCTACAATTGCCATGAGACTAGCGCAATCGCAGACTGGTTTGATCCAGCTCGTTGTTGTTGTTTTAAAGGATTAGAGCTGCTGCTGCAGTGAAACTTGTGGGGTGGTTAGGAAAGGGATTGCAAAAAATAACTGTCAGTATTATAATACCCCTGCCAATGGTGCAGCCTTCTGGGGATCCTGATAATGCAGTTTGGGTCACTGTATCCAGAAGGAAATTGCAGAGCTGGGAAAAGTGCAGAAGAGGGCAGCCAAGATGACTAAGGAGTGGGAGCATCTTTCCTATGAGGGAAGGTTGAAGAATCTGGGGCTTTTCAATTTTAGAAGCATGATAGAGGTTTATAAAATTATGCTTGTAATGAGATGAGTGGACGGAGGGTGGTATATTAATTGACAACTACTCTCTCTTCCAAAATACTAGAGCTCAAAGGCAGCCAATTAAATCGATGGACTGTTTAGTCAGGATGCACAGCAACCTTTACTCCTTAAGTGATTAAAAAGTAGAATTTGCTGCCAGAGGGTGTAGCTATGGCTGCATGCAGGGGATGATTAGAAAATGAACTCAAAACAAAATGGCCAGTATTGAAATGCTTCTGAGTAGATCTACATTGGTTTTAAAAGATTAGACAGATGGAGGATAAGTCTATTTGTGGCTACTAGCCATGGTGACTAAAGGTGACTCTATATTTTGAGTTAGTGAAACTTTGAATGCCAATGCCAGGAGGCAACATCAGAAGGCCTGGGGGCTCAATGATCGGTTGTTGGTCCTTCAAAGTAACTGGTTAACTACCATGAGACCAGATGCTGGACTAGATGGAGTCCTGATTTATCACGGCTGTCATAAGGATAGGTCCATGAATGGCTATTCATGACCATGCCCAAGTGGAATTTTGATATTTAGGTGATAGCTCTCTCAATACCGGTGCTGAGGAGCTACAACACAGGGAACCTTTGTCCTTTCAATGATACTTGTCTGGTCACTGTGGAAAAGGACTACTAGATAGACCATTGAAGAGTTCCATCAGAGTAGAACATCTTTTTGCCCCTCCCCATAATATCCAAATTCAAGAAGCTATTTCAGTTGGGTCTAATAAAGATGCTGAACTAGACTCTGTGCATGTATGGAATACTCATTTCACCAACCTCTTCAAATATGGGATTAGGGAAAACTTAAATGGCTTTAAATAACTTCTAGGGAAACATCAGTTCGTTGGAACCTTAGCCCCTTCTCCCAGCAGGTAATGTCTGAAAAAAAGGCAAAATCTCATCCTTTCCATAAATTAATTCAGCCGCCAAACAAACAAACAGCTATCTTCCAACCTGGCAACCTGGATCCATGCCCACAGTAGCTGTAAAGCATTCTACATAGATCTCCCCTTAAAATCAACTTGGAAACTCCATTTAGTGCAAAATGGACAGCTCAATTATAAACTAGGTAGTGCCTGAATTTTATACACATTCTGCCATCATTCAATTTATTGCCCACTACTTACTGGATTAAATTACAAGTACTAGTAAGGCTGTACAAAATAAATCAGTATGTTTTAGGGTTTGAGTATATTGCACACAAAAGATCAGTATTTTCAGATACTCCCAAATCCCAATACTGATATGGTATTCAGTAAATATTTGGGAATCTGTTTAAACGCCCTTTAACATTGACTACCTGACATTCCAATCAAATATTTTTTGGGATTTCTCAGGCTTGGTCATTTTAGATTCAGCCTTAATCAATTGTAGTCTATGGTCCCCATAGAACATAATCGAGAATCAATTCCGGGGAGGGGCTGTGTTTTGACGTAGAGGCACCAAATTTGCAGCATAGCTGCCAGTGTCTCTCCTAAAACAAACTCCACTTTTCAAAGTTTGGAGTACAATTCTATGAGCACCCAAACAAGGTGTCTCCATCCTACATTGGTTTCAAAGGAGGAAATAAAAGGTGTTTAAAAGGATTGTGGTTCCTTTAAAATTCCTTCTCCAAATGAGTTCACCCAGCAGGCATTTAAAGGGACCTGACCATTTTAGATAGCTGAAATTCAGCCCTAATTTATATTCAGATTTATATTCAGATGAAATAATAGCTGCAAAATACTGATAAGGTATTTTTTGGATATTTTCCCAGTTTGGATTTAGCCAAATGCACACCCCTAGGTACTAGTGATCATATACAAAGCCCTTCAATGTCTGCAAGCTAGCCCTCTTACATTATTTATTGGATGTCTCCTCATCCTATTGACTGTATTGACTTATACATTATAAAATTGCCTTGAGTCTGAGTGAGAAAGCAGACTGGCAGGGGCTCGTGGGAATTGTAGTCCATGAATATCTGGAGGGCCGCAGTTTGACTACCCCTGATTTAAACAATCTGTTGAGAAGGCTGTTCCCCTTACATGTACCTCGTGCATGCTGATATTGCTGTCATTAGGCAAGCAAAAAGGGAAGGTATAGTGCCTGGATGGATTTATCTTAACAACTAAAATCCAGATGTTGAAAAGCAGTCTGTCAAAGTACTAGTCAGGTGGAAATCCTAAAAGGAATTTTTAATAATTAGTTTTTTAATTTTTAATAATTAGTTTAGCAGTCATGATCACTGCTGCAGCATGAATCACACTGGGGGAAAACAGACAAGTATGCAATCTGCTTTGGCATCATTAAAACAGGAAAACAAGATGACTCATTCATTTACTGTCTTCCACTTTGGGAACAGCAGATCAAACACTAGGTTTCTCTAGAGCATTTATCTGTCCCTCACATGGCTCAAAGGCAGCTTTGGAAGTTACAGAAATGTACAAGCTGACAAGTATTCCATGTAATTCAGAAAGTATCTTTATTTGAGTACGTCAAGACAACTTCCAAATGCAATTTTCAAAAACTGTAGCATGCAGACTATTTTTTAAAAAGGTGCTATAAAAGTTATATTACATTTAAATGCACAGTATAGATTTCATGAGAATTTCATGATACTTTTAACTTGATCTCGACTTTGCAAACTGCAGTTATACAACCTATAACCTTACTGCCTTACAGCACAGAAGTAAGAGCATGCCATGGACCCATTGTAAAGGATGGGGGAAACCATTTGAAAGGGTTTTCCTCCTCAACTTTGTCCTTCCTAAAGGTGCAAAAATTTTACTACTTATTATAGTAAGAACAGTGTTACAGCAAACTTATTATCTTACATTCTTTTTATCAAGGTTAAAAAGGCATACTAATCAAATGTGTACAGCACAGACCGGTGTGCTAAAAATTCTACACTGTTTATGTCCTCATCTATGCAAGAAAATACAGGTGACAACAATACTGATTTGTATAATGTAACCTTTCTTTAAAGAAATCTAATAGTGATGACAAGGATGAAAACTAGAAATGTGTTCTAGAAGCTCATTTGTAGTCATGTTTATTTGAATGAAAACTCCACTGATTTCAACAAGAAATTCCTTGGATTCCAGCCTAAAGTATTTTACATACAACAGAAACAGCAGCAAATGCCAGTAGTAATTCTGATTATAATATTGGCACATGGCTGTTTACAAGAAAAAATAATCCAGTGTTTCAGGTTTTTGCTGCCTTTATGATAAAGGTGGTGGGGGCAGCATCCTACCATTAAGGGGCTACCTTTCCTACTGGGATCAAGAACACCTTCCAGACCACTTTGCTAGAGGCAGGAAGAAAAGTAGCATTAGAATATATTACATGTCCTCTTTCCTTCTTTATCATAACAAGACAAAGATAGCTGGCTTGTGGCCTTTGGATGTCCTGGTAGCAGCTGAACAGGCAGACACCAGAGAAGTGATACAATTAAGTATGAGGCGTGGAGGAAATAGTGTTCTTCCCTTTCACCCTTGCAGTTCCTTAACTTCCCACAACAGAAGCACAAATATTCTGAATATGAATTTATTCAAAGATGAATTTGACTTTATGTTTGAAGCTTAGGAAAAGAAGTACACTGTAGGTCACATAAATGGGCCATTAACATCACACACAAACACATTTTAAGCAAATGTTTTAAGAATCCAGTGATAGGTTAAGTTCACTTTGTTAATCTGAGAACTCTCAATCCTTTCTTCCTCATAGAAAAAACAGAAGTACTGTTCCTTCTAGTCCATATAACACTAGTTGGTTGTTTTGCAATTATACAGCTATATCTACCTTTGCAGGAACTAGGCATCATTACTCTACAGAAACTAGCAAAACTCCCTACCTACACATGCAACTCATACTGAACAGAATAAAATGTTTTATTTAGCAAACAAGGCAAAATTGAGAAAATTTCTACTATAGTGTGAACACCTCCCCATACCAAAATCATTTTTTTATGGATGAACATGCAAGCAAAGCAAAAATTTACATAAAATAATACGGATTCAAATGAAAGACCCTTATTTTTGTTTTTTTAAACTCCACTGCTACAGGCAAACAGTCAACACTCTGGGCTTTCTCTGAACATTTCAATTTTGTGTCATCATGGCAACCAGGCAACAGATTTTATTTCTTCACAATGCCATCTGTCCAATAGCGTTCCAGCATGCATCAAACAGTTAAGTACTGTGCCAGACAAAGGCAACAGGACAACTCCCCATGTATGTTTCACTGCCAGCAAACATGCCTGTTTGCACCTAGGAAGAGATCACTACTTAGCGTACAATGGCAGAATATATACCAGGCCTATGGGAATTACAGTCCTTAATAACCTGACAGACATTCTATGTTTTTCAAGCATCTGGTCAATTAAATTAAAATTCTACTTTGAGAGAGACTGCTGATTTCCATTCAGTGTCCTTTCTCATGGATCCTTATTTCAAGGAAAGCAGCGGGTTGGGGTGGGGGACTTCATCATCTTTTTTTCAGTGGTCCACAGAGGTCTGAAATAGCTGTTCCCTGGCTCTCCACAACATGGGACTTCTTCAATTCCAGGTGACTTCTATGGGAATGGAAGGCTAGTTATATAAAGCTATCTAGAAGACTGATGTGGAGATCATACTATAAGGTGGCTATACAGAAAAATTGTAAAACATGCCAATTATCTAATTTTAAAGTCTCATCACTGTCAGAAGTACAGCTCTTATTGTTCACTTTATATGGATTTCAAATTAATTTGAGTTAAGCTATTCCAGATACTATTTTGGGTATGGTAGGAAGGAGAAAATTATGCCTTTCCTTGCTCCCTTAGACCAAGGGTTCCCTGGAAAGTATTCTGGTAACCAGCTGCCACCACTCAAGACTTCTGAACCACTGAGAAGGCACTATTCCAGCACAGTACTATAGCACTAACAAAGTAACAGGGCAGCAGCAACCATAGGAAACACCTTATCAACTATTTAGCACCTGTGCTGTATAGCACATGGTGAAGAGATGGAAAGAAATATCCCAGAGAAATACACTACATTAAGCAAAGTTTTAAAAAAGTATTTTTAAGAGAGAAGGAAAAGGGTGGTTAGATCCAAAAAGTGGTGAAAAGGAGGTAAGAACAAAAATACAGGAAAGTCATACAACAGCAGCAGCAGAGATGTTCAACTTGACAAGCCACACAATTGAACTAAGGTAAATACACATTATCAAGGCTGTAGCAGGCTTCTCAGAGCATGTGCAAAGATCCTTGTAGTAGTCAAGGAGATCATTAACTCCTATCTAAACTTTCTGGGGATTTAGAACTGAAAGTGAGCTATAATTAATGTCTTCCATAAAATACTACTAGTAACTCCCAAGCAGGGAAGAGGGAAGGAGGCAAGAAAAGTAGAATGAGATGTTTAAAACAAAGTGAATAATCTTGTGGAAAGGAAGCTGTGATCAGTCTTCATAAGCAAACAGTCAGTTAAACCCATTTAGATTCACCATTGTTTTCTAATGCAAGATCACAGCACATTCCTGCATTCCAAAATACTATAGCGGTAAATCTGAAAGTTAAAACGTGAAACAGTGAAAATTTTTGACAAAATGTCTCATCAAACACAAGGCAAATTTTCCGATGGACTGGCTACTGCTTTTATGTTGCCCACAACCTTGTCCTTATACCTAACACTGACAAAAATACACTCCCATCAAAGATTACATCTATGTTCCTAAATCTTCATATAAAAATACCCATTTACCACTGTTCATAATAGTAAAAACTTGTTAAATAGTTGACTCCAAAAACCAGTGGGGATTCATGTTGTGAAGATGACAATTACTTACAATTATACTCAGGACGACTTCTATTCTTTCCACCAAGATTGCCAGAAACTCTGAAGTTCACAGCAGGGCAATCATACATAGGCCAATTCCATTTTAGCAGAGAGCTAGTTCAATGATGGAACTTCTCTCATTTTCTGAGCAGACAGTGACACAAACCAAGGCAAGGCTTTGAAACTGTCGAGCCCAAAACTATCTTTTGCTTTAGTTGTTGCAGCATCAGCAGAGATTGTGCCAAAGCAGCTGAAATAGCATCCTATGAAGATGTATAGCCAATACAAGTTTGACCAGTTGCGCCCACCTTTTCTGCAGTAAAACAGAAGGGGACCTTGGAGTGCATAGAGATAAAAGGCTGACAATGCCTTGACTCCCTAGCTTCTAAAAACATCTGCGTGAAATACCTGTATCACATCAAAGTATTCCTCAGGTTCTTAGAGAAATTAAGGATATCACGAGTAAACCCTAGTATGTTCACAATGAACACTGAAGCAGGTTAGTAGATGTGCTTGTGAGCTCTCTCCCTCCTCCTTGAGTAGGTCATAATGTCAGAAGGCAAATAACTCCAAATAGTCCAAGGCAGATGCAGATGTCTCAACCCAAGACTTCTTTCTTCAAATTGTGCACAAAGAAAGGAGTGTGAGATAATAATCAGGTTCATCTCAATCATGAATAAACAGAAGACTGCTTATGTCTGTAAACTTGGGCAATTATATTGTTGTGAGTCCCATCTGACAGAAAACAGAGCTGTATGAAAGTCAGCAACCATAATTGTGAAAATACATATTGCATATGTTCTTTCTTCAAGGAAAATGATATGTGTGTAGCAAGGCAGGGAAATAAAATAATCTATGGCTCAGTACCTGAGGTTTATAAGTATATATTTTAATTGCCTATCAAAGCACTGCTCAGATTTTTATATTAAGAAATGTTTACTATCTTTCCCCCCTTAGATCTCTGAATACTTCTCCATTTTACAAATACTGTAATTTCTTCACATTCTCCACTAAAGCGAGAATATAGTAAGAATGTATGCTTTGTATTTTGGAAAAACTGTTTAGTTCAACAAAGGTAATATGAAAAGTATTTATAGTGTTCAAAATTATATTTCATAGAAACCTTCTTCAATTTCATACAAATTTGAATTAAGTGCATTATTTCCATTATAGTGAACCTTACCTTTTAGAGTTTAGCACAGTGTCAAGGGTTACTAGATCAGCAAAACACTGTTTGTAAGCTAAGCTGTTCTAACAGAAGGGAACTGAAAGTCCAGAACAGTGTAAAAAATCATTTTTTCAATAAATAACAACAACAAAATTTGATTAAAAGTAGCTTTTCTACCATTTCTACCGGTCTATGCCTGCTACACAGTTATGCTAACAGGAAGTGCTTGGAAAGAAGAGTCACAGTCTGTTGGTTTTCCTTCTGCCATTTCTGCATTCAATTCACACCTTTCTGATGCCTGACTAGTTCCATCTTGAGCCAATGCAAATGCATCTTGGGACCCTGAGGCATCTATTTTTTCTAATGAAACAGCTGCTTGGAGACTACTGCTTTCTGCTTCATTGCTGCCGCTTGTTTTTTCATCAGCTTCATCTAGTTGTTCAACGGATTTTAAATACTGCTGGAGTAGGCTACAGTCCTGCTCACTGTTAAATCCCTTGTCTCTACATTCCCCATGATTCAGTCTGTCCTCTTCAGCATCTGAGAGGCAGCCTAAAAGAGAAACTTCAAGCTGTTTGACTGTTTCCAAAGAAGTCCCTAGAGTGCTTTCCTGTGTTTCTGCCAAGCTCTCTTCGGATCCCTGTGATTCGTTAAGGCAATTTTGGTCAATCATGCAGGAATGAAAGCCTGAATCTGGAAATTCTGGCAAGGACTGCTGATGACAAATGTCAGGAGCTGAAACTACCCAAGTAGAACTAGCAACAGGAGACAGTACTTGATGTAGTCCAGCTATCTCTTTGGGTATCTCTGAAGGACATGATGGAGGGGTGCCATGCTGCCCAGCAATACTCAGATGTTCATTCACAGAGAGCTGCCACTCCTGCATAGATCTAACCTGTTAACAACACAAAGAGGACATTTTATAATGCAACACGAGAAATGTAAGCACTTGTATTTGTGAGAGGCAGGTGTAAGTTAAAACTATGATGTGTTGAAGAGAAAAGCTCGTTGTTCCCAGTAAATGAAGTAAAGAAAAGCAAGGCTGGAATATGCACTGATTGTTCACAGTCATTAGATAGCACTAGATGCGGCTTTAGCCACACTAAAATAAAATAAATTTGAACTGAGACATAAAAGATGTAGGTGAGAAAAAGGAAACAGACCAAAGACAATGAAAGTAGCAGCTTCCCTAAACCCGCCCTGGGTCTCTGTATTCATAAATGTATGCATGTAAAAAGTATGTTCCTCTTCACTATGCTGCCATCCCAAGTTCAAATTCAGTCTTCCATGTTATCATTGAGTTTGGTAATCCTGGTAAAGGCTGCCTCTGGGCAAATACAAAGGGTAGAGGTTCCCAATAACTTCAGCCCATCCCATGTGCAAGCATGTAAGCATGAGTGAGTGATTTAAGGTGCACATGAGCTCACAGTATCCTTTGTTAAACAGGTCAAGAATTTATTATCATGGATTAAGCTACAGCACAGAGAAGTGACAGCAAGCTGGGTACTCATTTTACTGACCTCAGAAGGATGGAAGGCTAAGTCAACCTTAAACCGGCTGCTGGGACTGAACTCCCAGCCTCATGGGCAGAGCTTTCAGGCTGCATATCTGCTGCCTTACCACTCTGTGCCACAAAAGGCTCTTGTGACTATCATGCCTAGTGCTTATAGATCTAACAAAAATAACAGAAACATAAATCTAAACTAAACTTAACCATTCAGAAGAGTTAATTCCAACATCGTGCTGGGATGGCTATGGACCAAATGCACATCCTTGACCCCACTTGTTCCTTGCAAACCAACCCAAGTTCCAGCATTTGAACCAACAGATGTTTCAGCCTTTTAATCCTTCCTGCTCTTTGTGGATGGGAAGCCTTTCTCAATTCAGATATAGGACACTTGCCCCATGTGGAAAGGTGCGCCCTAATGTCCCCCAACCATCCTAGAGTGCATGTTCCACATATCTCCATATCCAGATCATGTTTTACAACAGCCTTCTATTTATCTGGCCCTCCCTGGCAGACAGGCAAATGGTTCTCTTTGAAGAAATACTTCTTTTACTCTCTAACCTCTTTGTGCATTTTATGGCTCTACTAGATATTAAGCCCGCTGTGGCCAAAATACAGTGGGCCCTAGCATGGTGGGTGGGTGGAGGGATGGGGTGAAGGAAGGAGGGAAAGGAGAAAGAGAGACAGAGAGAAAGACAGAAAGAAAGGGAGGAAGATAGAGACAGAAGAAGAGGGAGAGAAGCAGGTAGCCAGAAAGAGGCAGATGGGAGAGAGGGAGGAAGGAAGAAAGAAAGGAAAGGACAAAGGGAATGCTGGGAGGAAGGGAAGGAGAAAGGGAATACTGGGAGGAAGGGAGGAACAGAGTAAGGTAGGTGGCCTTAAAGGGGACTCTGCGGCCTTCTGCTGGGCCCAGGGGCAGGCGAGGCTGGCTAAGGGCCCGGCAGAAGGCTCCGGACGGGGGCGGCGGGCTCTGCGGCCTAGTGCCAGGCCCAGGGGCAGGCAAGACTGCCCCAGGGCCCGGCAGAAGGCTCGGGAAGGCGGCAGCATGCTTTGCGGCCTAGTGCCGGGCCCAGGGGCAGGCGAGGCGATTGTGGATCAAGCTTTTTACCTGGTTCCAAAGGAATTTGACAGCTTCCTCTTGCACCATTCTTTGAAGTTTTTCTTCATCCTTTTCTTTTCTTAGTCTAAAAGAGAAATAACCCAGTAGATAAATTATTCACACTAGAGAGAAGCTTACGATACCTTAGCCCTGTTACGTCCATTGGCCATATTTACTGCAGTATTTACATTACAGAGTTACCATTAAAACTTCACCACTCTTCTCTTGTACCAATTCTTGTTCTTAGAATGATAAATGATAATCCTTTATTATAGACTTTGAAGACTAGGACTTTCTTGTCCATTAAATGTTATGTGTAATAATACTGATAAAATCACATCTCCTGTTATGTATAACAAGCTAATCTATAAAATCTTTTGTAGATTGTAGGGGGTTTTTTTTGGGGGGGGGTTAGTTTCCTTCCACCTTCCCCATAAACATAACTAGAGACAACATCAGAAGAAATACAATTGAGAGTGCAAGAGCTGCATCCTGCTATCCTCTTACAGAGCTAGAGGTGTTAAAGGTTACATTGAGCCTCAACCTGTAATAGTATAATTTCTAAGGTTCGCTGTGAGAAAATGCAGACAGGACTGTTGACTTACTTTTCTACTTCTTCAGTTAAATGCATAATATGTTCCTGCATTCTGCTGAGTCGGATTTCATAGCGCACCTCTTTGGCTCTGAGATGGTGGTTCCTAGCGTAGTATCCCCTCCAAGAGGCTTGAAGCTTTGTGGCTGCTCTATTCATTTCTTCTAGTGCCTCATCCTTTTGAAATAAAAGAGCAGAAGCATCTGCAGATCTTTCTTCTAGATATGTAGCTGGGCAAGCAGCTTTGATTATGTCTTTTTCAGGAGCACACAACTGCCTCGCAGGACTGCACTCAACACAGCCTTTGGACGATGCCTGACAGCTTCCAGTGTCAGTGGGTAGAGTAACAGTGGCCACTGATACACTGGAAGTGGACAATATGCCTTCTTCTTTTTGCCCTTTCATCTGAGCTTCCATAGTGTCTGCTAATTTACTGGGATGCTCTTCCAGAACCAAAAAAGTATCTTCCTGCTTTTCTTCATCTTGCTTATTAACCTCTTTTACAAACCCAGTGTTAGCATCTTCCCTATATTCTGTATCAACACAGATTCCATGAAGTCTCAGTTCTGCAGTAGTAGGAGACATCGGTGAGAGCCCTGAAGCAACAGGCATAAAAGTCGACTCTGAGGACAGAAGACTACTGTTTAGCTTGTCCTCATCAGTTTGTACGTCTTCCAGATAAAGTTCCTCACCAGCATTTCTTTCACCTTGTGAAGAAGCTGGAAAAACATTCGTCCTTGCATAAGAATGGTCATTATTAGATCTTGGCCCAACCCAGGAATTCTTTTGGATAACAGATTCTGTAAAAAATAGAACAAGACAGGATTACAGTGCTTTTGATATTTTGTCATGTTCTTAATGAATAATAGCAATCAACTTCTCCCTCTCAGACCTACACAGAGCACATAATATTTCTCGGCTGGTTCTCAGCCAGGTATATGTCTTCATTGGAAAGCCAATCCATGTTTCCTTTAGAGAACTCCACCAGTCCTGGTGTTTTCTATGTCTCCATGTGAAAGCCAGATGTGCCTCAAGCATGAGTAGTACTCACAAATATGTAGAAGATGAAGGTTGGTTTTTATATGCTGCTTTTCACTACCAGGTGTCTCAAAGTGGCTTACAATCATTTTCCCTTTCCTCACCTCACAACAGACACCCTGTGAGGTAGGTATTACCTGATATTACTGCTTGGTCAGAACAGCTTTATCAGTGCTGTGAAGAGCCTAAGGTCACCTAGCTGGCTGCATGTGGAGAAATGGGGAATCAAAACAGACTCACCAGATTAGAAGCCGCCACTCTTAACCACTACACCAAGTTTGTTCTCTTGCAGTATGCATAGTCTCAAGGGGGGAGGGGGAGAGAAAGTGCTGTTTTTCCCATTCATAGGGTAATCCAGAATCTAACCACTAGGAGACACCAGAACTTTCAAGTGGCAATTTGAGCACAGAGGGCACATTTTGCAGACCTGCACTGGTTGGATAAACATAACAAAAGTGCCTCTGGAAATGTTCTCCCCTCCCCTGAAAAAGAAGAGGAATATTCTCCTCTACTTTTCCAAATGAAGCAGTATCAGTTTACATTGACCTTAAGATACTGCCACTCATCTCTCAATTCAACCAGTACATTCTCTGAACTCTTACAGATTCTACCCTTTTGCAATTTTCCCCAAACCCCCTTCCTAGCCCCACCATACTACCACATTCTCTCTCTCTCTCCTCAAGCTTGCATAATATGCTGTTTAGGCCCTAGTCAAAAGCTACCAGGGCTATAAGTAAAGTGGATGAGGATATTAAGCTACAATAGTGACTATGACTTACCTTGTTCAGTTTTTATTTGTGGCGCATGGACAGGGCTGTTTGGCTCACTAGTAACAGACACCCTTTTATTCCGAGACAAGGAAACAGGGATTTCATCAGCTTGGCTTTGGTACATCAATTGCTTCTGATGCAACCTAAAGACAACAATTAGTAACTGTCTGGGTATAACTATGGAGCATATTAGTACTAAGTATTGCCTGTTTTTCTAAAAGAGCTAAATGAGCAAATATAAGTAACCCTGGTCTTTCTTTTGAGAGACACAGTGTCAATGTTTTGGACTAGGGGAGGACTACCCTCTGTAAAACTCGCAGGGTGACACTAGGACAGTCAATCTCTCTCTCTCTTAACCTGTTACTGTGTGGCTAAAATGGAGGTAGAGAGAGTCTTATAGGCAGCTCTGGGTTTCTTAGTGGAAAGGCAGGATAAAAAAATTAACTAAAATAAATTCTGCAATCTGTTGAACACAAGAAGACACTTCACAGTATTTCTAGCTAGTGGTACATAGGCTGAAGTTGCCACATTAATAGGTTAATAGGTATTTCTAGCTAGTGGTACATAGGCTGAAGTTGCCACATTAATAGGTTAGCCTTTCAGTTCTTCTGCTGCAGAAAACGCCACTATTTCATTGTTGCTTACTGATGACAACACATAACTCTTGTTACCTTTGCTTGTGTAGTATTTTTTCCAGTTTGGCATCCTCTGCCGTTTGGAGGCCAAACATAGTGGTAAGAGGGCAAACACTGGCAAGGTATTGAACTAATGAGACATGCTGGCCTGGACGAAAAGATCTTCCCTTTCCTTGACTGTAAAGCCACTCTGCCTTCAAACTAAAGGGAAGGAAAAAAACAGCAACTATAGCAGTCAAAGTATTTACAAGCACAATAAAATTAATACAACAAATAAATCATCAATACAAACAAGCTATTTAACAACACAACAGCAATAATGATAGGAAAACAAAGCCTGATATGTAATTCATGGTTTCAATTAAATGCTAGAAAGAATATAAATTTGCTATAAGGCAGTTTTCAGGAAACTTGAAACTGTCAACTATCAAGGAAGCCCTGTTCCAGTTTCCCACCAATCTCAGCTCTTAAAAGGAAGAGGCCTAAATTAGGGACTCTCCAGGCAAACACAGCCAGAAGATAAGGCATGGACCTAGCCACAAATGCAGTGTAGGGATCACACAGTTTCATTCAATTTCTGTACTAGCCAAAGCTAATGAAAACATTCCTATATTAGACTTTATAGCTGACAGACAGTAGGCAATATAAAATTAGTTAACATCTGAATAATTCTGATGACAGAAACATATTATTCTCTCCTCTCTGCCAGACAGCAGAGGAAGCAAAGAATAAAGCTCCTAACTCTGTCGCTTGGCCAAAGATTACTCAGGAGTGACTGTGTTAATGGGCAGGCAGATATTTATTTCAGTTCAAATATGGCCAAATACTTGTAAGGCTAGGCAGCAAATCCCACAGAGGTTCTTGGAATGCCACAGAAACCAAGAGTTTTCCAAGTCCTCTATTATGAAATTTTGTGCTCTGTCCTGTGATTGACACTTGACTAGGTAAGAGACCCACCCTGGCAATACAATACTGAAACTGCTTCAAAGAAGTCACCAACTTCAGGGCCACTAAGGAACATCATGCCTCAAGTAATGTCTGAAGAGCCTTCAACAACTCCGCACTTGTGTGTCATGCCTCTGCTGGAGCATCAGCCTACATACTGAAGACCCTGCAGAACTGAGAGCCTGTGAAACCAGTGAAGGAGTCCTCCCGGTAGCATGGTGAATGGGACACGATGAGAAGACATTTTACTCTGCTCTCTGCAAAGATCACAGCATCATAATTCCTCAATCTCACTTTCAGATATCTGGAACAGAGGCTGGTATATCTATGACAGTGGCATACACCATCCAATTCTCATCCCCCAGGCTTGTGCAAAGCTGAATACCTGATTGGAGCTAACTAGGCCAAATCCCCAGCAACATTCTGCCAGGTCTCAGTAAATATACAAAGACAGCATATTCTCCTAGAATTAAAGAAGAAACTAATGTGTTCAGTGACCAGACACCCAAAAGCACCAGCTGAATAGAGTAGGAAAAGTTGCCCAAACATTCTGTGTTCAGAATGACTTCATGGGTTGCCTGTTTTTTTCAAGGCCTAATTCTGGATGCTACTGGGCTCAGGGCATTTTTGACCTTTATTTGACTTTAGACTGCCTAGGACCAAAGTACCTTAAGGACTGTATTCTCACATGAACCTGTCTAAGCACTGAGATCCTAGACCCTGGTTGATATGCTGCCACCTTTGGAGAGGAGGCCAGTCACCACTTCAGTCCTCCTTTAGGATACCTTTTCAGTTGAGTAACCTTATCAATGAAACACCATTCCTTTATTTGACTGCTTTCCAGTTTGCTGGAGCTTTGATGTTATAGAAAGACTTTTAAAAGAATCAACAGATTGTTAACCTGGCAGTATTATATTCTTATAAGTTTTAGATTTAGTAATGACAATTTTAAAAAATAGGCTATTTCATTTTTTTTTTAATTGGCTGAATATTTATTGCTTCAATTTTAACCACTATATGTTTAATGTTGTTTGGTGTTGCCAACTAGTTTTTAACTATGGAACTGTGGGTTTTATCGGATAATACTGCATTTTAATTGATACTGGAAATCACCTAAAGTGATTGTAATCAGAAAGAACAGTACAAGCCTCTATCTTGACTCAGCTTTCTCTGACCACATCTCCCATGGATGTCACCAAAAGGAATTACTAAACTGCAATCTATTTCAGTCCTTTCTATTATAATATTTGATTGTATTTCACAAGTACTTCAAAAGTGAAGATTCTAGTTACCAAACTAATTTGTGTAAATTAAGAAGTACAAGATGCTTAATTCTGATTACAAAACTGAAAATTCAGGGAGAGAACAGATGAGTATGGAATTGGAAAGATCAATATGTTTTGTCATATTCATTACCCACTGCTTACCTTTCTTTCTGAGAAATCACATAGCCATCAAGGACTTTAAGACCGAGACACCAACTAACAATATATGGCCGATAATCAAACCCTGGGATGGAAGGAGTGGCCATCACACAAGGATTGTTCATAATTGACAACTGCTCCAGCTCAGGGAAAGAAGCCAGGAAGGAAATCTAAAACAAATAATAGCTTTATTGATTAAGAAGAAGAGTTGGTTCTTATATGCCACTTTTCCCTACCCGAAGGAGGCTCAAAGCGGCTTACAGTCGCCTTCCCATTCCTCTCCCCACAACAGACACCCTGTGGGGTAGGTGAGGCTGAGAGAGCCCTGATATCACTGCCCGGTCAGAACAGTTTTATCAATGCCGTGGCGAGCCCAAGGTCACCCAGCTGGTTGCATGTGGGGGAGCGCAGAATCAAACCTGGCATGCCAGATTAGAAGTCCGCATTCCTAACCACTACACCAAACTGGCTCTGTAAAACTCACTTAATTTCCTGGGCTGTCACTTCCAAGCCAGTTTTTTATTTTCTGTGGCTTGGGTCACATATTGTGCTAAATATCATGGGTAAGCCTTAGCACCAATGCCTCTGCTCAATTTTATTTATATATTTATTTTGGGATTTATATACTGCCCCTCTCGGTTGCCTATTACGGGGTAGCTTACATAGTCTAAAAACTTGATAAAACAAGTTGATAAATCACACAGATAAAACCAAACAACAACAAAACCAAATTAAGAACTATATAAAAACCACAATTTATCACTATTGCATCAGTCCTAATTACTGAGATCCAGATTGCTGTTGTTGTTAGGTGCAAAGTCATGTCCGACCCATCGCGACCCCATGGACAATGATCCTCCAGGCCTTCCTGCCTTCTACCATTCCCCGGAATCCATTTAAGTTTGCACCGACTGCTTCAGTGACTCCATCCAGCCACCTCATTCTCTGTTGTCCCCTTCTTCTTTTGCCCTCGATTGCTCCCAGCATTAGACTCTTCTCCAGGGAGTCCTTCCTTCTCATGAAGTGGCCAAAGTATTTGAGTTTCATCTTCAAGATCTGGCCTTCTAAGGAGCAGTAAGGGCTGATCTCCTCTAGGACTGAGATCCAGATTATAGCCAGTAAAATGTTAGTTATCAAATGGGGGGCAGAGAGGAAGGAAGGGAGAAGGAGGCAGGAGGACGGACTGGAATTTGCTATTGGTGTTCTAGCTAATTATCAAGTTGGCCTCAACCACAGGCCTGGCACAAAAGCTCCATCTTTCAGGTCCTGCGGAACTCAAAGATTACAGGCTGATATAATAAAAATATCCTGGATAGATATTTATCAAGAATGTAAATTCAGGTGGGTAGCCATGTTGGTCAGAAGCAGAAGAACAAAGTTTGAGTCCAGTGGAACCTTTAAAACCAACGATTTTTTATTTAAGGTATATAGTTTTGTGTGTGAGCATACTACTTCAGATACAGACCTGAAGTCTGCTTGCACACAGAAGCTTAGACTTTGAATAAAAATCTGTTGTTTTTAAGAGTGACACTGGACTCAAACTTTATCAAAATGTATAATTTCTAAACTGGAAATATGATCACCATAATCTCATTATCATAAAACAAACTATTTGAAAAATTCTTAGGTATTAATTTTTCATATTAATCTTATAAATCATCTTTGATCCATAAGATTATAATCAAAGATGCATTCAAACTCTGACCTGAAATATGAAAAATCGTAAGCCACAGCTCAAATAGACAAGCTGACATCATAGCTTAGCCTGGAAGGGGGGGGGGAGTTATTAAAATATATGGATATCTGTAGGATTAATTTAAGCATGGTTTTCATAAGGACACTATGAATCTGGATAATTATGAGACTCATAAAAGAGTCTCAGAATATGCACCTATTTTGAAATGAGCTTTATATCTTAATTACAAAAATAGCATCCCTCCAACCAAATGGCCTTCATTCTTCTGGAAAAATAGCTTTTAATCATTCTGCTCTAATTATATCTTATTTTTGAAAATGCACAGCTGACATCTGTTCTGTGCCAGTGAGTTTGTGTAGCTCCCCCTCCTGTTTATGGACATAAGCAGGAAACTATTTTTTTTTTCAAAAGAGTTACCTGAAGAATGAGTAATTGAGTTTGTTGAGAAACACTGTTCTTACCTCATTTAAGTCTCTAACTTCATTTTCTGCCAAAGAAACAATAGCAAGACTTTGAGGCAAACAAGTAGGAGCTGTACGCAGTGATGTTATGATATTTCCATGCAACAAAAGAGTCTTGAGGAATGACAAGAGGAGAGGGAAGTACAATGAGTAGAAATTTAACAGTGTTATTTTAAGTCTGAGAACTGTAAAAAAGTTGCCTAAATGACCCATTATGCACGGGGGTTTTAGCGCACATCCGGGGTGGAATGGCAGCGACTAAAATCATCGATAACGCACGGTGCCGGCTGCAACCGGCTGCATCTTCAGTGCATGCTGCCGAAAAAGCCGCGTCAGCGAAATGCGGAAGAAAGCGCAGCTTCCGGGTGACCGGGGCGCAACCAGAAGTGGTGCCCGGATCGCCGCGTGCATAATCGGATACTCTGGGTTTTGCCGCCGTCGTGCCCCGCCCCGTGCATAACCGGTGTGCGTCGCGTCTTCCCCCTCCGCATTTTCCATGTGTCTCGAAATCGCCGTTTCGGCGGCCGTGCATAATGGGCCAATGCCAGGCAAAAAACACCTCTGGCAAATAACTG
Organism: Paroedura picta; assembly: GCF_049243985.1. Taxonomy (NCBI): domain Eukaryota; kingdom Metazoa; phylum Chordata; class Lepidosauria; order Squamata; family Gekkonidae; genus Paroedura; species Paroedura picta. The sequence continues at coordinate 34,285,947 of NC_135374.1, read as the reverse complement.
TAGAACATACAGAATCACAGCATTGGAAGAGGCCATACAGGCCATCTAGGTTCAACTCCCTGTTCATCACAGATCAGCCTAAAGCATCCAGGATAAGTATCTGTCCAGCCCCTGACTGAAGACTGCCAAATAAGGGGGAGCTCACCACCTCCTCAGGCAGCCAATTTCACTGCTAAGCTACTCTCACTGTGAATCCCCCCCCCCCCGATATCTAGCTGGTACTGTTCTACACATAGTTTAAAGCCATTACTGTAGGTTCTACCCTCTCTTCTCTGACAACCTTTCAAGTACTTAAAGACAGCAATAACACCTCCTCTCAACCTCTTCTTCTCCAGGGTGAACATTCCCAAGTCCCTTAGCCTTTTCTCATATGGCTTGGTCTCCAGGCCCTGGATTATCCTTGTTACTCTCCCCTCTCAATTTTGTCCATGTCCTTTTTGAAGTGAACGCGCTAGAACTGCACACAAACATTTTATAACAATACTATTTATTGATAACAAAAGAAATCTTTTAAACTTCATGTCTATCCATTGTTAGAACTGCAAAGCATTTGTAGCTAGGAAGTAGAGTAATATGTTCACCATGTTTAACTGTCATAAACTTCTCTTCACTGCAACACAGCTAGAAAGTCTTTGGTTTCCAACGCTTCCTCCCTACTTCTTCCCTTACAGACCTAGGAAACTGAAAACCAGTGTGGAACTGTAGAATGTTCTTACAATTGAATCAGACAAAACAATCAGCTGTGATTGCTCCCTAGCCTAAAAACCAGGATTAAGAGAACAAAGGTTTGCTTGTGATACCTAAATGCATCCATAAACCTTAATGAACAGCACTCAGACAAGAAAAATACCACACACAACCAAGCAATATTTACCTTCAGAGAGGAAAGCTTCGAGATATCACCTAGTTGGGATATATTGTTGTCTGATAAATCAAGATGTTGAAGTGATGTGCAGCTGTTGAATTGGTCCATCAACTACAGAAACATAAAATGTTTTTCAGCAATCATATCAGATCCATTTATAAAACTATTATACATGAATTTCTCAGTGAATTAACTACAGAACAACACTGTAGCATGTTTTGCTCTTTAAATTCAAAACTATGTCAGAAAGACTGTCAGCCATATAACCATAGGTGTTCTGAAATTCCATGCTTAAAAAAACACCCCAAAATCCTACACTCACCAAAATAGGAATTTGGTCATTAGAATAAACAATGAGACTGATTACATACTTAATTCTGGTTGCAATATCACAAAGGATTTAAATAATTTCCAAATTTTAAGACCAGGAGTAGGGCAATAGGCTAAGAAGAAAAAATGGGTGGAAGTGGGGGGGAATGCAGATGTACAAGGATGGAAAAATTTGACACATGAGTAAGATTAGGGATTTAGGGAAGTGGCTCTGGAAATACTGCTTCTGCAACCTCTTGTTTCTAAAGTTTACAAATTTCGGTCTGAAGAAATAAATGCTAAAAATCTTTAAAAAACATGAAGATGAATATTCTCTAGGACTAATTCACTTGGAATCATAATATGGAATAATTCCAACAACAATAATTTTTGTTGAATTTGTGTGAAAAACTATTCACAAGGATTAAAGCTCGGTTTCTAACTATACCATGTCCACAGAAATAGTTCATAGGATCAGCTACAAAAAATTTGCATAGGCAACCCTTTTTGATATGCTTTCATGTATGTGCAGCTGAGTAACACTTCCAAAAATTACTGTGAACATGTAAGGTACTACAACAGAATAGGCCCCCAAGATATGAAGAGCCATCACATAGCGCTAAAAAAATGGACTCTTAAGAACGATGATTGAGTTGTGGCTAAACATATTTCCCTGATTTTAAGCACTGCTTGAGAAGAGTAATTTTATACAGTCCTCTTTCAAGCAATGCATTCTGAATGCATGCGTTTACTAGGCATTTATTTTCTTGTGTGAATTTCTATGCCATGCTTTTAAAAAAGCACTCTAGCAGCTTGAACATAATAAAGCAAGCTACAGTAGATAGTAAAATTTAAACTAGATTAAAATTGTATAAGTTTAAGTGAGATCAATTAAACTACATTTTTGTTACAATTATTTAGTTGCATTTATATTTTGACAGCAAATGTAAGAAAATTCACCTTTAAATGATTTCCTGCCAAATTCAACCACTCCAAGTACACTAGATCCTTCAGCCCTTCTACATAACCAATACTGTTGTGAGGCAAGTTTAATACCCGAAGTTGAGTGAGTTTTGCTACACCCATCATCCGTACCAGACGATTATTTGCGACAGACAACTGCAAGGTAAAAAAAAAGTAATTGTAGTTAACAGAGCACAAACCAATCATGATAGCATGAAAGTATCAAAGTCATATGTAACTAACCTGCATCAAGTTCTTGCATTTCTCCAGATGTTCCAATTTAATTAACTGGTTTTTATCCAGAATCAAAGTATGTGTATCTGCATCACAGGACAAATTTGGTCCCAATTTTTGTAATCCTTGACCTGACCAATTAACTACTAAACCTGCAATAATGTAGCAAAAGTATGATAAATAAAATAAATGATAAAATGATAAAAAAATAAAATAAAATGATAAAAAGTATGATAAATAAAATAAAAAAAAATAAAAAAGTATAAAAGTTAGAATTATACATACATTAGGGGAGGAACTTTATTCACAGTCAACATATTTAATCATAATTTATTTACAAAATTTATATCCCCCTTTTCTGCCCTCACAAGGGCCACCAAGGCAATGAACGATTTAAAATATACAGTATTTGCTGGCATATAAGTCTACTTTCCCCCCCTGAAAAACATGCCTCCAAGTGGAGGGGTTGTCTTATACGCTGGGTGCACTTCAGTTGGGATAGACATAGCTGCCCATAGTGGCCCATAGTACTGTATTTTGAGTGGAAATGTTGGGGGGTCGTCTTATACGCCAGCAAATACGGTACATGAAAAAATTACGCTTTAAAACCATTAGTATCAAAGCCCAATAGATGTCATTAAAACAGTTTAAAACAGAGTTAAACTATATACAAAACATAAAAACTACAATTAAAACACTGGTTACAAAGAAAGGATCACTGAGACCCATTATGCACGGGGGGGAATAACGCACATTCGGGGTGGAATGGTAGCGACTAAAATCACCGATAACACACGGTGCCGGTTGCAACCGGCTGCAGCTTCAGTGCATGCTGCCGAAAAAGCCGCGTTAGCGAAATGCGGAAGAAAGTGCAGCTTTCGGGTGACCGGGGCGCAACCAGAAGTGGCGCCGGGATCTCCGCGTGCATAATCGGTTACTCTGGGTTTTGCCGCCGTCGCGCCCCACCCCGTGCATAACCGGTGTGCATCGCGTCTTCCCCCTCCGCGTTTTCCATGTGACCCGAAATCGCCATTTCGGCGGCCGTGCATAATAGGCCTAAGTGAATGCCTTTACCCGCCAGCAGAAGACGACAGATAAATCTCCCTGGGAAGAAAGTTTCAGAGCTCTGGTGCCATGACCATGAAGGCCCTCCCTCTCCCGGGTTGCCACCTATCTAATAACAGAAGGCGGGGACAACCAAAACAAGACCTCAGAAGAAAACCATAGGGATCATGTCATGTCATAATATTTTAATCTTGAAAAATTACTGTGAATTCCCAAGCAATTCATTGTTTTGGGTGCTTATGTATTTAAAATCCACATTAACAATACAAAATGTAATGCTATTATGTATCCAAAGAATCCACCCATTTTAATAATGGAAGCAAAGCTTTATTCATCAAACAATAAAATACCATCCACACCACACTTTTCTCACACCACTTGCTACTGCTTTCTCCCCCACCTTTCCATTCATTTATTTATTTATAGCTTTTAGGCTACCCTTCTCCAAAAGGGCTTGGGGCGACTTGCAACAAATTATAAAAACAGTCCTGTTATAAACACACCTAAAACCTAAACATTCTTATTAAAATCAATTTACAGTTTAATTGATAGTTGCTCCATCCAAGGATCATTAATCTGATGAGCCAAGGCCTACTGTGGGTGGTGTTCTCCTGTATGACCTAGCTCACATTTGGGGCACACGGCCTGGGTGAGATCTTCAGATGTGGGACTGGGTGGGGCTGATACAGATGGCAGAGGTGCTAACCTTGGCCTCAACCAAATGCCTGATGGAAGATCACCATTTTGCAGGCCCTTCAGAACTCTGGAAGCTCCAGAAAAGCCTGGGTCTCCACCCATCAGAGCCAGGGCTGACAAAGTCTCTTTAGGGTCAGGGATTGCCATCAGGTTGAAGTTCGCTGAGCGGTGAACTCTTCAGGGGACTCATACAGAGGCAGTCCCTCAGGTACGTAGGTCCCAGACCATGTAAGGCCTTAAAGGTTAAAACCAACACCTTAAACCTTATCTGGAACTTAATCTGCAGCCAGTGAAGCTGCTGGAGGACAAGTCGAATGTGAGTTCTCCATGATAAGTACCCATGCAGCTGTGTTCTACACCAGTGGTAATTTCTGGATCAGGGAAGACCCACATAGAGTGAGCTATAGTAATCTAGGATGAATGTGACTGTTGTTTGAATCACTGACACTAAGTGCTCTGGGGCCAGAAAAGGTGCTAATGGCTTTGCCTTGTATAGATGGAAAAATGCCTGGTGAGCTACCTCCATATTCAAGAATGTGCCCAGGATCACTCCCACATTCCTGATGGTGTATGTGGCCTGGAGTTCTATCCTAGCAAGACATGGAAGGTACACTTCCTTATCTGGTCCTTTCCTACCCAGCCAAGGACCTCTTGTCTTCTGGGGGTTTAACTTCAGATGGCTTTGCTGGAGCCACTCTGACACTGCTCCCAGAGATCTGGCCATATATTTGAGGAAGTATTCAGCTGGCTGCTCATTAATAGTTAGAGTTGGGTGTCACCCACATATTGGTGAAAACCTAGTCCATACCCCCCAACAAGCTGGCCTAGAGGATGCATAAAGATGTTGAAGAAGAGCTGGTTTTTATATGCTGTTTTCTCTATCAGGAGGAGTCTCAAAGCAGCTTATAGTTGTCTTCCCTTTCCCTACAACAGACACCCTGTGAGGTAGGTGATGCTGAGAGAGTCCTAATATTACTGTTTGGTCAGAACAGCTCTATCAGCACTGTGACAAGCCCAAGGTCACCCAGCTGGCTACATGCAGAGGAGCAGGGAATCAAACCTAGCTCGCCAGATTAGAAACCACTGCTCTTAACAAGTACACCATGTTGGCTCCAGTACTGAAAAGTATTAGGAAGAGGATCACGCCCTGAGAGACCCCGTATGGAGTTCACATCAGCACAACTGTTCCTCCCCAACAGTGAACCTCGGTACCCAACCTTAGAAGATCAGCCATTGCAGAGCTGACCCCAATATCCCCGTGTTGGCAAGGTGGTGAGCTAGCAGTTCATAGCTGACAACATTGAACACTGCAGTCAGATCTAATAATGCCAACAGCGCCAATCTGCCTCAATTCAGCTGCCTATGGAGGTTGTCTGTCAGAGCAACCAGTGCCATCTCTATCTTGTGACCAGGCCTGAAGCCAGATTGAACCGAAGTTTCATCTAATATCCCAGAGAGGCCTCCTAATCCACTCATTGCACTTTTTAAGAAGCCTCTGTGAATTTTCCCTGAAGCCTGTAAAGCAGTGGTTCCCAACCTTTTTATCACCGGGGATCAGTCAATGCTTGACAATTTTACTGAGGCCTGGGGGGGGTAATCTTTTGCCGAGGGCTGTTGCCACCTGAGCCCCTGCTCCACTTGCTTTCCCACCGGTGCCTCTGTCTTCCCGCCACCCCCTGGGGGACGTTGCCAGCAGCAGCTTCACAGTGCCACGCCGAGGGGGAGCCTCAGCCATGGCGGCTGCTGGAGAATACCAAAGGTGAGCCAGCGGCAGAGCAGCCCCCGAGGCAGTAGCTGGGGAGGAGGACGAGGAGAAGCCGCAGCCCGGTACTGACTGATCCACGGACCGGTCCCTGGACCAGGGGATGGGGACCACTGCTGTAAAGAACTCATCTGAAGATGGCAGGATTTTTCCATGAAAAAACTCACAAAAGCCTCACAGCTTAAAGTGAATTGACTATTATTTTGGGATCCTTCTGTGACGGCAGTAAGAGACTAGATGACACCGGAGATCCCTCCCAACTCAACGATTCTATGTATTTTACATAGTCTGTGCTTTTGTTCCCTCCTTTGGTTCTGTGTGCAACAATGAAGACTTTCTCAGATTCATGCCTGCCTGGAAGTTATGTTCATAAGAATGAGCCCTTTTGCTTTTCCTAGCCACTTGGCGATGGGTCTGATGGCTCAGTCGTGGCAACAAGGCACCCCATGCGCGTTCAGAGGCCCTCACTGTGTTTCCTCATTACAATGTCATGCAGTTCAGCTGTGGCACTCAAACAAGCAATATGCTAGCTACAAGTTAATTCAAAAGCTTTAGCCGGTCTTCCACCATTATCAAGATCAGAGCAGCTTTTGGAATACTAGTCAAACTCTAGCAAGAAAAGACTGCGACACTCCTCTTTCAAACTATTGTCTCGTGTGCTTGTGTAGCTGATCCCGCCTACCATTAGACACCGATTGTACCGTAAAGCATAAAGGCTGCCGAGGGAAAACCGCTTGAAGACAACTAGCGCTGATTTGTATTTGCCATGGTAAATATCCGTGCTGGCTAAAAGGCAACACAGCCCTCACCTCGGTTTTCAATAACCCCGTTGTTTTAAAAGCACAACGTCCGCTTCCCAAAATAAAGAAAACGGCCTTCCCGCAAGGCCCTCTGGGATTTATAGTCCAATTCTAAAGCAACTAAAGACATTAAATGGGATACGTTAGAGGGAAGAAACTACAACCCCCATGAGCCACCACACGACACTGCCATCCCTTTCTCTCGATCCCCGTGAGAGATAACTACTTGACTAGCCCTCACCCAACCCTGCAATTAATACTTCTCCCTGCACCTCTCTCCAGGTTCCCTCAGTGCTTTCCCTACCGCCCATGGGTGCCTTAGTCGCCTCCGTCCTTGAAGATAAACCCGCCGCTGCTGTTGCCGCCGACGCCGCCATACTTCCCGCTTGTTAACAACACTAGGCAACCGGGCGGGTGCTGAATGCTGATTGGCTGGTTAAAATGCCCTCAGAAAAAAAATATTTTCTGAAGGTTTTATACAAGACCAGGAGATTTTCGAAACCCCACAGCATAATGAATTGTGATTTTTCTTAAAACTTTCCACACGACCTAACTGCCTGAAGAAGCTTCCCATGATGCCCTGACAACAGGGGCACTCTCCCCACAATGCCCCGCGCGAGTACTAGAATCCGGTTTCCCATGAGCCTCTCTTCCTTTCAGCTGCTGGAGTGGCCTCCATTATGAAGTAAGAACCGGGTCCTGTCTCGGGGGGGCTAATCCGGTGCCATCCTCCGGTTTCGACGGCGGTGGGTAGCCGTGGTGGGGGTTTCCCGGCTCGCTAACCTTTTGTTCTTTCTTTCTCGCCGGCCCTTTCCCGCGATGCAGGGTGGAATTGTGCAGCTTCAGCGGGTACAAGATCTACCCGGGCCATGGCCGCCGCTACGCGCGCACGGATGGCAAGGTAAGGAAAGGGAAAAGGGTGGCAGCAGTTGCGGCTTCTGCTCAGCCTTCTCGGCGGCCGTGCATAATGGGCCCTTCGGAAGCGTCTCTGCCCGCGCTTTTTCTCGTGGTCTGTGACAGCAGGAGCTCCGTGATGGGTTGAAGGACTACCATGTTTCGTATTCTCAGCCTTGCTACTGAGGCGCTCAGAGTGGGCTACTTCCCCGTTTCCTCATAATAACCGTGATGTAGGAGAGGCTGAAGAGCAGGATACTGAAAAGTCATTCATTAGTGTTTAAGCGGAGTGAATAGTTGAACCGTGATATTTCCTAGAATGATTGTACCCACTAGTCTTGTTTAAACGTGATTTAAAAATACTACATCAAAAGTTGTCTGTGTACTTGAAAATTTGATGGAGCAGTGGTCAGTAGTTTCAGTAGTCAGTAGTTTCAATTTTTTTTAAAAGTAGATGGTACTAGTTACAGTCCTATTAGAGCTGTTCTCATAGACCAGTTCTGTTAGAGCTCTCTGCTTCACCTACCTCACAGGGTGTTTGTTGTGGAGAGAGGAAGGGAAGGTTATTGAAGGCCACTTTGAGACAATTTCAGGTAGTGAAAAGCAGGGTATATTAACCAACTATTCTATTTATTTATATTTCAATTTAGATACAATGCTTATTGTTTTTAACATACATATATTCTTTTAGCAATAATTGCTCTCATTATAGTGGGGTACATTCACAGCTCACAATTTTATATACTCTGCTGTCCTAGGTTGTGGTTTTGAACCATGCCTGTTTCCTTATCTGTGGCGTTTGACATCACCAGCATTATTTCACATTGAAAATATTAAGAAATTGATTTACTATTGTATGTTTGGGCTGATCTGAAAAGGTTCAAGCTTGCTATTTTAGAGGGGCTTAATTTTATATCTGCACTGGCTTGTAAACAGAATCCTAATTCAACAATGATTATGTTACAGGTTTTTCAGTTTCTTAATGCAAAATGCGAGTCAGCATTCCTCTCCAAGAGAAACCCCCGTCAGATCAATTGGACTGTTCTGTACCGGCGCAAGCACAAGAAAGGGCAGTCCGTAAGTATATTGCAACTTGTATAATTATTTCCTGAGATCGAAAAATGGCATGCAGGAAGTTCTTGCCACTTTGTGCTTAGTTTACTTTCTATGATTTATTGCATGGTGGGACATACTTCATTGCTGAATTTGGAGACTTGATGTAACAACATGATGCTTGAGTTGGGCATGACAATGTTTCAGTGTGTGTAGTCCTTTCATAATCCCCTTTGTATGTAGATTTATTTATTTATTTTTATATTTATGCCCCGCCTCTCTCTGCAACTGTCAGACCAAGGTGGCTCATAATAAAACAATAAAAACAAGAATTAGTACAACAATAAAACATCCCCAGCCCCAGTTAAACAACCTACTATTAAAACATGCATCTTCTACAATCACTGGATGGTGTTCTAAGCCATATACATGTTCGTAATGGCTTTCATGAAAATAAAAAAGCATCAAAACCTGTAACAGGAAACTATAGGAGAACGTTTTTTAGTGTAGAACTAAAAGGAGAGGACCACCTGGGATTGGAAACTCATTAAGTACTGTGTTAAAGACCAATGTAGCTAATTATCTACCAGTTGTAACTAGTTCAAGGAAAAGTTGGAAAGAAAACAACAGCTAACAACTGGATTCAGCATTATGATTTTGGAGAGTATGTGGGCTCCTGTTTATGCACATCCAAGATTTAGATTGGGTTCAGTCCACATATAGCCATTTTCAGTCCTCTAGTATACCTTTAAACTTGGACCCACTGGGAGATTTGTGGCCAATGAGATGGCTTTTTTGATTTGTTAGGTCCAAAGCTATATTTTGATTCTATTTGTACTTTTTTGTATGTTGTGGGCTGTCCTCAGCTGCAGAGTGCATTCCTCTGGTACTAAGCACTTGATTCATTAAAAAATAGCATATGCAAATGTGCCTGGCAGCAGAGGAACAATCCACTGTAACAAAGAGAAGGGCAATTAAAAACAAGATAGGATTCTTTGGAATGTATGGTTGGTTGTCATTTATAGAAAGCTTTTTTTAAATTAAACAGTATTTGAAGACGTGGGTAAGGTTGGTGTTTGATAAACTTAACACCACAATGTTAGCTGGTTGGATCCTCAGTTACTTTTGTATGAGTAGTTGATATCAGCTTTTAAAAAACTGTAAAGCAGCAAGGATATGGCTCTGGATACAATTTATGCTACTGGGGGGATGTGGGGAGGTGGGACAGGGCACAGATAGCTGTTCCACACTATGGATATCTTATCTAACCTCAGGCTAAAGAGACACTACCAAAAGTGATATCTTTTTAAAATAACAAAACCTGGTATGTAGCGCTCCATAAGCACTTTTCAGTATTTCAAATCAAAGACTGTCAGAAGTTATATACTAAGTAAGGTGTTCTGCCCTTATAGTGTGGATAAATGTGTAGCAATTTTCCTTTTTAATGGTTTAGGAAGAAGTGCAAAAGAAACGTACACGACGTGCTGTCAAGGGCCATAGAGCAATCACAGGTGCCTCTTTGGCTGAAATAATGGCTAAGAGAAATCAGAAACCTGAAGTACGAAAGGCCCAAAGGGAGCAAGCCATTAGGTGAGTAATTCTGAGTCTGAAAATATGGGCATCTGAAAATTTTAGGATGCCATAGTGAAGCAAAACTTGCGATCGCCAGCATTTTGTGTCTGCTCCATTGTGGCTCCTATCTTGTGGAATGGCCTATCTGAGAAAGTCAGGAAAGCTCCCACTCTCCTTTTTGTAAAATTAACTATTTAAGTGGGGGGGGGGGTTCTGTGCAGATAATAGGGTTGCACTATACAAAATGGTTCACAAACTTTCTTGGATAAATGATTGGAATTGTAGTCTATACTGATATGTATAGCTTATAGCAGTGGTCCCCAACCTTTTTATCACCAGGGACCGGTCAATGCTTGACAATTTTGCTGAGGCCCCGGGGGGGGGGGCAGTCTTTTACCGAGGAATCGTCACCGCCGCCTAAGCCCCTGCTCTACTTGCTTTTTCGCTGGTGCCCCTGCCCGGAGAAAAGGAGGTTGAGAGGGGACATGATAGCCCTCTTTAAGTATTTGAAAGGTTGTCACTTGGAGGAGGGCAGGATGCTGTTTCTGTTGGCTGCAGAGGAGAGGACACGCAGTAATGGGTTTAAACTTCAAGGCTAGATATCAGGAAAAAAATTTTCAGTAGAGTAGTTCATCCAACCTTTGCTTGAAGACTGCCAGTGAGGCGGAGCTCACCACCTCCTTAGGCAGCCTATTCCACTGCTGAACTACTCTGTGAAAAAAATTTTTCCTGATATCTAGCCTATATCGTTGTACTTGTAGTTTAAACCCATTACTGCGTGTCCTTTCCTCTGCAGCCAAAGGGAACAGCATCCTGCCCTCCTCCAAATGACAACCTTTCAAATACTTAAAGAGGGCCATCATGTCCCCTCTCAACCTCCTTTTCTCCAGGCTGAACATTCCCAAGTCCCTCAACCTATCTTCATGATCATTTGGCCGCAGATCATACTCGTCGCTCTCCTCTGTACTCTTTCAATTTTATCTATGTCTTTCTTGAAGTGAGGCCTCCCGAACTGCCTCCAGAACTTTCAAAATGTTCAGAGAAGCATCAGCCTCTAGCCAGCCCAAATTGGGACTTTGAGAAAGAGCTGAGAGTTTATTCCTCATAGTCACACTGAGCACTTTAGGAAATTGCCATTTATGTCTACCAGTGAGGAGATAAATGCTTGTCACAGTAAGATCATGGCTTGGATTCATACAAACTAATGGCTTGGATTCATCAATAATGTCCATGGAGCATGACTTCCTCAACTCCCCCTCCCACTGCAAGCCAAAATGCTCCTAGGGGGTAGGAGCTACTCAGGAACAGTATGGGGGGAGGTGCTGGAAATTGGCTGTAGGAGAAATCAGCAGAATTTGTTCCCTTTTTCCATCCATGAAAAACTTCTTTGGCATCCAACTGCATTGTTCTTGATATGTTTATAAATTGCTGCCATATTCAAATATGGATGGATTAGTGCTACATTATAATAAAGCTTTGTTTTAATTTTGGATATCATACACGTAGAACATGCGTAGAAATGCCAGTTTCTGTTGCTTATTCCTTTGTCCATTCTGGAATGTTGGCAGTCTCATTAACTGTCACCTTGTAAATAATTTGCAGAGCTGCCAAGGAAGCAAAAAAGGCTAAACAGGCAACCAAGAAGACAGTACCTTCCACAACAAAGGTGAGGTCCAGTGACATATGGCTAAGAAAGATGAACTGCATGCCTATGTTCTATTTTCTTCAGTAACATTTTCAAGATGCTGGGTGAGGGTTAGGATATAGTAGTAGTAGTAGTAGTAGTAGTAGTAGTAGTAGTAGTAGTAGTAGTAGTAGTAGTAGTAGTAGTAGTAGTAGTAGTAGTAGTAGTAGTAGTAGTAATAAACAAAAATTGTGGTTGTGGCCTTTCAATTTAACATTTTTGTCAACTTGAGTAATTAGTAATAGTTTAAATTGTAAGAATTCAGTTGTAAATGTCATTGGTCAAAGCTCAACTTATAATAATTGTATCGTGCTGGTTCTTGCTGTACTTCATAGGTTTGTTTTGAAAAGGCACTTATAGGATTTACCAATCTCCATTCTGGATATTCAAAATGTTTTTGGTGTACTTTCAAATTAAGTGTTTTAGACTGTTCCTTTCTCCCCAGTCAGTAGCTGAGGACGGCCATATAGCAGCACAGTTCCCTTCTTTTTTTTCCTGGCTTTCTAATCAGTTCCATGGATACAGTTCAGCATTCTGTGTTTCTCCAGTTAGGAGGGAGGTTACATTATAGGATAGCCTTCTCTAATTGAACACCATGATAGGAGAATGTGGGTGAGAACTGGCCCATTCAACTTAGTAGTTCCCTTGAGAAGTCTATACCATGCTGCCATATGCTAATTGGTAACTTATTTTCTATTGACAGGCACCTTCAAAGGCTGCACCAAAGCAGAAGATTGTGAAGCCAGTGAAAGTTTCTGCTCCTCGTGTTGGTGGAAAACGCTAACTTGTCATGGTGTTTTGGTTATGTCAAATAAATATTTGACTTGTGACTGGTGTTTGTAATGATTTTGTGTAACTTTTTAACTTGGAATTATTTAAAGTGTTTTAGACTTGTATATGGGTAAATTATAGGCAGAATGTGTAGTAACAAAGTCTTCTGCAAACATGAAGTCAACAAAATATGACTGATGAAAGATGTGCAATTCCAGAACTGTTCAGCAATACAAAAATGCCCAGTGATATGACAACTCCAATTTTGAATCAAATATAAAACAATATGAAGCTGCAAAAAGATTCCAAGGAAAATCTGTATTTATTTAGATTTTTTATACTGCCTTTCCATATGGCTCTGGGCAATTTACATAAAACGTCATAGGGTAGTTACATAGAACATCATAACAAATATAACAACCATAACATAACAACCAGAACAATATTTCAACAAGAATGGCAGTTTTGACAGCACCCTTAGGTAGGTCGGATTATTCAGTCATGGAAGGGGGGGTATCTGAGGAGGGATGGGGGGGGACCAGCAGATGTCATCCAGCAAGGCACTTTTGTTCTCACATTATTTTTGGCACCAACCTGTAAACCAGTAGTTAATACTGATATGCTTCAGATGAAATGCTTTGGCATGGTTCAGGCAGCAGAGTGGATCCAAAAAGCTTTTCTGCTGATGAAAATGGGAGTGTCCTCCTTGGCCAACCAAAACATTAGGTTGGGGATCATGTGACCTGCATGGACATACTCCTGATAAACAGGTAGTTGGGTGAGACTTGGTAGAAAAGCTGGTTGTATCCACTCCTGTATCTCCTGCTGTTAATAGCCTTTGGATTGTGAACACACTTTTTCCTAGATGAAAAAAAAATTGCCTAATACAATGCAGTATTACTGTTTCAAGGCAAACATGGCTTCAGTTCAGTTTGGTATTGTACCAGATTATGTACTATTTTCCATAGGAGTGAGTGCTCATGCAAGCCTGCACTCAATATCTAATCAAAACTGCAGTTTAAAATTAGCCTTTAATTTGGGAGGAAGTATATTTAGAATTAATTTTAATCATAGATAAAAGTGGTGTATTAAAACAAGCCATTTGAAATGCTTGATTTTAGGCCTAAAGCAAATCTTGGCAGTAACCATTCATGTTAAGTACACATTTTGAGTGGTATTGTGACCACTAATCAACACAGCAGAGTACTGTGTAAAGTTTATTTTTTCTATTAAAAATTGGACATTTAATAGCCAATAAATTAACTATGCATCTTTTTATTACCTGTATCTTGTGTAAGATCCCATCATTCTGAGGAAGTGTGCATGCACACAAAAGTTTATACCCCCAGTTAAACTTTATTGATTTTAAAGGTGCCATTGAACTCAAACTTTGTCATTCTACTGTTTTATAAAAGTTGTTACTTTCCTCAACCTTTCTAATGCCACAACCCTTCCTAATGCCACAACAGTTCCTCATCTGGTGACCCCCAAGCATAAAATTATGCAAGTGTTCTTTCACAGAAATGAAACCTTACCTGACCAAGTGCTTGAAGATCCATTGTTTATGATTGTATATAAATTGGTTTTCTTCCGGGGTTTCTCAGTTCAGTTCTGCCTCTTCTCCCGGCCAAGCTGCTTGCCTTGCCGCAACCCCTGTGAAAGGGTCATTCGACCCCCCAGGTTGAGAACCACAGCCTTAGAGCAGGGGTATTCAACCTGGGGTCCTCCAAACGCTGGCAGGGGCTCATGGGAATTGTAGTCCATGGACATCTGGAGGACCCCAGGTTGAATACCCCTGAGAGTAACTACAGAATTGTGGTATTAAGTAAGGGGGTTCTCACTCTTTGGTCAGTGGATAAATGCACAACCTAACGACGGGAGTTGGAGGACTTGTGCAGTATGAAAACCAATAATGACTAAAACGAGACCCAAGGGTGGCTACCGCGGAGCGATTATAGGGATTGGGGAGGGTGGAAACACCCGACGTAAACGTTTTATGCAAACCGCTTTGAAGATTGTCCAGGACAGAAAGATAGCCCTCGACATGGATTGTCTCCGGGGCTATATATGCTGTAACGAATGACTAAAAGCGCGGCGTTTCGGTTATTACCTTGCTAGTGGAGGTCTTGCGAGACTCCACTTGAAGCAAAACCACCGGTCGTTCGCAAACTAGGCACATTTTAACTTGGTATTCCAATTCCTTTGAATTTGAGCCCGGTGACACCTTTAAGCCCAACCCAATTTTATTTCGCGCGCAGGCACTTCTGGCAGCTACTTTCACCCAATAGTAGCGGCCGCTTTGGCCAATGCAAAGACGGCGGCGATTGCTGAAGCCGAGTCTACAGCGCTATTGGCGGAAACGGCCTCCACCTCGGCGACGCCTGCCCGGCTCCAACATGGCGCTCACTCCCTTAAACCACTTCCCCTCTGATCTCGGCGAAGAGCGGGTCCACATTTTCCCGGACCTCACTTCCGCTTGTGCAGCAGCCATTTTGTCTTTCCGTTGAGCCCGCTGCCCGAGCTTCTTCCTCCCACCCGTCGCCGCGGACTGCGAAACTCCAGTTCCACCCCCCGGGGCCCGACTCCGTCTAGGCTGGGGTCTCTCCCCCCTCGCCTCCCCGCCCCTCTAATTGCCCTCCCCGTCTCGCGCTACCCCCCCCCCCCGCCCCCCCATCCGCTTCCTTCGCTGCGGTGCGGGATCTCTGCCACCGGTGACAGCAGCATCCCCTCCCTCCCCCACGCGGGGCCGCCCATGCTCCCCACCGCCGCGCGCCCCCTCCTGCCCCACTAGCGGCGCCCCACGCTCGGCCCGGCCCGGCCCGTCCCGTCCCGTCGCGCCTGCCATGTCGAGCGAGGAGAGCTACCTGGCCATCCTGCGCTACCTGACCAACGAGCGCGAGCCCTACGCGCCGGGCACCGAAGGCAACGCCAAGCGCAAGATCCGCAAGGCCGCCGCCTGCTACGTCGTGCGCGGCGGCACCCTCTACTACCAGCGGCGGCAGCGGGACCAGCAGCGCTTCGCCGAGCTCGAGGTGGTGCTGCAGGCCGACCGCCGCGCCCGCCTCATCCGGGCGGCGCACCTGGAGACCGACGGCACCCACCGGACCCGCCTGCAGACCTGGCAGCGCCTCTCCCGGCGCTACTGGTGGCGAGGTGAGGCGGCGGCGGCGGCGGCAGCGGGGAGGGACGAGGCGGCTCCGGGCAGCGGGGGAGCTGGCGCGCCGCGTCCGGGCGGAATGTGCCCTGGTTACAGGCTCCCGGAGCCCCCGGAGGAAGGCTCGCTGGTCGCCTGGAATGAGCGCCCTGGAAAAAGGGTTCCGCTCACACAGAGGCTCCGTTCCCTGCCCTTCAGTCCTCTCATCGGAAGTGGTCGTCTCTGCTCTAAGATTTGGGGTGCCGGGCGCGCTACAGGCTATCTTGGCAGCCCGATCCCACCTGTATTCACTCAGTAGTGGGTTCTTCTGATCCCCACTAACCAAGAATCCGGCTATCTGGTGAAGAGGTTGAAAAGCGGGCTTTCCAGTAAATGAAAGGATTCTTGGGACTTTTCCCGTAACAAACTGTAGTTATCCCAATGGGATGTAGAACCCAATTAAGTAGCTGTGGGAAGAAGAGAACTGCAAGCATGTTTGAAATTAAACAGGGTCTTGCAGGCGTTTTTGCTGGACTAGAATCCACTTGATCCGATGTGTTAAGTGTGTTGTTGTTAGCTGCGAAATCGTGTCCGACCCACCGCGACCCCATGGACAATGATCCTCCAGGCCTTCCTGTCCTCTATCATTCCCCGGAGTCCATTTAAGTTTGCACCTACTGCTTCAGGGACTCCATCCAGCCACCTCATTCTCTGTCGTCCCCTTCTTCTTTTGCCCTCGATTGCTCCCAGCATTAGGCTCTTCTCCAGGGAGTCCTTCCTTCTCATGAGGTGGCCAAAGTATTTGAGTTTCATCTTCAGGATCTGGCCTTCTAAGGAGCAGTCAGGGCTGCTCTCCTCTAGGACTGACCGGTTTGTTCGCCTTGCAGTCCAAGGGACTCACAAGAGTCTTCTCCAGCACCAGAGTTCAAAAGCCTCAATTCTTTGACGCTCGGCCTTCCTTATGGTCCAACTTTCACAGCCATACATTGCAACTGGGAATACCATAGCCTTGACTAAACGCACTTTTGTTGGCAGGGTGATGTCTCTGTTTTTTAGGATGCTGTCTAGATTTGCCATAGCTTTTCTCCCCAGGAGCAAGCGTCTTTTAATTTCTTTGCTGCAGTCCCCATCTGCAGTGATCTTGGAGCCCAGGAAAATAAAATCTGTCACTATCTCCATTTCTTCCCCATCTATTTTCCAGGAATTCAGAGGGCCGGATGCCATGATCTTTGTTTTCTTGATGTTGAGTTTCAAGCCAACTTTTGCACTCTCCTCCTTCACCCGCATCAACAGGCTCTTTAGTTCCTCTTCGCTTTCTGCCATTAGAGTGGTATCATCTGCATATCTGAGGTTGTTGATATTACTCCCTGCAATCTTGATCCCAATTTGTGACTCCTCTAATCCCGTCTTTCTCATGATGTGCTCCGCATACAAGTTACATAGGCAAGGCGACAGTATACAGCCTTGCCGAACTCCTTTCTCAATTTTGAACCAATCAGTGATTCCATGTTCAGTTCTCACTGTTGCTTCTTGACCTGCATATAAGTTTCTCAAGAGACAAATAAGATGGTCTGGTTTTCCCATCTCTTTAAGAACTTGCCACAATTTGTTGTGCTCCACACAATTAAAGGCTTTAGCATAGTCAGTGTTAAGTGTATCTGTCCTCAGCTTGTTGAATTATGTTCACATCTGTGGGATGGGCCTTTGGATAGTCATGTGTTTTGGCTGGAGTGCATTCTATATCAATAGGGAGCTATTTTTATTCAAATACTGGAGTGAAACTAAGAGTGGATGTTGACTAGCTCAGCCATTCTCAACAGGGGCCATGTGGCCCCCTGGGGGAAGGGGTCCACATACTTTAAACTTGTGAGAAGGGAAACCCAAAGGGTTTAGGGGGGGCCTGGTAACTGAACCGATTAAATACCTTTCTGTTAGATATGATATATTTAATTCCTAGAAAGTTCTCTTTATCAAGGCAAGGGAAAAAAATCATGCATTCTGTTCCTTTGTGTGTAATTGAATTAATGCATTCAAGAAAAAAAATGAACATACGTGCTTCTCTTGGTTGAATGTTCTAGAAATCTGTCTTCCATATATATAAGGCCAGGTACATGAAATATAGCTATTTCACTCTTAGGTTAGGCCTTTTTTAGCCTAGCTCATTGAGCGAGCAGCCATCCTACTGCAGGGGGCCCTGGGGCCTGAAACAAGCTCCTAAGGAGGCCTGGCCAAAAAAAAGAGTTGTGAATGGTTGGTATAGCTTGTTACATAGCAGAATCTGCTTTGGAAATAAAGCTACAGACATTTGCAATAGGACAACTGGATTAGATTATTCTTTGAAAATATTAAGGTTGTAGAGATTCTCCAGAGGCATCTATGCTGTGAGAACTGCAAAACCATATATAGAAAAATATAAAATATAAATTTATTATCAGAGTTCAAAGCTTTTCAAAACCATAAAAGAATATATTATTCTTCTCTATTGGACACACAAAAGAATCCCACTATGTACATCATTAATGCCAATAAGTTCAGGATGATCAACCCAAAGTTAATGTTGAAAATGGAACTGGCAAAGCCTTCCTTACTGCTGTCTATTTATTTATTTGGATGGACTTATGAACTGCTCAAGCAGTCTCTGCTCAAGCAGTCTCAGGACAGTAAACAGCATATGTCCAACAATACAATTAAAACCATAGTCTAGACTCAAGTACAGCTTATAGAGTTTATAAGAACATACATCATCTACAAAGATGCTCAAACCTTACTGCCCAGGATTTGACCTGTTTTAGGTTGTATAATGGACAAGCTCTAATAATTAGATTGTTTTGTGCTGAAGAGTATTTCTTGGAGGGATAATGGGATAGGATTTTGAAGTGGGTATAATCTAAGAGTTTCCCATGCTATTGTTTCAACAAGAAACTGGCAGAACCCCAAAAGAGGAAATTCTGTGTTATCACTTTTTCTTAAGTGGACTGCATCTATGCTTGATGCACAATTGTTATGATCTGCCATATGTGCGAATGGGGTGGGGAGATAAGTACATTTCTGTGTATCTTGCAGGATTAGATGCCCTTAAACAATGCATGGAATCCTGATGCTGGCTAGGCTATGTAGGAAGCTTTGTAGGAAAGTTCTGGTACTGGTTGGTTGGTTCCATTAGTTTCTAACAGAGAGCTGGGTCCTTCTGCTGGGTTTCACAAATAGTAACTGGGCTGTCATTTTCTGCTCATCAGCTCAAAATCCAAACCCAAAGCAGTATTACCTGGAATTATCTTATTATTGTTAAATTTATGAAGCATTATTCTTACTGTTGAAAGACTCAGGCTGTTCAGCCTTATTTAGATGAATGAGTACATGAAATGGTTTTTATTTTCAAGCTTTGGTTAGTTTTGTAACTTTTTAACCCATTTGTCCTTTCAATTAAAAAGAATGAACCAATACCTAATTTTTACAACAAAAGATCAAATACTGTAAGAAGTGCACATTTCGGAGTGAAGAACTTTGGACCAATCCTTTAAAAAAAAACATTTTGGCCTTTATTTGTACCACTAGTTCTGCGTAGTATTTGAAATTTTTATAAATAGTGTTCTTTGGATCCAGCCAGCCTTTCTTCAGAGAAAATAGGTGGAGGGCTCTCCTTCAACCATCCAAAATGGCTGTGCTAAGGATCATGGGACTTGCAAGGACAGCGGTAGTATGGGACTGGAGCTATAGCAAGAAACAGCTTTAGTAAAAAGGCTGGCTAGATCCAAAGTTATGTATTTGGGTTTAAACCCTGTGTTATGCTTACTTTAAAACTTTGGTGGAGCTGACAAGTTTTCCTTGAACTAGGAATTCTGTGTACCTTAAAGCCTTTTTTGGTGACAAGAACATATAGCTTTTTCAGATAATGGGAGGGGATATGTCTTCCTGCAAAGCACGTACTTAATATTCTCCAAGTTTAGATATTGACATCACCAGATGAATGAGCCTCTCATAGCTGCTCTAGGAACTAACTTTGAATACCGTAGTGAGGTCCAACATCTGTCAGAGTAAGCAGTGCTGTGTGAGATGGTCTGATTCAGTAAAAGGCATCTTCATATGTTTAAGCCTGCAATTGTATGTAGTTAAATGATAGAAAGTACAATTAAATTCAGTAGAAGTTGCATATCATAATTTTAAGTGTCACTGAAAGCCCTGGGTCTGGGTTTGGAAAAGTTTTTAGGAGCGTTTAACTGTGATATATGTGGGCTCTTCCCATTTCTCCACTTGCTGGGAAGGAAGCCTTGCTAAACTTTTTTTGTAGAATGCAAATTTCTTCCATGAAAGACAGATTAGATCACGTGAGGATACCTGAAAGACCATGAGAGAAGCCACCCTTTATTGTGTAAATGAAGTGAGAAATTCAAAAGATTTTTTCCTGCCTTTCCTTAGGTATTCTAAAACAAGTCAAAGATTACATTAAAGAATGTAGCAAGTGTCAAGAAAAACTGGATCGTTCCAGATCTTTGTCAGATCCTTCTGAAATGCTAGAGGAACTTGGATTAGACACAGCTCTGAATGAAGACAGTAATGAAACAGATGATGAATTGAGTAACTCTGCATCAATTCCAGCTGCATCACCAAAGCCTGTGAAAAAGAAGCCAATAGCCAAACATGAGCTTGTATTTGTAAGTTGCATTTAATGTACCTTGGTACAGGAGGTTAGTTTACATTTTTATTTTTCCTATGTAGAGCACTAAAGGCATTGTTTCTGGGAAAGCAAACTATTTCTTGCCTACAGATAAGCCCCTCCAATTGTAAAACTTCACTCACAATTAAACGGAATCTAATTTGAACATAGACACTGGTACCAGAGCTAGCAATAAACCCAGATGCCAACTTTGCTGCCACATACACCCAGATAACACAATCACTGGACCTAACAACATGAGCTACACCATCTCAGGCTCATTGCTTATCTTCTAACATTGTATACGCCATTAAATGCCAACAATGTATTTCTCTACTTAGGGCAAACAGGTCAACTCCTATGACCCAAATCTCATATTAAGAATCACAAAGCTGAGAAACCTGTAAGGGAACACTTCAACCTTTCGCGATATTCAGTGGGGGACCTCAAAGTAGCTGTTTTATTACAGAGGGACTACAGAATCATCGAATTACAAGTTGTTATAGTACTGAGGACATTGTAACCTCCCAGAGATTAAAAGGGATATTTCTTATCTCACTACACATGCTAATATCAGTTATCGTGTCTGTGGTAAACTCCTTTATTATGCTGTATGCTAATTTGCTGCAATTCACTGGTTTATCAATTGCCTTAATCCAATCTTAGCTATATCTACTGCTTAGTTACTTATGCATCTTGAGACTAATTGGCCCTCCCTGGCAATACCCTCCATACCCTTTACCTATAGATAATGGTTGGTGACTCCTGTTTCAATGTATTTGAAGAAGTGTGTGTGCATATGATAGTTTATGCCCAGAATAAAACTTTGTTGGTCATAGAGTTGCCACTGAACTCAAACTTTGTTCTGTTGCTTCAGACCACCACAGCTACTCACTTGTATCCTTTAAAGCAGGGGTAGTCAACCTGTGGTCCTCCAGATGTCCATAGACTACATTTCCCATGAGCCCCTCCCATGGCAAGGGCTCATGGGAATTGTAGTCCATGAACATCTGGAGGACCACAGGTTGACTACCCCTGCTTTAAAGGAAGACATTTAAAATCAGTCAAAATATATTTGTTTTCTGTCAGACAACACAAATATCATTTGCTGTATTTTTATCCACTTCAGAGTGACTAACAAAACTTTAAATTCAGTGGATGAATCCAGACCGCCAATAAATTTTACACTAATATAAGGGGCAGGGTAATTTCCTACAGCTCTGTATTCCTGCTGCAGACCTCCAGTTTGCCTCTTATTTTGTCTGGAGGGCTCCTTGTCCCCTGGGAGCAGCATTTCAGGAAGACCTGTGGCTGCAATGGGGAGGCAGGAACATTCTGTTCCACTGACAAATGGTAACCAGAAAATTTAATCTGAATCCAACCCATTACCCTTAATAACTGCAAAATTTGGTTCAGGGAAGCAAACGTTTTCCACTTATGCACTAGAAACATTTTGAAAGTTTCTTTGGAAGTTAACGTGCTTTTTGTTGATTTTTTTAATGCCAGGTTGATAGTAAAGGCCTTGTGAAACAGACTTCTCCAAAGCATTCTCAGTCAGTCTTGAATCAGCTGAATCAACAGCGACTTTCCAGTCAATTCTGTGATGTAACTTTGCTCATTGAAGGAGAAGTATTCAAAGCACACAAATCTGTTTTGGCAGCTAACAGTGAGTACTTCAGAGAACTCTTTATCGAAAAGGGAGCTGTTTCCAGTCATGAAGCTGTAGTGGATCTTTCAGGTAAATTGATCTGACAAGAACTATATAGAAAATAAATTTATTGAACATTTGTGGTCAAAGATTGATCAAATATAAATGTAGATAAACTTCTTGCTTCTAAATTGGGACTATTCCCGCTTCAATAGATTTGGGATTGTTGGCTGTTAGGCTTGATTTTATTGTGTTTTCTGGCTAAATCAGCCATGTGTAAAGTAGGCATGTGCTTTTTTTGCACAGCTTCTCTCTCCTAGGCTATATCTTACCCATTCCAAAGCAAGGTGTGAATCCTGCTTCTCTAGCCTTCCTTCAACTTAACTCTCAAGTGGAAGAGGCACTCAATATGGAGGGGCCTCCAAAGGCAGGAGGAAACCTTCAAAAGTTTGTTGAGTGAAGGGTAAAGGTTGTTAATTTTTTGCCCTTAATAAAAGATAATTAAATTAATATATATTACTGAATTGTTGCATGCTTGATCTGAATACACGGATGTATCCTGCAGTCACAGTAGAAGGAATATAATCTCGACCTAACTCTTGAGCAGGCTTAAACGAGACTGGTGGAATAAGTGTTCCTCACTTATTATTATTATCATTGTTGTTGTTATTATTATTATTATTATATGTATAGACTGCCACTCTCTGCAAGTGGGCCTCAGGTGGTTTACAAAATGGTTAAAACATTCATAATCAAAATGTAAAACTTCCTACAATTAAAACTCGCAACCTAAATCCTCTGCCAATCCCACTCAACCAACTCTACCCTACTCCTGCCATCTTCCATCTGGCCTACAGATTGGTTATTGCCTAGGAATCTAAGTTCTGAAGAGGAGAGGTGGGAGGCCCACATGATGTTAAGCTGCCCTGGCCTCAGCCATAGGCCTGGCAGGGTAGTAACATCTTACACGGAACTGCGATAACACTGTCATGCAATGGCTCGTGCAGGTTGTTTATGATGAGAGCCTGTAACCAAATCATGATTATGGAAGCTGTCATAGCTATAGTTCCTATGCACTTTGCCTATTTTGATCAAGTAGTAGCTGCACTAATCAGTCTGAAGAGTGTGGAATCTAATTTTCAGATACTGTGCAACCAAATCTAGATAATTAACACTAGAAGGTATCCCCTGTGCAAGCACCGAGTCGTGTCTGACCCTTGAGGTGACGCCCTCTAGCGTTTTCATGGCAGACTCAATACGGGGGTTTGCCAGTGCCTTCCCCAGTCATTACCGTTTACCCCCCAGCAAGCTGGGTACTCATTTTACCAACCTCGGAAGGATGGAAGGCTGAGTCAACCTTGACCCGGCTGCTGGGATCGAACTCCCAGCCTCATGGGCAGAGCTTTCAGACTACATGTCTGCTGCCTTACCACTCTGCGCCACAAGAGGCTCTAATTAACACTAGCTTTAATATTTTACCAAGTAAGGAATGCAAAGATGGTTCAGTACAGTCTTGCAGTATAGTTTTCTGCTTTCTGAATATTTAGACTTTTATTATGTTTTGCTTTAGAACAAAGATTGGTTTCTGCATACACCTCTTAATGAGGATACAAACACGTGACCCACCTCCACCCCACTTCGTATTTGCTTCTATAGGCTTTCAAAAGTAGGGAGAGGTCTCCATTTTACTGGAAGCCAAAACAGGCAAGAATTGCTTGAGAAGGCTTCAAATGCCATCCTCTACAATGTGTACAGAAAAGGCCACTGCCTCCGCCATTACTACTAAGCACAGCATCCTTCAGCATCCAAGCCCTCTTCCTCTTTGTTTGACACTATAGACTCAGGACCTTGCACATATAGTTTCAAATTGTTGCTGCACTCAGTAATTTTCTAGTAAGAACATTAGTTCATTTAAAATTAAACTGGGGGATCATCTCTGCAAACTCTTCTGACATCTCATCTCTTATTTGGTGCAGGGTTTTGCAAGGCCAGCTTCCTGCCTTTACTGGAATTTGCTTATACCTCAGAGTTGACTTTTGATTTCTGCAACATGGCAGAAGTAGCAGTGCTGGCGCGACATCTCTTCATGACAGAAGTCCTAGAAATCTGTGAGAATGTGCACAAACAAATGGAAGAGAAACAAATCACGGTGTACCAGAAGGGGGATGTTCAGGTAGTTGAGGTAGCGCAGAATCTTTTAGAGCCGACTGAAAATGGGGCTAATCCTGCAGACGGGACTGAGCAGCTTCCCCCGCCAGAAGATGCAGTTGCAACTGTGAATGGAGTATGTTCAAGCACTGAAGTGGAAGAGCCGACTGAGTCAGAGGCTGTCCTGCAGACAGCCTCAGAGCACCCTGAGGACAGCTCTCCTAAGCCTGTGGTGCATTCTACTGATATAGAGACAGCTGAAAGCAACATAAAAGCTCCAACAGAGGAAGGGATCACAGATCAGAGTGTATCCATGGAGCCGTCTGAGCCTTCAGCAGCAGAGCAAGAAGTCATCAGCACTCCAACAGAAAGCGAGGCTGATAAAAGCATAAGCAGTGAACCGGACGTGAGCAGCGAATTAACTGCAGAAGGTGCTGCTGAAGATTCGCAGGGAGAACTGAAGCGAAAGCGTGGCAGGCCATGCAAAGCGCAGAGCATTCCACTGGCTCAGTCAGAGACCTCTGTTTCCAGTCAAGATGACACTTACAAAAGCAAGCTCCGCCAACGGTCTGTTAGTGAAGGAGGCTACATCAAATTGCACAAAGGCATCGAGAAAAAACTACAGAATAGAAAGCCAGCCACCAAGTCAGCCATCCAACAGGTATAAGATCGGTAGTATGTTGGCTTCAGTTTGGTCTCTCATGATGATGTCTTTTGGCTCCTTGATACTCTGTGTCCCTGAGTTTATCATGAGGTCTTCAACCTACGTTCATTTTCACTAGCAGCTAACACTTTTTAAATTTTTTAACTAGGTTGCCATGAAGCTGGTGCAAAGAGGCAAAAAGATGAAGCAGCCCAAGAGAGATACCACAGAGCACAGTGAAGCAGAAGCACAGCACAAATGCAATGAATGTGGAATGATTTTTCAGAGACGTTATGCCCTTATAATGCACACATTGAAACATGAAAGGACGAAAAATTATAAATGCCCAGTGAGTTGATCTTGAAATGTACCTGGAGTTGATGCTTGTTTTGTAACCCTGCTAGTCTGAGGGTTGAGGTCCTGCCAGTTTTTCCACTGGTGTTGGTGGAGATGATCTCACCTGACTTCTTTCCTTCTTGCAGCCTTGTCCCATGTGGCACTCTTTCCACATGGGCCCCACAATCTCTGGCATAGGCTTTTTGGAGCTCAAAAAGATCTTTCCTACTCCAGCAGAAAAGCTGGTAGGATCCAACCATATTTGAATTCCTATTTTTAAGTATTGTGTTTTTCTGGTTGTTTATGGTTAGATGCTTTAGCTGTCTTTTAAGAAGCCTTCTGGTTCTCTGCTTATTCCAGTTATCTAGATCAGGGGTAGTGAACTTGTGGTCTTCCAGATGTTCATGGACTACAATTCCCATGAGCCCCTGCCAGCTTTTGCTGATCTAGATGACCTCTGATATTTCAGTTTTCTCACAGGTCAGCTTCATAGAAGAGAGCTGTTGGAGCTCTCTGGGTTCTGCAGGGTATGCAAGACGGAGCTCTTCCATCAGGTTTTTGGTTGCGGTTGGGTTGTATAGTGGGTTAATAAGAATGGGTCCTTCCACATCCTTGTGGAATCTGGACCCCCTGGGGGGCTGATCATTGCCCCTCTAATTTACATCTGCTTTACAACTGAGAATAGGCAGGTTGAGGAGTAGAGTCTATAAAGAGTAGTTCTTGCCACCACCTATGTTGATTTTTACTTGTTTGTGTTGTATTGTAGTTGGTGGCAAGCTGGTAGAGTTATGGGATTTTAGTGTTTTATTATCATATATATATATGTGTGAGCCGCCATGAGCCAGCTGACCTGGGAGTAGCGATATAAAAATTGAATAATAAATAAATAGCTAGCTAGCTATCAATTCTGCAGTGAATGTTGAAACTTTTTCCAGTCTTTTGTTTTGGTGATTTTTTAGTTCTGTGGTCACCCACTTTTAGAGTTTTACATGGAAAAGTACCCCTTTTTAAAGGGTAATGTACTGCCAGTGAATTAATACACACTAGTCTGCGTTTGATTAATCTTTTATAATTCCCAATTTCTCTAGTCTGACAGAGTCACACCTTTTGTGTGCATAGTGTTTGCAGACCTGGAAGTAATTCCTGCCTTTAGAAAAATGTATGCATGCTAGTTGGTGTAGTGGTTAGGAGTACAGACTTCTAATCTGGCAAGCCGGGTTTGATTCCCCATTCCTCCCCCACATACAGCCAGCTGGGTGACCTTGGGCTCACCACAGCACTGCTTCGAGACTCCTTCGGGTAGAGAAAGCGGCATATAAGAACCAACTCTTCTTCTAGTTTTTGACTTTGTACTGAGATCACAGGTACATTTCCTACAAGAAATCAATGTGCATTTTTGTTGTTCTAGCTATGTAAAAAAGAGTTCCAGTATGGTGCCTCATTACGAGCTCACCTTGTTCGTCACACTCGGAAAAACGAAGTGACCGTTGCAACTGCCAGCATTGAAGAGAGTGGCTCAGCTGCTAAGGGCAGGACCAAACGGGAGTTTATATGTGATATATGTGGAAGAAGTTTGCCAAAACTCTATTCTTTGAGAATTCATATGCTGAAACATACAGGTGTGAAGCCACATGCATGCAAGGTAAAAAATAAAACTATTTCTCCGTGTAATCGTTTTCTTGGGGCAACTTTTGCATATTCAAGCCATGTTTCTGCAAGTTCAATTACTGACTTCAAACTTCAAAAATTGTTGTACGTAAGCACTTAAAGGTTAAGGGGAAAGGCTAGTCAATTGTAATTAAACTCCTACATTGGGTAGCTTTAGGAATAAAGCCGGAGGTGCTATGGAATCTTTCTTTCTTCAAATTAGTTAATAGGCTGTGAGTAATGGACTCTATCCATAGCAGGAACAGTGATGCTGTTTGCCACAGTCCTTTCCCTCTGGCTGTGTTTTCTGCCCCTGGGGAAAGTTGATCTGTAGAACTGCGAGACCTATGTAAATAAGTAGCCCTGTGGGTGAGGTGAGGCTGTAGTGAACGGGGGTGCCAGTGTAAAATCCTGTTTCTACCAGAAGTGCGGCTTTGCCAAGGGAAGCAGTAGGACTGGTAACTTCTCCCTCTTTCTGTTCCTCACTGCAGCACCTGACCTGTTAATCCATTCAGATCTTGTGATCTCAGTTATCAATATTTCTGTGATTTCTGGGAGGGGGTATATGGCAAAAGTCTACATCTGCCGGCACCTTTCACTGACCACTCCTTGGATTCATCCCAGTGTCTATGCTCAGTACTTCCTAAATTCATCTTTCTGTATGACTTTTACTGACTTACAAGATTTTTGAAATTACTACTCCTATGGTACCTTAACAGCTCTTTCTGAATGTTCATACCTTGAGCTGGAAGGTCTGCTCCACTAATGGGGACAGTGCTCTCCAGCAGAGGAAACTTATTTGTTAGCAGGAGTTCTTGTTTAGGAAGAAGGGTGCCACCATTAGTAGAATCAATCCATAGGATGTATTCTGGTGAGCTTGACAATAGCTAAGTTGTCCAGTCTTTCGGTGTGCCCTATATAATGATATTTGCAGGTTTACAGTTGGTGTTGGGGCATAGGTAATGGAGCCACACTGCTCTTTGCAGCTGAAGGTTTGAAATTAAAATTGGTGTGTTGCAGGAGGCTTTGGTTGAAATCTCAGTTTGGATTATAATTAAGCATCATTTGCAATATTTGCATGCATCTAAGATGAACCTCCCAGGTTCTGTTCTTCATTGGAATTTTCTCATCTTCAGAAAATATAATTGTCCTTTTTTCGAAACAATAAAGTTCCTTTTGTAACAAAGGGTTGTAGGGAAATACAACGCTTTACATCCAAGTATAGTCCACAAAGCTTATTTATTGTAGAATTTTTTTGTTTGCTGGAACATATCTTATCATTCTTGCTGGCAATTTTTATGTCTTATAGATTTGTGGAAAATCATTCACCTACAAACATGGTTTAAAGATGCATCTTGCACTCCATGAGGCACAGAAGCAGTTTAAATGTGAATTGTGTGACAAGTCTTTTGTCACTAAACGAAGCCTACAAGAGCACGTGAGCATTCACACAGGTGAGTGATTTCCGTTTTCTCTTATGCCCCAAGCATACAAACAGCAATAGCTATCAGGATGTGTAAACTCAGTATACGTAACTACAAACCCTCAGATAAGGCTTGCCATTTTAGACTGAGGTGTGAAATTAGGGTTTTCACAAATATAGACCAGGAAAATAAGTGAGCTGGAGGCTAGACATCTCTTGTGGTGAGTTACTCTAGACTGTGGGAGCTCATTCAGCCCTGTTGCTGGAGTGTACTGCCTCCTCTGTCCTGCGTTTGGGAGAGGAAAAGCTGACGCTTTGTCACAGGTGGCCTGGCAACCTTTCCATAAGTACATTCATCACCCACCCCTGACAGGCATTCCTTGTCTCAGTCACAATAACCTGTGTTACCAGAGCACAAATCAGTTCCACAATGGTCTGTTTGCTGATATACAGTGATCCAGCTAACAAATGAATGAGGAAAATGCAGCAGGAAAGGAACAGGAAAAGTATATTAGAATGCACTTGATTGAAGTGATGGAAACTAAATGGGTAATGTTTTCCTGTGCTTGGAAAACAGGCTAAAGACTAGCTGTGCGTGCAGAATGTATGGCCTTACTTTGGTTATTGGCCTTACTGTTAATCATCTACACACAGGACTGATGCCAAAGCATGTTAAACTTAGTTTTCCTTAACATAAATCAGTAGCATAACTGGCACTGTCAGAATGTGTATATGGGCTGACTAGACTCCCTGCTGTTAATGTTTAAATTATAATGTTTTAATAGTATATAGGTTGCCTTTTAAATGAAATTTACATACTTAGTCAGCACTTGGTAGAAATTTAGGCGTTCAACTGTGCTTCTTTGTTTTTCACTCGCATGTCCTTCTTTACCTGTTTTCTATGACCCTCTGGTTGAGGTCATCTCTCCCCCTTGTTTCTTCATTGTATCCCCCTGGCCCTTGATGTTCCCCATGTGCAGAGCCACCCCAGTTCTCCTGCTCTCTTCTGTTGCCACTGTTACATTTCCTGCACTATTATTATTATTATTATTATTATTATTATTATTATTATTATTATTATTATTATTATTATTATTATTATTACATTTATTGCCCACCACTCCAAGAAATGGCTCGTGGTGGGTTACAAAAGTGTCCAATAAAAACCCCAATAAAACCCATTAAAACAGACAATGAAACACAACAAAAACAGCAACTACATGGTGAAATCACCACCTCAACTACCCCCCACCCCCCATCCCTACCTCAAGGAGAAAGAAATAGGGTCAAGATGACACTGACTTCTGCAGGGGCGGCCACACCGAAAGCTCCCACAGGGCCCGCAGCTCACCCGGGAGCTCATTCCACCAGGTTGGGGCCAGGACCAAAAAGACCCTGGCCAAGGCTAGGCGTGCTTCCCTGGGGCTGGGAACTGACCAATAAATTATCACCTACAGAGCTTAAGGCTCTGCGCGGGGCATAGGGCGATAGGCGGTCCCTCAGGTATGTTGGTCCCAGACCACTCAACGCCTTAAAGGTTAAAATCAAAACCTTGAACCGGAGCCGGACAGCAGCTGGTAGCCAGTGCAGCCCTAACAACTTGTCCACTTTGGGTAAAGAGAGCCATCTGAAGCCATAAAACATTACCTCCAAAGGCAGCCAACAGGCCTCCAGCTCATTTACTGTATTAACCGTGGCGGGAAGGTCATGGCAGAGCGACAGGACTTTATCCACAAAAAAGCTTGCTAATGCCTCACAGCCAAGTTCCAATTGACTAAAATTTTGGCACCCCTCCTAGAGGGAGGTAAGAGACCGAACTACTCTAAATAATTGAAAAACTTACATTTCGAACAAAAAACTCCATTCTCACTGTCACCTCATAAGTGTACAATAAGATGTTCTTGCCGCCTCGTCATGAGTCTTCTGCCACACCCGCTCTAGTTATCTCACTTCCCTTTTCTTCTCCCAGAGTACCCTCGTATACTTGGGGGCCTGTTCAAGTCGAGGGCGGAAAGGATGTCTAAGGGCAATGTCATCTATTGCATTGGCTTTCAGCCCGTGCCCAACATGTGTGATATGTCTATGTGTTATGATAGCAGCCAAGCCCATGGCTGGCAGCAGGACTTGCCAGTAGGCAGCACCCTCCTTCAAGCTTAGTATTCACCATGCACTTTTGGTTCCACTTGCTAGGCAGTGTTTGATCTTCTGAATGTGTACATAGTTTTACAGTATCAATTTCCATACTGTTACTTCTGTATTTCACAATATACTGTTCATTAATGACATTTTTACATTTGTTTGTCAGGAGAATCAAAATACTTTTGTCCACACTGTGGAAAAACTTTCCATAGAGCTTCAGGACTTAGTAAGCATATAAAGAAGCACCAACCCAAACCTGAAATTCGTGGATATCAATGTACTCAGTAAGTAGAAAACCCTTGAGCCTATTTTACTAACATTGGATATTGTAGAAACGTGCCTGTTGTGTTCAGTGAAGATGGCCCAAACTGTATAAGGGAATGTTATCAAAGGAGTTCCTGTTGCTGAAAGAATGCCAGTTTTCTCTGAGGAAATCAGTAGCTGGTAGGCTTGAAACAGTTTTAACAATTTTCTTTGATTACTTTTCTTTGATTACTTACTTATTACTTTTTGCTGTAAGCCAGTGGTTCCTAAATTTTTTCAGGCCTTTGGTTCCATAAACTCATCCACACTTTCCCCTACTCTATAAAAAGCATTATTCAAAATAGCTATTTGCATAAGTCACTAAGGAAAATAATAACATTCAAAACAGTAACAATTAATTGCACATTTATTAAAAATCCAATTAAAATTTTATAGTTTAATTTATTCAGCAGATTTAATGAACTTGATCTAGATATACTGGCTTTTCAAAGTCTGATAAATCATTTATCAAGAGTCTTAGATTCTTCATTTAGTAACTGCTTCACTGTTCAGTAAATTCTTGATGTGATGGATGGGCTTGATGAAGTCAAGTTAGCTCTGTGAATCACATTAATTAAATTACAGTACTCAAACCCATTTACTACTTTAATATCTTTCCCCTAGCTAGAGGTCTATAGTTAGCCAGCTTCAATCTAACCCTGGATTGTATATAGAAACTTGAGATCATGTACAAGAGGAATTTTGAAAATCTGCTGGCTATTTGTATGGGAAGTCAAGTTTAGACAGAATATTGTTGCAGACCTTTCAAAAGTGTCATCTCGTTTTTGGTATGGTTTGTAGAATACCACCTGTGATAGTGTAAATAGCATATGCAGGTTTTCAGAGCGAAAAAGTCAAGTTGTCCGTTGGCTCCTTAGTAATATGATAATAAAATGTGCTCTAGGGTGCTCAGTCAAAAAAATTAGTATTTAAAATCAGCCCCCCCTCAAAATTCACTTGTGTAGAGGATTATTCAAACGCCCATTTTACTATAATGTAGCCAACTATGCGCTGTAATACTAGTCAACTGTCTTTGTGGGGATTATTTTTATAATGTTGTGATATGCCAAGCTCTTCTTTGTTCCTTGAACACACGCACTTTGTGATCATATGCAATTTCAGATGTGAGAAAAGTTTCTATGAACCTCGGGATCTCCGGCAGCATATGAATAAACATCTTGGAGTGAAACCATTCCAGTGTGAATTTTGTGGAAAGTGCTACAGCTGGAAGAAAGACTGGTATTCTCATGTGAAGTCCCATTCTGTTACAGATCCTTACAAGTAAGTAAAGGTAACCCATTTTATCTTGTGAATGCTCAGATGAATATTCCGTAGGCAAGACTGCACTTTGTAAATTTGCTTATGCAGAATGGGAAATGCAACCCGGTGAAGTTGCCTTATTCAGAGTCAGATCATTTCTCAAAGTCAGTATTGGGCACTTTGACTGGCAGCCACAGTTTCAGTGAGAGGTCTTGCTACCTGATCCTTTTCACTGGAGATGTTATGGATGGAACCTGGTCCTTTCTGCTTACAAAAGTCTTGCTCTGCCGTGGCATGAGAGAATTGGCCGTAGGGAAGTCCCTGAATACATTTTAAAAGGGTGTCTAAAGAGATTTTTATCTGAAGCAGATACTCCAGCAACTGCCTCAGCTGCATCGTCACATGAGAGTTGTATATTATACTACAGTATTGTCCTAGCCTTATTCCTGGGAGCACCGGGTTGCATATACAATTCTCCATTTTAGCCTCACCCCACCCTTTCAATGAAGCGATCTGAGAGTGTGTAACTGATCCCCTAAACTGGGATTTGGACCCAGTTCCTCCTAGTCACACACTAACCCACTGTGGCCCTCCTGGTGTAAGCTGAGGATGGTATATAAATATAATAAGGTAAAGGTAAAGGTATCCCCTGTGCAAGCACCGAGTCATGTCTGACCCTTGGGGTGACGCCCTCTAGTGTTTTCATGGCAGACTCAATACGGAGTGGTTTGCCAGTGCCTTCCCCAGTCATTACCGTTTCCCCCCCAGCAAGCTGGGTACTCATTTTACCGACCTCGGAAGGATGGAAGGCTGAGTCAACCTTGAGCCGGCTGCTGGGATTGAACTCCCAGCCTCATGGGCAGAGCTTTCAGACAGCATATCTGCTGCCTTACCACTCTGTGCCACAAGAGGCTCTATAAATATAATAAATATGATAAATAAAACAGCCATAATTCAGATCATTGTAACACAAATACAGAGAGAATTGAGCAGAATGTATAAATGCATTATTTTTTTCAGAATGCCATAACCAGATGGTTTCAGTTCTGTCCTCATATAGCAGCTTGGACAGTTCAGGTTTGAGCCAGTTCAGTGTCCTCTCGTATTATCGTGCTAATGATATAAAGGCACCTTGCCTTGTGAAACGCTGCTCTATATGTGAGCAGTAATAGAGGCAAGCCCAGGGAAAAAACATCTTAACTTAGGTGGTTCTTCCAGCAGTACTTTAGATTAGAACTATCTCTGATATTGGCTTGTGAAGCTCCTAGCCTTTATAAACCAGCTGTAATACTTGCCATGTACACAGTGCATTTGTATAGTACAGCATGCTTTATGTAAAGTCTCAACAAATTCCTACAACAGCCTTATAACGTAGAGTTGTAGTACGTGGAAAGTGGAGTCACTAGAGAACATAGGTTCATAGAATTAGTTGATGGTATAATGAATGAACACCCTCTTGATATTTAGATTGTAAAACTGATGCTGTAAGGACCTTAGCTGACCACAGTACCCTTTTCTGAGATGGGCAGGTCACATAAGCTACAGGGATTGGACACACAGGTGCTGGGCTACTGATTGATTGATTGATTGATTGACTACCGCTCTTGGTCTGGCTGGCTAGCCATGGTTTAAAATATATCAAACAAGTATTCTCTTGAGGGTTGGGGAGGAGCTGAAACGACAAACTTGTGTAGACTGGTGCAGCCATACTTGATGACTCATTTCTTCCCTTCCTCCCTTCATCTGACACAGTGTACATGGCCTAGAGGCTTCTGAACTCTGCTCCTAGCAATGTACACAACACCAAAAGTGCTGAGCTTAATCCGTATATTATGCTGGGGAAATAGGTTATTGAGCTGCATTTTAGAATCCTAGAGTTTCTTGACAGCCCGGAAAGGCTTTCCTGAATGGATGGGAGTTAATTAATTAATAATATATTTTTAAATGTGTTAAACATTTATCAGGTGATATGACCATATATGTTCATGTCATCCTGCCCTCCCTTCCAAAAGGGCCAGTGATGGGCCTGGAAGGGGTGAGAAGGAGAGTGGCCCCAGATGGGCATGTACACAGCTATACTTCCCAACCATATTCTGCACAATCATGCCACTTCTGGGGCTTCTTGAAGCCTGAAGAGTGTTTCAAGGGTTCCTCAACGTTTCTTAACAGTGTTTTTGCCATTATGGATAAGAGGTAACTGCATGAGCCATGAGAAATAGTTAATGCAACATGCCTGAAAGCCATGCTACATGTAGCCCTGAACATTCATCTGGTAATAATAGAAAAATTAGCTCACAGCCCAAATACGCATGTTAAAAAGCCTTACAGGCCTCTCTTAGAAGTTTGTTAGGTTATAAAACACTAATTATTTTTTGTCTTCGATTATGGCCATCTTTGAAAATGAAAACACAGTCCTAAAATACTTTTCTTGCTATAGGGTCATGAAAGTATCAGATAAAGCGTATTTGGGGGGCTTTTATTGTGTTTTTATTGTCTTATTGTAAACTGCTGCAAGACAAATTGAGAGCAGCGGTATATAAATCTAAAAATAAATAAATAAAAATGCAGTATAAAATCTGTTCTCATAAGAGTCGCACATGACTCTTGGACATTTGTCTTCAGCTCAGGTTATCTTAACTTTTTTCAGGTGCAATGTGTGTGGGAAAGAATTCTATGAAAAAGCTTTGTACAGAAGACATGTCAAGAAAGCCACTCATGGGAAGAAAGGAAGAGCAAAACAGAACTTGGAACGTGTTTGTGAACATTGTGGGAGGAAGTTCACTCAACTTCGGGAGTACAGAAGACACATGAATAACCATGAAGGTAAGTCTGATGTGATGGATGTTCAGAGAAATGTATCATAAGCAGCTTATAGTTTAGGAACAACAAAGTGTACTGTTGGAGCTAGAGAAATGCAAGTTCAAGGACATTTGTAGATGCAGGTTTTTTCCTCCTTCAACTTCCTCTCTCTGCCCATAACTATTCCCTGAGACATCCATTAAGCTGATAGAGATCACAGGATACACCGGGGGGGGGGGGATGTGTAGCCCAGAAGACTGCAGTGAGGAGGTAGTCAAATGAAATCTCATATTTCAGTAGTCATTCTGTGTATGAGAGTTGGCATAAAAGTTCGGTAGAAGCAATGTCCCCCTAATTTTCCATTTTCATTTTTGATCTACTTCACCTTGTGGCTTTTTTTTTTTTTGGTCCATGTGGGTTGTGCAGCTTCTAGCATCAACTTTTGGAAGGTCTCAAGAACTCACTGTGCATGAGTAGTAACTAGAAAGGTCTACATTAGCATTTGCTTTCCTTCACTGGAATCAAACTGTTAAATTGGTGGGTGAAACAGTTCCTGCTTTTAGAATATTGAAATATTGCCTTTAGAATACTGAAATAATTGAGCTGGATGTAAATGTACACACGTTGCAGAGCCTTAAACCAACATACAACAACTCAACATCAATTACTGCCTTAACCTGCTAAGAATTGGTTGTATCTTTGTAACACAGACTATAGCATCTTTCAAGAATATCTCATAATCACTACCAGAGGCTATACTAGTTTAATACTGTTAATGCATGTTGCATTTCAAAATACCAGGTGCAAAAAGAATTAAGAGTGACTGTGATTGAGAGTGATAGATCTTGTGATGAAGACATTAACCAATGAAAGAGGGCCTTTTAGATGCACTGTTTTATGTTGTAATCTGTGGAGATTGAGCCTCCAAAGAGATTGCTACTGATTTAACTTTGCGGATGTGATTTGGCTAAGCCTTCCACTTTTAACTTTCATATTTTGTTGACTAGGTGTTAAGCCCTTTGAATGTCTAACCTGTGGAGTGGCCTGGGCTGATGCACGTTCTTTAAAGCGCCATGTGAGGTCACATACTGGAGAGCGGCCTTACGTTTGTCCAGTGTGCAACGAAGCCTACATAGATGCTCGTACCTTGAGGAAACATATGACCAAATTCCACCGGGATTATGTACCCTGTAAAATTATGCTGGAAAAGGACACACTTCAGTTTCACAACCAGGGGACCCAAGTGGAGCATGCCATCAGTATTTTAACTTCTGATGCGGCAGAACAAGAAACGGAGATGTGCGGTGAAGAGATTGAGACAGTTGTAGTAACTGAAGAAACTCTTGAAGCTGTTGCAGCTACTGAAGAGTGTACAACAGTTTCCACGCTTTCTGACCAAAGTATCATGCAGGTAGTCAATTATGTATTGGCACAACAGCAAGGACAGAAAATAACTGAGGTTACAGAAGCTATTCAGACT
This sequence comes from Paroedura picta, assembly GCF_049243985.1. Lineage (NCBI taxonomy): Eukaryota > Metazoa > Chordata > Lepidosauria > Squamata > Gekkonidae > Paroedura > Paroedura picta. Next base: position 34,249,666 of record NC_135374.1, on the reverse strand, counting down.
GTAGAAGTAGAGGTAGAACATGTTTCGGATCAGGACTGAACACAAATGCTCTGGTGCAGAAGAAGATGACCTGAATGGAACAGCATGCATCAAATTAATACCAGTCAGAATGACTGGACTCATATTGGCTGTGTAATACCAACATCTGTAATTAAAAGAAATATTGGAGACCTGAGGTGTAAACCTGAGGTCTTGTACTAAAGATTACTGCATCCATTGTAATCTATAAATAAAGTCTTCTGTGTGATGGTGGTAGGTACGCTGTAGTCTTTTTTCCTCTCTGAAGATATTTATAGTCAGAGTAATACATTAGACCAAAGAGCTGTGCAAGTTATCTTTAAAGCAAAAAGATAGCCATATGTACTCATAAGGCATATTGGGAACTAGGATGGGTCTGTGCATTTGAAGCGAATTATGAATCATTTGTACTGGTCACAGGTACAATTGTGTACAGCAGGGGTAGTCAAACTGCGGCCCCCCAGATGTCCATGGACTACAATTCCCATGAGCATTTGCTGGCAGGGGCTCATGGGAATTGTAATCCGTGGACATCTGGAGGGCCACAGTTTGACTATCCCTGGTGTACAGTAACCAGTCTGACATGCTTATTTGTTCATAGCTCTGCACAGCTTTTTTTTGTACTCAAGTCTAACATACACAGATGAGAGAAAGCTACAACTTTTTGTGTTGAAGTTTTCTTATGGAAATAAAGTTGTAATCAGATGCGATCTTTCTGGCAGGCAGACTCACAGGGAAATGATTATAAATTAATGTGTAAATCTCTACACTTCCCATTTTTGTTTTCTTTTGCCTAGTCTAAGTCCTTCTAAGGTTGCAGTGTTTGATAAAACATGTTTGTACATTATATTTACATGATAAGGTATTGTAAAATTATGCTGTATTTAAAAAGAAATATAAATCAAAAGGACTAAAGAACAAAAGTAGTGTTGTTGTGTATATGAAGACTTATTTTTGAACACCATAAATAAGCTGACAGAACCACTGCTTTGAAGTCTCTTGTGGAACATTCTTCAAAATGGAAATTGTGTAAAACTGTCTTATTTCCTACAGCTATATTTGTGCCCACGGCTGACTGTCTAAATAGAAAAGGTAGAATTGTTCCGTGTCTATAAACATGTATAATATTATGGATCATTAATGAAACGTTCAGGAGAATTTAGATGTTGTGGAGCAATACTGTCTTGAAACAGAAGAGACAGCATTTAAGCTAAGGATGGGGAGCTGTACTAGCTGGCAGTTCCTTTTGTGTCAACTCTTGCCCACAAGAGTCAGAGAATGGGCCAATTAGTGAGTGTACATCTTGCTTATAGCTTGTTCTAGGAATCCTCTGCCTCCATTTTCCATTCCCTGTGCTTATTGCACAAGCCTGCAGCAGCCTATGTGATGGGTACAAGGACATCTCTGCTGTTCAAATACTGTCAGAGACTGCGTCAGTGACAACACGAGAGCAACGCTGTGTCGTTGCTGGTTGGCATGAGTAGAGTAGAGGTCTTTTCATCGTGATTTTGATAAATGTGTGAGTTCTTTCTGAGCTGTTTTAAAATTTCTGTACTGAGGGAAGATCTCTTTTGTAATGGAACTGTGTGTTCAGGATTTTAACCGCAAAACTAAAGAATCTCAAAAACTAAAGTGGAAAGAACCTCTTTTTAAATATAAAATTTGAATATGTCCCTGATGTGCTTAAGTACAGAAAAGTTGCTTTCTCTAAGCAGCTTTTGCTTTAAAAATCCTTTCCCAGTACTTCTTTTGTCTCTTCAATGTGCCATTAAGGGTGTCTTTTAATGTTCTTGTAACTGTTTTAACAGCTTGGTAACATTTGTAAATCTTCAAATATTACTAAGGTTATAGACACAGTAGCACCAGCTACAATCAAATCTATTTCTCCCATATCTATACTAATATTGTGAAATATCAGACCAGTAAAGCAAGAAACTGTACACCTCTATGCATATGTCTTACATAACAAATGAAGAAGAACAGTTGGTTCTTATATGCCGCTTTTCTCTACCCGAAGGGGGCTCAAAGCGGCTTACAGTCACCTTCCCTTTCGCCTCCTCACAACAGACACCCTGTGAGGTGGGTGAGGCTGAGAGAGCCCTGATATTCTTGCTCGGTCAGAACAGTTTTATCAGTGCCCTGATGAGCCCAAGGTCACCCAGCTAGCTGCATGTGGGGGAGTGCAGAATCAAACCCGACATGCCAGATTAGAAGTCTGCACTCCTAACCACTACACCAAACTGTGTAGTATAGTATGTCTGCCCCAACTAGCACCTCAGGTTATATGGTCCTCCACCAACCCAGCACAGCTGGCCAGGGAAGAGGTGTGGCTATTATCCTCCAGTGCACTTCCAGTGCAAACTATCACTGGCATTGGCTTAAATTAATTAGGCATTCTTGTCTACCAGCCACCAAGTCCCGCTGTGGACACCCTCTGTGAGTTGTCAGAGGTACTGCAAGATGTGTTTCTAGTCTGACTGATCGTTCTGGGGGACTTGAACATTCATGCCAGTGATACCTCATTGGGACTGGGATAGGATTTTACAGCTGCTTTTTCTGCTTTGCATCTTTCCAAACGTGTGACTGGTCCAATACAAGAAAGGGTTCATACACTGAACTTAATCTTTTGCACTGAACCTTTGAGGGTGGGGGGAGTTGGTTTCAGGTTTGGAGGTTCCTCAAGAACCATGCATACTTACAGTCAAAGCGAATGTGGCTCCAATACATTGCATAAAAGGGGGCCTAGTTAAAATAGTCTGCCCAGAGAGGCTAATGTATCCTACTGAATTACAGATTTTGTTCTATTGAGGCCTCAGTGGAAATGTGGAACATGAAGCTCCTTGAAGCTATCAATAAGGTATCCCCTCGTTCACTTGGTTTTACAAACTTGCTTGAATAAACTATTAAGAATTGTGGTCAATACCGCTGTATTTAGCTTATTGTAAGAAGGATTCTACTTAGTAATTTCTGTACTGCTTAATATGTCAGGTGAGACTTATGCTATGCTTCAGTTCTTTTTAGTGGTTCCAGACTTCTAAAATCCCAATGCACTCTTTTTCAAATGCCCCTTTTGGTGGATTATACTAATTTGCTAGGTGTAATCTCTGAGAATCCCTCTGAGAAAGGCAGACTATAAATAATGTAAATAAATATTCCACACGAGGTGGCCCATGAAAGTGGTTATGAAAGTTCAGCTCATTGAATATTTGGTTACAAGGCTCTGGTTTGGGCTGCATCAATTAATGCTCATCCATTATTAGTCTGATGTACCACCTGGCCTCTGCAATCTATGCACAGCAGCTGCAGTGTTTGGAAGCTGCTCCAGGCCCGGAGCAGCTCTTGGATATTGCCACTGCTGCTGTCTTTGTCCAAAAGCAAGCACACTACGTTCACATAGACATTTTTAAATTTGTCAGGGGGTAGCACCTACAATCCTGCAAGGAACCTGCAAGGACTTGTGGAGAGGCATTTCATTTTTCCTTCTCTGAAAGCCCCCATAGCTTTATTCTGTTCCTAATCTCATAGCCAACTTTCCTTTATTTGTCCCTCTGCCCACCACAGCCTCTAAGAAAACTATGGCCCTCGTTAAATACCAGCTGCTGGGCCAGGTACAGAATCCTCAAGAACTTGCAGGGTAGGGGGTCATCGCTTTCCTTTGCAACTCCCAACCCACATTATTCCCCTTTCATCTTCCTGGCAACCCCCACATTCTCTCCCCTTTCCCTGCCCTCATGTTCTCCTCTGCTCATTCACCAATCTATGTTTTGTCTGTCTCCCATACTCAGCTATATTTATCATGCATGTACTCCCTGCCTTTCTCTAGAGTAGAGGCCATTCCCTTAAACTGTGTTCTCACAACCACCCTCTGAGATAGCTAGCCTGAAAACTAGTGATTGACCCTTCCATAGCAAACTGGCTATCTGAACCTGGGGTTTTCAGACCCTACTCTGAAGCTGGAACTACTACAGCCTCTGGCTTTCACAGGGTGGCTACTATTGAATAGCAAAATACCACCAGACCTTGGCAACTGATCCAAGTTTGGTGGTATCATCACCCAACAGTTGTTGCCAAAACAGGCCTGCAAGCGACTCTGTCCCCATCTTTTATTATTATTATATTTATATACCGCTTTCCCCAGAGGCTCAGGGCAGTTTACATAAGAACAAGGAACAATACATAAAACGGTCTAAAACGGTCTCTTATCTTTTACTGAAGGAAACCAAGCCTATACTACTATGGTTGTCCAATAAGGGGCCTATTTACCCACTCCTGTGTATTTTTTTTAGATTTCAGGTTTTTCTTTAAACATGGGGAGAATTTTAGGTTTGTAGAAATTACTATCTTGTGTATTTATAGCTTTGCTCTCTAGATTTAACTATCTCAGATTTAGCCAGTTTGACTGTTATACGTAGTGATCTCCATACCATCAAGGGGGGGGGGAGAATCCCTTTCAATTTACCTCTTAGCCTTCAGCCTCCCTTTACCACTGCAATCTCCAGAGCTGCTATGGCTCCCAACAATCACTTTCACCAGGCATGAGCCTGGAGTGCACTACCAGCTTTGCTCCTGGGCCTGCTGGCATTTCTCCCACACCCCCACTCCACCCTTGCTCCCAGATTTGCCACCAGCCCACTGCAGTTCCCCCTATTGTCATGGCTACCACAACCACTGTCATGCAGGCCTATTGGCAACCCTGGTATTTTGGAGGAATTTATACCCCCCCTATTAAAAATTCAGATTTTCCTGCAATCTGTGGCGTTCCTCCAGTTTATAGGAAAATCAGTGTGGCCTCAATCCAAAGATTCATATTCACAGAGGGGATCCAGATTTCACTATCAAATATATAGGTAGAGTGAGTGTATATACCTAGTTTTCAGAAAAGCAAGAAAGTAACAGCAATACAAAAGAAGAGCTGGTTTTTATACCATATTGTTCTCTACCAGGAGCCTCACAGCAACTTAAAATTGCCTTCCCTTCCTCTCCCAACAACAGGCACTCTATGAGGTAGGTGGGGCGGCACTTATCAGGGCTGTGACAAGCCCATCACCCAGCTGGCTGCATGTGGAAGAGCAGGGAACCAAACCTGGCAAGCTGGCTCTTGTAAACTGCTTGCAACTTAAAAGCACAACTTCTTGTAGGAAATGTTGCTCTTGTAATCCCATTTGCAAGAACAGTACAACAAATATAAAGCAACTTCTAAATTCCTGTTATACTATAGATTCTATCAGTACTTTCTTGATGGAAAAAGTATTTTAAAGTAGAGGATTTTCTCTTCCCAACAGGATCGTCAAAGTATGGGATATATTGTCCAAGTAGTAGACTAAGTGTAAAAATATCAGTTCCAAAAATGACTTCAGATATTGAAAATCTGAAGTATTTTATAGAAATGAAAACGTCTTAATCTGTTTGCTACAAACATTTTAAAAGTTCTTCTACCCTAGTAGTTTTGAGGAGTATTCATTTTACATTGGCTAATCTGGGACAGCTCAGGAATCTCAAGCATGCTATACACTGATTAGTTTTGGGGAAGGGAGGCCTATTGGGGCTCATTGCTGCCTACTACATGAAAGAACAGAGATGAAACCTAAAATGCACCCTATCCTATGGTTGCAGGAGGTATGTAATTGATGTCTTTCAGAGAAGTTTGCAATTACTGATCTCATTCAGAATGTTCCACAGAACAGTGTTTGAAAGAGTTTTATTGGTAAAAGAGATCAGATTTTGGTCATTGCAAAGTTCACCTGATGTTGGTACATTTTCCATTACAGCCGGCCCGAATTACAGCCACCTGTAACAAAGGTAAATGGGAAAACCTTTTTAAGAAAAATAATTTAAAGTTTGAATGCTTGGTACCTCTGCTGTTAAACACACCTTGCAACTGGGTGTCAATAAGCACAACATAGGAACTGTCATCAGAAAAATACTTTGACTACAGGCATAGTTGAATTATCTACTTGCAACTGGTTTCATCTAGGGCCTAGATAATTCAACTAGATTCTAGGCTACCTTACACATTCTTCAGAAACGAGATTTTGGTGATTATCAGATTTACAGCACAAAGCTATGATGTTACTTTGACATGGAATATTGTCTTAACATAATTCTATGCTTCCCCAATAGTTTAAGTAGTTCACTCAAAGAATATATAGTGTCACAAATAAAGTTGTCACACCTTTCAACTTATTTGAAATGAAAGAAATTCAAGCCTTCTTCGTTCCCTGATGAGTTTATTATGAAGCACGTTATGGACTTGAGTACTACTGTTTCAATGTTCAGTGTGTTCAGAACTATTTACAAATTGTTTAACAGTAGAGATACCAAGCAAATGGGAAGCAGGTGCCTATTGCTGAGAATCCCCTAGCCCCTGATCATCCAAACATTTTTTAAAGGCACTAATTCATTTTTCAGGCCCATTTTTCAGGCCCAAGTGGAGATTAGTTATGTCTGCCTCCATAACTTTTCCCCTCCCCTCACAGTGTACTACGTTATACTCAGAAAAATGACTCTGGGATTCAAATGATTCCTACAAAAGCAATAGTGATACAGAGGAGAGAATTCATGAAATCATATGTTCCTCCTCCATGGAATACAACCTTACGCTTGCAGCAAACCACTATAGGATCCAACCCCATGGCTTTGGGCCACTGGCTTCAATGAGAAAGAGCCGACACGACCAACATATTTTTTGAAGTCTTCAACTTGCACAAGTATTTGAACAACTTCAATTATAAAAGAAATAACTTTTACATTTCTAATGTTTGTAACAAAGCCTTTAAAGAAATTATGTTACAGGGTGTTTTTTTTAAACTTCAGACAAAAAAATTCACATACAAATACAAGAATTTTTAAAAAAAGTTTAGAACTTATACAGAAAAGATCAAAGTTTTTCTAAAATGCCAAAAAAAAAAAAAAGACAAAACTTGGATGAAGTTTTGTTCCACCACCTACCCTTCATTTGTACACAATGGGTTGACTAAAAAGATGGCAGGTAAACCAGAATAAATGTGTGATATCCAGTCTAGCAAGACCCAATTTTACCACCACATGCTACTAGGTAATTCTTTAAGTGCTTGTTTCTACTAGGTCTGTCAGAGACTGCTGATGCTATCTAAAATAACTCAATTCTGCTTAAACAACGTAGTATTAAATGTAGTAAGTTTGTAGGCAGGATCAGAACTAAGATGGAAATAATAGTACAAGTTCTTTCATAAAACTAATAAAGAAATAAAAAGATGCCCTACCACTGATCCTGCCAAACTAGATGTAATCAACCAGAAATAGTTAAATACGAAATAGTAATTGTTAAGATTAAATTAAAGTGGTGTAAAACAGGGGTAGTCAACCTGTGGTCCTCCAGATGTTCATGGACTACAATTCCCATGAACCCCTGCCAGCGTTTGTTGGCAGGGGCTCATGAGAATTGTAGTCCATGAACATCTGGAGGACCACAGGTTGACTACCCCTGGTGTAAAAGGTTGTCTTTCAGTGTGATGGTGTCTTAATAAAATTCATTTAGAGTCTAAAGTAGAATTTTATTTATGTCATAAAACCGTGACCACACATCGCTAAATCAGCACCTCAACTGGTTACTCATTTACTTAAATATGTAGCTTCTATTTCCCTTAAAGGACTGCTGAAAATACTAAAACCAATCTAAGATAACATGATAAACTACAAAGTCATACTTTTGGTAATGTCTTTTTATCTTGATAATCACTGCATTAATTTGTCTTTATCTGACAAAGAAACATTAACAAGCACTGGTCAAGACTCATGATTAAGAGGACATCAAAAATACTGATTAGCCTTTGTTGTGAATCTTCATTATACACACGCAAGACCCATTTCTAAGAGTGAAACAGGCCACAGTGAGATTACACAAATTTCAAAACGAGATTATAGAGCTAAGCTACCACAGCCAGAAGTCCAAGTTTGCAGGACTCTTAACTAAATGACTATTGCTATAGCCTAGTTTTTAGGTTTGTATGCAGTCTAGAACGAAAAACAGCATGGCAAGACTTGGTCTTCAGCATGGTGTTTCCCCCTGTAGGTAGCCTGGGGGAAACAAGCATGTCACTCATTATAGAGGAGGAACTGGAAATCTCAGTGCAGGAGCATTTAACTTAAACTGGTTCAAGAGACAGTTACCTTTTACCTGTCTTCATGTAAGAATTGGTGTAAAAGAAAATTCTTAAAAAGGTACCACTTCCAATGTCTTTATTTTCCATAACCTTGTGAAATTAATTGCATGGAGCTACAAAATTAGCAAATGCTTTGAAATCTGTATACAAAACATAAATTACCTCTACTTTTAAACTCAGTTTTTTGTGCACCACTAGAAACTTTAAAAGTGGTACCCAAAATAGCCTTATACCGCTCTAAAAAAAAGGAAATTGTTCCTTTATGTAACACCCTCCCATTTCCCCAACACCCAAATTTCAATACACAACTTATTCGTCTTGTTCACGGACATTTCCAAGGTGACTTTTCATGTTCCGTTCCCATAGCTTCTGGTTGTCAGAAAATCCATGCTTGCCTTTGTTGAAAGAATTTGGTCCTGCTGAAGTTGGAGTATCTCTATAGTAAAAGAACAAAAGCAATTGGGTAATTTATTAGTTTCCCATTCATGGTGTACAGGCTTGAGTACACATTACAAAGGCTGCTCATATGTCACCTACAACCACTAAAATATATCTTTAGAAGTTCATTACATATAGCATGTTTCATTGTCTGATTCCTAATATTTCCATGTTGCAGCCCAGAGAATATAATGAAAAAGTGCATGAGTGCAGTGCAATGCAATACAAAAACAACAACACTGAATTGGACAAGGTATTTAACAAACACACTACAAGAAGCTTCATTAGGAAATGTTTCAGGAAAAGGTAATATTAAACCCACACATTCTACACAAGTTATTTCAAAGAACAGGTGAGACCCACTGAATCATAAGCAAATCTTTCCCACCTCTTATTCCTACAGCAGCCCCTTAGAAAGCTGCCTCTGAAAACAGTATGGGATGTTGTTACAGGAAGCCATCAAAAATACTACAGCTCACAAAAGAGAAGAGACAGCTAAGTTTAAACCCTACAAAATATAGTCTCTCTCCAAAATGAACAGTCATATCAAAATTAGCTTTCAAAAATGTGATGTATTTGATTAGTTTTGAATATATTGTATTAAAAAAGAACCTGAAAGCAAAAAATGGACTCCTCTGTCCCAATAGTAAGATGCCAAACAACTTTCTGACATTGAAACTATTTTGACTTTAGGTACAAAACCCTATTCCAACTTTTATTATTTGACAAATCCAAAACAAAAAAACTGCCTATTTTTTCACCGGCTATCTACTCCAAAACCACCCGCATGTTTAACATTTTTCTCCTAATTTTATTTAGAGCTATTCTACCTTCCAATGTTCTTCATTCGCATTTTTGCTTCTGGAGGCATCTCTTCAGGCTCACTCTAGAAAAAAAGAATGCAAGAAAGTCACAAATTCCATTTCTGTTCAGTCAGGAGTGTGGTACATAGGTTAGATACAAGCTAGGACTTGTAAGCTCCAGATTTCCATCCACAATTCTCTATGATGCTCACTGTGTGAATCAAACCAGTTCCTTTCGTTCTGACCAATTTCATAGGATTGTTGTGAATGGAGGAGAGAGCAATGGGTACTGTCCTAAGCCCCTTGGGAAAAAGGCAAGAGGTATAACATATTTTTTTAAATGACAGTTGCCTATAAAACAGGAGATCCATTGCTCAACAACCTAATTACAGAATGTACTATACTCCTTATCCAATTTACACTTAAATGAAAACCGGATTTGCAAGAAATAATTCTAAACCACTGGAATTTATTGTTGATGTTATTATTACTATTAAGCATATTATGGAGGCATGTATAATTGGTTCTTAGTTATCTTTTATCTATTATCTGTTTTATTCTTAGTTTATTTATGTGATTATTATGTGATTATTATTACCCATTATTAATCACATTATTATGTGATTATTATTATGTGATTATTATGTGATTATTATTATTATTATTATAAATGTAGCACAGCTACATTTTATATGCCATTAACAGTTTTGAATTTGTATTAAATATTTCAATAGTGTAGTTTCAAGTGTAGGGCTAAAAACTAATACTTGTACAGAGCCTAGCAGCAATCACTTGCAAGCTGCAGTGATTTCTCAAACATCTGGATCCAAAGACACATGGGCACTCAAGAAGAACAAGGCAGTATCCAACCTTCATTTTGCCCATCCTGATCAATATACTCCTCGACAGGCAGTTTAAAATCTAGTTTGTGCTCATCAGGTATCATACTATGTTTGAGGCAGAATTCCAAACTGCTGCAATATCCAATAAATACTGGAAATCTATTTTTGGAAGGAATGTTGTAGGAAATGAGATCACATGGGTTCCCCTCTCACTTCTAGATTACAACAAGGCACACAGAAAAGTCGCATTAATTTTGCTATCAAATTAATTTCTGAGTTGCCACTATTGTATGAATTAAATGAAGGTATCCTCCAGGTATTATTAGGTATTATTTATCCTCCAAAGGTATTATTTATCCTTCAAAACGCTACTAGCCACACCATTTTAGAAGGCCAGCATAAAATTTCCCTGAAAATCTTGACAAAAAGACAGGCGTCCTACAACCACATTACTTGAACTGAGCCAACTATTCTATGTTCCTAAGAAAGCACATTATATTTGAATGTTAACTTTGTGCTGGTTGGATCCAATGGTTTCTTTTGTTAACGGAAGACTAACCATTCACAGAAGTAGGGGCAAATGTGGTCAGTTCCCTTCTCTCCATACAGACCCCATGCTGTTCCTGAGATCCCCTAACACGCCCCTAGCCAAAGCAATATTTTGGGAAGCACAGTAGGCTCACATCAGTAGATAAGCAGGTGTTTTGATTTAACCCTGGTAATGAATGTGGTTGGCCCATGCTCCTCAAACACAAAACTGTCACTGATACTGCCACCATTATATTCTCCCTGCCAAAAAAATTCTACAGCTTTCACACATGAACATAGATCAAATGGGCAACTCTGGCATTTTACTAAGAATATTCATATATTTACAGAAGAAGACTGAAAATATTTTAAAAATCATGACAGGTCATTAAGAAAAAGGATTGGGCACAAACCCATTCACAAGCCAAAATCTGGCATGAACTTGAACTGATTCAGAGCACCTACACCAATAATAATTTATGGCTCAGGGTGGTTTACATGGAACATCTTGGGGGGGGATATTATTTATTTATCTATTTGGATTTTTATACCGCCCATTCTTTACAGCTCTGGGCAGTTTACATGGTACATCATAGATATAACATAACATATCACCAACAGTTTCAACAGTGGGAGGAAGAAGAAGAGGAAGAAGAAGAGAAGGAGTTGGTTCTTATATGCGGCTTTTCTGTACCCGAAGGAGTCTCAAAGTGGCTTACAATTGCTTTCCCTTTCCTCTCCCCAAAACAGGCACCTTGTGAGGTAGGTCAGACTGAGAGATCCCTGATATGACTGCTCGGTCACAACAGCTTTATCAGCTCTCAGGTACACTGAGCCCAGACCGTGTATGGCCTTGAAGGTAATTACCAGAACCTTAAACCTAATCCGGAATTCAATTGGGAGCCAGCGGAGCTGTTGCAGTACTGGCCAGATGTGGGATCTCCATGTATTAGTGAGGATCCTGGCCATGGCATTCTGAACCTATTGCAGTTTCCAGATCAAGGATCTGTGTACAGTGAGTTGCAGAAGTTCAGTCTAGAGGTGACCATCACATGGATCACTGTGGTTAGGTGTTCTGAGGCCAAGTAGAGCGCTAGTAGCTTGGTGTAGGTGGTAGAAAGCCTGCCGCGCTACTCTTGTGACCTGCACCTCCATGGAGAGGGAGGCACTGAGGATCATACCCAAGTTTCTGGCGGAGCAGGCTAATGCTAGTCACAATCCATCCAGGCTGGGCAAGTACACTTCCTTGTTTGGTCCCTTCCTACTCAGCCACAGGACCTCTGTCTTTGAAGGTTTGAGCTTCAGATGATTCTTAAGGAGGAAGAGCTGTGTGTCATCTGCACATTCCAGCACAAACCTCTGCACCAGCTGAGCAAAAGGGCGCATAAACAAGTCAAATAAAGTAAGAGTGGACTGCTCCCTGTGGAACTCCACATGTGAGCTGATGCTGGTTAGATACTCTCTCTCCTATTGCTACCCTCTGTCCATGACCCCTGAGGAAGGAGATCAGCCATTTGAGGGCTGTCCCCTGTATCCTGGCACTGGCGAGGTGGTGAGCTAAGAGCTCCTGACTGACTGTGTCAAACGCTGCTGACAGATCTAATATAATGAGCAATGCTGACTCGCCTCGATCCAACTGGCGGCAGAGGTCAGGGTGACTAGCACTTTTTCTACCCCATGGCCAGGACGGAAACCCGACTGAAATGGGTCAAGGGCTGAAGTTTCCTCCAGGAATGCTGATATCACTACCTGAAGGAGTCTCAAGTGGCTTACAATTGCCTTCCCACAACAGACACCCTGTGAGGTAAGCAAAATTGAGAGAGCGTTGAAAAAAACTGCTTTGTGAAAACAGCTCTAATAAGACTGTGAGTATCCCTACTCTGTAGTCTTATAATAAACTAGGCATAGGGAATACTAATTCCAGCATTAATCATAGAATCACAGAATTGGAAGGGACCAATACCTTGCTCAACGCAGGATCAGCCTAAAGCATCCTAAAGCAATGGATTAGAATAATTTTGACTTCACAAGGACACTTACACATCTGATGTTTCAGGAGAATTGTGGGCAAATGTTGAGCAACAACTTATCAACAGTATGTTTGTGGAACTCCCACTTCTCAGAAAATTCTAGCCAGGAAAGAAAAAAGATTCCCCCCCCCCCGCTGTTCAATGATGATATATTTACTTACATCTTCATCTTCATTGAAGATTGCTGCTACAGAAAGTGTTTTTGGAGCAAGAGTTGGAGTAGGCTCTTTAGGTTTCTAAAAAACAACAAAGGCTACAATTATTTGAGCAACAAGGATCTAAACACATAAACTTAAAGCATATTGCTCCTAATATCATATTACAGAATTTTAGATTTATAAAATATAAACCTGGTAGATTTAGCACCTTGGTAAATAACCGTCTAGATCAAAGCCACCATAATATCAGTTAGTTCCCTGGGCCTAAAGACTCTGAAGCCTGGGGAAGTAATTTTTTAATATTGCGTGTCCAACTTCCAAAGCCAATGCCTAACTACAGGGCCTCTTTGGATTCTGGCCAATAAATTGTTGCACATTTGGTTGCACCATAAGTATTAAGAATAAATACTTTGTGTCTCCTTGACAAAAGCAGAATAGGATTATAGTCTTATTGTACTGGCTCAGATCCTGCCTAGGCGTCTGTGAGTTAAAAGTGAAGGGATAATTCTCTTAAATTCTTCCCACTTCAATGGCACAAAACATACCACAAAATGCTGATCCTGGGGACAGGGAACCCCTCAGGATAGCTTAGGAGAATTGGAGATCTTTGGGACGGGGGACTGCCCTCCTTTCGTATATTCATGGACATTTGGGTAGTATCCAAGCCAATATTTATTATGCTATTTTATAATCACTTAAGCAAACACAAAAGACTATTTGTGTGTGCATGTGTGGGAATCAATTTCTCAGTAATTAAGCAAATTTTATGCCTACTAACATAATTCCTATAAATATTTATGGAGAATTAAAATTTAAATAAGACACCTTAACTAATTCCCCTTTAGCAAAAAGATACAAACTGATTATTTGCAAGAGAGTCTACAGACAACTTACATTTGCTCCCAGTTTGATGGATATTGCAGGAGGTTTCTTTGCAATCTGTGTGCCTATGGCAAACCCAAACTTGGACATTTTGGCAGGAGCAGGCTTTGTGGTGAAGTCTTCAGTTTCTTCATCAGCTGCCCGTTTCTCCACGCTGCGACTCGAACTTTCCCCTCCATTACTGGAAGAAACAGTCTTAGTTTTCACAGGTTTTTCTGCCTCTTCTTCAGGTCCTGGTGAAGTCGAAACAACTTACCAAGATGAGCTATTTTTACTGAGTGGACTGATGGGAGCAGCAACCTCATAAAGCACTGTTATGAAGAGGAGACTTTTGCACTTACAGTGTCAGCGCCTCCACAACTGTTTATACAGAGCACACTGTAAGAATATAGACATATAGTGAAAGAAGCTCCAATCATGTTAGCTAATGCAGAACATAATTTTTCAGTTGCACAAAGAAGTACTGAAATTAAGCATCCTGGAGCTTTATGACACATCTACAGTGAGTGCAAAGACCATTCAAATTCAGACAAAGCTAATTAACTACACAATCTACCTCTGAACAATTCCTATTTGTGTCAACACTGGGCTATCCCAGACTGTAAAATCCTCTGTTAAAAATCAGCAGCTTAAGTTGGTATCTGTATTAGGGTCATCTAGACCAGTGGCCCCCAACCTTTCTAAGGCTGGGGACTGCCTGCGGGGGTGGAGGGAGAAAGCGGCTGCGCAAACGGCATGTGCATTTGTGCGACGCTGCTGCGCAGGCGCCCACCAGTGGGGTGCAAATGCACACAAGCAGCTGCTCTGCACAAACGTGCATGCATGAAGCTGCTGCGCATGTGTGTTTGTGCCTGCTGGGGGCGCAAACATGCATGTGCGGCAGCTCCGCGCATGTGTGTTTGCGCCTGCTGCCGCACCTGCCTCTTCCCTCCCCGCAGCAAGAAGCTCGCCGGGCTGTGAGCGAAGCGGCTGCTTTGGCGACCACTTCGTTAGCGGCCCGGTGAGCTTCTCGCTGCAGCGGGGGAAGAGAAGAAGAAGAGTTGGTTCTTATATGCCGCTTTCCCCTACCCAAAGGAGGCTCAAAGCGGCTTACAGTTGCCTTCCCATTCCTCTCCCCACAACAGACACCCTGTGGAGGCAGGCGTGGCCGCCAGTGTCCCGGTGCTGAGGCTTCCATGGCCCGGTACCGGGCCGCAGCCCAGGAGTTGACAACCCCCAATGTTAGCTTTGAAGAAACTGCAGTACTCTTAACTAATGCAGGTAGCCTTCTGAAACAGATATTTCAGAAGCTTAGCATAAGAGACAACAAGCTGTCTTTAAGATAATATATTGGCATTTGTACAGCAGCCCTTTTGTGTGCTCAGAGATGAAACGTAGACACAAAATTTTGGAAAAGAACACTACAGAAGTTATGTTCTATGTTAGAATCATAGAATCACAGAGTTGGTAGGGGACATACAGGCCATCTAGTCCAAACCCCTGCTCGGTGCAGGATCAGCCTAAACCATCCAGGGTATCTGTCTAGCCGCTGCTTGAAAACTGTCAATGAGGGGCAGCTCACCACCACCTTAGGCAGTCAATTCAACTGCTGAACTACTTTGACTGTGAATTTCCCCCTTAATATCTAGCCAATATTGTTCTACACATAGTTTAAGCCCATTACTGTGGGTCTTCTCTTTTGCTGCCAACAGGAATCTTCCCTCATCTGAATGATCCCTCAACCTTTCAAATACTTAAAAGACAGCAATCATGTCCCCTCTCAACGTCCTCTTCTCCAGGCTGAACATTCCCAAGTCCCTCAGCCTTTCCTCATAGGGCTTGTTCCCCAGGGGCTTCCTCATCACTCTCCTCTGTACCATCTCAATTTTTACATGTCCGTTTTGAAGTTCATATATGTTTGTGTGAGGAAGGGAGAAACAAGACAATGCAGGAGCCACTCAGTTTCATAATTATTATTCATAATGTGGTGTTTCATAGTGAGAGGGTTCTATTTAGTTTAGATAACTGTTTGTTAATGGAAGAATTATTAAAAGCAAAAATGAACTTGCAAGTGACCTTTGCTATCTAGAATCCTGGCAACTCATAACAAATTTAAGATCTCTTAATGCTTGGATCATACAGTTTGACTTTATAATGTCCAATTCTGATACTCTTATTCTGCCTATTTCAACCAAATAGATTAATGGGAAAGTTTTATTAATTGAACTAAAGTCAATAAGCACTGGCATCAATTTGGGGGAGAGGGAGTGTTTTAACAATGATGACACTTCAACCAATGAAAAATTGGGTGGAGGTGCATGGGACAAAGAAAACCATCATGAACAAAGAAAAACATGACTCAAAAGCAGCTTTCAGAAAAACATCAGGGTAAAGGTTGTCTCAAAAGAGCCAGGAAAAAAAAGAAAAACAAAAAAAGCACACAAAAATGCATGAAGAAATTAAGGGATAAACAGAGGCAGTATAGGGACAGAACTGATAAAATAAAAATCCAAGCAGAAAAGCTCCTGATAAGACCAGCCAATTGCCTAGTCAAATATTTCAAATAGGTCAGTTTAAAGTTTTAACTTAGTTAAAACGATAAATGATCTAATCAACAGATATTACAACTAAGCTAGTTGCACCGCCTCCAACATGTATTCAGCCATTCCACTGCAAAGACTTAGGTCTTTTGGAGAAAGCAATTTCCATTGATTTGTCTCCCTTTCAATGTAATGCCTGAGGGTCCAGGGACCCCATGAACAAAATTTCAGAAGATTCAGGGGCTGCATGGAGAACTAGGAAAGTCCCGCCTCATGAGACCTACAAATCTCTGAACATATGTCACAGTTTCACAAAGCTTTGCTGAACTGCTGGTTTGTCTATCTACTGCCAGAACTAGGGGCCAAGTACTACGCAGCCTTGCTAACATGACACTATTAAGAAATTAGAAGTAAGCAAACAGTGGCAGTTTTCACTTAGTAAAACCAATCAAATGACAGTGCTCACCTTTGTCAATAGAAAACTAAAACTAAGTACTAAATCTAAATAGTTCTTTAAATTACCTATCTGATTGATAGGCCCATTCCCACTACATGGAAGTATAAAAACACACTACTAAACAATTTAGTATGCCAGTGTTCTTACTCTCATGTTGCATTATTATAACCAGATTATAGGACTTATTTATTATTTATGTAAATGTATTATTTATTATGGATCAGAGTGACTAACATCAGTGTAAAAGAAAAAATCTAATTTTGACCTGAAATCCAAAGAACACGTAAATCTCAGAAAACTTCTAAAAGCTGCTCTGGCCTGAAATTTGGAGAGTCTACCATAAGATGGAGCTGGGGGAAACAATCACCAATAAGGCATCTCTTTTTACTAAGTAAGATGACACACAGAAAGAGGGTAATTTTCAGCATCCACCACAGATCATAAAGGGAAATAAGGGATAAGATTATCTGTAACTATTTTGTGCCAAAACCACTGAGAGCTTTATGAGGTATAATCAGGGCATTTCAGCAAGTAAAAAAAAAAAAGCACAAAGTTGTCTAGTTGCTGCTGGCATCTAAAAATGCTCCAAGGGTACCAGTTTCTTAGAACCTCTGACTAAAAAAATTCTCCTTTTAATTTTATTTGAAACATTTTTATGCAATCATTCCACCTGATCAGACTCCAAGACAGCAAATATAAAATATTTGAACATTAAAAAGAATATTTAAAATTATTTGTTCTGGTTTGTAACAAGTCCTAACTAAAATTAGGTGTGGGGGAAGTACTGATGTTTACTTCCAAAATCCTGCAAAGGCAACTGCAGTTGTGTTTTCTCTCTCTCCTTTTTTTCCTGGGACTTCCTCATATTATATTGGGTTACATTTTTTAATCACTATTTCCTCCCTTTTAAAATGCATTAGAATCCCTGAGTACCTGAGTTTTAAAACCTGTGCTTTCTATGGTCCCATGTACACCACCAATACAACTGGATTTTCCCTCTTTTGTCTTCATCTTTCTATGCTTTCCCCCCTATCTTTTAGAAATGTCATGCCAACCTATTTTGAGAAAACCATGGATCATCAACTAAGAGAGCAGGTCTCTAACAGAATAATTCTAGACTAGAGTATAGGCTAAAATTCTAAAACATATGCTAAAAATGTACCCTTTTGCATCATAAAAGTAAGTACATTAGCAGTTTTATTTGGAGAAGACTAAAACTCCTGGAGAAACTCCATGTTTGCTTTGTGTATGTTTTAAAGCAGGGGTAGTCAAACTGCGGCCCTCCAGATGTCCATGGACTACAATGGAATTGTAGTCCATGGACATCTGGAGGGCCGCAGTTTGACTACCCCTGTTTTAAAGGAACAATATAACAACACACATTAATTTTAGAAGGCCTACCTATCTTATTTTTCTAGTTGTCCTTTATCCCCAAACACCTCTGTACTTCACCACTGCTTCTACAGTAATGTAAGATAACTATTTAATTTACTGACAACTGAGAACCAGTTGGAGAGAACATTCTTCCTATTGGAGGCACATGATGCACAAGTGAACTCTAAGCCAGTGAGCCTCTAGTTCCCTTCACAGTAAATTTGTTCTTCAGGCAGATTTCCCCTTGGAGTTGACCAAAGCAACACTCCAGAGGATTAAAAGTCACTGTTATACTAAACTTGCAAGAGCATATAGTCAATCATTACTATTTTACTATTATTTATTAAACTTATATACTACCCTCTTAATATGGCTCAGTATCATTCACGTATGGTAATCTTAGCATCTGAAAAACTCGGTTGGTCTTAAAGGTACCACTGGACTCAAACTTTATTCTTAGCATCTTTAGCTCAGCAGGTCGCCTGACAAGGGACAGAAAATTTGTTCATGGTCGAAAGGATTAAATGTTAATGGCATAAATTGTCTCATGAACGGTCTGGAATCATTTATTTGTGTTTCATCACCCTGACGTATTTGTACTGCAGCGTCTCAACATTTGCAACCCCGCCATGGCACACAGCGTTATACGTGGGCCTTTTAAGCCAGGCAGTCTGGGGCAAAGGCTAGTTATTTTACTGCCTCAAACTCCCCCCGGGCGAAAGAAAGGAAACATTTCAACACACGTAGGCTATTCCTTTTTGCCCCTCCACCCAGCTCAGCCGACATCAGCTATGGCGAGCCAGGAGAAAGCTGCGGCACTCTCCGGCCAGAGACCCCAGGCGGCAGTTCTCTTTTCGCTGGGGCGCCACGCCAACTACAGGAAGCCCACCCGCCCCAAGGCCCTGGGGGGCTGAGCGGGACGCCTGGTGCCGCTCCCGCTCCTCCCAAGCCCTGCCTGCGCCACTGACCGACCCACCACCCCCCTAAACGGGGTCTAATCTCCTCCCCGCGCGTCCCTCGAGCCCTCATGCAGGGAAGGGGTGGGCGGGAGGCAAAGCAACGCAGTGTGTTCACCTCCGTCAAGTCGCGGTCGCTTCGGCTTCACGTCGTCTTCTTTGCCGTCCGCCATTTTCCCCCGCCGCCTCCTCGCTGGTGAGTTTCGAGCATGCGCCGTAGCGTTGCTCAGTGCTCTCGGCCTAACCCTCCCAGTGAACACAGGGGCGGGGGCAGGAGGTCCATGTTCCCGTCGTCTCTTTGACGTCTATAACCTGCGCTGCCCGAGTCTCCTTGCTTCCGGGAGACCGTCATTTCCGGTTGCCGCAAATAAGAATCGTAGAGCGGCCATTTGAGATGTTTGACAGTCCATTGGGGCTCTGTCGAGGGCCCGTCATTTTGAATTAGACAAAGTGAGGGCGCAGCTATCTCCCACGGAAATACAGACCGCGAGGTTCGAGGGCAGTGCCGCTGAACTCAAAACATCATCTCCCCTTTAAGGCATTATTAATACAACGCTCCGCTTGACTAGCACTCAGCTCTACGGGCTACAGGGGGGCGATAATGACGTCGGGATGAATTGTGCATAGGCTTGCATTGATGATGAAGCCGGTTCTTAAAAATGGGGACGTTTCCTTCAGGAATATTTCCATTTATCGGATTATCTTTGTCCTGCCATTCCTCCAAGGCCTCTTCTTGATAAGATCATATGAAACTCCCTTTGCTTGTGATAACTGGATAAATGTCAAATGGATGGCTAGATATTACATGGTATGAGCTTTTTGAGTCCAAGTCAGTAAGCAGTGTGGTATACATGCCCACTCAGGAACTCTTTCCTTCCCACCCCTCTCCAGGCCCATAACTGACCATTTTGGAGGGGGGCAATATGACTATATATAGAGTCAATATGACTATATAGTCATATCACTCAATAAATTTTTAAACAAATTTTAAACATATATTAAAATTAATTCACTCCCACCTATTCAGGAAACCCTTCCAGGCCATCAAAACACACATGCACGCGTGCACCCACCAGGGTTTAATAAAAACCTGGAGAAAACCTGCTCTAATGGTAAGCTCTGTGGCGAGACACTTCAGGGCTGGCAGTTCTGTCATCAGCCCTGGTAGGTTCTTACAACTGAGCAGAAACAGCCAATAACAGTTTGTATTTAAACTGGCACTTGGTAAAGGATCCTACATGTGTAACCAAATGATGATTATATTCAGACACTAGAGAAAACCAAGATGTTTATGACCAGTTAATATCCTATTTTATACGAGATTCAGAATATTTTTGTAAAGCCCCCAAATCTGAGATTTTTATAATTTCCTTTTAAAAAGCTTACGTCATGACTTTACATGTGCATGCAGCATAAACGTGTCTGATTTTCATTTTAAACTATACGCTAGTATTTTCTTTTAGCTACAGTATTTATACAGGAAATCATTGCAACCAAACCATATCAGGTCAATGAAACTGTTTTATTAATTTGTGAGATCTTTATAACTATAGCTTCTTACAAAGGAAACAATAAAACTGGATATCATAGCCAAATCAGTATTTATTTTCAGCAGTTATATCAGTATGAAGACAGCTCTCACAATATTTACATTGTACTCTTAAGTTGCCCAACAAGTGTCAGAAGTAGCAACAGTTCATTATACCAATGCCCACTAGCTGGCCTTAAGCACTGTAACATCTGCAGACTATCGTTTGCTCTCCACCTGTAAATATAGCGTAACAAGTACAAAATGACCCATGGGCATTGCTGAGACTTCTCACAGACTTCAAGTGTGATACCCTATGAACCCTTTCTAAGCCATGAAAACTACAGCTCTTGGCATAATTCTTTTCTCACCTCATCTAACTATTTTAGAAAATATTTACTTTGCCTTTTACCCTCTCTAAGTAGGAGGTTTCAGCCTTGGCAGTTTTTGCTTACAAAGTCACAAGTATATCACCGATTTCAAAAGGCATTGAAGAACATGATTAAATTAATCCCACTGATTTAAATGGGTATAAGAAACATCAGAAATATTTCAGATGCTTGCAAATTTCAGGTGGAGGCAGATGCTCGTAATACAACTTCTCAACTCAAAAATTCTCAATTCATTTTCAGGGCCTAATTCAAAACTGGGTCTACTATCTGAGCTTCCTGAGAAGAGTTAATAACCAACATTGAGCAAGAGTTTAAGTACAGAGTATATTATTGCAATTCTGATCTTCTCAGCTGTCACCTGCCAATGTTTATGAGAACTGTAGTTATTTTGACTTTATAATTTTCTTGGCCTCCCAATCCAAGGTATAATTTCAATCCATTCCGACAGGAAATTATAACCAGGAATATTGGCAGACTACAACCCCTAACAGAATGCTGGTTATTTAGAAAGGCAAGGACTGTTGCTGAAACTGAGTGGGAGTGAGATTAGCAAAGTAGTGAGGATAGGTATCTGTTTGTGGCATCTGTTTGTGTCCCTTTAGATTAGAGTAACTGCAAAAACCCTGGGACTTTTTCAATGGTTCAGCTGGGTCTGATATAAAACAAAATTATTTTTCAAGTTAAGCAAAAGGTTGGATTTGCCCCATTATTTTTCTTTTTGAGTAATAAAATGAACATTCAAGCTCAATTAGAAACTTCCATGACTCATAACTTTGGTGAACAATATATTAAGATCCATCTTCCCACCACTTTCTCTGGATTTGTGGCCTGAAGGAGTTCCTTGCAAACTGGTTGCGTGTCTTTTGTTGTCCAGCTATTTTGTCAGACGCTCTCATTTTATTCACAGTCCCAAGCTGATATTTTGAATAAAGGGTGGGGTCTACAAAACCTGAATGTTTTCTACTTGGAACAAACTGCAAAGCTTTCATCCAATCCCCAGTGTCTTTCAAAGTCATTAAGATCTGCATCATTTGGTCTAGAGTAAGGTTTTTGGCACCTTCCTCCCAGAACAAGTATTTGTCCAAAGGAAGACGTGCTGTTGCCAATTTCAACCGTTTTGCTTGGGCAAAGGAGACTCCTGTCTGTATTGACTTGTCAACTAGAGATCCAATTATATAGATTTTATCATGCTCAAATGTTTTCATTACATTAGGGGAATCAGCAGTTAAGTAGACAAGCTGATCTTGTGGAAAGATGTCAACATGACTCTGTTCTGTTACTGTCACGAGCAACTTATCCCATGCATCACTGTAGCGTTTGACAAACATATTATGATAAGGACCATCCACTTTGAGATTACAATAATGCAAGTGAAATGGGTCTACACCTTTACGATTGATCCCTTCAACTTCCATCATCTGTTTCACTGTATTTTCCATTGCTCTGGGTGACATATAGTTTTCATAGGCCATATCAAACACCAGAGGCTGACCAAAGATCATAGACTGAGCAGCCCGCCAGTTGACTATGGTATCCTCTGACCTGGTCCAAAACCTCATCAAAAATGTATTCCTTGGCTCACCATTTTTATTTTCCTTCGATTTCTGTATCTCTTCTTCTCTTATTTTCTTCCGTATTTCTTGCTTTTCTTTCTCGGTTCTCTTCCTAGCTTCCTTTATAGCTAGGAATTTTAAATAGTTTGATTTTGAAGTCTTACTGGGACATTCCATTAAGGTTTTAAATTGTTCTTCACTGATATGTTCTGGAACAGCTTTACCTAGAAGTCTCCACATCTCAATAAGTTCTCTAGTAGCCACTAAGCTAGACTCGGCATCATTCTCTGATGTTTTCTCACCATTTTCATCTTGTGAAACAGATCGCACAACATGTTTCCATCCATCCAAATCTAATTTTTCAGTGGTGGCTGATGAGGAATCTTTGCTTAGGCAAGAAGACAAAACAAATGTTCTGCAAGTAATTACTTTGTAAGGCTTTACAAAAAATAACCTCCTTTTAGTTTCATCGTGTACAGCTAAAGGGAAAGCAAGTCTTCTAAGAACATTAAAAAGATGCTTGTTGAAAACATTCATTTTTGGAAATGCAGTATCCCAACAGTTACCTGCAATTGTATCAACAAAGATAATTGCAAATTAGCAGTCATAAGCAATAGTGAAATTGCATCTAAGCTTATAAACTATTATAAAAGAAATATATATGTCTCTGAATACAGACTGCCTATCGAGGTACATATTCAAGCCTTGCAAAACCTCAAGAAAGAAGGGTTGAAACTGTTTACGAAAGCAAGAAGCCTTTAGATTCTAAGGATGCTAGAGTGAAGCTTATAGGTTGTATAAGAAAGTTGTGGCAATTAAATGGCTATGGTGTTTTTCAAAGGTCTTTGCCAAGAGAGTCTCTCAAATACTCTGTGATTTGGTGATAATACAGCTAAAACAAGCCCCAACACAGCATTCAGCCCCTTTATACATCACTATGAACTGGTTACTGTAAAGGATACTGCCATGTTACTGGAATCAGTGGAAGCCACCATTTGTGCATTACACCCCTTGCTATCCTGGATATCTAAAGCATGTAAAATCACAATGTGTCCCTCATAAACCAATCCTGGATCCAGGGGTAAAAAAGGTAGTCATTTGTTCATTACTTCAAAATATTGCGAAAGATAATTGTGGCCAATTATTGCCCTATCTCTGACTTGCACTTCCTGAGCAAAATGATAGACAAAGTGTTTGTAGAGCAGCTCCGGGTGTTCCTGGCCTGTGTGAAATCTGTTTGGCCTCAACCAGGGACAGGGCCTTTTTGGTCATCACCCCTGCCTGTTGAAATGAGCTCTCAAAACAGATGCGGGTTCTGCTGAGTTAATGCAGTTTCGCAGGGCCTTTAAGACTTACCTCTTCCCTCAGGCTTTTGGTTGAGGCCAGGTTGACAATTAAGGAAGACTGTGGGTCCCTCCTCTGTTACTCTCCAATGAAACCACCATGTCCTCCTGGACATACTCTCCAATGAAACCACCATGTTCCCCAAAAGCCCCTCCACCAGTGGGCAGCTAGTGGAGGGGCTTTTGGGGAATGAGTGGGTATGTAAGGGGGGTTTTTACTGTTTTAAGCTGCATATTTTAAATTTGTAATCAATCTTGTTGTAAGCCACTGCAAACTGGCTGTGCTAAGACTAGTGGTATACAAATATATAAGAAATAATAAAGATTAAAAATGATAGCCATCTTCAAGTGAAGGGCTGTAACACAGACAATAGAGCAGAGTTGTTTTCTGTTGCCCCAGAGGCTTGGACCATAACCAATGGCGTGAAATTAATTCAAAAGAACTTTTGGCTAAACATCTAGAAGACATTCCTGACAGTTAAAGTGGTTCCTCTTTAACTGTCTTGGGAGGTGATGGGTTACTTGGGAGGTGGTGGGTTCCTCTTTGGAAGTTTTTAAGCATAGTCATCTGACAGAAATGCTGATTCTGTGAATTTAGGCAGATTGTAAGTGGATGGGCAGAAGGGATTTTGTCTGAGCTTGGCTCTTGTGGCCCTTTCTTGCATGGCCAGGGAAATACCAATTACCACTTTGGGGTCAAGAGGTGAATTTCCTCTAGGCCAGACTGGTCAGGGATTCTGAGGGTTTTCTTTTTCTGGGGGGCATAATATGGTCATGGAATTGAGGTCACTGTGGGTGGGCAGGTCAGTTTGAATGTCCTGCATTGTACAGGGGGTTGGACTAGATGATCCTAGAAGTCCTTTCCAACTCAACAATTGTGTGATTGACAGAATAGTTCTGTCTTACTTGTAATCCACTTAAAGCTTATGTGAGAAAGGCAGATTATTAAATGAAAATACATAAAACAATGAAGACTGTAATGGGAAGATAGTATGATACTTTAAAGATATTGATAAGGAATGTATGCAGGTTATGGAAGGGAATGAAAACACAGCACAGAAATTTGAAAAAGGCATCACAGTTCTTTAGCCCTTTACCATGATAAGCCTTTGCTTACCTGACCAAAAGACAAACTAGTCTGTATGATACCAGCTTCTCTTTTGCAAGCATCTTAATTTACAACAGCAATGTACCGTATATACTCGCATATAAGCCAAGTTACCAGCACAGTTTTTAGCACTTAAAAGACCTCCTCGGCTTATAACAGCCTTCCCCCAGCCAGCATTACACTTGCAACCTGAGGTCTTTGCAAGTGAGCTAGTGTCCTCCAGTTAACCTTTGCCTTCTGCAAAGATCTTAAAAAATAAGTTCCTTGCAAGTGAGTTAATTGCTCCCAGCTAACCATTGCATTCTGCAAATATCTTGAAAGCTTACTCTGGCAGCTTGTAGGACATCAATGGTTTGACTGAGGAATTCTGATATTTTTTTCCCTTCTTTTCCTAATCACTTCTTCCAAACTATTCTTTTGATTTCTGTGGGTGGCGTGGATTTTGGGGGTGCTTTGGGATTTACTGTTTTTTCAGTGTTTCTTCTTTTATCTGAGGGGCAGCATTATTTGCCTTTTCTTCTTGGAGTTGTGCTTCTTTTAAAAGTTGATTTGTACAGTTCTTTCAGTTTTTAGTTTTACAGTTCTTTATTTCAGTGTTTTGTTTTGGGAGGCACTGTAGCCCCGTTTGGTAGCTGTTGTACTTGTTGTAGTAGGTTGCCAACTTTGGGTACTATTGTTCTGCTCTGGTTTGCTGGCCTGGGGGGCACTGTTTGGTTCTCCTGCCAGAGCTGTTCTCACAGAGCAGTTTTGTCAGTGCTCTCTCAGGGTGTCTGGCATCAAGAGAGAAAGGGAAGGCAATTGTAAGCTGCTTTGAGACTCCTTTGGTTAGTGAAAAGCGGGGTACAAAACCCAGCAGCTATTCATCCTCTTGACTTTTCTGTATTTGTTGGGAGGGAGGATGGGAAAGCCTGTGATGATTGAGCATGGATTAAGCGTTTAGGCCACCCTGTAAATGCCTGCTGCACTTCCCACCCTCGTCTTATATGCGAGTCAATATGTGTGCCCAGATTTTGTGGTAAAATTAAGTGACTTGGCTTATATGCGGGTATATACGGTAGCCATAGTCCTTTCCCAAAGCCTGAAGCAAAAAGCAAGACAATTGGAAAGACAAGTTACATGTTGCAAGTTACCCAAGATAAAAACCACAGATCAAAAAGATACAACATGTAGAGAATATTTATATAACCTTTTACTTACTTATTCAGGTTATTTGCTGAAAGATACATTAGCTTTGCTTTGAAAGGGAGAAAATTCCTAGGAAGAAAATGGCATTTTAAAATAGTTCTATACGGTTTCACTTACAGTTCTATTAGAAATAAGGCGTTTGGTAACCTCACTTTACCTACACATTATCAGAAAGAATACTTTTCTAAACTACACAACAGCTATCCATTATATTTAACTCTAACAAAACTTAGAAAAATTCTACTAACCCATTGTGAGAATATACTTTCACATTTTATCCCTACCTGTATGCTTTCCTTTTAAGAAACTGCTTGGCTTCTTTATTAATGAATAATCATACAATGCATTCTTTAGTAATTTGTTTCTCCATGTGGAGCCAAGGTTCTCTGGTTCTAGTGCTGAATCTTTTTTACAAATCTGCCTGCCCATTTACAAAGAAAAACCAAATGACTCAAAGTGCTGTATGTGATTTTTCTACCTGTAAGGATATGTCATGGCTTGCTAGAAGAAGTCAGAGGCACTATTATATAGTGAAATAAACAAAAATTGGTGGGACAAGATAGCAGCCTACTCCAAAGAGAAGAGTGACCTATTTCAAAACACAGATATTTTCTATGCTGTGAAGCCATCTGAGAATTATTAAGAATTCTCAGGTTGACTGTGTATTCCTGGTAGCTGTATAACTGGTAGCTTTATTGATTTTAACAATTTTTTTGCTAGTTACTTTGTTCTGTAAAAATCAACATAAACATGCTTTACTACAAATGAGTAATCTTCATGTTGCTTTGTGGCCAGTATCTTTCCCCTTCTCACTTTTTTCATTCTCCCACACTTGCAAACGCACCTTGACATTAGATGTTGTTGCATATTTTAAAAGGAAAAAGTTGGAGTGAAAAAACAAATAGGGACTGTACTCCTCAACAATAGCAGAAGACTGTGAAGGTAGATGAATGGTGTCCTGCTTACCTAGTTCTATTACTCATGCACTCTAATGCTACAATCCCAATACCATATAGTGAATAATACAGAATTTTGAGTCCACATGAGCAAAAAGCTGCAAATCTATCTCCAAATCTGAGTGAGACAATATGGGAGAGGTATACTTTTACCATACTTTCCCGAACAATACAAGACTGCAAGGGAGAAGGGATTTTGCCACTTTAAGGCTAATAAATATTGCTCCCAGTGAATCAATTGTAAAGGGGTAAGAGTCTTTAAAAGCTTGCAGCAGCCTAAACTAGGGATGAATGAGTGAACATAGCAATAATATCCCATTCCAGGATACTTCAGATGTTGTTAGAAAGTCTATGAAATTCTCTCTCGCCTTAAAAAAAAATTTTTTTGACACTCAGCCACTTACAGCAGTCCATGGCTGCTTGCAAAAACAAGCATACTTGTTAGCTTATTCGGGGGTAGGTGGGTTTGGTTGGGTGACAAAATGCACTCTTAATGGTTGGGGAACACGAAGAAAATCCCGCTTTCTCTGTATAGCCCATTTCCTGTTCCACTGGAATACCTGCGACTATCAAACTGGCAGTTAAAAGGACAAATGGAATTGATCAAAAACCAGTTCCACTGAGGTAGTCGCAACCACGAGTATTTCCAGAAGGTCTATCCAGGGGTGCCTCTCCAGATGTCCATGGACGACAATTCCGATGAACTCCAGTCCCTGGACAACCAGATAAGAACAGTTTGACCACCCCTGGATGTCAATGGCCTGATGGGGCTTGTGTTTAACCGACTGCTTGGCGTTCTGCTAAAGGCTCTGCACCACGGGGGATGGCAGAACCCTCATTCGTACCAGAACGGAACTTAGCTTACCTGTTCGAACCTCGGGTTCTCCTTCTCCCACCCCTCCCGTAAGACTTAAAGTAGGCTGAAGCCACACGCTGCAGTTGCCCGGTCCGCCCGCAATCACTTTCCCGCCGGAAGGACGAGCAGCGCTTCTACCGGAAGTTGCGAGTTAGCACGATGGCTGCATCAACTAACAAGTTCCGCCGTCGAGACCGGCGCGGAGGTGGGGCGGAAGAGAGCTCGCTGGCATTGATAGGAGAACCTCGGAGCCAATCACCAGGCTGGTCTCGCTCCCTGAGGCCTTCAGGGGCCTTTGCGCATGCGTCGCGGTTGTCAGTCGTATTGCTGGCTTCTAGGAGCTAGTGAGGAGGGTTAGTGCGGCCTTCAGCCGTCATGAGTTTTCTATTGCCGAAATTACGCAGGAAAAAAGAAGTGGACGAGGCGATCAAGACCGTGGCCGAGAAAGTCCTGGTGCTTCGCTTTGGCAGAGATAAAGATGGTGTCTGCCTGCAACTGGATGATATTGTGAGCAGGGGTTTTGTTTCTCTAGACTGAGTATTTTGCATGTTTTCGTCTTTATTATTTGGCATGGTGTGCAGCATTAAACACTTCTCGAGAATAATGTTCTACCGCAGTTCAATTTTCTACCTTACTTTCTCCACGCCTTAGGAGGGATTTCTATATACCCTTCCTCCTTGGTGATTTATGGCTTCTTAAAAGATTCTTCGTCTATAATTTTGTAGGATGTTCAAGAATGAATTTTCTTGGACAGAGTCTGTTTTATGAATTTACCTGCAAGTCCAGCAAAAAGATTAATTCCAAATTCCTATGGGTGTTAGAGTGTTTGTACTGATGTAAATAGCCTTCAAAGCAGGGGAGAAGTGGGATGGTGGTGGAAGGTGCTGTCAAGGCACAGCTCACTTATTGCAACCCCACAGTTTTCAAGGCAAGAGAAGTTCAGAGGTGTCATGACCCTAGCATTCCTTGGAGGTCTCCTGTAGAAATAGCAACCAGGACTGGTTCTGCTTAGCTTCTGAGCTCTCACAAGATTGGGCTAGCCTGACCTACCCAGATTTAAGGCGGATGTGGGATACAAGCATTCATACACTTAAGAGCAAGTCCTGTTGACCTCAGTGGACTATATTTACAAATCAATAGATATAAGATTGTACTCTGTAAGTACATGCCCACAGAAATACATTCCTAGTTCAATTAGTCTTAGCCAACAATTCCTGCTGTTAAATAAACTCCTTGTTAGCATATAGCAGAAAAAATGGTGAAAACTGCGATCCTGTGCATTTGTTTGGGGACTGGACAGTTCAAATCAGAGGGACATAGTACTGTGTTAACATGCTTACATTTCTACTGAAAGCGTGCTGTACGCAACAAATGGAGGGTTATGCTAGTACAGCTGCCATGGTACAAGCAGAGGGTTATGTGTCATCATAGCTAAATATCATCCTTATTACATGAGTGACTGTGTCACATGAGGTTGTAATAACCCAGACAATTACCATATCATCCTTAATTACATAGTATGACAACGCCAAGTGACACTGCCATTCGTCCTATGTACTCAATCATATGTTGTCTCTTTATGCCTTCCCACTTCATAAGGCACAATTGTATTGCACCTTCAGTTTTCATCTTCCTTTCAACAGTGAACTAAAAATTGCTGTAGTTATTTAAGATTCTGCTTCTCAACCTTTAATATCAGACCTAATACCACCTTTTCCTCTTAATTTCTATAGCTTGCAAAAACAGCTCATGACTTAAGTAAAATGGCTACAATATACTTGGTAGATGTAAACAAGGTGCCAGTATACACCCAGTACTTTGACATCAGTTATATTCCATCAACCGTCTTCTTTTTCAATGGGCAGCATATGAAAGTGGATTATGGGTAAGTTGCTATTATCCAGCTATTGAGAACCAACTGGGTGTAGTAATTAACAGCGGCAGCTTCTAATATGGAGAACCAGGTTTGATTCCCCACTCCTCCACATGCAGCCAGCTGGGTGACCCTGGGCTAGTCACAGTCCTGATAGAGCTGTTCTCACAGAGCAGCCCTGTCAGAGCTCTCTCAGACTCACTTACCTCGCAGGATATCTGCTTTATTTATTTTTATTTATTACATTTTTAGACAGCCCTCCTGGTGGGTTGGTAGGGAGAGGAAGGGAAGGCCATTGTTAGCCACTTTGAAACTCATACGGGTAGTAGAAAGCAGGGTATGAAACCAATTCTTATTCTTGATAGCCGTGCTTTATATAAGAGGTCATTTGTGATGTTTACAAGCTTCATAAACACACCTAAAATAGTGTTCAAATTGGGAGAGATAATTATTTATTATAAGGCTAATATTACTTTCAGCTTGTTGGGGGGTAAACGGTAATGACTGGGGAAGGCACTGGCAAACCACCCTGTATTGAGTCTGCCAAGAAAACGCTAGAGAGCGTCATCCCAAGGATCAGACATGACTCGGTGCTTGCACAGGGGATACCTTTACCTTTAATATTACTCTCAGCGATATCGATATTCTTAGAATCATAGAATCATAGAGTTGGAAGGGGCCATACAGGCCATCTAGTCCAACCCTCTGCTCAACGCAGGATCAGCCCTAAGCATCCAAGAAAAGTGTGTATCCAACCTTTGCTTGAAGACTGCCAGTGAGGGGGAGCTCACTACCTCCTTAGGCAGCCTATTCCACTGCTGAACTACTCTGACTGTGAAAAATTTTTTCCTGATATCTAGCCTATATCGTTGTACTTGAAGTTTAAACCCATTACTGCGTGTCGTCTCCTCTGCAGCCAACAGAAACAGCATCCTGCCCTCCTCCAAGTGACAACCTTTCAAATACTTAAAGAGGGCTATCATGTCCCCTCTCAACCTCCTTTTCTCCAGGCTGAACATTCCTAAGTCCCTCAACCTATCTTCATAGGGCTTGGTCTCTTGGCCCCAGATCATCTTCGTCGCTCTCCTCTGTACCCTTTCAATTTTATCTACGTCCTTCTTGAAGTGTGGCCTCTAGAACTGCACGCAGTACTCCAGGTGTGGTCTGACCAGTGCCGTATACAATGGGACTATGACATCTTGTGATTTTGATGTGATGCCCCTGTTGATACAGCCCAAAATGGCATTTGCCTTTTTTACCGCTGCATCACACTGCCTGCTCATGTTTAGTTTACAATCCACAAGTACCCCAAGGTCTCGTTCACGCACAGTGTTATCTAGAAGCGTATCCCCCATCCAGTAGGCATGCTTTTCATTTTTCTGACCCAGATGCAGAACTTTACACTTATCTTTATTAAATTGCATCTTGTTCTCATTTGCCCATTTTTCCATTGTGTTCAGATCTCGTTGAACTCTGTCTCTATCTTCCAGAGTATTTGCCAGTCCTCCCAATTTGGTGTCATCTGCAAACTTGATGAGTAGTCCCTCCACCCCCTCATCTAGATCATTAATAAATATGTTAAAAAGTACCAGGCCGAACACCGAGCCTTGAGGTACCTCGCTACTCACCTCTCTCCAGTGTGACGAAACACCATTGACAAGAATTCTTTGAGTGCGGTTCTCTAACCAATTCCCTATTCACCTAACTATCTGAAAATCCAGATTGCAGTCCTTCAATTTATCTATCAGAACATCGTGGGGAACCTTGTCAAAAGCTTTACTAAAAGCCAAGTAAATGACATCAACCGAATTTCCCTGATCCAGCAAACCTGTTACTTGGTCAAAAAAGGAAACTAGGTTGGTCTGGCAGGACCTGTTGGAGACAAATCCATGCTGACTTCCTTGGATCACCAAATTGTCCTCCAGATGTTTGCAGATTGCTCCCTTTAATATCTGCTCCATTATTTCCCCACAACAGAGGTCAGACTCACTGGTCTAGTTTCCCGGGTCATCCTTCCTCCCTTTTTTGAAGATCGGAATAACGTTTGCTCTCTTCTAGTCCTCTCCAGTCCTTAAAGAGGTTCCAAAGATGATGGACAAGGGCTGTGCAAGTTCTCTGAAAAGTTCTTTGAGTACTCTCGGGTGCATTTCATCCGGACCAGGGGATTTGAACTCATCCAGTGCAGCTAAATGCCTCTCGACAACCTCTCTATCCATGTTAACCTGCCACCCAGACACTATCCTTTGGCTACGGCCATCTCTAGATGTGCCTAAACACTTTGACCTGTGGGGAAAAACAGATGTAAAATAGGCACTAAGCCTTTCTGCTTTCTCTGCATCTTCCGTTAGAGTTTGTCCATCCGCACCCAACAGTGGGCCTATTGCCTCCTTTACTTTACGTTTGCTCCTCACATAACTGAAAAAAATTATCTTGTTACAATGGGCTTCCCTGGCCAATCTTAGCTCACTCTCAGTTTTGGCCTTTCTGATGATTGATCTACAGTGCCTAGTAACCTGTAGGTACTCTTCTTTAGAGCTCTGTCCTTCCCTCCATTTCCTGAACATTTTCCTTTTCTTTCTTAGTTCCTCTTGAAGTTCTCTGTTCATCCAAATAGACTTCTTAGAGCTCCTGCAGTGTTTTCGTCTTTCTGGGATAGTCATAGATTGAGCATGCAATAGCTCTTGTTTGAGTAGCGCCCACCCTTCACATGCTCCCTTCCCTTCCAGCATTCTCGTCCATGGTATGACACTCATCATGTCTCCGAGTTTATTAAAGTTTGCCCTACAAAAATCCAACATCTGCGTCTGGCTACAAGCTTCCTTGGCTCCCCATCTCAAAAGGAATTCTATGAGGACATGGTCACTTCCCCCTAGGGTCCCCACCTCCTTCACCTCATCCACCAACTCTTGCCTGTTGGTCAGTATCTTGGTTGAGTTTGCTGATTCTCTTGGAATGTGATGAAAGCCCACTCTAAATTTCTCAATCAAACTTGAGTTCAGTATTCTATCCCTGATCTTTTGGGATCCAGAAATCCAGAAATGATCTGTGTGAATGGATTTTTATGTGGATGAAGTAATCAACTGCAATGCAAGTCATCAACTGCATTGCAATAGCTCAATCTAAAACAGGACCATCCTTTAAATCATTTAAAAGAGATCACAGATCCCCATACGTAGTGACCATAACATCCTAAACACTAAGAATGCTATTTACCCATTTGAGATTTCATGCTAGTTTGTAGTGGTCGATTCCTCCATATCCCTATGTCTGATTATCTTTGTATTTGTGGTATGGAGGCAATTAAGGACCTTATTCAATATATTCTTGACTATCCTCTGTATGACAACCCAAGAACTAAATACTTTAACAGATTTTTGCGCAATGCTGGGGACATAGCAAAATCTGATCCATATATTTGGACTAGAAGAAGAGTTGGTTTTTATATGCAGTTTTTCCCTACCAGAAGGGTTCTCAAAGTGGCTTACAATCCCCTTCCCTTTCCGCTCCCCACAACAGACACCCTGTGAGGTAGGTGAGGCTGAGGGAGCTCTGATATTACTGTTCAGTCAGAACAGCTTTATCAGTTCTGTGGCAAGCCCAGTCACCCAGCTGGCTGCATGTGGAGGAGGAGCGGCAATCAAACCTGGCTCCTCCAATTAGAAGTCGGGGCTCCTAACCACTACACCAAACTGGCTCAGAATGACCTGAATGGCCCCTTTCCAACACTGATTCTAATTGCTGTTGGCTTGATAGCAAAAGGGAACCTCTAAATTCAGAAATAATATGTTTGTGGATAACCATTGTGTTATGTGCTTCCTAGAAGCATTGGGCTGGTCACTACCATAGGATTGTTCTGATTCTGTAAAAGGCTAACAAATTATTGATTTAATTGGTGGAGTAGAATGGCTAAGAGAATGAGGTATGACCTAGGAGGTCTTACTTATTAATTAACTGTGTGGCCTTAGGCAAGTCACTCACACAGGCCCCAGCAATATGAAAATAATACAAAGTAAACCTACAGGACTGTTATAAAAGAATTAGAACAAGATCATGTGTTTGAAGTACTTTGATGCATTCATCACACTTTGGATAATAAACATTTAATCATGAAAACTTTGTACATTAATAATCTGCTATCACTTGCTTTTCTTTCCTTTATAGATCACCAGATCATACAAAATTCGTTGGAAGTTTCAAAACAAAACAAGACTTCATAGATCTGATTGAAGTGATCTACCGAGGAGCAATGCGTGGAAAACTCATTGTCCAAAGTCCAATTGATCCTAAGAATATTCCAAAATATGACCTCCTCTACCAGGACATTTAATGACCCAATAGAGATGAACAAATCTTGGAATGTGAACTTCAGAAGACTGCTTATTCTTCTGTAACATTTAAGCTCAGAGGAATTTCAGCCTTTTATCCTCAGAATCATATTGGTCACTACTGGAAGACAGATATTCTGTCATGAGCTAACAGGAATAACTGTTCTCACTAAATTAGATTACAAAATCACTCCTAATTTATTAAAGTAAAAGAGCCTGTTATAAAGTGGTTCTAAATAAATATTTCCAGGCTACTTCTGCATAGTAATCTAGTTGTTTAAATATTACTAATTCTATTAACTTGTGTGAATGGACAAAACTATGGACAAAACTATTTTTCAGAAATTTAAGACGTTCTGGTTTTGCTTATATTAAAATGGATAGTAGCATCTCTGCTGAAGAATGATGATGTTTATGGATTTTGGTTGGCTTCTTGCAGACTAAATATAGATTGTTTGGTTTGGTGTATCTTTAACTCAGCTGTATTGTGTTTAATTGTAGTGCTGCAATAGGGAAAGCGGAATAAGGCTAACTTTAATTTCAAGCTATGTTAGGTATTTTGCACTTATTGTTTGCATCATTTGTACCCCGCCTTTCTCCCTAAGTTGAAAACCAAAGCAGCGTACATTGTTCTGCTCTTCTTCGTTGAATGATGACAACTCTGTAAGGTAGGTTGGGCTGAGTGTATGTGACGGGTCTCAAGTCACCTATTATGCTGCCATTGCAAATTCAGATTAGAACCTAGATTTTCTGGATCATAGTCTGAAACTCTAACTATGGCATCATACCGAATCCTATGTACGAAACTATCCCATCATCCATATCCATTAATAGTGCCATTCACAGCAGAGTTGCATTTTCTCACCCCACTGCAGTCACTAGTCTTAAAAGGGTACGATACTACTTAGGATGACCCAGTTAAGTGGGTTAGCTTTTCCCTAGCTCATAGATGGTCATTCTGCTTTCCTCTTGGAAGGTTGTACCAAAAATAGTGGGAGCCACATGAGGCAGGGTTACAGTGAGAAGGGCAACTGGATGAGATTGCCCCTGCTTCCTACTGGGACAACAAATCTGGTAGGATGCAATCTACAGGGTTTTAAAAACATATTTACACCACTATCCTTCAAAGAAAACTTTGCCATAAATTGTTTTTATTTTGATATTGTAGAACTAAGGAACAGCTGCTACATTCCAAAAGACACGTTTTCATTAAAATAAAATGAAACAAGTCAGAATGAAACTTTACAAAATATTGTAGAGATTGTTAACTCTTCCTTTAGGAAATGTTTCATATATGAATACCATATTATGTGCAATGCTACAAAGGTGAGCTACAGCAGCTGTAAGGCAATATGCCACTTTGATGACAGAGAATATGTGAATTAAGTTTTTTTCATGACTTTTCTACTCCTTGTTAAAATAGGAGAACGAATTAAGTGTGGTTTAGTGCTGACTTTCAATTCATTCTTAAGGTACTTGAAAATAGACTGTAGACTAGCGGAAGGAGCAAGACTATGCTTTTCAGTTCCTGCAGAGACTGTTGGACAATCTGTTTTCATAGAGTGGCCCACTGCTTTATCTAGAGGTTTACTATGTGATATCCATTTTCGGCAATGCTTCCGAATCCACCCCTGCACTTGGTAATTACCTTGTGTTTGGTGCATTGTGTGATGAGTAGAGTCAACAAGAGCAACAGCATAGACCTTGTTCATAACTTCAGAAGTTCTCTGCATGAGCAAGTTAATGAAAACTAATCCTCCATAGCCGTGAGCAATGAAAGCCACCTTGCTAGCTGTACTCCTTGAAATGAAGTGGTCCCAAACATATGTTGTATGCTCTTCAGGGCTACTGTTGTATCTTTTGGGAATTACATGTGACTTTAAAACACAACATGATTTTTCTTCTGTCTTCAGATCGAGGAAATTGTCATTGGGATTTAGCACTATCACTTCCCAACTGCACTGTAGTGCCATTGTAATGAATGGTATCTGAGTTCCATATTGGAGCCCTTCATGTATGATGGTCTTTTGATCCCATTGACCAGCCCGAAAGACTCCTCGATCTTGAAGCAGCACAACTAGAGTTGTGCAGTTTTTAAATACATTCGCACTCATGAAAAAGAAACTCTTAGGCTCACTGTCCAGAGCATCTATTGGGATGTAATTTTTTTGTAATTTGCAACCCCATTCCAGAAGTTCATAAACATACTGGGTAATTAAGTGTCCAAGAACTTCATAACGTTCATGATTACTATAACGTGAACTGTTATAATTAAAAATAAAAGGTTCATTGGTGTCTATGTGTCTAAGTTCACCATTTCTATTAAAGTCATAGTTGAGATTTTCTGGGCACTTTGAATCATATCTTAGTTTTTTGAAGCTCAGATCCTCAATCGTTTTCAACCACTGCAAATAAAATAGATGGAGAAAAGCCATGTCATAAGGCATATTTTTTCAGGAAAATGTTTTCAAGCTGATTCAGCATCAAGAATATGCTTAATTGTCAATACCTGATTTTTAATTGGATAGCTTAATTCTTAATTTTATTAAGAGAAATACCATTTCTCAACATCCGCCACTCCACCTCTTCATCTGGGCATGACAGCCTTAAATGATCAAATTCAATTAGACATGTTTATATCTCGTGGATTACAGTGCACAAACTGAGCATACTTCCCATTGAAATCAATGTGATACACAGTAAGGTCAAACAGACTTTCCAGAAAAGGCTAGAGGACATTTACCTTTTATAGTTAGTGATATATAGTAGTGGTTAGAGTGCTGCACATCAGATCCAGGTTCAAATTTCTACTCTGCCATGGAAGGTGGCTGGGTGATCTGGGGCCAATCACATTCTCAGCCCAGCCTACCTCACAGCATTATTATGAGGATAAAATGGGAAGAGAACAACATAAGCACCTATGTATAAAATTTATGTAAATATATACTTACATTCATGCTCCTTGAAAATAATGACAAAGGCTTCTAGGTACTCCAGTTATTCTTCAGAGTTATGTCTAAATAGGCAAGCATTAAGATGGGCTACAATGTCTATCAACGTCTTCTGTCTTTTCTAATAAATGTATAATTATAGTGCCAAATGTAAGAGTCTGAATCAGTTTAAAAATAGACCATTGTTCAATTCTTTCTTTAAAATCAGTCTTAAAATATGTACTATCAATGCTGCTTAAACGTGTTTACTGTTTATCACAATTCTGGTTCCTTTTTGTTTGAATACATATACATATAGCTACCACGTTGGCAGAACTCTTTAAAAAACCTCTCCAGTTAGATCTACTAGTGGGTTTTTAAAGTAAGAACACAAGAAAAGCCATGTTCCATCAGGCCAATGGGTCAGCTAGTTCAACAAGGCAGACAGAACAGGAATCTGGGGCAGTGACGCTGCGTATTCTTGGTGCTTAAGGGGCAACAATGGGAGGCCTTCTGGAGGTCTGGCACTGCTGGTGGTCCTCCTGATGGCACCTGCAGATACTATACTAAGTCACAGCATACACCAAGGATTTGACAACACCAGACCATCCCCTCCCTCCCCCCTCCTCAAAAAAAAAGGTTATCGTTTATTAGCGTTCTAACTCCCAATTCGCCTCACTGAGTTCAACAAGAGTTGGGTAATAATAATAATCAATTATAATCTGCCATGGCTGTTCGAATGCCTCAAGCGTGTCTGAAGCAAGCCGCCTCATCTCAGAAGCCGCTTGTGCATCCCAAGCCCACCGCCCACGGCCTTCGGCTCGCCTTGAGCCCCCTTGTAGAGGGAAGGCGCCGAGGGGGCGTTGCGAGAACAGCGGAAGTAAAGGGGGCGTGTCGTCGGGAGACTCCGGGGATGAGCGTCGCGAGGCGTGTTTTGGCGACAGAGAGGCCGCTGCTCTGACGCGCAGAACTGAAGCCGCGGCCCTGACGGCGCTGGAGGGCCGGGCCTGGAGCGCCCCCGGGGAGAGGGGAGGCCGAGGGAGAAGCGGCCGTAGCAACCTAACTCGCGCTCACCGCGGCTCTTCCGGGCTCCAGAGGGGCGGTGCCTGCGGCGGAAGCGGCGGGGGTCTGTGCTCCGGAGGAGGCCAGCCGGCCGCTGCTCTCAGAAGGCCCCGCAGAGGCGCGCGCAGGCGGAGGAGCTGCGGGGGCTTTTATGGCCAGGTGAGGGGCGGCGGGGGCGGGAGGCGTCCCGGTCTCCTTCCCGGCTGCCGTAGAAAGGCCTCCCTGCTCTCGAGGGGTCGTCGTCCCATTGTGGGACGCGAGGAAAGGAAACGGCTTCAGCAAGGCCGGCCGCCTTCATTGACAGCGGTTGGCGAGTGAGCCGGGCAGGCCGAGCTTGTTTACTCCTAAGTAAGCCTTGCCCTTCGGTGGTGGCCGGATGGGCGGGGTTCGTGTCACAGAAACGGCTTTGTTTCCCGAAGCCTTTTTACTTGTATCTCGCGCCTTGCGGCGTTGATGGCGCTTTAATCAAATTTTGGGCTTTAATCCCGGAGCTCATCAACACCTGTGCTCATTTGTTAATATTGTGTTCGACAAGAAACATCACAGTGTTGGGAGGGCGGTGGGAGCAGTCTTTGGATACACATCGAATTCATTCCAGTAAAAGCTTTAGTGAGTCCGTACTCGCTCCGGCACCTTCATTCTTCAGCTTTAGGCTATGCATTGATGTTTTGTTTTGTTTTTTTTGTCTGAGTTTCTGAAAATTTAGGGTTTGTCTGAAATTGATAGATTTAGCACTCATAAGTAAAGGCTCATGGCACATAAATTCTAGCACATATTTTGTGAGCTGCAACCTGCTTTCTCAGATGTTTCAATCTGACTGGTGCAATTTATTTATTAAAAATGTTGGCACTTTTATTTCCAGGAAGTTCAAAACAATTTACAAATTATCCATTTAAAAATAAATGCAATAAAACATCTACTAGGTAACACCTGGCATTATTTTTTTTTAAATCAGCTTATCCAACAAGGCTATAGTAGAAAGTTTAATCACTGACAAACAGCACAATTAAATAGTAAAGACTGTGCAGGAAAAAGTTGAGTTACACTGAAATTCGAAACAGAGTTATGACAATTCCATTAAGAACATAAGAGGAGACATATTGGATCAGACCAATGACAAATCCAGTCTAACTCACTATATAACACAGTGGCTAAAACCACCTCTGGAATGCAGGAAATATTCTCAAGACCAAGCACCTACATAATCCTTTCTGTCCACCCACTTACAATCTGCCTAAATTCACAGAATTTTGCATCAATTCAATATATATTTATAGGCAGGATTTTTGCCTCCATTGTACATTAGTTTTCATGTGCCCATGTTGAACTTTATTTGCCATGTTGACGCTCTCTCAGCCTCAACAGATCCCTCTGGAGCTTCTCACCGTCCTCCCTGGTTCTTATTGCCCTGGTTCTCATTGCTCTTTGAGGAGTGTAGGTGGAGAGGCGTATACTGGGCCCAGACCACATATGGCCTCAGAGGTGATAACCAACACTTTAAGCCTGATTCAACCGGGAGCTAGCACAGCTGCTGGAGAATGGGCTGGATGTGGGATCTCCTAGGTGTTGAAAAAAGAGTTCCTAACCTGTCTTCCCCAACACCCAGGCTAGGACCGGTACCAGGTCGTGGAGCCCTCAGTACTGGGCCGCAGCGGGAGGCTCGGGCACCGGCACACCAGCGGGTGTGCCTCCCGCAGCGCAGCGATTTCTCCCGGGCCCCGGTGCAGTGAGCGCCGCGCTGAGGGAGGGAGGCATGGGCGCAAATGCGCAGGCACAGAACTGCCGCGCTGGCATGTTTGTGCCCGCCTGCATGCCGACGCCGGCGCCTCCCTCCCCCCCTGGCCCCCGGCCTCCCTCTCTTTCCCCCCCCCCCCGGTCCCCAGCCCCAAAAAGGTTGGGGACCACTTGGTTAGACTGATAGATTTATATGCAGAGAACAAGAATTAAGTTATTAATTGTTGAAACTCACAATGTAATCCCACAGACATGGGTAGCATATGTCTTGCCAAAACTCATAGGATTTTATTTTTATAAAGAGCAAAGAGAACAAGGAATTTGATTCTTTATACAATTAGTTCTTTGTTACACGCTTTTTAGAGGTTTTTATTTTTATTTTTTGATGTAAGGATTTCTTTGTTTTGGTTACTGTTTTAGCAAAAAACACATCTGGGCTGAATCTGTACGGAGCTCCCCCCCCCCCCCGCTTTCGATCCTGCTGAATTCAGATCAATTTGAACAGGAGTCTTTGTGCTCCCCCCCCAACTTGAAACAGAAACCCATTTCCACGAGGCTGCGAGTGGGGGGGCGGGCGGAGGGGGGGAGCCGAGATGAGCGGATACGAGCACCCCTGATTTCATCCTCAGAATTAAGAGAACTGCCTCCCATGCTGATCTTTCAGCCTGTCCTACCTTGCAGTGGCTGAATCTTCAAGCAGGCAGGTGTTTGGGGGGAGTCAAGACAAGCGGAGATGAGGCGGCAGCAGCCTCTCACAGAATGAGGCAAATCTCTGCTGCGAGAAGTGTGTATTCTGGAGCACAGTCACCTTAAACCTTTAAAAAAATAAGTCTTGTAACCAGAAACTAGGAATTCTTTGAACTGGTACCCAGCCAATCAGGGATAGATTGCCTTGTTATAATGTTGTAGCCATGAGGCGCAAGTTATTTCAGGCAGTGTTCCCATTTCTCTCCTTAGAAGAATCCTCCTCTCCCCCTTGGGCTTGAGTTAGGAGTATTACATCGCTACCCAAATTCCCTTTGCCAAATATCTGTCCCACTTTACCAGACACTGTAAATCAGCCTTTAGTATAAAGATTCTATTTAACTAAAATTTCTCCTTGGAGCAGCTGTTCAGCTAAAGCAGAGAAAAGTTATATCAGAATGCTCTCTCTCTCTCTCTCTCTCTCTGAATCAGAAACAGAAAGAGCTACTTCTAGCACATAGCTCCTATATTAATTCCCTCTTAGCTGTTGCTAACCAGACAGAGCAATTTGAACAGGCTGTCACTCAAGATGTCTCTTAGAGTCGAATTTCACTCATTGATGTTATTTCAGTGCTTGTAGCCTTACTATTTTAGTGCTGTCCATCTCACCTAGACCTGTGAGAAAACATATTATTCCCCTTCATTCCACATTCATCAGCAGGGATGGTCCAATAGAAAAGAATGACTCTGTACAGGATTGTACTTCACTGCATTTGATGTAGTGATTTATACCAGTGATCCGCAACCTTTCTAAGGCTGCAGACCGGGGGGGGGGGGGAGGGCGATCTGGCAGCTGCGCCTGCGTGGCAGGTCTGCGCATGCACATTTGCGGCCGCGCATGGCACAAATGTGCATGCGTGGACCTGCCGGCAGCCCTGCTTCCCTCTTCCCCCCTCCCACAAAAAGAAGCTTGCCAGGCCGCAAGCTAATCAGCTGCTTTGGTGGCCAATTTGCTTGCGGCCTGGGAAGTTTCTCACTGCGGGGGGGCGGGCGGGGAGAAGGAGCTGCAGCCGGGGCCTTCCCAGCCCGGCACTGGGCTATGGCCTGGTGGTTGGGGACCACTGATTTATACGACTTTGTTAACACAAAGTTGGTGTTTATATGCCACTTTTCTCTACCAGAAAGAGTCTCAAAGGCCTATTATGCACGGCCGCTGAAAAGCGGAGGAGGAAGAAGCGAAGCAAATCGCTTACGCACAGGACGGAACGCAAAGGTGGCAAAACCCAGAGTATCCGATTATGCACGCGGCTACTCCGGAGCCGCTTCTGGTTGCGCCCTGGTCCCGGGAAGCTCCACTTTCTTCTGTATCTCGCTAACATGGCTTTTTCGGCGGCATACGTTGACTTTGCGCCTGGTTGCTGCCTGCAGTGTGCATAATTGGTGATTTTAGCCGCCGCCATTCCACCCCAAATGTGGACCTTCCACTCCGTGCATAATGGGCCAAAGCGGCTTACAGTCGCCTTCTCTTTCCTCTCCCCACAACAGGCACCCTGTGAGGTAGGTGAAGCGAGCTGATGTTATTGCTTGATCAGAACATCTCTATCAGGCTATGATGAGCCCAAGGGCACCCAGCTGGCTGCATATGGAGGAGCCACTCTTAACCACTACACCAAGCCAGTTTGCATGTTAGAGATGGGTCTTATGTGGTACAATTTTATTTTATGTCAATTGAAGCTGATACGTGTAAGCTAAATTAACTGCATTGATTACAAAAACATAGATCAAAACTGGTTTTAACCCAAAATATGGAATTTGGTTATAATTAAAATTAATACTTACCATAATTAGCCCTAAAAGTGAGATATTTAAGCAAGAAAGGAGTGAAAGGATTCTGAGTGGGAAAAGGAATAAGGTGAAGAGCCTAACTGTATTTAGGAGATTTGATGGTATTGCATTTGCAATACCCTGTATGATTACTATCAGTCTGTATCTATGACAGAAACATGCACATGTGGGACTTTTTTCTTTCTTTGCTAAATACTACCTAAGGAGGAAAACCTCTGTTTCCCTATAAGATTAAATTGGTTGATATTCTAATCTGTATCTGTATTTAGGTTAGAACTTCTTAAACAAATAATTATATTGACCTCCTTATGATCAAACAGTGTCCTTAAAATAGCAAAAATTAGCTAACATGACTTGAATATTTACTGGCAATCTTGTAAACAATAGCAGTTACCCTGGAGCTATATGCAAATTTAAGAAGCAATTGTCAGAGGTTTCCTATTCTCAAGAGATTAACATACCTTTAGCTTATTATTTCTTTTGGTTTATTATTAAGAAGTACTTATTATCTTCGAAGGGTACTGTGAAACTTAATTATGTGCT
Source organism: Paroedura picta (assembly GCF_049243985.1). Lineage (NCBI taxonomy): Eukaryota > Metazoa > Chordata > Lepidosauria > Squamata > Gekkonidae > Paroedura > Paroedura picta. The sequence continues at coordinate 34,206,603 of NC_135374.1, read as the reverse complement.
TTTGAAAATGCTACATATAACTAAATTCAAAATGCTGCTATTTTCTGTCATGTGTCTTTCAGCAACAGCTATGGAAGGGTATGGAAAAAACGGAAGTCAAATTAAAGTAAGTTTTGCTTGGTTTGTAACCAAGGGCAGAGGTTCAGCTCATATAGGGCAGAGGTTCAGCTCATAATTTTCTGCAGTGGTGGTATAACTCAAATATATTCTAAAGTAACATGGGCCACAAATAATTTGTTGAAATCTCCATTCTCTTTGATTTTCAGTTCTGGTGATTGTACCATCCAGCCTTCCTTCATTTATTTATGATTAAATTTATTTTTCTTTTTAAAATTAAGTTTGTAATCTAAGTGTCATTTTTACTCTTCTGTTTGCTCTGTTTCCTGTCTTATCCCTAAATTATGGCTTTTCACATTTCCAAAATTTGTTCTTTTATTTCTGAATAAATTTAGAGTCCATAAGACTGTTTATGCACTGAGAAATGCAGGAGCACAAATTGGGGGCGGATGAGGTACACCAGGCCAAATGCTTTCCCATGTGAGTGCAGGGAGATGTGGGGCAACCTGCCATGACTAAAACTTCAGCCTTCAGCCCATCATAAAACCTCCAGTGCATAAACTGTCTTAGATCAACAAAGTTTTATTCAAAGTATGAGCTTTTATGTGTGTACAGACAAAAGGATAGGCAGGGAGACACAAGGGTAAGGTCTTAGTGAACCACTGTCAGCAATTGATTATCTAGTTGCCCATTATGTTAATGTGAACATATTTATTGAACCCAAGATGTTTCCCATGTCATTCAATTTCAAGTGAATACATACAAATCCAAATTGCTATTTTTACTTACTTATTTCTGGAGTCTGTTAACAATTTTCATTATGCTATATGTTAATTTAGTCTTACACCATGCCTATAAGTATGAACTGATTACTTCCATCCCATGAGATTGTATCTGAGGAAGTGTGCATGCACAATAAAACTCATACCTTGAATAAAACTTTGTTGGTCTTAAAGGTCCCACTGGAATCTAAATTTGTTCTGCTGCTTCAAACCAATATGGCTACCCAGTTCAATCTATCTTTTATTTCTGTTGCTCTTATAATGAATTATCCTGGGTGTTATTACCCTTTGTTCACTACCCTCCTTTCTTTGAAACCTTCAATGTTGGGTTTCACTTCTTTACTGAATTTTACTTTAATGATAGTTTTTCCTGTTTCTCAATGCGTTTTGGTTGTTACTCCTTGACCAATTATGTACAGTGGCGGCCGTGTTGGGCTGCCACTGATTCCTAGTGGCTAGGCAGCATGCCCCACCATGTCCTGTGTATGTACAAGAGAAGAAATCCCTTGGTGCAGAGTTATTCATGTGCATGGACAACTTTGGGGTGGGAAAGATCAGGGGGGCATGTGGATCCCACCACAGGGATGTAGAAACACTCTGGCTCCACAGGACTGCAAAGCCAAAGGGGGTGTTTTGTGTCCCTGCAGGGACACTGTAGGCGTGGGGGAGGAGCTGGGCCTGAGGCCCAGCCCTTCCCTTATGTACAGACATGCCTCGGCTTGGTCTCTGCGGCAAGATGGAAAAATCTGCATTCCCTTGCCACGGGCCAGGGCCAGGAAGGGGCCAGGATGGTGGTGACGTATGTATGCAGGGATTAGCTCTGTTGCCACTAGCCCGGCCTTTCTGCCCTGTGTATAATGGGTCTTTGTGTACGTCAGTGCAGTAGGGGCTGTTTTGTTTTTACTACCAATGTGTTGTGAGTTCCTGAAAAATGCTTTGAGTCAGCAATCACCAGGAGTTGGTAACAATGAAAGGAGGGATGAAATTCCTTTTGGAAGAGCCTGCAGATGTAGGGATGAAATGTGTACAAAATGTAACCATGATATGGCACTAGGAGGAAACATCGAAAGCACCCTTTTTCTAGTACTTGGGCTGCTTACACATTTGTATTCCCCCACCCGTGTAACACAAGAAGCCCACAAATGAACAAGAATGTTCACATAATATTGTGCTAAGCATGAATTATGAGCTTCCTGAGGCTTTCCCTTTAAACCAGCCTTAAAAACTTTTCATCTGGTTCAAAGGGGGAACTGCAGTTATCATTTCCACCCATAGAACTCAGCCTCAAAGCAGCATGAGGCACCTTGCCCCTGTGCACCATTCCTCACTGTTGTCATCCTTTAAAGCCTCTGCTGGAAAAGGGAAATTGATAGAAGGGATGGGAACTTGGGCTGCAGGGGAGTGGTGGCAATTGCTGTCTCCTTGATGGAAGGGGAAGGGGCAGAGGAATGTGGATGCCATTTCTGCCTGTTCCTATTCCACTTGCTGCTGTTGCTGTGTGAGGTACATTTTGGCCTCCCATGTAATTTCAGTCTTGGTCTTTATTCTCAAGTATTGTGAGATGTCCTGATGAATCAGTGCAGGAAAGAAATTGATGAAAGCCATACTGTTATTAGTTTTAAAATCTACAAATATTAAATATTGGTTTAGTATAAATATTGGTTTCATATATCCTTGTTAATAAATACTTTTTACAGTCCGTTATTATGAACATGATAATGAAACCAGTAGGCTGCAACATCTTAACTTCCTAAAAAAACAAGCCCGTATTTCAGTGTTTGGAGATAGATATTGTATCACCTTTTCTATGTCTTTGTAACAAAAGTGAATGTAAAATCTTATTTCAGTTTCATATACCAAAGAAGAAAGCCGGTGCACAATCAGATGAAGTCCGTTTTCAGTCCCCATTGTCCAGACTCCCAGATGCCCACCAGCGGGGCTACCCTTTGAAGGAGGTACAGAGAAGCTACTTGCTGTCTGTTCTCTATGATGATACTGGATTTGATTTCTTTAATATCAGTAAAACCGTTTTCCTTTTATGTAAGGGAAAATTTCTAATATCTTTAAATGGTAAAGTATATTTATGAAGATAAAATGCATTTTAAATAGCAACTAGTGTAGTTGACATCTGCCTGTTATAAACAAATACTGTGAAAGTCCCAGTGGACCTGCACTGTGGCTTAAAATATTGTTCTCCCTTTCTCCAACAACTCTCTGATGCTGGTTAGGCTGAGAGGAAATAGCAAAATAGCCCAGGTCACCCACTGAGCTTTAGTGGCAGGCATAGTGTTAGCTGCATCTTTCTTTTTTCACTGAGAAAAATCAGGAAAAAATAGAAGCTGATATCAGAAGGATGTGATGATGCCCACAAACATAGATAACTTTAAAAGTAGTCAAATTCACGGGGGATAGGTCCATTAGTGACTACAAGCCATGGTGACTAAGGGCAGCCTCCACATTCAGATCCAGTAAACCTCTGAATAGTGCCAGAAGGCAAAATCAGGGAAAGGCCTTTGCCTCTGTGCCTTGTTTGCCTTCCATAGTAACTGGTTGGCAACAGTGTGAGGCAAGATGCTGGATTAGATGGACAACCGGTTGATTCCACAGCACTCTTATTTTGTTAGAAAACCAATTTTGTGCTAAAGAAAATAAAGTCTGCTGTGTGGAGAGAAAAGTATAATGCAGTCACAAGAGGTAGGACTAGCAGCCTGTTCTATATTGCATATTAATTGCTGCTCAGATTATTCACATTATTTCAAGTGGATGTGTTATCATTTGGGTAAGCTGAATGTTGAGGTTGTCTTACTGATGTCCTCATAGTGTCTGTAATTTTTTAAACAGTTTCAAGGCATATCTTTTTTCTGTTCACTTTTCCATTAATTTATTCTGCCATATTTTAACTATTTCAATTCTTTCCCCCTATGATCTATTTTAGTGGAAACTGGAAACTAGAAATAATTCATATCACTCAAACTGGGAGAGAAAAGGACACTTTGAGAAACGTTATAGAAATGATGAAGAAGCAGCATTTAGGTAAGGGAAGTTTGAACTCAAGATCAGATATTTTTGTGCAATAATTTATATAGCACAATAATTTTAAAAAAATGGTCAAATGTAATCAAGGAGCAGACTTCTGATGTTTAGAATTATTTTTTTGTAAAAAGGCTTATGAAAACTGCATATGGCAATCATCTTTGGAAAAGAATTCCATTTTTTCTCTCACATAAATTATAACCACTTTGAAGAAGAAGTTGGTTCTTATATGCCGCTTTTCTCTACCCGAAGGAGTCTCAAAGCGACTTACATTCACCTTCCCTTTCCTCTCCCCACAACAGACACCCTGTGAGGTGGGTGAGGCTGAGAGATCCTAGATATTACTGCTCAGTCAGAACAGCTTTATCAGTGTTGTGGCGAGCCCAAGGTCACCCAGCTGGCTGCATGTGGGGGAGCGTGGAATGAAATCTAGCTTGCCAGATTAGAAGTCCACACTCCTAACCACTACACCAAGCTGGGTCTTGATGATACTTGCACGAATCTGTATGTGCATTATTTAAAAACAAAGGAAGCTTTTTTTCCCCCTTCAAAAGAATTGTTTTATAACTATGTGTATTCACAGATGGAATTGGTGACTCTGCTGGCTGTCATAAATACATTAAAATTGTTCTGAAGAAGAAAATCTTTCTAATACTTGCACAGCGTTATTGAATTTATGCTTTAATGGAGTTCTGGTGGAGGGGAGATTTAAAGATTGTAGATTAGCAGTTGAGAATACTTTGTGTGGTCTTGCTGTTACTGATTGGTCCATGGATTCTGATAGAACATGAAGCAGCTGTGGGTGATGATCTCAAGATACATGTATGGGAATATAATTGAGATTAGCCTTACAAAACACAGTTGCTGTGGTGATTTAAATGCATAGACAAATTGGCCTCAATACAGAATTTCTGTTTCACTAATGGTGGCACCTTCCTCTAACTTGAGAAGCTATTTTCTGACATGAGGTTTTCACCAGCAGGATGTACCTCTTCCTCCCAAGCAAAGCTACTTGTACTGCTTGAAGACTCCTCCATTAGTAGGACAAACTCTGTATCTAGTCTATTAAATCTGTATTGTGTTCATAGTGGTTCATGAATCTATGACTGATATAAACCCTGGAATGCATATTGTACATCTGTCATTTTTCTTGGCAGTTCCACTGATTCCTACAGAACTTCTACAAGCAGTCCTTTAACAATTTATATGGTGCTAGAAAATGTTTGCTCAGTGTTGTATGTTCCCATCTGAGCAAAGCAGACCACAGTCAGTAGACGCAATTGCGTGTCATGTCATATGATGGAGACTTTTTTCTGATTCACTCTTACTAGAAGTGTGTTTGTTTTTTCCTGTAGCTGTATTCAAATATGATAAACCATAGTTGATCAAACTCTGATTTGCTGTGATATCCAAATGCAGGCTGCCCAGCAAACAGTTTTTTGGTGGTAGACATTAAAAGGAAATTCTAAACCATGTTGTGTTGACTCTAGTTTGTTGTGGTATTTGAATCCAAATTAGATCAGTATAATTATTTTTCTCATACCTTTTCATAAAGAGATGGTCAAATAGAGCAAAGTAACACCTAGTTGCTGCTGTTGCAGTTGTGTTCAGCTATCAGTGAGGCTTTCTTAAGACTAGGCAATTTAAAAGGCATTTTACCAACTTAATCAAATGAAGTTGGTCCCCATAAAACATCATTTCACATCCCACATATACCTTGCCTTACCTTCTCCCACCACAGGGAGGGTCTCAATTAAACTATTTCCAACAATTCAATATGTGGTGAATGTCTTCTTTCTAAGTTTTTTTTCTTCTCTCTGAGGGAAAAGAAAAACAAGAAAAGAGTTTGTGGTAAAACAGCAGACGGGGGCTGTAAGATGTATTTTGAATTTTAGTATGCTTACTGAAATGATTTGGCAGGTAGAGTAACTGTTAGATAATTTGTATCTGAGTAGGAAGCTTAGTCTGGCTTGTTTGCCTCACCTTTTCCCTGTCTATTCATTGCAGCTGGCTAATAGTTGGCAGGTGGCATATATAGTGAACCAACAAGTGTGTTGTGCTGGGGGGTGTGGGGTAAAACTTAGGGATTCTGCTTTGAGATGGGAAAGAATCAAACAGCAGACTAATGGAAATCTATATATGTCTAGTAGACTTTGTGCAACAAACTGGCTTAAACAAAGCAGTTTATTTTGACATATAAGCACAACATGTTTGTAAAATCTGAGTTAAATTCCTCAAGATCTCTCTTTCAAACTGTTCTGGAGTCTTATTTTCCAGCACTTTTCTGCAGGTTTCTGCAGGTTTTCTGCAGGTATACTGGCTTGAATCCAGTGATGTGCAAGCAGAAATATAAGCAGATTTAAGGCAGCCCCATTTCTGCTGGATCTTGTGCATTAATCAGCATTTTCCTCCCTATACGTTAAAGTGTCCAGAAATTGGTTGCATACATTTTGTGGAAGTGAAACCTCAAAATGAGGATACAATAGGTTTGACATAGCACACTTACCACAACTTTCCTTTATTTTATTATTTATTTATTTGTTATATTTATATACCACCCCCCCTTGAGGCTCAGGGCGATTTGCATAAAACATATAAGAACGTAAAGATAAATATAAAACAAAGATAAACACATAACATTAGTTGAACAACAGTGGTTTCAAAGCAGTAGTAACAGTGGTTTAATAACAATTCATAACTAACAGTAGCAATGTTAACATTAACTGTGACCCCAAAGGTTGGTCAGTTCAGGGTTCAGTTCAGGGAGAGGGGTTCTGGGAGGCCCATTTGATGGTGTTGATTCATTCGACCTCAACCAAATGCCTGGCAAAAGATCTCCATTTTGCAGGCCCTGTGGAACTATGCTGGCTCTGGTAGGGCCCTGATTCTTGCATTTATGCTTGTACCAGAGCTCCAGAACACTGGAAATTTTGCCCTACATCGACCCAATGTCAGCATAATACAGTATTATTTGCTGTTGGTATGCCCCATGCTAAGTGCACAGGTACTGGTACAGTAGGTCTCAGACCAGGCTATTTATGTTGATCTTCCTACCTGCTGCTTTTTAGAGATGCACTTCACTTTTATCCCCTTCTCTTAATTCTTGTAACTACATAAATAACTTTATTCATGTAATGTATTTTAATTAACTGATATTTAAAAGATGAGCTAGTGAAATTTCCATCACTAAGACAGATGAGAGTTGATGGGGAAAGAACAGTATTTTGCAAATAGTGTATGGGAAGTATTGGGTTATGGAATAATGGAATTTTTGATTTTGAGGAATACTGTTAATAAATGATTAGATACAATATTAGTGGTTTATGTAGGCTTATCCAGGACAGTGTTGCTAAAATCATGGAATCATAGAGTTGGAAGGAATCTCCAGGGTCGTCTAGTCCAATACCCTGCACAATGCAGGAACTCACAACTACCAGCCTACCCGCAGTGACCCCAATTTCATGCCCAAATGATCCCCACACAATAACCAAAAATCTCCAAAATCCAACCTGGGCTGGAGGAAATTCACCTACCATCCCACAGTGGCAATCAGCAATTCCTTGAGTATGCAAGGAAGGGCTACAAGAAATAAACACTGGAACATTCCTTCCTGCCCACCAGCTCACAATCTGCCTTAGTTCATAAAATCAGCATTTCTATCAGATTACTATCTAGCCTCTGCTGTCCTATTTGCATTATTCTCATTTTACTTTCATGTTAGGTTTCTAGCAGTATTGTTTGATCAAATAGTTGCTGTTGTTGCCAGCAGTTGAAGAGAAACACATGAATTCTTATTTATGAAGTTAACACTGCACTTTTGTGGGCACGAGGGGTTAGCTTTATGATGCAAATAGTCATCATTGCATAAAAGAATTAGTTTTTTTATGTTGGTAGCACCGATAAAATGAATCCTAGTGAATTTCTAGCTCTCAACACTTTAAATGTTACACACATGATTCATACTTGCATGTAATATCTTGACAGAAAATTAATTGTCATATATGATTTACCTCAATACATAATGCATACTTTTTTTCTCAGCTAAAGTTTCTATGTGTAGATCTTAATTTGGGCCATCTCCTTGTGGCCTTATTTACATGTTGCAATTGTGATAAAAGCGCGATTATCTCAAAGGGAATCTCATTATATTCTATGAAGCATTCATATATTTCCCTGAATACTTGTTATAGGCCAGGATAATACTCTTTGGGATACAGTGCTAAAAAGGTTAGGGATTGTCACTGCTGAAGTCTGCTATTGGATTCAGAAAGAGCCAAAAAGGAAGGCTGCCTGTGTGCTACTGTATTCTCATAGTATTTCAGGATACTGAGTTAGTCTCAGAGAAAGGAGTTATACGTGTTGGAGAACTTCTAGTTGAATTGTCTGTCCCTTCCAGGACCATGATTCCAGGAAGATATATGCATTGTTCCATTATTTATTGCATATATTCCAATATTGTTTGTAATATTTCAGTGGAGAGGTAAAATTAACTTTTTTCACATGTAAGCACTATAAATAAATGAGTAGATACCTGTATACTTCAGGCACCCAAACAAAAATTTCAGATGTAATTTGCTAGCATCAGAATAAAGAGGACCACATTGGTCATGCATTAAATATACAGTAGATAAAGCTATCTGAGGAAAGAATATATTTTTAGAAAACTAACTGTAAATGAAAAGCAGATGCAACTAAGGTAATCCACCTTAAATTTTCATGTGATCAGAAGGATTCTTCACAAGTCTTGGGCTGAGATCTTTGAAATGAAAAGATAACATTAGAATTATTAAATTCTCTAAAGAAATTTTGTTGGATTCATGTATCTTATTTAGATTTTAATTACTTTATCAATACTATTATTATATGTATGGCAGGCAACCCAAAGTTATGTTGACGAATGTCCTGAAGACGGAAGTAGGAAGAAAATACATAAAGACACAGCTTAGAACCGATGCCAATTTATCTCATGCTGTCAAGTTGCAATCAGCTCGGCAAACCTCATCATCTGTTGACAGTATAGAGATATGGCAAATATTAAGTTCACCTCACCAAAGCCTTTTTATATCTAAAAGGTATGTTTGGTTAACTCAGTTTCAGAGGTAATACATCTTTGCCTACTTTCTATTGAAAAACTCATGTAATTGTTTTCCATGAGTGAGTATTTTTTGTAGTCTTGTGGTCATTAGCCATTTTTCACATGCAGCACATCTTTTTTGAGAGATCCTAATCTGCTTTTGGAATCATTTAGTTTGAGAGAGAATTTGCCCACTCAGATCTCTTGGAAAGCTTCGTTAGTTTCTAACAAGTTTTAAAAATTCTAGAGGAATTATTTCTGCCTACTATTTAAAATAATAGATCACAAGTTCTTGCCATAAATATCTTTTTTTAGAAAAGTATATTTCTAAAAGTATATTTTTACAAGAGAAACCTGTTCATAATTTTATCTCTTTTTCTCAGAAAAGAAATAGTTACCCTATTTCATGCTTGGTGTATTATTTGTGAAACTTCTTTACATCCATAGTCCTTAATTCTGCAAAGAAGGTAGTTGTGTTGCTATTAGCAACATGCCCATTCCTCTGTGAACTGTTTTCCCATAGGTCTTTTTATACATTTCTCAACGGAACAGAATAATGAAAACATCCTTGATTATCTATAGTATACAGCAGGAAAAAGCAGACTATAGAAGGGGCTACAGAGAAGGATGAAAGAACAGTTAAAAGAGAACAGTGTTCAAGTAGCAAAACATAACCTAGCACCTGGAACACTGATGTTTAAACAGTGATCCATAGGCTACCAATAGTAGGTAATGTATCTACTAATGCAAGTACATTTTACAACTAAAAATATTGGAGGCGTTTTCTAGAATGAACAATAATGAACTTTGAATTTAAATTCAAATTATGCTCCAGTTTATTGTAGCTATGCTGAACGATGTGGGCCAAAGGAAGAATAAATGGACTGGCCCTGAATAATATAGTCTCTGTAGGAGACAACCTTTCTTAAACAGTGCAGGCCTCCCCTATTAAAAGACATCCATGAGGGTCAGAAAGTTTTGGGAACAAAATGGGATATGGCATAGAAGGCTGCTTCTCTTAGGGGGAGGGAAGCATTTCACCTGAAACTGCTGCTGGGCAGACCTAACACTTTCACAAGGGGGAAGGAAATTTCAGCTGATCCACTTTCTTACTACATTCCCTTACCTTGCATATCAAATAATTCCTGAAGGACCCCAAACCTTAAAAGGAACTTTTGTGGAGACTCCATTAAAAAGAAGAGTTGGTTCTTATATGCCGCTTTTCTCTACCCGAAGGAGGCTCAAAGCGGCTTACAGTCGCCTTCCCTGTCCTCTCCCCACAACAGACACTCTGTGAGGTGGGTGAGACTGAGAGAGCCCTGATATTACAGTCAGAACAGTTTTATCAGTGCTGTGGAGAGCCCAAAGTTACCCAGCTGGCTACATGTGGGGGAGTGCAGAATCGAACCCAGCATGCCAGATTAGATGTCCGCACTCCTAATCACTATAACAAACTGGCAGCAAAGGTCTCTTCCATATACTTTCTCAATTCATTGATCCAGCTCATGGAATATACAGATATAGCAAAGTTTACCTGCTGCTTTACAAAGCATCCCCTTTCCCTTTATTCTCTGCGGTTTTATTGGAGAGAACACAGAACTGCATTTTAATTCGGAAACCTTTCAGAAGTTTCCCACGTTCTGGCTATGGCCTGTAAAATGTAGTAGTCTTCAAAGAATGGATAGATAATAACTCCACCACAACACTTCAAAGTGTAGGAACTGTTGACCTAAAATATCCATGGGAAAGCATTGCCTTACTCATTAAGCACATCTTCGTAGTTCATTCAGTCTTACATGCTCCGATAAGAAATATTTTGCTGCTATTTTTGTTGTGTTTTAAATCAGATACCATGGCTGCTGCATTTTCCACCACATTTCTGTTCTATAATTAAAAACAGATATGATTCATTCATCTGGAAATATCTTCCAGAGTGGCTTCTGGAAGCGATGACAGGATAACTGTTCACATTTTTTTGTTGCTGACCTTTAGGTTGTCAAACTTTAGATACATAAATAGCAAGATGTGCTCTTTTGAGCTTTTTAGAAACTACATTCCTAGTTAATTTCCTTAGTTACTTGCTACAGGTTTTACTCATGCTGGCAGTTTTTCATAATATTTAATGGCTTCATCTAAAATGTTCAAACTGAAGTCCAGCAATAGAGTTTTATTTGGTCTTTCCTTATTCTGTATTTTGGGACTGCCCACTGTCTTAATCTGTATTGATTAACTTGGTTTAAGTTTAGTTAATACAATTTTGAGATTACCCAAACATTTACGATACATGAATTCAACCAAACATTCTTTGTACAAGTTCCAGAGTATTAATTATTGTATGTATGGCAGGCAACCCAAAGTTACCTTGACGAATGTTCTGAGGACGAAAACAGGAAGAAAATACGTGCAAACTCATCTTTTAGCTGATGCTAATCTATCTGATGCTAGCAACTTGCAATCAGATGAAGAGACCTCATCTGTTGCCAACCAATCATGCCAAAAAATAAGTTCTCAACAAAGCTGTATTTTATCAAAAAGGTATGTCATCCAGCATAGTCTATGTGTGATTTTGGTCCTTAAACTAATATTGCTAAAATATGATTCAGTTGAAATTAACATTTACAAGAATGTACATTTGAAATTGTGAACATATAATACAATCCCCCTAAAGTTAAACAGGTTAACTGTGCAACCCTATGCACAGTAATTTCAGTGTACTAGATTGGAGTAACAACATAGGATTGTACTGTGAGCCTCACTTTGTACTGGAGAGAGTTACAGATGCACTTTAACTGTCTAATGAGATTTAAATGAGATTTAATGTAACTTCAGATATTTCTCACTTTTTTGCATTTTGTGTGCAAATATGCATGTTTGCATGCTCCTCTCTTGTTCCTGTCTTGTTTCCTTAGATGTGCTTTGGGAATGATTTTCATGAAGGAATATTCACGGAAACTGTTGTTGGGGAATTGAAAATCCACATGGATTGCCAGTTCCACATACATACCCCCAAAACAACTTCCCTAGAAGAAAATGCATTGTTACCACTTAACTCAAATGTAGATATGTGTAGTTACGTCATTATAACATGCTATCATATAATAAGCTAAAATGTAATGCTTGAAATTTAGGGATTATTCATGTTGCTGCCATCAGAATTCAGTTATTCGAACTCTTTGGTCAGTATAAATCAGTAGCCATGTATCAAGTCTGTCATTCTAAAGACCTTGAAGTCTTCCATATTTACTTGCATGTCAGAGGTCATGGGGAATGCTTTGCCCTTTACTTTGTAAACTAGGCACCTTGACCAAGCAGAATAGGAGAAGAGTGCATATTGTTCTAAAGTATCTTATTTTGAGACTGTTTTGAAGTCTTTTATAGGATGTTAATTACACTTTAGTTGATTAGTTGGTGAGAGCCAAGTGATGAGTAGGAACTGAAGGTTAAAGGCACACTTATCTGTTCAGGTTGTTGGTCCCAATGAATTACTGTAATGGAAAAAGAAAATATTTAAAGTGGCCTTTCTCTCTAACATGAGCTTTTGTTCATTGAACTGTAATTTTGCTAATATTTCTTTCACTTGTGATGCAATCCTATGCGGAGCTACTCTGGTCTAACCCCACTGAAATATTTTGGCTTAGTTACTGCATGAGATTGCACTGTCATTATCTTTAAAAGCTACCTGTGGGAAAATTTTGGTAAGAAGCAAACTTTTTATAATTAATTGATTTGTTAGTTAATGGTTTAATCAATTACATGTATTTAATTTGTTGATAGCCATAGTACTGTGATGGTAAAGGTGTGTTAATGTGAAGTTCCCAACTTGTCTTTGATCTTCAGGGAAAGATTGAATATTAAGGAACAGCAGTGTGGAAGTTGAAATCTTCCATCTTCCACTGAATATAATTTGTGACTTAAAAATGAGTGAACATGGTGGCAAAAAGTTATCTTTTATAAGAAGATTCTGTTTATGAAAGCCACAGGAACATATAAAGTAAATGCTGAAGTGGGCTGTTTCCACTTTCCAGGGGTATGTGCAAATTACAGTAACAAAGTCCAAGTGAAAATACGAAACAGTTTGAAGTGCATATCTGGGCTTTGTAAAAGTGAGTGGACTGTGATTTGCTTTGAAACAGAAGAGCAGGAACAGTCATTTGGCATTACTTTCTCTATTTGTTTTACAAAATAATTGTAGGGGGGAAAGAAGAATAAAGGGAAGAAAATCAGAAGAAGGGAAAGTCGATAGTGAAACTACCCGAAGAAGTCACGGCTTATGGTTTTATTAATTCTCTTATCCCTTTTATCACGCTAATAAAGAAAGACTGTTTGTTTATATAGTGAAACAAACATTAGCCTCCTTTCCCAAATTCCTGCCAAAATGCTGAAATTATGAACACTGATTATAACTTTTCATACATTGCAGCAGAATAAGATATTTGATTTCCGTTCTTATGCCAAGAAGTGTGTATTATGTTTATTTTTAGTGCTGATTCAGGTTCAATAAAGCTTCAGAATGACTTCTTTTGTATAGAATTTCTAGAAATTGGACATTTGTCTTTTCATATGTACTAATATAATATCTGAAAGTATGAGGATATGTGACATTAGTAATAGCCAGATAGCCTAATTGGGGTTCTTTTGCCCAGCCCCAATTTAACCTTTTAAATATTTTTACTGCAGAAGAAATATAGACACAGGGGATTTCCCAAATCTGCACAGAGAACAATAGGATTACATTGTGTTAAATACCCTGTTCTTGGAGGTTGAGAAAGATGAAGCCCTTGCAGGATGAGCAAATAGCCTGGGGTCTCTACCCACTCCACCTCCCAGGAACACCTTACAGCCCTTACGCCAGCCTTCCAGAAACTGCTGACAGGTCCAAAAGCTGCTCGTATGCTTTCCCCCCCCCCATTCCAATTGTTTACATAAACAACAGTGACACGCTCTTCTTCCATTTCTCTAGCCTTGAGATAAGGACTATAAAATAAACTTTGGTTTTGTGAGGGAGCTTATCAAAAACTACATTCCAGAGAGGAACAGGCCATTTTCTCAGCCTGGTAAGAACCAAAGACTTGAACTAGGACAGACCAGTATGTAGAATTATAGCCAATCCTTAATAACTGTACGACCAGTCAGAAGGTTGCAATCATTTTCTTTACCACCATGCCATCATTGGAGGGGTGGTCTTCTGTTGGTTTGATCCTGAGAGACTCCCACAGGAGCTTGCAAGTACACAGTATATATTTAATAGTGGGGGGAGCAATCTGTGAATACACAAATCTGCAGATCAGGTCTATTTCCATGGTAGGATTTTTCTGCAAACTTGGGAGGGACCCCCTTGGTTTGCATAAAAATCTGAGAACTTCAAACAAAAATAGAAGAGGGGGTTACATTTGCCAAGAACACAGTAGGTTTCCCTGCTCTTGCACACAAAACACCACTCTGTCAACTAGCCTCATCATCCCCGTAAGGGAGGCAGCAGTTGTAGTAGTGACCATCGCCACCTCTTGACCTAAGCAGGTAGAGGCACTGTACAGAAGGGGAACCAAACAGAGGAACAATTGGGGAGGGTTGATAACAGTTTGTGTATGAGAAACTGACAGACACATGGACAGAAAGAAGGCTATGGGAGTGCTGTGCCAGCATGATAGCCCTGTGGCTTGACCAGGGTACCTTTGCCCAGCACGATGTCCCCAGTTTACACACAGAGCAGGAAGACCTTTTTATAAAGTTTTATTTTACTGCAATAAAAAATAGACACAGGAAAGTCTACAAATTTGTGTGTACAATTCAGGATTATACAGAATTTTATACATTCACATTATGTCTACATCATAGGGCCAACCCAGAGGCCTAAACCAATACTATAGTTTGGACATGCCACTAAAGCATGGATAATTCAAAGGCCGATATTGATTCTGACTCAGTGGTCTCTATTGTGAAAGCACAACTTGGGGCATCCGCATGGGTGCTCCAGCTAGCCGTTTCTCATGAAGCCTATATATAGCCATCATAATTTGCACAATTGTGATAGCTTGAAAAGAGCCACAAAAATAAATTACATCAGAGGTTTCTATAAACCACACATGAAAGTGTCAAATTTTATAATTAGTACTTCCTCACAGTAGCCCACCAAGAACAAGGCCACCTGCATGTAATTATGCCCTGTCCATCAAGAATGTGGCCCAAGAATATAAGCAACTCCTTAGTCTGGCTTTTTAGAATAAATCACTTATTCGTAGGTCTATTTTTCACTGAAATGGTAACTCTGTGCCTGAGTTATAGCACTTCAAACTGCAAGTAGCAGGTCATAGTATTCAGTGCTGTCTCATATATGTTTAAATATCCCCACATACAGAAAATTAGTAAGTCAAGAAGATTGGGTGAGATCCATTTGTGTAGAGGAACAGTCTGTGTAGCTTAACTTGCACTCACATTGCTGATGTGAGAACTAGATCTTAATCTGGTGAATATGTAAATATGGTGAATATGTAAAAAGTTATAATACAAGTATAACGATATAGGCTAGATATCAGGAAATATATATATATATTTATTTATTTATCTCTTAAATTGCCAGGGAACTGTAATGCTTATATAGTATAAATGAAAATATCTTTAAATCTTTCTGAGGAATTTGGCTTGGTAAAACAAAAGCTGAGGCATTAAATTGTATTTTTCAAACATCTGTATGTAACAGCCAATTACTTAGATCACATATGTGATGATCCAACCCTGCCTCTGGTTATCCAAGGGGTGTTGTTAGATAGGTGTTGTTAGGTGTCTGCGTGAGGGAGTTTGCACTCACTTGCCCCCTTCTCTTCTGCTGTACAGGGTGGAACCTACCACCACTCACACTTGATTTTCTTCCTTTGCTGTCAGCATTATCACTGAATCCCCAACAATAAAGGCATGTTAACATGTCTTTCTGTTATAATAAAGTTTTTGTATGTCCAGGGCTCTAGCAAGATATTTATGCATAAGGTCAAAGGCATCCTGAAGAGAATTTTGCCAATTATCAGCATAATGGAGGTGGAGCCCATGGCCAGCTCTGCTCCTTATGAGCCTTAATTAAGTCCAGTGGCTTCCTGGGGTGTTAAGCAAGGCATCCTGCATTTCATAACAACATAATGTGACTTTCTCTTCAGTGGATCAAAAGAAGCAGGGAGAGGAGATTACAGCTTGCAGTCTGACTTGACAGCATGCTTATGAATTTTCTAGAAATCTGATTGAAGGAGAATTCAATTTTAAGCTTAGTGAACACTGAGAAGGCTTACATGTCAAGGAAGATATTGGATCATCTGTAAACATTAATCATTGGTTACTGGGTGGGGGCTGATTTGGGTGGTTACTGATTTGTTTGTGATTTTATTCTGTTTTTATTGTTGTGAACCTCCACAAACCGGCTGGATGGAGAGTGGCAATCAATAAGTAATTATAAATGAAGAAATAGTGAGATTAATGATTTTGGGTTCCTTCCTCCAGGCATGGAAGATATAGAAGGCCAAGTGACCATCTTCTGAAACCATCTAAAGATAAAGAAAGTTCAGTGCCAGCTCTAAGAAGATGTGATGTGGTGCTAGAAGGTTTGCAATTAAGACATTTTATGATGCATTTCAATATTTGGATGTGACATTCAAACTGAACGGATTTGCTGAGATAGAATTCTTTGTTTTGTTTGAGCTATAGACTAATTTCTGTTCAGTCGATTATCCAGATCCTTTTATTGCCACAAACACACCCATATTTGCCGGCGTATAAGACGACTGGACGTATAAGACGACCCCCCCAACATTTCCACTCAAAATATAGAGTTTGTTACATTACATCACAGTACTATGGGCCACTATGGGCAGCTATGTCTATCCCAACTGAAGTGCACCCGGCGTATAGGACGACCCCCCCCCCCCCACTTGGAAGCATGTTTTTCAGGGGGGGGGGAAGTAGTCTTATACGCCAGCAAATACTGTAATAGGAAACCTTAATGTTATCATTTTATCCTTGAAATTAGTTTGCTATGTGACTTTTAATGCAAGTTTGTTATGCAAGCAATCAGTAGCTTGGTGTCGTGGTTAAGAGCAATGGTTTCTAACCTGGTGAGCCAGGTTTGATTCCCTGCTCCTCCACATGCAGCCAGCTGGGTGACCTTAGGCTTGTCACAGCCCTGATTAGGGATGTGCGCCTTAGCTCGGTTTGGCCACCTTGGCGATCACCAAAGTCCGAGGCAGCACATAAGAGGTCGGCGCCACAGCGTGGAAAGCAGGGGTAGCAGGGGCAGTGCGCCAGCCAGCGGCCACACGCAGGCGCAGGGCTCTGCACCTGTGTGCGGCTGCCAGCTGGCATGCTGCCGCTGCCCCTCCTCACCGCACCATGGCACTGGCCTCCTACATGCCGCCTTGGGCTTCGGTGATGGCCGAGGCAGCCGAACTGAGCCGCAGTTCCCTAGCCCTGATAGTGCTGTTCTCACAGAGCAGTAATATCTTAGCCCCACCTACCTCACAGGGTGTCCGTTTTGGGGAGAGGAAGGGAAGCAGAGGAAAGGACGCACAGTAATGGGTTTAAACCAGCGGTCCGCAAGCTTCCGCTTGCTGCGGACCGCTGCGGCGTAGTGGGCGGAGAGGGCGGCCCGGGGGCTCGCACACGCGCGGCAGCCCCAACGCAAACGAGCATGCGCGGACTGCCGCGCATGCGCGTTTGGGCACGACAGGGGCGCGAACGCGTTTGCGCCGCCGCCATGCCGGCGGCCGCGGCTTCCCCTCCCACCCCCTCCGGGCCACGAGCAAATCGGCTGCTAAAGCGGCCGATTAGCTTGCGGCTCGGCAAGCTTCTCTTCCCTCCCCTCCCGAAGCGAGAAGCTTGCTGGGCCGCAAGCTAATCGGCTGCTTTGGCGGCTGATTTGCTCGCGGCCTGGCGAGCTTCTCGCTTCGGGGGGGGAGGGAAGAAGGAGCTGCAGCCCGCGGGTTGGGGACCACTGGTTTAAACTACAAGTATAACGATATAGGCTAGATATCAGGAAAAAACTTTTCACAGCCAGAGTAGTTGAGCAGTGGAATAGGCTGCCTAAGGAGGTGGTGAGCTCCCCCTCACTGGCAGTCTTCAAGCAAAGGTTGGATACACACTTTTCTTGGATGCTTTAGGATGCTTTGGGCTGATCCTGCATTGAGCAGGGGGTTGGACTAGATGGCCTGTATGGCCCCTTCCAACTCTATGATTCTGTGATTCTGTGAAGGTAATTGTAAGCCTCTTGAGACTCCTTCTGGTAGAGAAAAGAGGGATATAAAAACCTACTCTTCTTCTTCTACATACTTTATAGTTTATTCCTGCATCTAAGATCATTCAATTCACTTATTAGTTTTCTACGCTCAGTAATATTGGAACAGGATGGATGTTTTTCTGTTCTTTTTGTATGTGCTTATTCGTTAAGTTATACTCTGTATTGTAATGACAGTGAATTCAAAACTGAAAGTGCTAATTAGTTCAGATATATTTAATGCATTATAAATTATAAAAGTGGCACCTTTATGGGTGAAGACAGTGCTTTTTAGTCCCACTTTTTAATGTCACTCTGAGTCTAATGAGTCTAAAGTAGTGTCGGAAGTGTATTTCATTTTCCCTTGACTTGAGTGTTCCATTGTTTAAATTTTAAATTCAGACTGCAGCATACAAAAAAAAGAAAGAGATAATCAAGATAGAGGGAGAAAAGAGTTAAAGAACACCTCTGCTGGTTTGAGGGACACATGTTTTCAAAATAACGAATGCAGAAAAAGAAGAAGTGAAGGTCATTCAAGTCAGTGGAATGCGCATTCTCGAAAAAAATCGTTGTGTATTGTGAGTAATTTTTACATGTTTTGGTCACAGTGATTCAAGAATAAGTTGTACCAATAACTAATAGATTGTTTTATACTAGATGTAGGATGTGTATATGTAGGTATATTTACCAAGTGAGTATTTTTGCCAGTTTCTACTAGAGCTGACCAGGATAGTCCAGCCTAGCCCAGTTTTATTACATCTCAGAAGCTAAGTAGGGTCAGCCCTGTTTAGTAGATGGTTTGGAAGCCTCTAAGTAATAACAGGGTCATGACATGGAGGCAAGCAATGGCAAACCACCTCTGAACATCTCTTGCCTTGAAAGCCATAGGGGGTTTTCATAAGTCAGCTGTGACTTGACAGAAAAGAAACAAACAAACAAACCATATATATTTCAGTGTGGGAATTCAATGTGGGGCATTTTTGAGTCCAAGTAAAGTGTACCAGATTTTGAAAAGTCACTGAGGTGAATAACGAATGCAAATGTCACTGGGGTGAAAGGAATCCTGAATAGATCAAGGCTTTGGTGTGCATGTTATGGTACTATTGGGGCCAGGGCAAGGTAAGGCAGTGTCTGATCTCTCCCAGTGTGGGTTGTGTTAATCCATGTTGTGCTGTCATTTGGATGAGTCAGTTTGGGTGAATGAAGGACTCTTTGATTTGTACTAGCTGTAGTTGCCTCTGTTGTGCCCTGATGACATCATTGAGGGGTTGCCAGGACCCAAAGGCAACATTGTATCTTGCTGCATTTCCAGAGTTGATTTTCCCACTGTCCTTTGTGGTTCACACTACTGTTGGAGGGAGTAGGTGTTGTTCAGCACTACTTGGTAACTCAGTGTACAAGCTGGTGAACTTTGTGCCATGTGGTCATCCTATTATTTATTTCGACTGTTCTGTTCTCCAAGTGGGGATTGGGACCTGATTTTTTGAAACAGTGTTTCATTTTATTTTTGTAGAAAGAACAGAGCACTGAACTAATTGAGTCAGCTCACTGCAAATTCCCATGTGAGAATCACCAGAGTCAAGAATATAATCCCCAGCAGGAAAATATTCTCCAACCTTTGGAACTAGACTGTTGTGAAATCCTCACCAATGCTAATCAGGTTACTGTTAGTTGTCCAGCTGATAACAGTTCCAATATCTCACCAAAAAGAAACCAGCACTCTGTCATCAGTAAGGATGTCCAGATATCAACCCCAGTTAATTCTCCTAAGAAACAAGAAGTGAATACCTCTCTGCCCTTGGATGAGCCTGGGAATATATTGAACAAGAACAAACAGACCACTGATTCAGCAGAGCCAAGTATGTAACACCCTCGTGCTTTAGAAATGTTGAGATAGGTAGATAAAATCTGCATCAGTGTAAGTCCAAATGACTATTTTATTATACTGATTCTTTCAGTTTGGTGTAGTGGTTAGGAGTGCGGACTTCTAATCTGGTGAGCCGCATTTGATTCCCCACTCCTCCCCCACATGCAGTCAGCTGGGTGACCTTGGGCTCGCCACAACACTGATAAAGCTGTTCTGACCCAGCAGTGATATCAGGGCTCTCTCAGCCTCACCTACCTCACAGGGAAGGAAATTGTAAGCTGCTTTGAGACTTCTTCGGGTAGAGAAAAGTGGCCTAAAAGAACCAACTCTTCTTCAGATGATTTATGGGTTGACTTTTACCAGTTATAGACTAGAGCTAAGATCATTACTCAAACATTTCACCAATTTTATATGAAAATATTATCTGATTTAATCCTGCGTTCTTATTTCCTTGTTTTAGTTGTCCTTTCTAGTGATGAAGAAGAACAGAATGCTGAAGTAAAGGATACAAAGTCCTGTCTCCAGACTGGAAAAGGACAGAGACCTGAGCATAAAGGAACAGAACAAGAAAATGTGCTGCCTTTGTCAGAAGAGCTGTCAAAGGGTTTAATTGAAAGCAAGAATGAACAAGTAATAAACCTTTCACATGTCAATTGTTTGTAAGATCCTTTTGTTCTCCTGAACATGCAAGAATAATTTATGTAATTTTTGCAGAAACCTCATACCACCCCAGTGTTCTTCTGTAATCAGTTCCACAGAATTTGCATACTAGTTATAACCCCTTCGCTTGTAATGAATCCCACAGATTTCAGTAGAATCCATTTCCTAAAGTTGTACTTAGCATTGCAGCTTTACAAAATTTACACTTCTTTTTTATCTACTTTCCCCCTTTTTTGTACATTTTTAATGCATTTATTATTATTATTATTATTATTATTATTATTATTATTATTATTATTATTATTATTATTATTATTATTATTCGATTTATTACCCGCCACTCCCTTGCGGCTCGTGGCGGGTTACAACATTATAAACCCCAATAAAATCCATTAAAATCCATTAACAACAGCTACAATTCCTTATTAGTTAGCAAGCTAACCTGGCAAGATCGGCTAATCAATTAATCAACTTCTCCCTCCTCCTACTAGCAGGTGGGAGGGGATACTGATGGTGTCAATCCTCAATCCCAGTCCCAGGTCCCGGGGGGGCCTAGATGTTAGCCTTGGCCTCAACCATAAACCTGGTTTAGACAGAAACTATCCATTACATATAGTTCTGTGACTCTTGTATGCACAGGCTTTCTTTCAGTTGAAGCTACTGTTGTTTGCTTCAGTTCTTTCCAAGACATTTTATTGCTTAAAATTGCACATCCCCCATCTCCTGCTTTGCTACCAAACATTAAGATTTATTTATTTTAAAAGGGGACATGTAGCTTTTGTATTTTCAGAAGAAAAGCAGTGGGGGTCTTAGGAATCTTGAGCTGGGAAGAAAAGACAAAAACACTCTTGTGCTCACTTTGAAACTCCTTTGTCTGATACCAGAAAACCCTTCATCAAAAAAGAATTGCAGACCTATATGTAATTCCACCCTAAAAACACTTTCAATTTCGCTTTGGTTAGTGATTATATAAACAAGAATTTCATGTGGCAAACAAACAAATAAAACAGTTTCTGAGCTCAGTAATGTGTTTTACAACCTTATAGGCTGTTCTACATGTTACGGTGTCCAGGGGTCTAACCCATGGCTGCCAGAGCCATTTTAGAGGAAAATTTAGCTATTTAAAAATATCTATGAGGTCTGCCCAGCTGCAGTTCCAGGTTACCTTGTTCCCTATTTCAAAACAGCTTTGTTTCAGCACATGAAAATGTGGGTGTGTAGAATAAGGTGACCAGATTCATTGGTAAAGGGGGACACCATTGACCAGGGGTGTTCTTGATTAAATATTTGGTCTGTATGGAGCAACAAAAAGTTTCATAGAATGCATAGAATGCAAAAATAGTATTGTAATATATATATTTTAATTTCAACATAAGTACAATTTGCCAGGTACCCCCAAAAATGGGACAATCTGGTCACCTTAGTGTAGAAAGAGAGCTTAGTACTACTGCAGAATGGTCCTGATCAGGATTGAGTCCTTCTGGCAATTTTTAAACAGCTAAATTTCCCTTTAAAATTACGTAAGGTAGTTTGGCAGTAAATACCAATAAAAAGAGCCAGTGTACTTTGCCACGAAGCATACTAACTGTTAAGCTAACAACCTTGGGAAGGAAACCAGATATGGCACTCTGAGCAACTTGGAGGATAGATGAGATAAAAATCCAAAAAACAAAAATTCCCCAAAAACTTCCTGGTTGTTATTGCAAGCCAGGAATATGTAATTATTGTTACAACTATTGGTATTTGATGGAAGGGAAAGAAATTTAATCTCTTTTTCTTTATTTCATAGCTTTCCACTGAATCATGTATGCCCAAGGCTACTTCAAACTGTAAGATCAGTGAACAGGTGGATCTTGTCTTGGATCTAAACGTTGCAATGCTTTTTATTGGAAACTATAAAGGAACAGCAACAGGTTGTACCAGAGTAAGTTTGCTATGACTGAGTGAGACTCACAGAGAACCACAAAACCAGTTTGAAATACGATTTGGGTAGCAGCCACCCATATATATATCTGTTCTAGTAAGGTAGGGTTAGGGACAGTAGCATAAAGGAAGTGTGAGACCTCTCTCTTTCTAGTGCCATTCTGTGACCATTGTGGCCTGGTGTCTCCCTAGACCAGAAATGAGGGGAGAGTTGTGTCACCCAAGTTTTCCCTCTCTTTTCTATAACATTTTCCTTCTATGGGCAGTACCATGCTTCCTATCTCCTCCCTGTCCTGGTTATGGAACCACCACTCCCAGAATGACCAGTTAGCCCCAGCTCTGCCCCTTTGGCCTGAGTTTTTATCTGGGAAAGGAGCTGTAGCATCACTTCCTCCAGTCTGCTGCCTCATTCTTGCTGGCCCTCCTCCTTTCCCTGCCTGGCTTCTCCCAGCTTTTTTCATGGATGGGCTACTCCCATGATCCCCCCAGGTCATCAGGGTTGGGCTTCTGCTGGCTGTCTCCATGCTTGCCACCTGGCCTGGTGTCCTCTGAGACTCACTCATCCCCAACATCAACTTTGATGTCCAGCACCAGGAGATGACATCAGCCAGTGCCCAAACTTCTGGAGTCCAGGAGGGAGGTGGCCAGACCCAAGTTGCTGCAGTTATCTGCGACCCATGATCCTATCCTGGAAATTCTGGCCAAGTGGCTGCTTGAGGTACACATGTGTGGGTGGATCCCACTAAGCTTTTGCAGCATCAAGGAAGTCTTGACTTGAGCGCAGCTGCCTTTGGCTGAGGATGCACCAGATGCTGGGCCTGGACAAGAAATAAGTTAAATAGTTCACTAGAGTAAAAATGGAATGCCCTTGAGCAGCTCTTTGGATCCTGGTTATAGTTTCTGTATTCAGAGCTGCCAATGCCTGAGTCCTGCTGAAATCAATATGCAGCATTGCTATGTGGGATTATAAAATATATCGTTTCATGTGCTTTGATGCCATCTCCCAACAGAAAGATTTCCAGGCAACTTATAATAAAACAGTAATTATAAATGCAGGGGAAAAGATGAACATCAATCAATATAACGAATAAAATCAGGGCTTTCCCTTTCCCCCCCTCCAAGTCCCATCCCAATAAAACAGCTGAACACCACTACTATATAACTCCGCGTGCATGGAGGAAGGCTGAAGAAGCTTTACCCTCCTGCAGTAAGAATGCTGATGCCTGTATTTCAAAAGGGCCAAATGAGTGAACTCTGGAAAGCACCACAACAGAAGAGGACCCATCCTGAATAGCCACTTGTGGCAGCTCTGATAGTAGGGGCAAACAGTGCAGGGCACCCTAGTGAAGATCTTAGTAGCCAGCAAGATCACATGAGAGCATGTAATTCTGGTCTCCAGCCTTTTAAGGTTTTAAAGCTTAGAACCAGCACTTTGAAGTGTGCTTAGAAACGAACCGAAAACCAGTGAAGATCTTTTCAAAACTGGTGGCATGTATTCTGTGTAACCTGTTTCAGTTGGCATAATTATTGCAGAATTCTTTAACTATTGAAGTTTCCAAGCATCCTTCAAAGGCTGCCCCATGTAAAGCTTGTTGCATTAATTGAAGCTACCGTCTTAGTACATTCCATGGGCAAGAAGACTTGAGACTACTCTGCTAAATTTAGCACCAGCCAAATAAGTTGAAGACCACAGGAACCAGATCTTTGTAGACATTTGGTGTACTCTGATTTACAGAAAAACTGAATTAAGTATGACTTGGGTTATATATATTTTTAATTTATGAGCAGAGAGGCCATTTTTAGTAGTGTTGGCTTCTCAAACTATCTTTGACTTCAAGGACATTTTGAGATGATGTTGAAAGACACTGACTAAAATTCTTATACCTGGGGGATTGGCACAACAGTCCTAAAATAAATTGTTCTCCATCCAAATTGCTGTTTGAAGCACATTCCAAAGCTTAGGTATATATTATAGAATTGTTCACCTCTGAACAAGAAACTGTGATGTCTATTTTCAAAGGTATTCATACTTTTTGCATATTATTGCAATATTGCATAATATTGCAATATTGAAATATAAGTTCTGTGATTAAGCAAAACACATTTTGAAGTGAATGGATCATGAGGCAAGTGTTTTTTTTTTAAGTGGAAGACTGAAGTATATTAACTAAAGGCTCATTTATTTTCCTCCAGCTCAGTTTCAAACATTTTACTGAAATGTATTTTTGAATTGGTGCTTTAAAAAGACTAATCTTTTGTTTCGTTCTCTTTTTTAAAGTTTACAACCAGTTACATTAAGATTCCTTTTGAAGGTAAGATATTACATTATTTAATGTAATTTTTCAGTGAAATCACTGAAGTGACAATACAGACCTTTTGGCACAACACATTAGCAAAGACCTACCTTGGTGGTCTCTGATGCGCTAAGCATGCCATAGCTGCTTTAGATAGATGGCACCACAGTATAAAAAGTTCAAAGTCACTCTAAGAGTTAAATCTAGACAGCTTTTCCACTGAAGCTTACCCAATTTCCTTCCCTTCTACAGCTTCCATTCCTCATGTTTTTTGTTGCATGTGAGTCCCATGAACCACAACATAGCCTTTGTTGGTGGTCAGAAAGGACAATTCCTTCCCCTTTACCAGCAGAAAATTGGGTTGGATCCAATCCATTGAGTACTTTTGATTCTTTC
Organism: Paroedura picta; assembly: GCF_049243985.1. Lineage (NCBI taxonomy): Eukaryota > Metazoa > Chordata > Lepidosauria > Squamata > Gekkonidae > Paroedura > Paroedura picta. The sequence continues at coordinate 34,181,270 of NC_135374.1, read as the reverse complement.
TTTGAGAGAAATGTTCATTTCTTGGCCTGATGTACTTCAAGCTTAGCTTAGCTAAAAGATTGACAGTTGTGTAAGAATGACTTTTAGCTGTTTTCAGAGGCAGCTTCTACTTGTACTTGGTTTGATCCAGCCCATTTTCATTAAAGAGAAATTGTGTCTTCAGGCTTACTTTAGTCTTGAAGGCGCTCTGCTTATTTTAAATTTTGTTTTCTACAGTGGCCCTGAATAAGAATATGGAGCTGTTAGTAGATACCAAGCACTTAACAAAGGTTGGTCTGTGGAGTGATAACGATTCCTCAGCTTTAAGGTGTAATGCTGTCATTTTTCTTTGGCTGTCATCAAATTATGTGGAACAGATTGAAACTCAAATAGGAACATCTGTGCCAAACAAAAACGGTATGTATTATTTCTTGTTAACTTGTACATCTGTTAGGCATCCTGGGCAACATAGAATTACATGGATATTCTATAACCATGACTCAATTTAGATTTTAATTTGAGAACAAGGAAAGAAAAATGCAGAATTATAAGAACAGAATTGAGGATTTTACTAAGATTTGTCATGAAATGCTAAATATCACATATCAATTATCTCCACTGTGGTCATTTAATTTGTCAATGATTAAGTAATCAAATGGAAAGTCCAGAGGAATAAGTGCTATGATAAGCTTGTTGAAAATTTGTGTTTAGAAATTAAAAGGCTACTTAATATGTTAAGTATCATCTTTAGTTTGGATCCTCAAACCTTTTGTTCCAGGTTACTTAAAAAAATATCTGTTTATTTGAACTTGTTTGAAAAGGAATTGTAGAAGCACTTTTGTATCCGATTTGCAAAGATACGATTCTTTGTGATAATATGCTGAGTGATATGTTTGATATAAATAATCAGATTATTCAATTAAAGAACATGTATCACAAAGCCCTTTGAGAATTCTCGTCTCAAGTACAGCAGTGGAAGACGATCATCTATATAAGATACTGTCTCTGAGAGAGACTTATCTTTTATAACACAATGAAATCCGAGTACTTAGGCCAGGCTTTCTCAACCAGGGTTTCATGAAACTGGAGTTTCTTGATGGGTGGCTTAATTAATTTTTATATATATTTTAAGTTTGTTAAACATTTATTGGGTCATATGACCATATATGGTCATGTTGACCCACCCTCCCCTCCCAAAATATCCAATGATTGACATGGAGGGGAATGAGAAGGGGGGAGGGCCCAGGTGGGCATGTATACAGCTATTCTTCTCAACCATGTTCTGCATGATTGTGCCACTGCTGAGGTTTCTTGAACCCTGAAGAATGTTTCAGGGGGTTCTCAATGGTAAAAAAAAAATGTGGAAGGCTGATTTAAGTGTCTGAGGTTTAACCAGCAAAGGATGCAGAAAACTTCCAGTTAATGATATTTTTTGAAATAGGACATAATTCTTTTTCTTAGGGAAGAACTGAAAAGGCAAATAAAAGTGCCACTTAAGCCTATAAATCAAGAAAAAATGCATGCTGTAAAATCACATCTCCTAGCATTTCTAATACTTAGCTAAATATGCAAAGTTTAAAGAGAAACAGGTTTAGTTGACTGCATGTTATACAAAGTGTTGAAGATCCCCCTCCCCGGCCTGACATCCATTAGTTACAGTACCTAGGGCCCACAATGCTTTTAGGGATTTTAATGTAGCAGTTCAGTAGAAGTCAATGTTTTGATTCTTTCAGGGAAGTTATAGTTTGTCTTCTATGCTTGCTTGTCTTTTAACTGTTAACTATTATCTGAAATACTGATCTCATTACTTCCTATATTAGTATTTGAAATACTTAGTGTGAACTGTTAGAATAATTGCTGCTCAAAGTTGCTTTTAATAAATCTCTGCTAAACACATGTGCTTTTCTCACTACAGTGATGAGTACTGAATTCCTTTTCCTTAAGTTGTCTCAGTCACTGACAGAAGGGGAGCAGGTCACATTGACCAAAATACTTTTGGAAGTAAGCAAGAGGAATTCCACTCCGGATCTGAATGACTTCTTGCCTTGGAAACAAGCATTTATATTGCTTCAAGATATTTCTCCTGAAGAAAATTCCTTCATTGATTATAATAATACCTTGTTTCTTCAGCAGAAGGAGAGCACTTCTGTTCTGGTAGAGTTGCCATCTCAGGTAAATCAGTTGTTCTTGAGTGAATCCTTGGAAAGAAAGTCAGCAGTTTTTTTTAGAAAAGCTATCTATATTTATAACTCAAATTAATTTTTTTACTATTCATTTGGATGCTGTGCACAGCAAATTTCTTAATGGGCCATGAAAGGCTCTTGGGGCATGATAGAGGGTAGACGAGGCTGGAAGAGACAGACTTAATTTTTGTTTGCTGAGTGCCATACAAATCCCACTGTCTTCAAAGAGAGTCATCCTAACATTCCTAGGTCAGCCTCTTACTTCAACGATCCATGAATGACCACTACTTGTGTCACTGCTTTATATGAAGAGCTAGATTTGAATCTATTAACACCTTAGAGACCAACAAGATCTTTGGGATATAAGCTTTCAAAAGTTAAAGGTTCCTCTGAAACTGCTTTAGATGAGCTTTATACTCCTGTGGGCAGAGTCATACTGCGTGTGTAGATTGTTCATTATATTTGGCACCTTAGCGTATATATTTCAATGTAGTGACTTTATGTCATTTATTAGGTTAATGTTTACTGAGGGATAATTTATATAATAATATAATATAAATATTCTTTACAGTTGTAGAATTAGTTCTTTAGTGGGCTGTTCTGGTTGTCCAAAGTTGATCCTAGTACCCTACTTATGGACTTGCCTCCACCATCATGTAAAAGGACCACACATCTGGGAAACAATAGAGGCTGGCAGGATATTGGCATTCAGCTAAATTGGGAGGGCTGCGAAGGGGGGCACCAGGCACAAGTGGTAGTTTGGCCAAGACCTGTCTAGCTACTTCCTCAGTTATTGGCATGGCAATAAAATGTCAGCAAAGGTTGAGACCGTCATGGGTGGCTGGTGGTTGAGGGTTGTTGGAGCTGAGGAAGATATTCTTGGGTTCACTCCCCTCCTGGGGCCCAAGTGAGTAAAATAAGTAGTCTGAAGGGAGGAGGGCATGGGATAGGTTAAACCCTCTAACCTCTCTGTCTAAAGCAGGTTTTCTCAACAGGGCTTTCTTGACAGTCCTGGAAGGGTTTTGCCAATTGGGTGGAAGTTAATAATTTTAAAAATCTTAAAAAAAATTATTGGGTGATATGACCATATATGGTTGTGTCAACCTCCCCCCCTCCTGATATGGCCAATGATGGACCTGGAGGGGGTAGAAAGGGGAGGAACCCTGTTCATAAAAAGCCGCGCTGACCAAGGCTTGTCTTGTGGTAGCAACTGGAGTCCAGAAAGTTAAGTACTCTCATTTTAACTTAACTGCATTGGGGGATGGGGGTGATGGAATGTTGAATGCCTGTGCCAGCCCTGTTCCTGGTCCAGCAGAGTAGGCCATTTCTGGTGCTGGGGGGCGGGGGCAGAGCGTGATGTCACATCCAGTGGGAGCATGTCAGAGAGCTGTGGACTGCTGACATCACTTCTGGGGTTTCTTGAAACCTGAAGAAAGCTTTGGGGGGTTTCTCAATGTTTAAAAGGCTGATCTAAAGACTCTAAAAGGAACAGGAGAGTGTCTGGGAAGCATTGTGCTAACGTAAGCTCCACATCCTGGGCCCTTTTCTCCACTTCACTAATAAGACATTGGTTTCGTTTGAGTGGGGTAGTGCATGTTTGTACCTATACATGAACTCTATTATTATTATTTGTCTAGCCAGCAGGCTTTTAGAAGTTCCAAGCAGCCTTAGCTTCTGCACAGGTTATTAGGGCATGTGTACAGCTGGGAGTTAATCCCAGTCTATCTTTATTCTAGTGTATTTAAATTGATGATGACAGCCACCTACATAGCATGGCTAGTCAAGACAGCCTCCTTTATCACATATTTCCGAGACTAATTGCCCTATGGAAGCCAAGAACTGTTCTTATGATTATTACATTTATGCAAGATTTCAGTTTAAGTGGAATAAGCTATTATATAACTAATAGTCACCTGTGAAAAGGCTATTTAGCTTTCATTCTGTCCCTTGACTCCCAAAATTGTCTAGTGTTTTTTAAAACTATACCTGACATATCCTTTCAGTTGTAATACTTCTGTATAAATGCAAATAAATAAATAAAATTTAAAATTGGAATATTTACTCAGAGGTACCCAATGAGAAGGTTTTGTCTGTGTTATAAACTTTTCATATACACAGCAGGAAACTATCCTCCTTCTAAGGAACATTATATTCTCAGTCAGCAAGGCTGACTGTAAAGAAGAATAATGGGGAGGGAAACTGGTGAAAAAAAACCCCAAAATGGTTCTTTCCGTGTTATACTTTGAAGGCAAGTGGCAGAACTGATTGTCCCACATATTCTGCATCTGAATGGTCAGTTGGTTCAGGAACAACAACTGTTTTCTAATTCATATATATATGCTGCGTTTTGCAGCCAGCTCTTACATTTCAGCTGTCCTGTTGGCAGCTTCCATGTATCTAATAGGGCCAGAAAGATGATTTTCCCTTTCTTTCTTGCAGGAATCAAAATTAAGCCTCACCAAGCCTAGTTATTTCCTGCTGCAGAAGCAAAGTGGTGGCCAGTATTACTTTTCAATTTCGTCTGCAAAAGGGGATGAATGGAAAGAGTTCCAAGAGACAAGATCTGTTCACTAGTATGTATGATGGTTTAAGTGATCTTGAATTTATATAGAAATTAATCACTGAATTCATGTAATAGATTCAGTGAATGTTAAATGGTGTTATACTGTCAATCCTATGATAATGTGGTTACTCAAAATACATCATTTCATACTTTAATTCAAAGGCAGGGAAGCATTATTTTTCAGAAAAGAAGCAATCTAGAAAATGTATCTTGATCCTAATGCATTTACGATGTTTTGCTCCCTTGTTATAACTTCATGTTTCTAATTCTTCTGGCCACCATCCTACAATCATAATAGTTGTAAGACTTTTTTCTCTTCTTACTTTTTTGCTACTGTTATTATACTAGGCACTGAAAAACAGTAGGGCTGCCCTCCTCCAAATACACACACAAATAGAGTAATTCTCACAGAGCTGAACTTTCTGGTTACCTCTTCTAGTGACATCTGTTTTTGTACCCCCCCCCCCCACACACACACCATTCCTGAAGTTCCTGGGCTTCCCCAGAATGCCATGGAGAGCATAGGCATTGTGGTTGCTATGAGGAAATCAATAGATCGCCAGGCCTTTGATTTGTGTATGGAAACAAATGGGCATCCAGTGCAGGTTTTTCAGCACTGGGGTGATGGAAGCTCATTGTCTAACCTCTGACAATAGCCTGGCATTTTGGATGAGCTGAAGTTTCCAGACTTTTTTCAAAGGCAGCCCCATGTAAAGCATATTTTGGTAATCTAACCTAATTTATTGTGCAAAAGAAGTCCATTATAAGAGCTTAATCAACTTAAGTTGCTTACAGTTCTGTCCTAACCAAAATTGCACTCTAAGCAGAATTCCATAGAAGTTAATGGGTTTAGAAGGGTGTAATCCTGCTGAGGATGGCATTGCTGTGCTCTAAAAAAAGTAGCAAGGCTGTGAAACATCTGCTGTGAGTAGAAACTTTATTAGCTAATGTCCATGAGTAATTAGGGACTGTATATCAGTTAACAAAGCTATTACCTGGCAGCAATGGCAAGTGAACAGCAATCCCAAGCGGAAAGTGATCTTGCCTGGAGTCTATTCAGGACCCACAGCAGCTCAATCGCTGCTTGCTGCCAGTCTGGGTTTCCTGGCTGGGAACACAAAGCCCCATCTTAGACATGGAAGACACCTAGACCAGTTCTCTCATTGAAAAGTTGAATGATTGTGCTTTAAACACCAGTGGCATGAATGGCTTTATACCACTGAAGGCACAGTCCATTTTTAAAATATATATTTACTCAATGCACAGTTGGGCACAATTGATTCAAGAGTACACAACTGAAATGTGTGTGGCTATCTACTGAAGTATAAATTTCTGCATTCTTTAATTTTTGTATTGTTATTGAACTAGCATTGGAACATATTGGCAAAATTACATGGCTTTGACCTTGACTTTTCCTTACTGTATGTTATGCATGGTGAAATTTGTTCTGCCATTCTACTGACAAGGTTAGTCAGGAGGGTCCTACAAGATACCGATAACATAACTGTTCTCTCAGTATAGTGGTTAGGAATGCAGACTTCTAATCTGGTGATCCAGGTTTGATTCCCCGCTCCCCCACATGCAGCCAGCTTGGGCTCTCCACAGCACTGATAAAGCTGTTCTGACTGAGCAGTAACATCAGGGCTCTCTCAGCCTCACCTACCTCACAGGGTGTCTGTTGTATGGAGAGGAAAGGGAAGGCAGTTGTAAGCCACTTAAGCCCTGAACCATTTGGGAAGGTGTTATAAAAATCTAAGAAAATAAATAAATAAGCCACTATGAGACTCCAGGCAGTGAAAAGTGGCATATAAGTACCAACTCTTCTTCTTTTCATTAAAAATAACCTTGTTGAACATATTTCTCTCTTGTTTATTTATGAGAAGCCATTTAATGTGTCTTTGACATTTTAGCTTGATTGTTTATCCTCCCCCACCTGCAAAAGGAGGACTGGGTGTCACGAGCGAGGACTTGGAGTGTTTGGAGTATGGAGAATTCCTTAATGATGTTATCATTGACTTTTATCTTAAGTGAGTAATGAATGATATGGTAAATTCCACTCTGGTTGCTCTGGACTAATAGTGTTTGAGGAGACTAATTTGGAATGTATGTATGTATGTATGTATGTATGTATGTATGTATGTATGTATGTATGTATGTATGTGTCACGTTTCTTTCATGCCCCTCCCCAAAGGCTCCTTACAATATTATTAGATACAGCAATTAAAACATATCACATTAATTAAAACATTTAAAGTATTACTGTAGCGGAATGTGTGTGGACAGTAATTTCCAACTTGGAAATTATTTGGTATAATTTCATCCTACTTTTCCTCCAATGTGCTCAGAAAGGTATATAGAATCTTAGAGTTGGAAGGGGCTATACAGGCTATATAGTCCAACCACCTGCTCAACGCAGGATCAGCCCAAAGCATCCTAAAGTATCCAAGAAAAGTGTGTATCCAACCTTTGCTTGAAGACTGCCAGTGAGATGATTTTATTCTCACAGCAACCCTATAAGAGTAATAATAACTCTTGAGAGCTATTCTGGCTAATATAGATCAATTTTACAGTGATTGTTCTTATTTATTTTGAGAGGATGTCCCAGAGTCACTGCATAATTCCTTAGTCTGAGGTGACTTTTAAATTATTAAACAACCCTCTTATTAGGAGTCAAAATAAGGCTTTTTTTTCAACCCGTCCCTTAACATCTTATGTCTGTGGGCTATAGAGAAACTCAGCAGTAACAGTTCCCTTCAAGGGATGAGTAGGATGGTAATAATGGCCGAATCCAGTCCTCTGAGGCAGTGGTCCTCAACCCCCGGTCTGGGGACTGGTACTGGTCCGTGGCTCCTCCTCATCCTCCTGCCCGGCTGCTGCCTCGGGGGCTGCCCTGCTACTCTGCCGCCAGCTCACCTTTGGTTCTCTCCAGCAGCCGCACCCCCCCAGAGGGTGGCGGGAAGTCAGGGGCGCCGGCGGGAAAGCAAGTGGAGCTGGGGCTCAGGCAGCAGCAGCGACATCCCTCGGCAAAAGACTACCCTCCCCTGGTCTCAGTAAAATTGTCAAGCGTTGATCAGTCTCCAGTGATAAAAAGGTTGGGGACCACTGCTCTGAGGTATTCCAGCTACCTCTCTACTTGTTAGCCCTGAGGCAGGAGAAGAGAGTGGAGAAATTGACTGCACTGATAGAGGTTCTCTTTAGTGTGGAATTCAGGAACTGTCTTCATTTGTATGAGAAAAAAAGAGAGGGAGAGAAACAACTGTTGGAGTGTCCCCTTCACTACTCAGTTCCAAAAGGAGTCGTCCCTCATCACTGTAGCTGTGCTGGAAAGAGCAAAAATAATTGCTCATACCGAAGCCTTTTTCACCCAGCCTTTACACATAAATGGGCAGATGGGGAGGAAATGAACATAAGAAATGAAATGCTTGTGTATATTTTTACTCTTCCGTAGGTACCTCTTGTTGGAGAAAGCTCCCAGACAACTTGCTGAGCAGTCACATATATTTAGCAGTTTCTTCTATAAATGCCTGACCAGGACAGAAAAAAACTCGGAAGAAAATCCGAACCTTTCGTATGTTATCTTTAAATGCTTAATATTCACCTACATTTAAACTGAAACTTTGAATGCATCACAACAGACTCATTCCTTGATCTGATGCCCTGTAAAATGATTGAAAGAACAGAGTGGAACAATGTAATAAGATTAAAACTTTATTAGAGAATTCATATGATGCTGTGCATAGTGCTGCTTAGCAGCACCCAAGTAAAAAAGAGAGATGGAACCCTTCAGGTAAATGCCTGGGTAGAAAGAAGTGTTCAGGTCTCATATCAGGTGAGCCTCATGTAAGCAGCCACTCACACATCACTATCAAAACAGAGCTTGTTCTTGAAATTCTCTGCTTCCTTTCTCCTTCCTTCTCACGCAGAACCAAAACTGAAGACTTCCCAAAGAGGAAGTCAGACCTTCATTTGGTATAATGACTGAATCGGGACCCTTCTATAAATTGTAGTCAGATTCCTGCCTGCAATCCAGGATTTCAAGTTGCAGTTTAATCCTTTGGTTAAACCAGAAAATCACCACTCTTAGATCCGTATGCAAGAAGAGGAGAGGAACATGTGATATGAAGAATAAGAATAACCCAGGTTTATTCTTGACACAATCAGTCTTTGTTTTGGGGTCCAGTAGCATCTTAGGGGCCAACAGGATTTTCAAGATACGAGCTTTTGAGAGTCAAAGCTCACTTAGTCAGATAAGAAGGGATATCTGACAAGTGGAACGTTGACTCTCAAAAGATTATACCCTGAAAACCTTGTTGGCCCCTGAGGTGCTGCCGAACTCAAATCTAGTTGTTCTGCTGCAGACTAACACAGTTCCCTCCTGAAACAATCTTTGGCCTTTTCCTGATGACTAAGCACAGCCCTGGCAATCTCACCTCCTCAGTGTGCTTCCCCATGGGGTACTTTTGAAACTCCATTTCTCATCACTCTCATGAAAAAGATTAGATAAACTATTTCAGATGCAGTTTTTTAGTGGGAAATATTTGTTGAATATTTGTAGTTGTTAGGTGCGAAGTCGTGTCTGACCCATCGCGACCCCATGGACAATGAACCTCCAGGCCTTCCTGTCCTCTACCATTCCCCAGAGTCCATTTAAGTTGAATATATTCCTGTGCAAAATTTGCTCAGAACCCTCAGTTTCTTGGAGAACTCTGAATGTTTTTTTTCTTCTTCTTTACTGTGGAGTATTCAGTTGTGAAATGTTAGAAGATGACTTTTTAAATAGATATAAATTATTTTAAATGATGATAGAAACCTTGAATTGCCAGAAGGGCACAACACATTTTAAGTGGGATTGTAAATGCCATCAAGAAGATGCAGGTACTCCGTCTAGGAGATTTACCAACATCTCAGGCTTTGATTGCCTGGGGAACAGCGAGAGGAAGAAGATTGGAACTGGGGGTGCTGCCTGCTATCCTGTCAGCTGCAGTCTTTCTGTTCCTCCTTTCTGTTCCTCCTGAGCTTAAGTGATGAGCTGTCTGGACTTGGCCAAATGACCTCCTGATAGTGAATTCTCAGAGATTGATTTACCTACTTCTAAGGAATTTATTCTCATTTTACTGAGTTTTGGAAAGTGATAAAAATGCTGCTCTTGTTCTGAAAGAATAGGCATATCAGAATTATTGGGGGTTTCTTTTGTATCTGCAGACTTGCACAGAGAAGACACAAAAGAGTAAAAAGATGGACTAGACATGTAAATATTTTTAATAAAGACTACATTTTTGTGCCTGTGAATGAAGAGTAAGTGTGATCTGTTTACTGGACTCTAAACTGCTGTCTTCTATATGTTTACATTTCAGAAGTTTTCATTTATGTCCAGTTAAATTTCATACTATCTAGGCCAGAACTTGAGCATTTCCAAGAGCTATGCAAAATGTGCAGTGTACTACAATAAGTGCATGGGAATAAAAAATAGATGTTGAGATGTTTTTTCGCCTCAGAAATGTAATCCTGGAGCAAAAGAAAGATCATTGCTACAGACCCCCCCACACACCTGTTTTATAATTTTTATTTATTCATTTTATTTATTTAGCCATTACATCGCAGCCAACCTATGGTGACCTTGTAGGTTTTCAAGACAAGAGATATTCAGAGGTGGTTTGTCATTGCCTGACTCTCCCTGGGTACCCTTCCTTGGTGGTCTCCCATGCAAATATGTGACTGCTTAGCTTTCAAGATCTGATGAGTTCAAGCTAGCCTGGGCTATCTAGGTCAGGGCCTTCTATAAATAAAAGATACCATATATGGAACGTACTGTTGCAGTGTTAGATACTAGCTTGTGTGGGGAAAGATTTAAGCCATGTTGGTCTGAAGCAGAACAAAGCTACTGAGTCCAGTAGCACCTTTTGACCAAAGTTTTATTCAAGGTATGAGCTTTCTTGTGCATGCACACTTCTTCAGATACAATGTCAACATTTGTTTCTGTGTGGGAAACAGAGACTGCCCTATAACAACATGGGATGTAAATATTGCTGAAACAAAAACCCTCTGTATTAGCTAGTCTGGGATAACCTTAATGGTCCTGTTTGGTTTTGAAAAACCCACCAGATTTAAATGCCACTAAATCCATTTACTCAATTGTGAGTGTACTAGACTCAATAGATAACCATTTTATTCTAACAGAAGCAATTACAACAAAAAAGGCACACATGTGGGATGCCCTTTGTCACAATCATTTTCTCTTGCAGTGAAGATTCTGGCTATAAAGATTAGACAGGATGTCAACATTGAAGGAATAAAAGTGGATGGTGTAGAGTTCTAAATGAAAAGCTATGCAGATTATGTGGTTTTGACAGTGTTAAATCCTAAAAATGTAATGGAACAAAGAAGAGTTAGTTTTTGTAAATCGCTTTTCACTGCCCAAAGGAGTCTCAAAGAAGATTCCCTTTCCTTTCTCCACAATAGATACCCTGTGAGGTAGGTGAGGCTGAGAGAGCCCTGATATTACTATTTGGCTAGAACAGCTTTATCAATGCTGTGGTGAGCCCAGGGTCACCCAGCTGGCTGCACGTGGAGAAGCAGGAAATCAAACCCGGTTTGCCCGATTAGAAGTTGCTTCTCTTAATGCTAGCTCTGTTGAAGAAATAAGACTAAATAATAATTTATTTTTTAACATAATGAAAAGAGGAGAATATTATAGTAGAAGAAGAGTTGGTTCTTATATGCCACTTTTCTCTACCAGGCGGAGTCTCAAAATGGCTCGCAATCACCTTCCCTTTCCTCTCCCCACAACAGACATCTTGTGAGGTCGGTGAGGCTGAGAGAGCCCTGATATTACTGCTCAGTCAGAACAGCTTAGAGCCCAAGATCACCCAGGTGGCTGCATATGGGGGAGCAGGTGGCTGCATATGGGGGAGTGGCAATCAAACCCAGCTCACCAGATTAAAAATCAGCGGTCCTAACCACTATACCAAGCTGGCTCTATAAAGAGCACAGAGTGTACAGTTGCCACCAATCTTAAATATTTGGAAATGAATGTGGCTGGAAAAAATTGTACTCTTTTTGAAAATAACTACCTGAAGATTTGAGTCCCATGGCACCTTTAAGACTAAAGTTTTGTCTTTTTTAGATGTCTATGTTTATATCTTATTTTATGACTGTTGTTTACAACCTTTGAAATGTTTTATATATCAAAGTTTTATTGTTTCTATTAAAAGCAGGGCATAAGTGTTGTATGAAAATATATTTTTGATCTTTTTGCAATGTATTTGATTGGTATAATTCAAAAAACTATTAATAAAAACATTGCCTAGTAATCTGATTAGAAAAAAATGACATATTACATTGAAGAGGCAAGTAATAATGGTAGAATTGGTTTATAACTGCATCCCACTGGTTATTAGCAAATTTTGATGGCAATTACACTGGAAAAAGCTTTGTCACTTCCCTTAAAATAGTAGATATTGACTTTCTCTTCTTTTCCTTGGCAGATCTCATTGGTACATTGCTGTCATTTGCTTCCCTTGGCTAAAAGATGTTGTTTATGAGGACTCTCTGAGTCAGTGTTCATTGGCATCGCCCAGTCACCAGTCTCCAGTTCATCCCGAAATGAAAAATGCAACTGTTAGAACAGAAACTGTTTTGGACTTTAAAGATAGCAGCAGTGATAAAGAAGAGACGGATATAAACAGCAACCTACAGCTGAATGGTAATGATTTAATAGAATATGATGAAAAATGCATTGTTTTGAAAAGATACTATATACAAATCACTTAGATAATGTGTGATTCTGCATGAAGCTGTAGGTAGGGCTGCCTGCCAACTTTAGGTTGGGAAATTCCTGAAAATTTACCAGTGAAGCTTGGGAAAGCTAAAGTTTGGGGAGGAGAGGGAGCTCACAGAAGGACCGATGTACTCTTTGCTTTTGCCATTTTTTTTTGCCAGCAGTAGGGGAAAATCAATTTATACGTTTATGGCCATAGTAGAATAATTGAGTATTTATGTATTTATCATCTTTATAGTCTGCCTTTCTCACTGAGAGACAAGGCAGATTCTTCATTGTAAGTTGTTGTGATCAGTCAATACAATGAAACACCTAATAAGCACTGTTGTACTAGAACTAGGATTACAAAAGTCTGACACACAGAATATTAGGAATTATTCAAAATGCAGATATAGTGCAAATAAATGGTATTATATCAGTAGAAGAAAATTATACAGACCAAACAGATGCTTTAATAGAAATTTTAAGGGTGATATCCACAGACACCCATAATCAGGTGAATGAAACTTTCATGGATTAACACATGAGGAGAGGCAGTATTGCAGAAATGAGAGCTCAAGAAGACCATGTAGGGCTTTGTCTGTGATAGTCTGTTCCTTGAATTGAACCTGTGAATTGAACCTGTTCCTTGAATTGAACCTGATGGATAGTCAATGGAATGACTGCAGAACACGGGTAATTTATGCATTCCAACTAGCTCAAGACAATAGCTTCAGAAATCTCTACCTGTTGGAATCAATGATTTCAAGGGCAGACCTATGTAGAGTGTGCTTTAGTTATCAGACCTTGACCCTGGAATCACAGGTGGAGTTGTTAGATTCTGTGCAGCAGCCAGATTCTACTGTGGTTCAGTGCTGACTGTGTGAAATATGTTTTTTTTTACACTTTTTATGTTATGGTTTTCTGTACATCTTTTTCTGCTGTACATTTTATACTGCTGTTTTATGGCCATAATAAACAATTACTGCTACTACTACAAGAGAAGAAGAAGAAGAGCTGGCTCTTATATGCTACTTTTCCCTACCCAAAGGAGGCTCAAAGAGGCTTAGTCGCCTTCCCATTCCTCTCCCCACAACAGACACCCTGTGGGGTGGGTGAGGCGGAGAGGGCCCTGATATTACTGCTTGGTCAGAACAGTTTTATCAGTGCCGTGGTGAGCCCAAGGTCACCCAGCTGGTTGCATGTGGGGGAACGCAGAATCGAACCTGGCATGCCAGATTAGAAGTCCGCACTCCTAACCACTACACCAAACTGCCTCTCAAGAGCGTAGTACAATAGTCTGATGTTACCATGGCATAGATCCAAGTGGCCAGATCAGCCATGTCAAGGGAGGGAACCATGTTCTAGCTAGAAAATGATTAGCTCATAGTTTCCTAGAGTCAATCTTTAATTTTTTCCCAAGTCTCAGCATCCATTTATTTGCTGACTACATTTCATATTGACATACCAGCCATGTCGGATCAATTGTATTAATTCTAGTAATAGTAAAGGTAAAGGTAAAGGTATCCCCTGTGCAAGCACCGAGTCATGTCTGACCCTTGGGGTGACGCCCTCCAGCGTTTTCATGGCAGACTCAATATGGGGTGGTTTGCCAGTGCCTTCCCCAGTCATGACCGTTTACCCCCCAGCAAGCTGGGTACTCATTTTACCGACCTCGGAAGGATGGAAGGCTGAGTCAACCTTGAGCCGGCTGCTGGGATCGAACTCCCAGCCTCATGGGCAAAGCTTTCAGACGGCTGCCTTACCACTCTGCGCCACAAGAGGCTCTTAATTCTAGTAATAGCTTAGGAAAAAATTACTATTTTTAAGTACTTGGGGTTATGCTTAAAGTAGAGGTAACAAAGGTGAAAAGAGGTTCTGTTGTGTGCTTAGTTATTCATTCAGTGTATATCTTGCTCTAGATTATACAAGTTGAAGAAATACAAGAAATTTTACACCTTACACCGCAACTGTCAATACTCATGAGCAAGTTGTGATTTTGGTCTAAGACTTATTTGGCTTTTTATTTCATGAAGAGGATCTTCCCTCACATCTCCATTTTTCCATCTAAAAGGGAAAGTGGGGATAGTGTTATGTCATTATAGTTCAATCCTGTTGGTAAAATATAAGCAAAAGAAATGTAATATTTTATTCATTTTCTACCGTTCACTATTCAAGTACATCCCTTCTTCAGTCACAGTAAAAACAAAAGCAAAATTTTTGTGTCTCTAACCCAGTTTTGTTTGTTGCATTGTTAGATAATAATGGTCAACATGAAAGGCTGACTCCAACATCGGATTCCAGAAGTTCCAAAGTAAGTGTTGTGTATGTCTTTAAACGGTAGAATTGAAAACAAATGAAAATATGATTTGTTTTTTGTTGCAAAAGACCTATACAGGTGGATGTTCTATAGAATATAAATAGGTTTCTCACCATCCATTTTTATGTTAAGTACAGTAACAAATAAATTAGATGTAACACTAAATAAGCTCTGATATGTGGATGACCTCGCCAGCACTCTTCATGTGCAAGGAGTCAGCATAGCTGCTCCTTCTCCTCACAGCGGAGAACCTATTGGCAAATGAACTTCATTGGCAAATGAAGAACTGTTTTCAGATTCTGGGAAAAGGAGAGAAGGCAATGCTTGGGCTCTCAAGCAAAACAAACATCTATGCACAAGGTCCTGCAGAGGAGCTGCTTTCAAGCCAATGAGTTTTCTGTACCTACATAGAGAACAATGAAAAGATGCCCACAGGCTTTTTCATACCATTGACAATTGTATATCACAGGGGCCAAGACCCCATTCATATCCTGCCCTTTTTCAGCCACTGACTTTCATGGTCACGTGCAGTTCTTCAGCTTGGCTCCTAGAAGTCCTCTCATTGTCATAATTACTGCTGGCTAGCTCTGTCCCCCATTCCCACAGATCATTTATTATTGTGGGGAATGAGCTGAGAAGATGGTTGTAAAGAATTTTGGACTGGGCTTGCCAAGGCACAAGAAGCACAAGAGCCTCTCCTTCCCCTCCTGTCAAATGATCTCATGTCACAAGCTATCCTTCGCCCACAAAATAGATCTTCCACATGAATCTTCCCTACCTCATCAAGTCTCTTGCTCCTCCATTACAAGCCAGGCTTATTGTCAGCAGTTGGGTTCAAAAGTGCAAGTTCTAGATGGGCATAGTCACAATTATGGAATTAAGTAAGTTTATTGTGATATTTCGGGCCATTTCGCACGGCTTCAAAATAGCACAATGGATGCTAATTGAAAACGCTACTAATTTGCCTTAACGCACGACGTCGCAGACAATCTGCAACACTCCTGAAACCAATCAGCAAAAAGCGCTTCATTGTAGCGCTTTCAGGGGAATCCAGAAAAGTGGATTCACCCTCCGGATAGCGATACACTCCTGCAACCAATCTGCAACACTAGCGCTAAAGACCTGTGCGTTACCATTGTTGCGGGTTCTTCAAAGTCCCTCCTCCTGAGCCTGTCCTCCAAACTTCCGGCGAAGCGATCGTCATTTTTTTTTCTCCGAGCGAGCGGGGATAAACGCACCAGCGAGCCTCTTTCTGTTTAGAGGCTTCCCTGGCTTCAGTCCTTCACCTTTAGTCACTAAGCACAAACCACATAAAAGCCCGTTTGCTGAAATAAAGTCCCTTTATTTTTTACACATTAATTCAGCCGAAAATCGGGCCCGTGAGAGGGGGGGGGTTATCACTCGAGGCAGCGTGCCAACGATCATACAATCAAACGATAGCTCACATTAGGCAGCTGGATGGGTCTCTCCGTTGCAACGAATCTACCTAGATTCGTTGCTATGGGTCTGTTTTTTTTTTTTAAAAACCTTTCTTAAAGGGAAAGGGGCTGTTTGGGAGCATGCTAACGGCTGCCCATTGGCTGCTTGACGGCCAGGGGCGGGACGAGCTTGGCAATAGCGCTTCCTTTCTAGCGATTTCTGCCGAGACCGGAAGCCTGTGGGAAACGCTAAGAAACGCAACTGATTCCACTACAAAGGCAGGTATGCATAACGACGAATTCCACTATTTTAAATGGCGATTTTTCATTCCGCAAACAATTTGCAACAAAGATCCCCGTGCGAAAAGGCCCTTCATGTTCTTGGTTTGTTGCGTTAAGAGGGCAGAATATGAATTAACAAAAACATTTCATGGTCAGTTTAGCTCTTTTATTATGTAAAAATAAATTTGCTTAGTTGCCTGTTTTCCTTATAGCTGATTACTGCTTGTGAAATTATTTTTCAGATTTCCTCAAGCAGTTCTGAAATAAAGAAGCTCTGTAAAAGGTAGGCCTCTGCATTTGTAACAACACATCGGTATTTGTCTACTCATTTTTAAAGTAGCTGGATCATACTATATTGCCTCCTTAGTCATACTTAACAAGTTATTTATGTTCCCTTGGAAGTTCACAAAACAAAGTCTCATTGATCTTGTCGGCAATAGAAAATGAAGTTCATTTTCTTTTCCGCAGGCCATGTATCCTTATATTGGATTCCCTGAAGGCAACTTCCATACAGAATACAGTTCAACTCTTGAGAGAGTGAGTAACAATATGTTTAATTTGAGTCTTCATTTTAACAGATGTTGTCCATCTTCTTTCATATCCACAGGCTATGTGTGCCATGTATCAACATATGTAGCTCATGATATGCAGTTGTTATCCTGCATTAATTAAGCATGTATGTAAAAATTTACAAGTTGCTTTCATTGTATAAAATCCACTGTAAAGTTCTTTTGATCTGTGTTTCAACCAAATATGCCATGAAGTTATAAGGAACACAAATGAACTTGGAAATACTCTTTAAGAGTGTTTATACAAACTCTTTATACAAATATTCTTTAAGATGTAATAAGTCTGCTGGGTATCCCTATGTTAAAATCCTGGCCATTTGTGAACATTTGATATAAGGTTATGTAAACTTTTCATAAAGTTTAAAATACCGTGTTGCTAGCAGGCCATTGATGACCAATGTATTCAGTCTGGCTCCAAGTTGCTTCCCTTCACAATTATCCCCTCAATACCTTCATTATTTTTTATGCTAAAGATCTTCCCTTATGGATCTCAGCAGCTGATTTCCATTTGCTAGTCAAGACAGAAGCCATGGAAATAAACAGTTGAAGCATATAAGAAAAAACTCTGGCAAGATCCCTCTGTTGCTGATTATGCCAAAAAGTAGAGAATTTGAGTGCTTTGCCAGAATTTCAGTCCATTCTATAAGGGACCAAGCCAGTATTTCTGTCCATTCAGCCCTTTTTCTTTTCAAAAATTCATTTCTTATAGTCAGTACACTCTGGAAAACACAACAAACTAGCTGCCAATTATCAGATGTTTGGATATCATGGGTCATTTCTAGAGAACTTTTGTGTATGGAGCAAGGCCTTCAAGGCTTCCACTTCCAATAATTCTCCTGTCCCAGACATAGCTGTGTCAGGAGTGTGAGGATCTGCTGTCTGAGAAAAATAAGGGCATAATGTGCATACACATTGCTTTTCTATACACAAAGTGATGCTTTGGTTCCTAGCCACAGATGTTTAGCCTTATGGAAGAATGTGAAAGTATATCCAAACAGTACATAGGAGAACAGTTTATACAGGGGAAAATAAATGTCATTAATAAAGTTGTTAATCTTATCCAGGTGTATGTACTATTACAGGTATTTATTATTTACGTCAAAGTGTCCACAAGTAACTGTCTGTTATTATTTCAGATATTTAGAACTAGAATGGGAAGCAAAACGCAAAATACGTCGTGAGTTCAGCAAATCAACCATGGTGGATTTCTGTCCAAGAGTCCCTAAACAAGATAACAGTAGTGATTGTGGAGTGTATTTACTGCAGTATGTGGAAACTTTCTTCCAGGTGCAAAACGTTTAAAGATACTTTGGGATTTATTCTTTAAATTTTTCTAGAAAAAATTCTCAATTCCCTACCCTGCCATAGGATGATCAAATCAGATACATTTCTTTTTGCCTACTTGGGGAAGATATCAATGTGATTATTAGGCATTCCTTTATTTTCAGCTTTTTGATTCCTTTCTTTAATTTAATTTAACAGTGTTTCATATTAGTTTCTCATAGAATTTCACTGCTTTAAACATCATTATATATTTCAAATTCCAAATATTGATTAATTATTAAACTCTAACTAAAGTAGACCCGAGAAAGCAAGCTTGGTGTAGTGGTTAAGAGCAGTAGCTTCTAATCTGGAGAGCCAAGTTTCATTCCTCACTCCTTCATATTCATCCAGCTGCATGACCTTGGGCTTGCCACAGTCTTGTTTGAGCTGTTCTCACAGAGCAGTTCTGTCAGAACTCTCAATCTCACCTACCTCACAGGATGTCTGTTGTGAAGAGAGGAAGGGAAGGCGATTATAAACAGCTTTGAGACTCTTGGGGTAATGAAAAGCGGGATATAAAAACAACTCTTCTAAACATATTAGCCATTATTTGAATAATCTGCTAATGCTCAAAACATTCCTTAATATGCAGCCTGCATGCCATAATAACCCCACCGAGCCTCTCTGTCAGGCTTGCAATGTCTCTTCTTTTCCATAAGCCTCCAAGTGCTACTTCTTGCTTCTATTTGCCCGTGAACCCCACAGCCCTGTAAACAAGCCCTATGAAATTGTGTGCAGGGACAGCAATATTTATGTGCTTGTTTTAAATTAATGCAACATCATTTTTCTTTAATCAACAGAATCCTATTGTTAACTTTGAACTTCCACTGCACTTGGATCGCTGGTTCCCTCGTCAGGTGGTGAAAAATAAGCGAGAAGAAATTAGAGACTTGATCTTTCAACTTCACTTGCAACAGCAGAGCTAGCTAGACTGTTCTTCCAGTCTTGCAAAAGAAGATTTCGCTTCAGAAGCACTTCTGCCATCAGACTTGCAAAGAGAGAGAGAGAGAGAGAGAGAAAATGCAGATTGTATTGTTGCTCATTTTAAAGATATATTTGACTCAAGGGTTATAAAAACTTGATTTGTATTTCAAGCAACCCTTGGGAAATGGATATGTATACATTGCAATTATGTAATTTAAAGGAGGGGTAGTCAACCTGTGGTCCTCCAGATGTTCATGGACTACAATTCCCATGAGCCCCATGGCAGCATTTGCTGGCAGGGGCTCATGGGAATTGTAGTCCATGGACATCTGGAGGACCACAGGTTGACTACCCCTGATTTAAAGTCAATGTTTATTATGTTGCTTGATTGGATTTTGATTTGGCATAAATGGGAATGTTCTGTAAAAATGAGGAAAATGTCAGCACATTTTCCATCTTGCTAAAATAGATCTCTGTAGCTCTTATTGCTGATCCCGCACAAGTGGGGTGCGATCTGAGGTGCCATCTTAAGAGATGTTTTGTGTGTGATATTTTTAGGTCATAAAAGTGCTCCAGTAGAAATCATTCCCTTGCCTAAATCAGTCTTGCGAAAAAGATTCATATTCCTAGTTACTATGGAGTGAGGTATAAATACTTCTTATCTGCTTCTGGATTCTTGACATATACAAGTTTTCTCAGAAGTCAATACAGACAAAAAAGTGCTTTTTTGAACTCAAGGAAATCATGTAGAACTGGCCCTGTAATTTAGAAATGTAACACAAGAGGGGGCACTCAGGTTTTTTCCATATCCATCTTGATCTCACAGGCCAGATTTGGAGTCCTGATTTTTTTTTTCCTGCTGTGCAGTAATTATGTATAGTACAAATACTGTGTATTTTAAAATGTTTTAATAATCTAAGGCCATATGGTCTTTGCTGTATTGGATACAGTAGTAGCTTACACTTGACAAGATACCACCCTATTTCTATCATGACATTTATTTTGAAGGAAAGGAAAATTAATTCTTAGGTATTTAATAATTTAGCTAACTTTTATGGAAAGGGAAGCCTCTGAAGACAACATCATATTCAGAAGCATATTGGGTTAGATCACAGATTTTTCTTTGCCTTTCTCTAAGTTGCCTCCAAAAACTCTGAGAAGCGAATGCTGTTATTTGGGGGAGCTTATGGATCAAACACAAGCTGTGGTGGGATAGCATATGGAGTGTGAATTGGGAGGAATTGACACACCTCTACTTCCTTTCTTTCACTGCTGCAGGAAGCACATGGCACAGCAAGGCTTCTGTTGGTGCAAGAAAGAGCAGCAATTTTCACTGATTCCCCTTCCTCACTGCAGCCTTCTCACAGATTTTTAGTCCACTGGGCAATTTTGGTCTCAGGCTTTGGCTTGGGGGAGGCTGGGGGACTGTTGAAGGAGGGGGAAGGTGGGCAGAGATCTGCAGCTCCTGCTCTTCATTCATAGGATCCAACCCAGTCTGAATACTTGTGATTTGTATTCAAGTATTAGTACCTATAGGTAAAGTTGTTTGTGGGAGAAGTTCCACTGAAGCATAGCTCTGTGGTGTGAAGTAAATTTGCAGCTGAAAGCCAGATTGCTCTTGTACTTGATAAGCTAGACGCACTGAATAAATAAATAGATATTTTTTCAGAGAATATTTATTTTTCCCATGCATGTTTTTTCTTGTGATTGCTAATAGGTCATATTAGATCTCTTGGGAGAAAGAATTTTTCTTTTATTTGTTACAATAACGTAGTCAAGTTGCTGCATTTTAAAAGTCCCCCCTCCTTCTCCCTTATGATAAAACTATGCTGTAATTTTACATGGCATTACTGTCATGAAGAGCCAATAGGACCTAAATGAAAACTGGTACCAGCCAAGAACTATTTGGTGCTTCCACTGGATGGTTTGTGCGACCAATCATAGGTATCAATAAGTCAGTGTGTCTTTCCTCTTATGTGCCAGTTTTTTACAAGGGGATACCTAATAGAATAATGCATGCACTGATGATATAACATTGCTCAAGTCTTAAATGTCAAACATCAGTGAGCCTGAAATGTCATTTTTTTTTACAGTCTGTGATTGCATTAATGCAGATGCGTGTTTTTCAGATTTGATTCCATTCAGATGTTTTCCTAAGCAGCAGCTTTATCTCAGTAGGAAAAATATTCATGAAGAGGCACTGTGTTCAGGACCAAACTAGTTGAGACTGCAGATGTGCTATCCAATACGTTTTTTTAAAAGAGATACTTGTATGTTTGTCCCACAAGGCAAAAGCAGCTTTGGAGAGGCAGGATTTAGTAGAACATCAGATCTCCCCATTTAAGTTTTAAACTTTAAAAATAAAAAAAAAGGAAAATCTCACCATGGATTTGCCATTATCTCTCCTTTGCACTTAAATTTAATGCGAAACAAAATGTGTCCGGTATTCTGGGAATAGTAAATAAGAGTTTAGCAATCATTCTCCTCAATGTTTCCAATCCAAGTTGCAGTGCTGCATCTTGGTGCTTGACATACATTTCTGACCCTAAGCCCTCTTCCTTCTTTGTTCTTGTTCCAGTTCAATGCATTCAATTCTTTGCCCTGTTGTGTAGGTTAAGAATTTTCCATGTAACCTTCAAAGATTTTGTGTATGTTTTGGCCTTTAGATACAGTTGATTCTCCTTTGTGGTTCTTAAAATACTTATTCTGTAAAGTTGCTTATCAGCTGCCAAATATTACTGTCTTATGGCACAGCAGTGTGAATACGCCACCAGAGGAGGGCAACTACTGGAGTCCTAACAGAGAGGTAATGAAATCTGATGATTGAGAATCTAGTAATCTGTCCATAAAAAAGCCGCTTCTTTTATTATTGAAAAAAAATTAGTAACATTGACTTACAATGTCACCCGCAAATAATATATCATTCAAATGATTGTCATAAATTTATAATGTTTGTAACTTTTTCAACATAAAATTCTTTGGCCTATTTTTGTTAAGTTCATTCATGTCTTTTTTAAATTAAAAAGTGAACAATTTATTAGGAGTGGGACTCTTATTTACTGCATTTATATTTAGTCTGTCCATATGGTTTGGGGCAGCAAACAGAGTGCCTTCTCCCCACGTCTATTCTCATAACCACGCTAGGGTACTGGGGCCAGGATAATGAATGTCATGTTTCAGCTGCCACACAACAGTAGTATTTTGGCAAGGAATGCCACAGGAATACTATGGCTTGTAAGAAACTTTTCATTTAAAAATTATTGGGAAAATATGGCTTGAGAGCATCATGTTCTTGATATTAAAATATCATGGGCATGCTCAGTCCGCTGCATAAATGGGTCTTTGCATGAAAGATTCCCTGAAGTTCGGGAGCCTTGTCCTCTCTCCACAGACTGCCATGTTCGTGCAGTGCTGTTCACAGTGAGAAGTCACTGCACATATTCCATGTCCCTATGTTACTCATGCTCCAGAACATGGATATTCTGCCATTTTGCAGGGAGAATTAAATTTACTTATGTGGAAAAAATATCTTCAAGAAGAAACCCAAATAAATGTTATGATATCTTCCCTCATGATTAAGGTGGCAACCTGCCGATTATGATGATGATTATTATATAAACTACTAGTAATCAAGCCTGCTGTAATCTAAATACAGCGGGCGCTAGACCAGGGAGCCCCTGGCAGTCGCACGGAGCACGGCTGCCGGGGGCTCCCTTTGTCGGCGGCCTGATGCGGGTTCCCTTTGTGGGTGGCCTGACACCTCTCACCGAAGCGCCTCTCACTGTGTCAGGCCGCCATGCTTCCTTGTCAGCAGGGTGGGAATCGGCCGGGCCGGAGGAAGGGACCAATCAGGCCCCTTCCTCATCACGGACAAAGCCCTCCCACCAAGCCCTTAACAAATTATTTAGTTCGTTAACACGGGCGCCGCGGGCGTGTTAAGGATAGAAACCTTTCTGAGATACAGCCTAAGGGTTGGATTCAGCAATTGTTCCGCATAAGGTGTTGGTAGTTACAATTCCTTGCCGCATTCCATCCACTCAGCAGTCCCTACATACTCTTAAGAAAAACTGATTTCCAATCTTATGGAACCTGCAAGGATTAATAGCCATGTTACTCACAGTGTTACTGTGTTACTCACCCCACAGGGTGTCTGTTGTGGGGAGTGGAAAGGGAAGGAGATTGTAAGCCGCTTTGAGACTCCTTTGGTAGAGAAAAGCAGCATATAAGAACCAAATCTTCAGTAATATCAGGGCTCTCTCAGCCTCATCTACCCCACAAGTTGTCTGTTGTGGGGAGAGGAAAGGGAAGGAGATTGTAAGCCGCTTTGAGACTCCTTTGGGTAGAGAAAATCAGCATATAAGAACCAACTCTTCTTTAGGTTATGAAATCAAGCTCTGGGGGGAAATTAATGAGAGGCTCCTCTCAAAGATAAATGGTATACTGGGCTAGTATAATGAAACTCATGCTTGATCAGAAGTACCAGTTTGCAAATCATCTTTTTAAAGGGAAGTCATTCTCAACAATACCATCTCTGATCATTGCTGCCACATCATGTTCTTGCCTTCTAGAATGAATTTGTCTTTCAGGAAGTTGTGGGAATACACTGTCAACATATGATTCATCTTAAGGAACTGGTATACAATTATGAATCACCAAGTTTGGTGCCCACAAGTGCAATGCAGTACTGAGAATTTCATTTTCACACAGCCAATAATTTACTCAATATTTGGTCTAGTAATTCAGTGGACACTGTTAAAGTAACATTCTCTTGGGGTCTAGGACTGCTTATAAGGTGTCACTCTTAATAGTAGATATAGTATCCTACAATGTACAAAAATTGAGATTATTTTGGCTACTATTAGAGATGTTTCTGAAATATTTTTATGGACTCTCACTATATAAACATACCCTCGCCCGGACCGGAGGTTGGGGACAGCTGGGCTACTGTATACATCAAGTTGTTCTGGAAAGGAAGTTGTGTCAGTGCCACTGTACAAAGTGCAAAAGACAAGTATCACCATTACTCTTGTTACACAGGAATGTTCTTTCCTTTCTCAGTGATAAAGGGACACTGAAAAAAGGACACTAGAAGATCAACAAACATAGTATTGGTTCGACACACCTCTAAGATATTCTTGAAGCAAAATCTGATCATGTGTATTCTTTCAAAATTATTACCTGCATCTATCCCAGAAGAGGAGTTCTTAGTGATTACCATGATGCTCACATAAGCTGTTGTTTTGATAGCAGGGTGGCAGTTGTGTTCTTTTTAAAAAAGAAAGTCAATGAAAAAATGTGCTTAATTAAGTGTGAAAGGTACTGTCCTTGCATGGACTGCCAGTTAACGACATGACAAGCTCCGCTAAATCTGGCTTAGCTGGCCAGCTTAAAACTAAACAATTGTCTCCGTGGCCCTTTGGTGAACATCAAGGAGTGCTCCTTCAGCACCTCCTCCGAGTTCTGACATGAAAACAGAATTGTTTCTTTTTTAAAAAGAGGATACTCTTGTAGGCATTTTGGTGCATATATATATTAGCCTAATCCTTTTTATTAAGGACAGTTAAATGGGACGCCAGAATTCCTACAAGGAAATAACATTATTAGATGCTTAACATATCCAAAGCTGCTGCTTTTGCTAAAAGGAGGACTTTTGTTTTTTCTTTGCCTTTTTTGAAAGTACAAACAGCAATATGCATGGCTTTCCTCAGAACATCTGTCTGGGAGTCTGGATATTTGTATTGATTAACGGGGATATGGAAGCGTTTGCAGGTAAGAAAATACACTTCAGTTATCTGTATTTCTTTTGAATAATCCCTTCTATGTTTGACAAAAATGACTTAAGTAGACTGTAAAGAAATATGTAGTCATATTCTGCTTCTTTGTACTGGATTTTATTTCAAGAAGCCTCCTTTCAACTTGTCAGCAGTGAAATTAGTTACGAGCTGCTATCATTGTCTCTAGCGGAGGAGTACAGTATTCCACAAGGGTCATTTATTTATTGCAATTGTACATATGTGCTATAAGGTCATAACCAAGGTTAGCATTCATTACAGATTCAGCCTTTGTGGTTTATAGTGTGATTCACTTTCTTACTGCATTCATTTTTCCCCTTCTCAGTTGTTATACACCATCTGGCTACAGATTTTTTACCAAAGGGGCCAGTACATCTCTTGGTCTCTCTTCAGAAAACTCAGTTGTCTGTCAGTATATATTACCTATCCTTGCCATCATTCAGATTCTGGGCTTTACAGCCACTGGATCTCTACCTCACCATCTAATTTGCAAGCAAATCTGTTATTCTTGCAACTGTAGCAATAAACATATGAATGAAAAATGGCTAAATCTGATCAGCTCTCAAGTTCAGCTGTGACATTAGAAATGGCTTTCAGTCTTTCCTCCTTGAGTTGCACACTATTTGTAACCTGTCTACTCCTTCATGATATCAGATGTTACACTTTGTGCTTATTGGCAGGATACTAGAAGCAGACTGAAAATATTCAAAATAAAGTTATTGCAAGGCCTCTAACATGTCAGAAAAACTGTAAAACACACTTAAAAAAAATCAGAGCATGCACAAATCAATGCAACTACAAAGGCCTGGTAACCACTTTCACAGCCTTTATGAGTGACCCACTTTTGGGCTGAGATCCATTGGTTGGGAAATGCTCCTTTAGAACATGTGGGAGACTCAGTCCTGTGTCTTTATGTAGAAATGACAATTGGGCAATATGTTGAAGCAGAACTTACTTAGGAAGGGTCTTGTCATGCAAGCAGCAAGATGAGATGTCTCAGCAACACAGTAAAGGTTGGATTCATGTTTCCTCCTAGGTCTTAAGAAGGACAGAGCTTCATACTGAGACCTGCAGTCAGTATGCCATTCCCAGCAAATATTTGACACAGTTAATTATGTGTCAAAAAGTTAGCCATTAAATAGTGTTGTGAGATGTTAAGAGAGAAATCATATTTTGTAAGCCACATTAAACAGGTTTTCTTAAGAGGCGAAATAGAAGCTTTTCCAAATAAATCACAAATTTTGTTAAAGTGTTTACCCTAACTTTTTGGCAGTAGAAGAACAAAAAAATTAGAGTGTATAGAGAGTTAAAGATAACTAAGAAAGCTTGGAACAGGATTGTCTGTACTAGCAGCTATGTTGTCTAAACATATGTTTATTTTTTTATATTTATATTTTTATTTATTCTATTTATCCAATTTATATGCTGCCATCCCCTGAGGGCTCAGGGTGGCTTATTGAGACTTATATGCTTGTGAAACACCTTTTGGGAATGAGTAATGTTGTGGAAATATAGATGAGCCCAGCTGCCTGAAGACTTGTTTGTGATGTTTTCTTGCAGAAGACACCTATTCACCTTCAGAGGACACACAGTCTAAGGATGCTACACCAAATCTTGCACCTGATGGCTGGCAAATAACAAGCCCTCCCCAGTTTCTGGACTCTAAGCATCATCTTGATTTTAGGAACTCTGAGAAAAGGAGCGGTGGCTTGGTGCTTAGAAGGAAGAGATCAATTTTATTTCCAACTGGAGTTAAATTATGTCCAGATGAGTCTCTTGACCAGGCCACTGCCAACCATCTGAAATATTTCAAACTCAGAGGTAAGCAAGCATCAACAGCCTGAGATGAATATTCTTGCAAGGCAGTAATTTGATACACAGAGGTCCAAACATTGAATACCTTCAATTAAACCTTCTAATAAAATAAGCCTGTTTCTAAAGGAAAATCGGCTGCATTTTATCTGTATTTCTGTAGAATTTTTTGTTTGTTCAAGGGAAATTTTTGACATGTTCTCTGAGGCTGCTCTGAATCCTTCCACAGAAGGCACGAGGGGGGAGAATTCAGTCGAGACAGAGACAGTAGGTCATTTCCCCAAGTACACAAGGAAGTAGTAGCACAAGTGGTGGCTGTGGTTGTAGCTTGAGACTTGGCTTGAGGATCTCCCACAAAACAGCCATGACACAAGTCTTCTTTTTCATCTCCTGATTTGTTATCAGATTCTTTTCCTCAAAATGATGTGACACTAACATGGGTAATTTGAGCAGAACCTTTGGCATATTGGGAAAAGAGTAGATTGTCTGTCAGTATAGGTGGGCCTCATAAGGAATGTGAATATTGGTTCACTTGACCAAGTTGTCACAGCAAAAAACCCTGAAAATTCAGTACACCTAGCATATGTTGAACCATAGATCTTAGCCTCCTGGGAGACAGATAATTTTTGTTGGGGGGGGGGAATTGCTATATTGATAAAACATCAATTTGCTCATTTCTGTTATAAAATGTGACTGATGAAGTCATGTGTTAATTAAAAGAATAGTCTTCTCCTGTGTCTTACCTTCCTACAGATAGATAATACTGCTAATGTGAAGAGACACAGAATATTCTTCTCTAAACATAGCAGTAGTGTGATTAGATTTCACAGCTGCTCTTGAGACTTCTCATCTACCAAATACCTGTGCAAAGCTCTTTATCTCTAAAACAACTGGTATATTTGTGACATTATAATGATGTGGGATATTAAGGTTATCCCTAGTGATATAAAATATTGAATCTGTGTATGTGGGGATAATATATGTGTATTTTTGTGGGAAACTTTAAATTACAGACAGAAGCTTTTATTCTCTAGTTAGGGTCACAGCCTATAGAATATGTGGGTGGAAGTTTAAGATTAACATCTTTGCTACTGCTAAAGATTTAAATAATGTGTAGGTGGACTAGGTCAAGGTGTAACCTCAGGTAGCATTTTTATTACCAGACTGGCTATAGTGAAGAAATCACTGGCCACAGCCTCAAGAGTTACATGGCAAATCTTAAACATATACTTTGTCTCTAAAGTCAATCTCTCTCCTCCACTCTGCTGCACAATATGTCATTCCTATAATTGAGGGCAGCTAGGAATAGCCTCCAAATCGAAGATAGCAAGAGATGAAGGGAAAACATTTTAGTGGACATATTAAAGGCATAGAAATATTTCAGTGGATCCATATTGGTATTCTGTCTGTGTCAAATCTTTTTGATTTGTAGCAAAAAAACCCAGAAATGCATCATTTATAATATAAAAATAAACCTGTTCAGAGATATCATTGCCTGAATTTCAAAGTATAATACATATGATCAGTTTCTCTAAACTTATTATTAAGACCAATTCCACACAAGGAATCTGTCCCTGGACAGCCTCTGGTCGCTGATTGCTGGTTGCTGGTGGGTTTTAGAGCTTCCTCCACATGATGTCATCGGCATTCTGAGGCTGTCCAGGGGCTGGCTCAAGTTTTGGGCAATTTTGTCTCAAGATAAGGGAAATCACCAAAAGTGGATTTCCTACTTACTATCTCGCTTCACATCAGGGAGCAATCCTGGGAGCATTTTGTCCACCCTTGCACCCGCCCTCCCCTCTCCATTTTCTGCTCTGAGAATTTTTTTTTTAATGGCACGGTCCATGTTCCTACTTTGCATAAGTTAAAATAAAATTTTCCCTAAAGTGTCCATGTTTTGGGGGGGGGGGATCAGGCAGGCAAAACGCAGTCCTGTTTGTGTTCTCTGGTCGAAGTGAATTAACAGGGAAGTGATTTTATTTGATTTGATTTTTCTGGTGGAAATGAATGAACAAGGAAAGGGGGGGCATGTGATGAAGCAGCTCTCTCCTGATCAGCTAGGCGTCCATGCTCTTTGTTTTTAAGTCTACTGTTTACACACAATCACTCTTTG
This sequence comes from Paroedura picta, assembly GCF_049243985.1. Classification (NCBI taxonomy): domain Eukaryota; kingdom Metazoa; phylum Chordata; class Lepidosauria; order Squamata; family Gekkonidae; genus Paroedura; species Paroedura picta. Next base: position 34,152,236 of record NC_135374.1, on the reverse strand, counting down.
GGGTCCAGTTACCATGTCCAACCTCTCACAACTCTACCCAGATATAAATAGAGTCTGAAACACCACGAATCCCAAAGGGGGGAATGCTTTATCGTTGTGGCGTTTCTCCTTAGCAATGTGGGAGTGTTGATTTTTTAAATTAAAAATGCATTTATTTTGTGGTGTTAATGCATAGCAACATGGAAATGCACTTTAAAATAATTTTGGCGCTTGGGGGGTACAGAGTTTCTCAAGTTTGAGACCCTGAGAAAAACGCTGCATTTTGATTGGTGGCTTGATGTGATTGACAAGCTGAGGAGTGGTGGGAGAAGTCCAACTTGTTTTCCCTTACCACCTCATTGGGAGGCAAAAAGCTGTGATGAAGCAGAGGGAAAATGCAGGAGGGGTCTCCCGTGAGGAGGCTTACAACCACACATTTGCAAGCAGCAGGCAGCGCAAGTTTTGTGCTTCTGTGCAGAAACAGTCTAGAAATTCCATTCTTTTCCACTTTCTGTCAGAATTTCCATTCTTAATAAGTTCAGTGCTTTTAATAATCATTTCATTTGAGAAAGGAAGAGACTCTAAACAGCTGAACACTTAACATGGATGCTTTAGGTTGTTCCTGCATTGAGCAGGGAGTTGGACTAGATGGCCTGTATGACCCCTTCCAACTCTATGATTCTAAACCTAAGTCCCAAATAACTTTGTTTTGACAGACGTATTCAGTATTAAGTCTGTTTTCAAACTGATAATTCATTAGGTTTGCCAGCTCAGGGTGGGCAAATATCTGGAGATTTGGGGGTGGTGCCTGAAGAGGATGGGGTTTGTGGAGGAGAGGAAGGGACTTCAGCAGGGCAAAAGACCATAGAGTCTACCCTCCAAAATAGCCATTTTCTCCTGGGCAGCTGATCTCTGTTGTCTGGAAATCTATGGTAGCAACTGGAAATCTCCAGACCCTTTCTGGAGGTCAAAAACTGCTGGCAACCAGACTACCAGATGTAAATCAAGACTATGTATTTTATTTTCATCCAGTTATGTCAAATCTTGGATTGGTTATTAAATTAGATTCTCCCTTTGTGTTTAATAATTTTTGATTAAGTCATTCCGTGTTGAATGTTTCATATAAAGTAAGGATCATTACATTTTTTTGTCAAAATAACATTTTACACTTTCAGTTACATTGAGATTTATTATATGTATGTGTGCTTATTGATGTATAGTCATATCACTGAGGGAATTTGCATGAAAATGTGTTTCATAACTGATCCATAACCTATCTCCTGGATGAAAATTAAATACATTCTCTTGATTTACGTATGGCAGCCTGATGTAAATTCATTTTCTACACTACATGCAAAGTTCTCACTGGTTACTTTCTCCATTCCCACCTGGAGGTCGGCAACCCTATAATTTCCCACAAACTGATTTAGAAAAAAATTAGCGGCATCCAAATATTTCTGAATTCCTGTTACCTATCTTACAGCAACATGCATAGCTAAAACTCAATAAGATTGTTCCTCTTCACAAATCTGCATGTTCTCAGTGTCCACATTTCCTCTCTGACAATGTACAAGATAATGGAGTCAAACACCATCCATATGAAGTTCTATCATGATAAATGTTTTAAAGACAACCAGGCCCAAAACTTGTGAAAGAATCTAAACTTTCCCCCCAATTTTGTATCAGGAATCTTTCAAACTCTGCCTCTTGCTCAGATAGATTTATAAGAATTTCTTAAAGTTGGTACAATACAGCTAATAAGAGTCCTCCTCTCCCCCCCCCCCAAAAAAAAAAATCTAAGTTGCTTTGGAGTTGATCCTATAGTTGCTTCCCTTATATACAATGGGGATATTTATGCTTGCCTTAGAAAGTTTTATTTTTGAAAATACTGAAACCCTCATATGATCTGTTCAATTACTTTCTGTGAAATTGTATCACCATTTATAACATGATCTTGAAACATTTTATCCTGGTCACATATTACAGTGAACACATGTACATCCTGCATATATGTATGTACATTCCTTTGTGAGAAACAGCCACATTCTGTTTAATTTCACAATGAAACTAGAGATCAGTACCGGGATAGATGTGTGCTTTCAATAACATATTCAGCTACATGCATTTAATGTAACATGAATTACCCAACTCAGGTATAAAAAAAATCCTAGTGCACACTGTACATGAACTGTATGTGCGCTCACTGTAAGTTGTAAACAAAGATATTATGTTTTTCCCAGTCAGTAAAATCTCCCTTGCCTCATCTTTCTTAAATGCACTATTTCTAGTAATCATAGATAAGAGTTTTTGAACCAAATTTCCTGTAATATTTATCCTATAACAGCATCTGCCTAAGAATTAATTTATTATTTAAGTAAGCTCTTTTATACTCCTGACTATTCAAAAAAGAGCCCATAATGAAGTTGGATGAAATTTCTGTTCTTTCTGTAAACCAAGGTTTTGTGGAACCCTGGGGTTTCTTGATGGCCCTGGAAGGGTTTCCTGTTTCCTGAGTGGGTGGGAATTAATGAATGTTTACTATATTTTTAAAATTTGTTAAACATTGATTGGATGATATGACTACATATGGTCAATGAGTAGCCTAGAGGGGGTGGGAAGGGGAGGGGACCTCAGTGTGTATGTACACAGCTATGCTTCCCAACCATATTCTGCACAATCACACCACTTCTGGGATTTCTCGAAGCCTGGAAAATGTTTCCAGTTGAATTTATCTTCTAATACTGTTTTTTGCAGGGTAGAGTATTTAATCTGAACTTCATTTATTTATTATTGTATTTATATGCCACCCTGTCTTAGGAAACTCCTTTTTACACAAATAACCTACTTTATCCCATTCATAAATTTCTATATAATCTACCATAAGAGTAAGAAACAAAAATATAAATTTTGGTACAGCCCTCCAAGATAGATGAAGGTGAGACCATCATTGCAAATCTTTAATTTGGACACACTGAATCAAAATTCAGTTGATACACAAATATCTAACTAGTTTGGAGATACAAGAAACTAGATTTGTTCTTAATATAATGTTTTATAGGAATTGGAATTTAAGTACTTAGTTGCAGTTTTCTCTCTGTTAATTTTATATCCTGAAATGACACTATATTTATCCAATAACTGAAAAATATTACTGCATTGGCTTGTCTAATGACACAATGCCATCATCTGCATACATGGTATTTGAAATCTTAAAGCAATGGCCAGACATTCATAAGTATGAACAAACAACTAAAATGGGTCAATCTCATTTATTTCCATACATTCAGGGCTGATGGATTTGATGAGTCATCAAATCCATACTCATGGAATCCATCCACCCAGAATTTATTTAAATGAATCAGATTGACCCAGGTTCAAACAGAGAATACATACTGAATGGTTTGGTGGCATGAGGTGGCCTCTAAGAACATAACAAGAATAGGTGTGCTTGAGATTAATGCATTATTAATTATTCTTACTACCTAACTAAGAGGCAACAAAAACCAAGTTTGTATCCAGTAGCATACTTAAGACCAACAAAGTTTAATTCTGGGTGTAAGCATTTGTGTGCATGCACACTTTATCATACACTGCTTGGTCCTTCTGAAAATAATTAGTTAGAGCCTCTTGTGGCGCAGAGTGGTAAGGCAGCTGCCTGAAAGCTTTGCCCATGAGGTTGGGAGTTCAATCCCAGCAGCCGGCTCAAGGTTGACTCAGCCTTCCATCCTTCCGAGGTCGGTAAAATGAGTACCCAGCTTGCTGGGGGGTAAACGGTAATGACTGGGGAAGGCACTGGCAAACCACCCCGTATTGAGTCTGCCATGAAAACACTAGAGGGCGTCACCCCAAGGGTCAGACATGACTCGGTGCTTGCACAGGGGATACCTTTACCTTTTAAGGAATCATTATTTGTAGGAATCATTCTTACAGCCAAAAATAATAGCCATAGGCACAAGTCATCCAGTCAGTCTGAGGTTCTTATATGTGGTCCTTATTAGAGGCTACAACTATTTTGGAATAGTTATTTTGTGAAGAGGTTCTAGTAACCCCATTAACTGTTTTATAAACAGAACATTAAATATACTTTATAGGGACAGTAACAGGGCAGGCTTCTGCTGGCAACCTCTGTGAACTTTGTGGGGCTAGGCATGGAGAGATAACGTTGCATAATGCATCAGTATCATTTTTAGTGAATAGGCTCTTAGAGATTCATGGGATTCCTACATCCACAATGGATCATTGCCACAGAGTAATGTCACTTTTAGGTCTTCATGTGACACACCATGCCCTGCCCCAAACCTCACAACATTCACCACTAACACCTCGTAACTGGCACAGATAGATACATCCTAAATGCTGGTGTGTCCTCTGGCTTCATCTGCTTCTATGAAATTGCATAGCATGCAGCCAGCTGGGTGACCTTGGGCTCGCCACAGCACTGATAAAACGGTTCTGACCGGGCAGTGATATCAGGGCTCTCTCAGCCTCACCCACCTCACAGGGTGTCTGTTGTGGGGAGAGGAAAGGGAAGGCGACTGTAAGCCGCTTTGAGCCTCCTTCGGGTAGAGGAAAGCGGTATATAAGAACCAACTCTTCTTCTTCTTCTTCTTCTTCTTCTTCTTCTTCTTCTTCTTCTGTAGCTCAAGCAACCACAGTAGGCCCACAGGGGACTTCTCCTGCCAAGGGCTTGGATCTCAGCCACAAGGGTATTCAAAGCACTAGCTTTTTGCCAGCCGTAGAGAAATTGGGGCAACAATAAGGGAATACACAATTGCACCGTCACTAAAGGTAATCCAGCCTCCCTTCTGGTAGCTCACTGTGGAATGGCAAACAAGAGTCATAGAGGATGCTAGCCATAAACAAAACTCACTTTTTGCCCCAGTCATGAGCTGAGCAGCAGCAAAACAGGAAGCAGAGCCTGGACTAGAACCTTTCACATTTGGGAGCATTTCTTAATCATTCACACTGCTTGGTGCACAACAATGAGATACAATAGAAGAAATTAGGCAAACTCAGCAGCCCTGCCATTGAAACCAGCCACAGTGAATAGGATAAGGAATACTACAAAGACAGGCCTGGTACAGCAAAAAAGGCATAAGGGTATGCTAGGTCTTTAGTTCATATTGCAGATAGGGAGCACCCTGACATAGTTCATTTGGATCTACAATCCTAGCTGAGATTTTGTTCCATCAAACATCATTACAAGGGTTTGTCTGTCCATATTGATTGCTGATTGGCTACCCCCCTATGCCCATCATTTTGGCTAGCGAGCCCCTGTTTCCTGGACTGAGGGGAGCTCATTACCAATTTCATTTCCCAGTCATCCCAAAAACTCTATCCCTGCCCAACATTCCCCTTATGCAAACTGCATGGTGTATATGTGAGTGTGTATCTGTTGAGAGAGAATTGGCAGCCCCATAGTGGAGCAGTGAGATGAATACAGGTTCACAACAGCCCAGGCTGTGGATACAGCAGTTGGCTGATATCAAACTGGGGACTGGGTCCCTCCTATCTTCTCCTTCTATTGGATGGCTGCTGCAAGCCATCTAGATCAGCACAAGGGTAGTTATCTTCTACTAAAGCAGCATAGAACAAGTGGACTACAGGGGACTTGACTTGGTGTTCCGTCACGGTGTGTAGCTCCCCTCCCCCTTCCTAGGAGGGGATTTCCACATAGTGGATTGTCCTTGTTGTTGAGAGTAGAGGATTTCATTGGAACAGGGGGCTGCTCTATGTGTGTCCCTGATCCTGCAAGGCAATATGCCTCATAAATTAGGCCAGCAGTAGAACTGAGCAGACTTGAGTGGCTGGTAGACAACTCAGACTGCAGTTGTGCTTCCAATCCCACCTCTCAAACAGTGAAGGGCTTGACCTGAGCATGGTATTGTGTTGATGTCACATACTCACTGCTAGTATAATGGTTGGAATCAGGATGGCTGGGGCAATACACAGAGTAGGTACAAGGGATTAGGGGGAAACATGTATGGGTTCTGAGCAACATAGCATTACACAAATAGAACAGTATTTGCTCTTTCCCTCGGCTGCTAAGTGTCTTCTATGCTGTTCCTATGACAAAAGTGTGTGCTGTAAGTCTGCATGACATGGGCTAGAGAGTTATAGCCCCATGTCACACACCCTATCATCTGAGCTATGGGTACCCTGACTGGGTAGGGAAAAAGGGACTGCTCTGGCAATATGTCATTGGCTGAAGATTTAGTATCCTAAACTGCGTTGGCATGTGTGGTGTGGAGGTAAATAGTTTTTTTTAGAAAACTGTTTCCTGAACTGTTGTAGGATTAATTTGAACTCTTCCAGTTTTTTCAGTGGCATATTGCTATGTTGGTGCTAGACGTGTATCAGAGGCTGGTGAGGTTTAATCCTGTTCTACTCATGGCATACCCTGATACTGGCCAGGCCTGTGCCACTACAGAGATTGTAACCAGCACCAGCATAATGCTGATAGGGTTTGCCACTGGCAGTTCTGCAGATACACTGGTATCTCTTCAAGATGATCACCATCCTATTAGGCCAGGGTTTTGGATATGGCAGTTAGTCTTTTTTTGTGTGACAGTAGAAGAAAAAGTGAGCTGGAACAAAGCTTCAATTCACTGTTGTTGTTTGTACTTTCCTCCCTCATGTAGAGCAAACTTTAAATTCCTGTTTTTAGAGAAGACAGAGAATATGATGAGAAATAGCGCTGAATAATTGAGAATAGGGTCTAATTTTAATTGGAGCTCCTGGGAAAGGATAACATTTTCTTGTAGGACTGGATACTAGAGAGCTATGCAGTTGAGGATCATTTCATAGACAGATATTAGATATGGACAGATAGAAGGCAAAACAGGTGAAACAGACTAAACCAGGGGTAGTCAAACTGCGGCCCTCCAGATGTCCATGGACTACAATTCCCAGAAGCCCCTGCCAGCGTTCGCTGGCAGGGGCTTCTGGGAATTGTAGTCCACGGACATCTGGAGGGCCGCAGTTTGACTACCCCTGGACTAAACTGTACATTGATGCATTCATTTTGACAAAATCCACAGTTTAGTGAGAACCACTTGCCATTGCTTTATCCCTACACCCCCATTTTGGAACTGTGTATACTGGTAGAGAATTTCATTTTATTGAGTCACATACTAATTTAAGTATATCCCCCCCAATATTCTTCAACTGATTGATGCCGGTATAATTCAGCTGAATCTGCAAACCCTTAAAAAGTCTCCCTGCCGAAGAAATAACTGCACATAAACAGCAGCGGTTCTATGAGAGAGGCTACAAGGATAAATCATTCATTAATTTCCTCACTAGTTTCTTGAATCACCAGCTGTTAAGCTTTGGGCTTTCTGAATTTTAACAGCACATCAAGTAAGAATACTGTTCTGGTATCACCTCCAAAATAGGATGGCTTTCCTGACTCAATATCCTAGTTGTGGCTGTACATGGTTCAACCCTTAAGAAGTACAAATGGGATTATACTTGGATTAAAAGCGAGCACTGCTCATTTACACAAATTACCAAGAAAGCTGCCCAACCCCCAGTAGACATCCCAAACTTGTCATGTGCTGTCCCTCCAGATAACCCAGTAAATCCCTTTCTGCAGAACGAAACGTAATAGGCTAAATAACTCTTACTGCTTGGAAAGACAAAGGGCTCTCAGTAAAACACCTGACAAGTGGACACTGTCTGAAAGTGGCACCTCCTTGGTAGAGAGAAATTTTATTGCCCTTTTGGCAAGCCAGGTCAGGAACTGATGTGGGTTTGAATCCTGTAACTGCTGAAAAAGTAATATGCAAGATTCATTTATTTGCCATTTTTTGTAAACCTCGACCCTGTTAGAGGGTGTGTGTGTGTGTTAATTTTGAATTGAGATGTAACCTCAAAGCCACCAAACCCAGTAGGCTCTATTCCCAGATCTTCCCAAGCTTGTTATGCTCTATACCAGCCTTTCTTAACTTTTTTACCATTGAGAAACCCTTGAAACATTCTTCAGGCTTAGAGAAACCCCAGAAGTGGCGCAATCGTGCAGAATATGGCTGGGAAGCATAGCTGTGTACATGCCCACCCAGGGCCCCTCTCCTTCCCATCTCCTCCAGGACCATTACTTGGCCATGAGGGAGGCAGAAAAACATAATACATGGTCATATAATCTGATATATGTTGAACAAATTTATATATATAATTATTTCCCACCCACTTGGGAAACCCTTCTGGGGCCATCAAAAAACCCCAGGGTTTCACACAACCCTGGTTGAGAACACCTGCTCTACACCTTTGCTCTACTCTCTGGCAACCCCTTTTGAACATCACTAATGCAAATGCTAACATGATTTGAGAAAGTTTCCAGTGAGCCCGTTATATGAAATGAGGGTCACCAAGACTTGTTAAAAATGTCCTGGTGCTTTAATAGAGGCATAATGTTTAGAAATGTGCGACTGTATCTTTTCATAGCATAAAGGTAAATACCAGCCCAGGCTAGCCCAATCTTGTCAGATCTTGGAAGCTAAGCGGGGTTGGATCTGGCTAGTATTTGGATGGGAGATCTCCAAGGAAGGCATGTAATGGCAAGCCACTTCTGAATGTCTCTAGCCTTGAAAACCCCACAGGGTTATCATAAGTGAGCTTTGACAGCACATTACACCACCAAAGAATACCACCTGGTGAATAATATCCCATTAAGTCCTCTGTTAAAGGAGCGGGATTTTTTTTCCTTTCCAGACAGTTGGTCCCAAACCATGTCCCAAACACATGCAATAGGTCTGAACTGTAACAGAGAATGCACTTTAAAAATAATTGCTGCGTGTGAACATCTCCCCTTTTCATTTTAGCAATAATTTAAAGGGAACCCTAAAAATGGGGCAAATGTTGGAATATCCCATTTTTACCATAGAGTTTTTGACCAAATACTAGAGTGTTGCCTGGGCAACACTGATGTCATGAAGTCACTTCCAGTACATCATGAAAGTGAGGTAGTCACATCACTGGCAATATCATCTGAGCATGCCTCCAACTCCTGGTCAGTCCCCCCTTGCCCACTGTTTGCCAGGAGGTACCTGCAACCATACTTCCATGACAGAATGAAGAGTCATACCTGGGTCTTCCGGATCCAAATCTGACACTCCACCATTACACCACCGCTGTTCTCTGATCACCCAGGTCATGAATCCAGGTAAGAAGAACAAAGCTTTAGGGGTTGGGCTTTAAAGTCCCGCTTTCTCCTTTTTTTGTTGAAAATGTCCAACTGAAACCTCTGTCTTGGCTCTGAAAGAAGGTGATTTTATACACTCAAGAATTATTCCCTCTATAATGAGATTCAGTGGCATGCAAAATTGCACGCATTGTGTTGTTTTCATCCTGCAGAAAGGTACCTGCAGAGGAGTAGACAAGCAGTTCATTGCTACTCTGGTTTAAGTGGGCATTTCCAGCCATGTGAAGTAAAGAGATCATCCTTTTATTCTTCAATGTAAATATATGCCACAATACTTTCCATTCTGAACGTGTTCTGTTTTCCCACATGAAAGTATAAGCAATCCACTTCAGTGGATTTTCCTGTCACAGCAGAAGGTGTGCTGACTTCCCAAAGCTTTATCCCTTCTGTCCATAAGAGAGGCCTGCTGGTCCCTAAGTTCATGTTTGGTTAATGCAATAAGAATCCACAGATGGTGGTGAGCTTTTGAGGCTGGACTCAGTGGGGTGGCTGTCACATAACTAACTGGAAGGGCAGATCCTAAAACGCTAAGCTAGTTGGAGGCGACCAAGGTGTTTAGAGGAAGCAACAGCTTGCATTTGGAAACCATTATCCTGCCTACTTCTTTTTTTTCCAATTGGAGCATTAATGAAAAGGAGATGAGAATGGAGACAATATTAAGAAGAGGACTAGGAGCTTGAAGCTAATATTGAAAGCAATAGGGGTTCGTGGCAAAAAAGAGAAAAAGACTTAATTATTCTTATTAGTCTATGCCTCTGAGAGGGCAGAATATTGTCAGTTAGCCCTTTACAATCTCAGTGGGGTATAATGACATAGAGTGCACCCTCTAAGGCAGCCATCCTCCCCCCCCCCCCGGGAACTAGGGGTGCCACTCCTCAGGTGGGACCTGGGGATCCCCTGGTTTTACAGCTCATCTTAAGGCGACGGAGATCAGTTCCCCTGGAGAAAGTGACTGATTTGGAGAGTGGACTCCATAGCACTGTACTCCACTGAAGTCCTTCCATACCCTAAAACCCACCCACTACTGGCTCCACCTCCAAAGTCTCCAGGTATTTCCCAACCCTTCTGGGAACTGATTTTTGTAATGTGAAGATCAGTCATAATTCCAAAAGATTGCCAGGCCCCACTTGGAGAATGGCAGCTAATCCAAGAGTGCAAACAATCCAGAGGTCATTCTGGCTGGACTTCAAAGGAGAAAAGGAGTTGGTTTTTATGTCGTGATTTTCACTCCCCAAAAGAGTCTCAAAGCAGCTTCCCTTCCTCTCCCCACAACAGACACTATGTGAGGTAGGTGGAGCCGAGAGAGCTCTGACAGGATTGCTTGGCTGACCAGCACTATCAAGGCTGTGACAAGCCCAAAGTCACCCAGCTAGCCTCATGTGGAGGAGCGGGGAATCAATCCCTGCTCACCAGATTAGAGGCTGCTGCTCTTAACCATGCACCATGCTGGCTATGAGGGTTTGTTGGTAGCCTCCTCACACAAGTGTTCCTTGTTTCTCACCTTCTAAAGCAGCCATTTTCTTCAGGGATTCTCTGTAATTTGAAGGCCAGTTGTGGGACATCTCAAACCACCACCTGGAGAATGTTAACACTATATGTAAAACCTCTCCCCTAATAATAATTATGACTTTTTCAGTGTGCCAAGAAGCTGTATGGGAAGTCTTCAAAACATTCTGGGAAAGACTCCCAGGGCGTGAAGAACATCAAAATTGGCTGAATGTTTGTGAGGAAGGAACTATGAGTATATTTGAGATAGGAGCCAATTTTAGTCAGTCTGAAGAACATCAAAGCCTCATCATGAAGGTAAGGGAAATATTTAAAGTTTAATTTATTTTATCAAAAACATTTGTATGCTGCCTTTTCCCCCAATTTAGAGTTCCCTGAAAAATCCCCTGAACAATCAAAACAATGTTATAATACAGACATATAATAATATTTAGAACAATTTAATAGAACATACAAACACATCACCATTATTATTATTATTATTATTATTATTATTATTATTATTATTATTATTATTATTATTATAGCCCGCCACTCCCTTGCGGCTCGTGGCGGCTCGTGGCCATGCCAGCAACAGGTTCATTTTGCTTTCTCCTTCCTGGCTCTTCCTGCCTTTTCCTGTTTCCTGGCTGTTGTATTCTGTCAAAAAAGTGTTTTGTTTTTGTTTTTTAATCCTGAGTGAGGCAAAATTAGCAACAATGTCCCCTAAGTGGTTGCCACAGATTTGACACTCACTCCCTTTTGTAGCTGAGTTGCTGCTTCTGGTATGGAGACTCCTTTTCTCCCCTTGTCTTGGGTTCTGGTATGGCGTGACCATCAATCAATAAGGTTTGTTGCTGAATAGGAATTTGAATACAGGTTTCCCCATTTAGATTGTTAACCTCCAGGTAGAACCTTGAAACGTTCCTGTCCCTAGCCCTAACATACACGCAGACATGCAGATAAAATGGCACGCCTGTAAGGGTTATTGAGAAAATGCTATTTTCCCCCCCCACACACACAAGTCTTCACCTAAAGGTAGAAGATAACAATAGAGGGAAATGTTCTTGCGACCTGAAGGACTTCAGTCATAAGAAAAACAAACATGTTATATAGCATCTTGTGGGCTAGTTTTGTTATTCCCAGAGATGGCTTTCAGTTGTAGCTTCTGTCTCCAGGGTCATTCCACTATTTTCTGAAATGGCTGAAGAGTACTGTATTATTATTATTGCTACAAGTCATTGACTTTAAAATTATTGACAGCCTTTCTTTATTTTCAAAATGTTCATTATTGCTTGCAATTTATTGATTGCATACCAAGAGTCCAGGGTGTCAGATAGCACTGTTCTAAATATTTCTATGCTAATTCAAAGTGAGCCAGTTCTCCTTAGTTTAAATTTATTTATTTATATCCCTCTGTTGTTTTGTGGACAACGTGCTAGTTTGATATGCCGCTTTGAGACTCCTGGTAGAGAAAAGCTGCATATAAGAACCAATTCTTCTTGTTGTTCTTTTTGTTCTTCTTGTTCTTTAGACAGAGGATTGGTTTTTATAGATTTTGGGACACTTTCAACTCTGACAATATTTCTATTATTTGTCTAATTTTTATCTTTTCTTGATTAGTACTGTCAAACTTTGCGTGTGCCCTGTAAGCCCAAGAAATAAAATAGAAAAAATAGACCTAACCAACTCATCTGCAACTTAGTTGTTAGCCTTAAACATGGATTTGCAAATTGATAGGGTAGCATGCTCTTGTGCATCATTAATTTATCAAATTCTGTAAGTGTGTAAAAGCCTACTCAGGGTCTCAGTGATACCAGGTAACACTTTGAATTTCCTGCAACAGGCAGCCCACCCATTTACTTGTCCACATTCTCACTTGCAAACACAGAGTCTGCTGTTAGCCACCAGCTTCTTGTCTTCTGTGACACAGCAAAGGGTATAGAGTGATAAGAAGGATGGAAGAGTCTGCCGTTTTTTTTACTGAGAACATCTTGGTGCCATTACAGTGTTCCTTGTGCCAAGTACAGAGCACAGGAATGAATCCAAGGAGAGAGGGCTGCAAATATCTCATAATCATATGGAGATATGAGCCCAGAAACACTGAATTGAATGGAAACAAGCAGGGGACCCAGCTCAGCTGCCTAGTGAGGAAAAAATGACAAGAAAACTCCAATGGATCAGATATGTGCTCAGACTTGTTGCTATCACTTCTTGTGTGTCCAGAAGCAATTTCAGTGCATTGGACAAAACTTTATGCTTACTGCTATATGAGACCTGTTTCAAAGGCCAAAATAGCCCTGGAAAGGGCTCTGCTTTTCCCTCTGCCTTTTACTTATAGAAACCAAGGCTTGAAGGCTATCAGTACTGGTATGGTTGCCCTGTAACCCCCACAACAACTATGGTTATTGTATTATAAGCACATTGCTGATGACCACAGTATGTTTATTTCCTATGGTATTGCTATTAATAGTGAACAGGAATATTTAATCAGTTATATTTGATAGAAGCCAGTATTAACATGTACAGCATTAACATGTACAGGATTAAACTAATACTGATCAGAAAGGGGATTCCCTAATCCTTCCAGGATTTATTGTCAAGGAACACATTTCCCTTTTGACCTTCCCCTTTTACATTTCTCTATCGTAAATAATGCTCATATCAATTATTTTGTAAATATATCCATTTAGTTTTGAGTTTAATACTTTATTGAAAACTATTGTCCAAATAAAGTTATTAGAATGGAATTTACATTGTAAAAAAAAACAACATAGGGCTGCCTAATAGTAATTCTTGTCAAATTCTCTTTCTCTATGCATGAAATGTATCGTTCAGTTTACCTCATGTCCTGGTGTAATTATACTGAGTGTTATCTGACCACCCAGTGGCAGTCAATGAAATGGATTTGGAGCAGGAAAAAGGATATTCTAATGGTATTAAGACATGAGGTAAATTGAACAGCTCAATCTTCTAGGGTTTCACCATCTGCCATTACAATAAGGGGAATGTGGTCTCCCTAACAACTTTAAAATGAGCTTTTCCACTTAAGGTTGCTATGGAGACTGCACCTTTCAGAAGAGCCAAGAGAGTAGAGGTTCCCTCATTGTTTAACACTAATTTCATCGGAAGTAGTTAAACAATAGTGATCTTAACTAATGTTAATACATTCTTCTGTTTTGTAATTCATATTGAGAACTTTCTTTTCATTTATCTTTATTTCACAAAATGTATTGGACTAGCAGGTGGCAACTGTTCCAGTGACAACGCAACTCCAGTTTGGTAAATACATTGGTTGCAGCTATTTATTAACAAAGAACCCCCAACAGAGGGTTGGCCCGATGCCAATAGGGGAGCCTGACCCCATCAGTCGTCCAGCTGCATACTATGAACTGCGGCGCTCCGGCTCCATGCCTCACTCCCAGCCAAGAGGATGGGATGCCTTCTGCTGCGGAATAGTCTGGGATGTGACTGAGAGGGACCCAACGGGTGTCCTCCTCCATTGGTGTCCCCCAGCCACTTGTCTCTGGGCCCCTGGCCTCCCAGTCGGGTAGGCCATGCCCGGTTAATAGCCGGTCTCCTTAGTGAGACCCCCAACCTCAGGGAGTCCCATGAGCAGACGGGCTTCTTTGCCAACAAGCTCCCTACTGGGCATAACCCGCAGCTGTGACAAATTGTAACAAACCAAGCAACGGGGATGTGGGTGTGGGAGGGTAGTTGTCTGGGCTGTGGCCGATGCAGAGAGGGCGAGAGCAGGCATGCCCGGCCTATTTAAGGCCGGGGCACCATGCCCCTCTGCCATCACGCCACAGCGCGGCATGATGACACTGCGTGGGCACCTCACTGGGCACCCTCGCAGCTTCGTGTCCGCACTTTAGTCATGGCCTCTATATCCTGCCTTTCTGCCCTCACAAGGGCCACCCACCTTAACCAGATAAAATCACATTTTAAAACCATAAAAATTAGTCCCATACCTATCACAACTCCACAGATCATTATATCAATTACAACCAGTGCTAAAATACATGCAGGGACTTGGAAACAACAATCTATAGCTACTTTCCCTAAGTAAGCAATATTTTGGAGCTGTACAGAGAGGTTAAAATTGCACTTCTTTTCTTAGTTTATACTTATGTTGGAATGGATCTTCTGCCTACAATTTCTGTAGCTAGAAAACAATGGTGCATAGTGCCATAACAATACCAAGTTGATCCATTTTTACATGCTAAATTAACATTATGGATGAACCCAGTCCTAAACATTGACAAGAAAACTCTTTTATTGAAGGCTTGGACAGGGGGATTTTTACATTGGATCAACTGATTGATTATGATGATGAGTAATTTCTCAGCTGAGTTTTAGATCCTTCTTATCAACTTCTGTTGAAAGGCAACATTTGGAACTGCAACATCTGTTGGTATCTAAATATCGCCCTTTGCCACTAAGTGTCACAGGGCTTTTCCACATGCAATGAATGTAGTGAAATGCGTACCTAATGTAGGCATTATATTCTGGCTGTTCTACATGACATCGCCCACATCCAGCGTCTGGTCAGCTGAAAGCTTGCTACATCCTTAATTTTAGTCCCAGTTGGTGAATAGCATAAAGTGGATTCACCAACTTAAAAAAAGCTAGCTACCAGAGAGCAGCCAGCAGAAGGAAGGTATGGAGGCTCATATGCGCTATAGTCGCCTGCTTTGTCCCACCCTCACACCCATCTCCCTCTCCCTTGTTCCCAGGGATGGGAATTTCTTTTTAAAAATTGTGACATGCCTGGAGCAATGAATAGGTGGACACAAGTGTAGGCGATGCTAGAAATAAAAGAATATTTTTTTCAAAGTTGTAACACAAAGCATGCCTCTCAAAAGTTTTCTCCCCCCCCAATCAGAAATGATATTATTTTTTAAATGTATCAGAGGACTCGTGATCCCATAGCTGGTGGTGTTAAAAAAGCACTATGATATGATTCCATGCATAGGCATTGCAATGTAGAAGTATGAATTTTTTAAAAATTATCAGCCATTGCAGGACCTTTAAACTGCATCAAAATATGGAAGAAGGGGTTTGGTTTCCTGAAATGATTGGCAGGCGGAAGCGAGTTGCGTATAAGGTGCATTGTTGTCTTCCGCCATTTCCAGTAGCAGATGTGGAGGGTGAGACTTTGCCATTCAGCTGACATAATGCTATTTTTACTGATTTGCGGAAATGCCTTCAGAAATGCCTGAGATGCCCTCTGTTCCTAGAAACTCTAATTTAATTAAAGCAGAAATCAAAACCTACAATATTTGTTCATAAATATTTGATGCTGATCAATAAATATGACATGCAGCATCTCAGGAATTAATGCAATAGGAAGTTATATTGCCCTTTTTTGCCAAAGTAATGGATCATGGCCTGGATGTTAAGTTGTGACTTTGTTGTTGTTAGGTGCGAAGTTGTGTCTGACCCATTGCGACCCCATGGACAATGATGCCCCAGGCCTTCGTATCTTCTACCATTCCCTGGAGTCCAGTTGTGACTTATTTAACAACATTATGTTCAACAACAATTATGTTTAGGATATACCAGTCAACATAGTTACTTTCTAGCAAAGTACTGAGTGGTATCTAAGTGCTGGTGTTGTGTTCCTTAAGCATATATTTTGGGTGCTTCCAGTCATTAGGCTGTTCTGGGAAGAAGTTAGTTTATTACTCTTATCCATTTTATATTAGAATGATCATTCATTCTTTTGAGCATTCTTACATACTTTTAAACTATCTCCTATTTCTTGGAAGTTTACCAATGATAAAAGAAAATAAGTATCTGTGCCCTTACTACAGCTAAAATACTTGTATTACAACCCTGGAGAGAGAAATCAGTGGACTAAGGACCATAGAACTTTCTCATTATTAAAATGCATGGCATATAGATGATAATTGTGTATGGACTTCTTTGTAGACAATTGGAAACCTTTTACAGAAACATATTTTTATTTTATTTATTTTTATTTATTATATTTATATACCGCCCTCCCCGGGGCTCAGGGCAGTTTACATAAGAACAAACAACAATACATAAAACAATCTATAAACATGTATAACAATGTAACAGTATAAATAATATAGACAATACAACAATACAAACAGGTCCAGAGCATGTTGGTGGAATTCTGAGGTGGGGGCGGGGGGGAGCAGGGGCCTTTCAGTCACTGTTGATTGCGTCTGGTCTCAACCAAATGCCTGGCGGAAGAGCTCCTTTCTGCAGGCCCTGCGGAACTGTTTAAGCTCCATCAGGGCCCTGATCTCCTCCGGGAGCTCATTCCACCAGGTGGGGGCCAGAACAGAGAATGCTCTGGCCCTGGTTGAGACCAGGAGGACTTCTTTAGGACCAGGGATCCTTAGCTGGTTGGTGGCAGTGGAGCACAAAGCTCTTTTGGGGACATAGGTGGGGAGGCGATCCCTCAGGTACACTGGGCTCTGACCGCGTATGGCCTTGAAGGTAATTACCAGAACCTTTAGTTTGATCTGGAATTGTTATAATTTTGTCTCTATTTTTTTTTTTTACCTTTCAGTCTGCGAACTTCACTTTACAAACTATCAACTATCCGAAATTTGTGATGAACTTTGGTTCATTAACCGGTTTGTGCACATCCCTTTATGTTGGATTTTGCTCAGCAACTGCTAGTGCTGCTGAACAAGTCCAGCTAAATGCATACCTGGGTCCCTTGACTTGGAGTTTTATAGAATTTGGCAAACTATCAACTTTTTGGCAAGAATAGGCGAGTCTTGGCAGTAGTCTTAGCAACTCTGGGCTTTTCCTGCTGAAATTGGCCAGGATCCAAGCCTATGGTTTGGATTTTTCCTGGGACAGTGATGACAGGAAGCAAAGGATTAATACCTCTTCCCAAGAGAAACCTCCATAAGCCACATGGCTTCTGACTGTGATTCAAAAAGCTAGGCACATTGCTCTAACTTTCTGGGGAGCCTGTTCAATGAATAAAAAATAGGGAAATGGGGAAATTCAGCCCCCAAAATGGAAAAAAATGATAATAAGAAACAAGATACCAAACAAATGTTAAACAGAAGAAATTTGGATCATAAAAAATGCAAAAGATGGGAGAAGGTGTAAGACACAGACGCAGAATTCCATAACATAAATATATCAGTATAATATTTGAAATATGGATGGATGTATTTCAAAAGCATTACCCATGAAGCAGAAAGCTGGCCTTGTTTTGTTGGGGTTCTTTTAAAGTACTTTTCAGAAATTTAAGTTAGTTGCTTACTGGAACAAGGGTTCTACATTCTAGTGGTTCCCATTGCTTGTTACTATATAAATATAATCGCTTGTTATAAATAGCACTTGTTATCATATAAATATGGTAAGTTGCTTGTTTTAGAAGGAGCAACAATCATAAATAAACTGATGCTGGATGAGGCAGAAACGATGATATGCTGAGAATAAGATATGTCCAAGGCTGCTTTATTAGTCTTCCCTTTTACAATTGGCTGTGTAACTTCTCTTGGTTGTGTGATGGTATTCATAGCTGTCCTTGCAGGTGGAGTAGGTCTGTTTGCATGTTGATTTAAGGAATGGAATGTGTGATCTGAAAAAAAAAATCAAAACTTTGGCATCCGTGATTGCTTGAATTGTTTCAGACTGTCTGAAGTCATTGAACCTGCTAGGGAAAAATCAAGCACCAAAGTTCCAGCCTCAAAAAAGTGCAACTGGTCTCAACCTGGTGGAACAAGCTTCCAGAGAACATCGGGGCCCTGAGAGAACTGGCACAGTTCCGCAGGGCCTACAAGATGGAACTGTTCCACCAGGTGTACAGTTGAGGCCAGTACATATGGAAGATCCAGAACATCACTTGGCTCTCTGCTGGTTCAGCTTTCCTCCTCCTATATCCCCCCTCTCTTGAGGAGGAGCCTTATCAGATAACGACTCTGCATAAACATTGCGTTATTGGTTTTAATTAGTCTGAATGTATTTCAAAATGTATTTATCTGTTTTATGGTTTTACTAGGGGCAAAGCCTGTTGTATCCAAGAATACAACGGGTGCTAGAGCTAGGCAGTGGGAACAGGAAGGGGAAGAGTTGTCCAGTCTGTAAGAGCATGGGGTTGAATATGTGTGTTGTGTGGGTGGTTGTGGTGGCATGGTGGCAAATGAGGGCATGGGTGTGATGAGTGTCAAGAACCTGTGGTTTGGAATGTTCGTTGATTGTGGGAGAGGACTGACCTTTGGGAATTGTGGCATAGTGGTTACAGATGAGCTTCCCAGAGCTATGTCTTCAGATATGTGAAGGGAAAATCAGACTGGAGACTCTTCTTAGGGGAAGATTACATGGCAACGAATTCCTCCCAGTTCTGCGTCCTTTTCCTTCTTGTGTGAGTTAGGCCACAGACACTGAAATGTCCCCCTGCCCTAATATATATGGGGTAATCACAGTACACAGGTGTCCACCCAGTTTAAACTAGGCTTGATTCATTTGGGGAATTCACCATTTCTCAAAAGGAAAGAAAATAATAGAAAACATATTAATAGTATTCAGCCCAAATATCCAATGGGTTGGATCCAGTGATCTGTTAGTCAAGGATAACTGATTTTTTTCCTTGTAACCCACCCTCACCAGCAGTTATTTCCCCAAGAAAATTGGCTCCTGGGGTTACAGGGCTCACATGGATCATTAATAGACAATGTGGATGGCAGAGGTAATAGATTCATATTTTTTAACCTGAAACATGGCTTATTAAATCATAATATTTTAATATTGTTTGTAAACTCAATCTGTGGGGAGGGGTATCAGTGTTTCTGACTCTGTGAAGAGAGCTTCAGTACATTCTGTGAAAACTACTTGGAGTAGCTAAGCCCAGACAGCAGGGGGGACTACCTAATCTGACAATATCCAGGGTGACAGCACGGCTCCATTTGCTGTCAAACCCAAACACTTCTAGTAAGTGTTATTTTAAGCCTGCTGGTCTTGACCTGGTCAACTGCCTAAGTAATTTAGAGAGAGATGCCAGTCTGGAAAATAGCTTATTTGCTGTTCAGGTTTCTTCTATTCCATTCTGAGAAATGATGACTATGGAGCAGGAAAGAGGATGCTTATGGTAATCTTCTGTTTTGTGTGTGTGAACTATTGATACTTTGATGTCATAATACCCAAACCTCATATATACGGGAAAACGTTTTGTGTCAAAGAGTCCCTTGTAACATCTTTGATTGTCACCTTTCATTTTTTAATTCACAGTGTATTAAAATGAGCTTTTGCGGTTCCACAATGCCTGTAAGACAGAGTTCCATCAGGTTTTTGATTGAGGCCAAGATGTAGAAGATCTATGGGGCTCTCCATATTTAAGGACAGCTTTCTTACCTGAATCTAGGTGATACTCCGGGAGTTTCTCTGAGGCGCTGAGGGGGGAGGTGCAGGGTTGAGGAGATGGGCTTTTTTAGCCACCATTCTTTGAGTATTGATAGTGGTTAGGTTTTTAACATTTCTATTTTATGTGGGGTTTTTATCTTCAATTGTAACCCACTACAAGACGGTTCCCCAATAGCAGCAAGTAATAAATCCAAATAAAGAAAGAAAGAAATGATACATATAGAATAAATTATTGCACTCCTGTTGTTGTTTTTATGCTGTCTCTTATGAGCCTTGTAGTGCCCCTTCTCATGTGTCTCTGTGGTCCTGTTTTAATTGATCTACCTATGACGGTGTCTGTGGATATCATAGGAGTAAACAGTATTTATTTATCATATGGTATGTATAGTGTAGCCAGGAAATCAGAGGATTGTCTGGCAGCCAGGAAGGGACATTCGGAGGTGGTTTTACCATGTCCTGCCTCTGTGTCATGACCCCTGAAACCAACCCTCAATGATTTAATTCCCTTCAACAGAACTACATAGTTTTATAGATGGCATTCCTTGCAGGAACTCTTATCTAAATCCTTGGAGGTCTCCCATGGTGGGCCCTGCTTACCTTGCAAGATCTGACAGGATCGGGCTTGCCTGTTCTAGGCAAGTACTCTTTAACAGTAAACTATGTGGATAGCTCTTAAATATATTCAACTAAGTAAATTATAGCTTTATGGATGACTTTCATATAGGCTTACCAGGTGATCATTAATAGTGGGCAAACTCCGATGCCCACTGATGCTCATGTGGTCAGCAGGCAGGAGCAGGCAAGCAAAACAGGGCAGTAATCTTCATTGCCAGATGATGACATCACTTCTGTGGCAGGACCTGGAAGTGCTGGTTTTGCACCACGGCAATGTTGGTGCTTGTGTGTAGTTCTGCCGTACAATTAATAATAATAATAATAAACAACATCACAAGTGACATCATCACACAGCAATGAAAATCCCCCCATAGTATCTGCTCCCCCACCCATCTCCTGCTGTTTGCCATGCCTGACAACCCTGGTTTCATACTGGGAATTAAATCAGGCAAAAATGATATTTTCTGAGTGGTAAATGCAAGCTAGTATAGTTCATAGAAATTAGAATTTAGAATTGGATTCTGCATGCATGTTTATTTTCCATAACTGCTAAATGCTATCTGCTTCCCTTATTGCTGCTATTCTGCATGTAATGATAGTGGTTGACAATGATGGGATCTGAACATCTATATATACCTCGTACTGAACGTCTATATATACCAAGTACTGCAATGGACCACAGTCCATTTAGCTCAGTTTTATCTATTCTAAAAAGCTCTACTCCTCCAGAGTTCCAGTCAGGAGAATCATTTTTCTTCTGTTTCTCTGAACATACATTGTCCTGGATCTGGGCATTATTCCCCTCTGATCACCTTTAGATCATCCAGGCCACTCCAAGGGATTGTGTTATAAGAATGCAAAAATATAATTTCTGAATGTGCAAAATGCTGGTCCTTACCTGGAATCTGGTTTTCTATTTTCTAGAAACTGTCCTATGCTAAAGAAGTAATGGGTGGGTAAGTATCTATATTGCTCCATATTTTATAATACCTTGTAAAATGCAACACATTTTCAATATTTTCTTTTGATTTTTTCAGTTCCTGCACTGACTGGACCTGTGGGTAAGTCACTGTTCTAAAGCTAGACAGTCCTTTCCCTTTCCAGCTGTGGCAGATGTTCAGTTCAACACTAGCATCTCAAGACTCTGTTTCCTATGCATGGAAAAAGGTATTTGAGGTTTAAGCAGACTGCAGATATCCAGCGGACTCATGGACCTGCACAATTTTTACATGTGTGTTCAATATATTGTTGCCTACTTGAACTTAACATGACAGCAGATGAAATGAAGACAAATTTCTTTTTTAAAAGTATAGATTATTTTCCTTGTTTTGCTTGAATAGAATGTCTCGCCCCCTCTGCTCTTTACAAATTCTCTGCTTTTGGCCAGGGTGTGTGTGGGCAGGGGATGTCCATTCAACGGATCCTTCCTACACATTTGTTCTCATATAAAACTAAACAATTGCTTTTAAAGGAAAATGTTGCAGGCATTAGATTCACTTTAGACGTCTTCCTATGTGAGGTGTACTTCTTCTCTTGTGCATTTTATGGTAACGTTCAACATCCGTCAGATACAACAAGTTGTCACTTTTGTATTAACATTAATGATTTGTGACTTGCTGCTACAATTTGTCCCAGTGAGAAGGGTAATGAAAAAGCATTCCCCCAACAAAATCATGGGTTCAAGTTAAATGTGTCTCTGTGAAGTCTCTTTTTATTAACTACCAAAAAAATCAAATACAACTAAGAGATGATTTCAAGCAGTGTGAACATAAGCATTTATATTCATAAGTAGGTCCACTGAGTTCAGTAGGAAGTTAAACAAAGTCCATACAGGATTGTAATATTAATAACATAGTATTTTGAAACAGAATTTAGTTCCACTCAGGACCTCCCTCTCCTCCTGCTATATGGGTGTGACTTTTTGTACTTGCTCAATAGTAGTTTGGTGTTAAATTTCTACTAGAATTTTTACTGGACTATCTACCTCTACTTTAGAACAGCGGTCGGCAATTTTTTTAAGGTTGCGGCCCATTGCCAAGGGGTGGGGGGAGAGGGTGACCCAGGGCCCCGCGCAAATGCGCATGTGCGGCAGCTTCGCTAAAGCGGCCTATTAGCTCACGGCCCGGCAAGCTTCTCGCTGTGGGTGGGAGAGGGAAGCGCGACCACCGGCCAGTTGTGCAAACGTGCATATGCAGACCCGCCGTACATGCACGTTTGCACATGGCGGTGGCGCAAATGCGAATGTGTGGCAGTTTTATGCTTCCCTCTCCCCCCGCTTTGGCAGCCAATTTGCTTGTGGCCTGGCGAGCTTTTCACTGTGGGGGAGTGGGTGGGGAGAGGGAGCCGTGGTCCGCTGCTGAGGTTCTTGCGGCCTGGCACCGGGCTGTAGACCTCCACTTTAGAGTTCTTGCAAAACAGCAGATGGTTCAGTGTACTAATTCTGGGCATAAATAACTGTAAAATGAGCTTTCCTTTAAGGCATGGAAATATAGTAGTACTGATAGTAGGGGATAAGCCATAGAAGAACATCAGTTATTTTCCTCTACTGTAACAAACACAGTGGATACATTACAAGGTGATAGTTGAAGCTATTTGAAAAGCAGGGAAATGCTTCAGGTTTTAGCAGAAGGGGCAAGGTTTGCAGCCTGTTTGTAGACTGCATATGGTACGTTCAATTATATTTGAACCTTGCAATTTTCTAGCCTAGAAAGATATTTACACCAATTTTGGACTAAGTACCAACTTCTTTCCTGAACTTTCTTTCCTGAACTGAACTCAGGGCAAACATGTGCTTCTGTTAGAGGAAACTCTTCAGAACAGTAATTGTCAGTCATGAAGCTACACTCCATTTCTTGAGGCAGTTTTTCAAAAGCAAAAAAAAAGAAAAAAAGAAAAAATTGATTGATCGAGAGTGAGTAAATATATAAAACTCATCCAATCCAATCCAATGTTTAGTCTGATAATTGTGCAAGGCTTTAATAAGAAAACCCAAGAAAGCATTTCATGGTAAGCACCACAGGGTAAGAATAATAAGCATTCACTTTGGAGGGGAGGAAGCAGAACTTGGAGCAGAAAATGCACATATGCTCCTACTGCAGCTATGTCTGTAAACACCCTAAGCTTAAATCATACGGCAGTATGTTCTAAGAACTTTTAGAATGGCATCTATTTATATAAATGTACCTCATTATTAAAATGGCCACATCTGTGGATAATTAAATCTGGAGATGAGGGGGCATAAACAGACTAGACAATCTTTCTACAAACCTGAGAAAACCGCTAAATTGCAGAAAAATCTGAAATTGACACCCCATATTAGAAACTGTACCTATTGCTTTCAGAAACAAATGCCCCATGTGACCATTGCTAGGCAACTACAACTGTATTGGTAGCATTCAAGCCTTGGATTTTGTTAGTAAACGGCCTTTTCTATGACTGTTTTGGGGCTAGCCCTGGCCTCCCACCTCCTGCTCCTGCTGCTTGCTGCTGTTCAGCTGGGGGAGGTGCAATCAATGGCAACAACATAATGACAGATCTTATGGCTAGGGTTGCCAACTCTGGATTCGCTAATTCTGAGAGATTTTCAGGGTGCGGCAAGGGGAAGGCAGGGCTTGGTATAAGAAGATACCTCAGTAGGCTATAATGTCATAGAAGCCACCAGAGGAGTTTCTCCAGAGTAACTGACCTCTGTAGTCAGGTAATTACTTGCAATTCTGGAAGATCTCCAGGCTCCACCTGGCAATCTTACTCCCATAGTGACCCAGAAGTGACATAATCATGTTGGGTGATGGTCTAATTTTCTTTGACAACTGGGTGAATGCTAGAACATCACACAAGCTGACACAATGACACTTCTGATCATGCCAGAAGTTGATGTCATTGTCCCAGGGTTGTTACTGCCTCTCTCATTTCCTGTTGGTTGGCATGTACAAGAAAACTTGTTTCATGCAATATGCATGACTTACCCAGGGTTGACTGTTTGCTGCTGTTCAACATGAAAGCAATGTATGGGCACCAGATTGGTGAAGTTAGTTGATGTGATGATATGGGGAATGGATGGGGCATGGAAATCATGTGGTGATGCAGTGGCATGTGGATGGTGTGTCTGTGTGGCAGTTCCAGCAGGGTGACCAGTGGAGGCTCCAGTGCCATAGCCTTTGTGCTGCTGCTGTGCCTGACATCTCCCTGTACTGAAGTCAGTGCCCATGGGTTCAAGTCTCCCTGCACTGAAGTCAGTGCCCTGGTCGGTGGAAGAGAGAGACTGGGGCAGACACACACCTGCTCTGCACATCTTCACTAGCCTACCCTGTGCATCAGCCCCAAAATCACAGCCTCTAATCCCTGGTGCCATGTCCCGGGGTGCATTGAAGTCATACAAGGTGACATGCTCGTTACCATTTTTCTCCCCCTTCTGCTTTTTTAGGAAAGCTCACCTTATGCTCTCATTTGTCCCCAATATTTCCAGCTTCTGGTGTGTTGATAGCCAATGCAGAGAAACAGGCTCTGTATGATGCTTATCACCCCACAAGAAGGTGGTGTTCAAATGGAAACTGAAAGTGTGAAGTGCATTACCATGTAACTATGCCCCACCCCCTATTACCAAGCCCTGCCTGCCCTGGGCACCAAACTGGGTAGGTATACCCCTGAAGCTATTTTCCTTATTCAGAGATCAGGTCCCCTGGAAGAAATGGCAGCTTTGGAAGTTATGGCATTATACCCCACTGAGGCCACTGCTCTTCTCCAACCTCAGCCTCCCCAGGTTCCATCCCAAAATCTCCAGAAATTTCCCAACCAAGAGCTGGCAACCCCACAACTGGGCTCGAGTTTTCCTGGTTAGTTGGTGGAGGGAAGGAAGAAATTGGGAATGGGGGAAGATAAGCTGGGTTGGCTGATGGGTGGGAAGGAGTAGCAGGAAAAAGGGGGAGGCTATGGGGGCTTTTAGGAAGGGGAGATAGGAAATAGTGCGGGAGGGGAAAAGAAGATGCTTCTCTGCAAGTACTCACAAACCTCTCTTAATTAATGTTTCCCCTGTTCTTTACCACCCTAACCTTTGTTGTTGTTGTTGTCTTTGACATGGCTGAGATGTTTCATTTTGAATAAAGGGTTCAATGAGCTAAAAATGAAAGAAGTTGTACACCATGGATCGTGCTACAGCTATAGATACTTGGCACTGCACAACTTCTTTCTCTTTAATTTACTATAACATTTGCTCTGACTTAAACTAAGATAAGTCCTTTCAGGGCTGTTTCTGTAGATGCCATATCTGACTTGGCAGCCTTTCTGCATTTTCCCCATACTGATACCATGGGCTCTCAGGATTCTGCCTCATTCCAGTTCCTTCTTCTCTGCCTTACCATTACCATTGCTTGCACTGTGTTCCACTCCCACCTTAGTACACATCAGGGTAATTATGCTGATTCCTCAGTCTCTCTTGTTCTGTTCAAAAGCACTTGTCCTTTGACCCTCATATTAAACTATCCCAACAAAACCTAAATAATGCTTAAGTAACAAAAGAAGAAACATCACCAGGAATACATGTTCCCCCCATTTCTCATATATCAGAAGGACAAGAAATGAAAGCCTTTTCATTAACACTATAGGTTTCTATTTGATGTTGTTTCTTTTGTTTTTCCAAGAGTCTGGAGAAAAGCCCTAAATAAAGCTAACTTGATCACACTGTTGTATTTTTGGCCTTCCTTACTTCCTTTCACAAACTGTTGTCCTCTCCCCCCCCCCCCTTCCTTGGGCCAGACAAAAAGCTAAACAATATCACAGGAGTTTGTTTAGCTTTCCTAGCCTCAGGTACCAAACTTGGGGTTTCCCAAGGCATGGAGAAAGCAAAGATGGAGACACCTATGGCTTGACTTTCAGCTTTCCTCATTCTCTGGGGTGAGGAGTGACTATTACTAGTGAGTCATTGCTCACCCCCTGCTTTGGGCCAGAGTTTTAGCCACACTTTCTTCTTTTGAGGTTGACAAGCTTTGCATTGGGTGTCCCATGATAACTGTCCAGAAGCCTCTGCTGGTCTAAAATGCTGCATCCCATCCACTAACTGGGGTGGGTTACAGAGAGTGCATCACACTATTATTCCCGCATCTGCACTTATTCCATGAGCACCATTCGAAAGCCTGCTTTCAGTGCCATCGAAGGCCAGCTGTGACTTGTTTGATGCACATTTTACTGATAAAATTGCCTAGACACCACAATTTTGGCAGGAAAGTATCAAAATGTCAGTGTAGAGTACATTGTGCTGTTGTCTGGATGGGTTTCAGCTACTTTTGGCTTGAGGCTATGAAAAAAGCTGCATGAAGCAGCTCGAAGCAGAATGTCATATTCTTTCAAAGGTCACGCCCTGCCCATCGTGACATCTAGTGAAAGGGGATTTTCAGTCTGGGTCATGGGAGCAGGAAATGATTTACAGGCGGAGACTGTCCCCACTGTTCGAAAGCGGGCAGGGATGACCCCCCTCCTGAAGAAGCTGTCCCTAGACCAGGGGTAGTCAAACTGTGGCCCTCCAGATATCCATGGAATACAATTCCCATGAGCCCCTGCAAGCGAATGCCCTAGACTTTGATTGAATTAACAATAGGTTGATAGCAATACCTTTTTTTTTTCTTTTTAGGAAAAGGATATTTGAATATGTAGTAGCAGTGTACCTTCAGACTTTTTTTGGGTAAGATTTGTTATCCTGACCCATTTCAATTTGACTTCCATTTTGATTTTGGAGCTGAAAGTGCCTTAGTTGCTCTGATGACTAAACCATTACTAAGGCTATTGAGCACTATTGAGAATGGTCCTACTGCACTTGAGTGGTTCTGGTGTGAATTCACCAGCTAACACTGAAAAGTGTTGCTGGGAGCACCTACTTGGATCCTGGCACTAATGCTTTGGGCTCCTTCAGTGTTGGCCTTTGTCCCTTTTAAGATCAACATGAGATGGCTGGGGCACAGTTCATTGGCAGTACAGCAATTCAAAGATTAAGGTGTCAATTTCACAGAATGAAAATGCAGTCCATCTGAAGGAGCAAACTGGACGTTATTAGATCCATGTTTACTGATGGCGCCAAACTACTTCTGCCTCTTGTCTTAAAAGCCCCTTGATAGAGTCACCATAATTTAGGGGCAACTTGATAGCACTTATGTATGTAAATAACTCTACTTAGTATGGAATTATAACTTAGTTTTGGTGTGCTATGGAAATGCTAAAAATAGTATTACATTTTTGTTTGTTTTTTAAAAATGGAACATATTCTCACATGTTTGTCAATACGTCAAAAAGGTCCCAGTATTGAAATTCAGGTAATATGCAAATATTAATAGACTAAAAGTTTGTTTATCTGTTAACAAACTCAGTGAAAATGAGGTCTGTGATTTAAAATAGTTTACTTTCATAGAAAGTCTTACATAAAGTTGTACTGTTGCAGCTGTGACTAATCCTGTCCCAACACCTGTCCCAACAAAATGAAGTTCCAGGAAAAGCTCATTTAGTTTTCCTGCCTGTTACTTAACTCTAGGATGAAAGCTTGTTCCAATCCAGCTGATATTTTCTTAATGACTTGGTTACTTGGAAATTTTACAAATTGAGGCTTTCAATGGGTATTGATGTTATTTTTGGGATTTTATCTTGCTTAGTATATAAAACAAACAAAAATTCAATGTGTAACAGCATCCAAACCATTTTTTAAATTTTTGTTAACAATTTAGCAATTAAAATTGGCATCTGGTCAGAACTGTGGAGTGCATCTTTAACTACCATTCTGTGGTAAACATATCTCAGCCACAATGATACTGGCCTCCCTGAAGTGTGTGTGGGGGTCTCATTAAGAGATGCTTAGGGCTGATTTAGGATGCTTAGGGTTGATCCTGCATAGAGCAGGGGGTTGGGCTAGATGGCCTGTATGGCCCCTTCCAACTCTATGATTCTATGAGACAGGTATTTGAGCGCAGCTAACCCTGCTGGGAGGCCAGGGGATCGATGCCAAGTGACCCTGGGGGTAGCCAAACAAGGTTCTTGAGGAGGTTCTTGATATGCCACTTTTCCCTACCCGAAGGAGGCTCAAAGTGGCTTACAGTCACCTTCCCATTCCTCTCCCCACAACAGACACCCTGTGGGGTGGGTGAGGCTGAGAGAGCGCTGATATCACAAGGTGGGCATCCCCCCAATAGGGTCACTTCCCCAGGAAGAGAGTTCCAGGGGCAAGGGGTCTGCTCTCCAGGGGCAAGGGGGCTCCCATCTCATGCCAGTCCAACCCTCTTTGGGAGGGCAGTCAGTAAAGCGGTGGCCTTATTTACTGCCATCACAAGTCATGTCTCATTAGCCTGTTGCCACCCTGCTTCGGGTAGGGGGGGAGAGGAGGAGGAGGAGGAGGAGGGAGGCTGAGAGAGCGCTGATATCACTGTTCGATCAGAACAGTTTTATCAGTGCTGTGGCAAGCCCAAGGTCACCCAGCTGGTTGCATGTGGGGGAGCGCAGAATCAAACCTGGCATGCCAGATTAGAACTCCGCACTCCTAACCACTGCACCAAACTGGCTCTTTGGCATTGCAAAATGTTAAGAATAAAGCTAATAGTACACGAAGCATGAATTTGTCCATGTTACAAGGATTTAAAGATACTGGTAAGAGTTTCAGAAAAAGTACAAGAAATGAATTAGATTTTAGCATCTTGTTTCATTCATGGTTCAATGACTTAAAGTTACCAAATTTATTGCTATGAAAATTATTATAGAGCCTCTTGTGGCGCAGGGTGGTAAGGCAGCAGAAATGCTGTCTGAAGCTGTCTCCTCATGAGGCTGAGAGTTCAATCCCAGCAGCCGGCTCAAGGTTGATTCAGCCTTCTGAGGTCAGTAAAATGAGTACCCAGCTTGCTGGGGGGTAAACGGTAATGACTGGGGAAGGCACTGGCAAACTACCCTTTATTGAGTCTGCCATGAAAACGCTAGAGGGCGTCACCCCAAGGTGCTTGCACAGAGGATACCTTTGACTCGGTGCTTGCACAGAGGATACCTTTACCTTTTACTGTCTAGCTGATGAACCATTTGTTCTTTGAATGAACTGGAAAAGTTGAAAGCATTTCATTCATGGAATTTGATGAAAAGTGTAACGTCATCTATTTATCACCTCCAGTTTTGTAGAACAAAACAACATGATGCTCCATTGAGGTTGTTATGTAATTCTGTTTATTGAAAGATCTCATAGGCTTGAACCCATTTAAGCAGATTTATAAAATGAAAACTTAGCCATACCCAAAGAAAATGGGGTTGGGGAAAGTAGTGATGAGTAGGTTAAAAAGTCAGAAGAAAGTTGGGGTAACCCTTGAAAAGACACTTATTTTATCACAGGAAAGGCAGGAAATAATTGATACTGACAGGTATGTTCATGAAGTCATGCTTTAATGTTTTGACACTAATAAATTGATTCTAATTTGATAAAGTATTTTTTACAGAAAGAGTCATATCTTTGAGGCTGTGAAAGATTGCTAATGAAATAAATTAATAAAAGAATGCAATAGAAGCTAAGAAGGTGCATGTTGTGACCCATACATGAAACATATGATAACAAGGAAAGCAGGCCATTTTTATTAATCCCTTTTGTATTATTCATGAGGAAATGTATGAAGATTCAATCCATTAGCATTGTAAGGTTAAGAATTTAGAAGGATGTAACTTGGTTTAGGATTGCATTGTAAATCTGATATGATTGATCAACGAGGTTTTGTTTACTCAGGTTGTAAACATAATTAAAACAAATGTTTAAGTTTCCATAAAAAGTGAAGTGATGGTGTGCATATAGAGCCTCTTGTGGCACAGAGTGGTAAGCAGCAGAAATGCTGTCTGAAGCTGTCTGTCCATGAGGTTGGGAGTTCGATCCCAGCAGCTGGCTCAAGGTTGACTCAGCCTTCCATCCTTCCAAAGTCAGTAAAATGAGTACCCAGCTTGCTGGGGGGGGGGAATGGTATTGACTGGGGAAGGCACTGTCAATGCCACCCTGTATTGAGTCTGCCATGAAAATACTGGAGGGCGTCACACCAAGGGTCAGACATGACTCGGTGCTTGCACAGGGGATACCTTTACCTTTTAAGAGATTGGAGTGCATCAGATATTCCAGCCCACACTGACTTTTCCAAGAAATAATGTTTGTTTCATAAACCTGCTACCTATGATATTGAGAAACTTTAATATGAAGGTGACATCAAAGTAGAAACTAGGACCTACCGATCCTTCTGTCAACTGGAGCCTTCTTCTAATTGTTTCTTTCCCCCCTGCCCATGCTATCACTTACTTCATATTTACATCCTCTCCTCTCCTTCCTCTGTTGGCAGATGGAGGATGACTGGGGGGGGGGCTTTGTTCGTTGCTGATGATTAACAGTTAATTTTAGTATTTTATGCTGTTTTAATTGTTTTATCCTATTGTTGTGAACCATCCTCAGCCTGTTTTCAAAGAACAATAACAACAACAATAATTATAACCCAAAATGTGGAGTTTGCATATCATCCCAATTGGTTCTGAAGAATACTCCCCTCAGTTTTGTATGTGGTGCCTAGTTTACAGAGGGAAAGGCAATGTAGTTATTGAAATTATTTTACTCTAGTTTTACACTCGGTTCTTCTATTTTCCAGTTTTGGATTGTCAACACCTTCGCCAGTTGGTGTTGCTACTACTTTGAGAGGTATGTTCTCTACTCAGAAAGCTGCTGAGAAGACTATTGTGATGTTCCAATGGTTTGTTCATGAGACCTGAGGGCTCCCTTTTGCATGACATCTTTTGGGCTTCCCTATCTTTTATTACTCAAAAGCCTTGTATACTATTGTACTGAATGGGAAAGATCTGCCATGTTAGAATCACATTTATGAACTGTTGAAGACATTTTGTTTTGATGCACTTTGTGGCACAGGTTTAGTTATTTGGTGATGTGAAACAGATTAATACTAGGCTGCCATTCTTGCAGTAACGTAATTGTCTAAGATGCTAGGGTATGCGTAATTCAATTCAAAATGCCACTTGTCTTCTTCCTAAGATGCAGCTGCCAAAGTTCTACCCCCTGATGAAGTTTCAGTTGAGACTCCTTCAGAAATGATTACTGATAAGATTGAATACACTGAAGTAAGTGTTTGGACTCTTTCTTTGCATTTTGGGGGTAAGGGATTGCATTACTGTTCCATTAGTTCTGTGCAAATGACCAAAACACTCTACATTCAGCACATAAATGCATATCAATGGCAGCAGGCTTTGTTCCTGACCTTCATGCATTGATTGGCCTGCCTAGTACATAGATCCCATTTGTGTATGCACATAGACTGTGAACAATGTACAATCTGTACTCAGAGTGCAATGAAGTGGGAGAACTACTAGAGTGATGAACACAACTGTTTATTAACACACAATCATTTGCAGCAGTTGGCAAAAGTGAAACTAGAATTAGTTGCTTATATAGCCTGTTTCCTTGCCAAAACTTCCTGCACGCAAGAAACAAGCCTTTACAAATTAGCCCTATAATTACTAACTAAACACAGAACATAATACTCCCCCCCCCCTTACTAGATAAGATGTAGTCCTGTAAATACCGGGGTCTCAGCCTCTCCCTGGCCGAGTGCTGAACCGCAGGAGCCGCCGGTGAACTTAGCTTGCTAGAAGAGGAAGGAGTGTCTGGAGGAGCTGCAGTGGCCTCTAACACCTCCAGCATTGATGACAAGGGATCAGGCATGGAAGGGGGCAGCTCCACTAGTGGGGCAGTAATGGAGTCCACAAGTAGCGACACCATATGCCACTGCAGTTGATCCACATATCTCCTGAGCTGTTGTCCATCCTCGGTCTGAGTCCCATAAGAGACAGGACCATTTTTTTCCAGTCACAATGTCTGATAGCCAACATGGCCCCAACCCATAGTTATGCAGGTACACAGGGTCCATACCCATTTTGCCAATTTATCAAGCAACCTGGGCTTGGCCACAGTGCCTTCTTGGGGAGAAAGGAGTGATAAAAATTGAGAAGTTCCAGAAACACCTGGGGTTTGAGTTTCGACTTTGGTGCCTTGTGGATTGCCTGGAGCTTTTCCAGGATTGGTGAATGCTTGAGACATTGATTGTAAAATCCAGAAACTCCTAGAACACATGTCTCCTTTTTTACTTTCAGGCCTGCTTTGTCAAACTGCCCCAGGACTTCCTTTTGTTTGGACAGTAGCTGGTGTTCAGATGCCCCCATGACCAGCACATCATCAAATTAAGAAACCACAATCCCTGGGGCAGTACTAACTTCAAATAAGTGTCAGTATAGTCTGCGCTACAGTGGCTGCCACATCAACACAGTGGCTGCCACATTAGCCAGGATACCAATAAATGGCTAATGACTAGGACCAGGAAAGTGTGCACTGGGAAGGCCTTACTGGTTGTACACTTAGAATCAGTGCAAATCTTCATGTCCTTATTGGATTTGATTGGTATAACAATGGGGGCTTCCCCCTTGTGGCATGAGGCATAGGCTCCAATACCTCCTGTGCCAATTCAGCATCTATTTTGTGCTTTAAACTAAATGGCACTCACCAGGGTTTAAGGCAAATTGGAGGCACTCCAGGATCAGGATCCAAGGATACCAACGGGCCCTTGTACTAACCTCACCCCCTGTCAAATACCCTCAGGAACTGCCAGTCCAGAACTCCAGAATGCTCCCCAAGGCTAGCACAGTCTTCTGGCATCTGGGCATTCCAAATCAGATTCCCCCCCCCCTTTCTAAATCCAGCAGAGCTGCCATTATGGGAAATCTTGCCCCCTGAGTAGAGTGATCTATTTTTGTTTGAGAATTGGTAGTATTTCATGGACTTGTTCTAAAGGCAGTTGAAAGTGATCTAATCCTGCCACCTCCGCTGTGGCAAAAATCCTTCTTATCAGACAGCAATAAGATTAGCCAATATTTAGGCTACAATATGTTACAGACTGAAAATGGGAATCAGAACCATTTGTAAGATCCATGTAATATATTAGACTAATAGGAACCTCCTAACTAGATCCCACTAATTTTCCTGTTTGACCAACTGTAACTTAAATGATGGTCTTTGAGAAGTACAGACCATTTTCTATTTTCAATAACCAAGATGGGAGCTACTGTAGATAATGCATTTCAGTTGTTTATTGCAGTGATAAATGCCTTCCACTTTAGAAAAAGTATCTGTAAATTATTGCTGAAAAGAAAATATGCAAATCACAAAATCTAAAATGAATGCTTTGGAATTTAGCTGATATCTCACACATTCTTCATTGTTCTTAATTGCCAAATTATGCTGAAAATTTCAAGAATGTCTTAACTTTAGTTGTTCTCTTGTAGAATCAAAGCCTGATATTTAATGCAAAGACTGGGGAAGAGGGAAAGTTAGAATGGATAACAATAGAAATATAGTACTTTTGAGATATACTGATATAAATTAAGTATGTTGGTTAGAAAATTATTGCCTTACACTAAGAAAAGAGGAGATACACATGGTAAAGATCATATATTTTATTACAAACATATGAAATCTCATAGGTGAACTAAGATAACATTCTAACTCTTCCTTGGTCATTATTATTACCCTCTCCCTACACATCCATTTACACTGGTTCAGTTTTCCCTCCTCAACCACTCACCAACTCTTATTCCCAGCAACCTTC
The DNA here is from genome assembly GCF_049243985.1 of Paroedura picta. Classification (NCBI taxonomy): domain Eukaryota; kingdom Metazoa; phylum Chordata; class Lepidosauria; order Squamata; family Gekkonidae; genus Paroedura; species Paroedura picta. The sequence continues at coordinate 34,117,952 of NC_135374.1, read as the reverse complement.
CCCAACTATTTATCAAATCTGCCTGTTCCCCGATATGTTTTTCACCCCGCTTTTCAACTTTGGTAAACAGATTTTAGAGAGATTTGTACATTAAAATATAAAAATTACACCTCTGGATCAGACCAGGGGTCCATCTTGACCAGCATTCATCCTCACACAGTGGTCAGCCAATTGCTATGGAGGGCCAACAACTGAGCGTAGAGGCCAAGGATTTCCTCAGATGTTGTCTCCACAGTTTCCAAGAAATTTATAATCTGTTTGACTGCATGCTACAAAACAAAGGAATGAGTCTGTATAAGACAGGATATACATTCAGTTCTCTTAAATAACTACTGCCTTTAGCTATGGAGCTACGGAAAAGGACTCATCTCCAAGACAGGCAGAAATTTGAAAAGTGGATTGCATTCAACATTAATTTTGACATTGATTCTGAGTAAGTTTGTGACAAAATTATATTAATACAGCTAAGATTTTTCACTCAGTGTTTCCTTCCTTCCCCTTCAGTTCAATAATGAAATAAAGAAAGAGGAAGAGAGACTGGCGAGATTGGCACATGAACAGGTGGTTGAGTTCAGCATTCTTCTTCCTGAAGAGAAGTACAGCATTGAACTCAGCGATCCATTTTCTGATGAATACCAGCAACTCTCACAGCTATTTATTTCTGAAGTAATTGCCTTACCTGTCCATTTCCCCCTATAATCTGAAATGTTGATACAGGCATGGAGATTTTTATTTTCCTTAATGGAATTTTCTGGAGCTAATGGCTATGCTCCTCAGCATCTACCATTCTTGTTGTTACTGTCCTCTGCAAGCTGTTTTCTACCGAACTCCACTTTATGACAACCACAGAGAATGTTCTTAGTGGCCCTTTGTTGTTTGTGTAAATGTAAAATTTCCTTGTCTCCTGAACATTTTGGACCTTTCTCATAAATTTACATCTGTTTACATTGTGAACTACTTAAAGGAAGAACAAAGGGTTTTGAACCTTGTCCTTGTTATAAAATCCCTCTCTCTGCTCCCCAGGCCTGGCTGATAGAATAAACTCTCACCCTGAGTTGCTGTTTTCCAGCTAAAACTAGGCTTGGACTGCCTAGCCAGTTGGCATTGGGGAGATGTACTCTCTATGTGCATCCCTGACGAAGGTGCTGTTTATTCACTCTTTTCCAAATGACTAAGACAGTTGCTATTGTGAGAACAAAGAAATAAATTATTATAACAATCATAATTATTTCTCTAACTCACCTGGATCATGCCTTGGCAGACACTGTTGACTATATTATACTAGCTGTAGTCTTTTGCCAGATTGTGGCCCAGATGGGGGAAAGATATAGTCCATCCTGCAGCTGAAGAGATCCATTTTAGCTCTTATATGTGGTCAGATTAGGCCAGAGATTTAATTTTTCCATCATATGTGCCAAGGAACAGTGCCATACTATATGTGGAAGAAATATCTGATCAGACAAAGGCCGCTTGGCAGGCTGATGTTCCTTTCATCCTATGCCTAGTTCTCTCTGTGCTTGGACAGACACCCTTCTCAGTTAGACATTTTTGATGGATTTTATTCTTGGGTAACATCAGTTTAAAGTGAAGCTTGTTGTTATGAAGTCGCAAATATCGAGAAGAGCCACAATGGTTTCTTGTGTGGTTTCATGCTTCATGATGAGTAAAAAGATAGGTTGCTTTTCTCAGTCCATGCTTCTCCAGAACCAATGGTATTTTTATTGTTACTTTAAGGACCATTGGGCTATTCCCCTTCCCCAAGGCATGGGTGCTGTCTGGACGGTAGGAAATAGGGTTTTTCGCCACCAAGTTAATTGGATTACTAGGGTTTTAATGGAGGTTTAATACTTTTTATTGGGGGTATGAATATTTTTTTACAACAACAACAACCTTTATTGGCATAAAAAATGGGACAGATCAGAATAAAATCAATTAGTTTGTAAGTTCACACAGCTTAATTGCCATTTGTAAGAATTTAGCCACTTTATCAATTGTATCTGGATCCTGATTGGAGAGAAGGAACTGTACCTTGTACTTATCAGAGTAGCCAATACATTTAACTAAGAGTAAATCTAGAGCTTTAGCCCAAATAGCATCGTATATGGGGCAGTAAGAAAAAAACATGCTGTATGGTTTCTATGAAACCTTGTTTACATGGGCAGTGTCTCTGTATGTAAGGGATCTTCTGAAAGTAAGCCGTGACTTCTTCGGGTATGAATATTTGTAGCCTGCCATGAGGCATTTGCAGGAATTTAAACAAACAAATAAATAAATGGTACTTGTGGCTCTTCTAAGCACCATCCCCCCATTGTAGATATTCTTTTGTGGTTTTTTAAAAAAATATCAGCTCTAATAACAAATTGTTTATATTTTTCTACATTTGGTTTTAACCCTAAACTTTGTGGTTCTCATTGACTCTTTGAAACAGTCACTGGAGAGACTGGAGATGCATGAACTATAGGCTTAATTCCACTAATAGATATAAAGGGTCTGGGAAATCATGTGGATACAGTCAAAGTTATACAGCAAAAAAATTAATGAAAGGTGAAACATTGCATCAGACAGGAAAGTCACCCTTGCCATTTCTGTTACTTTTTTAAATAACCTGACCATTTCCGCATGGAGGGATAAAATGTGAGTGGCCTCCTGCTTGCAAACGTAGGATCTAAACCTTGCATTTGGAGCTCTCCTCACAGGGAGACCCTTCCTGCCTTTTCCCTCTGTCCCGTTTTGGCTTTTTGCATCCCGATGAGGCTGCAAGAGAAAACAAGTCAAACTTCTACCCCCTTTCCTTGGCTTGTCAATCACAGCAAGCCATCAATCACAGCACAGAAAGAAGTAGTTTTCAAGCTATCAGTGACAATATAAGTACAGTCTCATTTCTGTATTACTTCAGCAGTGATACTTTAACAATATTATATTTCTTTAAAGTTGGTTTCTACAAAGATTACTATCAAAGTTAAACTTCAGCGATCAACCTTTTATTTTAAGACATATATCTTGTTTATCCAAATTCTCTTTTATATTTAGTATCTCTCAGAAATGGGTCTACTAATATCAATGGTCCAACAAGGTATCCATCCTCTAGGGTATCTTATAAGTGATCACTTATAAAGAGAATTTGGATGTACAAGATAAGTGTTAAAATAAAAGGTTGATAAAAGGTTGAAGACTAATTTTGATGGTAATCTTTCTAGAAACCAACTTTAAAGAAATACAACATAATATTGATAAAGTATCACTGATGAAGTAATACAAAAATGAGACTCTGTTTATATTGTTTGAATAAAGTTTTTGCCATCGCCAGCTTGAAAACTACTACTTTCTGTCTATGCATCTTCAGCTGACGGGTTGTCTCTGCTTCATCAATCACAGCACAACAGTTCTCTTGTGGACTGAAACTCCCCCCTCCTGAGCCCCAAAATAAAAATTTTTAAAGGCACTTCTGCATTGCTATGTGGTAATGCCACAACATAGATGCATTTTTAATAAAAATCAACACTTCTGCGTTGCTATGGATAAACATCAGAATGATACAGCATCCCCCCCCCCCTCTTTTGGGATTCATATTTTTTTGGACTTTATTTATATCTGGGTGAATTCTTGAGAGGCTGCACTTGAGAAACTGGAGCCCAAAAAATCATTTTGCATAAATGGAAGGCTTTATGACAAGGGGCATGCATGCTCGAATGATTGGGAGAAAGCTGCTTGATCACCTGCCCCCCCACTTCCCCTTTCATTCCCCAGCTCCAAAAAATACAAATGGGACTGTGATTTGCCTGCCTGATCCCAAATAGACCATGGACCATGGACAAGAAGATTTTATTTTACCGTTGACAATGTAGCTTTGCGGTCAATGATGACCATACCATTTTTAAAAAGAATAATCAGAGCAGGAAATGGAGATAGGAGTGCGGGTGTGAGGGCAGGACCACACTACAGAGACTATTGCACCCTTCCAACTCCATATGGTTGCTCACTGATGGGATGCAAGATAAAAGTGGTAATTCCACATTTTGTGATTTTCCTCATCCCAAATCAAATCTGGGCAAAACTTTAGCCAGCCCCTGGAGAGCCTCGGGATGCAGGCAACATCATGTGGAGGGGGCTCTAAAAACCAGCAGCAGCCAGAGGCTGTCCAGGGGCAGATTCTTGTGCGGAAATGGTGCCTGCATTTGTGCCATACATTTATTAGAGAGGCCACCTGAAAAGGACAGGATCAATCATTTTTGTCTCCATTTCTTTCCAAATAGATTCAAAATTCCTATGATGGATTGCCTGGATACAAAAACATCCATGTAACTGAATTCAGGTATGAAATTCTGTCAACACAAGAATTCTTATTTTATTAGTTTACTCAAAATTGCCTGAATAAAACCGCCTATTTATATCACTTTGCAGAATTAAGGTATTGAGGATTACACTGTTTGTTGTAACGTTAATGAGTACAGCTACAATTATCCCTATCAACCTTCCAGTGGGACCTGCAGTTTTTCTGGAATTACAACTAATATTCAGACTACAGAGATCTCTTCCCCTGCAGAAAATATCCCTTGCTAGATGAAATCCTCAAATTCCTACTTCAAGGGTCATTGCTTATGTTGTTTGTTTCCAAAATGGTGGGGAAATGATATATCATTCAATGCACATTCAACAACATATCATCTTGAACACTAAAGTTTATCTAAAACACAGTTTTTGGAACAGAGAAACTGGCTTGTATCTAGAACTAATGAGATGAAATTAATTCAAAAGAATTTTTGCCTAAACAACCAGAAGAAGTCCCTGACAGCAGGTCCTCAGTGGAACAGGCTTCCTTGAGAGGTGGTAGGCTAAATGCTAATTCTGTTAATTTAGGCCAATTGTAAGTGGATGGACAGAAGGGATTCTTTAGGTGCTTGGCTCTCGTGGCCATTTCTTACATTCTGCAGGGGTTGGACTAGATAACCCTGTAGGTATCTTCCAATCCTGACTCTACGATTTTAATATTCTTTTTAATTTATAGCAATATGAGTCAACTGTCACATCCTTTAATAACCCATTGTCACATAATGAGTATTGTGGTTGATTGGGGGTTTGACCTTACATAGCATTCCTTCCACTTCAGAAAACTGGGAACAAGGCCATAACTGTGGTTTCATTTTAAAAAAAAAACCCTGATATGTAAAACATACAAAAGTTGTAAAATAAGAAAAATTATCTGTGGGACAATACTTTATAAATATCTTTATTTGAATAGTATTTTGTTAATTCTGGTAGAGCTAAATATACAACTGGGAAGCATCTTTTCTCATTTCATTTTTCATTTGAACTTTTCTTGTCCTCTCTCACTTAACATTTAGGTCTCCTGAGGATGACAGGTAAAAAAAAATCAGTATTTTTTCTTGTTCTGCTGATAGTTTATTGGTTTGCTACCAAAAGACTCCAAAACAGCTGAGCTAATGTGCAGCAGCAAAGTGTTGTATAAATGTACTCCACCCAAACTTTAATCAGATATTGCTTCTGAATCTTGGGTCTAAAAACAAGGTTTCCCTAGTGCAGGGATTCCCAACCAGGGGTCCATGGATTCCTGGGGGTCTGCATGACTTCTGAACGGGGTACATGGGACCTCTGAAGTGGCATGGTATGTGGTGGGTGGGTCTGGGCTGTGTTCTCAGCTCCTGCCCTTCTTTCCGGCAGTTCTGCTATAGTCATAGTAAAAACAGGGGGCGGGAGCAAAAGGAGGACTAAGTAGTGATGTCATTTCCAGAGGCATGGCAGGGGATGTGGCCAGCTGACATCACTTCTGGGACTCCTGAAAGTCTAAAAAATATTTCAGAAGCTCCTTCACGTTCAAATGGTTGAAAACAGCTATCCTAGTGGTTTAAGGCATTAGCTGTGTGGTCAAAAGTGGTTAAAGCATACAATGACATCACAAGCTATGACAGTAAAGCATCCATGCTAATGGCAGTCATATGGTATGGCAATTCAGCAAATGACTTGTTTTCAAGTCCCCAGAGGTCTTATTGCAGTGAATGGGAATACGTGACCAGTATTATTGGCTTTGAGGACTTGGTTGCAAGATAAAAAGAGGAAGCGCACAACATAGAGGCAAAGGAGAGATGCAGAAACTGCAGGCAGTTTGATAATACCAATAGGCCACTGTCCGCAATTATAGTAGTTTTAAAATGGACCTCTACAATGCATCGAATTCAAGATCAGCAAAAAAGTGTATGGAATTTTTACTTTGGATGATTTTTAATACTTTTGTCACCTTAATCTGCCTTTTCTCCAAGGAGCTCCTATCGCATGAATGTTTCTTCCCTCCCCATTTTATCTGGTTAGCTTGGCTGAGTGACTGGCCCAACATCCCACTGTGAGCATGGGGAAAAAAGAAGATTTGAACCCAGATCTCCCACATCCTAATCCAGCCTCAATTGCTACACTATGCTGCCTGTCAGAAATAGGACAGATGAAGGTTGTTGTATGCTATGGGCCACAACTGAGCAAGGGAGAGTTTGGTTTATTTCATGCATATTCTGACTCTCCACACATTCTTAAGTGTTGTTACATTCCTCACCTAAGTGAAGACTGCCATCACTTTTCCCTAGTAGGAAACATTAATGGGTGTGCAGATACTGGAAAGCCTTGATATATGTAAAAAGGTAAAGGTAACCCCTGTGCAAGCACCAGGTCATGTCTGACCCTTGGGGTGACGCTCTCTAGCATTTTCATGGCAGACTCAATACAGGGTGGTTTGTCAGTGCCTTCCCCAGTCATTACCGTACAGAATGTTAAAACAAATACCTGAGTCTTTCATATGTCATAGTCACTATTTTTCCTGTGTGTGTGTTACTCCCACCACTGACACACACATTTAGCGTGCTGTTTCATGTTGCTAATAGGCACATGTTTCTGTATAATATCAATATCAGCCTTAATTGTTTGTTTAAACAGAGTACTGTTTTAGGAGTAACAAAAGCAGGTGTATTGTATGGGCCTCTGTCTGATAGCGCTCTCTCAAACTTTTCAGTGGCGTGGAAGTTCTATACTCTGTATTTTTTGATGGGGAAGCCATCAGCAATGCCACCTGGGACCTGATTAACCTTCAGTCTAACAAAGTGGAAGACAATGCCTTTATGGAAATTGAGGATAATCCAACTGTTGTTTACACTGTCAGCGACTTTAGACACTATATTGCAGAAATCCTTCATAAGAATGCTTTATTGGATAATGCCTCACTGATCTTGGATCCTGATTCTCTCCAACTCATCAGGGGTGTGTATGACATAAGAAATATTGGATGTACTCAGTTAACTTACCAGTGTTTACTCTTAAAAGAAGTTAAGACACATCACCTTCTTGAATCTCTAGAAATGTATAGATAGCGATGCATGACTAGCTTTCTCTTTAAGATCTAATTCTTAATTAAAATGAGGCAAAAGCCAATCTTTTTTCTCTCTGAACCAGGCTTTCTCTGCTTGCATTTATGAACAGTTGGACTTTGCCTTCAGTCCATTGTATGCAGGGGTCAAGGGAAGTTAAGAGAGCCAGCTTGGTGTAGAGATTAAGAGTGGCAGCTTCTAATCTGGGTTGGTTTGATTCTCCTCTCTGTCACATGCAGCATGCTGGATGATCTTGGACTAACCACAGTCCTGATAATACTGTTCTCACAGAGCAGTAGTGTCAGGGTTCTCTCAATCCTCCTATTTTACAGGATGTCTGTTTTGGGGAGAGGAAGAGAAGGCAATTGTAAGCTGCCTTGGGTAGCCAAAAGTGTGGTCTAAAAACCAACTATTCTTCTAAACACAGAATGCAAGAAGAGATTAATCCAGCAAACCTTAATGACATTAAAGGTGCACTTTTCTGGGGTGTACTGCTGTGACTGCTTCCTCATAATGCCTCCTGTCTTCCTAATGATGGAAGTGCCTCTTATTTTGGTTCTTCCAACCTTGACAAAGGTTCCAGAGTCCTAAAAATGTTGTAGAATCCCATTCCCGGCCTAAGGGTTAAGAGAGTGCTTTGTGCACGTGCGTACATATTATATCAATATTATAGTAATAGGGCAAATTGTGGTGAGGGTTATGGTATGCACTCCTCTTCTATATTTTCCTTCTCCAGATTTTTCTCATTCTTCTAATATATTCTTCTCATATCTAATAATTAGAAAAAGATTTGTTTTTATCCAATTAATTGATTTTTATCATCTCCTCCTTGCCATTTGTCTTCGCAGTAAAGGAAGTAATTTCTACAGCAACTGAAGAACCATCTCCAACAACCACAAAACCCATTGGTGATGTAAGTGTATTTCTGAATTAAAAAAAAAATTCTGAATCATTTTATTCTACTTGTTCTTGACCTTTCATCTGCTTAATGAGTCATCTAAATAATGTAAAGGTCTTTCAAATGCTCTCTCTTAAAATCCAACATATTCAGAAACCTTTCATTTCACTACTTGATCTCGTTCACAGCTATTTCAGAACTTTCGGATATTTCCGTGAGGCAGGCATGATTAGCTGACTGAATATGCCTCTGACTGGTAGAAAGTGATGGAAAATAGTTTGTCTTTGGAGAATAGCTTTTCTGTCCTATTATCCATATGGAGTGTGCAAGAAAATCAAAACTTGCCAACTTAATATTACACTTGTTAATGTGGTGTACCATTCAGAGAATCTTTGAATAATGTTAGGTGCCATAGGAACATGTCTTTGCATTTAAATAAATGATGAAGTGCAATTCTTGGCAGCTATGTAGAAATGTTCCTAACATTTCTACAGAAAAGCAATTGTTCCAGTCTTTACAAATATTTTACCACTTGTATAAGTTTTTTCTGCCATCCATGGTATTAAGGTTTGGCTCACTTTATTACATTCTTTTCATTGTTCACTTTTATTATGTTCCTTTCATTAATTAGTTTATTGGTTTTATGGTCCACTTTACCTCTAGGAAGTACAAGGTGATGGACACATAAGTGGCTTCCAGATGATTGTTTATTCTAGTTTCAAATGGAGAGATGGAGCATGGTGGAAATGGAATATTCTAGATCTTCTAATAAATCTATAAGATTGTAATGATAATTAGCTAATGAACAAAATATACACAGAATGAAGTCATTCTGTATTTAAAGCAGATACAAAGGGACATTTCTGCTTAATCTTTCCGCCACCTTGGTGTAGTGGTTAAGAGCAGCGGCTTCTAATCTGGTGAACCAGCTTTAATTCCCCGCTCCTCTACGTGCAGCCAGCTGGGTGATCTTGGACTTGTCACCGCACTGATAGAGCTGGTCTGACCAAGCAGTAATAGCAGGGCTCTCTCAGCCTCACCCATCTCTGTTGTGGGGAGAGGGAAGGGAAAGTGATTGTAAGCCACTTTGGGACTCCTGGTAGGGAAAAGCCACATATAAAAACCAATTCTGCTTCTTCACTGGATATTTTTCTTCTCCAAATTGCCACAGTTACTGCTTCCCTCATGCCAGCAACAAGTTTTTGAGGGTCCAGGTGTATCTGAAACACATGAGAGGGGAAAGCAGTTTTGGGGTACTTCTTCACTTGTAACAGCCCCTTTTCAAAACTGCTAGTTTGAACAAAACAGGCCAGCAAAGCTTTGTTGCATATATTTTCAATCCATGTATAATTTGTACCAAAATTATAGATTAATGACAGTAGAGATCAGTGAAGAATTTCTGCTCCCAAAGTTGAAGCAACATACTCTGTGATCTTGGTGTTCATTCACCTTCTTTCAACTGCACTCTCCTAGATCTGAAGGCATGTAAAAGGGTATTGGCCACAGAAGAAATTCTGCTGAGTGGTGACAAACCATGGCATGAGATCTGATTGTCTCCTGTAAAATGATATGGAACATTTTTATCCCACTACTTCCCCAAATCCCATATAGAGAGAAATGGAACAAATAACAAGCTAGTCTAGCTATGTCAGTGGTAGGAAGAAGACTGCTTGCTGGGTCTTTGGAGACAAATCAGGGCTATAGCTTTTGAAGCCTGCCTAGGGTAGTATGATGATGACAATGTCTTCCAGATTGGTGCACACTTCAAATGCCAGTTCACATAAAGCCTTACTGTGTACATTGCAAGTATTACATATAGTACAAAATGGGAAGAATCTTGGGTCTTGCATACTCTGATTTGTACAGTTTTTCATTCAGACCCTGCAGCTTGTCAACATCAAGGATTTTTCTTTTAGGAGCATGTGGTAATATCTGAATGGCCATCTGCAGACGAGTCAACTGTAAGCAACATCTTGCCACTTGACTTTACCAAGCCAGGTTTCATCTTTGATATTGAGCAGTTCAGTGACAATGAAATCTGGTTAAGACCTGATGCCTTTCCCAGCCCTGAAAGCAACATCAGTTCAACAGCAAAAGGTACTATCCATTCAAAAGTTGAAACTATCTTTCCATCTGATGATCTGTTTTTGTGGATGAAAAATAGAAACTAAATACAATAATAGAAAAAATAGAAATTTTGACCCTGATTGTGTTAGGCACAAACTCTTCTTTGTGGACTTGGAAACTTTGGCTTTCCGCATCTGGAAAATAAAGTGAAAGGCTTACCTTTTGAAGATGCCATATTTTTGGTGTTTTGCATGACATTGCCAACATCCAGCTTCCCAGCAGCAAACCAGCAGTTACATCCTCCATTTTAAAGCGATAGCTGGGAAACCCCCAAAAGTGGATTCCTCCAACTATCTAGCATGAGCGAGAGGAGAGGACCCAGCAAGCCACATGGCAAGGAAATGTGCGGAGTCGAAGTAGCGCTATCTCCACTTCCAGTGTCCACCCTCGTACCCACCCCCTTCTCCCTTCTTCCGGGGATGTTTTTTTTTTTTAAGCAAACTATCTGGAGCAACAAGTAGGCATTCATTTGTACAAACAAAGGGGGGAAAAATCCCTCCCCTGAAGTTCTCACACAAAGCATGTCTCTCTAAAATCCCCCCCCCCAAATCAGGAACGATATATTTTTTTAAGTAACAAGACTCATGATTCCACAAGGGGTGGAAATAAAATGGGAATGGGATGGGCAAGAGTGGCTTTCTAGAATGGCGTACACGGACCTATTATCTGGGAGAAAAGAAGATGCAGTTCGATTGTATGTCTGTCTCTCCCTGCAACTTGCACTTCGGGAGAGCAGTTCCCCCTGCCCTGAAGCTGTCACCAGAAACCATGTCCCCTCCTGGCTCCCCCCAGCTCACTGACTGCAGCTGGGCAATGCAGGGGAAGACCATTTACTCGGAGGGATCGAGGCTTTTCCTTTCAATGGCCGAGGACAGTGGTAGGGCTGGATCTTCCTTTGTAGTGCAGCACTGGCTTCATCGGCAGTGAAGAGAACTGCCTGTGCCCGAATGCCTTTACAGCAAAGGCAGCAGAGCAGCACCTCCACACCCTCCCTGCTTCCATTCCCAATGACATTCACGGGATTTCCTCCTGGAAGACTAACAGGCCGTGGGAGGCAGGGAGAGAGAGAGGTGGATAGCTGTGCTGTGGATGCTGCAGCTGTTATTGCATCTCTGGAAGGCAGGCTCAGCCATGGGTACCCTACCCTCCCACCCTTAGCTCACGGTATTGCTGGCCCTGCTGGGCTGTCCCTCCAGCAAGTCTGCCCTGTTAAGGCTAGCCTTATGTCTTCTGCCTGTGCAGTGCAGAGCATGGTCTGGTGAAGGGTGCCTGCACCACAGAGGCAGCTCCAATCCCCCCTCAGCTCCACTATTATTCCGGTCCTTGCTGAGCTAGCTAGCCTCAGCGGTCTCTGCCAAGTCTCTTTGCTTTCAAATCCTCTTTCCTGGTCATGATTCAAATACAATGGAAGGAAATGACACTTAGAGACAGCTGTCTATTTCTTAATGTTTCAGTGAAAGATAATTGAATTTTTAAAAATAGCAGGCATTGCAGGCCCTTTAAAACCTTGAAGAAGGGGACTGGTTGCCTGGCTTGATTGACAGGTGGAAGACAGCCATGTGTAAAGCACATTGCTCTCTTCTGCCATTTCAAGCAGGCAATCTGAAGTGTAAGGAACGCGAAAAGGCAGCAGAGGAAAGGCACGATAATATTTAGCTTATGCTATTACATTGGCATAACACAGTTTTTTCTGATGTGCAGAAATGCCCTTTTATTTGAAGGTAGTAAGTTATTTTGACTTAGTCTCCATGAATAGTGGATGAGTTAAAAGACTGTGAGGGAAAGGAATGGGAGAGATTTGTCCTTAGTATCTCTGAGAGCCCTTTTGTTGTTTTACTATTGTTCCTAAATTCTGTACAGAATTAATATGGCCTTGAATGTCATTAAACCCACTTCTCTAATTTATTATGATAGCATAAATGTAATGTAAAAAGGAAAGGGATAAGGTGAAGGCTACTTACGTACCCACAATTACTAGTGAGCAGCCTACCAGAATGTAATTTTAAGCTTTTCATTCAGAGACAACACTGTTGGACACTAATGAAACAATCTATTGGGTTGTTCAGGTAGATGGAATGTTAGACCACCAGGTCAGTTGCCATATTAGTTGTAGAAGAAGGTCTGGAAGGCAAATTCAACTCAGAATGGTGGGATCCGGGGGCAATACTAAGGTATTGGATACTGCAAGTCTAATATCATTAGCTGACCCCTGGTGGAATGGTTCATACGACTAGCGATCATTGGGGATAGACAGTATTAGGGCTTTTGTGGTGAAATCCAGGTGACTAGGGGAATGCTGATGTGTCATATGATGAGATTACTTTTCCTAACTATTCGCTTAGTATTCTGAAAAACCTTACAATGTAAAGAATATTTTTGAATGACATTTTGGGCTATAGTCTTGCAAATATTGGTTATTAAACAGGTATAAGGGACCTCTGACAGTTACTGATCCAGAGATTTCATTAGGCTGTGCTGGACTTCTCATGGGAAGCAGGTTGCTTCCTTCTGAAATCACCTTTGATTGCACATAGCCTAATTATGATTCTATGATTTGGTATCAAATGTTGCTTCTTTCTCCACCTCTGTCTGAAGGTAGAGAAGACCTAGGAATTCTCCAAAATGTGGGTCCCAATGTAGGGAGGGATGTTTTGGAGTAACAATCCTTTTCATTAGTTTGGTTGCACATTTATGTACTTTATCAAGCTTTAAGGTATTATTTTTGATATGGAATGACAAGAACAGTATGCATGCAGTCATCCCATAAATACAGATGCTATGATATGATGACATTTTCTGGGAAAATAATTTAATAGTGTGGGAGTGGGTAGGGGTGAAAATCAAATAAAATGCAGTAAACAGAGTTGGGAAGACATATTTAACTTTGCATTGGTTTCTTTTCTAGTGCTTGAGGATACTAAGAAGCCAGAGGATTTACCTCTGAGTCCTACTACTCACATTGTACCAAAAGAAATCCTTTCTACAAGTGAGTTTCTGATTCCTCTTACTCCAATGCCATCAGCCACAGAACCCGAGGAAGTGATTACAAATTATGTAGAAGAGGGCACTCTACAACCTGACGTATATACAGATACATATGACTCTAGTTCAGGGCAGGAACCACAATCAAGTGCATGGCCTTGGGATAAAGCTACATTGGAGCCAGAGGGATCAGGTATATATGATTATAAGGATGTATGGGTTTCCTATACATCTGAGACCGTACCAATGGAAGTCATTTCCCTGTCACCTTTTGATTCCTCCATAGTTCTTGCAACATCTACTGAGATGTTCAGCATAACACCACTGGAGGATTCCACTGAGGACCAAATCATCTCTAAAACAATAGGAAGCCAAGTCTTCAAAACAACAGAGCAGCCATCAACACACTATCCACTTGAGCCTGTTACAACAAGAGAGCCTGAGATCACCTCTCTGTGGACTGAACTTATGAAACCAGAAGTGATTGCAACAGTGACTCCTGTGGAAATTCCAGTGACTGATGTTTTTACCGTGAAACAGCCTGATTTAGTATCCGAAGAGGCCTTTAGAACAGTTGTTCTGAAATCTACTGTTACTCCTCCTGCTGATAGTGCCACTCATAAAGCCACAGATGAAATTCCAAGTTTTGAAGTTTTAACCATAGTTCCTGGTTCAGTGGAGTTCACTGGTGTGGTCAGCACTTATATTCCTCCTGGTACAGTGAGCTCTGCCATTGATGTCCTCTCTGACATGCCTGCTGCGCAGCCAACAGAATTTCAGACAGCAGTGATCCCAACCAAATTGGAAGAAGACCTGATAACAAAAGAATATGAAGTAACAGATCAAGACTATTTAGGCACAACATATTATCCCCCTGAATTGAAGGAAGAAAGAAGGATGACTGACAGTCACATGGAGCTGTCTACAAGTGCCCGTTCCACAGAGATGGCCAGTGTAGCTTGGGATACCCATGAAGATCACAGTGCTACTGTCCCTGCACGAGCTTTAGTGGTATTCTTTAGCCTTCGAGTTACCAATATGATGTTTTCAGAGGACTTGTTTAATAAAAATTCCCCTGAATATAAAGCCCTGGAACAACGATTCTTAGAACTGGTAAGAAATATTTTTATTATCTAATTTTACTGTTTGCTGTTACTTCTGAGAACATTGTGAAATCCCAGATTTAATGGAACTCTAACTTAATCAGACAGATGACAAGTCTACTATTTATCTACTGGGTTAATTTGGGTTTTGATATGTGATTGTTCACATTCAGAAACTTTGATACTGTGATCTACATTTATCAGGGAAAAGGAAGAACTTTAAGCAGTAATAGAATTACTTATACTTCTTGTATCCAATTAAACCACTTAGTATGGCAGGCATTATTCCTTTGCCACCAATCACCATCATCATCTTGTTATAAAAATAATGGTCATGTTAGCACACTTTGGCTGAAACCTGTGGACAGTGCAAAGTAGGACTTTCCCATTTTCCCCTCCTACTGCAACCCCCTGAGCCCTCTGAAATTTTGTTCTTGGGAATCAGAAGATCCTGGGAACACCACTGTCACATTCAGGGCCCACCCTGATATAGTAACAATAAGAACAACAACAGGTACAGAGACAAGGTCTACAAACCATTCTGGGGTCAGAGATCAAAATGCATTCCTGTTGTTTGCCTCCTTTGCTGACTGATCCTGAGGCCCAGGTGTCACTTCTCACTGGTGCAGATGTTAACTGTTTCCCTATCAACCTGTCAGGCCTGGGCCTGCAAGGACTCCACTACAGGAATTAAGATTTACTGAGTGATCAGGCTAGTCTTAGTCTTCTTTCCTCTTGCTATGTTCTGCTGGTTCAGGGGTGACAAGTAGAGATGGAGACACTGGTCTCTGTGGCATCTCTTTCTTCTTCTGGAAGACTGAGCAGTCTGGCTGTGCCTGCGAAGCCTTCTCACTTCCCAATGCTTCTCCCAGTGGGAATGCTACTGGACCCAGCTTCTCAGGTGGGGATTCCATCAGTGCAGGGCCCAATTTCTCCAAGGGGGAGGAGAACATGGCAGCCAGCCAGCTCTTGACAACTACCCCCTCTTCTATGAATGAAAATGTTATCAATGTGTGCTTGGATACAGACCCAAATGTACTGTTAGTGTGAATTCAGATGAATGTTTCCCCCCTCAAAGTGTATTCATTTTTGCAGACAACATGCATTATCAGTCAAATGGAACTAATTTTTGATTGCTTAACATTATATTAAAATGCAACATTTAAGTACATTTAGAAAAATGGACAGCTGAATTCATACCATGAATTTAAACACATGGCTGATTTAGAATATATACATGTTGAAAAATGTAATCACAGCATGTACATATGATTTCTCTTGTACTGTAGCTGGTTCCTTATCTGCAGTCCAATTTAACGGGCTTCCAGAATCTGGAAATTCTGAACTTCAGAAATGGCAGTATTGTGGTGAACAGTCGAATGAAGTTTGTGAGACCCGTGCCTCGCAATGTCACTAATGCTGTGTATATGATCCTGGAGGACTTTTGCAACACTGCCTACCAGACCATGAACCTGGCAATTGACAAGTACTCTCTTGATGTAGAATCAGGTATTACAAATAAAAGTATCTGATGAAGTCTTCTTTGACAAAGGGAGCATTAACTTTCAAAAGCTTATACCCCAGAAATCTTTTGGGCTCTATAATGTTATTAGACTCAATCCTAGCTATGCCATTTTAGATTTATTCATTTACAATTTATATTCCACTTTTCTTTCCAATGCAGATCCAAAGTAGTTTATAACATTCTGCCCTCCCAATTTTTTTCTCACAAGAACCATATGAGCTAGATAAGGCTGTGAGGGACTGGCCCAAAGTCACCTAATGAGCCTCCATGGCAGCCGAATGGGGAACTAAATAGATTTCAGATCCTAATCTAACACTCTGATTACTACATCATGCTGTAGGTGGGTGCTTAAATAATAATGAGTCTATCTAGCAAGCCATAAAAGTGACTAAAGGTAGAGTTAACTCCAGTAGGTACTCTCCAGTCTGTACTCTCTTTTTGTCTCTGTTTTCAGGAGATCAAGCTGATCCTTGCAAGTTCCAGGCATGCAATGAGTACTCTGAATGCTTGGTGAACCAGTGGAGTGGGGAAGCCGAGTGTGTCTGTTACCCTGGCTATCTAAGCATTGATGGATTGCCTTGTATTAGCATTTGTGATCTCCAGCCTGACTTTTGTCAAAATGATGGGAAATGTGACATAATCCCAGGGCAAGGGGCAATATGTAGGTAAGTGAAGTTTGTCTCAGCTTTTCAAATGCAGATATCGCACATATTGTTTTCCTGGGGTCATCTTTATTGAAGTACAGTAGGTACCTTTGATAAAGAATGGAACAGATCAAGATTTAGGAAACTGCCAAGATCTGGGAAACCAATTGCTCAAAACTTCTATATATCAAAAAAGAAAGAAAGACAGGGAGACAATTTCACCTCTTTTAAAATATTACTAATTTAAAAGTGAATTAAATGTAAAATTAACAAACTTCCATTGAAGAATAACTAAATTTGAAAAGATTATGAAGGAATGCTGTTCATATTTTATGGTATCTTCAAACCTTGACAATGAAAACAAAATTCTATGCATAATGAGCTGAAAATAAATTTTATTGGTTTTAGATTTCGGGAGTGTATCAGCGTTGGACAAGCAATAGAGTCCAGTGACACCTTTAAGATCAACCAAGTTTATTTCTGGGTATAAGCTTTCATGTGAATGCAGACATTTCTGATGAATTTTCATTCACTGGAAATTTATACCCATAATTAAACTTTTTTGGTCTTAAAGGTGCCACTGGACTCAAACTTTGTTTTATTGATTTCAGTGGAACTTCTGAGTAAACATGTATCAGATTGGGCTATGTGAGATAAACACAGGCTGTTCACCGAAACGTTTGAGACATGGGAGTCAGAAGCCAATTCTTTGGTGAACATTCCTCAGAAAAAAGTCATACAGAAAATTAATGAGAAAATGGCACGTAATCTGATTATAAATGGGTTGTGAGAAACTGTAAGGAAATTAAGTCTTGTCAAGGTTGTTGATGGCCTAACTTTGGAGTAGATCTGGTAATACCCTGAGCAGTATTACACTTGACAATGTTGTGTTCTCTAAACTTTAAAGCATATACATATTAAGATGGCGAAATGTAAAGATTTCTCCCTGGATTTTGACCAGAAATATAATAGGGATACACCTCACGTAGACTAAAGTAGATTCTTCCTGGGGTGAACTTCCTGGGGTAAAAGACTCCTTATGTTATAATGCTTTTAAGAATTAACCTATACTGGTTTAATAATAGTAATTGTATGTTTGACTTTTCTTTTTTTCCTTTAAGTGTGGTGGTTAAATGGTGTTACAACTGGAGTTTTCTTTGTTTAACTAATATTGTAATAATTTATTTGTGTAATCGATTATCTTTTTTAAAACCTCTAATTTTTGTTCTAAACTGAAAACTCTTCCTAGGGTTTACTAAATTGTTGTTACATCTTGTATTATAAAATTCTTCTCTTTCTATTCTTTAACAAATTCTATGAATGTACTTATATACCTGTATTGAAATGAACTGATTCTAAAAATTCTCATTAAATTTCTAGTGTCATTAATTGTATTGTATTGTTAATAATAAATATTAAAAAATAAAATTAAAAAAAATCAATCACATGCATTGGTCTCCCTGTTATACTATTTTCCCAATAACCACAGTAGGTCCTCAAGATATGAGCAAGGCCAGCTTCAGAGAGAAACCTACCTCCGTTCATAACGCCATTCACACATCATTTTTAAGTCTCTGTGCTCGCTCCCTGTAGTTCAGTTTTGAATGTGCAATGCCTTTGTGTTTCACTCACCTGCTGTCTTACCTTGGTGAAGATTTAAAGTGAGCTTATAATTTGAGGTTGATAACAGAACGACTTTCCTTTGTTTTTCTTTATCGTTGCCCTTTTGATGGGGGTGGATGACAGATGCCGTGTAGGTGAGAACTGGTGGTACAGAGGAGAGCACTGTGAAGAGTATGTCTCGGAGCCCCTTGTTGTGGGTATTGCAATTGCTTCCGTAGCTGGCTTTCTTCTCGTAGCATCTGCTGTTATTTTCTTCCTGGCCAGGACCCTTCGAGATCAGTACACAAAGAGTGACATGGAGGACACGTTAGGGTAAGGCTTTATTGGGTAGTATTTCATTCTTTAAGCAAGGGTATTGAGAGGAGACGAAGGAACAGGCAGGTAGACAGTGTAGGAGAGGATAATTAAAAAATTGCATATGGCCAGTGAGCAAAAATGACTTTTTAAAATATAATCCCTGGTTGGTTCCTAGTTAGGACTAACTGACAAGAAGAGTCTAAGGGAATCTAGTGGGTAAATAGAAACAAACAAGTAGAAGACCCACAAGGACTTGCAAGGAGGATCTAATTTCCCGTCTGTCATTACATGATATAAACCATGATGTAAACTGCCCTAAGCCCCTGGGGAAGGATGATATAGAAACACAACGATTAAATAAATATATCTTCTTTCCCTTTCTCGAAACCCCCCATAGCATCTCTCCTTTACATGCTTCTTTCTTTTTTTCTACCCACCCACCAGCTAACCTATCTTTCTCTGACCCCTGTCTTCAGCTTTCCTTTCTTCCCTCCTTCTGGCAGCCTCACCTCAGGAAAACTATGGCCCAGTTGCATGATGCAATCTGCCTTGGGCCCATTTGCACTAAGTGGAACCTGTGAAGACTTGTGGAGGACACCTTATTTTGTCCTGCACCTCCTTTCCCTCATCCCAGCAACTCCTATATCCTCACCTTTGCTTACTTCCTGCTCTCCTTCCTACCCAAGCTTTTGTCTGACTTTCATCTTCCTGCCATCTTGTAGATTTACTTCATTCATACCCTGCCTTCTCTCCACAATGGAGACCTAATGCAGCTTACATCATTTTCTTCTCCTCTATTTTATCATCACAACAATCCTGTAAGGTTAGTCTGAAAATGTGTAAGTGGTCCAATGAGTTTCCACGGATGAATAGGGATTCAAAGTCCCAATCTGAAACTCTGCCACTACACTGTACTAGCTTTAGTAGGATGGTTACTGTTGAACCGTAACAAACAACCAGGCCCATGTGAGTCATTTGATTCAGGTAGTATCATATTGCCATGTAGTTGCTGCTAGTTTTCCCTCAAAGTCTAAAACAGCCTTGGCAAGGGCCCTCCCCTCTCCTCTTACTGACAGAAACCAAGCAAACATTAACCTTGTAATGACAGCCAACTGTTGTTGTTGCCGCACAGCAGTCAATGACCGCATCGGTTTGTTAGAGCTGCAAGTACGGCCATACTCTCCTGAATACACCCAATCTTGTCTAATCTCGGAAGTGAAACAGGGTTGGGCCTGGTTAGTACTTGAATGAGAGACCACCTCGGTGCTGTAGCTCGGAAAACAATGGCCCAGTTGTGCAGTGCCATCTGCTGGGCCAGATTCACTTGCATGGTAAGAAATAAGGATGGATACAAACTGGGAAAATGCAGCTTATGGTTCTTGACTGAACTACGAACCAACTGGGAGGCTTGTTTGTGAACCAAACCAGTTCATGGTCTGTGACCTTGCAAACTCCAAGCAGGGACCAAAGAAGTGCCTTGCGCAGTCTCTTTAATGTTTAAGGGGACTGCATGACAGTTTGAACAACTGAGCAGCAGGGAGCACCTTTGTGTTGCTCAACTGTTTTTTGGCTGTCTTCTGCAGTTTTTTTAAGTTTAAAGGAGCTGCACAAGACAGCCCAAAACAGTTGAGCTCCCTACTACTCAGCTATTTCTGTGTCTTTTGGAGGGGACAGAAAGCAAGGGTTTAAAAGGACTCAAGGGTTTAAAAGGTCCCTTTCTGCTCTATGCATGAACCACTGCAAACTGCTTTAAAAGTTCACAAATCATGGACATGGAAAAATTTGTGATGAATTTTGCTTTGTGGTAGTAGATTTTTTGCCTAATTTTCCCCATCTCAGCTATTCATGAACCCGCCTTTTATCTGCCTCCCATCTTCAGCTATATTTGTTATTATTTACCCCATTTATATCCCACCTTTTCCACAAGAATATCCAAAGCAGTTTATATCAGTCTCCTCCTTTTTATCCTCACAACAACCCTTTGAGGTCAGTCAGGTTGAAAGCATGTGAATGGCACAGCACCACCTAGTGAGCTTCCATTGCAAACTGATTGTTTTAACCTGGGTCTCCCAGGCTCAGCTCTGAAGATCTAACTGCTAAACTACACTGGCTAGTGTTGAACAGTAGCAAACACCCAGGCCTCTGTGAGTCCTGCAAGTTGGAAGGTATCAAGTTACCCAGTGGTAGTTGCCAGGACTGGGTCCCAATAAGTCCTCCCTCAAAGAGCAAAACAGCCCTGGAAAGGGCCATTCCCTTCCTTTTTACTGGCAGAAAACAAGCCTAGAATGGTGTGGTTGCTTAGCAATGACCACTGAGGCCTTCCATTTGTTAAAGCTACAGGCATTCCTGTTATCATTTTGGAGGGTTTAAAAAAACATCTCCAATGTATTATTTTTTAGGTTTCAGATTTTTCTGCAACCAAAGGGGCATTTTTCAGGTTTGTAGAAAGATCTGTCTTGGCTGTTCACAGCTTCAGTAACTGGATTTAAGTTTCCCAGGATTTGGCTAACTTTGCTATTAGAATATATGATATCAGCCAATTTGGACTTTGCTGCGTGTGGGAAGCCAGAGGAAGGGAAATGTTAGAGCTGTTGGATGAGGAAGGGATATTTAAAAAATAGGGCAACACTTTCTGTACATCAGGTGTGATGGGATTTGCTAGCTCCTTCAGAAGTTAAAAAGCTAACTCAGACCATCATTGGCTTTGTCATCAGGGCAGAAGGCCACAGGTGCCTTAAGCAGCTTTACTGAAGAGACCATATGGGCTCTAGCAAGATAACTGAGGACTGCACTAGCCCTCCAGTTAGAAGCATTGCTCCACCCACCATAACACTCTTCATGATTTATTATACATTCCTGTTTGTGAAGGCTGGGTGATTAGCATCTCCAAGGAATCCTAAACTGAAGACTTGTAGTGTGGAGCAAGATTTATCTCTCAGGTTGTTATCTGAAGTGCCAGACTACTTTAGGGTTTATGTCAACTTAGGAAATATTTTGCAATGATAGGAATGTACTGCTTGCCACTTGCACATTTCTACTTTCCTTATAGGCAAGGGGACAGCCTTTCATCCATCGAAAATGCAGTGAAATATAACCCAATGTATGAGAGTGATGCTACAGGAAACAATCCATACTGTAAGAGATATCCACAGCTTACTTCTTACAGCTCAACCAGTAATGAGACATCTACTGAGCACAGCAGTGAGGAGATCAGGCACATTTATGAAAACAGTGAGCTCACTAAACAGGTACTTGTTTTGATTTTCACTCTGCCGTATTTCAAAGGCTCGATTGCAGTCCTTGAAACACAGATAGTGTTTGTATCGATAGTATAATTCTAACCCCTGTTATACCTTCTAAGTCCATTGTAGACAAAGAGCGTAGAAGACTGTGTAGGAACTGAAGTCTTTTGATGCTGATGAAATTGTCCCCACCTCCCTAAAAGCTCCAGCTGGGTTGTGAGCTGTGGCTTACAACTAAAATAAAACAACAAACCCAACCAAGACAGCAGAAATAAGTCAATAAAATAAGTGTCCCTTTTAGGACAATCTCCCCCAAAATGCTGAAATGGGGTGAAAAGTAGCTCCCCCCCCCAAAAAAAGGTTATCTTTTTGACAGCCACAGCTGGAACTTTTAATGAAAGGTAGTCTTTCAAGTTTTCCAAAGACATAAAGCTTCTGGAAGCCATTTTACAATTTCATAGCCATACAAGCAGATAGGTCAAAGGGCTGATAAAAGCAGATCTGGAGTGGGAAATTGGAGCAGATGGCTGGTGCAAGCTATGGAAGATAACAAAAGATACACAGGTTGAGGGAAGAGGGTAGAGTAGCCATCTGTCTCTTGCAGTGACACTTCATCAACTATCGTTTTTTTATCTCCTTCTTCCTCTTGGAAGGATAGGTGTTCCAGCCATTAGCGCCTTCTCTGTTCTTCCTACCTCATACTCCATGCCACCACCACAGCTGCTACACTCCTCTGTGCTTCCAGCTAATGACTCTTATGGCAGGAGGCAAAATCCTCTTGAATAAAGCATGGTCAGCCATGTATAGTCCATCAAGTTCCAGGATTTCAGAAGAAATTGAGATCTGAGACACTGGGGAACCAGTAAGGCTGTCAGTTCTGGCTTGGAAAAGAACTGGGAGTAGTCTCTAATGGGCAGGATTCTGGAGATGGAAGAAAACTCAGTGGGGATGTGATACCAAACAGTCCATCCTCTGAAACTGCCTTTTTTTCCATGACTGCTGATCTCTCTAGTCTGAGATGTAATTTAAAGGAGAATTCAAGGCTTCACCTTGAAAGTGACAACCATCCTGGATATTTGTAGCTCTTGGCAGCTTGCCCAAGACTTGCCATCAATCTTTAGTAGTACCTCTCTAGCAGTGTACACTCAGCTGTCCTAACTCCAATGAGCTGGCCTTATTTGGAGCTGCAGCCAGTCAGAGACACAGAGGCCAACAACGCCAGTTCAGAAGCCACAAATGTTAGTGGGAGCTGTGGGCCATGTCAACTGGGCTGCCCACTTGCATGCTACCCTCAGGCTGCATGTTATGGATTTATGAATTAGCAGAATGGAGTTGTTGGACTGAACTTGGCAGAATGGAATCCTTGAATCCAGTCCAATATTGAGGCGTTTGCGCTCACCATATTGTGTCCATTTAAAATATGTGTTTCCTCCTATTTTAGGAGATCCAAGACAGAATACGGATTCTAGAACTTTATGCCAAAGACCGTCAGTTTGCAGAATTTGTAAGACAACATCAAATGTGAGTTAGATGTTTTGAAAATAATTGTGTAGATGTTCCTTTGCCAAGCCTGTTTATTGTATTCCACAGAGCAGGGGTTAATTCAAAAGTATACTGTCTCAGAGCAATTTGGAGGACTCATTTTAAATCTTTAAAACGGTGGGTAAAATTCCACTGTATTTTAATCTACATTTTATCGATTTTTATTATCATATATTTGGATATTCTGTTTACTGCATTTGGATGAAATTACAAGAGTAAGTATAAGGCCACTATGATTCTTCATTCTTCTGTTATTCTAGCAGTCCCCTCCAACCAAGTTATTTATATTCCTAATGTTCTTACAGTGGATGAAGTTGTACCTCAAATCCATTTTGTATGGGTTAGCATTCAGTATATAAAATCATCTTTATTACTCTATAGTACACATTTTTATAATAAATAAGTTGAATTTCAGAAATGTATTCCATGGGGAATAGCAATTAATAGAATATGGTGTCAGATGGAAAGAAAGAGCAACAAATGGAGTTTGACAAAGTACGGCCTTTATTTCAATAAGAAAATCTGCTAACCAATAGTTATGCAGGGTGAGTAATGGGCACTTGGCAAATCACAATGAGAGGGACTAGAGCAAAATAAAGAGTGGGTAAAGCTAATGGAGCGCTAGAAATATTACCCTGGCCTGTTCCCAGAAAGTCATTTGTTCAAGTCAACATGTCACCCCCTGAACCTGATACCTGGAAGGTCATCATTGAATAACCTTCTGATCAAATTCCAGATGAATCATAAATGAACATGATAAAGAAAGGCTAAGAAAAGTTGACCAAAATCAATATAATTGGTCACCTGTTTTCATGTGTACTGACCAACAAATTGCAACATTTTGTATCGAGCACAATATTTTTCACTTTTGAATGCACACCTCTTGTGGCTATGTGCTAGTTATTTGATATGGATTTCAAAATTCAACAGTTTATTGAAAATCGGAGCTACTCATATCTCTCAAATTAAACATATGCAGAAAAACATAATTGTATCTGCCCATTAACACAAGTGGAATTTTACTGAAGTTCAGACCATTCATACATTAACATATTAGGAAAACAGTATCTGAAATGTTCGAACAGGAATGAAAAATTTCAAGGCTGGAATCAAATGAGTATTGGAAGGCCCCTGTGACTTTTCAGCATCCTTGTTTAAGACTAGCTAATATTCAGTAGTTTTTCCTTTAAAATAGGAGTTTGAAAGCTATCAGGAACTCAATTCCTACAAGCTAGTCCTGCTTGAATTCTGCAAATTCAGCAAGGTAATGAACAAAGAACCTGTTGTTGTTAGTAGAACGTAATGTCTGCTCCTGTGGGTTCTAGGAAAGTGCAAGCTGATGTGACACTGTGGAACTCCCATTACTTTGGTTGTTCTAGGTGTATAAAACTCAGTTCTTTGACAGTCTTGAGGAAAATTCATTTGTATACATTTTAATTCTATTATACTGTCTGTACATGGTTTTTGATAAAACTTAAATAAGCACTGCTCTGTTTATTTCCTTATAGGAAGTTGCTTTAAAAACAGATCCAGTAGAAAGGATCCATCATGGGAAGTGGTGGATCATGTTACCACGGGGATGAAGCACAAATGTGCTTGCAAAGTTTCTTATAGTCTTTCCAGTGAAGTGTATGGATCTTAACTGCTCATCCACTAAAAGGGTGGATACATATGAAGAAAGCTGCTTCTCATTGGGTAATTCTGAATACAGCTGTTCATCATGAAGGATGTCCAGCATTTGCAAGGTCCTGAAAATAAGTTTCATTTGTGTGTAAATGGAGCAGATTTTAATTCAATGGGACATTGACCATACTACAACTGAATTCTCTTCTCTTGTCTTTCAAGTTTGTTATTTGATCTGTTTAGGGTTCTGGGGAGGTATTATAAATAAAACATAATAACTTCTGTCTGGTCTTCTCTGCTTCAGAGAGCTACATATTTGGATATTTTAAAGTTATTAGTGATGAGATAAATGTGGAGCTGCATTTGAAATTCTTATAGCTTTATTACTGTTTCATTCAAGTGATATTTGCATGTTAAGAAACAATTTGGTCCATCAATGAACAAAACTTAAAATGGTAGTTACCTAGATGTTTAGCATACAATTTAGCTTTTCTTGCCCAACATAAAATTAGAAGAATATTCTGTTATTAAGAGCAAGCTTAATGACAAATTTCAGGCCACTACATTCTTTGATTTAAGTTTCTATTGCTGGCATTTATACTATGCATCTCATTCCCTTGAGAAATTGGATCAAAGGCAGTCATCTCTTTCCATTAAAAAATTACTAGAATAACCATGTGCTATTTCTGGACATATGTGGCACAGAGAGATGCTCTGAAAGCAAGAAAGGCTAAATATCCCAAAGTATTTTTTTTAAGGTTAACAGTTTAACTTTGTCAGGAGTTTGATTAAACAGATGTGGATTTTTTAAAACCAATTTGAATTCATAAATCAATGCATTGGTTTGTTTTCTTCTATTTTCATAATGGTTCCCTATGCAGTGATAAAAGACAGCACTAGATTTACTTATTCCAACTCATTCATACAATGGGTAGATAACATTCTAGTTCCTAGATTTTGGAGTGACTATGGCACATTCCCCTCCTCCCTCTTTGAGGTTGAACCCGTACTGCTGCCTCTAGGTTGAGATGATCCTTGACTGAGAAGACTCCTGAGCCAAGTATGAGTATTCGTTGGCAATAGTGCCTGGAAAGTAAGCACAAACTTCACAGGGCACTCCCAGGCAGAGAACTGAGTAGGTATCAGCAGATGAAACCTTTTTCTTGTGTGAATTCACATACTGAGTAGGCTTAATTTTCTGGCTTTTAATTTTTTTTAACTTTCAGTATTTGTGCTAGGCAGCTCTTCCCTCTTCCTCCGCAATATGGTGCCATTAGGAAAGGATATGGGTGAAGGATGGGGATTTGTATCTGGCAGCCAACAGTGTTCCTGAAGTGGAATCTTGGAACATGTATCGGAGGGCTTATTTTTTTTCTTCAGTAAAATGTTTTAACTATGAACAGTGTTCAGTAACTCCCTATGTATAGTATACCATCCCACAGCCTTAAACTTTCCTCCATGCTGTTTGCAAGACTGGGCTTTCTGAGGCCATTGTAGTCCGTGGTGATTTATTTGGGCAATAAGTGGAGGGATTAATCCGCTGACATAGATTCTTGCAGCTGGAACACATCCTAGGATCTGGCTCTGAAGTGTATTGAAGTTTAAAGTGGCGCATGAGGAATAAGCTGCATGCCTATTCATGCTTCTTGTCTGCCTTCATACTCTACCAATAATTTGCCATTTACGGCTTGTCTGCGCTGCTGCTTTGCTACTCGTGAATCTTCAATTAGGGTGAATTTGAAGTGCCTTGGACCTGTGGCAGGAGGCACAGCTGGAGTATGGGTAATCAAGTTTAAAGAGTGGCCAAATTACAGTCGCCTCCAGTTAGGGCTCAAACAGATGGTAGTCTGGGATTAATCCCGGCATGCTACTATCGAGGGGGCGATGCATGGGTCCAGTCAAATGCACACTTTTGCCTAATCAGCAGCTTTTCTATTCTTCAGTGTGCATTTCTATCAGGCAAAAGTGTGCAGTGGCACTGTCCTTGTGATTCAATTATTTGTAATTATTTTTCAAAGAGAGAATGAATCATCAAAGCCCTCATATCCCAAGGTAAAGCCCAGTTATCCCTAATGAATGACAACACAAGGAGAACCAGAATGCACACTGAAATCATGCGTATGCAAGAGAATAGAGATTGCGTAAGGCAAATGTGTGGAAAGCAAAGCAAGCTGAATCTAGGGCAATCTTCAATGCAGACATAGCTTCAGTGATACAAATGAATTACATTTTAATGGACAATTAGAGACTAGCAATTGTTGAGCTTTGATAGC
The DNA here is from genome assembly GCF_049243985.1 of Paroedura picta. Taxonomy (NCBI): domain Eukaryota; kingdom Metazoa; phylum Chordata; class Lepidosauria; order Squamata; family Gekkonidae; genus Paroedura; species Paroedura picta. Next base: position 34,090,709 of record NC_135374.1, on the reverse strand, counting down.
AGACTTACAATCTGAAACACAAGTAATCACAGGGAAAATTCTGTATCAGGTCGGCCTGTTCTGTATTTCTGTCACTTTAGCACATCTCTCAGCAATAATTTGTCTTCCAGGATGCTAGCCTTGAAAAGGTTCTGATCATACTGAAATGAGCATTTCATTGTTTTTTACAGTGCATATTTTTCTTATTGTACATAATATTCTCTCTTTATTTTTCATTGCAATAAAAAATTTTCTTTCAAGATTACATGGTGTTTTTTTTACAAATTATATGGCACTTATGAAGTTCATAAAAATAGCTGTTATTGTGAAGAAAAAAACCTCTATAGAAAAAATTGTTGGTGGCATGGTGGCAAGTCCAAGGGAGTGTCACATTGGACAAAAGTGCACCAAAGGCTCTCAAACTGTAGGGCTATGTTTATGCTGCTGATCTTAAACAGGTGTTTGCCTGGATCAACAGAGCAAGAGATTTGGGAGCTTTAGGTAGCAGACAATGAATGACATGGGATTGCCTGATTCCTAGAATCCAGATTTTTGGGGGGAAGACATGCTAATATTCCAGTTTGAATTGCTCCCCCTACTGTGATGTTGCCTTGGCAGTGGAATCAGGTATCAATGCCTGACCAAAAAGAGTTCTGATCCGGTTCCATGTTGCCTATAGTCCCTACACAAAAATAAATTGTAGTAGTTGAAGAGAAGGCATTTTTTGAGGTATAAGTTTCAGTTAGACTTAGAAGTCCTAAGAGGAACCACCAACACAAAGCGAAGGGAGAAGAAGCTAGTTTTATTGGATAGAGAATTGTTGGTGTGTGTGAAAAGGTAAAGGAAAACTATGCTCATTGATGATGAAATCAAATCCATGTTAAGAATTCCTGCACAACCTTGCTGAAGCAGTTACAAAAGAATGCCCTCAGCTTTGATGAAAGAGGATTAGCCAAAAGAATATTGTAAAAGATTAGTGGCCTCTTGCAGAGAAGGAGGGCACCAGGGAGCATTTACCAAGGAAGCTCAAGCCATGCAAAGGGGTTTCCTTGTTTGACCTGCAGGTACCGGCTTTCTGGTACACGTCGCTTGCATCTGTAAGCATTTGTCGAGGAAGTGAGCACCTTCACCGTTCCACGCCTTCCAGCAAGAGAGATAAAGCTAATAGGTTTATGCTTAAACAGGAATGGTTATATATAACTCCAAAGTACATCCAAGACATCAAAGCTATCACACCTGCTTCTGAAAGTAAAAAATTCCTATTCCATGGTGTTTTAATACTGGATAAAGATGGATTGTGGCAAGTCTTATATCTAACTACTACTATTTTTGTTTTAATCAGTAATATGTTGTAATTCTCAGACATGGTATGTTTGCAGCTCATAGTAAAATCGGGTACTAGCAAAGTTGGACTTGTGTTATTTATGACAAGAGGAGGAATCAGAAATGTCCACGGTTATTAAAGGCCATATTTCTTTCCCATTCTAATTAGGAGAGCACAATCTATCAGGAAGTTCTGTTATGGAAGCTTCCCTTAATGAATCAGAACTGGCTATTAATAGAACTGGCTACTAATATATTCCTCTCTGTGGCGTGCGTGCATGAAAAATTCTCAGTGGATTGCACTCTGTCATGTGAGCAATATTTTCTGAACTATACTTCTGAAATATCAGCAAAAGGCAGTTATCAGTTTCCAGTTTGCTACATTGATCCTGCCTAGAGAAATTAGTTCTGCATCATTTTAGTCTATGGACGCTGAAGGCATGAAACAATAGATTTTTCCAATAGTTTGTAAATAGGTCAGTATCCTTGCCAGGCACAGTTTATAACCCACATGGTATACACAAACACACACACAACACTGGAACCACAAGTAATTTAACACCTTTTTTCTTCTGTTTTGAATGGATCAAGGACAAACTCTATACTATCTACATGTTTGGGGTCAAAGAAAATGGTATGCAGAGTTCACTGAGACTGACAACAATCATGTAGTGACATATCATTTCATTGCTTCTGCTTTTCTCATTTTTATTTTGAAGAACATCTGTATAAATCATACAGTTTGTTTAACATCTAAGGCTTCTATGAGTTTAATTTCTATAGAATGAAATTAAACTCATTTACAATTTATAATAACTCATTTACAAACATTTGCAGAAATATTTGCATTGATTTCATTGTTTGGTCATGCATTTCTTCATTAATTTTCACATGTTTAGTACGCTTAGATGTATACTTTTTCCAAACCTCCCCTTACCACCAAAAATAATGTGCAGCATACACTAGAAGACAGTGTTCATGATCCAAGATGAAATAATTTGTGACTTCTAATACTGTCATGTCAAATTTTGTTTTAATAATTAAAGGCTGCTAGCATACATCAGATGTGATCACTGCTAACTTGTGTCTGGGGTGCAGGGCCCTGCTCCCAAATTTACCTGGGCTGGTAGAGGCTACCAGGTGGGCAATGCAGGTCCTAACTAGGGTTGTGCACGGCAGCATCTAAATCGGCCATTCCAGGCCGACGTAGCCAGTGCTGCGCCGTGGGGGAGGGGAGGTGCGGCCGCCGGTGCGTAACTCGATGCACACACACAGGTGCCTGGAACCCTAGTCCCAACACTTGGTGCAACAAAAGTGGTGGAGATCATGCAAGGAAGGGATGGGTGGGCTACAGCACAAGGAGTCTTTGTTTGGACTCTGAATAGGATCCCTTGAATGAGATGGGCAGCAATCCCACCTCATTCATGTATGCTTGGGCCATAGGAGAGGCTCTCTAAGGTAGCAATGGAGAAAGGAGCACAAAAATGGAAGGTCTGGTTCAGGAACCCCATCTCCTCTGTTGCCCACACTCAGCAGGACCAAGACCCTTTTAATGGGGCTTTAAGTGAGCCTAGGGCTGTCCTGCCCATGTGAATTCTTTTAAAAGCCAGAATAAGATGATGTGTCAGATTCCTTGGAGCCAGAGGAGAGGTGTGGAGCAAGCGAAGGACAAAACCTCCCTCCTTCCCCAACAACTGAGGATTTGTCTGTGGCCCACCTCTAAAAAATGCTAGCAGACTTGGTCTCTGTCCCTTGAGAGTCAGAGTCTTGTGCTTGGATTATGCTGCAGCATACAAAATAATATTGTAAAACAGTGGTCCCCAACCCCTGGTCCGGGGACCAGTACCGGTCCGTGGATCAGTCGGTACCGGGCCGTGGCCCTTCCTCCTCATCTTCCCCGGCTACTGCCTCAGGGGCTGCCCTGCCACTCTGTCGCCGGCTCACCTTTGGTGCTCTCCAGTGGCCGCCATGGCTGGGGCTCCCCTCGGCGAGGCACTGCACAGCTGCTGCTAGGTGGCGGGAAGTCAGGGGCGCCGGCAGGAAAGCCAGCGCCAGTGGGTGGCGGGAAGTCTGGGGCAAGCGGAGCAGGGAAAGCAAGCGGAGCAGGGGCTCAGGCGCTGGCGGTGACATCCCTTGGCAAAAGACTACCCCCCCCGGCCCTCAGTAAAATTGTCAAGCGTTGACCGGTCCCTGGTGATAAAAAGGTTGGGGACCACTGTTGTAAAACACAGATTCACAGGGTTGGAAGAAGTTGGCAAATAATAATAGCCACAATGGAGCAGTGGGTTCTGCTGCATTGGTCAGTTGACATTGAGGTCTGCTGCTGTTTTCCTCTGACTGGCTCTACTCTCTTTGCAGGCCCCCCCCCCTTCACTGGGATTGTGACTCTGTGCTGCAGCCCTGTTGGGCTGGCATTAGCCCCAGTGGGGTACTAGGGTCTATTGCTGGGAGCTAGTCGATTGACACTGGGCTTTGCTGCTGGCCACTGGGGACTAGTACATTCATTGACTGCAGTGGTTCTGTAGTAGAACCCACAGAAATGCTCCCTCCAACTGAGTTTCTATTTTACAGATGTGAACTTAGTCCTTTTGAGTTGGCACTGCCACAGTGGCACTGGTTCTTCTGGACAGTATTGCACTGGCCTTGCTGCTGGGCTGGATTTGCAAAAATCCCCCACCTTACCTTCAATTGCAAAGATTTTATGGAATATTCTGCTGGGCTTATATTGCCTTGCTATCTTCCCCTCACCATAGGAAACAATGGAGGATGGGGGCATGCTCTTTAGGTGCCCATAGTTAGATACCATGGTCCAAACCTTTTGGAAAATTGGGGACTCTTTAGTGGAGGTGCTCCAGCACCTTTTTTGCAAATATGGTGTCTCTACCTCAAACCTTGCCCCCACCAGACTACTGCACATACGGGCTAAATTTCTCATATACTGTGATGGCTCCATAGGTTATATTGGAGCCAAATAAATTCAGGTAAACTTGAATCACTCGAACCCAAATTCCTATATTGATAATGCAATTCAGGTGATTTGGTATATACCAAATTAATTCAGGTCAAATCAACCCAATTTTTTTTAAACATTTTTTTGTTGTATATCCCTAATGGACACCCACTATCAATAACCAAAATTTGTCTCTTAATGTCTCTTAAACCAACCACTGGTTGAGAGCAGTCATCTATTTAGGGTTAAAGGGAAAGGGTTTTCTGCTGTTTTGTTGGGGAGGGGGCAACTGGGGACCTACACTAAACCAGCAGTCCATTGCATTATCAGAAAGTCAAACATTTCAGAAGCTTAACTTAAACCAATTATGTGGGATAGAAAGCTATTTGACCACCCTTCACTCCTTTCCATACAAGGTCTTTAAATTAAATATCTGAAGTGTGGAGTGCAGATCAAAATCATGTGCATAATGGACCAGGTACAAAAAGAGCAGGTGTCACTATAAAGCTGGGGGTTAATTATAATCGGGATATAAAATAAAAATTTCAAAACATTTAAAATGCTGAAATCTCACAAGATTACCTCATGACATCTCTGAAGAGCTTTTGACTTGCTCTAAACAACTGTACACAACATATTGTAACCAGTGTTTTCTCTATTTCCCTAAGTAATCCAGAATGGCTGCTGAATTTCATTTCAAAATTTTAGGTGATCAGGGGTGGGGAAGAGAAGGAGTAGAGAAGGATGGAAGACAGATACTTATCATGGATGCTGTAGTCTGATCCTGAATTGAGCAGAGGGCTGGACTAGATGGCCTGTGATTCTAAGATGGGAGAAAAGTAATACCATAGTAGAGGGAAGGAGGAAAGAAAAATGGAGCAAAAGGGGGATAAAGTGGTAGGAGAAAGGGAAGAAAGCAAGAAAAGGGAGAAACCGAAGGGATTGTGAGGAAAAGGCGAGGAGAGAGAGATAGCATAAGGCAGAGGGATGTGATATTCCCCCCACGAGTCCTCCTTTCCTAAACACAAGAAAGCTGGACTTCAGTGGTTGCCACCACATATATCAGATATCCTTTCTGTCTTCTAATGACATCTGCAGTTAATTAAAAATGAAAAATTAGGAGATCCAGTCCCAGAACTAATTTATAACATATACTTTGGCCTGTACTAGTCCAGAACATATTCACAAAAGCGTGAATGCTTCTGATAGCGTTTGGCTTGTCTCTGATATTGATAAAAGTGAGTAAGCAGTTTTAATGCTATATATCTTATACAGTATTAATAGATCCCATATTAGAAGCTCAATAATGTTGTAAATGCTGTAATAATTAGCTTTTAGAAGCCTGAGGGCAGCATCAAACTTACTTATTTATGCAAGAAAGGTTTTGGTTGTTGAGTACATTATGAGACACGAACAGATGGTAAGGATCTTTTCTGCATAATGTTAAGCTCTTAATCACATGACTGTTACTTCAGTACCCCTCCTGTTCAGCTTAATAGGCTTGGAAAGATTTTACCATAGTTCAGTTTTTTTTCTACTTGTTACATCACATTTTCAGAAACTGACCATTTTCCAGAGAAGGTTATTCAAAACTAAAAAATTAAACGAGAAATTTCAAGAAGACTGTCAGGGGTCATTATAATAGCAGCTGCTGAGTTATATAATTTTAATGATAAAAGATGGGGCTGGAAAGCAAGTCAGTAATGTGTAATGGTTAGAACAGTTCCTCCTCCAAGATCTTACTTACCTAACAAACTTAGCAACTGTCAGAGTAAGACTGTTTCCACATGAGGAATCTGCACCTGGACAGCCTGTGGTTATTGGTGGATTTTAGAGCTTCTTCCACTTGACACTGCATCCCGAGGTTGTCTAGGGCAGAGGTAGTCAACCTGTGGTCCTCCAGATGTCCATGGACTACAATTCCCATGAGCCCATGCCAGCAAATTGTAGTCCATGGACATCTGGAGGACCACAAGTTGAGTACCCCTGGTCTAGGGGCTAGCTCAAAATTTGGCCAGATTTGTATTGAGATGAGGGAAATCACCAAAACTGGGTGTGCCATTTGTTATCTCACTTCACATCAGGGAGCAACCAGGGGTAAGCCTGTGTGGAGGGAAAAACATGCGATAGTCCCTGCAGCGTTTTGCCGACCCTCGAACCAGCCCTCCCCTCTGCATTTCCTGCTCTGAGAACTTTTTTTAATGGCACGGTCTGTGGGACTGCAAAGCTACTTTGCATAAGTTAAAATAAAATGTTCTCTAGTGTTTCAAGTTTGTATTTTCTGGTGCTGAGGAATGAATGGGGAAGGAGGAAGAGGTGCATGATGAAGCAGCCCTCTCTCGATCAGCTAGGCAGCTGTGCTTTTTATTTTTAAGCCTACTGTTTGCACACAATCACCCTTTCAGGTCCAATTACCATGTTCAGCGTCTCACAACTCTACCCAAACATAAATAGAGTCTGAAACACCATGAATCCTAAAAGGAGGGATGCTTTATCATTGTAGCATTTCTCCATAGCAATACAGAAGTGTTAATTTAAAATATATTTACATTGTGGCGTTATTGTACAGCAACACAGAAGTGCACTTAAGAAATAAAATTAATTTCAGGACTTGGGAGGGGGGATGGATGTTTGAGTCCCTGAGACAACTGCTGTGCTTTGATTGGTGGCTCTCTGTGATTGACAAGCCAAGGGGGGGGGGAGAAGTTCAGCTTGTTTTCCCTTGCTGCCTTGCTGGGGGGGGGCTAAAAGCCATGTCAAGGCAGAGGGGAAATGCAGGAGGGGTCTCCCATGAGGAAGCTGCAAACACGTGTTTGCAAGCAGGAGGCAGTGTGAGTACCTTTATGGGTATAAGATTAGCGCATGCGCAATTTTGCCTCTTTCATAGAAAATATGGACAGAAAACTTTGGAAGAGGAAAATATGGACAGGAACTAGAACTCCACAAATACTAATGGTCCACAAGAATTATGAAGAGGTGACAGCCTTCATTAGTTGGAAAAGTGACAATCCCCATTTACAGAGGCCACCAAATGAATGAATAATTTATTTTATTCCTTCATGTGCATTGTACTGAGATCAGGTGGCAATGTCTATATGAATTCTGAAAAGGCAACAGAATTAATTCATAATGAAACAGGTGTGCTAAAAGTCCTGATGCTTCTTGGGATTAAACTCAATATATAGTTCCTTATTCCTCCAAATTACTGATTTAAATCCAGATCACCATTTACCATCTTTTTTTTTTGTTACCATCTATTAATGTATTAGTCTATGAGAAGTGAACTGGGGGTCTCAATCCAGTTTAGAATTGACAGGTGGATATAATGTCCATGCAGCTCTGCAAAATTCAAGTGTAGATCTGGTTCAACTTCATTAGGAAGCCAGAACTGATTACTTCATCCAGAAGGACTGTTTATTAATTATGAGTCTTTTGTCCTGAAGAACATTTTCCAGTATGCTTCCGAACTAAAGAAACATTTTCCTTTAATAGTGTTGCCCAGAAATCTGTACAGCTCTGTCTTTGACCCAGAAACTTCAGCTGGTACCTGTCTGCTTCTGGATCAAATTCAAGGTTTGGTTTTGACCTTTAAGGCCTGGGTCCTACCTATCTGAGGAGCCACTTATCTGCTTATGCCTCACTCAGGGCTCTTCACTCTGTAGGTAGGAATCTGCTGGTTGTCCCAGGCCCCAGGGATATACGTCTGGCCTCGACCAGAGCTAGGGCCTTTCATGGTAGAGAACCTCTGATAGGCTACACCTGGTCATGTGACATGCTTGCCTTAAAGGAGAAGCCCCTAATTTCTCTCAACTTCTGTCGGTCCTGGATTTTTTCTCCCTTCTCTGCCTTTTTCAATCCTCTCCCCCACCCCTCCAAGAAAAGAAAGAGGCTCCCTGCCTGGCTCCTCTCCCCCCCTTCAAGAAAACAAAGAAAGAGTCTCCATTTGTCCCCCCCCTTCTGAACTACCCTAACCACTTGCAGAAGACTTTCCTGGTTCAATGGGGAGGGGGGGGAGAGGAAGACCCGAGTTCAAAGCTATCTGAATTCAACAGGATTGACAATGGAATAAAGAAATTAAGTGCAGACTCTGCCCTGGTAGAATGAGCTCCTAGCAGAGCTAAGGGCCCTGATAGAGCTATCTAGGTTCTGCAGGGCCTGCAAGATGGAGCTCTTCCACTAGGCATTTGGTTGAGGCCAGGGGAGTATTGACCGGAGTTACGATCTGGGGGTCCCAGCCTATTCTGTGTGTCCCATATTGAACATGGAAGATCAGGCCCTGTAGTTATACTATTAAGATCATGATTTTGGTCCTTGGTTTAGGACCAGCTGAGTTGGATTGGGGGAAATTTTATTTGTACCGCCATCTTTATGAATGCGATTTAACGATTAATGTTATTATGTTTTTAATGGGATTTTATGGGTTATGCTGTTATATTGTTTTATTTTGTAAGTTGCCTCGAGGTGATATTGTCAAGAAAGGTGGGGTATAATTTTAAATAAATAAACAAACAAAACAAATAAATAAATAAATGTAGCTGTTTCTCCAAGTAGGTCCTGCCACCCTAGGGTGTTCTTTCCAGGAATTCGAAAGCTGCAGATATGCAGAGCAGTATAGGAAAACTACACCTTCTACATATGCAATGGCAAGATATTATCCCATATCTTAATTTTGAAAGATTTATATCTGACTTATTTGTAGTGGCACTTGTAACATAATTAGCTGACAAAAGGCACAAGCAGAATAACAATACACAAAATTTCATGTAGCTGATAGAGGTAATGAAGTATTCTTATAGGATGCCATGCAAAACTGTTTTCAGCTTAAGGCCTCCTTCTATTCTTATGAACAGCAGAACCAAGTACTCTGCTGTTCACCTTCCTGCCTAGGCTTTTTACCTCAACTACACCTTACTAAGAGGGATATGAAAGCCAGGTGTCCTGGACAAGTGGGGTCATTAAAGATCTTTGGCTTAGAACCAAACAACTACATATTAGCCACCCTAGAAAAGAACATGCAAAACAGAATGAAGGGCAGAAAAAATGTTCCCTTTTGTTTTACAGAATATCTTTAGATTTTATAGATAGAAGTTAAAAAGTACAGTTTCCTCAGTGGCTGAAAGATAAGGTATATATATTTGTTATTCCAATAGCCTTTCTCTCTCCTCCCTCTCCTTCTCCACTGTCCTGAGGCTGGGAAAAAACATATTGCAAGGTTTCCCACCAGTCAGATGTGTTCCTTTATCTCATTTGATGTCCGAGCCTGGTTTAAATATAGGTTGCCACCATGCCAGCAGCCATCTGCCTAATCAAGCATGTGATTCAATTGGAATTTAGTAGAATTGGACATTAATCAAACAAGTGCTAGGTCATAACTGAAATATCATTATTAATCTCAGTTCTCTTGTCTTTGGCCTTTTCACTTTTATTAATATATACAAACATTTCAACTGTTACCCTAATCCCCCTTTATGCATGCTTCACTCTCTTCGAGGAAAATGTAATGTTTCAATGCTTTTCTTGGTGAATGTTTTCTTAAAGGTACAGTAATCTTCTGTTAGACTGTAGCCCACCCTCATTGGTGCCCACGAAGAAGAAGAAGAAGAAGAAGAAGAAGAAGAAGAAGAAGAAGAAGAAGAAGAAGAGTTGGTTCTTATATGCTGCTTTTCTCTGCCTGAAGGAGGCTCAAAGCAGCTTACATTTGCCTTCCCTTTCCTCTCCCCACAACAGACACCCTGTGAGGTAGGTGAGGCTGAGACTGCTCGGTCAGAACAGCTTTATCAGTGCTGTGGCAAGCCCAAGGTCACCCAACTGGTTTGCATGTGGGGGAACGTGGAATCAAACCTGGTTTGCTGGATTAGAAGTTGGCACTACTAACCACTACACCAAGCTGGCTATAGGAACATCAAGAGAGTTGGTTGCATCGGGCTATAAGTCTGCTATGTGCTGAAGGCAGAATGTGTGGGAAAGGCAGAATCACATGCTGATAGTCAGCCCTGCTTAGCCTTTGTGACTGCAGGCTTCTCTGTTGTCTCTGAAGTTACTTACCCAGAAGGAATTTCAACAAACTTCCACAATTGTTTGTGCAGTTGAAAGAAAACAGGGGCTATCCAAACGGTCATTTACCAAGATCAAATCCCATCTTCATTGAGACCATTTCCACACTAGTGGATATCCCTTGGTTTTGGTTTTTTAAAGTGCTGAACTTTGTGTTCCTTTCTGCACCTAATTTTGCCCTTCCAGCTGCAGACCTGAATTGCACGCTTAGTTACCCCACTGATAATGCCTCCTCAGTTACAGTAATTTCATTTTTAAAGGGGGGGCTTCTAATTTGGTTCTACCCAATGGAGAAATTCCTGCATTTTGGTTTTCCCCATGGTGGCCATTTTGATTTGGTTGTGTGCAATATCCGTCACCACCCTCCCAAAATATTGTTGTTGTTTTTTTAAAAAGGGGAGATGATCACAACACTGCCTCTAAGGAAAAAAAATAGCAGCAAGTCTTGTGTTTAGCATTATGATGCAATAAAGTAAGGTTCTTAAAAAATATATTCGCATCCAGTATCCTTGGGGAAAAGGGGAAAGTTGGTCAGTAATTGAATCATGTTTGGGAGGGCACAGAATGATGGGGTGCAGTGAAAAGAAAAGCACAATCATTTTGCAGAGCACACAAAGACTAAAGAAAAACTTCTTGAAATAGGGAATGCAAGCAAAGCATGATGGGAGGCTGCCTCTTTTCAAATCAGATGCAGAAAACATAAGGTGGATTTCAGACTGGCAAATGGGGGAGTGTCCACATGCAGAAAGCTGAGTGAATGTCAGTATCAAATGGAAATCCAAAATGAGGCTATAACAAGGTATGTCTCACTGAAGAACATAACATTATAAATCTGTTTGCTTATCCTGAAGGAATTGAGATGGGTATTCTGAAATATGGTAGTCATTGTCTGGAACAGAACACTCAGGTCAGGCATCCTAGTTTTTTGCTTTGGCTGCAGAAATAGGGGCATTGGTCACTAGAGCTGAAGTGACTTTCTGTCCAAGGCAAGTAAATTAACAATATCCCTAATTGCATCTCCAAACTAGGCCTGCGCTACGAAGCCCAACACTCAATCACCAATATCACACTGGCTTTTACCAGTATGTGTGTTCAGTTTCTATATGTATGCAAATAATTTTGATAAAGGCAAATCTCTATAGGAGACCCCATGTTGACTAATAGTATCCTTCTGTGGTATGTTAAACAGCCTAAGTCCCGTTCCCCCCCCCCCCCCGCCAACCAACCTTTGAAAGCCTCACTGGTAACTTCCCTCTGTCATAAAAAACATAATGTCTACCAGATTACTCTATCACCAATGTTATTGACACTCCCAAAGAATATAATAATTTGGTGAGGCAAGCCTTCTATTCAAAGAAGATTTGTTGATTGGTTCTCAGAATCGTTTGTTCTTTGTGTTTGTTGCTGCTTTCCAGTGTTTTCTAACAGTTTTCCTGACAGGTCTACATTTGCCAGCATCCTTCCTAAATGACCCACGCCACTTGAACCCAACTACCTCACTAGTGTGAATTTTCTTATTCTGGCCATCAATGATATTACTGATTAATTTCTGCTGATAACTACTTTAGTCTCAAAAGTCAATGCATACAGGACTGATTTGAAATTATTTAAGACATATTACTACTCATCTGGTTTCAGTGAATTAGATCCCATGAATACAAAGCATTGTGCAATGGGAGATGTGATTTTTACCCATTTTAACCCCCCACCTACCCACCGTGCTTTGAAAACCTTGAATCCCCTCTTCTGCTCCTGGGATTACCCACTGTCAGGAGCAGCTGGGGAGTGGGCGGAAGTAATTTCAAGCTGCAGCAGGGAGACTGCTGAGAACAGTCAGCACCCAATGACTGTGCTTTCCCAGCTTATTATTTGTAAAAACAATCCCAAGGATATTATCTGAAAATCATCTCTAGTCATAATCTATTTCCTTCAGATTCTAAATTGTCTTCAATAATCAATGCAAGAAAAGTCTCTGTGGAGTCTCAAACACAGAAACCAGTGTGAATAATATTTATGAATATGAATTAAAAGATCAATTAGAGATCCAATGGCTGGCAGAAGGGGGAAAATCTAAAAAGCACTTATAAGTGATGACATGATGTCACTTCTGGGGGGGGGGAAAACTAAAGTAACATCACACCTTTCTAGAAATTGCGAGAAACTTTGTGGTAAAACCAAGAAGTTTTCTGTGGTTCCTAAAAAGTATTTATATTAATAATGGAGAAACCCAGAATTGACACCTGTTGTCTCTAGGGAGTGCCAAAATTCCTATAGCACTAAACCACCTCTGGATTTTGCAGAATTTATATTGCTGACAGCCACTTTTGCCCCATGTCCCCACCTCTCTGGTCTCCTGCTGGTTGTATGACTTCTGTTAATCAAAAACCTGATCACTATCTACATGCTTCTGTTTGGAAGGCAGCAGTAATCTATTGAGCTGCTTGCAATCAAAATGTATTACAACTTGTGGAATGAAATTATTTTTATTGACGAGCTATAATCAATGTAATTGTACAGTTCTAAGAACTACTTAGGGCCCTCTTGTGGCGCAGAGTGGTAAGGCAACAGACATGCAGTCTGAAGCTCTAACCATGAGGCTGGGAGTTCGATCCAGCAGCCGGCTCAAGGTTGACTCAGCCTTCCATCCTTCTGAGGTCGGTAAAATGAGTATCCAGCTTGCTGAGGGGTAAATGGTAATGACTGGGGAAGGCATTAGCAAACCACCCTGTATTGAGTCTGCCATGAAAACGCTGGAGGCGTTGCACCAAGGGTGAGACATGACTCCGTGCTTGCACAAGGGATACCTTTACCTTTACCTTAAGAACTACTTACGAAGAAAGAAAAGCAAATGTGCTTACAAATCCAGAGTAGCACTGTAATGACTCATAAAAACTCCATGATTATGACTCAGTGTCAAGAAGAAAACTAAGTTTATTCCTGAGGACAACAGACTAGGCTAACACACTCATTCCTTCTTCCTCTCCTCACAGATAGGGCAGACACTGGGGATTCTTGAACTGAGAAGTTGGCCTGTTGGACCCATGAGGCCTGTGGTGGATACTCACAGAAGGATTCCAAACTTCAATTATCCCACCACCACAATAATAATTAACCTTTGTTCTTCTTCTTTCCTTTGGAAATACAACAGTTTCCCACTAGGGGACAGTAGAAGTTCACAATATTCACTTACTTAAAATGCTGTTTTAAAGGAGAGAGATGATCAAATGCTCGATTACATTTCAGTTTGCTTTCTGAGGCCTGATTAAATAAACATCAAAGATAACTTTTTCATTCAGTAGTGGCATTTGTAGTTTAAAGAACTGTTTCATACAAGAATGTGGGCAAGCCGACTTGGTGCTCTTTTTTTTTTTTTTTTGCCCTTTTCACTCAGACCATGTAATGAATATAAAAACCACAACTTCTCACGCGACTCATGGCAAAAGAGCATTTACCTCATAAATCTGAAAGGAAGATTAAAGAGAATTCTTTAGTTGTTTTTGTTTTAAAGTGCCAAGGGGAGATGTGGCCTAGAACTTGCTCATCACATAACATATATACATAACTCAGGGTAAAGCCCCTTTCCATAGTCCAAATTCACTCAGAAACATTCATAGCAAGCCAGTGGTTTCTTCTGGAATATTCTTTGAAACAAAGGAAACATCAGAGAAAATTCTTTGGTAAAGCTTTCCTATTCTGAAAGACTAAATATTTGCATGAGATTAGAACAACAATAAACTGGGAATTCACAAAGTTGCAAAAATAAACTCTCAGTCTTTCATTTTAAAATGTTAACATGTAAAGAGAACAGGAGAAGAAAATCTTACCAGGTGAATTAGAGTGAACCTACTACATACGCATATAAATGTACATTGAGAAACTGCTTCCGGAAAGGGCATAATTACAGTGGAGAATGTAACCTCATCTTAAAGAAGGAGAATTCATGCAGGCTCAGGTTAGACACAGGAATGGTTCTCCGATAACACTGGTTGATTAGAATGGGGAAACAATTACAACTTGTTCTCCTGTACAGGGTCCTCCTTGTTCTGCCAACTATGCCCCTGAACTGGACATTTATCTTGGCTGCCGGTCAAACTAGCTTTGATTCTCTGCAACACATGTGTCTTCTTTATCTGGGCCAGCTACCTTCTGTAGCCCTTCAGGATCTCTTCTCATCCTGTTCTCCACATGCTTCCTCTACATTGTCCAAAGTTTTCCTTCCTCCATCTCCCACATCATTATATCCTTAGTTATTGTCCCATTCCCGATGGCCCCAACCTTTCTTAAGGGGGGGGGGATGTGGATGTCCATCATGGAGATGTCTGCTGCAAGTCTGATGCTTCCCCTCTACAAGGTCACATGAGGTCTTTCCTGTCCATTCTATGGCCTAGAACCCAAACTTGACAACATTTTCACAGAAAGCACTTACCTGGAGTACCTTCCTTGGAGGGCTGTAACTTGGACTCCTCCCAGTCAGGGCATATAGGGAGGTCTGCTGCAGGTTCGATGTCTCCAGCTCACTTAGAGTCCATTCTGTACACTCCTGAACTTCAATCACTTTTATAGGACATCTTATTTCAGTGTTTGTAACTTGGACCCCCCCCCCCAGTCCAATCCCCACATAACTTGTAGAGCATATTGGGGGCATCCCAGGGTGATCCTCTGTAGATGCCTTTAGCTCACACAGGGCCTGTTCTATACACCCCCAAACCTGTGCCTGACATCTTCTTGAAAAGCACTTTCCTGGAGGCACCTTGTTTGGGTGTCCATAACTTGGATCCCCCTCCCAAGTCTAATCTTCACTAAACTTGGTGGGCAGGTAGAGGAGATTATTTGTGATCTGGGAGTTTCTAGGGGGTCTGGGGAGACAGCCCCAGTATCCCAAACTTTCTGAACTGGGGTCTCCTGCCCATCTCTATTGGCCACCCCTTTCTGTCAGCATTTCTTTTAGACTCATGCTATGTAGTAACATCGGTACATATTTGCAAAGGGCATATGAGGACATTTTCTAATTTGTCTTAACTTGTACTATATAAGACTTCAGTTTTTCATTAAAAATTCACACTGTTCTTGCAGTGTTAACAAGTTAAGTCAGCAGGCTATGAAAACAAACAAGGAAAGAGGCTAGTCTAAATTCTTTGCTCATACGTAATGCTTCTTTCTGTGCCTCTATTCAGATATGGCTGGTGGCTGAAAACACCCTCTCAAACTTCACTATGACAACATTTCTGGTTGTTCCGATGTGATCTGGGAAGAAAATGTACGATCTCATGCTTTGCAGCTCTCAAGTAGGTTATGGGGATTTTAAATTTACAAATAACTACTAACACGTACATAAAAGAACATGACACATTCCCCCCCATGAGTTGTGTTTTTCATATGCACATGTTATATGTGAACTGGAATTATAGGATCCCTAGAGCAGCTCAAAAAAAGTATACCAAGAATATCAGTGAAACTTTAGGAGGAGGGGAAGAAGCAGAGTTCTGGTTGGACCATTTGGAGGCATTATTATAGTTGTTGTTATTTATTATATTATTATTTGTTATATATGCATACTGTTTATTTAGGGAACTCAAGACAGTATTAAGGGTTCCAGTCAGGATCCCATCAAGGTATTGATGCGTACCATTTAGTTTCAATAAGATCAATGCATAAGGTGCTTTCAAATAATATGGCCTACCTATACTCTGTTGAATAAAAGTCTCTTGTGGCGCAGAGTGTTAAGGCAGCAGTCATGCTGTCTGAAGCTGTCTGCCCATGAGGCTGGGAGTTCACGCCCAGCAGCCGGCTCAAGGTTGACTCAGCCGTCCATCCTTCCGAGGTTGGTAAAATGAGTACCCAGCTTGCTGGGGGGTAAACGGTAATGACTGGGGAAAGGTACTGGCAAACCACCCCATATTGAGTCTGCCATGAAAACGCTGGAGGGTGTCACCCCAAGGGTCAGACATGATCGGGTGCTTGCACAGGGGATACCTTTACCTTTATACTCTGTTGATGAGCTAGGCTCTATGTCCCTTGAGAAGGGATTTTAGAGAAGCAGTAACAGTTTGAATGAGAACGAAAGGGGCGTATGGTGCCTGGGCCCAGTAAAACCATACAATGTGACAGCTGACAGAGAACCTTGTCCTTTTGCGCTAATTACTACCTTTATATTTAGAAAACTATTGGCTCAAAACTAATCCTCATGACAAGAAGTTGCTAGGAATTATTTATTTATGACTTCTTAGGAAAGCTTAGGGGGAACAGCTGACTGGAAACCGCATCAGCCTACTTGTCTAAATCACATGCTCTAAGACTTTTAATATGGTTGATGAACGTGATGACGTCTGGATCTTCAATCAGTTACTAATACCAGTTGATACTTTTTTTCCAACTGACCATCCAAAACTGAAGACTTCATCCACTTGGCCTTCATCAACTTGCCTTTCAATTATTTGACAGTATCAGTTATTCTGACTGGATGCTGCACAAGGGAAAACATCTGCCAGTAAGGCTGTTCCAATCCTGTCAAGATGCATAATAATAAGGAATCATATGATCCCTTGCTTAAAAAGATCTTAGAGCCATCCCATGTTAAAACCATGAAGATAAAGAGAACTATCGTATGGTGTGTGTTGTTTTTTTAAAACTGAAGAAGTGTGGCATCAAGCAGGGAGTCTGGGATGGCACAAGTTAGAGACTACATAGTATGTTCCAAGGGCAGATTTGCAGTTCTGCTGCAGATTACCCTTTAATAATGAGAATGCTGGATCTAATAGTAAACTGGATGACCCCTGTTTATATGACAAAAGCTGCATAATCAGGGTGCCTGCAGACAAGGTAGGAAAGACTTTACATATTCAGGCTATTCAGGTATTCAGGAAAAAATAACAACTTTTTCTCTAGACATCCCCTGCCCCCAATTTCAAATGCAGATTTTAATGCGGGACATAAAGAGATATAATACCAAATAGACCATTAGAGGGAGCAAACACATGCTGAAGAGGACTCACCCTCCTGAAGCAACATGAACACACAAACGAGGGAAACGAGAATGTGGGAAAGTCTATTGTTTCAAACCTTGTAAAATGTATTTTATTAGATATTATAATGAGGCAAAAAAGGTATGTAAATTGTGGAAAATAAAATGTTATTGTGCTTTTTCCAAATTTATTTTAAAAAACTGACTGTTTAGGACTTTAAAAGTCATGACCAAAACCTTAAATACGATTTGTTCTCCAATCTGGAGCCAGTGCAGCTGGGGGAGCACAGGTTTTAGATGTGCTCTCCACTCACAGAATGCACTAGTCCACCTGCATTCTGGACCAGTTGGAGTTTCCTATTATGATTACAAAGGGTTGGGCAGAGTTGCACTGGGATTTTAGAACTGGCCATTAAATGGAAGAAGAGATTGAACATGACCACAGCCCTATTAGCATTGCCACTTCTGGTTGGGAAATACCTGGAGACTTTGGGGGGTGGGGCCAGGAGTGGGCAGGATTCAGAGTGGGGAGGGACCTCAGTGAGGTATTATGCTATGGAATCCATCTTCCAAAGCAGCCATTTTCTCCTGGGGAACTGATTTCTGTAGTTCCAAGAGATCCCCATTCCCCAGGTCCTACTTGGGGACTGGCATCCCTACGAAGCATGCCAACAGCAATATAATGGGTCAAAAGGAGGTGTCCTGGGGGTTGGTGAGGGAATCCTAGTGGAAGAAGACTCGGCTTCCGTCTGATACATCTGAACCGTTTGAATGAGATGGGATGGGATAGATTATTTGTGTTTTTGACCACTTGCTTGCTTTATTGTAAATTGGGGTTTTATGGGGTTTTATTGTATTTTAATGTTTTATTCTGTGAACCACTGCAGGTTCCTAGGAAATGCAACGGTCCATAAATTGAAATAATAAATAAAATCATAAGAGCAGATAGGAGGAGGTACAACCAGGATGAGTTCACAAGGTAGAAAAGGCTACTCAAAGGGAAAGTTCTCCTTGAGAGAAAAGACCTGACATGGACTTTCTAGGAACTGCTAAAGAGAGTAGCCAGCCAGGCTTGAGTTCTCTGTAGTGATTCGAGACATCAGACTCTTTCCATGGGGAAAGTGGTATTCCTAGCTAACAGGCCACAATACTACTGGCCAGGACTTGGTGGCCTAACTACTGTCAGCATTAATCCTACTAGAAGATGATGTGGTCAAAGTTATGAACTACCAAGACCAGGTGAGGAAACTCAGCAGGGAAAGCCAGCATAAGAAACAGGGTGAAAGCTGGTGGAGATAAATATGTGAAAACAAGCCAGACAGGCTTCAAGGTGACTATTAACCTTGGAACTGAGTAAATCAATAAAACCAGAACTTTGGCATCTCTTAAGCGGTGAGTCATCTTGGAACATGTGGATATTTCATGGGACATCTCTGGGGAAAATGGGGCCCCTAGATAGGGGGATTCACAGTGTGCATATGGATTTTGTTAAGAATTTGTTCTCTTGAGTGGCAGAAAGAGCAAGAGCATTTGATTGGGACCTCAACCAAATGTTCTCTATGCTACCAACTATATATATTTAGGGGGATTCCTAGAACATTGCCTGAACATGACATTGTTTCCAGAGTTAGCTGCCATCCCATCCCCTTTTATCTCACTGCAGCAGGCAAGTGAATGCAATGGTTGGCCAATGTGCACCATGGGGGCACGCAGTGTGCAAGTGTTGTATGCCACACCCTTCCTTGAATGAACCCCAGCCTAAAAATCCTTATTTGAAGTTCCCACAGTACACTATTAATTGATGGGAAAGCATGAAGAATCCAAGACTTACAGGCACACCTGCAGCTCTGACAAACAGGGAAAAAATTAGTCTCCTGACAGATAAAGAGACTCTGGAAGATGTTACAGAAAAAGGGACTGCCTGTTCCCTGGATGCCAAAGTAAACAGGCCATGATTGAGGGTAGACTTTTGTCACATGAGGGTCCCACACTTTCTTTGCAGACACTGTCCTAATTCCCCCAAAAACATTTAGAGGCCTACTCTTGGGATTCTGCAGAGGCCATCTTTTTTGTAAGCTTGAGCAATCATTCTCATGGGTCTGAGAGTTGAAAAGCCCATGAGCCTGTGAGGGTCCTGTCTTCCCAATCACCCTGGATCCTTGGATAGATAGCTATGAGTCGGCATTAGCTTACTAGAGAACCTGTTTGTTTGTTTATTATTTAATTTATATACCGTCCCTCCCAACAAGTCAGCTTGGGGCGTCTCACAGAATAAAATGGGCCCAAGGACCTATCACAATAAAATAATAAAATAAGATAAATCCCTCGCCCAGCTTTAACTAGAATGGTTGAAAGACAGTATTTTAACATGCATTAATCTTGTTCTCATGTTAGCAGCCTTTTGTTTCAAGTGTATTTGTAATTCATAGTTTCTAAGATTTACCATAGAGGTTTTGGCAATTCCTAAAGCTACCCTGTGTTCTGGGTTTCCCAACAGTAGTGACACAGCTGGTTTGGTGGGCTCCATATCTCCGCCCCCCAACCCTCCTCTCTGTTGCCAGGCTTAGCCTGCCAGCTCTATAGACCATAGATATCTGTGTTGAAGAGCTTTTTAAAGAAAGCAGTCCTTTTCCAGGACTATTCAGAAATCATTTAAGATGTAAGTGAACATAAGCACAAGAAGCATTCTGTCATCCTTTGTGAAAGATCTTTATTGTAGTAAAATGTCCCTGAATGTAAAATTGACCAGTCTTTCTTTGCATCTGTGACCCTACTATCCAAATGAAACCTCTCTCAGACTATGAGGTGCAGATACATGTGGCAGTCACTAGTTAGCCACCCATCTTGTCACTATTTATTTTACAGGAGCCCTAAGCCTTTTACTCACTGGATCCCCACTCTCTTTCCCAGAGACATTGCCAGATGGGGCTGTTCAGTTCTCCTTTCAGGATTAAAGAACTAAATACTTCCATGCTTCCACCATTTATATGTATGAATGTATCTCCAGGCTGAATCCTATCTGCTTTTGTGTGTGTAATTTTCCCCCCTGATACAATTAACAGACAGCAGGGATGAATAAAAACAAGTTAACTTTTATTCAAACCTTTGAAACCCACTGGAGCACTACAGGCACATCAATATGTTTCTCAACACTTGAACTTTCGATGCCTAACTTTCTTCATTCTTTTTTCCTCCAAGTCGCTAACCTTCTTCTAGCCAGCTTCTAACTCATGCTCCTTCACGCACAGAATCAAAACCCATATCTGACACAGCCTCATGTGCTCTACCGGTCCTAACCATCGACTGTCAACTTTCCCCCCAACATTCCATGAGCTCTCACTGGCTTCACTCTGAGAGTGTTACCAGAAACACACTTATACACAGGTCCTGTGACACAGGTATATTCAGCTATGGGACATTTGCTTAGCGAGAGGTGGTAACATAGTGAAATGGATAATTTGCAATGTTTACGAGGTGATTACACCCTTAAGAACTCAAGGCAGACAACAGGTATATAGTAAAAATAGTAACAATCTTTATTAGAAGGAAAATAATAAAATAGGCAGAAATATATCTAGCATACTAACAATCAGTCAAATCGGGGAAAATAGAGCGGGAAAAGAGTTTCGATATACCGTATTTGCCGGCGTATAAGACGACTGGGCGTATAAGACGACCCCCCAACATTTCCACTCAAAATACAGTACTATGGGCCACTATGGGCAGCTATGTCTATCCCAACTGAAGTGCACCCGGCGTATAAGACGACCCCCCCCCCACTTGGAGGCATGTTTTTCAGGGGGAAAAGTAGTCTTATACGCCAGCAAATACTGTAATTACCGGTCTTGACATGTAGAGAGGCAGAGAGCAGCAACATGAACCTCTGTGAAGGGTGTTCTTAATGGATTTGAATCAGAAATGCATGAGGTAGCTTTGTGAAGCCAATGTTTATATATGTTTTGGGGAGGGGGCTACATGATGAGCATGTGAAGGAATTTTTCATGGAGCAGGATCTTGGGAAATGCCCTGGCCAGGGTGGGTGTTGATGGGTTTAGACAAAGGAGTTAATGGATCTAAGAAAGGGAACCATCATGTCTCAATAGGTCTATCTACTGAGGTTGGGGATAAGGTAATTCTCTGGCAGAGGGGCCAAGCATGAGTCATATGTGTGAGACAAAGAGATTTGCCTAGGAGTCCCTGGGCAAACAGGTTTTAGCCTGAATCAGCAATGCAATGGAGGGGGGGGGGCACTGAATCAGCAATGCAAGGGGGAGAAGGAGAGCAATACCTGAGTCAGGCAGTACCTGTTATTCCCAACCTGCAGTGAAGGACAGGTTGAAGAGGGGGGGGGGTCCAAGATGGAGTCAGTCCCTATCAGTGTCTTATCAGGTTTACAAGGTCTGGATTTGGCACAAGTCTAGACTATGGAGGAGTACAACTGATTGTGGAAAGAACAGTGTGCCAGCCTGAGAGGCAGGTTCCTGCCATACATATTAAGAGGCAGAACTGGACCATTAGTATATCAAGTAGATGTATACGACCTAGATCTGGATGGCCCAGGGCCCAGGCTTGCCCAATCTTGACACATCTCAAAAGCTAAGCAGGGTTAGTATTTGGATGGAAGACCATCAAGGAATGCCAGGGTCACTTCACAGAGGAAAGTAAGAGAGAAGAGCTGTTTTTTGTACTCTACTTTTTACTGCCCACAGGAGTCCCAAAGTGACTTATAATCACCTGCCCTTCTTTATTTTATTTGTGCCTCAGTCTATAGATTTAATGATTATTTAATTTATTTATACCAAAAACAACTTACATACTCCTCTTCTCCATTTTATCATTATTTTATCATCACAGCCACCTTGAGAGGTAGTTTAGATGACTGCAAGCTTCCATGACAAAATAAGATTTGAACCTGCTGTTCCAGGTTCCAGTTTGATACTCTAACCACAATACCTCACTGGCTCCCAGGTTTCCTCCTTCCCTCTCACTGGCAGTCTCTCCTTGGGAAAAAGTCTAGCCCACCTGGAAAAGTAGTAAGTCACTTTGGTAAGTTGTATGGTGGGCACAGTCAGGCTTGGCTAAGTCACACAATGTGTGAAGTCTGTTTCTGGGTCCAAATGAATTGGGTGGCATCAAACTGCCTAGTTACAAAAAAGTCAGGCCTGCCACAATGAGTCTTCCTTCCAGTGTGGGAGGGAGGGGAATAGAGATGGATTGGGAAGACACAATTGCCCTGGAAGGTTCCTGCCCTGCCCTTTTATTGACAGAAACCAAGACCTGAAGGCTAGCAATATTGTTGTAATTGAGTAGCAACCCCTCAAATGGCCACTGAAATCCATTTCTTAATGATACAGGTGCTACTTTTCTTATTTGGGGGGGGGCGGGTTTAACCAGATTTTTTTTTAAGCAGATTTTCCTACAAACCTGAGTCTTTTCTCAGGTTTGTGAGTCTTTTCTCAGGTTTGTGGTAGGAGCTGTCGCATCTGTTTGGGGCTCATCTGTCTGGATTTAAGTATCCACATACAGAGTTAGGTTGAGAATCAAATGTATTAGTGACAATGATGGATCCTGGTCCTACAACAGTGTGCAGTGGAACAAATGTGTTTGTGCCATAGAATTTGATGACAATAGACTGACATGTGCTCTGGATAATAAAGCATGAAAGTGAATACTGTTGCCTCAAACTTAACAGTGTAATATTGCTTGCATGTGGCTATTGCATATTTATTCATACTGAATATTTGCCTCCCAACTTCCAATTAAACAGCAGAGAGTCACTATGCAGTAGTGGCTAGAATGCCTAAGGCTGGAGAGCTCAGATTTCATTCCCTTCTCAGCCATGAAGTTTCTTGGATAACTTTTAAGTTTCTCTCTTTCTGTCTACCCAATTTACTTCTCAAGGCTATTGTGAGAGCAAGATGGAGGGAGGTAAAATCACATATGCCCCCTAGAGCTCCTTGAAAGTAAGATGAGATCATATATAATAAACACACAGCACTTATAGCTAACATAAATTAGATATCAGTGACTTAACATGATAAAACATAACTATACTAGCGGTCACTTAGATTTATTTCCTTACTTTTGTACTTTATTTATAGACCACCTTCTGCTGAAACTCTAGGCAGATCATCCAATTTAAAACAATGAGATAGACACAATATATAACTATGCCATCAAAACATGGATACATATAAACAAAACAATTCCATGTACAACAAGTAATACAATAGAAACTGGAGTTAGAGAAGATTTGTATACCTCAAAGGACTCTCCAAGTGGTTTACAATTGCCATTCCTTTCTCTCCCCACAACAGTCAACCTGTAAGGTAGGTGAGACTGAGAGAGCTCTGACAGAATCGCTCTGTGAGAACAGCTCTTACAGGACTGTGACTAGCCCAAGGCTACCCAGGTGGCTGCATGTGGAGGAGGAAGGAATCAAATCTAGCTCTCCAGATTAGAAGCCACCACTCTTAACCACTACCCCAAGTTCTTAACCACTATATCAAGGACTGTATAAAGCACTCAATAACTCAAGATTACAGAACTGCAGAACAATTTAATCCAAATAGTACAATATACCCAGTGAGCAGTACAATGAAAATTGTATTGTATTTCACAGACAATAGCTATATTGTCCAAAAAGTGAATCTATTATATGGACTAGTAGACATAAACACTTTTGAGAAACTATCTTGGAAGGATCAGCATCACTGAGGGCATTTCCGTACATCAGTTTAAAAAGTTTTTGCCAGCTGAATGGCAAAGAGCTAAATTCCCAGCCCCTCCTCACCTTTTTGCTGTCTCAACTTTGTCTGCTGCCTTTCTAGAGGCACAATTTGTGTCACAACACAGAAAAACATTTTCTTTAATTTCTGGCATCTCCTATATATGTGTCCGCCTATTCATTGCTCCAGGCACAGTGCCATTAAAAAAAAGAAATTTCTGTCCCTGGAAGAGGGAGGTGGGTGCAAGGGTGAGCTGCTACAGACAACTCTAGCACATTTGAGCCTTCACATTTTCCTTCTGCTGGTTACCTGCTGCTTGCCAAAATATTACACCTGCATCGGGTAAGTATTTCACTATATCTATCACATGCAGAAAAGCCCTGAAAACATGAAATTATTCTCTTTATTTGCAGTGTTAGAGTAAGGAACTCACAGACCACTGGAAACAAGGAAACTATTCCCACTTACTTTAAGAGGTCTGGCTGCACACTGTCATGAAATTCCTGTTAATATTGCATATTGTTAAATGATGTGATGTTCTTTAAATCTTGCCTGTCGGCTCTAAGAAAAATCTGACTTGAATTAATCTGATTATCTTCTTTGTGAGTAAGATACTGCCTCAAAGGAAATTACAGAAGAATTTTCTATTTCTAAGAGTGACTGCTTGATTACTGGAAAATATTTTATTGAAACCATATTGATGAGTATATGGATAATGTTCTACATAGGAGAAATCAGTCAATGTTCTTGAAAAGATTCAGTTTATTACTCATCTGTTATTGAGGAAATAAAACAGGCAAGGCTGGAAAACTAGAGAGATGAACCATGCAGGAGAGCTCTGTCCTCTCCCCTCTCCCCTCCCCCACCAATCTGCCACACAAGACTGAGAAGGACTCTCCTATCTCTCTCTCTCTATGGCTCCAAAGACAGAAGAGGATCTTGAGGCAAGGCACTGAGAGAAAAGTGTACAGGAACCCCCCACCCCCTGAACAAAAGGGTCTCAGGCTTCTGTCCTCCCACAGACAGAGAGTTTTTTTGGATGAAACTTTCTACTTTGACTGATTGTGGCTACCTGGCAGAGAAGAGGCTTTCTCAGCATGACCGTTTATGCACTGGAGGTTTCATGCCGGGCTGCAGGCTGGAGTTTAAGTCATGGCAGGTTGCCCCAACTCTTCCTGCACCCACACGGGAGAGCATTTGGCCTGGTGCATTTCATCTGTCCCGGTTTGTGCTCCTGCATGAGAGCTGGGGCAGTGAAGTTCCCAGTGCATAAACGGTCCTTGTGGTGCTTCACCCTACTTGCATTTATTATTCTAAAACATGATTGAAAATGTCCAGTATTTCAAGAACTTATCCTCATACAAATTCTAACCATGCATGCAAGATATTTTGATAATATGATCATTTATTTGTTTGTTTGTTTATTTATGTATAGTTAGATTTATATACCGCCATTCACCAAAAGGTCTCACGGCGGTTCACAATAAAATATAAAATCACAATAAAATCACATAAAACCCCATAAGTACCCATTATTACAATAAAAAGATGGCATTCTATTTATATATAAAATTCATTTAATGTATATATCACCCCTCACTATGATGTTTCAGAGTGGTGTGCATAGAACCAATAAAATATAATCTAATTGGGGAACTCATTCCACCGGGATGGGGCCATGGTTGAAAAGTCCCTGGCTCTTGCTGAGGACAGACGAGCTTATTTGGGGCCACGGACCATGGAGTGGATGGAGAATACCACCCTTTGGGGGTGTGGACAAGCAGATAGTTCTTGAAGTACACAGGTCTTGGACTGTCTATGGTCTTGAAGGTGAGTACCAGTACCTTAACCTGATTTTGTCTTCAACTGGTAGCCAGTGCAGCTGCTGAAGGATTGAGGTAATGTGGATTGTCCATGGTGTTTGGGTAATAATGCAAGGAGCTGCATTTTCAACCATTTGTAATTTCAGGAGCAGGGATAAGAGAAGGCCCACATAGAGTGAGTTACAGTAATCCAGCCTAGAGGTGAGCATTGCATGGATCACTGTGATGAGGTGCTCTAGGGCCAAATAGAGCACTAATAGTTTTACTTGGCGGAGATGGGGAAATGCCAGTTGGGCTATTTTTGTGACTTGAGCTTCCATGGTTAAGGAAGCCTCAAGGATCACACCCAAGTTCCTGACCAATTGCACACCATTCAGGTTTGGAGGTGTGCTTCCTGGTCTGGGTTCTTACACATCATAGATATCTATTCACTAAGCCTTCTTAAATTACAATAATGTAATACTGCCTTCATAAATTTCCATTTCACTCCATCGAATGCTTTTTCATTGTCATTGTCAATACTGTCTGATCACATGATTTACATAAATACTCTCTGATCATATGGTTTATATGGCTGAACAACTTTTGGGCATTCTGTTACATAAAATAATTAGTAATCAGTCCTGTCTGATCCAGGCTTACAATCCTATGAGTGCTCAATTAAGTCATTTTGCAATTATAGCAGACCAGATTTAAAAATCTTGGTTTAAAAGTGAGATTTGCCTATATAAGGAAATCTCATCTGGTTGTTTTCCTGATTTTGAAATAACCATAACTTTGGCTTCTTCCCATGATGAGGGAATTTGCTGAATTAAAGAGTGGAATTTTCACTTGATTTACATATACTTTGTAAAATTCTGAAATTAACCAATTAGAGCCTGGAGCCTTATTCATCTTTAAATTTTTAATCACTTGAACAACCTATTATTGAAAAAATTCCTTTTTTTTCATCTATAGGTATTGTGGGTATGCTGATTTATGACCCAAAATATCTTGTATATTTAGTTCACTTGGATTGGCTGAAGTATATAGATCCTCATAATAAACCCTAAATGAATGCACAGTATTTTATGACCTAATAAATTGCAGATTATTCACTACTATTCTTACTATGTTATTTTTCTTTTACTAATTTCTTAATAGTTTAGCCAAAATTTTGAGGACTTCTAATTCCAGCTGCCATTACTTGATATACCCCATCATTCTTTCTAAATTTGCAGAGCTTTGCATTTCAATTTTTGTGACTTAAGATCTAACAGCCTCTTGTATACCTGATCCAAAAAGATATTTTATGTTTTACCTCAAGATCTCCAATCTGCCATATTAACTGATTATTCTGTCTATAGATTTCTGACCCTTTTGGGGGGAAAACACTCTTGTATCTAACTCTGAAGGTTTTCCAGACAATAAGCCAACTAACTGAGGAGGGAATATGGAGTTTTAAAAAATCTTGAATATCTTCACTTATTTATGAGTGACCAGACAGTGCCAAATGTCTTTAGTCTTCACTGTCATTTATCAACAACATCTGGTTTAAAAAACCCTTAATGATCACCTGCACATGTCATTACATGCTTCAATACAGCAATGAATAAAATCAAAGCTGGTGTTCTCAATTATTGAGTATCCTAGGAGCTCTGAATTGAGAATGATAATTTTGAACATTTGCTGTTTCATGCTGAAGTTAATGGACAATGAAAAAGCAGCTGTGTGACTTTTACAGCTTTCTTGACATTGTTGTGGAGTTTTCTGAAGGCACAAATGCTTTGTTTAGTGATGAACTCAGTGATATCAAGCATGACATTATTTATTTTACAGAACTATCTGCAAAGTTCAATTAAATGAATTTTCAGCTGCAAGGAATGAGGTCAGTCTTATCAAGACTAAATGTATTATTTCTAAATGTATTTGAAAGTTAACTCGATTCAAATGCAATAGACACAGTTGTGAGCTATATTACTTTCTGAGCCTGTCTACGCTAGAAGTAAAAGGTGGGATACAAGATGATGATCTGCATGTTTTTGTGACCATTTGAATGCACTTCAAGATCTGTCTGAGCAATAGACCGTTTATGCACTGGGAACTTCACTGCCCCAGTTCCCATGCAGGAGCACAAATCGGGGGCGGATGAGGTGCACCAGGTCAAATGCTCTCCCATGTGGGTGCAGGAGGAGGTGGGGCAACCTGCCACGACTAAAACTCTAGCCTGCAGCCCGGCATGAAACCTCCAGTGTGTAAATGGTCAATGTGAGGATTTTGGTTTGATAGAAATTCCAGAGTGGGTGATGAATCCATTTTCAGATGCTGAGGAAGTTAGGATACTGGCAGAAGAACCAACTCAGCTACAAAATGACATTGAGCTGAAGCCAAAGCTTAAGAAATTGTACGAAGAATTTTGGTTACAGAAGGAAATTGTTGATCACTATCCTGCACTATGGATATTGGTGAAGAAGTTCCTCATTGCATTCTAGCATCATATTTGATGTAACATGGTATTAGTGTGTTCATCCTCTCCAAACAAAGGAATTGGCTCCGATTATTAAATGTGATGATTTAAGACTACTGCTAAGTGGTTTTAAACCAGACATTGACAAATGGGTAGCACTTCATCAAGCCCAATCATCATATTAAGGATTTGCTAAATTTGTTGTTGTTGTTGTTATGTGCGAAGTCGTGTCCGACCCATCGCGACCCCATGGACAATGATCCTCCAGGCCTTCCTGTCCTCTACCATTCCCCGGAGTCCATTTAAGTTTGCACCTACTGCTTCAGTGACTCCATCCAGCCACCTCATTCTCTGTCGTCCCCTTCTTCTTTTACCCTCGATCGCTCCCAGCATTAGGCTCTTCTCCAGGGAGTCCTTCCTTCTCATGAGGTGGCCAAAGTATTTGAGTTTCATCTTCAGGATCTGGCCTTCTAAAGAGCAGTCAGGGTTGATCTCCTCTAGGACTGACCGGTTTGTTCGCTTTGCAGTCCAAGGGACTCGCAAGAGTCTTCTCCAGCACCAGAGTTCAAAAGCCTCAATTCTTTGACGCTCGGCCTTCCTTATGGTCCAACTCTCGCAGCCATACATTGCAACTGGGAAGACCATAGCCTTGACTAAACGCACTTTTGTTGGCAGGGTGATGTCTCTGCTTTTTAGGATGCTGTCTAGATTTGCCATAGCTTTCCTCCCTAGGAGCAAGCGTCTTTTAATTTCTTTGCTGCAGTCCCCATCTGCAGTGATCTTGGAGCCCAGGAAAATAAAATCTGTCACTATCTCCATTTCTTCCCCATCTATTTGCCAGGAATTGAGAGGGCCGGATGCCATGATCTTTGTTTTCTTGATGTTGAGTTTCAAGCCAACTTTTGCACTCTCCTCCTTCACCCGCATCAACAGGCTCTTTAGTTCCTCTTCACTTTCTGCCATTAGAGTGGTATCATCTGCATATCTGAGGTTGTTGATATTTATCCCTGCAATCTTGATCCCAATTTGTGACTCCTCTAATCCCGCATTTCTCATGATGTGCTCTGCATACAAGTTAAATAGGCAAGGCGACAGTATACAGCCTTGCCGAACTCCTTTCTCAATTTTGAACCAGTCAGTGATTCCATGTTCAGTTCTCACTGTTGCTTCTTGACCTACATATAAATTTCTCAAGAGACAAATAAGATGCTCTGGTATTCCCATCTCTTTAAGAACTTGCCACAATTTGTTGTGCTCCACACAATCAAAGGCTTTAGCATAGTCAATGAAGCAGAAGTAGACGTTCTTCTGGTACTCCCTAGCTTTCTCCATGATCCAGCGTATGTTGGCAATTTGATCTCTAGTTCCTCTGCCTCTTCGAAATCCTGCCTGTACTTCTGGAAGTTCTCGTTCCACATATTGCTGGAGCCTAGCTTGTAGGATTTTGAGCATAACTTTGCTAGCATGAGAAATTAGTGCAATGGTGCGGTAGTTTGAACATTCTTTGGCATTGCCCTTCTTTGGGATTGGAATGTAAACTGACCTTTTCCAATCCTGTGGCCATTGTTGAGTTTTCCAAATTTGCTGGCATATTGAGTGTAGCACTTTTACTGCATCGTCCTTTAAGATTTTGAATAGTTCAACTGGAATGCTGTCACCACCACTAGCTTTATTGTTGCTCAGACTTCCTAAGGCCCATTTGACTTCACATTCCAGGATGTCTGGCTCCAGGTCAGTAACTACCCCACTGTGGTCATCAGGGATGTTAAGCCCGCTCTTGTATAGTTGTTCTGTATAATTTTGCCACCTTTGTTTAATCTCTTCTGCTTCTGTGAGGTCCCTACCATTTTGGTCCCTTATCATACCCAACTTTGCATGAAACGTTCTCTTCATATCTCCAATTTTCTTGAAAAGATCTCTGGTCCTCCCCATTCTATTGTTTTCTTCTATTTGTTTGCACTGTTCATTTAAGAAGGCATTCTTATCTCTTCTAGCTTTTCTCTGGAATTCTGCATTCAGTTGGGTGTATCTTTCTCTTTCTCCCTTGCCTTTCACTTCCCTTCTCTCCTTAGCTATTTGTAAAGCTTCCTCAGACAGCCATTTTGATTTCTTGCATTTCTTTTTCTTTGGGATGGTTGTAGTTGCTACCTCTTGTACAATGTTGCGAACCTCCGTCCATAGTTCTTCAGGCACTCTGTCTATCAGATCTAATTCCTTAAATCTATTTGTCACCTCTACTGTGTATTCGTCGGGGATATGATTTAGTTCATACCTGAGTGGCCTAGTGCTTTTCCCTACTTTCTTCAATTTAAGCCTAAATTTTGCAACAAGAAGCTCATGATCTGAACCACAATCAGCTCCTGGTCTTGTTTTTATTGACTGGATAGAACTTTTCCATCTTTGGCTGCAGAGCACATAGTCAATCTGATTTCTGTGTTGACCGTCTGGTGATGTCCATGTGTAGAGTCGTCTCTTGGGTTGTTGGAAAAGAGTGTTTGCTATGACCATTGTATTCTCTTGACAAAATTCTACCAGCCTGTGCCCTGCTTCATTTTGTACTCCAAGGCCAAACCTGCCTGTTATCCCGGTTATCTTTTGGCTTCCTACTTTAGCATTCCAATCCCCCATGATGATAAGCACATCATTTTTTGGCGTTGCTTCTAGAAGGTGTTGTAGGGCTTCATAGAACTGATCAACTTCATCCTCTTCAGCAGCAGTGGTTGGGGCATAGACCTGGATCACTGTGATGTTGAATGGTTTGCCTTGGATTCGAACTGAGATCATTCTGTCATTTTGGGGATTGTATCCCAAGACTGCTTTTCCTACTCTCTTATTGATTATGAACGCTACTCCATTTCTTCTGCGAGATTCTTGTCCACAGTAGTATACCTGATGGTCATCTGAATTAAATTCACCCATTCCTGTCCATTTTAGTTCACTGATTCCTAAAATGTCGATGTTCAGTCTTGTCATTTCTTGTTTGACGACGTCCAGCTTACCTTGATTCATGGATCTGACGTTCCAGGTTCCTATGGAATAAAATTCTTTACAGCATCGGACTGTCTTTTCGCCACCAGTTACTTCCACAACTGAGCGTCCTTTCGGCTTTGGCCCAGTCGCTTCATTCATTCTGGCGCTACTCGTACTAGCCGTCTGCTCATCCCCAGTAGCACATTGGACACCTTCCGACCTGAGGGGCTCATCTTCAGGCGTCATATCGTTATGCCTATTGGAACTGTCCATAGAGTTTTCATGGCAAAGATACTGGAGTGGTTTGCCATTGCCTTCTCCAGTGGATCACCTTTTGTCAGAGCTCTCAGCTATGACCTGTCCGTCTTGGGTGGCCCTGCACGGTATAGCTCATAGCTTCACTGAACTACGCAAGCCCCCTTGCCACAACAAGGCAGCGATCCTTGAAGGGGGATTTGCTAAATAATGGTTGCCAAATGTGGTAATGTAAGATTGTTGCTAAAGGACGATGACTATCAGACTTTAAAAAGTTGGCATCACTGAATAAATCAAACTTTAAAATTTTAATTGGATTTTGAATAAACATGCAATTAATTGATACTCTTTTGAATTTTATTGTTGTTATATCTTCATTAATGAGTCATGCAAACCATTGAACTGAATAAAGCTTTTTACAGATTAGGGTAGGGGACACTGGGGATGAGCCCTTGGGAAAAGGCAGCATATAAATACAAAATTAAATAATTTAATGCTTTTCATACGATTAGTAAGAAACACTGGGAATATGTTAATGGAACCAAGAGGATGGTGGTCCAAAAAAATTGAGGCCCACTATTTTCAATGGAGTTGCCAGGGAATGGCAACCTTCTGTGTGCCAAGCTTGTACAATATCACAGGGCCCCGTAAACCTTGTCTTATGTACAATCAATCAATCTTCATCGACAGGTATCATATGGCTCAATGACACAGACATAATATCAGCTCTAATTTGATTACTCTACGAGGTCCAGAAAAAACGATGGCATTAAGCAAACCATGTTAATTAGTTATGTTTCAGAAATAGCCCCTAGGAAAATGTTCCTTCCTGAATGACCTGACTCTCCCCCCCCCGCCCTTCGACACAAAGAAATAAAAGGCCAGAACAGAATGGCAGCATCACTACCAAGGTCCCTTGGGAGCAATGGCACTGGGGTGTGGATCCAGTATCTGGTCTGTGTATGATTTGTGAACAAGGCAACTGGGGCTAAACTGCCAAGTATAGAATCAAGCCCTTATTTCCTGATTCTAGGATCTGAGATACTTTAAAGCCAGGACTGCATAATTTAAACGTTACTTAATTACTAGGTTTCTGAGAAACAGTACTTCATTGGAGAGCATAATGGCAAATGGGACCACCTTTGGCAGTCTTCTAGAACACGCTGCATACATACCAGTTCTTTCTAGCTAGAATGCCACTAAAATGTGAAAACTGCAGCATAAAAGACAATAGAATTGTTTTTGGCATTCTGGGAAGCCCTGGACTATGTCTGTAGTTAATAAACGCTCACTTTTGAAAAGAAACGGATCATCTCATTGTTTCACTATATATCACCATGTTATCAGCTAACAATCTGAGGCGCTGTAAAATTCTGCACTGGCTACAGAATGCCTCTTAGCAGCAGTGAGAAATAATTTTCTTTCCTTTAAAGTCTTGTATTTACTTGAGGTGTAGTGTTGTTCTACTCATTTTTCTTTTTAAAAAAGCTGTGACCAGGGTTACAACCTCATGAACCAGTCCTTTTAAAAATAGCGTTATCTACAGCACTAGTGGGTGAAAATGGAAGGAAAAGCTTCATCTGCTGACTTCTGCATATATAACCATGCTCCTCTAAGTATTCTGCACCCTTTGAAATCCAGGACATATTTGTTTAGGCTGCTACTGCAGTTCTGCTAAAAGCATAGAAGCAGAAAAGGACATTGTTTGGCTCCGGCTTTAGTTGTAGAGTTGCTAACTCTGCCTTGCACATTTGATGTAAAGGGAACTCAACTGGGATGTGATGCAATAGAGTATACCCTCAAGGCTGCCTTCTTCTTCATGGGAATCTCTGTAGTCTAGAGGTCTAGAGAACTCCAGGTCCAGCAGTCCTACCTGGCGAGAAGCACACTGGCAATTTCTCAAACCCAATCCCCTAAATTAGAAGGCTTTAGTTAAAAAGTAAGATATTGGCTGTATGCTTTAAAATAATAGGGAAGACACCTATTCAGGAGGAAAGGTGCCATCACTGAAAAAGCCCTATCCCTGCTAATTATTTTCTCATAAATTATAGTGTTTGTTGGAGGAATTTGGATAATAAGGTTCAAATGGAATGTCTACTATTAGAACGAAAATAAAGACCTAATAAACCAAGGCCGATGGTGACAAAATAGGTAAAGATATTTTGTTATTCAGTTTACAGCCAAATGCAATATCATCCTTTATTGATGGGACCCAGACCCAAGCAAGTGGTCAGGGTGACAAGGCAGTATTTTGGGATCCTACAAAAAGTGATCTGCTTCCCCCAATGATACCTTCCCAGTGTGCATGGGGTGCAAAATGCCAGGAGGCTGGATGTCCATGAAGGGTTCCATGGACCACCTCCTTCTGTGGACAGGGCACACGGATGGCTAGGTACTAAGTGGTTGGGGTAACAGCTCTCCCTGTTGGGTTGGTGCATGCATTAGGAGGGAGACACATGGAGTAGCAGCACCAACATTTCTTGTTGGCCACTCTCCAGGCACAGAGTACTCCAAGAGGGGTTACTATGCAGCACAGCAATTATATCTCAGGTGTATTGATGTGGCAAGGTGGCTTCCCCTGAACTCCTACATCTAGATCTTCCTCTCTTCTTTTTCTCTCACACCCACTCTGACAACTGTTGGGAAGGGCATATCTTCCACTGTGACCATTTCCATTCTAGTGATATCCCTTGCTGTCATTTTTAGCAGGCACAACTTGGCACCTGATCAGGGGAGTGCTCCAACACTGGAAGCACTTAGGATACTATCTAACTGCCACCATGACCCCTAGCATGCCCTGTTCCCCACTAGTGAAGGGTTTTCCAGTGGAGCTCCACCAGCGCATTCTGGCAGCTCAGCTGGGGTGATGGTACTGAAGGGCGCAGCACCCTGCACTAGAATCACTGGTCCTTATGTAAACTGCTTACACCAATATTTGGATCTCTGTGCTGATTGCCCCCCCCCCCGGATTGGGCTGTTAATCTCATAAAACATCACCCCCCCCCCCCCCGGGAGTTAGGAAGTGTACATTGCACTCTTCCATTATTTCCGATATTAGTTTGGAGAGGATTTTTTTTTTTTGCCGCCATGTTGGTATTAAAGTTTTAATGGGGTTTTAATGGGCTTTAATGGTGTTGAGATTGTTGTCACCTGCCTCGAGCCTGCGGAGAGAGGTGGGAAATAAATCGAATCATCATCATCATCATCATCATCATCTTTGTGTTCATTTATTATGATGCAGAGCCACATGCAAACATTTTGCATCCTAAGTCATGCTGCATTCAGACTGAAAAAGCAATGTCATAATGGCATTAATTAAAGAGCAGTGTCCCCCAACGAACACAAGCTATGCAACTGATTAGGTGTCAAACTATTATATTCTGAAACTCTGATGGATAATTGTAACCAACCAAGAGAGTTTGCTTGGAAAAGTGTTTAGGAAAGGTAACAGAAGCTGGGCAGTGTGGTTTCATCTATGTAATTTACGTTGCTAGGGGGGAAAATCCATTGCTTTATAAATATTCACTGTCCTGTACAGAAGCCAGGTCACATCATTTTCTATTAAAAAATTCCACCTATCACATGGTATCTTGGCTGAGTAAACTGGCTGACTTAAACAAATTTTTTAAAATCCAGAATCACAATGCCTGTCAAAGAAAACTAAGATTAACATGTGTAAAGACATTTCTGCATTAGTTTGCTGCCATAAAAAGAAACAGGTTTTATGTCCCCCCCCCCAAAAAAACCCCTGTAATTAACTTTGTGTCAGACACAACTTTATAGAATCATAGAAACATGGAAAGGGCCACACAGGCCATCTAGTCCAACCTACCTGCTCAACACAGGTTCAGCCCAAAGCATCCTAAAGCATCCAAGAAAAGTGTGTATTCAACCTTTGCTTGAAGACTGCCAGGGAAGGGGAGCTCACCACCTCCTTAGGCAGCCTATTCCACTGCTGAACTACTCTGACTGTGAATCAGAGTAGTTCAGCAGTAGTTCAATCAGATATTGGAATGTCTAATAATTTTGGGGATACATTCATAATGAAAGCTGCAACAATAGGGGAGTAAGGCGTAGCAGAGAGATCCAGTGAGTGAGTATGGATAAACTGGTTAAGTAGGAAATATAGAATAGGGATAGACACAAATTGAGCCACAAAGCAAAATTCATCATGAATTTTGCCATGTTTGTGGTTCATGAGCCTAAGTTTGTGGTGAAGCTACCATAACAAACTTGTCCAAACTGTTAAAGCAGAGTAGAAATCAGGGGTTTTCCTGCTTGCCAGGAAACTGCAAAAACAGTTGAATGAGAGGAGGTGCTCCCAACTGCTCAGCTGCTTTATTTATTTATACTTATAGCCCACCCCTCTTGAGCCTGTCAACTTGGGGTGGCTTACAACAATATGAACAATAAAATCATAAAAGCACATAGCTGCATTTTAAACTTTTGCAGTCCTTTTAACGTTTAAAAGCACTTTACAAGACAGCCAGAAACAGCTGTGTGGCAGGAAGATGCTCCCAGCTGCTTACTTGTTTTTTGGGATATCTTGTGCAATCTCTTTAAACTTTAAAGGGACTGCACAAGACAGCCTGAAATAGCTGAGCAGCTTCCCTGTCACCCAGCTATTTTTTGGAATACTCAAAACAGCTGAACAGCAGGGACCTGGCTGCTTCCTGTTGCTGAATTGTTTGGGGACATTCTGTAACCCCCATTTAAATTACTACATTCTTTTTCAATAGGGTTTGCAAGGCCACAAACTGCTTTGGTTCACTAATGAACCTCACAGATGGATACAGTTTGTACTTGGGTTTGTGGTTCTTCCAAAAACTATGAACCAACATAAGTCACATTTTCTCAACAAAATTTGACTCCAATGGCACCTTTAAGACCAACAAAGATTTATTCAAGGCATGAGCTTTCATGTGCATGCATACTTCCTCAGACAATAGAACAGGGATCATGAGAGTACAGATACAAGGAGAAAGTAAATTAGTAGAAAATTAGTAAGTAGTATTATAAATCCAAATATGCAGTATGATAATTATATGCTGGAAAAGCCAATTAGTCCTGTGGGTTTAATTGTTGTTCACAAAAACATTGGGGCAATAAAAATGTAAAGTTGGTGATTAATGGCAGACACTTTCCCAGTTGTGAAAAGAAGTAATTAAATGTGACTTCAAGTCAATGAAAGTACAGTGTGAAATTGTTATAAATAAATGTAGTTTTTAAAAGGAGACATTTATGTTCTCTGTGCAAAAAAGATTTGAATTGTATGCAATAAAGTACATCTCCCTTTGCACTTTCATTAAATATGTTTGAATGTATATTTGCCTTCTTGGCCAGTTTATCCTTTATCTACTCAGATTGTCACCTTTTTGACTAGATTTTGCTTGGTGTATATTCTATGAGAAACTGAGACCTCTAAGTTCTCATCCTCTGTGTAACACGTTATAGTGCTTGTAGTCTTTGGATAACACTTGAATGATTTACAACAGGTCCCCCTCTGCTATAACTTCCCTCACCCTCCCTTGACTGTGAGCATGATTATAATTGGGTCTGCAAAATGAAGGTATGCTCCATGCATCTGATGAAAGATGGCTTGACTAATGACACCTTATGTTGAAATCACATTTTATTAATCTTTAAGCTGCTGCAAGACTCTTATTTAGGTTTACATGTGGTGCCTAACATCTTATCTGGTGACACAAATTGATTCTTTGTATTAACTATGGCATTTCAAGGAGTTTAAATCATGTGAAACATCTGAGAATTACTGTTCTTTATGTTCAAAGGGAGTTATTAACCTCATTTGGGCTTTTATTTGCCCGGAAGTGAATACTGTCCATTTTAATGGGATCCCATAGGATTGAAGACATAATAGTAGAAGGAAATGGCTGGGGAGAAAGTATCATGACCAAAATATATGAAATAATTCACTGGGAAATACGACAGCTCCATAGATTTCCTGTCTTCTGCTCATTCTGAACACTACTGCCAGTTCAGCACATCTTTAGGACTGTGCTACATCCAGCTTTTAACACCATGAGAAGTACCACTAAGTATAAAAGACAAAATGTGCTGCCTGTCTGTAATGCCATACCAGCTGGGATGCTCATTTAAGGACTTGGCCCAGAGAAGGTGACATTTACTGTAAGACAGCTTTCCAAATACCTCGAGGAAGGCCAATTCCCCCTCCCCCTTCTGTAACCAGCACAGCCCTTTCTGACCCTATTTTTTTTAAATAAGAAAATGATTGTTAAACCATCTCCTTGTTATTCATGTGCTGTACAGTCTCAGCTCACTGTGAGGTTATTAGTTTAACTTTCATTTTTCTGATAATCTGTGGGCTGGAAGCATCCTTCTTTGGGAAAGTTTTCATACTATATACTGTATTGTTCACCACTATCTGTGGGCACTTGCCAATCCAAATTGCAACTCAGTTCACTAACTCAGAAGTCAGTTCCCTTAAGCTTAATGTTTCCAATTTATTTCAAAATGCAAGAATGCAGCCCGAAAGTGTTGGTCAAAGAGCTGTTTTCTTTCTCTGCAGACCCATAACATGGCAAATGTTTATTTGAACTATGTGCAGAAGCCAAGAAATTCCTAGCTTGGGTTTAAGTGCCATGAACTTTAAGAGAATCCCATAAGAAGTTGTGCAGTACTCACTTCTCAAAATAAGGTCAGGGATTTAACCATCTCTGCAAGCATTGCAATTATCTGAAAATTTGCAGACATAAAGTATGAAAAAAGGGACAGCAAAGTCTGAAAATTTGCAGACAAAGTATGAAAAAAGGGACAGCAAAGTATTAGCTCTTGATAATTTAGTCATACTTGTATTAATGAAACAACAAATCCTAGAGCAATTCTGATTCATTTTAACTGAGATGGCTTTATACCACATAAAAAGTGTCGGGTCCTTCCAACAACATGTACCTCTGATTGGCCCTCATTGGGGGAGTATTCCTACACTAGGGTGAGAATTCTTCCCCACTGAGGGCCAAACAGAGGCTCTACTTCCCCTAGAATCCTCCTCCTCCTAGCACTTCCAAAGAGGACAAGGAGCTGGCAGAAGATAAGCAGTGGGACTCTAGATGTCTGTCCACACCCCCTTTACCCCAGCCCCATGTTCCCCATCCTCCTGCCCACTGGAGGAGCCAGTGGAAGGCACAGCTGCTATGCTCTGCCCTGGCCCCACCACTTTTGCCAGCCTCCTGCCTGCCAACACGGTGAGCATCCAGCCAGTAGGTGTGCTCCTCCCTCGTCTCATGCCTGCCAGAAGGGCAAGCAAGAGGGTGAATGGGAGTGCTCTGCTCTGGCCACACTGCTCTCACCAGCCTCCTGGCCAACAGCAGAAGCTGGGCAAAGGCAAGTGGACACACTCCACACCCACCATGCCACTCTAGTTAGCCACTCTAGCCAGCTTCCTGCACAGCAGGAGACTTGCGGGGGGCCTCCATGGCCTCCTGTCATGTCTAAAGTAGAGAGGCAGTTTTATATGTGTTTGTACTGTGTTTTTAAATAAGTTGATGGTTACACAGGATGATTTACATTTGTATGTGTAAGCTTTACAGAGCTTCTGTATATGGGGAACTCAAGAATCTAAGCTAGGGTTTTTCAACCAGTGTACAGTAGAACTGAGGTGTACCTCTAGAGAGCCTCAGAGGTACCGCAATGTGGGGGAATCCAAGACAACAGCTACATGGAGCCAGCAGCCACTGCCACAGCAGTGCTGCCACCCACCAATGGCAGCCTCTTTTTGACCTCCCCATCTTGTATGTTCTGTGCTCTGGACCTCTGCGTCATGGCCCTCACTATCCTCATCACCCAAGGTACCAGAAGGAGTCCCCACAGGGCAGCGGTAGTTACAGTCTGCCTACCAATGTCCATCACAGCCCCCAGTGCACTCTACAGTCCTGGCCTCTGCTAATCCTAAATGGAAGCAAGGTGAATGCTCCTGTTTAAAAAGAGGGTTGGGGAAAAGGTCAGCCAGCCCTTTTACTGGAAAGACAAACTGTTGGTTGCAGGATTTTTAGGCCAAGAGGACAGAATGAGGGAAGCAGCTCTTCTGCTTCCCCCACTACCTTCCCTTTTTGGCAGTGTCCTCACATGACTACTCCCAAGATGACCATGGTGATGGAGGCCATATGGGAAGCAATTGATGCCAGTGAGAATGTGAGGATCATGAGCCTGGGTTCTGTAGCTGCAATGGTGACTGACTTCTCAAAACAAAGCACCAGTGATGAAGGGCAGCTGCAGCTCCTCCTGTAACCCAGTGATGGATAGGCTGCAGAGGGAAAAGAAATCAAACCTATACTGTCTCATTTTCTGAGGTTTTCTTGGGATACTGATGTTAATGTGTATGCATCCATGTCGGTATCTTGCCAGGTCTGGCTGGATGTCATGGTACTGGCTTGGCTTATTGTTTTGCCATGGATTCTCTCTTTTGACATTGGTTGTGCTCGGCTTGCTAAATGGGCAATGGGTTCTGCTGGGTACCTGTGTTTTTACAGTGGTTTTGTTGGGTTTCAGTAGTGTCCATTGCATCATTTGGTTTGGCTTGGATTGTCTGGTTTTGCAGTGTTTATGTTGCACATGCCGTGCTGACCAGTAGTTCTGTTGAGATTCTCTGTTTTGATGTTGGTTTTGTTGGGCTTATAGGTTCTGTTTGCATGTGTAGTTTTTTGGCCAGTGATTATTCTTGTGTGTTTGGCTTCTTTGCTCTGGAGAAAGCATGGATTTTCCCCCAACAGGAAACAGTGAAGATTGAGGAAGGTGCCGAGGAGCACCATGTTCAGGAGCTCCTAGAGCTGGACCCCTTGATCCAACTTACTTGAGACTTGGAAAGTCTTTAGTGACAAGCAGGGCTACTGTTAATTTTTATGTTGGTATTGCCTCAAAAGAAAAGCATTGATAAAAATGTCTAAAATAAATATATAATTATTTTAGCTGCCAATGGCAAAGCCTTCTTCTCATACAAGGAACTGTTCTTTGATGCAAGTAGTCGTCTGCTGGCACAAGGAGTCTTCCATTGGCTGAAGGAGCATGTTCATTCAGTGGAACATTTCTTGAAGTAGTAGAAAACTCCTTGATGCAGAAGAAGATTCTTCTGTTAGTAGAATGGAGGGACTAGCTTGGATCCAACAAAGCATTTCTATAAGCAGAAGGATTTTTGTCCATCCTCTGTAGCCCAAAATCCCCCCCCCCCGGGCCCCAGATGGAAATCCTTCCACTTGGATCCTATTCATGGGGGTCTAATTGACCGTTTATGCACTGAGAACTTCACTGCCCCAGCTCACGTGCAGGAGCACAAATAGGGGATGGATGAGGAGCACCGGGCCAAATGCTCCCCTGTGTGAGTATAGGAAGAGGTAGGGCAACCTGCCACGACTAAAACTCCAGCCTGCAGCCCAGCATGAAACCTCCAGTGCATAAACGGTTATTGTGAGACATTTGTTATTTTGTACTTTCACACTGTATTAATACAACCCCTATAGAGAAATTTAATAAAACCCTTATTTAGTGTCTCAATTCATTTTGATGATTCTGTGAAGTTCTTCCCCAAGTTTTTCATATATTAAACATCAACATTTGCTGTGAGACTGACGGGAAAGTTTGTCAATATGCATGCTATAGACTGTAAACATATAAGATTTTAAGTAGCCCTTTTCTTTTGTTTACCATTTTTTGACGTGTTTAGGTTGCAGTAAGCTTCCTTTGGTTCAGCAGTAAGCTTACTTGACATGAAATATACATTCGTGATGTTGTAATTTGTCTCTTCTTTTTTTAAAAAAATATCATAATGACAGGCAGAACCAAAAAAATGCTCAGTAACATCTGGACACCCAGTAGGCTGTATGTTTATACCTCTTTCTGTTCTTGAATGACCATTTCTTATAGACAGAATGAAAGCACATATAACATTTACCCACCGCATAAAAATGGCAAACTCTGTCATACTGAAAAGGACAATTATAATATTTTGAAACATGTGATGTACAAAGCAGGCTATGATTAATCTCAAAACACAGATATTCCCAGGTAATTGCACTATTTCAGGACAATGCTGCTAGCAGAAGGGGAAATTTCTTTCCCCAAAATACACTGTTTAAGATATAGCCATTGATTTCTCTTATTCTCTTGGTGTGGTGGTTAAGAGCCGGGCTTGACTCCCCACTCCTCCACAGGCAGCCAGCTGGGTGATCTTGGACTAGTCACAGTCCTGTTAGAGCTTTCTCAGCTCCACCTACCTCACAGGGTGTCTGTTGTGGGGAGAGGAAAGGAATGTGATTGTAAGCTGCTTTGCGATTTCTCCAGACAGTGAAAAGCAGAGTATAAAAACCAACTCTTCTTTTTTTTCTCTTTTGAAAGAGGAATTTCACTTTTATTTCTCCTTGGGTAGTGCACCCTTTTGTAACTTCTACCCTTGCAATTGTATTTTGTCACATGTCATAGGGTGGTACTCCAGCAGGAGGACAGGAAAGATTGGAAAGATGTTGCCTGACTTGGTGCATCTACAGAATGACATTCTACAATTTTGCAGAACCACCTTTCCTGTCCCTTCTCACACTGAATTTCTCTTTGATAAAACAGAATATATGAGAAATTGACACAAAATTCTTGAAGGAGAGGGTAAGATTGTTGGATATCATGGAGATTGTTTACAAACCCAAATGACAAAGATAGTGACATAAAATCTCTCACTTCTGATTCAGTATAATTTGCTTGATGTTTATCTCATAATTTTGGGTCCATTTAGCTCCATAGAGGTGTCTCTCTGGGCTCTTAGACACAAAAAGGTTTTTCCAAAAGCCTGCCACCTACAATCCTTGAAATGGAGATTCAAAGGATTGCACATGGAAGGCTCCGAAGACCATGCATTTGCTCAGCCACTGGTCCACAGCCTCTCCCTCCCATTAAAGAAAACAAATCTGATCTGAGTTTAGCATTTAGTGTGGCATAAAACCCATCTAACCTCATGGGAGCAAGGGCTAAAGTAAGTATGTCATGTGCTAACAGATAAGAGCAGAGAGATTTGGTTCAATGTACTTTCCATTATAAACCAGTTACTAAAATTCACAACACATTTCAGTACAATTTTAATACTTCTTAGAAAACAGCTGAAGCCTAAAGAATGCAGGCATTGATCCGCATAAAATGTGAGGTTTGAAACTGTTATTTCTATTTCACTGTTTTTCATAAGTTACCATTTTGCCCTTTTTAAAAATGGGATCTTATGAAGATCACTGTTGACAAGTTAACCCTGATGTGTCTTCAGACTACATGATGCTTCCCAGCTGTGGAATCTGAGCCTTTTTTCCCGATCCCACAGTTTCCTAAGAAGGTTGTCGCTGTTGCTGTCATTATCATTGTTGTGGTGGGGGATGATGAAATATATAACTCATAAACATGCAAATAACTTGTAGGGAAAATGAGGATGTTAAAGGGGTAGGGCACAATTAAATATTAAAAACCATCACCAAGAAAATCTTACTATACTTCCTTTTGGAAATTCTGGATTTTGCAACTATTTAGGCTTTACCTCTATCTCTTAATGTGACAAATAAATGTCTTAAACAGATTTTAAGCAGAATTCCCATTTGAGGTGTTGAATTTTGAATATGAACCAGCTAGACATTTTTGATTTTTTTTTAAATGGATGATGGGTAGAGAGGGTCCCTATTAAAAATCTTTAGGAAAAAACCTTCCCCCAAAGAGAAAAAGAGAGATAATTGGTATACTCTATAAATACATAAGCTGTTTTTAGGTTCCCTAGGCTCTGAACAGCTGAAGAAAATTCCATTTTGGTTTAGTATGACAGGAAAAAATGATCTTGCTTGTAACCAGCAGTAATGATTAAAGGTACTGAGGGAGAATAGAGAGTTCAAATGGAGCAGCTGAAACAACATGGACTGGAAAAGGATTGAAAGACAGCACTGTTTTAGATGGTTTACCTATAAGATGACCCTACAAAAAGGCTGTTGCCAAGCAAAGTTTCTGCAACTGTTATATATTCCATAAGTGACTCCAGAATAATTTTTCTTTTTCTTTTCTTTTCTTCTTCTTTTCTTTTTTTGTTTTGTTTTGTAAGACAGCTGTTTTATGAAGTGGTCCAAGGGCTGTTTTTTGCTTTTATATTGCTTGGTAGAAGGCAGCTTCTCCTGTGCATGGAGTTAGAGAGTACCCAGTACATTGTTGCATACAGGATTTGTTTG
Source organism: Paroedura picta (assembly GCF_049243985.1). Lineage (NCBI taxonomy): Eukaryota > Metazoa > Chordata > Lepidosauria > Squamata > Gekkonidae > Paroedura > Paroedura picta. Next base: position 34,047,008 of record NC_135374.1, on the reverse strand, counting down.
TTAAAAATATTCTTCCTTTTTCCCTTTAAAATGCTAAGAAAATGGAAGCAGCTGTGATTAGTGAAACCATGTCGGGGTTAAAGCGTTCATTTTCCCTTCCAACATGGCCCTGAACTAGATTAGTACATCATAGGAAGGTAACTAATAGAACATCTTAGGAAATTAATCACACACATACATACCACATACCACCACAGAAGACAACCCAACATTTCTTAGGCATTCCAGTCTTATCTAGCTCAATTTCATTCATGCTTTTCCAGTCACTAACCAATTTTTCCCCATTTAGAAATGGGGATGGCAAGGGAAGTTCATTTGCTTATGTATGTGTTAATATGTACATGCATTTTCAATCAAGGTTTGTTTATATGGTTCTCATGCCAGAAAGGGTATCTTCAGTTTAACAGAAAATACAACCAACAGGTCATGAGCTGACGTTGTCACTGCTATGGGAAGAGCATTCAAGAGCATAGCAATAGGAACCCTGTTTGGAGACCAGAGTCACATAAGGTACCCACATCCAGGAAAATTACGCCTCAAGGAGAAGAGATTCAAAAATATTATAAATCATAACCTTGTTTATGCAAACAGAAGTATGTTAAAGGCATTTATTTCAATTTCCAAACATGGAAGATTTTTAAGAATTCTATTGTTTTCCTCTCTTTGACGCTAACTTCTTAATTGTAGTAGCTTTCATGTGTATATCATCATCAAAGAACATGTAATTCATAGCAAAATCAAAACAGTTCTAAAGTAAGCAAAAAAGGCAGCCATTTAAAATGAAATACTGTAGGTTAACATGAATGAAGATGAGTAAATTAGTAAAAAAAGGAATTGGACATAATAGAATAACACCAGGAAGAATCTGGTGTCTTATGTTTTCCTATACAGGATTGTAAGGACCTTAGCCATAGATCTTATGGAGTAATCTATTATTTTTTTCTGGGGAGAATGAATGCATGGGAGCATAGTAGTAAGGTCCACTTCAAACTACACACAAATCTGCTTTTTTGTATAATGGTTAGAATCTTGGGCTAGAGTCGGGGAACACAGTCTAGTCTTCTTTGTCTTGTGAAGCTCATTAAGTGACCCGGACCAATCTCTGTCAACCTAATTTCCCTTAATAGGGTTGTTGAGAGGTAGGAGAACCATATATGTTGCCGTGAGTTCCTTGGAGAAAGAATGGGATAAAAATGTGATAGATGTTTGTTGAAAAGTATGCATAATTTCGATGTTCTACATGGGGAACTGCCTGTGCAGCTCTTCTAATGAATGCCTGCAGATTGGCAAGTAGGCAAATTCCCTGCTATGATGACATGTGTTTTGTCTCTTCCCAAATGTGATCCTATAATCTGGTGTCGGGGCTACTGGCCAGGGCCATCTCAAGAGCTTTTGGTACCCTTGGGAACTGACCTTACCTTTATAGATACATTTTTTAGGTTTCCTATTAAAGGGTTGGGTCTTTTTTGTTCTACCACATCTACAGAGTTGTCACACAGTGCTTTATCTCCAGAGAGATTTTGAGGGAGCTAGAACTTTATTTGCTTTGAGGACACCCAAGGACAGTGGTGGGTTCTATAGCGTTATAATTTTTGAAGGGAATAGGATTGTACTAAATGGAACAGGTCAGAAGGGTCCTTTCATAAGGAGAGCGGGATTGTAGTTTATTTCACTGTTTATTGCTTGTATTATTTTGTTTGTAGTGCATTGCTTTCTATTTTATGTAACCCAGTTGTTGCCTTTTTGTGGTATTTCTTATGTGGTATTTTTTCTAGTTTTGTAATCTGTTTTGAATCTCAATGAGAAAGACAGGCAGTAAATAAAGGGAATTCATCTAAATTCCTCTATTGAAGGTCGTCTATGAGAAAAGAAGGGCCGCGAGGTTCCACTTCTATCATATACATGGGTACCCAGGCAAAAAAGGGCCAACATAGGGCAGTGCTCACCTCATGTGAGGCAAGTAGAAATTGATAGCAGGTGTGAAAGGTAACAGTGGACATTTGATTGTTTTCTCTCCCCCACTCCCAGGGGACCAGAGCTTTTGACAATTGGTCCCTCCCCCCCCCCCACACACACACACACAGAGACCAGCTGTCTCTACTGCTCATTGGCTAAGACTATCATGGAGTAAAATTGTTGAGTAAAATTGTTATATTACAATTTTCAGGGGTTGACTGCCCCTGATCTAGAAGCTGTTTTGTGGAGCCCACACTCAGCCTGCACCCCCACTTTTAGACCTAAAAAGCCACCACCAGCTTCAACCTATATATGGGGAAAGGAAGGAATAGTGGACAGGATCCAGGGAACATATTACATTTTCAGCCATATAATCTGGTTTCCACGAATTATTTCTGGGGCAGACTGTGGGGAGACTGTCCATTATTAACTTTTGCTTTGTAAGGACACTACATGCCTGCCTTTGATTAAAGTTTCTCTCCCTTCACTCAGACATGACTGCAAATTTTAAAGCTACTTCTTAGTATTCAGTAGACAGTGTTTGCAGTCACTGTGCTTTTTACATTTAAAACAGAAGAGGAATGCTTTTATTGTGGTCGTCACACACAAGACTCTATATTAACTGTATGCAAAGCATATTCACGTGTGATGTACAAATGAACTTTAGTACTGCCATAGCCCTTTTAACACTTAGTATCTTAGTTTTATGTTTTTTTCTTTTTAAGAATCAGAGTTAGTCATAAACAAATGAATAATGTATCAAAACAGGAAGAAATTTTACCTACGTACCCGTATACCCTACAAGCCTATGAATAGGCACAAAGCCTATGAATAGGCGCAAACACTACTACCTGTGGGATATTAACATTTTCATTGTACCAGGCCCTTTTTAGCTTTCTTGTTCTCATCCTTCTCTCATCTGTCCCACCTTTTTGTTCTTTCCTTAGAGCCAAATGGCAAGTGCACAGACCTTGTAGTATGTAATTTAGATTTTTAAAAGAAGCAGTGTGAAGCAATCCGCAGCTGCCAAAAATTGTTTGTTCAGTTTTTCTGTACCATACAGAAGATGTTGTGCTCAGCACACATATGCCAGTATTTGCTATGTTTCCCACCTCCCCATCTTTTCAAGGTCTTCATTTATGTTGGTCATAACTACTGAACACACCAACTGCAGCTCCAAACTATCCCATGGGGAAGTCATAGCACCAGGAGTCACTACCCTTAAAAAACAACCACCACCTTTCTTCTTCTTCCAGGCTAAGTAATCTATTTCTGTTTTTTAGGGTTTGCCAGTCTCTCTACCACTCCCAAACTCATGAATATGTGATGGATTATCAGCAGTTGTTGCAGATAGTCAAGTTACCATTGTTTTCATTTCCAATGACTTACTATGTAATAGGTTATAATACTAATAAATACAATATTTTAATGAGTCATTCCTACATTGTTTATTAATTATATAAGGCATGGTACCTGCTATGAAAACAGATAATACTAATGGTTTGTTAGGATTCTATTTAGTGTGATCACATGCACTCTTTTTAAAATAATGTGGGTTCTTTAAACAGCAATAATGCAGTAATTCCAGAAACATAATTATTACAGATGGAACAAATTTGATGGCAACTGCTACATTTATTGTGGCATAAGATTTTGTGCCCAACTGCTTAATGGATCTGATGAAGTGGGTTGAATTCCACAAAAGAAGGAGCAGCAGAGTCCTCCAAGACTGCTTTGGTTGCACTTAGAGCATATTTATGGCAAAGGGGTTGTACTGTTGCTGTTCCTGAGTTTGCTCCTGGAGTGGGATTGAACCCACTGGGGCAATGGGGCTGGACAGGTGGGCCCTCTAGAACTCCCTGTGGCTCAACTGGTGGGCAGTGCAGGTGTTCAAGGTTACAGTGGTCTGTATGAACTTGTACCAGAGGCCAGGAACCTTAAAGGTGATGTTGCCAACCTCAAAAGCTGACTTAAGAGCCAGTAGCTCCTGCTCCTAGATTGTGTAGTTCTTCTCAGTGGCAATTCATTGTCATTAATAGTAAGCACAGGATGGTAAGAGTCAGGGGGGGGGTTGGTTCTTGCTGGAATAACATGGCTCCAATTGCAACACTGGAGGTATGTCACCAGCGCAAATGGTAAGCTTGGGTATGGGTAATGTAGCAGTGGCTTGGTTGCAAACTGGGTTTTCAGCTCCTGAAAAGCCTGCTGTGCTGATAAATGGCAAGGTTCTCGGCACCAAAACAACTTGGACAAAGCTAGGGAGGCCAATTTTGTAATGGACTGGTGATAATAGTTGGCTAAGCCCAGGAGCCATTGCATGTCCTTCCAGTTTCAAAGTGCCTGCAAGGACAGCTGAGCCTCCAACTTCTGAGGGTCCATCTTTATACCCTATGTGATAATGAGATGTCCCTGGAATTCCACAGCATCCAGATAGAATGCATATTTTTTGAGCTTGGCATACAAGCCATGTTGCTGGAGGCATCGCAGAATGGCCCACACATGTTCATTGTGTCCTGAGAAAAGATCAGAATGTCATCAATTTATCTTATAAGGAAGCAATCTAGGAAGTCCCAAAAATGTCATTCATAAAATGCTAGAACATGGCTGATCAGACGAAATGGCATGATCAAATACTCATATTGGCCATATTGTGTATGAAACATGGCCTTCCATTCATCCCTGGAAGGTATATGCACCAAGTTGTAAGTGCTGAGAAGATCCACCTCTATGTACTTCTCCCCCCTCCCAACCGATCCAGAAGCTCTGGAACTGAAGCAGTGAATAGTGGTCCCTGGTGGTGGTTTGACTGATTGCCTAGTAGTCATTATATAGGCATAATTCCCCAGATTCCTTTTTTTAGAAACAAGATGGGGCCAAGGTTGGGAATGTGGATGGATGAATGAGCCCTCTCTGCTCATTTTTGTCTAAACACTCCCTAAGGGCCTCAAGTTTAGGTTCTGACAGGGAGTATAATCATCCAGTAGACAAATGTGCATCATGTACCTGGCATAATTTGCTCCTTTCTCTTGAAAGACATCTTGATACTCCACACATTTTGCTGGAAGAGTCAACAGGTCTGGGCTGGTGGTAGCTCCCAAAGGCTTAGGGTGTGCTTCATGAGGAGAGGATTCTTGGTCTTGGATGGTATTCTGAGATGTGCCTCAAGTGGCACATGACCACTTGAGGCCAGGAGTTTAATTCTGGCAACTGAGTTTTCTTCTTTTTGGGGCCACTGGCATACAACCCTTCATGGTCATGGTGTGTGCTGGAGCAGGGCAAGTGGGTAAAGCTTGTTGGTTGTCAGGTTGAGGGCATGCTTCTACACAAGCCTGCTTCAGATTATCCAGGCATCCATCAATGAGGAAGCAAAGCAATATCAGGGATTGGAAATCTACAGGATGCTCAGTTCCAGTCACCTTATCAAGCATCTCTTCTGACATCCCCTCTAGGTACTGGTTCATGAGTGCAGCCTCATTCCAAGGTCTAACACCAACAGCTAAAATTCTGCTGCAATAAGGCTATAGCCTGGGTTAACTGCTGTACCTGCTGTAATGGTTGATTATGAGTAGCAAGATTAGTTAATAAAGTAGCATCTCCCTCTATCATGCTGGTGTGTTTTGGGGTGAAAGCAAAGTGTGCTGATTACAAACACAGCAGACATACCGTAATAGTCAAAATAGTCAAAATCCCTTTACAAAGTTTAGATACCACGTAAAACATACTCAAAGCTTCAAGTCCAAAGGGAAACCCAAAACCCAAAGGGAAACCCAGCTAAGGGCCCTGTTGGAATTACCATCTTTCCGCAGGGCCTGTAAAACAGAGCCTTCTGCCAGGCATAAGGTTGAGGCCAGGGCAGAGCCTAGGTTCCATCCAAGATCCCTAATCCATCGGCCAGTCTTTCTCTCCTCTCTCTCTTACAGGATTAACGCCCGACCTCTCTCTGAACAAGCGGGGAAAGTGGGGAAGTTATAGAATAGAATGCCATCTTTTATTGTAATAATGGGGTATTTATGGGATTTTATGTGATTTTACTTTGATTTTATATTTTATTGTGAACCGCCGTGAGACCTTTTGGCAAACGGCGGTATATAAATCCAACAATAAATAAATAAATAAATACATACATACATACATAAATACATAAATACATAAATAAATAAAAGCAGAGTTCTAGAGCACAGGCCAGGGTCAAAGTCTAGGGAGTCAATCAGTAATACAGGTGGCAAAGCCAGAAACTAACAGACACATTCATTCCACACAGTTACTTCCTTGTTTGCTGTTTGTATACATTAGGGCCTTAACACCTGCCAGCCCCTTGGGACTGATGTGGTGGCACACTCATGGGGGAAATTGGACATCAAGGGAATGACAGGGGAGTCCTTTCAGAGGGGAAGTGAACCAGTTCAACCTACTGCAGATTGTTGGGCTGCCAGCTTGGGCTATTCAGTGTAGCCTTGAAACAGCATGAGCAATGGGGCTGGATGAGTGGGATTCAATGCTGCTGATACCTCCACTACATCCACATTTGAAGATTATGTGAACCCTCCTGGCAAACACCTTTCAGGAGAAATTTGGGGAAGATTATTGGATGGCTTTGATGTGAACGTCTTCACCCTACTGAAGCCAGACAGAGATTAGGGCCAGATGGGAAAGACTACCGTAAAGGACAGGGGCTGCAAGAATGGTGAGGCTGAACATACATTCAGCAACTGGCTGGCCGGGTATCAGGTGTACACGACAGTAATGGCAGCCTATCCCCAAAAGGGGTGACACTTAAATAACCACTTGGACAATGTGCTTAGGCAACTCATGAGTCAAACTCACTTCATAGTTGGCCTTAGATACACTCTAGCTGCTTCTAGACTTTGCCAAAGCCTGCCTCAAAGTAGAAAGAAACCTGACCTACTTACTCTAGCAAAAGATTTGTGAGAACCAGCGCATTTGGGAGGGTGGAAGGACCACTGATAACAACCACTAATAACTTCTAGCTATTGTACCTGTCAGACATTGAGGACCCTTATATCTTATATATAGATATAAGCAATTTGAAGACAAGAGTCTAGGATTTTTGGCCATTTACTTAAACAATGGTATTCTTTAAAAGCCTAGATAACTAAAGTGAGTAAATCTCTTTTTTATTTTGTGTCTTGCTCTTTACATTCTTGTGGTGTTGCCATACTCAGCATTTTTTCCAGCCAAGCATGGAACAATCAGCAATAAATCTTGAGTGTGTGAGAGGATAGGAAGAAACATGCTCCACAATAAAAGTGGCTGTCTTAAAATATTCCACTGCTTACAAACAAGGGTGGTTTTTTTTGCCAGATTGTTCCAACGCCTGAAGAAATCACGCCAAGCTTAAATGTTGATCGCCTGCTGTTTATAGCATAATAATTCTTGCATTATGTAGAGTAGCTAACATCTTTAAGCCTCTAGTAGAGTAACAAATGGTTGTAATGTAATTTTCTTTTGGTCAGTTTTTGAAACACTGTGAGGAACATCAAACATATCATGGAACAATGTTGGTTTCCAAAACACATAATTTATCACCTGCTGTTATTAGTACGACTAATGTGATTAGCATGAGTAGGTTTTGCTTGACCAACTTGATTGGTGGTCAAGAGTTGAGGACTGATAGCTCCAGCCTTTGAAATGTAATACTAATCTGATTTCTGGAGAGGGGAATAGAGGAAGTGAAGGAGTGCTAGCAGTTTGAACTGGGGTGAGGGAGCGGGAGGCCCACCTTGGGGTACAGCCACTTTCTTTGGGAATCTAGTGCTGTTTTTTTTCTACCTTGCTTTTCACTACCCAAAGGAGTTCCAAAGTGGCTCACCAACACCTTTCCCTTCCTCTCCCCATAACAGACACCCTGTGAGATAGGTGAGGCTGGCTACTTGCAGAGGAGGAGGAAATCAATTCCCGTTCTCTGGATTAGAGGTTGCCACTTAACTACTACACGACACTGGAAGCTGCTTTATACTCAGTCAGACCATCAAGGTCAGTATAGTCCACTAAGCCTGGTAGCAGCTCAGCAGGGTCTCAGGCAGAGATTTTTCACAGCACCTACTCCCTGGTCTTTTTTAAACTGGAGTTGGCAAGGATTGAACATGGAACTTTCTGCATGCAAAGCAGGGGCTCTTTTACTGAGCCACAGCCCTCCCCTAAAAACTCCCACCTCCAGAGGAAGACCAACCTAGTGCCAACCATCATGCAGAGAGAATGAGCAGTTGCATGGAGGGTGTTCCCCTCCTCCTTCCTGCTAGAAAGAATCTTCTCTATGGGCCTGATACTCAGGGATTGCAGGGTCAAGGGGAAGGCTGTTTTTGGCCTCTAGTTCAGGCTGGGGCACTCCAGTCCTCCTCTTGAATATGTGAGCCCATGAAATTGTCTCATCCTGAATCAGGCCACTGTCAGTATTCAATGTCAGTATTGCCTATTCAGACTGCAGTAGCTTTCTAGGGTCTCAGGGGCAAGTCTTTTATATCACCTTTATTTGGTGATGCCGGGGACTGAACCTGGAACCTTCTGCATGTGAAGCAGATGCTCTCCCAATAAGCCACAGGCCCTCCTCCATTCTCTAGTATAGTAGTTGTTCTGCCTGGTTTTAGGAGTCTTGTATATTTGTAAGATATTACTAAGACTCCATACGTAGCCACTCTCTCACTTTCTCTGTCTCTCATATAAAGGAAATTAAGTTTGTAACTCTCTCTGGGGGAGCCAGGAGTGCCTAAAAATGGTGCCAAGAGCAGGATATTGCTTTCTTGGAGAGAAACCATGAGCTTGTGTGATTGAACAGAAATGAAAACAACCTTGAAAGAGAGCCTAGATGCTACACATCAGGAGACGAGAAATTCCTTGAGTCGACAGCTAATAAGAGATCAAGACTGACCTGACATCCCTGTTACACAGAACCAGTTCTGACTTTTCTGAAGGGCTCCTGATGATGGATGAACAGATGACTAGCTAGGCCCGTTGATATTGCAGTATGCCGTTTGGTCCTGGAAACTATCTTGGAAACTGTCAGCAGTGATGGTAATGAAAAGCTAGGAAAGGATCTGGAACTGAAAGGGCTAGAAATAGATCTGCTAAGGGTGAGGAAAAAAACTTGTCATTTTACTTCACATGGGCTAATGAGACAAAAAGGACAGGAGGAAATGCAAGAATGGGATTCTTGGAAGAGAATTGGCTGTTTGGATAGAGCCAGAAGTGCAGAAACCCCCTTTAAGGGCTTTTTAAAAATTCCCAGCACACCCTGTGAAGGCATTTGTAGCTGGAATCAGATGTCTATGACAGTTTTACACCAGAAGCAGGTCCTTACAGTGGGAGTGGTCCAGGTGCTCATGAGCTAAGGGGCCAAAACACCCTGAGAGATCTATCCACTATCATCTGAAACCATGCCTAGGACAAGTTACTGGGTGGAAGGAAAAAGAAGGGGTTCCTGAAAGCTGGCCTGCTTGGCTCCGATCTGGGGCTCTGGGAGAATATATGCCAGGTAGAGACTTATTCATAAACTTATATCTAAAGCTGAGCCAGAGCATACAGTACAGTGGGCCACAGAAACAAGTTCACAGGGGGCACTTCTTATAACTGGCAGCTGAACAAAGGTGTACAACCCTGATAGTCCTGCAGAATAAATCCCCCAGATAAGAGGCAGCATTCTTTAGACTTGTCAAAGGCCTTAGATCTGCACTTTGTATCCAGGCACAAGTCAGTGTCACTTAGGCCAGGAACAGAAGAAGAAGAAGAAGAAGAAGAAGAAGAAGAAGAAGAAGAAGAAGAAGAAGAAGAAGAAGAAGAAGAAGAAGAAGAAGAAGAAGAAGAAGAAGAAGAGAAGAAGAAGAAGAAGAAGAAGAAGAAGAAGAAGAAGAAGAAGAAGAAGAAGAAGAAGAGTTGGTTCTTATATGCCGCTTTTCTCTACCCGAAGGAGGCCCAAAGTTGCTTACAGTTGCCTTCCCTTTCCTCTCCCCACAACAGACACCCTGTGAGGTGGGTGAGGCTCAGAGATCCCTGATATCACTGCTCGGTCAGAACAGCTTTATCAGGGCTGTGGTGAGCCCAAGGTTACCCAGCTGTCTGCATGTGGGGGAGTGCAAAATCGAACCCGGCATGCCAGATTAGAAGTCCACACTCCTAACCACTACACCAAACTGGCTAACCACTACAAAGATAGACGAGGGTATCTGCAACTCCGAAACAAGGGTGCTTCTGGATCTTGTTCTGGTAATACAAATAAAAGAATATTATTTTGCTTGCAGTCACCTTGCATATCTTCATTTCTGGTTATCTGCAAGACAAGGCAGCAGTATTCTGAAGGGTTTGTTTTTCTAGTATTTCAAGTTGCTAAAATTTGGGTGTATTTTGAAGTTAACAATTTTTTACTTTAATTCTACTTTAATTATTCTATGTGTTCAAGGAGCACCAATAATTGAAAAGTATCTAATACTAGAAAAGAAAAGTGAAATCAGTTCAGATTAAGAATATTAATTACACTGTTTTGTAGATCTCCTGTTCTCATTGATAAGTCACTGTTTGTTGACCACCGTTTGATTGCACTTGATGTCTGAATCCAGACCACCCAGCATGCTCCACTTTGCTGGGAGGTGCTGAACTGAGATTTTAAACCATGGTTTGTCTTGGGCTTCATTTTAACTGTGATTTATCAGGATGCCTAAATGCAGGGAACACATCTTCTTCAGTAGCGCTGCCTTGTGCCTGCCAGCATGCTCAGAGAGAAGCACAGTTTTGCCATTTAAACTGCCATGGCTGCTATACAGCTTTTCAGAGACAATCCCTTCCTCCTTCTCTCTGCTCCTCCCCACATTCGCTCACCATTTAATAGGCAGCTCAACAGCAACTGGGCTGCATACTTAGTGAAGCATCACTAGACTGGCAGGGCAAGAGACATGGCTTCAGGATCTGGAGGCTTTCCTTTCAAGTTGGCAAGATGGCAAACAGCAGATTAACTGATATGTGTATCAAACTGTGATCTGTTACACACACGTTGTAGACTAGCAGAACTGCAACCTGCCAAACCCATTCAGTGAACATAAAAAGGCATGAACTCCATTTTGTATGGCACAGTATCTATAAAAACATCATTCATCAGAGAAAACTGGCTAAGCACTGAGGGACTGGAGAAAGACTGGCCAAGCTCCAAGTTTGTGTTTGAGAGCAGTGAGAAAGAACTTTTGGATGCTAAAGAGATGCATTTCTTCATAGAATCAGCATGTACCCAAGCAGGGACAGGGACTTTGTGTAAACAGCGGGGATTCTTTTGTTTTGTTAATGGTGAATACTGTCCTCAGTGGGCAGGATGGGAATTGTTTAGTCTGAAAGGACATTATTTTGTCTAGAGGAAATAACTTATTTGGGGGTGAAACACTGTTTCCCCCCCCCCTCGGGAAAAGAAATATATTTGTAAATATATATCACCTTTTACATTGTTTAAAAAAACCTTTTCATTTATTTTGTTTACCAGAATGAGCTCTAATCTGTTTGTAGTTTACCTTGGTTTGCCAGTTCTGGGTTGGGAAATACCTGAGATTTGGGGGGTGGAGTCTGAGAAGAGCAGGGTTTGGGCAGGGCAGGAACTGCCATTTTCTCCAAATGAACTGATCCCTCACCTGGAGATAAGGTGTAATCTCAAGAAGTCATTATGAATAAATGTGATTACAATAAGGAAATGTGTAAACAGCTGAATGAGTCCAAGTATTATAAGACAATTAGTTACAGCAGAATTTCTGAGATTATGAAAATGAGAAAAATCGTAATCCATGAGGGACTGTGACTGGATAATATTTCAATAGGCGAAGCACAATTTCTGGAAAATCAATATTCTGTTATCGCCAAAAATATATTCATTGCCAAAAATCCACCACCCGGAAGACCAGTTGTGGCACAACGAGGATCATTCCTTACTAACCACTGGGAATCAGCAGGACATTCTTTAAAGGATTGAACTTTTTTGGGATTGGAACTAATCTCCATTGGACTGCATCAGAGGACTGATGTACAACATAAATTGTTACAACGTGGATGCTTTTACATTTTTTGCTTGTGATACATTGTCTCCTAATGGACTGAACTCCTCATGGGATTTGTCTTGTTTTTTACAACATGGAAAAATGAATTGTATTATAATAGGATGTCTCTTTAATTAATGGATAATGAGGTGCAGCTGTGGTGGTGGACTCCGACTGAGATACGGAATGCTTTTATGCAGGCAGTGTGTTAATTTCACTGAGATTGATTTCTGGTTAACATTACAACCAGGATCTCTAGAACAGTGATGAGCCATTGGTCAATGGGATACTAGAGGTTTGTTTCACTAATTATTGTATTTTGATTATAAATAATGTACCTAATGACTGTGATTATAAATACATATAAATATGGAAATCTTATATTCTTGTAATTTTGAATTGTTCCTAGAATTGAAAATTGGAAAGGTGTATCCATATTTGGAATGTTTGAAGGTAATATGAAGGTGTGTAAATATAGGAGTGGGATGTGTGGTAAAATGCAAAACAATATTGTTTTTGATATGTAACATTGATTTGGATATATATTTATGTATAGAAGACAATGGAAAATTAGTGTACATTATTCGGAGCCTCGTTTTGGCATTTGAATTGGCATTTGAATTGATTTCTACAATAAAATGGACAAGACAGCTTTAAAGATAATTAGTTTTATTCTACAGCCTTCTTTGGTTCTTGTTCTTCGTGGTTTCAGAGCTATTGGACTGACAGGATTCTGTTCAGGTCTTCTTGGCATGGCAGCAAGGGAAAAATTGGAAATAATATTTTTTACATTAAATCACCAGAATCCTCTATGTAATAGTGTCACTTATGGGGAATACCTGGAATTAATGGGGGTAACTCTAGGAATTGACTGCAACTCTAGAGTTTCCCCCTCACCCATCCTCCCCCAGGTTGTCAGGCTTAGCCTGGTAATTCTAAGCAAAGGCTAATGAGTCCCAAGGAATGTCACCTAGATCTTACTAGACCTTGTGTCCTCTGCTCTGACATCTCTGGCACATCCAACTCATCAGAATGTGCCATTTCAGGTGGGAATCCTGTTACTTTATGACAGTCCTGATTGTGCCAGGGGCCTATGTGGGTGCATGGCTTCAAGCTCCAGATAGACATTCTCACCGAGGGCAGAGCAAGGCCAATGCGTGAAAATGTCTCCCAAATGTATGAGCAATTGAACCGTTACACAGAGCTATGGTGAGAAGGCAAGAGAACTCCAGTTATTCCTCTTTGTTGTTTAAGGCTCTGAAAACAAATTTAAAGGTCAAGTCTATTAGGGATGCCAATCTCCAGGTGGGACCTGAGGAATCACCCAGTTTTACACCTCAGCTCCAGGTGACAGAGATCAGGTCCCTTGGAGAAAATAGCTGCTTTGGAGGGTAGACTCCATGACATTGTACCCCTTTGAGGTCCTTCTCCACCCCAAATCCTGCCCATTCCTGGCTCCACCCTCAAAGTCCCCAGGTATTTCCCAACTCAAAGCTGGCAAACCAAGTGAAACATGACATTACAAACTTCAGACTATCCTGATTTAGCTGTCATGACAGAATTTGCACACTGTCCTCTAAGTTGATTCTAATTGACAGACATCAGTCAGCTGGCTGAATTGTTGTGGCTTTGACTGAACAGCTGTTCCCATATTAGCAGAGCTTCAGTTTTGCCTCCCAGTAGACTTGTGCCATTTCATAACCTGGCACCAATGTTTTGCCTAGCACTTCTGTTTACATCAATATACTACTGTCAGGTTGCCTCTTAAATACAACAGAAAATCTCTAAAATGTCACTGTTAGTAATTTACCAATGCTGTTTGTGGCTCAGATAATATGAGGCTGCATGTGGGACTGTCTTTCAGTTTTTTACATCTGATCGTTCTCTCACATTCTATTTTTAAGTTATTTAAGTTAAGTTTGTTCAGGAACTTGGCTGGTTATTTAGGCTTGTCTGTAGGTCAGGCCTTTTATTAATAGGCCAAAGGGCTTGGCCATCAGGCAGAGTGACAGCTCTTTCTTGCTCCCGACATAAGTGGGATTTATGAGGCAGACACAGTGGCCACATGCAGCCTTCAAGTCAATTCAGGATGTGACTGTCTCCTGAGAATGTCAGAGCTTACTTGCTTTAAACAGAGACCTTCAACTGCAGGTCACTATTGTAAAGGCATTTTGAAGCTTTGCCCTTTGCCTCTGTATAATCAGTTTAAACCCTTTCCTTTCTTACACCAATGCTATTCTTTCCCCACTTGACATGTGACATCAGTAGACAATGGTGTCATGGCAGCAGTGATCTCTGCATGAATGTTCAGGGCAAATGTGATTCAGAAAGTTATCAAACTGAATAAAAAGGGCTGCAATTTTATTGGTCTAACGTGGTAATCTATCTACTATCACTTTGGGGAATGACTCATATTTTACATACTTAAATGGAAGTCATCAAGAAAAAGAAACATGCATGTATGAAATGTTCAGCTTGCTTTGGCATATACCAGATTGTGCTAAATATAAACTGAAGTGAGACTAGAATCCTTTCTTTTTTTAAATGTAAGAGAGTCTGCTTATGTGAACAGTCAAACATTGACCTGCCCTGCACCTATAATCCACCACCTGTGAACATCTTGATCTCATGAGTTGGCTTCACATATTATTTTCCACTCTGCCACACATGTTCATTGTGTGACAAGGTATTAATTACTGGGACTTCAAAGGGCATACAATAAAATAGCTGTTCAAGGGCTTCTTGATTCCCTACCCAGTTTTGAACTAGACTTAGGATGATCCAAACCAACAGGCAGCACAGCAGCTGATTGGCAAGTCAGAATTCAAGAGTTAGCACGCTATGCTGGAAAACCTTCAGGGGAGGAATGCACTCCTCTAGGGTTGCTCTCATAGAGATTTGGGATTTCTCTCCTATAGGGAGGGCAGGATTTGGGTTTGAGAGAAGGACCTTGCCATATAGTCTCCCAAAACAGTCATTTTCTCCAGGGACATTGATCTCTGGAGACACACTGTAATTCTGGGAGATTTCCAGGTGCTACCTGGAAGTTGGCAATCCTATCACTTCTCTCTCCCCCACTAGCACAAGAATGGGGGGGGGTGTCAAAAGTTCTGTAGATTAGGGAAGGAAAAGATATAAGGGTTTTGCCTTCCAACAATAAAGTTTATGGTAGCTTTTCAAAAGTTTTGAAGCACCGTTTCAGCAACAGACATGCTGTTCTCCAATCATTAGCTGGATTCCCACCCCCACATCAAAGATTTAGAAAGACAAAGCTGGAAAAAAGATAAGTAATTTCTTTGTCTATTGTAAAATTTCCCTAGTTATGCACAGGAGGAGTTCTGAGAATAGTACAAACAAAAGACATACTTCCATGATTCATAGGGCTTTCATCTTTCCCCCCTTTGTCATATGTAATCAATCATTTAAAATTGTTGTGTTGAACATCCATCTCTGAAAGTAGTTTTCTTTTGTTGTGTTCTGTGCCTCTTTCCCGATAAGTCAAAAGCGCTTGTAACACATGACAACCAAATGTGTCTTCTCTACAATTTTCTGGCTTATACCGTACTTCTGATAACTTATTTCAACAACAATTCAGGGCCCATTAAGAAGTTATCAATCCATATGCAAAAGCATAACTATTATAAATCACATTCTAGGATCCTGGATCTGGGAGCAGTGATTTTCTTCCTTTTTATTTTATGTCCAATGTTTAGTGTTTTGTAGTACAGTGGTGTAGTGGGCTATGTAGTGGTATTATCATGTGGTGGTTAGAGCGTGGCACAAGGCTCTGGGTGACCTAATCCCCACTGAGTGAATTTGGGTCAGTCATTCTCTCTCAGCCTAACCTATTTCATAGGGCTGTGGAGAAGGCAAAATGGAGGAGGGGACCGTTATTATTTTGTTTGATAAAACGGATCAGTTGTATAAGGAAAAGTGGATTTAATGATTAGAGCAGGCATTCTCAACCAGGGTTTCGTGAAGCCCTGGGGTATCTTGGTGGCACTGGAAGGGTTTCCCAAATGGGTGGGAGTTAATTACTTTTAAAATATATTTTAAAAAAAACATTTATGGGTGACATGACCAATGGTGAGATGGCCAATGATGGCCCTGGTAGAGGGGGGGGGGATGAGAAGGGGAGGAGCCCCAGGTGGGAGCATGTACACAGCTATGCTTCCCAATGATACATCACAATATCTCTGGGGTACGTTTCTGCTTTGCAGGTCCTTCCGTTTTAGCCCTGGGGAGATACTGCATGTGAGTGAGTTGCTGAGGGAGTCAATTAAGAGGCTGATTTAAAAAGGCCAAGCCAGAAGGAGAATGAATCAGAGAGCTAATGTTTTTGTTTAGGACCCTTCTTAAGTTGAAGCAAAGCTGATGTATCCTGTTGTTCATAGGACTCCCCAGTGGAGGCAGGGGCCCTCTGCTAACAGGCCCTGCCCACCCAGTCACTGATCAGCTGGCTGTCAGAGGAACTTACATGGAAAAAGAGAAAGGCTCAGGCCTCATTACCAAAGGCACAAAGGAAGTGATGTTATCAGGTAGTGCTCTGTTATTTGGGTAAACATTCTATGATAGAAGTCAGGTTTACCACAGAGTTTTTGCCAGAATACCAGAAAGGCACCTGGATGTCCCTGTTGTGATAATGCCACTTTCATTGTGAGACCTGGACCTTTCTTTTTCTCCAGTTAAGTCACACACACACACACCCCAGTTTCCCACCAGTTGGGACCTTGCAAACCTGATATTACATTATCAAGACAGATGGTACCAGCCATTTGTTCAGCTAGGAAAGCCCTCACACACTGCAGTATGCACTCAGTCTTTTGAAAATTCTGGCACCTGCAGTTCCAGGATAGAATCTTGATTCAGACTCTTTTCTTGATCTGCACATGCATCAGAATGAGATCCTTGGCTCCTGAGGTAGTAAAAATCAATTGTTATCAGTTCAGATTGCAAGTGAAGGATACTATTTTTTGAACTAGTTTCAGAGGATAGCTTTAGTGCTCTACAAAAAAATAGCTAGAGTTGAGTCCAGCAGTATCTTAGAGTTTTCCAGTGTGAAAATTTCCTTCATTAGGTTTCTGACACGGGAGCTTTGACTCTCAAAAGCTCATACCATGAAAATCATAGAGAAAACTGGTCATTAAGTTGCTACTTACTGTGAACATGGATCAGATGGCAGCTAACACTGTCCCATGGTCAGACCAATACGCCCTGAAGGCTGGATCTGTATACCACCTCCTCCTTGTTTAGGGGTGGGAGACATATTTTATCTTCTCACAGAGACATATGGATCCAGATGGATTTGTGAATGCTCTGCAGGATATGATTCCATGATCTAGTCAGCATGCCTGGATGCTGGCAGCTCCCTGATGCTCTCTCTGCCCCTCCAGTGGGATCCCTGGTATACTAAGGAGCTACATAAGAGGAAAAGGGAATTGAGACAGCTAGAGTGAGTGTTGAGGAAGACTTCCAACTAAGCATCGAGAACATCCTATAAAATGCTGATGAGATCCTATGAGATGGTAGTGAAGATTGTGAAGTGCAAGTTTTATGCAGTTTCCATTGCATCAACAAGCTCATGCCTGGCACAATTATTTAGGGCAATTTGGTCTCTTACTGCCCTTGAGAATGGCACACAAATTGTCATCAATTGGATATGAGCTGTGAAGCATTTTGTAGATAAAGTCTAGTCATTCCACTGCAACCTTCCAAAATATGATTCTCCATTTATATAAAGAAGTATTTCAGTCCATTATGCTCCGTTAGGATTCTAGCCATCATTCCCACCTCATTTGATTACATTTGTAGACTAGGCCTATGTTACAGTAGTCTGCAGGGTCCCCTGAGACTAATTCCCTTCAATTACCATTACTGCTACAAAATTAACTTTTATTTTAAGGCTGAATTACTCTAACTTTACTTTCCAGCTGCTGGATTCTGTTATGCCGGTGTCTGTATAAGTGAAGAACTTGTCAGAGTCTATATTAAGACATCCATGCAGAATATGCTAAAATACTTTTCAGCATCACTTTTATACATTCAGTAGCTTAAAATTATTTAGGTCTTTCATCAGAAGGCTTGTTTCTAATCTTTAATTTAAGGAGGTTTAAGCAACATACCTACCTTCCTTTGATTATTTCCTTTTATATATTTAAATATTTTTATTTAAAATATTTTAATTGATATAGGATGTATAAAAAGAGAGACCATCCTTAACACATCCGCGGCGCCGTGGGCACCGCGGACTAAATAAAGCGCTAAGCACTTTGTGGGAGGAGTTAGGGCGGGATTAGTCCGTGATGAGGAAGGGGCCTGATTGGCCCCTTCCTCCGGACAGACCATCGGCCGGGCCAATCGGCAGGCACAAAGATCTTAAAATTTGTGTGGACTCAGAGAGAGTAAAAATGATCTTTCAGGTATGTGAGTCTGTGAAAAGTTCTAAAAATTAACATCTTGAATTGAATTTAGAAGCATCTGAAGCTCAAGTGTGGTCATGATGACTATATCCACTTGTCTGAATGAGAATTTCTCCCATCACTGTATTTAAATCCCAGGAACTACATTGAGGTCCAATCCGCACAACTTAAGTGTAGTTGAATTGTAACACTTTGTAAACACTACATTTTTTACATTATGCACAATGTTGTACACAAGCCGTGGCACTCCAGCAACACTCCCACAACATTCACTTTTTTATAGCACTTCGGGGGGAATCGTAAAAAGTGGATTCCCCCATAAGAACAGCGCTTGACTCCAGACACCACCTGCAACACATCAGCAAAAGACATGTTCTTCTCAAAATAGCCTTAGGGAGAAGGTCCCTCCTCCGCTCCTACCCCCAAGCTTCTGGGAGCTGGGAATGCCTTTTTCCCCCTACAAACCGTATAAAGCAACAAACAAGCGAGCATGCTTTTCATTCAACAGATGGTTTTAAACTTTAACATTTCAAAGTGAGCATCATAACATCACAGAGTCCCTTGTTCACCATGTGCCTGAAAGCTGCCCTGCCTGCACTAACATTCATTGTATGTTTTTTTTCCAGGAGACGCATGTCAACAATCACACACATGTCCGCCAGGAGGCTGTAATAATTAGCGTGGATGGAGGAACTGTGAAAGCTCCCTCAATGGGCTTTTTTCCAACTCCAATGAATACCTCCCCCCTGGTTTAGCCTTGTGTAAAAGGCCATTTTTGGGGGGAAATTACAATGAAATACATTTCCGTGTGAAGCAAAGAAGCAATGAATAACACATATTTGTTGCCACGTGTGTTTAAAAATAAAATTTAAAGGGAAAGGGGCATTTCAGAGCCACGATGGCGATCCGTTTGATTGGCTCTTCAATTTGATTGACGGACTGAGGCAGGCAGAAATGCCACAAATTGAGAGCGCCTTGTTTTCAATTCCTGCAAGACCGGAAACATGTGCGTTACCCAAAAAACGCTACGGCTGCATGAATATTGTGCTACAATTTGCACTGTGCGAAATGTCAAAATTCCACTACAAATTGTAGCGGTTCGGGCTGTTGAGGACATCCAGCAACATTGGCAGATGTGTGGAATGGACATAACTGTTTGCTTGGCAGCTCATACAAAACTCAAGGCAATTGCCACAACCATCCTAGACTCTTTCTTCTCTGTTTTCCAAGCCAGAGTTGCATTGACCTCAATTCCTATTTATTGGTGTGTGACGGGTCATGAACTCACATCCCCTCATTTTTTTTATTAACCTTTGCGCCACTTGAAACTTTATTAGCAAGGACATAATGAATCATCACTCCAGTGAGAAGGCACAGTACCACCATCCAAAAACAATGGTGAAATAACAAACGTTTGTGTCAGGAACCGATTATAATTTCAGCAGAGCATTTGGATTTCTTTATAGTTATTGAACATTAGTGAGACAAATCTTTTAAAACAAAATTAAAGTGTCTATCTATGAGCTGTCTACAAATTATCTTGGGTGTTTTTTGATAAGGCAATATGGCTTGTTTCAAGTCAAGCATAATTTTTCCAACTCACTGAAGTGGGATAAATCAGAAATTGTGTTATGGATATGTTGGTGGTGGAGCTATGTTACACAATCTCCCATGCTCTCAAATGTCCAGTGCTTAGGTTGGTATGGCAAGGTTACTGTTGCCAAATACATGCTTTGTAGAATTTAACATGTACGCTTGAGAGAGAATTTCAAAACAGACTAGGAATGTTCCAGGAAAACCATGTTATGTGAGCACACCATTTGTTTCAGTGTGTGCCAGGAAGATCTCACAGTTCTAAAACTGGAAAAGTAGAGAATTTGAGGGAGGCATGATTTCATTTTATTTAATAGCTGTAATTGACACAACACGAACTAGTTCCAAAATTGTGCTGACATCATTTTCCTGTTGTGAAAGAAGAGGTACTTTATGGGGTATGGTAGTTTAATGTATTTTTCCCATTTTTTTCTGTGAGGAAGAGAATATAGAGCTGGATTATTCTTCAGATGTTTCTTTCTATTGCTGGAGATGACTATTCCTCATTTTCCCAAAATGTGCCACATGGTCCTGTATGTATGAAGTTCCAACAATGTTTAGGTTCGGTGGCATTTCTTATATTACATTGGGGCTTTTTATTGCACATTAGTATTCCGCCAAATTGACTTCCATTTTAACTTTCACTCTTAATATATAATAATAACATCAATGATTCACTTTCATGCTCTAAAGAATGTTTTAAATGGATATTTTGTAGAGTTTAGTTTCAAACAGGATAGTGTAATTAATCATTTATCATTATCAGGAATTCCTACAGAATCCATTTGGTGTCACTGTCTTGAATGTATGCATGTAAACAACTGTGTCAACACACTCTTTTGAAAGCCAGCTGGAATCTTAAGAATGAGCCCTACAATATACTCATACATGTGTTGTTAATGACTGGTGCCTGTCTCTTTTGATGTTTGTCACAGGCAATATATATCCAAAGCTATAGTATTAATGAATAATAGTACTGTTTTGTCTCCCTGAGCCTTTCAGATAACACTTGCCTAACAGCTATGGAGAGCAAACATTCAACTTTATAAAATTAAGGCCACCATGACAGCACATCTGAGTAAGAATTTCTGTGGCAGTTGCTCATTTGGTTGACATATACAAATAATGAAATACCAATCTTTCAAGTTTGAGTCTCTGCAGTAGTTCAAATAAAAAACATCCCATCACTATATCAAGGTCATAGAATCATAGATTCATAGAATCATAGAATAGAGTTGGAAGGGACCTCGTGGATCATCTAGTCCAATCCCCTGCACTATGCAGGGCACTCACATTACTATCGCTCATCCACTGTTACCTGCCACCCCCTTTGCCTTCACAGAATCAGCTATCTAGCTCTGTTTAAAAATTTCCAAAGATGGAGAACCCACTACCTCCTGAGGAAGCCTGTTCCACTGAGAAACTGCTCTAACTGTCAGGAACTTCTTCCTGATGTTTAGACGGAATTTCTTTTGAATCAATTTTATCCCACTGGTTCTGGTCCGTCCCTCTGGAGCAAGAGAGAACAACTCTGCTCCATCCTCTATATGACACCCTTTTACATACTTGAAGATGATTATCAGATCCCCTCTTAGTCATCTCCTCTCTAGGCTAAACAGTCCAAGCTCCCCCAACCTTTCTTCATACGTCTTGGTCTCTCACCAAACCCCTCACCATCTTTGTTGCCCCCCTCTGGACACACTCCAGTTTGTCTACATCCCTCTTCAACTCGGGTGCCCAAAACTGAACACAGTACTCCAAGTGAGGCCAAACCAGAGCAGAGTACAGAGGTACCATCACCTCAAATGATCTGGACACTATACTCTGTTTGATACAGCCGAAAATCCCATTTGCCTTCTTAGTCACCAATATAGAAAAATACAGACGCACTGGGAAACCAATATGGCAATAAAATATCCAAATTGGACTTATATAGAGCCATCTATCTTCAGTAATTCTTTTATTCTTATTTCACACAAATATAAGTCCAATTTGGATATTTTATATAAGTCCTATTTGGATATTTTATATAAGTCTAATTTGGATATTTTATTGCCATATTGGTTTCCCAGTGTGTCTGTATTTTTCTATATTTGTTTCTTCACTGGGACCCACCCTTCCGAGTTCATTATATTTGCTTCTTATCCACCAAGTCACACTGCTGACTCATGTTCAATGTTTGATCTACTAAGATTCCTAGATCCTTTTTGCACATGCTACTGTCAAGACAAATCTCTGCCATCTTATATTGGTGTATTTGGTTTTTCCTACCTAAATGCCGAACTTTACATTTGTCCCATTTGAACTTCACTTTATTCAGTTTAGCGCACTTCTCGAGCCTATCAAGATCATCCTGTATTCTGTTGCTGTCTTCAGTTGTGTTTGCTACCCTCCCAGTTTAATATCATCTGCAAATTTAATAAGTATCCCCTCTAATCTCTCATCCAAATCATTTATAAACTAGACAAAAAGCCCATTTTATTTCTGAATAAAATGGGCGCTAGATGGGACCCCCCGCCCACCGAAGCACAAAGGCTTCTGCGTGGGTGGGGGTGGAAGCGAGAGAGGTGTCCTACCGTAGCTGTGGGGCGGCGGCCCCAGAGCGTGGAGTAGGCGCCATGACGGAGGATGGCGGGCAGGCCAGAGGCAGGCGGCGATGTGGAGTGGCGCAGCAGCTGCGGCGTGGGGGGGCCAGGAGCGGCGCTGTCTTCGTAGCGTGGCGGTTGTCAGCGCAGCAGAGCGGCAGTGGCCTCGAAGGGCGCGGAGAGCTGGCAGCAGCAAGTGGGAAGGTAAGGGCGGCTGGGAAGGGTCCGGCGGTGGCGGCATTCGCGGAGGGGGTGGCGGCAGCGTTCGCTGAGGGGGTGGTGGGGTCGCGGTGAGGTCTGGACGCGTTGGAGGGCAGTCTCCGGGTGGTGGGAGCACAGTCTCCCCGCTGGCCAGCGGCATGGGGCCAGGGTCCTCCCCAGCAGCCATCCAGCCAGGATAGCGGCTTGGGTGGACTGAAGAGTTAGCAGCGTGGGCTTTGGGAGATGGGCCAAGTAGCCACTTGGCCCTGGATTGCCACCCTGAGGAGCGAATCAGGAGCCACGAAGCGGCTCCTGATTCGCTCCTCAGAGTTTTTATCCCGGACCGGTCCCGCCCTAACTCCTCCCCACCAGCCCTTACTCAATTATTAAGTCCGCTGCGGACGGTTTAAAGATATGTTGAACAACAGAGGCCCCAGGACACATCCTTGGGATACTCCACTTGTCACTCTCTTCCAAGAAGATGCTGAACCATTAACAAGTACCCTCTGGGTACGATTTGTCAACCAGTTCTTGATCCACTTGACAGAATTAGGATCCATACCGCATTTTTCCAACTTGTCAACAAGAATATCATGTGGAACCTTATCAAATGTTTTACTGAAACCCAGATAAACTATGTCCACGCCATTACCCTGATCCAGCAAACCATATAAAACCATAAGGTTATTACTGGCTTGCTCATGTCCTACATGACTTATAGAGAGGCTAGTTGGAAACTACTCATTTTCAGTCTCTTCTCAGAATGAATTTATGAATATGTGGACATGTAGATTATATATAGTAAGTAATGAACTGTCACTCTGTAGGCTTGATCTATTTAGGAAAACATCTGCAGGAACATGATTTTAAAAAACAGCAAGAGTTTAGGGGGGGGGGAATTGGGAGAATAAGAGGACATAATACTTAGCATTGGCTGACAGTTGTGGCCCAGATCAGGTTCAAGGTTTTGGTCTTGACCTTTAAGGCCCTTCGTGGTCTGGGACCAATATATCTCAGAGACTGCATGTTGCCCTATACCCCCTGCAGGGCTCTGCGCTCTGCGGGTTCCAACTTGTTGGTCATTCCTGGCCACAGAGAAGTACACCTGGCCTTAACCAGGGCCAGGGCCTTTTCACTCCTGGCCCTTGAGTAGCTGTGGGCCCTGTGAGATCTCTCAGCTTTCTGCGGGGCATGCAAAACAGAGCTCTTCTGCCAGGTCTATGGTTGAGGCCAGTGCTGGTAGAAGATCAGATGGGGCTCCCCCCTGGAAGATATGCTCTCATGCCAGTCCATCTATTGGTTGTTACACTTCTCCCCTACCCATCCTGGCTGTTTGTGGAGGTTGTCAAGATGGATCATTGTTGTTTCCACCATATGGTTTTATATTTTTGTAATTTTATGGGGGGTTAACGGGCGTTAATTAGAGATTATATTATCGTATTGAATTTTGTACATAACCCACCACGAGCCAGTGTGTCTGAGAGTGGATGGTAATAAATCAAACAACAGCAACAACAACAATAATAATGCTGAACTCTAAAGCGAACTGGTGAAACAAGAGAGTTCCAATAGATGGGGTGACATCCATCAAGACATGCAAGGTGATAAAAAGGCCCAAATATTTTATCTTCTAATTGTTCCTGTACTCACATGGACATAGTCATGACAAGACTTTTAAATCAATATCCAAAAGAAAGATAAGTATTATTTGGAAAATCAAGTAGGCATTTGTGATCAAGATTAAAACAAAACAATGGGGAATCCATTGCTAAAATTACTATGGTTGTTTGAAAAGAACCACTTTGTTCTGTTTGAAAAGAACCACTTTCCTCTGTAGTAGGGACAGTTACAACAATGCTTCAAGCATATTTGCAACAGTCCATGAGGTTCTCTTTTCAATCACAATCCTCTAGAGCAGTGGTCCCCAATCCCCGGTCCAGGGACTGGTACCAGGCTGCGGCTCCTCCTCGTCCTCCTCCCTGGCTGCTGCATCAGGGGTTGCCCTGCCACTCTGCTGCCGGCTCACCTTTGGTGTTCTCCAGCGGCCACCAAGGCTGGGGTTCCCCCTCAGTGTGGCACTGCGCAGCTGCTGCTGGCAGTGTCCCCCAGCGAGCAGCGGGAAGTCAGGGGCACCGGCAGGAAAGCAAGTGGAGCAGGGGCTCAGGTGGTGGTGGCAGCGTCCCTCGGCAAAAGACTACCCCCCTGGGCCTCAGTAAAATTGTCAAGCATTGACCGGTCCCCGGTGATAAAAAGGTTGGGGACCACTGAGGACTCAGAATTAGATAGCTTAATGGCAAAAAAAAAAACATTCCTTTCAGAACCACCCATTTATAACCGTTTGCTTTTCACAAGCACTTGAGGATTTCAGTTTGACTGTAATTCATAAAAGCTAATTTTAGGCATGTATTTATTTGCACAAAATAATATTGCATTTGGTAAATATTTGCTCCAAAGATTTCTGCATCCTCATCCAACTGAAACAATACCATGCGTTTATCAAATTAGTCACCCATATGCAGCACAATACTGTTATTATGTTTTTCTAAACCTCTGTTGGAGTGAAAAAGAGCAGCACAGCTTGTCAAAGAAATATGGACACACATCTTGCTGGCAGTTCTGCAAGAGAAACATTGTGAGAAGATATTCAATTTCATATTTTTTCCTCAGATACCACTGAAAGCTTAAGGTTTTATGAATGAAAATAATAATAGTATACTAACAGTCTTAGAGCCAGTTTTTGCTGCAGGGACTTGATAAAAGTTATGAAAAAACTTTATTATCTCCTAGAACACTGGGATTTCTTTTGTCTTTGTAATCAAGATGAAAATATGGGATTTCCAGTATTTTATGTTTCTGGCCAGAAATTTTAGGGGAACTGCTGATCAAATGTCATTTCAATACTTCTAAGTTGTGGATCTAATTGAGGTAGATTTGACAAAAGGAAATCTATGAATAGGTCTTTCACTTCTTTTAAAACAATGTAAAATTGCAGCCACATAGGGCCTTGCTTCTGATTAGAGCTGTAGTGCAGTTAAAAGGAATATCTAACTTTGTGGTCACTTTCATGATCTGTCCAGAGACTACTGTTTGACCTGCTCATGGAGGGGTTTAGGAGCCATTTGGGTATGCATTCTTCCCCACCATGGGGCAATAGCAACCCCAGGGCCAATTCATATAATGAAAATAGCTATGGGGAAAAAATTAAAACATTTTCCTTATGTTTTCAAATAAGATTTGGGCCCTGTATAGCTGCAAGTGAGATATGAAAAAGACATTGTATGCCTATTTTAGTCCTAAATGTGCAGAGGCAACTGTGAATAAAAATAGATGTCAACAACAGCCGTAGAAAAACAAATCACAGAGTACTGGACAGGTGTCCTTGTTGTTTTAAATTTGTATCATATTTCATCCATTGTTTGGGTTCTCAAAGCTGCTCACATTTCTAAAAATCGTAATATAAAGTAACATGGAAAGGCAAACAGAAAATATCCCATTCTGATTAAAATCAACAGATTGTTTTCTTATGACTTTATCTCACTAGTGCAGAAATGGTGAGTGACCTAAACTGTACACAGTGCTCCAAATGAGGCAATGTTATATATCTTTTTAGGGACATTACAATATTTGCCTTTTATTTTCAATTCCTTTCCTGAGTTGACATTTTCATCAAACTATTCTCTACAGCCCCAAGATCTCTTTCAAACTGGTCATGACCAGTTAAAACCTAATTAGCATATATTTAAACTTAGGAATTTAGAGACAGATTCCTGTTACTCTTCTCACTCTATTGTGGTTTTACCACCCTACATCATTGTGAGCGTCCTGCATTGTGTGGGGGTTAGACTAGATGACCCAGGAGGATCCTTCCAACTCTGTTCTATGATTCTAATTTGGTATCTGCAAACATGGCTGCTACACTGCTCTCCTCCAATTTCAAATAATTTATTTACAGACTATATAGCATTAGTCCAAATGCCAATCCTTGTAGGGCCCCTTCTTTTCACTTCCCTCCATTGTGAAAATTGTCCTGTATTCTCTGCTTCCTGTCATTTAACCAATTTTTAATCCATAAGTGCACCCATCCTCTTATCCCATGATTGCTAAACTTAAAAAGGAGTCTTTGAAGAAGGATCTTATCCAAAACCTTTTGGTAAGAGCTGCTACATTCCAGTCCTCCAGTACGCATTACATGTACTGTTGGGTTCTCCTTCTTTGGAAATTTTTAAACAGAGGCTAGATAGCCATCTGACAGAGAGGCTAATTCTGTGAAGGCAAAGGGGTGGCAGGTTACAGTAGATGAGTGATAGGGTTGTGAGTGTCTTACACAGTGCAGGGGGTTGGGATTAGATGACCCATGAGGTCCCTTCCAACTCTATTATTCTATGATTCTATGATTCACACTGGAATTCTTTAAGAACCCTTGGGTATATGCCACCCAGCTCTGAAGACGTATTAGTTTTTAGTTTTTCCTCTAGTTGGCTCAATTAATCAGTGACCTTATGTGAAACCATCTACATTCAAGTCCAGTGGCACCTTACTTCCACCTGTTCAACACTCTTCCCACCTTCTGACTAGGATATATATACTCAAGAGCTCTACTCCAACTCATATCTGAGAAACAGAAGTTTGCTTCTCAAAAGCTTATACCCTGAAAATCTTGTTGGTCTTGTTGGCTATCTTCTGAAACTTACCTCAAAATAGTATCTCATAGGGGAATGTACACAAAGAAAGTATCACTGCGATATCCAGAATTGTCTGTTCCTGGTATTGTGATGGGGGAGTCTGCATTAAAGAAAGGAAGAAAATGTGCTTGGCTAGCTTTTGTAGTAATTTATTGTGGCTTTTTTGGTGGGATTAGCCACATACGACAAGATAAACTTAAGTAAATTAACTATGATGAAGTGTGAAGGAGTGCCAAAATGAATAATTGTTGCCACATGGAAAGAAGATTTGTATTGATACAAAACTGTAATGTAACTATTGTTCATGCAGCGTTCAGTATACTGACAGGGAAAAAGAAAAGGCAAACACAAACAAAGAGCAAACAAAAGAAATCAGACCATTATTATCAACATTTGGTTTGCCCGTCTGATGGTATGAAAGGAACTAAAGAACTAGGCTTCCTGAGAGATGTTTTGGAGCTCATGCTGGAAAAGAGAACAGAAAAGTCTCTAACCTTTCAGCACCAGCTGAGTCTGCTGCTGTGTGCAATCTACAGTAACAGCTGGTGGTACGTAGGAGCAGGGGGGGAATACGCAGACGTCCAAAACATTTTGGCCCAAATCTGGAACTGTCTAGATAGATGTATGAAGTCAACCATAAAGCAATTCCTTGCTAACATGGCAAACTGCTTTCAAGGTTTCAAAAGCAGTTCTTGGGAGCCCGTGGCTATTACTTACAACAGCTCTCTGGATTGTGGGCAATCATTTAGCAATATTTTGCAGTCCAAAGATTGCATTTGCTAAGGTGTTGAGTTTTACTGAGACTTGTGTGTATACGTTAAGCAATGTCAAGTGGCTTTTGACCTACAGTGATCCTATGAAATGACCTCTAGAGTGTTCAATCATTAAAGCCCTGCCCAGGTCTTGCAAGCTGTGAATCATGCCTTTCTTGATTGAGTCAATCCATCTTATGGTTTTTTCCCCTCTTTTTTCTTTCTGCCTCCAGCTTTTCCTGGTATTATTGTCCTTTCTGGTGAGTCTTGCCTTTCTATCATGTAACCAATGCACAAGAGCCTCCATTTAAGCATTTTAGTTCCTACTTCAGGCTTGATTGTAAAAGGTAAAAGGTAAAGGTATCCCCTGTGCAAGCACCGAGTCTTGTCTGACCCTTGGGGTGACGCCCTCTAGCGTTTTCATGGCAGACTCAATACGGGGTGGTTTGCCAGTGCCTTCCCCAGTCATGACCGTTTACCCCCCAGCAGCAAGCTGGGTACTCATTTTACCGACCTCGGAAGGATGGAAGGCTGAGTCAACCTTGAGCCGGCTGCTGGGATCGAACTCCCAACCTCATGGGCAAAGCTTTCAGGCAGCTGCCTTACCACTCTGCGCCACAAGAGGCTTGATTGAGAGCCCACATATATAGGAGGCTTAGGTATCCATATAACTTAGTTAACGAGATCACTTGTTATTCTCAGAATGTTGCTTTTGCACAAACATGTGAGGCAGTTTTGTCCATTCACCTAGTTTATTATACTAGGAATTATTTCACTATGACTAAGGAATAAGGGTTTTTTTTTACTTTTTTTACTTTTTTTTTGCTGTTCTTATGCTCAGCACTAAAGCCAAAAAGACACTATCAGATCATTTCAGAGCTGTCTATTTTCTTCCCCATGTCAGGGGCTAAATTTAGAATCTGAACTGCACCTGGCATTCTGCATCTGTGGCTTTCTTCCATCACAGCTCAGGACCGAATGCACCACATGTGTTTTGCATTTTCTGCTGCCTCCCACCAAGTCCACCTTTTAACAATGATTAAAAAAAAAACACATGGGCATGCACAGTAATGCCAAACATTGGTAATGTAATTTAAAATGACAGCCACAAAAATGGTGGATGCTCACAGATTGTGAGTCCCCATGCTTGAAGCACAATATTATGTTGTAGTTACTTTTGGTTCTCTTCTTGAATGAGCTCAGACTTATCATGACCCCCCCTCATTCCCTAGATTCCTGTGACACGCAAAGCACACAAGCAAGGGTTCATGTGTCTCACGTTGATGTGCTCAGTCATCACGTATGTGTGAAGACAAAGCATGTTGGCCACTGTTACACAGCTGTTTATCAATAAAGAACAATAGGATGACATGAAATAAACTAAAAAAAATAGTCGAACAAAATTTCAAATCAGAGCCTGTTTCACAGTACTATTTACACAGGAAAATGGAAAGCTACAACTTTCAAATAGCATGGAGTTCTGGTGGCAGGGAGTGTGATGAAAAAATTAACTACCCACCTGCACTTCAAATCTTGAAAGTGCATTTAGATGCTGGCAGGAGAGAGATGCAGCCTCAGTTTAAGGATATGCGGGGCCCATAGCATCGGAGCCAGTTTAAAATTCACAGGGCCTTAGCAGAGTGCTACTGGTGCTGTGCTTGGGATGTGACAGCGGGGCCCCTTACCAGGGATATTTGGAACTTTGGAAGCAACTGACAGCTTCTTTTTTCATTCTTCTGGTTCACAAGTATGAAGATCCCCTAAAAATCATGTGAAGGCCCCCTAACCATGCAGCACTGTGGGGCCCCTGAAACGGTAGGGCCCATAGCACATACAAGATGTGCTACTAGAACAATCCACCTCTGGACACAATGCGAGGGAATGTGAAGTCTTAGCTCTCAGCAGCCTTACAACCCTGAACAACTGCTGACATAGGTTGCCTCTTAAAGGAAAATTTCTCCTCGTGTCAATGGGGGAGAAAGATTGGGCAGAAAACTACATAGGATATCATTCTGTTGCATTCCCTAAAAGTGGGTGCAATTCCAGATTCCCATTTTAATGCAATCATGTTCAAGTTTTTTTTTTTTTGAGAGAGAGAGAGAGAGACAGGGTGGCATAGTAGTTAAGAGCAGCAGTTTTTAATCTGGCAAGCCAGGTTTGATTCCTGGCTCCTCCACATGCAGCCAGCTGGGTAACCTTGGGCTCATCACAGCACTGATAGTGCTGCTCTGACTGAGCAGTCCTGTCAGAGCTCTCAGCTCCACCTACCTCACAGGGTCTTGGCTGTGAGGAGAAGAAGGGAAGGTAATTGAGATTCCTTCAGGTAGTGAAAAATGGGGTATAAAAACAAACTCTTCTTCTTAAAAGAAATACAGTAGAGGTGTGGCATCAGGTGGGAGGAGAGGTGGGTAGTAGGCAGAGTTAATACGCATCTATTATGACATCACTGGAGGCGAGAATGGAGGATGAAGACAGACTTGAATCCCAAGGTTCCTCATTGGATATTGAGGTTCCTCATTGCCCCCTTCCATGGGGTCAAAAATCACGTATTTTGAAGATTTCTGTAGGGCAAACAGAGATTGCATTCAGATGTACTCCACAAGAGCTAGATTTCTGTGTAGAAATGTAGTTATTTCCTGGGTCGTTATGACTGCTGAAGCAGGATTTTACTCGACTGCAGAAAAGGTCTCAGATACATTTCACACTTGCTAAACCCAGGCACATATGGCCTTTTGAAAACATAACTGTTCAGGTATAAATGATTACTCTTTCTTCTTTACAGTGCACTCTGTTTATTCAGTCCACGTTAACTGCAGTGTGTGGATGTAAAACAAAGCTTGCACTTCAGAAGTCTGTACAGAATGTTATAGTGCTGGGTCTATATTTAGAGATGCTAGGTTTCACAAAGTATAAACATCTAAGAAGTTAATAAATTTGTTTATCCTTAAGTGCACTTTCAACTTTCCTCGTTTAACTACAGAATGAAGTGCTTACAGTAGGATTTTCAGAAATAGAGCCAAATGTTCAGTGGCTTGATTTCCCTTCTCTAGATTCCTCCCAGGGGTAGTCAAACTGTGGCCCTTCAGATGTCCATGGACTACAATTCCATTGTAATTCATGGACATCTGGAGGGCTGCAGTTTGACTACCCCTGCTCCAGACAGTTCTGGCTATCAGGTACTTTTGCTACATCAGGTAAAAATTGCTGTGAAAGGGAGAAGGAAAATAAAGCATGGCCTTGTGTTAGTTACAACTTTTCCTAAGGTAGTTTTCCAAGTCAGAGGACTAACAGTCGACAAGACAAGATGTAGGCAATCATTTAAGCACCGAGTGTGCCTCTGTTTAAGTGAAAGCTTCATTTTATTTTATTTTATTTTATTTTATTTTATTTTATTTTATTTTATTTTATTTTATTTTATTTTATTTTATTTTATTTTATTTTATTTTATTTTATTTTATTTTATTTTATTTTATTGACTTAAATCCCACCTCTCCCAGTCAGGCTTGCTTGCCATCAGAATACCTATCTAGCAATTCTAACATGCTTGACAAGCCAGGGTATTGTTTGTCCAGTAGCAGCACCCTCTTAAGCATTTTAAACCCTCCAAAGTAAATTGAAGTCAATGGATCTAGAAGGTTGTAACTATACTTAGGATGGCACCAATTTATCTGGTCAGTGAAACAACCAACGTTGTGATTCAGGTAAGTTATTTAACACCCTTCCAGAGTTGGGGAGACTTTTACAGTATCAGTTTTGTATTACTGATTCTTTTAACTGCATCCTTCTGTGTTAGCTAAGAATACTCATATTTATGACCTACTTATATTTCCAAGAATTCTTGAAAATATGGCCTTGGATCAGGGTGCTGTTTTCACTTTTAATGGGATGGAATATAAATTCTGTTATGTGGGATAATTTTTTCATAGTAGAATTTTGTAATCTTTTTTTTCCTACTTAGGCTTGGAAACATCCCATGTACATGCAGCACGTTAGTTCTTGCATTGCTGATTAATTTTATGAAACAATGTGCTTCTAAAAATGGGAAATTTGCTT
Organism: Paroedura picta; assembly: GCF_049243985.1. Taxonomy (NCBI): domain Eukaryota; kingdom Metazoa; phylum Chordata; class Lepidosauria; order Squamata; family Gekkonidae; genus Paroedura; species Paroedura picta. The sequence goes on along the minus strand of NC_135374.1, from coordinate 34,014,748 downwards.
CAGAAAAACATGAGTGGACTCTACTATGATTTGTCTTTGTATTGAAGGCTTGTAAGTGGCTGTTGAAAATATTGTTTAGATAAAAAAGAAAAATATGGGTGTTGTTAGCATGTGAATGGCAGGATGTCCAGTTCCAGTTTTCCAGGAGATGTTTCCTGGAAGTTTCATGCAGATGTTGAACATCATTAGAGATGAGATGAAACCATGTGAGACATGGAAGCTTAAATGCTTATCCTTCAGCAGTCCTTCAAATTTGCCGGCTAAGTAGGAATGTTGGGATAAAAATGCATTGTCATCAAGATTTCAATTGTAATTCTGGGAGCTATTCAGGTCCTATCAGGAGACTGGAAAACCTAAGCCTGGTAGCAATCTCTGAGTGATTTAAAAACACCCAACTTGCATGACTCGGCTAAGCCTGGCTGACTGATACTGTTCAACATCGGCCATTCTATGAAGATCTGGGAGACCCAGGTTCAAATCTCCACCTTGCTGCAGAAGCTCTCTGAGTAATGAGGCCAGTCACATACTTTCAGCCTACTTTCAGCTTAGCCTACTTCACAGGTCTGTTGTCTATATAAAAAGGAAGAGAGGAGAAAAGTAGTTACAATTGTTCTGCTTTTGATCAGTTCCGATTGTAATCCTTTGTAATAAACAACATGTCCAGCCTAACACAGCTTCACTCATGCATGGATTTTTTTATGGAGTTTTAGTACAAATGGAAAAAGAGCTCTATTCTGTCTGCTCCAAATTTAAAGTGTGAACATGCTTGTGTACATTTGTGATTAATACTGCACTGATTACTCAGTTACATTGGAGAACTGGGAAGGGATAATGGAACAGTGAGCGCTAATGTATTTGTTAATTGTTATTAATATTTTATTATATTTATATTATATTTTTTAATCTTTGATGCTTTATTGAAAGTTGTTTTGATGTTATAGTCTGTATAATGTTCCATGTAAGTTATATAATGTTCAGTGTAAACCGCCCAGAGCTGCAAAGAAATGGGTGGTATAGAAATCTAAATAAATAAATAAATAAAATAAGCTGCTTTGGTCCCCACTGTGAGGAAAGGTGGGGTATAAATGAAGTATAAATAAAAAATGGCTGGTTGGCAAATAAAAGGTAGGTTGGTGAATGGTTGAGAAAGAGAGAATGAGGCAGAGATGCTTCCCACAAGTCCCACTTGTATATTCTGACAGCAAAGTTGACCAAATCTTAGGCTACTTAAATCCGGGGATTGGAGCTGTGAATGGACAAGACCAATCTTTCTACAAACCTGAGAAAATGCCCCACAGTTGAAGGCTAAAACAAAAATAAATAAATTGGGGTGTTAAAAATAATGCCAAATGAAAAAAGAAGCATTTATACCTTTTTAAAAGGATGCCTTTTAAAAGGATACTTAAATGGACTCCGGGGAATGGTAGAGGACAGGAAGGCCTGGAGGATCATTGTCCATGGGGTCGCGATGGGTCAGACACGACTTCACACATAACAACAACAAAAAAGGATGCCTTTAGTTACTAAGCAACCATTCCATGCTTGCTTTCTGTGAGTAAAAAGCAGAGGGAGGGAGCAGGGTCCTTTCCAGGCCTGTCTTGGCGCTTTGAGGGAAGACTCATTGGGTCCACACTTGGCAGCTACCATTGGTTAACTTGACACCATCTGACTGGCATGACTCTCCGAGGGCTAGTTGCTTCCTTCTGTTGTGGGGATAACCATGGATTATAAATGAAGTAAATATAGAATAAATATAGATGGAGATGGGAGGCGGATAAAAGGTAATTTGGCAAGTGGTTGAGAAGGAGAAAATGAGGCAGGGAAGGGGGAGAGAATATGGGGATTGCCAGGAGGAGGGGAGCAGGAAACGTTATAGGGAGGGGATACAGGGTGATGTGCCTCCCCAGTTCTTGTGAGTACCCTACCATGCTGGTGGGCCTCACCCAGCTGTTGGCACCACATAACTGGACCATAGCTTTCTGGGGTAGAGGTTGCCGGTGGTGGGGAGCTTAAGAAATAGGGGCAGATGAAGCTAGGCTCACTGGTGGTTGGGAAGGAGAGAAGGAAGCAGAAAAGGCGGTATTAAGTATGACAGGGCCCCTGCCTCCTGTAATGGCATATGGACTTCAACAACCAGTGGCACCCCTCAATAGTCTAGGCTTGAGCCAAAGCCAAGACACTGTTAAAGTCTGCCAAGCCAGGTCAGTCCCTATCTTGAGAGCTTGCTCTTAGCTACAGGTTCAGAATGGCAGCCTCTGCCTGACCCAGGTATCGCCTGACAAATCTTGCTCTCCTCCTAAGTGCCCCCCATCCCATTGTATTGCTGATTCAGTAGCCTGTTTGCCCAGGGACTCCTAGGCACATGTCTATATATCTGTTGTCTGCCTGGAGTTCTTAAGGGTGTAATCACCTTGTATAACATTGACAAATGATCCATCTCGCTAAGTTTTTGACAAAGCTATTTCCCCACTGCTGGATACGTCACAGGACCCATGTATATGTGATTTCTGGTAACAGAGGAGGCTATGGGTGACTTCAAAGAAGGAAAAGAAAAAATAGTGGAAGAGAGGGAAATATCCTCCTCCCCCTCCCCCGGTTTTTGCAGGTTCCCACTTGTCTGGATGGACAGATGAAAGAAAGAAAGAAAGAAAGAAAGAAAGAAAGAAAGAAAGAAAGAAAGAAAGAAAGAAAGAAAGAAAGAAAGAAAGAAAGAAAGAAAGAAAGAAAGAAAGAAAGAATGCTAGGGGTGACATTGCCAGAACTTATGCTCTGGTATTACTTCATAATAGTTTGCCCCTGCCCAGACTTTTAAGATGACTACCTATGATACTTTATAAGGAATTTGAAATTTGATCTTTTCAAAGGCCTCATTGCTACAGCACAGATACATTTGAGGATAATGTTTATCTGAAGTATTTTACCACTAGTTTCTGTAAACTTAAGAGGACCCAACTGTAAGTTAATAAAAAAGAAAAGAGTTTCTATTTGTTGTTTTTCCTTTCATGCTCTTTTTTCAATCGGAAACATCAGCGTGTCCTGAGATGGTTCATACATCAGAATCTTTTAGAGTGTATCAGTTTATAATTAAAAGCCCTTTTTATCCATTGGGATTATCATCACAAGTGAATAGCATTAGAATCTGTACAGAGTGTTTATACATGTATAGGCTTTGACATTTTGGAGTCAGGCCAGTGCTAAATACAAGCCAAGTGTAATGTGAAACCTCTTTGAATTCTTCATTAAGCATGTTTTCCAGATGAAAATCAGCAAGTGAAAAACAACAACACCAGTGTAACAGTGTTAAAATGATTAAACAAATTCATGGAAGTTTTTACAAAAGCACAACCAGCTGTTGTCCTGAATAATCATGTCTCCTTTTACGGCTACAAAAGCAAACAACTGACTGCTGCAAAAGATAGTGTATGGTATGTGTGCCACATAGCACCAGCAAAATGGAAATTGTGCTGCTGCTAGTCAGGATTAGGGAGAGTCATTGGCTTGGTTATGTCATTGACAGGCTGATGTCTTTATGTGTCTCTGCAAATATACTTTTGCCTACTCCCTGAGTTGTTTCCCTGAACTGAACTGACCCAAGGGGTGGTATTTACCTGACACTGTCTTCATGCTAGGGTTTTGGCTCAGATTTGCATTTGTATAGGGTCAAGTGTTTCATCCATTTCTGCACTGAAATTCCCCATTTTTGGTGCAGACCCGATTTGGTCCCATACTTGCCCCATGGCAAGGGAATCCTTAGAAATCCAGTTTTCGCTTTTTGTAGCAGGGGCTAATGGGATCTGAAGTGGGGCTGGCCAAATGCAGAAATATAGACATTTGGGCTTTTTCAGTCTGTGACCAACATTGTTCCCAATCCCCCCGGAAAGCCACTTCCATCATCAACTCCCCCAACCTTTTAAAAAAATGGCTGGTTGCATTACAATGCAATTCCAGTATAACAACATTGTTCTCCTTCTTTTCACAGTCTGGAGCCTCAGAGCATAGATATGTGTGCCATAATTCAGCTGCCCGAAGCCACGAAATTGTGTGTGTGTCCCACCACATGCCTCCTCTTTGCTGTCTGGAGCCTCTGAGCAGGTGAAGGATAGGGATGCATAGTCATGGCTGGGTGGGGAACAAGTTGGGAGTTCAATTTGGGGGCAAAAAAGAAGGGAAACGGGGAGCAAAGTCTCCCCATGAAGAACTTGGGAGGGATCCTGAACTTTAAAAACAGGAATCATAGCAAACTGATGGCTGGGTAAGTCATCAGTGCAGAAACAGTCCCAGTGAGGGCCAGTGAGGTGTCGTGGTTCTGCCATGAAGTTGGCTAGGATGAAGTTGGGCCACTCATGCACTCTTGACTTAATATACCTCACAAAGTTGTGATGATAAAAGGAAGGAGAAGAGAATCGCACAAACTGCTTTGAGTCCACATTGAGGAGAAAGGTAGGGCATACATTAAAATAATAAATAAATAAAAATTGGAGCTCCATTGGCCGTATTCAGTGTATATGCATCCATCAAACAGGCCAAATGAAACCTCTTGAGACTGTTTCAGCATGGGAAAATGATGCTGCAGGAAGGCATAGTCTTTTCCTCCCAGTGCACTACAGTCCCCAGCCAATTTGGTTCCCTCGGGTGCTTTAAAAATTATTTCCTTGCAGCTGCTCTGTGGCTACAAGAAAAAGGAGCTAGATCTGGAGAATCTAGACATTACTCACTGATATGCATCACATCTAGTTTTGTCTTGATTAGGGCCAGGCAGAGATGTTGTTGTTGGAGAAGTCTTCTGACCAGTGAGCTATTTCTTCTTCTGGGTAGCATGCAGTTGCACCCTTCCCCTAAGGGATCTGGTATGCAGGTTGGAGCTTCCTTTAGAACTGGCCTGAACATTGAATACCCAAGCAGCTTCAGTAGCATTGGCACTGGTATTCATAGTTTGGTTACCCTCTGGCTCAGATTACTGAAATATTCTTTATATAGGATTAATTTATTTTAAACATCTCTGTATTGCCTTTCCACTCAAGCAGGATCCCTGGTGTGGTAAAGATCAAAACATTAAAATATTTCAGCATTTAAAGTAACGTTTAAAATAATGTGCATATAAAACAATACAATCAAAATATACAGATACATGCAAAATAGGGATACCAGGAACGAGGACCTGCTAGTGGAATTTTCACCTGCCTGTGGAATATAATAATGGAGGGAGACAAAGAAATCTCCCTGGGGAGAGGATTTCCAATGTTTTGGTGCCATGACTTTGCAGACTCTTTCTTGGGATGGGATGCCACCCATATAACCTCAGATAGCAAGGGCTCCTTGATGATCCTTGTGAGTGGTCAGGTTCATATGGGAGGAAGTGGCCTTTCAGGTATGCTGTTCTCAAGTTGTATAAGGCTTCAAAAGTCACCACTAGCACTTAGAATTGGTTTAGAAGCAAGTGGGCAGTCAATGTAGATAATACAAGACTGGGGTGATATGAGCCCTACAACTCGCTCAGAAGATCATCCAGACAATTCAGTTAGTCTAGAATATGGCTGCAAGTATACCACAATGACCCTATTAACATGGTGTTACAAATTCTTTGCTGGCTTCCATTTTTCTTATGAGCCCAATTCAAAGTCCTGGTATTAACCTTTAAAACTTTGAAGGGACTAGGATCACAGTATCTGAAGATTCGCATGGTTTGCTACACTTCTCTGGGCCTTACAGGCCATCTAGTCCAACACCCTGCTCAATACAGGATCAGCTTAAAGCATCCAGGATCAGTATCTGGGATCAGTATCTGTCCAGCAGTTGCTTAAAGACTCTCAGTAAGGGAGAGGTCACTACATCATTAGGCAGTTGATTCCACTGCTGAACTACTCTGATGGTGAAATATTTTTCCTGATATCTAGCCAATGTCATTCACCATGTAGTTTAAACCCATTACTGTGGGTCCTACCTTCTGCTGCCAGCAGGAATCTTTCCCTGCCCTCCTCTAAGTGACAGCGTTTCATATCCAATCATGTCCCCACTCAACTTCCTATTCTCCAGGCTGAACATCCCCAAGTTCCTCTGCCTTTCCTCATAGAACTTGGTCCCCAGGCCCTGGATCATTCTTGTCACTCTCCTCTGAACCCTCTCAATGTTGTCCACTTCCTTTATGAAGTGATAGGAAGCTGGAGATATGAAGCTGATGGAATCACACCCTTGAAATTCCTTCTCTCAGAAGTGACTCACACCTTCTTTGTTGTCACAATCACCATGGAAAGATTTTTTTTTTTAAGTTTGATGTTCATTTGGTTACATCTTCTACCTGCATGTCTGTGTTTTAGGTCATTTTCTGGCTAGTAACTTGTTAGTTTGATTTACTGTGTCACACATCCAAATACAGTCATATGATAATTCTTTGCCAAAACAGCCAATCAAGCCCCTGGAATTCAGTTGTAGTTCATAAACACATAGGAGAAGTAAAACTCTGTGAGTCATCGAAGGTTTCCACCCCACCGTTTGCTGTTACCATACAAGTGTGAAACATTCCTGTAAGAGAATTGCTGGCAATTATCTCATCCCAGGAACAGGGAGTTAAACTAAGAATTCCATGACAGTACCATTACCTTACAGTCACATTATCACAAATAAAATACATTGTGAGGAACAAGAGTTGAACAAGGTTAGTATGCATAGTGAGATAAAAAAAAAACCTTTGTTTTTGTTGAGTCCAGGGTATGTCATAGCTTTGAGTGTTGTAATAACTTGCATTTCTGCAATCTCCCTTTCTAGCCTGTTCTTGAAATTCCTTTGCAATAAAACAGCTAATTTCAGGTCCCTTATTGAATGTCCTGGAAGTGTTCCCCTACCGGTTTTTCAATTTTGTGGCTTTTGATGTCAGACTTATGTTTGTAATTGTTTGTGATATGCTTGGAATCAACATTCTTCCAGAAAAGCTGTGGGGAAAGATTTTCAATAAATAAACTGTCAGACCCAGTCCTGGAAACTGTTGTTTCCAAGAAATTGACTTCTTTATCTATCAGTCCAGTAACCCTTGAATGCCATAAATCAGAAGAACTTGATTAATATTTATTACTGTTTGTTGGGTTGGGATTTGTTAGGTATATAGATTATATGTCCTTCCTAGACATCTTTCTAATGTTCCAAAAGAATGATTATCCAGCCAGAAGTAGCATAGAGCAGCAGCAAGTAAATCTTTGATCCCTGTCCGCTCCCCACTGATGGGGGTGAATGGGAAAGTTCTGAGGTGGAGAGAGAGAATTTAAGGACTATATATTGAAAGAACATAAAAGGAAGAAGTAGATGCCATTGTTTTATTTTGCAAATAAAGTATCACTATGGTAGTGAAACTGGATCTGGCTATGCTTGGAACTGTCCCCCAATTGTCTCTTGCTGAGCAAATCACTGGGAATGCCTCCAAGCACAACATGTGGAATAATTCAGTTCAGAATTTATTTTGAGAGTAAAACAATCCCCCAAACCAAATAATGAAACTTCCACTTTGGAAAACTCTAGGTTTATGCCAAAGATTCCTCCTTATTTCACCCAGTGTAGTACAATATTGTAGTTATGATGTCAGGGATTGTGCTGGTTTTTCTAAGTAAGAGGCTGAGTCCATTTCTTCTTTTTCAAATTATACTAAACTAGAAACTAAGCCCGCTGTACTGCGAATACAGCGGGCACCAGCGGGCCTCGTGAGTGTGGCAGGGCGCCTCTCTGGCTTCCCGACCGCTGCCCCCGCAACCGAGGCCGGCCGTGGGCCGGAATGCCGCCGCCCCTGTCCACCACTTACCTCGGAGAAAAGTGGACGGCATTGCTCTTCAGCGGCTGCTGCGTTCGCCGTTGCGGCGGGCGCCACCGGTGTCGGCTGCGGCGGCGCCACTCCCGCAGGGTGTGGCAGTGGCCACTCCTGGTGGCGTGGGCTGGCGGGCGACCTGGGTTGTTCGTGGGCAACGCCGCCAGCGCCGGTGCTGCTGCAGGGCGGTAGCATGGTGTTGTGTTAGTGGCCGCAGTCCCAGCTGCCACCACTGCCGTCGGGTCCTGTGGGGCACACGGCCAGGCGGTGACCTGGCCTGTGTGCAGCAAGGCAGGAAATGGTGGCAGTCAGCCGCATGCGGCCGACGGCGGAGGGGGGCAGATTGGGAGGCACCTCCTTTGTGCCTCCTGATTCGTCAATCCGGCAGCAAGCGACCAATCGGCACCCTTCCTCATCCCGGAGAGGGCCCGCCCTCAGAGCCACTCCACTCCGCAGGAGCAGTTAAAGATGCTTTGTCGTGGCACCTACCTTCTTGCCTATCAGTAGAAAAAATTAAACAATATGGTAGACTATCACCATTCACAGGGGATTCATTCCTGAGATCATCACAAATTATGAAATCCACGAGTACCAGAAATCATTGGACTGTCACGTCCCACTAGCAAACCAACCAAGTTTCCTGCGTAATTGAATGTTGTATGATTCTGGTGCTTGCATGATGGGGATAAAAAGGACTGCAGCTTAGTTCTATATGTTACAGATTAGTAGAGAGGTGATAAATGTATCAAAGAAATAAATATAGATTGTATCACTCCAAATTACTGTGGTAAATTTCATTCATTCATTCATTCATTCATTTATGATTGATTGATAGCTGAGATTTATTTTTTCTGATATCTAGCTGATATCGTTCTCTGCATAGTTTTGATAACAACAAAGTAATGATTATATTAATGTTAAAATATTAATTCAGTTAACATTAATTAAATCAATTAAAACTAATTAAAACAATTATATTCTTCATTTCTGGGGGGAGTCCATCATGGGGGGGCAACACAAAGATATTTACTGGTTATTGGTCCAACCAATGCCTGACAGAAGAGCTCTATCTTGCTCTAATTTTCCACCATCTGTTGTCGCTGTTGAATATACTGTTGTTGGGCTTTTTATGGGGATTTTATATTGCAGTTTTAATACTTGTTTGTGAACCGCCACAAGACAACTATTCATGAGTGGTGATATATAAATAGAAATATAAATCTTATCCATGGTTCCTCTTAATATTTGTGAAACCAGCCAGAGGGTGGAGCATGTCTGGGGTGTCCGAGTTGGAATAAGGCCATCATGGTCAACCACTGTACCACCCTGGCTCTCCTGGTGAGGTGGGAAACAGACCCTTTCTGAACCCACATGGATAAGTTGGTATAATCAGCTTTGCTTTTTCTCTTGCCCTACTTTTTCAGCTTCTTTCGTTAGTGATGACTTTTATACCTTCCAGGTTGCGTCTCAAGGTTGGACTCAATAAAATGGGGCAATCACATGAGGGCTTTACAATAATAAAATGTAGCAGGAGCCCAGCAACTACATGTAGTGAGAGTAAGAAATCCTCCTAATTTGCAAATAGTCTTCAGATAGGGGCAAATTGCATTTTTATCATATGAACAGAGCCTTAATATGCGCAAATTGTTCCCTGAATTATTTAGGGTTTGTATTCACACATATCAAGGTTATAATCATCACCATCATCCCAAAATATAATAAAGACAAAAAGGGACTATGCCCAGAAGACTCACAGACTACCTGATTGTCCCTGAGGGTGTCTCCCTTCTCTCCAACTTCCGTAACAGTACCCTGTGCCATGAGCCCCTGCCCACCCTTCTACTCACCCTCTGTGTGGCCCAAGGGGCCTCCCTCCATCTCCTGGCCTGCTTTTAAAGCCATCTACAAGCTGGCAGTGGCCACACCCACCCACACCCACCCACCAGCAGCACTCGCAAAATGGGCATGAGAAGAATGGGGTGGAGGATGTGGCAGTGAAGCTCATCTTAAAAGCAGCCTAGGAATGAGCTTCAATGTGGCACCCTCTGCCCACCTCTTCTCTTGGGGGGGGGCACTGCCGGTTCCTAGCCACCTTTTACAGTGAGCTTCCCCGCGCTTCCCTTAACCATGCCAGTCTTGCCCCCTAGTGTGTGATAAACACAGATTTATTGTTGTTCACATATCAAGGTATGAGAAGAATTGTGATTAGCATGCACAACCATTATGTATAGATAGTAGGCTTCCAGTATGCATTATTTTAATATTTGAAAGATACTTGTTCAAGTGTCTGTACAGTTCATGTATATAGGAGGCATGCTCAAGCAATTAATGCTCCTTGCTTTTCCTTTCTACCCACACTGCTTGAAGCAGTTTTCTCTCAGTCTAGTTCTTATAATACAAGTGAGAAGGGCTGAAAAGAAGAAGTGGTGGGTGAATAGACTGCCAGGTGTAATGTATTGATATGTAGCTTCATGAGCTGAAAAGCGATCCACAAAAAAGCTGCAGCAAACATGCAGCCGCATTAATCTTCTCAACTGAGACTCATATAGGAATGAGGATGTATACAGTAAAGTGGGGTAGGAATTAAAGTACATCAGCAGCTTCAGTTCAGCTTTCCACTGCTGCAACCACGGTTAATTTTCTGGGTTGGAGAACACACACTGTATATCTGGTTCTAGTTACAAGCAGCCGTGCCCTCAGCCTGGCCCTGACAAGAATAGCTAGGGCATCTGGTACAAATTGTCTCTGGCTCCCCCCCCCCCTGAATTTCTGCCATCAGTGGATTGGCGCCATTCTTCACTGAGCATGAGAGTACGAACAGTGTTGTAAGACTTTGTCCACGCCATCACAGATGTGTCTTAAGAAAGGAGCCAATATTGCTTCATGTTCTCCTTGCCCTGAGATGTAGGAAGTGCCGGATAATCTTTGAAGGACCATTTCCCTTTGGAGCAGAGAACAATCTATACTCCTATAGTGTATGTAACAATTTGGTTATTTATAGATGTAGAAATGGACTGGGTATTACATGGATTCAAAAGAAGTATGAAAGTGCTGTGGTGCAGATGTAATGCTGAGTCCCTGAAAATCATCATAGTTTGCAAACTGGCCATAGATGTATACGCTGTTTCTTTTTGCCCTCTTCCCATATTAGCCTTAACAATTTGGCGTTACATCTGCACTGAGTGTTACTGAGCTCACATCTTAGCAAGAGTTTGAAGTGGGGTTGGTTGATTTTAACTACAGTTTACTTCTGACCTGATGCATTTCTAAATCTTGGTTAAGGCTGAGAAGAAATCAAATGGAGATCCCAAAAGGTGGGGGAATGAGGGCTAGTGTTGTGTTTTCCTGTTTTTCAGCAGCTGTAGTACTTTATGGGAGAATATTTACACCAGCAGTACTGAATGCCTGAAGCTTTACAGCTATTTTACAGAGCAGCAGGTTGGATCCAGTGATAGATTTGCCTCTTAACTTCCCTGTCTTCAGAGCTACTTCTGTCTTCAAGGAGTAACATTTTGGGGAACATTTCAAGCTACAACAGATGAGGGAAGTGGCAAAAGGATCCTTATTTGCATCCTTATTTAATACATTAAATTAGATGGATAAAGAAAAAAGATATTTATATTTTACAATTTAAGCTAATTCACCATAATCTGCAAGGGTATTCATTTGTCAAAACTCTGGTTAGTTTGCTTAATGCCAAACTGTTACGGAACAAAGCATTACGTGCTTTGTCTTATTGGACAAATGGAATAATAGTTGTAGAGCAAGTTGTCCTCTGACATAATACTGTGGCTATTAGCTATGTAACTCACTTCACTGCTACAGAAATGTGGAATGGTCTGAAGTGATGTAATAGATCTATCCCCAAATCCACAGTATGTATGGACAATCCATAGATATTTCAAGTTGTATCAACTGATGTGAAAGAACAATTCACTTGGCTGCAACTCCCTAATTAAACATGAAGCCCCCTTCACTGCCATCCCCCACCCCAGTTTACCATGAAGAAACATACCTCAGGATTTGGATGGATTTAGACAGGTGGGACTCAGCTTGGAATCACACTGCTTCCTGGGAAACCTTTGAGATAAATGGGTACAGGCGGGTGAATGGGCAACATGTAAGTGAAAACAAAGAAAAATGGATTTTGTTTTCATTTCCTTTTGAACATTCATCAGGAAAAATAACAACAAAATCAGTACAAACTTATTCCCAGAAGGCTTTGTAGAAGTGATGTAATCTGAATTGCACTTTTCCTCCATGGCATGTGCAAGTCTTGGCTGTCATAAACAATTATTCCTTTTATATCTGATTATAATCAACACATGTTCTTCATTTAACTGGGCCTTTAGCTTTAAAAAAAAACCTTTAGATGTTGATGATGTTCCTTTTAACAAAATAGATGGCCCTTAATCATTATAAATTCTAGCTGTCCCGTTTTGCCTTGTTCTAGATAGTACAGGATAGCCTGATCTTGTCAGATCCTAGAAGCCAAGCAGGATCAACTTGGTACCTAAGCAGGTGAAAACTTCAAAGAGGAAATTCTATGTGGTTTCCTTTGCATCTGCTATCTTTTGCCCAGGACAATTATGGTAATTTGGTCCCTTACTGCCCTTGAGGATGGGTGCTCAAATTATAAGTCAATTGGACATAAGCTGTGATTCTTTCTCAGATATCATTCAGCATCTTCATGTGTCCTCTAGCTCAGCTGGTTTGGAGATATGGGCTGTGATGTTACTAGTATGTGGATGACTCCCAGCTCTTTCTACTGATGAGCAGCTGACTGAATACTCCACCTGAATCCGTGGCCAGGTGCCTGGATGCTCTGAGGGAATGGTTCCAACAAAGCCACCTGAAGCTCAACCCCTTGAAGTTGGAGGTCCTCTGGATAGGAATTAAATACCAGATGTGGAAGTGTACTTCCACTGTCTGGACAGGGTACAGATGAAAGAAACGTACACTGTCTGGAACCTGGGGGTGATCTTCAATGCCTCCTTTACTATGGAGGTGCAGGTCATTAGGGTAGCTTGACAGATGGTTTCCCACCTATGCTAGGTGAAGTTACTAGCACTTTATCTGGCCCCAGAACACCTAGCCACAGTGATCCACATGATGGTCACCTACAGGCTCGACTTCTGTAACTTGCTCTACGTGGGCCTACCCTTGACTTTGACCCAGAAACTGCAGAATATGGTATACAGAATATGAAATACTGTTCCAGAATATGGTAGCTCGGGCCCTTATAAGATCCCAATGGAGGGCTTCAACTGGCTCCCCAACACCTGCACTGGTTACCAATTGAATTCCAGATCAAGTTGAAGACACTGTTTTTGACCTTTTAAAGATTTACACAGTCTGGGAACTGCATACCTGAAAGACTGCCTCTCTGAGTATGCCCCCAAAGCATGTTGCGCTCTGCAAATTCCAATGTAAAGGTAGTCTCTCCCCCAAGGAAGTATGATTGGCCTTGATCAGAGCCAGGGCCTTTTTGGCCATGGCTCCAGCCCAGTAGAATGAGTTGCCAGCCAACACACAAGCCCTACAGCAGCTGACACAGTTCTAATGGGCTGCAAAATGGCACTCTTCCACCAGGCATATGGTTGAGGCCAACCTAAGCACAATATGACATCAGATGAGGCCCCTGCCCCCCCTTGCTGCCTCCCTTACCATCTGGAAATGGGCTGAACACCACGGCCAGAATCTTCTGACACTCTTTTAGAGGTTTTAGCTTAAATCTCTCTGTTGATTTATAAATGTTTTTTTATATTTATTTGTAAATGTTTTTGTTGTTGTTAGTCATCCTGAGCCTGTTCTCAGGCTCCAAATAATAATTCAAACAACAACAACAACAACAACAACAACAACAACAGTATTTTTATTGGAAACCACCAGACCACGGAAGTGCATGGTCATTATGCAGAGGCTGGTCATGGCAAACTGGTACTGTATCTCTCTTCCCTTAAAAACCTTATGGGTTTGCCATAAGTCAGCTCTGATTTAATGGGGGTCTCTTGCAGAATGGTTTATTTAAATGTATAGTCCATTCAGTCTCTTAGGCTCAAGATGTAGACATATACTTTTAGAGCTGGAATGTTAAAATATATATATATATACATTTAGAGCTGGAATGTTAAATTATATAATTCTTTTCATTATTGAGAATGGCTATTGGCATGTGATAAACTTTTCAATTAGATAGTGCATTGTTATTCTGTTTTGGTTTTTGTTCTTGTTTGTTTTTGTTTTTGTTTTGTTTTTTTGCATTAAATGTAGGGCCTGCTTAGGAAAACCAGTTGCCTTTTTATTGGGCTTCAGTTTTGGATTGTTTGGATCGTATGGCCATTGCAGACATGGGTGTGAATATTCATCATGTAAGGATGCGTGCAGTGCATGGCATAAACTATTTTAAAGACTATTTTCCCATCTGTAATGCAAGTTTCCTGTTTCTAGGTCTGCTTGTCATCAGTCCTGTCATGAAATTTTAAGTGAAATACTGGTATAGGTTACATGGTATAAATTATACAAGTGCTTTGTTGGAGGACGCAAATTGCAACTTGGAAAAGGATAAACTGCAGACCTCCCCCCCCCCCTGTCTGGGAACAGAAAACATGGAGAATTAGACATAAGTAGCTCTCCACAAGGGCAGGACCTGAGATGCAGTAAAATATAGCAAAAATTCTTGAGGGTCAAAATAATGTATTTATCTTGATTGAAATAACAAGTAAGTCATGCCCCATGGATAACCTTATGACTCAACAGAAGACATGAGTCATAACTGCATATCCAGCAATACTGCACCAACAAGATGTCCCTATCCACATTGCAATGCAGAGGTTATACACAGGACTCTTTCAGGATAGCTTCAGCATTACACTAAAACATGGCAGACAAAGAAGTTTAATCTATCTACACCATGACATAGTCTCGGGGGAATGGCATATTAACCCTCTTATTCATAACCTGCAAAGGTCTCTTGTTCCTAATGAATTAATTTGGTCTTTCACAGCCTTAATCATAATTAATCTACTTTGCTCTTAGTAGCTCCAGTCATGGAGATTACTCCCATTTTTTCCTAGGAGGGGAGTCTGCTGGCCCCAGAAAACCTTCAATGAAGCCCTCGTTTCTCACCTGGACTGGCAAACCTACTCCAAGCTCAATTTCCATCTTTTCATTCTCTGCCACAAATTGATTCTCCACTCATTCTCCATCTGTTTCCTCCTTTTTCCTCTACTTTCCAGCAGTGCCCAATATCTTTGCTGTCAGGACCTCATGGCTTTTGTGGCCAAGTCTTTGTCCCCACCCTACAGCCACATTTTATCCTCTACTTTGCTGTCCCCCAAACCTACCTAGTTTTCTTTCTTTGTTCATTGTATCTTTCCTGAAGTTATGCAGGACTGGTCAGCCCTTTTACACCAGGATAAGTTGGCTCTGTTGGTCAGGCATCTGGTTATCTTGGCACTGTTGCTTATGAGCTGGCATGGATAGGTACTTCTTCCAGGGTAGGTATTTCTACCTTCTACCAGTGGCTGCTAGTCATGGTGATTAGAAGGAACCCCCACATTCAGACTCAGTAAACTTTTGAATACCAGTGCCAGGTGGCAACATAGCAGCACCAGTGCCAGGTTGCTATGCCCTGATGCTGGCCACTGTGCAAGACAGAATGGTGAACTAAATGGACCAGTAAGGCTTTGTGTTTTTATGTTCTTATCTACTAACTGTCCAGACCACCACTTTACCAAAGGAAATCACCCACATCCATGGCATGTACAGTCAATGGCTTGTATCTAACTATTCAAGTGTGGAGTGTAGAATTTTTCCCATGTTCCTTTCTGCTTCTACAGTTTCTTCTGACTGCCAGAAAGGTGATTCCTAAGGTTATGACCATGGAGGTTGAGTTAGCCCTAAGGTATATGCAAATATAACCTATTCATGTACATTCAGAAGTCTATTTGGGCATGATGGGCAACCCTACGTAATTATACATTTTGTACCAAGAAGGAAATAGAGCATCTCCATCTCATTTATGTATAATAAGCTAACTTTCTAGCTGTAGACTGTTTTTTTAGGTATATATATATATGTGTGTGTGTGTGTGTGTGTGTGTGTATGTGGCTGCTTTTTCTGTATATGTGGCTGCTTTTCCTACATGGATACTCTTAGAAATGCAGTATTATGTTCATGTGCATGTACATGTGCTCTGGTTTATATAAGGTGAGCTCCTGCCCACTCCTGCTTCTTCAGTATGTGTCTTTGCTCAAGCAAGGAGCAGCAGCCATGAGTCACTGTTCATTCTCCATCTGCTGATCTGTGGTATGTAGTCTGCCTTCAGCTTAGCCACAAGAGACTTTAAGCTTTTGTACTCTGCTTCAAAAAGGAGACTGAAGCAGATGAATATGATAAATTTCTGTAAATAATCTTTCCCAGTAAAGATTACTCTCTTTCAAATCTCTGGATCTGTGTCTCATCCACAAAAGTAACTAATAACTGAATACTTTCAAATGCTCGGTTACTCTGCAGCTCCATTTTTCTGAAGGGACTCAGGATCAAGTCTAGTCCAAAAGTCCCAACAATTGCCAACTCCAATTTGGGATGTTTCTGGAGATTTGAAAGCAGTCTCATCAGAGGACTGTATTTGGAAAGGAGTTCAGTGGGGATATGATGCCAGAAATGCTACCCTCTGAAGCTGCCATTTTCTTCAGGAGGATGGATTGCCATGGTCTGGAGATCAGTTGTAATTCTTGGAGAATTGCAAGCCCTACCTGAAGGTTGACAACTCTGTTCCAGAAACTATCCCAAGCATGTCTACCCATGTCTATTCAGAAGTATGTCTCATTTTATTCATGGAGGCTTATTTTCAGGAAAAAGTGTTCTTAGGACTATAGCGTACAAGTCCCCAGACATTCTCACATAAAAAGTTACGAATGTATGGGAAAGAATATTTTTACCATAAAATTTTACTTTGGATTAAAGTTACTTTAGTTTTGTTTTGATTCAGGCAAATAACACAAAGCAATTAAGTATGTGTAGTGTAGTGTAGTGTAGTGTAGTGTAGTGTAGTGTAGTGTAGTGTAGTGTAGTGTAGGCTCATGAGAATAAAAGGATGGGAACAAAGACTGAAAGATGGTAATGAGTCATGACTAACTGCAAAAGAAAATTTGAGGCTATCTGCTGCATATTTTTGGAGTCAAGTAATTTTTATACTTGGATGAAAGTCTAGAATTTTCATTTGAAGAGCAAGTAGCATCTACATGGTTTCTTTTAAAATTCTGCATATGGTTGTCAGCCTTGTTAAAAAAATATATGTACATAGTTTTGCCTCTGTGTGAAACCTTCTCTTGGTTCTACCTCAGTGAAATGCATTAAGCTGAAATGCCTGCAGAAGACATTTTTTAAAGCCATGTCAATTCACAAGAGGGGAGCACGTATGAATAATTTATTTCTTGTCCCAGTACTCATCCATCATGTCTGCTTAGCCAATTTCTTTGTGGAAAGAAGTTTGTTCCAACAGTCCTATCATCACAGAAAATGAGTCCTTTATAGAGTGGAAATTCCGCTTCTCCCCCTTCTTTACATGGCTGGGATCACTTTACGGCCTCGAAAGCCATAAACTAAACTTCATTGTTATATCGCCCTCATTTTTTGCTGTTGTACTGAATTACTGAGATCCCTGACGATATAGTGGATGTTAATATGCTGTATGAATAATGGCAGAAAACAGGTTTTGAATGTTATACCGTTGTGATGTTGCTATATCTTAACGGCATAAGTCGCACTGCACAGCACAATCTGTCTGCTCATCTCAGAGTAGAAAAATGGCCCACCATAATAGCAGGTCCTTTTGCCAACAAGGTAGAGATGTGATGTGCAGGACTATTTTCAGCCAAGAGCATGGAGAGACCAGAGCTTTCAGAAAAATGGGCAGGCAGTGCATTAAAGCCTCTGAAACCTTTCACCCAGAGAGGTGTTCATATTTCCTATCCTGTCCAGATAGGTGAGACATCAGCTATGTCAGCAATGGAGAATAGAACAGAATGTGCAGGTTTCATTAACTTGAGAAATTATTCATTAATTTTTACATATGTATTTTTACATGTGTCCATACTTCCTTGGAAACAAGGTAGCTAACACTGCAACAATAAACTGAGGATATAAAATATAAGCACCTTTTGACTCAATAAACATAATGGGGGAGGGGACCCAGAGATTAAAATAATACTTAAATCTACCAAAACACTTCACTTTCAACCAATTGCCTTCCGAAACAGGATTTGTCCTGCACACCTTCTTAGATGTAGCCCATGAATGTGTACCCACTCTGGTAGGACATTTTAGAGGACTGAACCTACTGCAAAGAAAACTGCTTTACAATTCGTAAAGCAGTTGGTGTAGTGGTTAGGAGTGCTGACTTCTAATCTGGCAAGCTGGGTTCGATTCTGCGCTCCCCCACATGCAGCCAGCTGGGTGACCTTGGGCTCGCCACGGCACTGATAAAACTGTTCTGACCGGGCAGTGATATCGGGGCTCTCTCAGCCTCACCCACCCCACAGGGTGTCTGTTGTGGGGAGAGGAATGGGAAGGTGACTGTAAGCCGCTTTGAGCCTCCTTCGGGTAGGGAAAAGCGGCATATAAGAGCAAACTCTTCTTCTTCTTCTTCTTCTTAAGAGAGGACACCACAAACAGAATATTCTCTAAGAAATTCAGTTAAAAACAGTAATATAATTCTAAACCATTCTTCCCCTGCTTAAAGGGAGATCTGGAAATCAGTGCTGTGTAATGCATAGAGTTTGGCACTTGAATGGGGGAGGCCTGGGATTGAATTCCTACTTTGGTCAGAAATCCAGCCTAACCAACCTCACAGTGTTGTTGAGAGAAAATTACAGTATCCATATAACCCCACTGAACTCATTAAAGGAAGGGTGCTTTTTGAATGTTAGGAATGGAAGTGGGAGTAGTGTTGCCAGACATTAAGACCCATTATGCACGGCAGCAGGTACTCCGCGCTGCCGCCATGCTGTTGTGGTGGGGCAGGATGCCCTGCCGTTCCCCGTGTATGCATGGGGGTGGGGCTCCCCCAGTGTACGGGGATGCCCCGGTGTAGCGCGTGCACATGTGCTATGCACCGGGGCCAGGAAGCCTGGGATGCTGCCGGGTGGTGTAAGTGGCAGGAGCGGGGGGAAGTAGGGAAGGGCCGGGGAAGCGGGGAGGGGCCGAGCCCCCACCACAAGCTACGGCGGGGGCAGGGGGACGTCCCTGCCAGCTCTGCGGCTCCACAGAGTTTTCAGGGGCATGGACCGAGTGGGCCGAAAGGCCCTGCGCTGGCAATTATGCCCCCCGCCCCCTGCCCACAGTATCCTGAGGACTGCAGAAGTTCCCGTGTTCGGATAACACAGGCCTTCCGTAGCCCCGGGCTGGGCCATGTCTGCACTAGCAGCGGGGGAGTGTATAATCGGGGATATTCCTTGATGCTCTGCCGCTGCCAGCGCTGGTGTTCTGGCCTGTGCATAATGGGTCTAAGTGACAACTAGATGGAGGTGGGGGGCAGGCAGAATCTAGTGAAAACGATCGAATTTAGGGAGATCCTAGAGTTTGACGCTGACATGGTGATGTTTCTTCCAGCTTTGAACTGTAATTGACATTCAGCCATTGGTGTGATGACTCCCTCCCCATTCCCTCCCTCCATTGCTCTGCCATCGGGGTTAGCAGGTGTGAGGTTCCCCACCACAGTGAGAGATCTGGTAAGTCAAGGTGGGGTTCAGCACACTGCATAGTTACAGTTAAAGCTGAAGGATAGGATCACTCCAAATATTTTATCATATTTTCATCCCTTCCCAAAGAACTCAAGATGGCATTTAGGTTTCCCCTTCCTCTATCCTACCTTCCCATGACAGGTTAGGCTGAGAAAGAATGATGAGGGTAGAGTCATATGGTGAGATTCATGCCTGAATAGGAACTGGAACCAAGGCCTCCCTGGTCATTTTTCTGATCAGAGTTAGTTGGAATAAAAGGAAAGATGCAGCGCCAACCACTATTGGTGGCAGAGAATCAAAGGCACACCAGCTTACTTAATCTGCTCCTTACAGGTTTTGGTGACAGTTGCCAAGAAGAGAAACACAGCCATGTCTACCCACAGCAATGGGTAGACAGTGCAACAACTAACATGACTGATTTGCAATAGTTAGCCACAAAATGATCACATAATGTGAAAATTAGTCTCTCTGGATTTGGGGAACTGGAAAACAGCAACCCTATATTATGTAATTTGTTTCCATTAAGGAAAACCATTCTAGCTGCTTGCTTCGTAGGATAAGAAGGGAAACTGTGGAAGGAGCAGCGTGGAGGGAGCAATGTGCTGAAGTGACTCACCAAGCATGTATAGTTGGGAGATCCACACACAGGTAGCCAGCTGTGGTACTGAGCAGGGTTTCCCTTTAGTTCTGCTCAGATACAGCACTGATGATTTTATTGCACGTCTCCAGAGACACTGAATTTATCTCTAAAATCTGCTTTCCAAAGCCACAAGTTTCCAGAAATAACTTGAGCAATTAAAAAAAGAAAACCTCAAGGCCAATTACATAATCAGTTCACTCTATTACCTTCCAAACCACATGAGCCATAAATGTCATGCTCCCTAAGAAACAACTGTATACATCTCACTGTGACATATAATGCCAATTCGTGTTCACAGATATAATTTCCCCCCGTGCCCTCACTTTGCAAAGTGAAGAGAGGACCATCTTTCCTGGCTTCAGTGCAGCTAATTAGCTAAGGGTGATTGCAAAGCAGATGTCCCTAGACCCAAGACGACAAGTCAAACCTACTTGAAGGATGGCTGTTGAAATCAAAGCCAAATTAGACATTATGGCAGATCCATCTCAGGCTATGCCAAATGTATATAGCACAGGGGAAAGAGGTGATTTAAAGGGCATGGTGGGAGGTGAATACTCCCCTGCTCATGCTTTCCCCCTTGACACTCAGCCACTCTTCTCTTGGCAGGGGTGACTTCCAGACTCAGAGCCCCATCAGAAGAAAAACATCTGGAGTGAAGTACTGGGAAGGGAAGTGTTCAGCTCCCCCCTTCTCTCACTCATACTATATTTAAAATGGTTTCCTTTACCCTTACACTATACAAATTCAGAAAGAAACCGCCATAATTACACCCTAATTACCACTTTTATCCTGCCTATATGCATGTATGAAAGGCAGAGGAAAAATCCATGGCAGGAAAGAAAAAGCACTTTGGACTGAACTAGACTTATTTTCATATGGTCCATCCCTCCCAAATAGAGTGGCATAACTCCACATTTAAAAAGAACATGTTTGTTCTGCTAATTTTATTTATTTATTTGTTTGTTTGTTTGTTTATGGGTTTGTTTGTTTATGGGTTGTAAACAGCAGTTTACAATAAAATAATAAAATGCAATATAAAACCCACAAAAACCCCTTAACAAATTAATCAGATGGCAGTACTATTGGAGTTCCAATCTCCCACACATCGTTCAGCACCTGGGTCCAATGAGCTCTTTCTGCTGGGAGTGAGGGTCCTGATCTTAATAGATATTGTGCATTATGCTTATTCTGAGCCCAACATGTGCTGCCTTGGGCTTTCTCCTCTGAGCTGGCCTAAAGGTGGAATTGTGGGTGGTCAGAAAGTTGAAATTCTGTGATGAGTCTGCTTACAACCAATATGGGAAGTGGGAGCAGAGCTAAGGTCTGTATTTTCTCTTCCCCCCCCCCCCTTTAGCCTTCTGATGGACATTTTTTATTTTCAGTTGGGAAAGGCAGGAGTTGCCAGGCCATGGGGCAGTACAATTGTTGGAGAAACTGATGGGCAGCTGTAGCAATGAGCAACTCAGGGACGGGGCATGTAGATCCTGCTTCTACCTACTGCCATGCTGCTTGCAGTTCATTCCATAGCAGAGGTACATTTCAGACTTCCATATGGAGGCAGCCCAAACGCAGCAGAAATAAGTTGGTCACGAAGTAACCTTCAGCAACTGCAATAAGAAATGTGGGTACTATTGGAGAAATTAGTGCTAATTTCAAGATGAGTACTCTGTACCCTACTTAATTTGTAATGTTTTTAGATAAACATATATTACCAAGGTACCACTACAATGGCTTCATAAGGAAGAATAAAAATCGGATTAAAGTGGTCATGGTTCAGTGGTAGAGCATGCATTTGGCATTTTAGAAAAAAACCTTTCTCTACTGAGTCAATAGAGAATGCCTATCAGGGTAGTAAATACTGAACAAGATTAATTGATTATCTGATATCATAATGCAGCTTCAGATGTTCATATAGCAGGTGACCAAAATACTATATGGAGCAATTTAAAATAAGGTAGGTGGTAATTTTTCTATTGTATTCATGTATCTTGCCTTAATAGCTTATAATAGCTTATTCCTAATTTTGAATGAAACTGGGAAAACATGTTATGACATGTAGCCTCTACAAACCTCCACACTCTGAGGTGAATTTTACCTCTCAAAAGAAAAGGTGTGTCCTTCAGAAGAGTGAGTTAACCTTTGTACCATGACTTACTTTGTTAATAAATGAAGCTCACTGTCCTACCCTGTCACAGTTTGATCATTTTGGATTTATTAAGTCCTGGAATCTTTTGGGAAGGTGTAGATCCATCCTTCCTCAGTGAACCAGTATTCCATTTCTACTTGAGGTAACTAAAACTTTTCTTCATACAAATGTATTTTAGGAAATACACCCCTGATTTCCCTTTACTAACTAGGCAGGGTTTAACCTTCGCTTCTTTAGAAGGATTCACTTTACTCTTTGACCTAATTTGGGAATAAATACCTGACTGCCCAAATTCTCACTGCCAAATAACTGGCCTAGCTGTTCAGACACTGTGTGGATTAGCTCTCAATACAAATATACAGAATATTGTTATTGTCATAATAATAATAAATAAAACAGTCAAACAAGAATAGTACAATAAAATAATATACAAAATCCTTCAGTAATATATAAAGCAGAAGGCACTAAATTGTGAGGTGGTCATATTGTGATGTACGGTTTGCAATGTGGTTCACAGAAGTTTGTTATTTCGCTGATATGGAGTTCAGATATGAGTGATTTACCCTTAGTATTGTTAATAATACCTTAGCCACTTCTTGGATGCAGCTAAGGAAATATTTTTACAAAACCCTGCTCTCTCCCTAACCTATTTTCTCAGAGACGTTTATCAGCTGAAAATCTATCAGTATCAGACTTCTGTCAGATACCACCTCCAATTGAACTGTCTTACCTCCAGCCCACAGCCAGTATATCAACTCCCACCCAGCTTTTACCAGCAATTCACACTGCTCAGAACAGCCTACAGCCTAGATAATCTAGGATCTCAGAAAATAAATTCTAAAATTACAGTTCAGGACTTCCAGCAGCACTCAGATCTAATGAAAAGCTACAGTTAGCATTGTTACAAGAACAAGTGTAGCAAGTCATAGAACACTTCCTTCAGTTCAAATAACAAAGCCTCTGTATAACAAACCATAGGCTGTCTGAACTACAGGCTAAGATTTGTTTATTACAAACCAGGATTCCAAACTGTATTCAGTCTTGGTTTAGAATTCTAGGGAAGAAATCATACTTTGAGGGTTGGATGAAAGTACAGTTTCTGTAACCCAACATGCCTTTAATGCGAAGGCGGGAGGAGGTAAGGGATGAAACAAGCAAGCCTGGGGATGTCCACAGCATTTCTTCTGAATGCAACTGTAGTCTTATCTCACTGTACCAAGGAATTGTGTGAGCATTTGCTAAAAGCCTTCTGTCAAGAACAAATTAAGGGAAATGTTTTACATGCAGTGCTGAAAGCCAGTGGAATTCACCACATCAGCAGGAGGTCATGGAAAGCTCTGTCGGATGGGGCTGGACACATTTTAATTGCAAGAGCTGTGCCAAGACTCAACAAACATGTTTTGGAATATAAGAAAATTGCCACAGAGACAAAGAATTAACATGGACATTTGTCTACCTATTTATATTGTTAAAAATAGCTGGCATCCACTTTTCAGGCTATTTAAGCATCTTAGAATTTTAAAAAGTGTTCATATGTCAAAAAGCAGGGCAAGGGCCTGAGGGAAAGTTTAGAGCTGCTGAGAAAGAACTGAGGGGAAAAGTAATCCAAAAGGATAAACCACTAACCTCTACCTCTGGTTTTAGTACAGAAAGTTTGATTAGATGGTCTGAAGGTCTTTTCTATCTTTATCCAGGAAGATTGTGTAAGAACTGGCAAGTCTATACGGACGTCTCTGGGGAAAGGGGAGAAAGGTCTCCTCAGATTTCAAGATTAATGAACAAAATGACTGTGAGTAAGAAAACTGCATACAAAGTGATTTCTCATGAGAATATCATGAGAATAAAACTGGTTAAATAGAGAGTTTTAGCTGCCAAAAGGGTTGGTAATCCATTAGGACTATCAAACTAAGTATGTGACAAATATCAGGATCAGATGACAAGGCACATGATATAGAAAGCTGGATTTGTGTCAAGTCTCAAGGCCTGTAAAATTATTCATCATAACAGTGAGTACTTTTATTTTAAGAGCAGTATCAAGTCTGCTGGAACTTTCAGCTGTCTAAGCTTGATGGACTCATTTTGTACATTATCTTTGTCATTGCTTGATCGAAACCTCATCTTTTCTTTCATTGCCACTTTGTACCATCACATTCTTTTTCTTTCCTGCCCTCAATAATGTATATCAGTGGTCCCCAACCTTTTTATCACCGGGGACCACTCACCGGGGACCACTCAACGCCTTTTACTGAGGCCCGGTGGGGGGGGTAGTTTACTCCTCTACTCTCAACCACTGCCCTAGAGCTCTCTGATCACTATGGTAATATTTAAACATCCTTCAAAATAAGATACAGACACGCCACAACAATGAAGTGTGTTGTAAAGGGCCGGGGGGGATGAAGTAAAGGGCCGGGGGGGGGGAAGGCATCCTTCAGGGCCCCCCTCCAATTAGTCGAAGGCCGCGGCCCACAGATTGGGGATCGCTAATGTATATGACACTGGGATCTGCTAGTGGCTTGGACAATGGCAATAGCTCATCAGAAGGATACTTTGTTGTAGACCAGGCTTTCTCAACAGGGGTTTCATGAAACCCTGGGGTTTCTTGACAGCCCTGGAAGGGTTTATTCAATTAAGTGGGAATTAATTAATTAGTTTACATTTACAAAAAACATGTATTGGCTGGTATGACCATATTATGTCAACCTGACCCCTGCCCCACCCAATGGCCTATGATGAGCCTGGAGGGGGTGGAAAGAGGAGGGCTTCAGGTCATAAAAATCCTTGCTGGCTGAGGCTCATTGCATGTGGCAGTGACTGGAGTCTAGAGAGATAAGTACGCTCATTTTAAATTAACTGGCTTGTGGGGATGCGACAGAGTGGCACATGCCTGCCTCAGCCCTGTTCCCAGCCTGAGAAATAGGCTGCTGGGTCGTTTCTGGCATTGGGGTGTGTGGGGTGATAGAGTGTGATGTCACATCCAGTGGGACTGTCTGGGTGGTGTCTCTTCTGGTGACACATAACTTCTGTGGGCGTGGCAGGGAGGTGTGGCCTGCTGGCATAATTTCTGGGGTTTCTTGGAGCCTGAAGAATGTTGTAGACACTTTCCTATCTATTTCAGCCCCTACCACAAGGGATGAGCAGAAACTGCATTTTTGCGGTTCAGTTCAGCTCATAGCTAATCCACGAAACAGGAACTGATATACCAGTATGCAAACTGAACCTGTTCATATTGGTTCATATTGCTTCATTGCCCAAGCAGTGGAGATCAGAAAGCAGGGGGTTAAAAGGCTCCCAGCCATTTCACCCCCTGTTTTCTGTACATCTTTTGACTGTGAGGAGAAAGTAGGAGTTTCAGTGTCTCACAGTTGTTTTAAATCCTTGAATTCTGCTTTTCATAAACTGCCATGAATCACCATGAACTGCATCAAAATTTCTGAAAGTTTGTGGTAGCTCTTCAGTTTGTGAACATCACCTTGCAAGCAACAAACTAACCAAAATTCATTTAGTCCATTAGCCAGTTCATGCTTATTCCTATCTTCCACTTCACCACATCATCAATGGCCCTAGGTATGTTCCACTTAATATTTCTGGTAAGGCCCAGGAAGAGGAGCTGGCCTCATGGTTTAAGTGCCACTCAGTGCTTAACACCCACTCAGGGTGGCTGTCCCGCCCCTGAGTGCCTCCTCTGCCAACCAGCTTGCCTGTCTGTCCAGCGGCCAGCCAATCTCCTTCCGTCACCCCACCCCTGACCACCCCTTCCTCTTTTCACTTCCCTCCGAGACACAGAGGCTGCAGATCCCTGCCACGTGAGAGCTGCCCCTGCTGGTGAGTTCCCTTCCCGGGTGCCTCCAGCTTGCAGCCTTTCTAGGTCCTGAAGGGAGGGAGAGGCCATCTGCAGATTTCTTCCACCCCACTCTACTCCCAATCTAGCACCTGTTGTATTCCTGAATGCAACTGGCTTTGTCTCTAGTTATTATATTGTTCCAGTTCTCAGTTGAAGAAGCATGAGAGTGCTAGGTCATGGGAAAGCATTGTGTCATGCTTTTTATTTTAGAGTCTTGGTCCCAGAACTTCCTTCATCTTTTAAACTGTTACTCTTATTCAGGGAGGAGATGGAGGGAAATTCCAAATTAAGTTAGCTCTAAAGTTGGCTGCAGAGGAGAGGACACGCGGTAATGGGTTTAAACTACAAGTACAACTATATAGGCTAGATATTTTTCACAGTCAGAGTAGTTCAGCAGTGGAATATGCTGCCTAAGGAGGTGGTGAGCTCCCCCTCACTGGCAGTCTTCAAGCACATTTTTCTTGGATGCTTTAGGATGCTTAGGGCTGATCCTGCGTTGAGCAGGGGGTTGGACCAGATGGCCTGTATGGCCCCTTCCAACTCTATGATTCTATGATTCTATGATTCTATTTCTTCACTAAAAGCTAGGGACAGGCATCCAGAAATTACCTAAACAAATTACAATTGAATCCCACTCATTTTGATATACCAAATCTGCTTATTAAAAATAATGGCAGTTGGTACTCTCTAGAACTCTTTGGAGAAGACTGATTTTCTTGATGCCTGTCTGAATTCATGGTTGTATGATTTGATTGTAGTGAAATTTTCAGTGATGGTAGAGAAGAACAAATAATCCAAGTAGGGAATTTTCCAACCAGAAGAGTTGTTTGTTCCCACAAAGCGAATCATTCCAGTGGAAATTTCTGTGCATGGTGTGGCAATCATCCCTAAAAGTCCTGCCTATTCTCCAAGGCTCTGAACCAATCCTTGTGATTTAGGTCTCATGCAAATCCAAGTGATTTGTCAGCCAATCAGAGTCCATGGAATTCCATGGGATGGGAGCCAGCCAGCCAGCCTCAGTTCTAAAAGATAGGGATTTGACGGCTTTGGAAGGAGTTTCATCTCAACTAGGCTTTTATTTAGCTTTTCAGTTAGGGTTTAAGGGTCGGCTTAGGAAAGAAGCTTATTTTAGTAGTACAAATAAGCTTCCTTTTTCAGGGCCCATTATTCCTTATTTAGTGTGTACAGATGCTTTGGTAAGGTGCTCTGAGACAAAGAAGAGGAGGACTGAACCAGCTGAAGTCATACCCCATCCAAGGAAAGGGAAATCAAGTCTCCCTTCAGGAGCTATTTGCTTTAAATGACAGCCAGCTTAACTTATACATTTAAGTTATCCACACATCACATTAATTTATTAAATACTTTGTTTTCTGTTAAAAACACCTGTGTTGTTCATCTCCATCTTTGTCTTTTCTGTCAAGTCAAAAATCTAAGAAGGGGTCTCTTTTTTCTTCACATATAAGTATAGCCTTTGCCTAGCAGGTTTTGGATAAGAGACTTTTAGGGAGTACATAGATTATATGCTACCAATTGCTAATTTAAAGTTTGTGCCCCCCTTTTTAATTTGATCATGGACAGTTGAAGTATAAAGAATCTTTAGGAGAGGCCAGAAGGCAGGGCCCCCTCACCCATCACATCACAACTGCCACAATAGCATTTTCACTTTCTACCAATCACTGCATGGCTTCAGTAGTTTGGAGGGGGATTTCTTGCTTCTTTATAAGTAGATCTGGGTTTTGCTTATTTGCTATTTCTTTCTCTGTTCTGATGCTTATTTTCCTCTTACAGAATTAAAGCTTTAGAGGAGCAATTTAAATAACATAAGAGGTATATAAAAAGAGTTAAATCCTCCTCCAGTGACTCTTCTCACATTTTTAGCACAGCCATGTGGGGCTGCTAATTAGTTTTTTAAAAAAATTAGCCATTCTATTATATTTACAATCACATCCTATTACCAATATTTGGTTTAGCCCCAATTCAGCCCTACTAGGAATTGTTATATGCTGCATTTTCCAAAACAGTGCAGAAGTAATAGAGGTACTGGGAAGTGCCAATGTTGCAGCCAACTTATGGAAACCTAATGGAGTTTTCAAGGCAAGATAGAGACAAGTGGTTTGCCATTGCCTGCCTCTGTGTAGTAACCCCAGTCCTCCTTGGTGGTCTCCTATCCAAGTACTAACCAGGACCAACCCCGATTAGTCTCCTAGATCGGACAATATCAGGCTCGCCTGGATCACCCAGGTCAAAGCAGTGCAGGAGTGAGCAAGCCAGACATCTCATATATTTGCATGGCTGTTATGCCCTATACAGACACCCTTGACACATCTGTCAGCAATTATACTGTTGCTTTTCTTAGTCCAGGTTAATAATAAGGGCCTTTTCGCACAGGGATCTTTGTTGCAAATTGTTTGCGGAATGAAAAATCGCCATTTAAAATAGTGGAATTCGTCGTTATGCATACCTGCCTTTGTAGTGGAATCAGTTGCGTTTTTTAGCGTTTCCCACAGGCTTCCGGTCTCGGCAGAAATCGCTAGAAAGGAAGCGCTATTGCCAAGCTCGTCCCGCCCCTGGCCGTCAAGCAGCCAATGGGCAGCCGTTAGCATGCTCCCAAACAGCCCCTTTCCCTTTAAGAAAGGTTTTTAAAAAAAAAACAGACCCATAGCAACGAATCTAGGTAGATTCATTGCAACGGAGAGACCCATCCAGCTGCCTAATGTGAGCTGTCGTTTGATTGTATGATCGTTGGCACGCTGCCTCGAGTGATAAAAAAAAAATCCCCCCCCCTCTCACGGGCCCGATTTTCGGCTGAATTAATGTGTAAAAAATAAAGGGACTTTATTTCAGCAAACGGGCTTTTATGTGGTTTGTGCTTAGTGACTAAAGGTGAAGGACTGAAGCCGGGGAAGCCTCTAAACAGAAAGAGGCTCGCTGGTGCGTTTATCCCCGCTCGCTCGGAGAAAAAAAAATGGCGATCGCTTCGCCGGAAGTTTGGAGGACAGGCTCAGGAGGAGGGACTTTGAAGAACCCGCAACAATGGTAACGCACAGGTCTTTAGCGCTAGTGTTGCAGATTGGTTGCAGGAGTGTATCGCTATCCGGAGGGTGAATCCACTTTTCTGGATTCCCCTGAAAGCGCTACAACGAAGCGCTTTTTGCTGATTGGTTTCAGGACTGTTGCAGATTGTCTACGACGTCGTGCATTAAGGCAAATTAGTAGCATTTTCAATTAGCAACCATTGTGCTATTTTGAAGCCGTGCGAAATGGCCCTAATTTTTATTTATTTTTTATGCTGCCTTTCCCTGGTTGGCTCAGGGTGGGTAACAACCAACTGTAAAACAATCATCCAAAATCAGTAAAAACATTAAAGCAATTGAACTGCATCTTCCTAAATAATTTCACACCATTCTGAGGTTGATCAGAGCTTGCTGGGTCTTTTAGTAAGTAATTTACTTAGTGTTATAGAATCATAGAATAACAGAGTTGGAAGGGACCTCCTGGGTCACCTAGTCCAACCCCCCGCACAATGCAGGACACTCACAACCCTATCGCTCATCCACTCTAACCTGCCACCATCCTGAACCTTCACAGAATCAGAGGGCTATCCAGCCTCTGTTTAAAAATTTCCAAAGATAGAGAATCACCACCTCCCAAGGAAGCCTGTTCTACTGAGGAACTGCTCTTATTTATTTATTTATATTTACACACACACACACACACACACACACACACATATATATATATAATTGTCAAGAACTTCTTCCGGATGTTTAGACGGAATTTCTTTCAAATTAATTACATACCATTTTTTCTGAACCATCCCTCCAGGGCAAGAGAGAACAACTCTGCTCCATTTTCTATATGGCAGTTTTCTAAATACTTGAAGATGGTTATCAGATCCCCCCTCAGTCGTCTCCTCTCCAGGCTAAACAGACCAAGCTCCCCCAACCTTTCCTCATATGTCTTGATCTCCAAACCCCTCACCATCTTTGTTGCCCTCCACTGGACATGCTCCAGTTTGTCTACATTCCTCTTCAACTGGGGTGTTGTGGCCACTTGCCTTAACATCTTACACTAAATAAATTAAACAACATTAAGAGTAATAAAAAACAATTGTAAAATACAGAGTTGGGTTAATAGTAATAAAAACAACAGACCCCTAAGCCACCCCTCCCCTGAATCTCTACCCAGGAACCGATCAGCCATGGGTCCATCAGTATGCTTCAATGTGAATTGCTGTTTTCATTACTGTTGTTTTGTTCAACTGTACTATTTGTTCTATTGTTATTACTATTATTATTATTACCATGGCTACCAATTTCTCTGTATTGTTCTATTCTATGTTTCATGTAAGAGCCTCTTGTGGCGCAGGGTGGTAAGGCAGCATGCTGTCTGAAGCTCTGACCATGAGGCTGGGAGTTCGATCCCAGCAGCCGGCTCAAGATTGACTCAGCCTTCCATTCTTCCGAAGTCGGTAAAATGAGTACCCAGCTTGCTGGGGGGGAGGGTTAACGGTAAAAAGCCCCCAAGACTCATCTAGAGGGGGCCATTGCCGTTGTGGGGGAGGAACGCCGACAGGGACCTGGCTAGTGGGAGAGAACTCCCAGCACTGGCATTCTCTGGGCAGGGTGTGTGTTGGCATGGCAACAGGGGGCGTGGCTGAGCTAGTTAAACGGATGGCCTGACATTGCTCGGCCTCTTTTCCCCATCAGGGTGCCCAAAGACGTGAAACCCACCCTCCCTCCCTATTTATGAATTGTTGAACGATTTGTTAGATGTTGTATTGTATTGTTTAATTGTCACAGCCAGCAGAAGTGTAGCATGGGAAGGATCAATTTTGGGGCGGCCAAGCTTGCACGCTGGCCTCCCCTAGATTTGGGGGTCCCTTAAGGGGCTGTGTGGATGCAGAGCCTGGTTGAAGGCTTGCATTTCCGGGAGGCAGGAGAACCCAACCGAAGCTAATGCCAGGAGGGGTCACTCCATGTTGCCTCCCCCCTTTTTCAGCCTGCCATTATGTCCAGGATTCTGGGCTGGATAGCCAATGCAACCTGTTGAGGGACAGGCTGCGATGGAGCTGACCACAAGAGGGCAAATTTCTCTTCCCATGCTTGCCATGCTCAATGTTGAATAAAGGCTGTGGCCAAATATTTTATGCCAAATTATGGTTGTCAGTGTCCTCATTAGGCGGTCAATATCCCCCTGCAAGGCAATGACTAGGGAAGGGCATGGCAAACCACCCTGTATTGAGTCTGCCATGAAAACTCTAGAGGGCGTCACCCCCATAAAAGAGGTAGCCTTATATGTTATTCATGGATTTACATCTGTCAGTAAAAAACTAATACAATCCGCTCCTATTTTGTTAGAATGCAGTAAGACCTGAAATAATCTAGTGTGAATATCAATGTGTCTTTGAGCATTGAAGGAATCCTCCTAGAGAATGTGAGACCTCAGACAATATATATTGTGAGGGTTCATTATAATGATTGTAATTGTTGTAATTGTTGCATTATTGTGATCTTGGACAGTACACATTGATATTTAAATTAGATTCTATTGTGCTATTGTTTTACCTTATAGAAATAACTTAACACATGAATTGGATTTTCATTTGAACAGTAGGTGGAATGTAGCTGACTCATGACCCCACACTTAACTGCCTTATTCAGAAACAGCAGATGAAAAGGTGGTAGTTGGCTGGGTCAGATGGGTCCAACCTCTCTCGGAAAACCCCTGAAACCAGGGACAACTTGATAAGTCTCCTGGAGGAGGACCTGGATCTCTTAACCACCAGCTTTCCATTAGCCATGAGGGACACAGGTCTCCGGGGCATATGGTAGGATGGACAGTCCTGTCCACATAAATCAAGGAGAGCAGACAAATAGAGGACCTTGAGATGGCCAAGGGGTCTACTTCCCTAGTTGGATCAGAATTGGCAGATAGGTCCTGATGGAGAGACAAGATGTTCTCCACAAAATAAAGTTCAACAAAGCCTCACAGCTAATGTCCAGTTTGGCAGTTTGGGCAATACTTTTGTCAACGATGTCAAGGATGAAATTATTTTAAATAACTGAGTTGAGCATGAGCTAGAAAAGGTGACAGAGGCTGCAAAATATTCCTTTTTTGTGGATTTTACTGCCATTTCATAAGCATTTATAAGCGTCTTATAAGACATTCTTAATGCCTCATCACAAGTTTTCAGCCAAATTCACTGTAGCCTTCTCAGCTCCTTTTCTGGCTCACACAGCTCCAAATACTGAGCTTGCCTTGAAAAAGCTTGCATTAAAATGAATTATGAAATAACCAGTACCTTATCTAGTAATTACGTACACAGCTTGGCATAGGAGGTTTAAAAAGTGTAGATTCAATAACAGAGAGCTAAACAAAAAATAAAGGCTTTTTGGTAACAGATCTGAAGGAACGTTCTTTGGTGTTTATATTGTCTTGAGGCCTTTCAACACATCCTATGACAGATTTATGGCACAGATAAGATATGCAGTGAATGAGTCACATACTATAGTAAGTCCAATGTGAACCCAACAAATGGTATTTGTAATATACATAGAGCAACAAGAATAGTCAAGCCCATTTCAGTGGGGCACTGGCAGCCAGTTGGTATATATAAGAGCTGACAACTATGAGAAAAGCAAATTTAAGTTGGACAAGAATTTTCAAAACAAACTCAATCAGCAATGTGCTGAAACTGTTTTGCTGTCCAGAACAGACTGAATGCTATGCCTGGATACATGCCAAAAGTAGTGTATAATATAATTATTTTTGTACAATTATTTCTTGCAGTGTCCTTTTAGTGAGGTTCTACATCTTCTGAGAGACAACATCTGACACCAGTACAGGGAACAAAGAGAACCAGAAGCTCAGAAGTGGACCAGATTAATTAAAGCCAAATATATGTTGACTCAAGAGAATCTCTTAGAGTAAAACAAAAACAAAAAACACCCCAGCTTCTTCAGAAAACAACTGTGAAACAAGGCAATCGCAACATGAGTTGTGGACTGCAACTTAACCCTAGATAGGTTTCAGCAGTGCTACTAATTTTTCATGAACAGATGGGAGAGACTGGCCATTTTTTCCCATTTCCCCCAGTTAATGTTGCCCCCTTATATAAGTACATTGTACACATAGTTCATTGAGCAGGTAGAAAGAAACATGACACTGCCCTGCCCGGAGCCATTTAAACCAAACAGATGAGCAGCAGTCCCTGCCACTAAGCTCTTTGGGACCTCCTTATTTTCTGTTTCTCCACAGTATAATTATTTCTACCAAATCTGAATGCAGAAGGAGAAGGAACTGTGTATTAAATCTAAATGCTTTAGATATGGAGAGTAGGAGAGTTTTAGAGCAGCAACCAGAAATCTGTTTCAGACAAGAGATTGGGAATGCAATTTATATTTTAATTCTCTTCTCCTTTCCAGTGAGAAGATGTGATGTCACACAGTCTCCTCCCACAGTGTAAACTAAGCTCCTGTCAAAGTTTTGCTGCCCCTGTGACAGAGAGAACAGTTCACTGTACTGCAGCTGCATTACCTTGTATGACACCCCACAGCATCTTTAACCGTGCAAGTTTGGGTTTGAAAGCATGATTTCCAGGCTGGTCTTCCTACTCTTCTTTGGAAATATTTCACTAAATCTTGGAAATGCTCAGAAATTGCCAAGAGGCAAGTAGATATGTTTTTATTCTTTACTTTTGGGAAAATGCTTGGTCTTAATGAGGGAAACTTACTTTCTGTGTGCATGCAAGGATTAATGATAATGTGCTAGAGAAATGTAACAGGATAACAGACTAAAGTCTTTATACGAGAGAGGGAGAGAGAGAGAGAGAAAACAAGGTTTTAAAATCTTTGTATTGTATGAGCAAAACATTAAAAATAGCTTTGGTGCTTTGTGATTCCAACCAAGAAATCAGTCCTGCAAACAAATGGAAATAAAGTTCTTGAACATTTACTTCTCATGCAAGTATGTGATGTGACCTGTAAATAACATGCCCCCCAGTTTTTCACAGCATGTTTTATTCATGCTTGGTTTACAGATTTTGTTTTGCCAAGTATTTATCTTTCATTGCAACTTAAATTTGTAAAGGTGCATGATTTCCAAAAGCAGGGGACATCAGCAGACACTTGCCCTTGATCTTCTTTTTTGCTGCACATCTGTAATGTTAAATGGACACCATACTTGTAAAATTTGAGTAGTACGTTAGAATACCTTGGCATTAAAGCAATATCTCAGAGCTACATACTCTACCACTGATTTTGTAGAAGTGCTTCTCTGTGGATGTTGTGTACTTTGTAGAAGTACTAGGTGCAGCCCATTTCAAGCAGTGATTTTTAAGTTGTTCAGCTGCCAAAGGAAATGGTAAATCACAAAACTGTGTCCTTGATAGTTAAGGTCAAGATAACCAGTGTATGATGTGTTGATAGAAAAGATTTATCTTTGGCCTGTAAAACACTGAATATGCATTCATCTTGATGTTCAATATGAAAATGTATATTATTGATTGTTCATCCCTTGCGTTTATGCAAATTACATTTCTTAGACCATTTATGCACTGGATGTTTCATGCCAGGCTGCAGGCTGGAGCTTCAGTCGTGGCAGGTTGCCCCAACTCTTCCTGCACCCACATGGGGGAGCATTTGGCCTGGTGCACCTCATCCACCCCCGATTTGTACTCCTGCATGAGAACTGGGCAGTGAAGTGCCCAGTGCATGAACAGTCTTAGTTATCCAACTGATATTAGTGGAGTAGCTGCACAAACTAAAAATTGGGCACTACGGATAAGAAAATATTGTTTCATATGTAAAATAACACCTGAAATTCTGAAGTCCCCAAAGGTTAATGTAGTTAACATGGACTAGCACTTATTTGTGTTGCATTTTGGGGTTTAATGGTACGTATTATTTGTCTTTAGAACATGGAGCTCTTCCAACACTCCAACCTTGCAGATGGTTTTATTTGTCTTTCCTGTTCACTTTTGCGGGATGATAGCTATAACTATCCTTAACTATAGAATTCTGGCAAAGATAAATGTTTTAGCTTTTATGATGGAGTCAGCCTCCAGGAGCAGTCTCCTAAAACTATAAAGCAAAGTCACAAGTCTACTTAAATAAAAATGCAGCTGAAAAGCCTTTATATTATTTTCCTTGGGTTTCAAGTTAATCTCTCTCCTGGAGATGAATAAATATGTTCAGCTACTCCAGTGTGGACAGCTCTACTTTGAGACTATTCTCACTGAACTGGGCATCACTATACATTACTTTCTGGCTTGTTGGTATGAGGACATTCTGCTTGTAGTCTAACGACTTCAAGATTTGTCATTTTGGTCCACTGTCTAGTCAACTGGCCAATAATGAGCATTTTGTGCAAGCTTCACTTGTCAAAGATGGTGTAAGAAGGACTCTAATTGAGGTGGATGCTTTAATAATCCCTGTAAATTCCCGTGCCAGATTTATTTTTGGGTAGATTTCAGTGTCTGAAGTTTCTCAGTCTTACTATGGATGTAGAGTCCCAGTACTCTGTTTCCACTCCAGGAGGTGAAACCTACTTATTCCTGGCCTTATGTCATGAAATTGGATTTCCGTTCCTTGGTACAAGCAAAGAGAGAAAATCTGCTTCCTGCAGATGTGGGAAAGAGAGCCAACAATTTTGGATGCCAATTGCTCACTGAGCCATTGGAACTGATCACACAAGCATGCAATATTTGAAACATCAATGTGTAGGGTTTGGCTTTTCTTCAGGAGCTGATATGCTTCTACCTGCACAGGCACCTGTCTGAATATGATGATGAGAAACATTTGTTTTTACAATAGCAATTTTGGAATTGTCATTTGAGAATACTGCTTTCTGTAGTTCTTATTGGAAAGTTGGCTGTATGGTTATAGAAGAGCTATGGAAACAGAACTGATAGTTACAGTCAAGTCTCGACATTAAAGACAAGAGTTTAAAAGTTAAACTATTTTGTTTGCATGTACCTGCTTTTGTTAGCCTATCTTAATGCCACAGATATGGTTTATGACAGTGCTTGCAATTACATGTGATGGTAGCTAGTACTGATAAAACCAGAAACCTCTCTAAAATGTTCTGTTTTGTATCTATCTATTTATTTATTTATAAACCCCACAATAAGCTAAAACTCCCATTTAAAAAACCAATAGAAATTAACATTAACAAGTACAACAAGAATGGCGGTAAAAACAAGCCCTCCCCCACTGTGAAATGGCTCCCCTGCCAAGGCAACAAGGCAATAACTGCTGGCCACCACTGATAGAACAA
The DNA here is from genome assembly GCF_049243985.1 of Paroedura picta. Lineage (NCBI taxonomy): Eukaryota > Metazoa > Chordata > Lepidosauria > Squamata > Gekkonidae > Paroedura > Paroedura picta. The sequence goes on along the minus strand of NC_135374.1, from coordinate 33,978,310 downwards.
ACATGGTGGGGTGTCTTTCCAGTGGGTAACCCATCAGATTTCCCACTGCCCTGGCCTTAGCCATAAACCTGGCAGAAGAGCTCCATCTTGCGGACCCTGTGGAATGCTGAAAGCTCCCACGGGGCACATAGCTCTTCTGGGAGCTCATTCCACCAGGTAGGGGCCAGGACTGAAAAGGCCCTGGCCTTCTTCAAGGTCAAGCAAGCTTCCCTGGGCCCGGGAACAACCAATAAGTTGGTAGCTGCAGAGCACAAGGCCCTGCGGGGAGCATAGGACAACAGATGGTCTCACAGATATGTGGATCCCAGACCGCATAAGGCCTTAAAGGTCAGAACCAAAATCTTGAATCTGATCTGGGCCACAACTGGCAGCCAATGCAGCTGCCTCAGCACAGGTTGGATGTGGGCCCTCCAAGGCTTTTCTGTAGCCACATTCTAGTAGCCACATTCTAGTAGCCACATTTTGCACCAGCTGCAATTTCTGGGTCAGAGACAAGGGTAGGCCAGCATAGAGCAAATTACAGAAATCAATTCTAGAAGTGACCATCACATGGATCACCATGGCCAATGCTCACAATGCTTTGCCTGGCAAAGATGGAAAATGCCTGGCAGGTTACCTTCTTGACCTGTGCCTCCATCGTCAGTGAGGTATCCAAGGTCACTCCTAGATTCCTAGCCTGAGGCACACTGGTCAGTTACATCCCGGCCAAGATGGGTAAGCGCGCTTCCAGTTCTGCCTCTTCCTACCCAACCACAGGACCTCTATCTTGGAGGGGTTGAGTTTTAAGGTATCCTTCACCTTAAACATAAGGAAAGTCTCATCTCTTCCAACACTATGCTAGTGTGGTGTAGTGGTTCAGTATGGTGGACTCTAATCCAGAGAATCAGGTTTGATTCCCCACTCTTCCACATGAAACCTGCTGGGTGACCTTGAGCCAATCACAGTTCTCTCAGAATTCTTAGTCCAATCTACTTCACAAGGTGACTGTTGTGGGGAGAGGAAAGGAATGTGATTGTAGACTCCTTCGGGTGTAGAAAAGTGGGGTATGAATAAACAACTCTTCTTCTACCCAGAATAAAATTTTGTTGGTCTTGAAGATGCCACTGGATAAAATCTTTCTTCTTCTCCTCCTCCTCTTCCTCCTACTCCTCCACCTCCTGATCATTGAACAATGAAAGGGTCTTATTAAATAGTTGCCCACGTATATAGTTTAAATGCCAGTTTATACACTGGCAAAGATTTTATATTTAGCCTGTATTTAGCCTGTTCAGTGCTTATGGGTACTGTGAAGGAACAGACTCATAAGCTCCATTTTCTTGGGTTCAGGGAGCTTGGAAAATGCCCCACAGTCATCCTGAGTCTCCAGTTAGTGACTGCCACTAACTTACTCCCAAAGGCATGCCAACTTCTCTTTGGGTAGTAACTACTTGCACCAACAAATTTGAAAGCGTATCTCCTGCTAGATAGATTGGTATATTTAGCACACTTTATCTGTGCTGACATTTAAAGGCTTTGCCTAGTTGCTTCATCTCTCACTTCACTCATACTAGTGAGCAAGGGGACAGTCTCTGACAGATTGATGTTTTCAAGCTTTAGATAAGGCAAATTCAACCATTTTTCCTTCTCTTTGCCACTCTTTGGAAAGCAGGCCTGAATAAGTGTGTGTTCATGGAGATCAGGTTTTGAGCATTCAAAATATGTTTTAATAGCCAAAAATGTTTCATAAACAAAAATAGTACACATAATCCTTTTAAGCATCAGCCTGAGCAAAGAAATAGTGGAAGTATACAGTCCCCTGCTTTAACATGAAACTACAATTTGCCATTTTGACTGAACAGCAAACTATTCTTTGTTCTCTTTCTTTCAAATGATGGTTAAACCAGACTTTGGAATCCTGGTATAGATGGAAGGAAGAAAATCATAGTTGGTTGGTCCAGATGTACTGACAAGCTATGGTATCTGGAAAAGCTGAAGTCTTTAATTGTCAAGAGATTTTTGAAAAGGCCAAGGCCAATTGTGCAAGTAAAGGGAAAATGTTTTATTACTCTGCTAAAAAAATTGTTTCACGTACTTTCAACAAGAGATCAGGATCAGTAACCAGTGTTTCCCAGTTCTATCTCAGAAACATGGAGTATATGAGGTCCATGGACACTGTGTTCATGCAACAGTATCTGGCATTTTTATGGCCACTTTTTTTTTAGAGGAGTCTTGAGGCTATGGTTCAACTGGCCAGATACAGTCATCTCTGTAATTGCTACCACTGTGGGAAAATCTCTATTTCCCAGCATGTGAAGTACTAGATGGCATTGCCAGAACATGGTGAATCTTGCAGCAGTAAGAACTACTATTGCACTGAATTTGCTGTGGGAATGGAAGTTACATGAAAGTGGGAGTCTCTGTGGAGGGTTCTGTGATTATACTTTACACACAAATAACTTACCTGCCATATCTGTTTCCCTTTTCTATCCCCTGCATTCATTTCAGAAAAATTTCTCAACACAATCTTTTTTGAAAATTTCTTCTTTCTGCTAATAGAATACATGTTTCTGGAAATAGGAAGATCTATTGTGCTTATGAGCAAGACTATTAATGATCTAGATGAGGGGGTGGAGGGACTACTCATCAAGTTTGCAGATGACACCAAATTGGGAGGACTGGCAAATACTCCGGAAGATAGAGACAGAGTTCAACGAGATCTGAACACAATGGAAAAATGGGCAAATGAGAACAAGATGCAATTTAATAAAGATAAGTGTAAAGTTCTGCATCTGGGTCAGAAAAATGAAAAGCATGCCTAATGGATGGGGGATACGCTTCTAGGTAACACTGTGTATGAACGAGACCTTGGGGTACTTGTGGATTGTAAACTAAACATGAGCAGGCAGTGTGATGCAGCGGTAAAAAAGGCAAATGCCACTTTGGGCTGTATCAACAGAGGCATCACATCAAAATCACAAGATGTCATAGTCCCATTGTATACGGCACTGGTCAGACCGCACTTGGAGTACTGTGTGCAGTTCTGGAGGCCTCACTTCAAGAAGGATGTAGATAAAATTGAAAGGGTACAGAGGAGAGCGACAAAGATGATCTGGGGCCAAGGGCCAAGCCCTATGAAGATAGGTTGAGGGACTTGGGAATGTTCAGCCTGGAGAAAAGGAGGTCGAGAGGGGACATGATAGCCCTCTTTAAGTATTTGAAAGGTTGTCACTTGGAGGAGGGCAGGATGCTGTTTCTGTTGGCTGCAGAGGAGAGGACACGCAGTAATGGGTTTAAACTTCAAGTACAACGATATAGGCTAGATATCAGGAAAAAGTTTTTCACAGTCAGAGTAGTTCAGCAGTGGAATAGGCTGCCTAAGGAGGTGGTGAGCTCCCCCTCACTGGCAGTCTTCAAGCAAAGGTTGGATACACACTTTTCTTGGATGCTTTAGGATGCTTAGGGCTGATCCTGCGTTGAGCAGGGGGTTGGACTAGATGGCCTGTATGGCCCCTTCCAACTCTATGATTCTATGATTCTATGATTCTATGATTCTAACTCTTCTTCTTCATCTATGATGACCACAGCTAGCTCATATCTCTCCTGTTTAATTCACATTCTCTTTCTCAAAGACTTTATTTTAGCTCTTCCATGAATTATTCCTTGGTTGAATAAGCCTATAAGTAATAAGTATCCCATTTCTAGTATTCTTTGTTGTGTTTCTTTACTTTAGCTGTCCTGTTTGTATCCAAGTACAGTGTTTCTGGATTATCTAGGAATAAGGTGGCTTTGCTTCAAAATCAAGCAGTGTTTGTCTTTGGTTACAGACTTTGGAGATTTATGTAGTTTTAATAAACGAACAGAGCACTGCCTACTGGGCAGGCAGAATTCCATTTAATTTCATATAGATAAACATATGCAGTAAACCAGTGGTCCCCAACCCCCGGTCCAGGGACCGGGACCGGTCCGTAAATCAGTCGGTACCGGGCCACGGCTCCTCCTCGTCCTCCCTGCTGCCTCGGGAGCTGCCCTGCCACTCTGCCGCTGGCTCACCTTTGGTGCTCTCCAGTGGCCACCATGGCTGGGGCTCCCCCCACCCACCCAGCATGGCACTGCGCAGCTGCTGCTGGCAGCACCTCCCAGCGGGCGGCGGAAAGTCAGAGGCACCGATGGGAAAGCAAGTGGAGCAGGAGCTCAGGCGGCGGCATCCCTCGGCAAAAGACTACCCCCCCCCCAGCCCTCAGTAAAATTGTCAAGTGTTGACCGGTCCCTGGTGATAAAAAGCTTGGGGACCACTGCTGTAAACAATCTTTTTGACAGCAAAGAAAAAAAATGCATTTCTTCTTAGTGCTGATGTGCTAGTCCAAATGGTGCAAGGTCTCTTGCTAGAATGTGGAAATTGGTTTTATATTTGTACTAAACACACAAAGTAATTCACAAAATTAGGTCAGATATATGAAACCACAAATAAAAAGACATACTAAAATTAAAAAATTAAATGCTGCAACAGGTATTTACATCCCATTACTTATAAGGGAAACCTATGCAAAATGAGGATTGTTCAATTCTCAGTGGGAATAGGGGTAAGAAGGAGCAAGACTGTTATGGCTATGGACAGGTAGAGTTTAAATGTTTTAAATATGACTACTGGGTTGAGAATAGATATCTCAGCAAGGGGGCATGGTCAGGATTCAATTCTGTAAAATATATAGATGTGAGATACATAAGGGAGAAAATGCTCCCAGATGATTAAACTGTATGAAAGAACACAAGATCTGTGCTAGAAGAAGAATCCCCTTCCTTTCCTCTCCCCACAACAGACACCCTGTGGGGTAGATGAGGCTGAGAGAGCCCTGATATTACTACTTGGTCAGAACATCTTTTTCGGTGCTGTGGCAAGCCCAGGTCAGCCAGCTGGCTGCATGTGGAAGAGCAGCAAGGAATCAAACCTGGCTCACCAGATTAAAAGTCCATGCTCCTAACCACTACACCAAGCTGACTCTCTCGCAACCCCTTTGGGACCACTATTTGTCTTATGGTGTCTCTATATTTCCTCTAACAAGACAAATATCAACTTGTGCAGGGATGGTCTGATGTCATGGAAACAGTGTTGGGTCCCATCAGAATTTAGGCCTCCCATGCCTGCTATTTGTGGAAAAAAACTGTGCTAGAGATCTGATCACAGATTTTCCAAGGTTATATATATTTCCTTCAGTTCTAAGATGGCATGGGCCATTTAAAGTTACCACCAATGTTCCTGAAATTCATGCTGAAACTGATCTCACTATTTCATATACCCTCTATTGACGCAACCACCTGCATGAATGTTGTGACTATCAGAATGGGGAGTGGTTTGTTTTCTGTTACATACTTGTAGCAGCTTGTCATGTTGAATTTGCCACCATTAGTAACTACTGAGCTGTGCTACACAATATAAATAGTTATTAATCCAGTTGTTATCTTGCATATCCCATGATATCCCTTGAAAATCCAGGGCATTTGCCAGCTATTAAGTGCTTCAATAAACTACCAAGAAGATCAAACAAGTATGGCTAAATTTGCTATTTAAAGGCCCATCGTAGGTTCTAACCACTACTATTTGCAACCATCTTCCTTCCTTTTTCAAGATCATAAGGGTTGGAGTAGAAATGCCAGAAAGATAATACAACTGAGTCTTGACTGAATTTTGGGGCAAAGATAGAAGGAATATATTCAAAGACATTATATGTTCAAAGCAAGGGGATGTTATGGATCCTTTTCTATTGTTAAAAATCCAGTTATAGCCATTGTAGCCAAATTTTGACTGAGGCCATGTAGGGAGTGGAGAATTATATTTGACCTTCCACCCTGCCATAGTTTCAATAAAAACCGATCCTGAAAAAGATTTTGAGCTGCTTTGGGATAACCTCCTATAGACTGAGAAGAGTGACATTAAATGATCATTAAATTATTGATATTTTTTGCCAGTTACAAAAATGCAAGGGTAACAAATAACTCCCATGGGTGATGTAGCTGCAATTAACAGGTCAAAACAAGCTGAACAGATTTAATTATTATAATTGTATCTAGTTTTTCAGGCAAAAATTGTTGTCAGTGAAGCTCATATATCATTTATATTTCAGTACAAAGTGGTGGCAATTAGTACTATATTTACATGCAAATAAGACATGGGCTCCTCTTTCAAATATGTATACTATAATTCCTTATTTATTTATAATTACATTTCTACACTGCCCGTCCTAGTATTTACCTTCTCAGGGCGGTTTATAACATTTAAATATATAATAATTTAAATACATAAAACAAACAGTATAAATTACATCAAACCCAGATCAGCTAAAAATCTAGATTTCTGTATCTGCCCCCCAGCCTACATGGGTAGATTGTTCTTATGGATAGCCCATTTAGGTGGTGCCATAAAAATAAGACAGACTCCAGAAGAGGGACTGGAAGGAAAAGGTAGAGTAGATGGTAATTGTAGTGGGATTACATGTGGACTGGAGGTACAACTCAACAAACTGTTTGTCAAGTTCATCACAGTCACTAAGGCCATCTTAGAGAATGGCAACTCTAACCCACGCCTGCCGAAGCCTCTGAAAAGTACCGTGCTTTTACTTCATCGCTATACATGCCACATGCCAAGGCTCTCCCAATGACCAAAGCTAACCAGAATATTCTAGCAATGGACCAGCCTGGAAGGAATATCAACTTCCCTTAGGAAGGTATACGGCCTCTTCCATTTCCACTCAATCTGAGTGGGCTTGGGGCAGAAGCATCCAGTAGCTCCCTCTGCATTGTCCCCATAGTGGCAGTTTGTTCTGTAAAGCTCATGCTGGAGCATCCCCTGCTTTCAACATTTTGATCTGAGAATTTATTGTTTCACTACAGAGCTGATCTCTTGGCTTCAGTTGCCGGCAAGTTCAGGCAGAATTTTACTGTATTGATTATGCTCAGTCTGCATTTGTGCTAAATCAGCTTTTTTCAACCAGGCTAGCTGGAAGAGAATAGATTGGGACAATGTGTCTGCCATGCCAAAATTCTATAGGAAAGTTTTGTTGCTACATGTTTCCCAAAGCACTGTAACATTATCACAAGCAATTTGAAATAAAAACAAATGTTCAAGTTTTTCCATAATGTCTCATATGCTTGCTAATCCTCAGGCAGTTCTAAGAAGGGTGCCTCCCAGAACACTAACCCATTTGACCTAACTGGTTTCTGCCTCTGAATGAAGCAAGCTGCCTAAATAGATATATGATAGACTTAACTTTGTTTGACAGAAATGACAAGAGTTCATGGCCACCTGAATTAAACTTGGAAGGGTATGCAACCAATATGTCTCAAAGAAAACCTTCATCCATTCACTGATACAACTGTAGTACAACAGAATAGACTTGGCAAGAAATGAAGCTTGGTAAACACTACAGAATGAATGCAGCGAAGCTAAACAAGATAGCTGCCCTATAGAAACAAGACTAAACAAGCTGAGTCGGAGAACGGAACTTCATATTGCTGCTGAATTTCTCCTGAATCGGATTTTTGTAGTGCTGATGTCGGAAATATAATCTTTTTTTTTTGGCATTCATAGATGGCATTACAAGATGTACTTATAGATATCTATTTGGTCATGAATTGTAGATTTGTGCATTTGACAGAATGGCTACAGAAAGTGCAGGGGAAGGCAAATTTGTTCAAACTGGATCCCATAGCCAGCAAAATGTAGGTCATCTACTCTGTACCCTTTCCCAAATGATTGTAGTCAGCCAACATTTCAGAAATTAACACCAGATGACCAGCATATTATTTCCCCTCTTTTCTTTTGTTTTCTAGCATCTCCAGGTTTCCCTCTCTCCTGCTTTTAGAGTATGGCAAATTGTATGGAAAACTATATTAGTGTTCATAAATTCCTGTGTCAAATGAGCATGTCTTTGTGGTGAGGCTAAGCATGATTGGAATTAATCTTGCCTTTGGTTTATCAGAAGGCGCTAGGTGAGCTGAACATTTTTGGTTACAATCAATAAGCAGAGTGGCACAGAGACAAGTTAATGTGGTTACCGCATTGCTGGTGCACCTGTTGATCCAGCATAGTGGACATGGGGCTTTTATGTGGCAGCTTTATCTGCAGTTTTGCTGCCCTGTCCCCCAGCAGTAGCTACCCTCCCCCTGGGATTTTTCCTTGTAAGACAAAAAATCAACAATTGAATATTGCTTATTGCTATAACATCACGCCAATTGCTTTAATTTTTACAAAAGTACGTCTCTATCCCATTTCATTGTGAAGTTATGCCTTTCTTCATAGGTCTCTGTAGCTGTAGCTGAAGGAGATAGATTTTATTTAACAAATAATGCCCCCACTGTGGGTGTGGAATGGCTGCTGCAGGGACAGTGTCAGGGAAAATAGCTGTCATGTGGGCAAGAGAATCCAATATTTACCCCACACTGCATCCATCTAGGTGCTTAGACCTTTTCTTAAACTTGGCAGCTAAGCAAGGGGACAAAGATCAGAGAACAGCTGTGGAAACTCCAGGAGCTACACAAATGCACCATGATGCTGTGGAGAAGCAGGGGGGAAAAAAAGCATCACTGACAAGATTCCAGTTGGCATGGAAATTGAGGCAGATAACCTGTGAGGAAATGGCTCATGTCAAATGTACTATGTCTGCCTTCCTTTAAGAACTAATTGGGAGGAAATCTGTAGCTCAGAAGCAGAATTTATGCTTTCCATAGGCCCATTATGCACGGCTGCCGAAACGGCGATTTTGGGTCACATGGAAAACCCAGAGGGGGAAGACGCAAAGCACACCGGTTATGCACGGGAGTGGGCGCGACAGCGGCAAAACCCAGAGTAACCAATTATGCACGCGGCAATCCTGGCGCCACTTCTGTTTGCACCGCGGTCACCCGAAAGCTGCGCTTTCTTCCGCGTTTTGCTCACGTGGCTTTTTCGGCGGCATGCACCAAAACTGCGGCCAGTTGCAGCCGGCTCCATGTGTTATCGGTGATTTGAGTCGCCGCCATTCCATCCCGAATGTGCGTTATTCCCCCTGTGCATAATGGGTCATATAGAGGACTCCAGATTAGAAGAAGACTTGGTTTTTATACCCTGCTTTTCACTGTCCTTCAGTCTCAAAGCAGCCTGCAATCACCTTCCCTTCCTCTCACTACAACAGACATGCTGTGACGTAGGTAAGGCTGAGACCATTTCCGCACAAGGAATTTGTCCCTGCATAGCCTGTCATTGCTCATGGATTTTAGTGCTGCTTCCTCATTACATCGGCAGTAACCCATAGCACTCCAGTGGGTGGTGTGGGTTTTCATTCAGTTTGGTCCACAATGAGTGAAATCGCAAAATCCCATTACCCCTTTCTTATCGCACTGCAAATCGGAGCTAAATCAGAGGCAGTAGTGTTGTGCCTGCCCTTACACCTGTCTTCCCCTCCCCATTTCCAGATCTTTTTTTTTTAATGTAGTCCGTGTAACGATGGGACCACAAAGCTACGTGCCCTCAGTTTGAATATAATGTTCTCTTCAGTGTGCACAGTAATATTGGGATCAAGCAGCAACCCTATCTAAAACACATTCCTGTTGGGTTTTCTGATGGTGGGGTATTAGCTTAGCATCCGTGCTCTGTGTTTTAAATCTTCATGGCCATCCTATCACAAATCTACCCAAACATAAAGACAGATAATTATACATAGAATCCCAAAAAGAGATCTAAATAAATGTTTTATTGTTGTGGCATGATCATTCAGCAATGTGGAGGTGTAGGTTTATTTTTAAAATATTTTACTGTTTTGGCGTGTCCCATGGCAAAGTGGAAGTGTTTTTTTTTTAATTAATTTTGGGACTGAGGGGAAGATGGAAATTTGAGTCCCCAAAACCACTGCTGTGAAGGGATTGGTGGCTTGTATTGATTGACAACCTGAGGAGCCGGGGGAAAACTTTGGGTTGTCCACACTTCCTGCTTCTCCACCACCTTGTCGGGAGGCAAGAAGCCATAATGAGACGGTGGGATAATGTGGGAGGGGTCTCCTGTCAGGAAGCTTCCAAATGTGCAGTTGACTATCATGATTTTGCTAGCAGAAGGTGGCGTACATTTTACGCCTCCATGCGGAAATGGTATGAGAGAGCTTCTGACAGGACTGCCTTAGGCATTAGAGAGCAGCTGTGTAATGAACAGACAGGGCCAATCAAATTGAATGAAGACTTTGATTCTGTATAAGACAATTGCCATGCTCGATGGCATCTTCAACAGTCTTCAATAGTCTGAGTTGGTGAGCAAGTTGTGCTTTAGGGATGAATTTATTGAGAATTAAAGAAGTCTAAGTAGGGATACTGAGAATGTACCAGGAAATATAAATGCTGAGGTTAGCTTTATTGTTTGCAGTAGTTTTGTTGTTACCTACTTTAAATCCAGACTTCATAAGGAGAAAGGTAGGCCTGCAAGGATTTTCAAGAAATAAAACGAATAGTAAAACAGACAGGCTTTTGGAGGTAACTATCATTCCCCACAGAGAAAACTAGACTGTTCCCCAGTCAGATGATGAAAGCTACATTCCCCGTTCAGTTCCCCCCGTCATTGTGCCTCGCAGCTTCATATACATGCTACAGACACTTGTTATTTGGCTCCTTGAAAGACTATGATTTGCTTTATTCAGTTCTATATTTCTCATCTGTGCTGTCTTAGGTAACACTTGCCCTCAACCTCAGCATGTGTTTTCATTTATTTATTGTCAAACAATGGTTTGTTATACTGTATTTGGCCTCCTGAGCATACATGTTGAATATGGCAAAAAAAGGGAGGGGGTTAAGAGTTCACAGAGGATAAGCCTATCAAGCCATGATGAATAAAGGGAGATTCCACATCCAGAGACAATACACTTCTGAATACTAGGGGGCTTTACGCACCGGGATCTTTGTAGCAAATTGGTCACTGAATGAAAAATCGCCATTTAAAATAGTGGAATTCGTCGTTATGCATACCTGCCTTTGTAGTGGAATCCAGTTGCGTTTTGTAGCGTTTCCCACAGGCTTCCGGTCTCGGCAGAAATCGCTAGAAAGGAAGCGCTATTGCCGAGCTCATCCCACCCCTGGCCGTCAAGCAGCCAATGGGCAGCCGTTAGCATGCTCCCAAACAGCCCCTTTCCCTTTAAGAAAGGTTTTTTTTTAAAAAAAAAACACACCCATTGTAACGAATCTGTGTAGATTTGTTGCAACGGAGAGACCCATCCAGCTGCCTGGTGTGTTTGAGCTGTCATTTGATCGTTGCCACGCTGCCTCCGAGTGAAACCCCCCCCCTCACGGGCCCGATTTTCGGCTGAATGACTGTGTAAAAAATAAAGTGACTGCTTAGTAGTGTGCTTAGTGACTGAAGTGTGCTTAGTGACTGAAGGGGAGGGACTGAAGCCGGGGAAGCCTCTGTTTGAGCTGTCATTTGATCGTTGCCACGCTGCCTCCGAGTCAAAAAAAAAATCCCCCCTCCCCCCCCTCTCACGGGCCCGATTTTCGGCTGAATGAATGTGTAAAATGTGTGTGCTTAGTGACTGAAGGGGAGGGACTGAAGCCAGGGAAGCTTCTGTTTGAGCTGTCATTTGATCGTTGCCACGCTGCCTCCGAGTGAAAAAAAAAATCCCCCCCTCCCCCCCCTCTCACGGGCCCGATTTTCGGCTGAATGAATGTGTAAAATGTGTGTGCTTAGTGACTGAAGGGGAGGGACTGAAGCCAGGGAAGCCTCTAAACTGAAAGAGGCTCGCTGGTGCATTATCCCCGCTCGCTCGGAGAAAAAAAAATGGCGAACAGTTCGCCGGAAGTTTGGAGGACAGGCTCAGGAGGAGGGACTTTGAAGAAACCACAACAATGTTAACGCACAGGTCTTTTTCGCTAGTGTTGCAGATTGGTTGCAGGAGTGTATCGCTTTCCGGAGGGTGAATCCACTTTTGGGGATTTCCCTGAAAGCGCTACAAGGAAGCGCTTTTTGCAGATTGGTTTCAGGTGTGTGGCAGATTGTCGACGACGTTGTGCAAAACAGCAAATCAGTAGCGTTTTCAATTGGCAACCATTGTGCTATTTTGAAGGCGTGCAAAAAGCCCTTAGAGCTAGGAGACAACAGCCAGGGAAGGTGTTGTTCTATCTGCTCTGTTTGTTGACTCTTTAAGGCAACTAGCTAACCACTCTATGAAGCAAAATGCTGGACTAGAGAGACCACTGGTCTGATCTATCAAGGCTATTCTTATGTTCTTAGGGCAGTTGTATCACTGACTTTTTGCTAAAATCTTTCTGACTCCCAGTTACATGTATTCAGTTGGCAGCTGTAGGCCAAATTTTGTGTAAATCACAGTATAACTATGGTGTACACTGTAATCAGAGCCTCGTGTGGCACAGAATGGTAAGAGGCAGAAATGCTGTCTGAAGCTGTCTGTCCATGAGGTTGGGAGTACAATCCCAGCAGCCGGCTCAAGGTTGACTCAGCCTTCCATCTTTCCGAGGTTGGTAAATTGAGTACCCAGCTTGCTGTTGGGGGGTAAAATGGTAATGACTGGGGAAGGCACTGGCAAGGCCACCCTATATTGAGTCTGCCATGAAAATGCTGGAGGGCATCACCCCAAGGGTCAGACATGACTCGGTGCTTGCACAGGGGATACCTTTACCTTTTACCCTGTAATCAGTCATCTCATCCAGTCAACAGCTGTTTGGAATTTCAGAGATTCACCTGATATTCATTTGCCAATAATAAAACCAGTGCATATGAACAGAGGCCCTAATCTGGATAGAAGAAGAAGAGTTGGTTGTTATATTCTGCTTTTCTCTACCAAGGAGTCTCAAAGCAGCTTACAATCTCCTTCCCTTTTCTCTCCCCACAGCAGACACCCTGTGAGGTAGTTGAAGCTGAGAGAGCCCTCCTTGGTCAGAACAGCTTTATCAGTGCTGTGGCAAGCCCAAGGCCACCCGGCTGGCTGTATGTGGAGAAGGACCAGGGAATCAAACACAGCTCACCAGATTAGAAATCCACACTCCTAACCACTACACTAAGCTGAATCTCTAGACCAAACTGGCTCCCTGGTTATCCCAATCTTGTCAGATCTCCAAAACTATGCTGGGTTGGCCATCGTCAGTATTAGGATGGGAGACTACCAAGAAACATCAGGGTCATTAGACAGAAGCAATCAATGGCAAACCACCTCAGAATGTCCCTTGCCTAAAAACCCCATGAAGGGCCACCAGAAATTGACTGTAACTTGATTGCAAAAAAAAAAAAAAATGGACATTGACTTTGAAAGTTGCACCACTTCTTTTGAAAACAGACATGAGAGTCAAGTCACAAAGATCTCTTGATGGGCTATATCTTTGAAGTGTACTTCTTGTTTACTTGAACACTTTTTGTGTTCATTTTACATCTGTAAGGCATGCCAGTTTCTGCATGTGATGGTGAACTAAGAGTGTGTTTCTTAATGATGAACTGAAAACACTTTTTTTGTTACAACAATGTACTCTAACAGCATACTTGGTGTGGACTCTTGTTATGTTCGTGTATTTTGGAATACAACTCTTGTTCTGAGTTCATCCTGCAGGATTTTTTTTTTCTGGCTAATGATAGAACTGGATATTTCAGAGGAGTCACATGATGATGAAAGCTTGATTTATCCCCTCTTGCATGTGCTCCATGAAGTATTTACTTTAACTTGTCTTGTAGTGAATACTGAACTTGTGAAAATGACCAAGAGCAAAACCCCTTTTCCAGGAAATTTTAAGCAACTCAGCATCAAGCAGACTTCTCCTGCACACATCATTCACAGATGTCAGCCTTAATTTGCCGTGCATGTTTATCAACCTCACTTTGTGTCTCTACAATTAAAAGTGCTCACATAAATGTCCCACAAGACTGCTGAAATAGAATTTCCAACCAAGTTGTATCCAGAAGAGTTTCAAGTGTTGGTCTGCCATAGAAGCGCTAGATCTGAGTCCAGAAGCACCTTGAAGAACAGCAAGATTTCCAGAGTATAACTTTTGGAGAGTCAAAGGGAGCTTCACCTCTTGAAAACATATTGATTGGTTTTAAGGTGCTCCTGGACTCTTTTACACGACAGCCTGCACTAAGTGTACTTGGGGTCTAGGAAAGAGGGATGCTTTCATTCTTTGGAAAGAATCCAGTAACCTGTTAGAAAAGCCCAGCAGAATTGTACCCAGCGGCAAGCTGGATGTTGCCAGACATCTAGCTCTATGCCACTTACCATGCTGTAGCTAGAGTGTCAACCTATGTATGCTCTGCTGTCATTTTTGAAAAAGGGGTGTTGACATCAGGATGTAATTTAGCTTTTATAACAGTGCTAGTCATTGGTAGAATAAAATAATAGAATCATAGAATCATAGAATTGGAAGGGGCCATACAGGCCATCTAGTCCAACCCCCTGCTCAACGCAGGATCAGCCCAAAGCATCCTAAAGCATCCAAGAAAAGTGTGTCCAAGAAAAATCAGAGTCCAGTAGCACCTTTAAGACCAACAAAGATTTATTCAAGGTGTGCTGGTCTTTTATTGTGCTGGTCTGAATGACTGTAAATAAAGTGCTTGTTTGTTTGATTTCAATGGCCTTGGGTCACGATGGGTCGGACACGACTTCGCACCTAACAACAACAACACAGGAGTAACTCTACATAGGATTCCATTGCTTGCAATTTAAAATTGGTTGCCCGCCCTCCATCTAAGTGTTTTACTGCTTTTTTCAAAGGAGCTGGGCAAAAATATACAGTTCTGCTTAAATCTCCATGCTATTTTCAAAAAGTTGACCAACAGGAAGATATCTCTGTGGGAGTCAAAGGCCTATAGCTATTCCAGCTGGGGTATTAACTGCAAATCTTGGTAACAGGAATGTAACTGATGGGCTAGATGTTATGGAATGAGCCAGTCCTTCAAGTAATTCAGTCCAAAACTGGTTAAATTCTTAAAAATTAGAATTATTCCTAAATGATATAGCTGCTGATTCATGGAACTCCTTTGAGCATCTGCAGTTATAAGGACATAAGAAGACCACTTCTGAATCAGACTAGAGGCTGATCTACGACTGTTTATGCACTGGGAACTTCACTGCCCCGGCTCCGATGCAGGAGCACAAATCGGGGGTGGATGAGGCACACCAGGCCAAATGCTTCCCCGTGTCGGTGCAGGAAGAGGTGGGGGCAACCTGTCACGACTAAAACTCCAGCCTGCAGCCTGGCATGAAACCTCCAGTGCGTAAACGATCTACTAGAGGCATCCTGTTTCACACAGTGGCCAAACAGTTTCTCTGGCGATCTAACAACAGGGCACAGAGACTGAGGCTTTCTCCTAATGTTGCCTACTGTCACTACTGTCACTACTCCCTGTGTGTGTTCTTATATGTTTGTGTTTATATTTTTATGTGCTGATATTATATTTTATTTAACAATTTTTCTTTGGACTACACCTTAGCCTGGTTTAAGAAATACCGATTGAGGCATAATTCTGCTGACTCACATGCAGTTTTTAAGACTTACAATTTGATTACATTTTTTGTGTAATTTTAGTGCTTTTTTTTTTTGCAATTGACAATGATATTTTTATATACACTTTTTTTTCTTTTCCACCCAACCACTATGGTTACCTGGCTTCTTCTGAGTTGACATCCCCTCCTTTTTGTTTGTTCGTTTGTTCTCCCTTCCAAGTATCAACCCCGTTTAGCTCCTGAGTTCTGATGAGATTGGACTATATCATGCCACCTTCCTAATAGGCTATATAAACAATCTACAAACATTAAACCATATAATATAGAGGCTATATCTGGGACAACTGGGACAACACTTTTGCTGCCCAATACCCTATCTTTGCTTGCTTTCATTTGAAACTAGTTATTATTCTATAGGTAGTTAAGTCCTCTCATCCATGTTGGACTTCTGTATATTAGGTCTGTCCTCATTTATTCAATGGATTGCAAACTCAGAGCAGAGTAGAGTTTGAATCCTGTGGCTCCTTTAACACCAACAAAGTTTTATTCAAGTTTTTGTGTGCACAGCACATTTCACTAGACAATGAAATGGAAATTAGCAGTCCACACTTATTGGCAGAGAGTGAGCAATAAATTATAACAGAGCATAATGAAGATGTTTAACAGATTCATGGACCAATCCATGCCCTATGGCTCCTGCAACTGCATTCAATAAAAGCTATTATCCGTCTTCCCCCCCTGCCAAGGTGATGTGGTCTGGCTATTCTCCCTTTTGCCTTTGCTCCCTCCCTTGTTCCTAGGGCTGCAACCACATATTGTTGTTATCTTCAGTTCCAGGACAAGTGCTATTCAAGATCCATTAATTCTTCCTGAAACTTTAGTTTTTGATGTATAGGTGGATCATATGGTTAAAATGTACATAAAAAGACAAAGATGGTGGATTGTCATTGTCTTCTTACCTGCAGTTTATATAAAGGGATCAGGTCATTAGTATCTTGAGACTCATTTTTGCTGATGACGCAGGATGGGGTCAGTTTTCCAGCTGTTAAAATGATATGCATGTCAAGCCAACATTTACAGGACTCAAATGGATGCAGCATATGTAATCCATGTGTATATATATTCAACCTAATACAGGCAGAGGGAGCTTAAGTGAACTTTCTTGTGGTAACTTTTTTTGGAAATATGTTTTTCTTAAGGAAATAATAATAACATGTGCTTAAGAAAATTTATGTCCATAAACTTGTAATCATTTTGTCAATGTATTTTTAGTTGGAAGGGGGGACAAGAATAGATTGCCACCTCCATATGAAGCTTAATGTCTTTTAATGTATTATATTTCTATACTGCAAATGATAGCTAAAGCAAAAGTAAATTATATTTTGCCAAAAGCCATGATTTTACTAGATTTCAGCCAGCACATGATATTAAGAAGTAAGTTCTTTCAGATGTAGTTCAGCTATGACGAGTGCTTGCACTCGAAAGCTCACGCCTTGAATAAATCTTTGTTGGTCTTAAAGGTGCTACTGGACTCTGATTTTATTGATCTATGAAAACACTTTATCAGCTTAGATTTAATACATATTAAGAATTAAGAGATAATAAGTGACTATATGTCTGTATAGAAAGAAAATAGTTGCCAGAAAATAGTTGCCAGCATGGCTGCAAATATTCCTTACATGGAGAGTTTCATGTCCTATATGCTGGCAGCTATGGAAACTTCCATGCAACTCTTCTACCAGTCAGTTTCACAAGCATGAGGGAAAGGTTTATTGCCATAGCTTCTGCATTAGTAGATACACACCAGAATTCCCATGCAATCAATGGACAGAAGACAACATTACTGCTGTGAGCTTCTGTACTTTAGCCTTCCAGGTGTAGTTAGAATAATGGCAGCACCTGTAAAGACGACTGATTCTGTGTCCAAGGGAAAGGAAGGGAAGACAATTTTCACTATCTACAGTCTTTGATGCCAAATAGCTTCGTACTTTACATTAGCAAAATGTTAGCTTTATGAGTTAAGATTAAGATTCAACATCAGATCAATTGGCTCAATAAACAGCTAGACTGGAGTTGAGCAATACCTTAGAGAACAATAAGATTTTCAGGCTTCGAGCTTTCAAGAGTCAAAGCTCCTTCATCTAATACTCAGTGAAGGAAATCATGCCCTCAGTTTACAAGCAAACCTGTTAACAGCAGCACAGGCCAATAATTCATAGGGTCACCGTAAGTCAGAAGCAACTTGATGGCACATAAAACACACATCATTTAATTTCAGAATCACACAGAGCTGGAAGAGATCACAAAAGGCTATCCACTCCAGCTCACCAGCACCCTTCTCAGAGACTTAAAATCATACACTCCTGACAGGTGTTTATCCAAACTCCTCCTAAAATCTTCAAACAATGGAGAATCCACCACCCTCTAAGGCAGCATATTCCACCTACAAACAGCCCTCATCATCAAAAAATGCTTTCTCATATTTAAATGGAGTCTCCTTTCCCTTCATTTGAATCCATAGTTCATAGTTCTTATCTCTAAAGCTGCAATAAACAAATTGGCCTTCTCTTCAACATATCTATCTTTTACATAGTTAAACGCAGCTATCATATCACCCCTTGTCCTCCTCTTCTCCAAGTTACACATACCCAACTCTCTCAACCTCTCCTCATAAGGTATGGATTCCAACCCCTCAGCTGTCCTAGTCACCCTTCTCTGAACACGTTCCTACTTTTCAATGAGCTGTGGCACTCAGAACTGGACACAATATTCCAAATGAGGTCTAATCAATGTGAACTTCCCTTGCTGTAGATTCTACTGTATGTTTCTAACAATGTAGTCTAATATTGCATTAGCCTCCTTAGCGGCCATATTGCACTGTTGACTTATATTCAACTTATTGTCCACAAGAACTCATTAGGCCCTTTCACATATACTGCTATCAAGCCAGCTATCGCCATCTTATATTTCTGCATCACATTTTTATTACTCGAATGTAATACTGTACACGTCTCTCTATTAAAATTCATTATATTGGCTATAGCCCAATTTTCCAATCTATACAGATTTCCTTGAATATTAGTCTTTTCCTCTAGGGTGTTAGCTACTCCACTCAATTCAGTATCATCTGCAAATGTGATCAATGTATCGCTATCACCTCTTCCAAATCATTAATGAAAATGTT
This sequence comes from Paroedura picta, assembly GCF_049243985.1. NCBI lineage: Eukaryota > Metazoa > Chordata > Lepidosauria > Squamata > Gekkonidae > Paroedura > Paroedura picta. Next base: position 33,959,698 of record NC_135374.1, on the reverse strand, counting down.
AAACAATACCGCCCCAGTACAGAACCCTGCGGTACACACCTGGTTACCCCCTGCCACTGATGAGCACCCTGTTAGAGAAGATAATTTTCAGTGTCAGAAATAGATTTGTAGAAACAATATGGCCAGAATAGTGAATGCTCTAAGTATACAAATGGGGAAGTTACCTGCTGGTCGCTGCCAGGCCTGGCCTCCCTGACTCCTCCCTCAAAAGGCCAGAACAGCCCCAGAAAGGGCCCTGTCCCCCTCCCTGCCCTTTTGTACTGACAAATCCCAGGACTGACAATACTGCTGTGGTTGCCTAACATCCGGGCATTTCTTTTCTGCACACCTGGGGCATTTTTCAGGTTTGTAGAAAGATTTTTCTTGTCCGTCCACGGCTCCAAATTTTTGGATTTTTACCCACAGATTTGGCCATGGTACGAATTAGATATACTGATTTTAAATAGCTGTTAATTTTTATATTCCTCGTGAGCTTCTTATCCTTACCATTCTGACTTGCCTTATTCGCTCCCCTCCTCCCCAATATAGATAGGCCAATCTGTTGGTGCACGTATACTGAGAAAAGTAAAGTTATGCAGTTCAGATTGTTGAGGGAATTTGTCCTCATTCCAGTGAACGTGCAACCTGTGCTTGTAGTCAGAACAGAAGAGAATTCCGAAGCATTGTAACAGGCAATAAATTTTAATAGCTATAACCACTTTGTTCCCCTTTAAAACTGCAGCTACTGTACATGGTTCCAACTGCTGGATTTATGTTGTCTCTTCAACTTGGATCCTGGCAAAAAGAATGGGGGAAGTGTTGTAAGAAACATGCATATGAAACTAAGCACCATTTATGACTGCAAGGAAGTGAATGAATGGATTCTTAAGGGAGGAGGGATTCTGGAAAAAGAAAACAGTGCAATCTTATGCAGAGTTCCTGCAATCTAAACCCATTGAAATCAATGAGCTTAAGCCACAGTAACTCAGTATGGGACTGCACCATGAGACTGACATGCTATAAAACTAAAAAAGATAAATTAACAAGACATATTGTATTTGTGCCTACAGTCAGAAATAACAAAGCATCATAAAGCTTTCCAGAGATAAAAACAACCAGCTATCCAGTTTTCCATTAAATCCTCAACGTCAGCTTCTTGCCAGGTGGTCATCTTTCTTTTTTGATGCTGGTATTTTACTTGCTGTGTCATGTTAGCCAATATTTTGATGTGAAATTGAAAGAAAAGCCAGATAATAGGGCAGCAGCATAATAGGAAACTAATTAAAGCTGCATAGGGAGAGGAGTAAGACTGTACACCACTCTATTGCTGTATCTGAAAAATTGAGCAGTGATTCATGAAAGCTGCAAAATTTGTTAGGCCTTAACTCCTTTCTATGATCTAACTCTGATAAGTCCACTCCAGGCTAGGTAGTTTCTATACCACAATGAATCATGTTTTAAAACACATGCTTTGTTTCAGCTCAGAAATTTGTTTGTTTTCAAATTTCTGTAGTCCAAACCCTAGTGTATTGTTCATTGGATGTCCCATCCTGTTATTTGTACGATGTAATCCACCTTGAGTCTCATTAAGAAGATAGATTATAATGATAATACTAATCTTACTCAGGTGTTGAAAGGCCTTCAGCTCTTTCCTCCCTGCTAAATGAAACTATAGATGCATGAGCAGTCACAGGGTAGCATTATGAGGACTGATAAAATGAACATTATAAAGAATTTTAAAAAATTATTTGTTTCTTTAGATATTTATATACCACCACTTTTGAGAACTGTTGTGGGGAGAAGGGACTGGGCGAGTGGGCAGCCTCTCAGGGTAGCTGGGGGGATGGCACCATGAAAGTAGCCGTGCTGGACCTGGGCAACGCCTTCATAAAGCTTTTCAAGCCCGATGCCACTTTCTTCTCACCACTTTCTCACCCACCTTGCCTTGCCACCCAAACCACTGCCACCACCCTAGCCTCCCTCTCCATGCCCTCTGCTGGCCAGCCTCATCACTGCCTTGGCACCCACGGGGGCTCATCCAGCATCGGTGCAACACAGATGGTGCCCGGTGCTGAGGCCAAGCCTGCTGCCCACAACTCGTCATGCTTGGCTATGCTGCCTTTGTCCCGGGAGCTGGGTGTTTGGTGGGTTTTTGTACTGTATTTTCCATGGTAATGTGTAAGCATTGCAATGGTATGTATTGCCACATGTAGGTTTCAATTTTTTTTTTAAATCATGCCCAGGGGAACTTTGGAGACTCACATTCGCTGAGAGGGGACGGGTTGCCTCCAGTTATTATACAAGAGTATAAGATGGACGGTCTAATAATTAAACCAAACATTGGCAATACAATAAATATATTAATAAAAGAAATAAAAGTGTCCTTTTTTTGTAGTTTTCCTCATTTCTTTATTCTGTAGGACTTCTGTTTCTCTCTGCCTCCAGTTATTGACAGGCTGAGGAGAAGTGAGTAAAGAGTACATTGTTCTCTCTTCTGCCTTTTCCACCACTAGTGAGTAGGGGGAAAGGCACAATGCGGTGGCAGAAAAAAGTGGGAAGGCTTTAGAGCAGGGGTAGCCAAACTGCAACCCTCCAGATGTCCATGGACTACAATTCCCATGAGCCTCTGCCAGTGTTTGCTGGCAGTGTCTCATGGGAAATGTAGTCCATGGGCATCTGGAGGGCTGCAATTTGGCTACCCCTGCTTTAGAATGTGGAAGGGTGAAAAAGCACCATTTACTATCCTGTGATGGTGGGCAGGAGCCTTGCATGCGGAAATGGTCAGAGTGACACATAGGTGCTACTGGAAGGTGCCCGGAATCCTCCTTCACTCCATCTGTTGAGTAACATGATAAAGCATGAAGGGTTTTCCAGCACCTTCCCTTTTTCCTAGAATTGTCCTGATACTTTCAGGATGTAATGCTGCTGTGGTTTTTATACAGCAATACAGCACCATGACCCCTAGGATTTGAAGACACAATAAATTACATGGATTCCATTAGCACTCAAGCGAGGTAGCTCCTGGGTATTGGGATTCCCAGGAGCTGTCATATTTAAGAGTTGCTGGATCATTATTAGGGATCCAGAAACACTAGGAAACCACACTTCAGGGGTGTCATATTGCTTACAGTGCTTCCACAGAACCTAATGAAGGTTGTATTATTATTGTTCTCATTACAACATTTGCCAACTTCCAGTTGGCACCTGGAGATCTCCTGCAAGAGCCAGTTTGGTGTGGTGGTTAAGAGCAGTGGTTTCTAATCTGGCAAGCCAGATTTGATTCCCCACTCCCTCACATGCAACTAGCTGGGTGATCTTGGTGTAGTCACAGTACTGATAGAGCTGTTCTGATCAAGCAGTCCTGTTAGAAACTTTCTCAACCTCACCTATCTCACAGGGTGTCTGTTGTAGGGAGAGGAAAGGGAAAGTGATTGCAAGCCACTTTGATCATTTATGCACTGGAGGTTTCATGCTGGGTTGCAGGCAGGAGTTTTAGTTGTGGCAGGTTGCCCCACCTCTTCCTGCACCCACACAGGGGAGTATTTGGCCTGGTGCACCTCATCCGCCCCCGATTTGTGCTCCTGCATGACAGCTGGGGCAGTGAATTTCCCAGTGCGTAAACCATCTTTGAGAATCCTGGCAGAGAAAAGCAGCATATGAAAACTAACTCTTCTTCGACTACAGTTGGACCACCAAGATCAGTTTCCTTGGAGAAAACAGTTTGATGCTGGTCAATGACCATAAATAAATAATTTTGGAGAAATTAGCTGCTTTGGAGGATGGGATCTATGGCAGTAAACCTTGCTAAGGTCCTTCCCCTCCCCAAGGTCTGTCTTCAACAGCCAGTCCCCAAATCTCCAAGTATTTCCCAACCCAGCACTTAGAACCCTATAGATCACCACCTTACTTACAGCATGGAAATGAAATGATCAGTGGCAGAAGTGGGAGGTTTTGGGATGAACTGGTTATAAGCTGTGCCTGAATGTCTGAGACATTTGCACTCAGCAGTTAGTCCAGAAATGTGAACCGGAAAAGTTTTGTCTCTGGACTCACTGATTCTGAATTTTAGGTGCATCTTTTTCCTAAATTGGTGTCAAGTCTGCAGACATAATTCTGCACATGTGGCATAAGGCAAGCACTAGTTCAAATTGCAGGGCAGTAAATCCGACAATGCTATGTCCAAATATTCATCAACATAGTGTCACATTCTTTAGGAAGAACTTAGAGTATCCAGTATGCAGTATAACATAAGATGACCTTTATTAACTATTTATATAACTTAGAAATGAGTATTAGAAGGAACAAACTGACTCGCTGCTTCCGTCATGACACTGGTCATCTGCTCTGATCCTTTAGATCTGTAGCATCCTAAAAACCACCCATTAAAAGTATCATCACTTCTTTCCCTTCCACAAAAGAAAATCACACATCAATCAACTCTTTTCTATTACTAGGGTTGGGCGCTTCGGCATCTGAAGCGGCCGTTCGTGCCCAAAGCAGCCAGTGCCGCAGTGCGCCAGGGAGGGGAGGGGAGGGGAGGGGAGGGGAGGCGCGGGCATTGGTGCACCGGCAGGCATGCACACACAGGTGCGCCAATGCCCGCACCTTCCCTTCCCCCCGTGCCGCAGCACTGGCTTCTTCGGGTGCAAACGGCTATTTCAGACACCGAAGTGCACAACCCTACACTTCCTCAGCCTTTTCGATTGTACAGCTCAAAGCATTTCAGCTTTCTTTCAGACATTGCAGTCTTTTTCTGTTGTATGATGTGCTTGATTAAGTTTCCCTGATTCAGATTCTGATGTATTCTGATGTATCGATATCCCACCTTTTTCCTTCCATCTCTTCTTTGGGAATCAGTTGCAAATCCCTTCTTTTTCTCCTATAGATTTGTCAATCATCAGTTATCACCTCCTAAAAATCTAGGGACTACCTTCTAAGTGACCGCAGCCTTTTCTTCGTGTATTTTGCTATTGCATAAAGGTACACTGTCTTTAAGGTCACATGAACACCTATTGTAACAGACTTCCTTTCTGTATTCTTTCCATGCATTTACAAAATCTTTGTGCTGAAAGTCTGTGTCCATGTAATCAGGCAATCTCTCCCAAACAACAATTTGACAGGAGAGAACCCCATTTTTAAAGACTGCAGCTACTCAGGAAATAATCCCTAAATTTTATGAGATAATGATGATGATGGACAATGCTAGATAAGGATTTGTGTTTGAATCTTCTGCATTCTTTTGACAGCTTTAAGACTATTTTTCACAGGGAATACCTAAGACGAAGTATTTAGCCTGAAATCATAACGTAGCGCAAATTCCTTAAAATCATAGCAATCAAACTGAGTACATTATAGGTAAACTATGTCTTGAGATATAAAATAACTTGGCTTGCAGTAGTATTGTATAACAAGACTATCTGAATAGTAATCCAGAACTAACAGTTTTGATCAGTTTTGAATAACACAAAAGAACAAATTAATGCCCACGTTAGACTATGGCTTACCTGTCTCTGGAATCAACATCATGAGCTGCTTTTGCTGATAGTCTATTAATTTTTGACATGTTGTACACTTCTGAATAAGTCTATGTCTGAATTCATGTTTGGCCAATGTAAAGCTCTCCAAGCATGCTGCTTGTATTTCCCCATATCTAAATGTCCTTCATGCACCTGATTTAGCACCTTTATTTTTAGAGAGTTAGGAACCACTAATCTGGTACCATCAGAATTAATTGTATATAGTGTTTGTTGCAAGTGAACATCCTGAGATCTGGCTTTTCCAACTATTGACTACATCTGGTCTGAGACTGGAAAAGTTATTTTAAACAGATTGACTTGTATTATACCAGATTCAGAATTCACATCAACTTCAGTTGTATCATAAACTCTGGATGTGTCTGCAATTATGAAGTGCTTGCTAAGACTGTAGTCTAATTGCAAATCATATAGCTGTAATTCAAAAAACAGCTTCTATGATCTAGGAGGTGTATCTGCTAAGCCTCATTTGCAGTGGTCACCATTCACCAATGATTTGTGGTCTCCTTCTGCCGAAATTAACCTGCCATATATAAAAATATGTATTTGCCATCATAGAAGAGCAAAACTAGTGGTATCTGTAAGGTTTTCTAACTCTTTATTATGACTGGCTCAACAACTGGACATTTTTATAATAACAGCCCTGAGATGAAGTGTGCTCAGCTAAACTTGAGACAAATTTTCCATCCAAGTTCACTGTGCCCATAAATTTTTGTAATCCTTCTTTGTTGGTGGAGGCATGTTAGTAATAACTTGATTTCTCTGAGGATAAATGTGCACTCCTTGTTCAGTTAACTGTCTCCTAGTTAACATTTCCTCATCTCTAAATCTACTGTGCTTTTGAGTTTTAAACCCACTTCACAAGCCCTTTCCAGAGTTTTCTGTAGTCTCTGATAGTGTTCTTCCTCATATCAGACCGTTATCCATTTAAACTCTAGTTCCTGCAGTTCCTTTCAAAGATTTGTTGCATTGTTCTGTGAAAGACTTCAGGAGCAGAACTCAATCCAAATGGCTATCTAGTAAAGCAATACCTTCCCAATGGGATATTGAAAGTATACAATAGCTTGCTATTTTGTTCTTGGGGCACCAGCCAGAATCCAGCAGATGCATCCAAAGACGAAAAATGTTGCATCTGCCATTTAACCAAATATCTCGTCTCCAGTCAGTACTAGAAAATGTTCCATTCTAGCACATTTATTCAGCTCTCAACACAGATGCAGAGAGCCGTTTTTATTTTCTACTATGACCAAAGAATTAACCAATTCTGTGGATTCTTCAACTTTATAATATCTTGTGCTGTCTATCTAATTCCTCTTTCAGTTTTTCTGTAAGATCCAGAGGGACATTTCAAGGTGTGTGTATGACAGGAAAATTAAATTCAGTTATTGTTTCCACACCGGGGGCTTCACACCGGGCTGCAGGCTGGAGGTTGAGCCAGGGCAGATTGCCTTGCCTCTTCCTGCTCCCACACGGGGGAGCATTTGGCCTGGTGAACCTAATCTGCCCTGGATTAGTGCTCTCACACAGGAGCTAGGACAGTGAAGTTCCCAGTGTGGAAATGGTCTTTGTTCTATTTTATAGTCTTCGGAGAGCTTTTTATGCCAGTAAATACATCCTGAAATTGATCTTCAGTGTTTGCATGTCTCGGTTCTTCCACACTGTAGTTTATAAAATAAGACCTAGAATATGATATATTTTAAGTTCCAATATAGATATGCAATTAGCAATAACTACAAACCATAGTCACCATTTTACTGTTTACCTAGGGTTAACCATATTTTGAAAAGCATAAAAAGAAGATATAGTTCCTGACTACTTCAAACAAATGATCACTTTGGCCAATTATGCATGGACAGGAAAGGCTGGGCCGGCACTTGCATGGCAGCAGGGCTTATCTCCACTTATGCATGATGTTGCCAAAGGCCTGGCCCCCTCCTAGCCATGGTCCACTCTGATAGTCAGCAGCAAGGGAATGCTGATTTTCGATTCCAGCATTCAATTTCTTGCCGCAGCTGCCATTGGCAGCCAGACCGGGCCTAGCTCCTCCCCATGCTATAGTGGCCAGGAAGGGACTGAAAAATGCCCTGCTCAGCTCTGTGGTGCTTTGCAGCACCGAAGGGTTGACTGGGTTTTTTTTGTTTTGTTATTTTGCAGGAAGGTGGGATCACATTCTCACACAATCCCACCTTCCTGCAAACCCACCACCACCCTGTGTCAGAATTCCAAAGCCTCAAAAAGGTTGGGGACCCCTCCGCTACAGTAAAACCCAAAAAGTTTCTAGTAATTCCCTCAGAGATGTGACCCCAAATCTACATTCTCCTCAACATTCCTACCCCACCCATTTTCCTACTAGTTGCAAGGTTAGTCATGGCAACCCCAGCAGTACTCATTATAAAAACCCTAATAAAAGCATAACAATGAAATCAGTGCATGGATAACTACAGATCCAACAGATCAAGTCAATAAAACTGAGAGAATAAGGTCTAGAAAACTCAAAGAAAGGCCTGAACTTGACTCTGACTAAACTTCTGTTTTATCTTATTTATTTATTTAGATTTATATACCGCTGTTCCCGGGTGGGCTCACGGCTGTTTACAGACAATAAAATGATGATGTAAAGGCATTTTTCTGAACTTCTAGAAGAACTTCTAGGGTGAGGGAACCCTCTCAAAAAGTGCAGTGCCACTGGAAAAATCTTATCTCAGTTCACTTCTGTAGAGGGGGGATAGCACCAAGAAGCAGATCTTAATTGATGGACAGGATTCTATGACAGTAAACAATCCTTCAACCATTTAATGCTTTACAGCTAAGAACCAGCACTTGAGATTGTGTCCAGAAGTAAACTGGCAGCTGGTATAACATCTGTAACTCTGACTGTCTCCTGAGCATCCAGTATTCATTGTTTGTGTTGGATTCTGACCATTCTTTTCTCAAGAAAACTGAAATTGCAACAGCTACTCAATCTTGGATATCAGATTTTGTTTCTTGTCATTTCCCCCGTTTCTTTTCTTTTGCTGTTGGCTCCCTGAATGACTGGATTTTCAAGACAGGTCTCGTGCTGTTTTAACACAGTTCATTGCAGTATCAACTGTTACAAAAACTCTCAAAAGTTCTGGCTATAGACAAACTTGACAATATACTGGAATCAAACGTTCTTCATATTTCTCTATGCTTTAAAAATGAAAATATATAAAAGAATAGCCTGATGGAATATTTGTCAAGGAATGCCTCAAGGGACTGTACTCTTTCATGAAGCCAAGGAATATAAAACACTTCTTTTATTCAGAAAACTAAGGTTTGTAGGATTTAAACAATTCTTAATTGAATCCTAACAGTGTGACCAGTATAGCTTGCCAAGTAGAAAACCTGCTGCTCTGGAAAGCATACATTCTGCCATATATAATTCTTTCTGGAGTCTACATGCTAATGAACTATTCTTAAGGCAAATATTTCACTTCTGTCTTTTTACAGATCATGACTGGCTTACCAGTGAGAATGCAAAAAAAAAAAAAATCAGATGATATGTCATTTATTGGTTTGAATTACTTATTGGATCTAAAGCTAGTCATATTAAAATTACTCCAAAGATTTCTTCTAGGGATAGACACAAACAGGGAAAATATGGTTTGGTTCATGGCATGCCCAGTTTGTGAAACACGGACCATCAAAAACTTTATGGCACTGAACAAATTGATTTTGTTTGTGAGGTTTGTGATTGGGTAAGACCCCCCCACCACCACTCTCCCAATGTGCTAGAGACACCAAGCTAGCAAGGAATCTCCTTCTGACTCTCCTCTACATGTTGTCCAAGTTGGCTAAGATTTCAGGGTCCAAGTCATGGCACCCCAAAAAAGATGCCAAATATATATATTTGCCAATCTTTATTGCCAATATACTAGGGTCAAACCCAAAAATCTCTCAGTAGAAACTCAGGAGGGGACCCTAAACTAGCATCTCCCGGGGAGGGGAAGTAAGAGAGGTGTGGGTCACTTTTGCAGCACCAACTAGCAGCACCACTTTCCCTATGCAAACACCTCTTCTAGAGTGCTAGTTTGTCTTCCTTGTGCTTCACTCATTGTATGAAGCGGAGGCAGCCTTTTCCTGCCCCACTGAGATCCACCAATAGGGAATGGAATGATGCTCTAAGACAAGGAGATTTGGGCTTCCTAACTGACTTTCTGGTGCAAAACCCGGAGACAGGCTGCAGCTTTGAGTTCAAGATCAGGGGGTTCTCCCCGCTGCCACCTTCACCCTCCTCCACTGCAAGGTACAGCTACACGATGCTAAGCAAATTTTACTCTGGAAATAGGGACCATGGATTTCAGAGTCCAAGGACTGTTTCTACCCACCAAATGAAAGAAGCCCTGGATTCAGGAGCAACACAACTGACGCGGCCTATTAACAAAACTTTAGCTTGTAATATAGAGCTTGACCTGTGAAGTAGTCTGTAGCTTGGGTGGGGGATAGAGCATGAGAGCTAGGATGTACCTACTGAAGGTAGAGCAGAGAGAAAATTCCAATGTGACACATTCCAAGTAGTGACTTCAATTTCGCTGTCACCATTCAGGGTGTGCAGATCAAATCTTCTGGGACAAAATCACAATGCTGAATTTCCACTTTTGTCTTTACAACATCCAAGTGCACTTTTGAGAGCAATCCTAAACAGTTCTACTTGGAATCCTACTCTATTCAACATTGCTTACTCCTAGGTAAATGTTTTCTGAACACCTGAACCTGTTTGTCTGCTGTAATCCTATAATTTCCAGTAGCTCTAACTTACCAGTAAAGGGGGTAGGGGTCCTGAATATTGGATGGATCCCCACTGCCCAAAGTCTCTGGTACTTCACAAATCTGAAGTGAGTTAAGCCATTTGCATTCCAAATGTCAGTTGTCATGTTTTCATAGTAAATGGATTTAAATCTAAACGGAGCAGAACTGTACAAACTGTACAAACTGAGACCTTTAAACCCATTACTGCCAAGTAGTCCTGTTGACCCCACCCCATATGTTGTGTAGATAGACACATTCCAGACTCAAAATGCACCACTTTATCAACTTGGTGGAAGAAGAAATAGAATAAATCTGTCCCAAGCAAAGCAAACTAGTTTAGTGAGAGTCAAGTCCGGTAACCCCTTAGAGACCAACAAAGAGCTTCAGAGTATAAGCTTTAAAGAGCCAAAGTCCCCCTCAAACATTCTTGGCTGCTATGTCTGGGGGGGGGGGCATTTTTGGAAGCCCAGTAGAACTGGTGCAGTCAAAGAATGCCCAGCAGAATCCAATGCCATGGTGACAATGCTCGGTCAACAGGACTGATGTCTAGCACAAAAAGGATCACTCTGCAAACAGGTGGTATTGTTCTGTTTGCAAACTCTGTTTGAAAGAAATTGGGAAGGGAACCCAAAATCCCAGCAAAAAAAGGGATCCTCTTGAAACTGACAAGACTACTTTGTAACTGACTCTAGTCACACAGAGAGGAACAGTTAAAGTATTCCTGTTGCTTTGAAGTTCCTGCTCCCTGTTGTTTTGATGTTTAGTAAACATTCAGATCAGAAGAGGTTTTGACCGCTGGTATTAGGAAACAATAAAGGATTTTTTCTAAGCTCTTTATCCCATTATCAAACTACCAACAATGGATCAGAGAAATACTTCCAGGCAAGGGTAGAATATATATTTAAAAAAATAAAATAATAAAAATAAAAAATAAAACAAAGTTGTGCGTAACATGTTCAGTTTGTATTATTATTTTAAAATTGTCCAAGCTAAGAGCAAAAGATTTATTGTTGGAGTAAGGTATACTGAGGCTCCAGAGTAAGTAATTTATACCAATGAAATCCAGATTTTTTGAGGTAGAGGGGACTCAGTTTTTAAATTACATATAAAACAAAAGGACATAAATCAACCTCTGGGTATCCGTAATTAGATAACTATTTATCATCTATGTCTAGCTAGCAGCTCTGGTCTTCTAATTATAGCAATTAAGCCTGCAGCAGTTGTGAACATCTATTTAAATACAAGGCCAAAATAATCCCAATGGGGAATTATATTCAAAGTTAAGTATTACCATAAAAGTAGCCAAAATGTATATTTAACTTTTCAGAGCGGGCAGTAGATCCCTAGGCCTCATGTTCCCTCCTCACATACCACGTTACAGTTTTGAGTTCCAATGGCATTTCTTCCATCTGCGGGTGCTTGAACCATCAGGCAGCTGTCCCTAGTGGAATTCCTCAAACTTTCGTCCTCTGGCAGTCAGTGGGCATTATTTGTGATCATGAGCCACTACCTGTTGCTCAAAGTGAATCATTTCCCCCCTATCATCTCTGATTCAGCTGTTCTTCCTTTAAACAGAACTGAGTCTGTTTTTAATCACAGAATGATATTTCAGTGTTATATAGAAACATCAGTATTTTCCTTCACACATTGACACTTGGATTGGTAAACTTGGCACAGTATTAACTTGAAATGTGGAATTAAGTTTTGAATATGCATGTTTGGTTCCATTTTCCAGCTATTCAAGGTGTATTCAGATTCCCAACAAACAGAATCTCAAACAGCAGACAAATGCTTACTCAATTTAACCACATAGTATCTTCAACTGGCATAAGTTGTTAATTTTATTTATCCTCAGCTGTGCAGTAAGTATTCCAAAAGGTCAAAACAAGAGAAATACAAAGAGCAAAGAGTACCAAAATCTTCACCCCTATCATGTTTCACAGGCTGCCTCTCTAACCATGCTCATTTCAGCAGCTCTCATAGGAATTGTACAGATGGGCTGGTTTATCACTAACAATGCAGATGTCCCTTTTTGTTGTTCTGTCTGTACTTGAAAGCTCCAGTCATTTCTGATTTTTGGAAACAGGGAAGACAATCTTCCCCAGTAAATGCTTCCCAGTGAATAAAGGCTAGCTCTGCTTAAGTTAGTGGGAAGATTGCCATTGACCTCAATAAAGATTTGAATGGTACACAACAAAATAGTTTGCATATTTCCATAGCAATCTGTTTTGGCAATAATAGTTTTTTCTCCTGTGGATAATCAGCTTCTTTCACATTCAGGTGCAGAGGCAATCAAAGCAGGCACAGCAAATATAAATATGAGTATTCTAAGGCCTGATGGACAAGAAGTACCCATGCATGACCCTAGCATCTTTTCAAAATTAGTCCCCCAGCTGTTTCATATGCAATGTTGACACACCAGAGCCATATAACATGAGTTGGCATTGTGCTGACCTTTTAATGTTGTCATGTGACAGTTCTCATGTCCATTTTGTTTTGTTTCTCCTTGGGAACATATGCATAGGTTTTTGACCTAAACACCTTCAAATGATTCATGCTTGGTTTGTATCCATACCATAAGTTCATACAGTGTTCTTTTGGCACCTTTTGTGGGCAAACTATTCTGTAAGTAGCACTGTTAATCGCTTCTCCCACATATTTTTCAGGTCACTGTTCTTCTAGGAACATGCATCTGCATGTCTCAGTCAGGCCCATTATGCACGGCCGCCAAAACGGCGATTTCGGGTCACATGGAAAACACGGAGGGGGAAGACGCGACGCATACCGGTTATACACGGGGCGGGGCGCGACGGCGGCAAAACCCAGAGTAACTGATTATGCACGCGCCGATCCGGGCGCCGCTTCTGGTTGCGCCCCGCTCACCCGGAAGCTGCGCTTTCTTCCGCGTTTCACTGACGCGGCTTTTTCGGTGGCATGCACCGAAGCTGCAGCCGGTTGCAGCCGGCTCCGTGCGTTATCCTTGATTTTAGTCGCCGCCATTCCACCCCGAATGTGCGCTAAAACCCCCGTGCATAATGGGTCTCAGGGAGCGATACTTTCTTTCTGCTATGCCATTATGTTCTGGAGTGTATGGGGTGTTCTTTCTTTAGCCAAGTAGTCTTTCATCTCATGTCCCACATATCTCCTCCATTGTCTGCATGAATGGCCAATAGTTTTCTCTGCAACCTCTTGTTTACCATTGTAACATATGCCTGAAGCTTCCTCAGTACTTTGCTTTCTCCTTGATTAAGTAAGTGACTGCATACTTTGAGAAATCATCAGGAAAACTTGGAATATATTTGTGGAGTCCCCCACTAGAGCTCTCTTGTTTATAATGGGCCACGTACATAACTAAATTAGCTCTGAAGGTTGCTGTGTCTGGCTTGCCTCATGGCTGTTAATGAAGCAAGATTTTGTCTCTTTAGCTTAAATGCACTACGTAAAAACTCCTTCAATATTATACGTGGTTATCTGTATACCTCATTTCAGGTTTTGGCTCTCAAGTTGGGCAATAGCATTATGTTCTATTGTTCAAGATATGTTCATTATGTTCTCTGTGTTCAATATATGTATGCCACAACCAGGAACATTTCTTATGATTGCAACATTTAGTCAGGTTTGCATATTCCATACATGCTTCTAAAGCATACATATTCTCCTGTACTTTCCCAGTTGTAATCAACTCTCAAAACTTCTCTGCCAGTCAAATCTTTAATTGGGGCTCCTCTAGCCTTCTTGTTATCAGAATTCCAAGGCCTTCATCTTGCCTGCTGGTCATGGGTCTCTAATGGAAGGCCACTGTACTGTCTCTAGCAAGTGGCTCTTCATTCTCTCCTTCCAGATCAGGTAGTTGCCGTCAGTAAGCCTATCCAGTAGGTAGTCATGCTGATTGTCACAGAAAACTGTCATTTTCTGTTTCTTCTTATACTTTGCCTATCATAAACTATTGATCTCCATTTTTTTTTTGCAACCTGAATGCTTATGCTGGGCCCAAAACCCTGCTTTGCAGAGTTTAAATATGCAAAGCAGAGCACCAAGCTGCTTAAAAGAATAAAGCAATTTTATTAAGGAGAGAAACAAACTTTGTATGAAAGAGGAGAAAGAGATTCCTAACTATCTGAATGTTCTGCATTCATTCAGCTTGTCCTGTTCTAGAGGCAAGCAGGGGAGAAATATGTTCAAAAGAGCAGTCGCCAATTGAATCAATCAGGACACAAAAGAAGTGTATTTGAAAAAACATCAGGAAGTTCCTAATCTAAATATATGCTAGCTATATATCTCCTCTGATGCTCCCTGAAGGACATTCTTCTAATGCCACTGATTCATGCAGACCACAGATCTTGTATATTCCAACAGACCAAAACCAGATGAGTTTTTAAAATGTGGAATCAGTTTGCTCAGATGTCTGTTAAAACAATGCCTTTCATTTAAAAGGATGTCAGAACCCACACATAGTTTGAACTGTCACAAATTGGATGCCCACAGGCAATTACTTAGGGACTTGACTCTTCTTCAAAAACCAGCCCAATGAAATCCAGGCAGATTTCTCACAAGCAGAACACAGACTGCCATCTACACAATGAGAACCTCTAAGATAGTCTAAGTCTCTTAAAACAGGGATCCTGCAAGCAGGGTTTCCCTCTGCAAGGTTGCTTCAATCAGGCCAGCAAAGGAACTCACAAAGAAGAGACATTTACTCCCGAATCATGTGTTGACGTGTACCATTTTGGAACACTGTTCTTTTCTTTCACTTTCTTTTGCTTTGTCCCCTCTCCAGTAAGGGTCTACGCTGGGGGCTTTTCCCCAGCAGGCCCTTCCCATTGCTGATTAACTGGGTGACAGAAGAAAAATGGAGGGGAATGGGAGGAGTGACCATCAGCATCCCATCCCACATGCAACCTGTTGCCAGTGACATCATTAGAATCATAGAGATGTAAGGGATCTGCATGGTCATCTAGAGATGTAAGGGATCTGCAGTTCCTGCACAAGGCAGGAACTCACAACTACCTGCCTACCCACAGTGACCCCAATTTCATGCCCAAATGATCCCCAAGTGATTACATCATTAGCTCTCCCACACAGAGTGTCCTAGGTCTCCTTCCAACTTCACACCAGCAACCCTGCACTCCAACACAACGTGATCCCCCTTCTTTCTTGGTATTTTCTTCTTTATTGGCCTTACTACAGAATAATTTTATTTTCCCCCTTCTTGCCTTAGCTTTTCTCTTTCCATTTTTCTACTTCAGCCATCTTTAGTTTCTTCCTAGCTGTACTCCAATACAATTTTGCTTCTTTTGGGAACACAAAACCTTGTCTTAAGGTTTTTGCCACACAACAGAAACTGCTGGTCTGCAACAGCTGCTCAGTTTTGATGGAGAAAGGTGTAGGCATTCTCTATCCTGACTTTTCAAGGAATCTTATTGGTCCTTATTGGTTTCTGTGTTTATTTCCCTACGGAGGAGCCTAGGATGACCCAAGATATTCCTGTAGATATTCCTGCGGCTGAACTCAGTCTTGAAATCAGGTGCCAGGTCACCAGCTGGGGTGAGTAAAAGGAACAGTTTATTGATGTGGCACGAAAGAAGTTTGGTGAGACATCACCTCTGTTGGCCCTCCTGTTCCTACAGGTCCAGCTCCAATCAGCATCCAGGCAGCTGAGTTCTGTAACTAATTGAAATTTCTGAGTTGTCTTCAAAGGCATGCTTATGTTCAGTAGCCTAGACTTGCAGTTACAGTAGCATAAAAGCATATGCTCCATTAGGCAAAACAGGCAATGTCCCCCTAATCTTAGTGGTGTTTGAGACCTCAATAAAGTAATGGATGTCCCATGAAAAATACTGAAAGTGGGGGCAAGGCATATTTTTAAAAGGAAAGATTGATAGGCTTGGTCAGTGGAAACTTGTGGAGTTGTTGACTGGTCAGAAAATCACACAGGACAAGAGAACCCAATGTCCAGCTGCCACTAGGTGGGTAGTACCTGAAAGTGGAGTCAGTAAATGATTCTTGGTGTGGTTTTGTTCAGGCAGTGCTGGACACGTGTTTTTGCTGTGTTTCCTGTTGTCTAGTTATACTCTGGTGCAGAGTGGGGGGAAATGAGAGTTTCTCATTGAAGAAGAATAGTTGACTTTTATATGCCACTGTTTACTATCCAAAGGAATCTCAAATCATCTTCCCTTCCTCTCCGCACAACAGACACCTTGTGAGGTAGGTGGGGCTGAGAAAGCTGTGACGGAATTGCTCTATGACAACTGCTGTAACAGGACTGTGACAGACCCAAGGTCAAACAGCTAGCTGCATGTGGAGGGGTGGAGAATCAAAACCAGATTAGAGGCCACTTCTCTCAAATCAATACACCATGGCCTAATGAAGAACAGAGAGATGGAAAGAGTAAAGGAATTAGCTAGAGGTTGTTATATATGAGGGCACTGATACTGGTTTCAAGTCATATGCAAATGAAGGATTGGAAAGCAGCCAATCACAGGCTATGTTAAGACTCAATTGTTAGGCTCCATTAAGCGCCAAAAGGGTTACTTGGCAGGATGCCTGGGTTCTATATAAGTTTGAGGGCCTATGTTGTTTGCTGTTTGGTATTTCTTGTTGGGGTTGGGGTTCGATAAAGAGCGGTTTCACAGAACCTGCATCTGTGTCGGCCAAATCCACAGACTTAGCAAGGGTGTGATGTTATTTTTATAGTATCATTGAAGATAAGGGATACTGAGTTGATCTGTGATCTGATTCAGGCTTCCGGGGGTGGGGGTGATCTTTTTAGTCCTGACTTTTACCTTTGAAAGCAAGAATACTTTAGATAATGGGAAGTTTTTCTGCCCCTCTATCGCTCAGCTGTAATCAAGAATGTAGATATGTGAGTTTCCCTTAATCAATTTCCCATCAGCTGCAGTACACAAAGGATGCAATCCTAAACACGCGTTCTGTCCAATTAGACTTACTTCTGAGTCAACAGTATTTTTAGGATTGCACTGAAAATCTCATCAGCAGAACTAGATCGGCAAATAGGTACCAGCCACTGTGACACTTCCTGTGCGAATCCCTGTGGTTCTGATTCCCCCTCACCTACAACTAGCTTTTGGTTGTGATTTGACTCAAAAGATTCAAACCACTTCACTGTCCTACCAGTACCACATCTGTCTCCACATGCAATAAAATGGTGTGAAAAGTTCCAGTGGTAGCAACAAGAACACATTACCCTTATCCAACTGTAAATGCAAATAATCCAAATCAATCTCTCTACCAAAGTTGGCCTATAACCAGACTGAAAAGAATCAAGGGGAAATGTGTTATCCAGATGCCTCTGGAGTTGCTCTGCCACAACTCATTTCATAATCTTCTCTAAATTGGGAACTGGGCTATAATTTGCAAGCCAATGAAGGCCTTTTCCCACAATAATCAGATCACAGTCTTTTCCAAGGCTTTATGAAAGATCATATAATCCAATAAGATATTCACAGGTTGCAGTACTGGTGACCTGATTTATCTCCTTGCAAGATTTCACCAGCAATTAGGGACAGGTATCGAAACTTCAAATGGCATCCTTCACATTCTCCAGGATTCTGTCAGCATCTTTCAGACAGACCACCTCTACTATTGACAAACTGGCATCCAAATCAAAGTAGATTTGGAAAGATTTTTTCTATGAGAAACTTGCAGATGTTTCACAGCCAAATGCTCTATACATATATAAAGATTTTATTCCCAAACTGTGACGAGCGATAGCTTTTTCCTTACATTAAACTTACATTAAGTCTTTTGTTATTGTCTTGTTCTACTTACAATGCAGTCCTAATCAGATTTACTTCAGTCTAAGTCTGTTATTTCTATAAATTCATTTAAACCAATGTGGGAATTGGAAATCCAGTTAAATTCCTTTTATCCAGTTAAATTCCTTTTATCCATATCGTAATATGTGCTTTTCTCTCCATCTCTTTCTTAACTACATTGTTACATGTTAATAAACTGTAATGAATTTTTGTTAGACTGTTCTTGAGCACATAATGCGGCATATCTGCATGTTTTAAAGCAGGGGTAGTCAACTTTTGGTCTTCCAGATGTTCATGGACTACAATTCCCATGAGCCCCTGCCAGAAAATGCTGGCAGGGGCTCATGGGAATTGTAGTCCATGAACAGGTTGATTACCCCTGTTTTAAAGTATGTATGCACAGACAATAAATTTACCTTTTGAATCCTGGAGGAGTCTGGTAGCCCCTCAGGGTCAGCCCTGTTGATGGCAGAGTCTGGGAGTTTCTCTAGGCTCAGCAGCAGCAGCAGTATTGGGAACGAAGAAAGAGACTCCCTCACCCACTGTGCATCTTGTATATTCTGATTCTCAACGTGGACAAATCTGAGGAAACATAAATGTGGAGATTGGAGAAAACAGATCTTTCTACAAATGTAAAAAATGCTGTAGATTTACAGAAAAATCTGAAATTAAAAAATACATTGTGGGATCTAATAAAACTGTCAATCAAAGGGATGGGGAGGGGCCTTTCCAAAGCTGTTTTGGGACTCCTCAGGACCAGGGCCAGCAACAACTACCAGGTCACTTACTACCATTCATCATGCATGGCTCTTCATTTTGCATGGCAACCACCGTATGAAAGCCAATTTGGTGTAACAATCAGAGCTTCAGACTAGGATCTGTAGTGCCAGGTTCAAATCCCCAGTCTGCCATGGAAGCTCATGAGGTGACCTCAGGCTAGTCACATATTTCCAGCCTAACCTACCTCACAAAGTTTGTGTGAGAATTCAAAGTATAGAAGAATGGTGTAGGCTGCTTTGGTCTCTACTGGGGAGAAAGATGAGGTATAAATGAAGTAAATAATAAATAGAGCTGAATATGGGAGGCAGCTAAAAGATAGGTTGGCGAGTGGGTGAGTTAGTAGGCAAGGAGAGAGTGATGCAAAGAAACAGGAGAGGAGGGGAAAGGGAAATAGGGTTAGGAGGCAGATATAGGAGAAAGTGAGGTGCCCCCTGCAAGTCCTTCCAGTTTCTGTACCATGAGTGTGGGTCTGGCCCAGCAGCTGGGACCACACAACTGGGCCACTGTTTTTCTATGTAGAGAGAGCTGGAAGGGAGAACCCTGGAAATGGGAGGCAAATACATTTATGTTGGCTGCTTGGTGAGAAGTTAGCGGGAAAATGTAGAAAGGATGGCAGCTTTCAGCGAAGGGGAAGAGAAAATATTTCATGAAGAGAAAATGAGATACCCCCACTAGTCTTTGCTGGTCCTATGCTTGTACATTTATTATGCTCATGCAATGCATTACAAAGTGAAATGAGGAATTAATGAGTGCCTGTTGGCTCATATTCAGAGCCTAAATAAACTTACTCTCTGACTTTCGTGCTTTGGAACAAGCAACACTTAGAGACTGATTGAATTGTGCTTGTTTCTTAACAACACCATTGTCTGGAAGAAAAATTAACTACCTGTCACTTGGTAAGAACAGGCATGCTCCAATTACTTGAGCAGCATATGTGACAATATTGTTTAATTAGTGTGAATGTTTATGCAAAAACAAGCCAAGCTTGGGTAATGTTACTGGGAGTTAGGATGTTGGCTCTGCATCAGGGAATGCATCAGAATGATAAATAAATCTAATAGTGTAACAGCAACCAAATTTCTCAGTGAAAACTTGATCCTACAAAGCCTCTGTTGCAGTACTGAGAATACAGCCTCCTGCTGCTAGCTCATGCTCAGTTTCACTAGTAAATTTACAGCTCTATTGCAATTGGCTGTTTTTATTTACTGTTATTTGGAACATGCAGCTGTTATGAAAAGTGTTGAATTAATATGCCCAGTAATTTCTGTGATAAGGATACACAGCAAGGTGCCTAAAGAGTAATGGGCAGTCTTTGACTTGCATATGTTCTCCAAGTTGGTATTTTTATGGCTTACAGTTCATTTCAGAATCTTGAGCATCACAGTTAGTTCCTAAGAAAGCAACAAACAAAAGTAAGGCCATCGTCCCACGTATAGTTAACATTAGTTGGCAAACAGAGTGATCTTTCAAGTGTTCATAATAAGAAAATAATATTTTAAAGGACTTCCACTTTAAAAAACTCTATACAACACCTGCTGGAAAAGCAGTAATATTCCTATTTCTGCTCTGCTTTGTACAGAATGATATCCTTCTCAGAGTGCCACTGTAAGCCATGAAATATGGTCTAATATACAAAAATGAGAAGTAGGCATGGTGGTTTCTTTACAAATAGCCACACAAGGAATGGATGCAACATTTTTTACTCACACAAAAAGGACTGGGATGCCAAACAGTTTGCCAGTAATACCAATATCTACATCAGGCTTTCTCAGTCACATTTTTGTGAAACTCCGGGTTTTCTTGACAGCTCTGGAAGGGTTTCCTAAATGGGTGGGAGTTAATTATTTTATATATATTTAAAAAAAATGTTAAATGTTTATCAGGTAATATGACCATATATGGTCATGCTGACCTGCTGCCCCCCATCCCAAAATGGCCAGTGATGGGCTTAGAGGGGGTAGGGAGGGGCCCAAGGTAGGCATGTACACATCTATGCTTCCCAACCATATACTGCATGATTGTGCCATTTCTGCGGTTTCTCAAAGCCTGAAGAATGTTTCAGGGTTTTTTCAATGGTAAAAAAGTTGAGAAAAGCTGAACCACATGATTACTTATAAAGTAGCTACTGATTTGCAACTTAGTTTTGTCCGCTTGTATAGTAAGATGTCAAGATGAATAATTATTGCCAGGGGGTTAGAAAGCATTAGATGCTTATGCTCTGAAATCTGTATATTACACATATATAGTAGCATCATTATTTTGAAGGATCACTTGAAATGCTTTTGGCCTCCATTGACCTGTTGACCTGCCCTATTGTAATTATTGAAAACATGAGTGTTTTTTTACTCCACAGATTTAAGCTGAAATGGTAACCTCTTGCATTGTTTTCTGTATTTTTTCAGTTAAGAGACAAAGTTTGAAAGTACAGATCAACGCCACTGGTGATGCAGTGTGCATGAGATATATTCGGCCAAGTCCGAGCATCAAACTGGAAGGCTTCATCTTGGGGTATGGCAGCAGCTTCTTCTCTAACCAGTATATTCCTCTGCCATCAGATGGGAAAGCTTACATAACTGAAGTTGGTAAGGCAATCTGCAAAACTGTATATGGATACATGGTTATGGTTTTGTATTTTGGACATAGGGTTGTGATTTTAGGATTTAGGAACGTTTATTTGTGGTGTTGAATACACATGGGAAACAGGAAACAGGAAACATCATTAGTTGCAGATACTTCCATATGTTCTGAAATATTATTCTTTCGTTTGCACATTTCCAGTCACTAGAACGATTTCATATGTATATTAAACATGATTGTTTATTTCAAAATGTTGAGTAGTAATTAAAACAACTCTTTAAGCGTTGCATGTTAGCCAGTTATACGTTGATTTGTAACTAAAATTCTTGAGCCTTAGTTAATTCTTAGACTTAGAGATTACAAGCGAGAATCCAAAAGAAACTCGCAGTGACTGATTATGCACCCGCCAGAACACCCGAGCTGGTGGTGACAGAGCTTCGGGGAATATCCCCGATTGTGCCCAACATCACCGCCAGCTGAGTCTGGCCCAACCAAGGCCGTTAAAGAAACACGGATTCTTCTGTGGGCCTGGGAGCATCGTGGACACAGGTGAGTGCTGGGTCAGGCCAGCCCTGTGCATAATCAGAGGAGTTGGGCTTTCTCTGCAGGGACACCTCTCGCTCTTGCCAGTTCCGCAGCTTTGCAGAGCTGATGAGGCATCCCCCCACCCCCATGGTGGGAAAGCAGCATGCTTTTCCCCACCATCATGCAGTGGGGGGCTCATGCCCCCCAATACCCCCGCTGCTGCCACTGCCACCAATTCAGAGAGCTCCCGGCACTTCCGGCCCCACTTCCGGCGCCAGGGAAGCTCTGCCCCCATGTATAATCAAGGGGATGGTGGGGCTTTTTGCCCTGGCGCAACAGAATGGCGGCAGCCCAGCATGACTACTACCATGCATAATGGGTCTCTGAGGAGAATCCCATTCTATTTGCCATTGCTTCCTCCTCTCTCCTCCCACACCTTCTCATCACTCATGCCCTCTTCTCCTTCTTTAAAGTGGTACCTTCAACAGGCTTTGCTCTGTTAAGCATGGGAGGAGGTCCACAAATATGAGGGTCTAGGACCATGAAGGGCTTTGCATATGATAACCAGTACCTTGAATTGAACCTGGTAACCAGTAAGAGTTGCTGAGGAATGTGGAAATAGACGCATTCTACCTAGCTCCCAATAGTGACCAGGAATTCTGTACCAGGTAAAATTTCTAACTTCAAGGGCATATATGTGTACATTAAAGTAAGACAGAACTGGGTATCATCAGAATTTTGATAACACTCAGAAATTCACTGTTGTCGCTGGAGCATCGATGTCAAGTACAGATATGTATTAGTAAACAGATATAGCCGATTTTGTCCATGAGCCAATGGAACAAATTGGTACCATCATCTTTGCTTTCTGTTCTGTGTGTTTGTATCTAAAATGCTTCTTTAAACTTAATTTCCTGCAATACTATTTAAATATAATATGACTAGTCATTAACTTTACTACTACTTTACTACTAGATGAAAACAACTTTGTCAGGTAAAGGTGGAAGGAGGCCACACTTTTTCAGGTTCACTAAAATAAGAAATTTTGGGCACACAAAATTTTTCCTAAACAAAGATAACCTCTATGTACTCTTTTATATATAAAATAGCTACAATATTCTTGAGACTTACAGGCTTTAAGAAGGCAATGCAATCACAGCAGAGTACAGCCTTCATCTGATTTACACCCAGTAATTGTCATGGTGCTGAAAATGAGTTTGTCCAACTCTTCCTTTTATTCATTGCCCTTCACCCCGTCTCATATATATCTGAAAGTAACACATGGCTCTTGTAGTTTCCAAGTTGCATGAGCATTTGAGATGTCATAACCTTGAATTATCCAAAGAGAACAAGGAAATACTTAAAAGATAATATTTAGGGGGAAAACATATAAATTCAGGAATATAAGAAAATAGCATTGTAAAATAATGCAATAACTTAGCTAAAGATGTAATCTGGCCCAAAGTACTTGGAAAGTATTGGAGTTTCATTTGCTTAACAGATGGCTTCCAGAAAGTAAAATCCGTTTCTGTCTCCAGACTCAGTTCATTATTTGGACATGCGGGTTCGTGTCCATGGAAACAGAGGTGTAGCAAAGCACAACTGACCATATCTTCTCTCAGGGATAAAGACCTTAGCTGGGAAGGGATGGCTTTGTTAGCATAATGGTCACACATTGGGTGGATGTTACAAAATATACAATGCACTGTTCTAACAGTCTCTTTAAAAATCATTGTCAAGATCTGATCACTAAGTTCCAGTGTCTCATCTATTTTGACTCACAGCTGCCAATTCTTTAATTGACTCACTGCTGAGTCAATGTTTGAATGTTTGAAATTAATGTTTGAATTTACCTATCTTGCATGTAAAATGAGAGAATTATGTATATTTGTTGTCTCATGATTGTGGTATTGTGCACATACCATAATTAGGAGAGAGTCTACAAGGGAATCAAATAAGTCAGGTGGGCTTGATGTAGTGGTTAGGAGCACAGACTTCTAAGCTGGCCAGCTGGGTTTGATTCCCTGCTCCTCTTCCACATGCTGCCAGCTGGTTGACCTTGGGCTTGCCACAGCACTGATAAAGCTGTTCTCACTGAGCAGTAATATCAGGGCTCTCTCAGCCTCACCCACCTCACAGGGTGTCTGTTGTGGGGAGAGGAAAGGGAGGGTGATTGTAAGCCACTTTGAGACTCCTTCTGGTAGAGAAAAGTTGCATATAAGAACCAACTCTTCTTCATTTCCTGATGCATTTACAAATTGGCATGATTCACAGCAAAGTGAATTTGGGATCACTCATTAATGCTGATGAAGAATTAAAAGGAAAGAGCTGTTTTGAAATCAGATAAATATTCTAGTTACTGTAGATTTGGGATGTCACTTTCTCTGTGACTCCGTACTAAAGCACATTCAGAAACTCATAGGTTTCATCCTTGGCATCTCCCATTAAAGCATATCAGCGGGTTCTGGAGAAAGACTATATTTATCTATCCAAGATGTGAAGAGCTAGCAGTTTTGTTGATCATCCCTGTAGGAACATGTGAACGTGAATGTAACAGCAGCAAGAATATATTTCTAGATTAGATTCATAAGATCAGGTTAACATGTTGCAGCAGCTTTTTGGCTGTCCAGTGTTCAAATGTAGAGATGAATCATTCATAAGATAAAGGTAAAGGTATCCCTTGTGCAAGCACTGGGTCATGTCTGTATTAGATTGTATTAGTTTTTTACTGACAGATGTAAATCCATGAATAACATATAAGGCTACCTCTTTTATGTTATTATTGTTGAAGTTAAGGAACCGATTTGGACAAGCCAATCTCTAAACCAGGAATGTTTGTTTGTTTGTTACACTTATATACCACCCTCTGCTGAGGCTCAGGGCAGTTTACATAAAGGTAAAGGTATCCCCTGTGCAAGCACCGAGTCATGTCTGACCCTTGGGGTGATGCCCTCTAGCATTTTCTTGGCAGACTCAATATGGGGTGGTTTGCCAGTACCTTCCCCAATCATTACCGTTTTACTCCCCAGCAAGCTGGGTACTCATTTGACTGACCTTAGGAGGATGGAAGGCTGAGTCAACCTTGAGCCGGCTGCTGGGATTGAACTCCCAGCCTCATGGGCAGAGCTTTCAGACTGCATGTCTGCTGCCTTACCACTCTGCACCACAAGAGGTTCTCATTCATAAGATAGAATACTTGTAAATACTAACTCCCATGTTGATTTAAACATGATTATATCTATGCTAGATGTAAGATATGGTAGGACATAGGATGCTTCTGTTTTAACTTTAATATTCTAATTAATAATTAAAATGGCTCATAAACTAACCCACTACTGTAAACTCATGTGAAAAACTTGTTTGACAAGGAAGACAAACCTATAAGTGCACAAAAAGCCAAGTTACGATGTCTACATGTTTGAGCTGGTAAAAATTCTAGGTATCTTCACACTAGGCAGAATTGTGTAAGTAGCTGGTTAGAAGTTAACATTAGGGCTACAGTTTCTGTCATAAAATTATGCATGTTCTTGCAAAAAGGAACATACCCCTAGATTTTCTCTTCATAGCATGTCCACTTTCTATTCCACTGGCCAATGACTTTCTTTATCTAGTGCATGTAATCAGATCTGAGTTTTGTTTGATTCTTCTACACTTTCTTGTTTTGTGTATACTCTGAAGGCATATACTGCAAGACTTGGCAGGGTGGGGGCAACAGAGGTAGTAGCTACATTCTTCCTCTAGCCTATTGTAGTCAGCATGTCTGCAGGGAAGGACTAACACTTTACTTGCACACTCTGGCAAGTAGGCAAGTACCCCACCACAATAATACCTGGAGCAAGATAATTCCTAGACTCAAGGGCATTCAGTGAAGCTAGAGGGCAGTAGATTCAGAACAGATAAAAGGAAATAATGCTTTACACAGAAGGTGATTAAAACGTGGAATTCTCTGCCAGAGGATGTAGTTATGACCACATGAATAAACAGCTTTAAACGGGGATTAGATACATTAGATTAATGGAAGGTAAGAGGGCTACTAGACATGGTCTAAGAAGAAGAACAGTTGGTTCTTATATGCTGCTTTTCTCTTCCCGAAGGAGTCTCAAAGCAGCTTACATTTGCCTTTCCTTTCCTCTCCCCACAACAGGCACTCTGTGAGGTCGGTGAGGCTGAGAGAGCCCTGATATTCCTGCTTGGTCAGAACAGTTTTATCAGTGCTGTGGCGAGCCCAGGGTCGCCCAACTGGTTGCATGTGGGGGAGCACAGAATCAGACCTGGCTCACCTGATTAGAAGTCCACACTCCAAAGCACTACATCAAGCTGAGGGGAACTTCCACATTCAGAGGCACTAAGCCTCTGAATCCCAGAGTCAGGAGGCAACATCAGGGGAAGGCCTTGATCTCTATGCCCTATTGTTGGCCAGTCAAATGAACAGGTTGGCCATGCATTGAGACAAGATGACAGACTAGATGAACTATTGAACCACCACAGCTCTTATGTTCTTATGCTTAGACCTTATACTAATATTAACTATTAATAAAATGGAAATTTATTTAAGGGGAAAGAATGAAACACAAAACTTTCAGTATTCCCCATACTTAGTCCTATCTAAATGAACAAACCCATAAAATGCATTCTATTTGTAAATTGATTGTTGTTAATTATTATTTTAATGCAATTTCAAAGATATGCTCAGCTCAGATATGCAGATTAACATTAGCAAGGATAAATACTTTTGACAAATAATCTTGTAAAAAAGGAGATGGAAGGCAAATCCACAAAATCAGTGTAAATCAAAGAAAAAAGAAATCCTTTGCTTATGTTTGACTACATATTCTGTGTCAGTGCTACGTTCCCACCCAGCAGGGAACAACAATATCAAGTTACAAACAGTCTAACAACAGATGGCAGTCTTCAAGCAAAGGTTGGATACACACTTTTCTTGGATGCTTTAGGATGCTTAGGGCTGATCCTG
Organism: Paroedura picta; assembly: GCF_049243985.1. Classification (NCBI taxonomy): domain Eukaryota; kingdom Metazoa; phylum Chordata; class Lepidosauria; order Squamata; family Gekkonidae; genus Paroedura; species Paroedura picta. The sequence continues at coordinate 33,932,786 of NC_135374.1, read as the reverse complement.
CATTGAGCAGGGGGTTGGACTAGATGGCCTGTATGGCCCCTTCCATCTCTATCATAGAATCATAGAGTTGGAAGGGGCCATACAGGCCATCTAGTCCAACCCCCTGCTCAATGCAGGATCAGCCCAAAGCATTTATGATTCTAGTTTTCTTTTAAAACCCACTGACAATGTACTGTCCTATGGTGGCAGGACTGTGGGGCTACACTAGAGCTTTTCAGAAGAAAATAGAAGGAAACACCTGGAACAACTAACTAGCTGAGGCTTGGGAGCAGCACAAGGATCTAAGTGATATGACCATACAGGGTCATTAATTTGCCCCCAATTCCCAAAAGGGTCAAAGATGGGCCTAGAAGGGGTGGAAAGGAGAGTGGCCCCAGGTGAGCATATAAACAGCTATGCTTCCCAACCATATTCTGCAGGATTACAACACTTCTGGGGTTTCTTGAAGCCTGAAGAATGTTTCAGGGGTTTTTCAATGGTAAAAAAGTTGAGAAAGGCTGATCTAGGTCATGTTTGGTAGTTTAGAAAAATTGCAGGTAGCTGTTCAAAGTGATTGAATAGGTAAATTGTCAACTGAAGTTGATCTTGTCTAATTCTATACCTGCTCATTTGAGATCTGGTCCCCTGTGGTTAAAGAACAGCTGCACCTGGGGCTGGGAACTGAAAGAATCTCCTGTTAGATGAAATCTTGAGTTGGGTTCTTCTACTTGACGTCTTGTGGGGGAGGTACTAGTGGCATTAGGAGATCCGGAGTTAAGTTGCCCAATCAATAAATACTATTACAACATGTGTGTTTAATTAATTCATTTTTGAAAATTGTAAGAACAGCTGTGTGGGCTGGACCCATGCAAATGTTAAAAATAAATAGTCATTTTATACACTTAGGGGTGCCAACTCTGGGTTGATTAAAAACCTGGAGACTTTGGAGGTGGAGCAGGGAGTGATAAGGAGGGACCACAGTGGAATATAATGCTATACAGTTCACCCTCCAAAGCAGCCATTTTCTCCAGGGGAACTGATCTCTGATACCTGGAGATGAGCTATAATTCCAGGGGATCCCCAGTCCTACATGGGAACTGGCATCCCTAGATATACTGATAAACCATTGTCAAAACTGAGAAGTTAAATGTTTGTTTCTTCACTGCTGGCCATCACAATGAAAAAAGAGCTTATGAATGTGAAAGGATTTTATAAAAGAGCTTGTAATTCAAGAGAATATGGAGGAATATCATGCTATTTCTTGCCAAGTCTTAACAATACATAGTATGCTGATGAGAATGATTATGATTAATGTCAACTTTGGACAAAACTCAGACAAGAATGGTGTGTTTCTTCCAAAGCTGTACTGTGAAACCAAACACGGCAGATTACAAAATATTTCTTGGCAAAACCACGCACAGTGTGATGTTTGATTCACTCACAGCTACAGTTCTAACTATCCCTTACTGATCTGACCAGTTTATAAGTTGAACTGCTTTTGATTAATGCATACTATATTTACTGCTAATTTAATCATGATCATCATTAAACATAATATAGCTCTAGTTGACAACTCACTCCCTACATGATTGGCCCTCCCTGGGAGTGTGCCACCTACAAGGAGACAGTATTGTCCCAATGAGTGCCACCGATACAGAGAAAGCACTGTCCCAATAAGGTCCAATCAGTTTAAATTGCATGCAGTTAGAGAGAGAGCACTGTCCCGATAAGAGTTATTCATTTCAAATTGTGTGGAGATAGGGAGAGAGCACTGTCCCAATCAGTTCAAATTGTGTGCAGACAATTCACTCCCTGTCTGATTGGCCCTCCCTGGAGGTGTACCTCCAATATGGAGAGAGTACTCTTAGGGCCAATCGGGACTTATCTGTCCTCCTCTTCCTGCTACTTACAGATGAGAAGAGGTGCTGGCTTCTCTTAAAGGCCTTGCTGCTGGTAAGTTGCCCCATCCTAAGGCTCTTCCCACTTTCCATCTCCCCAAGGCAAGGGAGGGAAGCCACCTGCTTCCTGTGTTGGTCTCAGGTTTCAGCCCTCTACAAGAAAGAAGCACAGATGAGCTGACACAGAAAGGCAGGCAGAGTCAGTATTTCAAAAACAGAATGCCAAGAGACAGACAGAATGCAATGAATGTCTAGTCCAGGGAGTCCAAGGGCATCTGCAGACGGAGCAGATCTACAACCCAGGGCTCCCAGCCTCAAGTTAACATAGGCTGTCAGCAGCCTCTCAGTCCTCACTCTGTGATGACTCACAATCTTCTACAGTCAGCAATTGTCTTGCTAACATAGGGTGGTGCCTTTTAGACTAGAGTTCTCTTCCAGCACATAATTGGCATTGCTTAATTGGCTCAGGTGAGTCAGGTGAGCTGACAAGGCAGGGAGCTGCAGCTGGAGTCTGGGCAGAGGGATGAAGAGCTCCTGCAACAACTTTGGAATCTAAGCCCTAGTTTGTCTGTGGTGGGGAGAGGAAGGGAAGGCAATTGTAAGCTGCTTTGAGACTCCTTCTGGTAGTGAAAAGTGGGTATATAATCCAACTCTTCTTCTTCACTTGTTCAACCAGTATGTGTTCTCTGGAGCGGTTCTAAAAGGCAAACTTTTAGCCCCTATATTTGAGAATTAGCAACAATTGATTTAACATTTGATTCTGTGATTTCTTTACTATGTTGTGTTAAAAATTCTGTACCTACCTCAGATAAAGACCTTATAATGAATTTAACTATTTCAAGTTGCTTTGTGGAAATTTTTCTGCTGTTCCCTGTCTTAGTTATATAATCATGACATTATGGGCAAATACTTTCATTTCTAAAATGCTATCAAAAGAGAATTACAAATAAAAAGAGTAGAAAGATGGGCTTCATTTATAACAACATGAAACTATAAGTTTTACAGTGGATTTTTGGTGTGTTTTTTTAACTTCGTAATGAAAAATCCTTTTGTATCTGTCCCAGCACTCTTCAATGAATGCATGAGACAAAAGATTAACAAGTTTAATTATTGAAACTTGATTTAATTGACTTCAAATTCTTGGCCTTATAAAAATGCATTGAGCCTCAATAAGGGATCTGAAAACTTACCCTAAAATCCACAGTTAAATATGCAGCATCCCGATTCTTGAGGTAGTACTCAAGGACTACTTGCTGAAGTACTTAAGAGCCTCAAACCCTATTGGCTTTAGAACCTACACCTCTTCTGCATCCTTTACGGCTGCCCCCTCCCAACCACCTTTGAATCCAGGGCATGCTGAGCCTGGGTGTACAAGTTGCAGGTGTGTCTAAATCTGCAAGGCTCCTGTATTTTTAAAATCCAGTACAACAGCTGGGAAGGGAGGGGAGGTGAACCAGCAGTTTGGTGCTGCTAGTGGCATACAGCTTGGGCACTCCTTTTGAGATAAGACAGCCACTGCCTAAGTATCTCCCTGTCAAAGGCCTAGGCTTTGGAACCAGAGCTGCTGGTTCTGTTCATCACAGGGTAATTCAGGGCCCAAAGTGGCATGCATCTGGAAAGTCTCATCATATCTAAATCATGCTGATACAGCATGCTCAGCACATGCCCTGTGGATAATGCTTAAAGATCATCACAGGAGCCCTTTCTGATTGAACCTGAGTGATCACCACCATATAAATAGTGACAGCCAATTGATCTATGTTCCATCAGCAGGTTTCTTGTTTATTTTCTTCTGCTCCTTATATTCCTCTTTACCATCTTCTTTTACCTCTGGCTCTCTGAATATTAATGAACACAGATCAACATACTTTGCACGTCAGATTTTAATTTTAGTCACTGGCAGGAGACAGTCTCCCATAGGTAAGCATTCTCACCATAAGGATACTCCAGCTGAGCCAACATGCTCTCTCTCTCATTCAAACCAATTCCACAGGCAGCCCTCAAACACTTTGTCTCCAACTCATAATCCATGGCCCTCTTGCCAGCAACTGCAGATGCAAGTGACAATAGGCTCTAAGCAGCAGACTCAAAAAGCAGTCATTCTCCTCAGCAGCCAGCTGCAAAATCTGCATGGGGAAGTATGGCTAGAATATAACTTGGACAGCCAGGTATTCTTATTGGTTGCTACCCGTTTCATCACCCAGTGGGTATTTGTGCCTAGTCTGAATTTCAGGGGGCAGGGGCAAACTGCTCCCCACCTTTCATGCTAGGAATACTATTTTTTGTCACCCCCCCCCAAGTTAACTGCAACAAAATTAAATTAAGACTATGTTAATGTGATTAAATGAAACTATGGGACTCTTGAGGACGTTCCTCTCTGGAGCACTTTACACAAAAACATTGCTTTGGAATGGACACTACTCTATGAAACTTTGCAAAGCTTCAACGTGATTTGTCCAAAGTTAATTCTCCATTGAAGAATAGTCTTGATATGGCCAGAGTCTACATTTATATTAGAGAATAAAGAACTGGAAACCAGCATCCGCCTTATCTTTGAACTGAGTTCTGCTTCAACTTGCCATTATGTGTCATGTTTTTTCTAGTTTTATTGATCTCAAAAGCTATATTTTCCATAATATCAATCAATACTCAATTTGTTTTTTTTTTAAATAAAGCTTTAGAACTTCGCTAATTGGATAAAATTTAAATTTTCATCAAATGAACTTTGAAATTCTTTAAGTAGATTTGAATCTGCAATAGGTTGTTGATAGGGGCTTCATAATTATATGATGTTCATACATTCAAGCATTGTTGCTGAGGTCTTTTGAAATTGTGCAAATGAATGCCAGTTCCCAAATGAGCCCGGGGGACCCCATGGTCTTACAGCTTATCTCCAGAGAACAGTGATCAATTCTCCTGGAGAAAATGGCTGCTTTGAAGGGGGGACTCCATCACAGTCTACTCCACTGAGGTCTGTCCCTACCTCAAATCCCAACCATTCCTGACTCCACCCCCAATGTCTCCAAATATTTCTCAACCCATAACTGGCAACCCTAGTCTGCCATGGATGTTTTCTGGTTAACTATGGGCCAGTTGCACAGTTTAACCTGGGTCATTGTGAGACTAAAATAGAGAACATGAAGAACATAGAACCCACTGGGGAGAAAAGGTGAGGACCTAAATTAAGTAAATAAATAAATGTTTGAAAACAAACAAAATAATTCCTGTTCTTTGTAACTAAAAGGATTTTCCACTCTGAAAGTTTTGTTTTAATAAATACATTATAATTAATTCTTGGAGGAAGTTATCTGTTTTTCACTAGAAACATTTGTATGAACTTGTGACCTCTTACCACATAAGTATGTGTGTTTCCAGATTGTATCAAATTCACTAAGAATTCTTTAGCTTGTGCTTAAAAATATCAGCATTTGGCTTTGATTTGCTTCATTTCTTTCTTTAAAAAAAGGGGGGGGGGGGGAATGCCAAAACAGCCAAGTTTGCTGAAGAAGTTGCAACCTTGTTCTTCATAAATGTAACCAGAAAGCAATTCCTTGATCAACAAAGGATTAGCTGTTACCATCTACACTTATTCTGAAATTCTCACATAGTTCAAAATATCTCTGGTACCTTTTTATCATAATGGTGTTTCCACAGTTGCACCTACACATTATCTACAACTACCCCTTAATTCCTTTTTCCATGAATGGCAGACGGCCCTTTATAAACACTGTTATTTTGGTGGGAGGGGGAGGAAAAAGAAAACTAGACATTAGAATTCTGACCTTTAGCCTGCATGTATTAAGACACAGAATAATAGAATCATAAAATAATAAAGTTGGAAGGGACCTCTTGGATCATCTAGTCCAACTGCCTGCACTCACAACCCTATTGGTCATCCACTATAACCTGCTACCTCCTTGAACCTTCACAGAAACAGCCTCTCTGTCAAATGGCTATCCAGCCTCTGTTTAAAAATCTCCAAAGATGGAGAACCCACCACCTCCCAAAGAAGCCAGTTCCACTGAGAAACTGCTCTGTAAGGAACTTCTTCTGGAAGTTTAGACGGAATTTCTTTTCCATTAATTTAATTCCATTGGTTCTGGTCCATCCCTCTGGGGCAAGAGAGAACAATTCTGCTCCATCCTTTTTAGCCACCGAGACTCACTGCTGACTCATGTTCAATGTATGGTCTACTAAGACTCCTAGATTCTTTTTGCACATACTACTGCCAAAACAAGTCTCCCCCATCCTATATTGGCGTATATAGTTTTTCCTACCTAAATGCAGAACTTTACATTTGTCCCTATTGAGTTTCATTTTATTCAGTTTAGCCCACTTCTCAAGCCTATCAAAATCATCCTGTATTCTGATTCTGTCTTCGGTTGTGTTTGCTACCCCTCCCAGTTTAGTATCGTCTGCAAATTTAATAAGTATCCTTTCTAATCCCTCATCCAAATCATTTATAAATATGTTAAACAACCCAGGCCTCAGGACAGATCCCTGGGGCACTCCACTTGCTACTCTTCTCCAAGAGGATGCTAAACCATTAACAAATACTCTTTGGGTATGATATGTCAACCAGTTATCCATCCACCTGACAGAATTAGTATCCATACTGCATTATACCAATTTGTCAATAAGAATATCATGTGGAACCTTATCAAAAGCTTTACTGAAATCCAGATAAACTATTCCACAGCATTCTCCTGATTCAGCAAGGTAGTCACATTCTCAAAAAAAGAGATAAGGTCGGTCTGACATGACTTGTTCTTGCGAAACCCATGCTGAGTCTTAGAAATCACAGCTCTCTGTTCCAGCTGTTTGATGACATATTTGTGCTCCCTGCATATAACTGCCAATTAACTCTCAATCTTGAGATAGACTAGAGAAATACAATCCAGAATTCTACTATCTTTGTTTCCCTCTTCATGCTATGTAATACAAAGTAGATCCCTGTGTGCAGCTTGGATTACCTGTGTCAGTGAAGAACATTTTGTGAAGAACACTATGATAATATTTTGGCTGCTTCACAGGCAATGCAAATACAAAATGTTGGAAGCTGCTTGTATTGAAGTCTATGAAGAAAGATTCAGGGTAAACATGGAGCTTGGAGGCTTTCCTGTTTACTTATGAAGTAGGCAGAAGTAGATTTAGCTTCATGTGACAAATATTAACTACAAATTTTAAGGGCTTTCAAATTCATTAATCATATCAGGTATGTTTAAACAGCTACAGGCTACTTTAAACTGTCACTATTAACGAATGCTCACCTTTGTATCAATAATTTTCAAGCTAGGACAACTGGCTACCTAGCTTCAGTTATTTTGATTCAGCTAAACTTCTGGATTGGGTTTGGACCTGAGAGTGTTCTGTATTGGCATGGTTTCAATCTTTGCCAAAAGTACAGAGGGAGTATGACTCTGCTAATTCTCTTCAGTTTTTTGACATCAGTAGCCATAGCTGTGACCTGACCTGCATTGTTTCTGCACTAGCAATATCATTCATATTTGCATTTTATAGGGTTGAATATTGTGTCCATTTCTATACTGAAATACTTTTTCAGGTGCAGACTCGAATTGCCCCCTCACTTTCCCCCAGCAAAGGAATCCCCAGAAAACCCAATTTCATCTTTTAAAGTGGGGTCTAATGGGGTCTATTTCAGAGCTGTTCAGTACAAAAAATGCATGCATTTGGGTTTTTCACCATGCCCACCATTTTGAGTAATCTGGGCACACCTATTTCCTTGTCGCCAACGTTCCTTGCCTTGCCTTCCTCCCCCTCCCTCCATTTTGAAAAATCTGCCTTTTAAAATAAAGGGTGATTGTGTTACAACAGAGTTTCTAAGTTTTTTTTAAAAAAGCAGTAATGTTATAACCCAGGTTTTTAAAAAAATTACATTCAGGACACTTTGAGAGAAAGGGGGGAACAATCAAGGGTGCAGAAGGGTGGCACAATGAAAACAAAAGGTGGAAAAGGGAGCAAAGCATGATGGGAGGCTGCCTCTGTAGGTCTGTGAGGAAAACATATTTCAAATTTCACCTGGGAAATGAGAGGAGAAAAGCCCTAATGCAGAAGGCTAGTCGAATCGCGGATCCTAAGGAAATCCAAAGTGAGGCTAATGTAGAAATTGTCCTGAATAGCCCAGGAAAGCCTGATTTCATCAGATCTTGAAAGCTAAGCATGGCTGACTGGCTAATATTTGGATGGGAGGCCTCCAAGTTTTTAGATGGTGTTCCTCCAATGAACACAAGGGTTCATGATACAGTGGCAAGCAATGACAAACCACCTCTAAACATCCTGACTGCCAGACAATCCTCAGGGCTTTTCTGCACACTAGGGCTGTAGGCAAACAGTCTCCAAAGGCAGTCAGCATATTCTGGCCCCTCCACATGATGTCGCCTACCTCCAGAGGCTGGCTTGCGATTTCCTCCATTTTAACCCGTCTGTCCAGCTTCGTCCCACCTATTGTCCATCCAGCTATAGTCCGTCCAGCTTTGTCCCACCCTAGCACCAGCCTCCCTCTCCCATTCCTCCCGAGCATAGGGAGTCACGTCTTTTTTTAAATGGTGACATGCGTGAAACAACACATAGGTGGCTACACATGGAGGCATTTAAAAATTGTTTAACCAACACTATGCGTCTATGCTTCAGTGTATATGCATTGCAATGAATAAGTAGTACTTTTTAAAAACAAAAATATTTACAGCTTTAAACACCAACTAGATATGGGGGTTGGTTGCTTACAGTGAGTGACAGGCTGCTGCGAGGCACATCTACGGTGCATTGCTCCCTCTTCAGCCTTTTCCAACTGAGGAGGGTAAAACATGCAAAAAGGTTGCTGGGAAAGGCAAGATGGCTTGAACGTGAGGAGGGCCAGTGAGGCGCGATATACTATTGCGTGTTTGCATGCAGGATTCATGCCACTATTTTGACCAATGTGCAGAAAAGCCCTCACATCTTCTGACTACACTACTGCACATGCCATATGATAAATAATACTATTAGCTATAGTGTCCTTAGGGTTGTCTTGAAAGGTTAGGTTTGAAATGTACTGAGATGGACATGGGAGACTATAGGTCCAATGAGACACAGGTCCAATGAGATGGACATGGGAGACTACTCTTCTATTTTACAGCTGTTTTCTAGGGCTTCCCACAAAATTACATTTTGTCTATCATATTTTCTGAGAGAGGTTATTAGAATAGAATACAGTATGCTGATGACACCAAGCTCTATTTTGCCTTTCATTTGAACCAGATGTATCAGTCATTGTTAAGAACAGATGTCTGGACTGGATCAGAAAATAAAAGCCCAAACAAGACACAGGATGTTGGTATAAGGTTCAGAGAACCAGTTGGCAAAGAAAATGGAAATCATTGATGAGGCTACAGTTTTTCTGAAAAATGTTTTACTAGGCCAGACTTCACTGCTAGAACTGTAGATAGCTATGACCAGAGGAAGTTTTGCTAATTTAGGCTGATACATCATCTATGCATAGTATTAGGATATTAGGATACTGCAGTTGTCAATAAAGCTAATCTGGAAGTCCATAGGTTGTTTTAGGTACTGCAGCTTATGAACTCTACCTTACTTCAATAGGTTCAAAATTCTGCAAGTTCACCAGTAAGTTAATTAATTGCCTATATGGGTTTGATTATGATGATGATGTTTATATCATGTGAGTTGAGTCCTCAGTGGTGGGTATGGCCTGTCAATCACCTAGATTTAAACACAGGCTCCCTAGAATGAAAGAGTAGCTGCTGATCCAAGGAGCTTGAGCAGCCTACGGCCTCCAGAAAGGGCTTGGGGAACATGCAGAAGGGGGTCTGTGTGCAGACTCCAGCTTGCAAATGACAGAGATCTGGCAAGCAGACAAAAAGCTGTTGGACCATGCAGATCCTTTCTGGTTTTCTCCGCACCAGGAGAGCTTACCTGTCTTCCAGAAATGTCAATGAAGCTAGAAAAAAAGGAATTAGAACAGAACAGCACTCTCCTGATTATCAGACCGCTGACCATCTGACAAGAGGTACAACCAGCAATGCATCTAGTAGATTGTGGGTTCTGTATGAAAGGAAATGGAAAAGAGAATCTTTGTCTCAGTTTCAGCCTTTACCATCATACCTGTAATGCTAACTTAAAATGAAATATATAATTATAAAATAAAAATCTTTACATAAGACTAATATTTGTCTTACCCAAAAGTAGGTAGATTCACAAGGCAAAGAGGTTCATTAATAAAGCTAATTCCCGTAGGTGTCAGTGGTTCCAAACTGATTCAGATTCAGTTGAATTGATTCAACCAAATCCAAAATACATATGGTGATTCAGACTAATCAGATTTGGTTTGCATCGCTTCAGACCAAATCCCAAACTATCTGTATTTCTCTTCCCTTGCACATTCCATGAATGTAGAGAAGCCCAGTAACTCGTACCTGCAAGATGAAATAGACCTATTAGTATTCATATTAATCCTTGGGAGAAATCAGAGGTGATTTGTCTGACAAACCCTGATTGAGTTTGCAAGTTCTACTAAGTTGATGAATTTCACAGGCCGTAAATTGCTTTGAACCCTGCAATAAACAGCTGGCATCAAGATCTAAAAGAAAAAGGTGGATAATCAAACAGTAATTTCTTAATTTCTTCTATATAATAAATATGATTCAGAAACTGTAAATTTCTCTTAGGTCCTGCTCCATGGGAAGCTGGAAATGAATGTAATTTGGCCCTATAAACTGTCATCAGGGCTACAAATGATGGGCTGGCTTTTTGCCCCTGGACTGTTTTCCAGATTGAAAAATGCCTGTCCCGAGCTCCTTTAAACCCCAACAGAGTTGGGGAGGGGGTGAACACAGGCCCAATGTGAACAGTTGTCTTTCCCCCCCATCTGCTTAAAGCATCCTGGGCTGATTTTTGGTCAGGAAAATAGTATGCAGGACTCCCCAGTGCTGCAGCCCCAATCCATATTAGTATCTCCCCACCCAAGTAGCTGCTTCTTAGAGCCACACAGCATGTCTGAAGCTTGGATTATAGAGCTGCAGCCTCACCAGTACAATCCTGAACAGAGTTACACACTTCTAAACCCCGTGAAGTCTTTTTAGGATTGCAGGTAGATTGTGCCTTTTTTATACTCAGGGCTTGTCACTTTGGCTCCTACTTTCTCCCTCCCCCCCCCCCGCCTTCCCCTTTTCCCTCAGGAGACAAATTCCAATGTTCTATTTCTAAAGCACATAATACATCTTTATAATTTGTTGGTATGGTTCTTGGTGTATTTTAAAAGTTATTGTAATAATCAATCTTTAATAATGCTGCGACCCAAAAAAAGTTATATACTGTCTTGGTTATTAAAGTTTTTAATTTCATTTATTGAATTTTACTAATGGTCATACTAATGTTTTCCAGATGCAGAACCAAGATACCTGATTGCAGTGAGGCCGGCACCTGTTCCAAATTACAGGAAATCATGCTCAGGTAATAAACAGTCAGAGGGAGAAACAAACATTTTTCACTTGATACGATAGATGATATGGGCAATAAATAGCTAATTTTTTTTTAATGTATAATGACTGCAATATTTCAGGAATTTCTATTTGTTGGCTATGCCATAATTTCCCTCAAGCATTAAGGTGTCCATATTCAAACATACTTTATGTCCATATTCAAACAAATTCGTGAACACATGTACATCCTGCATATATATGCATACATCTGTTTTTAAAGAAAGAACAACAGGTATTCACTATATAATTGAATATATAATATATAATTTTATTGTCATTTTATGGTTTTAGGGGACGGGTTTATGTAAGCCGCCTCGAGCCTTCGGGGGGAGGCGGGGTATAAATATAAATATAATAATAATAATAATAATAATAATAATAATAATAAATGAAATTGGGGACAAGTACCACCCACCTTGAAGTTCAACTGGCAAATTATTCCTTTAGGCACCAGGCCAAGGTATTTTTGCACACACACTTTTCATCAAAGGTCCATCTTTTTAGCTGTTTCTGTGGTCTGCTTCTTATGAGCATGATTTTAAACGGCCAAATGTTGTTTTATGCTAATTTTACACGGTTGTTGTTATGATCTGATTTCTTTATATAAAAATATAAATTAATGCTATGATTATATGGTTTTACTTTGCCATTTTCTTTTTATATGCCTCAAGCAGGGCTCAGTAGATGAGGCATATGCATTTTTTAATGAATAATTTTGTGCAAATGAAGTGGAATAAGGTGGAGATAATTTCATAGAAGTTGATGTATGGTACAAGGACAGGCAAACTCAAATTTCAGTCTAACACTAAAAAATCATCTGCCTACCAGAAGTGGGATGAAGAAAAGAAACAAGCAGTATTGAGTCCTAACCCCTAGTGCACCCAGCTCATAGCTAATGAGCTCTATTTGCCTTAAGTCACTTGTGCAGGAGAGACGCATGTTTCAAATTTTGTTGAGATATACTAATATCAAGAAAAGTAGATGTACATGGAATTTTCTGTACTTTTTGTCTACAGGTCAGACAAAGACTCCAAAGCCCCTCCAGTTGGTAATAGGCACTTTAACTCCAACTTCTGTCTTCTTATCCTGGGGGATCTTAGTCAATCCAAAGCATGATTGGACCACAATGAATAACTGTGCCAATGACAGGTAAACAACTCAATGGTTACATCTTGTGGAAATCATTCAATGATGTTCTGCTGATTAAAATTCACAGCAATTATTAAGTATGATCCCATTTATAGTTGGGGCCAACACTAGATTTGAAACCACTTGTCTCACTTCATGTCTTGGCTTTGTGAGTGCCACGTAGTATCTCCACTATTCAGCAATGTTGGCACTTCTTAAAAGCAGCTTTGTACTGTCTCAGTACTGTCCGTTTCTGCATCTTTTTTCTGTCTTCTGCTTTGCCTTCCCTATCCTCAGCCCCGTGTGCCCGCAATGCTGTTCAGTCTTATTGGCCACTGACCATATGGGGAGTGTTGCCTCCTCCCTAGCCATTCCTTTGTCCCCAGCAGAATTCCCCAAAAGAATAAAAGCTTGTTTAGGTGCCACAAGGCAAATTTATTTTTATTTGAGAGTGCTCTTTCTCTTTTTAACCCTTCTGACAGGGTTAAATACTACGTGGCACTCACAAAACCAAAACATAAAGTGAGACAAGTGGTTTCAAATCTAGTGTCAAATCAGACAATGACAACCTAAGCTGGTCTACTACTCAGGTCTAGCAAATGGGCTTACTCCCAGGAAACTGTTCTTGGGACGGCACTGAGAAAGTGTGAACAATTTAGACTCCATGTTGTTTTATATTCCTTTAAATGGTGAATGTCAGGAAGATTATTCCTTAAGTTAATAATAGAATTGGGTTTTTGCATTTAAAAAACCCCTAGGATTGCTGCAGTAAATTTCAGTTCACTTTTTTGCTTGAAGCTCAAAATCACATGATTGCATGAAGCTGCCTTATACTAAATCAGACCATTTGTCCATCAAAGTCAGCACTGTCTATTCAGACTGATAGGGGCTCTTCGGGGCCTAAGGTGAAGATCTTTCACTTCACCTAATGCCTGGTCCTTTATTTATTTGTTTGTTAAATTTATATATTGTCCCTCTCTAACAATAAATACATCGAATACTCTTGATATGCCTGCTACTTTTCCATATATTCAGGATTCAGTGGTAGGATTTTATTCTGGAGAGGGGAGGAGGGAGGCCATATGATTTTATGTTTAACTTTCTGGCCTCAACCATACACCTGGTGAAATAGTGCCATTTTCCAGGCCCTGGAGAATTTGAATAGTTCTGTCAGGTCTTGGCTGGCAACTGATTCCACCAGGTTGGAGCCAGGGCTAAAAAGGCCCTGGCTATGGTTGAGGCCTGGCACACTTTTAACTGGAGATGCCAGAGATTGAATTCGAGACTATCTGCATACCAAGCAGATGATTTAAACATTGAGCCACAGCCAAAATATCATCTGTTATCTTGTTATGTGAGCTTTAAATTGAAAGTATGGTTTTATTTGAAATATTTTAAGGCTGTTCTCTTATTCAAAACATAAACAGATTTTATACAGTTCGCTACAGAGAAAAGGATAAGAACAAGAAGTGGATTCTTCAGCTTTGCCCGACTACAGAAACAGTGGTGGACAACTTGAAGCCTAATACAGTTTATGAATTTGGAGTGAAAGACAATACAGACAATGGGATCTGGAGTAAAATTTTCAATCACAACACTATCGGGTCTTGTAAGTAATTGCAACAATTCTTAACTTTCTGTTTAAAGATGCTCAAGTTGTTGGCAAGTTTATGCAGCCATTTAACTTATGAATTTCAATACTTGCACTCAGCATGTTAGGAATCAGTACAAGCTTTGGTTCTTGCCCACAAATCCCACATCGTAGCATTCCCCAGAGTCACTAAGCTGCTCTGCTACTCCCATGGAACCAATGTTTACACTCAAGAGAGATCTGAGAACTTATTGACTCAAGTTACCGCTAAGATGGTGTAGAAGAGCATTGGATTTGGACTGTGGGGAACCAGAGCAAATCCCTGCTCAGCCTTGAAATTCACTGGGTAGCCTGCTGGTCTCAACAAATTTACTAAGTTGCAAGAGAAAAATCAACAAGCTTCTGTATATTTCCCTGATCAACTTAGATGAAAGACGAGAAACAACTAAAACATTTGTATATGAAAGAAGGAAGCATAGGAACAACAACAGGAATGCATGCTGCTTTTTCCCCTCATATTTGATCAGAAACATCAGAGACTAAAGACACTGGTTTATACAACCTGTTAATCAGTACAGATTTCATGAATATGGATAATGAATATGAATATGGATCATGAGTATGTATATGGATCATGAATATGAATCATGCATCTTAACTGCATGAACTGTATAGTGGTATAATACCAAAACACTTCACTAATTTAAAAGGTACATGATGAGAAATAAGATTTAAAATAAGCTAAACATGTAGATGCCCACTTCTCTACCATTGCAAGTTTCCCTGAGGAATACAAAAGGTGGTGTACATTTGGGCTAAAACAGTTCCTCAAATAAGCTGTTTTGGATCAGTTCAGGTACATCCCAAATAATTCAAAACACTCCTAAAACCTGAGTAGTATTGAAATTTTATTTCCGGGAATTGTGGGAAGGTTTTAGGTTTAGGGGAAGGTATGGGAATGGGGAGTGAAAGAGGAGAAGCCAGGCTGCGAAAGATCTGTTAATTGGCATCACTCATGGCCCTTTAAAGAGCCTCTTGTGGCGCAGAGTGCTAAGCTGTCTAAAGCTATCTGCCCATGAGGCTGGGAGTTCGATCCCAGCAATCGGCTCAAGGTTGACTCAGCCTTCCATCCTTCCGAGGTTGGTAAAATGAGTACCCAGCTTGCTGGGGGGTAAACGGTAATGACTGGGGAAGGCACTGGCAAGGCCACCCCGTATTGAGTCTGCCATGAAAACGCTGGAGGGCGTCACCCCAAGGGTCAGACATGACTTGATGCTTGCACAGGGGGTATCTTTACCTTTACCTTTATGGTTCTTTAAATTTTAAAAGGGAAAGGACTGAACTAACTGCAGTCTTACCATGCCAGCATGGCCCCTGTTGGAGACTATTCCTCACCATCAGCATTGGAGGCAGCAGGTCCCAGTCCCTGAGCTTGAAAATGGTGGGCAGTTTGGTCTCTGGCAAAATCTATCTTTTCAATTATATCTCCACAACAGAAAGGAATAGAGACTTCTTTTTTTAAAGGAAGCAGTGGATTTGAGGAAGCTGCAACAAACACGCTGTTATATTTTTATATTGACACTAGTAATCAAGCCCACTGTAGTCACAATACAGCAGGCGCTAGGCAAGGGAGCCCCCGGCAGCCGCGCGCAGCATGGCTGGCGGGGGCTCCTTGGCCGGTGGCCTGACGCGGTGAGAGGGGGTAGTGGTTAAGAGCAGCAGCTTCTAATCTGGCAAGCTGGGTTTGACTCCACACACCTTCACATGCAGCCAGCTGGGAGACCTTGGGCTGGCCACAGCACTGATAAAGCTGTTCTGACTGAGCAGTAACATCCGGGCTCTCTCACAGGATGTCTGTTATGGGGAGAGGACAGGGAAGGTAAGCCGCTTTGAGACTCCTGGTAGAGAAAAACAGCATATAAAAACAAACTCTTCTTCTAAATTATAGAACTGAATTTGAGGGGATTGATTGGCTGTTTTGGCAAAGAATTATCCTACGGCTGTATTTGGATGTGAGACACAGTTTACAAATTTAGCAGGATTAACTTTTGCTTATATATTCCCACTGTCATAATGGTCAGTTCATAGTCTGAGTAAGAGTGCTTGCACTCGAAAGCTCATGCCTTGAATAAATATTTGTTGGTCTTAAAGGTGCCACTGGGCTCTGATTTTATTATTCTTCTAAATCATGCTTTGTAATGCTTGGGAAGTGCTGTGACACCCTCATCAAATAGGGCACCCTCATCAAATAGTTTGATGACACCCTCATCAAATGTGACACCCTCATCAAAGCACATATCTATGTGCTTGTAAATTCAAATTATAGTTCCCAAGGAATATTGACTTTGCCCACAGCATTGCATTTTGCTTTGATGTCTGGCATATGAATGATAACTACACAAGTTCAGCCTTAATCATAAGTATATATCATAGAATCATAGAGTTGGAAGGGACCTACAGAGTCATCTAGTCCAACCCCCTGAACAATGCAGGAATTCACAACTACCTGCCTACCCAAAGTGATCCCAGTTCCATGCCCAAGTGATTCAACCCCTCCCCCACCAAAAATCCCCAGAATGCAACCTGGAGAAAATTCACCTATCATCCCACAATGATGATTAGCAATTCCCTGAATATGCAAGAGACAAACACTGCCACATCCCTTCCTGCCCACCCACTCACAACCTGCCTAAATTCATAAAATCAGCATTTCTGTCAATCTAGCCTCTGCTTAAAAACTTCCAAAGAAGGGGAATCCACCACCTCCCGGGTAAGCCTGTTTCACTGAGGAAACCGCTCTGTCAGGAACTTTTTCTGGATGTTTAGCCAAAAATTCTTTTCAATTAATTTCAACCCATTGGATCAGTTCTGACCCTCTGGGGCAACAGAAAACACCTCTGCTCTATCTGCTATATGGCAGCCCTTCAAGTATTTGAAGATGGTTATTATATCACCTCTTAGTCGTCTTCTCTCCATATAATCTTCTCTTTCACATATAATCAATTCACCCCCATTGTGATTTAACTTTAAACTCTCTAAATGCTAAATGTATACAAATAATCAAAATATATGCAGTACCCAACAGAACACATTATAAATTGTGGTTGTTTGCAATATTTGCAACTATATGCCAGCATGCTTATACATAACACATAAAATCCATCACATCTATTGACCAGTACAGTTCCTCACACCCGTAGACTCTCTGGGGCTTTTTGCACGCCTTCAAAATCGCACAATGGTTGCCAATTGGAAACGCTATTGATTTGCCATAACGCACGACGTCGTAGACAATCTGCCACACACCTGAAACCAATCTGCAAAAAGCGCTTCCTTTTAGCGCTTTCAGGGGAATCCCAAAAAGTGGATTCACCCTCCGGAAAGCGCTACACTCTTGCAACCAATCTGCAACACTAGCGAAAAAGACCTGTGCGTTAACATTGTTGCGGTTTCTTCAAAGTCCCTCCTCCTGAGCCTGTCCTCCAAACTTCCGGTGAAGCGATCGCCATTTTTTTTTCTCCGAGCGAGCGGGGATAAACGCACCAGCGAGCCTCTTTCTGTTTAGAGGCTTCCCTGGCTTCAGTCCTTCACCTTTAGTCACTAAGCACAAACCACAGAAAAGCCCGTTTGCTGATGTATTTTCCCATTAATTTTTACACATTCATTCAGCCGAAAATCGGGCCCGTGAGGGGGGGGGGATTTTTTTTTTCACTCGAGGCAGCGTGGCAACGATCATACGATCAAACGACAGCTCAAACACATTAGGCAGCTGGATGGGTCTCTCCGTTGCAACGAATCTACACAGATTCGTTACAATGGGTCTGTTTTTTTTAAAAAAAACCTTTCTTAAAGGGAAAGGGGCTGTTTGGGAGCACGCTAACGGCTGCCCATTGGCTGCTTGACGGCCAGGGGCGGGACGAGCTTGGCAATAGCGCTTCCTTTCTAGTGATTTCTGCTGAGACCGGAAGCTGTGGGAAACGCTACAAAACGCAACTGGATTCCACTACAAAGGCAGGTATGCATAACGACGAATTCCACTATTTTAAATGGCGATTTTTCATTCAGTGACCAATTTGCAACAAAGATCCCGGTGCGTAAAGCCCCTCTGTCTGGTGCTAGTCTGCAACTAGAGCATCTAGATCATCTGGCACTGACCCCTTTTGTTAAACTGGAAGATTCTCTCTTCCCTCTCATTTACATGAATGAGAAATGCTCTCTAGGGGATGTTTGTCTGACCATTCACTTCATAAATCTTGGCTCTTATGATTACTTTGTTTTATTTATGGCACACAGAGTTTTTTCTTCATTCTCAATTATAAGAAGTGAAATATTTGGCATATATTACGGAAAATGTGCATGCCATTTGTGGAATGTTTTCCTATCATGGAATAAAAAAGGAAGTCCCTATATATGCAAAGTTCTGGAATGTATCTTACTTTATGTAATAAATGTTTAACCCAGGCTTTGGATAGATTACAATATCTTGCATAAAGTCAGACTGAAATGGATTTGTGACAAAAAAACTAAACTAAAACAGATCTGTGGTGTTCTCCAATGTGTACCTCATTAAAATCCAGAAATTTTAACAGTTCATTCTACATTGACTGGTGATCACTGCAGACAGCACCTTCTCTATGGTGGTTCCCATTGTAGGACTGCCAACCTCTAGGTTGTGCCCGGGGATTTGCCAGAATTACAACATCTCCAGACTACAGAGATTGGTTTCCCATGAGAAAGTGGAAGATTTGGAGAGTAGCCTTCACATTATTACACTCCTCTCCTCCCCAAATCCTGGCCTCTCCAGGCTTCTCTCCCAAATCTCCAGGAATTCCCCAAACTGAAGTCAGTAATCCTACTCCTATGAGTGAACTGAAAAGCAAAGGTGGACCTGGAACAAGCCCAGCTTAATGATACAGTGCTGCAGGAGTCATCTGGTGCAACATTGCCTTGCAGGGCGGGAGTTTTCGGGCTGAATAAATATGCTCACATGTGTTGGCATGAAAAGGCCACAACTTTTATTAACTGCAACTCCAAAACGAGGACTGACATGGCAGAGGATTAGGAGCCAGAGCAGTCAGCCGACTGCCTTCTTTTCCTTAGCAATGGCTTGAACTCTTCCTGCATCATTCCCCTCTGGGAATGTGAGTTCCCCAGCCATTGCCCCTAACTACCCGGGAAGTGACCCACCCTGGATGCTAGAGGAGGCGCAAACCTCTTCTGTCCCCATCCAGAGTCACCTGGCTCTGTGAAATTGCATGCCAAGCCCAGCTGGGCTTGGCACCCACTCACAACCTGCCACCTCTTTAAAGAGGTCCCTTTCCTGGGGAAAGGACCACGCAAGGCGTACTCCCCCCCCCAAACTGGCTCTGTCCTCTGCCAACCTGCCAGTTGTGACAAAAAGCATCCCCCAAACCAAGTAAAAGGCTCCACACTAACATAACATAGCCTGATGAGCCACAGGCCCCATTCAACTGTGAGACAAACAATGAAAGGGAGCGGGAGGGTGGGGATCCCGTCCGCGTCCCAGCCGAAAAGGGGGGAAGCCTGAGCACAAGGCACTCCCCTGCGCCTGCGCTTCCCCCTTTTACCAATCAGAGAGCGCCGTGCTGCTGCCAGCAGCGCGCGCTCCCCCTCTTTTCCCTCCGCACATTTCTCCTGCCCTCCCTCACCCACTGTGGCAATGGCGGTCTCGGCCGAAGCCGAGCCGCAAATTACTTTCATCAATGGGTTTCTTCTGAAATGCTTCCTCCTGGAAGAAATGCAGCAGTATGGAAGAAGACAACTGATAAACTGACACCCGTTACTATTGTTAATGAAAGGCCTCAGTCATAGTCCCTTAGGCTTTGTTAAAGTTGCTACAACCTGGTTATATTTGCTCCTGAACACTAGCAACTCTCTAGGGGACTGTTCCATTGGGAAATTTCCCTGTAAATTAAATGGCTAATGCACCCATGGTGGCTCCCCCAGTTATGCAATATGACGCCTGCCAAGAGTTTTAAACAGGATTTGTCGTGACCTGGCCAGATCAGAAGCCAAGTTGACCCTGGTTTGTATTTGGATGGGAGACCTCCAATGAAGTTTAGGGTTGTTTCACAGAGACATCAAAGTCAATATAACATACCTTATGGGGATTTTGGTACTGGTATATCCATGGAATTCCTAGATTTCACTTGCTTCACTCATTTTCATCCTGAACTATAGGGGATCTTTTTCTGAGATGTTGGGACAATAGTGAGCTAAAAGGTAAAGGTATCCCCTGTGCAAGCACCGAGTCATGTCTGACCCTTGGGGTGACGCCCTCTAGCGTTTTCATGGCAGACTCAATACGGGGTGGTTTGCCAGTGCCTTCCCCAGTCATGACCGTTTACCCCCCAGCAGCAAGCTGGGTACTCATTTTACCGACCTCGGAAGGATGGAAGGCTGAGTCAACCTTGAGCCGGCTGCTGGGATTGAACTCCCAGCCTTATGGGCAAAGCTTTCAGACGGCTGCCTTACCACTCTGCGCCACAAGAGGCTCTTAATAGTGAGCTACAGGAATCATATATCTCTAAAGTAGAGTGTGCTGGTTTCAAGACACCAGAGCATCCGATACTGTCTGTTATTTCTTAGTCTCTGTCCTACTGCTAATAGGACAAAGCCTTCTAAGTGAGATACACCAGATAAAGGCTGTGGCATCCTCTGTTCATGGTCAGCCTTCCTCCTCAGGATTGTAAGAATATAATCCTGGTTATGCAGCAAGACACTGGTCTGTCTTAGCACATATGGAAAGAACCTGGGCCATCCTGGATAGTAAAGGAAATTTGCAAAGTAGAGTTTATATGGTTAATTTGTTTGATTACCTACGACGCAATGTTGGCACAAAGGGCTGTGCAAAAATATGGTGGTAATGGCCAGGAGTGGGCATGAAGAAAAAACTTGAGCTGTACTGCTTTCTTGGTGTGCCTGCACCACCACCACCCTGAAGCAGGCAAGTAGCTGGGGTGAAGAAGGATGGAGGGATGTGCATGAAGGTAGAGAACTCATCCTCAACAGGCATGGTGTAATTATTAGGGTGTTGGGCTAAGGTCTGAGAGTCCCAAGTTCAGATCTCTACTAAACCATGGAAGCACACTTGTGCAAGTCACTTCCATGTCATAGTGGAGATTTGAACCTGACCAGACCTACATCAAAGATTTGTTGTGAGATAAAAAGGAAGTGCAAATGATGTTGTAAGCCACTTTGGATCCCCACTGGGAAGAAAAGTGAGAAATAAAAATCTAAATAAATAATTACAATTAGCTCCATAGCATTATGCTCCACTGAAGTCCTTTCCCACCCCAAATCCTGCCCAGTCCCACCTCTATTTCCCTAATTTCTAGGGCTGAATATGCACTGGGCTTTTTATCCTTGGTGACCCTGAATTTTAAAGTCATCTTCATGTTATTCGATTTCTATTCAGATATTTACCACTTTAAATTTTCCCTCTGGAAAATATATGATTGTTCTGCAATGACACTACCCTTCCTCCACAATATCCAGGAGTGCATATAACTGGCTGCATTTGAGAAAACTGATTGGTCAGGGTGTCACTTCAAAGACTGCCTGTTTCCCGGTTGCCATTTCCTCACAAGACTTATTTCTGCCCTCGTTTCTAAAGTACTGTGTTCCAAGCCCACAGTTCTATGTGCTACGATTTGCCTTTCAGATTGTCTTCCCCCCCATTCCCCCCCCCCCATTTGCTAGGGAAAAGAAAAATAAATAAGCGGCTTTGGCTGTAGAGCCAGGAGACAACGGCAGGAAATAAACCCCTCTCTTAGCCTTGTGCTCCTTCAATGCTAGCTGGAGCTTCACAACCACTGCTCCCCTCCCCCTTCTTAGATTGCCCCATCAAGTGGGAAGGAGAGAGCAGCCAGACAATTAAGTGCAGAATGCAACGTCTGTTTCAATTTGGGAAAAACAAATGAGGAAGACCCGGATTCAGATAGATCTGAAATCAGCAAGATTGACCGGGGGGGGGGGGGGGGGGGGGGCAGGGAATGTAAGTGCAGAACCAGCCCAGGTATTTCCCAGCCCAGAGCTGGCAACTCTATTCTACCCTTTTGTTGAATATGTTAGATATTTTGCCATCTAAAATTTAGAAAGAAGACAGATAAGGAGAAAAAGCAGAAAAAAATGAATAAAAATAGTTCAAATGGTTGTTTTTCCTTTGTTAGAAATGTAATACATTTTCTTAATAATTGTCTTTTTTTGGCAGATAAACATAAAGAAAATGGATATCTCCAGAATAGCTACAAATTGCCTAAGATCCAAACACAGGTATGTTACTGAGCTAATTTCTACTGCCTAGTATGGTTTATGTATGACTAATAAATGAATCTTGTGGTATTCTATTTTTAAAACCTCATAAAATTGGATGACGTACATAAATTTTACTGTATTTTTCATCCCTCAGAATAAAAAGGGTATCCTTTATAATAAGTTCGTGGACAACTGAATTGTCTTGTCTGCTTTTTAGATTAAGTACGTCAAATATATACAAGATAACTGGCAGATTAAAATACAGGTCAGAAAACAATATTTTGGCAGATGAGCATCTCAGTTCATAATTATTTTGCTTTTGGATATTATATACTGTTCCCTCTAGAGTGGAATATTTTGTGTATTGTAAAGTCTACATTTTAACATTGATTGTTAAAGTTTGAGACAAATCTATATCAGCTATCAACTCCTATGTTGCTTGATTTGCCAAACATATCAGATAAAGTTTTAAGTGTTTTACTGATGTGTGCTTTGTGAGGATTAATTCTAAAGGATTTTAAAATGTGATTTTATTATAGATTTTAATTTATTAGCTGTCTTATTGGCCTTGTGAGGGCAGAAAGGCAGGAAATAAATTCTGTAAATAAATAACAAAATAAAACAGGACAAGATAGTTTAATGCCTTGCACTTCTAAAGGAGCACAGTTAAAAGTGGCTGAAACTTACTGCGGCTGCTCATTGACGCCCGCAGAGGGCTGGCTGGAGGTGGACATAACCACCCCAGCAGCCTGTGGACTAGGTGCGCTGCCGGCACACAGCGTGCATGACTTCAGGGTGAGCTGGGACCCACAGCGCCTATATAAGGTACCACGTGTGCGATCCCAGGCCTCTTGCCCAGGACACCATGGAGAGCAGCTTCCCTCCCACCCACCCAATGTGAATACAGCTTTGTTCTGTGTCTTGAGTGCTTGTTTCATATTCAATAATTCATCACAGCTGCAGGTTTGCATGGGATGGGGCCTGTTGGCAGGGAGTTCCGTGGATGATTGGACTCCCCAAGGTTCGGGCCTCCCTATGAGGTGGCATGTAAATGAGCGCAGATGACCCTGCTGGGTGGCCAGGGGCTTGTTTGCCAGTTGGCCAGGGGATAGCCAAATGAGATGGGCGTCCATTGACTCCCCCCCATTGACTCCCCCTACACTTGTGATGAAAATGTTGGACTCAGAATGTTATGTTAGTGGACACTTCAGGACTTACTGTGGATCTTGCAATTCCTGGACATTTGTTGATGGTAACAGTTACTCCTAATAAGATGTTCCTGGGAGTAAACCTCACTGGGAAGACCATTAGGATTCTGAGTAGGATTGCACGGTAAATAACTTTAAAATCTAAATGTGAATTCTGATTGTGATTTTAGAAGTTCATTGAAATGGTCAATTTTCTTTGGTGTGGGGCTAGAAGTGGGAGGTCACACAATCCCCCACTGGTTTCTTTTTTACTCAGTAAAAGTGCTAACCTTGGATACCCAGTTATTATGTACAGACCAGATTTAGGAGTCAGACCTTTGCTTAATAAATACTTTCTTTGGGGCCATTTCCAAGAAGAGTTTAATTGGGAAACATAGGCATGAAAGAAACATAATTAGTATAACAGGCTAAAATGATCCTAATAATGTATAGCTCAACAAAATGAAATTTCAATTGCTAGCTAGTAAATCAATTGTATTGTATAAAGGTCTGTGAATCTATAGTTGCTCAACAAGACTCCAACTATATGAAGCAACTCTATCCTCTGGCTCAATATGTTTCATATGAAGAACTAGTTCTATACTGGTTCTACACCTAGAACACGAAAGAGCCCTGAGACATCTTGAACATTAAAATGTATGTTGTTTAATGGGTATTCCGACTTCACTTTACTAAATGAAACTGCTGTAACAGTTGTTTTATAGTCTGGCTGATAACTGCATCAACATAGGTTTTTCATGAAATATGTATGTAAACAACTGCCTTCCACAAATGTTCATATGAAATTGCACATTATAAATGGGACGGGGGCTTTGAACAGAGACATGCTAGAAGCAATAACCACTAAACTGGCCCCTGCTCCAAAGGGATTCCCCTTTATATTGTATGGGTTCCAAGTTATTTTGCTCTGTCATGGGTTAGGGAAATGTTAGGGGCATGAATCATCCTTTTTATTAAAACCAGATGCTGAAGTCTTGCTGACTGCAGTGATAGATTCAGTTAATTTATAATATGGTACTCAATAAAACTTGCTTGCATTCTGCCATCATGGGTAGATACTTTTCTGACTCCTATTGCAAATGCCTCCTTCCTCCAATCCATACCTGATTCAGTGTTCTACAGTCCAACTGTGCATCTTGTGTACATCTTTAAATGTCCATTGTTGATACTATGGTAGTAGTCAGCATTGTAAGTAACATGGAAGGATCCTAAACATGTTGGGATTCAAGTCTCTGGTTTTGAACAAGATGGGTAGCCATGTTAGTCTATAGCAGTAGAAAAGAGTAAGATATAAGATTTTGTGTGCAAGCACACTGTATATGAAGAAGCTTGTGCCTTACATAAAAGCTTCTACCTTAAATAAAATTTCATTTATCTTAAAGGTGCCACTGGACTCAACTTTTGTTCTACCACAAATTTTGTTAGTCTTTAAGGTGCTATTGGATTCTTACTCCATTTCTTTTTCCAGTGGAAACCACATTATAAAAAAAAGAAATAGAACAAATTAGTTTTCATGTTGTTCCAAATGAATCTTTTAAAGAAACACATGATTGCTATTATACTACATGTAATATTATTCTGCATAGACATTTCTAAACCTTGGAACCTAGGCATACAGCTCTAGGAAAGCAGCAAAAGAAGTATTATCATAGTCATGGACTCTCTCTCTCTATCTCTCAATAATAAGCCAGAAACAAGAATTAGGGTGGAGAAAAATACTGTCAAAACATATCCCACTTCCATTCAAATCTGATGCAATAGTTTTATAATGTCAAGCTGCGAGGTGGAGTCCTGACCAAGAGGGCAGAAGGCTTTCATTTCTGACATTTGTTTATCTCCAGAAAAGAGATAAACAAGCTTTTTAAAAATATATATCTGTCCAGTCAAGTTCAGCCTTACAGAAAGAGACTTGATGTGTTGGTGTAGTATACACCAGCCAGCTTGATGTAGTGGTAAAGAGCAGCAGCTTCTAATCTGGCAAACTGGGTTTGATTCCCCACTCCTTCACATGCAGCAGCTGGGTGACCTTGGGCCAGTCACAAACCTGTTAGAGCTATTTCCACAGAGCAAGTTCTTTCAGAGCACTCTCAGCCCCACCTACCTCACAGGGTGTCTCTGGTGGGGAAAGGATAGGAAGGCAGTTGAAAGCCACTTAGAGACTCCTTTGAGTGGTGAAAAATGGGGTATAAAAACCAGCTCTTCTTAAAATGGTTTTTGACTGCACCATAAATTGTAGGTAGTTTCAGTTATACACATTAACATATTGTTCAAGGCTGAGTGAGATCATTATTAGAATTAAGGCATCAGGGCAGAGCCCATGCACCATATCTGGGATGGTCAAGTATGCTGCCAAGTGTACCAGAAACAGGCCCTTTGGGAGGAAGTGAGATAAGTAAATTGAAAGGGAAGCAGTCTTTGGTTTTTCTGAACAAAGAACAATGAAATATATATTTAACCTCAACTGTTTCTCACAGAGGAGAAAGAAAAAATCCCCAAATACAAAAAGAAGCTAAGTCAGTGCAGAAGTAATTATTCTGTGCCTCAATTATGCATTAATATTTTTAATATAAATTATTTGGGTTGGAACTAACATCGACACTTCCCATGACAGATTATTCCCGCCTCTTTCTTCCCCACAATAACCCCTTCATCTCATTCTTGAACTAATAGACTTCTCAGTGGCAGAAGATCAAGGTTGAGGGTGAATTCAGCTTCCTTGAAAATTTCTAGCCCATGTGGTATTCTTTTATGGGGTACATGTGGCCACATGACCTTCAGCTTTAGGGTTCCAGGTTTGCTGAGGGAAGAAGAAGAAGAAGAAGAAGAAGAAGAAGAGTTGGTTCTTATATGCCGCTTTTCCCTACCCGAAGGAGGCTCAAAGCGGCTTACAGTCGCCTTCCCATTCCTCTCCCCACAACAGACACCCTGTGGGGTGGGTGAGGCTGAGAGAGCCCTGATATTACTGCCCGGTCAGAACAATTTTATCAGCGCCGTGGCGAGCCCAAGGTCACCCAGCTGATTGCATGTGGGGGAGTGCAGAATCGAACCCGGCATGCCGGATTAGAAGTCCGCACTCCTAACCACTACACCAAACTGGAAGGGAGAGGACAGGAAAGATCCATTCAATCCAAAACTTGGTTTCCATCATGATTAATAATACTATTTCATTTTCTTGAGAGTCTGTGTTCTAAGGAAAAAGTTTCCTAAAAATTCAAATATCAATTGATCTCTGTCTATAACCTGCTGATTCCTGTAAATTGCCACTAAATCCTGTTACAGATGAAGTCACTGAAACCACAGTTCTGCTATTGTAAAATCACCTAAGCACAGTAGAAAGGTGACATGTTTACAGTTCCATAATCTTCTAAACCATGCTCCAAATGTCTTAATCAGTATGGGAAATACTCTGTAAAGTAGCATGTGCAGCACTGGGCAAAGATCTGGGCCCATTCCTCACACACTGGATAATGCACTTTCAGTGTGCTTTTGCACTAAATTTCCCAGGAAAATCTACTTTTTGAGTGCATTGGAAGTGCATTATCTAATGTGTTTGGAATGGGCCCTTATCTGTACAAGCCTTTAGCTCAGTATACAGTCAATAACATCATCAGAAAAGATAGAGGTACTCTAGTATGGAAGATCATTTGATCTGTATTATGATATTAAACCTGTTGTATTATCCTTGAAGACCCTAGCTTTCATTTTGGGTGCACTGTTTTGTCAGGTCTTGCTTCTCCATGGGCAGGTGGCAGCAGTGACCAGAAGTACATTTTACAAGCTTAAACTGGTACATCAAATCCTAATCTTCCTGGAGAAATCTCTGGCCATAGTAGTATATATGTTCCCAATTAGACTTCCAAGCACTTTAAGACTGTGTTACTGACTCTGTGAGTTCTTTTTCTGGATGCATTTCTTTCACGGCCAGCCAGCTAACATGAAAATAGAGTGTACTTTGTTTTCACTAAAGAAAGGGAAGGAATTGAATTTCTCTTGTTTTGAAGACTGGGAGCCTGTAGAGCTGCCATTATCTGCAGTCATCTAGTTTTCAGACTACTTTAAAGCTAAGATCTTTAAGACTACCTTAAAGATCAAATAATTCAGACCTAGGACTTATAGTTGACAAAGGTCAATTCCACACCAGCTTTGGGGCAGTGAAGGGGAGCATGCTGTTCTTCCCTGCTGGCTGGAGAGGCTTGGCTTGGCTTGGCTTTTATAGGCTTGACTTCTGGATGCAGCAGAACCTGTGCCCTGCCAGTCAGTCAGTCCAGCCTCTTCCTCCACTAACTGTTCCTAATAGTGATGATGATGATGATGATGATGATAAAGCAATCATTAACACCAAGACTAAAATTTAAACTTAAGGAAACAAGAGAGGGAAGGTGCCGACCAAACATGGTGGCGCGTGGAGGGGAACTATTTCATTAGATTGGAATTGCACTGTAATTCAACCAGCCATTTTTTTAAGGGCGGGGAAGGTTAGAAATTCTCTTCTGAATGACATAAAATGGATTCTAACCTAATTGTCAGGGAAATTGAAATGTTCCCTAGGGTATTGCCAAACTTAAATGGAGACCAGGCAACATTTCTGGAAGAGAGAGAAACGTGGGCAGTTATGAAGTACATGAACAACAACAACAAGAAAAAACTCCAGGACTGCATGGTTTCCCAGTTGAATGGAAAAGGCAAACTCAGAGTAATTAATCCCCAAATTAAATGCTCTTTTATATCATGCAGAAAGGATTACACCCACGCTAATTCCCTTCATTTCTGTGATACATAAGCCAGGAAAAGATTCAACTCTTGCACTAGTTATCATCATAGTTCCCTTGTAAACACAGATGCTAAAAGATTTATAGCTGTTACTGCCAATAGAGTACAGCAGGTAATTGCATCTTGAATGTAGCCAAGTCAACTAGGTTTCATAACAGGCCTGAAAGGAGCAGGCGGACTTAGACTACTCATGGACTTGCTAGCACTGAATCCAACATAAACCTGAACCAGCAGTTATTCTCTTATTCTCATGCAAAAAAAAAAAATTCAAAATCTATAGAACTTTTTGATGACTGCGTTTTAATCTGCAAGGTAGAAGGCCAGTGACAAAGTGTCTGGAATGAAGAAATAAACAGGCAAATTTAGCAGACATGCAAGTTCAGCAGAATGAGGAAGCCAGGCTGGGCACTAGTCATGAGTTCAACAGTAGGGTAAGGAAGCTAGGGCACTAGTCTCACCATATCCCTAAAAATGTGAGCACACTTTCCACAAACAAATCTACATAAATAGAAAGTTTTATTTTAAAAAGGAACTGAGAAAAAAGCACCAAAAAAGAAATAAATAATTTAAAAGGCAATTATGAAGCTTGAATGCCAGCA
Organism: Paroedura picta; assembly: GCF_049243985.1. Classification (NCBI taxonomy): domain Eukaryota; kingdom Metazoa; phylum Chordata; class Lepidosauria; order Squamata; family Gekkonidae; genus Paroedura; species Paroedura picta. The sequence goes on along the minus strand of NC_135374.1, from coordinate 33,903,839 downwards.
GAGGGTTAGGGGCTATCCAGTGTATTTCACTGAACAGAACTTGCATGACTATCAGCCAGCTGGACAGAAGCCATGGGTGTGTGTTCAGTGCAAGGAGCTCCTGTTTCTCAGGGAATGAGTTTGCGCCCTTGAGGTCAAGGTGGCTGACCTGGAGAAGCTGACTCAGTCAGTTAGGCATACAGATCAGACTATCAGGGATTTGTTAGATGTGTCTCACTATGAGAATGGCAGCCCTCCCTCTTTTTGGAGAATGAGGGTTAAAGTACCACTGGGCTCAAACTTTGATTGCTTTAGACCAACACGGCTACCCACCTGATTCTATCAGAAAGTTGTCTTATCAAGGAGTTTGCGAATGTATTGTCTGAAGAAGAAAAAAACCTGAGTGTAATGGCAAATATCTTTATTCTTATGTAGAATATATTTTCTTTCCCCCTTTAGCTTATATCGGTAGATTCAAAATCACGAATTCCAATTACAATAATCAAAGAAGGTAATGTATGTGGGTTCTTATATTTGGTGCTTGTGATTGGGATATGAACATTTTAATGCAGCTCTAGATCCTGCATAATTTGGGGAATAAAGAAATATGCCTGCATTAACAATGGTGGAAAATTTCTCAAATCTCACTTTGCTGATCAGATTCAGCCTTCAGAGGGGAGGCTAGAATTTGCCTGAAGTCTCACTGCAGGGCTTCTCACCTTGCGAAAGAGAAAAGAATAAATGTGGGCTGAATTTTTCCATTGATTTGGCTAGCAGTCCCTTCCCATATTCAGTAGGCAGAAAACAGTCTACCTCCTCTCCTTTTGCTGCACCTAAGGCAAAAGCTTCTGGAGGCATGCAAGATCGTTTTGTTCTGCATGTGACAAACAATTACGTTTCAAACACACTACTATGAAACTAGTACATGATCAAAGCAATCCCCATACATCTGGGTTTCACTTGCTTGATAATCATCTTGTTCAATAGCATTGTTTTTAAGGGTTCTGGGAACTTTTGATGATGACCTACCCTTGACCAGCAAATAAGCAAACTATGTTTGCTTTCTCCCAGTAGGGAGACTGTTTTCCACTTGAACAAAAAGTGATCTTTTCAGAAGAGTGGTTCAGCATTTCTTATGGCTACACCCAGTCCAGCAATCCAGTCTTGTGTACCCCCATCAATTTTCAGGGGCCTGGCGATCTCTTGTGGAAAACCTAAAGTTGTATAGGGTAGGTTCCAATTTATTTGGAAGAGTCTGGTCATGTGATTAATATATTCATTATTTATTGCATCTAAAATTTTGGTCTAAATGACGGTAAATAAAGATTGATTGATTCATTATTTACCGTGGGTGTCATCCATACAGCTTTATTTTCAAAGAAGATACATCCTGTGCTCATTCTTTACAAATGAAACGTCTCGATGTTTGAACACTTGTCTATCCCATTAATTCCAGATATAGTCTATCCTTTTTGTCCAGCAACTCTATGCCTAATCAACTTGGCTGCCTTCATTTTGAATCCATATTGTCCTCCTCCTCCTGTGTGCCAAGTAGCATTACTACAGCACCATCCCCCATTTCAACAATCTTTTGCATCTCTCCTTCTGATGCTCTAATAAGGTCCTTCTCCTTACTTTCTGAACAGAACCTTCACATTCAACAACTCAACTCCACTAGCTCTGTCAATCATTTATTCCTTTGCTCTTCACTATTATTTCTTGATGAAAGGTCATACATTTTTCTGCATGTCTCTTGACAGTGTTCCCTGTCATCTCTACTGCCATTACCTTATCAATGATACTCTCTTCTCTGGTTTCTTCCCAACTCTGTATAAACACACCACCATTTCCCATGTTCCCAACTCACTCTGTTTCCTTGGCTACTATTAAGACTTCCTCTTCCCTGTTTCCTTTAACTCCTGTAACATTCTGTTTACTCCTGCTGCCTTACTGTTTCTAGTTTAGCTCTTTATTTGACCCCACACAGTTGGAACCTCCCCATGGAACTGCCTTCTACACTCCATGGAACTGCCTCCATTAAAAACACCTGTGATCCCCTTGCTGCCAAATCTTTACTCTTTCTATGGAAATTTAGATTGTACAGTTGCTTCAAATCTCAGAGCAGGGGCTGATATTTTTTCTCATTTAACTCTATAAAGTGCCCCATACATGACTGGTATGAGAACAATATTACTACTAATATATCTCAGCATACACATGTTGTCATAACCACTTATAGTGTGAAACAAACTTTAACTGTAATGGACCAAACGTATGTTCAGCGTGCTTTCAAAACACAACAATTTCTTACCATAATTACTCTCAGGAAAGTTTACTACATATACTGGGTTAATCAAGTTTCTAAAAGTTATACTCTTATTATTTTCACAGTAATTCACAACATCACACATCGGACACAGGCCAAAACCTCAGAGAAGTCTCCTTTAGCAGGACCAATACTAGGTGAATGAGATGTTCTGATTATTCCTGATAAGCCCTTTTGGGTTTATTTTCAACACTTTGGCCTTTAATGTTATATCTTTCCTTTTAACATGATAAATGTATTTGCACCGTATTTACTAGAGTTGCAAAAGAAACGTAGAAAGGTTTTATTTTAGAGATAAAAATTATATGTTAAAAACTGTCTTGCTGGTAAAAGTTGTAAATACCTTTGAAAAGGGATGGGGTGGGGAGAGACCTCCAGAGAGTGATTAAAATGTGAGATTTGCTGCCAGAGGTTGTAATAATGGTCACAGAAATAAACAGCTTTAAAGGGGGATTAGATAGACTCATGGAAGATAGGTCTGTCAGTGGCTACTAGCTATTGTGACTGAAGGGAGCCTCCACAATCAGAGGCACTAAACCTCTAAATTCCAGAGCCAGGAGGCACAATCAGGGGGAAGGTTTTGGCCCCTATGACTGGTTGTTGGATCTCCAGAGGAACTAGTTGTCTGCTGGGTGAAACAGGATGCTGGATTAGTTGGACCATTGGTCTGACCCAGCAGGGCTCTTCTTATGTTCTTAAGTAGGTCAAAATGTCTTTTTTCCATAAAAGGGATATGGAACTGACTAGTAGCAGGGAATTCTGGGGATGGGAAGGCTATGGAGGAGCCCAGTTTTTCAAGAAACCATCAGAAAATTGTGCTATAATGTAAAAAGAAAATTCCCAAACTATAATTATAATTTTTACTTCCATTCCCTACAATTTTCTTCCACCATCTCTACCTCCACCCTGTTTTGCATCAGTCTCTAATTACAATTTTTAACTAAAAACAAACTCACACACACAATGACTGAATGGCTCGTTTACTTTTATGTGTAGTGCACCTTATTGTTCCAGATTTCAATCAAACTAAACAGAAACGACCAGCTCCTTTCTCAGAGGATATGCCTGAAGGACCAAAGAAAATATTGGGTAAGCAGAAACAAAGCAAGATTGTAAATAGTGGGATTTTAGGTGGAAAATGGTGGTAAAGTTTATCCAGAGTCTGACCCACTAAATGGAACATAACTAGCCCTCCATCATTTATGGCCTGCCAGATGCCTAGCAGTGATCCTGTTCTTCAGTTTTAGGCTGACAATAAATATAGGAGACCCCTTAAGTCCTTAATTGATGGCTTGTTGAGTTGATTTAGGCGCAAACAGTGGTTCAAATATTGTAAATATTTTTTAAAATACATAATTGCTATTTTTTGTAAAGAAAGAAAGTATAATCGAGTTGTTGCCTGTATCTCCATGCTAGATTTTTGCAAGAATACTGAGAACTATCTGAACAAGCACTGGTTTTTAGCTGAAAGACATTTTATTGGGGAAAGATTTGTACCTTCCTCAGACCAGTAGCTTCTGAAAGACTACCTATGGTTGTATATCTGTTTTCTGTCCAAGTAATGTTATAAAGAGCAATTCCTCTTCAGACCACTATTGACTTTAAAATTTAACCAGAAAACTATGACTCATATGTTCATAAAATAAAGCATCTTTCATCAAGAAGTGACATTTCTCTATTTCATTCCTTACCTCAGTTCAGTCTTCAGCATTACTGCATTGCTCTAGAAACTCTGACTCCACATCAGCTGTTCACGTGTATTTTTGTTCTCTTGCCCCAAGTATGCATTCTCATCCTTTCAGATGTGACTGAAAATTTGCTGAGCCAATAATTAAAATCTGCTAGTACCATTCTTCAGGCATGGTCAAACTCCCCTCCCCATTAAAGTTTCCTGTATATTTGTTAGGCTCAGTAGGCTCATGCACAGAAACAAGACATAAAGTGGATCTGCAAAGCATCAATAGCCCCTTAAAGCTCTCTCTTTCTCTTTACAAGTTAATCTACAGCACGTTAACATGGCACGTGCGTGTATGCTCTCCTGTTTCTCCACTTACATGTATGATTAGAAACAAGAGAACTCAGAGGTTCATGTAAGCCTATAGTAACCTTTTGTCTATAAAGTGATGCATCAGTCACATAGTATCTAGATATCTATCTGATTCCCAACTGAGTCTGCAACAGAATTTCAAGGCAAGTGACATTCAGAGATAATGTCTGGCTCTCCCTTGCAACTATATGACCTGTTTGGTGTTCTCCCATCCAAATACTAACCAGGGTTGACTGGGCTAGCCTGGGATGGCATGTTGGGCCAAGCAGCTTTAAAAAATATAATTCAAATAAAAGACAGCGTATAATAAGTAGCTGAGCATTATTATTTATCTTCCCAGCTTGTGTGAAATATAGGTGTGATTTAGGCATGAGATTGCTGTGTAAATGCTCAAATAGAAATATGGTTATAAGGAAGGGATGTTCAGCTGTACTCAGTCCACTCCATTGTGTAATATAAGTCCCTTTGAGATCACACTATATCTTTTGTTGTTCGGGAAAAGGGAGTTGGCATAATGAGAACGTATTTTCTAAACATTAAATCCTTCACTTCTTGTTGTTATGTCTTGTTGTAGTGAATAAGAATTGTTTGTCTTCCACTTTACAACCCAAGGCTCTTATGTACATTAAATCCCTTGGTATGTTTTCTTTTTACAGCTGAGAATGAGACTCATGAATGGCCTGAAGAATCCAAGACATCAGAAATACAAGAAATCTCTCCACAATCCCAACCTGGTAATTTTTTTTCCTGTTTTGATGGAACAGAATTTTACTTATTTTATATAGCAGTTCATTCCATTAACCTCAAATGACCTGGAATGAATTGCTTTGATATCATAATTAAATGAATCTGACTAATTTAAATTGGAGGCCTGAGTTGGAGACAGAACCAACATTTTTGCAATCCTATGGAGATTTACTCAGAATCCTACTGAAATCTACTAGATAGTGCTTAGTCCCTTGAGAGGTATTCTTAGGGTTCAGCTGCAAATGGGCAAGACATAGCGTTGTCAGGTCCCTCTGGCAATCCAGACTGGGAAACTCCAGGAAATTTGAGGAGTGGAGTCTGGGGAGGACAAGCACCTCAGTGGCCCCTTATGCACAATGGCAGCTACTTTCCCATGTACGCACGGGAGCGGGGCATGCTGGGTTTCCCCGGCGTAGCACGCGCGTGCTTTATGCCGGGGCCAGGGGGGCCAGATCGCTGCCAGCCAAGGTAAGTGAACGGTGGGGGAGGTGGGGAGGGTCTGGGGGGAGCAGGGGGAAGGGGGTCGCCCCTGCCAGCTCCATGGCTCCACGGAGCCCGCAGGGGGTTGCGGAGTCCCTTAAGGTAGCAATCCCCAACCTTGGGCCGCGGACCACATGTGGTCCGTCGACTAATTGGAGGTGGGCCACGAAGGATGCCTTCTTTCCCCCCCCCGGCCCTTTACTTCATCCCCCCCCCCGGCCCTTTACAACACACTTTGGGTGTCATTGTCTCCCATCACTCCCAGATGGGACTATCTCGTTGCAGAGAAACAAGCTCAGGGTTCCTATTGATATGTCATTGTCATGAGTTAAAATTTCCATGAAAATGACATATTTTATGCTATGGCATCGTATAATTACCATATATATTATTATTTAATAAGAGTCCAATGCTAAAACATCTGAGAATAAGCCCCACCTAGTAGACATGATTCTGAATAGGCCTTATTGGGATTGCACTGTTGACATTGCCTCTTCTAAAACTAGTTTTGGTCTACTCTATGCTTTGACCTAATTTACTCTAAGAAATTCTGTGCTAACAATGATGCTAATATTTTTAAAACTTTGCAGTGATAACTGAACTGGACTGGGAAAGCAGTAAACCAACAGTTTCTACTGCCTCAGGAGAATCAAATAGTTTTCCAGGTAAATCATCACATTATTTTTCTGCTTTAAGCTTTCAAGGTAGTTCTGTTGTCTTGTGTTAGTACATGTGTTATTTTCTAAACCATTGGAACACTATTGTTGATTGCATATTTTTTTAGGATGTTTGGCTACTATGGGGAGAGTATCTTCTAACTGAAAAACAGATATGGCCCAACATGAACACTTGCTGCTCTGTAAAGATAAGAGATAAAATAACAACTGCATGTTAGTGGGGGATGCCAGTCCCCGGGTGAGACTTGGGGATGACCTGAAATTATAGCTCATCTCCAGATTAAAGAGATCCAGTTCCCTTGGAGAAAATGGCTGCTTTGGAGAGTGGACTCCATAGCACTATACTCCACTGAGGTCCCTCCCTGACCCAAATCCCACCCACTACCTGTTCAACTCCCAATGTCTCCAGGTGTTTTCCAGCCAAAAGCTGGCAACCCTAATGGTAGCACGGTACCGGGTTGGATCCAATCAACTTTTCTGATAAAAAAGAAGAGGGAAGTATATCACCCCCTTTTTATTCCAGCCTTTTTCTTTTTTATAATGATAAAGACCCTCAGGTTGAATTATGGAGTTGTGCTTGACTATCCACAGCCTTTCATGCACCTGTATCAGGATGTTCAAATGTGAGGCAAAGTTATAGTCTTTGAATAGACAGACAAATCCTTACCAGATAGCTTATCCTTTGACCATCTGTCACCCCTGCAGTTCATTTTACTGCTTATATTGTTCACTGGACACATGGAGAATGAAACAAGATCACAAGTTTGTTTGATTGGTTAGCAAAACAAAGTAACTGTGAGCAGGGTCTGAAGAGTAAACATATGATATCATGAAGAAGTTTCATGAATGCCAGATGGATTCCGCACAAGAAATGTGCCCCATAACAGCCTCTGGTTGCTGGCGGGTCTTAGAGCTTCCTCCACATGATGTCATCTGCATTTTGAGGCTATCCAGGGGCTGGCTTGAATTTTGGCTGGATTTGTCTTGAGTTGAGGGAAATTGCAAAAAGTGGATTTGCCACTTGTTATCTCACTTCATATCAGGGAGCAACCAGGGACAAACCTGTGTGGAGGGAGAAATGTGTGACAGTTTCTGCAGCATTTTGCCCACCCTCACACCTGGCCTGCCCTCTGCGTTTCCTGTTCTGAGAATTTGTTTTAATGGCATGGGCCACATTGCCACAGGGCCGCAAAGTTGCTTTGCATAAGTTAAAATATAATGTTCCCTAATGTGTCCATGGTCTTTTTGGGATTGGGCTGGCAAAACACAGCCCCATTTGTGTTTTATGGTGGTGGGGAATGAATGGGGAAAGAGGGGGAGGCGTGTAATGAAGCAGCCCTCCCCTGATCAGCTAGGCATCTGTGACCTTTGTTTTTAAGCCAACTGGATTCTTTGGGGTCCATTTACCATGTCTAGCCTCTCACAACTCTACCCAAATATAAATAGAGTCTGAAACACCATGAATCCCAAAAGGGGGGGAGCATTATCATTGTGGTGTTTCTCCATAGCAATACGGAAGTGTTAGTTTTTATTAAAAATACATTTACATTGTGGTGTTACCGCATAACAATGCGGAAGTGCACTTAAAAAATATTTGGGGGCTTGGGGACCGAAGTTTGAGTGATTGCTGTGATTGACAAGCTGAGGAGGGGGGGGGGAGAGAAGTTTGACTTGTTTTCCCTTGCCACCTCGTAGGGAGGCAAAAAGTTGCAACAATGCAGAGGGAAAACCTGAGAGGGGTCTCCTGTGAGGAAGCTTTCAAATGGGCAACTTAAAAACCTGCAATTGCAAGTAGGAGGCAGCATGAGTTTTGCGCCTCCATGATGAATCGGTCTGCACAGTTTACTGGCTGGATCCAAGACATTTGTTATGACCAGTGTGGGACACCACAGTGCCAAGATCATGATGGTTGCATTTCATAGACTGTGGTAGCCAAATTTTGAGCCATAGTGCTAACAATTCCAGCATAAACGTGAGTTTTGCCATTTAAATAAACCATTTTTTAAAAAAGTGATTGCTAAAATTAGCTTTCAACACCTTGTCAGTAATTATTAAACGTTTGGGAAAAACAACTATTGCTTAGAGAGACATAGTGTACCTATCACTGTATTTTTAATACAAACATTTCCATTTGCTTTGGGAAAATGTGTTGTCATTGAATTTGTGAGGCTCAAAGACCAAATAATTATTTTATGTGTTTGCCCTCATCACCTGACATGTGCACGTCTCAATGTCAATGTCAATGAATGTCTGAAGAACAGATGTCAACTCTTCTCTTTTTTAGCATATACTGAAAGTGAACTGGAATCCTCAAAGCCTAGAATAAGCCCTATGGCTGAATTACCACTTGACACATTGGGTAAATACTTTGTTTATGGTACTCCTTGCTGACAGGACCTGGGTTTCAGCCACTGGGTGACACATTGGACTAGATGAGCCTGATCAACATGGCTTCAGCAAAGACTCCATTATACACATGGAAAAGTTCCTGCATGTTGGCAAAAAGAGCCAGGTTTTTTTTGTTTTTCTGATGGCATGACTTCATAGATCTATACACTGATAAGCAGGTCTTCATTTTCAGCCAAGGACTATATGAACATAAATTTGAGGCTTCTTTCCACATATACTACCAGCTATACAATACAAATAGAATCAGAAAAATACATGAACCGAAAGAGTAAACTGTTGTTAAGCTTGAATTGGCAAAAATACCAAACACTGGATAACTTATTTGTATATTCCTGGTTTCTGGGAACAACTTAGACTTTGTTTGTTTAATATTGAACAAAATATCCTGAAATGTTGTATTTACAGGTGTTTGAGTACAATCCTAAACTGGTCAGAATCTTACTAAGGTCTGTTCCCCCAGGGAATACGTTCCTGGGGTTGTGATGGTTATATATGGACTCTTCTACAAATAGGAGTAGTAATTAATTTAAGTATGTTTTTAATTATATCGTTTAATAACAAATGAAATGTATTCTAAAACCTTTATATTTTATCATTGATGTGTTATTTTAAAAAGTAAAATTAGAAGATTCTGTGCACTTATGAACACAACAGGTCCAAAAATTTATACTAGAAATAGAAAACAGTAAAAAGTGTTTGTTTTTATTTTTTTTTAATTATATTTATATACCGCCCTCCCCGGAGGCTCACTGAAATCAGTGAATTTAATCATAGTGTACTCTTTTGGATTGTAGAAACTTTTTTTTAAATCCCCTGAAAACAAACAGTACATTTAAAGTTTTTAGGAATCCAACTTCATGTTGCCAGTCCCCTACGTATGGGCAAGGAAAACCCACCCCAGCTCCCATTTTCTACAACCAATCTAAGTAGCAGGAGGGGAAAAATAAAAACATGGCCATCAGTCTATGAGGTGATGTTACTTCCAGGGAAAACCCAGAAGTGTTATCAAACCGCATATGAGTTTCTAGCTGTTCCTAGAGAGCTGTGACATCAACTGAGATATTCCCAAATGTGACATAATGTTGTCAGTTGCAGCTGTGGCCCATGTCCTCACTCCCATCGGTATCCCAATTATAGCTCCTTTCTACTTTCCAGCCAAATGCAGCATGCAGTTGTGGCTGTTCAATAGAAAGAGGATAAGGTGAACAGTTCCCATCTAGGCATTGTTCTACAATTCTTCTCTGCCAAACGACTGAAGAAAGAAGATTCCTGGGAGTAAATTATGTTGAACCAAATAGGAATTTGTTCTGAGTAAACATATGTCTTGGGCCCAGTCTATCTTGGATGAAATGCTGCTAGTGCGGTCTCAGTACATTTCTACTAGTGCAAGGGTTCTATCTATTGATGCCAACCTACAAGTGAGACCTGGAAATCTCCCATAATTACAACTCATCTCGAGACTACAAAGATCAATTCCCTTGTTGAAAATAGATACTTTGGAGGGTAGACGCTGTGGCATTGTACCCCACTATGGCCCCTGTTCTCCCCCTGCTCCATTCTCAAATACCCCGAGTTACCCAACCAAGATATGGCAACCTACCCCCCATCCTGTATTGGTGGTCAGGGTAAACCAGCTCTAGCATACACAAAAGATCTTCTACTGGATCCAACATTGTGTCTTATTCATTTAAAATTATCATGTTTTATGCGAAAGCAGAGTTGCATCTTTATCTGTGTTAGAAGAGAAGAGTCTTGAATTCTTTGGCCAGTGCCATGTGTTCTCTGCCCTCGTCCTTGCATTACTATGTATAGAATTCAGGTGCCAATGTCAACTGAGGGAGGGGGAGGGTCAGGCAAAAGCATACTTGCACCTCAGCCTGATCAAATGGGAGTACATATGTCAACCATCACTGGAATAGAGAGGTGAATGAGATTTTGTTTTGTTTTTCCTTTCCTACCATATCAGTATGCTGCAAACAATATTTTGTTCAGGATTTGGCATTCATTGTTATTTTTTCTTTTCTCCAACTTTTAGCTCCTCATGAGTTTCCAGAATTTCCTAAAATAAAAATACCTCCCACACTACAAACGCCCAGGGAAACATTAGGTAATGGCAATCCTGTATGTCCTCTAATTTAATTTTTACTTGACAGGGTTTATTTTTTAATGTTAGCACACAATAAATACATAATATAAGTTTTAGTTCTAGTTCTTCATATGACTAAGGAACTTTATGTTTAGTCATTTTATATTTCTTTCCATTTTGTGCAAAATGATGTCCCAGAAGGCCCAATCACTGTACCATAATAGCCTTATAAATACACTTTTTGTGTGACAAATTCTATACCAGTTTTTCTCTAAATGCTTAACAATTTCTTTTACTGTAGCTTCACATGAAACGCAGCCAGTTCCTACACAACCACAAACGACTGCTCCAAAAACCACACAGACAAAGCCGGGTAATTGTTGTTTTTCCTACAGCTGCATGCTTCAGGAAGGATATTATATGAATAACACAGTTAGGTACAGTCCAAAAAGTACTTTTTGCAATGATAAGCTTAACCCAAATATACATATGTGTATGTAAACATTATATATTCACACAATGTGAACAGCTCTCATACATTGTGATGCCTGTCCTCACAAGCGCATTTATAGAATTGGACAACATAGGCTTCCCATCACTGCCTCAGCAAATGCCAGGAGATTTTGAGGTGGTGCCTGGAAAAGGTAGAGTTTGAGGAAGATATTATCCCACTTTCAGGTGATGCAGTAGACTGCATCACTTACAGTCTATGGACTACCAAAGATACTACAGGAAATTCCTAGAGTGTCACTCTGTAAGCCATTGTTTTCTCTACTTCTCAATTCCTTGAGACTGAAATTATTTATTTAGATTTTATACTGGCATTCCATATGGTTCTGGGTGGTTTACATAGAACACCATAGAGTAATTACATAGAAAATTATAACGTAACAAGTATAACAATTATAACGTAATATGTCAACCACAACAATATTTTGACAGGAACAGGAACATTGACAAATCCTTGAGTCGGTCCGATTGTTCAGTCCTGGAAGGGAGGGTGTTTGCAGGGGGACCAGAAGATGTTTTTGAGTCAGTCAGCCTCAAGCAAATGCCTGGTGGAGGAGCTCCCACCCTGCGGAACTGTAGAAGTTCGGGTCGGCCCTGATATCTTCAGGGAGCTTGGTCCATCAAGTGGGGGCCAGAACCGAGAAGGCTCTGGCCCTTGTTGAGATCCAATGGATCTCTTTAGGGCCAGGGATCCATAGCCAGTTGGAGGTGGAGCATAAGGCTCTTTTGGGGAGACAGACATCTGGAAGGCCTACCTACAGGCTGGTTGTTAGGGAATGTGTGGCTGAACAGTCTTGTCACATTAGGTGTAAGGTGCACTCATCTGTATCTGGTCTGGACACTCATGATTGGAGGGCAGGAAGATTCCAGGCAGTGCATGGGAACTTAATTGACATCAAATATTGCATTATTCAGAGTGAGGAGCTAGGCCAGTATCAACAGTTACATGGAACCAGATGAAAGAAGCATCATTGTCTCTTAGGGTTGCTTCCATACTGCTGTTTAGTCTAGAATAGACATAATGCATTTTGTACAGATTTACAGAGAGTCCAGATGATATCATTCCACTTCCTCATTTTGGTATTGTTTTTCTGTCTTTTGAATAGGGCAAGGGATATGATTTGGAGTTATTTTTTCTGGCTTGTAATTATCCATGATAATTGCTATGTGGTATCCCATAAGGCTTAGTATCCTTGCCAGTGCTCTAATACATGAAATATTTGAATAAAATAATTTGAAACTTTGGAGATGCTGCCATCAGCTTGGTGAGGGCATCCAGCTCTCTTATTTTTAAAAAATTTAATCCTTTGGTTTCTGCACCCTCTCTTCTGAATCAATGTTTGTATGCCATAGTCAAGAGGATATTGGATGTTATTTTTTGGGAAGCAGATTATCATGTTGCAAAACTGCTGCAGCATAAGTGGCAAGAATGGCACTATTTTTTAACTAGAATCATAGAGTTAGAAGGGACCTCATAGGTCATCTAGTCCAACCCCCTGCACTATGCAGGACACTCACAACCCTATCGCTCATCCACTGTAACCTGCCACCCCCTTGAACCTTCACAGAATCAGCCTTTCTGTAAGATGGCTATCTAGCTTCTGTTTAAAAATTTACAAAGATGGAGAACCCACCACCTCCCGAGGAAACCTGTTCCACTGAAAAACTGCTCTAACTGTCAGGAACTTCTTCCGGATGTTGAGACGGAATTTCTTTTGAATTAATTTCATCCCATTGGTTCTGGTCCGCCCCTCCGGGGCAAGAGAGAACAACTCTGCTCCATCCTCTATATGGCAGCCTTTTAAATACTTGAAGATGGTTATCAAATCCCCTCTCAGTCATCTCCTCTCCAGGCTAAACAGACTAAGCTCCCCCAATCTTTCTTCATATGTCTTTGGGGTCCTAGGACACCATTCACGTCTCTCCTGTTGTGTTATGTTTTTTCCACATGAAGCACTATTTCCCTCACAAGAGAAGACTGATGAGAAATAGGAGTTAAGCAGTTCAGGCCTCTCTTCATCATCTATTATAGGACTTTCTTGTCCTAGCAGTTGTCCTACAGTGTCCCTATTCTTTTTCTTACTTGAAATATAACTAAAGAAGCCTTTTTTGTTATGTTTAGCACTTCTTGCTAGCCTAAGATCATATTGAGCTTTAGCTTTTTTAACCCTGTCCCTACAATTATTGGTTATTTGTTTATACTCATCCTTGGTAATAAGGCCTTCCTTCCATTTTCTAAATTACTCTTTTTTATTCCTCAAATCATTTGACAGCTGTTTATGGAGTCACCTTGGCTTCCTTAGGCTCTTTCAATCTTTCCTTCTTAAGGGAATTGTTTGTGATTGGGCCTTCAGTATTTCACTTTTAAGAAACTCCTAGCCCTCTTGGACTCCCATCTCTTTAAGTCTTTATGACCATGGGACTCTACCCAACATACCTTTAAGTCTGGTAAAATTTACTTTCCTGAAATCCAGTCTATATGTACGACTGTGTAAAGGATTTCTCTTTCCCACAATTGAAAATTCCAAAAGCACATGGTCACCACTACCAAGTGTACCCACTACTTCCACCTCATCTACCAATTCTTCCCTACTGATGAGAATCAAGTCTAAAATAGCAGAGCCCCTGGTTCGCCTCTCTCCTTTCTGGGAAATGAAGCTGTCAGCAAGACAAGTGAAGAATTTAACGGAGGTACAGAATTGCACAGTGTAATAGCACTGGCCGGAGGGGTCCCAGTTGTCCCTGAAACCCAGCCTCAACCAAAGGCCTGGTGGAAGAGCTCCATTTTGCACGCCTTGTGAAACTGAGACAGCTGCATCAGGGCCCTCAGCTCTTCTGGGAGCTCATTCCACCAGGTCAGGGCCAGGACCTAAAAAGTAGATTTGCACCCACACAGCGAAGAACCCTGTGGGGGGCATACGCAGGCAGGCGGTCCCTCAGATAGGCAGGACCAAAGCCACAGATGGCCTTAAAGGTTAATACCAAAACCTTGAATCTGATCCACAACTGGCAACCAATGCAGCTGCTTCAGGACAGGCTGAATGTTGGCCCTCCAAGATGTACCACTGAGGACCACAGCTACATTTTGTACCAGCTGTAATTTCTGGGTCAAAGACAAGGGTAGGCCTGCATAGAGCGAGTTACAGAAATCTAATCTGGACGTGCAAGGATCACTGTAGGCAGACAATTCGCGGGCAGGTAGGGTGCTAGTAGCCTAGCCTGGCAAAGATGATAGACTGCCATGCGGGCTACACCTGTGGCCTGGTCCTCCATAGAAAGAGAGGCATCCAGAATTATTCCCAAATTTCTGGCTGAGGGTGTGATATTAAGCTGTACCCCAGCCAGAGTGAGTAAACATACTTCCTGACCTGCCTCCTTTCTGCCCAGCCATAGGACCTCCATCTTGGAGGCGTTGAGTTTCAGGCAACTCTGCTCTAACCATCCAGCGACCGCTTCCAAACATCTGACAAATGTATCTGGGGGGGGGAGTCCGGGAATGGTGCGCCCGAGAATGTCTGTGTTGGATTTCATCACTTGGTCTCGTTTTTTTCAAACTTCCCTACTTGATTTGAGATCCACAGAAACCTTTAAGAGGCAGATTTATCATATATTACTATTTACCAAATATTTGTTACTACTTTAAATACATTTTTCTTGGAAAGTTTTAGCGACTTTCTCTGTCCTTTTCATCTATGTTGTTTCTGTGAACTTTTAAAGGCATTTCAATGACACCAGAGGGAGACATTGCTTTTCATTTAGAAACACTGTGGGTGGCCAATTCACAGAAAGTTTAAAGTTTCTCAAAAGATATCTTTGTTAGAATGATTGCTATATGTTTTAGGGAACATTGATAGTTCTGAATCTCTGTAAATAGATTCCTATTCTAACATCTTTCAGCCATGAATCATGCATTTCCCCCCTTGTATAATTTTCAAGGTCACTTTGTGTGCTTGCTGGCAGTGAATCACTTTTCAAAGTCTGCTTTGTTTGCAAGGAAATCCCTTTTTCAAGTTCATGCAAATTATGGTGGCCATGCTTTTATTGCTCAGTGTGTGCAACAGTAAACTAATTCTCCAAGCCATCTATTTTGAGGTTTACTTTTAAAGTTACTTTATAATTGATAGAACAACGTTTGAGTCTAGTCTTAAAGGTGCCCCTGGACACAAACTTTGTTCAGCTGCTTCAGAACAACATGGATACCAACCTCAATTTATAATTGACAGGAGGTCTCGCCAGTCCCAGGACTTAAAACTGCAATGTTGGAAGGACCTGCACCTATGCTTGCTTATGTGTCAGACACAGATATGTTGTTGCAAGATCATGGAACACAAAACATGAAATCCCAGGGATTTATAGGTGGATACCCTGAGGTTTTCTTTTTTACTTTAAATCATGAGTATGTCTGATTTGGATCAGAGCAGTGGGCTTTCCTCCCACACCATTTCCCCATTCTCAATTATTCAGTGGTTTGGTGATTTCTGCAGTTACAGTTTATTGTCATGGATTGATTGTACCATTGTAACTGGACTATGAACTATTGAGATGTCCCAAAGCCTACCCCTCTGGTTTGTGGTTGTGACCCAGTATTGTGCAGGCACTTCCCTTTTTTCTCCTTTAAGCAGAGAAAATCTCAGTACCCGTGCATACAGCCAGAGCATTTCCTCCTAACAGGTGATAATAGGCCACTCCTATATTTGGGTTCTTAACACTCACAAATTTCAAAACAAATATTTAAATACTTGAGGAACCGCCTTTTGCCCTATGCTCCCCGCAGGGCCTTACGGTCAGCGTGTACAAATTTGTTGGTCATTCCTGGACCCTGGGAAACGCGCTTGGCCTTGACCAGGGCCAGGGCCTTTTTGGTCCTGGCCCCCACCTCGTGGAATGAGCTCCAGGAAGAGCTATGGGTCCTGCCGGAGCTTCCTGCATTCTGCAGGGCCTGCAAGACAGAGCTCTTCTGCCAGGTTTATGGTTGAGGCCAGCGCGTGGAAGAAGATCTGGCCCCCTCTCATTGAGCCCTACGGGCCTGCTCTGGGCAGAATAAAGAAGAAATATCGGCCCCACTGTCCACCCCGGGGTCTGTTAGTGGATAGAACTAGGTTGTTTTGCTGCAGAGTATTGGATGGTCTATGATTGATAGACTATTTAAATCCTTATTATGCCTGCTCATAACTGTGATATTATGAGGTAACACAAAGATGCTTGTTGGGATCTCCCTAAATCTTCTTTTAGATATCATGTAATACCAAAGAGTAAAGCCAGAAAATCACCATGGAGTAAATTAGATAAATACAGCCTATTATTTCCAGGGGATCAGCCTCTTTTGAGTCATTCTTATATGGTGAATTTTGCTATTTCACTTTGTTTATTAATAAGGTCAGTGGCCAGCCAAAATATCTGTGTGTGTGTGTATATATATATATATACATATGCAATTGATCACCAAATGCAAAACAAACATTGATGACATAAATTAGTACAACATGCTATTAAAACTGGCAAATTTGATTAGCTGAAACTTTCCTTTTCATAGAGATTAAAAAGCAATATTTTGCCACATCACTTGAGACTGATTTAGTCCTGTCCCCCAGTAAAAATGTCACAAGATGCCCCTCTGCATGCTCCAAATAACTTTCCAAGGGCTTAAAGTGAGATAGAGCAGGGATTCGTAGTTTGTTCCTTTCATCCTTATATAGTGTACAATGTAGCAGAAGGTATTATTCAGCATTATTCCATAAACCTCAAGTGTAGAGGTTGCCACTAATACCTCCTAAATAGTACTGCTGATGGAAGTATGTCCATCCTTGCTCTGGAAAAAGCCCATCAATGATGGATTATTGATGTTCACCAGATAAAGGGCTATGGCAATATTAGGCCATGATTTTAACCCAGATTAGGGGGTAGGTAATAAAGAAATTTCCTTCTGGACCTCTATGTACAAAAGCCGTTGATGGATCAAGCTTTTATTAAGCCTCCTTCTAATAATTAAATAGGGTCAAGCCCAATTGATCTTACTTTGCCTGCTACTTTATCTAGCCATTGTGGTTAGTGGACAGCCGCTGACATAAAACTTTGTATAGTATAAGATATTCAGAATGTAAAGTAAACTACTATGTATTTGCACGAGTGTTCATAGAGATAATATTTGTAGTCTGATACAGAGCAGTTTTTATATCTGAGGAATCTGTCATAAAACCACTGCATGCTGCTGAGTATTCTGGATGTGACCTGGTAGATCTGATAAGCTTCTATAGCTGGCTTCTGAATATTGACATTTTTAGTGCCAGATTTATGACCATTTATTTCTCTTGTGTAAAGATCAGGTTATTGTTGACATTGTTGGAATTAGAAGGAAGTAAATGTTTAGTGTTTCACTGTAAGAGTGTATCTTATACTCTTGTTCATGTACTTCAGGGATATACGTTCAGGATTTGTCAACCAGGGTTTTGTGAAAACCTGGGGTTTCTTGATGGCCCTGGAAGGGCTTTCCGAATGAGTGGCCTAGTACAGAAGTACAGAAAACAAATAAAATTTAGACTCAAGGAAAGTGAAGGTTTCTCTTGATTATTTACTATAGTAATGAAAGCCTTGATCTGCCAACTGTTTTCTGACCACAGTGCTTAAGTATCATTGTGTTTATGATTAAATTGTTTTAGACTACTTTCTCAGGAAAAGCTCTTGAGGAAGTTTAGAGATTAAAAACAAACTGCAATTGTAGTAAATCAAACAATATAATAAAAATAGCAGGGTACAATAGCTAGCCAGAGACAATAATTTGCCTTGTCTTCCCTGAAAATAACAATGACTAAAAGTCATGGGGAGAGACATTTCACAAGAAGGATTTACAACAAAAAAGGCCTAGTGACCACCCACCTCAGCCCTTAACTTGAGGGCACAGGAGTAAGTTTCTTGATTATATGATATGGTTGCCAACCTCCAGGGGGGGGCGTACATCTTCTGGACTTACAATTGTTCTTAATCCCCTCAGAGGTTATTTCCCTCTACAAACCCCGCTGTCTTCAAGCTCCACCCCTAAATCTCCAAAATTTCCCAATCTGGACCCAGTAATCCAATTATCTGGCCTCAAATGATTAATTGTCCCATTCATAGTAAGTCAGCAAATCTATTTCAAGTCCTTTACTTTGGCAGGATATGATCCTAGAAGTGAATGAGGCTTACAATGACCAATTATGCACGGGCAGAGAAGGGCAGGCCAGCACCTGTATGACAGCAGGGCTAATCCCTGCTTATGCAGAACACTGGCACCATCTGGGCTCCCTCCCATCCATGGCCCACTTTAGGGCCTCTGATGGTCCGCTGCAAGGGAACACTGATTTTTCCACTTTTCCTTTCTTGCTGCGACGGCTATCAGAGGCCTAGCTGGGCCAGGTCTGTGCATACTGGAAGAGACCGGTGTTCAAGGTGTGGCTCTCCACCCCCCCCCCTCCCCCATGGTGTCCTCTCAGGGACACAAGATACCCCATTTGGCTTCACAGTGCTGTGGAGTTAGGAAGCTAGGAATCACCACTAGGAATTGGTGCTGCTACACAGTTAGGTGTACAATTGATCAATGTGTTCTTTATTACAGTCTTACTTCTTATTTTGTGCTACCTTAATGGAATGAGGTAACCAGTAAAGTTAGAGAACCTAAACTCCTATGTTTGGCAGTGTTTCAGCTAACAAGGCTTAATCCAAAGTTATTACAATGCAGGCAGGAAAGAACTAAGTAATGACAATCCATCATTTATTCAAGTCAGCATATGCTATAATTAAGGGAATCCTTAATCTGAAACATATTACCTCATCTATAACACCTACTAAACTGGTAAATTTTAAACAATGGATAATAGTCAGAAAAACACTTTCATTTTTTTCTTATAGGAAATATTTTAAAAATAGTTTTCTTCGTGTAAAAACATTTTTTCTTGGGTGTTTTTGTCCCATTTCTTATACTTCTCACCATTTCTTCCAGCAGTCACAAATGAACCCATTCTGGAATCTCTCACATCTAAAACATCTAAGCCTCTTGACTGGCCAAGGGCAACACTGGGTAATGTTGTTTTTCACTGTGAATGGTCATATGACATTTATGTTTCATCAGAAACACTTCATTTCATGGGAATCCACTTCTTCCAGAATATAATTACCTTCCTTTCAGTACTGACCTTTATCATACCTTTTAACTTCTTAAATTCTTGCATTACCAAAAACTCTTAAACATTTATTTTTTCAAGTAGAAACAGAATTCATACTTACTTTTCTTTTCAGTAATGAGATCTGCATGGATTTCCCTATCATCGTTTTCTTATCCATCATGTTCCACAACTTTATTTGTAGGAATCGCTATTATCTGTCCTTGTAGCTCTAAGATCTGTTCTCATCAGTGCAAAATGATTTGATACCACTTCATTTTCATCAGCTGGCTTTCCCATTCCATTTTGAACTTTTTTCTTCATCATGGCAAACTTGTTGCATGTGCCATTTGTTTAAAAAATAATCTTAATCTTTATGGGATATAAATAAAATCTTGATGATCTTTTCAGCACCCTCTGAAACACCACTTACGGATTTAAAAGGGAAACCTTCTGCAGCGCCAGAAGGATGGCTTGTGAAACCTGGTAACTAAATATTCAATTTATGAATGGAGATAGCATTTTCAATTCTCTATAGTATCTTGCTATGAAATAACTAGTTGAATATAATAAACCTGAGTACAGTAACTTGATATATACCATACATTTCTGTTTGTTTCTCAAAAGTAGCAAATAATTAAGGTCAGTTAATTACTAATAGTGGATTAGTTATTATTGATATTATAAACAAGAATGAAATATGTGTGACCTACTGATTTTAATAATCCAATTAATTTCTAGCCATTTTTACTTCCAGAAGAACATTTGATGGTTTTCAGAAACTAGATTTCTCATGAAAAAGACCACCATTCTGAATTGATGGGAGTGTGTGTGCATGATTTCTTTTTGCTATCTTTAGTCAAAAGAATAGGATGCTGATGTCAACATAAGAAATGATGAATGCATGTCCTGTGTGCAATGTGTCTGGTATATGGGCCAACTTACCTTGAGTTTCAAGACTCCTTTATTCACAGTTTATCTACTATTTGGGAGAGGTGGTTTATAAATCTAATGAATTATTTTTATTATTATATACATGGACAATTTTGGAACTAATAAATATTTCAGATGTCTGTTTTACAGTCTCAGAATGGTGACACAGTTATATTTGTCTTTTTCCCATTCAGTGTTTGATTTTTTTCCCCCCTAGCTTCTAAATCACCGCAATTGGAGCAGAATATACCTAAAACTTCTAGGATTACTGAACAGTTAAAAACTACTCCAGGTAACATAAATTTCCTGGAAAAGTTATATTATGTGAAGAAGCCCCACCTTTGAGGATATATTTAATTCTGACAATACAAAGAAAGAAGATTTCACACAGCATTCAAGGTCAAAGGGAACAATATATTAAGCATAAAACTATATACAGAAAAATATAAACAATTTTTTATCAGAGTTCAAAATCTTTTAAAACCATAAAATATCTTCTTCTCTATGGCAGGGGTCCGCAACCTTTTTTAGGCTGCGGACCGGTCGGGGGGACGGCAATCTGGGTGCCGCACATGTGTGCGAGCCCATGCGCAAATGCACACGTGTGGCAGTCTATGCGCATTTGCGCCATGCGTGGCCACAAACGCACATGTGAGGCACTTTTGTGCATGCACGCATGCGTGATACAGCCACGCATGCGTGTTTGCAGCCGTGCATGGCGCAAACGTGCATGTGCAGACCTGCCGGGCACGTGCGCAATTGCCGCGCATGGCGCAAACATGCATGCGTGGATTTGCCATGCGTGCGCGTTTGCGCCGGCGGCCGCACTTCCTTCTCCCCCCCTCCCGCAAAAAGAATCTTGCCGGGCCACAAGCTAATCGGCCACTTTGGCAGCCAATTTGCTTGTGGTCTGGGAAGTTTCTCACTGCGGGGGCGTCGGGGAGAGGGAGCCGCGGCCCGGTGGTTGGGGACCACTGCTCAAGGGGCACACATAAAACATCGAGATATATACACCACTATTGCTAACAAGTATGGACCCTACTGCATTTTGATTATACTGATCTTCCTCAGAGTTAAATATATGGATACACACAGTTATACAAAAAATCTTTTCAATTTTCACCAAGTGGTAAATACCTGTAGGTGACAGAAATAATTAGAAACTAATGCTACTATTGTCCCCATTCAATTTTATAAATGATAATTATTGCTTACTTATATAATCTATACTAGCTGATTCTGGTCCTGCAATACTGGTTGTTATGCATCAAGCAGAATTCTCACCTCAAACAACAGGAGCACATAATAAAGATCCCAACAAAAAAAATAGTTTGTTTCCCTTCCAACTCTCTGATTCTGACTCTACATGGAGGAAGGGCTGTGACAGTGTTAGTCTCTTGTGGCCCCTCCTAGCATTGCCAAGGAATTGCTGATCCACTGGGATGGTAGGTGAATTCCCTCCAGGCCAGGCTGAATTCTTGAGATTTTTGGAGGGGAGGATCACTTGGGCATGAAATTGGGGACACTGTGGGTAAGCAGGTAGTTGTGAGGTCCTGCATTGTGCAGGGAGTTGGACTAGATGACCCTGGAGATCCCTTCCAACTCTATGATTCTATGATTAATAGATACAAGGTGAGCCAGGGTGTAAACTGCACGGAGCTTTTATTCCAGCCCCAGATCGATTCAGTCCCTGCCCTCTACGCAGAATGCGATTTCCGTTTGGATTTGGTGCGATTTTAATTTTCCTTCTGCAGCAAGAAGGATTGATTCGGAGTGACTCTACCTTTATTGTGCCATATTTCAGAGTGCTGAAAATCCTCAATATCCATTTGGAAAAGAAAGCTCCGTGGTAGAGAACCTCTGATAGGCCACACCTGGTCATGTGACACGCTTGCCTTAAAGGAGGAGCCCCTAATTTCTCTCAACTTCTGTTGGTCCTGGATTTTTCCTCCCTCCTCTGCCTTTTTCGATCCTCTCCCCCTCCCCTCCATGAAAAGAAAGAGGCTCCCTGCCTGGCTCCTCTCCCCCCCCCCTTCAAGAAAAGAAAGAAAGAGGCTTGCCTCCCCCCCCCCTTCTGAGCCTCCCTAACCACGTGCAGAAAACTTTCCTGTTTCAATGGGGAGGGGGGGGGGAAGGAAGAATCGAGTTCAAAGCGATCTGAATTCAACAGGATTGACAATGGAATAAAAAAAGTAAGTGCAGACTCTGCCTAGGTTCCACTGAGAGTTTATGTCCTGGCATTTTGCTAATGCTGCTGAAGAAAGTAATGAAGCAGGCTTTTTTTTGTATCGGAATAGTGTTCAGCATGCATTACAGAGAATTTTTTCCCCTGGCTTGCCAAGGATTGGATAATAAACAGGACTTATAGAATTTGATTAACTTATCTATACACACACAAACGTTTTTTATTTGTTGGGTTTTGTTTGTTTTCGCTGTTGTTGCGAGGAAGAATTCTCCACCAGCATATATTTCTGTTCCTAATAAATAGTTATTAATAGTTACATAGATGTCTTCAAAAAATACAGCACAGACCACATAAAATACTCAGTTACAAAATCCTGATATGTACTTCTCTGCAAAAAGGTCAAAAGTGATATACTATTCTTATATAGCACCTATGGATACCATATTGGGTACCCTTGACTTCAAGTACTGACAGGACTTCACGTTCATTATACTGGTAGGCTTTACAGCAACTCTGTATTTTAAGTCAGAGTTATTGTGTTAAAGGAGGTCTGAGAATAGTAGTTCATCTAAGGACACCTACTGTGTTCTTGGCAGAAAGCTGATAAATATATTTTTGTTATATGACATTTTGAAAGATTTTTTTTCATTTACTATTTTTGCAAAAATTTCTTATTACATGTCCACTTTGGCTAATATGATTCTGTTCCTAGGAAGAAAAAAAGACAGTAAGAAGCAAAAATCTATAATACCGCCTGTGTCTTTCAGCTCTGCCGGAAACAAAATTTGTTCCTTCTCCAACTAAACCTGCCCGATCCAAAATGCCAGAAATTAAGCCTGGTAATTACACTTCATGCTCAGGTTTAAAGCTGTTATTATTTTTTGTCATTTACACATTTTGTTAACATAGCCTGTATTTAAAAGCTATGTTACTTCTCTTTGAGAAAATTTTGAACCTATCTCAACTTAATTATTTGCAGCTTTGATTGTTTGTTATTTCTCCTCAAACATAGCAGATTTTCAATGAAAAAAAAATCTATCTACAAAAAGATCCTGGAAATCTGAAAGAAACCAGTTTTTAGATTCTATTTGTAATCATATTCTGATCCTTAGTAATGAAAATAGGCTTCAGGTTAATAATCTTGTATGTAGAAGTATCTGTTCCCCACAAGAGTTATTATTGATTGTTTTCTTTCTTTTTTAACAGCAGAAAAAGAACCTCAATGGGAAACCACCTCACCTAAAATTTATAAAACCCCTCAGTTGCCAAGAACAACACTGGGTAATGGTTAATTAGGCTATCATGAAACCAGAGGGGGATACTATAGTAAAATATCTGTTAATTTATTGCCAGCCATGTACTTCTGTCTTCAGGAGAGGGGATAGCAATCCCCATCCATCTGCTGCAGACCACAACTTTGGCCCTTTTGCTATACATAAGGGTTTGATAATTCCCAGGGCTGCAGCGGGGTGGAGGAAGTAGGAATGTCCTGCTCCATAAGGTGCTTGGAGACCTGCCAGGAATTCCAAAGGTCATTGCTCTGTGGCATGTGGGTCATAGAGTTGATGGCTTGGAGCCAGAGCTCCTGTGAGCCAGGTATAGAACAGAATCATGTTCTGTACTGTTATCTGTCTTTTCTGTGCTGCTCCCTAGTACTAAAGAGAAAGATACAAGAATACATTTTACTGTACTGTGTTTTAAGGTGGCACTGGATTTGAAATACAATTGCCAAAAGGGTTAACCACCACTGATCCTCTCTGTTCCTCTGAAACTGGTTGTAGTAATTAGATCATACAGTGGCTACGTTTTCACAATCCTGTTCGGAGCCAAATTAAATGAGGCAATAAAAATATAATGGTTGGTTCTCCTATGGTATTTTTTAAAGTTCAAAAGAATGGTGGGTCCCAAACTGAATTAGCAATCTGGAAGCTGAGTTTGTATATGATTCTTTCCCTCAGCCAAAACTGCTATCTGGTCCTCACTGGAAAACATGCAAGTCCTATAGGTTGTCTGCTTGGGATACTTTATGTATACATTATTACTATTATTACTATTATTATTATTATGATATCTACATACAAAAACAGCTGTTGAAGGACTCCTGTTTATTTTACAACGCTTGCAGAACAGCAAATCCAAATAGATTTGTATGTGTTGGTGCCAACTAATGATGTCTTGGACAAATGGCATTTTCATTTGTATTCCTTTCAGCTCCCAGTAAAACAAAAATCACTGTTTCCAAACCCCAAATACTTCCCGATTTGGAAGAGCCAAAGATTGTACCGGGTAATTGCTATGTACTTTCCTATAACTATTTTCTTCCACAGCAGGGTCTGGGATTTCTTCTGACTTATTTGTATTGACATTCATAAAACCAGAACATATGTTGTTCACATGGACTGTTTTCTTATGTAATCTAGAAACAAATTATATAAATCTGACATAATCACCAGTAATATTTAGAATCAAACTTGTGGTTAAAAACATGACTTCTAATAGTCCATTGAGATTCCACTAATATATCACTACTCATGTTTTTCATTTTATGAGCTGAATTATAATATTGTGTGAGGTAATATGTCAGTAATTTGTCATTTAAATATAACTTGCATTTAACATTAGAATTAGTAGGATGTTCTGGCTAATCACAACTAGCAATAAATAATAGTGTAGATTAAATTATGAAAGTATTTGAAATACCAACAGAAACAAATTTCAGGTGGGCTTTCAGTTTTTTTCTCATTCCAGTCAAATGTTTCTGATCTAAAAAATAACTGTTACAATTTTTATTTTCATATTAACCCAGTTCACAATTACTTCTATAAAACTATTTCTATAAACCTATATGGTATACCTTTTCTTAACATTTTTCTTATGTCAGTTTGTTTAAACTTCAAATAGTTCAGTTCTCCCAAGTTCTTAAAAGTTGAAGTGACAGTTTCTTCATCCTAGGAAGCCATACCTTCTTTGGCCAACCTGTTGGATCCATCTCCCACATAGCTACAGCATCTCCTTTCTCCCCTTTCCCAATCCCCAGCATCAAAGAGTTAGTAGGTATCCTTCCCAATGTGAAAGTGTGATATTCCTTAGAAACCTGTATGGATGTGATACAAAAGATGCAGAACATTTACAATACTAGTAATCAAGCCCGCTGTACTTAAAATACAGCGGGCGCTAGGCAAGGGAGCTCCCGGCATGCTCCCGTGCGGAGCATGGCTCGCAGTTGCTTCCTTGTCGGCAGGGCGGGAATCGGCTTCGCGCCTGCCAATTGGCCCGGCCAATGGTCTGTCTGGAGGAAGGGGCCAATCGGCACCCTTCCTCATCCAGGACCGAGCCCGCCCTAACTCCTCCCACTAAGCCTTTTACGGCTTTATTTAGTCCGCAGCACCCGCGGCGCCATGGGCTGTGTTAAGATAAGAGAGGAAGGACCAGGGAACAGAAGAATTAGGGCATGTGCCAAATGCAGCTCAAGGAAATCATGCTTCAGATGGAACATTTCACTTCCAAATACTTTGCTTTTCATTTGTTTAATTTAATTTTAGTGTAATGTTAATTTATTTTAAACTGAGCCCTCGACTAGTGATTGTCATATGTATGAAAAATGGATCTGCCACAGAATTGGGACACCTGTGTGGAGAAAAAATTGCTATTCATGTGATTCCTAGGTCTGGATAATTGCATCAAATACCTGTTTTTTTTTTTCAGCTGTTTCTTTAATGTTCTCTGAGAAGCACATTCAGTTCTGACTGGAGTTTCTTCTGCTTAGATAGAATGGATCGCCTCTTTACATTCTAATTCCTTTTTCTCCATCTGTGGATGGTAGAAAGCAAGACTGGATGAAGGATCCCATTCCTTTTTCAATATATTATTAGGCCATCATAAGTTGGCTGTGACTTAATGGTAGTTTCCAACAACACCACTCTGAAAGCTATAAGCACTAATAAAATATAGTGTCTAGGCTTAGTGAATGGAAAGTACAGACATATATACATTCTAGGTAGGCAGCAATGTACAGATGGATAGTACAAGCAGTGACATCTTTTGTAAAGATGATGTGAGGAGATGTAAAATATGGACAATATTAATATCCCATTAGTGAACCTGTCCTCTTGGGGTGGTGGCATTTTGTTCTGCTGGAAGAATGATTCAGAGTGGAAGATTTAAACCCATATTTCCCCAGCACTGCAGCCCCATATCTGAATTTCATAGAGTGAACATATGAACTAAGATCTTCCCAGTCCAAAGCTAGTGCTACAGTGCAGTACCTCTAACCCAGCTTCAGAGGGTAGCTGTGCTGGTCTACAGTAGACGAGCTAGATTCTAGTCCAGTGCCTTAAAGACCAACAATATTTTTAGGATATAAGCTTTTGAGAGTCAAAGCTCTTTTCTTCAGAAACCAGTTTGCTATCATAGTAATGACAGACACTCCAGAAATGATATTCCATTAGCAAAGAATATTCTACATTCTTGGAATTCTAAGTCAACAAACCTGAGTTGTAATTGTTCTTCATCTGTCTCAAAATCATATCCTTTACTCCAGCAGTTACCACCAAATTGGTTCCAGATCCTGTCACTGCTAAGGTGTCTCACATTGCTGAACATCCAGTGACAACAATGGGTAATATCTTTTTGTCATTAGTATTTTACTAGTCTAATAATATTAAATATTAAAGTTAATATTCTAACATCTTTCAAGTGTCTTTGTAGGAATATGGTTTCAATGTATCACTTGATAAATGTGAAACCATTCACATATCTTACTACTTCCTGGCATCAGGATAACCCATGGGACTATAGTGGGAGATCTCCCATTCTTGGTCTTCCACTGCTGCTCAATGCAGTAGCCAGAGAAACTGGGACAAAAAAGTCACATTGCAGCAACACTGCAACATTACTTCTAATCGTGTAACCAGAAGTGAGATCATGCATTACAGCAGTTGTTTGGGAGGATTGTTAGAGTGTTCCCAGTGACTTCAGGTTATGTGATCTGCATTGTGTGGCCACACATGACACGATGCAATGCTCAGCCCCTCCCGTAGAGATTCTATGGTAGGTTATTGGCCCTCTGATAATAACTCTACATAACACTCAATGACTTTCATGTGCTTTCTTTTTCATGAGTAATGCTTATGACCACTGAGCTCTGGGTCCTAGTTATCCTGTAACATAGCTGCCAAGGTGGCATATGCAGCAGACATTTACAAAAATGTGGTTTGTATTGGTTGATAGTTTGAACCATGAACTGAACCACGAACTGAATTGAACCAACTGTGAAATCAACTGATTTGTCCCTTTCAGTGGGATTTCCAGACAGCCCAAAAACAGCTGAGCAACAGGAAATAGTCTGCACAGAGAGCCCAAAAAACACCTGAGTAATGGAAAGGGTGTCTTGTGTAGTCCCTTTACATTTTAAAGGAATTGCACAAGACAGCTTCAAAATATCTAAGCTTAGCTCAGCTGTTTGTGTGGCTTTTGCAGGGGGGGGAATGCAGGGTGGTTAAAGGGATTTGGAGTCCATGTAAACCCCTGATTTCTGCTCTGTCTATGAATCTTCATGAACTATGAACTAAGTTCATGATGGTATTATTATTATTATTATTAATATTAATATTATTATTATTATTAAATTTATTTCTTGCCTCTCCCTTGCAGCTCGTGACTGGTTACAGTGTCTTAAAACCCCATTAAAACCCCATTAAAAGACATAAAACATTACCAACATGGCAGAAGATCAATAAAAACCCAACTCCCCCCCCCCCACGCACACACACACACTACTAGCGGGGTGGAGAAGGAGGTCCCGATGATGTTCACTTCAGATCCCGGGGGGGGGCATAGACCATTCACAAACATCAGTTTGCAAATCATGAATAGGAAAATACTCATCATGAATTTTGCTTTGTGGTTCAGTTCATGCCCATCCCCATTAGCATCCTCACCCCATTGTCCCAGTCACCTTTATAAATTGCCCCAGATGCCAAATCCTCTATTATATTAGCTTCTTAAATACTTGCATCCACAGGCAACAGCAGTACTTGGTAAACCAACTGTAAGAATTAATAAGATCCCTTACATTATTGTAATTCTCAAAATAAGTAAGAATTCACTGCTCTTATTTTTCCTTTCATACAAAATTATAATCAAATATATTTTAATATATAATTTTAACAACAAAACTGTTACAGAAGAGTGCTCCAGAACCCAGGAATCTTCCATAATTAAATTTGATTGTAGATTAGTTAAATGAACTGGTTATTTATATCAGACAGGCTAGAAATGTCTGTACCATGAAGGTTAAACAGATGATATGACTAGAAAAGTCTGAGTGAGCTCTAAAGGAAGAGCGGATTCAAAAGCCAAGGAACAACCAATAGAAAGTCCATATCTCTTATGTCAAGAATATTTCTTCAGACAGAGGGGCACCAGACAGGGTTTGCAAAGATGAAAATAGGACCTGGGTAAGACTACATGAGATCAAGCAGTCCTTTAATTAAAGTTGCATCTATTGACCATGAGCAGTAGGTGGTCTTTCTTCCCTGTGAAGATCAGAAGTCTCAGGTACAGAACTGGGGGAGAGGGTAAATATCAATAGTGCACTTAAATTTGAAGAACTGTGAGACTGATGTTGACCTTAGATGTTGAAAGGGTCTCTGAAGCTGAAGGAAGGTGGGAAAAGTTTGCATAACATCAGGCATTCCCAGAAATAGGAAGGCTTAAGGGAGATTTGGACATGAAAGGAAAGTGCCAAGCTACAGTTACCCTGTATCCAGTGTATAACATCTTCAAATCTATCTTCTGTTAAAATAGTATTTCATCATATTCCCTTTCCAATTATTCCTATTTTCCCTTCCTCAGTTTCTATGCATTCTAGAAGTAGTGGAAAAATTACAAGTGATTAGAGAATCAACCTCAACATTTTGATGTGTGTTAATGGTTTTTTTCATATATGATGATCCTCAGCCAAGTTACAATGAATGCTTATATCAGTTTAAAACTAGTCCTGCAACTTGATTGGGGATCAGCTACTAGTACATTGAGTAAAAAGTGAATTCGGGAGAGATCACTGATTTAGCTCATCCCTATCATAATTTAGTATCGTTATCTCAAAAATGTTTGGTGAATGGCATTGCATAAAACATAGTTTTTTTCTAGATCCTGCACTGAAACCTAAACCTGTTGCCTAATATGCTATATCAGAAAAATTTATATTTCCTGCTGTCCAACTATGTATTAAGGCTTTCTTGATACCAAGCACAAGTTTGGAAGTTTGCTTTTTCTGTGATCATAAATTAATTTTGGGGTGGGCCTCTTTTTCAGCTTCTTCTGAGCCAACTACTACCCCTCAGTCTAAAGAATCTGATTATACCATGCCAGAAGTGCCAGATAATAAACCTGGTAGAGTAACTTTTCAAAATTAGTTTTAAATTATTTTGTGCTGTCGTCAGAAATAAGTCCTTGAGGTTGCATTATTAAATTTGCACACAACAAATTTGAAAATTAACACTTTATATACAGGCTCCATTGTATTATTTGGTGATGGACTGACCACTGTAGAAATGTGAAAGATGTACTTTTTTGTGCAATGCAATTTAGGATACTGCATTCATACTGAAAGTGTATTGTGCCAGTCCAGTAGTTCCTTGTGCTCTTGAAGAACATGGCACTCATACATGCACAAGTGTTTCTTGATTTATTTAAATAGAGAGGGCAGGTTCATAAGTGTGTACATTTGTATGCAGATAGCTGTTCTCTGAGCCTCTTGTGGCGCAGAGTGGTAAGGCAGCCGCCTGAAAGCTTTGCTCATGAGGTTGGGAGTTCGATCCCAGCAGCCGGCTCAAGGTTGACTCAGCCTTCCATCCTTCCGAGGTCGGTAAAATGAGTACCCAGCTTGCTGCTGGGGGGTAAACGGTCATGACTGGGGAAGGCACTGGCAAACCACCCCGTATTGAGTCTGCCATGAAAACGCTAGAGGGCGTCACCCCAAGGGTCAGACATGACTCGGTGCTTGCACAGGGGATACCTTTACCTTTACCTTTAGCTGTTCTGTCCATTGATGTGAATTGGGTAGGCCTTCTTATATAGAATCTTTATATGCAATTTGGGACAATTACAGGGCATAAATTAGTTATTTAAATAAAGAAACAAATTGCCTGAAGAATTGCTATGCTATTTTTATTAGACAGAGTACTATGCTTATTTTAAAAATTCATTGTAGGTATTTAAGCACTGATTCAATACCACTGAATGATTTGCTAATTTCTTCCTCCCCCAACCCCAGCTTCATCTGACCCAGATATCTTTTCTTCTAAACCATCTACAATTCCTGATCTCCAATTTACTAAATCTGGTAATTATGTATTTGTGCAAATGGGTCTAATGAAACATTGTTATTATTGTTAGAGATTATTTCAGGAGTGGTTGGAAAGGAAAGCAATAAATCATCAGAGCAGCAGCCCTTAGCACGAGAAGTCTGCTAGGGGCAGCTAAGGCCTTAATGTTGCTGTCTTATCACCAGCAGTACACCTGCATAATTCTGCACATGCCATCTTCTGCTCCAAAGATGTCTGGCAGTAATGATATAGGATTTCTCTCTCTTTCAGTTGCCTCTCAATCAGCAATGCTGTGAATTTCCCAGCAGATAAACATGCCTTGCTCAGTTCTCATGAGCAGACTGTCAGCATGTCAGATATTGTGGATTGACCATCCTGGCTAAATGGGAAGATGAAGCCTCACCATTTATGTCCAACAGTGAATAGTATCTTCCTTTAGGCTGGAGGAGGTTCCTTCAGTTTAAGAAGACTCAATCTACCCTACGGCCCATAATGCACGGCCGCCGAAACGGCGATTTCGGGTCACATGGAAAACGCAGAGGGGGAAGACGCAACGCATACCGGTTATACACGGGGCGGGGCACGACGGCGGCAAAACCCAGAGTAACCGATTATGCACGCGCCGATCCGGGCGCCGCTTCTGGTTGCGCCCTGCTCACCCAGAAGCTACGCTTTCTTCCGCGTTTCACTGACGCGGCTTTTTCGGCGGCATGCACCGAAGCTGCAGCCGGTTGCAGCCGGCTCCGTGCGTTATCCGTGATTTTAGTCGCCGCCATTCCACCCCGAATGTGCGCTAAAACCCCCGTGCATAATGGGTCTACGTGATTCTTCCATTGCAGGAAGTCTTCAAAGTTTGCTTAGTAGAATAGGAGGATGTATATCCCAGGCTTGGATAAGAAGTAACCCACCAACTCACATGCAGTCCATTAGTCATTCTTGGTTATTTATTTATTAGATTTGTATACTTCCCCTCCTGAACCGGCCGGCTTGACCAGCAGTTAGCCATTAAGGATTTTATTAAACTTCTTCTTTTTTAAAAAATAGATGCCTGCCAGGGATTTCAGGTCACAAACAACCGGTATTCAGCACAGCAGGTCACAAGTTAAACAGACCTGTTCTGTCCATTGGAGTATGCTAGCTGAGAGCTTATTTGTTCACACATGGAAGTTATTAGCAAGCCACTAATAAAATTATACATTGGTGCAATGAATACAGGTGATTGGAATTTGACATTTATTGTTTTACTTCATTTATACCTCACCTTTCCCCCCAATGTGGACCCAAAGTAGCTTACATTGTTGTCTTCTCCACCATTTTACCTTCATTGCAGCACTGATAAATGGGTTAGGTTGAATGTATGTGATTGTGAAGGAGATTAGGATGAACATGTATGATCTCCTAGAAATGTTCTATGTCAGGATGGTTATTCAAACCTGGATCTCCCAGATCCCAGTTCAACACTCTGTCCATTGCCCCATAATGGCTATTATGTGTTAAATTTTGTATTTACTATTCATATTCTCACATGTCCCCAAGCTTCAAAATATCTATTGTATGAATATAAATATGAACCTAAAGATTCAGATTCAGCCCCCTAACCAAACTGAGCTGGAATTTCCCCAGAAGTGAACCAGACATCTAAATCTAACAGTTGATAGGCAGACCTGCCCTGTTCTACTGTTTGATTAAATGGCCAGAATAGCTGAACCAAACTGGACAAAAGTTCAATAAATATTTGGGGAAGGTGTCTTCCCCAAACATTGGTTCAGAGGCTGTGATCTTAGAAGAGTTTGTGCCAAATTTTGTCTCATAAACTGGTCCATATATGTCCCTGATAATGCCTACAGGCCATGATTATCTACATGTTTGTTTACTTTTTCAAAGAACTCCAAAAGGTTGGTGAGGCAAGACTAACATTTGCAGAAGTCATGCTGATTTTCCTCAGCAGTTTTGTCCCTCTATGTACCTAACAATTCTATCTTCTATTCTCCTAATTTACCTGGGACAGACATTAGGCTGATTGGACTGTAATTTCATGGTTCCCCTCTGGAACCCTTTTAAGAAATTGGTTTAGCAATTGACACTCCCCAGTCTTCTGGTAAAGTAGCTGAATTTAGTGATAGGTTACATGTACAGATTATTAGATCAATTTAGTGATAGGTTACATATTCAACTTGAAGTTGACAATTTCTCTATAAAAGCCAGAATAATGGTGGAAAATAAAATAAAGTTTGACTAAACAAATCTGAATGAACAGTAGCACATTTCATGGTAACAGACATAATTCAGGAATCTTAATCCAGACTACTAATTTGTAGAAAAATTAATCATTTAATAGCGACATTAAAGATTTAAATCTAATTTTCTCTACTTGCAGTTGGATTGTGTCATGTTTATACAGGTGTAAACAATAGTAGCCTGTTCACAGATATTTATATAACTATATTTTTGCAAAAACTCAGTCGATAGTTTTTCCAGCGTTCCAATTGCAACGCAGACGTAAGTAGGATGATGCAATGCAGGCCATTAATAGTTTCTGTATTCCAGCCCTGTTATAACTAACTGAAATATGTGAAAATATGACCCACATACTGTAATAAATTTTGTTTAAAAAGTCATTACACTGGATAATTCTAGTGCCATATAGTGCTATAGCATATAATTGGTACAACTTGTCCATAACCAACCTTAATGTACAAAGCTATTGTTTCAATAAATATATATCTGTTATGGAGTACATATGGGGCTTAATCATTAGGTTCCCATCACAATGATTCATTTTTTTACTGATTTATTGAAAATATTTTACCCACCATACCCAATGCTTATAGGGGCATGGAGCATATTTTTTTTTAAAAAAACATAAATATTCAGTAAAATACAATTTAAAACCTCTAGGTTGTTTTACAATAACAACAAAAATGAAGAAATTCAGCCTCTGCAAAACTCTCTGACTAGCACTCTGGAGGCTTCTTCAACTACACAGGCCTTTTAAAAGGGTGCAGGTTTCTAAAGGGATGAACCCACATGGACATGATAGAGGCAGTAATTTCATAACCCTTTATTGTTTTCTACAGTTCATATTTTCTAAGACTTTGTATCAGATCCTACCCTTAAAACTACTGAATACTTTTCAATAATTCTTATGTTCTTTTCCCTCGTACAGTCTTGGAACCTTTTACGTTTAACAATGAACTTCCAATAGTAGGTAATGATATTTTTCCAATGAACTGACTGGTCTTCTTATCTCAGAAACCCATGCTGCATTTTCTTCTTTTGCAAGATCATCTAACATCATCCATTAAAAAAAATGAAATAAATCTCTTTCTAGGTATGTTCGCCATTTAGCACTGAAGACTTCACCATTTTTCCCCCCACAGTATTGCTTGTTTCTGATCTTGCACAGTGTTTCTGGCCCCTCTGAGAATATCTGCAAGTAGTCATGTTTGGCTGCCGTCTAGCCTTCTGGTTCATGATTTGTTTTCCTTTTTAAAGATGGGCTCTAGAAATTGCCATTTATCACATAATCCACTTGCACTAATCTCTTTCTTTCTTTTCTTTTTTCTTTTTTCTTTTTTTGGGGGGGGTGCCTTTGTTCCACAGCATGATTTTGCTTCTTCATCTTCAGACCTGAAATGCCGGATGGTGTATTATAATTTTTTAAATAATGTATAGCCCCCCCTTTTCCTTTTTTTTTCAGATCCAAAAGTCAAACATCATCTTTTCAACCCTAAAACGACAGTTAGCCCTCATATGCTACAAACCAAACCTGGTAAATTTTCTCAATTATTTTTTAAAATATTATTTAAATTCATAAAACTATAAAATAGACACAAATTAATTAATATGAATACTTAAAATTGTGTAAACAGGATGGATAAGAGGTTTTCAGCATCGACAACATTAATAATTATGTTCGTATCATAACTTTTTTACTGGCAATTTCATCTTTATTACATAGTTCCTGTACTCAACTAACGGTAACAAGTTTTGAGTTTATATTTCATGAGACCACTTTTTCTTTATTTCCATGACTCATGTGAAACTACCAAACCTATAAGAAATCTATAATATAATTGTTGTTGTCCTTATGATGAAGTGGTTCTGTTACAAGACTTTTAACTAAAATTAGCCTTTCTTTTAAAAACATGATATATTTACCGTTTCTTTTATTAATTTTTTCTTGTTTTCATGCAGTTCTGAAAGCTACTATGTTTAGAACTCAGCTTCCAAAGATAGAAATAGGTAATGCTGCTTTAGTAAAATGATTATTATATATTTATCAAGTTACTGTCTGTATATTTTGTAGATGAAATTCTAAACATTCTTTTCTTGGAAGTGACTTCTATTGAGATCAATGAGACTTACAAATGGTCTGGATTCTATGAACCATGCATGAGAAGAGTTTATGGAAGGAATTTTTGCATTTCTACCATTATCACTGGGTGACCTTGGGCTTGCCACTGCGCTGATAAAGCTGTTCTGACCGAACAGTGATGTCAGGGCTCTCTCAGCCTCACCCACCTCACAGGGTGTCTGTTGTGGAGAGAGGAAGGGGAAGGTGACTGTAAGCCGCTTTGAGACTCCTTCGGGTAGAGAAAAGCAGCATATAAGAACCAACTTCTTCTTCTTCTTAATGGACTTTATATTGTGATGTGCTAAGAAATTCTTGCTTCATGATACTGCAGCTAATTTTTTTCCGCTGAGGTTGACTTCTCACATCTTCAAAGTGAAGCCTATGTTAGACTCATTACTTGAATTACAAAACAGGGCTTGCTTTGCCATCTTTGAAACTTCATGGACACAGATAAGAAGCACAGACAGAATTTCGTCTGCTTTGCCTTCCTGCAAACTATGTCCTAGCTATAGGATCTAGCAAGAATAACAAGCAGCAGAGTAGATTACATCTCCCCTGAGAAGATATTGTTTATGTTTGAAAGTCTTTGTCAGTATTCCAAAGGCAGCCAGACCATTTTATCAGCCCTTTTATCAGAGTTTGTAAAAAAATACTCTTTTGTACACCTCTCTTTCATCTTTCTTACAATAACCATTTATGTTTTTCTCATAAAGCCACGCACATGTTGTATCTATGTTCACTGCACCTGGTGCCAGGCCCAGATTTCTGAACAATGTGACAATTTATAACTCATGTTCTTTATTTCATTTCCAAAAGAGGAAGATGACCATGAGCCTTTGAAACCCAAAGTTTTGTTCAGCCCTGATGCGCCTCAGACCAAACCTGGTAAATATATTTTTGGTTTGTATGCATTCATTCATTCTAAATTGTTTATCTCAGAACTTCTGGTCTTTATCTACTTTGGCATAGCTTGGAATACACATTTTTTTCCTGGAAATGTGATGCACTGTTTAAGGGCTATAAAAGAGGGAGTCTATAGATTATACAAATCTAAGGCGTTTTTAGTGGTCTCATTTCAGTTACTGAATATTGAGCAGAACATTTATTAATTCAAAAGGTATTTATTATTTATTATTTATTTATGAAGCTGACTGCAGAATTTTAAAGTCAGTGGTAGTGGTGAACAATTTCCAGTAATCCAAGAACAAACCAGACCAGTATTTATGCCAGTGCACTAAACCAACCATGCAGGATGGTCCTGTGCATATTTGTTATGTATTTTGAAACCTTGGGCATATCACTCATAGTTTTTCACTGAAGTCAGTTCACTGACACTGTTAAATTGCCCCTTTTTAAATTGCCCCTTTTAAAAACATGCATGTGGGTTTTTTTGCATACCACAGAAGACCGAAGTAAATGATTATGCATTTGAGAGAACTTTCTTCAACCTGCCCAAATAAGATCAGATTTTTTAAAAATTAAAACTTTTCATTTTTTCCTAGAGCTGGAAACAGCAGGCAGAGGGTGAGAAGGCTCATCCCAGCCACCATTTTGAAAATCCCCACACGTCTTCACAGTACTACGGCTGGGAAACCCTGCCAAAAGGGTTGCAGCTCAGGGGGGGGATACTGTTGTAATTCTTGCAACTTCCAGTGTGCTATTAGCTCTGGAAAAGGGAAAATATAGGCACACACACACACACAAACACACACACACACACACACACAGAGAGAGAGAGAGAGAGAGAGAGAGAGAGGATTTTAATTGGATGGAAGAGTTAAGCACTTACTCTTTTCACTCTCTATGACCGATTATGCACAGGCCAGAAAGCCCAATGTGGCGGCGACAGGGCTTCGGGGAAAATCCCCGATTATGCCTGATGTCGCCACCATCTGAGGCCTGGCCCGACCCAGGCTGTAGGAAGACCCAAGTTAAAGGAACACAAGTTCTTCTGCAGGCCAGGGGTTGCAGCGGGCGCAGGCATAATCGGAGGAGCCTGGCCTTCACGCCCGGCTCCTCCCCCGACCTACGATGCCTCTCGCTCCTGCCAGCTTTGCAGCTCCATGGAGCTGACTTGGGGCATCCCCCCACCCCCACCATGGTGGGAGAGCAGCATGGTGCTCCCCACCATCATGCAGCAGGGGGGCTATGCCCCCGATCTCCCTTCTGCTGCAGCTGCTGGCACTTCAGCGCACACCTGGCACTTCCAGCTCCGCATTGCATGCTTGGAGCCGTTGTGCCAGAGCAACCAGCATGCATCCTGGAAGCTCTGCCCCCATGTATAATCGGGGGATGGTGGGGCTTTTGGCTGCGGTGCAATGGCAAAGTGGCAGCTCGGCATAGCTGCTGCTGTGCATAATCGGTCTATAATAGACCTTCCATTCCAAATCAGGATTCATGTGGCTGTTTTTTGACTTTATAAAAATACTAGGAACATCTAGTCACAATTTTTTTTTCAGCATATCATCTAATTAGGTTTTCAAAGAAATAACAGATACAAATGGGAAGGACCAACTCTCATATCAAACTGTGCAATCCTTTGTTTCATCTCAGCAGGAGTTTTTCTTCTACTTAGCCTCACACTTTTCCATTATCTACGT
This sequence comes from Paroedura picta, assembly GCF_049243985.1. Classification (NCBI taxonomy): domain Eukaryota; kingdom Metazoa; phylum Chordata; class Lepidosauria; order Squamata; family Gekkonidae; genus Paroedura; species Paroedura picta. The sequence continues at coordinate 33,866,041 of NC_135374.1, read as the reverse complement.
CTGCTTTGTAGAATACTTTGCCTGAATATGTGAGGCAGGATCTGACCCTTTTCATATTTGTAGGCAAGGTTTTGAGGGCAGCTACGTGATGCTAGTTGTTTTAACTGAGCTGGTAGGTCTGGTGAGTGAAGTCTGTTTTGCTGTGTGTCTCTCTCTTACACACACTCACTCTCTCTTTCTCTCTCTCTCTCTCTCTCATACACACACACACACACAGAGTACCTAAAAATGTTTATTTCCTTGTTATTTTAAAGCATTGTTTTTGATGGTATATTATGTTATTGTGGGTTGATCCTTCATTCTGTTTTTAGCTTTCTATGGGCCTTGTGTCCCTATGGAGAGAAAGTCAATATAAGTTTTCTAAATGAGTTATTTAACTAAATAAATGGGGGAAATCTTTATTGTATGGTGATTTACAAGATTTTTGATTATTTTTGTGCTAATGTATTATCATTACTGATACAGACCTTGAAGCAATTACCTTTAGACCTGAACAACCAAAGTCAACAACAGGTAAAAATGATCAGCTTTGTTAGTTTGTGAAGAGTATACATAGGGTGATGTAAAAGATTTTTTTTTTACTGGAAAACATACTGACAAATCTAAATCATTGTAAAATGCAGGGGGAGTGTCTTTGACTTTTTTCAGACAGTACATTCTATTGTGTTATTCTCACAGTTACAGTTTTTGAAACATAGAAGCAGCTTCTGAAATGGGAAAGAGTTTTTTTAATTTACAATTTCCCTTTTTACTCTATAATTTAGGATCAGGAACCTTGAGTAGCTGCTAACTGCATTACTGCCTGTATAGTATAGTATAGTATAGTATAGTATAGTATAGTATAGTATAGTATAGTATAGTATAGTATAGTATAGTATAGTATAGTATAGTATAGTATAGTATAGTATAGTATAGCAGTGGTCCCCAACCTTTCTGAGGTTGGGGACCGGCAGGGCATTGGGGCGCGGCCCGCGGCCCATGCGGGCCGCGCCCACAGGCCGCGGCCGCGCCTACGAGCTGCGCCCGCACAACGGGCCGCGCCCGTGAGCCGCGCCTGCACATTGGGCCGTGCCCGCGGGCCGCGCCCCTGCGGGCGCGGCTCAGCCCCGATTCCCTCTCCCCGCCCTCCCGCAATAAGAAGCTTCCCGGGCCGCAAGCTTGCGGCCTGGGAAGTTTTTTACTGCGGGGGGGAGGGGCGGGGAGAGGGAGCCGCGGCCCGGCGCCATGGCCTTCGCGGCCCGGCACCGGGCAACGGCCCGCAGGTTGGGGACCACTGTAGTATAGTATAGTATAGTATAGTATAGTATAGTATAGTATAGTATAGTATAGTATAGTATACCATTAACTCTCTCCAATTAACATCTACATCATGCTATTCTTTCGTTTCTTATGTTTAATCATTTTATAATTGTTGTTGAATTGATATTTCTCCGTGTTCTCTGCAAACTGGAATATTTAAATTAAAAGCTCCTCATATTCCTTTCAGCTCCAAAAGAAACTCATCGTGTGCCTGTCAGGCCCAAAACATCTGCTAGTCCTGGTATAGCATCAACCAAACCTGGTAAGTGCTTGACTCCTTTGAATTTCTAAATATTGTTTTTCATCATGATGTCACAGTATAACTCTTATCTAGGGTTGCAAGCCAAGGGTCAGGAGCTACTGGGAGGAGGATTCAGTGTCACATGGCATGTTATGACATTGCACAATACCACAATGTCATGTCTAGTTATATAACTGGAAGTAATGTCACAAATCATAAAGATGCTCTAGAAATTTTAATACAAAAAGATAAAAATTCTAAAGAACATTTATATAAAAAAGAAAAAAGAGTAAAGTACATTAATCACAATAAGATTTGAGTTTCTAGCCAAGCAGAACATAAACAATAGTCCAATAATTAACATTTATCAATATAAATATAACTTATAATATATTAATCTTATTATATTAAGATTAACATTATTTTGTAAGGGGGAAATTCTTTAATCTCTGAAACTGCAAATCATGAGTTTTTCTCTCTTTCATGCAAGATGTCTTTAAGGTGTTTCCAATTAGTCATAAAGGAAGTTGTCTTTCCTCTGATCAGTGATGTAAGTTTAGCCATCTCCGTAAATTCTAATACCTTCAACAATCTTACAGTGGCTGATCTCTTTTTTCAAAGTTGGGGACAGAGGTATATCGGTTGCTAGTAGAGTTCCAATTCAGGTTCAAAGTATTGATATTACCTTTAAGGCTCTACACAGGCTGGGCCCTGCATACCTGAGGATCCCCTCTGCCAATATGGTGATCCCTGGCCTCAACTAGAGCAAGGGCCTTTTCAGCCTTGGCTCCAGCCTGGTGGAATGAGCTGCTAGTTGAGGCCCAGATGGAGATGTTAAAGTTGTACAGGGCATGTAGAATGGAATTCTTTCATCAGGCCTATCGTTGAGGCCATAATAACAGCATCATGTGGGCCGCCTTCCTCTCCTTTCCTATATTTTTCTTCTCTATGCTCCCCCCTCATCTTGGAACAGTTTATTATTGTAATAGGCAATCTGACCAGTTGGACTGTGAAGGTTGATGGGAGATGGAGCACTAATGGAATTCTATTGTGGTTTATTATGTTTTTATAATGTTCTACTGTGTTTTAATATTACATGATGTGTTAGCTACTGTTGTAAACTACTCTGAACCTACTTTGCTGGAATTTATGGTATACAAATTATCCTTATCCATTGTTGTTCCTCTATATATTTCTGAAACAGCCTGTCTTGGGCCTGCTAATGAGCTGCCCAGCCCCTGCCCACCCCACTTGATCTGGCTGCGAGCTGTGGCCCAAAGCCACCTTAAGCTGCCTGGCAAGGGGCCAGGGGAGGGGGGACCCTTTCAGGGCCTGTTCTTAGGAACGGGCTTTGAAGCTAGTAAATAAATAAAAACAAGTCCTTTATTGTTTCCAGTTCTGAGCATATAATAGACTCAGTGCTGTTATCATATACAAAAACCAAGTCCCATGACTATTTTCCAAGTGATTATCTATCCTAAAAGAAAAGGTTCTGGTCTTATTTGTAGATTTTTCTACAAAATCTTTGCATCCATGCATGTATTTGTATCTAAAATGCCCATCATATATGGTCAAATGTTTCTTCATGTTCTTCACATTTCCAACATTTGATATTTTTAGACATTTTACCCAATTTATCTGGAGTCATATATCACCTATAGATCATTTTATAAAAATGTTTATTGAATACCAGAATTCAATGTTATTTTTCTACATTAAAAAAATGGTAGCTTCTGAAGGTGAAATTTATGGCATTGTACTTGTTGAGATCCCTTCCATCCCTGAACCTGCTCTCTCCAGGCTGCACCCCTGATTTCCAGGAATTTTCCAGCCTAGAGTTGGCAACTTTATCCCATCCTATCTGTTGAATATCAACAATAAACAACCCAGATGAATATATAAAAGAGAGATGAATCATTGCTTAGCAACCAGAACAATGTTTTCCTTTCCTGGCTACAGGTTTGGCTGAGCAGGCCATTTTTCTGTTGATGTCTTGTGTAAAAGACATTTCCATATATGTGTTAGGTCTTCTAGTTTGTTCATATTTATCAGGCCTTTCTATTTTTTAGACTTAGTGTCATTGACCCAACATTGCAAAGTTATACTCCCAAGGAATTGGATTGCAGCCATTGTCAAGTCATTGCTTCTCTTGACATAAAGTCCAGAACTGTTCCATAGCAAAAGAATACTCCAGTGTGCTTAATCCCAGTAAAATTAATGGGTTTAAGCAAATTTACCTCTAGGATTGGATTGCGCCAAATATGATTTGGTTTACAACTACATTGAAACTAACAATTTGACTTGGATGCAGACTACTTCAAACACAGATCTGTACATGGAATTGTACTTTCCTACCATTCTTCCAAATCCAACCCTTCCAGGGAGGTTTTACAGAAAAGTGAAAAAAAATGGATTGTGGACTATTTTCTTTTACAGTGATAAATAACATATTTATGCTGGAGTGTTGATATATTTAATCCTAATATAATTTCTAAAAGCTACATAATGTGTCTTTCATGTATGACTGTGCAAAGTATCAAATCACTGAATTACTGCACACTGAGTATAAGCAAATGCTAGAATACAAATTCAAATATTGAGAAAATACTAGAAGGCACTTTGGTTGTCACAAGAGAAGGAAAAAGTTTCAGTTTCCTTTTTGCTTGAGGGCTTCATCTTGTTGGTGTAGTTGGTGGATCTGTTCCTGTGGGCCTCAAAAGACTACTGGAAAAAACTACAGAGCAGCCAAAGGAGATGACCTGTGAAGGAGTGGAAAAGCTTTTTTCAATCTGGGCAAACCTTCAGTTTTTAAAAGACCGTGATCAAAGTGAAGGAACAGAAGAAGAAACTGAAACAGATAGCAGTAGTTCAAAAAATGAGACTGATTATGTTTCATGTATATTTACAGGCCTGGGTTAAGAATTTGGTGGGGGGGTCTTAGCACAGCACAACAGGTGCTGTTACTTGTGCTGCACAAGTAACTGTGTTTCCCCTCCCTCTAGAATAGTTAGAATTTTGGAAACAAATGGCAAATTCATGTTTCTGAAAACATTTCTCGAACCTTGGTGGGATATGCAAATGTAATTCCCTAATATCTAAGGGGACCTTCACACTTAAGCAGCTTATGGTCCACATATATGCTTAATGAGCTATGAGCATGCTCAGTTACTAAAAGAGCATGCGTATCACGCTTTTTTCATTCTTGCAGTCCATAAGTCACATAAATATGAAAAACCCTTAACAATCACAGTGTGAAGGCCCGATAACCATACAGCATTGCAGGGAACCTGGAACCTTGGGGACCATAGCACCCTCTACATGTGGTACTAGTATAAGCCAGTTCAGTATATTCATTAAGTATTGATTTCCTTTTCTCATTATTTCATGGAAATAAGTATGTCTGTTTGTACTATGAAGGATTAGGAAGATTAGAGGAGATAAATAAATTTTTGTTTGCTTTGAAAACATGATACGGCCATTTTAAAAACGTGGTGGAGGAGGCATGGCCTTCTGCATGGGGTGGGGAGTTCAATGCTTGTGAATTTCCTTTGTCAAGAAAGGGGAAAAACTGGGGCAAGAGGACTTTTAAAAGAAGCAAACATGCAACAAATGGACAATGAACTGACCCATAAAGGTAGCAAAATGAAAGCGCAACTCACCTACAAACTGAAAGTGAGTTGGACTGCAGAAAAGAAACATTTACCCAAGGAAAATGCAGGGCAAAAGCAAAGTGAAACATAAGCGCATAAAAAAACCTTTGTAGCAGGAAATAATAAGACTGTATGGACAACTAAATCCTATTCTGTTGTTGTTTTCTTTCAGGTCCAAAAGGAGGCCGACGTGTTGTATCCAGGCCTAAAACCTCACCCAGTCCAAATGTAACACAAACAAAACCAGGTAGGTACATCCGTATGCCAGATTTCTTTTAAATTAGAGTGCTTCTATTTATCAGTCCAATTTCTCCATTGGTAATATGTTGCTTACTAATATAGTATCATTGTAGTAACTGTGTCATGCATATACTACCAAAGGATAGTAAATCTTGTCTTTTTATAATTAAATCATAGGTCGGAACAATTCTTAATCATCTATGCCTTAGTCTTTGAATACCAAATCTGTATTTGAATCCCAACTCATCAACTTCTCCCAACAATCTTCCTTTGAAACACATTTGCTGAATGAAAATCTTTAAATTTATTACTGAGTGTCAAGAAAAGTTGAAATTCCAATTAGACACTTTAGTTTTTACTGAACTAGGTTTGCTTAATTATTTTGGACATAGAATAGTACTTGTCTTGGAAGATGATAGTCATAAACCTTATTGTGTAAATATCCTCAAGTCATTTCACCCAATGAATTAATGTCTTCCTAAACATCCTATTGTTAACTTTGCTCAGGTCTTACAAGCAAAGGACTATGGCTTCCTTTCTTGAGACTATCCATTTCATGTTGGCTGTTCCTTTTTTCTTGCTGCCTTCAACTTTTCTGAGTATTACTGTCTTTTCCCCTGTCTATTGTCTTTTCATAGTGTGACAATACCCTCAGTTTAGTCATTTTACCTTCTAGGACAGTGGTTCTCAACCTTCCTAATGCCGTGATCCTTTAATGCAGTTCCTTATGTTGTGGTGACCCCAAACCATAAAATTATGCAAAGGGATCCTGACCCCCAGGTTGAGAACCACTGTACTAGGGAATGTTCAGTCTTGATTTGATCTAGATCCCACTCATTTGTCTTTTGGCTGTCCACAATATCCATAAAACTCTCATCCAACACTATATTTCAAACAAATTAACTTTCTTCCTGTCAGCTTTCTTCATAGTTCAACTTCACACTCAAACATAACAATGGGGAATATTACTGTGTGGATTAACTTGATCTTGTTTGCCAGTGACATGCATCCTTACCCTTAATGGTTGGGTGCTTCAGCATCTGAAGCAGCCAGCGCCACGGTGCAGAGGGGGAGGGGAGGCGCGAGCACTAGTGTGCCAGCGGGCGCACACACATAGGTGCAAAGCTCTGCACCTGTGTGTGTGTGCTGGTCAGCACACCGGTGCCCATGCTTCCCTCCCCCCACGCACTGCAGCACTAGCTCCTTTGGGCGCGAACAGCCACTTCAGACGCTGAAGCACCCAACCCTACTTAAGAACCTGTTCTAGCTCTCCCATAGCTACTGTTCCCATTCTCAATCTTCTTCTAACGTTTTAGTTGCAGTCTACCATTTAATTGATGGTGGATCCAAGGAATAGAAAATCTAGAACAATTTCAATTTCTTCAATGTCAGCCTTAACGTTGTATAATTACAATAATTAATTACCAATTACAATAATTAATTACAATAATTAATTAATTACTTATATCTTTATGATGATCAGCTATAATCCTGTTTTAGAAATTTCTGCTTTAACCTTCATTAGTAGTCAATTCCAGTCTTTACTATCTTCTGACAATAATATAGTATCTGCATATCTCGGGCATTTCTGCACATCAGTAAAAATAGCATTATGCCAGCTGAATGGCAAAGTGCTACATTTTATCGCGGTTCCCAGCCCCTCATCACTTTCTTCTGGTCTTGCCTTTCCCTGCTGCATTTCCGCACGTCTCACCCTCCACATCTGCTGCTGGAAATGGCAGAAGAGAGCAACGTGCCTTATACGCAACTCGCTTCCGCCTGTCAATACATTTTGGCAAGCAATCCCCTTCCTCCATATTTTGATGCAGTTTAAAGGTCCTGTAATGCCCGCTATTTTTTTAATCATACTTCTACGATGCAATGCCTATGCATGGAATCAGGAATCATAGTTGCATAGTGCTTTTTTAACAACACCACTTATAAGATCATGAGTCCTTTGATACATTTAAAAAATAATAGTGTTCCTGATTGGGGGGGAGAAAACTTTCAAGAGGCACACTTTGTGCTACAACTTTGAAAAAAATATTCTTTTATTTTTGGCATCGCCTACATGCATGTCCATCTATTTGTTGCTCCAGGCACATCACCATTTTTAAAAGACATTTTTTTAAAAAAAGAAACCATTTTTTAAAAGACATTTTTTAAATTTCTGGGAACAAGGAAGAGGGAGATGGGTACAAGAGCAGGACGAAGAAGGTGACTATAGCATGTTTGAGCCTCCATATCTTCCTTCTGCTTGTTGCCTGTTGGTTGTTCTCCAGTAACTAGTACTTTTTAGGTTTGTGAATTCACTTTTTGCAATTCCCCAACTCATGCTTTAAAATGGAGGATGTAGCAAGCTGTCATCTGGCCAGATGCTGGATGTGGGTGATGTCATGCAGAGCGACCAGAATATAATGCCTACATTAGGTAAGCATTTCACTATATTTATCACATGCAGAAAAGCCCTTCAAATTGCTAATGATCTTTCTACCAATTTGCACTCCACGGTCTAAATCTAATCTAGTTTTCCTTATCATATGTTTTGCATATAGATTGAAGTGTTAGGGAGACAAAATATATCCTTGTCCAACACCTTTGCCAATTGAAAACCATTCTATTTCTTCATATTCTGTCCTAATAGAATTCTCTTGTTCAGAGTACAGGTTGCACATTAAAACAACCAGATGTTGTGGCATACCCATTTCTTTTTCAGCCTGCTGTAGCTTCTTATGATCCACATAGTCAAAACCTTTTTTGTAATCTATGAACCACAAGCAGATTTTGTTCTGATATTCTCTAATATGCTCAAGTAACCAACATGAATTTGCAATATGATTTCTAGTGCCTCTTACTTTTCTGAATACAGCTTGAACATCTGAAAGTTTTCATTCTATATATGGTAGTGGTCTTTGTTGTAAGATTTTGAGTATCACTTTATTCACATGAGAAATTAATGTGATGGTCCAATAGTTGCTGCAGTCTCCTTTTTTTCAGAATTGAAATGTAAACTGATGGTTTCCGGTCTGTTAGTCATTGTTTTTCATATTTGCTGACATATACTTGTGAATACTTTATTCTCCAATATTATTTCTAGAAGGCTGTTTCTGTACTGCTTCAGTGACTTGCAATAGGTGTACTGATATTTCATCCAATATTGGTGATTTGTTTTTCCCAATTATTCCCATTGCAGCTTTCACTTCACTTTCTGAAACTATAGGTTCTTCTTCAGTAATACAACGGGTGCTAGATTAGGGGGCAGAGTGGAAGAACTCTGCGGACAGCCTCCTCCTCCCCCCAGAACCTGGAAAGGCTGCAGACAGCTGTGAGGAAACTCATCAGCAGGGGCAGCTCTCACACGGCAGGAAGTGGAAGGAGGAGGGGTGGTCAGGAGTGGGGAACGGAAGGTGATTGGCTGGCCACTGGACAGACAGGCAAGCCAGTTAGAGGAGGAGGCACTCATGGATGGAACAGCTGCCTTGAGTGGGTTTTAAGCACTGAGTGGCATTTAAGCCATGAGACATGCTCCTCCTCTAAGGTCTTTTCAGAAATATATTATGTGGAACTAATTTATTTCATAGAATGTATTACATTTTCAAGGACTAATTTGAATAACCAATAGTTTCTTGAATATTTTCTTTAATATATGTACAATAATAATAAACTATAACTTGCCTCTGAGCATACAGACGTCTACAAAGTACTTTTGTGTTGTCAATAAGCAAGAAGAACTCATCCTTTTGTTCTAGATTTACACTGGATTTACATGACAGAGTATATACTTTCTTGGGGAATTTGAACTCCAAAGCCTCTAAGAAATGAAGGTCTCCCATGTGAATTACTTTCCTTTTAAAGTAAAAATAAATAAATAAAGGAGTATATATGTTTTCCTCTGCGGAACAAATCATCACTTCAGGGGCAATTTAGACCATGTGAATGCCGTGGAGAAGAGAATTCATTTCCCACCTCCAGCTCCACACATTACAACTGAGGTCCCCCATGACTGCTTTTAACTTTTAAACAAGTACAAATGTATCCAATCATTGATCTCCTGCTTCTCCTCCAGGTTAGCTACTTATGGATTTCATGCTAAAGGTTTAATAGGATCTTTATAGTCGCAACCTTCCCTCTTTTACTAATAGATTATTTGAATGGATTGTTACTGCATAATATTTATATCTGTGGTAAAGCATTTCACTTTCCAGAACATGTGTGTATATTTTAAGGGAGCTTTTTATATAAATAAAAAGATTTCTGGTGAGGTTAAAACAATGTTGAAACTCAGTGGAATGGATTTACATTCTCTGAAGATGAATTCTAAATAATGTCACTTTTTCCACTATATAATAGGTAAAGAAGGCACTTTGTGAGTGTCTCTTCTTTTAAGAAACATTTCTCTTAATACATACTGATGGGTGCAATACAGTTGTTGGAGTAAAGCTTCAGTAACTAAACTCATCCCTCCAGTGGGTATAATGTACTTCATATTAACTGGACAATAGTCCAGTCCCACTATAAGGATATGTATGTTCCTTTCTGAGAGCACAGTGACCCTTGGTGACCCTCAGAGGATGCAATATGGGCTTTTAAAACTGAAGGGAGGAATGGACAGGAATCATTGTGCAAGCAGAAGTGACCTTCTAAACATGGAAGCAGGAATTTGAATCCAACCAGCCACTGAAGGGGTATGAGAATATCAGTGCACATTCAGGGTGAAGACTACATATTAGTTTTAGTTCCATGACCATTCTAAAGACTTCCCCTTTTCAAAACAGGCACTAGGCCTGCTTTTTTGTAGAGAGAAAAACAGCACTTTCAGGTTGCTTTTCTCTCCATTTAGACCTATTATGCACGGGGGGGAATAACGCACAATTGGGGTGGAATGGCGGCAACTAAAATCACCGATAACGCATGGTGCCGGCTGCAACCGGCCGCAGCTTCGGTGCATGCCGCCAAAAAAGCCGTATTAGCAAAACGCGGAAGAAAGCGCAGATTCCGGGTGATCGGGGCGCAACCAGAAGCGGCGCCGGGATCGCCGCGTGCATAATCGGTTTTAGAGAAAATTGCATGCATCTTTTCTTTTTTTAATAAAAGGCCAGAAAGAGTTTTAGGCTTATATTTTTCATTGCAAAACCAGCAGAAGATGAAAGAGTTTTTAAAAAATCTTCCACTTTAGCACTATCCCCCCCTCCCAGTTGTGCTGTGACTAAATATGCTTATGGATAAGTATCTTTGAGTGCCGTTCCACAGGCATGCATTCTTCAAGCATCTTTGGAGTTAATGGCTTGTATCCCTCCTCAAATGTAGCACTTGACTTGCCTTCCTGCTGCAGCCCAAAGCACTTCCTAAGTACTAGGTGAATAAGGAACCCCAAGGAACAACTTGGTGAGGTCAGAATTATTGTGAAACTATTTGTTTAAAATTTTATGACACAATGTTTTTGTCATTTTGTGTTAAGTATAATTATATTGGCCAGGCTCCAAAAAGCCATGCAACTAATTCCCTGATCCCAGGGGAGCGCTAGGCTTGTTATTCTCAGGCAGTAAACTTTCCCTGCCTAATGACAAGCTGCTTTTGACACAGAATATTTTTGAGTGCAGGTTGTAACTAGGCCTGGAGACTGCAGTATTCTGTTTGGGCAGGGAGGGGGGAATAAACATTCCTCGGGACTAGTTTAAGCCCTTTGTATGAAACTAAATAGTTTTTTGGGCCCTTCTATTATTATTATTCTTCACCGGGGAGGGTCTCATTTTTTATGCCTCTGAATCACATTGCTTGAATACATAAATCAAGAGCATGGACTTGGAGTGGGGAATCAAACCCGGCTCACCAGACTAGGACCTAGTCTACACACAATAGATAATGCACTTTCAATGCACTTTCGAAGTAGATTTTCCTGTTCCGCACAGGAAAATCCAGATGCCAAAGCACATTGAAAGTGCATTATCCAGTGTATGCAGACTAGGCCTAGAAGTCGCTGCTCTTAACCACTACATCATGCTGGCTATATGTGAGAATAATGCTTACAACTCTTAGAAATCAGAGTATCTTCTTTCATCGGTGTAAAACAAATAGTTTATTTTTCTCCACCCATGTTATGATTTCTTTCCATTGTTTCCAATGGTAATTATACCATTCTCTCAAGATGCTATCACTACTATATTCTTGAATGGAAAAAGACAACACTGTTTACTCAGGGTCATATTTTTCTTTTGATCCTCTCAGAAGGGATTTTAAAAGAAGCTTTTGTCAGGGTGTTACTAATAACCATTCTCCCTTTCCATACATTCAACTGCCTCTCAAAATATGCAGTGATTTTTGCTCTTTGCATGATAAAATCATAAATGCAGCAGCATTTTTACTTTGGTCCCAATCTTGTCAGAGCAAAGACACCCCACAATTTCTTTTGGGAATAAATAAGGCCACAGCTTTATTACACTCCTATAGAAGCATTGGCATGACATGAGAAAGAATCTGGCTAAAACCATCAGTAACTGCAGATAACCATAGTCCCAGAAGGCTCCCTGGAGCACCCGCCTAGGCATCAGCCCCGAGCATGAAGCCCTTTGCCATCTGAAATCCACTTTGGGAAGATAACTTGATGGGGAACCAATGGGCATAAGCCTCTGTTTGGCTCCCGAAACCATCTGGCAGTGTGAGCCTGCCATCCCAGCCGGGTATGGCCCCCCAGCATACACGCCATCTCTTATGGAGACCCCCCAGATGGGGGACACTGATTCACAGACCTTTCTCCCTCAGGGACCCCCCCATGCCAAACCACCCACTGTGACTATACATTAACAAAACAGAAACCTCTGAAGAATCAGCAACAATAAAAACAACATGCCATATAGCGAGGGAGGGTAGGAAGATTCCTGCAGTGACACTAGGGAAGAAAGAGTGCTTGGCCCCTTTGAAAGGCATCAACAACACCCACTCCTCCCCCCATCCACTAGGTACATCGCGCACCTCAGCGAGCCTCTTTACAGAGGCTCATCTCTAACGGGATGCAAAGAGCAGTGTATCTTTTGCTGCCAGCTCACACCTCCGTGGCAGCAACCTAGACCCTGCTGGTAAGTCGCAGCTCCAATTATTTAAAAATCTGTTTACATTCAGAGTCCAGTCCAGATTTGGTTTTGGCAAACTACTGTAAATCTGCTGAAATGTAGTTGGAATGGCAGTACAAAAACATTTCTGGGGTGTCAACCCTGTGCTGAACCCTTAGTTGGTCATTGGCATAGGTTCCAGCTGCCTTTGAATGCATTTACAAAAAGTTCTAAGCATTTTATTTCAATGAAGAACTTAGGTTACAATGAGTAATATACTGCATGCTTGCTGCTAGCAGAGGGAGATCTTTTTATCCTTTCCCTCCCCTTAGTAAGTAATGCAAACTATGCTGAGGCTCAAGGATCCCTTGCCTACTCCTTTCTTGGACAAACAAAAATCTTATATTATACCTGGACTATCTTCTCTCACCAACGAAGCTATAAAACAATTCTTTCTTTCTTTTTCACATCTGTCTTCTGCCTTTCTTCTCTAGTAATTGACAATATTGGTTTTTGGAAAGTTCATAATCAACATGACTGAGCCAAAATAAATTAACTGTTGTCTTCTTTCTTGGCATTACCATAGTTAGCTTTGGGGATTGCTTTAACATACTTTGTTTTCATTTTGCTTCTCTACAGGCAGAAGGGCAAAATATGTTATTGAGAGATATAATCCAGGTTTAATTTTTTTTATTTCAGCTTCAGCAGTGGAACACTTCATTCCTAATAAATCAAAGCCATCCACTAGGCCAAGAATTCTAGAGACCAAACCTGGTAATTGAGTCACTTCTGTAATTCTATATGTTCATACAATTATATTGTTAGCCAAACCTCACTTTCTATATTTTGAGAGACAACTTGCCAAATTCTTCAGGTTTTGCCTGAGCAGCTACAGTCATATGAGGAAACTATCATATTGCCACCCATGTCTTCTGTGGAAACCATTATTCTGTTGCCAGATATAGCACACACATACACACCAAAAAAAAAATCCCTTGAGCTGAGAAAATAGGAGGAGATATAGTATAGTCACAGTTACTTCTTGCAAAGATATCTAAGACATAAACTGTCAAACACCAGAAGTGACTAAAACTACGGTCCATTCCACACAACTTAAATTTAGCTGAATTGTAACACTTTGTAAATGCTACATTTTTGACATTATGCACAACGTTGTCGTACACAAACCGCAACACTCCAGCAACATTCTCGCGACATTCGCTTTTTTATAGCACCTTGTCGGGAATCGTAAAAAGTGGATTCCCCCTTTAAAAAGCCCTTGACTCTTGAGAACAACCTGCAACACATCAGCAGAAGACATGTGCCTTCTCAAAATAATGTTAGGAAGAAGGTCCCTCCTCCACTCCTGCACCCAAGCTTCCAGGAGACGCGAATGCCTTTTCCCCCTACAAACCATATAAAACAACCAACAAGCGAGCATGCTTTTCGTTTGACAGAAGATTTTAAACTTTCACAGTGAGCATCATAACATCATGAGTCCCTTGCTCACCATGTGCCTGAATGTTGCCCTGCCTGCACTAACATACATTGTATTTTTTTTTCTTGGAGACACGTGTCAATGATTACACACATGTCTGCCAGCAGGCTGTATTAATTAGCGTGGATGGAGGAACTGTGAAAGCTCCCTCAGCAGGCTTTTTTCCATGTCCTATGAATACCTCCCTCCTTGTTTAGCCTTGTGTAAAAAGCCATTTTGAGGGGGAAATTACAACGAAATACAATGTGTGAAGCAAAAATAAGCAATGAATTAACACATATTCATTGCTACGTGTGCTTTCGGATTTTTTTTAATTAAAATTTAAAGGGAAGGGGCATTTCAGAGCCACAAGGGCAATCCGTTTGATTGGCTCTTCAGCTTGATTGACGGGCTGAAGCAGGCAGAAGCACCACAAATTTAGAGCACCTTGTTTGCAATTTCTGCAAGACCGGAAACATGTGCGCTACCAAAAAAGCACTACAGGTGCATGAATATTGCGCTACAATTTGCACTGTGTGAAATGTCAAAATTCCACTACAAATTGTAGCGGTTCGGGCTACTGTGGACATCCAGCAACATTGGCAGGTGTGCGGAATGGACCTAGAGTGCTACATTAATATCTTCTGCTTTTAGTGTCTACACCTTAATTTATGATTTGCAGCTTGGAACAAGATACTGAGCTAGTAGACCATGAACACTATCTACTATTCTTAGTGTCTTTTCACAATTATTGGAATTGTAATCCGAGCCCATATGGGGAAGAGCAGTAGAGTAAGCAAATATTTTGCCAACCTATAATTTTTGTTTTAGTATGGGTTTTTTCCAACAATATTCCCTGTGGAGAGTATATTTCAACACAATAATCCACTATCTCAGAGTCACTATAGCTTTTATTATTCTTATTTCAGCTAAAGATGTTTACATTTTTCCTTCCAACAGCACTATATCAAACAACCTCACAACCACTTACAATCAAACCTACTATGCCTTCTGAACGACTAAAGACAACTATGGGTAACAACTTCCTTGGAGGAATTCATTGTTTATCTTCTGAATCAAAAACATTTTTAAACTTGTTTTATGCTGTGACATTCCATAAATTAATTCACTGTTTCCCCACTTTCCCCCCCTCATTCTGATCTCTTATAGCTGCCTTAGATATGGTTTCTTTAAAGCACATATTTCACACCCTCATTGATGTCTCTCTGTCTTTCAAACCTGAGCTGGTGTTCTCCTCAGAACTTGACCATTATCTGTCAATATATATCACTGCATTCATTTCTTAAATTTCCCAAGCCATCTTATCAGAAACACACATCATCATTGTCTTTCCTTGATACCTTTAAGGCATGCAGTCCCCTTGAGCTAACCAGCGCATGAGTCTGTGATTGCTAAAAAATACAATAATAACTCGGCTCTTTTTTTCCAGTTCCAAAAGAAACAAAGTTCATTCCTTCCAAACCCAAAACATCTGGCAAACCTGAAACATCACAAACTAAACCTGGTAACTGCGTTCTTTGTACATATTCAGCATAGGTAGGGTCTTAAGAGAGCCAGTTTAGTGTAGTGGTTAGGAGTGCGGACTTCTAATCTGGCATGCCAGGTTCAATTCTGCGCTCCCCCACATGCAACCAGCTGGTGACCTTGGGCTCGCCACGGCACTGATAAAACTGTTCTGACCGGGCAGTGATATCAGCGCTCTCTCAGCCTCACCCACCCCACAGGCTGTCTGTTGTGGGGAGAGGAATGGGAAGGCGACTGTAAGCCACCTTGAGACCCCTTTGGATAGGGGAAAGCGGCATATAAGAACCAACTCTTCTTTTTCTTCTTCTTAACAGTCTTGACAATGGTCAGACAGTTTTATAGCATATGAGGTCACAGCTGGGATATTTCTAAGTACACTACTTTTAAATGTTTTGTATATTGGATCAGCCTTGTTTAGTTTTTGGATGGGAGGTCTCCAAAGAAAACTAAGGTCATGACATGGAGGCAGGCAGTGGCAAATCACCTCTAAACACCTCTTGCCTGGCTGCCAGACAACCCTACAATCATAGGATCTTCCAGCTACACTACATGACCCTACAAACATGCCATACAATAAATAAATAATACTGGATCATTATATTAAATATAATTTAATGGCAGCTTTATAACTGCCATTTACATTCGTTCCCATTTTTCACATCTAAAATGCCAAAAAAAGTTTTATATCACAGCTTTTTATTGTTGTATGAATCAACAAATTTCAATGTATCCTGTGAAACAGTAATATTCCTCTTTTCTTTTAAATATGACAAATAGACCCATGGCCATTTTACCTGACACACCACTGGAAGACATTTGAACATTGCCCCCCCCCCCCTCAAGAACTGGCAGTTTGTATAACACAATTACATTGTCAGGACCTACTCATTTCTCTGAATACCCAACTGGTCCTTTTCATTACAGAAATATAAGGGGGAAAGTACAAGGGAATGGTTGTTCAGATTGCCTACACATGAATCAGGAAGGGAAACAGCAAGATGGCTGAGCAAGACAGGAATTCATTACTCACATGGACTCTGTTGCCACTGCAAATGGATGCCACATGGAAAATCATTTTAGAATGTCTCTAAGGGGACACTGTTGTGGTTTTTTTAATGGCCGCTGTACTAGCTGCAGGCGGCAACAACATGTAGATGTAACCTACAGCTAGTGCAGTTGCCATTTTAAAAGCTATAGTGGTCTCTTCCTGAAGACTTTGAATCTAAAAGATACAAGACACGCAAGGCAGAAGCAATGGAGAGGTGCCTGGGAGTGGCAGAATAGGCAATGTATTTTACTTTATGAAATTCTCATGCTGCTTGTACTCTAGTCATATGAGATTATGACTACCTTTGCTTGGTCTCAGTCATCACAATTTTTTTGTTCCCATAGCACCAGTGGAAACATTCCCAGGATCAATTAACCTTCATATTCATGTTCTCGGTGGACCCAAAGATACTTCAGGTAATTTGATTTACTTTCCTCTCTAAAACTAACTGGATCTATCTTTTGACAGGCAGGAGTGCATTGTTGGCCCCGAATGAAGACGCTTCAAACTTGTTTAACTGGCAGAACCGGCCACAGCTTTTATTGCCTACAAGGAGTGTTGGATGGGGAATAGGGGAGAGCCTAAATATTCTGGCGGCCCTGTCAGGAATCCCTCCTTTTCTCCCAGCCGGGAGTCAAGGTTCCTGGACCACCGGAATCATTACCTTGGGAAGTGTATCACCCAAGGTACCGCAGGGGGCGCACACCTCCATTGGTCCAACCTCGGGCCACCCGGCTGCGTGAATCCCTGGCCTCTTCCGCAGAGGTCATCCTTCACACCCAGCCACCTCTTAGGAGGTCCCAAATTTGGGAGTCGGGCCACAAGCCATCCTGCCCCAAATCTCAGGCTCCCCCTATGCCCCCCGCCTAGCTGTGACAAAATAGCAGAAAAACAGATATTCAAGAACCAATTAACAACAAACAAGCAAAAACAAGGAGGGTGGGCGGGAAAGCCTCCTTGCGACCTGGCTCCGGAGCGACAAATGAGGCCAGGCTGGAGCACGTGGCGCCTCTTATAGGCCGCCTCATGGCCCCGCCCCGCGCGTCGGCCTTCCTGCCGCTCATGGACGTGCCAGCCGGCACGTCATTCCTTCGCGCCTCTTCAACGGAGCCAGCAGCTCCACCCATCAATAGGCAGCCCCGGGTGAGTTCTGGCTTTCTTTTAGCCGCTTAAGTAGATAAAGCAGATAGTTCAAGTGACTAAACATTTAAAAAAAAAAAACTTTTAAAAAAAAGTTCATACATTCATTTGCTTGCTTTTGCTTGTTGATTATTCTACACAGGGTGCACTGCTTGTTATTATTTCCATTCCTTTTTATTGCTTCGCCATTTAGGAAACTATACCTCATGCAGAGCGCAAGCCCTGAACTGTCAGCAAACATTCTGCTCCCGTATCTGAGTTCGTTAATTATGAATTTCCACTTAGTCTCAATGATTACATGAAAGCATAACCCTCATGCACACCCCCCAGCAAGGTTTCAATCTCTGAGCACTGCAACCTCTAGATGAGTTTGAAAGTGTCTTTCTTTTCCTTTGAACTTGTGGATATTGCTTTTACAGAAGATTCAGCATACACTTACCAAGTTCTGTTTTGTTTTCAGTTCCATTCAAGGTCCCAAGTGGGGAAACAACTGAAAGCCCACATAAAAGAACCGGTAATGAATCTGTTGTTGTTTCGTCTGAATTAATTCAGTATGTTGAGTCTGCTATGCAGACCCAGAATTTCAACCATATATTTTGCTTTATCATCCAATGATACATGTATCTCAAGAAAGGAGTTTTTAAGGACAATGGTCTCCGAGGATTTATAATGGTGAGAAATAAGAATATTACCATAGCTACGAAATCAATTGTTTATAGTACAGGCTGACAAAATTAGCTTTCAAAAACATCAGTTCAGGCCAGTTCATTGCTTTATGCATCAATTTATACTAAAGTTATTATAACATTTAGAGGAGGCAAAGTGAAGGAGATAAACCTTCAGTGGTGTAGGAACAACATTCACAATATCTCATATGTTAAAGGCATATGATACTAACCACTACTCCATTTGTACACCCCCACAATAATGAGATAGCGGCATTCCACTATCCCACCATCCTGCAGTGGAACCTCCATGCCCCCGCCCCCCCCTACTGCCACTGTGAGACATGGCAGACTCTTCCCGCCCCAGAGTTATGCATGTGCATGCACAATTCTGGGGTGGACCATGTGCACCTGGGGATTTTGGCACAGTCACCGCCATGCATAATCAGTAAGTGAGTTACATAAAACCATCTACTGAATTCATGGTACAGCAAATTACCAACTATACTTAAATAGTACTGCCATTTACACAATGAACCTAGTGAAGAAATCACACTGAGATTCTGTGGACTTTGTGTGTGTTGCATGATGTGTAGAGAAAGATTTTAGCAAGAAACTCCTGCTATAAGTTGATGATTGCTTTGTTAACAGAAACGATGATGATTTTTTTCTGTTATTTTTCTGCTCTCAACATTAATGCCTGTCTTAACTAATGCTAGAAATGACAGTGCTGCTTATACAAAGCCAGTTTCTTATGCAGCTGTGACATTTGCACCTTTCTGAAAACAAACTATAGTACATATAGCTTTTATATCCTTCAAAATTAAACTTTTTTTGTTTCCTTTCTATCAGCATCCCATAAAGTATATCTCACAACAACTGCAAAACCCAAGTCGACAGATAAGTCACAGACCAGACCTGGTAATCAGGCATACTTTTCATGTGTTCTTTTATATTAGTAAGATTATCTTGATATCTTATTTCTTAAATGTTAATTAAAATTTTAATTACTAGCATTAGAAAGTCTAACAAGACTTAATAAAATCAGAGTCCAGTAGCACCTTTAAGACCAACAAAGATTTGTTGGTCTTTGTTGGTCTTAAAGGTGCTACTGGACTCTGATTTATTGTGCTACTTCAGACCAACAGGGCTACCCATTTGAATCTAACAAGACTTAAGTGAGGCATGTGTTAACTATGGCCTACATTCTTCAGTTCAAGTCTTGCAGCTCTTTTTACTATTAGCTTTTCTATTGTTTATATGTACTGGAGCTTAAGGAGACAAGTTTATTCCCACAACCTTTGGTATATCATTCTAGAAGCCATGTTCACCTGCTGTTGCTCAGTCATAGTTGCCATAACCTAAGTCAGGCCATTGACCCATCGAGCTCAGCAGGGTCTAGTCTGACTGGCAGATGTGGCCTATGGTCTGAGAGAGTAAGTTCAGTAGCTCTTTTGCTGAATATGCCAGAGATTAAACCTGGACCCCTCTGAATGCAAAGCATGTACATTATCACTCATCTTCCCCTAACATCTTCTCCATCCCAGCAGTGATTACAGCAGGATTGTAACTAATCATGACATAAGTTTGCTTACATTATTTTTACAGTTATAGTATTGGTTACTTGAGTATTTACCTGCATTTTGACTCAACTCAGTGAAGGACAATGAAATATGATAAAAGGCAGGTCATATAGTTCCTCCTTACCTGCTTCTAAGGTAGTCCAGATACTCTTTTGTAGTCTCTTTTCCACAATCCTTGATCTCTGTCAACCTTTCAATTTAAATGAACAATGCAAACCTTTAAAGTAGTTAGCTGCCAAAATAAACCTCTACCATTGCTTTCTTCTGATATTTAATGTTTTTAGCAATTTGACATTCTTTTTTTTTCAGTTACCCACAAAACAACACCAGCTCCTGGCAGAACAAGAACATCTGGCAGGTTGATATGGGGTGAGGCGTCGATCGTGACAGAATTTCTTTTTAACTATTTAAATTGATTCACATGATTTTGTGCTCAGGATCAGCATGAGGTTCTTTCATAGGTTGTTGCTAGGCTTTCTTGTTTATTGTTTTGTTGCATATTCAAATGTGTTTGATGTTTTGATTGTGTATGTCCATGCCTTAGTTATAAGATTAACTATTTTTAATCAAATGAATAGCAGAAATTATTGGTATTACACTTAAGAATTAATGCTTGGCTGCATTTTCTCAATTCATAGAATGCTATAGAGCAGCCTTTCTCAACTTTTTTTACCATCGAGAAACCCGTGAAACATTTTTTAGGCTTCAAGAAGGCCCAGAAGTGGTACAGTCATGCAGAATATGGTTGGGAAGCATAGCTGTGTTCACCCCCACCCGAGGCCCCTACTCTTTCCATCTCCTCCCGGCCCATCATTGGCCATTTTGGAAGGGGTGGATGGGTCAACATGACCATATATGGCCATCTCACTCAATAAATATTTAACATTCCCGCTTGTGTGAGAATAAATGAAATAGGATCTAACACTGATCCTACAGCTTTCTTCATGTTCACTAGTCTGTTTCTGTATATTTGGATACATGTGTGGGGCAGTCAACTCCATTTGTTTGTTTGTTTCCATTTGTACCTCATCTTTCTTCTTAAAGTATGCTCACTGTAAAATTTACATTAAGGTTTTTTTTCTTTATTTCACAGGTGACATATTAACAGATCAAGATATTACCAGGCTTTTTAGTACAAGCTCTAGTGCAAGCACCAACTTGTCAACAGATTCTACAGTTGCAAGGAAAAAAACAGAATCTAGTAAGATTAATTTCTGATTTGGAACAAAATTATGTTTTTTAGCTTTCTATCTTTAATTGGAAACTATTTTAAATTTAAACCATTACAGTTTGAAATCCATTAAAGCCATAGCACTAGTAAAGGTTATATGCACTGGTTAGAAAGGTTATCCTGAACTATATGACAAATAGCTACACTGAGGAGCATGTGCACCATCACTAATACTTCTCAACCTTCAGGATGTGGGGGGCTAAAAAGCTAAATAAACAGAATTTGATATCTGTTTCACTTCCAGTCTTGCTCTTACATACAAATTTCTCCATGCCCTTAAATGAGCCCAGCCCGAATCAATGGGCTGGATTTGTGGATCCCCAACCATAATAAAAGACTACCATTTTAACATTGTTGCTGTTGCATACATTATATTGCACACTAGAGCATTGCTAAAATGTATATTTAAGAAATGTAGGTATATTGGCCTCAGTGGTCTCTGTCCTCCACTAGTATTTCTGTTTGCTTGTTTTAAAATCTTGAACTTAGGCAAGTGGAAGTGCCTGTGTTCCCTATGACAGAGGCCATCGAGTATAGACAGAACTTGTTCAGAGGATACATGTCTTTGTATGCTGGTAGAAAATATTGCTGAATAAATTAATAGCCCACTCCAAAGTTTTGTTCATTTGGAAGTTAGACTGCTGGAGTTCAGTGGGGCTTACTTTATAGTAAGAGTATATAGGATTAACTTTTTAATTATACTTTTTAATCTGGATGACTGATAACCATGCTTTTGGGACTGTGCATGCTTCTATTGAAATGAATGTTTATATGTTGTTAATTTGCAGTCCTGACAGTAGACTTCACTACTCAGTGCTGCTTTGGCATTTCTGTTTCCTGGGATTTAATTCATTACTATACAATCTCTCTGAAGCTATGCATGATCTTATTGTTATGTTTAGAATGCTTTGTCATTTGAATTCTATCCTGTATTAGTAACACTAGAAATAATGCATGAAAATAAGGCTATAGACCAGAGAATATATTATAGTAGGGTCCAAACCCACTGCATTCAAGAATACAACAGGCATTAGATTTGGGGGGGGGGGGGTGGAGTGGAGTGGAAGAACTCTGCAGACCACCTCCCCTCCCCAGGACCTGGAAAGGCTGCAGGCAGCTATTAAGGAACTCACTGGCAGGGGCAGCTCTCACGCAGCAGGGATCTGCAGTCTCCAAGCCTCAGAGGGAAGTGGGAGGAGGAGGGGATGGTTAGGGGTGGGGGGGTAGAAGGCAACTGGCTGGCCACTGGACAGACAGGCAACCCGGTTGGAGGAGGAGGCACTCAGGGGCAGGACAGCCACCCTGGGTGGGTGCTAAGCGCTGAGTGGCACTTAAGCCATGAGACATGCTCCTCCTCCAAGACCTTACCAGAAATATGTAGTGGAACAGATAGAATATGCTATACAAGAAAATGGAATTACATTTATTTGATCATAAAAAGACTGAATGCTTTTGTTAGGACATCCATTTAAACAAAATAAATGTAGCATTTATCATTCAAGGCATTACAACATAAATTTATAAGAATTTAAAATAATTTTTAAAACATGTGCATTTATTCCACAGCTCATTTTTAATAATATTTTATTGCAATATTTGAATTCTTAAAATCAGAATATTCCCTAGTATAGCAAATAAGCTAGATTCTAATACCCAAATCAGCCAAATCTGATGATACAGATCCAGAGACCAGAACTATGAATAGACAATTTTGCAGAAAAATCTGCAATCTAAAAAGCACACACAAATGATGATTAAAGGAGCATCTGCAGCTTTAAGAAATTGATACTCTTAATAGTCATTGTTAGGCAAGCAAAAATGTTTTGCAAGCCTTCCAGGCTTGGTTTCTCTCAGTAAAAGGCAGGGAAGGTGCAGGGAAAGGTCCCAGGGCTGTTTTCAAAACCGTCACTGGGCAAATTGATACCATGTGACTTGCTGTTTCAACTGTTCCACAGCAGTCACAGCAAGAAGGCTACTATGCTGTATTGGTTAAAACTTCAACTTAGGAGCTCAAAAATCCATTTTGTGGCAACTCACTGGGTGACCCTGGGCCAGTTACATATTCTCATCCTAATTTATTTCACAGGTAGGGCAGACAGGTCATTGGGATCACCCAGGCACCTCCTGAGGATTGACAGTCTCCCCACACCTTTATTTATTACATTTACTAGCAAAAAAGCATGTTGAAAAAAAATACAATGGGCTCTAGCTCCCCCCATACCCAGGCCGGCTCTGCCGAGGCCTTGCAAGGCTGGGGCAGGGCTGCTGGGGGCTGGCGGTAGCACCAGCAGATTCATTCTCACCTCCCAACCCAGCTCTGCTAAGGTCTAGCAGGGTCACATGGGGCTGCTTGGGGCTGGGGGAGAGTGCTGGTGGGGCATTCTCAACTACCCCCCCCCACAGCACCAAGGCCAGGAATCATTTCCCAATTTCTGTCTGCAAGATGGCCACCCTCCTGGCAGCAGGCCAGGTCCCAGCCACGCTGCACAGCTCTCCGAATGGGCCATGTGCAGGCAAGTCAGGGGAAAGTCTTTCAGGAAAGGAAAAGGAAATATTGGGTGAGAGGAAAATGAGATGCCCCTGCATGCCTTTGTGAAACCCCTGTTTATATAATCTACTAGCAGGAATGAGAGTTGGTGGGCAATTATGTTCTTATTTTAAGAAAAACTGTGGGCAGAAAAAGAGACACACAATATTACTATTATTCAGATGCTGAAAACGAGAATTTGTGCTGTTGCATTTATTAAGGAAAATACAAAACAAAAGCACTGTAAAACAGTCCTACTGCTATGTAAGATTCTGTTTCAGTGATCCTCCCAGGACATGAGAGAGAAAAATGGTTAAGATTCCATACTGAGCCATCACATCTTTCTTAAATAGACAAAGAAGAATGCTAGAATTGCTTAACCTTTCTTATGACTGACAAACCAGAAGCTGTTTACATATCTTCTTTACCAATTGTCACTGATTGTGGGGGAATTCCATTTTATGGTTTAGGAACAATGGCTGGGATCCAAAGCTCTAAAACAATCACAGGCTGTAGATTCATGATAGATGTGGCCCAGATGGGAAGAAATACATTGCCCGAGCCTCTTGTAGCACAGAGTGGTAAGGCAGCAGACATGCTGTCTGAAGCTCTGTCCATGAGGCTGGGAGCTTAATCCCAGCAGCCAGCTCAAGGTTGACTCAGCCTTCCATACTTCCAAGGTTGGTAAAATGAGTACCCAGCTTGCTGGGGGGTAAAACGGTAATGACCTGGGAAGGCACTGGCAAACCACCCCGTATTGAGTCTGCCATGAAAACGCTGGAGGGTGTCACCCCAAGGGTCAGACATGACCTGGTGCTTGCACAGAGTATACCTTTACCTTTAACCTTGACTATCCTGAGGCCTCTTGCAAACTTTCAAAACTATTTGCAAGGTTGATTTAGTACTTCAGTGGTCTCTCAACCACCACATGTTTCTGCCAATGTTTCTCCTGCCTGGCTGCTGCTTCTACTAACTTTTTGGTATTTATGTACATGTGAAACTATACACAAATACTAAAATGGTTTTCACATACACAAGCATGGTGGCATCTCTAAAGGTATGGTCATATTTCTTAATTTTACATCTATACTTGATTGTAAAACATGGGGATAAAAGGTGGTAGCAGCAGTTATAGGGCAATAAACAGGGAAATGACTTCCGCAACACTTCCAAATTCTTCTTCTAAAATAAACCTATGCAGCTGATACCCAGGAATGGCTATATCCCATTGATTTCCACCATTCTACCATATTTCTGAAACATCCACTGTATCTAAATTGATATTTAGTACCAAGCATTCTAGATCCCCATCTTGACTCAGAGGCTTCTAGCATTGGCATACAGACACCTATAAATGCTTCCAGCTTCAATAAACATCACACCCTTTAGCCCTTTGTTGCTACCAATGACCCTCCTTTGTCACTACCAAGTGCTATTTTGCTCCTACCAATATTGGCCTGAGCATTTTCATGATTTACAATATTACACTATTTTCCCTTTGGACTGAGTTGGACCAAACTGCAGGGTCCCCAGCTCCCGTCTGCCCCCCACCCCCCGGTCCTAAAAGCTGCTCTACCACTTTTTTAATATTAAACAACCGTGTGGTTCTGTTTTTGTTCAAGTGAAGCCCATCTCTTTTGTACAGGTTCAGCTTGCCCCTAGTACTAATCAAAGTTCCCTAACACCTATTTGACTGAAACCCTTCTTCCTTGCTCCACTTTCTCATCCATGTGCTGAGACCTCTAATCTGTGCCTGTCTAACTGGCCTTACATGTGGAACTGGTAGCAATTCTAAGAATCCTACATTTGAAGTCCTAGCATTTGACTTCCTATCTAGCAACTTATTTTTTTCCTTGAAGAACACTTTTCAACATTTCATCGTGTGAAGGGTACCAATGTCACCACAACCACTGACTCTTTGCCAGCCAGTCACACAGTCAAAGCACCAGTGTGCTCTCTATATTCCTAATAATTTAATGACCCACTACCAAAGCCCACCTCTTCCCAACTCCAAAGAGGTATCTTAAGCATCAGAGAATATTATCCCATCATCACAGGAAGATGTCCCTCCTCCTCAGCCTCATGCCATTCTCTCTCTCACTCACACAGCTTCTCCAGGTCAATAACATTAGCATCAAGGGAATGAATCTATTCTCTGAGAACCACAATTATCATGCATCAAGTGCACCCTTATAATTTCTGCCCAATGGGCAGATAATCATACATGTAGCACTGTCTGCAGAACATTAAATAGTCCCCAGTCTCCTGCTGGCTTTCTGCCTTCATAAGTGGTTTGGTTATTTAAAGATATTTTAGGGTTAAAAAAGGTACTTACCTGAATCTCTGCAGATTACTGTAGCAGAAGGGATAATGCACTACTATGCTGTCCTTGCTACTATGGAACTTATATGTTCTTTTTTTTTTTTCAAAACTCAGACTACAGGGACTCACTGTGGCTCCCCATTGAGTTCCTAAACTCAGTTCCCCTATTAAAAAACACAGACTGCGACCCTACAGTAAATTTATGTGCCTTCTTATAGAGTCTGATCTCTAATGAACCGTGCCTTACAGCTGTGAGCTTAATTGACACATGCAGTGTGCTCACTTTTCACTGCTTCACTAGAAAACAATGATCTAAGTCCTCTGCCCACACTAATATATTTTTGAGTAATATCATTCTGTATAGAAAGGCAATAGTTATTGTTAACTAAGAAGCAATCTTTTTGTGAACTGGCTTAGCCGCCTTGCTATGCTGTTTTAGTCTAATGCTGGAAGCATGCACATTTTCATGCTAGAAATGTAAAAGCTCAAAATAACTCCTTTCAGCTCTTCCCTTGTCTGTGTTTTGTGTTCTTTTTGCAGTTCTTATCGCTGAAGCTCATGCCTTAAAATTTTGCTTGAGAAGTGTCACTATTAGCCATTTTTCTCTTTCTGATTACGTGGTATGCGGTTCCCCCGCTAACAGTGGTGTCTTGTAACGTTATACAGTAGCTACACCACCCGACCCTCCACGACCACCCTTAGCTCCTGCCAAGCCCACAGCAATGCGAAGAAAACCTTTGGCTCCAAACACTGTGACTGGTAAACCTGGGAGTTCAGGTATGTAACTCTTTCAAACACCACTTGACACGTTTTTCCTTTTGGGCATATGGCCATTATCCAGAGATGTTTCTCTGGATGTACTCAAAGACTTACTTGCATCCTGTAGAACTTTTGTCATTTTTTTAAAGGACTCTATCTTGGGAAAAATAGTGTTGTTGAATTCAGAAAGCAAGAGTTATCAATTATTATGCTCTATACCACCCTGAGCTGGCTTGCCAGGAGAGCAGTGTAAAAATCTAATAAATAAATAATGATCAAACCTAGGGATGAAGAAAAGAGGGGGGGGGCATGGTGCACACAGAGTACATCAAAACCAGTGGATCCACTCTATTACCCTTTTCCTCTTGCACCCCCTAGATATGTACACTAATTTGTATGGGAGTCACTTCTATATGGCAATGTCCAAAATAGCTGGTGTGTCTGTGTTTGTGAGAAATTTCACCCTCGTGGTTAACAGTGTAGTATGCAGGAAGATGTCATCATAGAGAATCAATTTCTATGCAGTTTAGCAGTCATTTATTTATTTAAAATATGTATAGCTTGCACTTCTAATTTAAAAAAAGGGTTCTTGAGGCAGCCTTGGCTAACAAAGGGAATTGGATAATGGTTGTTTTACAGAACTTGTATTATAATATTAGAGTATGCCAAAATATTTTCAGAAGTATTTTTCTTTGGATTATATTCTATATATTTAACCAATAAAATAGCTAATATGAGCTATGTAACTTCCTCTTTTCCTAAACACAGAAATCAGTTTACACGCATAGTTGAAGCTACAGGGAATATGTCATGGTGAGAGCAGGGAGAATTTATAGCATAAGCTTCCATGTTCATATTGAGGAAAATAATTTCATGGCTTAATATAATAATTTGTTGTAAGAAAGGAAATACTGAGAGAGTAATTGGCCATGTTGAAAAATTTACTGCATTTTTATGGCCTGGAAAAAGCAGTTATAGAATCATACTGTCCATTTTTAACACTGAAACATGTCAATCAGCATTTCATTACACTACATATATTATTTTTACTGCTCAGAACCTGTAACTACTTCTAACATCAAATGGCATTTAACCTCAGATTTGCTAAAAGAATGATGTTTGTATCCAGAGACCCTTCAACCCTTACTCAAGGCTCATTGTTACAATATAGGTTCTCAAAAGCACATTCCACTCCATTTTTGGATGCACATCCAGTTTATGCTTGCAGTTTCTGATCCAGTAAATAATGGAAGTGTAAGATCCTGCTGATATGTACAGGTGGATCAGGGCATTTGTGTTTTAATCTTTCATCCCATGGCTTACAATAGAAGTGAACCAAGAAAGAAATAGAAAGTAAAATACAGGCAAGATACATAGAAATGTATCAATTAAGTAACTGCTTCCTTAACCACTAAGAGATAAAAAATGATTAATGCTCATCTGAGAATGCATGTATATTTCTAAAATTCTAAAATCCCTGGGGGTTCTTAAGAAACTCAAGCTCTTCTGTGACCTATGTAACATTTTACCTAAAATCTAAGCTACATTAATTCCAACTCAAATCTTTAGATTCAGTTTTTTCCCCCAACAGGAAATATATTGATGCCACGAGCCCCACCACTCGCCACAGCATCTTCTGTTGCAAAACCTATGAGACCAACAACTCTCGTGAGAACAGGCTCACCTAAAAAGCCTCCTACAGCTTCTTCTTCCCCAGATTACAGTAAGAATTTTAATTACATAGGTCTTTTCTCTGTATCATGGCAGAAGGAACGAAGAGGGCAAGAGCAGTCTTTGAAGAGTCCTCACTTGTTCCCTGTCCCCTCAATGCCGGTGCACCTCCACAAACCCATGTCTGGAGTAGTACATGCCTCCCCATATACGAGGGCTGCCTACAAACTCCACCCGTCCTCATCACTTTGGTTGAAGGATGAGATGGAGTTGCACTATCTTCTTGAGAGAGCTGAATAGGCCCAATATTTGTAATTACCTATAATTTCTATGACTAGAACTTGCAAAAATATAACATTAAAATCATAAGACTTCAGCTTCATATATACAGGGTCCTAATTTCCCAGTCTGATCCACTGGAGTTATTACTATCGGTGTTTCCAGAAGAGATTTGAGGGCACTAACATTTCTTGGTATGTTTCTATTGGCTTGCAGCTTGTGTATGCATAACTTTCCCTGACTATTAATGGGACATGGCATGCTATAAAAAGATGATCCTGTTTGCCAACATTTTTGAAATGTTGCAAAGTACAAGACCAGTGTGCTCCCTGAGGAGAGATAGACAAAGGAGTTAAATGGCTGAAGTGTCAGTGAAACACAAAACAAATCTTTTTAGATTTTTAACAAGGATTTCATATATTATACATGAAACATCTCCAAAAGCAACAGTGAGCTCAGTCATTTGGGTTACAATTCTCTTTATTTTGGCATCTCCAATAGCTTTATAATTTCCAGCACAGCCAAATTCATCTCTTTTTAAAGAAAAATCTAATGTAAGTCCAGGCATGCACCAAAAAGAAGCTTTTAAGAAACTGCTTGAGGTTCACATGGCAATGAAATACAAACTGCTATTTGAAATGTTTCTTCTTCTTAGGTAACACAACTGTGTTCAGCTCACAGCCTACATCTGAGACGGATATAGCAGGCAAACCAAGGTATAAAGGTATGTCTAGAAGAGCTGAGACGGAAGGAATCTGTATGAGCACCTATATTTTTCAGTCCGTTGATCTGTATAACCCCAGTGGGAGAATGACTCACTCTCTCTTGTGAAAGATCTTGCTGCGCTAAGGGAAGAACTTAGGCAGTGGTGTGAGGAAGGAACCCACCATCATCTTTCCCACAAAGCTTCCCACAATATCTGCTCCTTTCCAGTGGCGGTCTCTCGCATCAAATCCCTTTCCAAATGTTGTCAGTCTTCAGGAATGTTCAGTGGAACTCCACTGGGAAGAGACAGAGATCACAAAGATGCTTTCTAAGTACACTGTTCTTTTCAAAATTCTTAGGATCCAAGTTATTGAGACTTGTTAGAGAACTACTAAATAAAAATAATAAAGGAGAGAATGGTGTAATAATATAAAGGCAGAGAACATCTGCATTGCTTTACCCTGAATCTTTTTTAGCCACAGTTTGTTAAGCAAAGGCCCAAACCTGATACTTTCCTACATAAACACATCTCTCGAGGATTGTAGAGTTCTGTAACACTGTGGTTTAGCCTCACAAAAAACAGATAAGATGGTAAACTTCAGATGGCAGAGCTTGTACATTGTGACAGAACTTGTATTTTGCAGAAAACCTGCATCTAAAACTAGACATCTCAATTCAAGCCTACTTTTCTGAACATCAAAATGTTTCTAAGTATCAGAAACAGTCTCCCATATGAGTTCTTACCTGAGATGTACTTCAGACACAGGTTTACTATCTCATCTTTTTAACTATGGATGTTTACCTTCCAGGTAATCATGTGAAGTATGTGAAAAAGGATGAAGATGTTCCGTGTTCCATCACGGATACTCTACAGCTTTTCCCTAATGAAGAAGGCGACAACAAATTGGCATCCAGCCCTCCACGGAATCCTCCTACCAACCTCACTGTGGTGACTGTTGAGGGCTGTCCATCATTTGTTGTACTGGATTGGGAAAAACCACAAAATGACACAGTTACAGGTTAGGCTGTTGCCTTCTCTGAATCTGAATATGGTGCTTACTTTTCTTTCTCTTCAATTCATTTACCAAAGACATTTGGGGCAGGGCCAAGACAATAATATATAAAGTGTTATGAAATTTCTTACAGGTTAGTTTGTGTTTTGTCTTAACATTGTTAACATGCATTGTATGGTATTCAGTTTCATTTCTATTGATGTTTAAAACTGCTGGTTATAACATTATTATTATAACCAATTCTGTTCATGCTAATAATAATAACAATTCTGAATCATCAATTCAGACTTTTCTGCCACTTGCAAAAGTATATAGACAGCTATCTAAGCCATTTAAAAGAAGAAACTTTCCCAAAAGACTAAAAAGTGTCTTTTTGTAATAGCCACACAATCAATCTCAATCAAGCTTTATTTTTATATCCCCCCCCCTTTCCCTGGTTGGCTCAGGGTGAGTAACAATGGGTTTTAAAAGCAGTCGGTACAAATTTACATATAATTAGCTGCATTGTTACTCATGTGTCCCTTTAAAGATATTAGAAATCCTTAATTTGAAAATGCCATTTAATTAATGGGAAGGTTTGTCAGTATTATTATCATGTCTACATTTGCAATTAAAGAAAGACAAAAATAAACATCTTGCAATTAAAAAGGCACATTGCCCTTGCTCCACCATGACCTTCCTTATAGCAAAGGGCCTGCAAATCCTTTGATCGTAGAGGGAAGAGAGCTTGTACCACCTTATTCCTACTTTCTGTCCTTTCTGCTCTTCCACAGTGCTTAAGCAGGGATCTTCCCTGGCCTACAACAGATTTTCCTTAAATAGGGCACTCTTTCAATCCCCTCCCCTGGTTTGTTCCTCCACTCTAACCAGAAGTGTTCTGAAGTCCTGTCACAATTGCAGCTGCCTCCTAGGCAGAGTCTGCACTTACTTTGTTTATTCCATTGTCAATCCTATTGAATTCAGATCGCTTTGAACTTGGGTCTTCCTCTCTATCCCCCTCCCCATTGAAACAGGAAAGTGTTCTGCATGTGGTTAGGGTAGTTCAGAAGGATGGGAGCCAAGCCTCTTTCTTTTCTTGAAGGGAGGAGCCAGGCAGGGAGCCTTTTTCTTTTCTTGGAGGGGTGGGGGAGAAGATCGAAAAAGGCAGAGGAGGGAGGAAAAATCCAGGAACGACAGAAGTTGAGAGAAATTAGGGGCTTCTCCTTTAAGGCAAGCGTGTCGCATGATCAGGTGTGGCCTATCAGAGGTTCTCTACCATGGAGCTTTCTTTCCCAATCCGAATTTGAGAAAATATTGAGCATTAAAAGCACTCTAAGATATCGCACAATAAAGGTAGGGTCACTCCGGATCAATCCTTCTTGCTGCAGAAGGAAATTTTAAATCGCCCCAAATCCAAACGGGAAATCGCATTCTGTGTAGAGGGCAGGGACTGAATCGATCTGGGGTTGGAATAAAAGCTCTGTGCAGTTTACACCCTAGTTTGTTCCCTCCTCCACAGCAGGGTTTGATTATGTGATTGGCTCCATCAGGTTGCCAAACTTGATTACTGAACTCAGAGTCTGCAGCTCCACCCCACTTGTAACAGGAGCATAATGGTCAGCCGGCTGCAGCTGGCAATTGCATGTGATCTGTCTTAGCCAAGATGAGTTACCCCTGCAAATCCAGGGTAGGTCTCATCACCAGACAAAATCCAGTAATATACCTGTGCCTGTACTGTGACTACCATGTTAGATGGTGGTCAGTATTGGTCTCACATTTCTCAGCCTATTTGTTAGCGACATAATTATTACCAGGGATACAGTAAGGAAACTTTAGAGTTCTGTGCCATAGCTGGCACCATATCACAATTTCACAGAAAGC
Organism: Paroedura picta; assembly: GCF_049243985.1. Classification (NCBI taxonomy): domain Eukaryota; kingdom Metazoa; phylum Chordata; class Lepidosauria; order Squamata; family Gekkonidae; genus Paroedura; species Paroedura picta. The sequence continues at coordinate 33,833,740 of NC_135374.1, read as the reverse complement.
TCAGCTCCATCTGTGCTGCTTGATTGGCTGTGGAATGACCTGACTGTACGACAGTTTGAAGTAACATTGACTGAGCAGTCCTGCAGTTGCAAGGATCAAGTATGTCTGTGAGTGTGACTTTTTGGAAGAGATGCCTTGCAAACAGTCCCTCTGCAAATCCAGTACCAAACAGGATGCTCGCTGTACATCCCTACACATTGAAAATGCATGCAAAGTGTCCATTGTTTCTGCTGAAGCCAAGGGTCAGAATTTTCCATTTTGACAAAAACTTGACTTACCCCATATTTTAACTGATTTAAAATAAAAGCATTAAGTGCTGGTGGCTAGACAAGAGAATCAACCAGCCTGTGAAAGAAAAATGAACCGAATGGTATGACTGATCAAATTTCCATCTTGATTTCAGAATACAAAGTTGTTTCAACTGAAAATGGAGCCAGTGATGAAAAAGACAAGTCCATTATCACTACAAATCAAACCCATTCTACTGTGGAGAACCTGAAACCTAATACAAGGTAACACAGTAAGAAAATGGTAGACTGTAATACTGAGAAAGAGTTGATGAATATCTTTATGCACAAATTTTGATAGGGCTTATTTCCATTAGTCACTCGCTTTGGTCATTAACTGAATTATTTCAGAAGCAGTAAGAGGCAGTGATAAATGAATGTGGTGCCAAGAAGGTGACATAACACCACCCAACCTTGTTTACTATGAACAGGGATTTATATTTGTAAAACTTGTCCCAATAAAAGATATGTACAATTGTGAGTCTTATAAATCAATGAAGATCAATTCAAAGGATAGAGAGGAATAACTGGAGACTGTTGCAGAAAGGGCTATTGATAGAAGTTTCTTAGCATCTTGACATGAATTTGGATAAGATATTGACATGATATCATGAAGTGATTCTTCTGTGTTTCAGGGATATTCAGGCTCTTTGCTAGTTATGGGCATTTTTTGCTTTTCATTTTGTTGGACAGCTGACTCTGGAAAATTCCATGTACTTATTAAGGACACAGACCTAATGCAGGTGCTCCATTCTCTCATAGCAACTCATGCTGGATAATCAGTACTTTGCATTGAATATTTTTTTCCTTAGGTGAGAAATGTTTTGGCTTTTGAATCTGGAGAGTTCTCAAGAATAACGTTTGCAGTTTCAGAGTAAGGAAAAATAACATCTGAAGACTTGACAAAATGCAAGCAATTAGGAAAATACAAAACAGTTTACCATAAATTTAGATTCTTCAGCATACTTCCAATGATTAAATGTTATTGGAATGAACAAAATTTGGCAGGGCTCTCAGTCAAAACAACATTTGTATACTATGATTCTTCATGCCTTGATATTTTAGTGTTTGTTGTCATCTAAAGAAGTTTGCAAATGGTCTCCACAATAGATAAGATACAGTTCACCAGCTGAAAATAATTGTTAGACCACTAATACATTTTCCACATCAACTGCAAGCCATGGCTAGTTGTATGCTTTGGTTATAGTTCAACACAGAATTGCATGTGTTTAAGTCGGTTCTGGAGCATGGCCTTTCCATTTTAGTACAGCCTGGATAGTACTGACTTAGCTATTGGGCACAGTCTCAACCAGATGAATTAGTTCAGGAGTCTCCAATGTGGTGCCCATGGGTGCCATACTGTATGCCAGTACTTTTCCTGGCACCTATCAAGTGCTTTTAGAAAGTAGAAGGAGCTAGATGAGGCCTTTGCCAGCAAGGCTTCTGATTGACTGTGCAGATTAAAAGGCATTATGTTAAACAGAACTTCTACTTCATATGTTGGGTTTTACTGTCTGAGTTAAGTATAACCACTGCTTGACATTTTGGGATCCTCCTGAAGGGCCATTTTGTGATTGGTTCCACCTCCTATGGCAACTATTTTGTGATTGTGCTATCTGCATTAGAATTCCTATGCTTAAAAATGTTGGGGATCCCTGAACTAGAAGATTAGTCCTTCTTGATATACTTTGCTACTGTGGATTATCTAAATTACAGCAGTAGGCAATACTAGTTACTGGAAGTCAATGTACAGATGATCCCATTTCACTTCCCTTGTTTCCATCACTAGTAAAAAGAAGGCCACCCTACCTCTAGTAAGGAGACAGCTAGCCTTTATCTGAATTGCTCAGCAAGTGCTTTTGGCCCCCCACGTTTCAACACAAGCCATCACTTGTGAATGTTTCTTGCTTCTTACTTTTTCCACCATGAATTCCTTACTTCTTCCACCATGAATTCCTCACATAGAGTTCTTGCTCCTTTCCTTTGCTTGCACTTTGGAACAGTCTGATACTCGTGATTATCTCTTTTTTTCTGGATTATCTGGATCTTATACCTTTTGGGGTGTTTCACAAGTTAAATGCTAGATTTTTATTTTATTACCCTTTTATTCTATAATTATCCCTTGGTTGCTGAAGAAAGGACATGTTTCATGTCCATGTCTTTGGCATACAAAAAGCATCTTTAACCACTTCTGTGGTTAAATAAAAGAGTAAGGCCACCTGGGGAGGAGATAGGGCGGGCCCTGTCCAGGATAAAAACTCAGAGGGCCCAATCAGGAGCCGCAAAGCGGCTCCTGATTAGGCCCTCCAAGTGTCCATCCAGGGCCAAGCAGCCAATGGGAAGGCACGTGAAGCGCCTTCCTATTGGCCCCTCACCAGGACAGACCAAAATTCCATTCACCCAGCCCAGTCTAGCTGCCAGTCTGCTCCTGACCACCAAAGGGAGAGGAGGTCAGTAGGGCTGCCAAGGGGGGTGAGAACAGAGGCTTGGAAAGGCTGTGCCAGCCCTTTTCACCCCAAGGCTGTCCTAACTGTCATGTCCAACTGCAAATTGCCTCAGAACCCTGACAGAGCTGGCAGGAGGCTGCAGAGTGCTCCCCTTCTCCCTCCCTCCCTTCAGGCCTGCTGCGAAGGAGCCCCTGACTGAGGGGAGGGGGCCTTTCCAAGACTAACGCAGGGGAGCCTGAGGGCCTTCCTTTTGAGGGGGGGGACTTTCCCCTTCTACCAAACAGTTGCCTGACAGGGAGGCCACAGAAAAGCCCCTTCTCACTTAAAATACTGCTCTGGCCGGGGGTTAGGCACAGCCAAGCCATGTGTCTTTCTTCTTTGCAACTCTCTGCAGGTTTGAGGCCACTGCACAGCGTTATTCTGCAAAGGAAACTGGCTCTTTTGTCTCCTGTTTCATCTGCACAACAATTCTGTGCAGTAGGCCTCAACATTCAACCCCATGCCCTTACAGACTGGACAACTCCTCCCCTTCCTCTTCCCACTGCCAAGCTCTAGCGCCCGTTGTATTCTTGGAGACAACGGGCTTTGCCCCTAGTAAGCAATAATACAGCAAAATAACTTTCACTGAATCCAGAATAATACAGATCTTTTTGTAATTGTATTGCTCTAAATCTCCAGCAGCTTAGGGACCATAAACAGGATATATTGGTGAATGCTGAGACCAAACAAGACAGTAATTGTGGTGGGAGTCAACACAGATGCAGTCACACATAATATTGGGGAATGAATGTTCCAAAGACCTCTGGGACCGGATTCAACTCAAGAATGTAGCACTGAAGGAGGTGCCTTCCTTCCTGACCCTGTTCTCAAGCTGAAACAGGCATGGGGAGCTTGTTTGCCCTGCTATGAGTCTTCTTGTATAATGACTAAAGCATATAGTGCCCCAAATATTGTCCTCCGTTTGCTTTGGTTCAGGAAAACAACTGAGGAGGAAAGTCTGAAGACTGTCTTTCCCATGTGCTACACTCTTGAGCTAAATTGACCCCAAGAGCACTTGAGAACATTAGTTCAGTGGTTCCCAACCCCCGGTCCGGCGACTGGTACTGGTCCATAGATCAGTTGGTACCGGGCCATTGCTTCTCTTCATCCTCCTCCCCGGCTGCTACCTCAGGGGCTGCCCTGCCACTCTGCCACCGGCTCACCTTTGGTGCTCTCCAGCAGCTGCCATGGCTGGGGCTCCCCCTCAGTGTGGCACTGTGCAGCTGCTGCTGGCAGCGCCTCCCAGTGGGCAGCATGAAGTCAGGGGGGCTGGTGGGAAAGCAAGTGGAGCAGGGGCTCAGGCGGCAGCAGTGACATCCCTCGGCAAAAGACTTCCCCCCCCCCAGGCCTCAGTAAAATTGTCAAGCATTGACCAGTCCCTGATGATAAAAAGGTTGGGGACTAGTGCATTAGTTCATCATTATGGCTTCTGTGCAGACTCACATAGGACTGTACAGTCACAAGCCAGCCATAGGAAAAACTACCAAGCTTTTTCAAATATTTTTCTAGAGCCTAAAAGTATTCCTCTCCACTCACAGTATATCCTTTCCCCCCCCCCTCAAAGGATCATATGATGGAGGCAGGGTGGGCACCCTTTCCTCAGTTCTTTCCTTGCCACCATGAGAAGAGACCAAGTCTTTATAGTCTCTTCCATTCTTCTATAGTTTTTCCAATAAAATGCACTTTCAATGTGCTCTTGCAGCTGAATTTTTCTGAGCAGAATAATTATTTCTAAAGTGCATTGAAAGTGCATTATCCAATGTGTGCATAATGGGCCTGTGTTTGCGTGATTGATATGGAAAATTTTCTTTTTGGCAAGTTGTACGCTTTCATAAATGTTCAGTTAACATATATAGTGGGGGAGCTAAGTGCATTAAGATGCAAGCCATGTTTTACCAAATTCCATGTGGATAAAGTAGTGTTCAGACCCAGTCTAGATTTTTTGCCCGAAGTGGATTCTGGGTTCCATATCAATCAGGATATAGTCTTTCCAGGTTTCCAGGCTCACTGTTGAATAAACATTACACACACTGGATGTCAGGCAGGCACTCCTTTTCTTTACTTAAAATGAACAGAAGTATAGGAAGCTCTTTGTTTTAAGGATCAAAACAAGCGGAAAGCAGCAGCATTCCAGTCAGTGTCTAGGTGGGCAGTGGCCACTATCAAAAGTTGTTTGCCTTGTCCTATCAAACTGACAGCCCATTCCACTAGAGCAGGGGTAGTCAGCCTGTGGTCCTCCAGATGTTCATGGACTACAATTCCAAACGCTGGCAGGGGCTCATGGACATCTGGAGGACCACAGGTTGACTACCCCTGCACTAGAGCACAAGCCTTGTCAGTGGCTTTTCTGTCCTGTTTGTCCCTCAGTGAGGCCATTTGGTCCACAATTTCTACATTTGTTCATCACTATTTTATGGATGTGGATGCTCAGAATGAGGCAGCTAGTGGGAAAGCGGTCCTACAATCTATCTTCCACTAATCAGTCCACAACCACCTTCTTGGTAAGCGAGCTTGCCGCAACAATGAAATCCTTCCTTTCCCCACTGTGAGTTGACCTGCTATGGTCTCTAGTTCCTTCCAGTGGTGAAGGGAGAACTGAGGGAAGAGTGCTCATCCTGCCTCCATCATGTGATCCTTTGGGCAGGAAAAAGGACATGCAGTGACAAAAGGGGAGGGGGAGCACTCTTGTGCTCTAGAAAAGGAAAAGCTTGATAGCTCTTCCCATAGCTGGCCTACAACTGTGCAGTCCCATGTATGCCTGCATAGAACACCCAGTGAACAGCTGTTACAGGTAAGTGCAACCCCATTTTCCATGATATTACGTATGATTAAAAATCAGACCAGGGAGCCTCTGACCCGATTCCTGTCATATATCATCTGGCCTCAGTTGAAAGGTTTTGGCATTGGATCAGAAAGTTGCTTGTTTTATGCCATAAATTTAAAAGGTTTATGATCATTAACAAGTTTATGATCTTATGATTTGTCTAAATGTAATGTGGGCACAAGGCTGCTCAGAGAAATACAACTATCTCACTTTTTCATGTACATTTCCATCACTCAGTGTGTTTTTTTAATCGCGAGTCAACACCCACTGATTCTACAGCAATGATATCTTAATAGATTGTATGTACTTTTCCTGTTTCACTAAATTATTTTTTTAAGGGCAAAGAAATTCAGACAGCGCATTATTCAAAGTCAGGAAACTTTAAAGCCATGCCCAAGACATTTTGCAATACATACTAAAATATTGTTGGCAGAAGCTGAAAGAGAAACGGGGGGGAAGTTAAATCAGAACTTCCTGTGTTCAATGAGAAATAATTAATTTATAGCAGCTTTTAAAAATCTGGAAGACACTGTAAACATGTGATTAGAGGATGCCAATTTGAAGTGGCAATTCTTTATCCTGTGGCCTTAAAGATAAGGACGCAGGGCCCCGGTGTAGCCTAAGCATCCTCACTGAGCTATGAGCCACTGGATTTCCACAGGGATTTTGGCAGCATTACTAGGCCTGTTCTTTCTGTCCTTAAATTTTTATTATGATGCCAGATAATGCAGTGCCATGCTGGGAACTGTCTGTTCACAGACATCCAACTTTTCTATTTTTGTTTCCGTTTTCCGTTTTATTGCTGCATTTGCCCAGTTCTTCAATGACAAATAAAAGGAATTTCTATCCTAATGACATTTTGTGGAAATTATCTGTTTGGGTTAATTTTACTCTGAAGTCAAATCTACAGGCAGCATTACATCGACACAACTTTTCATGTGTGTGTAGCATTGGGGAAGGTGGAAGATGGGTACATTTTAAATATAAGCATAGCTGGTGGCTGTTGTGGCTGTTATTGGCTCTCCTCACCAGCTCTGGTCTTTCCAAAATTGAAAATTTGATTTTTTAATTAATTGTCAGATAATGATGCCTGTGTCACTAATAGAGTTGCCCGCTTTATCGTCACTGCCAGGAAAATAAGATCCAAATTGTATGTCTAGAATTAAGATTTTAATTATTAGGACCTTTTATATGGTTTAGTTTTATATGAGTAATTATTATGTAAGAAATTTATTTGGCATTGTTCAAATTTTCTTTGTCTTATCCATTCTATTTTTAAATCCTGATAGCTCCTGTACATCCCTTTTAATCTGTGTAAAACAGCCTATGGCAGATCAATAAATTGGATTGATATTGACGTTGACCTGAAGCGACTATGTACTGCGAATACGCACATGGTTTATATATCTTGTCTATCCTCTTCAATTGTGGTGCACATTGGATAATATTCATCCACTCTTGTAATGTCACGGGGTTGGGGCACAGATTTATCTCATGTTCACTACTAATAGTACAGATTCAAATGGGTAGCCCTGTTGGTCTGAAGCAGCACAACAAAATTTGATTCCAATAGCATCTATAAGACCAACAGAGATATATTCAAAGTGTGAGCTTTTGAGTGCATGCACTCTTCCTCAGACAAAATGGAACAAGGATCATAAGAGTACAGATATAAAGAAAAGGTAAATTAGTGGCAAATTAGTAAACTGTGTCATAACATCCAAATTATGCAGTATGATAATTCTTTGCTAAAACAGCTAATCAGTCCTTTTGAGTTCAGTTGTATTTCACAAAAACACTAGAGAAATAAAAATGTCAAGGTTAGTAATTAATAGAAGACACTTTCCCAGTTGTGAAATGAAATAATTAAAAGAGACTAGTTGCTTGCCGCATCCATCTCCACCCAAGCATAGAAGCATCCCCACAAGGGACAAGGCGCTCAGTTTGGTATATTGTCCTGAGACCAGAGTTAGATTCTAAATCACATTACATACTACTTACGTCACATTACACTCACATTGTCCCAAATACATTAAAAGAAGAGGGGATTGTAAGGAATGTGTGTAAGAGCTAAATGAGATTAGCATATGTAGTAAGATAAGAAACATATGTCCTTGTTGAGGTCTGGGTATTCCATTGTTTTGAGTGTTGTAATAATTTGTATTTCTGCAATCTCCATTTCTAGTCTATTCTTGAAGTTCCTTTGCATAAAACAGTTACTTTGAAGTCCCTTATTAAATGTCCTGGAAGTTTGAAGTATTCCCCTACAGGTTTTTCAGTCCTGTGATTTTTGATGTCAGACTTGTGTACATAAATTCTTTGGCAGAGGGTTTGACCTGTTTGCTCATCTTCTACATTGTATATACAATTAAATGCCAACAATGACCCTCTATTCTCTAAATTTGAAAATAAGTCCTGTTTAATTCTTTGACAGAACCAGCCCATTTTGTCTTGCAGGCCCAGTTCTATCCCTGCCCACCCCCTTTCTGGCTGGTTGCCAACTCCAGATGGGTGGCAAAATGAAGTCTCTGGGTAACTGCTGCCACCACCTGGATAAAGTACAGTGTCGCAGCTAGGACCGTTTATGCACTGGGAACTTCACTGAACCCAGCTCCCTTGCAGGAGCACAAAACGGGGGCGGATGAGGTGCACCAGGCCAAATACTCCCCCATGTGGGTGCAGGAAGAGGTGGGGCCACCTACCACGACTAATACGCCAGCCTGCAGCCCAGCATGAAACCTCTAGTGCATAAACGGTCTAGGAGAGTCAGGACCCCTGCTGCCCTTTTCTCACCCAGTTTACTGGCCAGGTCAATTAAGAAAAAGAAGAAGTGTTGATTATTATGTGCCACTTACCCAAAGGAGTCTCAAAGCGGCTTACAGTCGCCTTCCCTTTCCTCTCCACACAGCAGACACCCTATGAGGTAGGTGAGGCTGAAAGAGCCCTGATATCACTGCTTAGTCAGAACAGCTTTATCAGGGCTGTGGTGAGCCCAAGGTCACCCAGCTGGCTGCATGTGGGAGAATGTAGAATCGAACTCGGCTCGCCAGATTAGAAGTCCACACTCCTAACCACTACACTGGCTCTGTGAAAGGGAAGGTGAACAGGGGTGTAGCAGCCCCTCCCCCTCTCTCCCCAACCCAAAGGGGGAAAAATGCTCTTTTGAAATAGCGATGGGGCATTTTGCCACCAATTCAATGAGGCTTACTTCTAGGAACACATTTTTTTAATTGTAACTGTTGATGCCATTGCATACTGAATTCTGACTGTCTACTAAGACAAAAATGTTAAAAACAAGTATTGGTGTAGTAGTTAAGAGTGGCAGCTTCTAATCTGGCAAGCCAGGTTTGATTCCCTGCTCCTCCACATGCAGCCAGCTGGGTGACCTTGGGCTCATCACAGATCTGTTAGAAGCTGTTCCCAAAGAGCAGCTCTCTCAGCCTCACTGACTTCACAGGGTGTCTGTTATGGGAGATGAAGGGAAGGTAATTGTAAGTCATTTTGAGACTCCTTTGGGCAGTGAAAGTGCCAGCACTTCTTCTTCTATTGACATAAAACCTTAGGTTTTCAGGGTCAGCCCACACATACAAAATGACAGATGCAATATATAGTACAAATGTGCATAAGATATATTTGTATTTTGTTATGCCTTCTAAAAGCCCCTACTATGTTCCCACAACATGTACGCATGGCAAAATATATATGTATTGGTTCAGTCCAGTACAGGCAATTTCCAAATCCAAAATTATGTGTACGGGAATTTTTTATTTATTTGTTTTTGTACATAACATTTCCCCTAAGTATTCAAAATGTTTTCTGTGCAGTATCTCAGTTATCTTTGCAATAGTTACGTAAAGTGAGCCAGCATTATTTATTATGTGGGAAGCTTGATGTTCATAGAAAAAAACTAAGCTTTTCGTCTTATTTTTGTCCTAGTTATGAATTCGTTGTGATACCTAGCAACCCTCTTGGTGAAGGACCAAGTAGTGAAACAAAGCCATTTAAAACAGAATCAGGTATGAGTTTCAATAAGTGCGTCAATTAGCTGGCATCCTTTTAAAATATTAAAGTACAAAACAACATAGCAATTTTTACATTCGCAATTTCTGTAGCCTCACTTTAGACTGACCCACTTTATCCAATAAATCAGGGATAGTCAACCTGTGGTCCTCCAGATGTCCATGGACTACAATTTCCATGAGCCCCTGCCAATGTTTGCTGGCAGGGGCGCATGGGAATTGTAGTCCATGAACATCTGGAGGACCACAGGTTGTCTACCCCTGCAATAAATAACATTTTTAAAAGCCTTGTCCCCTGCAATGGTTCTAAGTCCTTGGGCAGCTGGTTTGTTGAGTTTAGATTTGCGTTATTTCTGCCCTAATATCAAATCATGCTAATATTGTACAAACTATAATTCTGGTCAAATACAGCCAAATCCTTTTCCAGTGTGCTTCTGTAATGCTACAAATTATTTTGTGGTCTGATTTAGTATTTGTTTTTCTTTCCTTCTTAGCGGACCCAAGAGTGAATGAGCAAATTTCAAGTAAGTTCCTATAACTATAGCATACTCTGATGAGAACATATTTGTGCAGTGAGATAATATATAGCTTTATGACAGAGTGGGACTGAAATAGAAAGGCATTCACACATGATTTCACTTTTTCAACCCATACCATTTGCAAGTATTCCTGCCATGTTAAATGTTTACCTGAGAAGGGCTTAATCAATGTGATGTAGTTCTCCAAAGGCAGCTCTGCTGGCTCAGAACCAATGAGCAGAAATGAGCCAGGCACAGCTCATATTTTCTCAGCTCTGTCATTGAATTAAAAGAGAGGCCAGTGAAATAAAAAGGCTGCTTCTCACTACATAAGTGATTTAACAGAGACACAGCATTGCTTTGCCATTATGCGGTAGAAAATCTGCCATCAACCTCTGCTTCTAGAGAGCTCTGAAAACCGTAGGCCTTTCTGAAAAAAATACCTGCAACATATCTGTTCCACATAATATATTTCTGGTAAGGACTTAGAGGAGGTATCTCATGACTTAAGTGCCAATCAGTGCTTAACACACTCAGGATGGCTGTCCTGCCCCTGAGTTCCTCCTCCTCCAACCGGCTTGCCTGTCTGTCCAGCGGCCAGCCAGTCGCCTTCTACCACCCTCTCTGACCATTTCCCTCTGAGGCTTGGAGGCTGTAGATCCCTGCCGTGTGAGAGCTGCCCCTGCCGGTGAGTTCCCTAACACCTGCCTACAGCTTTTCCAGATCCTGGGGGAATGGGGAGTTTGTCTGCAGAGTTCTTCTACCCCACCCCCCTAATCTAGTGCCTATTGTATTCCTGAATGCAATGGGCTTGGCCCCTAGTATTGTAATAGAAGTTCCATGTCAGGACTGGGTCTCTTAATTCATGTTGGTTAATAATATTCAACATTCTGTAATAACATGCTTCCATTCTGCGATATGAGAGTTTCTTCATTAAATACTAACTGGAGACAAGTCATCTACTGGCTTGAGCTAGATATTATGCCAAACGATGGTTACAGAAGCCTAATGCTGTGGTATAGTGTCATGCTGGAATTAACAAACTAGTATACCACCCACCAGCTAGGGTGGCCAGGTTTACCATTCTGGGTAGGATTCTCCTCACCTACCCCTAATAATCGCCCCAACTTACCTTGATCCAGAAGAATGCTGCATTTAATGCAACCTACTGTCATCACCCAGCAGTGATATCAGCATATCAGGGTCATTATGGAGGATGCTGTTTTGGGGACAAAACTCAGTGGTTTTAAGCAAATTTTATCATATAATTTTGCTCAAAAACTAGAAAAAAGTAGAAAGGATGTACCATTGGCGGTACTAATAAAGTAAATAAATAAATGAGAAAAAGAAATATATCTGTCAGTTTCTTGTCTACTCTGGCCCTAGGTTCAATTAGACATATATGTTTGACATATTAGGGCCATGAAACTAGTCTAACTCTAGAGTAATTGTATTGTGGTGGAGTTACTTCAGATGTGTACAAAAAAGCTGGATTAATCACAAGTTCCCATAGTACACTTCAAGGGACACAGAGTGTTTGCTAATAATGTTAACAAGTTCTTAGTCAACTCTTTTTATCTGGATTTCAATATTTGTGCCACACACATTTTCGGTACACCGTAGCCAATAGTTTATTTTTGATCTGTTGCAGTGGGAAAAGATGCAATTTGGACTGAAATCAAATTCAGTTCTGATGAGTACTCTGAATGCAAAGGAAAACAGTATGTCAAGAGAACTTGGTACAAGAAGTTTGTTGGTGTACAACTATGCAACTCTCTGAGGTACAAAATTTACCTCAGTGATTCACTTACAGGTAGGTCATCTAAGGCAGTCTCACTGAATTACCAGCATGGACGTTAATAGGATAGCTGGAGCCATGACATTATTTATATGCTTTATGATATACAATCTTAGCTACTCCATGTGATAAAATCAAACAGAATTTTTTGCCCATAAGCTCAGAATAATCATTCTTGATGTCCTATGGGTTTCCATAGAAAATGGAACATAGTAAGCAGTATCCAGCCTTTTGTGCACAAAGGTTTTCCTGAGTTCTCAGGGGTGCGGAACCCACCTGAAGAAACAAGAAGAAGAGTTGGTTCTTATATGCCACTTTTCTCTACCAGAAGGAGTCTCAAAGCATCTTACAATCCCCTTCCCTTTCCTCTCCCCACAACCGTCACCTTGTGAGGTAGGTGAGGCTAAGAGAGCCCTGATATTACTGCTCGGTCAGAACAGTATTATCAGGGCTGTAATGAGCCCAAGGTCACCCAGCTGGCTGCATGTGGAGAAGCGGGGAATCAAACCCAGCTCACCAGATTAAAAGTCCGTGCTTCTAACCACTACACCTAGATGGCTGTGCAGGTGAGTTGTTGGTAGTGAGGAGGAACAATGGAGCTGCATTTGCAGCAGAGGAAGGAAGAGCAATTTCATCCCCTTCACCTTCCTCACTTTAACCCCACCGCCAACATGGCTTTTCCTGCACACAGGCCCTGCAGTTCAAGGAATGGCATTTGTGGGGCTTGAAAGGGGCTGCACGAATGGAGATGAGTACAAGGAAATTCTGCATGCTGTGCAGAGTGGAAGGATACTTTACTGTACAAAACAGTTTTTGGTATAGAACTGCGTAGTCACAGGGTTTGCCTGGCAAGGCTAGGAAGGTTCACAAATGCTGACCAAAGATAATCAGCTATCAACAAACCAGCTATAGCAATAAATTGCTATATGATGGATGGCATGTGACAAGCAGGACTGTAGAACAGATTAGCCCCATTTGCTTTATCTCTGTTGCTGCACATCACTCCATACCGCAACACAGCTCTGCATGTCTGTCATGGAGTCAGCTACTGAAATGGCTTTTTTTAATGAGCATACGGCAGGTGTATATCAGACAAGTGATTGGTGTTGTCTGAGTGGAGAGAAGCTGCCACCTGATCAACGGGTGGATTATACAGTAAATGCAGCATGCACACAGGTCTTGATTAGAGGCATACCGCAGACATGAAAAACTTTTATCTGTCCATCATTGTAATATATTATTTTACAAAATTATAGAAGTGCAGAGCTACTAGTAACCAAAAGGTACTCCACCCCTCAACGTACTTTGAAAGCAACTATGTATGCATTAGTCATTCCAATCTCTGGTCTATTTTAGTGACTCTACTAATGAAACATGCCAGCATTGTTCTTCTAAAGCAGCAGTCACTACAGACCTCATCTAGCAAACTTCTAGTATAAGCATTTCAACAAATGGCATTTATTAAGGAAGGCCATAAACGTTTCTGTAATCTTCTTCTAATGATATTTGAATTTTAAATTTTTAACACATTCTCGATGTTTTCAGGGAAATTTTATAACATAGGTGATCAAAGAGGACATGGAGAAGACCACTGCCAATTTGTGGACTCCTACTTTGATGGAAAGACTGGGCAACAGCTTCGGCCAGATCAACTACCTACTAAAGATGGTACATAAATAGGCCCTTTTAAGAATAAAATAGTTGTAACTATGGGGTTATGGGAGTTTTCTTTGATGTTCACTTGTTCAAGTATACACAACATACAAGAGCAAACTCTTTTTTGAAAATGTGTACTATACACAAGGGAACAGGATTAGGTGTGGTCTTTCAACAAAAATATACTCTTTGGTATCCAGTTTTGGCATATAAACCCTCTTTAGCCCTCTTTAAGTATTTGAAAGGTTGTCACTTGGAGGAGGGCAGGATGCTGTTTCTGCTGGCTGCAGAGGAGAGGACACGCAGTAATGGGTTTAAACTTCAAGTACAATGATATAGGCTAGATATCAGGAAAAAGTTTTTCACAGTCAGAGTAGTTCAGCAGTGGAATAGGCTGCCTAAGGAGGTGGTGAGCGCCCCCTCACTGGAAGTCTTCAAGCAAAGGTTGGATACACACTTTTCTTGGATGCTTTAGGATGCTTAGGGCTAATCCTGCGTTGAGCAGGGGGTTGGACTAGATGGCCTGTATGGCCCCTTCCAACTCTATGCTTCTATGATTCTATATCTAAGTGTGTAATGTGTGAAAAGATCTGAAAGTTTAAGACAAATTATTTTTGCACTGGCTACAAAAACCAGGCCTCATCAACTATAATGAGCAGTTACTGGGAAAATTAGACCTGAATAAGCAAGAATAGTAATGGCCATGTATCTCAAGCCTTAAAATTTTACTTAGCAACTACAATGGTTCAGATTGGGCTTTCTCAACCAGGGTTTTATAAAACCCTGGGATTTCTTGACAGCCCTGGAAGGGTTTCCTGAATAGGGAGTATATTTTCTATATATATTTTTTTACATTTGTTAAATATTTATCAGGTGATATGACCATATATAGTAATGTTGACCATTTCCACCTTCCCAAAATGGCCAATGATGGGCCTGGAGGAGGTGGGAAGGGGAGGTGCCCCAGGTAGGTGTGTACACAGCTATGCCTCCCAACCATATTCTGCATGATCGCATCACTTCTGGAATTTCTCAAAGTCTGAAGAATGTTTCAGGGGTTTCTCAATGCTAAAAATGTTGAGAGAAGTTGGTTCAGATTATACATGGAAATTATAAGAAGAGTTGGTACTTATATGCCACTTTTCTATGCCTGAAGGAGTCTCAAAGTGGCTTACAATCGCTTTTCCTTTCCTCTCCCCACAACATACACCCTGTGAGGGAGGTAAAGCTGAGACAGCCCTGATATTACTGCTTGATATGAACAGCTTTATCAGTGCTGTGGTGAGTCCAAGGTCACCCAGCTGGTTGCATGTGGGGGAGTGTGGAATCAAACCCTGCTCACCAGATTAGAAGTTCACACTCCTAACCACTACACCAAGCCAGCTCTCAGTGTGTGCATTCAGTTAAATCAAGCCAGTTATTTTTCAGGTAACATTTAAATCGATTACAGATTTTATGATCTGATCAAGTACTGGTATACAAACTTTTTCAACTTTTATTCAGCTGTACCAATCAACTGGGGTGGTGGGAGCGGAGAGCTCTGCACTGTCTTGGCTGAGGATGGCTCCTCTTGCATCTTGATTTAAACCATGCTGCAAAAGGAGCCAGCCCAGGATTGGCCATGGCAGTATGGAACTCTCAGCTCCTGCCATTCCGACTGACCCTCTCATGTCTGCGTGTAGATGCAAGAGACTTCCCTTCTGCACACAGATCATGGAATAGACTCTCCTGCAACACGGTTTAAGCCACACCACAGGAAAAGCCCTCCCAGCCAGTTCTGTAGGCAGCGGGGAAAGAGCTCCCAGCTGCATGCTGATCCTGAGGACAGCTTCTGCTGCAGCATGGTTTAAACTGCAAAGAGCCTCTTGTGGCGCAGAGTGGTAAGGCATCAGACATGCAGTCTGAAGCTCTGCCCATGAGGCTGGGAGTTCAATCCCAGCAGCCAGCTCAAGGTTGACTCAGCTTTCCATCCTTCCGAGGTCGGTAAAATGAGTGCCCAGCTTGCTGGGGGGTAAACGGTCATGACTGGGGAAGGCACTGGCAAACCACCCCGTATTGAGTCTGCCATGAAAATGCTAGACGGCGTCACCCCAAGGGTCAGACATGACCCAGTGCTTGCACAGGGGATACCTTTACAGGGGAAACCAAACCAGCCCCAAGCTCAGGCTGGCTTTCTCTTTAATCAGTTTGTTTATTGTTTTCATCTTCTCAGGTCTATTGGACCAGGAGAAATTGGGATTTCCAAAAAAAAAATCCCAGATCTGAATATTATACCAGCATACCCACCTAAGATTTTTCAGAAATACCTACACTTGAGGGTCTAATAAACCTGAACCGGGGGTGGGAGGATTTTTTTTTTCACACCCCTAATAGCAATCTCAGTGTAAACATTAATGCCATTATCACAGATTGGGTTGGATCCAGCAATCATGGGTGACAATGGTTGTGTATCTTTCCCTGTCCCTTCACCCTCAGCAGTGCTTTTATTCATTTGTTTCCTGAAACAGTTTCTTCCCAAAGTTTTGGGAACCAAGTGAACTGGCACTGGAGTGGGAAAATAATGAATTTGCCCTCTGTCATTTTCATCAGAGCATTTCCACTGATGGAAGAGAAAAGGAGCCATTTTAGCCCTTTTCCTCTCTTCACTGTAGCATCCCAACTTGCATAGCTATTAGTCTACCCACGTCCTGCAACTCTGGGGAATTTCTCTGGTGTTGAAAAGGATTGCTGGATTAAAAAATGCAGAAAATCTATTATCACTCATCAGTTCTTTAGGGTATTCCTGAAAATGTATTGTTCAGATCCTAAGTTATACTGACATTAAACTTCACATTTCCTCCCCCCCCCCCTCCCCAATTTGGATCCTCCAGGCTTTTTCAGAGCTTTTCGACAGGAGCCTGTCAAGTTTGGAAAAATAGGAGCTGCAACTCACACTAACTACGTTCACTGGTACGAATGTGGAACTACAATACCTGGGAAATGGTAGAACAAGACGTGAACTGAATGTCGATGGACTGTATCCAGCTATGACCAACACAAGACAAACTCCAGTGATTGAAACATGCCATGGTTATTATATTTGTCATACTGAAACCTAGTGACAAATATTGTGTCAACTAACAGCATTGTCTGTGTAATAGTTGCCCGGATCTATGGATCTTTTGTAAGAGTTAGAACTTAGAACATGTCCGAAAGTAATGTCTTGGGAAGCTGGCTCCCTACTAGTGTCTTATGGTACCATCTATTGTAAAAGATGTAGTTTATTATTTATCCTTTTTTGACACTGAGGCACCTTTTAACAAAAAAGTTAACAATTATATTCTGAATGGTAGTTATATTGCCTAAGTTCATGTTCTGGTTTCTTGCTCTTTTGAGGTACTTAAGTTATTCAGTCATGGTAGTTTGGTATGTTTCCAATCTTACTCTATGAAGTGGAAGACAATGTTTTCTTCTTTTACTATGAATGCTGGGAAATTGATGGTGGTATAGAGCTCTTGTACCCAATATACAGGGATTTTGAAGCCACAGAGATAACTCCATTACCATACATCTGCAGCTGCTGAATGGCACCGACTGTATTACTTGGAGCAGCAACATACAGTATCTTCAGGTGAAACCCTCTTGGTTGCTGATAGGGGGGTTCTGTAGTCATGCTTGCTGAGCTTAGCTTTGGCAATGTGACAAAAGCAACTGAGACCACAATGCAAAGGCCTGCTCTTCAAGTTATAATTCCTCTTTGTCTCAAGCTGGCTGTCAAACAGCTTCATGGGCCATTTTTTGGCATAACTTCTGACCCATAATAGCTAATACTCGTGGCTAAGTTTTGTAAATTTTTGTTGCAATGATTTTTAGCTACTGCCTGATTTTAAAAGCTCCCTAAATCTTTTGCTAGGCAAATTAGGTAGGAAATATGCACAAGGCTAATCAAGCCAAGGACAAGATCAGCTCTGTGTTTCATCCTCTATTGTGGGGACTCACGTATGAGGTATCCGTGTCACTTACAAAGGGTATGTGTACATTTCAAGCACAGCTTTTCCACTTGAAAATACAAACAGCAAGAGGTTTGATCTTTTCTCAGTCACTGCTTCCACAGAAAGCTATCAAGACACCTTCACCATTCATAACTGACACAGTTCATAAGTAGCAGGTAAGATGGTCAAATTAAGAATAAGGTTTACATGTACTCTGGCAAACCAATGATCACAGAGTTTTGACTATAATATAGATCAATGAAGATGTTAATGAAATAGGTGTACAGTAATTTACCTCCAAAGCATACAAAACCACCTGCATTGCTTATATTTTTAAAATTTACTTTATATAAAACTGAAAAGTGATGGGATCTGCTTTGTAGAATGGCTATATTGACTGTTTTAAAAGTACAGCTGCACAGTCCTTCCCAAAGTGCTATATTTGTACTGCTTAAACATTTAAACATTCTATATATATATATATGAGATGTAGGTTTTAAAGGTGCTTATTCAATGTATTAAGATATAAAAAGGAACACAAGGAATATTGGATGGGCTGTTTATAAGAGAATTTCTTTTAAGTACATTGCAGGTACACTGTACTCTTAATAAAGTATTTTTAATCATAAAATGTTATTGGCATCATTCAGCATCATTTTTTCAGGTAGCAGAACTACATGCACTGAAAATAAGTACAAGGCTTTAAAAGAAAACCTCCTCGAGAAGGGTTCAGTGTAGAACTGTTTTATATATGACACCTCCATGTAATTCTTGTAGGGCTTTAGCCAGCAGCCCACATGTGCTTACCCTGATGCACTTCATTCAGTAAAACACTAGAAGAGCATTTGCAGTAGGAGTACTTGGCAGAAGAACTTTCACTCTCCAGCACCCTTCATCATGTGTGGTCCCATCCGACTACAAACAGTACAAACTTCAGTCTTGCCTGAAGAGATTTCTAAATACCACCTCCAAGATTTTTCCACGAGTATACGTGAACCAATTGATCTGAACATCAGAGGCTGCCCAAATGTGCATCGCTGAGAATAGGTCGTTTTGTATCTTCTGTATTGTTGTGATGGCCTCTCTCCTCTGAGCATATACTAAGAGGGAAAAGGGTTATAAAAAGGCCGTTACATCCCACGTTGATCCCTTTGGGCATGTCTAAAAGGAGGACTGGGCCCAAAAATTCAATTTTTGATGTGGAATAAATCTTCTGGCATGCCCCCTAAAATGGAAGTGAATACAGATATGTCTGTAGTCCTGCCCCAGGGAGCGCACTAGAAGAGGCAGGGAGGTAGCTGGCAGAGGCCAGGGCCACAGCTGAGGTGGTGCCTATGAAGCCAACGGGGGCCAGGCAGCAGCCATAAAGCTCCTGGAGGGCAGGTTGCTGCCTACGCAGCCTCCTGAGGCCAAGGCAGTACCCGTGAAGCCGGAGGAGGCCAGGGCCCTTCTGCCACAAGAGGTTAAGGAGAGAGGGGGGAGAGAGCAGGGGAGCAGGTCAGGGAAGCAAAGGGAGGGTTGGAGAGGGGGGGGAAGTGGGGAGAAAGAGTCTGTGTGTATTTCAGTCTGTATGACAGAGAGGGAGGGAGAGACCCATGAGCCCCAGAGCAGGTATATCGGGCTGTCACTACTTTTATTAAAGCTTTAGTCACACTTTCCTTCACAAGCTCCACAAGCACCATTACTCTCTGACAGAGCAGATACGTATGGAGAAGAAAATTATATAAGCTGATCTGAGCTCTACTGGAGAGAAAACTGGGGGGATAAATGAAGTAAATAAATGAATATACAAAGAAATCTGAACAGACAGTGAGAACTTCAAGTTCCCTGTGTACTACGGGTACTGGAATGGAACAGTTAACTATTTTGGTCTGGCCAAAGCATTTCACTTAACACATTCACACTTTTCTAGTGGGGGAGGATGCTTGCCTCATCTCCAAGGAGCTATCACTTTACCAATAGCCCAACATGTTCCTCTCCTTTTCAAATCATTATTTTTCTTGGATCTGCTCTCATCACAGCACTCTGAATGGATAAACTTATTCAGCAATTTCTGTGATCATTTTATGCACATGCATTGCCTGCCAAAAAGATAGGGCTATGCAAATCAGCACCAGACACATATGTACAAGGTATTACTTGAAAATCATTGAAACTTTTATTGAACAAAAATATAAAAATGTGAATCTATGGTTTCTGGACACCTAATTCTGAAGACAGTGTTTCCATCTCTAACACTTCCTCAAAGAGTTCGGTACTCTTTGATTTACACCACATCAAAACAGCAGTTTGGGCATCCTTCAGGGACTCAAATCATGTTCCTTTTAATATTCTTTGTGCTTTGGGAACACAAAGAAATCTGATGGGTCAAGATGTAGGCTGTAGAATGGATGGGGTAAGGTTTCCCAATGAAATTTTCATAGTACCACCTTTGCTACCCACATAGAATGAGCTGGTACGCTGCCATGATGGAAATTCCTTGGCATAACTTTCCTAGTTTTTCTCCCCAATGCAGTTTTCAACTGTTTTCAGGCAACCTAACTAACACCAAGACAAGTGTACTACTGAAAAAACCTGTCTGCAGCTATCCACCTACTGCAGAGACATATTTAAACATATTTTGTTTTGAATATACTGCTGCCTGTATGAAGTGGAACCTTAGTAGCAATACTTTTTGACTTACCCTCATGTGTAAGTAATGTGAACATACTATTCAGCAACGAAACAATCAAATGATGGTTTGAATATTTTATTCAATATCAGTGTGCATGTTACAATTTATACATTATATCTATTTTTAACAAGTGGCCCTAATTTAGTACATCATTGTTTTAGTAAAAACAAGCCAAAAAGGTCAGCTAGGTTTTCACCCAGCAGTTCGATGTGGCAAGCTAGAATGTCATTACTTTACAAACATTTAGGTAGTGTTTCCAAAAGAACCAGTATTAAACTAGAAAGCCAATACAATTTAAAGCAGGAAACAAGATTCATTTGGTCATTTATTCCAACAAATTAAGCAGCAATAGTGATGCCAAAGAATATTCTGCTTTTCATTTATTTTTCATATTTCAGTACCAATTAAAAGAATCTTGGGAGTCTGTATGGATGGAACGACATCAGCAGCTGCTTGGATTTACCTGGGGCCTTTCAACTTCCTTATCGATAGCCAGGACCGGGCTGGGTATAGGCCTGGCCAAAGGGAGGACGGTTGCGTGCATACGGATTAGGACCACTAGGTGGGGGTGTCATGGTAGTTCCAGGTGGTGGGGTGAAGCCTGGTCTTGGTTGATAGGCACCTGGCTGGCTTGGAGCCATTCCAGGCTGAGAAGCTGGGGGCACACTGTAATTGGCAGACTGGGAAGCTTGTGTGGTGTAGTTCTGTGGAGGATAGGAGCTTGCCTGGTACTGTTGGGGAGGCTGAGCCGGCAGCTGCTGAGCCTGGCCAGGAAAGCCTGGAGCTGGAGCCTGCGATGTTTGCTGATTGTATCCTTGGAACTGCTGTGCTTGTTGAGGAGCAGTCTGTTGGCTGTAGCCTGCTGAGAAATTGAAACGAATAGCCAGACAATTAGGTGACATGGAGACAGAGCAAACTGCTTTTGTACAGAATGTAATATGACTATGTTCATACAGACAAATGCTCTTGGCAAAAGCTAAGAAGAATACATTATGTGCAGCTGGGAAACACCCATCACCAATTGCAAGTTTTGCACATTGACTATACACAAAATTGGTTTGGGTCTGTAAGAGTTCGGAGCATTCTCAAACAGCTGTGTACTAAAGGCTGATTCACACAAGATTTACAGCATCGAGTGCTGATTTGCTGCTATGAATGAGCAATCACAGATTAATCGCCTCAGGCAGGTTTTGACATCAATTTGACAACAGGTTAAATACAAAGATTATCAGCGACAAATTCACATGGTAAGAAACCAGTGATCAACAAATTAAATTACTTCCATGTACATGTGAACTATTTCCAAAGGAAAACTAGAAAGCAAGGTGGGGGGAACAGGGGATGGGACTGATTTTAATATCTAGTTTTCTTTAAATACTACATGAATGAAGACTTCCGTTATTTGAATTAAATTAGCAGACTAAAGATGGGTTTTTAATATTTTATAAATGTCTTCACTGAATATATGTGCATGATAGAATTACAAATTAACACATTCATGCTTTGCTTTCTCAGCGTCTGAAACAACAAATTTGCTAATTGTGTTTTGATATGAACGAGGGATCCTTGTCAGAAACAGTTTGCAAAGGTGAAAAGAGGTTGACAAAAGCACTAGGCTGCTATTAAGTCTGATGTATTAAAACTGGTTTCAAAGGAAGACTGATGATATAAAATAAATCCTCTACAAATTGATATCTCCATTTATCTCTAGCACGAAACACACCTGCAGCTACTTGCAATGAAACCTCTCCATTGACTGGAATCCTGTTAGCATTAAACACCAGATACATAACAATTATTAAAAAGGCACAACCCTGAATACAGAAAGACAGGACTCAAGAATGCATTGCAGTAAATTTTGAACTCACCTGGCACTTGGGCTCAAAATTTACTATGGAATCAAACCTTTCTAAAAAAGAAGCACCAAACTTGCAGCTCTCGTCTGTGTGGCTAGAAAGACCCATACTTAGGACACCCAACAAGTGGGGATAGAAAGAAGCCCAGCCTGCTCTGTTATCAACAAAGCAGGGGCCTTTGATTCCTACTGAGGGCATATGAAGACTTTCATAAAGTTAGTTCCTTCCGTTAGCAAATGCAGCAGTTATATTACTTTGCTTTTGTGAGAGGTTAGGCCTCAAAAGATGTTTGGGTAAGGACATAAATCTACACCCATGTTTATATTAATGACTACAATAATTCAGTGTTCAAGCCAAATGTAAACACAATGGAAGGTTCCGAAGGGGGGGGGGAATCAAACTTCGACAGTTCACCCAACTCATTTAGCAGTTTAAGAGAGTATTTGAGTAGTTTCACTGTAGCTGAGGAGTTCCAGATGATTTTTAGAGGCCAATGAAGGGGACAGTGAACAAAACTTAGAACAGACAATTTCCTTTGCTGACCCTCATGTTAACAAGAAAGGGGAAAAAAGCAACTAGCTTTGTAACAATGCATTCTATTGGTCCATCCCAAATATACTCTTTTGAGCAGAATCCCCTCCAAGAACTGACAGGACTGAATGGCTGTGAAATTTATGTGAAATGTGTAATACCCATGTTTAACAAGGCACCCTCTACGGACAAAGAAGCCATGTTCCCAGGCAATTATGGCTGAACGATGCAACCTCAGTGGTCACTGCATGACTGATGCAAAGGTATATCAATCATGCTCAAGAGACCCACCTAATCGTTTTCCACCTACATGGCTGCAGCACTCAAACATGGTCCGCATCCACAGGGGATGGCCCCAGTGAAAAGGGGCTCCCCTGCAGCTGCTTCTAAGTCAGAAAGGCACCTTGATGTTGGGTGTCAAAGGACTGGGGGGGGGAAAGCTTTGCGGTCTCTTGAGCAGTCGCCATAAATGCCAGAGCAGCACTGAGCAATCAGTGAGGCTTGATGCCTCTACTGTGGGAAAGAAAGTTACAAGGGAGCAAGGGCCACATCCTTAAGCAGCAGCTAGGCAACCACACGGGCCTCACAGCAAGTACCTACCACCTGCTTACCTGGATACTGCATACCGTATTGTTGCTGAGGCTGAGCTGGGGGCTGCTGAGCAGGATATCCAGCCTGTTGTGGATACTGTTGATATATCTGGCCTACCAATTTAAATTTAAAAACTTTAATTTTTAAAAGAATTAGCACCTCACCCTTACCTGCCTCATGAGCAGTTCTCCTCAAGTTATGGTTGAAACAAACTGACAATAAAAACCCAGACACACATACACAGACAAACTAGAGAAAGTTAAATATTTCTCACAGACAGCTGTTTGACAGATGCAGCAGATATTGATTTTCACTCTCATTGGTTTATCCTATGAATGTGTCTGGGAGAAGTACAGTGGCTTGTCAGTAGCCAAATTGGTGGGGGAAAGGAAAAGAAAAAAGAGGGAAGATTTTAGGCTGTTGGATACTGGCTTATCAATTGAATGGGCATATGAACTAAGAGAATCTGGGGTTGAAAAGATTTCCCCTGGATGGAAATCTAAAGAAAAGATGTCCTTTTTACTGTGTCAGTCACTCTCCTTCTACGTACCGTTGATCATTCATTTTGAAAGCCCTTCAGGCACACAGAATATTGTCTCTGAACTGTACACTTCTTATAAAATTGAGGCACAGATTTGCACTTTATAGCTTTACTTTGGCATTTACTCTGGAAAATTGTTCTGAAAAACAAAGTTCTGTATGTACACACACATAGGTCTTTAGCTGGATTTGATTATTCTAGAACATCTGTTTAATGGCACGTACTTTTGATGCTCCAATGAACAATCTGGTAGCATTGCTAAGTGCAACATGCTTTGCTCCCATCACAGTAATTCATATAAATAGTTGTAATATGATATTGCAAAACAGCTTTCTTTTTTATGGAACTGCAGTCTTGCTTGTGATTCTCAACACTATAGCACCATCTAGTGTTTTAAAACTTGGGCTCTTATAAACATGAAATGAGCTACAAAGCATGTGTCCTTGTTTATTCAGCACCTACTGCACTAAAGTTGCCCAGGGAGACTTTTTGTATTACCATCATTCAGACAGCACTGAATTCTCATGGCACCTTACAAAGTGACATTTAAAAACACAGACAGTCCCTGCCCCCAAGGAGCTTTCAATATAGGTTTCAACACTGGGGAAAACAAGAAGGGAAGGGAAGGAAGGAAGATAAGCAACAGATGAATTTATCACACACAGTTACACATATGGAAGGTTGGTTATTGTAGGGAATGAAAATTAACAGGGTGAAGCTAATGGCTGAGGAAAGTCAAGATTGATGAGAGATTTGAAGCTGAAGGGGAGAACTCAAGGTCACCTACCAGAAAATATGGGTGAGACACATACAAAGTAGGTTAAACAGGGTGCACTGATTGCTCACCTTCCATCTGACCAGTTTGCGGCTGAGCTCCTCCATATGATGGCTGCTGTGGTTGAACACCAGGTGGATGAGGTGCAGAGGATGAAGAAGCAATGCTATCAGGAGTTCCTGCACGTTCATCTACAGGGGCACTGGGTGGTCCTGGGAAAGAGAAAGAACATTCTTTTCAAGCATTCTAAAAATCAGTACAGAAGTAGAACTCTAATAAAGTCTCATTCCTGAAGCTGGAACGTGATTTCTTATGGTCCTGGATCTGTGCATTTTATTGTAAGATCAGCGTCTGACCCTGATGGGGAAAAAGTTTATCGTTTGCTGTTTAGATGCTAGCTAGCTTAACCACAAGAAGAAATCGGAAAATGGACATCTGTCTCAAAATGTACTGAAACAACCATTGCAGAAGCACAATCTTCATTTAGTGCATAGCTGGACTATAGCCTTGCCAATTAACACAAAGGACTGCACGACATTCATGACAACAAGAATGGTGCCTGACATTCAAACTAAATATTAAAATTGTGTCGGACTGTGATCCAATTACAGCCAATTTTAATGTACACACTTGACACGTATTCAATGCTGTTTACTTTGTCATTTAAAAGATAACCTGATTAAAATAACCGGGTAATGAAAACTGCACAATCACAGTGGTTCAATTTAGCATCTATTGTAACCAAAGAAACCTACAATACTTCAAGGACATTGGAGTTCCTACTGTGTTACATGACTACAGGCAGAATCATAACCCCTGAATACAGATATTTTAAAAAGCTAATCTTCCACACTTTCCCCTAAAGTTTCACTTATCGGCACCCTTCCTCATCCCGGACAGGGCCCACCGACGGAGCCCTTACTCTTTTATTTTATCCACTCCACGAATCATAGAGTTGGAAGGGGCCATACAGGCCATCTAGTCCAACCCCCTGCTCAACGCAGGACTAGCCCTAAGCATCCTAAAGCATCCAAGAAAAGTGTTTATCCAACCTTTGCTTGAAGACTTCCAGTGAGGGGGAGCTCACCACCTCCTTAGGCAGCCTATTCCACTGCTGAACTACTCTGACTGTGAAAAACTTTTTCCTGATATCTAGCCTATATCGCTGTACTTGAGGTTTAAACCCATTACTGCGTGTCCTCTTCTTTGCAGCCAGCAAAAACAGCATCCTGCCCTCGTCCAAGTGACAACCTTTCAAATACTTAAAGAGGGCTATCATGTCCCCTCTCAACCTCCTTTTCTCCAGGCTGAACATTCCCAAGTCCCTCAACCTATCTTCATAGGGCTTGGTCCCTTGGCCCCAGATCATCTTCGTCGCTCTCCTCTGTACCCTTTCAATTTTATCGATGTCCTTCTTGAAGTGAGGCCTCCAGAACTGCACACAGTACTCCAGGTGTGGTCTGACCAGTGCCGTATACAATGGGACTATGACATCTTGTGATTTTGATGTGATGCCCCTGTTGATACAGCCCAAAATGGCATTTGCCTTTTTTACCGCTGCATCACACTGCCTGCTCATGTTTAGTTTACAGTCCACAAGTACCCCAAGGTCTCGTTCACACACAGTGCTACCTAGAAGCGTATCCCCCATCCAGTAGGCATGCTTTTCATTTTTCTGACCCAGATGCAGAACTTTACACTTATCTTTATTAAATTGCATCTTGTTCTCATTTGCCCATTTTTCCATTGTGTTCAGATCTCGTTGAACTCTGTCTCTATCTTCCGGAGTATTTGCCAGTCCTTCCAATTTGGTGTCATCTGCAAACTTGATGAGTAGTCCCTCCACCCCCTCATCTAGATCATTAATAAATATGTTAAAAAGTACCGGGCCGAGCACCGAGCCCTGAGGTACCCTGCTACTCACCTCTCTCCAGTCTGATGAAACACCATTGACAACAACTCTTTGAGTGCGGTTCTCTAACCAATTCCCTATCCACCTAACTATCTGAAAATCCAGATTGCAGTCCTTCAACTTATCCATCAGAACATCATGGGGAACCTTGTCAAAAGCTTTACTAAAATCCAAGTAAACGACATCAACGAGGAGCGGTTAAAGATTATATAGTCTCATGCAATCCTTTGTTCTACACACAGGCTTTTCTGGGACAACCCCCTTGTGTCATTTTGTTCTTCTGCAGTTGAATAAAATTATAAAAGGTTTTCCAGTCCAGTGGTCACTCTATTTGGGTACTGCACACTAGGCACACGATCCTAAAATGCCCAGACCAGGCCCTGGGCTATCACAGATCAGATGGCTGCAATAAGGACAGGGAAACTGGACAAAACTGCCATTCCTTCCTTGCTCTTATGGGAGTGAAAATCTGCAGAAGAGCAAAGGAGAATAGTTTTACCTCCTTATTGTAACTGGGTCACTGCCCCTCAGAAAAAACATTGGGGGAACACTTGGGAGTCTACGTGGGAGAATGGGAAGGTGGAGTCATTTCTACAAACTCCTGTTTATAGAAGGGAACTCACTGACTTTTAAGGAAATTTAATGTTGCAAAACCTGTCATTGTACAGGATGTGCTTATTCAAGGAAAATAATAAATCCAGTCTCTGATCCAAATAATTTTGGAGGAGTAGTTGGGTTTCCAGCAGTGCAAACAAAAGTTTTAAAAAATGTATGTTGAGCTGTCACAGGGATGTTAGCTTGCACCATGAACAACTCACATTCTCTGCCTACCTCCACCAGAGCACCTTTTAAAGTTTCTGTTGTATCTGTATAATGTTTCCATTTTTTATCCCTGACCTTCAGCACTTCTACAGAAGCCATCATTATATAGAGCCACAGAGAAGAAAGCCCACAAGAATAAACATAATTTGAGGGTGGAATTTCCACAACCCAAATTCAAACCATGCCAACAGTTGGCAGTGTGGTGAAGCAGCCTTCTGACTGTTTCCCCTAATTACTAAATCTATTTTCAATGCTCATAGAACTATGATCCATACAGATGGCTGTAACACACGTTTTGCCTTTTGCAGGGCTCAAATGGCATTCAGGAAACAAGTGTAGAATAACTGTGGCTAGAACTACATTTTCCCCTTGAGATACTGCATCCATCAGTGTAAACTGTTAAATACAATGATTTGCTCTTCTACAAAGATGGTCATCTTATTTTGTTCTGTGAAACATGTTGGAAAGACGACACTTTAACAAGAAGCTAGAACTAAGTTATCTTTCTCAACAGTTTACATTTATATGTCAACTGTCAGGTCACAGCTGAGGTACATGTCATTCCTTCTGTGTTTCTGAATGACCTATGTACTTATAAGTTTCCTGCCATTTCATGTAACAGGGAATCCCCTAGCCAGATACTGCTAATCCTGAATCAGGACTTAAGAGATTTAAAAAACTAAAAATACTGTATTTAGAAACTACCTCCTGGCTTCTGAGTTATTACTGATCTGTACTAGGCTCCAACAAAAGGATTATAATCTCAAAATATACTCAAAGTTAAATATGTTTATCTATGGTGTGGTGCATTATAAAGTTGAGGACAAATCCATTATTTCCAACAGTCAATTTTTTTCTCTATGAAATTCTAAATGATCTGGAACGATAGTACCTATGGAATAACCCTTTTCTATGTAAACATGTCTATATACCAAGATGGAGCATCTGATTTGGATGTCTCTACTTTCTGAAGTTAGGTAGCACAGAGTAAAGATACAGGCTTCTCCATGATGGTGCCCTAGTTATGGAATCCCTTCCTTATACATTCAGCTAGTTCAATCATTTAATAAGCAAGCTTCTATCCAACCAATCTGTTCTTAGTAGTTTTCTAAATAATTTGTTGTCTTTCTAAGTTGTTGACATTTTATATCATTTCAAATTATTTTATAGCTGCCTTTAATATGTAAAATAATGGGAAAACAGCGTATTTTTTTCAACAAGTAATAAATACCGGATGATCAGCAGCATTCCTCTGTACATGTGATTAAATCAATAGCGATGATCTAGTGCCATATCAACTAAGAAACACACAATATGCAAGCTGAAATACAGAATGCATGCCAGCTTTGTATAGTGGTTCAGAGGGGCAGCTTCTAATCTGGAGATACAGGATACAGGCAATTTCCAAATCCAAAATTACATACATGGAGATTTTTCATTTATTTGTTTTTGTACATAACTTTCCCCTTAAGTGCTCAAAATGTTTCCTGTGCAGTATCTCAGCTATCTTTGCAATAGTTACATAAAGTAAGCCAGTATTACTTTATGATGTGGGAAGCTTGATGTTCATAGAAAAAAATAAGGCAATTGTAGGCCACCTTGAGACTCCTTTGGTTAGTGAAAAGCAGCGTACAAAGGCCAACTCTTTGTATCCTGTGAATATCTTCTAAAGCAGTCAATTCTGGGGTTCAGTGAAAACTAGCCTCAAGCAGTTGCCATTACCATAGAGAGTTGTGTGATTGACAAGGCTG
Organism: Paroedura picta; assembly: GCF_049243985.1. NCBI lineage: Eukaryota > Metazoa > Chordata > Lepidosauria > Squamata > Gekkonidae > Paroedura > Paroedura picta. The sequence goes on along the minus strand of NC_135374.1, from coordinate 33,804,728 downwards.
CAGAAATGCTATACTACTCAGGATAGCCACATACATTATTCTATTCAGTCTTGATCACATGCGGTCTTCATATTATTATCAGGTTTGATGATGTCAGAAAGTTATTGGCTGACAGTATTTTGCTTTCAGAATTCCGAAAAACATTATCATTAGTATAGCAAGGTAGCGTTACTTAATTAGTACACATATTGTGATGTAAGAAACAAAATTCCTGTACTCCTCTCCAGTGTCTCTCATTCACTTGATCAGATCCTCATGATCCATGATTCTGTAAAGATCAAATTTCAACAAGGTTTTCAATAAAATATATATTCTTACCAGACACCTGATCATCTGTCAGCCCAAATGCTGACATGACATTTTTGTTGATTTCATCTTGATTTTTTAATGGATCAAAAGCAGACATACTTGCTGCTATAACTTGAGTAGATGGCTTGACAGTAGAGTCAGTGGTAGCAAGCTTGTCTTCCCTCCCATCTGCAACTTCTACAAAACACAAAGAAAAGTTTAGATGCTTCAGTCTTACTCATGTAACAGTTTTTTTTTCAGGGGCCACCACAAAATTGTAGGCTCCATCAAGGGCCACATCACATATTTTGCCATTGAAAGGTTGGATTGTTTTTAAAACTGTTTAGCTGATTTCATTTTGGTTCAACAGTTCCAGACAAATGAACAGCTGTGACATATCGGGTTTGCGTTGCTCAGGCCTACAAAAGGTCAGATTACTTTGCAGGGAGCAGCAATAAACGGAACTAATTTAAGACACAAGCACTGAGCTGGGGGTTGGACTAAATGGCCCCTTCCAACTCTAGGATTCTACCTGTTTCTCCCATTGCACTGTGTAGAAATTACATACAAGATGACAGAGCAAAGACAAGAAGACATCTGTCATGGTGACTAAGACCTAGAATGACTGCATTTGTTCTCATCTTGGATAGAACATTGGAAGGGGTATGAGATGTGCCAAGAAACAGTTCTAGCCAGGTCATTTTCAAAGAGGAATAACCAAAAGGCTACTGAAGTCTTCCCTATAAGCTTTATTAAAAATTCAATGATTATTTTATTCAAATTAGATTCTGATGTCTTGTACAGAAAGTTCTCATTTAGGGCAAAAAGACCTACAGAGGACTTTAGCATCCAATGCCAATTCTAGGCTTACTTTAGACAAAAGTTAAAAGACGGAAGCATAAAATAGCCGGCCTTGAACATAAACCTGAAACTGGCTAGATGAAGCATACTGATGCTGCACAAACCCATGAAGGAAACAACAGCTCTGGCAGATATATGAAATTTGGAACAAGTCCCACCTTCCCACTCAACACATTTTGAAGCCTTCCCCTCCAGCAAAAACCACCACTTAAACTGGAGAAAGATTCCCAGCTGTGCTGAGAAGAATAGTGCAATACATGCCATTATATGTTGGCCCTCAAGCTTTCAAAATAAATGAACTCCCTCCTAAATAAAGCTGTTAAGTGGGCATTAAAATTAATAACACTTTTTGGATCTCAACCAGCTGGAGAAAATAGAAAAAACTGAAGTGCTCTGTAAATCATACATACTACTGCACCAGCTAGATAGCCATGTGTGGTTCCAAGATTTCACACTTACCATTTGAGTAAACACCTGAGAAACTCCTCAAGCAGTTTGTTGGATTGATTAACTACATGGACAGTTAAGCCCCTATCAAATATGCACAGCACACATAGGACTTCATATCAGGTTCACTCTTCCCAGCATTCATTCAAGATCTCCAGGATGACACCTACTCTCCTCACAGTCAGGGGACAGAAAAAAACTAAGCCCAATCTCTTCTCAAATATAATATTGAGGGGAGGGAGGGAGATGTGTTTAATTAAGGTGTGTGTATGTCTGTGTCTGATGTCCTGTGTAGTTGCTTCTGACTTATGGCAACCTGATGAATGACCACCAAAATGTCCTATCATTACCATAATTAACATTAAATAAAGCATGTATCAGTGAAACAGATTAATTCATCCCAACATACCACAGGAACCAACACTAAAGAATATAAAGAAAATTTTAAGAGCACTTAAAGAAATGTTCTCCTTATATTTCATACAGGACTCCTTGTTTCTAACTGAATCCCAAGCAGTTTAGATTTTTACTCAGACTCATTTAGACATTTATAAAGAAAATCAATGCTACAGCCTTAAAAACTCTCTGGCTGCCAGCAAATTACAAAAAGGATGCCTGGGAATACAGATGGTTTCACATGCAAGGACATAATGAGTAGCAAAATCTACTGTGATTCTTTGGTAATACCAGTTGTCAACAACTTACCATTTTCAGGGAGGCTGGTAGAAAGTCCCGGCTCAGCAGGTGGCTCTAAGCAGTCCAATAAACGGTTCACTTTGTTGCGAAGTTCTATCAGTTCTCGGCGGAGGTATTTCACCTGATTGGATTCTAGAGGCCTTGGCTGCCCATTAACTGTGAAATGTATAACTCAATGAGCTTTTCTGGCACATGAACTGATTTCAGAAGACACTGTCCTTAAAGAAAGAACTTAAATGGAAGTATCTCACAGATTATAGAACCTTAATCTAATCAATTCTCCATCTAGTTCACAATTAGGCCCATTAAAATTTAATACATTAGGAGGAAGGAAAAAGATTGTTTTTCCTGAATTGCCACAGGACTGTAAATGAAAAATTACTACTAAGGAGTATGAAGAGGAAGAAGAGTCTCTGATGTATTTTTCTAGAATAAGAATACTCAAATAACTTCAAAGGTATTCCTACTTACCAAACAAGGTCAGCTTCAGTATTCTACTGCACTGAATGGCAAAGGAAAGATCTGAGCTATCAAAAATAGTTATAAGGTCTCCATCTGTTAATTAAAAAGAATTAAGAATCAGATCTAATGCATTTGACAAAGGAAACCCTTTTTAAAAATATAACAAGTCATTTTAAATTCAGTTTGGAACTAGTTCACAAAACAAAATCCTGAAGCCAATCTAAAAAGGACAAAGGAAAGGTAAAGGAGAGGAAAAGAACTAGCAGCAAGAGAAATAGTCAATAATTTGTTTTGTCCAATAAATTTGTACAATAATTTACCATAAGTCAAAACTGAAACCAGAAAACTGCTAGTCACAAGAGTCACATGCACATTTCAAGTAATAAAGGCACCCAAACTACAGTTAGTGGTATTAATTTTTAACACACAACTCACTCCTGTTTTTATAGGGATTAAGTACATAGGGGAAAAATTGTATTTTGAAGATTTTCAATCCACGTTTCTACCAAAAGTGTACTGGCGGCACATTAAGGACACAAGATGGAAAGTAAAATATTTACATCTAAAAGGCTTAAGATTAAATTAGCAGCTGCTAAACCACAAACAACCATAAAAACAGCAATAAAATACAACCAGAACGTTTAGGAGAGTATTAGAAAAGCTATGTTTTAGGAGAGTGTTAGCTTGTTCGGAGAGTGTTAGAAAAGCTTAACGCTCAGTATGAGCTTAGGCTAGCAAGAAATGCTATAAACAAAGGATTCTTTAGTTATATTCAAAGTAAGAAAAAGAATAGGAACATGGCAGGACCATTGTGGGGATCAGAAAGTGATACTGTAACAACTGATGAAGATAGGGCTGAATTGCTTAATTTCTACTTCTACTCAATCTTCTCTTGCAATGGGAATCGTGTTCAACATGGCAAAATCATTTCATGTGATGAGGGATGCGAACTGTGTCTTAGGATCATTGTAGGGGTAGTCTATAAACACCTATTTCTTTAAATGAAACCAAATCCTCTGGCCCAGATGAACTGCATCCAAAGGTACTAAAAGAACTTGCAGGTGTAATTTCTGAGCCTCTTTTCCATTATTTTTGACAATTCTTAGAGAACAGTTGAAATGCCAGAAGATTAGAGGCGGGCAAATGTTGACTCCATCTTCAAGAAGGGGAAAAAGGAGGATCCAGGTAACTACCGGCCCATTAGCTTGACGTCTACAGTTAGCAAAATTTTAGAACAAATTGTCAGACAGACAGTCCTTGACCAGCTAGAGCAGATGGCTCTAATTACTAAGAGTCAGCATGGCTTTCTCAAGAACAAAGTAATGTCAGACTAACCTTATCTCTTTTTTTGAAAAAGTTGCTACCTTGATAGATCATGGGTATACTGCATACGTTGTTTACCTTGATTTCAGTAAGGCTTTTGATAAGATTCTGCATGATATTATCGGCAAGTTGGTAAAATGTGGTATGGATCCTATTACTGTTAGGTGGATCGAGAACTGGGTGACAGATCACACCCAAAGGATGCTTGTAAATGATTCGTCATCTTCTTGGAAAGGAGTGACAAGTGGAGTGCCTCAGGAATCTGTCCTGGGCCCTGTGTTGTTCAACATATTCATAAATTTAGATGAAGGAATAGAGGGGGTGCTTATTAAATTTGCAGATGATACTAAACTGAGAGGGGTAGGAAACACACTAGAAGACTGAATCAAGATACAGGATGACATTCACAGACTGGTAAACTGGCCTATAATTAATTTCAATAGTGAAACATGTAAAGTTCTGCATTTAGGTAGGAAAAATCAAATGCATCACTATAGGATGGGTGAGACCTGTCTTGGCAGTAGTAAATGTGAAAAGGATCTGGGGTCTTAGTAGACTATACACTGAACATGGGTCAGTAGCTGTCATGAACCCCGGTTCCTGAACCGCTTTTCACCTAGGTTCTCCTGGAGACTCCCGGGCTGTTGGGCATAAAACCATAAATTGCCTGTTGGCTCCTTCCCTCCCTTTGCATTCCAAAGCATCGCTCCACCAGAACCCCTGATCGCTTCCTGACCTTGCTAGGCACTGTGGAGTCTCAACATTTGTAACTCTTTAGATCAAAGTAGGAGCCAGATGGCTCTCTTGAGAACTATTGTATTTTCCTGCCTTGTGAATCCCTCATCCCCCCCCCTCCCTTATGCAACCCAAGGTATAAGAACCCCTATTGGGGGCCCATTGATTCTTTGTCTCTGCCAAGAGTTTGTTCATCGAACTTTTCCTGTTGATGCCTTTCTGTATTAGTCTTCTGAATAAAGCTTCCTTTTGGATTTCACTACAATAGTGGTCTCAGGGAGTTACTTGTTCAAGAGACTCTACTGGGGTGACTTCTGCCTGATTCCTGACAGTAGTATGACTCAGTGGCTAAAAAGGCAAATGGGATTTGGGGCTGTATTAAAAGAAGTAGTCTCCAGATCATGCCAGGTGATTTTACCACTTTACTCCACTCTGGTTAGACCTCAATTGGAGTACTGTGTTCAGTTACAGTGGATGAGCGATAGGGTTGTGAATGTCCTACATAGTCATCTAACAGAAATGCTGATTTTATGAATTTAGACAGATTGTGAGTGGGTGGGCAGTAAGGGATGTGCCAGTGTTTGTCTCTTGTGGCCCTTCCTTGCATACCCAGGGAATTGCTACTTGCTGCTGTGGGATGGTAGGTGAATTTCCTCCAGGGCAGGCTGGATTCTAGAGATCACTTGGGCATGTGAGTGAGCAAGTAGTTGTGAGTTCCTGCAGGTGGTTGAACTAGATGGCCCTGGAGGTCCCTTCCAACTCTATGATTCTATACATGCAACAAAGAGCCTTTTTCTGGGGAATCAATTCCCATAATAAAATCCTCTCTAAAGCAAAATAGCCTTTATGCAAAGGCAACAGAGCAAGGTGAGTATATCCTGGATATAAAGTTCCAGAATATGACACCACAGCCAGGAAAGCACCATATCACTTTCCCAACAAGCATTCCTTGTTCATGTGGGCATATCAGAGGCAGGCTACAATAATTAGCATCTATAACAATCTTTACCAACCCATCCCCCAGCAAGCATAAGCATGACTCAGATGGAAAAATGGCAGTGAAGAATCAAACAAGTGAAATACAAAAGGCAAAAGGTAAAAGAAGGCTAAAGGAGCACAATAGAACAGCCTTCAGAACAGGCTATGTCTTCCTAAGGCGTTTGAAGAGGTAGGCCAGGTGGTGCACACAGAGGCAGAGCCCCTACAAAATACTGCAAGTGCAGAGAAGTAAGTAGTAGGCAAGGAAGTAGAGATGGGCCCCTAGTATGAAAGGATGGAAGTTTACAGTAAAAGATAACTTTAAAAAACAGGACAGAGCTAAGAAAAAGAATGATCAAGTAGGACCTGCTAGAATCAAGATTTAGCTGACCAATGCAAAAAATTGCAGACCAAAACCATACAGAATAATACTGATGAAAGCTAGCACTGGAGAGGAAGCTGTTACTGTAGTCACTCTAGTCTAAACCATTTTTAGAATGTGTTTAATATATGCAGAAGTCATATACTTCCCATAAATTCCAGGCAGCGAGAAATACTCCTGTTCTTCTTGGGTGAAAAACTGTAAGCAAGGCAATATCGTATGGGACAGAAACAGGAGATAAAGGAACTAATTTAGAGTCCAGTGGTATCTTTAAGACCAGCAGTTTTATTCAAGGTATATGAGCTTTCATGTGCATGCAGACTTCCTCAGATACAATGTCATGGAATGGAAATAATCAGCTCACCAAATCTCATGGTGACTAGTGACTTCAAGAAAATCATTCAACTGCTACGGAATTACTTTGTCCTTGTTCAGACAGAAGCCACTTCTGGAAAGTGGATCCAACATGATCTCACTGGGGACAGGTGTAAGCATTAAATATGTCCTGCTCTACATTGCAGAAACAGGAGAGCTGCTTCACCTCTGTGACTGACAGGTTACATTTCATCTCTCCTTAACAGCAACCAATGGGAGCTGACAAAATATCTGTGAGAGAGATAGCTGAAATCAGTAGCTGGTACAGTGAGAAGAGAATCTGGATGTGTGAAGCTGTGAAGAGCAGCTTAACACTAACAGGGGAAAAGAACAATGTGTAAGATAGGAAAATAAAAGTTAACTAATTTAACCATGTAGGTTGGCTGTCTCAGGGAAACAACCCTGAGACAACCAACCTCAGACACACACACAAGCTAAGATCTCAGTCTATTTTAAGATATTAGTAAATGACAGCAGAGCATGAGTGAAGCAGAGTGAGCCCCCAACCACAAAAGCTCTGTGCAGTGTCTAAGTGATGGGTGATTAAATAAAGGGGGCTGTGAGTGAGAGACAGGACCTAGGATGTGAACTTGTCATGGCTCTCTATATTTTGAAAAATGCAAGATGAGCAGTGATGCTCCTTAGGGTTACTTATGTTCCATATAAGAATGAACACCTAAGGTAAAAAGCTTGGAAATGAGGGTGCCCTCATCATAACAAAAATATTATTTACAACAGGCCTGTCACTACCCTACAACACTTTGAGGTTCAACACTATCACACAGATAAATCTGCAACACAATCACAAGATGCAGAGTAATAAGCACATAAGCAAGAATTGCTCCATGTTGCCAAGCCTCCATTTCCTACAGTGATTTGATCCCAATCAAATACCAAGGAGTGAGTCATGCTCAAATCTGATAAATATTAAAACAAGCTGAAAAACACTACAAACATTTATCTTAGCCCACACCAAGTTTGGAGGAAAAAGCCTACCTTCATCTTTGTATTTTATTGTAACTTCATCATTACTCAGAAGTTTCCCTCTGAATACTCTCTGCATCATCAGAACTAATTCATCATAGGTGATGTCCTCATTGTGAATGGGAATTCTTCTGATATCATCTCCCAGCTGAGCTTTAATGATAAGCTTGCCACTCAAATCCAGTTGACCATTCATGGTGATCTCTTGCCTTCTCACAGAGCTCTTAGGAACAGAATATATTGTTACTATTTCCCCTGAAATTAATTAAAGGGGTTAGATTGGAGGAGACAGAGAAAATAGGATGATTACCTTTCCTGAATTGCTGATTTATTAACTGCCAGGATTTTTTCGTTCACTTTCAGCTGGAGATGAGCAGTCCGCCATGCACTGTTGATTAGTGAGAACAGTCGGTAGCAATGCATGCAACCTGCATCAGGACATAAGACAGTTTAATAAAACCTCTGGCATACTGATAACACCATAAATGTTCGAAATCAAGGTACTAATTCAAGCTACCAACAAGCAAAGCAGATGCACAGAAACTCAATTTGATGACTGATAATTCCTGAAGTGAATCAATACGTTGAAGAACACTTTTAAAAAATGCTTGAGTAAGTTCATCATAGTCTCACGACTAATTGTTTGTCTAAGCAACTACCACAAGTTGCACTCAGATAGCATGTTTAACTATAATTAAATTAAAATGAACATGAATGCAGCTCACTGCTCCCTTCACCCCTTTTCTGAAACAAGCGCAAAGAAAAAATCCCAGCTAGAAACCAACTCCAGACATTCATGATGTACTAATGCAGCTATACAAGATAACTGGTGTCAGTGAGGAGAAAATTAATCCAAATTGTAAACCAAAATTAAATATAAGAACCTAAGAAAAGACATGTTGGATCAGACCAATGACCCATCTAGTTCAACACCGTGTCACAGTTGCCAAAACCCAAATGCCATCAGGAGGTCCACCAGCAGGGATCAGAAACTTCCCACTGTTGCCCCCCCAAGCACCAAGAATACCGAGCATCACTGCCCCAAACAGGGGAGGGTAGTTCTACTTGTACTAAAGATAATGGTAAAGGTATCCCCTGTGCAAGCACCGGGTCATGTCTGACCCTTGGGGTGACGCCCTCCAGCGTTTTCATGGCAGACTCAATACGGGGTGGCCTTGCCAGTGCCTTCCCCAGTCATTACCCTTTACCCCCAGCAAGCTGGGTACTCATTTTACTGACCTTGGAAGGATGGAGGGCTGAGTCAACCTTGAGCCGGCTGCTGGGAGCGAACTCCCAGCCTCATGGGCAGAACTTCAGACTGCAGGTCTGCTGCCTTACCGCTCTGCGCCACAAGAGGCTCTGTCTACTTGTACTTCACGCTACAATTGTATGCCATGAATTATTGGCGGTAGTTTATAACTGTGAGTAATTTATAGTCCTGTAATGCTCATCACAAGACAGGTTTGTACATATTTAATTGCAATTAAATTTGTCATCAGAACGTAAATTTGTCATCAGAACTGGGACAGATTAAATTCACCAAAGTTATATTCCTAAACCATCCCACCCCAAAAACCTATAGTGCATACTTCTAACTTAATACCATTTGTGTCTGTACTGAACAAGAGCTACTTCAAAACTACTTTATTCTAATATGAATATCAGATAGAAACTTCATAAACTTTTCAACTATGGACAAAAATTAGTACACCTGAGAAAAGACTTCTCCAGTGTTGGAGAAGCCAACAGGAATTTCTCCATAAGTATAAATCTTTTCTAACATGAAAGACAGGTTATAAACTCAAGTGGAAACCTATAGCTTATTTGAAAGATCAATGTTAAAAATGGAGATGCCAAATTATTCAGGGCTTTCGAAATAAAAAATTAGCAAACTGAAGTGAGCTTTGTAGCTGCTAGGAAACACACTTGCACTGAGCAGCAATGCACCAGCAGGAACCAAGCAGATAAATGACAAAGCTGCATGTCATTAGCATACTGATATGAAGGATTTATTAGACTACTGATGAGATAAAGTATGATTTTGTTCTACAAGCAACATTTCTTTTTGGAACACAGTTAAGCAAAGCTGAGCTGATTATTCTTTGGCTCCAATAATATATTCATTTATAAGCAAATTGTGTATTTTAGCCCACTCGCAAAGACTTATGGATGCCTCCCGGTGACTCACTGGTGGCACTAGAAGGGGGACTGGTAGTCCCGCTTGACGGCCACAATTGACAAGATCACTCCCCAGCACTCTCTCCACCCTCGTCTCAAGCTGGCTCCCTGGTATACAGGAGAGCTAAGGGAGAGAAAGAGGGAGGTGAGATGGCTACAGCAAGTATGAGGTGGCAAGAGCATCTTATCCCATGCTTATGAAGGTATGTGAGATGGAGGTTAGGGCGGATAAATGAGTTTTATGTTGCCTCTACTGCATCCGCTAGCTCTTGGATAACCCAATTAATTAGGGTAGTTCGATTTGATCCTTGACTATCCTCAAGGAAGGGCTCCAAAATGTTAGTAAATTGAAACTCGGCTGTGAGGCATCAGTGAGCTTTTTTGCGGATAAAGTCTTGTCACTCCACCGGGATCTTCCTGCCATTCTTGATACCTTAGGGAATTGCAGGCACCTTAGCTGCCTCGGGGGGATAAGTTTGATGGCTTCCGGCAGCTCTTGGAACCTGAAATGGACAAGTTGCTGGGGTCAGTGAGGGCAATCATCTGCCCCCTTGATCCCTGTCCATCCAGGTTGCTCAAAACGAGGGACCAGATGATAGGAGGCCTTCTGGGAGATATTGTCAATCTTTCCCTGTTTACTGGGGACTTCCTAGAAGGGCTAAAAGAGGCAGTGGTCTATACCAGTGGTCCCCAACCTGCGGGCTGCCACGAAGGCCATGGCACCGGGCTGCGGTTCCCTCTCCCCGCCCCCCCCCCGCAGTAAAAAACTTCCCAGGCCGCAAGCTTGCGGCCCGGGAAGCTTCTTACTGCAGGAGAGGGGGGGAGAGGGAATCAGGGCTGCGCCCGCGCATCAAGCATGCGCCATGCACGGCCGAAAAAAGGCTGTGGTGGACCAGCTCCTGGCATACTTGGATGAAACTTCGGGGCTCGAGCCATACTAGTTTAGCCTCCATCCTGGCCACAGGGTAGAGACAGCATTGGTCGCCTTGATGGGTGATCTCCAGTGCCAACTGGATCAAGACCGAGGTGGGGTTCGGTCATACTCGTATTACTCATTCTGTTGGCCGTGTTCAACTTAGTTGACCATGAGTTGTTGGCCCACCACCTCAACAGGGCCAGGGCAAGGATTCGAGGGACAGTCCTTCCATGGCTGTGCTCCTTTCATCGGAGCTGAACACAGAGGCTAGCTGTCAGGAAGGAGTTGCATCCCTATCAACTCCCTTGTGGAGTTCCACAGGGAGTGGTACTTTCCCCCACATTATTTAATATCTGGCCCAGCTTGTTTGGAGTTATGGGCTGGGCGGTCTCCAATATTCAAATGACACCGAACTCTACCTCCTCATGGACAGTTACCCATACTCCCCCCGGATACATTAGCCAGATGTTTAGAAATGGTTGCTGGATGGCTAGAGCAAAGTTGGTTGAAACTCAACCCTACCAAGATGGAGGTCCTGTGGCTGGGCAGAAAGGAGGCTTGACAGGAAGCATGTCTACCCACTCTGGCTGGGGTGCAGCTTCAACATTACGCCCTCAGCCAGAAATTTGGGTGTGAATCTGGATACCTCTCTTTCAATGGAGGCCCAATTCACAGCTACAGCCCACACAACATTCTTCCATCTTCGCCAGGCTAGGCTACTAGTGCCCTATCTGCCCTCAGACTGTCTGGCTACAGTGATCCACACAACAGTTACCTCCAGATTAGACTTCTGTAACTTGCTCTATGCAGGCCGTCCCTTGTCTTTGGCCCAGAAATTACAGCTGGCGCAAAATGTAACTGCTAGGGTCCTTACTGGTACATTTTGGAGGGCCCATATCCAACCTGTGCTGAGGCAGCTGCATTGGTTGCCAATTGTGGCCTGGATCAGATTCAAGGTTTTGGTACTAACCTTTAAAGCCATCTGTGGCTTGGGCCCTGCCTTTCTGAAGGACCGCTTGTCTCCTTATGTCCCCTGCAGGGTTCTTTGCTCTAAAGATGCAAATCTGCTTGTGGTTCCTGGCCCCAGAGAAGCACACCTGGCCTCGACCTGGGCCAGGGCTTTTTCACCCCAACCAGGTGAGATGAGTTTCTGGAAGAGCTGAAGAGCTGTCTCAGTTCCACAAGGCCTGCAACATGGAGCTGGGACCCCTCCTCTGGCCAACGCTATACCATTCTACGAACCTACACCCTGTGATGATTGACAGTAGATGGGAAGGAATGGGGATTATGCCGCCTCTTGTGACTTATTTTTTATGCTATTAAGGTATTTGTGATTGGTTTTATTGGGGTTTTTAACCTGTTTTTATGTAACCCACCATGAGTCTATGGAAAGTGGTGGGATCTAAATATAAGGTTAAAAAAATTAAAAATTGTTTAATCCACGTTTTCAAAAATGACTGAAACATTTTTATTACCACCACTACTATCCAAGGTCTAGCAGAAGATGGAGAACTAAAAATATTGTAATTTTAATCCAGTTCATAGCCATCCTTATAAAATACTACATTTCAAGGTTAACATGTATCTTTAAATGTGATAAAAACATTAATAATGTAACAAGTCTCATAATTGAATCTATAACAGGAGGGTGATACACAGTACAGTTTATCAGTGCTCCCTAGGGTTTTTCCCCCCAATCCCCTTTAAACAAGGCTTCAGATACCCAAAGTCAAACTGAAACCACAATCCAGTTCCTGAAATTTCTGTCTGACATTCATATTAGAACAAAATAGGTTTGAAATAGCCTTTCCCCATGAGTGCACCGATCCAAAAAGCCCCTGCAAAACTGCTGCTTGGGCTAGGCATACGGGGCCTTTATTTATTATTTTATTTTGTTACAATAAAAGTTTGCAGCTCACAGTTCGTTGTGATGCTGGTACATTACAGAGAACAGTTTTAATAAACTTACAATACTTAACATAACAACTTGTCTCTTTATTCCAACAGGAGAAACAACAGTTCCACAAGGCCCTTTCATGTTGAGAAAACAGACCTGGATCACTGTGTGGGTGGAGGTGAAAACTGCCTCCCAGCACTACACCCACTCCATATTAGGGTCCAGAGCACCAGCAATCTAAGGATTCCCACTTGAAATGAAACTCCCAGAATCACCTCTTTTGATTCTTACAGAGATTGTCTCAGAGAAGTCTTTCCATCTATTCAGCAACACTCTTCATATCTCGGGGAGGAATACTTGACTTCTAGCTTACAATGGTAATATCTCCGGCAACCTCAGAGAATCAAGCAAGTTATGCCTTATAGTGATAATTCCTCCCAAAGACCCTCACTAAAACGAAACCTCCAAATTACTTATCAAAGAGATTTAGCTCACACCGGGTATATTAACTACCCTGGGAGCCATGAACTGTTTCAAGGTCACATACTCTATGACTCTTTATGGACTCAATGGTCCTCATCAACTTAACCCTACAGAGAAGTGTTTTCGGAGACTCCAGGCCTGGCACGAATGAGCATCAGAATGACTTTAACCCTTTCAACGACCATTTTCACAGGATGACTCAACTCGGTGGTACTTCTTCCTGGGAAGGGACCGATAAATGGCTCTAGCCCACGACCAGTCCTCGTTCAAGACACTCCTCTCGCCTTCGCCGCTGACAAGCTCAAAGGGAGGACTTCCCCAGGCCAAGGGCCCCAAGGGGGAAGCGGAGGCCGTCGCGTGGGAGGGGAGCGGCCTAGACCCGTTTCGCCGGGTCTCCTCCCCCTTCCCAGGCGAGAGCGCGGCCCCTCTCATTCAAGGCAGGCCCGCTGTCCCCCCTGCCACTTACGCCAGGCCTTCCACGAAACGAAGGGCGCGGCACCCGCCTCACGGCCCTCTTCCGCCACCGCCGGGCCCCTTTGCTGCTGCGGCCGCCGTCCGTACGTGGCATAAAGGGAAAGGAAGCGACCAAGGCGGTGGCGCCGGCGGCTGCGATCGGCCGGCCACGACGCATGCGCAGTCCCTACACGACCGGACGGCGGGGACCATTGCCCGGAAGAACGCTGGGACGCGCTTCCGTGGAAGAAGCTGGGGTGCGCAGGCGCGCGTAGACGGGAGGGCGCGCATGCGCTTTCTGGCCTCGGCACCACGGACAGAGGCGGATTTCGAAACAGAATTTCGGTGGCGGGTGCGCGATTCTTCTCTTCTTCTCCCCCCCCCCCCTCCCCATTTGCAACACCAGAACATGTATATTCTTGTTAGGAGAAGGGTTTCTTGCAAGGAAAGGGAAAACCCGCCTGCTTACTGGTGGCTGATGGTTTCCGAATACATTGCGGGGGGGGGGGGATCAGTTCGTTGGGGCGAGAGCGAAAGTCTGCTCTCTTAGTGCATGAGATTAAAACTTGAAAGTACCCCGACAAAGAGCCGTGGCTGTGAAGTCAGTCAGTGCTCTAACCCTTCCCAATTAATGGAGAGGCTTTTGTTCTTGCCCAGGGGAAAGTAGCTTTGTACTACTACTTTTGTGATCGGCCAAAATCACACGCGATTATAGCCCTACCAACCAATACAGTAGCTGTGTGTTTTGCACTGTTAAGCACTGGGCCACCGCAGTGCAAAAAGAATACGACGCTATTTGGCCAGCTGCCTCCACTTTGCTTCTGAGGAAGTGTATTTGTTGTTTTTTTGAAAAAGAAAATCAGGTATTCCTTAAACGACAATCATGTTTAGTTATCCTGTGGCATTCTTATTGGATGTTCTGCCCATGTTAAGCAATTTGTATAAAGCATTAACTGGCCACCTTTCTCCCTCACAGTACTCAAGGCAGATTTCAGTATACTGATTATCAGAAACAATATAAATAAAATAAGTTTAATGCAAAACAGAGTTATATTTCAACCTATTCACTTCCATCCAAATTATTACAGGCTCCAAGCTCCAGTTCAGAACATCAATAACATCCTCTGAATTAGTTGGGAGAGCTGAGCATCATCCAAATGCTGTTGACACCATAGCCCACACCGCCTGATAACTCCTCCCAGTAGTTTCATATAGACATAGCATGGGGCATCAGATGTGGCACTGTGGCACTGACAGGCCTTTGGCCAATGAAATTCCTCTCCCCTGTTGCCTTAGAGTTTTGTAAACAGTTTAATTGACCAGTGACAGTCTGCCTGGAAATGTATCCATTTGTGAACTGCCATAAACTACAAACAGCTCCAAAGTTAATGGAATGTTCGTGCCAGGCATCCTTCCAGGAACATTGCTTCACAAACCATGAACTGCCTAAAATTTGTGATGAACTTTACTTTGTGAGCTGGTTCATGTCCATCCCAACTCTCAACACTGCCCACCCCAACTTAGCACTCAGCTGAATGCAGAGTTGTCCTGGTGCTGCATTTTCATGCATGTACACATGTGGTACTTTTACCTGTCTATAGGGATGCATAACAAGTGAACATGTTGCTCTAGTATTCCTCTATCTGTATATTGGCATCTTGCCATTATATGACATTCTTGGAAAGAATAGCATTGAAGTTTCTTTTGTAAAACCCATTTCCAGATGTAAGAACTTTGTAGATTTCACTCATCGGACTCAGTAGCATTCATGTGAAAATTCCTGGAACTATGAGTACTCATTCTTAGGGCTTTTTGACTGGCCTGACATGTTTTACTAGATTATGTTCCCAGTTTAACCTCACTGTTTGTCACTTGTGTCTTTTCTTCTCTTTTTCTTGCAGTGTTTAAGACAGCAGACATTATAGTTAAGTAGAATTTATGTGAGAATATACATTCTTTCACAGTTTGGGCACTGTGGGGAATCAGGATTTGCTTAGGTTTCTGAAATATGGTCATAATATGTGTAGTAATTCTTCCATTCACCACTTTTAGACCTTTGGTCAGTAATTTATATTGTCTACATCATTCCTTAGAGTCAAAGTGGTTATCTTGGAATTTGTCCTTCTTTTGTCAAGAAGAAATCATCTAACATCCACATTGCATGAAGTATCAAAGTTCATTTAGATAAACCCTATTTTTCATAACTATTTCAGTATACTATTGCATTATAACTTCTTAATTATACTGATAATAATTCAGTGAATGATCATCTTGCTAGTGCTTTGGAGGAAGCGAGAAATCTGAAGCAGAAAATAAATATAATTGTCCTCATTTTACTGCATTGGTAGGAACTTGGCATGGATTTACAAGAGCAAACATCATCAGCCAAGCAACAGACTGTGCTAGCTAAGCCCAGTAAAAGGTTTGGAAGTGGGGTTTCAAAAGGGTACAAAGCATCATAATCTACCCTCCAAAGTAGCCATTTCTGCCTGGAAAGCTGATCTTTATAGTCTGGAGATGAGCAATCATTCCAGGAAAACTCCAGGCCACACCTAGAGATCGGCTACCCCTGGGTTGGAAATATTCCTTAAGGTTTGAAAGTGGAGCCTCAAATGGTTACAATGCCTCCACAGCCACTCACCCAGCCACATAGTGTCCTAGGCCTATTTCAGGTCAGGTGGGGCCATTTACTGCACTGACTGAGACCTTTGGAACAATAAATGTATTTATTATTTGATTATATAATTATTTGCTTCATTTACACTCCGCCTGTCTCCTCTAAAGGGAACTCAAGGAGGCTTCTCTCCTCCATTTCTTCCTCACAACATCTGTGAGATGGATGAGGCTGAGAGTGTGCGACTGGCCCAAAGTTACCCAACAAGCTTCCATGGTGGAGTGGGGATTCAAACAGACGACTTCCAGATCCTGGTTCTGCAATCTAACTACAACACCACACTAGCTCTCCTAACTGCAAGTGGGAGGCAGATTTCCCCCACTCCTGTTGCCCCTGGGAAAACAGAGGAGATGGGAAAGATCATTGGTTGAGGACCTGGGGATCCCATTACCGCTCATCTCCATACTACAGAGGCCGGTTACTCGGACAAAGTGACTGCTTTGGAGGGTGGATTCTATGGCATTATATCCCGACTGTGGTCTCTGTCCTTCACAGGCTCCAACCCCAAATCTCTAGGAGTTTCACAACCTGGATCTGGCTACTCCTACCCTGTCCCCTGCTAGAGGCTAGGGACACCAGGCAACCCTAGCATTTGTATTCATATTGTTGGCAGTGTTTAAATATGCAAAGGATCTGAGTACCGGCAGCTTAAAGAATCAATAGCTTTGTTGAGAATTGAAACAATTTTGTAGAGAGAGTTGTCATAGTCTAACTGTTCTTCATCATCTGAAGACAAACAGGGAGGAAGTGTGCTCAAAGGAGCAGGAAGTCTCCAACTGAGCCAGTCATGACACAGGAAGTTCCTAGCCTAAATATGCTAACTACATATCTCCTCAGATGACCCCTGGAGGATGTTCTTCATATATGCTGTTGAATCAAACGTGCATATTCCAACATGTATTTCATGTGACAGAACTTTAGCCACTTTGTGAATAAAAAATTAACAGGAGCCTTGTGACACCTTAAAGTTTTTTTTTTTAAATTCTAAAATAAGCCTTCATGCCCTAGACTCCATTTTGTCAGAACTAAAGTGTAGTTCCTTGCCAGGCAGACATTTAAGAAGCAAGATGGTTAAAAGTATGGAATATGAATGCCGCAGGCAGATATTTTTGAGAGATGATAAAATTTCATATATACACAATTTTCATAAAAGAAGTGTGTAACCAGCACTATAAAAACCCTAGCTATCGAACCATATGTTTGCTGTAGATGGCACTGTAGATCCAGAAATTAAATTGCTAAGCATAACAAGTTAAAATAATAGGAACAATGAAGCCTAAAGGCTGCTTTTGCAGACAGACCTTTGTTACAGGAATTACACTCCTATGAAAGAATAAATAAATAATATAAACTGCTTGCAGCTGATATGAGTTATTAGTGGCCCCCTTCACAACTGGTTGTTTATTTGAGATGGGTCCAGTTTAGGGAATCAGATGGTCTGCTTCCTCTCCTCTGGTCTCCAAAAACTCATAGATTCATAGTCTTCAACCAAATGTCACTTCTCAGAGACCATGAAGATAGAGTCAGGAGGGTGGTCATGTTTGTCTGAAGCAACAGAACAAAGGTTGAGTCCTGCGGCACCTTTAAGACCAACTAAGTTTAATTCTGGGTATACAACTGCTCTCCAGAGATTTTACTCCAGAGGAGAC
Organism: Paroedura picta; assembly: GCF_049243985.1. NCBI lineage: Eukaryota > Metazoa > Chordata > Lepidosauria > Squamata > Gekkonidae > Paroedura > Paroedura picta. The sequence goes on along the minus strand of NC_135374.1, from coordinate 33,786,947 downwards.
ATGGAACCTAGGAAAAATCAAATTCTACAGTGGATATAGAGCAGTGGTCCCCAACCTGCGGGCCGCGGCCCGGTGCCGGGCTGCGAAGGCCATGGCGTCGGGCCGCGGCTCCCTCTCCCCGCCCCCCCCGCAGTAAAAAACTTCCCAGGCCGCAAGCTTGCAGCCCAGGAAGCTTCTTACTGTGGGAGGGCGGGGAGAGGGAATCAGGGCCGGGCCGCGCGGCCCGATGCACGGGCGTGGCCCGTGCGGGCGCGGCCTGCGGGTGCGGCCCGATGCGTGGGTGCGGCCCGATGCCCTGCCGGTCCCCAGCCTCAGAAAGGTTGGGGACCATTGATATAGAGCATAGATCTCCTAGGACTTATTTGTTTCCTATTGGAGAAACTGATCAATAGTTGCAATATAAAGACACTAAATTCTGGGGTTGGTTGGGGGAAAGGAGACAGATGAAACTGCTGTCAGCCAACATCCTCCAGTCATTCTTCTGATTAGATTTTCCTCTTTAACAGCAAAAGCAAGCTAATGACAATTGGGGGGGAGGGATTAATATGAGACAGGAAATATACATTTTAAATTTGGTCTCCTTACAAGAAGAATCTGGACTTGGTCTGGATATTACATCACAGGATGTGACATCACATCTCTGCTGAGTTCCTTCCCCAAGCCGTGCTTCCAAATCTCTGGGAATTCCCAAACTAAGCTGCATCTCTTTTCCTCAACATTTTAGTGCATGAGCCTCAAACCGCTTGCTGATAATGGCAAAGAATGGTCAATGTGAGATTACTTTTAAAATGAATTGCATAATACCTGCATCATTTATGGGGCCATTTATTTCAATAATATGTAAGATAAAGCACCTTTATTTCTTGGAATATGTATAACCAATTACGTTTGCACTGATTTCATTTAATGACCACTCAAGGTAAATCACTTACAGAAGGGCACACAAAGGAAATACGAAGCTGATCATCTAAAGTTACACACACACAAAACCCTCTGATCCAATTTGCAAATACATTTGGGTCATAGCAATTCCAGGCTGTTCCATTTAGCCACTCAGTTCATCGGTAAACAAACCATCCCTATTTTGTGCGTTGTGTGGACAGGCCCCAGGCCGTTCGCAGGTGGGTGGGCAAGGGTGTGGGAGGCCATGGGGGACTGCTGGACCCAGTGGAATGGCGGCTCCCATGAGAGGCATGAGCTGGCGATGGGCCCAGTTCTCCCACAGTGGCACGACCTCCTGTTGGGGCACAGTGCTGCCGGGACCTGCCATTATCGACGGTCTCCATCGGGGGGGGGGGAGCGGGCTCAGCGGGAGTGCTGGCTCCGGTGGCTCCTTTTGGGCAGTGACAGCGGCTCCTGCTGTGCACCAGCGACTGCCATGCAGAGCAGCAGGGTGGTGGAGACACGTCTGCTCCGGCAGCAGGCACATCTGTGGCCAGGCTGCTGGAGAGGACAACAGGCAGCAAGATAGGGCAGGGCGTTTAGGGGCTGGCCCAATCAGGGTGCGGCCAGTTTTCAGTCTGGACACTGTCCACAGGCCGGACACACTCCACTCCCCTCTGGGCAGTTTCCCAAATAAGGATTATGATGGTGATGATGATGATATTTATATACATCTTCTCTCATAAACCCATCTCAAATTATTTTAAAATCTGTGACTTTTCAAATTAAATACATTTACTATTAGGGTGCCAGGATTTTTTTAAAACTGTTACATGGTTTTCTGAACTGACGATGCGCAAGTTCCATATCAAATATTAATGCATGTATTAAAAAATGGGCTTCATTTCAAGCAAATACCAACCCCATCTCGGAAATCGATAACCTGAAAACTGTGCAAAAGTGCTTTTAAAAGCTGGACTCAGTATTACAGATACTGAGGAAATAGAATCTCTACAATAACATCTATCTCATCTCTCTGCCGCCACAGAGGTCATATTGAATGCATTCAATTCTCCCTTGCATTAGCAGATTGTCTCAGCTGGATAAACGGTGAGGAATCCCAGATTTCAGAGCACAGAATTTAAATGTCAGAGAAGCCTCCTGTAGCTGCAGTCTTCCTGTGGTCATTATTTCACACTGCATGGAGCTTTTGCTCATGCATAATGGAAGTTCTACTAAAGTAGCTGGTGAGCATGCGGGACATCTTGGATCCAGAACGGACATTTCCACAGGCTCAAGTGGAAGATTGTCCTGCATCCTCTGCCCTGCAGTAGTCCAAAATGCCCCCACAATCCAGTTCTTGGGGAGGAAAGGATCCCTCCAGAACAGGATGGGGGGGGGAGCATTTTGGGCTGCCACAGGAAGGGGACGGCAGGAAAATCTGCTCCATAGGGCACCTTTAAGACCAACAAAGATTTATTCAAGGCGTGAGCTTTTGAGTGCAAGCACTCTTCCTCAGATTATGAACTTCTATCATGACAGGGGGAATATATAAGCAAAAGTTAATCCTGATACATTAGTAAACTGTGTCACAGCATCCACACACAGCCATATGATAACTCCCTGCCAAACCTGCCAATCAGACCCCTCGAACCCATTTGTAGGGTCCCACACAGAAGTCCTTTACATTGCCTATTACCTGATCCTTTCTGCTGGAGATTCCAGAGGCTGAATTTGGGAACTCCCACATGCAATGTAAATGGTCTGTTTTTGAGCTGGGCTCCTCTCATCGTAGCAGTCTATTTCCCATAGTCTCTCTTCAAATATTTCTCAGGACCTTTCTAAAAGACATAGTCATAGCTTTCAAAAAGGAGACCAAGATGGAGCAAAACTATCTGTAAAGATAGTTTTGCTCCATCTTGGGCTTCTTTCATAGTTTATATTTAGTAGAGCTTTAATTGTGTTAGAACTAGTGGTATTACAAATATATGTACGAGCATGACTTTTCTCTTGGTTCTAGTTGAAGAATTTGTACTATGGGCTTTGGGAGGCAGGTTAATCATTCCGTGTGAAAGTGTCCATTTCCATGGAGTTTTGATTTCATTACAGACTGGTCACAATCCTGCCAGAAGCTCACCACAGGTCCAAGGACCTCACATGGGTGGGTCACCTTAATGTATGAATTGGATCTCAAAGGATACGAGCTATCAAAATACCAGAGAGCCATGAGCTCTCTTTAACCTCTTATAAAGAGCTGCTATTGGGGAAATAGGGAGATTTGAACTGGGGCTGCAGTAGTCAACAAGGATTATGAACCAAAGATTTAACACAGTGGATTACTAACTCAACCCAAATAATTCATTATTTCAAAAGTAAACGAAAACAACTTTATTTCAACATATCATAATGCTATACGTTGCCTTTAAAAGTAAACCTCAATTCATAATTTCAAAGATGCTTCAATAAAAAAAAAAACATTGACTGGCAGGGCTAAACAGGTCTGCTCAGAATCTTCTCAGCCATTTGCACTATACTGTAATTGATGTAAAAGCAAAGGGCTCAGCATTCTTTGGAACATCTCTGATAACAGATCTTAGTGTAACAAGAATTCTTTTTAGACTAGAATCATTTTTACTGGACAATGATTGTCAGATGACAATTGTGAAGAACTATTCATATTCAAAATAGATGGGGAAGAAATGGAGATAGTGACAGATTTTATTTTCCTGGCCTCCAAGATCACTGCAGATTGGGACTGCAGCCAAGAAATTAAAAGATGCTTACTCCTTGTTAGGAAAGCTATGGCAAATCTAGACAGCATCCTAAAAAGCAGAGACATCTTGCCAACAAAAGTGTATTTAGTCAAGGCTATGGTATTCCCAGTTGCAATGTATGGCTGCGAAAGTTGGACCATAAGAAAGGCCGAGCGTCAAAGAATTGAGGCTTTTGAACTCTGGTGCTGGAGAAGACTCTTGTGAGTCCCTTGGACTGCAAGGCGAACAAACCTGTCAGTCCTAGAGGAGATCAGCCCTGACTGCTCCTTAGAAGGCCAGATCCTGAAGATGAAACTCAAATACTTTGGCCACCTCATGAGAAGGAAGGACTCCCTGGAGAAGAGTCTAATGCTGGGAGCGATCGAGGGCAAAAGAAGAAGGGGACGACAGAGAATGAGGTGGCTGGATGGAGTCCCTGAAGCAGTAGGTGCAACCTTAAATGGACTCCGGGGAATGGTAGAGGACAGGAAGGCCTGGAGGATCATTGTCCATGGGGTCGTGATGGGTCAGACACGACTTCGCACCTAACAACAACAACATTCATATTCAGTTATGTTTAGCAGTAGACAAGTTTTACCAAATATCATTTGTGAAGTATACTTATTATGAATCTTGCTAATGCTTGTAATGCTACATCAGCTATTCCTACCTGAGAATATAATTTCTGTCATAAGAATGTAAAGCACACAGCACCATGGGTTCAAGTGTTGTTTCACCACCATTCATTTTATTATACAAATAAGGCCACTTTCACATGAACACACAAAGCTGACATACTAAGTAAGACCCATTGGTCTGTCAAGGCCAGCACTGTCTATTCTGACTGCCTCTAGCCTTCCTGCATCTCAGGTGGAGGTCTTGCATACAACTTGATCCTTTTAACTGGAGGTGCCAGGAACTTCCTGCATGCAAAAGAGGTGCTCTGCCACAGAGCCTTTTCCCAAGCCTTGGGCAAGTGGGAATTTGAATTCAGCTTCTCTGATCTAAAGCCCACATTCTGCCCACCACACACAGAACAGCTTCCACAAAGAAGAGCCTACAGACATCTAAAGTATGCAACAGCATCTCATCTCAGTTTTACATAAATGTAATTTTTACAAACATGACCAGCAAGATCCACATGGCATCTAAGTTACCCAGAAAACTGGAACTATAATGTATCACCTTACTACTGATGCTCTGTGATTCTGCACTAGCCTTTTCTGCAATCCTTTGTGCAAACAGCACATATTGTAATAAATAATACAGGATAAGGTAATACAGCTGTAATGGTTACATTTGCAACATATACAGTTTGAAAGCTATACAAGGAAATGGTTTTCAGCATACTTCAAAATAGAAATGCACTTGATCAAGAGTCCGTGTGATTTTAAGAGGTATACTATTTGTCTTCTGCAACAGTAGCTAATCTCTGTTCAACACCACGGGTCAGATTCCCAGTTTGCCCCAACCTCTGTTACATGACCTAAATTGATTTTCACTTGGCAACGACAGCCCCGGCCAATCCAATAGTAGAATGTTTTCTTTCCACTTCAAGTATGTCACAAACAAAACACTAATATAAAAATAAGATCAGGTGAAATTATATTACATGAGAGAAGGTATATGCACAGATGGTGTGAGCCACAATGGGGGTGGTGTTGAATGCCAGAAGAGCTTAACGGTGGAGCGGGTACAGCTATAAGAAAATAAGTATTTGAAACTAGATCTCATCCTCCGATTCCTGGTCACGCTCAGAAATTTTCAATAGTCCAATTTCCATGGTTGGGGCCTGTTTCATTTTTGAACGAATTACCCTGGAAAGGAAAAACCAAGAGGGGAATTCATGAAATGTCTGTACAAATTCTAAATCGAGTAATGGTCAAGTTCAGGACCAAGCAATTTGAGCAAGGGTGCCATGTTAGCAATGTGTCTAGAACTCAGTATTCGATATTTCCATTATCTCAATATTTTGTGACACTCTATTGCGATGAAGAAAATCAGCAGGCTTCATTCTCATTGGCTGGGCCCACTGGGGGAGAAAACAAATTAGGCCTCACCCCCAGGGCCAACAAGATATGTTGCTGCTTACGCTGGTTCTAAAGCTATGTCCACACAGATTACCTGTGCCAGGTTCAATGATGTTAGGAAGTAGGATTTTCCCTGCTTATCCATGGCATCATGGCACCTTTGTGCACCTCCCAGGTTTCCCCCAATTTTTTATCATTCTCAAACCTGCTTTGCTCTGAAGTTTTGGGAAATATAGCAGTAAAGTTTGGAGGGTTGCTGTGTGGCTGGGGAAATTAAGCAAGCCATTTCCACCTTTGGCCAGCAGAGGAGTTTTAGGACAATCAGGACAAAATATCATATCAATACTAGCTTCAAAGCCCGTTCCTAAGAACGGGTGTTGAAAGGGTCCCCTCCCCTGGTTCCCTGCCAGGTAGCTTAAGGTGGCTTTGGGCCGCAGCTGGCAGCCGGATCAAGTGGGGCGGGCAGAAGTTGGCCAGCTTGTTAACAGGCCCAGGACAGAGCTCCTTAGCAGGCAGTTAGCAGGCCGGGAGGCCCTTGTTAGCAGGCCCTCCACCTGAACTCTTTGCCCAGGGCCCTCCCTCCTTACCTACTGCTGGCTCCAGGCACTAAGGAGCAAAGAGCAAAGAGGCTAGAGTCCAAGGACAGAGGGCAGAAGCTGCAGGGGCTGGCTGCACCCTGATTGGCCCTATTCCAACTTGGACAGCCGGACATGTTCCACCTGCCCCTGCTGTTTCACAAATATATAGAGGAACGATGGATAAGGATACCATTGCAGCAACAGATGAAACATGTTCTGTAAATTCTGAGCTTTCATTTTTGAAAAGAAAAAAAAACACTTGTCTTATTCCCTTCTCTTACAGAAATATAAGCTCTCATGGATATTGGCTCATATTAAGCTCTGAGAACAAGGTAACCAACAGGGCCTTAGGGAAAATGTAAGAGGTCACTACCACCTCTCCTGGAAAAATGAGAAAGCATTGTTAACTTGTAAAGAAATTAATATATGTATGGAAATTTTAAAACCCAGTTAGCTGCTTGAAAATAAATAGGTTCCATGAAAGGATGTACATAAACACATTACATTATCTTTGGTAGAGATCGTTCACACATACACACACACACACACACACCATGATTTCAACCCCCCCCCCCTTGATCATTTTATAGCCTTAGACGCTGTGTCAAGTTAAATGGAGCTCTTAAGCACAGCATTTCAGAAGTACAATTAGCTTACCAGCTGACCACAGTATAATTCACAGCCATCATAAGAAGTGCAAATGCATAATGCCAACAGTAGCACATCGTAAGGAACATCACATTATTATGGTCCATTTGGTTCCACTCTGGGCTCCCACTTGGAGGATAAAGTACAAATCCAATCTGTAAAATCAAAAAAGGATAAAACATTAATCTATTTAGAAAAGTTAAATTTTGTACCTGTGGCTTGTAATGTTGTGCTTTGCAGAGTCATACCGTATGGAGGACACTGTGGTGCAATGGAGAAAGTGTTGGTGTTTAGCTCTCAGGTTCAACTCTGATATTCATGGTCTTGGACAAATCATTATTCTTTAGACTCTGTTCCCTGTCTACAGAATGGTCACTTTAATAGCCCCTTATCACAGGGTTATTGAAGAGAGGATTAAAAAAATAAGCACTACCAAAGTACCCACAAACACAATAAGCATTTAAAACAATAGTGTACCAAATGTGTATTCTAGAGTGTTTAAGGGCATCCCACCCCTACAATACACATAGATCCATGTACATCAGCTCACACTGCCTCACCAGTACAGAGTGAGCACGGAACAGCTATACACAGATTGTGGGGAAATTAAAACAGGTAACTGCCTTTTTCTGGGATGCCTCCCATGCCCCTGGACCTCTGCTCTATTGCCTGACAGGGATTACCAGAAGTTGTCATCTAACAGTGCTGTTGTTTGTTGACTGTGCACTTCTCCTGCACACTCTACTCAGCAATTATTTACTTGTGCGGGATTCAACTCTGGCTGGATTACATCCCAGCAGCAGAAAGCTTGTCCCAAAGGACAAACATCTGATTTTAAATCTCAGTGCCAATTTAGGATTGATTACTAATTGCATTTTTTCCCCGGCAATGTTCTTTTATTTATTAGCAAGAAGCTGGGGGGAAAAATTACAGAGCCAAGGAAAGTAATTTTGAGATTTTAAGTTTGCTTTAAGGCTCCTTAACAGAAATTTCCTAGAAACATCATCAAAAGAAGATAAAAGTCTGAACTGACAAAGGAGTCTCCTGTAAAAGGGAACACAACACACAGTTGCTCCATGGCACTGAAAACATTTCTTACCAGCACAGACGGAGGGGCAGCTTTCCTTTCCAAAACATATTTCATTGACAGGAACTAAATCAGTTCCCCACCTTTGAATTTAGCCTGGTGCCTTCCTTGCCAAATCATCATATTTCATACATATTTTATTGAGGCCCCAAACATTCTCCAAACACACAATGGAGCTTGCCGTTGGATAAATTGGAGAGAAGTTTCTTTGGTCAAGATCATTAAGGGTATTAGGGTTGTACATTTACATCCCAATATATACTTTAGTGTTTGCATTTATTGGAGACTGAAATATAAGACTTCTTGGATTTAGTATTGTTTTTGTCCAGGCACATTCTTCAAGCAAGAAAAGGAAAATGCTGCTCTGTGATGGAAAGTTCCATGGGCTGTCTTGAAATAACAGAATGGGGGAGAGTTCAATTAAGATTTTCTTTATTCACCAAGACACATGCAGAATATAAAGAGAAGCAAGCAGGCACCTTAGGATTGCTAGGTCCTCCCTGGCTACCAGCGGGGAATGGAGGGGTAGGATTATCATTTCCAGGTTGAGAAACTCTTGGAGTTTTGGAGGTGGATCCTGGGGAGGACAGGGATACAGTTCCCCTCCTAAATTCATGGAATTTTATTCCTGCATGTGGACATACACACCATGAAGTTACAAGTTACTCAGACCTTGATTCAGATTTTTGGATCAGGTACACCTTCAATGACTTTTGATGGTGCTGATGTATTCAAAAAAAGAAGAAGAAAAAGAAGAGGGACATCTATTTGATAAATTATCCTTACTTCTTGTGAAGTTTTTTAGGCTCAATCAAGGTTTGTGTCAGTGCAGATCCCTTCCTATAAAGGGGTAATTGTTGGCAGGGTCTGTATACTCGAGTGTCAGGAGGAGAAGAAGAAGGAGAAGAAGAGTTGGTTCTTAGATGCCACTTTTCTCTACCCGAAGGAGGCTCAAAGCGGCTTACAGTCACCTTCTCTTTCCTCTCCCCACAACAGACACCCTGTGAGGTGGGTGAGACTGAGCGAGCCCTGATATCACTGCTCAGTCAGAACAGCTTTATCAGTGCTGTGGTGAGCCCAAGGTCACCCAGCTGGTTGCATATGGGGGAGCATGGATTCAAACCCAGATCGCCAGATTAGAAGTCCATACTCCTAACCACTACACCAAGAAGGGGCAGGGTGAAAGAAAGTTCTTTAAAAAAGGGCTGAACTCAGGGAAAGGGAACAGACATGCACTAAAGACCTCAAGAGAATAATCAAGGGCAGGTTGAGGGGGAATTTTGGGAAAGCATCATGCTTTAGTGCCTAAAATCTGGTGAATAATCTGGTGAATGAGGAATTTCTAGCCCAGATTCTAAAAGATCTAAGAATATGAATTCAGAGAAGAGCAGAATAGCACTGAGATGAAGGGTGGATCTATAACTGTGGAAGTGGACTTAGACAAATAAATCATGTCAACGGAGGATCTTTCTCTAACCAGGAAGGAAACGTTATATAACTGGGGGAGGGGGGGATGTTCCAGACCCAGTTCTACCACACACCTCCCCCAAAATAATTAATTCATTGTTTTCCTGGGATGAAAGTTATAGCAAATAGGACAAAAGGGCTACCTTAGGTTAGAGCAGCCTTCCACCAGGTTAAGTGGTTCTTCTATTAGAGGCAGAGCTATTTAAGTTGGAGGAAGGCTCCTTAGACTGGTGGATGGCTTCAGCCTTTGGTTAGTGGAGTGGCCAATGACTCACCTGCCAAAACCAGCTCCCTTGCAATATGCAGAGGCTTGTTCGCAACATCTCAAGGACTATAATGCCACGGAAGAAGATTTCCAGGAATATGCAGATTGCTGCTCCAAAGATGGCTACTAAAAGTAACTGATGAACATGGAGATCCAACATGGCTCGCCCATGAATATGATAATAAAACAGAAAACCTGGTAATTGAATGAGAGGAATCAGGTTTTTTCTCCAGGATTTGCTTATCAAATAGGATACTTTGATTATAAGCCATTCAACAGCTCAAGTGTGTACAATTCTGTAGAAACTCTTAAGGGCAAGGAGAATCCATCTTCCCATTTGCCTTCATATCCACAGTAGAGATAACAGTGTTAAATAGAATAGCTGTTTTTAAATCCTCTTTTTCATTATTTGAAGGAGTCCAAAAGTGGTTTACAAACTTTTCACTTCCTCTCCCCACAACAGACCCCTTGTGAGGTAGATGGGGCTCAGAGAGCTCTAAAAGAACTGCTTTGTGAGAACTGCAACTAGAAGAGTTTGTTTTTATAGAATGCTTTTCTCTACCTGAAGGAGTCTCAGATTGGCTTACAATTGCCTTCCTTTCCCCTCCCCACAAAAGACACCCTTTGAGGCAGGTGAGGCTGAGAGAGCCCTGATATTGCTGCTTGGTCAGAACAGCTTTATCACTGCTATGGTGAGCCTAGGTCACCCAGTTGGTTGCATGTGGAGAAGTGGAGAATCAAACCCAACTCGCCAGATTAGAAGTCGGCGCTCTTAACCACTACACCATGCTGGCTCTCAATATTAGAACTATGTTTAAGTCTGGTAGCACCTTAATTCTGGATTTAAACTTTCATGCAAACTCACTTCATCAGATACACTGAAACATCCATCCATACGTTGGTCCTAAAGGTGCCACTGGACTAAAACTTTGTTCTATTGTTTCAGACCAACATGGCTACCCACCTAAGTGTTAAGTATTCTCATACTAAGATAGTTAGGTACATGTATTAGTTGTATAATGGCTATGTTAAAGGCAGCTACAAGTAGAAAAGCTAGGCTGCTTGTGTGAAAAAAAAGTGTGATGGTAAAAGATACAGAACCATTGCTTGGTATTTTGATCATGTATCTCAAGTAAAATGAGCCTCTTGTGGCGCAGAGTGGTAAGGCAGCAGACATACAGTCTGAAAGCTCTGCCCATGAGGCTGGGAGTTCAATCCCAGCAGCTGGCTCAAGGTTGACTCAGGCTTCCATCCTTCTGAGGTCGGTAAAATGAGTACCCAGCTTGCTGTGGTGTAAACGGTAATGACTGGGGAAGGCACTGACAAATCACCCTGTATTGAGTCTGCCATGAAAACGCTAGAGGGCGTCACCCCAAGAGTCAGACATGACTCGGTGCTTGCACAGGGGATACCTTTACCTTTTTTTAATCTCAAGTAAAACACAAAGCCTAAATTAAGGCAGGGAAAGAGAAGTACAGTGAACTTGCATTCATCTACTTGCCAACATCTGCAATCTTAAACCTGTTCCTATTAATGAACAAGTGATTCATCAACTACCAAATTTTGGTTTAATTTATTTAAAATATATAAAAAGTAAAGGTAAAGGTATTCCCTGTGCAAGCTCTGGGTCATGTCTGACCCTTGGGGTGACACCCTCTAGCGTTTTCTTGGCAGACTCAATACGGGGTGGTTTGCCAGTGCCTTCCCCAGTCATTACTGTTTACCGCCCCCTCCCCGCAAGCTTGGTACTCATTTTACTGACCTCGGAAGGATGGAAGGCTGAGTCAACCTTGAGCCGGCTGTGGGGATTGAACTCCCAGCCTCATGGGCAGATCTTCAGACTGCATGTCTGCTGCCTTACCACTCTGCACCACAAGAGGCTCATTTAAAATATATAGGTCAATGAAAACCCAGAAGTTATAAGTTGTTGAAAAGAACAAATAGGCTGTTTTGCCTTTTGAGACAGATCTTTTCTTATTGATAACATAATGGCGGTGGGAGAAACTGCCTTCAAGGTGCAGCTAACTCATCGCAATCCACAGGGTTTTCAAGGAAAGTGATGCCCATTGCCATTGCCAGCTTCTGCATCATAACTTTGGGTTTCCTTGGAGGTCTCCCATCCAAATACTAACCAGAGATGACACTCCTTAGTTTCCAAGATCAGGACAGCCTGGACCAGTGGTCCCCAACCGGTGCCGGGCCGTGAAGGCCATGGCGCAGGGCCGTGGCTCCCTCTCCCCATCCCCCCCCGCAGTAAAAAACTTCCCAGGCCGCAAGCTTGTGGCCCGGGAAGCTTCTTACTGCGGGAGGGCGGGGAGAGGGAATCAGGGCCGGGCCGCCCGGCCGTGCGGGCCCAAGGGAGGGCCCGGCCGTGCGGGCCCAAGGCCGTGCGTGGCCCAAGGGAGCGCGGTCCGCGGGGGCGCGGCCCGATGCCCTGACGGTCCCCAACCTCAGAATGGTTGGGGACCACTGGCCTGGACTATCCAGGTCAAGGCCATAACATTGTTACTCTAAGGAATAATCTTCATAAACAGAGTTTCATTTGGGTTCAGAAAAGAATGTTGTCTGAAATGGTACGCTAAACTCACCTTCCACAAAAACTGCTAGCGAAAGCATCATTCTGTCCATGGCTACTGGTAATACATTAGTGCTATGAGCCACAATGTCCACCAACCCTGAGATGCCATAGAAGAGATACATGGTAGCATGCTGCCAGTTCATGAGGTGATCCCATTGTTTCTTTTCATAATTATATAGTTTCAGATGAGGTCCATCGGGAACAAACTGCTCAGCTATCATACCTGTGTGTAAAAGAACCAGGGGTACATTGGTGGCCTGGATTCTTACCTAAGGAGCTAACCAAATGAAATTTAGTAATATGGCAGTGGTATCTAAACAGGTGCCTCCTTGACCTGAAAGTTTAGAAAATGTAGACACTTTCCTTCAAAGAGAGTCCAACAGTGGCACCCTAAGCATTGAAGCCCATATGATTTTGGTGCCTAGAACAGCCTTTTTCATGGAGCCCTGGTTGGGAATCCCTGGGCTAGAATGTTGGAAAGGTGAGCATTTCACCAAGGGTATAACTAAAATGTATAATGTTTGCCAATAACTTTTTGCAATTAATCTTAGTTGCATGAGGAGCATGTTTCAAGTCTTTTACAAAAAGCACATATTGATGTAAAACTCAACCACAGACTGAATCAACATTAAAATTTCCCAATCAGTGTCTGGCCTTACAACATGTTTCCTAGGAAAAGGAGTGATTTCTGGCATGATCTGTCACTGTAATTAGGTTTAGAGTTATAATATACAGTTTTTTTAAAAAAAAAAATCAGCAAATATATTATCTGTTTAGACCAGTCTTTTTCCATCGAGAAGCCCCTGAAACATTCTTCAGCCTTCAAGAAATCCCAGAAGTGGTGTAATCATGTAGGAGATGGTTAGGAAGCATAGCTAGGTACATGCCCACCTGGGGCTTCTCCCTGGGGCCCACCTTCAGGCCATCACTGGCCATTTTGGGAGGGGTGAGTGAGTCAACATGACCATATATGGTCATATCACCTGATAAATGTTTAACAATTTTTAAAATATATATTTAAAATGAATTAACTCCTACTCATTCAAGAAACCCTTACCAGCATGGCAAGAAACCTCAGGACTGTTTTTGCATGGAGAGGTAAAACGTGCATGGCCTCCTGCTTGCAAACATGAGAAGATCAACCTTGCATTTGTAGTCCTCTATACAGGAGACCCCTCCCACATTTTCCCTCTGCCCTGTTGTGGCTTTTTGCCTCCCTCCAAGGCTGCAATGAGGGGAAAAAAATGAACTTCTCCCCTCCTCCCCACTCCTTGGTTTGTCAATCACAGCATGCCACCAATCACAGCACAGGAGTTCTCTCATGGACTCAAACATCCCCCCCCCCCTGAGCGTTACTATGTGGTAATGCCACAACACAGATGCTTTTTTAATAAAAAAGAATTAACACTTCTGCATTGCTAAGGAGAAACGATACAGCATTCCCCCACCCCTTTTTGGGGGGAGTATTCATCGTGTTTTGGATTTTATTTATGTCTGACTGGATTTGTGAAATGCTGGAAATGGTAACTGGATCCTGAAGAGTGAGTGTGTGTGAACAGTGGTCTTAAAAACAAAACACACAGACACCTGGATGAAGGCTGCTTGATCATGTCCCCCCCCCCTTTCCCCATTCATTCCCCATCTCCAGAAAACACACAAGGGACTGTGTTTTGCCTGCCTGATCCTCCCAAAAAAAGTGGACACTTTAAAGATTTTATTTTACCTTTGACAATGTAGCTTTGTGGTCCCGCAGCAACGTGGACCGTGCCATTTTTTTAAATACTCAGAGCAGGAAATGGAGAGGGGAGGGCGACGCTACAGAGACTATCGCACCTTTCCCTCTCCATACGGGGTTACCTCTGGTTGCTCGCCGATGGGATACGAGATAAAAAGTGGCAAATCCACTTTTTGCAATTTCCTTCATCCCAAGGCACATCTGTGCAAAACTCGAGCCAGCCCCTGGAGAGCCTCGGGATGCAAGCAACGTCATGTGGAGGGAGCAACCAGAGGCTGTCCAGGGGAAGATTCCTCATGCGGAAATGGTCCAGGTTTCATGAAACTCTGGCTGAGAAAGCCTGTTTTAGACCAATGCTTATTTTCACTGTAAAGACAGGCAGCTCAATATAACAACATTTACTTGAAAGCGCAGGTTAAGAAACTTACTTACCAATAAGAGCAAATGCAGCTTTGAAGATGCCCTCAGTAAATTCTAAGCGCTGAAATCCTGCTTTGGAGCCAAGGGGAGAAGTGTTCTTTTTTTTTCGACACAGGTACTTCAAGGGATACTTCACAGACCACCACAATCCAAAAAGAAGGAAAAAACTCCCCGGAAGAGCATGACCTTTAAAATTTCCCATCTCTCCCTACTGTGCAGAAATCTAAGGACAAAGCATATTTTTAAATGAAGTACACCTAGGAAGATTCTGTTATTTATAACCAGGCATCAAGAGAATTGGTACAGATGAAAAATTTAGTGTGTCTTGCCACACTGATCTTCTCCGCTGGATAGATGTAGCCTTAGAAATGACAGAGAGGGAGACGTACAATGCAATTGTAAGAACATTTTCCTCAGAATACCACTGTATAGGCCTCAGGAGGATTCTGGGTAGAAGTACTTAGGCTTGCTCATCTAGTGTACTAGCATTATGAAGAATATTTTCCTACTAAATAAAATTACGGAGCTCTCTTTTGTCACTAAAGCATTAGCTCTGATGTGGAGAGCCCAGAAGATCCTAATCCCATCAGATCCTGGAAGCTAAGCAGGACTAACCCTGGCTACCATTTGGATTGGAGACCTCCAAGGAGTTGGATGGAGTTCCTCCACAGAACACAAGGGTCATGATTAGGAAGCAGGCAATGGCAAACTACCTCCGGACGTCCCTTGCCGGGTTGCCAGACAATCCTCCGATCTCCTGGTTGTTCTACACATGCCATACAATCGATCGATAAAGCACTCTGCAATCTTCAACTCCTTTTTACTCCTAGTAAGTTGAAAAACCCCTTAGCAACTGCTCAAGCATTTAAACACTAGTTAACACTGTATGAAATATATACTGAATAATACTTGTTATCTCACAGATTAATTATTAACTTCTGGATCAACTATTAAGATAGTTGTTAGGCTGCACTTCATATTTATATTAATTCATAATCACTAGCTCCACTCATCCCTTATAGTTGGGTATGTTTTCCATATGAAAAGGCAAGGCATAGGGTTTACAAAGCTGCTGTATACATATCACAGAAACTGTTTTTTGCCTTCCATTTATTTCCATGCTAGATTCACCTGTCAAGTAGGGCTGCCAGGGATAGTGACCCAGGCGGGGATCCCCACTTTCCAGGCACACCTTGCCCACTGAAGCCCCCAAACTCACCCCACCCAGAAGAACGTCACTTTTTAACATGATGTACTCATGTCACCCAGAAAAGATGTTGGCAGGCTGGGAGAGATGCTTTAGTTTAGGGGCAAACTCTATAAATTGAAGCAAATTCTACCACAGAGTTTCCCCAAAAGCTAGAGACACCCTCCCCCCATGTCACCAATGTGCCAATATCAATTGTGGGAGATGTCAATACATGAAGAAATTCCCGTAACATGCTCCCATCCCCTGCAAGCATTGCCGATGCATCCAGCAACCCTAGTGACATGTCAGCCTAGGCTATTGTCTCTCACTCTGCAAGTAGGTCCAGTCAGGTCTTTTCCAGAGCAGTGCCCTCAGATCTAGACATCAATGTTGGAAGAATCAATAGCTGGAACTGGAGGCAAGGAACTGGAACTAGCACATAGGTTTGAAGCTAATGGACCAGTTGATCCATAAAGCTTTCCCAGGGAAATCCCCCCCCCCCAAAAAAAAAACCTTTCATTACATGCAGATGGGGTCTGAATTAATGAGGTAATAACAGTTGCTACACTGGTACCAGAAATGAGACTTTTAACACAGGTAAGTTTCTATTTTCTGGACCATCAGTTTGACATAGAGGTCGACATACAAGACATCAAACCCTCTTTTGTTGACTTTTAGTAACAATGAAGGCAGTGGGTACCTGCTTTCCTTTGTAAAAAATAAGCAGTGGAGGTGAGGATTATTGCATATGACTAGAGAAAAACTGAAGAATATATATTTTAATAATATATTATTATTAATTAGACTTACACAATAAAAACCCCACATACAAAAATCCCCAATTAAAAACCCATTATAAATAATATTGTAAATGTGATATAGGAATGTAAGCTGCCCTTTTAAGTCTCATTATTTCGGTAAGGAATGCTTACTCCTGTGATTGAAACTAGTAATGGGGGCAGACTTTTGCTAGGTTATACCCATATTCCCAAGAATAACCATTTCATAAACATTATCATTCACAGTTAAGTATGGTGTAGCAGTTCCAAACCCACTAGATGGGAAACAGTTTGAAGTCAAACATTTTATAAAAAGAGTATGAATACAGGTATGTTTTATTTTTCCTAAATACATATTTTCTTTGGTCAGCCTTGAACAGTAGTTCTCACACAACAGTCTGTATAATTTACTAAGTTCTAAAGTTCACACAGCCGTGCTGTGTCTGGTCATACCCGTGAGTTTATAAATATACACTCCTAATGTTACTTTTGCATGTAAACTGGAGAAATTAATATTGATTTTAGCAAATGGAAGAGTTAGAGACCTGTTGTTGGATATATTCAAATTAAATTGTAGACCAAGTGTATATTTTAAAAACATTTCTTGTTATTTTCTTTTTTTATACCTAGTAAGAAGCATAGCACCATGAAACCTATATCATTATAGCATCTCTGTAGGATAAAGAGGAACGGATTACTTAATGAAAACATCTGGCTCCTCCAGCATGCATAATAATGCAATTAATTGTTTACATGAGCCATCAGAGAGATCAGAGACATAAGAACAATAAGTGGTATAGAGAACAGCCCTTAACTGCCAGGAATCCAAAATTCTATTGCTGGCATCATCTCTGCTTATTCTTGCAGCTGAAGTTTACAGGAAATAAATTTAGAAAAAAATTGGTTTTGCTACCCACCTATGTGATGATGAAAGCCATAAATCAAAAACCTGATCTGAAGCGCAAAATGTCTCTTTTCAAAGCTGATTTGTATGCTAGATTGGACAAAAAAGTTGCTTACGGTCTATTCAGCCTCATCTTGTCTACTCCGGGGCCATCTTAGCCAGTGAGCAAAAGGGGCAGCTGCTGGGGGAGCCAAGAGCTGAATTATCCATTAGGCCACAGTAGGCACAGTGCCTAGGGTCTACAATACTTTGGGGGGCTCTCCAAAATATTTGTTTTTAATCAGAAGAAAAAATGAACTTTTAGAGTTGATAAAAATGTTTAAACTTTTTCTCACATCCAAATAACATGAAATGTTTGGCACCATGAACATCTATTAAATTTCCTTAAATCAAAAAAGTTATATCAGAGTTATATCAACAATAATTTTTTTTAATTTTGATATTGTTATGGTGTGAGGGGCCCATGAAGGCAAATGTACCTGGCATTCACAAAAATCATAATTCAGTGCCAGTCCAACCAATGTATCACACTGTCTTAGTTCAATACAAGAACAAAAAATGTGTAATAGCTGTCTAAGAACCAACCCAATTGGTGCAGAATACCATGAATGCTTTCAGGCTTGCCCGATCTCTTAAGTGGTGTGGAAGTTTCAAACATTTTAAAAAAGCAGAAGTTGCAGTACTGGGCTACACTGAAAAATGTTTTTCTAAAGACATTTCTTTTCCATGGTTTCTGAGAGCATCTTTCATTTATTTATTATCACAATAATCACCGCAGGTGAGAGCTTAGACAGAAATATTTTTCTCTGCCCCTGGATATCAAAGCAAGCCTAGCAATGCAAATTCAGCCTACAAACAGTTTGTGTTCAGGAAGTGATTTTGAGGGCTGTGCATCTCGTTCAAATGGAACAGCAGCACATTATGCCAATGTTTAGTGGACGGTAACAAGGCATGTAAGGAGGGGAAAGAAATCCAGTAGAAGTGCTCAGATGTAGGAATTATATTTATTTTTTATACAAATCTCAAGAAAGTGATTTAAATATTAGAGAGGAAACATTTGACCTCCTCCTGGCCCTATTTCTATATCAGCTTCATCTTTTACAAGTAGAAAATCCCGTTGTACAAAAAATACAATGGGCACTAGCCTTACCTCCCCCTGAGCCAGGCAGCTCTGCCGAGGCCCGGCAAGGCTACCATGGGGCTTCTCGTGGCAGGGGGAGCACTGGCAGGGACTCCTTCCCCTGCAATCCCAGGCCATTTCCCCCTCCCTGCTCGCGCTGACTGGTTGGCTTACCTTTCACAGTCAGTCCAGTAGAGCAGGCAGGCACTTCTTCCACGTGGATGAAGTTGGAGGGGGATGCAGCCAAGGGCGGGACAGCGTATCTGATTGGCTGTTTGTTGCACGGATGGACAATCAGGTAGACAGTGAGTCCTAACTCCTCCCACCACCCCAGTCAGGCTTTATTTATGTTACATATTATTATTTTGAGAAGGCAAATTGAAGTAATCAGTTAACAGACAAGTAAAATGAGGAAGAAATGAAGCAACTGCCCAAACACTGACATCATGTTACACATTTACTGCTTTGGGTGTCTTTGGGCACCCTGTGTTGACCAGCCATTTAGGTAATTGAATAACAGGTTTAATTGCTCATTACGACAACAATGTTAAAAGGTACTCCTGCATACCCACATTCTGCCTAGACAACAGCATGGTCTCTGGCAGAGCACCCAAAGCTAAAAGAATGTCCACACTAGTTTGGGTTGTACCATAAGTAAGATGTTGTACCATAGCTGTCCTGAGCTACAGCTCATGTTGGTTTCCAAACTACAGAGATCCTCTCCCCTGAAGGAACCGACAGCTTCATGTTGGAATATGCAAGATCCGTACTGTACGTGATTCAAGAGGACATGAAGGATATCCTACAGGGAGCATCAGGGGAGATTTGTATTTAGCATATTTAGATCAGGAAATTCATGGCATTTTCCAAATGATCTCCTCCAATCAGGAATGGTTTGATTTGGGGGGGGTCATAGTACCAGAGCCAGTTTAAGGATTTGCAGGGCCTAGCAGAATACAATTGTGGTGGGAGCAGCCAGATCGGGGGCAGACAGACCCCCTAATGTGGAAAGGGGTGTCACTCCAAGTGTTCTTAAAGAGGGAAAAAAGTGGGGGAGGAGAGAGGATTCAGCCCTGATCCATGGGGAGAAGGCACCGTGTGGTGCCCTTGGAAGTGCCGGGCTCGTAGCATGTGCTACATGGAAAAACCAGCCCTGCCTCCCGTGTCCTGATTGGCTCAATTAGAGACTTCCTGCTCCTTTGAGCACACTTCCTCCTGTTTGCCTTCAGAGGAAGAAGAACACAGACTATTTAGGACTATCTCCTCTCTTTTCTCTTCTGAAAAAAACTATTCTTTAAGCAGCCATATTTAAACTCTACGAATAATTCAGATGTTAGACTCTTCAGCATCACCCCTCCCCAAACTCTGCTGACCCCAGGCATCTTCTCCAAACAGGGCTGCTAGCCTGCAGGTATAGGGTCAAGCTCCAGCTCCAAATCTCCAGGATTTCCCAACCTGGAGCAGCCAACCCCTACAGCTCTAGGAATTTCCCAAGGCAAAGTTAGCAACCTTAGTTCTTCATGAAGTATTAACATTACTTTGTTTCTTTACATCACATCAGTGCTCGGCATGTGGTCAAATGCCTGTAAACCGGCTTCCTAAATCTGTTAGTTGCCAAGGTGCCACAAGATTCCCTATTGGTTTTGCTGCAAAAGACTACCTCTGGAATTTGTTATTGTGTCTTAGCTACTGTTCCATACTTTCCTCTTTCACTTTCCTAACTGCCATCAAAATTATGCTGTACCCAAACAACTACTACATGAGCACCGTACTTTAAGAAACCTCTCATTCCAGCTTAGGCTGTTCTTGTCTTTAGCTTTTCACCTCAAAACTTCTACAATTCTGTAGTGTGGCTTGGTGTTCATAGAGATAAGTTTGGCATATTCTGGCAGGATCTTCAGAGTCTAAGAAGAGACAGCTAGATGTGCGTTTTGATTTTATGATTCTTAACATTTTATCTGTTTTTGATCAACATTTTGTTTTGATATTCTAGAATTTATTGTACTGGTTGAAAAGACTGTAAATAAAGTGTTGTAGATGTGTGCAAATGTGGTAAATTTTTAAAAGGTTACCCAGAACAGCCCCCGATAATTGTAAGGAGAGGAGGTGTGAATGCCCTGTAAAGTGATACCCCACAAAACATGCAGAACAGCCCAACAAGAATCAATAAGGTAGGAAGCAAAGTGCTAAACATTGTAGTGGGGCATTGGTACAGAGTGCAGACACAGCCAAAAGCTGCAGGTCAGAAGGGAGGTGAAATTACAGCACCATCCTATGCAGAGATACTCTTCTCTCAGCCCACTAATTTCAATGGCCTTGGACTGAACAAACTCTGCAAAGGATTGTAGTGGCAATCATGCAAAAAGAAAGATTATGATCCCCAGGGTTTGATTTGGTTTTTAAGAGACAATCTCAAAAAGTCCTGAAAAAGTTGTAACATGACCATAGCTCTCTTTTCATAGTAACTTCTTTGCCTCATAATATGAGCTGCATTTTCCTGTGGTTATTTAGTAAATTCTGAAAAATGTCATTCTCAAAATGGCAAACAACCAAGAAGCTTTTTAAGGAAAGGATGACTTCAGTCAACCTCTCAGGCTTTTCTTCTCATTTTCTGCCCATCCAAGCAGGTTCCTAATACTGACAGAATCTTACAGAATATCGTTTTTTTTTTTTAAAAAAAGCTACTGTGCTAACCAAATAGCAAACATATTTTACAGACTTAGATTAAGAATTTAAATTGTGCATTTTGAATTTTTATTCCTGATCTTCAGACTCTGATCGCCCTAAAATTATTTTCTCTTTTACTACTGGTAGGGGTTACAGTAAGACCTACTATGCGTTTGTTACCACAGCTATCACAGTCTCCTATCTGTTATTCAGATCAAGCCTACTGGACAATCTGTAGTCATTAACATGAGAAAGAGATTAGAAGCATGAACTAGAAGTCCCAATTAAAATTTTACCTCATGAATTATTAACTGAATGGCCATAAGCAAGCCAGTGACTTTTAATGTAGCTCCTGTTTGTCATATGGCCTGACTTTAAGGGTTATTTCAAAGACTGCTGGGACCCCCTTCACATACTACATTGGAAGTGGCAGCTCCTGAAAAAACATGCCGCTGAAAAAAATGCTTGCTTAGGCTACACCTTATAGCAGTAAAATGTAAATGCAATTTCCATTTTCCAGATCAAATCTGGTTTTCTTATACTGCACTTAACCCTTCATTGGAAAGAGGCTGGCTGTGAGTGAGAAGAAAAAGCCCGAGTATGAATTTTACCCCACAAGTAATTTTTTTGGGGAAAAGTGGTGGTGTAAAGTAAGTAGACCTTGAGATATCCAAGGACATATCAGAACTATCATATGGTGCTTTGTCCTTGTTTTATGGCCAGTGGATCCGGGCAGTTCACTTGAGTAAACAAGTACTTCTCAGTAAACAAGTACACCCCTCTCCCCCAACATTTTAAGAGGGACAATGTCTGTTTTATATTCTCCGCCTGTATACAACAGATATTCTTAAAGCTAAAAGATTTTGTAAAGCTCTGGTGTAATGTTTTCAGAGAAAGAAAATTATTTTCCCCATTGTTTAACTTTGGGAAGAGGGGAAACATTCCAGCCAGTCAGGTCCATGAAGAAGGCTGTACACCCTTAGCTAACCACATGTGACCAAATAAAACTATTTCATCTGAAGCATGATGTCATTGTTAGTCATGGGTGAGTCCCTCCAAAAACAGCAGCACTGAACATCTGCAATCCCTCCAATAATGTTACAAAAAAATACTAAATCTACCCTTTGCCCTCATGAACTAAAAGATCTAAAGCAGGGTTAGTCAAACTGCGGCCCTCCAGATGTCCATGGACTACAATTCCCAGGAGCCCCTGCCAGCATTCGCTGGCAGGGGCTCCTGGGAATTGTAGTCCATGGACATCTGGAGGGCCACAGTTTACCCCTGATCTAAAGTATGTTAACTTGATAATATTTCCCCCCTGGTTTTTAAATACACCCTGTTTCGCTCTCTTCCTCTTTCCCATACATTAAAAAAAAAAAACAGGAGAGAGGGGAAATAAAAGATAGAAAGAAGAGGCTTCAGTCCCAGAAGTTGCTCTGGGCTTCCCCTTTTCACCCCTAGACTCCCAGGATGAACAAAAAGGTCATGCACCGCCCAGGGAATCCTCCTGTGCATTTCCCACTGGAACGGGCGTGCGCTGCGCGCGAGGGTCCTCCCAATGGGACGCGCACACGACTTCTCAGACGGGTTACCCCCAAATAAGAGGACGGATGCTCCTACCGGAGATGCTCAGTCGCTTTTGAAGGCTGCAATCCTGACTTAGTGGAATGCACGATCCACTGGATTCAGCGGGGTGACTTGCTTTAGGCATACTCGGGATCCAGCTTGCAAACCCAAGGGGGGGGGGGAATCTACGCCGGAAGGCAAAGCTTAAGTCCATGCTTCCCTCTCCTTCCCCGCCAAGTCAGAGAAAATGAATGCAACGTTTCCTTCTCCAGTTTATTTATTCGGAAGGGCTTACCGAGCTTGGTCTGAAACTTTCGTGCGCGGCTCCGGCGCGCGCCTCTCGGGAACTTCAACTGAGACTAAAAGTTGAGGCGCTCTAGCGGGTCGGCTCCCATCGCTCTCAAGTCGGGGGCCGGCGCGGATCTGACCGAGGAAAGCGCCCGGGCGTCAGTAGCCTCGAGCTGCTCTCCGCGAAGGATGCTCCCGCTAGACTCCTCCCCATCCCTCCTTCCACCGCTGTCCAGATGTGCCCGTTCTCGCTCCAGTGCTGGGGCAATCACGCCGGCTGATTTCCTCTGCAACGCCCTCCGGGCCTTTCCATTGGTGGCGTCGCGCTCCCCTCGCCTCCGGATGGGCCCCAGGAGCAGCCAGTCTTCTTTCCAGCGTTCTCGAGGCGTGAGGTGGGCGGCTGCCCCCTGCCGGTGGAGAGAAGGACTGCAGAGGCGGCCGTGATGTGGCACCTCGAAAGGAGGGGGGGGGGCGAGGAAGAGGGGCAGCGCCCGGCTGGCGCGGCGGCACCTTTGCGGACAGGCGAGACGCCGCTCGCGTGGGAGGATGCACGACTTGCGGTTTCCAAAGCCTCTCGCAGCTCGTGACAGGAAGACGAGGCATTCCGCCGTGCTCTTCATTGAGTGTCTAACCGCTCAGGAGGACTTTTGCTTCCGAACACCAAATCCCAATAAAATCAGAGTCCAGTAGCATAAGGTGACCGGATTTTAACATTGATAAAGCGGGACACCATTGACCGGGGAGGGGGGAGGGTTCTTGATTTAAAATCTGGTCTATATAGAGCAACAAAAATTTTCATAGAATGCATAGAACGCAAAAATAGTATTGTAATATATATATATATATATATATTAATTTCAACATAAGTACAATTTGCCAGGTGCCCCCAGATGTCCCTCCAAAAGTGGGACAATCTGGTCACCTTACAGTAACACCTTTAAGACCAACAAAGATTTATTCAGGGCGTGAGCAAAATTCACCCCGCGGAATAAAAATTTGTTGGTCTTAAAGGTTGCTACTGGACTCCGATTTTATTGTGCTACTTCAGACCAACATGGCTACCCATTTGAATCAAATCCCAGGAGACTATAAGAGACTGGCCTCCCCTTCAACAGTCATTATTCGCTTTCCTTGAACAATTCTGAGTTGGTGCCAGTTAATAAAGGCCTTTCATTCCTTATTTATTTTTGCAATCAGCCCCCTCCCTAAAGACCTCAGTGAATATAGATGGCAAACTTTTTTCCTTCCTGCCTTCAAGAAGAAAAATAGCAGTTTTCTATATCCTGCTTTTCTCTACCCGAAGGAGTTTCAAAGCGGCTTATATTGCCCACCCTTCCTCTCCCCACATCAGACACCCTTGAGAGAGCTCTGAGAGAACTACAACTGGCCCAAGGTCACCAAGCTGGCTGCATGGGGAGGAGGAGTGGGGAATCAAACCTGGTGTTCCTAAGGGCTACACCAAGCTGGCTCTCAAGTGTTTTCAGTAAGCTTTCCTGACCTGAGCCGTTATCCCCATAGGAGATTCTTCTGTAAGACTAGTGCCCAAACCTGGGACACATAGATTGAAATCTTCACTGATATATACTTCACTGCTTCCAGAAAGGTAGATGTAATATTTAAGATAGACCTGCAAGACTAGCTAAATTTGATTCCTATGTAAACTTCCATGGACTAGAGCCCACTTGGTTAAATGTACCACCCTTTACTGTTTTCCTGATGCTACAAACAACATGGCAAAGGAACCTGATGCTACAAACCACTAGCAAAGGAACTATTTCCTTATCAACAGTATCCTGAAATATAACTATCCTGTTCAAGTCCCTTCAGTCTTATTTCATTAGGCAAAGTGGTTGACCGCTGCCATGTGTGACTTCTAAGCAGACCTAAAGTAGTTGAACTTTTAACTGATTAATCACCAACATGTTTGGTGGGGTTAATTAGATTATTTTGGTAGGTTATGCTTATTTTTTTTAAATCCCTCTTCAGGAGTTATTTATTTCTTTATATAAAGCCCTCTCGGTATATTGGCTCAGGCTGGTGTACAGCATCAATACAAACAATCTACAATTAGAATAATACATTAAACTATTTAAAATTATGTATTTATTTAAAATCATCTTTAACTAATATCTCAATTGCAGCTAGTATTTCTAACGCCATCCCTTTGAATAGGCCAGACTGATGTAAACATGGGAGTGTTTTCAAAAGGGGAGCCCATTAGATGTTATGTGTAAATAGGTTTGTTACCACAAAACAGTTGGTATCCCTCTACCCCATAATAAACTGCTACTTGAAACAGAGCATGTATGAAAGTTCTTCATTACAAGCTTGATAACTCTGATTCAATCAGTCATGCAGAACAAAAAGAATAATATATTTCATAAGTGAGATTCCACCCTTCAATGGATAGTTCTGAAATAAAGCTCTATGTCCAAAGGACAGTATATTATTATGGATAGTTCTGGCCAAGCAGCCTTAAGGTTGGAAAGGAATCTCCCCCACACATACACACACGCACACACACCTGATGAAAGGAGGAGGCAAATGTATGTGGATCAGTGTGAAAGGAAGTCACAATGTTGAGAATAGGGAGCCAATCCTGAGTTGGGAAATTCCTAGAGATTTGGGGATGAAGCCCTTAGGGAGAGGCTCTTGCTTAATGTAAGAGTTTCTGCTTTGTGTTCAGAAAGTCCTAATTTGAATCCCTGGCATCTCAAGTATCAGCCAGTAGATGATGTGAAAGACCTCTACCTGAGACCCCTTGCAGAGCTGCTGGGCAGTCTGAGCAGGTAGTACTGACCCTGATGTACCAATTTAATATAAGATAGTTTTATGTGTATGTATTACATTACATTGCATACCACAGAAGAAAACAACTAGAATTAGTATATTTACAGTCTTTTTAAAGAGGGATGCCTGGCTACTTTAGACATGTATCCAGACTGTATTACTGCAGTATAGCCAGTTAGTACGATATTCTCTTGTCCTTCCTGTCAATGAAACATATGCACAGAACGGTTAGCATATTTAACACAAGACATTGTCTGATGACATCATTGCTGATCTAATAATTCTGCTGATGCAGGCGTCTTATGATCTTTATCTCAGGTGCCACAAGAACTTGAATAATTCAGCAACTCTTAACATTGAGGATGGGTTGTAGAGAAAGGAGGCTCCAAGTGAGAACTCTTTTAAGAACCAGGTAATCTCATTTGTTTAGCTATATTCTGCATGGGAAAGTGGAGTCAGAGTCAAAGAATCCACTGGCCCAACAAGGTTACCAAAACAAGCTTTATTTTCTCCAAGGCATTTTATCTAAAATAGAGAGTGAAACTGTACAAAGTATATACACTGTATAGATTACAAACACTCAAGTTAAAATTCACACTGTACAACATATTATTAAAAGACCGCTGAAATTTCAAAATATCACAAATCAAATGATCATTTGAAAATAAGAGGTAACAATGGCTCCAGTGGCCAGGACCAAGAATCATGTTCTTTTTGAGTTTATTAATTTTCCCCTCTGATGGAGGAATCGGAAATTCTGTGGAGCAGCGGAAAGAAATCCTAACAAATATTTTCTCGTTTTCCTTAGTAATTTTTGAAGTTTCAATTATTTATGATTTTATTTATGCTGATAGGCAGGTCATCAAGAAACAGGCTGGTCTCAGACATTTAAGACTTATTACAGAATTGTGCTAAGGGGTGTTGAGTCCCACGAACACCTCCATGCAGTACAGCAGCTAAGGTTCAGTTGAATGCTGCTCATCACTAAGGGTTTATTTCTTAAGCACAATCCACATGGTTTATGTACTTTATTTATACCCCAACTGGCTTGTATTGTTCTGTTTTCTTCCCTTTTATCTTCACATGAGTACGTGAACATATGAAGTTGCCTTAGACTGAATCAACTATTTGGGGGTATTGAGATCAGTATTTGAGTACTCTTACTGGCAGCAGCTCTTCAGGGTCTTGCATCTGTTTCCTTTAACTGGAGATGCTCAGGATCAAACATGGGATCTTCTGCATACTAAGCAGATGGTCTGTGACTGGGTCTACACTGAAAACATGTAATTGATCCAGAGGCACCCAGACAACTTCCAGCATACAGCAGGGATTCCAGCCTTAGTCTCCTAGATCCTGGTTATGTATACAGGAATACACTGCTTGAAATAGATTCATTTACAGTATGATTCCAGAATGTTGACCATCTGCCCTAAAAACCATGTCACAATATAAGCTTTATAAATTATTCAGTTATGGAAGGAAGTGGCTTTACTCAATTATTTTTTCCTATTCAAATGGTTTGTTTTTGACAATACTTGTTAGCTTTGCTAGACACTTCATATTTATTGCCATATTTTTTTGAAACAAATTATTTGTTTCCCTAGTTGTTGTTTTCATACTCTTGGAAGAAAGCTCTTCCAGTAATAACATGCACTTTCTGATCTTTGGTTTTCTCTTTTTCTCTCTCTCTCTCTAAAAATCCACACTGCCTGTTCTGTTTAGTTCTTAAAAGGAAGGACAACATGACTAAAGAGAAAGCAAACAATGAAGGTGTTCAACAAATGGTGATGGAGTAAAACCTGAAACATCTGTATGACGGGCAAATTCAAATACCAATGCAGCCCATTCTTACCAATGATGGAGAGAACTACTAAGCAGCAGATGCAGAAACTGGAGACTCAGGTAGAAAAGGGTGACCAAATGTATTAATCATAGAATCATAGAATCATAGAGTTGGAAGGGGCCATACAGGCCATCTAGTCCAACCCCCTGCTCAACGCAGGATTAGCCCTAAGCATCCTAAAGCATCCAAGAAAAGTGTGTATCCAACCTTTGCTTTAAGACTGCCAGTGAGGGGGAGCTCGCCACCTCCTTAGGCAGCCTATTCCACTGCTGAACTACTCTGACTGTGAAAAACATTTTCCTGATATCTAGCCTATATCGTTGTACTTGAAGTTTAAACCCATTACTGCGTGTCCTCTCCTCTGCAGCCAGCAGAAACAGCATCCTGCCCTCCTCCAAGTGACAACCTTTCAAATACTTAAAGAGGGCTATCATGTCCCCTCTCAACCTCCTTTTCTCCAGGCTGAACATTCCCAAGTCCCTCAACCTATCTTCATAGGGCTTGGTCCCTTGGCCCCAGATCATCTTCGTCGCTCTCCTCTGTACCCTTTCAATTTTATCTATGTCCTTCTTGAAGTGAGGCCTCCAGAACTGCACACAGTACTCCGGGTGTGGTCTGACCAGTGCCGTATACAATGGGACTATGACATCTTGTGATTTTGATGTGATGCCTCTGTTGATACAGCCCAAAATGGCATTTGCCTTTTTTACTGCTGCATCACACTGCCTGCTCATGTTTAGTTTACAATCCACAAGTACCCCAAGGTCTCGTTCACACACAGTCTCGTTCACACACATCAATTTACTCTGAGAATTAGATTTGACTAACTAAAAGATGCTGCCTTGGAAAGAAAATGTGATTGTTCTCTTAAAGCAATTGTTTAACTTGTACAAAATCTTTACCACTGGCTCTTAAATAAAGTTGAAAGAGCCATCTGGGTGGCACTGTCCGGGTCTACGTTCTGCTGTCCGGGTCTACGCTCTGCTGTCCGGGTCTGTCCGGCCCTTGGAATCCACAGGCAGCGGGCCAATCGCTGGGACAGCCCTTAGAGCACCCGCCTCCCCAGCAGCCCAATCCAGAGGCGCCCAGCAAAGCTGGCCGCCTCCGGATTGGGGCTGCCTGTACAGCGGCTACCTCCCCCAGCCACGTGGCACCACTCACCAAGCCTCACCACCACACACCTCTTGGCCGCCGAGGGCTCCACTTGGCCAACTCGCCTCCTTCTAGGCTGCGGGGCACCGCATGGTCCTCCACCCCCCTGCCATGGAGCCACCCACTCCACACACACCTTCTCACCGGGGACACCCCACGGCCCGGGACCCACACGCCATGGGGCCTCCGCCTCAACAGAGCCCTTCCCACCTGTGGAGTCATTAGCTGGGGAATCTCACTGGGCATGTCCAAGCAGGTGGGGGACTCTGGTTGTTTCTGTTTGTCCGGGCTGTTCTAGATGGTGACCTGGTGGAGGCCTTATGATATACATTAGCAATAAATATAGTTAGACCATTTTGTTTGGCTCATTTTGTTTGGCTATATTACACTGGTGACAATGATGAAATTGACTAGTATTTCACATCCTATAAGTAACAGTACAGCTGCTTTGGGACACCAAATGACTTCCTATGGAGATTTAGTGAGTGATTTGGATACAGAGGACTGTGTCCAGTATGCAGGAAAACTCTTTCAGTACTTTATTGCCAACAATGTGACTGATGTGACTAACAATTGGGAGATTTTTTCTGAGTGTTCATGGAACAAAAACTTATGGCTTGACCAGAAGCTTAGTAGCAGCTGAAAAATCCATGGCCAAATCCTTTGAGAAACTGACTGAAGAAACTGTTTCCACATACAACCTGCTGGCTAAGCCTCCCAGACCCTGCTGCTTCTGCTGCCACTGCTGCTACCGCTGCTGGGGTATTTCAGGCTGTGGCCTCACTGCTGTTCCTTTCCCTACAGCCTCTAGCTAGGTTGCCTGCATCAGCAGAGCCTGGCCAACACTGCCCCCTGCCACCATCCTCTCTTGAACAGGTGAGCGCACAAGTAGGGCTGTCACCTCTGCACACTTAACATTAACTACATGATACACTGACCACCATAAGACTTGTCAAGCAGATGTGGACTGGGGATCTGTTAAAACTTAGATTCTCAGGTGTATGTGGCCCAATTTGAATCAGAACCACAGTGTGTAAGAACAGCAGACTTAAGCTTTCTCTCCCAAACTGTTCTTATCATGGGATTTTAATGTTTGGTAATACTACTTTGGATAGAGGAGAGAGATTCTAACTGCAGGACACTCTTCATATTCTGTTCAGTCATGCACACTGCAGATCTTGCATGTTCCAGTACTCCTATTGTGGAGACAAGCAGAGAGAAAGTATGCCTGAAGGACTTGAAAGTCTCCAGTGAGCCAATCAGGACACTTGAGGAGAGTATTTGAAAAATATCAGAAAGTTCCTGATCTAAATATACTTAACTACACATCTCCTCCAATGTCCCTTATGGAATATTCTTAATATATGCTGTTGAATTGTTGCAGATCTTGCACATTACAACAGTACCAAAAGGTATTTTTAACTATTTGCCCTTGCTATTTTAACCCCTTTCACTTAGCCTATCTTGATACAATTTTATGTTAAAATGCCACTTATCTTTTTGTTGCATGTTTGCTAAACTCACATTTATTCTCTTGTGCCAAACACTTTGTAACTGGAGTGGGGCCTGCCACATTGCAGAAGTCCGGAAGTGTATTTAAAATCATGTTTTGATAATGTCATGAGGTCGAAATGCTGTTTGAGAGGAAAGATGGCATGCTATAGCCCGATGTCATCAGATCTTGGAAGCTAAGTAGTATTGGTGCTTGGAAGGGAAGCCAAGGAAAAGTCTGCAGAGCACCTCTGCTTCTCACTTGCTTTAAAAGACCCATGCTGGAGTTATCATGAGTTAGCTGTGGCTTGATGGCACTTTATACACACAAATGCTGTTTCTTTCCATTCTTCCTCAGACATTGTTAAGATACCATTTTCACCCCAGTAGAAACAAATGCTTGTTCCTAGTTAGCACAATGATTCAGCTTTCATAGTTTGCCACTCAGCATGAATGGTGGGGTATGAATTGAGTAGCCCATCAGTCTAAAACTGCTGATTGTTTTGTGATAAGCAGAGGAGAGATGGTGAAGGGCTACAGCAGAAATAGCAGGCAGCAGCTAAAGGAATAGCATTGCTGATACACCTTCTTGAAGTTCTTTACAGTTAAAATATAAACCAGTCCACTCCAGATGTTTTATCAGTGCATAGTTAATCCTGCAGCTCAGCCAGCCGACTGTCTGTTCTGATCTGGACAAGTCACTGAGTGGACCTAGTTGTCAGGATTCAGAAAGGAAAGCAAGCACTGACTGTAATATTTGTCCCTTTACTTCACTAGGCATTTCAGCTGACCCAGGTTTCTATCTGCACTAATAACCAATTTCACTCCAACACTTCGCTTAAAATATATTTTCTCTCAGGGTGTGCTTAAAAATGAATGTAGAGTGCACAGTTACTTTCTCGTCCATACATTCAACACAAATAAATTATATATATTGTTTTAATAATAAGTATGCAACTGTTCACCTTTGGAAAACCAATATTTTTCTCACTTTTTCCCACAAACAGTTTTGAAAAAATCACATACAGAGCAATTTAGACATTTCTGGTCATAATGGAATATAAATTTCCATATTGGATAGCTATGCCTGTTGGAACAAGACATTCCAGAACTTTGGAGAAGTGCTTAAGGAAGTCCTTATGAACATATTTTACACAAGTGTGTTCCTTGCTCTCAGGGTTAGAAAAATTAATTTTGAATCAAGACATACATACTTCCATAGTGTCTCATAATAGTTGAACCATTAGGTAATAGATAAATGGTGGAATAAATCAAAGCAATTAATGATTTTTTAAAAATAACTAACAACATTAAAATGATTCAAGGAACTTGTAAAAGAGGTGAATTCAATTCAGTCAGGGAAAACATAATTAAATAGAAGAAAATGTCAGCTAGCAATGTATGGGAAATTTTGCAATAATTAATGTTGGTTATGTTTTATTGTTATTGGTCTTGTTTTGAATATATAATTTAAAAAATCATAGTAAACCATATATAGTGTTTGGGGTTACAAATTTGATCAAATTCATTTGGATAGAAGCCAGCATGATATAGTGCTTAGAAGGTCGAACTAGAGATTTGCACAGAAAAAACTGGCAGTTTTTTAAATCAAATTGATTCAATTTTGCTGAATCCAAATAACCCAAATCGATGGTTCGGTATAGTGATTCAGATTATTTAGGTTACTCCAAATTGATTTGGAGCCATTATAACTTATGATGCCTTTAAAGTCAATGGAAAATTTTACCGTTCTGTGGTAAAATTTACTTTTCTACTATTCTGTGGTCTGGGAGGTGAGGGGTCAAGAAAGAGGTGCCAAATTTGAAGCATAGTTGCTGGAGCCTCTTTTCAAAAGATCCCGAGTTTCAAAAAAATGGGTTCAATTCTGTGGATACCCAAAGAGTGTGCTCCCATCCAACCTCTATTGTTCTCTATGGTGGGGGCGAAAAAGGACAAGACGAGAGAATACACAATGGAACATCCAAACTGCCAAATCACATCTGAATTGTTGAATCACATAGTGATGGGTGATTTGGCTTAGATATGTCCAAAAGGTACATGAATCAGCATTGATTTGGGTACTTTTGGGGTACTTACTGGCTTAGCCAAACTGAATCATGCATCTTAGGTCAGATTAGGATCTGGGAAGCCAGGTTCAAATTCACATTCTGCCATAGAAGCTTGGTCCAGTTGTTCTTTCAGCCTAACTTATATGAATATTACCTTCTGCATGCATTCCTTCTGATTCATTCATAGACTATGAAGGACGTAGATACAATATAGATAACTTGCAGCAAAAGAGAGCACAGTTAGAGAGTGCCTATTGCTCGGGTTTGGTTTGAAGTGTGTGGAGATCAAGAGGAGAAGCATGGGGATACCTATGCCTTATCTCACTGATGCTTGTTGTTTTAACACTGCTGGTTCCTCTTCATGAAGAGTTACTTGTGTTGGGATGGGGCATTTTATGTGAACAAGCCCATTTCTGGAAAACTAGTATTAATAGAGGCAGAATACTTTGATGTCTGTGGCTTAGCATTCTTCTCAAGGAAACTGTTCCATTACTAAACCTTTGGCCTCTTGTGGCGCAGAGTGGTAAGGCAGCAGACATGCAGTCTGAAGCTCTGCCCATGAGTCTGGGAGTTCAATCCCAGCAGCTGGCTCAAAGTTGATTCAGCCTTCCATCCTTCCAAGGTCGGTAAAATGAGTACCCAGCTTGCTGGGGGGTAAACGGTAATGACTGGGGAAGGCACTGGCAAACCACCCCGTATTGAGTCTGCCAGACATGACTCAGTGCTTGCACAGGGGATACCTTTACCTTTACCTATAACATTGTTAACAGGCATTCCTTTGAACTAAAACTCAGGGCTTTAAGGATCTAATCCCAGAAAGGGTTATTGGGAAATGACTACATATTTTTCAGGTGGGACCTGGGGATCCTCTGGAATTACACCTTTTCTCCAGACTATAGACTATAGACTCCAGACTTCTCCCCTGGAAAACTGATGGTTTGGAGGGTGGGCTGTATGATGTACCCACTGAAGTCCCTGTCCTCCCAGGTTTCTTTCTCAACTCTCCAGGAGGTTCCTACCTTGGATCTGGCAGCCCTATTCCCACCCCCAGCAAACCTATTTTCAGTGCATGATACATGGCAGGGATAAATTATATGTGATAAGATCATTGTTTGAATTTGAAGCTCCTCAAATATTTGCCTTTGTATTTCATTCTCAATTCTGTTATCCATATATCTCATCAATAAACCTGATGCAAAATACCTTAAAAATCTGTCATCCTACAGCGGCAGACAATGGATACAAAGTATCACTTTCTTGATCTAGAACCTTTTATCAAACCCTGATTGTAGGCTTGCCATGTTTCAAAAAGCAAGAGGACATATTTCCCAACTGACTAATTCAAATAAATGATTGATATGATAAATCATAGTTAAATGCACTTAATATTTAAGCTGTGATAATTGCTACTAACTAGGAATATTCCTAACCTTCCAACCCAAAAGAGCACATTTTTATTGTTTTTTTTAAAGAGCCCAAAAGTGGATGCACACCAAAAAAAGAGGACATGTTTTCTAAAAAGAGGACATCTAGCAGCCCTACTGATTATGTTCTTTACTTAAAAGTTCAATTGACATAAAATTGCAAGTAAAAGTTCTTCAGATTGGTATTACTAACCAAAATTCCTTTGAAAACTTTTTACTAAAATCCATTTAATTAAAATAATCCACCATGACAACTGGAATTAGATACAGCATATTTGATTTTTAAACCGATTTTTATTAAACTTCAAACCTATCCAGAAAACATCATGCATAGTTGCTACCAAAATGCTTTGCTAAGACATTTATTGCTTTATTCCTGTTCAAAACAAAAACATTGTGTTTGTTTTAATAGTTATCTTACAAAGAAAACAATCCATTTTTGAAGGAAAGAAAAAGATCAGTGAAATTGTGCCATGTTACTATTTTAAAATAAAATATATTTTAAAAAGAAAAAAATAACAATCATGGAGAAGCCCCATTGGGACTTCATACAGTCTTATTGCTGGTCCTCCTTCCACTGAAGGTAAGAACGGAAATTAACAAATGATCATTGAGATTCAAACTACATGTGACCATGGGCCCACTGATGTGTAAATTTGGAATGGCTGCAAGAGGTGCTCTTGCTGGACCTATGTTTAAAGATGTAGATGACATGTAATTTAGACCTGAGAACATATGAATTCTGGAAAGGGAGTGGAAGGGATAGGGTAGTAAAAGAGATGTAGAAGTTTGAACTAGTTCTCAGAGGGAGAGAAAATGACGTACAAGAAAAAGAACAAGAACACAAAGTTGAGGATGAAATAATGGAACCATGTCAATTGGTGTGACAGAATGAGATGGGATCCTATCCTTCGACTGAGCAAAGTGTATTAATATATTTTAATATTTAGACCCCTCCTTTCCTTTTTGGGCAACTTGGAAGACTTGTCGTCTAAGAAGCTTTATTCCAATGTGAGTCATTTAAATTGGAAGAAGTTTACTTAGGCTGGAGGAGGGCCACTTGAAGGATGGCTGGATTCACCCCATTTTGTTTTGATCAAATCCGTAAATTTGTGACTTATGTGGTACTTTAATATACAGCAGAATGCATTAGATTTATGCTAATGTTGAAAATATACAGACAACCAGGTCAACAATGTGATATGGGTAGTGCTGACATAGAAAAGGCCAGTAGTAATATTGTGTGTATTTTGTTATCTCTGAGACTATGCAAGGACCATTCCGAATTCTGCAGCAATTACTTGTATGGTTGTTACTTTTTTTTTTGTTTTCACAAGCTTGCTGTTGAGCTAAACTAAGCATCCAGTTTTAGCCAAAGTTATTTTCACATGGCTTTTCAAAACTGTATATTCTCTTTTATAAATAAGCACACATATTTATCATATGCGTGATAAACCACACAGAGCTGCAAAGAATGGGCGGTATAAAAAGCCAAATAAATAAATAAATATTCAGAAGTTATATGTGATTAATTGCTCATTTTGCTTTTGATCAAATCTAATACCCATATTTAATGATAGAAATAACACACCAATCTGAGCATTTTAAAGGAGTAATGCAAATTATTTTTATTTTAGTAGCTACAGGCTGTTCTACTCTAACATTGGTTATTTTATAGAATCAAGGCTAAGTGTCAAACATTATTTTATAATCTGTTTGGATACAAAAGTAAATCTATCATTCATGTATAATACATCTCTTTATGCCTTTATGTGATGGCAAGTATTAACTATGTTTTTCAGCTGGAACTTCCACACTAATTTCTCCTACCACTTGTTCATTCTTGGGCTCCTTCTTTTCTCCTGTTTTCTTATGAGACCTGCTCTTGTGACTACGCAGTCTCTCTCTCTCCCGCCTCTGTTTCATCCCTTCAGGTTCCTGAAATAAACATTAAAATGAAAATTGAATGCTAGCACCATCCATAATAACAAGTGATCTAACTTATCCCAGCAAAATATCAACAGCAATTACAGCACAGTTTATCTCAGTCTTATTGTGACTGGATCAAATAAATAAGTCAACCTAAATCTGGGGTTTCCTATAACCTTGATTTCCAGTACGTCTTAGAGGAGGCTCCATAACAGCCCTAAGGAAAAGAAAGCTCTGCTATTTCAGACCAACTAATTAATTAATTCCATCCATATAAAATCACATTGATTTGGAGGAGCTGTGTTTTGTGTGTAGTAAGTCCCTGTTTTAATCCGGGATGTCTATAATTTAAAAAATGTTGGTAAGGACCCTGAATCTTACCTGAGATGTTAAAAACCTGCTATCCATCAATACTAGGCTAGATGAACCTATGGTATGCCTGTATAGCATCATCTTCTTGAGAAGAAGATGGTACTGAAAACCTCAACAAATACAATAGTAACATTTATTAATTATCTAATTATGACAGGGATAAAGTAAAATAGGAGACAATGTTTCTCTTTAAACATTCTACATGGTTGGACAATGTGAACGAATGCCCGTATTTTGAAAACTATAAGAACATCTCTTAAAATCTTGCTGCAATTTCTCCAAAGCATTATGTATTTGGTAAAGCAGACATTATTTTGTAATACTAAATTATTGACAGCTTTTAAAATGAAAAAAAATTGAGCTATGTCTTGAAAGCTGAGAACTGGGGCACTTTAAATGCTAGTTAGGAATTAGGAGTCATAGACCTGAAGTGACCTGAGCATTCCAAGCCTTAGTGCCATGAAAAGTGAGTGATTGGTCATCCTGATTGTGACAAATTTGTGACATTTTAAAGTACACACAGCCTGTTCTAGGAGGAATACTGAAGGGAGGCTGGCTACTTGGCATTATATTTAATTAGCTACAAAATTAATATCCCACTATTCTGTCCAATCAGGGCCACCAAGACAGCTAACAATTAAAAACATAACATTATGAAAACACTTAAAACCAATTAAAATCAAAACTACCATTGAAAACACAAACACAAAAGCAATTAAAACATAGGGAGGGAAACAAAAACGTCCTTACCCGCTGGCAGAACACTATATTTCTACCAGCTAGTGACTTCTAGGAGAACCTCTTCAAACTCAAATTAAGTTTATTTCAGAGGCTTGCCATAAATTTGATAGGGAGTCTATTGGTAAGAGACTGTAACAGTTTGAGCAATATTACTTTACAGGTTACAACTGCTGCAGCCCACTGACTAGCAGAACTGCTTTATTTCGACTCTGTTTTTTTTGGAACTTTTTATTCACATTGTCAGAAATAAATCGACATGAAGGTCCATCAAGTCAGAAGGAGGAAGCGGTGTAACAAAAGTACAATTCAAAATGTTATCAATTTGATTAGAACTGTAACATACACATAAAGATGGGAAATATATAACTCTATCTAAGCTGATTACCAGATTACATTTTGTACTGTACCTCTGCATCCTTCTTCCAACTGCCCTTCTTTGTAATACCCCTTTCATCTTCTGACCTGAATATAAGAGCTAATGAATCTTCATTTGCATCAAAGTCAGCTTGACTCACAAAAGAGTCAAAAGTTTTGGGCTACTGGAATCAAAATTTTTTCTAATACTACACACAAATACAGCTACCTACCTGAAACTTGGATTTTTGTGGTATTTGGTTTGAAGGACAATGTCTTTCATATTAAGTAAACAGTAAGATAGAAGTAAAATAAAACAACTGTCATTAGATATCTATAGAAAAAGGACTCTGCAAGCAACTGAAATGCATTATCAAATAACTGAGAAAATAAATAAATGGTTAAGGAGCCATTGCAATGAGACTGCTATGGCTTATTTAGATGAACTAATTATTTCATATTGCTATCCACATGGAAGTCTAAGAAAGCATTTTTCAAACTCAACCCACTTCTTCACTTCAAGCCAGCATTATTCAAGTTAACTAAAGTCAGAACTATTACATTTAATCAGATTAGTGTATACAGTTCAATCCAATTAGTGTGTGGGATGTGACTTTCTTTGAAAGTCTTCTGCCACTTAAAATAGCTGTCACCTACCAAAGAAACTGAGCGCTTGTTTTTGAAATGCAGCTGCCTCTCAAAAGATTCTGAAAACTCCAAGATGGAATTTGAGAGATTGTTTGGTCCACTTGTCCTCTGGGGAGAATTGCCATTTGAGGACTTCTTGCGTGCTTTTACATGACAATGACATTTTGAATCTTGGTCTTCTCGTATTTCTTTGCAATCTCTTAGATGACTTGGTGATGGGATCTTAGTAGAAGCATGAAATCTTGTCATATGGATGGAAGAAAGTTTAGCCTGAAAAAAGAATGTATCCAATAAATATACAAAGAATTAATCTGTCATGAAATCAAAACCCTTCACAAGTTTCCTTGTAACTTGTTTTGCCCATGACACCATCACACACAAGCATGCATAAAATTACATTATTTCCATGCCTTGTCAATTTCTAGATCTCTTTCTGGAATTATTCAAGTAAGGAAATATTCCCGAAACATATTACACTAATCAAAAAGTAGGACATTTAGTTCAGTAAAGATGTTAGAAAAAATGGTTACTCTTGAAGGTGCCATAAGACCTAACTTACTCTTAATGCATATATAACTCTATTTGGTGCATGAAAGGAACATTTTATTAATAAAACAATGAGGCCACCACAAAAATAATAATGTTTGAATGTTGATTTATTTGCTTTCATTTTCCTCAGTGTAGCTGCCCTGTAGTTAAATTCGCACAATAAAAATACCAAGGAATGTTGTGGTGAAATAAAGGAAGTGTGAGAAGAGAAAAAAGAAAAAGCATAGGAAAGTCATATGTACACAGTGGAACAGGCAAAGATCAAATTGAAATACAGGATAAATGAATCAAGAAAATCAAGAAACAGCAAGTGTAGTTACTGGCACAGAATAACAATATAATTAATGATTGCTCTGAAGCATAGAGCATGATTGTGGCATTGTGTCACACTTCCATCTCCTCATTTCTGCACTGAGCTCCTTCTCCCATTCATGCATAATACACATTCTATTGATCCCTATATAGTG
Source organism: Paroedura picta (assembly GCF_049243985.1). NCBI lineage: Eukaryota > Metazoa > Chordata > Lepidosauria > Squamata > Gekkonidae > Paroedura > Paroedura picta. The sequence goes on along the minus strand of NC_135374.1, from coordinate 33,748,162 downwards.
TGTCCTGAAATGCCTAGTTCCTTTAAAGCATTTAACACAATGGTTTAAGCCTTTTCAAGCTGGTTATTGGCAAAGAAATAGCATAATAATACTAATTTCCTGTCCTTTCTTACAAATGTGTGTGTGTTTTTTTCTATGTGATTCTCTAATTTGAACCTGCACACTGGTCATGATCTTGGAAGGTTTTTTAAAACCTGCCATGTAAAGATTGTGCTCTGTCCTCCAAATGGACAATAGATCCCAAACAATCCTTATGTTTGGTGGTTTGCAGAAGGTCCATGTTGCTCAGCCACCATTTTAATGTTAGGCTTCTGGAGTCTGCCAAAATGCCCCCCCCATTTCCCCCCCACTAATACATTAAAGGGAATAACAATGTCAAAGCTTTTGACTTCCCATTCTAGTATCTGTCTCTTTTTAGATACCATGTCAATTTCATTCTGCACTAACAATACCCTCCCTTTATTTCATTTGCACGTAGCACTGAAAACCTTTCTTCTTCTTTTTTTTGCACTGGACTTGCTGCTATTTGCCTCCTCCCCAATCCTCTTTCAAGTGTACACCAGCAGTGAGTTACCTTGCATAGCTCATTTTAAACTTTCCCTTATCATTTAAATGTTTTTATTTGGTGATCCAAGATTAGTGATAGTCTTGTATCACTATACTCATGCTGCTTGTCAAAAACAATTTTAAAGCAGGAAAACATAGAGCTTGAACACTGATGAAGGGAGGAGGTGCAGAGTGGGCAGAATGACTTCAATGTAGGCATGGAGTAACCTTCAAGAGCTGCAAAGGGTGGGGGAATCTATACACTTCTGAATTACCTTGTAAGTGAAACAAGGACCGTTTATGCACTGGGCACTTCACTGCCCCAGCTCTCGTGCAGGAGCACAAATTGGGGGGAGATGAGGCGCACTGGGCCAAATGCTCCCCCATGTGGTTGCAGGAAGAGGTGGGGCAACCTGCCACGACTAAAACTCCAGCCTGCAGCCTGGCATGAAACCTCCAGTGCATAAACGGTCAAGGGGAAACAGGAAAAAAAGCACTCTCAGAAAACCCAGGGAAAAGTGACCAGAAAGAAAACTGAGCTCTGAAGGAAAGAAAATCAATGCATAATGGCAAAGGAAACCCAAGAAACACACAAGGTGAAAATGAGTCCTGTGCATCATCGGCCTTGGATTCATGATATTCAGATTATCTGCTTTGACCAGTCAGGACCTGTAGGTCAGAAAATTCTAACATTGTGCTACTTCCTATCTTTGATAAACCGCTTCTTCCATACTACAACCTCAGCAGTGAAACCATCAGAGAAACAAAATATTTTAAAATGAAAATCTAAAACTAAGTCTGGCAATAAAAGCCTATACCTAAAATAACAAGACTGTGAAATCAATAGATTCAAATGAGTAGCCGTGTTGGTCTGAAGTAGCACAATAAAATCAGAGCCCAGTAGTACCTTTAAGATAAGATGACCAGATTTTAACATTAGTAAAGCAGGACACCAAGAGCCTCTTGTGGTGCAGAGTGGTAAGGCAGCAGACATGCAGTCTGAAAGCTTTGCCCATGAGGCTTGGAGTTCAATCCCAGCAGCCGGCTCAAGGTTGACTCAGCCTTCCATCCTTCTGAGGTCGGTAAAATGAGTACCCAGCTTGCTAGGGGATAAACGGTAATGACTGGGGAAGGCACTGACAAACCACCGTGTATTGAGTCTGCCATGAAAACGCTGGAGGGCGTCACCCCAAGGGTCAGACATGACTCGGTGCTTGCACAGGGGATACCTTTACCTTTACCTTTAAAGCAGGACACCATTGACCGGGGGGGTTCTTGATTAAAAATTTGGTCTATATGGAGCAACAAAAAGTTTCATAGAACGCAAAAATAGTATTGTAATGTATATTTTTTAATTTCAACATAAGTACAATTTGCAAGGTGCCCCCAGATGCCCATCCAAAAGTGGGACAATCTGGTCACCTTACTTTAAGACCAACAAAGATTTATTCAAGGCGTGAGCTTTCGAGTGCAAGCACATGAACACTGACGAAGAGTGCTTGCACTCGAAAGCTCACACCTTGAATAAATCTTTGTTGGTCTTAAAGGTGCTACTGGACTCTGATTTTATTGTGAAATAAAATGCACTTGCGTCTGTTGATCACCATCTCATCTGGCTATCACACTCCTGCTTTCACTTCACAGAAGGGGGGAATATTTAATTTTGTGATTTGAGCACTGTACATTTAGTAAGACCACTGATAATCATAGTAGCCATTTTTGCAGGTTTATTACACTTCTGACACATGTTCAGCTTGTGATATACAATCCCAAGATTCTTTTCATGTGAACTGCCAAGCCAGATATCTTCCATCATGTACCTAGGATTATTTTTGCAGAGCTTTGCATTTGTCTCTGTTGAATTTTAGTTTCAGTCTAGGTTTCCAACCTAGCACTATCATTGTAAAATGTATTTCTGTCCTCTAAGATGTTTGGTTTTATCTGCAAATTTGATAGTTAGTAATTAGAATTCCAAAATATCCCTGCTTTTGTTCTGTTAGATACTCTTTAAGTACTGAGTGTTAAGTATATTGTAGCTGATGGCTCACTGATTTTGGTGGCAACTATTTTGAAGTCCTCAAACATGTATTTCAGAAAACTAGAAATTGCAAACATTGCTGCACCTGGTATCTACTCAGCCATACATTAAATTGTTCCTATAAGATTGCTAAGCTTTAGGTGGAACCTGGAGATATCCCAGAATTACAACTGATCTCCAAGCTACAGAGATCACATCTCTGGAAAAATGGTTGCTTTGGAGGGTGGACTCTACGGTCTTATATCCAGGTCCATCCTGCAAACCTCCAGGAATTTCCCAACCAGGAGTTAGAAACCGTACAAAATGGAAGACTTCTGTGACTGACTTGTGAATCTGCACTCATTTCCTGTGTGATATGAATCAGTTAACTACTTCTTCAGTACAAACTATAGATTGTATTACATCTGAACAGGCAAACGTTTGATTGCATGTTGCCCTGCAAATTGGAATTGTAAAGCAAGGAAATTTTTGGCTTAGAGGGAAGCACAAACCAGTTTGCTGATATAGGGCAAACAAAGCAGAAGTAAATAGCTGAATACAGTTTTGTGAAACAAAAGAGGAGTACTGTAGGGACTAGTAGAATTTTGAAATTATAATTATATTTTAATGATGACTCTCTGCTTATTCAACCACACTTCATATAGATTACATAAGTTTTAATCAGAAGAAGAAAATATTAGAGGGCTGAAGTCAGTGGGAGTTATTTCTCAGTAAACATGTTGAGAGCTCTATCTTGTATATATCTATAAGGCCTGATTGTATGGCCATGTCTGAACGTGGTATTGGCCTTTTCCTCCTTCTCCTTGCTCTGCTTCTCCCTGGTAAAAAGTCCAGTGTGACCTTGCTCAATAATAAATTTATCTGGCAGTTCTTGGAACCCCCATCTTTTCCTGGACTGAAAGGTGGTAGTAGTGGGTAGATTAGTGAGCTGCAAGCTGGTCCCACAATGGAATAGATTCAAAACTCTCAAAAATTTATATTTCACTACACTAAAATGCTTATATCAATCAATTCTTAGGGAAATAGCTAAGTAAATCAGAGAAAAGAGTTAGCATCAAATTACTTCAGTCACTGTCCATTTTTCAAATTAATGCAATTAACCAGGTTTTTTAATGATTACAAAGAAGAGTTAGTTTTTATATGCTGCTTTTATCTACCAGAAGGCTTACAGTCACCTTCCCTTTCCTCTCCCCACAACAGACACCCTGTGAGGTAGGTGAGGCTGAGAGAGTCCTAATATCACTGCTCAGTCAAAACAACATTATCAGGGCTGTAATGAGCCCAAGGTCACCCAGCTGGCTGCAGGTGGAGGAGGACCAGGGAATCAAACCAGGCTCACCAGATTAGAAGCCGCCCTTCTTAATCACTACACCAAACTGGCGCTCATTACCTTAATGATTTTCAGTCTGTTAATAAATAAAATGTGCTGTTTACCACAGCTAGACAAAAGTCTATAAGAAGGATTTTGTTTGTTTTGCACGGGTAAACTCTTAATCTTTATGTCATCAAAATTTGGATTCACATATTCAAATAAAACACATGCAAATATCTCATAACGACCATTCAAGGTCCTATGGGGTAATTCAGTACTAAGCTATTCTAATTGTTTGAGCTCCAAGATATCATCACTGAAACTTTATTAGCTCTGGTTCTGGAAAATATCTATTATTGATCCCGAAAGATACTGAGTCCTCACACTTTGCCATGTGCCTTTGGTGCCTTTCATCATAGGAAACAATCTTAAACAAAAAAAAAAACCCTGTTCTCCACATTGTCTTTACATTCCATTACTTACAGACTTACCGGAAGAGAGGCTCTCCTTTCCACCAAGGATCTTGTCTGCCATTGCCGGTAAGATCTACTTGCTTTGTCATTTTCATCCGGCACATTGTGTCCCCAGAAACTGCTCATCCATTTTGCAAAGGAGACATCATCATCCTCTTCATAGTCCATGTACAGGCGGGAAATATATATATGAAACAGCACTGCTTAAACAAATTGCAACACAATATTCTGTTAAGGTGATGTAACACTCAAGTTTCAAAACTGCCCTTTCTAATAGGAAAACAATACCATTTAGTGGCAAAAGATATTAGTTCAGTGCTGCTTTTAGTCCAGTCTGTATATGTACAAACCAACACCGGTTAATGGGTACTTGCTCCTAAGCTTTCCATTACAGATATTCACAATGTCACACACCCTCCAAGGTAGCAAGAGAAATGTGTTGCCTGGTTCATATTCCTTGTTGTTGAGTGCATCAACTGTCAATAACAATAGAGAGTTGCTCGCAACATGCCTGGAAGGCACAGGTGACCATTTAGATCTGGCTTGCTATTTAGGGAAGCAAAATTGATATATATTGACCTTAGCCAGAACCAAACACAGCATAGATCCTAAATGACTTCAGGCAATAAATAACTTTTGTCCCTGTTCTCCCTCCTAATATTTGAATTATACACTTGTGCACAAAAAGATTTCCTAAAAATATTCTAATGTTGCTGTTAGGCAGTGATATGATTACTTAGTAGTTTTGTTCCAGCCCCGTAGGAAACAACTAAGTTCTGGCTCCAATTTACCATTGTACCTTTCATTTTGTAACAATTGGTATGTTCCAATGCACATCAACTAACCTTTGTAAATGACAATAACATGGCCACATCCTGATTCAAGAACAAGGCTGAATCACATATGATCCATGTTTACATGATTCTGCATGAGGCCTCAAGAGCAATTTATTTATAGAGTGACCTTTTAAAGCCAAGCTTAGGGCACCCAGTGGTGGAATTGTGGAATTTGCTGCCAGTGGATGTAGTGATGGCTGCAAGCACAGACAACTTTAAAAGGGTGTTAGATTTGAGGATGGGTCTATCAATAGCTACTATCCATTGCAACTAAAAAGGAACCTCAGAGACAGTAAACCTCTGAAACCTAGTGCTAGCAGGCAACATCATGGGCCAATCATACTCCAGCCCTGGGAAGAGCAGGCAAAAGTCAGTCTTGCTTTGATAAGCATGGAGATGAATCAGCTGCCATGGACACCGTCCATGCCACAAGCCAAGTGAGAGGGCAGGGCAGTAGTTGGGGCTAATGGCCCAGGTCAGCCAGGGATGGCCATATAGAAGGGAGCTCCTCAAACAAACCATAGGAAAAAAAATGGGAGGCCTGAATTATAGACCAAAGGCCACCCTGTTGGAAGGAGAACCAGGATAAACTGAATCCCATCCATTCTGAGGTCTACGGAGCATCTCATTGTGATAGATGAGATGAGGAAGGCAGTGTCCTTCAAGGGGCGGACTTGGGGTGTGACAATAAGGATGCTTTCACGTACAGAGACTTCTGCACATCAGTATTGCAAATACAAAGGCATTGGCAATGGAGCTTCCAAGCAGATTACTCTTCTGTTCATTTCCAGCTGTTTTTAAAACTTTCCTTTTCTACACATGCTCCACAGCTGTTATGCATTGTCTCTCAGAGGTGTGGTGATCATGGTTGCCAAGGCAAATGCCCCCTTTTTATCGTTTTCTTCACATATCCAGTGGAACAGTTCAAATAAGTACTTGAAATAGATAAATAGAAGCCCACATATATTGCAGGGGGAAATTTCCCCAGCCTATCCCCAACCCTAGTTTTGTCTCCTTGACAGCAGCAGTTACCCACCCAACCTCAGCTGCACCATGGCTGCAGCTCCCTGTCCCACCATCACTACCACTGGGCTCCACTGCTGGGCCTGGCACAGTGCTGACGATGGTGGGGGCTGACAGGGAACCAAGACATGCCTGGGCTCTCACTGGTCCTCCTACCTCCACCCAGGCCACCTGGCTGAACAGAGAAGTGTTCTTTGCAAATAAGCAGGATAGTATTAAATCTCCTCTGTTTAGGGGAGTTTACATTCATCTAATTCCCCCCTCTGGTTTTAGATTTCTCTGAACCCCCCCCCCCATTGCAGGAAAAACTTCTTGCTTTCCCTCTGGCACCAGACTGCAGATTTAAGTATCTGCAAATTGGGGTACAGTTAGCTATTAGATATATAATAACTGGCAATAAATTGTTACAGTGCAATAGTAACTATTGATTTTTAAAAATTAAAAACATCTTGAGAATTTTTTTGGTGGTATGACAGAAAATATAGGCTGAGACAATGGTGCCCTTGAGAAGCTGACAGCGGGACGACAGAGCTGATGTGTGTGTGTTTGTGTGGCGAGGTCTCTGCAGGACAAGAATATGTGCACCATTCCTTCCCAACAGCATATTAATGCTCCTGGATTACATCCTTTCTGAAAACCTCAGGACAGAGTAGGTCTATTAGAACAATCAATGTATATTTTCTGAGTCAAATATTCTTTCTAGCGTCTGGTTTGTTTTTGTGACTACTTTCAAAAATTCCAAGGGACTGAGAAGAAGATGCAGGAATTAACCAGAGAAAGCTAACTTTTCTTCTTATCCTTAGGAGGATTTCACAGATGAGTATGCAATGGCCGATTTCTCTCTTCCACCACTAAGACCATCAGGGAAGCCTTCATCAACAGTCAATGTGCATCTTCCACCTGTGAAAATATCAGCCAGACAAGCACCAGCACCTTCATCAACTATGGCAACGGCTCTCTCCCATCCAATTAGAAATCCAGGCAAACATGCATCATATTCCTTCCCAGGCCCAAATCCTGTTTATCTCCCTCCGCTGAACATTTCAGTCAAGAAACTAGGAGGGAAAAGCAATCCTCTACCTCCACTGAACACTGCAATCAAGCAAGCAGAAACAATCCAGGAAGCAATTTATTTGCAAGTGAGTAACTCAGAGATTTATTTTGCTTTGCTCAGGTTAGTGCGCCACTAGCTGGATGGCTTCCATATATGTCAGTTTCACAGATTAAGGTCCAGAATTTCTGTTGACAAAGAAATGGGCAAATTTGAAAATGAAGCTGTTTAAACAGGCACCTTTGGTTTATCAACCAGCAGTAGCTTTCTAAGGTTTCAGCTAGACATCTTTCCAGTTAAAAATGCCAGGCAGCAAGTGATGTGAAAGGCCCTAAGACCCTGGAGAGCTACTACCAGTCTGGGGAGATAATACCAACCTTAATGGACCAAAGGTCTACTTCAGTATAAGGCAGCTTCATGGGCTCAACTGCAGTTAAACAGGTGCCAAAGTACTTGAAAGTAATCAAATATTCAAATAGAAGTAGTCAAAACGGAGTCCGAGATAAAGTACCCGTTTTCCTGGAAACCTTCCTCAGTGATTACTTCCTATAGATAATAATATAAGTATAGTTTACTTATATTGTTGTTGTTAGGTGCGAAGTCGTGTCCGACCCATCGCGACTCCATGGACAATGATCCTCCAGGCCTTCCTGCCCTCTACCATTCCCCGGAGTCCATTTAAGTTTGCACCGAGTTTACTTATATAGTATAGTATATAAAGTATAGTATATAAATAACCTACCTACCTCAGTTATTGTGATAGCTTTAAATGATTGAGTAATGCATTATCTGCCTGAAATGAAATAAAAATAGTAAAAGTCTGTATATACATGGACAGTTATAGTCACAATTTAAAAAGTTGACATTATGATAATAAAGAATAAAGACATCTCAAGGTATCACTTAGGCTTACTGCTCACAGTGTACTGGGGTTCATTCATATATATACTCAATTCAAACATAAACTCATAGATGTTTTAAGCCCTGTTGTTAACAAGCAGGGGCAAGACAGGTGTTCCCAAAGAGTCAAATTAAATGGCTCCAATGTATATGTTAATATGGTAATAATTTCTCAAATAATGATTTACAGAAATATTTACAAGAAACGAGATAAGTCCCAAGAAGAAGTCAGGACACTGGGAGAGATGGTGACAAATTGAAAAATGAAAAAACATTCGTGTTGTAGCAAACATTGTTGACTGCTGCTGCTATGAAATTGACTAGGAGTGATGATAGTGCAAAAAAAAAAAAAGTGCAATCATCCAGTGAATGATCATGTTCAGTTCAATGGGAGACCAATGGAGTGTCTTGGACCCGGTTCTGGATTCTGGATATGTGTTCCATGATTTTGGTTTTTAGAGGTCTTGTAGATATGCCAGTATATCCCAATCCCAATCTTATAAATGGCACTTTTTGAAGAACATGTAATGAAATCTCTAATCTTGACAGTAAATTGATTGGAATGTGGATACTCTGAGGTTTCCAACATAAATTTCCAAATGGGACATTTCCCACAATTGTGATTATCCAAAGGTAAGGATGACATTTATGCAGGTGCCAAAAAAGGGGTTAATAACTCCTGAATATTGCATCCCCAGCACCAAGTCAAGAGAGGTTTAGGTTTAGGTTGGCAGCCTGGGACACTAAATGCCAGTGGCAGAAAATAATATTTTTAATTCACGAGAAAAAATTGAAAATTCAAATGAACACATAAGACAGACAGTAAGAGTACGCTCCTTATAAACTAATAAATATTCATGATCAGCACTGTCAACATATACCTCAGCCACCGCAACAGACCATATAGGATAACCATGTTCCTTTAAATCCAAACTTAATATTTCACATGCTTGCTCATACGTGTCCTGGAAGGCACTGTTCCGTTTCAAACGTAAAAGTTTGGGTACAATGACTTTTAAATGCCACAGGTGAAAATAACTGAAATGTAACAAAGTGTTTCAGTCTGTTTCTTTACAATATGAGGAAATCATTAAATGGCTGTCCTGGGAAATGTGAACCATCGTGTCTGAAAATGGGATTTTTAAAATATGAGATTGAATGGAAAATTTAATGGTGAGGTGTTGAGAATTAAGCTATAATTCAAATGCTTCAATGTGACTGGGATCAGAAAAAAACCATTAAAATATCATCAAAGAACCTTGCAGTATTTTACATACTGATAAAAAGGATTAACTTCGCTATTACAAAGCAAAGAATGTTCTAAAAATAACATAAAGAGATTAGTGACCACAGGGGCAATTGCTGAACCCATTGCTAAGCCCCTGTAAGTATAAATTCCCATCATGCAGAAAGCAATTATATTCCAAATTAATGTCAAATAAATCAAGAAGAAAATGGGTGGGGGATGCTTTTTTTAGCTGTTTATTTCAACACTTTTCAACCACTATGCATGCTTTGTCATGGGGAATGTTAGTATGGCAGATCAGTTCCTGGAATACTTGGAGGAAACTTCAGTCCTTGGTCCATACAAGTTGGCTTCTGTCCTGGCCATAGGGTGGAGACAGTGTTGGTCACCTTGGGGGATGATCTCTGGCACCAGCTAGATTGAGGTGGTTCCACCATTCTCGTGTTGCTTGATCTGTCAGCTCCGTTTGACATGGTTGACCACATGCTATTGGCCTTGCTGGGGCCGGGATTCAGGGAACAGCCCTTCAATGGCTGTGCTCCTTTCTCCGGAACTGGACACAGAGGGTGGCAGTCAGGGAGATGTTATTGCACTCTTACTGAATCCCTTGTCAGGTCCCGCAGGGGTCGATACTCTCCCCCACATTAAACATCTTTATGCAACTTCTAAGTCAGCTGGTCTGGAACTATGGGCTGGGGTGTCATCCATATGCAGATTACACCCAGCTCTATCTCCTCATGGATCCCTCTTGCGTCTGAGCAGGAAAGGGGCAGGAAAGGATGCACACCTCTCACCTTTGCCGGGCATGACTTGACATCTTGTTCACGGCCAGGAATTTGGGGGTAATCTTGGATGCCTCCCAGTTGATGGAGGCCCAGGTCACAGAAGTAATGCACATGGCATTTTTGCTTCTCCAAGGACAGCAACTATCATCCTATTTGCCCTCAGGCTGTCTGGTCACAGTGATCCATGCAACAGTCACTTCCAAACTGGAGTTCTGTAACCTGCTTTACGCTGACCTACCCTTGTCCTTGACCCGGCTGGTGCAGAATGCAGCTGCTAGGATCCTCGCTGGTACACCTTGGAGAACCCATATCCAGCTGGTAGTGAGAAAGCTATATTGGTTTTAATCTTTAAGGCCATCGGTGGCTTGGGCCCTACTTATCTGAGGGACCGCTTGTTTCCTTATGCACCCCGCAGTGTTCTTCACTCTGTGGGTACCAATATGTTGGAGGTCCCTGGCCCCAGAGAAATATGCCTGGCAATGACCCAGGCCAGGGCTTTTTTGGTCCTTGCCCCAACCTGTTGGAATGAACTCCTGGGAGAGCTGAGGGCCCTGACAGAACTATCAGCATTCTGCAGTCACTGTAAAATGGAGCTCTTCCGCCAGGTTTTTGGTTGAGGCTGGGTTCTTAAGATCACAGGGCCACCCTTGGGCTACGCTAGATCATCGAGCGAACCCCCTGGTGGTTGTCTGTAGAGGGGAGAAGGGAATTTCGCGAACTAATGTTTTATTGTGATGTTGGTTTTAGGGGAGGAGTTTTATATTGGGGGTGCAACTTTTTTGTAATCCACCTTGAGCTTCAGAATAAGGTGGGTTATAAATTGAATAATAAATATCAATTTTGAGAGGTTGTAATCCACATCCTGAATCATTCGAGAAGTGGTGCATGAAGGACTAGGACATGATTATATTTCTAAAACTGAGGCACAATTCCTTGAAAGACAGCATTCAAGAATCCCACATCTATACATATTACCTAAAATTCATAAAAATATTATACCAATTCCTGGAAGACCTATTGTAGCTCAATATGGAGCTGCCCTTGAGCCTTTGTCCAAGTACCTAGATTTTAATTTAAAGAAAATGTTGCCTGAGTGTAATTCAATGTCATGGGACACAACAATTATGTATACATGTATTAATATACATATCAGAGCCCTTTGACTCATTTGGAACACCTGTCTTTCACTTGCATGTAAGCCACAGGGCTTAAAACATCTATGAGTTTAGGTCTGACCTGGATATACACATGAGTGAACCCCAGTACATTATGAGCATTACGCCTAAGTGATACCTTGAGATGTATTTGTTGTTTCTTCTTAATTCTTTATTATCAAAGATTCAACTTTCTTAATTGTGACTTTCAAAATAAAACTACATAAAGAATAATACGTTTCTTAGTCAGCCGACTAATTCCTTTTTCGATTTGACATTTTGGGAAATCGACGCTTCCCCTTAATCAAACAGGTGCCAGCATGCAGCAATACCCAATTGCTCCGGAACGAGACGTGCCTGTTGAAAACGATAGGAGATGCCGTATTTGTTCATCGCTCCACGATTCTCCCCATCACGCTCCTAGCACGACACGAGGGGCGACCAGTCGCACTTCATTTTCGGCCAGCAGGTGGCTCAACAGCTCTCCCCCCCCCCCCTCCAGCCGCGGCCGGGTGCGCCGATAGGCCCAGCAGGTGGCGCTGCAGGCGGGGCTCGCTCTCGGAAGGCCTGCGGAGGGCGGAAGCGCGCCTAGCCCCCTTCCTCCCGCTTTGCCGCGGGCTTCCGTTGACCCCTCGCTCGGGTGTGGGAGCAGGTGGAGCTGCGCGCCGCGGCGGGGGATCATGGCCGCCTCGAAGCCCGTGGAGGCGGCTGCGGGCGGGGGCTCCGGCGGCGGCGGCGGGACAGGGCTTCCGCGCTGGCAGCTGGCCCTGGCGGTGGGGGCGCCGCTGCTCCTCGGGGCCGGGGTGCTGTACGTGTGGGGGCGGCGGCGGCGGGCGGCGCGGGGCGGCGGCAAGGGCGCGAGCGAGAGGAAGACGCCTGAGGGCAGAGCCAGCCCCGCGCCGGCCGACGGCTCGGGGGGCGGCCACCCCGATGGCCCCGGCGGGGACGAGATGGTGAGCGGGCGCGGCGCGAGGAAGGGCTTCAGGGCGGCCGGTTGGGAACCCGGGCGGCACGTGCGAGGAAAGCCGTTAGGGGGGGGGAGGGGGAAGGGCGGCGCTTCGGGAGGAGGGCGGTTTCGGTTTTAGGGGCGCTGCGGTGAGTCGCGAGGCTGGGGGTGTGGTGCTGATTTACACCCCCCCTGGCACGCACTCTGCGCCCCTAAGCGAGGAGCCACGATCTTTTCTTCTGAGTCACTAAAACTACCCTGAAGGATCCCTCCCTCTGGGCACGTTATGTGGTTTTATTATTCTGTCCTCGAAACGGAATAGAGTTTAAATTCTCCAAAGGGCTGGCCTGGGGCATTCCTGGATTTATAACAAGTCTCTAGAGATCAGCTGACCTGGAAGAAATGGCCGATTTCGAGCGCAGACTTCTTCCTTTATCGCAGCCCCGCTGAACTTTTACCCCAGACACTAAAATCTCCCGGAATTTTCGTTGTCTGGGTTAGGCGCTGTAAAGGGGACTAAGACAATTTTCCTCTCCCCCAAGAAAAGCCCCCTTTTTAGGGCCTTCTGTTAGATGCGAGCTATCAATAGTTCACAGGAGACTCTGGTTTATCTTCCAGACATTACTAAAAAAAACCTTGATTTGTGTGCCAACTCTTTTTTATCTGCTTGGTATCTCTTAGATGTATCACAGCCAAAGCACATTAAGAGGTAGTATTGCTCAGCAAACTGGCTTGTACGCCAAGATGTTGTTACAAATTCATGATGTGTATTTTCTGAAAAATTGGGAACAGGGAAAGTTTTCTGGTGCTGTAGATACATTTTATATGCTTAGCCATGTTTATTTTTCCTGACATGGTTACTAAAGAAAACTAAAATGCATCATATTAGTTTTTCATGCTGTACAAATTCCTAGTAGCTACAAATGCCTCTAATGATTAGAAAAAAGCACATTTAATATAACTTAAATATTATAATGAAATAAATTCAAAGCTTTATGTGAACATTATTTTTCTCATAGGCTTCTGAAAGAACTTGTGTACTAGCGTTTAGGAGACTGCACTATAATTAGAGAATCCACTTGGTATACATCTTCATAGATGTGATTTTGCAATTATACTTATCTTCAGTGTGGAAAATTCTGAAAGCATTGTTCAAATTACTCCATGTATTAGGAGTAATTTTAAAAAATGGCATGTTCTTTCTGTCTCAAAGGCAGGAGCAGACAGTTGTTTAAGGTTCCTGTTGCGTGGGCTAAGAAAATCCTTGACATTTTTGCCTGTACTATTTGTTCTCTATAGTGCAAAAGGCAGCATGGATAGCTGTGGTTTTTAAAACAGCCTTACTGCTTATGTCATATGTTAGCTGCTTAGCTGTAAAATGAAATGCAACTTGGCTTACACAGTTGTTAAACTGAGAGATGGTATCAGGGTTTCAGGATACATGTGTTCAGATATGGGAACATGCTTTTTGAGAGTCTCATGCTAGCATCTGGGAGAAAAAACACTTGGTAGAATTGTACTAAACATGTAAGAAGAGCTTGAAGCTGAAGGCTTGGCGTTGATGGGCCATTATTTCTAATGAGTATAGTTTTAAAACAGGCTTCCATATAGGCACTGACTTAGTCACTTGTGGTAAATTAATCAACAAGTGCCTCTTGTTACAAAACTGTTTAATCCTTTCTAACTTGAAGAAAAAAAACAGAGCCAAGTACAAAGTCTCAAGACTTCAGTCTTGTATAACATAGAGAACACCATGAACAAGTATCCCTCAGGCTCTGGGCTGACTAGTATAGGCAATTTATGTTGTTAAAGGAGCAAAATTTAGGTTTGATACACAAGTATTGCATAAATTTCAGTCCTGTTTCTCCATTCCTCTTTTTCTATTAAAAATAGTTATTCTATTAGTTTTCTATTAAAAATAGTTATTTTTGACAATCTTCTGGACATTATAAAGTTCTGTCCCAGTGCGCTTTCTCTCGGAAGTATCTGGGAGAGCACCTTCTCTGTGAATTTCAGAGTAATGTGGCCCTGAGACTGTTAAGTCGGGATCTAGAGCTCAGAGGAGGACCAATGGTTTTTTGTGAAAGGAAGTGTGTATCTTCCCCAGTATTGGGACAGAAGAGCATTCCTGGATGTTTGAAATGAAATACAGTAGTTGTGTTTTATGGAATCGTAGTCTGAAATGTTTAATATTGATTGCAATTAGATGCATATTTAAAGAGCAATCATAAGCAGGTTTCCTCAGAATCCTGCTTAGTCTTGTTCAGTGGGACTTATTCCCAGAAAAGTGTTTTAAGAATTACACTGCTTTTATCTGAGTACAATTTACAACTGCAGAATAGCCTGTTTAATATGCTGCTGCTCTCTGTTTGCTAGCCAGTCAATACCCAGGCTGAATTATCTTTTAGAGGCAGTGTACAATTGATTGAGTTAGGAAATCTCAAAGTATCAGTTCATCAGTATTAGCTACTTCCTATGTAATGTGGAGAGTGCTTAAAGTTGTTTGGACCTGTCAGTTGTCCCAAACAGCACATTAAACATTCACTTGAATATTATCCTAAACTACTAGAATATAAATGTAACGTTATGCAAGATTTTACATATCATTCATCTACTGTGTCCTTAGGCAGCTTAAAAATGTATTTCCAAATCGTGGCCACGGGCTCTTTTAATACAGGTAACACTGTTACTGTGATGAAATAGTTCAGAGAGATGACTTGGTAAACGGATAGGGACTGTGGACTATAGTACTTTGTGTTGCCTGTTACTGTAAGTATACTCCCGCTGTGTGATTTTAGCATGTTTAATGGCTAATGTAAACTTTGTAATCTGCCCTGAATCTCAGATCTTTCCCACATGCTCAGTTTGCTCCTGGTTTTCTTGGGAGTCAATCCGCAAGCATTTTAAGTGGTTTCTTTTGCACGTCGGTCCCTTGTGCATTTTTATAGTTATGATGATGAATTCTGTTTATTTTCTTCTGTACTATAATGAGGAGTTTCTTCGGAGGGTGCTTTCCCCCCTATATCTGCACAAGGGAAAGTGCTAGACTTCTTAAAAATTAAAACAGGGCTTCTGAGAACTTGCTAAGTTTATTGTTGCAACACTACACTCTTAGGGTCATTTTAAAATGAAATCACCCCATCTTGTGGGGGGAGGAGAAGGAGTGGTTTAACAATGACGACATTAGGCTGGAGGTGGGTGGGACAAAAAACATTAAAGTAAAGGTATCCCCTGTGCAAGCACCGGGTCATGTCTGATCCTTGGGGTGACGCCCTCTAGCGTTTTCATGGCAGACTCAATACGGGGTGGTTTGCGGCACTAGGAAAAAGCCAATTCAAATTGGTTTCCAAAACAACATTAGGACAAAAGTGTACTACAAAGAGGTAGATAGATGACAGAAAAATGAAGTGAAAGCAAAAGGCAGAATATGCATGCGGAAGTTGGAGTAAACTGACATAGTATTGGGCCAGAACTATCAAAAAGCCCCAAGCAGAAAAAATCTTCAATAAGGTTTTCCTAGAGGCATTACTTAAAATTTGTCCAGTCTTGTAATTTAGAAGAACAGAAAAGTGACCTGCAGCAAAGCACATTTGCTTACTTATGCTTATCTGAAAGCTGACTTGTAAACCTGATGTTTATTGGTGTTGAGAAATGAAAAGGCAAAAGCTGAAGCTTGTATACCATTAATGTTCCTGCATTTAGTTCAAAAATTAATTGTGGAAAATTTAAATGTCTATATTTTTAAAACGTGTTTTATAGTAAACAAAATTCAGTTGCAATAGTACTTAAGCAACATATTTAAATATTGAGTATATACTAGTATCTCCAATATTATTTTATCATATATTTTATGGCATGTTTGGGGGCAGAATTTGGTCACACTGAAACAATAAGCACATCCTTGGAAAATACATTTTTGCTGTGTTTCTGCAACATAGTACATACAAAGGAATTTTATGTATCTAATGTTGTAGGTTATCTTAAAACACTTCATACTATGCATTTTCAGTGGATGAAATCTTGTCTTTAAAAGTATTTATACCAAAAGAGATTTTTTGTCTTGTTTTTCAGTGTTCCTAAACATTTCCAGTTTTTTTCAGTTGGAAAAACTTTTAAATGTTGGGGACGGGGTAATTTTATTTCCTGCCACTCTCCACTGTCTTTGCATCTGCAGTTCAAGCAACGTGAAGTTCAGGAGTTATATTACACGATTAAGGAGTTGCAGATATTTTCACTGGTCAAAAGCAGAATTCCAAAACTGTTGTTAGGACCAACCAGGTGATATAGATCAGTATGCAAACTTTTGAGTTCTCCAAACCTATTACATCAGGCAGTGGCAACAAATAACTAAGATTCTTTTATAGCCCCTGTTTCTGCCTCGGATTTGCAGTGAGCCAAGATTGCATGCACCTCAATCTTAAAGTAACTGCTGGAGAACTTGTGGCTGCCATGAGTTTTCCAGTATCATTTTAAGGTATTTTAAAATGCTGTGAGGCCTGAATCCTGATCAAGCCTGTGTTATGAGGCTCTCTTCCCCGCACACACACGCTGTGCATGAAAACATGCTGAGGGGGAAGAGCTTCACACCTCACAGTCAGGATTGGGACTTCATGGCCTTTTGAAATGACTTTAAATGCGATGGAGACAAGATCTCCATCACAGCCTGGCTCTCTGTTTTAGTCAACTCCTTCATAACAACAACAACAACAAAAATGAACCTCAACTCTTTGCCTTCTACTGAATCCAGACTGTTTAAAACTGCCTTCAGAGTTTTTCTCCTCCTCCATTACAATTCACTGAATATCACATTTTGAGTAGCTAAAGTCAGATTCCGTATCGTCAGTAAGTAAATTAAGATTTCAGACCATTAATAAAAGTTTATTTGTTAGCTTCTACTAATTTGTTAGCTTCTACCATCACAATTAATGCTTGATTTGGAAACAATCCTTATAACTTAATATATTGAAGGAAGAGCTATTCATGATACTAGGTTTATTAATGAGCAGTGCTGCACTTTGCATGTGTAGTGCAATCCTGAATCTAAAATTGCACTCCAGTGGACAAGTTTGCTGGATTTCCAATGCTGCTTACTACAGCCTCCTGAGCTGTATATCAGTGGTCCCTGACTTTTTGGGGGCTGGGGACTGGGGTGGGGAGGGGGTGCTGGTGCACTGGCGAATGCAGGTGTGGCAACTCCGTGCTTGCGTGTTTGACCCCGCTGGGTCCTGTGCCTCCCCCCCCCCCCGCAGTGCAGCGCCCGGTAAACTGCGGAAGAGACGGGGTAGAAAGTAGAAAGATCATCTTCTGCAAACTGTCTGCAGTAGTTCTAATCCAGCTCAGTGACTTTGAATGCTTTAAAGCCTGTATTGTGGTAAATCTTTTAATGTTTGAACTCTGTACAATGCCTATGAACATTTTTTTCCAGAGCCCTCTTGATAGAGCCCAAGCGGCAAAGAATAAAGGCAACAAGTATTTTAAGGCTGGGAAATACGAGCAAGCCATTCAGTGCTATACTGAAGCCATCAGTTTATGTCCCTCTGAGAAAAATGCTGACCTTTCCACCTTCTACCAGAACAGAGCTGCAGCCTATGAACAACTGGTATGAATCTTAAACATCAGAATAGTATGTTCATCCGCAATTTAAATATAGACTACATCTGCTTCCCTTTTCATGTGTGAATATTTTGTTCAAGTGTTATGCCCCGCCAGAATTCCTGGGGTTTAGAATTGTAATTCAGAAAAGTTGTCTGTGATTTCAAGTGTTTGGTTAGAAACTACACATGTACTTTTGCAGTCATTGTTTATTTGCCATAGGCCATTATAAAATAGATTAAAACATTTTGAAATATTTCAAAACAAAGTAATAAAGTAATATATACAGATTACATTTACTGTATAAATCCAGCTGCAATTATTCTAGGCATTTGCTCACTTTAGAACCTCTTTAGCCCTTATTTTCTTGGCCACAAGGGCAAACATGACATTCTGTTGTGAACAAAAGAATTAGTATCTGATAACAGGAAAACTAATTTTTCATGATCAGATTGACCATTTGGACCATTTAGTAAATTAGCAAGAAATTTGTTCCTTGGTTCTGTGTACAACAGGCAAATTAAATTGAGGCCCCACAGATACAGAAGCATTGATCTTTTGGAATTTGATGGTCGCATCTACTCAGTAGAACCAATGGCACTGTTTGGAATTGCATGGAAGTGTAAGCTGCTCTTTGAACTAAAAAGAAAGGATCTAAAATTATCTGTTTTAAATAGTTTGGACCAAGGGGAACTTTTAGATTGCAGGATTGATAATTTGTCAATTGTGGTATCGGAAATAAACACCCTGTCTCTGAGTTGATTATTATCAATTGAGTTGTCTAAGAGGTCATCTGGAATGGAATATCATGACAGAATATTAATTAGAAATCTAGAATGAATTGAATCTTTGGACATCAAGAGCTTAAACCAGCCTTTCTCAACTTTTTACCATTGAAAAACCCCTGAAACCCTCTATAGCTCCAAGAAACCCCAGAAGTGGCATGATAGTGCAGAATGTGGTTGGGAAGCATAGCTGTGTATATGCCTACCCAGGACCCATCCCACCGCATCCAGGCACATCATTGGTCATTTTGGTAAGGAGAGGGGCATGATAATTTACACCCACCCATTCAGGAAACCCTTTTGGGACCAACAAGAAACCCTAGGGTTTCACAAAACCCTGGCTGAGAGAGACTGGCTTAAATGATTGTTTGAACTTGTTCTCTTTCTAAAATTGCTAAGTGTACACAAGCCCTGTCTGAGGGAAGACCAGTTTCAGCTCTCATCAGGGCTACTAACGTTTGCAGTCTAGAAAATCTAAATGACAGAACTGCTCTTGCTTCTCCTAAAGACTGCTGTTCTATAGAATCGCTTAGGGGGACAGTGTTTCTTTTTAAGTGGAACTCGAAATTCTCTGGATGACACCAGCTTATATGTTGCAGCTTATACACTGACTTGTTCTTATCTTTCCTCTTCTCTCCCACTGTCCCTCAACTGAAACTGGTTGGGTGGTTCTTTGAACTAAATGTGTATTCATTTTCCAAATGTTGATTTTTTAAAAAATTCTGTTTTGTTTTTATGATTCTTTTAGCTACCTTAAATGTTCAATCCCAGTAAATACATTTTAAAAATAATAACAATATTACTAATGTCACACAGCAAGTAATATGATACAATCCTGTATTAAATTTAGCAGAGGTAAAATAGCATATCCTTTGTAAACTGTTGCAAACCTTCTAGTTACAAGTGCTTACTGGTTTTTTATTTGCATGACTTTTTGTACAAAAGCACATGAGAAATTAGACAATAAAATAATCTTTAGAGGGTGGGTATGCTCCCTCGGTCACTTATGAAGTTCTGGTATCAATCATTTATTTCAGCAGTATTCTTCCTTAAAAAAAATTACCTGATTTTCCCCAGTACATTCTCCTTGTCTGTTCTTTTATTTACTGGTTGCTCAATTTTCTGATCCCTTTTCCCCTGGGGTGCCGAGTCTGGCTCCTTACTTTCCTGGACGTCTTTTCTGAGTTCTAGAGATGAAAAGTTAAAGTGCTACATTTCCAAACCAGTTATGTGGATAAAGTTCTATTGATTTACGTGAAGTCTATGCTGAATAAAATGATTTAGATTGCAATCTGATGCATACTTATTTGTGAGTAGTTCCCATTGATTATGGTGAGATTTATTCCCAAGTAAACATGCATGGATAAGCCCTGTTCAGTTGGTATGCAGTGTTGTAAGTAGATCATAACACTGTTCTTTAATCAACTATTTTTATACCTACAGCAAAAATGGAAAGAAGTGGCACAGGACTGCACAAAAGCTGTTGAACTTAATCCCAAATATGTGAAAGCTCTTTTCAGGCGTGCAAAGGCACATGAGAAATTAGACAATAAAAAAGAATGTTTAGAAGGTGGGTATGCTGCATGTTAAAAGGAATTCTGTCTACATTGTTGAATTTTGTGATAACATGCAAAATTGCTTCATTAAAATATTTGTACTTGTCTTTGAAGGGATAAGAAAACTTTTAAGCTTTAACTATGATTCCAGTGTATTGTAATTTGTTCAAGAACCTTTTGAAATCAAAGTAGGCATTTTTGTATACCCATAAGCTGAATGAATAAATAAATAATGATCCTTGGTTCTCTGATAAATTCCAGAAAAAATAAAAATAATTAGTATTTGATTCTGAATGGAAAGAGAATTGAGCAAAGCTTGAAAAATCTCTACTGATCTTCTGGGCAAAATTAGCCTAAAGCACACATAATATGCTTATGCTCTGGCACTTGCCTTTTGTTTTTTCTTCTGCTGATGGATTCTGGCATGTTAGTGTTTCCCAAAGATCCCTTGGGGCTTGATTGCTTATTGTAGATAGATGATGGTTCCTTTGATTTAATCCTTTTTGTACACAGTAGCTCACCCTTTCTGAGATTTAAAAAAAACAGTTTAATTGTGGTAGGTAGAATATAATGCTCATGATTAACATACAGGGGAAAATACCACCAGTGGTGTGGTTAAGGACTTGAAGCGGAAGAATATTTGATTAAGGTGTCTAGTTGTATACCACAAAACCCATCAGTTTATTTTAGATGTCCTTGACAAGAAACGGAGCCTAAGCTTGACAAGTGCTGCGGGACAGAGTAACTCATTGTATAGCCTTTCAACGATTAATAAACTAGTAGTCTGTAATCTTATTTTTTGTTTGTGTTTTTCAGATGTCACTGCAGTCTGCATTTTAGAAGGGTTTCAAAATCAGCAAAGTATGCTGCTAGCAGATAAAGTTCTCAAACTTCTTGGGAAAGAAAAAGCCAAAGAGAAATATAAGGTATGACTGTATGAAGACCTGATAGGAAATTTTCAGATTTGAGACCTATGTGGTCTCATTGGTTTTTCGAAATTGTAATGGCATTAAAGCATACAAGAAATAGCAGGTCTGTCAGATGCTGCTTTTCTCAGTAGTTCAGTGTCCTCAGGTTAAATGTAATAGCCATTTATCTAATGGCTGAGTCACAGTTGAATGGAATATACTTTCAAACCAACATTCTCTGCCTTGCTTCAGAACAGGGAGCCCCTGATGCCTTCACCACAGTTCATCAAATCTTACTTCAGCTCTTTCACAGATGACATTATCTCCCAGCCTCTTCTTCGAGGGGAGAAATCTGATGAAGACAAAGATAAAGAAGGAGAGGCCTCTGTAGTAAAAGATAAGTAAGTAACTGGATAAATAAGTTTGTTAGTGTAATGGATCAATTTATGTTGCCATAGAAAAAGCCATATGCAGTTATGCTATTAAATGTAGTACATTCATTGTATAAAGTGATAAATATTAGATAGTAGGAGCTTGTGAGAAGCAATTTGCGCTTTGGTTTGGGCAGCAATATTGTATAACTATTGGCTTGGGGGTGATTAACTTGCAGTAAGAGATAACTGACAAGCAAAAAAGGAATATAACAATGATTTTTGGGAACACATTGTTCATTCTCTGCAATCTGCAATGATCTGCATTAAACCCTGGCTTGCTGTGAAACCTGTTTTTTAACCATGATTGATGGTGGCACTGATAGGACCCATTATTGTAGCCAAGGCCAGTGGTGGGGTTAGCATGAAAGGAGAATATCTGAGACAGCATGTCATTCTATTGCTTTGATTTTATATTCTGCTTAAATTATCAGGACCTTTAATCTATTTTTGCCATTTGTAGTTTCCAGAGATTAAATAAAAAAGAGTTTCTACTTGAAGGAGCTCATGATAAGTGGCTTATCTTAGAAGTAGCTGAAGCAAACAAGATAGCGGTTTTCTCCTTTCAAAAAGCCTAGTATTTTAGCAACCTAGATTTTCTTTTCAAAAGAGAACTTTCCTAAAATTGAAAATCCAAGTACCACTTAAAATACTAGTTGATTTTTGTCCTATTCCTTAGTAGCCATTTTTGTCCTTAGTCCATTAAAGTTATTGTCAGACCAGTAGTGGCTCTCTAAGTCTTTCACATTCCTCCTACCTGATCTTTTTAACTGGAGATCCCAAAGATTGAACCTGGGACTTCTGCATGCCAAACAGATGCTCTGCCAGTGAGCCATAGCTCCACCTTCTCCAGTCTTTAGAGAAGAATCAGAGCCAGCTGCTGAGCCCATTGCTGTATAAACCCCACTTTATTAAAAAGTAATGTAGGAGGGTGAGCCTCTTGTGGCGCAGAGTGGTAAGGCAGCAGACATGCAGTCTGAAAGTTCTGCCCATGAGGCTGGGAGTTTGATCCCAGCAGCCGGCTCAAGGTTGACTCAGCCTTCCATCCTTCTGAGGTTGGTAAAATGAGTACCCAGCTTGCTGGGGGGTAAACAGTAATGACTGGGGAAGGCACTGGCAAACCACCCAGTATTGAGACTGCCATGAAAACGCTGGAGGGTGTCACTCCAAGGGTCAGACATGACCATATGCTTGCACAGGGGATACCTTTACCTTTAATGTAGGAGGGATCTTGAAAGGTACCCTAAAGCTATATTGTACTTACCATTTTAACTGTAGTTTTATTTATTTATTTTTACTTCATTTTTCATCTACCTTTCTAGTTGAAACTCAAGACTAATTAACAATTTAATGAAAACACACAAGGGATCTTTGGTGAAATGTAATGGCTATTTCTTCCTAAGTGATCTCTCCCCCCCAGCAGATCGTCACTTTGTCTCCTTCTCCACTATGCTGATCCACAGTATTCCTCGTCTTCATAAGCAGTGTTCAGGGACAGCAGTGCAATGTGTGTGTGTGGTGGGGAGTGTTGGAAAAATTTTATTCTGCTATTGGAAGTGCCTTTGGAGGCTGCCTCTCATAATATGGAGGGGAGGAACCCCGCCAACAGCATAAACTAACGGAGTTTATGAGTTGGATCTTAAGTTTTAATTGACGGAGCCATCACAGGGCCTGTAAAACAAAGGTCTTCCGCCAGGTCCAGAGCTAAGATCAGTGTGGCTCTTCCTCAGGCTGGGCATTTACATCTTTGAACCCCACCCTAGATTAGTCTGCTCCGGAGGTTAGGGGGTATTTTGGCTGCCAATCTTGGCACAGTTGGATTGTAAGATTGTATAAACACAGATTATCCCATGTAGCTAAGATTTATTAAAGAGTACTTGCAGGATCTCCTTGCCTAATTAAATTGTATAGTGAGCCTATTTATCCAAGTAGTCTAATGCTATAAATAGGACTTCAATGAATATTTCCCTGTATCCTGGGAGCTTGATTTTATATATACTGAAATCACAATTTCCTATTTAAGCATATCTTATAGACTCTAATTATTCCTTTGCATGTTAATAAATGAATGTTCAGAAAGTGTAAGGATGTAATCGATAATCCATCTTTTGTTGTTGTTGTTATGTGCGAAGTCGTGTCCGACCCATCGCGACCCCATGGACAATGATCCTCCAGGCCTTCCTGTCCTCTACCATTCCCCGGAGTCCATTTAAGTTTGCACCTACTGCTTCAGTGACTCCATCCAGCCACCTCATTCTCTGTCGTCCCCTTCTTCTTTTGCCCTCGATCGCTCCCAGCATTAGGCTCTTCTCCAGGGAGTCCTTCCTTCTCATGAGGTGTCCAAAGTATTTGAGTTTCATCTTCAGGATCTGGCCTTCTAAAGAGCAGTCAGGGTTGATCTCCTCTAGGACTGACCGGTTTGTTCGCCTTGCAATCCAAGGGACTCGCAAGAGTCTTCTCCAGCACCAGAGTCCAAAAGCCTCAATTCTTTGACGCTCGGCCTTCCTTATGGTCCAACTTTCGCAGCCATACATTGCAACTGGGAAGACCATAGCCTTGACTAAACACACTTTTGTTGGCAGGGTGATGTCTCTGCTTTTTAGGATGCTGTCTAGATTTGCCATAGCTTTCCTCCCCAGGAGTAAGCGTCTTTTAATTTCTTTGCTGCAGTCCCCATCTGCAGTGATCTTGGAGCCCAGGAAAATAAAATCTGTCACTATCTCCATTTCTTCCCCATCTATTTGCCAGGAATTGAGAGGGCCGGATGCCATGATCTTTGTTTTCTTGATGTTGAGTTTCATGCCAACATCCATCTTTTAGTTAAAGCATAAACTAGAAACCTTCAGACTTGCAAGATACATTATTTACATTCAGAGAATCTATTGTTGTCCTGGATATTAATGAAGTCATACATATTTACAGCTGTGGCTATTTAAAGGCAAAGAAATATATGGAAGAAGAAAACTATGACAAAATCATTAGTGAATGTACTAAAGAAATTGAGGCGAAAGGAAAATATATGGCTGAAGCCTTGCTGTTGCGGGCTACGTTCTATCTGCTGATTGGGAATGCGAATGCTGCAAAACCAGATCTGAATCAGGTCATTGACATGGAAGATGCCAATGTAAAGGTAAGCATGTGGTTTTACAAAAAGATGTGCAAAGTTTATATTATTGTATTATTATTAACTAAAATTACTAGTGTTTTCTGATCAGTGGGAAATATTTTCTTCATCTAACCTTTGGTGCCAGTGGGTGTTTATTGACATTGTGTCACAGAAATGGTACAGTATTTTTAATTTTTGAAAAACTATTTAAAGTTCTCACAGTCTTTATACTGTCATGGGCAGGAATGGGGATGGGGGAAACAGCTTTACACTGAAGGCTATATATGGAAAGAGGGGATTCACAGTATATGGAACAGAAAAAGAGGAGGCAGAGCCACTGTGTCTGGAAATAATTATCAACATCAACAACAATAATAATAATCAGAAAACCAATGAGGTTTTTAAATTTATACAGAAAGCAGCCAATTCATTAAAAATATCCAAGTATGCATAAAGGAAAGCTTACCATGAATTTGCTTAGTATTTGAATAAGTGTTAGTGGTTATTTCAGGAGGATTTATCGGAAGAAAAGAGAAGAATGTCAAAGGTTAAGTTGTTTTTCTAAAGATATTCATAAACATACTCTATATACTATAGTACAACTTACCTATAAGGTCTAAAGATAAATTTATGTGGGTTTTATATTGAAAGAAGATCCAGAAAGGACTAGGTTGAAAAAAAAGAAATGAAATATATAAAGGTTATAAAGACTCGCAGTAGGAATATGCAAAAAAAAAAAAGAAGAAGAAGAAAGAGAGCTACCTGCCCCAGAGATGGATTTTCAATTGATCCAAAAATGGACAATGTTATAGAAAAAAATTATAGTAAATTTATAATATTTATGAAAATAAGAACTAACCCATGGTTATAAGTAAAAGGAAAAAACAGGAGGAAAGGGAAAAATTAGCAAGCCTATGAAGAGTATTGTAATTTCAATTCTCAAGATTGTCATCTAGCCAGGGCTGTATCAGAGTTTGTAGAGGGGAATGAAGCCCAGAACCAGATACATAAAAAGAGAAAGATGCCCCAAAAATAGATCCCTCAAGTAAACAGGACCATTTGGGAAAAGCAGAGACACTGGGAAACCTTAGCCTCTTTATCAGGGTATAATAACTTTTCATCGGTAGGAAAATAATTTTTTTCTATATTGGCAGAGGGGTTCCCTAACTGAGCCACTGGGAAGACAAGCCTTTCGTTTCATTTGACTCCTTTGTTTACTGTAGTGGCCAAAAAAGAAGAAGACTACAATACAGAAAAAGTTTTGTGGGCAACCAGAACAACCAAACTTTTACAAACCAACAGGACCAAATAGATGGCAGCCATGGCTGGGACCGAGCAGGAACACAAAGTGCACTTGATGCTGCTTCAGCAGCCATAGCCAGGACCAAGTGGGGTTGTGCAGTCTGTTTTCCTTATACCTGCTTTTGAGGAACAGCAGGAGGTGCTTCATGGTTGCCTCTTAGCCAAATGCTTGGCAGTATGACACCTATGGTCAAAAAGCTCTCCTTGCCCCTCTTTCCTTGCTTTTTTAATGAGAGCAGGCAGTAGAGAAGCATGGAGTGCTTTTCATCTGGCTCCCAGCCTTTGGTGATGGTCTTCAAGCAGCAGGTCCAGTGGGTCCTACTTTTGTGCAGTCTATCCTTGGTTGTAGTTCCGCATGCTGGCTAAACAGGTGCTGGATCACACTGCTCTTAGTACAAAAGCATGCCAACTTCAGTTGGGTCAAGACAGCTCTGCTGTTGAGCTGTTGCTCCTTTGACGTCCTGTAAACACCGTTCTTAACTTTAAATGTGCTGTTTTTTTAGGACTTTGTGGGTGCTTCAGTCTTCATTTTATTAGCTGATTGGCCAACAGTCACTCTTGAGACTCTCTTAGGGCTTTCTCAGCTGCCTGAAAATTAAAAACATTGTTACCAGAATCTGAAGACTGTGGGTAGCAGGAAAATTAATAATCACTGATTCTTTGTACTAGCTTCGTGCTAATGCCCTCATCAAGCGAGGCAGTATGTATATGCAGCAACAACAACCTATGCTCTCCACTCAAGACTTTAATATGGCAGCCGACATTGATCCTCAGAATGCAGATGTTTATCATCACAGGGGGCAGGTAAGACTCATTATACTTTGTTTCTCATCTTCCACAGAATATGGTGTAGTTAACATAGAAATACGGTAGCAGGCAAATGTTAATAGTCAGCCTCTTACCTAGGCTTCAGTTTACAAGAAATGTGAAAAACATGGTAAGATTTTCAACCATCTTGAATCCAGACAGCAGAATTCATGCTAGATGAGAAGGCTAACACTTCAGAAAGTCTGAATCTGTTGATGGTGGGCCCCTGCCTTATTTCAGCAAGGCTTTCTGGTTTTATTCAAACCAACAAATTGCATTTGAACGTGTCCCCAATCCAGAGCTACAAACCATGCTCAAACAGTAGCTTTGAAAGAGGGAGGACATTTTGGCACGTGACAAGAAGGGAACATATGACCCAAGGCTCATTGTCATAATGCCAGGCAATAGTTTGGCTTTGCTTCTCACTGGATGCTTGTGTAATGAAGTATTTGCATTTAAAATATTGTGCTGAAAAGTAAAGAAGAGAGAAGTGAAAACCAGAAGCCTATACTTGGCCTAAACTAGTGTAGATGGGCTTTGAGGAAATCTACTCATTCCAAATACTTGATTTATAATTTCAGTAGTTCTCTAGTAATTCTATTGTGACAGTGGTTTTCCTTGAATACAGAAGAGTTTACAATTGTTCTCACACCTCTTTTATTTTAGCTGAAAATCCTGCTTGACCAAGTTGAAGAAGCTGTAGAAGATTTTGATGAATGTATCCGTTTGCGGCCAGATTCTGCCTTAGCGCAAGCACAGAAATGCTTTGCGTTGGTAAGCATGTGGAATTTTTACTATAAAATAAAGTCTGCTCGAAATATATTGTGAGAATATGATCCAAAAGCAATTTTGCTGCAAGTAGTACATTTTGGGATATTATTTCTTGGTCAAGTAATGATAAAGTAGAGTTTTTCAACCTGATTCTGTTTTGACATGGTAAACTTTGTTTCTAACAGTATCGGCAAGCTTACACTGGAAACAATGCTTTACAAGTACAAGCAGCAATGAAAGGCTTTGAGGACGTTATTAAAAAATTTCCAAGATGTGCTGAAGGCTATGCACTGTATGCCCAGGTATATGACACTATCTGTTAATCTGTGAAAGTATTTTGTGTATTATCATTAACTAGTTCTGAGTTTCTCATGTTCCAGCAATAAATGTTATTTCTGCATGCTTTGTAAGGGAGAAGATTCTGCTTTTTCTTTTGCTGCTTATCAAAGTGCTACATTTGCAGAAAGTGAGGTAGTCCTGCTTTTAAGTTATTTCACAAATCTTTATTAAAGTTCAATGTTTATTCATGCAGGCATTAACAGATCAACAACAATTTGGAAAAGCTGATGAAATGTATGATAAATGTATTGATCTTGAGCCAGACAATGCTACAACTTACGTTCATAAAGGGTAAGCAAAATAGTTGCTGTTATACAGAAGGTTATCTGCTGAGCTGCTTTTGAGGCATTATTTCTGTACTTATTTAGAGGATTTTTTTGCCACCACTCTCTGGAAACTCCCATGGTGGCTTATAAAATAAAATATATAAAACATTAAGAACATAAAATATTAATAATTCTTGATGAAAATCCAGCCTTAAAAACCAATTAGAGCATTAAAATCATAATTAAGCAGCTTAAAATTAATACCAGTTTCAGACAGAATGCACTATAAAAATGTTGGTAAAAGAACAGTCCATTAATTAAAGGCCTGGATAAACAGAAAACCTGGGTAAACATTTTGTCCTGATGTCTGAAGGAGGATTATGTATGTGCCAGGCAAGATGCTGCTATTGAAAAAGCCCTGTATCTGGTTGACAACCACCTTACTTCTAAAGGCAAAGACAATAAGAACAGGGTTGTGAGACAGATTTTCACTGGGAGAAGGCCGTCCTTGAAATAATGAGGTTTAAAGCCATTTAGAGCTTTAAAGGTAAGAACCAGCGCCTTGAATTGTGCTTGGAAACAAAAGGGCAGCCAGTGCAGATCTTTCCAGTTCAGAATTTTAGTATCTGTGTATCCTGGCTGCCTTCCACATCTGGAATCAGCTGACATTCTGGACTATGTTCAGAGGCAGCCCCACATAGAATGCAGGTGCAGGAGAGGAAATAACTTTGATGATCAGAAGCAAGACTTAGGATCCAGGCTTTGAAGTTCTAAATTAATGG
The DNA here is from genome assembly GCF_049243985.1 of Paroedura picta. Taxonomy (NCBI): domain Eukaryota; kingdom Metazoa; phylum Chordata; class Lepidosauria; order Squamata; family Gekkonidae; genus Paroedura; species Paroedura picta. Next base: position 33,719,207 of record NC_135374.1, on the reverse strand, counting down.
TATCTGCTGTTTATGTTCTAAATTACAATGCATTATTAAAACCATATTTTATTCCAGAAAGTAAAGGTCACTTTAATTAAATGTTAGTTAATTAAAGGTTACTTTAATTACTGCTATTAATATTGGTAATTATACTACTACTTTTGCTAAATGTTATTAAATGGTTATTTGCTACTTGCTTATTAATACTTAATAGTTGTTGACCTCTGTCAGATGTCAAAGTTGTGGGATAGAACTCAGTATATTCTCTTAGCTCAAACTGATGCCTCATTTCTGGGTAAATGTCAGACAGTATACAATTCCTTGCAATTTTCCTTTAACTGGTGAACTCCTTTTTCTTCAGTTTTCCAACCCTTTCTCACATATGCCATGTCTGTCAGTTGCACTAAAAACAAGTGGGAATCTCAAGGCAAACAAATACGTTTCTGCTTTAGGCAGGTTTGATGTATTAAAATGCCACAAGGCTCCTGATTGTTTCTGGAGACAAGTATTGATAAATTATCACTTACTTGTTTGAAACTGCACTGCCTAAATAGATTTTACTGGTGGGTAACTAAATTTTAGGTACCTCTTTGGTCAGTCACTTATTTGTATGTGATTTTCAAGCGTACTTGAATGCAGGTTATATTTCTGTATTCATATTACTGTCTCTTAATAGCTTTCTTTGTATTGGAATGCTACTATTTTGGGTATATGCTTTTTTCTGATGGAGTAGGCTACCAATGTTCACCACTGGTCTGCAATTGATTTGTTTCAGTTTACTTCAACTTCAGTGGAAGCAGGATTTAGATAAAGGTTTGGAACTTATAAGTAAGGCCATTGAAATTGATAATAAATGCGACTTTGCATATGAGACGATGGGGACAATTGAAGTGCAAAGGTAAGCACTGAATGTTTCTACTTTGATAGTCTTTGGCAGTATGAGGTCCCGTAAACTTTTATTGTGAAGGTGAAGTTATCCCCTGTGCAAGCACCGGGTCATGTCTGACCCCTGGGGTGACACCCTCTAGCGTTTTCATGGCAGACTCAATACGGGGTGGTTTGCCAGTGCCTTCCCCAGTCATTACCGTTTACCCCCCAGCAAGCTGGGTACCCAGCTTGCAAACTTTTATTATTGATGGTTTATCAATTTGGGCCACTGACAGTATCCTTGGGAAATTTGTGTACTGTTAGATGCATTCTACTTAAACCAAAGACTTACCTCAAATTGCCTTCAGATCCTTTCTTCTGAAGTGGCAGCTATATTGATATGTGCCATGTTCTAAATTTGTCAGTCTATCTTTGCCTGCCAAACATTACTGCTAACCTAGGCAGGGCTGGTGGGAAAATTTGATAGGGAAGATTCTCCAGCTGTGAGCCATTCCCTCAAATCCTTCGCCACAGGAACAAACGATAGTATGTCTTTGTTGTTTTGGCATCATCCGCCATTAGACCAATTTCTTCCCTCCTCCCCCCACCTTTTACGTAAGTACAGTCGAAGCATTAATTGGCAAGCCGCTGTAGCATGCTACTAAATCGGACTTTGGTAAAGAACAAATAGGCATATACCTCAGACAAAGCTACTTGCGTGTGTTACACTCCATGACCTGCACTGTCTATAAAATGTATCATACACTTATATATTAGTAAGGAGGGAGTGCCTATTGATGCCCTAAGGTTAGGTGGACCCTGACAAATGCTGCCTCAACTCTGAAGTGTGCAGCAGGGAGCACAGGATTTCAAGAAGAAAGAACATTTCCAGAGTAGTTGTCACACAATGGCCACCCCATCCTCCTTGATCATTAAACAGTGCCATGTTTTAGGTGTTTTTCTCTATCCAGACATACCATTTATTCAGCATATTGCAAGCAGATGTGTGACAACTAGCCAGAATAGTTTTATAGAATTAAATTAGCTGTGACAAATATTGAAAAAACACTTTGACTTTGTTTAATCCTTCTTCCTAATAGTCATACAAGTATTCTTAGTGAATTCTGTTGTTGTATGCTATTTCACCATTTCTTTATGGGCATTAGAATTCCTGGCACTCCTGTTGGCTAATCGTAGAAATACCTTGCTTTAAAGAATACTGTAATCAGAGTGGAACAACAAAAATTTGCAAAGGCCGTGTGAAGTTGTGGGAGTCACAGTATACAGGGGAAAATCAAAAATGTTTCATATAGCATCCATTTGTAACTGCTGACCCTTGTAATTTTTCTTAAATGACTCTTTTATCCTTTTGTTTTAGAGGCAATCTGGATAAAGCCATTGAAATGTTCAACAAAGCTATTAATTTGGCCAAATCTGAGATGGAGATGGCCCACCTCTACTCTCTCTGTGATGCTGCCTATGCCCAGACAGAAGTTGCAAAGAAATATGGATTGAAACCACCAACGTTGTAAAGAAACACCAGGGGAGGGAGATAATCTTTTAAAAAGTAAAGCTGCCCAGTTCGACCTTGCCCTAAAGACACTGTTACAGTGTGTTGGATGGTGATTTTTTTTCTATTCGTGGTGGTGTAGTTATCTGTTAAATGTTTAGGTATTGTGGGAATGGCTGTGCAAGAAAAGAAGCAGTTTGTTCCCTCTGCAGCAAATAATTGTTAAAAGATTAAAAAAAACAATAGTTTGCAAGGGGATCAAAAATTATTTTGGCCATGCAAATAAAAACCTTTTTGACTCATGTTTTGAGGGTGGCTGTTGTGAGTGAATGGTTCTATCTAAAAGGGTGATTTTAAAAAATTTAATAGAGGTGTTTAATTTTTTTATGCCATGTAAATCCCTTTGGATTAATTTTAGCTTTGTAAAAGGCAGTTGCAGAAGAGTTTCATAACAGGGATTTTAAGAGAAACAATAGATGCAGCATAATCTTTCAATATATGTGTCACATAAGGCTCCCCGTCCCATTTTCTGCTTCATTTAAGATGATAGTGAGAGCTTTGAAGAAACTGAAGTTCAGAATGCTGCTGTACTGAATGATTTGTAAGATTTGTTTCAAAAGACCCTTACAGGTCAAGTTGATAATTCAATCCTCCTGTGGGTTCTTTTTTCCAGTTTGCATGTTTCCTGAAAGTTGAACTATCAAGCCATTTTTCAGGAGAGAAAATTTCCTTCTGTTTAGGTCATTCCTGAACTGGGTGCAGGCTGGACTCAAGCTTTGTTCTGGGTGCAGACTGTTCAGGATTAGTATGTACATGTGCTCCTTGTAGGGAGAAACAAAGTAGCTTGAACACGTGTTGGGTTCTGATTTATTTTGACATGGTCTAGCATTGGAAATCTTAGCAGCTACTACTTGTACAAGAAATAATCTTTTCTATTATTGATGTTACAAAGTACAGAGTTTGTAGCATTCTTATCCTTTTAGGAAGTCTTCTTTACCCACGCTAAGTGCTTGAAAATTTAGGAAGCTATGTATGCTAGTCTCAGTTGCCCTTTCCTTACATGCTACTGAAGGCAATCCAAAGCTATGCTGTGTGTTGGGGAGTTCCTTGTGTGATGCAGACATGTAGATTTCTTTAACCTGGGCCTACCTTTTTGTTTCCTCTTGTTGATACAATGTATCTAATGGTTTACACTTTATTTTTTACTGAAGGTATTAAATGAAGATTGGAGATTCAGGAAAAGTTAACCTTCAGTGTTTGTTCAGCTGCTTCAGATCTCCTTCTAGAAATAATGTGACTAACTGGAGATCTTTTTCATCCATTCTTTAACAGAAATGGCTCTTCTGGATCCTTGTACCTCCTAGGTTTGACTGTATCATGTTTTTCCCCCCCTCCAAAGGGGTTTTTATTTGCGTGGCTTTATCGACACTGACACTTCTCTCTCCTGAAAACAATTAAGAACTAAGCATGTGCTGTCTGATACTAGCATTCCAAATCATCACAGACTGTTGCCTGTTCTTCAGCTATTTGAAAACTGCACTGAAAGAATGCATTTGTTTGTTATTTTTTTTGTAAATGACTTGCCACATGTAAAGTCATTAAATAAATACTACAGTCAATCTCTCTCTGCTATAAGTAATCTACGGTGGTTTAAAAATCACTTATTTGGAAAAAGAGAATTACAATAATGTAATTTGTGAATATATTGTAACTACTGCCAGTGGTCTTCCTTGCAATTTCAAACATTCCAAAATTTCAATTTCCGCAATTCCTTTTTCAAAACTGGACTTGGGACAGGGCTGTCTCTCACAAGAGGTCAGTTATTCCTTAGTTTAGGTTCAGAATTATGCCTACTGTCACTTAGTGGACAATAACACCTATTAATAGCAGGCTGCTTATGGTTGTACCATTGAAGCACTTTCCATTGTTCCCATTAATAGCAAATTTAAGCTCTTAGGAATTGTTTTCAACCTAACAGAATGGTGAGGGGTTTTTTTCCTGAAATGTACTGGAAATAGGTAAGACTGCAGGTGTGAAATGCACCTACATTAAGACACAGGCCTGTTGGATATAGCTACTGTGTGAGCATTTCCTTTTTGTAATCCTGATCCCATGAAATCCCTGCTTATTCTAGTTCTTAAACATGAGATCAGGATACCAAGCTTGTAGTGGCCGTAGAAAGGGGTTAGTAGGAGGACAGAGGGACATTTTCTTTGATGTTGTTAAATTAGAACGGCTTAAATACCAAAGCTGACAAAACTTAGGCGGAACCTAATACTGTTGCACGTGGAAATAATTAAGTGCCTGACTTCAGAGTATCGATGATGACGACAGTATTGAAGAGCTGTCATTAGCTTTTTAAAATATATACATAGTTTAGGTGTTCTGAAAAACCAGCTCAGACCCTATTCCCTTATTTTAAAGGTTTTTTAGAGAGTAAAAGATCTGTAGCTATTTTTTTTAGAAAGAATCATAAGGAAACAATCTTTAATTTTCAGAGGTCTGAATTGTGCCAAAAAATTTTAAGTTGTCGAAAAGAAAAATCCTGTTAAGCAAAGGGAAGATGTTTCCCTTGCTCAGGTAAAGTTGCGCACAGTGCATCTGTAATGAGCTGGGCAGGCGGGAGTGGACAAAGTGCCAGCAGGCAACAGACGTGAAGGAGACAAGGTGGAGGAATGCAGTAGGGTTCCAGTTAAATAAAAGAGGCCAGCATCCATCTGCACTTCTGGTGTCTCTTTATTATCAGATCCAATTCTACCTCACTGGTTCTGCATGCAATTTGAGAATTATTCATTCTCCCTCTCCCAACTGGAGAGCCCTTGAGTTCCTCACGCCCAGGCTGCCTTCCAGCTCCTTTGCAGGAGCTTGTGCTCTCCACAGGAGTTGACCACACTCCCCATCAACAGCTCCTGTTGCATCTGCCTTTCATTCATGAACTTTAAACCCCAGCAGTGCTCCTTTTCCTGCAACTGCCACCGTATCAGCCAGCATCTTCCTGCCAAGGGCTGTTCCTGGTCATACAATGTGCCCGTGATCTACCTCTAGCCCAGTGCGCCTTCTAGGTGCCTCCTGTGACCCTCTCTTCCATCCCACATGTTGTTTCTGATCTGCTACATGCCCCTGTCAGGTGACTTGCCACCTCCACCAGAGTTGCTTCTTCCTCACTCTCTGCCTGAGGAGAAAAACAGCATTAATTATTAGGGCATGATGATGATGATATCCCCCAGAGTGGAGGCCATGAAGGCATAGGGCTTGAAAGCCAGGTACCTGTGGTTGAGCCTGAGGTTGCATTGCAGTCATTGTAGGGGGCAATCCATTACCAAACAGGTTTCCCCACAAGTCCTGTGATAACTTGTCCACCACCCTTTGACAGTGTAATATTGTTCCTGTGATGTAAACATTTGGCTAAGATGCAATACTGGCTACTACTCTTGGCCCTGCGTAATGCTGCTCCCAGTTCTGACCATGTGGTATCACAAAAGTGACCTGAGGATCAGGGATGCACAAGGCTGGTTTTGTGTGTCCAGGCCCCTCTGACCATCTGTATAGCTTCAGGGTTCCACTGCAAGATTTGAGGATTCCTTTTCTGAATTGGTTCTATCTGACCAGCAGCTGTGGTTACAAAATGGGGAGTTTATCCAGCCAGCCCCAAGAGGCGATTTAGCCTTTCTTTGTATCCAGCCTCTTCTGCTGCACTGGAGCTTTGACCTTGTCTACAGGATGTATTTGCTCCTGGCCCATGTAAAAGCCTAGCTACTGGACCTGCTTATGGGCTTATACCTGGCTGGGTTGGCAGATAGCCCGGCTTTGCGCAACCAGCTCTATACTCATACCAAAGGATCCAGGTGCTCTTGCCACATACGACTAAAACTGATAAGGACATCAGCAATGTAAGGTATCATGTCTGACGCCCTTGGGGTGACGCCCTCTAGCGTTTTCATGGCAGACTCAATACGGGGTGGTTTGCCAGTGCCTTCCCCAGTCATTACCATTTACCCCCCAGCAAGCTGGGTACTCATTTTACCGACCTCGAAAGGATGGAAGCCTGAGTCAACCTTGAGCCGGCTGCTGGGATTGAACTCCCAACCTCATGGGCAAAGCTTTCAGGCGGCTGCCTTACCACTCTGCGCCACAAGAGGCTCCTATCAGCAATGTAGGCCATGGCAAACCTGTCCAATTCTGACAGGATTATGTCAGATGAGTGCTGGAAGGATGCAGCAGTGCTATTGAGCCTGTCTCACCTGGGCCTCTTGCTGTAGCCCTAGCTCTTCCTCTTTTTGTTGCTCATCCTTCTGACCATAGGCTGTCCTTTGTGTCTTCATGGGTTTCCACTGCCAGTACCTTGACTGCATCCTCCTGGCTCCTGCCAGGCCTTCAAAAGATTCACATGATAAATGTGAGGAGCATTCAGGTGTATAGGGTTGGTCTGAAGCAGCAAAGTTTGAGTCCAATGGTACCTTTAAGACTAACAAGGTTTAAAACACTGTGAGGAGCACTGCACATACTCAGTTGGTGCACTTTGTAATCTACAGGACCCATTCACAGCCCTGCCATGGAAAATCCAGGATTGTTTCATGAACCACTTTCAGAAGTACAGACATAGCTCTCTGATTCCCACAGTTACTGGAGTGTTTCATTCATATACAGCCAAAGGAGGACTGAAATGCCATTTGTCTCTAAGGGGACACTGCTTGCTAATTTGGGTAATAGTACCAGTATGCAGTCTCTGGGCTGAAAAATATGTTCTCTGCCGGAACTGCACTTGAAAAGATGGTGGTCCTACGGCTGGGGAGGAAAGGGCTAGAAGAGGAAGTGTGCCTCCCCCATCTGGATGGGGTGCAATTAACAGGAATTTGGTAACTCTGGGGCTCCTGATGACTTGGCTAACCAGTGAGGGGCTCATAGCTGAGCTTACCTCAATCAAAGACCTGGCAGAAAACCTCTGTCTTGCAGGCCCTGTGGAACAGAAAGTTCTGTCAGGGTCCTCGGCAATCCCGGGAGCTCCTTCAACCAGACTGGAGCCAGGAACAAAAAGGCCCTGGCTCTAGCTGAGGCCAGGCAACCCCCCCTTGGGCCAGGGACCTCCAACAAATTCATACCTGGAGATTGTAATGCCCTGCGGGGGGCATAAGGACATAGGCAGTCCTGAGAGGCCCAGACTGCAGATGGCTTTAATGGGTAGAACAAAACCTTGAACCTGATCTGGACCATGACCAGTAACCAATATAGCTGCCTCACCACCAGCTGGCTGTGGGCCCTCCAGCAGCTTCATTTTGCACCAGCTGCAATTTCCAGGTCAGGAACAAGGGTAGGCCAGCGTAGAGCAAGTTAAAGAAGTCTAGTCTGGAGGTGACCATTGCATGGATCACTGTAGCCAAGCAGTGTCAGATAGGGTGCTAGTAGCCTCACTTGGTGCAGGTGGGAAAATGCTGTACATGCTACTCCTGTGACTCCTTGGGTGTCATTTGCGTAACAACCTACATAAACATAGTGAAAAAGCAACATTTTGAGTTTCCCCGCCACTTCTGACATCCCCAGGAGTGGCTTTTCAGGGAATACAGGTGAATGATAATCTCATTTATTAAACCTCTGCCATTCTTGTGATCCAAGCCTCGGATCAGTCTCGGATGTGTTGGCAGCTATTGGCCTTGGTCTCGGCAAACCCTCCTGACTGCAAACATTACATGGCTGGGACTCTGGAGACTGGAGATTTACTGGGATTTGCCTGAAGTAAAGGGTTATTGGTTTACAGTGAAAAGTGATCTCTGATGGCTACATTTTGTTTACCGTATTTGCCGGCGTATAAGACGACGGCGTATAAGACGACCCCCCAACATTTCCACTCAAAATACAGTACTATGGGCCACTATGGGCAGCTATGTCTATCCCAACTGAAGTGCACCCAGAGTACAAGACGACCCCCCCACTTGGAGGCATGTTTTTCAGGGGGGAAAAGTAGTCTTATACGCCAGCAAATACTGTAGTTACCAGCAATCACAGTATAAGGGAAAACTGCATTCCACATCAGGATAAAATCTTCTCTGTTCTAGTGTATTCTAAACACTTCAAGGTGACGTCCTATACTGCAAAATCATTGAGAGAGGAAGCCACTGCAATGATGGTTTTAACTGAATATGCAACATAGTTCATTACCGTGGCGCTCCAGGATACAGAAGAGGATACAGGATACAGGATACAGAAGATACTGCATCACTCTCATGCTAGTGATGCAGTCTGGTTTGGGCGCCATCTTCTTCTGGTATATCCAAAGATGGAAAACACAGAAGTACAATGCTGTAGGACTTCGGTTCTCTGAAATTTCAACTGTATGGACAAACTCTGCATGTTTAGGCTTTGATTTTGTATTATGTAGTTAATAAAGTATAGCATTTTTTTTTACAAGTTCAAATACTTTTCAGGCATTTATGCAATACATACTTATCAAATATTAAATGAAAATGTAAGGATGTGAAATCTATTTTTAGTTCAAACAACTAGTTTTTTTAAAAAATGCAGATATTTTAACTATTGAAGAGATTCCTTTTCCTCCCATGCCTTGTGCTTCTTTTCTAAGCAGCACTGCCATGTACCTGTCCATTCATCATGGATCATTGATGAGGGGCTGCTGTCATTCATTGGGATTGGGCCAAAAGTGGCTCTGGTTACTCAGGTCCAAACTGAGTGGCATTCCAGACTGCTGCATCTCAACTGTGGAACAAATAGGTTGCCACGCTGCCATTTGGCAACCAGGGCATGTGGTGCCCCCTCTTGGCTCTAGATCAGCAGTTCTTAACCGCCCTAATGCCACGACCCCTACAGCAGGGGCAGGAACGGTGCACACACACATGCATGCACACATGCGCACACCACCGCTCCTGCTTGCTGTGGCGCTTCCTGTGGCACTGGCCTCCGCACAGCCTTGGTAATCTCCGTGACGGCGGAGGAGGCTAGTGCCATGCCACAGCTGCCACTGAGCTGTCTTGGTGACCCCTGGGGAAAGGGCCGAACGACCCCTTGAGGGCTTGAGACCCCCATGTTGAGAACCACTGCTCTAGATGGTTAAGCAGCAACCAAGATGTTTATAGATTGGGTTTAATTGTTTCTTTTACCAAGGGTACATCATTTCTTTAAAAATCATATCACTGAAGACGAATGCAGGAAAAGGCAAGATGAGTATGGATCCAAGTAACTGCATACATCATGCTGTCTTTGCTTGAACGGTGTAAAGGTCAGAGCGCTTTTGGGACAAAATGGGGATTTGTTGACGAACTTCCGCAAGCTTCTTCAGGTCTGCAACAGTAATGAAGATGTATATGAGTAGCAATTCTCTTCATCAAACTATATCTTTGAGAAGACCAGTAACATCCTTGTGGGTTCGCCTGTCTCTTAATTTCCTCAGCCTGTTGCTGTGTGTATTCAGACTATTAACTTCATGAGGATGACCATTTTCATTTTACGCACAAGGAACTGAGGTTGAGAAACAGAGGTATGACCAACCCTATTCAATGAGGGCATAGCAGAAGAGGAACGTCAACTGCTGAAAGAGCAAAAGACACTTTTGCTGGCTTACCTATATCTGCATATATAACCGTTTCCTCAGTTCCTGCTTTGGCGATGACTTCCCCCCTGAAAAGAAAAACACTATATTAAGGGATGGTTATCCAGAAATGTTTTCTGAAGGATGAGAGGAACTCCTCTCAGCTCCAAACCATGGGTGGTCCTCTTTCCACTCCTATGAACAGACGCTTGAATCAAAATTACCACTGATCTCCTCAAGCCCCCTTTTGTCTTGTCCCTTACATGGTGTCTTTGGACAATAGCAACCATCTCTTGGCTGTCTCAGAGATGTGAGACCTGATCTCTAAAAGTTCCCTTTTGTGATCCTGCTGGCAAATAGGGCACAACTGCTCTAAGGGGGGGGGGGACCTTGAGATTTCTTCTATCTGCCCTGTTCTGTTTGGTCAGTTCTGCTACACTACCTTCCTCTGTGTCTGAAAGCCATATATTTTATAAACCATAATTTCACAGTGAGAGAGCCCTTTTGACAGTTATCACCTAAAACGGGTAGTCAACCTGTGGTCCTCCAGATGTCCATGGACTACAATTCCCATGAGCCCCTGCCAGCGTTTGCTGGCAGGGGCCCATGGGAATTGTAGTCCATGAACATCTGGAGGACCACAGGTTGACTACCCCTGACCTAAAAGACACGGGGGAAAGGCATCTATGGTACCTCCTCATATATTTATATATCCATAAAGTCAGTACTTAAAGATTTTGGGCTGTATCAACAGGGGCATCACATCAAAATCACAACATGCCATAGTCCCATTGTATACGGCACTGGTCAGACCACACCTGGAGAATGGTGTGTAGTTCTGGAGGCCTCACTTCAAGAAGGACGTAGATAAAATTGAAAGGGTACAAAGGAGAGCAACGAAGATGATCTGGGGCCAAGGGACCAAGCCCTATGAAGATAGGTTGAGGGACTTGGGAATGTTCAGCCTGGAGAAAAGGAGGTTGAGAGGGGCCATGATAGCCCTCTTTAAATATTTGAAAGGTTGTCACATGGAGGAGGGCAGGATGCTGTTTCTGTTGGCTGCAGAGGAAAGGACATGCAGTAATGGGTTTAAACTTCAAGTACAACGATATAGGCTAGATATCAGGAAAAAAATTTTCACAGTCAGAGTAGTTCAGCAGTGGAATAGGCTGCCTAAGGAGGTGGTGAACTCCCCCTCACTGGCAGTCTTCAAGCAAAGGTTGGATACACACTTTTCTTGGATGCTTTAGAATGCTTAGGGCTGATGCTGCATTGAGCAGGGGGTTGGACTAGATGGCCTGTATGGCCTCTTCCAACTCTATGATTCTATGATTCCTTTTGAAAGTGCTGGAAAGAAATTCTTGGCTTTTGTGGACTAGGACTGAACAATGGTTGCAGCAACTTTTATATTTTGGGGTCAAAGTATTTTAGATTTTTACTGGGTATGCTATCCTTTTTGTCATTATCTAGCATTCCTAATGTGCCAAGGAAATAATAACAGTGTGAAAGACCTTAATTATAGTCCATTTTGCCACTTACCACGGATTTACTACAGTGCTATGTCCCCAGGCAACATAAGACGCCTTCTCATCCCTAGCAGGAGATGCAGCGGCCACATAGACTTGGTTATCAACAGCTCTGCATTGGAAAAAAAGGGGGGGGGGAGGAAAAGATCACTGCATAAGAGATATATACAGCTGGGGAAGGCTTTTGTCATGGAGCTGCTTTGCTATGCACGTTCCATAGTACAGTTTGCACATGTAAGAATCACCCCCATGTCTCTATATGTGGCTATCAGTGAAGCCCAGAATTTCCGACTGAGCTTGGCAGAATCAGTCCGTAATGCTGAGGTTTATCCTTAGGAACTCCGAGGAAATGCTATCATCCAGTTAAAAAGCTCTAGTTCAGATGGGGCTGAATTAGATATTACGCTTCACTTCCTGACAGGTTAGATGGTAGCAACTGATACATAAGATAATGAACAAGTGAGTTTTAATTTTTTAAAAAATAATAGTTTATGTACAGCATTTCTACACACTCAGAGTGATGATAATGATGATTTATTTAGCTTTTACACCGCCTATCCCCATATGGGCTTGGGGTGGTCCACAACATTAAGTACACACACACACACACACACACACAGACACACTAACATAATGTAATAAAATACAATATTAAACAGTTAAAAATTCAATCCCCACCTCCACCCTCTTGGCTCACTCACTGCTCATCACCTAGATTGGAGAAGGAAAATGAATAAATAAGTAGGAGGGTGCTAAGGAAGAACAGACGGAGGGAGGTCCGTGAAATTTCGAACCACCCTGGTCTCAACCATAGGCCTGGTGGAAGAGTGCTGTTTTATGGGCCCTGCGTAACTCTGATAGCTCCATCAGGGCCTGGATCTCGAAAGACTTATCCCACCAGGATGAGACCAGGTGAATGTCTTTGGGGCCAGGAATCACAGGCAAATTGGTGTTCATGAAGCGGAATGCTCTTTGGGGAACAAGTTACCTAAAACTTAAAGATGAGGTGGGGTGCAGATGTGGGATCTCTGGCTATTTCTTACCGTCCTCTCTGCAGCAGCTCCCAGTGAGCAGGACCTGTGGTCAAATTGAAGGCTCCAGGATACACCAAGAGCAGGCAACCTTGGTACAAAACAAAGGCAGCATTATGATGTCAGAGCTGTCAGAGGAGAAAAGGAGGAAGACATTTCTTGGCACTTTCCTTGAAGCTAAGTGTGGGAAAGGCTTTTGATTAGATGACTCTCAGTGCTCCTAAGCAGGATGTAGCAATGACCACAGATCTCCAGCTTAACTGTTAAGCTACTGGACTTGCTTCATAGAGGCGCCAAGTTCATATTCATGCAGTGATTCTGGCCAATTTGCGGCAGTTACCCGACGAGCATTTTGCATAAATACCCAAAGCTTTATAAACATGTATGGTCATAAAACATGAAGGTGCCTTAAACTGAATCAGATGATTGGTCCATCGAGGTCAGTATGGTCTGATCTCCAGGAAGCAGTTTTTCACATCACTTATTGCCTTGACCATTTAATTGGCTGCCAGGGACTGAACATGGAACCTCCTGCAGGAAAATCAGAGGCTGCCCCCCCCGCCTAATTTATGTACAGCATTAATTCTCTTTGCCTTTTTGTCACTTTTCCATGCATCCTGAGAGGTATAATTTATAAATATGTGCACCCCCTACATTAACCCAACTAGCCTCAATGAGAGGCATCACTTAATTCCTATCGCTGCATTGTTACTGGTACATAGATACATAGTACCAAAAGGACAGAGGCAAAGCCAAGGGAGGATAACTGGAAAATGGCTATTTGAATTTTTTTACTTGCTTTGGCCAAACTTTCCAGTTTTATTGGATAATGGATGTTTTATTGGACAGTATAAGTTGTAGGTATTTCCATCCAATGACTGATCTGGCCAATGACTGATCTGACCTTTGCTAGTAATGACTCTGATGAAACTCAGGTGAATAAGAAGACCTGTCATGGACCATAAATGCTGTGCCGTCCCCCAGATTAAACAGGGAAGAGACAGAGAAGAGACATTAGCTTCATTAAGACCCATGAAGTGAAAAGACTGACAAGAAGGAGCTCTCCTTTGCCCTACAGAAATGATTCAACTTTTAAAAGGAAGCCAATTGGCTCTGAAACAAAATGGGCATCTTGGAAAAGATCTGGTGAACAATGTAAGCGAAATGTCTGATTAGCTGTATGGAACTTCTGGGTTTTTTTGACCAAAGGACTCCAAAATGTCAGTTATGAAGCCGCCCATGTGTAGTTCAGCTTTGGGACTCTCAATGTGGACAATTCCAATACAGTTCTATATGGATTGGCCAGGTTCTCAGTTATGGGGGAATCCCAAGAGGACAGGAAAGCAGACACATTTACTCAGCAAGATATCCTCACCTTTCTGTGCGTAGATCTGAGCAAGCTCAGGAAAGCGGATGTCATAGCAGATCCCAAGTCCTATCTTGCAGTAGGCTGCCACAGAGAAAACAAAAACAAACACATCAAGCCCTGGTAAGCCTGAGCCAGTCAGTCAAGTTTATTTGGTCATTTGACCCAGGGGTAGTCAACCTGTGGTCCTCCAGATGTCCATGGACTACAATTCCCATGAGCCCCTGCCAACGCTGGCAGGGGCTCATGGGAATTGTAGTCCATGGACATCTGGAGGACCACAGGTTGACTACCCCTGATTTGACCCATCTAACGGTAAGGCTGAGTGGAAACATTATAGCCTTGCAGGGCTATAATCTGTTGTATGACACGTACCTAATGCTGCTAAGCAACAAACCTCAATTTTAATCATATGCATGAGGGAACAATTGTGCATCAAGTCACTATGTGTGAAGTTTTTTTTGCATGACAAAAGATGCACTCTTTGCATGACAGAAGATCCACACAAACATGCTATAAACAAAATAATAAAAATCAGTGTCTAACAGAACTGTCAGATTCAATGGCTGACAACTGGGATCATATTTATAATTTGACTACAATTCACAAAAGAAGGGCAATATGAATAAAGCAAGAAAGACAGCATCTAGAGGGAGACAACACTTACATTTAGGACATTTCTATCCTGCTTACAGATAAATGTTTAAAAACGGAATAAAAACAGCAACATCCAAAGGTCTAAAAAGCTACCCTAGCAGTAATTCAACTACAAACGACCACAAAGTTTAGAAAAATAGTAAAATCAGCAGTCAGCAATCAAGAATACAGCAGTTAAAAAATACCACCATGTCTATCAATCAGTTCAACTGTCACCAAAAGTTTATTGAGAACAACAGTTGTTATACACCTCTAGAAAGCCAGAAATGTGCGGGCAATCGAGTTTTCCTGGGCAGGGCATTCTGGAGTCTGACAGCCACAACCACGAAAGTCACCCCCTCCACACATTAACACAATCACATATAGAAGGATACTGGCAGACCTTCTCCGGTCAGGAATACTGGTTGTTTCCCTCTATACTTTTTTCTCATTATTTGCTGAGATTTTAATATGAAATCATTATACCTGATAATATATCTACAACACAACACAACAAGCATACATTCAAAAGTTGATTACTTCCCACTGAAACAAAGACTTTTTACTTACGAGTATCGAATACAGAGAAACTACTGCCAGGACTCAGAGTTTCTGACTCCTGGAACCGGATTTTCCCAGGAACATTAATGTCAAACAAATGAATCTGTTTCCAAAAGAAACCAAGTAACTGCTAGCGAATTATTCAGTATAATTTTACTAACTGACCACTCTTTTCACAGATTACATATGGCTAATGGTATACAATTCTGTGTTAAGTAAACAACTCTTGGGAACATCTTACAGTGTTCAGCTAAAAGTATTTCAACTTCAAATAGCTTTAGGAGGAACACATACTACCTAGGGCTAAAAAATGGAGCAGTGGGAGGCAATATCATTCCGTTATAAACACAAATGAACATACAATAGTCAAGCCAATTAAAATAGGAGTTCCTAACCTTGTCAAACCAGTGGGCACTTCTGGATTTTTGAGAGCAGTAGCTTGCACTACAACTAGGGCTGCCACGAGAGCTGAATATAGTCATTAAAGTCTGGGAGATTCAACACAAAGTTAAGCCCCCAAGCCGTACATCATAAACAAACAAATAAACCATTGCTGGCATTCCATAACTGTCTCTATTGAATGGAGTACCTTTTCAGAGTGCTTACTTATTGGACTATAGTGTACTCTGTAGGGCTGCTGAGAGGACCTTCATGGGGGCCAAGTGGTCAACCCACTCCTCCTCTAGAAACATTTATCCCCCCCGAATATACTGTTGCAATCACCTTAGGGCAGGATGGTGAGCACTCTGGTGGATATATGAACCTGCCTGGTCTGTCAAGGTTTGCATTATCTCTGTCAGCCCTCCAGGGTCTTTGGATGAGGTCTTTCACATGATCTATGGCATGAGTCTTTTAAGTGGAGAGGCCAGGATTGAACCTGGGACCTTGGTCATGCCAAGCAGATGCTCTACTACTGAGTCATGTCCCCTTCCCAATGTGCTGTAGTGACTAGTATGCTGGGTTTGGAACTGTCAAGGTCAGATTAAAATGTTGCATTTTTATTTATTTATTTGAATTTCTAGACTGCCCTCTTTGCTGAAGTGCAATGACTCTTGAAAACCTCTGCCTCAGATATGAAACCCAATGGCTCCGAGTAAGTCACTGTATGTCCCCCTAATATATTTCACAGAACTAAATAAAGCTGTGAGCCAAATGATATTTTTATTCCTTGGTGGAAGCACTAAGTACAATATAACAAATAAATAATTGTGCATCACCAGTACAGTCCCATACTGCAAGTATGTGGTCACCAGATTTCTCTCAGGTATTATACAAATTTCCAGAAGTGATTGCAAGCAAATTTCAGTAAATAGTACTGTTTGTGTCAGGTAGGTAACTGCTGCTATGTCTGAAAATGGAATGCGTTGGAATCCACACACATTAAACATTTACCTTTCTGTGCTTTGCTAACATCGCACCATCAGGACCAAAAGCAGTACAGGTGTTGTATAATTTCCCAGCATCCTCTTCGGGAATAGAACCTTCCATCAAAGAAAAGAACATGTTAGTCAGAAATTCAAATGGCTGCCTTGAGGATCATTTGATTATGAGAGCAAGATAAAAATGCTTTCATGAAATAAATTATATGGTTATTCCACTCTGAAATCTAACACCACAGTCTACCAAAAATCACCCAGGAAGCATAGCAGCTTACCTCCAATCAGGTATATGTTGCATTCCTTTGCAATTTCAGAGAGCTTCTGTGTGGACTCACCAGGGATTTTTTCTGCATACTCTGAAAAATATTGTGCGCCGTAAGGAGAATTGAAGCACTCCTAACATCGGAAACAAAAGAGAAACCCTTGTGTCAGTCAATTTCTTCCTGAAATCCAACAATCAATTTATGAGCCTTCGGGGAGGGCGGTATATAAATCTAAATAAATAAAATAAAAAAAATAAATTTGCCTGCTTTTAGTAATCTGGAATCAATTCCATTTTGACCAGAGATAAATTCAAAGAGAGGAGGTTGCACAGAATTTCAGAATTTAATTTGGTAGAACAGGGAATAGCTTGTTGCTGAGTCCATTAAGGTAGGATACAGGGGAACAACTGGGGAGCCCCTGAGGAGCTCTCAAGAAGCCCCAGGGAGCTCTGGCTGGGAATCCGTACTGTAGATGCTCAGAGGAATGATAGAATGAACCAGTACCTTTAATATCAAGTATCTGGATATGGAAAGCAGAAATCATATGAGTGATGCTGCATTGGCACGGATAATAAAGAACACCAGAGGTCCTATATTCCCAAGAGAAAACATCACCCAACTTAACACACATTCCGCATGGTTTACCAAGAACTTTGTCCTGTTGAGTCACATAAAAGGAAGCAGGAGGTTAATGGCCAGCTCTGAAGGTTAATGGCCAACTCAGGTAAGAGAGACAATACAACTGGAAAGATATCAGTGCAATGATCCGTCAACATGCTTCTTCTGCAAAGTGGCAGACCTTACATTTCAATGTAATCATTTATATGAACAACAGTTTGGAGCAAACCAAAAAGATATACTTTCTCAAGGATGAATAACCATTAGCCTGAAGATAACGGTCCCCATTGCAACCATTTCATTAACTAAATTTGGCCTGAAAGCAATTTCTTTTGCTGTTCATTAACAGCTAGAGAAAACAACATTTAGTGTGAAAAACTGGGACATGATCTAGACTCTCATCGGTGGTATTACCTGTGGATTGGCCATTTGGCACATTAATATGTAAAACAGATATTACAATAGTAGTTGATGTGGTTTGGGTAGCAACATTTTTGTCTCCCTTCAGACCTCCAAAAGCAAAGAAATGTAGGGCTGTATATGTTAATGCCACTATTCAATAACAAGGTTTCTTTCAGGGACATTTTGATCTGCACTATAATCCATCTGGGGGTAGGTGTCTACAATAAGAAGTGCAGAGTTCTACATATGGTCACAAAAATGAGAAGCATGCATACTGGATGGGAGATACAGTTCTGGGTAGCAGTGTATATGAATGAGATCTTGGGGTACTTATGGACTGTAAGCTAAATATGAGCAGTGTGATGCGGCAAAAAGATGGCAAATGCAGTCTTGGGCTGTATCAACAGAGGCATCACATCAAAATCACATCAAAACATGTCATAGTCCCACTGCATACCACATTGGTCAGACTGCGCTTGGGAGTACCGTATGCAGTTTTGGAGGCCTCACTTCCAAAACGATGTGGCCTAATTTGTGTAAAGGAAATTGTGCTAAGCATCTGTGCTAGGAATATGTTTACAAATCTGACACAACTGTAGCTCAATTATCACAAAGCATGTTGTTGGAAATTAACAGATCCAGAGAGAAAAGCTGAAACAAAAACATGACTTAATCACAACCAACAAGCTTTTATAGGTTTGTGGAACAAAGAATTGAAGAAAATGTCATGAACACTCACTGGCAGAACGACAAGTTTTGCTCCTTGTGCAGTTGCAGTCTTTACAAGCCCAGCAGCTCGGTCCAGGTTGTCTCTTTTGGCAGCAGCTACTTGAAGTTGGATAAGTGCTATACGGAAGTCTTAAAACAAGAAAAAGCAAACAATGAGCTCCAAAAGCCTAACAGAATGGTGGCCCTGCACAGCAGGCCAAACCGACAGCAAGTGGAAGCCATCCAAGGCTAGTGCTGAGAGGAAAGGCTATGCCAGAATAGCACTGGGGGGATGTTGCAAGAAACTTGTGAATTGAGGCTATGGGTCGAGGAATGAAGGGAGTTGTGTCATAGTTATATGTTAGTTAGCCATATGGACTAAATAGGTGACTAAATAGGGAAAACTATCTTCCTCAGGGCACAGCAGATAATTCAGGCAGTGCCACTGTAACAGATTCCCTACGAGCAACTTCCCAGTCTAGACAGGAGGCTCTTCACAGTACTTTGCAGCCTGCTTTCCCATACCTATGAGCAATGTTTAGGCAATATAAAATATAATGAGGCGGCAATGCCATCTCCCATCGCTTTCTAGAACAAGATTACAATTAGCAGTGAGTAAACAGACTCAGTGAAACTTGTTACAAACGTGGCATTTTGACAGGGTCGCACAATTCTACATGATGGCAAGAATTAAAGCCACACATTATTCCGAGGGCGCATTCAGAAGGCTGTTTTCCCAAACCTCAGACTGGATCACATGAAAACTTTTCACCAAGAGAACAGGGCAGGGCGGACTTTCACCAGCTCCTTCTTCATTCTGCCCCGGGCTGCCTTTTGGACTGCAATTCGGGGT
Organism: Paroedura picta; assembly: GCF_049243985.1. Classification (NCBI taxonomy): domain Eukaryota; kingdom Metazoa; phylum Chordata; class Lepidosauria; order Squamata; family Gekkonidae; genus Paroedura; species Paroedura picta. Next base: position 33,699,968 of record NC_135374.1, on the reverse strand, counting down.
GCTGGTGAAAAAGTTTTTTTTCCACTGAGGGGGGTTTACCAAGCAATCCAAGTCCACCCCCACCCACCCCGGAAAGACACTCACTGGCCATGACTCCCTTCAGCAGCTGCATAACACGTAGAAACTCAAGCGCCCCGATTCTACAGACCAGCAAGGGAAGGGGCGGGGCGCATGCGCATTGGTATTGTGAAGGGCTGCTGGGAAAAGTAGTTCTTCCGAACAGAAAAGTAAATGTATGCCTATTTACTCACAGAGGGGAGAGGAAGGACTGAAGGAGAATAATATGCCTGTGCGTGTGAGTGGGGTCTTTGCGTGTGTCCCTTTTCTGGCGAAGGTTTCTGTGCTTTTAAGGCTAGACCAAAACAAACGGGAGAGGTCCTCGACAGCGGAAGGGGCTTTTAAACATTTCTTATTGTTTTGTTTTTAACACGGGTGCACATCCAATCCTAGCTTGAATAGAATGGACACCCTCGTCCACATTCATTTTCCTGTACAGGAAACTAAAGGGCCTGGAAATTCATCAAGGATTTGTAGTTGTGAATTTCCTGCATTCTGCGGGGGTTGGACTAGATGACCTCGAGTAGCTCTCCGATTGTATAATTCCAAGATCCACAACGCCCCCCAGCAACCGGCGGAGAGATAGTCGGGACTCTCTGGCGCTCGTCAGCTTCTCCGGCACTGACACCCAAGGGTGTGTTTTTTTTCTCCAAAAAACGGACGGGGCGTGGAGTCGCGATAGGCTATAAGAATTTAGGAAGCGACTCGCTTCCCCGACCAGACTCTCAGCCGGCCTGTCCCCGGCCCAGCCCTCTAAGTGTAAAATCCCAAACAGTGTAATAAGAAAAGGTATTCCATGGCTTCTGGCGCTCCCCCCTCCCCCCAAAGGCAGGAGCCAGTATCAAACCTAGAGACTTAACCATTTAGTGTCAGCTGAACCTCATCAGAAAGGAGAAGGTATGGTGGATTGCACCTTTAAAAATAGGCCCGTGCTAAAGGGCATGAGCACAAAGGCTCTTGGTCTCGGCAGGTCACTGGGGCCAGCTGTTGCACACAGTGAGCAGAATAAGAGCCACCACAACTGGCGGCAAAGAGTGACACCTGTTACTTGGAAACCTGGAGCAGTAATGCCATAGAGCAGGGGTAGTCAAACTGCGGCCCTCCAGATGTCCATGGACTACAATTCCCAGGAGCCCCTGCCAGCGAATGCTGGCAGGGGCTCTTGGGAATTGTAGTCCATGGATATCTGGAGGGCCGCAGTTTGACTACCCCTGGTCAAGACCACCACATGTTGGGCACGCTTCTACTGATTGTTCTGGAATGCTTTGCATGGACCAGCCCAGGATTCTAGAACTTCTTTAACAGCCTTGTGATGGACCCAGCACATGAAGGAGGTCACGTTTCCCTTGGCCACTCAAAGATGTGGTTATCCATCCACGACTTTAGAAAGCATCACTGCAGAAAAATGGTGTTGCTAATTATCACCTGGGCACTAATCTGCTTTTTTAGGCAGTGATCGATAAAGCAGTACCTCCTCCTTGGATACTTCATCTGCTCTGGATGCTTTTCAGTCTGGCTTGAGGATGCATTAGGGGAGGGAGATACCCCGTTGGCATCAAGAGAATTGAGCAAATGTAGCTTTCAATTGTCGTAATATTTTAAAACTTATTGAATTTACATTGCTATTTGTGTATTCTATTTTATGTAATTTTACCTTTATTGTAATCCACCCAAGCCTCTGAGGAGGGCAGAGAATACATGCAACTATAAACAAACCTGTCTAAATATAGGCAAAACATTATGACTATTTGTTGCCTTCTACTGGATTTATCCGCTGCCTTTAATACAGTGGACCATACCCTCTTGTTTGAGGTGTTTAGATGCAGTAGGTGGTACTGGAATGAACACTGAACTTGCTCAGTTTATTCTTCATAGACTGGACTAAAGGGGTTACCACTGAAGACCAATTGTCATCATTGTGGGACCTATCCTGTGGGGTTCCACATGGGTGCAGTGCTACCTGCCATGCTTTTCAATCTCTACTAGCGCCCTACCTGTCTCCTGAACACCTGGCCACAGTAATCCATGCGACAGTCACCTCCAGAACAGATTTCTGTAACATGCCAGGCCTGCCTTTGGGCTTGATCCAGAAATTACAGCTGGTCCAAAATGCAGCTGCTAGGGCCCTAACTGGAACACCTTGGAGGGCCCATATCAAGCTGGTGATGAGGCAGCTTCATTGGTTAACAGTTGCATTCTGGATCCAGTTCAAGGTTTTGTTTTTGATCTGTAAGGCCATACGCTGTCTGGGCCTGACATATCTGAGGGATCGCCTGTTGCCCTATGCCCCCCACAGGGTCTTACGTTCTGCGGGTGCAAATGTTTTGGTCATTCCCCACCCCAGGGAAGTACAACTTGCCTTGACCAGGGCCAGGGCCTTTTTGGCCCAGGACCTTTTTACACCTAGAGCTGTAAAGAATGGGCGGTATAAAAATTCAAATAAATATTTAATGTGCTCCTTTTTACTACAGGATGCTGCTTTACACGGCAAGAGTTTGTTTTGATCTTACAGTATGGAATGTTTGTGCATATGTAAGAATCATTATCTATTATACCTAAATACCTGCACAAGGTACAAAAAACCCTCCACCCTGTTTGAAGTGCTGTAAATGGTTTTTTTTAATATTCAGAAATAAGAGTCAAATCAAACATCTTTTATCAGAAGGACCTGTGTTCAAATAGTATCCCATTTATTTACAACTGCAGTTTATAAACAGTAACACAAACATCTTTACATTAACATTATGAAAAAAATCTCATTGCTGAAGTAGGCACAAGTTGGAGGCTCTTCAGGAGATTTTATTTTTCTTCAAAAGGAAAACAAAAAGTAACACGACAGCTGGAGAGGAGGGCAGGACTAAATACAGTAGCATTGGCAGAGGTGCAGTTCATGCATTTAATGTTCAAATAGTTTTCATTCTAATTTAGATAGTTTTAAAAGTAGGGGAGTTAGTTTCAGAAGTAAGGTGCCTTGATTATTATTGAGAATATAACTTAAGGGAGCTGATAGTTATAAAGGTCAGCTTCATTTATGGTACAGAACTATTACTTTATGACCTGCAACTGTCGAGATGTTACATAGCATATCAGATCCCCCCCCCCCCCCCAGGGATTACACTTTTTCACGACAACACATAAAAATTGCTCCAGGATCCCAAGTTCCTCTTAAACCAAAGATACATATTTGGGTCAATGCTGCTGCATTCAGATGCCTTACCTTTACTGAAGTAAACTGAAAATGTGGACAAACTCAGCTGGTTGCTTGGTTCACACTGCGCTACTCGCATGGCGAACTGCAGTTCTAAGCCAATTCCATGATGTATGAGTGCAGGAATGTAGCTTAGCTGGAGTTAGTTTAAATCCTGACTGAGGATCCTGGTTTGCATGGAAAGGGGAGATCCATTTTAAGAAGCCCTGTTTTTGATGGGACTTAACTACTCCCCCTGCATTCATGCATCGCAGATAACCACAGTTTTTAACACTGATTCTCTGTGCAAGAAGGGTGGAGTAAACTGCATGCACAAGCTTGGAAGTAAGCAAAGTTCGTGCCCATTTTTACTTAATCACAATGAAGCTAGACATCTGAATGCTGTATGAGTGAAAGCTATGGACCCGTAGCAAAATATTTAAATTCCTTAACGCTGAAGATATTCTGTAAGCACACACACATGCACTCAATCTTCATGTCTTGAAAGGGTTAAAATCATTTGTCACACCTAGATGATGACAGATGTGCAGTGTCCAATAATATTTCAGCCTGTGTCACACCAGTTCAGAACAAAGAAACCCCAAAGGACTACATTTACATGTGTCACGGCGTCTACTGCCTAGATCCCATCTCATGGAAGATGCCACTCGTGGGTTTCCACAGCCATACTGACCATGGTGCAGGGAAATGTTAGTTTCTATAGTGGTAATAACCACTGCCTGTGAGCTCTTCATTACTATACATATTGTAGCTTGGTATTTAAAATTTAGGAACTGTTCAATCTTTATTTAACCTGATGATAATGCACAGAAGGTGTTAAAAAAACCTCACAGAGTATCTTCCGCCACAGTTAGACAGAATACAAATTTCTTTTGATTAGTGCCTAATTTTTTTCTAGGAAAAAAATATAAATTTTATGAAGCTCTAGTTTCTGTCCTTATATATTGACCCAGCAGATCAAACTGAACTTTCAGTGCATGAGGATTTAAGAACATTTGCCACTTTGCAATTTGCAAAGCCAGTTAAGAGCTCAGGAATTCCAAATGCTTTCCCATACCTCAAAGTGCTCTACAGCCTTAATACAATTTTTCAAATTCCTTTTCTTCAGAAGCAGGTCAACTCTTCTAAAACTACTTTTAAAATAGCTGATCTTTATAATAAGCAGCATTAAAGAAAAATTTTAACAGTCAAAAATGGTTTAATTTATCCGTATCTTAAGGGGGCTATTTGGCTCACCCATCAGTAAACTGAAGTGACATCTTCTGTTAGCATTCAGCTGAGAAAACAGTCATTTTAGGTCAGAGAATAATTTTCCTAGTAATAATTTTCTTTTGGGGAAAAATCCCATGGAAAATGGATTCTCTTATTAGCTTTCTAGTGCATCAAGAACTTTCATAATCTGTTGCTTTATGGCTTTGGTAGCATCACCAGCATTTGGAATCAGGTACCTTAAGGAAAGAAAAAGCAAAGATCAATTGTTAATATACTACTGCCAATTCAGACTCCATCAGTGTGTAAAGCTCAGATATTTTGTTTGTCCCAGGGTGTATCACTGAAACTTGCTTGTTATTGCCTACTCACCATGCTTGAGTCACGGAGCTGAACAATCTACAATACAATTTTGAGCAAAATTATTCCCTTCTGGGTCCACTAAAGTCAACTTGGCCCTTTATTCATTTTTTAATTTATTTATATACCGCCCTCCCTGGAGGCTCAGGGTGGTTTGCTGGTCTTTCCCCACAAATCTATCAATAAATTAAATAGCACCAGATCTCTGGACACTGCTACATTCCCTTCACTGAGAAAATTGCCCATTTCCTTTTTTTAGGAGGGCTACAGAGATGGTGAGGGGTTTGGAGAGCAAGTCGTATGAGGAAAGGTTGAGGGAGCTTTGTCTGTTTGGGCTGGAAGTAAGACTAAGAGGTGATATGATAATTATCTTCAAATATGAAGGGCTGTCATATAGAAGATGGGGCAGAATTGTTTTCTGTTGTCCCTGAGGGGTGGGCCAGAACCAATGGGTTGAAATTAATGCAAAAGAATTTTCAACTAAACATCTGGAAGACGTTCCTGACAGTTAGAGCGGTTCCTCAGTGGAACAGGCTTTTTGGGGAGGAGGTGAGTTTGCTGAGTTTATGTTTCATGTTAATTTACTGCTCACATGTTACCTATAAACATCCAGAGTAAGATCCTGACAGTTAGAGTGGCTTCTTAGTGGAACAGGCTTCCTTGGGAGATGGTGGGTTCTCCTTCTTTGAAAGTTCTTAAACAGAGGCTAGTCATCTGGCAGAAATGCTGATTTTATGAACTTAGGCAGATTGTGAGCTGGTGGGCAGGAAGAGATGTGCCAGCATTTGTCTTTTGTGGCCCTTCCTTGCATATCCAGGGAATCGCTGATTGTCATGTGGGATGGTAGGTGAATTCCATCCAGGCCAGGCTGGATTCTGGAGATTTTTGGACACAAAATTGTGGTCACAGGGGGGGAGGGTAGTTGTGAGTTCCTGCATTGTGCAGATTGGACTAGATCAGAGGAAGTCAACCTGTGGTCCTCCAGATGTCCATGGACTACAATTCCCATGAGCCCCTGTCAGAAAATGCTGAAATTGTATTCCATGGATATCTGGAGGACCATAGGTTGACTACCCCTGGACTAGATGACCCTGGAGGTCCCTTCCAACTCTATGATTCTGCTTCCTGACATTTAAACAGATACAGAGAAATTATTCCATTATTCTGCAACTGCCAGGTTTATTCAAGCACCTTTGAAGGACTTTATCAAAATATTTTCTAGCAGTTCAATACAATAACCACTTCCACCTATTTAGCCAGGACAAGACTTATAATTTCCTGGCTCTCCTCCCCTCTTTGAAGCCCCTCTTTTAAAAATTAGCAGTACCTTTGCTGCTTTCCAGTATGCTATGGAAAAGGCTGCTTTCAGTGGCAAGTTTCATATTTGTTAAGATCAACATTATCACATTTGAGTTCTCTAGACATATTTGGGTGTCTTCTGGACCCAGTGATTTGTTAGCTCTGAACTTCACAATTAATCCTAGAATGTTACTTATGATCTCTGCTTGATTCAGCACTTCAGATATTCTTTCTGAAAATAGCAATTCCAGGGCAGGTAGATGTCCAGCCTCTTCTACAGGAATGAGCAGGACAAAGAATTCAGTCCCTCACTTCCTCCTTTAGCCATTCTTTGAACACTTTTGTTATCTTAGCTTTCTGCTTCTCAAAGGGAACGTCACAAAGCTCCAGCACATGAATATGGCAGATCAGGTTTTGGCATCATACTTGACTCTAAACTGAATAGCACTGCTACAGAGCATAAAGACCATGCCCTAAATACTTCAGAGTGTGGATAAATATTTAAAATTAGAGAAGGCAAAACAAAGCTCTTCAGAAGACCAAATGTGATATGATAGGCTGCTTGTGACATGTCTTCAAGCTCAATGGCCAGACTTAGAGCAGCTAGCACTGCAAATGACTGGAAAGAGTAGCATGCCAGAGTCTTACCTCTCAACTGCTAAGATCTCTATGCCTGTAGCGGTGCTGTTTCCATATTTAAAGGTAATCAATTCCGGATGTTTCTTCTTGGATGTGATCTTAACGACAGAGCTTAAGGCCTGTCGAGACTGGATGTAAGCCAAGCCCTTTCGAGATGGAATCTCCCGCAAACAGAACATGTGTGTCGCAGTTACTAGAAGGTGACTCAAGAAAAGAAAGACAGATGTTAGTCAGAAGAAGAGCAGCTGCTATTTGTCAGAACAAACATAAATGGGACAAAAGCAGAAAATAAGACTCAATATTAACTATGCTTTAAAATACTCTTCTAATCACTTTTGCACACTTCTTTCAGAAATTAAATGCTACATCTGTGACAGAATATAGTTGTTTCACCGTGTCATCCAAGATTACTTACTCTGATTGTAACACAGATTCAAATACAAAGGGTCTCTTGAAAGGGGTCTCCAAATGTCTATCACTACTGTGACGTTACTTTTTGCATTCATCTGGCAGTAACAGTCTGCACTGCACCTGATCAAGTAGAACAGGGCTCCTGGCAAGCTTAACTTCTACTTTGAGAATTAGCTGTTCAGTGCTTAAAAAGTGGGAGTCCCCACCCGTTTTGAGCCTGTGAGCACATCTGTAATTTTGGTACAGCATGAAGAGTGCAGCCAAAAAAATGGATTCCAGAAAATCGCCACTATGGGAAGCAGAGCCAGCCACAAAATGGCCACTGCACCTTACCTTCAGTCACACAGTGAAAACTCTTGTGCTGTGGCGCAAGCTGCTGCCGAAGCAACACTTTAAAAATCCACACAGCTAATTAAATCTTCAATGGCCAATCAGAAGCCTTGTTAGGCAAAAGCCAGACCTGGTTCTGCCCACTTTCTAAAACACTTGGCAGGTGCCAGGTAAGGCATCTGTGGACATCATGACACTCCAGGGTACCATACTGGGGACCTCTGGGTTAGTGTATCTGACTAGGATCTAGGAGACCCAGGTTTGAGTTGTCACTCTGCTAGGGAAGCCTGCTGAGTGATCTTGGACTAATCAGTATAAACTACCTCACAGGGTTATTGTGAATATAAAATAAAGGAGAAGGTATAAGCTACCCATTGGGGAGAACAGCAGGGTACAAGTATATCTAAATAAAAGTATATAAACAGCTTTAATTGGGCATTGAACAGTGTGGCCAATTGTTGTCCCACTGCTAAGCAAATGTACTCTAAAGCAAGTTCCACAAAGACTTACTTCCTGGATCATAGCCAGTGTATGGGACAATTTACAATGAGGCAGAGTTCCACCACGGAAGCAACAGAAAAAATCCCCTTGTAGCAGGGGGGAAATGGGTGATTAAAGCCCTACAGTCTGTGTCACCTAGAAAGCAACCACTGTCTGTGCTAAATCATCCATTTTATATGTTCTTTTATGCATTCATGAATACACAAAGCTGCCTTATACCAAATCAGACTCCATCAATTCAGTATTGTCTATTTTGTCCTATCTACTCAGGCTCTCCTAGGTCTCTGGCAGAGGTCTTTCACATTACTTGCTGCCAGATCCTTTTAACTGGAGCTGCTGGGGATTCAGGTCAAAGGCAAGTCAAATTTTATTTATAGTCATTCAAACCAAGGTTCAAAAACACAATTAAAATACTGAATGGATACAAAAAGAAATGTCTGAGTACAAAACTGGTGTTTAAAATTTTAAAAAATAAATAAAATACATGATTAAAACTCATAATTGAAACTCCATGGGCTAAATACTGTCAGTATGTTATTCAATTAGAGAGGAAACTTTCTGTTTTACATAAATACCACGCAATAATGCTAGGGATTGAACCTGAGACATTTTGCATGCCAATTAGAGGTACTACCACTGACCCACAGCCCCTCCCTGAATTATATTAGTGCATCAATACCTAGGAAACATGTATCCATTTTCTTTCACCTCATTGCAGGGGAAATGATGCTTTATATCGGGTTTATTTATCCATGTCTGAATGTTGACAATTTCTTTTCGATCGTCATCTGACATCGAGGAGCTATCAATTTCATCTGTGGGGAAAGGAAGGATCAGTGTTACGTGGGCACCACGGTGTTTAGAGCTTTTACGCAATGCTGTTACATTTGGCGAATCTTTTGCATACTGGATCGGACCCAACTTGGTGAATTCCTTTTGCTAATCTGCATGCTATGATTTCCTTATTCCACAGTTACATCAAATTGAACGGAGTAATTGAATCCAAACTATTCTTAACTGAAATTTCAAACAAGATGTAGAACATATTGCAGAGTTCTGAAATTATCACGTATTTGAATCCTCAGACCCACCTGGGTCTTTTGCTGGTGTCCTCAAAATGGCCTGTGCCTGGTAGGACAATTTCCAGCGAGCAGGCCAGGCAACGGCATGCCAGACCATTTGGGTTCTCCACCCAAGACAAGTCCCTGGATTCACCCAGAACCATCTCTGGGACTCTGTTTGCCTCTAGTGTGTTTAGCCAGCCAGGTACAGCCCTTGTTTGCCTCTCCTGTCGCTTGCTAGTACACTGGCATCATCAGAGGTAACTATTAATGGGGTTTTGTTCAGTACCTGGAACCACAAGAGTTACCTCCCCTTGCTTTTTAGGGACATCGTTTTAACAGAAATACTGAATGTATGCTAGTGGCCTAGCACGCAGATCCTGTCTGTCCACTTACGTTGCCTGTCTATCCTGGGGAAAAGTACATCAAAACGTACAGTCGTCCTACTCATAACAAGAGAAGGAATTTCGTGATGTTTATTGTGTGTGTTTGTTGTGTAAAGACAGCATAATCACAAAGCAAGCAAGCTTCACAGCGGCAGGCATTCCTTAGTTCAGGCATCAGCACCATTCCCACAACAGGGTCTTCAGTGCAAAGTAAAGGGTACCAGTTATTACTACGCAGTATTGATTTGGCATCAGCGGATAAGAGATGGCCATGTTCCCCAACCAAATAAGGCACGTCTCCCTTCAGTTTTTCCATTCTATCTTCCTGCTCTAAATAATCAACTATTGCATTCTAATCAATACAATACAGCTGAATCCTAAAGCCGCTCTAAATATAGCTTGGGGAGACGAGTCAGCTGCCGTGCCTCTATGATTGGAGATCACAAGGTTGGTTTGTGAACAGGCTGTTCTTAGCTGCCTCACCCCTTTGATACAGTATCCAACAGATGACAGATCACTCAACCTCCATGTCTCACTGACAGAAGCCAGAACTAAAACTCCTGGATGCCAAAGTGCCCACCTGGTTATAATCTGGCAAAGCAGATGTTCTTCAATTTGTTGTGGCAGTCAACAGAAACTTCATCCCAAGGGCCTCAGTTAAAGATCAGTACTGGCAGCAAGCAGCCCTCACTCCCCCCCCGCCCCCCCTCCACCCCGCCAACTCAACTACCCTTGCAACCTGCAGATGTCAGAGGGAGCTGGGTGTAGAAGGAAGATCAGACGCCCAGTTCAAGTGAGACCCAGCCTTCAACTGGTTTCTGTCGCACCTATGCAGAGACCTCTTCGAGAACGTGTGGAGGAGAAATGATTCTCTGCTAGCTATAGTAACACAAAATGCTATAGTAACACAACAAGGTCATTATCCAAGGGCAGGTACAGCCCAGTGGCCAGAGCCTCTACATTGATGCTAGATTCCAGTGTACATACCCAGTAGCAGTTAGAATGTGGCTTTGGCGATTTAGCCGAATACATATTGAGACATGGAACATGCTTAAAGAAACTAGATTGAAGACAAAAGTGTTCCCTACTGTACCCGTATCATATTCTTCTTCGTCACCAATGCTGAAAACAGGTTTCACGCCTCGGTAAGGTTTTCCCAGTCTGTCACTGCTGCTGACATGCCTGTGGCAGGTCAATGGCACAAAGAGAGAGAGGGAGGGAGGGAGAGAAAGAGAAAATATATTTACCATGTTAAATATTATGCCCGGCACAAAACTTCTCCCACAGCAGCATGCAATAGCATCCAGAGAGCCTGTGTGCACTGCCAAAGAATTTCAGATGCAGAAAGCAGAGAGTAACCTGAAAAAGCCTCACCAAATTAGTGAAAGCAGACAAGGTTATAAACAGGGCTAGGCTGGACGACGTGTGTGGAGCGTACGCTGAGCGGGTGCAACTGTTCTCTCAAGGAGGCAAACTGCCTTCTATAACAAGCTGAAAGTCAAAAGCATTTTAAAGGCTCCCCCAGAACATCAAGGCACATTTCTGGTATGAGTTTACACAGCACAGCTTTGGTATGCCAACAAGTTAAGGTGTTTGTTGTTAGTTAGTATCTTCCCTGGAGAGAGACCTTCTTGGTCAGATATCACAGCAGCCCTCACAGCTACAGCGTGAAAGATGGTATTCCCTCTTTCCATTATTTCCCTTGATGGTGACATCTTGCTCAATCATCTTTGACCAAGTGACTAAAAATATAAATTTGCATAAGCAACAAACATAGCATTGAACTAGGCCCCATAAATCATGGCAAAGAACACAGACTAAATTTCAAGCACACTATGCATGCCCTGAATTTCACTGTGCCTAATATGTTTCAATTAAGGCTTTTTTAAAAAACTGTTTTTAAACCAGATCTGATTATGTACAGATATACATAGTACTCTTGAATTAGTTATGACTACTTTTAACAACCTATCAAGGAAACAAGGCCCATTGTTTCTCTAGATCGGAAGGCAGATCTTAAAGCTTTAATTTTTTGTAACTAAATCAGAATGACATAACATTTAAGTTTTTGGGAAAACAAATTGTAAAAGCAGAAACAGACTATATGTGCTACCCGAATAAGGCAAGAGAAGTAGTGCTGGTTAGTGACTTAGACAATAAGCATCAATAACACTCACAATGTTCACATGAAATGGTTGATGTGAGAGAGGTTGGCTACTGCATTACTCACTACAAGTCATCTACAGAATGGTCACCAGATTCTGTGTGGCAGATTTGCAAAGAATGAAATCTAGTCACAGTGCATGTTTGCTTACTAATTGCATGCATCCATCCATGCTAATATGTAGCCTCTCAGGAGCTCGAACTCCCACAGAGGCTGTCATGGGCTTAGGGCAGAAAATTCCTGATTTGGAGAGCAGGCATGGGGAGCTGGGAGACATGGGTTTGAATCCCTATGCTGTAATGCAGGGGTAGTCAACCTGTGGTCCTCCAGATGTCCATGGACTACAAATCCCATGAGCCCCTGCCAGCATTTGCTGGCAGGGGGTCATGGGAATTGTAGTCCATGGACATCTGGAGGACCACAGGTTGACTACCCCTGCTGTAATGGAAACTTCCTAGATGACCTTGGGCCAGTTACATTCTTTCAATCTATCCTATGTCAAAGAGGTGTTGTGAGGATAAAACCGAGAATGATGTTGTAAAGCTGCACTGGAGAGAAAAGCAGGGCCTTATAAATATCTACGTGAATAAATCATTCAAGTTAGCACTCCGATGCTTAATTATCTTGGCTGTGATTAAGATCCCAAACCTATAATGGAACCCCAGTTTACCAACCCCAGACTGTTTGATGATGCAGCAAGCCTTAAACAAGGCTAACACAAACCATGGTTTCCAAACCTACTTGCTGTGCCCTATACTGCAAGTTGGCCACTGCTGGTGACCACGCCTTTTTGGGTATCTCTACAATGTAGAGTGGTCTGCCTGCTAGGTAAGTGTACATTTACCTACTATAAGTGTTTTCAAGAAGAAAAGTCAATGAAGTGTGCCTCAGCTTTTTAGAAGGGCTTCCCACTGTTGTTTTGAAAGTTTTAGAAAGTAACATTAGTCTGCTTTGGGTGGCAGGGAAGAGGAAAGTTGGTTTTGGCCCCAACCTGGATGGCCCAAGCTAGCCTGATTTCTTCAGATCTTGGAAGCCAAGTAGGGTTGGCCATGAATAATTCTTGGTCAAGAGACCACCAAGAAAATCTGGGATGTCTCTACATTGGTGTTTCTTTTTGGGTGTCTCTACATTGCAGAGTGGTCTGCCTGCTAGGTAAGTGTAAGTGTTTGTACATGCATACATACTGCTCTTGAATTAGCTATGACTACTTTTAACAATCTATCAAGGAAACAACATGAGTAGTGCATAGAGTTACCAATCTTTCATTGGTAACTGGAAATCTCCTGGGATTACAACTAATCTCCAGGTGACAGAGTTAAATTCACCTGGATCAACTGGCTGCTTTGGAAGGTGGACACTATGGCATTATACCTCAATTGTGTCCCTCCCTTCCCCAAACCCCACCTTCAGACTCCACTCCCAAATTTTCCAGGTGTTTCCTAAAGCAAAGCTGGCAACCCTAATGGAACACATGTCTGATTGCTTTGACAATTTTATTCTCAGTGTGTATTCTGGAAACATGGAAACATACACACGTTTTGCAGCCATCTGATACATTTTTGGCACAAAAACATATGAAGTCAGATAGCTACTCTGCTTGAAAAGCAAATTAATAATATTTGCAGAAGTGTCAGAACCATGTGTTAAAACCTCAGCGATTACATAAAAGTTAATATTGAACATTTCTTACAAATTGAACATTTCTTACAAATGAGAGCTGCCAAGACCATTATTTCACATTACTATTTCCTGAGTTTTTGCTAACACTCTGCTAGTAGCGTATTTAAAAATATATAAAGTGGTCAAGACCATTGCTTAAACTGGTAATTTCAGTTAATATTTGAAACTGCTGGAGGGGCAGGACATAAATACTTTAAACAAGCAAGAAAACAAACAGAAGTATTTTGGGGGAAAAACATACCGCATATATATCTAGGGTACAAATTGGTGGGAAAAGGCTGCTATAGCCATTTTTTCAACAGCCAGGTCCTTGGGGGGAAGAAAGGGTGGATGTAATGCAACACTGCTGCTTTGTTACAAATTCAGGTTGAAATTTTTGTTATGGGGCATTTCCATATGCCAGAACACGGAAAGCTGCTGTAAGAAATCTAAGGGCGACTATCAGCATTATGGAAGAACCTCGCCCCAATTCCCAAAGCTATATCCAAAGATCTTTGTACACATGTAGATGAACAATACACGCAGTTTAATTACTGATGCATTAATATACACAAACAATTTAGTTGCACTTAGCTCTTACGTGTGCCTTAGGCAACTGTGCAAGAGTCTTTTGTTCTTTTGATTGTGGTTCTCCAGATGCTGGTCCCCATATCTATATTTTTTTCCAATTAGAAATTGTACGTGAAGGAAATAATTTAAGAAGTCCAGCATTAGTGAGCTTCTAGCACTAAAAATGTGGGTCAAGAAACACTTTGCTCTACAAAGAACGATGGGCTGCATCCAAGGACTCCATTTTACTGGTGGTAGAACTTGCTGAGGAGGAATGGGCTTCTCATGCTGGCAGAAAGCTCGGTTCATAGAAGAACAGAAACCCAAGATATAATTCTGCCATGATTTTTAGAATGTTTATGATCATCTGTACTGTGTATAAGCCACATTTAGAGTATACAAACTGACTAGGATGAAAGAGAAGAAAATATTTATCAATAGATAGGATAACCTGTTTACATACACACAAATTTTAAAGCAGCACTCTCCTTTCCAAATCTAAAATTTCAAACTGTAAGTAAAAGGTTACAAAATTATCAAGGTTATCCAAGAAGGCAAAAAACATTATTTATTCTGGAAATTTGGAATTAATCACCTCCATGATGAAAATAAACTTTTTTTTTCCATCCTGGGCTTCATGATTTGCTTTAGGATACCACCTCACCCAACTTCTAGTTCCTTTCCAAAATACATCATCTCTGTAACTGAAGAATCAGGATAGTGGTAGACTGTAGCTTAAGAAGGGAATATTTTTATAGGAGGAGCATGGAATCACAGGGGAGCAGCTCCTATAAAATAGCAACAGGGCCAGGCTTGAATCCAGTGATGTGCAAGCAAAAACAAAAGCTTACTTAATGCAGTTCTGCTTGCACAAGATCATGTACAGCACTTTTCTTTGCTCCCTATATATTATAGACCAGGCAAGCCTGACCCTGTCAGATCTCAGAAGCTAAGAAGGCTTGGCCCTGCCTAACACTTGAAAAGGTGACTCCCAAGGAATACTGTGGTCTTGATGTGGGGGCAGGCACTGGCAAGCCATCTCTGAATATCCATTGCCAGTAAGTAAGTAAGGTAAGTAAGGTAAGTAAGGTAGTAAGTAAGTAAGTAAGTAAGGTAGTAAGTAAGGTAGTAAGTAAGTAAGTAAGTAAGTAAGTAAGTAATAGTGCTCAGAAACTGGTTGCATACAACCTTCCTCATTCAGAAACACAAGTGCTTAATCCAACTCCCTCATTCTCATAGGGCAAGGCAGCCCCCTAAACAATTTGCTTGAGAATTATGAGGAACCTCCCCTTACTGTGTAAAAACTCATACTCCCTTCTTCTGGTCAACAGATCAACATATAACATTTAGCTACTCTTCCTGTTGATCAGTGCTGAAGGTCAATGGACTAAAAAGATATCTATTTTCATGAGCCTTTTGAACCCCCAAGGCTCTTCTATATGGGGACATTGCATGGAGACACACTGGTTCACCTACTCTCTCAGATTAAAAGGGAAATCTCCTTGCCTTGTTGAGGTTTAGCATGATTAATTTTGTAAAGTTATTGAAATCAGTTTCCAGAAGTGGAACAGAATTTCTGTTATCACAAAAGCACCTCAAGAAACTTTCACATTTTATAACTGAGAAACATATGGAGAACAGCTTGTAAAATGTCACCTTTTCTGAAGTTCCAAACCCCTACTCATGTAACTCAGAAGTAAGTCCTAATGAACTTCATAGGACTTGCTCCTTAGTAATTGTGCTTGAGTTGCATCCTTAAGTCAAGATATCTGGCAAGCTGTCTACTAATACACATGAAATTTAAAGGTATGAAAAAAATCAACATGCTCATGAGGTGGGAATGGGGAAAGATGTTTCAAAACAGGCAATGAAATGGAGACAAAATGAAAAAATGCAAAATACTAGTGAATAGCCAGGATTGTGTGTACAGCTTCTTCCTCTCTAGTTTCCAAGACAACACTTGAAATGATTAGTAGATAGATGTTATGCAAACCTTAAAAAAACCCAGTCTGAGAGATTGTCAGTGTAACCAATGCTTACAAACATTGTGAAGTCATGCTAAAAAAAGGACAAAAAGGTGGCTTCAGCCAGATGGTGCTATACAATGGCTTACCGCAGCATACTTGCTCTCTCGGGCCAGGATAGATTGAAAGAACTTCTATAGCAAATTGGGGCAGAGGACAGAACAAAATAATTAAAATATATAAGAGAATATTTCCCTCACATTTCTAAACTAGCATCCCAAGCTGACTCTCCAATTCCTGGGCAGCAAGCACAAGATCATTTTAAAAACTTTTTTTTAAAGCCATTTTTAATGAAGTGCAATTTCCTACAAAGCTACTCTAGAGGTTTCAAGAGGCATGAGCTTGGATCTAGATTAGTGTTTCCATGGGCACTTCTATTCATAGGACATTATTTTCCTGCCTCCCTTCCCCATCTTCTGGACCCTCCATTTCAGACTGCCATAGGAGGGGGGAAATGCTCCATGGAAAAAAGTCCTTGGTACCATGGACACAGGCTGGATCTAACACAGAAGTTGAAGCTATTACATTTTTCATATAGAGGCAGAAATGTCCCAGCTAAGACAGCTCTCGGATCATGAAGCATCTATTCCAGTTCCTGTAATAGACACTCTGAAGGGGAAAAAAGGGCCTATGAATAATACTAGTTTTTCCTCTAATGTCTAATGCTTGCAAAATCCATCTCTAAAGAGACAGAGCAGCACATTTGCTTACTGAGTTCAACAGGGCTTGTTCTCAAGTAAAGGTACACAAGATTGTAGTCACTGATCATTGAAATCAATTACATTAAAATAACTCACCTATCTACAGGAGTTGATGTGTTTTCAATAAAACTAATAACTTTTTCTTTCACGTTCACAGATTTAGTCTTCAAAGCTACAGTCATCTTGTTTACCAAGGACTTGACTCCCTTTCCCTCACTTGAGCCGTTAGAAGAATCAACCTGGAAAGAAAGTTCTTTGATTATTAAGCTTAAAACAGTAACTGGAAATTCAATCCTACATTGTATGGTCATGTTTACCCATGAGACATAAGCTAGGCCTAAGGAACTTGTTTTTTTCTATAGAAAGCCTATCATGGTTACTATATATTTATTACACTTCTTAGCCAGTGACCAAGGAAGTAAAAAATTAAGTGACAGTCTTCCAGTTCTATGTAATCCAGTCTGGTGCAGTGGCACCATGCAATAATGATTTATTAAAAAGAAAGGAGGAGGACAAAACAAGAGGACCGTCAAGCAATGTTTATATATAGCTTTATGTGAAAATCCCCAGAAACCAGTTGGTCAAGGGGCACATGATACAGGCGATGACTCCTGTGGAGAAACTGCATGACTCTATAATCAAGTCACACAGTTGAATGGAAATGTGCACTCACCTCAGCTAAGGAGTTAATACTACTTTTTGAGCCTGAAGTGCTAGCGATCCAGTGGCCATATCCATTCTCAGGTCCTTCCACATTAATGTCAGCTAAGTGCTGTTGCAATGCTATGAGAAAGGGCATTACAATATTTTGTGTTAGAACAGCATTGTTGCTTCTGCATTACTCTGATGATGAGATACCCACTAATGCTGGACTTGTTCTCACGGACACAATCGCACCCTCAAACAACCACTGTGAACAGCAAGTTGGCTAATACTTTCTATAGGATATCATTGAAAGGCCTTTAGAAGCTCATTATATACAAAAACCTAACAATGCTATGCCAATTCATAACTTTTAAATAACAACAGTGCAGTGCTTGTTCAAGGTAGGGAGGGACAGAACAGCAGAGCTGTTCTTTTGTACCCTGCTTTTTATTACCAGAAGGAGTCTCAAAGCGGCTTACAATTGCCTTCCTTCCTCTCCCTACAACAGACAGCCTGTGAGGTAGGTGAGGCTGAGAGAGCTCTGAGAGAACTATGATTGGCCCAAAATCACCCAGATGATTGCATCTGGAGAAGTGCGGAACCAAACCCAGTGTCTGGATTACAGGCCACCGCTTTTAACTGGACAGTACAGTGAGGGTGTCAGGATATGGGAACTTTGTCCTGGCTAGTAATTCCTGCATGTCAAGAAATGTGGTAGAACTCTTCAGTTGGCAAGGTTGAGGCCTGGCCTATCTCCCAGTATACAATGGCAACATGAGGGCTGAGGCCCTCAGAGGGCTCTTCTGGCCTGGTGGCCCTCAGTCTGGGGGCAGGGGAAGAGTCCACTCAGGATAGGAGCTTCAAGCAATGACTCCTGGCCTCTTGTGAAGGAATAAGAGCTGGTTTTTCTGTACCCAACTTTTTACTACCTGAAGGAGTCTCCAAGGGGCTTACTATCACCTATTCTTCCTCTTCTTATGAGGCAGGTGAGGCTTAGAGAGCTGTGACTAGCCGGAGGTCAGCCAGCTGGCTGCATGTGGATGAGTGGGGGGAGGGGATCAAACCCAGTTCTCCAGATTAGATGCTGCTGCTCGTAACCACTGCTGGCTCTCAGGGAAGAGTTTCTTGCCAGGGATGAGGCTTGCAAGGAAGCATGTGCAACCTATGAGGCTATATTTAAAGCCAGGTGGCAGCATCATTCTCTTGCTCCTTGGGCAAGAGAAGAATGTCAGAGGCTACATTCCTTCTTCCATGTAAGCCTTGGGAAAAGACGGGGTCTGTCTGCTTGAATGAAAGACATCAGCAGAGCCTCTCCCTCACAGCTGGTTCAGATTGCCCCTAAGAATGGGGACTCCACCAGCATTGCTAAATTCCTGACTTGTGCTAAGAGCCCTTTGAAACATCACAGAAGCTTTGTAGAAGCCATCCGAAACTGCTGATGGGGCAGAGGCAGAGAAGATATATAGAAGAGGGGGGCAAACTTTTTATAAGGAATTAGAGATAGATAAGGTTTCATATAGACAGGAAAGTCACAATATATAGAGTCTGGGGAAACAAAGAATCTTTAACATCTCTACCATTCAGCAATGAGATATTGCTACTACAGCTAAGGTACCAAGAATAAACATAAGAAACAAACATCAAAAAAGGCAATTGCATATGAACCATTCAGTTAACAGATCGTAAGAACCACTGAACTACCTAGGACAAAATGCATTTAAAAATACTTTGAATGTGAAAATGTAATGTGCAAATCTCACCCATAAATCCCCCTTTTGCAATGCTTACATATTCTTTATTTTTCTGCAACAAGAAGATGGAAAAAATGAAGGTTAACTAAAATTTTGGTTTTACAAGAAAGCCTATTTCAAGAAAGTTGAAAAATAAGGTCCCAGCACAATTATATTTTCTGTACCCGATTTTCCATTAGAAAATGGTTATATTTAAACTACTTAAGACCTTAGGAAAGTATTCGGAATATATGCATACGAGTGAACACTTTTCGAATTACAGTTGAGAATGGTTTATTCTCATACATTTTTTTTCTACATATCCGAAAGCTGTTAACAACACCTTTCCTTTTACAATGTAAATGACATTGGAGGATGAAACCAAACTATGGAAGTGATTCAATATGTAACTCTGTGAAATGCTCTAAATATTCATAAAATCAATCATTCATCAGGTTTCAAAAATGTTAATATTTGACTTTACAAATAAAACCCTTTTAAGGAAAAAATTCGAAGAGGGAAAGGCAGCCACCATTCCAATTAGTAATAGGTAAGCAGGTTATTTTGTTTAAAGTATTTGACAAGATTAAAATCAAACTGTCCAGGGGAAAGTCCTATATTGCAGTCCTAAACATACTGATTTGGAAATCAGCCTTACCGTTTTTCAGTGATACCACAAACATAAACGATTTTCAATTCCAGAACCAAAAATTACTTGTTTTGTACTCACAATCAGATTTCCTGAATATATGAACAGGTTTTTGAGCAGACGTACATCCACAACATTTGCACAAGACTACTCACAATTCAGTCAACTGTGTAGGATGGGACTGGATGCACAACAGCCCCGTATACTGAGAAATATCTATGAAAACTAATCGGGAAGGTTTTTTGCATCCCAAACTTTCAAGGGTGCCTAGAACAAGAACCTTAGTGACCACACATTGTCAGGCAAGCAGCGCAATCCAAAGAATACTTCCCTGGAAGAAAGCACCACTGGGTAGGATTCTGAGTAGTCATGCTTAGGAATGCTATGAAAGTTAGGAGATACATTTAAATGCAATGTTCTAATATTTTAGATGTACCTGCAAGAAGTGTGCTAGCACCATGTTCATATACATATCTTCCTCTTCCCGGCCACTTCCCATGAAACAAAGATGCTCTCCACCAGCTATTGAGCCAGATTCAATAGACTGTTTCTGTGCTTCCAACAGAGATTTCACAGACTGGGCAAATTCTGATGGGTTCTGGAGCATCTATGGAACAAGTTGAAGAGCAGACAACTATGTCACCGTTGACCATATGAGATTAATAATCACTGGCAGTCAAACTGAGATGGTTAAACCATTGAACCAAATAAGACAGCAGAAGCTGTCTTGTATTTGGTTCAGTCAGGTTTAAAGTTCAATCAGGTTCAATCACAGAACAATCAGGTTTAAAGAATGTTTTACAATCACTTCATATATTCAAACTTTATTCATTACAGGTCATGGAAAAGCTCACTTCTGCAGCAAGAGAGAATGAACTAGAAGCCAAAGCCCAAGTATTCCTAATACTTAATTCAGATAATTCCACCTTTGTTCTAAACACTAAAGAAATGAAAACAAAACAAGCATATTAACCCGCCAAACGATATGCTTACCAAGTCTGAGTCTAAATGAAAGGCAGTTGATAAATGTCCAGCATTATACTGCTCTGCAGGGCGACAGTCCACCACAAAGAACCTTACTCCATCCTGAAATTAGAGCCATAACGCTTTTGTTCAGTTTTGAAATGGTCACGTTTGGAACTATTACTATGAACTTCACCAGTACAGCCAGTTTGTTGTTAGATCCTTAGAAGCTCTCAATTGTTTCAGCAATTTTGTTCTGTTATCCACCTTTTTGGGAAAACTAGTTTTTTTTTTTTCAAACCTACTGACCCCTTGTTGCTGATTTGCTTGAAGAATCTCAGATACAGAAACTGCTAGACACAGTGCTTGGCTCAAGTCTGAATCATCATCTTTGAGACCCAACAAGCTGCTGCCAAAAATACTGTGGTTGTCCTGTTTGGATAAGAGATAACAGTAATTAGGACCATTACTGAGGCGCCAAACTAATATGGAGACTGTCCTATTTAATATAACTTGTGTAAACCATAGGAAATGCAGTTTTTAAAAGTCAACTTGTAAGAGCAATTTCACCCTTATTATGTGAACAGTGAGTGAATTCAACACCTGTACAATTGGGTCTAATTACTGGCTCATAAACCGTGTCCAAAGTGGTCTGCAGACTCCACTGACATGAATAAATGGATGTAACAGATCCAATTCACTGCTAGCACAAGTACCAAAGCCCTACCATGCCCCTTATAAACCTGGGATGTGGGTACTGCAATTGTTACCATCAGTTCCTCTGTGCTGACTAGGAGATTTGACAGCTGCTCACATGGAAAGGCTATTCCAGATCTACTAGAAATAACATCTTCAGTTACTGCATGGCACAGTGGCACATTATTTGTGTTAGTTTTATAGGACAACCCTAAACAGTTACTCTAAACTCACTGACATTGTGGAAGTGGATGCAGCACATTGGAAATTAAAACGTAATTCTGGAACCATTGCGTAAGCTAAAAATCAATGCTTTTCAAAATCACTGATTACAATGGATTTAGAACTGCACTGTTCATGTAGTACCTGGGCTTCTTTAGCAGTTTTCATAATGAAAACAATTGTGTGTAGGGGGGAATCTGCTTGATTCTCTGAAGTCTTTACATTTCACAGGATTTTGTCTCCCACAAGACAAGACTACAATAATACCTATCCAAGCTTTATATGTATCTAAATATGAAAACTGAGAAATAATTTGCTATCTGTTTCATCCAAGAATATGTTAATTCAGATGCCGATTATAATACAATTATGAAAATAAAATCCTTATAATATTTTATTTGCTTTTATATGTATACATCTTTCAGTCATTAGATGCCACCTGCCCGGGCTTATGTCAATATTACAGCACTGCCAAACAGAATACCAGAATTAAAAATACAGAATAAAAATTGGTGCATATGCCTAGAAACGTGAGATTTGAGCTCCCAGTTTTCAGCCCTGTAATCTTCATGTTTCCAAGAAGAATGTTACAAGTATGAAATTGTATTTTTCAACTGTATTTGTCTTTTGCATTGTGAAAGTGGATGCAGCTCATTGGAAATTAAATGTAATTCTGGAACAAATGCAAACTATTACATAACCTAAAAATCAATGGCTTTTCAAAATCATTGGAATCTTGGCACAGGCTGCTCCAGGATGGGTTCCAAATTGCAATAGGCACCAGAAGCAGTTGAAAAATGCTGCACAGTCACAGATCCAAAAAGAAAAAAGCCACATCTCCAGAGAGGCAAAGAGTTAATTCAATATACCATGCCAAGGTCAAATTTGGCATAATTGACTCAACAGTAGAAACTCATGCTGAAATAACCTCCACAGGTTCTGTATTGTGATTATAGCAGTAAAAAAACTCTGAAGCATTTATCATCATCTTTGGCTACAAAGAATTAACAGTAAAATTAATATGGCAACATATATTTGTGAAAGGCTTTTTTATTATTAGCTTTCTATACCACCTATCTCGGTGTCGCTGAGCCCCAGCACATTACTGTTACTGAATCCTGCTGCATTATCTTTCACAAATAAAATCTGATTGTTTTGCACCTACAGAAAAGTTCCCAAGTGTCTGACTGTTACCTTCCTGAAGGAAGCTGGAGTTTTGCTACAGTAATATTGTGCCAAAGAGAAAAGGTCTTCTATATCTTCAACCTCCAAACTGGCAGGTGATCTTTCTAGAAATTCTGAAAGCAAGGAGCATAAGAAAATTAGGACTTTGGACATTTAAACAAAACACTGCAAACAGGGTTCATTTGACAGCTGGAATTATCTTTATTTGAGATACTTTCTATCTGGCCCTGCAAGAGGCCAGAAGGTGCTGGGGTTTTCCTAGAGCATGTCCTTATGACAAGTTGTAAGTAAAATATTTTTCTTGTTCTGGACTTGAAGCAAAGAAGGGTTACCAAAACACAAAGCAATGTAGTGAGAACCTCCATGGAAATAAAACTCACAGAAATTGAAAGATATCATACAAAGATGGCCAAACTGGACTGAGAAAGTTTGAGGGGCTCCAGCCAGAATAACAGATTTTTTTTTAGACACACAGTTAATGCTTTTAAAGTCCTGTACAGAGCAGTGGGGGAATTAAATATCTGCTGAACCCTTCCACCTGTATGAGTAGGACATCTTAGTGTTTAATACTGCTATACTGTATTGAAAGGTAACATCTTCATAGCAAGATAAAATCAGAGTCCTGTAGGACCAACTTACGTATGGTTTCTTCTTTGCTGTGTGATTCTTGTCCTAAGATCATTTCTCTGGAAAGAGACAACAAGGATATATTGGATAAATGAAGCAGCAACATGAAAAGCCAAAAAAATAAGCTGCATCACATAGTAATTATATACTTACTTTGCATTAACAAGCATGATAAGCATTAGGAAATAAATGAAGAATGGATCAGCTAGCTGAAGGTAGCCATCCCATATTGCTTGAGTGGCTTCATAGGAACAGTAGCAGGAAAATAAGCTGCCAAGCTGGAAAGAAGAGAATGAAAAGGAAGCCAGGCATTATTTCAGTAGCATAAATTTGCTGATAATGTAGGGATTAAAGACTTAGATATCTATTTATACGGTCTGGTTAACCAGATCTTAAATCCCACTGGACTCAGTATGTGCAAGTGAGAAAGATTTCAAGCAAATGACAGAAATCCTAGATGACTGGATAAATAGAGGGCAGTATATTTCTTGTGGAAGACTTAGCAGTATAACTGATATGCAGCTTGACTCTGAGTGGCCCATTATGCACGGCCGCTGAAACGGCGATTTCGGGTCACATGGAAAACGTGGAAGGGGAAGACGTGAAGCACACCGGTTATGCACGGGGCGGGGTGCGACGGCGGCAAAACCCAGAGTAACCGATTATGCACGCGGCTATCCTGGCGCCGCTTCTGGTTGCGCCCCGGTCACACTAAATCCTGCCGGTGTCCCATTAGATCAGTTTATTTTAACAAAAGCATTTGCCCTACAGAGAAAAGTATATAGGCAACCCCAAATATATTTAGTTATGAGTTACTTCTTATAAAATGTGGCACCAATTTACCAGTCACTGCGTGTTGCAGCTTGGGAAGAGGACAAGTGAGAGGAAGTGTGCCTCAAGCTGCTCTCAGCGTCCATGGGTGGGTCTGGCTACATGGGCTGGCCAGCAGCTTCAATCGTTGGGTGGGGCAGAGATGACCCATTGGTTATTTATGTTTAGCACTGCAGCTGGTTCACCCTCTGTTCTGCCATATTGGCTTGCCCTCTCTTCCTGTTTTTAATGTGCAAACATTCTGGGTTATTTTATATTATGTTGTATTGCAATTCTTATCATAATTTGGGCAGCCTGAGCATTGAGATGGATATTTTGATGGGTAAGGGGGAGGCTGTGCCTGTGTGCTCACCTCAGTTTCTGGACTTTAAGTGGCTTTGGGGGTGGGGACACATAGCCACATGGCAGGGCCTGCCAGCTGGCTTCCGCCATCAGATGGTGATGGGATCACATAACAGCTGGCATTCACATGGACCCTCGGGTCTTGCCACTCCATGGTTTTATTCTCCAGTAAATGGACTGCAGGTGTGATTATTGGGTAGCAGGGCAGGTTGCCCAACACTGGATCAATTCCCATGCTCCACCAATGCTTTATTAACTATACAGAATAAATGCTGCCATATTGTCACCAAATACTTGTAGTCTATTGTCTATGCCACCGCTCCTAGCCAGTTAGCCTAAGGTGGCTTATAACAAACAATAAGACACAATAAAATCAATAAAATATAACATTAAGATCCCCTTCCCACCCCCTCCCACCCTCCTTTACTAAGCCTCCAATTTGCTGCTGTATGTGCCCCAGAAAATGTAACTGAGACAGGATACCAAAAGGCACCAGAGGGAATTGGGGAAGGAGGGTCCAGATCTTTCACACCCTGGCCTCAACCAAATGCTTGGTGGAAGAGCTCCATCTTGCAGGCCCTGCAGAACTGTAGAAGTTCTGTCAGGACCTTCAGCATTCCCGAAAGCACACTGCACCAGGCAGAGGCCAGGACAAAAAAGGCCCTGACCCTGGTCAAGGCCAGGCAAGCCTCATGAGGGCCAGGGACCTCCAACCTGTTTGTACCTGCAAAGTGCAAAGCCCAGCAAGGGGGCATAGAGGGTTAAACTGTTCCTCAAATACATCAGGCCCAGACTGTGAATGGCCTTAAAGGTCAAAAACAGAACCTTGAAATTGATTTGGTATTCAACTGATAACCAATGCAGCTGCCTCAGCACTAGCTGGATGTGAGCTCCAGAAAGAACCCTAGCAACTGCATTTTTCACCAGCTGCAGTTTCTGGGTCAAGGACAAAGGCAGGCTCGCATAGAGTGAATTACAGAAATCCAATCTGAAGATGACTGTCGCATGGATTGCTGTGGCAAGGTGTTCTTGAGACAGAGCATTAGTAGCTGTGCATGGCAGCTCCCTGAGTCCACAATACAGTAAGAAAATGTTACTGCTTCCAACAGGCTTGTCTTAGGTCTTAGATCCAACAGGCTTGTCTTAGGTGTGCACATTCTGCAGCTTCTACTTAATAAAAATAAATCTAGGTGCAAATTCTAAATGTTACATTTACTGCAGGACATTAAAGACACAGCATTCAATACATGAAAGCTTATGTGCATATAATGCCTATTAGCAAATGGAAATTTTAAACAAAAAAATCCCCTCACAAACTATGCATACATTTTTTCAATACTTTACATATTACTATAGAAGTTTATTTTTCATTATGTTTCCCTACTTTCACTTTATTACCCAGTTGAGTGTGTACGAGTCAGGTGTTATCTTTTTGGTGTCAAGAAAGGAGCAGAGTTCAGGCTCATGATACTGGAGTAGCAGCCTAAAGAGATGAAATGGTCTCCCTTTCAGAAAACAATCCCTAGAAGAAAAGAGTGGGAGAGGGTATTTGAGAAAATAGCCACAATGATAATGATATGCAAAAATTTTAACTACGTAAATACATCACTTAGATCTCTCTCACACACATTAATACAGGCTTGTGATAAAAGAGTCATGTGAATTTGGCAGTCTTAATCTTAATCTTGTGACAATAGAAAGCACATCACAACACAGATACAGATGAGAGAATGTTATCCTGTTCTTCAAATAGGATAACAAAAGACAAAAGAAAACATAGAGCTTTCCCCCACATCTTAAAAAACAGTATTACACCAGCATAATGGCATAGCACTAAATCACACCTCCGGACATTATTCACCTTCTCTCACTTCTGTCTGCCGCTTTTTCATGCTCTTTGCCTGCTTGAAATGGTGGAAGAGAGCAACATGCTTTACACAAGACTCTCTTCCGCCAGTCAAACAAGCCAGGCAAACAATCCCCTTTCACAGCCTTCTAAAGGGCCTGTGATGCCCGCTAACTTAAAAAAAAATGCAAAACTTTGCTGTTGAAATGCCAATGCATCTAACTATAGATGCCTAGTGCTTTTTGAATGCAACCCATTATGGACTCATGAGTCTCGATACTGAAAAAAACAAAATCTCGTTCCTGATTTTGGGGGGGGGGGGGCTCTAGAGAGGCATGCTTTGTGTGACTACTTGGGGGAAAAATTGCTTTGCCTGCACGCTTTTATGTCCATTCGTTGTTCCAGGCAGTTTGCTTAAAAAAACCCAAAAAGAACCCTGCCCATGGGAGAAGGGAGGTGGGTGTGAGGGCGAGATAGCACATTGAAGCTGGAGATAGCACTTCTTCACACAGTTCTTTAGCGTGTGGCCTGCTGGTTGCTCTCCTCTAGCAAGCACTTTTTAGCTTGGGGAATCCCTTTTATGAGATTTCCCAGCTAGCGGTTTAAAATGGAGGATGTTGCTAGCGGTTTGCTGCTTGGATGCTAGATGTTGGCAATGTCATATGAAACGCCAAAAATGTAGAATCTTCAGCAGGTAAGCATTTTACTGTATTTATGGCATGTGGAGAGGTCCATACTTTCTACTTTGAAGAGTATAGAGGGGAAGAAATCACATTTTACACCAAATACAAATGGAGTGTTATTTTTTTACCTGGGAATGTACTTATTCATGATAGCATAGAAGCAGTTGTACAAGTCGCTTCGTGGAAGTTGGAGATGTACCAGAGGTTTAAGTAGATAGGTCCATCTAAGGCTAGAACTATATTTAACATTACGAGATTTACAGTAAAAGGTAACCACAGATTCTATATCCAGAAGTAATACTGATTTATCCTCCTCTGGCACTGCCAACTGATCTGAAAACAAACAAAACATTTTAAGTTTATTCAAACCAAAATAATCATTACTTATTTCACATATACAACCAAGTAGAATGAAAACCTCCAAAAACAGGGTATGTAAATAAATAAAATTCAATCATAGAGTGAAGAAGAAGAGTTCGTTCTTATATGCCACTTTTCTCTTCCTGAAGGAGTCTCAAAGCGGCTTACAATTTCCTTCCCACTCCTCTCCCCACAACAGACACCCTGTGAGGTGGGTGAGGCTGAGAGAGCCCTGATATTCCTGCTCGGTCAGAGCAGTTTTCTCAGTGCTGTGGTGAGCGCAAGGTCACCCAGCTGGTTGCATGTGGGGAGCGCAAATTCAAACCCAGCATGCCAGATTAGAAGTCCGCACTCCTAACCACTACATCAAGCTATGGGCCCCCATTGCATCTGACTAAACTGAACCGAATCAAAACTGAATCAAAGCCAGTATATGAAGGCCAGTTGGTTAGAGGGTTGGCCTTGGTAGCTGAGAAACCCATGTTCAACTCTCTGCTCAACAATGAGGCTTGCAGGATGAACCTGGAGTAAACTTACTCTCTCAGTAAAACCTACTGCATTTACAGTAGGGCTGCGGTGACGATAAAATGGAGGAGGTGAGAACAGGGTATGCTACCTTCAGATTTGTGGGACAAAATGCACCTAAATAAATAAATTCCATAAGCCTGCCAACAAAAAGGTCCACTTGTCTGACCTAAACGGAACTTATGTCTTACCAATCAGTTCTTGACAGTCTTTATGAATCAGTGTCTGTTCTGGAAGATCTAAACAACCATCCCAGGATGCCAAACTATCCCCTTTGCCCACGACATTCAAAGCAATCTAAAAAGGAGAAAAAGGAACAACCACACTTTAAAATAAGCATTTTCACATTCTGATGCTAGAAGCCATGAAAAGTACATTGTTGTAAATTACAGAATGTTCTGGAATAAGCTTCCTCAACATTTATTTGCAGTAATTAACGTAACAATTTCTGACTAGAACAAAGCCTACATTATTTAGAGAATGCTAACTTCAGCCTTGAATTAAATGAACATTATTAAATAAGCAGAGTAGGATCTGCTGCCCCTGTGTTCAAGGGTTATAGCACAAGTGACATGCAAATGTGTGCAACAATTGTTCAATGGCCTTTTAAAGTGGAAAAGTCAGAAGAGGACAACCGAGCAAAGAAAAGCAAGGAAATTACAGTCAATCCTTTTCCCTGTTCCAAGTCACTCCTCCCAGCTGCCCCCCACCCTGACTATAAACACATTAAACTCTTGCAAACATGGAGTTTGAAACACTTTAGAAAGAAAAACCACTTGGACATAGTTTTAAAGCACAGACATAGCAGACAAACAAAAGTAAGCACACCTCTCTGAATCCAGCTGCCCACTGATGAAGTGGCTTGTCAAGTTTAAAAATGCCCATCAGTTTACTGTTAAATATATTGGTGCATTAGGGCACAAGCGTGGCCCTAAAAAGGCACCTGAAGAAGGCAAGCATACACTGCAACAAGAGCATGAAGCTCAGATACTTGAAACATGGGCTGCTGTGGTTTGATTTTTCTGATTTATAATAAACGTAATTTTAAAATTTACAAGAAAGCCGAATTTGTGCTCTTTATCTAAATCAGATGTGGCATTATTAGTTTGGTAATTAAAACTATAAAGATGCCTAGAAAGGTACAATAGGTCCACCCTAGCTCTTTGAAAATAGATCTGAATCTCTGATACAAATCCCTGTCACTTCCAGGGAAACATCCCATCAGGTTATGAACATTACCTTCCAGACCTTGGCTCTTAGAGAATCAAGCAGAGGCCTCCCTTGAATTATGTTTCGAACAGTTTCAAGATCACAGCCGCCTTCGTCAAGTGCTTCTGCAAGGTCATTTACCCTGGGGGGGGGGGGAGAACCTTATTTAAGAAAACACCAGTTTTTCCATCTCTTAATACAATTCTATATACATTAATTCCTTAATTTGATTAAGACCAAACTCAATTGCTCTAAAGACATTTTATTTCTTTCATTGTTCCTCTCCCTTATATCATACATTGCTGAAACTGAAATCTAGAAAAAGTAATCTTTACATTCACTCTCTGCTTCAATTCTTCTTACAGGAACTTAGAAAGGAACCCATTTGTTTCAGCTCTTTCAAAGAAGTTTCCTTTTTAGTATTTTTACTGATACTGATACTGAAGTACTCTGCAAGTCCAGCAGAGGAAAAGAGGCAGATCAGGAATTAAACACTGTAATATTTATGATGCAAACCTGACAGGAGAATATCAACACCGACCCTGATTTTCATAAAGGATGAACACATTGGTCTCTTGGCATATCATTCATTCCATAAGGCCAAGGATGCCACTACAGAGGTGACAACTTGCCTATCAATTCTATTATGGTATCATGTGTTAACTAAGGGTGTACATTTGACTAATCTAAGCTGGGGGAAAAAATCCAAAAATACCTTATTGGTATTTAGGACCACTGGATAGCTGAATTTAAAAGGGATTTGAAGGGATTGCTGTCCTTTTAAATGCCTTCTGGGTGAACTCTTAACTTGGACAAACCATTAAAAGTTTACTCTAAACCGAAGCTGCGGCTCGAAGTATGTAAAGGGACTATGAGCCCTTTAAACACCCCACCCTGGAAATAATGCAGAATGGGGGTATCTTCTTTGGGTCCCATAGTCTGGGGAAAACTTTGCAGAAGTTTATATAGCAGGGAAAATTAACAACACTTTTTAGTTTGATCTACTAAACACGTCAAATAAACATGCTGAATTAGATAACAAATTACTGTTTAATTATTATTAAAATTTTCATAGAACCTGCTACAATTTGTTCTATAACAAACAAATACTCCTAAGGAAAAAAAGAATGGCTTGGCATTACTAATTGGGGTAGGAGAAGGATCACCTTTTTAATGCTCCTGTAAGTAAAAATGTCGCTCCCTGCAACACTTCAAAGAGTAAAGTATCCTAGACCTTTCCCCATTTGTTCTTAATCCATAGGAAGTTGTTACCCAAGAAAATATTACAAAAAATGAACCCCACCCTCTCTGTCATCTCTCTTTGTTTCCTGATTTCACTGTAATGAGCACTTGTTTCAAAACAACTCATTATTTATTTAGGATATTTCTATGCTGCTTCTTCAGAGACATGCCCAATTACTCAACCAGCTGGAACCTTAGAAAATTTATTTCTATGTAGTATGAAGCAATGCTTGCTTAAAGGCTGCTCATGGATGTGATGGTGCATTAATCTCCTCTGTGACAGCAGAGTTTGAGCCTCTGTCAATTCAACTGTCATGTTCAAAAATATTGCTTTTCATTTATTTCCATGTGTGATATGCATGCCAAAAAATGAAGGCATTTCTCTGCAAAGGAACAGCTTTACATTCCAGACATTCCAGGTATTACATCACACCCTACAATCATTTCAGTCCTATGTATTGTATGTGGTGAGAGCAGTTAGATCAGAATTTGCCAAATAGTGGGAACAGAATACCCAATAGGAAGGCATTCTTAGAAAAATTGTGAACTTTTAAAGGAGGATATGATTAAGTCACATTTACAGCAGAAGGAAGTCTTGTCCCTAACACACACTTTATTTGAAGTCATTCAGACCAGTACAATAAGTGCTGTTGGAACTCTTGTACCCTATGGAGTTAACCATGGTAAAGGCTTGATTGTATTTATTTGTCTTTATGGAATCTTTGTGATTTGGAAGATCTAAAACCTTGACTATCATGAATAATGATGCAATTATTTTGTCATTGTTTTCTAGTAAGTCATTCCTATGTATCTATAGTTTGAGAATACATGCTTTTGTCATGTTATTTTTGTTTGTACTTGCATTTCATATACAAGAATAAAAAATTCAAAACAGAGTATTGCAGTGCCTGATGTGCTGATCATCTGCTACATTTTTGCAGTATTTTGCCATAGATACTGTAGCTTTGTTCGTAATATTTTATTTTAAACATTCTATGTTTTCCAGTGAAACAGCATTTACAATACAAATATGAATAAGACAATTATATAAAATATATAAACAAATAAATACATATAGGCACACCAACCGAGCTAAGGGGTAAAAAGTGGTAGGCTGGCAAAGTGTAATGGTTAGCCATTGGATGCCATGACATCCACCACTACTTCCTCTGGCACCCATTGAGGTTTGAAGGAAGCAGCCAGGCTTCCCTTGGCCAGTGTGTTCTTTGAGTAACACTGAAGAGAAAAGAAGGGCATAAATAATGTAAATAAACTAAATGCTGTTTCAGTATAAATACTAATAATAACCAATTATAGCATTATTATGAAGTATTCAAAAGAACATGGTAATAATCCATCCACTGCTGGATGCAACAAAGATCATGGATGAAAACAAAGATGATGGCATTCGGCCCTCTCAATTCCTGGCAAATAGATGGGGAAGAAATTGAGATAGTGACAGATTTTATTTTCCTGGGCTCCAAGATCACTGCAGATGGGGACTGCAGCAAAGAAATTAAAAGACGCTTGCTCCTGGGGAGGAAAGCTATGGCAATCTAGACAGCATTCCTAAATGCAATCCTAAAAAGCAGAGACATCACCCTGCCAACAAAAGTGCGTTTAGTCAAGGCTATGGTATTCCCAGTTGCAATGTATGGCTGCGAAAGTTGGACCATAAGGAAGGCTGAGTGACAAAGAACTGAGGCTTTTGAACTCTGGTGCTGGAGAAGACTCTTGGGAGTCCCTTGGACTTAGAATCATAGAGTTAGAAGGGGCTATACAGGCCATCTAGTCCAACACCCTGCTCAACGCAGGATCAGCCCTAAGCATCCACCCCCTCATCTAGATCATTAATAAATATGATAAAAAGTACCGGGCCGAGCACCGAGCCCTGAGGTACCCCGCTACTCACCTCTCTCCAGTCTGATGAAACACCATTGACAACAACTCTTTGAGTGTGGTTCTCTAACCCAGTGGTCCCCAAACTTTTTATCACCGGGGACCACTCAACGCTTGACAATTTTACTGAGGCCCAGTGGGGGGAGGTAGTTTACTCCTCTACTCTCAACCACTGCCCTAACGCTCTCTGATCGCTATGGTAATGTTTAAACATCCCTTCAAAATAAGATACAGACACGCCACAACAATGAATATAAGGAACATTTTTTTTTTCCATGGAAATTTTAACTCATGACAATGACAAATCAATGGGAACCCTGAGCTTGTTTCTCTGCAACACCCGAAGTGTGTTGTAAAGGGCCAGGGGGGATGAAGTAAAGGGCCGGGGGGAGGGGAGAAGGCGTCCTTCGGGGCCCACCTCCAATTAGTAGAAGGACCACATGTGGTCTGCGGCCCACAGGATGGGGATCGCTACTCTAACCAATTCCCTATCCACTTAACTATCTGAAAATCCAGATTGCAGGCCTTCAACTTATCCATCAGAACATCATGGGAAACCTTGTCAAAAGCTTTACTAAAATCCAAGTAAATGACATCAATCGAATTTCCACGACCCAGCAAACCTGTTACTTCAGACTTCAAGGCAAACAAACCGGTCAGTCCTAGAGGAGATCAGCCTGGACTGCTCCTTAGAAGGCCAGATTCTGAAGACGAAACTCAAATACTTTGGCCACCTCATGAGAAGGAAGGACTCCTTGGAGAAGAGCCTAATGCTGGGAGCGATTGAGGGCAAAAGAAGAAGGGGACGACAGAGAATGAGGTGGCTGGATGGAGTCACTGAAGCAGTCGGTGCCAACTTAAATGGACTCCGGGTAATGGTAGAGGACAGGAAGGCCTGGAGGATCATTGTCCATGGGGTCGCGATGGGTCGGACACGACTTCGCACCTAACAACAACAAGCTGGATGCAATTAAATCAAGTGTAAAAGATGCACAGAAATCCACGTCTAATAGCCTACAAAATAACTGATTCCAGTACTGAAGCCCAAATCAACAATGCTGTGCTTAGTTAAAACACAGGTAATTTACAAGATAATGAAGACTAGAGTCTGACCTTGGAATTTAGTCAGTTTTACACCCTGTAATAAAACAGCCACTTCCAAGTCACAGTGCCCTTTGACAAACTGATAGTATTATTCACTGCATTTACTCACTGCATTTACTCATCGGCTTATCACACAGCACCCATGCTTCCCTTAGGTATTCTTTCATTCAGCTAACTTCAAATTCTATTAGTTTTAGAAAACACAACAGAATTGTGACTCTGCATGCTGAGAATGAAGTTTGTTTGTTGATTATATTTATATACCGCCCTCCCCGGAGGCTCAAGGCGGTTTACATAAGAACATAAGAACAGTACATGAAACAGTCTATAACATGTGAATAACCATACAATAATACCAATTGTTGTAACCATATAACAATATAACAGTATAAACAATATAAACAATGCAACAGTACAACAGTGCAAACAGGTCCAGAGTATATTGGTGGAGTTCATCACAATTTCCCAGTGGTAAAAAACATCATATGGGAACAGCCGGGAGGGAGAAATGGGGATATTTCCCTTGTTCTTCAATTGTTAGCATAATAGGACTATAGATTTTGAAAAACTGAATTGGGTCTTATACCTGAAATTCATCATGTGCTCAATGGTGTTAGAATCAGTTGGTTTAGTATGTTTTCAAATAATCCCAAATGTGCTTAAGTACATGCATTGCATTAAGATGCTCATCAAAGTATCTAAGTAAGACCTCTGCTTGAATGTAAAAAGCTAGGTCTGAAATATGGTGACCATTAAACACGCTACTACATTTTACTGTGGCTATCTACAATTTTGAGCACAGTTATACTCATTCATCCAATGGACTTAGAAAAGTATAACTCTGCTTAGAACGTGCACTCTGTGAGGGGGTATATAAATTAAATGAATAAATACATAAATAAAATATTTTGTAACACATACTAGTATTTAGAACTAACAGCAGCAACCTTTGCTATTAATATGACTAAATACAGTTGTTTGTTGAAAAGATGTCCCAAGTCTATAAATTAACTATTTGGCTATCATTTTTGAGAACTACTGAATCACAGAAATACAGTGATACCGGATGATGGTGTATGCCATGCATCAAAAAGACACCACTGATTTCACTATATATAAACAAAAAAGGCATTATATTTAGTATTAGAAATCAATGATCACAAACTATGGAGGAAGAAGAGTTGGTTCTTACATGCTGCTTTTCTCTACCCGAAGGAGTCTCAAAGCAGCTTACATTCGCATTCTCTTTCCTCTCCCCACAACAGACACCCCATGAGGTAGGCGAGCCTGAGAGAGCCCTGATATTCCTACTGGTCAGTCAGAACAGCCCAAGGTCACCCAGCTGGTTGCACATGGAGGGGGAATGGGGAATCAAACTCAACTTGCCAGATTAGAAGTCTGCACTCCTAACCACTACACCAAGCTGGCTCTCTAGAAGTGTCTAGAAGTAAACCCAAGATCATGCTTTTATACATCAAAGCACAAAACCAACAGGAGTCACACATACACAATGAATGGACAGAACCAAATATTGCTGACATCTATCCAATACAATCAGTAAAGAGTTCATTCACAACTGTATGTGCAAGCAAATATCTATATATCTATAGATATAGCAAATATCTATATATCTATAGATATAGATATACATATATGCATATTTATATATTTATAATAAAATATTGTCTCTGTGTGTATCTTAGGCAAGGTTATAGCATTTTAAATCCACTGAATTCTGCTTACGATGACCCTGTAAAACATTGATTCAGAAACTGTCTGAGTCTGAAATATTAGAGTCTGTTGGGTTTGATTTCAGAAAAGCAAGGCCAGGATTTAGGTATATTAGTAAAAAGGTAAAGGTAAAGGTATCCCCAGTGCAAGCACCGGGTCATGTCTGACCCTTGGGGTGACGCCCTCTAGCGTTTTCATGGCAGACTCAATACGGGGTGGTTTGCCAGTGCCTTCCCCAGTCATTACCGTTTACCCCCCAGCAAGCTGGGTACTCGTTTTACCGACCTCGGAAGGATGGAAGGCTGAGTCAACCTTGAGCCGGCTGCTGGGATTGAACTCTCAGCCTCAGGGCAAAGCTTTCAGACGGCTGCCTTACCACTCTGCGCCACAAGAGGCTCATTGGTATATTAGTACCAACCCCATTTTCTAGAAATATGGCTCAAGGTAGCGATCCCCAACCTATGGGCTGCGGACCACATGTGGTCCGTCGACTAATTGGAGGTGGGCCCTGAAGGACTCCTTCTCCCCCCCCCCCTGGTCCTTTACAACACACTTCAGGTGTCATTGTCTCCCATCACTCCCAGATGGGACTATCTTGTTGCAGAGAAACAAGCTCAGGGTTCCCATTGATTTGTCATTTTCATGAGTTAAAATTTCCATGAAAATAAAATGTTCCTTATGTTCATTGTTGTGGTGTGTCTGTATCTTATGTTGAAGGGATGTTTAAACATTACCATAGCGATCAGAGAGCGCTAGGGCAATGGTTGAGAGTAGAGGAGTAAAGTACCCCCCCCCCATCGGGCCTCAGTAAAATTGTCAAGCGTTGAGTGGCCCCCGGTGATAAAAAGGTTGGGGACCACTGGCTTAAGGAATCAGTCATTTGCACCCACAGCAGGGGTGGCCAAACTGCAGCTCTCCAGATGTCCATGGGATACAATTCTCATGAGCTCCTGCCAGCAGTATGCAGTTTGGCCTCACCTGATCTATAGTAATAGGTGAGAGTGTTTAGGTGTTTTCTTGTTGCTTTCTGGGGAAGCAGAAAAGTTGTCCAAGTGGGATATCAAAACGAAAGGAAACAAAACAAATCTCTGCTGACCCCCTACTCCCTAGTCGACCACACCATCAAATCCCACCCTCTATTTCCAGCAGCGGGCAGCCAACTGCACCCGGCGAGCCAGCAATGCAAAGCATGCAGGTGACAGACGGCTCCAGATGTTGTAGCCTCTAGCAATCCGAAGTAGACTGCCTCGGGAGGCGGAGTGTGATTGAAGCATCTAGTTTCCCCCTCCAGGAATCCCGGGCTCTGCTGTGGAAGAGCTGGAGCCCCGGGAAAAGTGGCCTAGAGGAGACAACGCTGCCTTTTAAGCCAACTCGGGGCTTGTTCCTCTTTTCCATCTCGAGGCAGCCGGATGAACTGGCCCCCTCAGCCCTCCCGCCCCCAAAGCGCCCGAAATACCGAGGCAGGGACGAAGGACGCGACCAGGGCAGGCGCCCCGCAGGCAGTTCAAATTCTACCGGCCACCTGGACGGCCAGGGAGGGGGTGGGCGGGCTTCTGGCCGGGGGGGGGGAGGAGACGGTAACGGCGGCAACCGAGAGGGCGGAGCTACAGCCTCTCCGGGGGCTGATCACGGGAGGGGTCCGCCTCACCCCCGACCCCCCGACACGAAGGGACCGTGCAACTCACCAGCTGCTCAACGGCGGCGCTTCCTCCCCTTCCGCCATAGCTGTTGACGTGCCTTGCCGTACGGCACGACGGGAGTTTCCAGTACTCCGTGTCGCAAAATAAACACCAAGCGACATCTTTCCTACATGGCTGCCGTAAAGCTCCCCGTCTACTTGGTACTGGTCTGTCGTCATTTCTCTTTGCCTCGATGAGACTGACAGCTGCCGTATATAGTGGTGACGCCCACCAGTACTGTTCCCAAAATTTCAACTGGTTTTCCGTCCCACCTTCATCGTAAAGCTGTAATAGCCTATAATGGCTCATCAGGGCCGGCGGCGGCTTCCATTCTTTTACCTGAAGTGCAGGCTCTCTGTTTTTAACTCCCTATGACCGCCTGCTTCTTCCCTACCCAACGAGGAGCCATCAACTTTGTGGTTCTCTAGAAAGACTTCCGGTTCCCGATTGGACTTGCCACAATTCTCCATTCGCGGGCGAGGGAATCGGAAGTACCTAGAAATGATTGTTAAATGCGAGTAAAGAACGCAGGGCTAGCAGCTTGTTTTTGCCCCACTGTCTTGAAATAGAAACGGCTCTTTCCTGTCTACGAATGTGTTCTTAAGATGCCTCATGACAAGAAAAAAATACAGATGCTGAAGCTGTGAGGCATAGGGCTTCACCTATTGAATTTCAGCCTGTTGTCTAGGATTGAATGGCAAATGAAGCAAGCACAGTGTGTGGGTTGAATTCCATGCAGGCATTACGAGAGATGGACGGGTCCGCTAGGTCATCGAATACGAGCCCTTCCAAGGTCAAGAACAAGAGTTGTAGCAAAATCAGGTAGTTTTTAAAGTGCCACAGAAACTTCCCTATTGGCACACGACACCAGTAATCTTTTTTTCCTCTTCAGGTCTAGCTTTAGAAGGGGAATTTATTTATATTTTATTATTATTTATTACATTTGTAGGTAAGTTGTTTTGACTATCCGCGTGGCTACAGCTTCAGAACCAAAACGACCTAGTAATGGTAAAGGTAAAGGTATCCCCTGTGCAAGCACCGAGTCATGTCTGACCCTTGGGGTGACGCCCTCCAGCGTTTTCATGGCAGACTCAATACGGGGTGGTTTGCCAGTGCCTTCCCCAGTCATTACCGTTTACCCCCCAGCAAGCTGGGTCCTCATTTTACCGACCTCGGAAGGATGGAAGGCTTAAATTTTACTTACACATTGGAAAGCTGAAGTGAGAATAACAACTAGTTTAAACTGATTTCTAGCCGGAACTCTAAGGCTCCAATATTGTATATTTCAATTATACGCCTTCAATTTTGCTGCGGTTCCTGGCTTTCTCTATTAAAATACGAAATTGGTTCAATAAGTTTCTGATTCCTGTGGACCAACAGTGCCATCCCACGGTCATTCAGATTCACTGCACACAAAACATGTTTCTTCTTTTGCGGCCATAGGGGTCTGCGACATGGATGTCTCATCACTACAGTTTTAAGGTTTGTTAAAATGGAGAAACACCCATATACTCTCCCTCGTCCCACCAAGGCCACAGATGCAAGCATGGCAATTATAGACAGCTTTGTCTAGCTAATGTATTGCAATAAATAAATAAATAAACAGGAGTCCAGCGGCATCTTGACGATTAAGAAAATTCAGCATAACTTTCCGTGAATATGACTGCACTTCCTCAGATTTATTTATATTATCCCCTAAGGCTCAGGCCTGGTTCACATGAAACATAAACAAGATCAACACACCAGACTCAGTGATGTATAACAAATGAAAGGTAACAACAACAACAATAATAAACAAAGAAGTTAACAATGTAACAGACCCATGGTTGGTCAGTTCAGTTGTATGGGTTCGAGGGAGGTAGGTTCGGGGGCCCAGTAAGCGCTATTTAGCTTCGGTCAACCTCAACCTCGGACTTTTAAAGCGCGCCCTCCTCTCCACTGGGGCAACGCATCCTTGGACTAAACCCTTTGCCACTCAATAGGAAAAACGGGGGGCTGTTTCGCTTTTGAAATGGGCGCCTCCTCATCACGGAGACCAATCCCGTCTTTCCAAGCGAGCGGCGCCCATAGACTGAAAGCGTCTCTCGGCGAGCCTTCGCTCCCTTCTCCTCTTCCCGGCCGGCTAGCCGTCCCCTCACACGTGGCGCGGATCCCAAAGGCCTCATAGCCGTCCCCGACGACAAACAAGCGGCCGGGCGAGGGTCTCACGACGCCGTCTTCGCTCCCGGTTTCCCTGGGACGGACGAAGCGTCTGCGGGCCAGCCCCCAAGCCAGCCCAGGGGCGGCCCTTTCGTGCGCGAAGCGGCGGCCGCCGGCAGGGGCGTCCTTGGAGCTCCCGCTGGAGCTCCTCCTCCTCGGGTCAGGAGCAGCGTGGCCTGCAGCGGACTGGCACCATGGGGGACGCTTTGGAGGAGCCGTGGTGGGAAACACGCGAAGGGACCCGCAGCCGCCCAGGTACCGGGAGGTGCGGGGAAAAGCTCAAGGAGCTGGAGGCTGCCGATCAGCGGCCGGGATGCCGTACCGTTGAATCTCCCTCCCCCCACCCGCGATTCGCAACCTTGCGCCCTGCTTCTGTGTCCCCACCCACCACCACACACCACACACTCACACTTCGCGTTTTCGTCTTGTGCTTGCTCGTTCCTCGCTCGTTCAGCTTCTCCCCTCCCTTTCCCGCGTCTCGCCTGGTTTGTCGATTTTGCTCTCGTTCCACCTGGGAGCCCACTTGAGAGCTTTACCTGGCTCCTCCTGGACTCTGGCAGTGACGCTTTGGTGGGACACGGGAGACCAAGAAGAGTCGTGTTCCGAATCGTATCCATCGTGTGCTGAACGCATGTGCGCGCTGCCTGCTGCTGGGGTGTGAACGGGGGGAGAGCGGTGCTTTTCGGTAGTCCTTATGAGGGTCCGCCTGACTATAGCTTGGAATGATTTCCCTCAAGATTTTTTTGCCATGACACCCGAATTGCTCCTGAAACGGGGATGGAGCAAATAGTAGACCAGGAACAGTCTCATGCCCTGCTTGTTATGATTGTGTTTTTCTGAAGGGAGTGAAAACCAGCGTAGAGGGCAGACTTTCCAGGAGCTGAAGGGTTGTCTTAATTTGGGGGGACTGGTATGCAGAAATTTGGTCCTGTCAAGAAAGCAGCAGTGTCCAATGTCTCCAGGTCAGAAAAAGTATAGCATTGTAAACATTAAAAATTAGATTTTATATGAAAATTAAAATATGTTTTTGGAAAGAAATAAAATATTTCTAGGGTATCGTTACAGGTTATGTGAAAATGCATATGAGCAAGAGGGCTGTGGGTACTGAAAATACCTAAACAAGGATTGCAGGTAGTCTGTATCTCAACTTCTCCCACTGAGGAAAGCCTGAAAAATTCTTCAGGCTTTGAGAAACCCCAGGAGTAGCGCAATTGTGCAGAATATGCTTGGGAAGCAAGGCTGCTTGTGTACAGGCCCACCCAGGACCATTCCACCTCCTCCAGTTCCATCATTGGCCACTGGGGTGGTGGCGGTGGAATGACCACATATGGTCATATCACTCAATAAATGTTTAACAAATTTAACAAATATATACAAAGTTAATTAATTCCCACCCATTCAGGAAACCCTTCCAAAGTTGTCAAGAAACTCTGGTTGAGAAAGCCTGATGTAATGTTTCTTGTTTTCTCTGTTGTGTTTGAAGATATTTACTGTTTGTGTGTGGAATTAGCACACCTGTGGCATTCCAGCTGAGGCCATAAATCACAGGCAGTGTTTTTCAACCTTTAGAATGTGGTGGTACCACAAAAATATTTTTCAGGCTTCAAGGTACCAGGAAGTGATGTCAGCTGGTTATACCTCTCAGCCACACCCCCAGAAGTGAAATGAGCTTCAGCCATCAAAGGTTTAAATGGCCAGGGCCCCTACCCTTCCAGGGCCATCATTGGCCGCTTTGGGAGGGAGTGGGTCAAGTTGCTCAAATAAGGGTAGAATTTTTTAAAATTAAAAAACCCTTTTTCTTTTCACTTCATTTGAAGCTAGAAATGGCAGGCACAGGGTTGGAAGGCTCTCCCCAGCCAGCATTTTTAAAGCCTCTATGCCACTGTACCATTGAGGGGTCTTTGCAGTACTGTGTATGATACCTCAGTACTGTGGTTTCCCAACTCTGGTCACAGGTTTTGTACAGCCACATGTGAATGGGCCAGTGAATGTGATTTGGGGACATAAATGGGACCTTTAACCTCAACTATGAGTGCTTACATCTTACATAAATAAGGTGGCAGCAAATCAGAGTTCCTGCTATGAAGGCAAGGGAAGCATATCTATATTACAAAGTGGTTTCATATAAGTCTAACTACTATAGGTTCCTTAAAGGACTTCTTGAATTGTTATTTTCCAAAGGCATTTTCAAACTTCCCCTCCCCGTATGAGTGACATTTCCCAAGGCTTGAGGAGATGGAAGTATGTCCTATCAGTTTAAACTTGTAGTAGACAGATGCTAGGATTCCCTGTCACACCCTAGAGCTTTGAGAAGAAGAGTTGGTTTTTATACCCTGCTTTTCACTACCCATAGAGTCTTATAGCAGCTTACAGTCGCCTTCCCTTCCTCTTTCCACAATAGACACCTGATGAGGTAGGCGGGGCTGAGAGGGCCCTGGAACTACTGCTCTGTAAGAACAGCTCTATCAGGACTGTGACGAGCCCAAGGTCACCCAGCTAGCTGCATGTGGAGGAATGAGGAATCAAACCCAGCTCACCAGATTAGAAGCTGCCGCTCTTAACCATTACACCAAGCCGGGAAGGGGAGCAAGGGAGCATAAATGACATGTTGAGACTGGTCAATATCACACATAGGTGAAAGCCTAGATGTAATGTTGAGGTGTTGCGCAACCTCATTTCCGTCCCCACATTTCTCCCGCTGGGATGAATGAAAGCGCAGTTGTGAAGGGCTGAGATGCCAAGAGATTGCCCTCTGAAAGTAGGCAAATGGCAAACAAGATATACCTGCAAAACGCAAAACCTGATTTTAGGGGGTAGTTTTAGTTATTTAGTTATTACAATGGATAGTTTCTCTCTCCCTCCCCCCTTTGAACTAGGATTGGCTGAAATGAGTTGGAGCTAGTCACAAGGTTGGCTATAAAGTTACCCAGGTTATTAATTCTGGGGGACTTCAATGTCACTGCGGAGACGACTGACTTTTTGCAGAGTTCAGACTTGGTGTCAGCCACCAGGTCTACTCTTCCAGTTTGTTACTGGCCTCACACATCAAGCAGTTGGGGATGGGGATAAATGTAGGCCCAGTCCAATCTACTAGGGTGCCATGGTCGGACCACTATGCCGTGAAGGCTCGGCTTGATATACTGTCCCCCTCCCTGTATAGGCGGAGAGTGGATTTGTGCTTAGCCAAGGAGATTTATAGATCCAATTGGATTCTGGAATTCTCTTCAGGATCCAGATCACACCCCGGCGACTGAAATAGTTGGCTCTCTGAAGCCATCAATGAGAATGCTCCCTGATGCCCATTTGTAATAGGCTGTATGTGTGTAGGGGTCAAATATGAGGAAGCTATTTCCAAGCTGCCCCTCAACCAATATTTGATATTATTCACTTGTTATGAGCAGTTTCTATATTTTCAAGGTTGTGCTGTTGTGGGATGTCACATTTCTCCAGAACTGAGATATTCTGTTTTATACTTGGGACCTTCAATTTTCTGTTGCTGACTTAATAGGGAACATAGTTAAA
The DNA here is from genome assembly GCF_049243985.1 of Paroedura picta. Lineage (NCBI taxonomy): Eukaryota > Metazoa > Chordata > Lepidosauria > Squamata > Gekkonidae > Paroedura > Paroedura picta. The sequence goes on along the minus strand of NC_135374.1, from coordinate 33,657,500 downwards.
TGTTTAGCATTGTATTTGTAGGTTCCAAGCTTTGCCTTGGCAAGTTTTAGGAGGAGAAATGAACTTTTTAGGCCTCCCTAAGTGACATCAAGAACAGTAGCTGAAGCTCATGCCATGCTGCTCATGCACAAGGCACCAAATTACCATCTTCACTTTATTCGGGCATCTATGATAAACAGCACAGATTCTGAGTGATGGAATGTGCCTTGTCAAACCAATGCAGGGATTGGCAGTATGTGAGTTGAAGAACAGCATGCTGGACCAGCAGTCCCCAACCTTTTTATTACCGGGGACCGGTCAATGCTTGGCAATTTTACTGAGGCCCGGAGGGGTAGTCTTTTGTCGAGGGACGTCGCTGCCACCGCCTGAGCCCCTGCTCCGCTTGCTTTCCCGCCGGCGCCCCTGACTTCTGCCTTCAGGGGGGTGCTGCCAGCAGCAGCTGTGCAGTGCCACGCTGAGGTGGCCAATGTAGAGCACCAAAGATGAGCCAGCGGCAGAGTGGCAGGGCAGCCCCCGAGGCAGCAGCCGGGGAGGACGACGAGGAGGAGCTGCGGCCCAGTACCGACTGATCAACGGACCGGGACTGGTCTCCAGACCGGGGGTTGGGGACCACTGTGCTAGACCATTTTGCTTGGCTTGGAGAGCCTTTGTTGGCACAAGTAGCAGAGGCTAGCCCTTGAGTTGCTAGCAGCACTGCTAGGCTCAGCCACATGGAACAAGTTATGGCTATGATCAACATGGCTTGGTGAGTGGATAGCTGCTCTCTGGGTCCGAGGAGAGCTCTTGAGGTACTAGAAAAGTTGCTGTTGGGTTTTTTGGGGAGTGGCCTATTTTATTATTTTGTTGAAATTTTAAACCCTATTTTTATATGTCTCATACGTATTTTATGCCAATAAAAGGTTACTGACTGACTGAATGTTGAGGGGATGTCACTTTGTGCATCCTTTAGAAAGAGCTTTTGCCTCAATCTGGTAATCATTTAGCAGAAAGAAAGTGCCAATTTCAGGAATAAAAACAATTTAGTATGCTTTTGCAGGGTTTGTTGCCCTTTATTTTTCATATTTGCTTTTCACCATACTATTTTAAAAAATAGTAATTTTTCTCTCCCTTGGATAGCACCTTAGGAATGTTGTTCAGTGTTTTATTATTTTCACACAGGTAACTAAGAAGATAGTTTACTGTCAGTGTGATACAGGACAAATACTTGTTTTGGTTTTGAATGCACAAGTTGATTTTAAAATAATTTGAAGTTTTACAAAATATTTTCTTATCAAACTGTTGGGTTAATCTTTTTTGACACACATGGTACATGGCAATAATTAAATACACAACATCTCAATACATAGCATGCTGCAAATATGCATTTTTGTAGACAATCACTCATTTCCGTCATATAGCATATGATATTGCCTTCTTGGGTACACTGCTGCATTTGAACATATCTATTTTAATGAGAAGGATAGGACCAGAATCTGAAGACCCTCAGCACCACCACCACCACCCATGTTCCCTTTGCTGTGTTCTGAATGGTTAAACTAACATATTTCCCCTTTTCCTCTGCTGAGAGCTTCCTTTTATGGAACCAAGACTATGTTCTGTAGAAATACAGTAGAGAATTTTCTGCTCTTTTCTTCTAACTTTAAACATCTACTAGCTTTTTAAGGCTAGAAGGGAGAAATTGTGAGCATGAGTCACCATCACACAAGCTTGGTATAAGGATTCCTAAGGCCCATAGCACCAGAACCAGTTTAAGGGTTCGTGGGACCCTAGCAGAGCACATCTGTTACTTGTGCTGCACAAGTAACTGTGGGACAACCTTACCAGGGATAGTTGGCACATTGGAAGCAAGTGACAGCTTCACTTTGCTGAAAAACGTTACTTGAACCTCGGTGGGATGTGCAAGCCCCAATATCTAAGGAGACCACACTTGTGCAGCTTGTGGCTGGCACAGACAGGAAGTTAATAGGAGTGCCAGTGGACAGCCAGGGGCCAAGTGGGCAGCACCATGTGCAGTTTGGGGGTGGGGGTTTGCAGCTGTGAGGAGTCATGGCTCTGGCAGCTGGCCACACTTCTCCATGGTGGGGGAAAGGCACCACACAGGGCCCCTGGAACCCCAGGACCTGTAGCATGTGCTACATAGATAAACTGCTGCTGCCATCATGCTGCATCTCTCATTCTGTGGATACCACCGTGCTATCTGTTAGCTCAAATTTGAGAATGTTGCTGTGGCAATGTGAGTGAGTTGGGAGGAACAGGCAAGCAGGTTGATACCAATTGCCACTCACCCCAAGTGAGTGGCAAATCTGCTTGGTAAACAAAGTTTACCAGGTGGTAAAATGAGTCCATATCAGTTACTTTTCTTTTCTCTCCACCCGCTGCCCATTTGCAGTGTTGCTTCTACCTTGGTCAAATCTAAAGTTTTATTTAATTATTTTTCTGATTTGATTTATCAAAATTTTAAATAATAATAATTTAAAAAGAGCACCAGAACAAAAACCTGTAATGGGTACATAAAGGATTCTGCCTAACTATTAGAGAATACATGTTAATTAGTAGTGGATCCTACATGTCTGGATATCTTCTCTTCATTGTGTAAGGGAAGATCTATAGTTGACATTTTAAACTGTTGCCCTGTAACTGGGTACAGATAACAAATGTGAAGCAGTTGATATTGGCAGATAACAATCATGCCTTTATAGGTCCAGTGTAATAATATTTTCTATCTGACAATGGAGTTTCACAGGTCTTGGAAGACATTTCTGTATTGTCTCTGCAATACAAATTAAATATTTTGTGAGACGCTGGGAGTCATCTATCTTTTCCCACCATTTTGAGTGACAGCATTGGGTAGGGTTCTTGCGATGTGTACTTTTCCATCCTTACTGTCCTGGCATGGTGTCTTGAGTTGTCCAGTAGGTATCTTCACTGGTACCACAGTTGTGTTCATAGCCTTTGATTTAGGGATTCGAGTAGGAATTGCTTGACGGAAGACATCAGCGATCTTGGAAACAAAACATAAAGAAGGGGTTGGGATTGTTTTGTCCACTAATCTACGCAGCAAAACAAAACGTGTCAGGAAGTCAACATCACAAAATAGGAAAAGGCAGAAATTCAAAAAGCTAGTTAATTTTAATATATAGGGCCTGACACATTTATTTATTTATTTATTTATTTATTTATTTATTGCCACCTACTAATAGCTAACTACTAATTTGAAATATAGAGTGATAAAACATAAGTCCCTCATACAATTTCCCCTGGCTGCTATTCCTAGGTAGATATTAGAAGTTGAATAACTGGAGGATGTCGGAGGAGGAGCCCAAGATCTTCCCCTAGCTTGGCCTCAACCAAAAGCCTGGCAGAAGAGCTCCATCTTACAGGCCCCGCAAAACTGCATTAGCTCCTGCAGGGCTCATAGCTTTTCCCTGTTCATTCCAGCAGGCAGGGGCCAGGGCCGAAAAAACTCTGGTTGAGGCCAGGTGAACTTCGCACCAGCCTATTAGTATTGCAGAGCAAAGACGGGTGTAGGGAGTTAGACGGTCCCTCTGCACATCTAACTATTTAAAACATAGGTGATAAAATAACATTTTCAAACCATTAAAATCAATCACCCCCAAAACATGCATCATTTAAAACAGCAGTTTTAAAATACATACAAAAACAAAAATAGTATTTAAAAATTGGTTAGGAATGTGGAAGATGGCTACAGAAGGGGACAGATGAATCTCCTATTGGAGAGAGTTCCAGAGTTTTGGTGACATGATAAAGAAAGGCCTCTCTCAGGTTGCCACCCACCTAATTTCAGAAGGCATGGGCACCCCAAGCAGGGCCTCAGAAGATGAGGTCAGGCAGGTTCATAAGGGAGTAGTAATCCTTCAGGCATGTGGTTCCCAAATCATTTTAAGCAGTTTGCTCTTGATTGGGAGAATAGCAAGAATAACAGTTTGTGAAATAACTGCTAACTTTATTGTCTGCTAAGCAACTACTGTAAAAATGATGGTTTGAATAAATGATCAAAAGAGCATTGAATCCAAGTTGTTCTTCATGGTTGTCTCCTGATGTCAAGCTAACAACACTGGAATTATTAAATTGTTGATTCCACCTATTAGAGTTCTGTCTTTTGGCACTCTCTGCTAACTTTACCACTTAATGGCCTGAGACAGAACCTTATTATTACTTGTGTGCTTTTGTTTAATTCTCCTTTCCCTAGGGAAAAGTGCTCTGGGGGTGAGTTGAAAAAGAACTAGTCAGATCAGATGAGACAGAAAAAGAACTTATTTCTTATTGTCTGTAGGTGGCAGCCCAGTTCAGTAGTTTGGAGGAAATAGGCCCGCATGTTTGTCCTATTGCAAAGCTAATTGTGAACCAAAGACAACTATGCAAAAGTACATTTTAAAAACTGTTCTGAAGATTACTTTCAGGAACAGCAATTCTTTTTGCTTCCCTCACCACTAGGACCAGCTGTGAATAGTGTTTTACTACAGTGTCCCAGGGGAAAATGAGATTAAACAGGTGCACGCACCACTTCTGCTATTTGGTCAGTCTACAATGTCAGTCTGTGGTTTGACTCTCTCAGTAAAAATTAGAATAATTGGGAAGACCATTGATCTGCATAGAGATAGAAATTACATTTTAAAAGTCAGGACTAGACATGTTAGCAAAGACTAGTAAACTATGATGTTGATCTGTTTTCTAGGCTGGAGTGAAACCTCCAGCATCAGCTCTTTCTTAATTGTGTGGGCAGTTGGATCAATTCATGTCTTTGGCCTAGAAGAGAAATGCATCTTTTTGCTGTATGGATCCTGACTGGAAACAAACAATGATCATGCTAACAGAATGTGACAAAGTGGAAATAGATAAACCTGATGCCCTGCCTTTTCAGCCTTTAAAGCTGTGCCAAATATAATCAAAAGAGATTGATCTTGGAGACTGTGACGGAACATAAGGGAAGAGGTTTTATAGGTTATCAGACTGCTGGTTCATTTAACTTTGTGTTGTCCCAGTTAGCAAGCAGCTAACAGCTGCTGCCTGAGTTTGCTTCAACTGAGATGGTAAGGACTGATTCTTAGATGTTCTGTATGTTAAACAAGGGCTGTAGTGTTGAGTAGTGTCCTTCTTTGCTAATTGTCACATGTAACTGCTGTATTACTAGTCCATCAGGTTCACTAGTATCTCTGCTACCCCTAGGGTCTCATGCAGCAGTCTTCTAAGGTCTGTTACCTGTTGTATTTGACATTAGTTGCAACTTCCAAATAGTTGTCAAAGAAAGACCCCTAATTCTCAAGTAGTAATCTTTGAATTTCAGAAGTCTCCATGAAAATATGATTACTAACACAGACATAAAGAGTATTGTTGGCTACCTAAAGATACAGATGGCAACTCTGGGCTGCAAACACAAATAACCCAAGAAGGCTGAACATGATATTTAGCAGGGTACTTGTTCCTTAGGTAATAAGAACTCTTGACTACCACCACCATTAAGTAACTTAAGCAATCAAATATTGAGTTTTTAACGTAATCTTTGCTTTAACTGCAGCAATTCTGCCTGCCAGTATCATGAGTAAACACGTTCAGAATTCCTTTACTTGTTAAAAAAATTAAACTAAGTGGAAATGTAATGAAAATGTACACTGATGAAAATCTAGTAGTGTCTAGATTTTTTTTTCAATTTAAGGGTTCTTTAGCTGACAAGGATTGGACAGCAGAGGGCATAATTGCCTAATTTGTGTCCCACTTAACTGCTTTGAAGTTTGTGCTATAAAATCCTCCTTGACTGTTTCTGCACTAGCAATATCATTCAGATTTACATTTTTAAAGGCCTTACTTTTCTCTCAGTTTCCGCATTAAAATCTGCCTTTCTAGGCACACTCCCAAATTGCCCTCTGACTTATCGCACATTTTGGAAATTCCCGGTTAAAGTGATTTCATCTGTCAAGGCGGAATCTAATTTGGGGCTACCCAGTGGGAAAATACATGCATTCAGGTTTTTCCCCATGCTCACCATTTTGAGTCATATGTGCACACTACTTTCCTTGTTGCCATCCTCCCTCCCCCTCCCTCTGTTCCCAAAAATCTGCTTAAAAAAAAAAAAACAGGAGTGATTGCTGTTCCCAAAAAGTCTTGCACAGCAGCATTATACCATGATAACATAGGGTCCAAATTTAATTGGACTATGGGGAATGGTAGAAGACAGGAAGGCCTGGAGGATCATTGTCCATGGGGTCGCGGTGGGTCGGACACGACTTCGCACCTATCAACAACAACAACAACATAGGGTTTTTTAAAAATTACATTCAATACACTTTGGGGGAGGGGGAGGTCATTGAGGGTGCAAAAGGCTGAACAAAAAGAAAGGTGCAAGCAGGCACCATTTTGCAAAGAAAAAACAATTGGGGAAAGGGGAAGGGAGCAAAGCATGATGGGAGGCTGCCTGCGTAGGACTCAGAGGGGACTGCGTAGGACTGAGATTTTCAGTCTGGGAAACCAGGGGAGGAAGGGCCAAATGTGGAAAGCCTAGTGTCGACTTACAGCATCCAAAAGAAATCCAAAGCAAGGCTCAAACAAGGTATGTCTCCTAATGCGGAAACGGCCCTATAGTTTGGCAGATTCCATTTTGCCCTCAGGCTGTTTGCCAGCCAGAGAGAAGCCCAGGTATACAGACAGGTAGCATGTGAGAAAACCTGCAATAAATCCCTTGGGTCTTCTCACTGGTTTTAAAATGCTTCTTTCTATGCTGCTGAGTCAAGTTTTACATACGCATGCATTAGAAATAGGTACACAGACTCCCCTTTATCTTGAGCCAAAGACCATTGGTCTACCAAGGCTTCTGTGGGCAGTGGCTCTGAAGGGCCTTGGGTCCTTTTGACATCACTTATTACCTGAACCTTTTAACTAGAAAAACCTGGATTTAAATAAGTAACCTTCTGTATGCAAGGCAGGAAATGACCTGTGAGTCAAAGTCCAGGAGAAAACCAAAAGAAACTGACAATGGTTAACACTAAAAACTGTTGAAACCAGACATGGCTAATCTGATGTATTTGTTTTAGTGGGACATAATTATGACTAACATCTGCTATATTGGTCTAGTGTAATAGTACTTTCTGGAGTGGGACCAACAATTAATCTTATCATATTTTTCAGTATCCTCTTGCAATGTAATTTCACACTACTTTCTTCCTCTCTAACGTAAAGCATATGAATCCCACACCTGTATTTCATGGCAGTTTCACATGTTATAGAATCAAACCAAACTTTGCCATGAAGCTTCCCAGAATCTCATCTGTTAGATCTTCCTTTCCCTGTGAAAGAGTCACAATCTCTTTTTGGGTTCTGATCCATATTATTTGATTCTACAGTTTGCCTATTATCATGCCCAATCCTTTTATTCTCTTTGAGCTTCATTCCCCTTTTTGAAACTGTGCTCTGATCACATTAGATTACTGTATTTTCTGTGTGGATTTACCTTTAAAGATTGTTTGGAAGTTTTACTTTGTCCAAAATGCAATAAGAAGATTGTTGACTGGCATATATTAGAGGGCATGTATTTTGACTGTGTTTGGAAGCTTTACCTTGTCTATCACTTCCAGGCACAATTCAAAATGCTGTTCATTACCTTGAAACTCTAATCATTCTGGGACTGGGATACTTCAGGACTGCCTTGAAGTCTCATATGAAGTGGTCCGAGTAATCTTCTGACCAACCTGTATTATGAAGTTGGTGGCTATGCAGTACGGGACCTTTTCTACTGTGGCATCTAGTTTATGGAGCAGCATCTGCAAGTGCATTCACCTGGCACCTGGCCTGTTAAAAGTTCAGTACCAGTGGAAGATCTATTGATTTAATTTCCCAGCTGTTCATAAGAACAGAGAAGGAATACAAAATCTCCCAAATCCTTCTAGTGTGACAACCACAACCATGTTTTGTTGTTACAGGAACATAATTCCTTTCTGTTTTATACTATACTTATTATTGGCATCTGGCTGGCCACTTCTGTAGACAAATATGGATCTTTGATATGGTCAACAATGTGGTTCTTACATGGATGACACACAATATGAGCTATATATTCTTAGATTGTGCTGGTTTCAATTATAGAGTAAATTTAGAATACCTCAGGAAAATAATGGGGAAATGCTTGATTTTAACTTGTTCATATTGTACTTTTATAATACAAATGATGGTTGAAGAATTTCTCGGGCTTGTATTATAGGATGTTTAATTTAGTGTGGGTTCTGGATAGAATTGCTTAATTTCATAGGATGTGGTTTCTGTTTGAAGCATTTAGGAAGAAACCCTATATTTAAGTTAAAAGTAGAAACCCCTTAAGGGCAATTGGCATAATCTGTCGCCAGCCCATTATAGTAATATGATAGGTTTTTAACATGGTATTTGGCATAGAAGTAGAGTTGTCAGTGTAAGTGGGGACATTTTATTCTTCTGAACTGTGATGGTGTACATATGTCTTCATCAGTTAGTCATCAGTAAGTCATTTTCATATAGCTATAAATTACTCACAGGTCATTGTATAGAAGTTTGTACTCATGATAAGGGCAAGCTGGGGCTCTGTGTTAGTAAATGACCTGTTCATATTTCATTGCATAAACCTGGAGTAGTGAAATGGTAGTTTAGCTGTTGTGTGACTTGTCTTCACAAGATAAGTCAGTTTGTTCAAGTGCACTCTCCATCTAGCGCCTTTCTTAATCCCAGTTTTTCTCCAAAGAGCTCACAGCAGCATACATGTTTCTCTCTCATTTTATCCTCATAATAACCCTATGAGATAAATTAGGCTGATAGGGAGTGATTGGCCCATTCTAATGCAGCAAGCGTCATGGGGGTTGGGGTGGGAAATCTGAGTTCAGCTTTCCCAGATCCTAGTATGGCAACTACAGACCTGGCATCAGTTGTGACAAAAAAAACTGGCTTGTCTGTTCATCAAACAAAATCTCAAGAAATTGACATCAAACTGGGATTTTGAGATAGGGTTTATAGCTAGCTTTGAACCACACTTTGTGCAAAAAGTGGGTTGTTTTGATGTCTATATTCACACCCTACACTTTGCTGAATATTTAAATAAATTGACCTCAACAACAATTGGTCATTCTCTCCTCATGTTGGGTCAGCCACTGTTAAATCTACAGCTCTTTCAGTAATCATCATCTTTGTGGAATACAGTTGCCCATTATTGAGATTCCTCAAAATGAGGAACCCAGATTTATTCCAGAGGGCTTTTGGCATTGATGTAGAACTGCTTCTCAGGTCTTACATTACTATCTGCTGTTTGGTAAATCTTTGCTGGTGTTAAAGGTGCTACTGGACTCTGATTTTATTGTGCTACTTCAGACCAACATTTGAGTTTTTCCTTGTACACTTTTACTAACTGATTGATTTATTTCTATCCTGCCTCTCCCCATGACTCAAGGCAGCTTCTGGATCATGATTTAAAACATTGAGCAACCACTGTTATCCTTGAGGCCAATTGGAGAGAAAAGCAGGCTAAAATGCTCCAAATAAATGCCACCCAGTTCTTCAGATTACAAGAAGAGTTGTTTTGTAGACCCTGTTTTTCGCTACCCAGGAAGCTCAAAACACCTATGAGGTAGGTGAGGCTGAGAGAGCTCTGACAGGACTGCTATGTGAGAGCAGCACTATCAGGGTTGTGACAAGCCCAATGATATCCAGCTGGCTGTCTGTGGAGGAGCACGGAATCAGACCCAGTTTGCCAGATTAGGGGCCAACACTCTTAACTACTGAGCCATGCTGAGTAGCAGTAACTGGGCCTAGTTTTTCAGAGTAAGCAAATTAAATGGGCCAGCATGCTGTTCTGCTCTTATCTATCTGGTATGATCAATCCATGGGCACATTCTGCATTTTTTCCATCCGATTAGGCCACCCCATTTCATAGGCCTAGTGCAGAGCAGTGGCTTTGTGCTACCAAGATTTTAGTATATAACACAAATCACAGCTGGTTCCACCTGTCCTTTTTGTAGTTTTTCTGTTGCTGGGAGCAGGACCAGCTGTATTCAAGAGGCAATTTATGCAGAGTTCTCTAAATCCCCTCCCCAAAAATCAAATTGGAAATCAAGGCATATGTGAAGGTTTAGTGTTTCTGTCTCTCTGTGCTTGTTCCCACATCCAAACCCTGCTCCAAACCCTGCTCTATAACTCAACTTTGCTTTTCCTTGGTAGTATGCAAGTTAGTAGACATTAACATCAGTACCTTCTCCTAAGGATTTACACATCCCATGTTTTGGAGGTTCTGCATCACAGTGCAGTCAAAGGTTTTCTAATTCATCACTAATTTCAGCAATGATCCTACATCAATGGGTCATTTATGGTCTGTTACTTAACTTTATTGTCACTGTTCATCTCATTCCATTGTATAGAAACAATTATGCTATTCCATTGTTTCCTGTGAACTGTGACTTTTTATTCCCACTACTGCACAGGAAGGAAAAAGAAACACACCCTTGTTACATTGAGAAGACTTCTGTGCTGCAGTGCTAAAGACCAGAAGTTTGTATTGCATACCTAATATTGTGTTCCTTTTCCTTTAAATAGCTCTATTAGGGAGGAAGTTCAGAGATGCTGTTATTATTTGTAGGGAAATCTAAATGTGAAATGCCTATGCTGTCAAAACCATACCAAGGCTGAGCTTCAAAGCATACTATTAAAATTACCACATTTTATTACTTCAAATTTTATTACTTCAAATTGTTCTCCAGTTCAAGTTGTTTGGTATCTTCTTTTTCTAGTATTTACTTTCCTTTCTAAATACCCTCCTCCATGCTATTTAGCCTGTATGTAAAGCCCTTAGGACAAACCATCTGTAACTTTGGGATTCGTTGTCATCAGTATCCTGATGATATCCAATTCTTAATTCTCCTTATCCAAATTTCTGGGTGATATGGTAGAGGTCCTCAAACACTGCTTGTCTACCATGGTTAAATTTCTAAGAATTAACAAATTGAAACTAAATCCTGATAAGGCAGAGGTAATGCTGGTTGGGCAAGTGGAGATCTTTATGGGTGTTATGTTTTCCATCTTCAGTGGCATTCAGCTGACCTTTGCTGATTTACTTAAGAATTTAGGGATTATACTGGATCAACCATTTCTGTTTCAGAAGCCAGCTAATGCAGGTTTTCCCCTCCCGACTTAGTTTAGCCCAGAAGCTGGGTATCTGATCCAAGCCATGGGTACATTAAGACCAGACTACTGTAATGTTCTCTATATTGTTCTTCCTTTTAAGTCAATTTGGAGACTTCATTTAGTGCAGAATACCACAGCTTGGTTATTATCAGAAAGTAGGTTGAATAGCAGCTGCCCATCATTTACTGGGTTCAATGAAAGGTATAGGCCTTCATAATCTTGTCCTTCATAATCTTGGACCCTCACATCCATAGGCTCACCTTTCCTCCTGTATTCTGTCATATCAACTTTGTTCTTTGTTTGGATAAGGAGAATTAAGAATTGGATATCATCAGGATACTGATGACAACCATCAGGGCCTTCTGCAGATGCACCCTACAAAGAGAGCCAGCTTGGTGTAGTGGTTAGGAGTGTACTTCTAATCTGGTGAGCCAGGTTTGATTCCCACTCCCACACATGCAACCAGCTGGGTGACCTTGGGTTCACCACAGCACTGATAAAGCTGTTCTGATCAAGCAGTAATATCAGGGCTCTCTCAGCCTCATCTACCTCACAGGGTGTCTATTGTGGGGAAAGGGAAGGGGATTGTAAACTGCTTTGAGACTCCTGGTTGAGAAAGCAGCATATAAGAACCAACTCTTCTTCAAATGAGCAATATCAACAACTACCTATGCGTGTTCATTCTCTGTTGTGGCCCAAGTCTTATGGAACATGCTGGTTAATGAAATCAGGTATTCTCCAAGTTTCCTGGCATTTTACAAGCTATACAAAAATAAATGGCTCAAGAAGGCATTTTTACAAAGGTAGTAGGGCTATATTATAATCATAATATAATAATAATAATATAGCCCTATTACCTTTGTAAAAATGCCTTCTTGAAAGAGACTTTCAAGGGAAATAGTCTTGAAAGGGACTATAGGTTATGCTACCATGTTTTGTAAGTTATGCTGCTGTGTGTAGTTCTGTGTCATTTCTGCTTTATTCAGCATGTCATGTAAATACTGACACTCTTTTAGATTTCTGATTTCTTTAGTTTCAGTTTTCCACATTTCTAATACTATTACATTGCTTATGGATATCCTGCTATACTGATAGCATTGTCTTACACTGTGTAATTATATTAACCTTTTGACTCAATGAGAAAGGCAGATTAAAATGTAGATGAATAAATAAATTTTCTTTGCTCATTGTTGCTTCAAATATTTTCTATTTTAAAGGATTGTTTCAATTTTATACAAGATATTGGAGAATCAATTTAACAAATGCAAAGAATACCCCTTTCTATCATTTAGTGTCACCAACTAAGATCTGAGATTAGCAATAAATTAACATACAAATGCAAGAGTTAACAGATGTGAGAATGAAGTTTGAGTCCATTCACAGATCTTATCAACTGCATCCAGTTTCAGCTATAATAGCCCAGTTACTTATGCATCTTCACTCTAACTAGCCTTTTTTGGCAACTAATTTCCCCTTCCTATATTGAATGGTTGAGGAAATTCTGTTCCACTATAACCGAAGAAGTGTGCTTGCACATGAAAGCTTATACCTTGAACAATGTTTTGTTGGTCTTAAAGGTGCTATTGGACTCAAACGCTGTTCTGCTGCTTCAGACCAACACAATTACCCACCTGAATCAGAGTTCTTCTTAGCTTTTGAGATGTTAACATGTTGGTTGCTCAGTTGAATATGACACTAAGGAGGGGAGGGGGATGTCTTTATGTTCTTGGGCCATGATAGATTGTTCACCCAGCTTGTTCTGAGTCCTCTCAAGTGTCCTGAGCCGCAAACTGGAACTAGGTAGTAGTTGCTACTATTATTGTTATCCTAGATTTTAGTGACTGTAGCACTCTATCTTGGCCCAAGTACGCTGAATATCGGCTTGTGACCAGGCCCAAGTCAAGGTTGATCTTATAAAGTTTTGAACTATCATTCAATAAATCCTATAAAGTTTTGGACTAGCATTTCCTTAAGGACTTCCCTAGTCCTATATGAATCTACTCAACCAACAAGAGTTTTTGGTTGTATTTTGCAAACATGATTACAAAGGATGCAGAATTTTTCAGAATATTAGCATTTAATGGAGAATTTTGCATTAATATCTTGTCTATGTCTCAAAGACCACTTTTCTCATGGTCCTTTAATGTTATATTTTAGAAACAGGATCCTGTTATGTTTTAGAAAAATAACTATTTTAGCTCAAATATTTTTAGCATTACAAGTTGTGCAAAAGTTCAGTAGGCTTATCCTTGTGCTTTAGATTGAGCAGTACTAAAACCTTTTCTTTTAATTGACCCTGGATTTAGCTTATCACGTTAAGCCTAAAACTGGTATATTACAGTAGACAACAAAAGTTATAAGAAATATGTCTATGTCTTGTTACCTGGGTGCGGTTTACACACCTCAACACCTACAAGAACCATATCTGTTTTGTAACCTGGATGTGGCTTATATATCTCAGTACCTATCAGACAAGTCTCAAATGCTTTTTCATAGAATTTTAGAGTTGGAAGTGACCTCCAGAGCCATCTTGTCCAACCTCCTGCACAATGTAGGAACTCACAGTGACCAGCCCATCCACAGTGACCCCAATTTCATGCCCAAGTGATTCCCCCCCCAATCTCCAGAATCCAGCCTGTCCTGGAGAAAATTCACCTACAGTGGTGATCAGCAGTTCCCTGAGTATGCAAGGAAGGTCCACAAGAGACAAACACTGGCACATCCCTTCCTGCCCACCCTCTCACAATATGCGTAAGTTCATAAAACTGTACCATTTTAAAGTTTTTAAAAGTATACCATTCAAGGCTATGCATATTCTTCAAATCTAAATGAAGTACACTTGGTAGAAAGAAATGCCATATCACATGCAGTTGTTTGCTAAAGACTGAAACAATGGTTTAGATGAGTAGGGTCTACTTTGTCCCTTGCGGCTAGCTTAAACAAGCAGGATTGGACCTTCTCTACTGTGTGGATTCCTAAAAACATTTATTGTGAGTGAAGTAATACAGACTACACAGTTACCACTGGTTGTGACAGCTTAGAAAAGTACTGACAGTACAATTCACAATTGATTGTAGTCCCATATGGCACCAATCACACTAATAACTATTTGGTTGCAAAGATTTTTTCTTAGAACCTGCCTACATAAACTAGTTGATAAAGTAGACTCTGCTGAATTTACTTCAGTTCCTGTATAGGTATGCTTTAATTGACAATGATTTGTGGAAACAAAGGGGGAAAGGGCATAAAAGATATTTATGTCATGGGTAGCTGCTAGGGTTGGGCACTTTGGCACCTGAAGCGGCCGGTCACTCCCAACACAGCCAGCACTGTGCCACAGGGGTGGGGGGGGAGGGGTGGCGCAGTGCTGGCTGTGTTGGGAGCAACCGGCCACTTCGGGCACCAACCCTAGTAGCTGCTGTTAAGGAGGAAGATAGCTAACTGGGGAAGATGATATAGTAAAAACAAGAAATCTATAAAAGGGGTATTTTGCTACTGAGTGTTGACAGAGAGCAATATAACAGTGAAGCAGCAAACAACCAGAACTGGAAAAACATCTGTTTTCAAGGCCATTATCAAAATATTGTCAGTCCTGTGAAGAGGAACAAAATGTCCAAAGTTTTTTGGTGTCAATACATACATTTTGATTTTTTTTCCAGCCCAGTCAGTAGCTTAAAACAGTTCTCCAAGTTGGGGTCAAAAACATGATTGGTGGGATCTCTCGAACTGTATTCTGAAGGAAAGTATTCCATAATATATAAGAAAGTAGGTACATTTGCTATGGAATATTTTTATGCACAATCAAATTGATTGAACATTTTGCCCTATATTCAGCATTAGCTGCTGGTGCCAGTGCAGCTATAATAATTAAGAGAACTTAGGTTCCACTTTTCAGTTACCTTGTAATTCACCCCACGGATAAATTATGTAGAATAGTATTTTAATTTAGAAAGTATTTTTAGTGTACTTATTTTTGAAAAATAGGGGTGTTAGCAAAAGCGTGCTCTCATTCACAAATGAAACAGAAGTGATTATAGATAAATATGTCTATGTGGGAGAGTAATAGCTGTCTGTAAAAGATCAGTGTGTTCTTCATTCAAATAAAATACTGCAGTGGAAAACTAAGTATGATTTCCTTCCTCATGTTTTTACTTAGTATTCTTATTGATCTATAGATATACTTCTTTGATTACAACACAACCTTTTTAGAATGGCTTTAGCCTTAGTAATAGTAGCCTTCTTTATACTTTCTTCAGAGCCCATATCTGAGGTATGCCTTTAACTGGCTCACAACTCATTCTTTTTAAACATCTTTAAGACCAAGACAGTTTAATTCAGTGTTATAACCTTTCATGTGCATACACACGAAACCGTATACTGAGAATTAGACTTTGTTGATCTTAAAGGTGCCACTGGACTTAAATGCTGTCTTTAGCCATATGGATAAGTACTTGAATCTTTTAAAACAGTTACCCAGCTTCAGGATCTTGCAGATTACTTTCATGCATCATTATTCTAAAATACATGCAATTTTTGTAATCTAATATGAACTGAATCCTAGAAGATACAGGAAATAACTGAGAGTAAACAAACGTTAACAGGTTGTCTAAAGCTTCAAATCAGTTTTACATGCAAAAATTCACACAGAAAAGGGGGGGGGAATGAATTCTGCAAGCAGCGGTTAAATTTTTTTTTTTACTGTACTGCAATGTTAAGGTATTCCACCAAAAGTTGCAATCCAAAATATCAGTTATTGAAAATGTAAATACATAAAAAGATGAATTTGTACAGGTGCAAGTCTAAATATTTTACAAAAAAAACTTGTTATTTAACTGAACAGATAATACAGTAAGCGCACACCTGATATGATTAGAGAGACAAGTCCACATGTTAGTGCTCTGTACTGTTGTAGAACACATGCAAAGTACGGTCACACAGGACACTACTAAAATTGTCCCAAATTGTTCTTGCTGGGGTGGTAAACGTAAGTTTGGGTTGCTGGTAAATATGTCACCACAGACGAAGAAGGTCAGTTATAGATATTACTTACTGTAATTTGTGATTGTCGTGGGAGAGGAGTGGCTGTTGGTGTGATAGTTAGGCTACTGGTGACTTTGTTGATAGGCTTACTTGGTGTTCCATTAGTCAGTGCCGGAGTTCTGTTATCCTGCACAGGGCTGCAAGGGCTAACAGTTTTTGCTGAATTAGGAATAGCTTGAACATAGGAACTTCCTAAATGAATATGTATTTTATTATCCTCAGTAGTTATCACACTAGAACCAGAACTGTTAGATCTTTGGAACTTCCATGACGACTGCCTTTCAGGAGATACTCTAAAGACAGCATGCTTGTCACCAGTATCCAGGGGTTGTGGAGAAAGTACCTGCTCTGGAGAGTTCATGGAGCTTGTCAGAGCTAAAGGGGACATTGTCCTTTCAGGAGTCACCGAGCCACATGATTCAGGAGTTTGGGATCTAGCAAATGCAGCTATAGTAAGAGGTGGCATTGTTTGCTCTGGACTTGAGTAACCGTCACCTGACTTAGTCTTTTTAGGCATTAAAGATCCATTTTGAATTATGGTTATCCTTTGCTTTGGTGTGCCACAGTTTGGTATCACAGCAGTACTAGTGAAAGAGTGAGAGCTCTCGGCAGTAGGGCTGGTTATTTCAAGGGTGGCTGTATTGTGACCGTGATCTGGAGTAACTTTTATGTGAAGAGGTTGGCCAGGTGTGTGACTTAGTACGAGATTTCCAGGCTGAATGCAGTTTCCATTCTGCTTGGCATGAACTTTTCCATTTTGAATATGATTTTCTTTGGACTTCATCCAGGGTATCCAAAGTTTGTTATTGTTTACTGCATTTGCAACCGATGAATTGCACCTGAAGGACACGGTTTGCTCATCATCAGTGTCATCCTCTTCATTATCACTCTCTTCATATAAATGTCCATTTATGACAGCTCGTTCTAAAGGAACAAGACTCTTATAATCTGGTGGTTCATTGTCCACTGGTTCTGTTTGGACTTCCTTCGAGAAAACCTGCAAGTCAGAAATTCTCCTTCCATTGAAATTTGGTCTGAGGCTCTTACTGAAATGCCTGTACCTGTCTAGCTCTTTGGTAAGGATTTCCATTTCTCTTACTAACTCCTTGTTCTTGTTCTCTTGGTGAGTGAATTTCCTTTGCAGGGCTGTATGATCTTCCCTTAGATGACGTATTAAATCTTCAGTAGCCATGTACTCGTGAATTTTTTCTTTCAGTGCATCTACTTCTCTAGAGAGGTGACCGGACTTGGCTGATTCTTCTTTAAGTTTTTTGAACAGTCTTTGCTCATGATTAGATTCTGACTTCTCTGCCAACTTGTATCGAGCCAGTTCTCTTTTCACAACCTCAAGTTCCTCTGACAGAAAACGGGCCTTTTCTTGTTCATTAATGTATCTACGTTCTAGAGATTCGAATTCATCTTCTGTTTTCATGAGATCATCTTCTACAGACTTCATATCATTAAGTTTCTGTTTAAGCCTTTCAATTTCTTGGGCTAGTTCTTTAATTTTGTTGTTTTCCTGCTGTAAAACTGAGTTAGGCTTGCTGGTCTCTTTCAGTTTATTTTTGAGGAACTCTTTTTCAATGGCTTCTAGGGACTGAAGCTTTTTCCTGAGAAGATTCACCTTGGAGGAGAGATCGTTTCCGTTCTCTTCCTCTGCTTTTAGTTTGTGTTTCAGCTCATCCCTTTCTTTTGCGAGGCTAGACATTTTCTCCTCAGCATCAGTCTTTGATTTTAATGCCTTTTTACTTTCCTCAATCAGTTTCTCTGTAACGGACATGACTTTTTTTTGCTCTAGCTGAAGCTGTGAATTTGCAGTATGTAGCTTTTCTTCAGTTTGTTTTATTTTTTCATTCATTGTTTTCCTTTCATCAACCAACATTACTGTGAGCGATTTCAGTTTAGTCAGCTCTTCCTTAAGTGTGAACTCTGTTTTTTCCAGCCTGCTTTCAATGGTCTCAAGTTCTCCCAGCCGAGCTTTCAAGCCATCCAGCTCTTGTGACAGCTGCTTTGTCAACATTTTTTCTTTTTCTAGGTTGCTTTTCAAAGAGTGGCATTCCTGTTTGCTCTTGCTGAAAGCATCCTCTAGTTTCTCAAGCTCCATAATTCTCTTGTTGAGTTTGTCAACTTCTGCTTTGAAGTTCTTACCTTGTGAGGCTTCTTTTTCTAGCTTCTTATTGAGCTCCCTGCACTGTTCTTCCATTTTTATGAGCTCCTCATCTTTTCCTTCCATTTCCAGAACTCGTTTCCTTAGCTCTTCCACTTCTGACATAAGAGTAGAATTTCCACATTCGCCTCTAGTAATTTTTTCTCTTAGGTCTTGCAGTTCTTCTTCGGCCTTTCGGAGGGATTTATTTGTCTCTTCAAGTTCATCAATCTGTCGACTGAGTGAGGTTAGTTTTAACCTGAGCTGGCGGTTCTGGCTCTCTTCATTGGTTAGTTTGGCCATCACAGCTTCTTGTTCTTGGGTAGCCTTGTCTGCTTGTGTCTGAAGTTCTGCTTCCAGCCTGAGAACTTTTTGCTCCTCTTCTTGGACTTTGATTTCTGCAGTGGAGAGCTTCTCATGAGCTTGCTGTACAGCAGCTGTGAACTCTTCAACCTTTTGGCTTTGCTGGTTTAACTGTTCTGTAAGTCTTTGGTGTTCATCCACTACCATTAAAGCAAATGACTTGAGTTTTGTCAGCTCCTCCTTCAGCTTGTTTACTTTCTTGCTGTTTTCCTTGTCTTTTTTTGCCTGATAGGCTGTTATTTGGTCAATAAGTTTTTTCAACCTGTAAGGGAAATAAACAGACACGCCTTAATATGTGAGTTGTGTTTGACAAATAAAAAAAATTGCTGCCTGGACTGTATATGAATTGACTGCTGATCTTTATTGTGGGAATTATTGTAACAGATGCAAAAATACTAATTTTTGTTTAATTTGTGGATATTTCTCTTAGTTGCCATTTTGACTATATGAAAAGAAAACTTTCTGTCCCTTTTCTTTTACGAAGTTGTAGCCCCTAATGTTGGTATATTTTGCCATGGCAGAAAGTTGTTTATGTCTCCTAGGTACATTTTTAGTTATTTATTTTGCAATATTTATAGTCTGCCTTTTTCACAAGGACTCAAGGCAGAAGAAGAAGAGTTGGTTCTTATATGCCACTTTTCTCCACCCGAAGGAGTCTCTAAGCAGCTTACATTCGCCTTCCCTTTCCTCTCCCTACAACAGAGACCCTGTGAGGTAGGTGAGGCTGAGAGAGCCCTGATATTACTGCTCAGTCAGAAGAGCTTTATCAGTGCTGTGATGAGCCCAGGGTCACCCAGCTGGCTGCATGTGGAGGAGGAATGGGGAATCAAACCTGGCTCACCAGATTAGAAGTCAGCACTCCTAAGCACCACACCAAGCTGGCACATACTGAGGCAATAAAGTCACAAAAAATGGGACATTCAATAACTTGTGCATTAGGATTTTAGAAGCCTGGAACCACCAGGAAGAACTGAAGCATATCATAAGTCCCCACATGACACATTAATTAAGCAGTACAGAAATTACATAAGTAGAATCCTTCTTACAATCATAGAATCATAGAGTTGGAAGGGGCCATACAGGCCATCTAGTCCAACCCCCTGCTCAATGCAGCATCAGCCCTAAGCATTCTAAAGCATCCAAGAAAAGTGTGTATCCAACCTTTGCTTGGAGACTACCAGTGAGGGGGAGCTCACCACCTCCTTAGGCAGCCTATTCCACTGCTGAACTACTCTGACTGTGAAATTTCTTTCCTGATATCTAGCCTATATTGTTGTACTTGTAGTTTAAACCCATTACTGTGTGTCCTTTCCTCTGCAGCCAATGAGAACAGCATCCTGCCATCCTCCAAATTAGCGATCCCCAACCTGTGGGCCGCGGACCACATGTGGTCCTTTGACTAATTGGAGGTGGGCCCCGAAGGACGCCTTCTCCCCCCCCCGGCCCTTTACTTCATCCCCCCCCCCAGCCCTTTACAACACACTTCATTGTTGTGGCATGTCTGTATCTTATTTTGAAGGGATGTTTAAATATTACCATAGCGATCAGAGAGCGCTAGGGCAGTGGTTGAGAGTAGAGGAGTAAACTACCCCCCCACCAGGCCTCAGTAAAAGGCATTGAGTGGTCCCCGGTGAGTGGTCCCTGGCGTTGAGTGGTCCCCGGTGATAAAAAAGGTTGGGGACCACTGCTCCAAATGACAACCTTTCAAATACTTAAAGAGGGCTATCATGTCCCCTCTCAGCCTCCTTTTCTCCAGGCTGAACATTCCCAAGTCCCTCAACCTATCTTCATAGGGCTTGGTCCCTTGGCCCCAGATCATCTTCGTCGCTCTCCTCTGTACCCTTTCAGTTTTATCTACGTCCTTCTTGAAGTGAGGCCTCTAGAACTGCACACCGTTCTCCAGGTGTGGTCTGACCAGTGCCGTATACAATGGGACTATGGCATGTTGTGATTTTGATGTGATGCCCCTGTTGATACAGCCCAAAATGGCATTCGCCTTTTTTACCGCTGCATCACAATAAGCTAAACAGAGCAGTATAGACCATGGACCTTAATCATTTATCCAAACAAGTTTGCAAAACCATTTTGTGCAATGCAACATTGTTACCTGCACGGGTAGTTGAGTAGTTGAGTTCTGTATAGTTTGTGCAAGGCCAGGAGAATGGGGGCTTTCCTGGCCTCTTTGGGCAGGCTATTCTATAGGGCGGGAACCACAACACCACAGAGCACATGTATGAGCAGATGTTGATTTTGCCCATGTGCAGGTTGGCACCCACAGAATCAACTGCTGACATGAGCGAAGGTGTGGCAGAACATAGGCAGAAAGGCAGTCCTGCAAATAAGAGGAGCCATGGCCATGAAGAGCTACGTATGTGATAAGGTAGTACTGTAAACTGAGCCTGGTAGCAGGTGAGCTCAGTTAAAAATATTGGCTATCACATACAAAGCCCTCCATCACCTTGACCCCTCTTATTTGCAGTAACCCCCCCCCATGCTCCATCTTGACAACTTTGCTCAAGTAAGCAGGGGCTAGCATGTGCTAGCCTACAATTTGCAAAATCAACAACTGCTTGTTGTAATTTATTGCTTACCTACTCATATTTGAGGTTCCAGCCTACTAGCATTAAGATTGCCTTACACTTCCTTTGTGAAAAACGGAGATCTTATCTCAGCCATGTAAACTCTGGTATCCAGTGAATTAAAACAATATAATTTTGTTACCTGCTCATGTTACCAATCTAAGCCCATTGATTTCAGTGGAATTAAAGTGGAGTAACTGCACAAGTATGTACTACATAAGAACTTAAAAGCTTATCTATCATATTAGAGAGCTGCAGACATTTTTACACTGAGCCAAAATATTTTCTCAAAATAATCAAGTTTCATGTAATAAAAACATGGCTGGATTGGGCTGATGTAATTCACCATGGGACCATACTTGAATGTTCTAGTTTTGGGCAAGGTGATTAAACGAGTAAGGTAGAACAACTTCAAGTCATTTTGGATGAGGCTGATTTAGTTTGACTTGACATGAACCATAGTTTGTTCATGTGCTTTGCAGTATCTTCATCTTTTGCGGGGTGCCTGTACATAGGTCCAGCATGATAACAATTATATGGGGAACAGTGGGAGGAAAAAAGTACATGTGCCTGTTGCTTCTTTGTTCATATCATTTGTCCACAGCATGCCTTCACATTCTGTTATTGGTCCCCTCATCCCTTTTTATCATAAAGTTGCAGCTGATTGACAGCAATAAGGTATTCCGGACAAGAAGAAGAGTTGGTTCTTATATGCTGCGTTTCTCTACCCAAAGGAGTCTCAAAGCCCTGATATTACTGCTTGGTCAAAACAGCTTTATCAGTGCTGTGGCAAGCCCAAGGTCATCCAGCTGGTTGCATGTGGGGGAGCGCGGAATCAAACCCAGCATGCCAGATTAGAGTCCGCACTCCTAACCACTACACCAAGCTGGCTCATCTCTGAACAAGAAATTGTTCTGAAGTGGTTTGCAATTGTCTGCCTTTACACAGCCATCTTGGATGTTCAAGTCGAAACCAGGGCTGAGATCTGATCATCAGGCTACCCCTCTCCTTTCATAGACATGTATAGCTGCCATAATTTCTGCCTACAAGTAATGGGTTTACATTCAGGAAGACTGAAAATGTAGACGCAAGGATGCCTTAATATACTCATATACTTGAGGCAAATGATGTCTTGCCTCTCAAGTGTTAAAACCGTAAGGAAATAATTGCTGTTTTTACAATTGGCTGCTTTTTAGTTTGTTCCATAAAGTCTGCCCCCTGAGGTGAACTGCCTAACATGGCTTAATGTTAGGTTCAGCCCAGGGCAGACATATAGTTTGCTCCCTACCCTGATAAAGGGAGACGTGGCAGGTTTTTCCCTAAACTCCGCTGGATCAACAGTGACTGTGTGTTTTTTTCCTCCAAGAATTTGAGAGATAATAAAGCAGGCACAATCAAAGACATCACTGAAGTAGAGGGTAAAACTTGTTGTAGAGCTCAGAGTCCAGTAGCTTTACTGTTGGGGATAAGCAGCAAGTATTTTCTTTCATGGGAGAACATAAGTAGAGCCTGACTGAGTTGTTAGGAGACTAAAATGGATAAAAGAAGAGCCATGTGTACTTTGAGATCGATAGATAAGATAGATTATGATTGATAAAGGTAAAGGTATCCCCTGTGCAAGCACCGAGTCATGTCTGACCCTTGGGGTGACGCCCTCTAGCGTTTTCATTGCAGACTCAATACGGGGTGGTTTGCCAGTGCCTTCCCCAGTCATTACCATTTACCCCCCCCCCAGCAAGCTGGGTACTCATTTTACCGACCTTGGAAGGATGGAAGGCTGAGTCAACCTTGAGCCTGCTACTGGGGTTGAACTCCCAGCCTCATGGGCAGAGCATTCATACTGCATGTCTGCTGCCTTACCACTCTGCACCACAAGAGGCTCTTAGATTGATAGATATAAATAAAATAGAAGGCAGGAGAAAACACAGTGATAAAGGTGTGTGGGTGATGAAGCAAAACAATGACAAGATAATGAAGCAAATAGAAAGCATAAAGTATGCTTTACATGAAAAGCATTATCTCATAAGTTCTCATTGCCTCTCTCTCTACTTCCTCCATCAGAAAGCTTGTCCTGAACTCTGATGATAACCAATTGCCACAGATACTAAACTAACAGAAGAATCGCTACGAGTTTCATTTTTATTTCTTCTTCTAGCTATGGGAATCCATGCAGTTATGCTTATAATAGTAGTCAGATTTACTCACTCAATGGCACTTTCATGTTATGAAATACTTTATCATGGAAAATTTCTCTTTAAATGGAAATTGGCTTGACGAAACATTAAAACATGGGAACAGAATTTCAAACATATGTCTGGCATATAATGCTAACTTCCTGGCCTAAAATGCTAAAATATTTAAATACTTATCTTCCTTTATGTCTCTGCAGTTGGCTACAAAATGTTAAACAGAATTTTTCCAAGAGTGGGTGTTGAACAGTCTTAGCACCAATTAGGTCATACGGTTCATCACTGATATTCTGTGGAGGCACACAGGAGGTCTGCATATGAATAGGTCTGCCATTGGAGAGGCCTCCAGGGGGCACTGCACACCATAGCCAGAAACTTGTTCCTACCCAGGGATTGCACCTGCTTCTGCGGAGCAGTGTCCCCACCCTCAGATCCTCTTTTGTCATTGAAGGAGAAGGTTGTTTGTTTGGAGTCTGCAGTTTCACGTTGGTAAGAAATTGCTTCCCCCGTTTGTTGGCTTCTGAGTTTCAACCATGACTCAGAAGGGCCTTTTCAAAAAATGCATCTGTTGTGGGGGGGAAGGTAACCCAATCTGAGGACCACAAGCTATGTCTTTTTTGTTTAGGTGGCGGGCACAACGTTCTCACATGTAAGGCTTGCCAATGCTTTACCCTTGTAGGATAGGGCATCAAAATTGAAAGCATTATTGTGGGAGAAAGCCCAGTCCCTTGAAATAGAAGTTATTACTTTTGAACATAAACCAAAGGACAAAGTTTTAAGCCACCTCTGTTTGGAGTCTCCAGGTATTATTACATCCTTAGTGTTACAGGGGCTTGAGGACCTTAAGCAAGAACTGTGGCAAAAGCCTGCATCTCTCCAACCCATGTTTAGAAGAGTGAAACACTTTTACTGAGTCAAGGACTCATTTAACTATTTAAGAACTTATCCTCCAGCATCTTTGGTGGTGGAGGAAATGCAACCTAAAAAGACCATCAGGCTTACCACTCTATGTTGGCGCTGTAGATAGGTCTGCTGGTGCACATATTAAGAGTTGGGGTATAATGTTGCAAACCCACATACACTTTTACATGAATGCAATTGAAAGTAACAAGGGACCTAAGTCAACATGATCTAGAACTGAGGATGAAATAACAGTGATTCTGATTTTGTAGTCAGTACAGCTGTTATAATTATGTAAAAAATCAGAAATATTCTCAGGGGAGGGTTATTTGCCCCCCCCCCCTCAATAATCCATTCAGAAACAAAAAGGGATATCCTCAGCAGGCTAGAAACATTTTCTTATTTAAGTTAAGAAAAAGAGTGTGATAGATCTAGTGGGAATATAAAGTAGCTCCTTTTGTGTTTTAAAATACATCTGTTTTTGAAAGAGAAAAAGAAGGAACTTATGCAAAATCACTTTATAATGGAAGCATAGGTATGATTCAGTAGCCAACAGCAGGAAAGGAAATGTATTTTTCTTTCAAAAATATAGTGTCCGAACATAACTGAATAATATAAAATCCATCAATTGTAAAACAATCTTGCATACGTCAACAACCTATCTTTTTGTCTTTGATCATAGCAATATATAATATAATGAAAATAAAGGTGTGGAGGTACATGAAGTTGGGAAACTATTCTCGCATATACTATTTGAAATTCCTCAGTTTCAGAAATATCATTATCCCTAAAAGTCAGTATTTTCATTTGAGCCAAATCATTTCTTAAGCACACTCTTGAGAATTCCCTCAAGTTAAATGTGAGGTGGGAAAGGTGGTTCCTGTCCTCTATAATTTGTTGCCAAAGCAACTATACTTAAGCTTTAATGTAGTGTTGAGAAACTCTCAACTAATTTTTAAAATTAGAATGGAGTTAAATGGAGGGGGTAGGGTACCCACCCCAGCAATGTGATGCTTTGCAGATAAATGCATTTTATTGTAGCATTTTATTCTGTGCTTCAAACTGACAGTCTGTTTTTGTAAACATAATCTCTGAATGTGATTTTAATCTTGTAAATCATATATTTTTTTACAGAGAAAAGAACTGAAAGGTTATTGGAAAAATATTAGACTTTAAGTGAGGAAATTATTAGTATATATAGCAAGCTTCTTAACCAGGCAAAAGCTTATTTTGGCTACCAGTTGTTTTTTGTAGGTCTGCAGAAATCATGTTAAAAAAATCACCATGTAGCCAAATACTTGAAATAAAAAACTAAAGTGAATTCCCACACAAGCCAAAGTTTTATAAACATGAATATAAGAATAAAACTGATTCAGATCTGTGTTTTTTTACTACTTATTTTTTATAGACTCTGTAATATTTAAAAAGTTTCTCTCCATACTGCGGTGTATTATTATATGCAATTGGAGCAGTTAGATATTATAATTTTCAGTCTTACAAATTATTAATATGTCTATTTAAGAGCCCAATTATCTGGACTTTTCCTTCCTATTATTCTCTTCTAAGTATCTCTTAATTCATGGTGGCTACTTGTATTATGATTTATACTTTTGAAACTGCAGTGACTCATGGAACGCACAAAACATCCTACCAAATACCAGATCAAAACTGCAAAATGTTTGTGTCTCATCTTCCTTAGTTAAGAGAAACAGATTAATCCAGGATAGTAGTGAAATCAGATTACGGTAACCATTTTTGCCATGGATCTAGGAGGCCAAGGTTATCAGATTAAGCTTTATAGCAGTGGGGAGGAAAAGCAGTTCTGAAAAGTTGCCTGGAGTGAGTGGTCCCAGTATGCAAGTGTGTGTGTGTCCTTTATGGAAAATGAAATGATGGGGAGAAGGGTGAGGTAAGAGGAAGTGAAAAACTACTTAGAGCATCTTTGTGCATGTTCCAATTATCTTAACAGGGCACAATCAGTCACCTCCAGTGAGAGATACAAGGTACCTTCCCAACTTCATTTTCATGTTGACGTTGCTTATTCCTAGTGTTCTGCACAACTATGAGAAGTAAAATGTGAAAGGCAGTAACTGGTCTCTCAGCACAACATTCCTAAAAGTGACCAGGCATCTCTGTTTGCTCTCAAAAACTGCTTGGTTAGATTGCTGTTCTTTTCAATATAAAATTTATATTTGTATTTTAGTACAGTTAATAGAAGGATAAAATAATTTAACAGTGAGCCAGAGAAGGTGATATGCCCATTCCCTAGCTGGAATTGGCCTCATTTAGTGATATCTAGACCCTTATGCGTGAAATTGGCATTTGTCTTCCAGTCTGGTGAAATGGCTTTGATTCAGTAGTTTTGCCTGCTGTCATGGCTTCGCAAGAATTTGACCCATTCAGAGAAAGATTGTCTTTTTAAAAAATAACTGGAACAGAAATGCTGTGTACTTGTATCAAAGCCCCACTTGTGCTCCTGCTTAAAAAAAAAACTTTTTTATATCCTAAACTCATTGGTTGTGATCCAGAAGACAGGCATGCATTTCCAACAGTAGCTTGAGACTTCAGCCAAGATATTACTGCTGAGCACATGGAAGGCTAACAGGAGGAAGTGGAAAGATGGGGCACTACATATATGGAGTGGCATTCAGAGCACAGAGCTATGAGGAATGAACTCCTGAGTTCTATTTCAACTTCTCTTTTGTCCTTAAAGGTATCACTTAGGTTTTTTGGGGAATAAAATATTAAAAATACCCTGATATGCTCATTCTT
Organism: Paroedura picta; assembly: GCF_049243985.1. Classification (NCBI taxonomy): domain Eukaryota; kingdom Metazoa; phylum Chordata; class Lepidosauria; order Squamata; family Gekkonidae; genus Paroedura; species Paroedura picta. Next base: position 33,630,366 of record NC_135374.1, on the reverse strand, counting down.
ATTATTTATATGTTTATACAATTGTCATTCTGGTCACAACTGTATTTCTAAGTCTGAAAAATCCTTCTGCAAGGAGAAAAATAAGGGAGCCTGTGCAATAAATTCAAGAATTTGACTTATGCCAAGTCAGATCACTTGTTTGTCAAGCTCAATGTTGTATGCTTTGAATGGCAGTAGCTTTCTAAGATCTCAGGTGGAGGTCTTTCATATCATCTGTTACCTGATCATTTTCACCAAAGATGGTGGGGATTGAGCCAGAAATCTTCTGCACACAAAGCAGATGCCCTACTACTGAGCTGGTAAGTGTTAACTTGAAACAAAAGGCCTAACTTTAAATGGCTTTTAAACTAGTTGGGTAAGATTACGATTAGAAGAGACAGTTCAATGAAAATGTTGACTCAGTGCAGAGGAATGGTGAATAAATGGCAAATTCTGTGATGGAAAGAGACTGAGAATAAAGCAGCAGATATTGGAATGTCCTTGTACAGAACCATAGCGCAACCTCTTTTGGAATACTGGGTCAACGGGTAGTCAAACTGTGGCCCTCCCGATGTCCATGGACTACAATTCCCATGAGCTCCTGTCAGTGTTCGCTGGCGGGGGCTCATGGGAATTGTAGTCCATTGACATCTGGTCAGGGCCACAGTTTGACTACCCCTGGGGTACAGTTCTGATAGCTGTATCTCCAAACGGGTGTTGCAGAGCTGGGGAAAGTTGGGAGGAAGGCAACCAAGATGATTAAGGAGCTGGGACATGTTTCCTAGGAACAGCTGAAGAAGTCTGAGACTTTTTAGTTCAGAAATCAGAAGGCTAGAAAAGGTGCATGACATATTTATAAAGTTACACGTGGAGTAGAGAAAATGGATAGAGAAAGCCTTTTCTCCTGTTTTCTTGGAAGTTGATGGACAATAGATAGAATAGACAAAAGGAAATACTTCTTTACTCAATCTGTAAAGTTATGGAATTCACTGCGATGGAGGTAGTGATAGCCACATGCAGCAATGGCTTTAAAAGGGGGTTGCGTCTGTCAGTGGCAACTAGCCATGATGAGTAAAGGGAATGTCCATATTCAGAGACATTAAAACTCAGAAGCCCAGTGCAGGGAGACAGCATCAGAGGAAAGGCCTTGTTTGTTAGCCCTGTGAAGAAACTGGCTGGCCACTAACTAGATCCAGTGGTCCGATCCAGCAGGTCTGCTCTTATGAGGCATGGTCTCAATTAACTATATGACTTGCAGCGTAAAAATTCAGTGCCATTTGTGCAATGAAACACGATTAAGCTGCTGCTGTTCCACTGAGAGGTTCTGTGAAAGATCTGTTCTACTGCACATTTTAACAGTCCCCAGCCCCCACAATTTTCTGCCTCTTCTGTGTGGATATTTTAAGCAACAGGGCAAATAAAGCAGAATTACGCCACTGTTCTGCTCCGGAGACTTTATCTTTCTTAAATTAGCTAATATTTTTGGATGAATTTATAAAGGCTCTTTGCCAGTAACAACTGATTGTGTTACTCAGAAGGGACAGACCGGTCATCATTTCCCCGGAACATTTTCAGGAACTAAGTGTACCCTGAAAAAGTTTTCATATGCAGTGGGGTGGGGGTGGGGAGTGGGAGAGAATGTGTGATCTCCTTGGCTGCGAGTCTCATGAACACATGGTTTCATTCTAGATATTCTCCTTGCAAACTTCTCTTTACCTTTGCCTGTATTTTGCAGCCCATTCTCTTTCATCCAGCTCAGGGAAGATATCCATGGCATGACCATTCATTTGCTACTCTCCTAAGAAGAGGAACATGATGTGAGCCCTTTTTTGGGAGGGGGATAAAAAAATGATATAAATAGTTTAATACATTAATAGAAAAAATACACTGCCCCTATTTCTATCTATCCTTTTCTGCCTCCAACCTCGAAACCTGGAGGCAGAAACCTTCCCCAGCACTGCATCAACCTCTTGTGATCATAGTTTCTTCCCTTTCTTTCTACTTCTCACCTTTTCTTACTGCACTTTACATTGCAGTCATAATTGGGGGGGGGGGCACTGGAACATGGGTGATCCATCCACCTTGGTATCTTAACTTTCTACTGGATTACAGGAAATTTAGGTGGAACAGTAAGTAGTGTTCTATCCTTAAGTTTAGCTGCTTGCAGTAGCTGAAGTTGCACAATTTTTGCTGTGGTTGACATATAAATAAATATCTGTTCAGTGGGTTTGTGTGTTCTAAACAAGTGGAGGCAGTGATTATTCATAATTTGGTGTTTTCTGGTAAAGGAAAACCAAAGTTATGACATGAGGGCAGAAGCATTGGCTAAGATGGGAGAATGTGAAGCATAAGTGCAGGAACTGTTGTTTAAACTGTAAGATCATGAATTTTTAGAAGTATGACATGGTGACTTCCCCAAGAGAAGAAGAATAAGAGATATGCATTTCTTCCCATGCAGTGGGTTTCCCATCCAATTCATGCTTCCTTCTCTTCCACTTATTTTACCTGAAGCCACTTTCTTAGTCCCATTTTAATGAGATGTTTCTCAGGTGATTACATTAGTTGCTTGCCTTCTGTTGCTGATAGTCAGTGAACAAACAGTATATATCTGCATCACTTATGCTATACTGAGTGTAATAAACTTTGCTCATATGATGCCATGGACCACTATTGTGGAAGTGGACTGTAAACCTGTGAGTGGATAATCTTGAAGCAATTTTAGGGGTCAGGAAGTAGCAGGCTACAAGAGATTAAAAAAATAATCGTACGTGGCTATGCTGTAGGATATATTGCTACATCTGTTTTTGCCACACCAACACTGTTGGTGCTCAGGAGGCTGTGGCTACATGTTGTGATATGTGTTATCTTTTATGGCATAATCATACCATCCTGTGGGGATATGGTTATGTTATATGGCTGAAGATCTGGTTCTGTCATGTGTAATGGCTTAACTCTGACTATTCCCAGTTTCTTATTAATATATTTTAAGATCTTTTAAGCCATTAAAAATGTGAATGAGTGTTGTTCCAACTCATGAAGAACTCTGTTTAATCAGACTTGTAGTCAATCTAAGGGAACCTAACAACAAGAACAAGGAGGCAGTATTGCTTCCCCATCGTTTCCTCTCCCATTCTGTTTCTGAGAATGGAAGTTCCATTTAGCCATCGGGACTGTTGATAGACTCATGTTACATGAATTTATTCAGTCTCATTCTAACGCCAATCAGCAGTCATCACCAGATCTTGAGGAAGTGAATTTCCTAAGTTTCTCGTGCATTTTGTAAAAGAGCACTTTATGTTCTCTGTCCTGAATCTACTGCCTATTAAGTTCAGTGGATGACCCTGAGTTTTAGTGTTACATGGAAGCCATATAAAGTAACATTCTTCACACTATGTGTAAGTTTATAAACCTCTGTCAAGTAAACTTAAAAACTCCAAACTCTTTTTTGCTTGGAATAAATCCCATGATCATTTTGGTTGCCCTTCTCTGCTTCTTTCCAGTTCTGTGATAATTTCTTTTTAGGTGAAGGTTACCAGAACTGTGCACATTTCTTCATGTACAACAGTGCTTCAGATTTAAATAAAGGCAGTATGATACTTGCGGTTTTATTTTAAATCCGTATCATGGAATTTTCACAGCCAGTGTGTTGCTTCAAAAGTATAACTATCTCAGAATGTACTTTAAGTTTTCTTAGCATTTTGCCATATTATGTAATCCATAGATTTTCAGTATCTTTTTTTTAATGGCTTTATTTGAATAATTCCCTACTAGTGCCATCGCTCTTTAACCATCCTTAAGCTGTAATATATTCCACTTCCCAGATGTTCTATAAAATAAATTGAATTTATAATATTGATTATGATTGCCCCTTTTCACTCCAGGGGCTTCCTGTAGCCAATATAAAATTATTCCACCAGATTTGGACTCCCATTCTGTCCTCCCCAACACTCCACGTGTCAAAATCTACACCTCTTACTCCATTGCTTGATCAGCTGCATATCAATTAAAACCATGCCCCTAAACTTCCATCCTTAGCCCTTAATAGCAACACCCTGCAAACACCCGCAGTCTTAACCAGCTGCTTCTAGTTAATGATGAGTTTCTAGGGGATAGAGAGTGAAGCAAATGTTAATACTGTGCTGCAGTCAGGCCTTGATAATAAAAATGCTAAAATCCATGCTACAGGCGCTAGTGAAATTAAGGTTGAGTAAACAGGTATTTAAGTAGCAAAATCAAATAAATGATGTGCAGCATTCCCTTTTCTGACCCATTTTAGCTATTGAGTGATTTTTAGAAAAATATAATCTTTGTGTGGATATGGAATTGTACCTCTTTCTAACATGGGATTTATCTTGGTCACCTTGTTTCAGGAATGTTGGTACTGTAGTATGCTATATCTCAAGCTGCTTGAGAGACATTCAAAACTTGTTGCTGTGTAGCTGCATAGAGTGGTCACCTTCAGTGAGGTTGAAATGCCAGTTCTCTGAGGGACTATGCTGGCTTCCACAGAGTGAAACAGCTGGATAGATTTAATCTATCTGCATAAGTGCCTTTTATTGTGCAGTATCATACAACTTTTGAATGCAGCTGGGATCCTATTAATATATGCCCCTTTCATAGTATCCCTGTGATGTGGTTGTCCCTTCTGTGTACTTGGCATCCCACAGGTCAAGCATCACACGTCCTCCATCTGACCCCTTGTGATTCCTGGACACAAATGTTACCACTGTGGCATGGGAACCTTGCCATGCCAAATTGGAAACCATGCTGTAGGGATATGTATGAACTGAAACAGCTCAGAATTTGTATATAACAGCCTGAGTGTGCGCCTTACTCTTATTCACTGGAAAAAATGTGTCTTTTGGCAGTCACATTTAAGGGATTGTTTTATGGGGTTGTCAATCGGCTCAACTTTCTTTATGGGTCTGGAGTCTTTAACATTTATTTTACTTAATGCTTATGTGTGTACAGACATTGACAGGAAATGCATGTAAACCACAGGGGTTTGGCCATTAATTTGTAGGAATCTGAGGTAGAAATTGAAGTAATGCTATTTAAGGTCAGGAGTTTGGTCTAGCACATCAACCTCTGAGGTACTTTGAGCCCCCCAATTTTTCTCTTTTCTTCAGGTATATAGTTGTTTGCACATAGCTACAAATTTTCTGCTAACAATTAACAGCTTTCCAATTAAAAACATCACTCGATTACCTCCTCCTAGTTCAGCAGTTTTAATTCTTGATTTAATAAAATTTTGCAATATTTTGAAGGTCATTTCACATGATACAAAAAACATTCATGTGCATTACAAATTCCCCCACTGTATATATTGTATGAAGCATTTGCTGGCAGGGGCTCATGGGAATTGTAGTCCATGGACATCTGCAGGACCACAGGTTGACTACCCCTGGTATGAAGGAGAGGTGCCTATTTTCCTTAAGCATATGGTAAACACATGCTTGGAAGAGATGGCCAATTGTGGCTCCCTGGCACAGATGTGTAACATGTTTTCAGGTATTCAGCTCTCCTTCAGATATCATGTGTCTGATTTGGGGACATATGTTGGACACACTGCAAATGTCTGTGTTCATATGTGCTGAAGTAAAGATGAAAGTCCGTTCTAGTGTCAGAAACTGGTGTTCAGAATACAGGAGAATAGTGCATGCAGAGTCTGCATTCCGTCATCATCATCAAATAATATAAAACATGCTTGCATGACTTCTCTAACTCTGAGAGGTAGCATTTCATGGATGGGTGGATATATATGTTAATGCTGATTTTTATGGAGCAAGAGCTGTTGCTTCTGTGGATAGTATTGATTATTCAATCAAGGCTTTATTTTGTTAATTTAAAACGTGTGTAGGAATGCCAAATAAAACCTAATATTGGTAAATTGTTCCTGCTTCTTATTGCCATGGTGAATATAGGGATATAAAAAGGTGTTAATGGGTCTTGCAGTGGATTTTTCGATGACATTCAGTCAAAGTGTAGAGAAAGCCCAAGTCCTTACTAATGGTTGTGCTTGAAATAGATCAAAAACACAAGCAAGCCTCAAAAGTTTAAGGTAGCTATTGCCTTGCCTTGCCTTGCCACTGTGCTATTGGATCTTGAGACTTTGAACAACCAGATTGAGATACTTGGGACTGTCTTTCAAAGATGTTATCAATATGGGTAACTCTATTAAAGGTCAACCACTTTTGCTGCCACAAAGGAAGCCAGAATACTGGTGAAAAAATGGACAGGTAAAATAGAATGGAATAGTTAACTATATATACCATCTTTAGCTGATCTTCTGAGAATCCTACTAAGGTCTGTTTCATTTGCCTTACTCCCATGAAATGGTTTTAGGACTGTACCCATGTAAGAGGCAGTGCCATAACCAATTCTATACACTGATCTGTACTGGATTACTATGTGGGGTCATACACATGTTTAGCTTTTTTGTGTGTCTGTGTGCATTCCTAAAAGTAATCACTTTAATCAGAAGGATGAAATGCCAAAATTAAAAGTTAATGTAAGGCTATAAATTAGTTAATTATACTCCAAGCATTGCCCTGGCATTAACATGTCTTTCTCCTTCCCTTGCTCATCTGACATATGCATAAAGAGAGTTAGTAGAATTAAAGTTCTCCACTCATTCCCTCTGGCCCCTCTACATTTGTGTTGGCAGGGTAAACAGCACTAATTACTCATAAGTAATGGTGTGTTTTTTCTGTGCTAACTTTCTTAGTTTGAAAGCTTTTCTTTGCCTATCTTTTTCTTGCTCAGACTGAGCAAAAGGCCGACTGTGACCTTCTTTGACCTTTTGTGAATGAAACATGTTGAGACATCGGTATGCTTAATAGTTCCTTTACAAGCCAAGCCCCTAATTTGTCAAAGTAGGTGAAGAATTACTGCTGTTACTTACTTTTGTAAGTTACCAAATTCTAATTTTTTGTGAGATAGGAATTCTAGATGAGTATATTATATTTGTTATTGCTTTTGGAGAATTGGATGTTAATGCATGAGGAGATAAACATATTGAATTAAGATTTGAGTCTCCAAAAACATAGAAACTTTATGGAATAGTCAAATTCCCTTAATTTTTACTAATGGCTGTACATATGATGATAAAATTAGTCAATGGATCCTTCTTACAAGGAACTTTCTATCTTGGTATTATTGAAAGTAATTCAATCAGTTTAATTCCCAAAGCAAGAAGTAGGAGGGGAGAAAAAACTTGAATGGTTACAACTGAAGAGGTAACTCAGTAACTCTTTTAGTGAGCACTTGAGTGTTAATGGCTGCTGAGTTGCTACAGTATATTTTAAATCTTTATTATTTTATTTTTTGCTGAGGCTATAATGTGATGGAAAACCTACTTGTAGAGGATAAAATCTGTTGTCTTGTCATATGGGTGTTAAGCTCATTTTAAGCCACGGATTCACAGTTGGAAAGCTAATGTGGGTGGTCAGTAAATAGTTCCTTATTGGGTTCAATACATTCCCTAAATTGGCTACTGCGCATCCATGTTTATAGAACCGAAATAGAATGGCACACTAAGCTGATTGCAAAAATCTTTAAAGTCCCATTCATTTCAGTGGTAGGAGAATAAAATGTTAAATAACTCAATGAACTCGGTAAAACATTATATTTTAAACTGACTGAATTGCTACAAATACTTTTTGAATGCCCTACAATAAATTAAAGCACGTAAGGGTTAAGTAACAATGAGGGTAGAAGTAATTAAGTGCAAATTACTAGTTTTGGGTCAGTGGGTGGAATTATTCAAAAGTAACTTTAACAGTGTAACCTGAGACACTGGGAATAAATGAGAACCAAATAAATCCTATGTCTGCATGAATTTTTAAAATGTGAAATCTAGTTGTTATTGTGTTGATAATATAATGCACTTCTCTCCTCTGGTAATTTCAAGGAATTTGAAAGCTTCTGGCTGATGGACAGAACTTTTCCATTCATAACATTATTTACAAACGTACATCTTGTTGCATATTCAGTATTTTCCCGTGTTGTGATTGCTTTTGGATTTTTCCTCCATTTATTGTTAGTGAGCAGTTTCTGAGAGTCTTTGGTTTGAGATCTATTAACTTGCCTTAGGAAAATATTTCTTTAAAGTAACAACTAGTAAAATGGCAGGTGAGTTCATATAAGCTACAGTTAACTTCATTCAAGGCTTAAAGAACTACCATTTTGTTTGGTTGTTGTACAGGTGTAACTGAAAAGTAATTATTAGGTTTAAAGAAGTCTCTCTCAACTCCTTTCACTTTGTAAGCCAGTGAGTCTCCAGCTAGACTCCTGAAAACACTAATTAAACTATGAACTTCCCTTAATTATTAGAGGAAAGGGCTGTTGTTTTACATTTTAAGGCTTTATTCACCAGTTGTACGCTCATTCATAGTTGTGAATGTCAGTTATTAGCCTGGTTCCTTTTTAGAATATTTAAACTTTTCCGTTTTCTGAGAATCAAAACCCTAATTAAGGAATGGCTTTCACATAATGTGCTATATCTAAATTACTGGAGGGGGGACTGTAAAAATAACAGAGTGGTAGATTGTAACAAAATATTACCTGTGCATGGTAATTTACACATTGCTTCTATATCTGCAAAAAATCTGTGAAGCTCACACTTAAAATTTTTTTTAACAGTGCGTGGTTTAAGTTGACTTTTGTAGGCACAAGATTTTGAAATGAACTTTGATGGGCATTTAGGAAGATCACTTGTATATTTTATCTATTTTATCTATTAACCTTCAGTTGATATATGACTGAATGCAGACCAATAAAAGTTTTACACCTGTTGATATTTAACTTGCAGATTGGGTCTTCATAAGTAATCTTACATTTGCTTTCACGTTCAGTTAACATGGAAACGAATGAATAAATATTGCCGAAATGAGACATGATAGAAAAGACTCAAGATTCTGTCCTTCATTGTCCTGTAGGATTCTGAGAAATGCTGATTGATCTTAATGCCAGGAAATGCAGATCAATTAACATCTTGAAGAAATGTTAGTTCGTATGTGGGGTGGGAGGGCTTCAGTTTCTAAATTAGTGTTATTTTCTGTAATGTCAACACTACTTTAAAAAAATTGCACTTCTTTCCTCTCCCTAGAAACATGCAATTAAATCACAGGATAGAACCAGTGCATACAGTGCATAGAATTACAGTCATTTTACTGGTAATTGCACCCATGTTTAGCTTCATTTCAAATGTAGCAGGTTACTAATTCACATCTTCCGTGTTCGCATATACTAAAGCTATTAAAATAACTTTAGACACTAGTGCCCATATGCTTCTAAATAACTGTTAATACATTATGCATGCGTACAAATTGCTTAAACTTTATCCAATGTATTACAATGCTCTTGGACCCTTTCCCACTTCCTTTAATGCAACTATGACTCTGTCCAGCACACTTGGAAATTGTGTGTAATTCATAGTTTCCCCGTTCGTCTTAGTGTTAATGCCTCGTCTTTTTGACTTGGAAAAATTCTACTTATACTTCGATGCAGGTCATTAAAACAGTTTGTTAGCTCTTTGCCATAGTGCTAGATTAGCTTCAGAAACCCGTGTTATGCAAATAGTCAAACTTGCCTCAGATCTCTTAAAGTGAACCAGGTTAACTTTGAAGCAAAATGCCTATTGGCTGCTAAAAGAAACTGCATCCCACCACCTTGCTCTTACCTTTAGTGAATGAATGGCAGACTCCTCCAGCTAGCTATTGCTCCGCAATGTGGAGATTTTGATTCCCTTAGACATCAGGGATGCGAGCATTCCAGCAGTTACACCAAACAATGAGAGAGAGACTCTCTCTGCATGCCCCAAGCCTATGGAGCATTACGTCATGGCAATACCATATAAGGAACTCTGTGTTGTGCAGACTCGTCCTGTCTGTAGGGTACTTCAATGATAGCCAGCACTCAGGGAAAAACAGCTTATTAATGTGTTCTGGCTCCAGCTGACACTCTGGACGGTGTGAAACATTTCATTTGTCTGATCAGTTTGTGGCTGCAGTGAATGTACAGAAGGCTTGTGTGAGAGCAGTTCTCTGTTATTACTGATAGAGGAATTAGCTAGATGCAATCTAATGCTTTCCTCCTGGTTTCCATTCCACTGTTGTTTTGAGGAATTAGGTCTTGCATTGCCTTCCACTTCTTTCTCTCTTTTTTTTTGGGGGGGGGGATTTACAAAAAATGTGGGCTTAGTTGAAATCTTTTAAGAAAAGTATGAACACCAAGTTTATTTCCTCCCCCCCGCCCCACCCCCCCTTTCTTTCTGTGTTTTATTTCTGGATGATGTAACTAGAAAACAATTCTTCAAGTCATGATGGGAAGGCCAGATGAAAATCTCGTGCATGTTCACTATTTTCCCTTTCAACCCATTTTTATGTTCCTTCTATGCAGTATTATTAGTGAAAGGAACTGGTTGCTTTTTAGTAATCTAAAAGCATTTTAAGCAATATGTTACTTTGATTAAAATCTGGGGGGGGGGAGTCCAGAGAGAATAACTATTAGAGGGTTAACTACTGAAAATTGACCCAGTTTGCTTCTGTACTCTGAAAGTGAAAGAGGGGAAGGAGTATGTTATAAAATTCTCATGAAAGGGTTAATGGGAACTATCTGATTTAAATACTGTGCATGCTGAGAAAAAAACTTGGCTTTTAAAAGTTGCTTTGTTGTGGATCAGAGAGACATCTGCCTTTATTTACGGCTTACTTGATGTTGCACCCTCAGTTGCGTACCTGCATATCCTTTAAAGATCATGTGAACATTCTAAACGATAACTGGATGTTAAGACAGATAAGAGGATATAAACAAATGCATCTAAATTACTGTTTCTAAAATACATTTAGTTGTACCAGAGCAGTTTTGTTTTAATAAAATTGTGTCCTATTTTTCTTTAATTGCAACTCTTAGAAATATCAGTAAGAATTATAACAGAGTCACTCTTTATTCTATATTATTGGATGAATAAATATCCCAGTGTGATCAAGATGAGTAAATGAGCCATGTTAGTCTGTCTGTAGCAGAAGAAAAAAGCAAGAGTCCCGTAAGCAGTGACTCACAAAAGCATATACCCTGCCACAGTTTTGTTAGTCTTTAAACTGCTACTGGACTCTTGCTCTTTTCTATTATATTGTTTGAGAACCTTCTGTGCCCACTTCAGGATTCCTAGTGTAGTCGTTATACAGGCACTATATGCATATAACACAGGATTAACATGAAAACCAATTAAGCGTTGTCTATTACTCAGTTGGCTTCTGTACTTGCATACATTCCACCTATTATTTAATCTATTTATTTTTAAATGATCTCTATGGACTGACACCTCCCTGTGGTGTTCCACTAAATGAGGTGGCTTCCTCTAGCAGAAGTGAAGCTAGCACCAACAGTGGAGTGCTCTTCGTTTAGTGGAAAGGAGTATCAGGGACTAACCCTATGTATTTAAAATGTGTTGCCACTTCAGTAAAAATGCCTGAAATGGCTTTTTGTTGTTGTTAGGTGCGAAGTCGTGTCCGACCCATCGCGACCCCATGGACAATGATCCTCCAGGCGAAATGGCTTACAGCAGTCATTAAAGCAAATAAATATTAGAAAATGAACCAATGTAAGTGGCGTGTGATGGTATAATGGATGGCTGTGTGGTGTATTACCAGATTACAGTCTGGAGGACCCAGCCTTATATCCCCACTCTGCCACAGAAGTTTGCTTAGCAACTTTGGGCCAGTCCCACACACTCTGCACCTCACAGGGTTGTTGTGAGAATAGAATAGATGGGAGGAAAACAATGTTAAGCTGCTTTGGTCACCTTTGTAGAGAATGATGGGGTGAAAATTAAGTAAATAAATAAGTAAAAATATCATCACCACATATAAGAATAGAATATAACAGCATTCTGTTCCGAACAGAATTTGTTTGAGAGGACATTTTTACTCAAAGGAAATAGAGCAATTGTATAGGAATGGTGCAGAAAGATACTCTTATAAAGGAAACAGGACTATAGTCTATGCTGCTGTCCATGATATCTATTTTCTCTTTACTGTATGTACTACATTGTATCTTGATTCTGTCATTCCATTCTCTGCATTGTTTGACATCATGCCTGACTTTTTTTGCATTGTTTCTGAATTCTATAATCCTAATCACACTTGCTGGGGGGTAAACGGTAATGACTGGGGAAGGCACTGGCAAACCACACTGTATTGAGTCTGCCATGAAAACGCTAGAGGGCAGACTCAAGGGTCAGACATGACCTGGTGCTTGCACAGGGGATACCTTTACCTTTATCTTTAATCACATTTTAATAGATTATTAAATATTTCATGGTATTTGATTGCATTGTTTCATCCTGTGTACAATCTGCTCTGAGTTTCAACAAGAGAAGCAGACTATAAATGAATACATTAAATATCTAGAATATAACAGTATTAACAACAAATAAACTCAACAAGCAGCAATTGAACTAAAAAGCCAATTTTCCTTGCCAATAAAAGAAATATTAATGGTGTTTTAACTTGGTTTCTGAAGTTCATAAAACCTCTTTGAGGCAGTCTTCAATAATCAAGACATTAAAAAGTCCTCCCTCGGGTCAAGAAACTACCTTCAAAAGTGGCAGTTTGTAGAACAGGGCACCTGGTGGGCAGAAACAGGCAGACCTATGGATGCCTTAGTCCAAGAGTTTTTAATGCTTTATAGATAAGGGTCAGCACTTTGAATTGTGTACACCAACAAATAAACTTGCCTGCCCTCTTCCTACTCCTCCAGCCTGAAATGCAAGCAGATGGGCAGGTGAGAAACTTGCTTACGGAGCAGTTAAGTTCACATGAAACCTCATTACACCACGCTGTATTATTGGTCTGTCAAAGTTAGTACTGATGTGTTTGACTGATAAGAAGTCTCCAGATATTTTAGCTGGATATGAACTTGGGATCTTTATCCTGCAAAGTATGTGTTCCACCACAGTAAAGCAGCACCTACCAAGTATACTGTGATCTATATTCCTTGAAATAGGAGTGGAGATGTCTGTCTATCTGTCTTCCATGCTCAGATGATCCCCCCCCCCACTCCCTAAATCAGAATCCCTAGTCAGGCTGGCCTGGAAGAAATTCACCTCCTGACCCCAAAGTGGTGATCGGCGTTTCCCTGGGTATGCAAGAAAGGGTCAAAAGAGCCAAGCACTGACACAATGCCTTCTGCCCACTCACAATCTGCTTAAGTTCACAGAATCAGCATTTCTGTCAGATGGCTATATAGCCTCTGCTTAAAAACTTCTAAAGAGGTAGAACCTGTCACATCCTGAGGAAGCCTGTTCCACTGACGAACTGCTCTAACTTTCATGAACTTCTTTCAGATGTTTAGCTGAACATTCTTTTGAATTAATTTCAGCCCATTGGTTCAGCCCTGCCCTCTGGAGCAACAGAAAACAACTCTGCTCCAACAACCTGGCTAAGGAATCTAGGGGTTCAGATGGATGGCTATCCATCTATCAATAGATATAACCAAGGGTCATCAGCATATTGATGACATCGGAGCCCAAATCTACAGACTAGCTGGGAGAGGAGCACATCTAGATATTAAACATCGGAGACACCACATACCAGGGCATGCCATTGGGAGGTTCTCTCCCCTAGAGCCACCCTCTGTTTTGACCTTGAAGAAAAGATTGCAGCCATTTTAAGGGCAGCACCTTGAATCCCTGTATCAACTAGGTTTAGCCCATGATCAACAGTGTTGAACGCTGCAGTTACATCAATAACAACAGCAGTGTTGACCCACTTAGATCTAGCAAACTCCCTGAGATTGTCTGTGAGGACAACCAGAGCTGTCTCCACCCCACAACCAGGCTGGAAGCTGTCTTGGAATGGATCAAGAACCAATATTTCATTCAGGACATTCCGTAGCTGCTCAACAACTGCATGCTACAGCCACCTTTTCCAGAAATGGCAGATGCAAAACTGGGCAATAGTTGGATGGGTCAGATGGATCCAGCACTATTTTTTTCAAGTGGTCTGACCACGGTCTCCTACGGTCTCTTTGGGAAAGTCCCTGAAACTAGGAACAAATTAATAATATCCCAGAGAGGGGCTCCCTACCACCAGTTTTAACGAGCCATGAGGTACACGTGTCAAGAGAGCACAGGGTAGGCCACCCAGCTGCCAAGATTCCTATCCACATTAGCTAAAGGGAGTAAGCTGAAGAGGTCCAAAATAGGACCTTGAGATGGCCTCCAGTTCCCTTTGTCCAAATTAGATTCAAACCCATCTTTTGAGGTATATTTCTGCTAATTTCCTCCTCCTTTGAGTTTCAGATTGTTCCCCAGTCTCAGGAGCAGTGTTTGTGGAAGGTGCCATCAGAAGGGGGCAGTGAGGGGGGGGGGAGAATATAATCCTGTGACATCAACCAGCATGAACTCCTTGCAGCACCATGTGTATTGCCTTCATGCTTCTCAATTGTCAGTGTTTTCCTGCAAACATTTAGACTTGCTCATCTACTTATTGAAATTTGTGTGTGAAATATGCATATAGAGGCAGGGAATCCCCAACAATTCACAGGTGGGACATCTCAGTCCTCTCTAATGGCTCCCTCCAGATCCAGCATCATGCATGGTTTTGGCATCAAAAGGATTTTTTTTTAATAATTGGTTTTGTGTTGTTCCTTTCCGGTTCCATTATGCTAGGGCAACTTGGATTCTGATATTACTTCTGTTTCCTATTTTAGCAATGGTATTCCTTTCTGCGGACAAGATTAAATTGTGTTAGTATAATCTGAATATAAGCATACTGGTCTGTTTTATATTAAGTCAGGCCACTGATCTATCTAGCAACTCTGGCTAGCAGTGGCTCTCCAGGATATCATATGGAAGTCTTTCTGCTCCCTGACTTCTGCTACAAAGAGAGAGGACTATAGGTACTAGGGATTGCAGATGCTAGGGCCTGAAGGTGGAACCTTTTGCATATAGTGAGTGTATTCTGCCATTCAGGTATGATCTCCATCTAAACACATTTTCAATAAATAAAATTCTTCTTATTGAAAGAGGAAAGAGCTGAGAGATTAGTGGAATTTCATAAACATATTGCCCCATAAGACTAGATGAAATTATTTAAGTATTGACTCCTACTAAACAAAGTTTCTGTCTCCTTAGTAACTAATCATAGTTTTAAAATTTGTTGTAAGTACAATGGTATGATGGAATACCACAAAATCAGAGAGGCAAGTGCTTGAAGCCTGATTAGGTCATCGAAACCTTTGCATGCCAACACGGAGTTGCTCTGTCTTGAGTGGTTTAGCCCAGTTTGTTTTGTCTACTTGATTCTTTAAAATAATATGGATTTGAACATTTGATTATGTAAGTTAAACAGGTATTTATACATTAGTATTAATATGACTCTCCTCCACATGAGTTGGACAGAAACAAACAGTGAGGAAAATATCACTCTTGTCAGATGTTGAAATAGTTCCATCTACAGTTTCTTGCTCAACAAGGCCGTTGTACTCAATGACAAACCAAGGTTTGTATCTAGGCCCTTCTACTCAATGGCAAACCAAGGTTTGCATCTGCATAATGTGTGAGTGGTCAACAAGAAATGCCTGGCAGTCACAGCTTCCTGATATACTTTATATTTTATAAATGTATGTTTGCAGCATAACATATTCACCTAAAAATATTAGGCATGAAATGACCCTGTCTGGTTTTTATTCACTTCTTGCAAGAGGTAAGGAATGGAGGGAGCCATGATCTGGATAGCCTGATCTTGTCAGATTTCGGAAGTTAAACAGGGTCTTCCTTGGCTAATATTTGGATAGGAGACCTCCAAGGAAAACTAGAGTCATGATGCAAAGGCAGACTGTGGCAAAACCACTTCCAAACATCTGCCTGCCAGACAGTCCTACAATCATAGGATCTCCTGGCTTCACTACACACACTTCACTACACACTACACACACACTTCACTACACACACCATACAATAATTTTTTTTTTTTTTGCTGTGGCAATGTTTTCATAAATCATTTATTAAAACCATGAATCTCAAAATTCAGAGGCAGATAGTATTATTGCTGTCATTTCTTTTCACCCTTATTATGAGGGTGTTCTATCCAGGAAGTACTTTGAGCAACAACTTATGGGGTATAGGCCTGGTTGCAACTCACATGATTTACTCAAGTTCAAAACTTTTAATGGCATATAAAAAGTAGCATCTGTGCATGTTTTACTGAAGCCCAGCTACTTCCTACTGTCCAGCATCATTCACCTCAAAAAAGCCAGTGTGATGTAGTAGAGTTTCAGACTAGGAGATCCAGGGTTGAATTACCACTCTGTGGTCAAACCTCACTGTGTGTCTTTGTGCCAAGGACTCAGCCTAACCTACCTCATATGTGCATGAAATGGAGGAAAGGAGAATGATATAAGCTGCTTTTGAGGGTGAATGGGAAGGAGAGAAGGAAGTAATGAAAGTGAGGAGATACAGAAAAGGAAATTGTGTTGGGATGAGGATGCAAGGAAAAGTGCAAGTTCCTACAAGTCCTTGCAAGTTCCTCACTGCACAACTGTGTTTGGCTCAGATGGCACTGCTCAAGTCGGACAGAGAGAAGCTATTGGGGGGGGGGGTGGAAAACAGAAGGCAAAGGGGTAGATAAAGGTGGACTAGGTAGTGTGTGAGAAGGAGAGATGGAAACAGGAAAAGGAAAAGCTGAAAGCTTGCCTAATCTTTAATACCATGTTTAACCATCTGCTACTGAAAAACATACATGTTACAGAGAAATATAATAAGTTTTATTGTCATTTTCTCAGCAAACTTGTATAGTGTTGTTGGGGAAGGAGTGTTTTTCTACACAGTGTACTCCATTGCATTTTATCCATAGCATAACAGTTGTGTAACATTGCATCAACACCACTGCATCCTCTTTGCATGTGTCTTTGGGGATAAGAATAAATGCTAGGTGTTAGGTTACTTAGACAATTTATATCCCGCCTCATCAGACCTATTTGAGGCAGCTCACAACTAAAACAATAAATAAAAATAAGTCAATAAAAGAATCAGAGTGGATAATAATAATTGCATAAAAATAGGTACAGATCACTGTTTTGAACTGGATCCAAAAGGGAAATAGGCACAGGTGAGCCTCAAGAGCATAACAGAGCATAACAGATGTGAGGTGCCACTACTGAAAAGCTCTATCCTCCTTGGGCAAGCAAAACATTTCCTACTACTTTATCCCATGCAAAGCTGCCTTCCACTATGCCAGACCTCTGGTTCAACTAGCTCATTAATAATTATTCTGGCTCTCACTAGCTCTGTGGGTATCAGATAGAGTCTTTCCTGACAATTTCTACCTGAGCTCTTTTAACTGGCAACTGCAGGGGACTGACCTTGGAATCTTCTTCATGGGAAGGTTGTGCTCTGTTACTGTCATGAACCACTTTGGTGTAGCATTGAGGAGAACAATCAGTTCCCAAGCCACACTTGACTGACTTTTTGTGTGAGGCTGGTGTTACAGCTGGCAGAGCACTCAAGCCAGGAGGTTCTGCTATGGACCCTTTCACTGCCAGACTTGCCACAGTTTCCTGAAGGACCCCAGGAGCAAAGAAGGCAAAGGATGAGGATTGGACCACCCACAGGAGTGTGTGCTTGACAGCCCAGGGCCTCTCCCCTGCTAAGGGAATGCCATGAAAACAATGTCATTAAATGATCTGGGCTTCACTACTCCTCAGAAATAAAAGCTCTGACTCAGCTTGTGGAGAGGAACATAAGACCACCATGAGACTGCTCTTGGACTCTGCCTTTAGAATATTTGACCCTGGACTGAGATGTTGAACTGCTTTCTGGCTTGGTCTTTGGACTGTGTTATCAGACTTTAAATTTGGACCGTGACCTGAGAACCCCTGCCGTGAGATCCTGTTTTTGCTGGGACTTGCCTCCTAACTGGTGGCCAGGACATCTAGTTCTTCACCAGTGTAGACAAAATGCTATGGAATACTTATTACAAATGGGAAACAATAAGACCTTTCCCCAATAATGGCTGTATGGGAATACCTGAAAATACAAAGAAAGTTCAAAAAGCCTTTTAAATCCCTAATGTTAATGAGTACACATTTTTTTCACCAAAGACACTCTAGGGCATTTTTATATGAGTCCTGTCCATACAACATATTTTAGTTTATTTCTGTCAATAGTGGCTGAATTCTTAGTGTGGTGTGTTCTTGTTTTATGGGAAATCTGACCTTGATCACATTTTTGGAATGGCAGGGCTATGCCTCTAGCAATAGAATTTTAGAATAATTGGTTATAGATACATTTCTCTGCAAACTCTCAAACAAATCCATAACTATGATGCCACTCCCATTTCTTGATTTGGGGTGGAATGCCCCAACAAGGCCACAATTAATACTAACCAGAGAAGTGAGTGAGGATTTAATGTGGGGACACTCCCAATTCCACGCCCTAGTTTGTTGATCCAGCAGCATGATGTTTTAATTAGGCTACAGTGAGTGTTCATGTCTAGAACAGAAAAAAGAAGTAGACAGCCTGCCATCTGATCGCAAAATGATATTAAAAAAACATTATTTACATATAAAAATGGGGTGCTCTATTTATACCACAAAACACTTTACATTGAGTGTATTTCTGTGGCAGAGGTAGGGGAACATCTGTCTTGGGCACTGGATAGGAGTGTGTGATTATAGAACTGGGTAGGCTACTTTTTTGAGCCTAAGTGTTTGAAAAACACCTCTTCTAAATGTAAAGCTGGTGGTGAACTGGCAAACAAAAAAGGAAGAAGAGAAGATGAGGGTTGTACTTGGCCAGATAGGTTGCATATGTTCAGTCTGCCTTTTGCATGGGAATTCAGGACTGTCTTTCACAGGGGAATTGATATCCCAGCTCAACTACATTCCTGTTTTGGAGCTTTCTTAAGGACAAGCTAGTTTCGCTTTCCATTTTGAAGTGATTGTAGTAATATTGAAGGCTATTAAGTTTCCTATGAAAATACTGGGAATATCATTAGGAATATATATTGAGACAAAATCAATAGTATTGGTTTCCCTTTTCCCTCCAGAGAGTACATCTTTTAGCTTCACAGCAGGTAATTTCTGTCTTCCATAAACTTGTTCAAAATTTGTGTTTGATTTTTAACAAATTCCTGAACAACAGTGACTTCTAAATTGATTAAAAGGACAATCAGCAACTTTATTTTATAACTTTCAGAACTATATTGGTCCAGTGGAAGGAATATTCCTCACTTAGCAGAAGTGAATAATTGGAACCAGCCCAGTATTTTTTTCCGCTTTGGTGTTAAATATTCACTGATTCTGCAGCTTGTTTGTTGGCTTCTGGAAGGTCCTGGACTTGCCCTTTGTGGGCTGAAGTTACATAAAGTTACTCATGCAAATGTCATGTTTGTTAAATTTTTGAATTAAATTATAGTAAGTAGGAAAACAGAACTCAAGTGGTTGTCTTTGCAGAACTAATTTAGGAGCACGTTATTCTAAACGGAAGCTTGTGCCAAGATTTCTGATGTCAAACTAAATTTGAGGATTTGTTGTTTTAAGAATAACTGAATTCAATTTATGAATTTGATTAACTTCAGTCATATAGCTGAGCAACTAGTGTTTTGACATGATAGGAACAATATTGGTGAAAATTAACTCTCCTTATTTTTTGCCCCTTGTAAAAGAAGGCAAAACACAATTCCAAAGAGCAGAAAAGAGACTGAGAGTTTGTGTGTGTGTGAAGGAGGAAGGGAGAGAATGACAGCTAGATCTGCAGCCAGGGCAGTATACGTAGAATTTCAAGCAGAAAATTAATATGTTCCCATACATATTGAACCCTGATTTCTTTATAATTTTTAATATATTTTCAAGAAATTTGGGATGATTCAGTGAATGAGGAACACTTTATTTGCACTAGAAGGCTCCGAGAAAGTTGGGCATTGCACTTAGAACTTCCTTATGCATGATTTCAGGTTCAGGTCCTAGAAGCAAATTTTTTTGAATGCATGGTATGTAGGCAGTTAATCAAAGATTTAATGTTCTGTTCTGCAAGTGCAGTAGCTTGGCTTGGATACATCATCTCAATTTGGCATCATAACATAATACTTTGTGCTCTATGCTATCAGTTTTTAAAACTTTGCACCCAGAAAATCACGTTCTAACCAAAGGAAAGGTGAATTTTCTAGCTTCGTACAGGTTAAAATCTTTTGAACCACCTCTCTGATTTATGAAATGTTAGCCAATATTGTCCATGCATGTTCAAGCTAAGTCTCAATTATCTGGGCTAGAAATTGGGGGGGGGGGGGAGAGAATTAATGAAATATATTTTTAGGAAGAATTTTCACTTTTGTTGCGCACACCAATATAAAGGATCTTTCAGTATTGTACTTCTGTAATGTCATCTTGGTATATCATTTTCTTCTGCCAGCAATAGCATTTATAGTAAACATACTTAGTATTATCGCCCAGACAGTGTTGTGCTTTTTCATATACCTTCTTTAAATATATTCTTCCACAGAGCTTCTAACTTCTGTTGACATCTATGGTTGATCGATGTTTTTTTACTTTTCACTGCATGAAGGCAATTATGTGTGCCTTTCTTACAAATCGCACCGCTGCTATAACATTATCCTAGAAGTACTTGGTAAGTTTATTTCTTTTAAAGAATTTCTGCTGAACACAGTGGTTAATATATCCCACATGCACTGTTCTGGAAAGCAGATTTTTAAGGAAATCACTTGAAAAATGTTGATCTATTTATATGATTGATTGGTGATATAGACATTTGTCTTGGTGGTGTAGTTCACTTCTGAGTTCTGGAAAAGTACTTTACGAATATCTTGGGTATGAAGCAGCCAAAGACAAGTACTTTGCATTCCAACTAATTTCACTGCATAAGATCTGAGAATTAATCTTCCCTCTGAAATGAATAAAACTTAATTCTGTTTGTGTCATGCCCTTAGCCTCCTGCCAAGTATAGATGTACCACCATGTAAGAAATCAGGGGTTCTCTATGCAATTGTACCTCCCCTTCCTGTGGTCCCTCCTCTGAAACAAATTTATCTCTCAAAGCCTGGTTGACCCTGTTGTTAAAATGAGGAATGTTGCCTTGTGTAGCACAATCTAGGATACCTTTGAAAGGTGTCAGATTGTTGGTTATTTTGGCTGTTACATTTTTCAGCTGCTGGTAGTATTTTGATTTTTGCCCTGAGTGGTTTCAATTGTTTGAATTCCTCTCTGCCTTCCCTCCTGCCTTTACAGCCACAGTCCTAGAAGGGAATGTCCAAAAATTAGAGTTGGGGCTGCAAAGGACACTAATGCCATAAATGCTAGCCACTTGATAATTTTAACAACGTAAAATGTTATTCCAGTTATAAGCATCCAACAAATTGTCAGCTTGTGTAAGCCGAAGTCAAGGGAGGGTAATATGATAAAGCATCCTTTAACATGGAAAATCAAGAGATGCGTCAAAATGCTTTATATAAACTGCATCAGATAGTTCACGTTCTGGAAAGGTTTCCATTTGGGTTCTGGAACGGATTTCCCAATGATCCTAATCAAAAGCACTGCCACTCAGTATCAGTACGGAGTCATGTTACTTGCTGAATCAGTGCTGGATTTTTTTCATACACCCATGAAATCTTTCCCGTATGCAATAAATGTAAAGGCATTACATCATCTAGGGGGAAAGCAAAGCCTTATTAACTGGAAATACCCTGAGGGCAGGATGCTAGTGCTAGTTAACAGTGCAGCACTTTCACGGATTTAATGTTGCAGGATATGAAATAGTCTAATGTGTTAGTCTGAAAAGTAACTTCAAACTGAATTCTTCCACAATTGACTATATAATCAAATAACGATTTTAGTAACAGGTTGTTTCGTCAAGGTTTTTCTGTTAATTCATTCTCTCACATGGGAAGTCAGTCAGAATTTAAAATTTTACAATTTGCTTCTTTCTAGACCATTTCGTTGAAACTTCATGTGGCACCTGTAATTGTTGCTACTAATGAGCACAAGGAGGGCAGACAAATTTTCTTACCTCTTGTGAGCTTCTAATTAGTACAGTCATTACAATATTGTTTTTGTGAAGTTACTTCTAAATTCTTTAACAGTTTTTAACTTTTAAAGTTCCAAATATGCACAGTATATAATTGTCATAGGACTACAAACTATAAGTAGGAACATCCGTATTGATAACACCTTTTCAGTAGACAGAGGGAGAATGTCCAGTTGGCTCCGGCTTTCCATATTACATGCTACAAATGGGTTGCCAGCTCTTATGTCCCATGGTAAATCTCCCAAAATTAGGCAAACTCAGAGCTCTGACAAAAATTCAGTATTTCATTTCAGAAGCAAACAAATGGCATTACAGGATTCCTGAGATGCTAAAGTTAAGAGTAATAGGAATTGATATATCTGTCATTCCCCCCCCCCCGCCCCAAATGTACACAAACTGGTTTCCAACAGAATGGTCATAATCAAAGAATAGTACAGTTTACAGCTAGCACCTCTAGGTGGGAAGAAACAGCTAAAACATCTGAAGGCATGATAGAGATTCATCTGGCCCGGGGGGGGGGGGGTAATGAGTTGAGCAACCTTATGACAATTCTCAATTGGGAATTCTGGAACTCTGATCAAGCAAGTCGTGGCAGGAACTGGTGGCTACCTGACATTTTGCTGCCCCAATGCCCCCCTCCCCTTCAAGTTGGATCAGGACCTGATTTGTCTGGGTATGCAGCATGGAATCCTCCCACTAAATCAGGAGCCCTCATGTCCCAAGCATCCATCCACTCATTCTCTGATGGCGGGTGATTTTTCTAAGACACAAAATATTACAGGTTGGCAGTGGGGTGTTATGCATCAGATGGAGGTGCATGTTTCAAAAGGCTGCAGTAGAACATAGGGTGGATTTTTCAGTAGGTGTGGGAAAACTCCACCTGAAAGTCACTTTGTGTATGACTTCCACCACCTTAAATGGCCCAACATAAGTTAGTTTTCTACTGGGCTGCCAGTTCTTCAAGTGTTTGGTAGAATCATCATAGAATCATAAAATAATAGAGTTCCCCCGACCTTTCTTCATTCGTCTTGGTCTCCAAACCCCTCACCAGCTTTGTTGCCCTCCTCTGGACACACTCCAGTTTGTCTACATCCCTTTTCAATTGTGGTGCCCAAAACTGAACACAATACTCCAAGTGAGGCCGAACCAGAGCAAAGTTAAGCAGTACCATCACCTCCCATGATCTGGACACGATACTCCATTTGATTCAGCCCAAAATCCCATTTGCCATTTTAGCCACTAAGTCACACTGCTCACTCATGTTCAACGTATGCTCTACTAAGACTCCTAGATCCTTTCCACAAATACTACTGCCAAGACAAGTCTCCCCCATCCTATATGGTTTTTCCTTCCTAAATGCAGAACTTTACATTTGTCCCTGTTGAATTTCATTTTATTTGGTTTAGCCCATTTCTCGAGCCTATCAAGATCATCCTGTATTCTGATTCTGTCTTCTGTTGTGTTTCTTATCCCTTCCAGTTTAGTATTGTCTGCAAATTTAATAAGTACCCCCTCTAATCCCTCATTCAAATCATTTATAAATATTTTGAACAACACAGACCCAGGACAGATCCCTAGGGGGATCACTCTTCTCCAAGAGGATGCTGAACCTTTAACAAGTACTCGTTGGATACTTGTTAATGGTTATCAATCCATACCACATTTTACCAACATGTCAACAAGAAATATACACCAAAACTTCCTTTCTCCTGTGGTTTGCCCATTCCTTGTATGCTTTGTTTTTTTTGAGAGACTCAACACCCCCTTCCCCCCAAGAGTGTGTTTGTCAACTCTCAGATGTTTCCTGGACTCCCAGCTGGGAGTTAATTTTGGGAACAGGGCATGCTTGTAGACTACCTCAAAGGGGAGCATACATTTGTTCTGACCGGGAGCGTTTTTGTAAGCGTACTCTCAAATGGGAGGAGATTGACCCAGTCATCCTGCAGGTCGTTTATGAAACACCATAGGTATTGCTGCAGAACCTGATATATTGTCTCTGTTTGATCATTACTTTTGGAGTGATGGATGGAGCTTAAGGCCTGCTTGACCCTCAGGAGCTCCCAAAATACCCTCCAGAACTTGGCAACAAACTGAGAACCTCTAATCACCTTATCAGGAAAAGTGTGGGGGCAAAAGACATGTTGCACAAACAGCTCCTCTAACTTTTGGGCTGTGGGTATCGAGGTGCATGGGATGAAATGCGCCTGTTTCAAAAACAGGTCCATCAGGACCCAAATCACTGTTTCCCCTTTGCTGGGGAGCAAGCCTGTGATGAAATCCATTGAGGTCACTGAACATGATTGACTGGAGGCTGCAGTTTTCCTGCCCCCCTCTTGGCCATGATGCAGATAGGACAGCTCTGGACATATTCACCTGCATCTTTACATAGTTGTGGCCACCAGAATAGTCTGCACATGAGATGGTAGGCTTTTAGGAAGCCAAAGTGCCTACAGCCTTGCTATCATGGTGCATTTGAAGGATTTTTTTGTGGGTACCCTCTGGAATGTAGAGATGCTCCCCCTTGCTCAGTCAGCTGAGGGCTCAATGCATCCAACTCATCATCCCTCTTCTGGACTAACCTCTACAATGGAAAATTTTCTTTGCTACCCTCCCCCCTTTCTTGCTGTTCAGCAGGAATCTATACCAGCAAACCTAAGTGCTGTGGGCTAAACACAGAATCTACCACCGTCTTCCTCTTACTGTTATTGTGGGGGAGTTTGGACAAAGTTCTGCCAAGAAGTTGGACTTTCCTGGCAGATGACTCAAGGTGAAGTTTAGACAGGAGAAAAATTCAGCCCAGTGGATCTGCCTTGCTCTTAGTTTCCGTGGAGTCCATGTAGCTGTGCCTTTGAGAAACAGCTTAATCTGCCAACACAAGCAGGTATATTTGTTGTACTGGTGTCTAAAAATCAATCTGCTATTACTCATAGGATGACATCATATCTAGTTTTTTTGCTCAGTTGGCAACACATAATTTATATTGTAAACAGAGTTTATATTGCTATCTTTCTTAAGATCAGAAATGTTCAAACTGACATTTCTAGGAATGAATTTTTCTGATACATTACATTGATACCAACCAGATTTGAAGATAAGGAGCATTTTGGGTATCCTTAATTCCAAACTCATACTGGTCTAATTCCACACAAATGTAATCACTTTTAATTCCAGCTGATATCAGTGACATATAATCAGTACTTTCCCTATAGCAGTGAAATTCATCCATCTAGTTATAATTTTGTTTGTCAAGTAATTCATTTATGCCCTGCCTTTCCTTTGTGGTGCAAGGACCGATTAAGCACGGGGTGGGAAGTCCGGGCTGGTGGCAGTGGGGGAAATTCCAGATTATGCACAATGTCACCACCATCCCGGCCACCATCCAGGGCTGACTCAGGGCTTCGGATAGCCCACGGTAAGGGAATGCGGATACTGCCACGTTCCCTGTGTTGCAACGTTCGCCATCTGTGGACTTGCTGGGCTGGCTCTGTGCATAATGGAAGGTCTGGCTGTTCCCCAACCTATAGTGTCCCTGCAGAGACCCCACACGCCCCAGATGGCTTCGTGGCACTGCAGAGTCGAATGGGGCGGTCTCCCACCCCTGTGATAGACGGGTAGTGGCACACTGCTCCCCCGCTATTGTGCGATGGGGCCCCCATACCCCCTGCTCCCCCCCCACTGCCTCCACTGCCACGTGGCACAATAGGCTCTTCCAGCCCCAATTTTGTGCAAGAAGAGAACAATGACTTGGCAAGAAGACAACACTAGCTGTAACCTGGTGATTATTTCTAGGTTCATTCATGCAATGTGCAGAAGGGGGGCTTTTTTGTATTCTCATCAGTTACCCCAGTTTTCTTTTGCGCTGTAGTACAAAATGTTTTTGTAACTTCTCCAAGTCTCAAAACTTATTTGTTATGAGTATGGTTATGTTATTTGTTATTTGTTATGAGTTGAGGGATTTATTTGGTCTTTGTGTAGGTGTGAGAAAGTATAAACTCCTGATGTGTTTGCAGATGTAAAATGATTGCTTTTATGAATATTTGAACTTATCTTTAAGGGTAAAGTCCAATATAGATCAAATTAAAACTTCTTTCATTGCAAAATAAACAATTTTGATAGTCTTCTGAGTAGCTTTGTTTGAGAATTAGTCTACGTACCAAAATTCCTGATTTGAGACCCCTCCCCCACAGGGCCTCTTATACTGAAAGACGAACTATTTTTAAACCATGAGTGTTACTAAGACTCATTATGTTTGTGGGATGCATCTCATGATTTTGGAACTTTTAGGCCTGCCAGCCCTGTGACCTCAAGCATACCATTGGCTGTAAATAATCTTGTATGTTAATTTTCATCCTGAATGTTCTTCTATGTATGGTCTTTCACCATTACTTGTGTGTTTATGTGGGAGCTACCTTTCATGTTTTCTGAGGCTGTCTGTTTGGAATAACTTTTAAACGCCCAGTTTCCTTTCAACTTGAATGAACGAATGCTCTAAGAAAAGATGGGCTATTAAACACAGTATTCCAGCAAAGCATCTTTTAAAAATGTTAAGTCACTGTCATAAGCTTCTTCCAACTAAAAATGTAATGATGGTAAGTGTATATAAGGTGGCCTTCCAAGCAAGTTCATTTAAGCAGTTTTATTCTTTGAATTATGAGTCATGACTATCAACAGAGTAACAGAAAGCAGATTTTTTGGGAGAATGGGTAAGAAGTAACTGTAATTTTATGTGAGGGAAGAAGTGGGGGGCTCGATGCCTCAAACTTTGCAATAGTTTGCCCTACCATCTTGTCTGGTCCACCAGCTGGTGGACCATCAACCATCAACCCTGGTTTTTGGGCTCCTTCCTTGGGAGGTGAGGTTAGTAGTGACCAGAGATAAGGCTTTATCAACAGTGACGCTTTGCCTGAATAATGTTCTTCTACTTTAGGGATGCCTAGTTTCTACCATACTCATTTTTGGATACCAGGCCAAAACATTTCTTTTCATCCAGGCCTTTTAGCAGTTAATCCTTGAACACTATTTTTATAGACAGCATTTTAGCTTAAGGAGACAGGTTTTTTTAACCACTAATTTTTATGCTCTTTTTATGCCATGGCTGGGTTTGTGATTGGTACTTCTTATTGTTCTGTGTTTTTATTGTGTTTTATAAGCTACCTTTAGTAAATACATTAGAGAGGTGACAGAAATTTTCAATAAACCCATAAATAAAGGTGAGATTTTTATAAACGAAAAGGAATATCAGGGTTTATTTCATTAAGAAATGTTTTCCAATTCTTGTGATGTCACAATATGTATGGCAACTTAACTATCCGTAAGCACCCAGGGCTCCTTCTGTTTAAGAGGCCAAGAGGTTACTGCTAACATGATGAACATACAAGTCAATTTGATTGTTTTTTTCACTGTAGAAGTTGGTACTCCCAGGTATGGATGAACAGAACTATAGCTTCAGTGGTTCAATTCCTACTCCATATACTCTCTGACTTCTATATGAAAGAGTTGAATCACCTGATGTATCCCATATTCATACTTTCATCTTACCTTATGCAGTTCTTGACTAATTATTTGTGGTATATATGCATAGAATATTATAAGTGCTTATTTGACTTTTTGCCTTGCATTGGTAGCACTCTTGTGTTTCTTTCTAATATTTATCAGTTTTGCTGAACAGTTACCATCCAGAATGATGTAACAAAAGGTTACAGGAAAGCATATATGTGCACCCACAATAAGAAAAAAAATTATATAAATAAATGATCAGAACTCGGTAACATTTCGACATAGTTTAACATTAGTTACTTTCTTAAGTACAAAATGTTAAATTTCTCTGTTTTTCATAGAAAGTGTGAGTTTATCACCCATATTTATTTTTTGAGATTAATTTGTATAAATCTTTAAATCTGCAGGATACTCTTTCTGTCAATTTGGCAGTAAAATCCCAGTGCTCAGAGAGGTTGAGAAGACATTCTTAGTTTCCTGAGATGGAAGATTTAAACAATTTATAAGGCTATAGAATCAATTTCATATGGGCAGCATCTTTTTCTTCTGGTTTTAATTCTGAAAGGGTACTTCAGGAGGGCATTTGAAACCTGGCCTGTGCAGAAAAAAAAGCATTGGAAGAAAAGTGAAGACAAAGCAGGCTATTGGTGAATCTAAGAATCTGACATTTATTTTAGGGTTCTTTAATATTTAGTCCCCAAGTGATTAAATAACTTGCTGACTACTGTATTAATGATTAATTATTATAATCCATCACTTGCATAGAATGGTATGTAAAAAAAGTGGACACCAGTAGGCTGTATGTATCAGTTGCCAGAGTTCTGATAACACCTCCAATGCCCCATCTGTTTCGAGGTTAAGACTGGATTCCAAGAGGGATATGTCATGGCAGCACCTAGGAGATAAATTGGATTCTGGGTGTTCGGTGCTGCCAGGTTTTCATCAATGGAATCAAATAGTAGCTTATTTGCCCACTGTCTGAGATAGGAATTTGGAAACAAAGCTTCTTGAAATTTGGGATAGGTAGAGAAGGTAGGTTTGTGTGTGTGTGAGAGAGGGAGAAAACAAGAACCATAAGTATGTAATACTATGACTACTGGCCAGCTATTCCTTTTGTAAAGGAGATTGATGGTTAATAGTCCCAAATGATGAGATGATATTCCATCAGTTGTAACTAATGATTAGTAGATGTCTAATAGTAAAGTATTTCTCTGTTTTTTAATGAGAACCGTCACATCTAGGGGGAAAAAATTCCTCTCATGCTGAAGACAGGTGAACTGCCTGCATGTTTATGAGAAACAGCAGTTGACCATTCTGAGGAGAGAGAGGAACAAAGGAAGAGTTCCTCTAGCTTAGAACTCTGCTTAGCTGAAATGGGAGGTGCCCCTTTAGGGGCTGTTCAGGCTTTGCAGGTTTTTGAATTGTAGGTATATCTCCACTTAGGGAGAAAATTCACCTTAAACCCATGAAGCATAAGTGAAGCAAGAAGATATAATTTGTAAAGTTTCCTGGAATTCATACAGGCTTTTTGCTCCCCTTTTACACTTCTGGTAAATAAAAATATTCTTCTGATTTCTAGCTGGTTATTACAATCTTGATCAAGACATCAGTAGTTATTATTTTTGTGCTTTCTGCCATGCTCGCAGAGAATATAAACCTCGGCTGTAAACTGGCCAGACCCATGGATTGACTCTAATATGCAACATATGAACCTAGAACATTATCACCTACATCCTGTAGATTCTCTGATTTGAATAGTGCAATATTCACAGTGGGTAGCATTCTACTATGTTACTCAGCTAAGCATGGAGCCTTAAGAACCTTTTTGGCCTGAGAAGACTCCTTGCTCAGGAGGAAGCTGCATGTAGCTGAGCAGAGCCATAGGATACTCCAAATTTTCATATCGATTCAGAATTTGAAGGGTGTTTTTCTTTGTGTCAAATATGAGCATTTCTCCTAATGTGTTGCAAAGAAGCCTATCTGAAGGGAAAAGCATGCTAAATCAAGCTGTGATTGTAATGTGAAACATAAAAGCCAGGCACAGAACTGAAGAGCCAGTGAATTAGAAATGTTTTTGTCTACATAACAGTTAAAACAAATGTATTTAGACTAATGTACATATATGCGTCTAGATACATTATAACGTATTCTTAAGAAGTTCATCTCAGACAATAAATACCAAAGCCTCCAAAGTTTAGTGACAAGCGATGACTCACTGTCT
Organism: Paroedura picta; assembly: GCF_049243985.1. Taxonomy (NCBI): domain Eukaryota; kingdom Metazoa; phylum Chordata; class Lepidosauria; order Squamata; family Gekkonidae; genus Paroedura; species Paroedura picta. Next base: position 33,600,628 of record NC_135374.1, on the reverse strand, counting down.
CATGTCATAACAATGCACTTCGGTAATTTTCTCGTCCCTTGAGAACCTATTAAACACTAAACAAATGCCTCAGAATTTAAGTGATTGAGTGTTTAAATTATGTGCTTTTGTGTGGCCCTTTGCCAGCTTCTCATTGCAAAGGATTACAGCAAGCAAGACCTGTGATTTACACTGACAATGATAATATGCAGTTTGCTTTGCTAGTATCTTGGCTGAGTGTATCACTAGACAAAGTGTCCAAACAATGTATGCATTCTCAGCCCACATCATTTGTGTAGCTCTGGGTTTTAAACTCATTTAATTAAGTGTGAGTAATGGGTGGAACAGGCTCCTGTTTCTCCTGTTTTTTGGGGAACAGCAAGTAGTTGTTTTTATAGTACATTTGAACATTCACAGTGCTTCATGAACATGCTTTTGGCTGCCCTTAAAACAATCTTGTAGGGTAGGTCAGGATCACTATGCCCTTACTACAGATACGGGTACCACAAACTGAAGAATAGCTTGCCTGTAGCCTTGTGTGAGTTTGCAATTGATGGAGGGAACGCAAAACCACACAGACTGTACCCTTACAGTACAATCCTAAAGCTACACCCTTCTAAGCTAATTGAATTAAGGGGTCTTTTGCATTGTTAGTTATGCAAACTATCTTTTCTCCATTTTTTACAACTAGCTTTGACATCTCCAAGGGTTCATAGTTCAGTGGCAGAAGACACCCCTGGCAGCATAGATAAGGGGCCATGTTTAATCCCTTTAGTTGTCAATTAAAGGATGGGAGATGGCAGCACTGGAATTCTTGAAGCATGAAAATGCTGTTGCCTGTCAATGAGAAATGAATCTTAAGGGCTTTAGACAATATTTTATATTTATTATTTACCTGTTCTAGAACCTCTAGAACAGGGGTAGTCAACCTGTGGTCCTCCAGATATTCATGGAGTACAATTCCCATGAGCCCCTGCCAGCAAACATTGGCAGGGGCTCATGGGAATTGTAGTCCATGAACATCTGGAGGACCACAGGTTGACTTCCCCTGCTCTAGAACACAGTAGATGTGTATTGCGTACTGGCACATAATATACTGCGATGCCCTTCAGTTAAGTGTTGTACTCTTGTAATAACTTTATAGATTTACTTTCTAGACAGAATTACTGTCTAGATTTAAAATAGATTTAAAATTTATACACCAACAACACAAGCACAGGAATCCATCTTCTTCAGCATCTTGTTTTCCAATGTCAGCTGGCCATATGCCCCTGGGAAGCTTATAAATAAAATAAAAGCATGAAACTACTCTTGCTTTTGTCTACAACCCCAGTATTAAACAAAACATGCTGCCTTCTTGTAAAGGAGTTATGAAAGCAGAATGAAATGCTTAATATTTCAATAAACTGTCACAGACAGTAATTGGAGCCATAGCTGTGTATTTCAACTCAGTGTCCTAGTTGAGAAAATTTATCATTTCTGTACATTGCCTTCCGGCAGCCTGTCATTCTGGACAAAGGGAGTATTCAAACATGGTTCTCAAACCAACTAGCATCTAGGATTGTGCTTCTCATTAAGTTTTGCACTTGTGTGCCCTACAATGCTGATATTGCTGCTGTCAACTTTGTATTGCTGATCATCTGTTTATAGGGAGTAGTAGGATCAAATCAGGGTCCCTCTTCTTCCTGAATCATAGAACAGTTCATTAGTGCTCTATGGTAGGGAACAACCATATTTTGAGAAGTTGCAGATGTGGAAACCTTGCTCAGATAATTAGGCACAAAGTTCTTAAAATTTATAATCCAATGGGTTTTGTCATATTTATTCGTAATCCATCATTCACATTAGTTCACTTTTATGTAAATCCTACCCACAAGAGTTTTATTGGCAGAAGAAATTAACTTTTATCCTATGAACTCATTAAGTGTACAGTAACGGCTAAGAGTATGAGCTACAAATCAAGAAGTCCCAAGCTCCAGTTCCCTGAAGTCACAGGTAGACTGAAATAAAACATCTTTGCATGTCCGTGTGCAATATGTGTGTTTGTATGTGTTTGTGTGTCCTACTGACCTATCCTGCATGGTGGTTGTAAAGATGACAACATGATGAGGTCTGAGAAGAGCTTTTGAGTACTTTAAAGTAGTTTATAAGTATAATTAATGTTTATCAAACTATTTCATCACTCTGGTGATGCACAAAAAGACAAACGTTAGGTATTATTTTTTATTGCATACACTTAAACAGTGAGATGAGAAATTTGTTAATTTGAATTTCATTAGATCTTTTAGATAAAGCTTAGGCATGGTTACTTTTCACTAGCTTTAAAATTCCATTAAAGTAAATACAGTGGAAAGCAGCTGGAGTTTTAGCCATGGAACAGGCCCAATAAGCCAATGAGGAGCCCTGAAGAACAATGAACGTGTCTGGGGAAATTGTTTTCCTGTGCTCAGTATTTTTGAATAGCTACTTCAGCTTGAAAGCAGATAGATTCTTGTATCTACCAAAAGCATTTCCATGGTACCCTTAATTAACCTACAAAAAATGGATACTTATTAAATACCCAGCTCTATCTATATTGAAAGGAAAGACTTGTGGTCAATGAGAAGAATAGGTTACCAGTCTCCTCATGTTTCGCCTTCATATCATTTTTGGTAACTAATTATGTCTTCCTTTTTAATTGTTATGTGGTTGTGGGGGGAGACTAATTACAAATTCAGGTATACATCACTGGAATCAATCTGATTACAGAGGAGTAAATTTTGAAATTAAATTTATTGTTCATTAATCAGTTAGTACATTTGCTGCAGATGGAGTTTTTTTATGAATAAGCAGCGTTAATGAAAAATTTGGACTGCATGAATGTTGACTTGAAAGAAATAACAATTTGTCTTTGTTTTTTCGTCTATACATTGAAGAAAATATTTCTCAATATTTTTAATTGTTACTGGCACATGACAAAGCTTTTATTCTTTATCTTTACTTTAAAAATATGTATTGTTTCTGTGTCATTATCTTAACCTTTCATTATGCACAAGGATTTTTGAATCACGTGGATTTGACAAGAGTTTGCTTTTCCAACATCTGTTGAAAGTTATTCTATGAAGTAGTAGACTGTTCTTTGAAATGCTTGCATGAAGTCATTAGTCTGTGCATCATTTCCTTGAGCCTATCTTTATACTGTAGTAGTTATAGTATTTGGACTCTCCCGCTGGGGTGTTACACAGAACTAAAATTGTGCTTGTGGAGGGTCTTGTTCACTCACCTACAAAACACAAGATACCCATGAAAAAGGTCAAATGTACAGCGATCTGGCATCCATTTCACAACTTGGAAGACACAGTCTTCGGCGTATGTAATACATATAACTTGCTGCCAGAAAGCAAAAAGGAAATGATTGCATTTGAGTACAATGCATTCTTCAACAATAGCCCAGTGTGCATGAAATTAGATTCTGCTGGACATTCATGTAGAATAAATAAGTCAACAATATTTATGTGCAGTTAACATTCTATACAGATAAGGTAATGCTATATATAAATATTTCCAGGAGATGTAAAAAATGTAAATAATGATTGCATTGAGTATTTTGAAATGGTAGATTACCCAATAACTGATGTAGGATCATATTTGCTTGCATAGCATTCAGGATAAATGATAATGATCTTGAGGTTGTGTTGAGCCTATAGAATTAAGTGACATTTACCTTAACTTCAGCATACCAAAATGAGAACTGAGCATTCAAACTGGTTGAATTCAACATGATGCAATGTATGATTGCTTTCAGAATTTACTTCCTTGGTGTGAACAGGCCAAGATCTAAAGAGTCTTGTGGGGAAGTTTTAAGGCAGTCTTGATTTCTACTTCAACCCCAAACTACTCCCAAACAGTGTTTACAATAGCATAAGATATCAATTGTAAGATTAAGGAAGCATTATTACAGGTACAAGAGCACTAGTACATGTGCCTAGAGCTCTTTGAATCTTGACTGTAGCAAGAAAGGCAGCAATTTTATATATTTATTACAGAATTGATTACCAGAGTTGCATGAAAACTGACTTGCCCACTGTCACTAAAAATCAGTTTTATATAATGTAGCATGATTAATTTTATGGGTCCTAAAAAAAATGGGAGTTTCTTGGGAATTACAGTCTTATTATTATGCTAGATCAGGCTTTCCCAACAAGGGTTTCATGAAACCTTGTTTATTTTTTTATAGCACTGGGAGGGATCCCTGAATACGTTGGAGTTAATTAATTTTAATATATTTTTAAATGTGTTAAACATTTATCAAGTGATATGTTAATATATGGTCATGTCAACTTGCCCTGTTTCCCAGAATGGCCAATGATAGGCCTGGAGGGGATGGGAAGAGGAGGAGCCCCAGATGGGTGTATACACAGCTATGCTTCCCAGCCATATTCTGCACAATCACACCTCTTATGGGGCTTCTCAAAGCATGAAGAATGTTGCAGGGGGTTCTCAACAGTAAAAAAGTTGAGAAAGGCTGAGCTAGAATAACCTTTTCTGCATGTGGGATTTTCCACGGCTTAAAACTTGCCTCCTCGGGTGCCTCCTTTTCTTAGTGGGGTTTCTTCTCTTTTCCCTACCTTTGTCTTGCCCTGGAACTATGCTGCAAAACTAAGGGAAACATTTTTTAAAAAAATTATAAGTGATTATCGTGTAACAAAGCAATAACAACAAATATATATTTTTTAAAAATGCTTCTCTCAGCTCTATAGCACAGCTCTGGTCAGAGCCGTGCTGTGGGGCTGAGGGAAAGTGGCGGGGGATGCCCCCACCTCTCTCCCTTGGCTCCACAGCATGGCTCTGGTCAGAGAGAAAACATACTCTGAGGACATAGGAAAAATGTATATGATAACTTCTTTTTTGATATTAGTGGTTTGGTACTGAATATGCTTTAAGTTAAACTGGAGACCATCGTGTGTGATGCTCATTCTATATGCATACAAATGCTAACTCAACTTCATGCATGCTCATGTAGCTAGACTACTTCAGAACTTATAGTTGACATATTAAACATTTAGTAAGTGTGTCAATGCAAGAAAGTTTAGTCAGCAGAATCAGTGTACTGGCTAATGTTAAGTCTACAAATGAAACACCAGTACATTTGAAATTTATGGATAGAATTTTCTGGTGTTCACTAAAAACAGTCCTGTGGTAAGTCCTGGAAGAGGACAATCTAAAACCATTGCATTAAACAACCTGATCATATTTCTGTGTCTCTTGTCTGTTTGAATGAGTAAAGTATCAGTTGTTACCAGACAGGGTTACCAACTTGGGAGGAGGTGGCTATATATGGTTCTCCAGGAATTACAACGAACCTATGGAGTAGAGAGATCAGTTCTCTTGGAGAAAATGGCAACTTCAGAGGACAAACTCCGTGGTATCCCATCTTCACTGATCTCCCTCCCCTGGTACTCCTCCCCAGGCACCCTTTCCAGGCACTCCCCCAAAATGTCCAGGAATTTCACAAGAGAATTTGCAATCCTGTTCCCATTAAACTTATCATTGTTGGGTTCCAAACTGTTTTCCCCAACAGTCTAACCAGGAATTTTGTCTGCTGCTGAGCAAAATGGCAGTGCTGGGTAGACACACTTTCCTTTGGAGAGTTATGCAAAGCTGGGATTTAGTTTTTCAACCTACAAGACTGTTTTATACATAGTCATTTCACTTATACCATTTACAATTGAATCAGAATGAAAACTCTCTAAATGAGCTTGGGTTTTGAAATGTAACTATGCATTACATGAGTGTGTGTAACGATAGTTATGGAATATCGTTATAAAGGATTGGTGCCTTAACTTGTGTGAGAGCTTTTTCACTTGGGTAGGCAATTGCTTAGATAGCCTGATGGCGACATCACTTGGCAAATGTTTTGGACGCTACTCAACATGTGACATCATGCTCCTTCAGGGTTTTCCACATAAAATGAGTACTCCAAAGAAAACACAAAAATCGAGACTTAATCTAAAATCTATTATTGCATCCTCCAAGGTCTCATTAGCCACTTCAGTTTCCCCCTCTTTTTCTGGGCAGATATTAGTAAATGTTGCAAAAAATAAGGGTCAACTGTTCTCCAGTTTAAAAACAATTAATCTGAGTTTGACCACTACTTCTAAAAGTTTTTTCTATTCCTTTCCAGGTCTTGTTCTTATTTGTTTGTAGGTCATGTAGTGTTCTGTTTCATTCAATAAAAGCACTTTTCATTCCAGCCTTTCTGGGTTTGTGAAGTCTGCATGAACGTTGAAGAAATACATGGTTTTACATTTGGATTCTTGGGGACACCAGTCTTTCATGAAATAATTGTTTAAGGTGGCCAGTATCTCTTCTGAAAGCACACCCCCTTTTTTTGTTTGCTTCATGAAAATGAATTTTCCTCCTGCTTTGTGTCGCTATCTTATTTTTGTTCCATAACTATTTGGCTTCATGGGACCTGTGCATTTTCTGTGGCACGCTTAAGGGAAGAAGATGCAACAGGCTGAGGGACTGTTGCAAGTAATGCCAGACTATGTGATACTTGAGGTTGTGCAGATGAAGCAGAGGAAGTATTATCTATACATCATACAAGGGTAGAGTTCTCACACCCAAACATTTCCATCTGGAAGCTGTTCTGAGCAATGGGATGCAAAGACAATGTTCTCATGCTTTTGAGAATCAAGTGTGGCTATCTGGGGAATAGGAAATGTGACGGTAATATTTTCCTGTTCTCTTTGGGGGATTATTCAGCTGTAATTCCTGTTTCGAAGTATAGGCAATTTTTAAAAAATGACATGAAGCTACTTTAATCTCTCTCTCAATTGTGTGAATTTGTGAGAAATCTTTCTATCCAAAAGCATAAAGACTTCCTCTTGACATTTTCCTTAACTTCATCTCCTGTATCCTCAATATCCTGTGCTACATTTTTTTCTTAATTTTTTTATGCTATAATTGAACCTTTGCTGTGTTTCTCAAAGGATTCTGCTGCTTTTCTAAGGACAGAGTAGCTTGGAATCTATGTAGCATAAGTACAATTATTATCATTTTAAAAGCTAACTGTACCGCTTGCTTCCTGTCTCCCAGTGCAGTCTTTTGTTTCCTCCAAAATTGAGTCTCCATGAGCCAGTGGAGCCTCCTTAGAACATTATGGGGGGTATCAAAGTGGGGGTCTCTGGTAGGGAGGGAGGAACTGGTAAAAATCACCATTCCACAAGTATACCATGCGAGTGTTTACTGTGAGTGGAAGGAGCATTTATAGAGTGAGAGTACACTGTAATGATAGAGAAATGCATAATTTCCCTCGACCACAATGAGCAGTTCAAATTTCAGTGAATGTATGTACAATCCACTTACAACGTAACTTGCATATAGATAATTGAGACATTCTTATTATGCAAAAATGTAGAATATATGATTGAAATCTTGCCTTTATCCAGGTAGTGTTTTTTTGTTCATCCATAAAGTGAACGCACATTGGCTCTTCCTTACAGAAAGATGTACACATACCTGTAGGATGTATGTGTATTTACTGTAACTTGAATAGGCCTTTATAGGGCACACTAAGTTAATGCTATCCTTATCCATTGTTGTTCCTCTATATATTTGTGAAACAGCCTAGGGGATGGGACATATCCGGCTGTCCAAGTTAGACTAGGGCCAATCAAGGTGCGACCAGCTTTTCCCATATTGGCCCTGCCCCTGCAGCTCCCGCCCTCCGTCCCTGGACTCTAACCTCTTTGCTCTCAGACGCCTCAGTGTCTGGAGCCAGCAGCAGGTCAGGGGAGAGGGCCCTGAGCAAAGGGTCATGGTGGAAGGCTTGCTAACGAAGGCCTCTTGGCCTGCTAAGCTGGTCCTGCTGATGAGGGCCTCCCGGCCTGTTGACTGCCTGCTAAGGAGCTCTGTCCCAGCCCTGCCCACCTGCCCCACTTGATCTGGCTGTGAGCTGTGACCCAAAGCCACCTTAAGCTGCCTGGCAAGGGGCCAGGGGAGGGGACCCTTTCAAGGCCTGTTCTTAGGAACGGGCTTTGAAGCTAGTTGTAAATAAAGCTGAGTAGATTCTTCCTGCATCCTAGTTGCAATGCCCAATCCTAAAAGTTTAATACCATATAACATGCATATGTTCTGATTGAGCAGTTTATGTAGTGGCCAACAGCCATTCCTACCTCACTATCTAGGTAACACACTCTCTCTCCTGCCTTTCATATAAAAAATTCCACAACACAGCAACTGGCTTGCAAGTCTAAAATGCTCTTCAGTAAATTCATTTAAGACACCAAAAGCCACTCAACAAAGCAAAGAAAAACACTTAAAAGAGCAGTCACCTTTGAATATTAAAATATTATGAGTAAACCAGACTGAATTCACCAGTGTGTTTTATACCATCTGTGTAAGCAATTATAATGCCAGATTTAGTGTTAGAGTCTATTCTCTATGTAATGGTAGAGCCCTAGAAATCTGCATTTTCCAGAGCAGGCTTTTAGGGCTTCTGTAGTCATTATGACACCCTGTGAGGTAGGTGAGGCTGAGAGAGCTCTGAGAGACCTATGGCTGGACCAAAGTTTCCTATATGCCTGCATGTGGAAGAATGGGGAATCACACCCAGTTCTCCAGTTTAGAGGTTACTGCTCTTAACAACTACACCAAGCTGAACCCATCACCATTGATCTTTCATATCTCATTGAGCTGGGTACTGTTCTCTTTACAGTTTATGCATATTGAGATACGGTTTGGGTTTTGATTAATTGTTTTCTCACCATCTTTCCTAACTGATAAGGTATCTTTAGCTGAAAGGAGGATGAGAAGGGTTAGCTTTCTGCCTTTACCTTACCTTGTTTGTCATCCTCACCATGCTGCTTATCCTGTTGGAACATCCAGCTTTCCCCTTTCAAGGAAGCACAACTGCCCAACCACATGACATTAAAACCAAATAAAGCCCAAGTCAAAACATTGTCAGAGAAAGAAAAAGAATGGCAGAACAGAACTCTTAGTTGGAATGCAACTAAGCAAATTCCCTTTCCAAATGAGGACTACAAACCTATTTCTCTAAGGGCTAACAGTAACCTACCCCTGGGGCTCTCCAGATAATTAACAACAAACCAACAGCCAATCCCTATATAAACAAAGGAAAGAGACTGGCAGAAGATTGGGCCCTATTTCACCCCACCCCCCCAGGCCAATAAACCCAAATGGAAAATCTGCTTTGGTGCTACCATTTAATTAACTTGACCCACAAATTTCTTTTTATTGATATTAACAGATGAGCAGGACATCTGGCAATATGAAAGTGAGTGACACATCTTGCAATAATAGATAAATTGAATTTGAAAAAGAGTTACTGTGAAATAGAGGACAGGAGAACAGATTTCTTATCATATGAACTTTACCATGGTAGGTCCTTTTGACCTCTTCTTGGAATGCTTCTACCTACTACTTCTAGGAAGCAAAGGATTAGAAATCCTTGTTCCATAGTTTGGTATCTGTATAAACAGGGCAAAAAAGTGAGAGATGGATAGCTTAAGGAAAGACCATACCATTGTCGATGATATAATATATTTCCGTGATAGTCCCAACATCATAATAAGCTTTTATGCTCTTTACTGCATAGTGTTGAGGTGCATCCTGTCTAGTGTGAGAGGACCTGCAGTGCAGTGGAATATAATTATCCTGTCTTTCCATTGTCTTCTGCAACCTGCGGTGCCCCCTGGTCAATAGGACCCCAGAAATAGCATGAGGCGCACAAAGCGGGGGTCTGCCCTCTTTTTTTGATGACAACTTAATGTCAGATGAGTTTTTAATACCTGGCTTACCCATGTTATGTTTACATAGAAATTAGTAATAGGCCTATCCAAGTCCTATATGGAAGCAGGAATACTTGGTAATTTAACAGCTGTCTTACCTTTCTTGTTCTTGTTCCAGCAAATTTGTAAATTCATCACTTTTCTCCATATATTCTGCATGCTTCCTCTTTTCATCTTCCAATTCACACAGAGTTTGCCTATGAGATTTCTCTACCATTAAGAGTTGCTCCAGCATCCGTCGGTGTGTTTCTTTATGTTTTTCAACCACTTTGTCAAGCTAAAAAAGGGTAAAAAGGAATCTTGTGGTTTTTGTCAGTGACAAGTATTTTAAAAATGTACCTTAGATTTACTCTGATTATCTGCATCACCTACAGAAAAATAAAAGTTAGTATATATAAATGAATGGACCTTATATTTTTGTATGTGTTACCTTCTGTCAAAATTTACTATTGATGCCAAATATATCAAATGCTATTCTATGGTTTGATTTCTGGTGATTTTTAAACAATGGTTTGAGTTTTTTTTTTTTAATTCTGGGGCCCTTGGTGAGATTTAGATCTCAACTTAAAAAAAAAAAAACCTCCTGCGGTTAAAAGTGTTAGCTACAAAAACAGTGGTCTTGACTCTCGGCATTGCATGATATAATGTACAGACGTAGTCAATGGGATTTTGCACTGTTTGCTGAAGTAGTTTCATCATTGGCCCGTTTCTTTTTTATAAACTCAGCAGTGATCCTCACACTGTATCTGCCCCAATATCTTTGTACCATTGTTCTTGCAAGACAATCATGATTTCATGCCTTGTGCTGGTGTCTCTGCATAGCTATTGATATATTCCATACTAAACACTTAGGTGCTGAGGTAACTACCTTTTGGATCAAGCCACCACTTCATCAGTTATTCTTGGGAGACAATTATATGTTGCTGGATGAGCTCCAGCTCTAGGATTCTGTTGAAGCTCTAGTAAACTGAGATTCCATTTCCATTTCCCCCCCTGGTGATCTATAACATTTTCAGGCTTGATTTGGACAAATGTAAACTGAACTGAGCTTAATGGGTTGATGTGTCTTTCAGAATGCACTTAGAGATAAGTCTGGGAATATTCTAATGGTGCCAGTTATGGCCAGTTGATTATTGGCTTTCCTCCATTCTTCCATACAAATTCTCACTTGCCTGAAATGACTAGGAATTGCTCATGGATAAGTAGTGAATAGTAATTGTACCACGGCAGTAGACAGTGTTTCCTGTACTACGGTGCATCTTATTTGTCTCTATCTTACAGCTCTCCCAAGATGGAAAATATCAGGGAGAGCAACTGGACCATAAATGCTGTGACCATAGCTCTCCATCTTGTTGTCCCGACCACAGAAACACAGCTTGACCATAGTAACCTCATTTTGCCACTGGCACCAGTAGGACTTAAATGATAAAAAGGGTGGGATGGAGAGAAGTAGTCAGGGCAGCACTGCATTTCTTTAGCCGGAGCAATATAGTACCATGTAATGGCAGCTAGAGAGTAAAAGAAGAGGGGAGCTACAGGTGCAGTAAAGAGACTGATCAGGAAATCCTGGACATCATAATACTAGTCCATACGAAAAGGATATAGCAAGAATTACCAAGCTAATGCCTATGATGTACTTTTGCTATGCAGGAAAAATGCTTTGTAAATACTAAGTAGTGTTTTACATTTGTCATGGTGGAATAAGGGAAATTAGACTCCTTGGCTTCATGTGCATCAAGTTACTGAATTGTTGTGCTGCATGATTTTGATGCCTGCACACAGAATTTTTTAAATTGCTGGGTATATACATCCTTGTGTGTTTATTCCCAAGGGTGCTAATCTTCACTTTCCATGGATTTATTCAAGATTTTAAAAGGAAAGAAACAGCTCATAGCAAGGGCCTCAGGCGATCAAACCTAACCTCGACCCAAGCCACCAAAAATTATTCAGAGAACTCCTTCCACTCAAATACTAAAGCTGATCTTTACTCTTGTGAATTGGGACCAGATCTAATGGGGCAGCAAAGGGATTTTAGGTTCATTTCAGAAAATGAAACCCTCTGAGTTGGTTTGTGTACTGGAATTCAAGTGCAGTTTGCCCCACTGATCTGTTGTAAGGGTTTAATTTCTGCCTGCCTGCCCGCCTCCCCCCCTCTATCTACCTATCTATCTAAATTGTATTTATATACTGCCCTCAGTTTTAGCTCAGGGTGGTTAACATAGAAGCAGGTAGAACATAGGGTACATAGAACATGGGGACATAGGAGTGGGTACAATACAATTCAGCAACATTGGATAGGACAACAGAACAACAGTGGCTTGAAAACTTTCAACATTGAATAGAACAACTGTACAACAGTGGCTTCAAAACTTTCAAAAAACTGGTAGTAACAACCTGTAACTAAGAATCCCAAAGGTGGGTCAGTTCGGTTTCTGGGGAATGGTTTAGGGGGCTTGGTGGATGTTGTTGGAACAGTCGACCTCAACCAAATGCCTGGTGGAAGAGTTCCATTTTGCAGAACTGCAGAATTGTGCTAGCTGTGGCAAGGCCCTGATCTCTTCAGGGAGCTCATACCACCAGGTGGGGGCCACAACAGAGAAAGCTCTGGTCCTGGTTAAGATCAGATGTGCTTCTTTGGAGCCAGGAATCACTAGCCAGTTAGAAGTGGCAGAGCGTATGTCTTTGGGGACATTGGCTCATTATGACCGTTTACGCACTGGGAACTTCACTGCCCCAGCTCCCATGCAGGAGCACAAATTGGGGTTGGATGAGGTGCACCAGGCCAAAGGCTCCCCTGTGTGGGTTCAGAAAGAGGTGGGGCAACCTGCCACGACTAAAACTCCAGCCTGCAGCCCGGCATGAAACCTCCAGTGCATAAACGGTCTATAAGAGACTCATTCTGTTCTAGTGAAGAGCCCTGGAGTCAGGACTTCTACTTTTCTTTTCTTTTGTCTTGGTTACCCTCTTTGAGTTCTTGTATGCCTGTAATGGTCAAGGGTGATACTGGGAGTTGGTGTATACATGTGGACAAAAAGCCATGCATCATGTGGCTATTCTAAAGAGGGGGAATTGAGTGAGATCACAACTCTTTGCACCCTTTCCTCTTTCATAAGCTGGTGGAATGCAACCATAGATTCTAACTCATTGTAATACATTTGTATTTGTATTGATTTTGTCAACTGTTTTGTCTTATTTGAAAGCTTTCTTTGGGGGGAAATAGATGCTTATTTGATGCAATACTCCTTGCCTTGCCATGGTACTTGGAAGCTCTTTTGTTTATTCTGTGAAAGGAAGAGGCCTGATTTCATGTAATTATTAGTTTCAGCATCCCTATGACGTGGTGAAAGTTCTTTGCTGTTGTTGTTACACTAATGACTTGAATAAGTGCCTAATGAAGGGAAACATAAAATGGAACAGATTTCCCTTATTCTTTATTGTTTTGAAAGCCTTTGACAAAAAATTGTCTAGACTTCATAGTTTGTCAAAGAGTCTGTCTCTGTTGGATTGCAGTTTTTGATCTACAACATGGATATTTATTTTCTGTGGATAGAGCAAACTTATGATAAATTTGGCTAGAGTTTGTCCTACGTGAGAAAGACCAGATTGAAGTGGTATTAAGAAACAGGGCAACATGATTGATTCTTAAAATTGCTAAACAGATCTTCAGCAATGTACGTAACATAGGAAATAATCATAAATGAGATCCAGTCACACAACTTGTGTGAAGGACCACAGAAGGGGATGCAGATCTGCATCAAGAGGCTGAACAAGATGGTTCAGTGGAGTCCATATGAGAATTGTAATAGGAACAGAGATGTCTATGTGCAGAAGTACTATAACATTGGTCTCCCTTGTTGGTTTACAGTGAATGTGAAATTTCTACATGTATTTAGGGGAGGCTTTGTTATTGATATTACTGACCATTATGCATTGAGCCAGTTCAGAATTTAAATGAGCCACAATGTCATATTATCTGTGGGTGGTTGATGAAGCTAAAATTCAGCTCTCAAATGACTAACAAATCTTGTCTTATCTTCACAAATCCTGGCTTCTGCACTGTTGCTCTTTCCCCTGTCTCACTAGAAGGCACCCAGCTGCAATCACAGCCTGTCTCACAGTGCTCAACATATGGAAAGGCCTTGCTGCATCAGCAACTCTTCAGTGGTTACCAGAAGAGCAGCTGTCCACCAAGCCTTTTTTTTTTTGGTACTTATGGGCTAGCCAAGGACATTGCTAGTATTTAGAGCTCTTTCCTCACCAAAACCCCAAGAAACTAAACTCATGCTACCAATTTCAGTGCAACCTGCACATGCATACTTAATCAAATTTCTGATGCAAAGAATACCAGATGTGGCAGACACCGTACGCTGCCACTCTTATTCAGTTTCCCAGCATGTTTCTGTCTCCATGGAAGGCACCAGTTGCCTGATTATAAACCAGGAGCTTGTGTTTTGTTGGAACACAGGTAATCAAGTCAGCCAGGGCTCCAGTGCCATTGCTTTCCCCCCCTGAGGGCTGCATGGAAGGAGTTTGCTATGTCTTAAGGAAGACAGAATGTTGGTTTTTATGTTGGTTTTCATTGCCCAAAGGACTCTCAATTGTCTTCCCTTCTTCTCCCCACAACAGACACCCTTTGAGGTAGGTGGGGCTGTGGAGAAGTCTGTTGCCAAGCAGACTAGGAGGCTGAAGGGAGCAGCAGAGGCTTGGGAAAACCCTTAAAGGCAAGACAGTTAAAATAAATAAATATTTTTCTATTCTGCCTTCGGTGAGGCTCTGGGTGGGTACCATCAATTTATAAAATACAATAACTTTAAAATCAAATGTAGTATTAAAATCATTCAGAATATAACCTGTCAGCCAATATTGGTATTCTTTTCCCCTTCATTTTCTGATGGGTTTCTTCTTGGAAGGCCAGTCAATTAGATGTTACAGATTTTATATTCCTGGCACTGAACCCTGGGGCTGGTGGAAGAGCTCTATCTTGCAGGCCCTGTGGAACTGATGAGTTGTCTGACTGTTGGAAGTCTATTAGGCTCTTTGAGGGGCATAATAGGAGAGGCAGTCCTGCAAATATGCTGGTCCAAGACTGTTTAGGGTTTAAAAGCTTCTGGCAGAGGTCACAGATGTCAGTTGGACCCCATCAAGAGCCGTTGTCGCCATCGCCCCGCTGCCGTCCTTCTAAGGGTCAGGGGGAGGGAGGAAGAGTAGGGAGGAGGGAGGGGGACCCACCTGCCACCACCGCGCATCCCACCTTGCAGGGCCAGATATCTGGTCACCTTAGCAAAGGGGTGCAACATCAGGGAGAGTATTGTTCCTTGCGGGAGTCCACAGTTCAAGGCCTGCCATTGCAAAATGCTCCTCTCTAGTGCCTCTTTCTCACCTTGACCGCGGAGAAAAGACTGCAGCCACTGAAGAGCCATGCCTTGAATCCTCACATCAGCTAGTTGGTGGGCCAACTACAGTGTTGAACGCTGTTGTCAGATCGAATAAAAACAGTAGTGCTGACCCGTCTGGGTCCAGCTTCCTCTGGAGATCATCTGTCAGGGCAACCAGAGCCACCTCTATCCCATGGCCAGGCCGGAAACAAGGCTAGAATGGGTCATACAAAGTGAGGTCTGCTGGCTCACAGGGGCTGCTGCTTGCCCTTATATAGGGATTCTTTGTATGAGGTGCTTGTGGCTGGGACTTTTCACAGGCCAGGACTTTTCATGATGACCTTAATGGTTAATGTGCTCCTGAAGTGTAGGATTCTCTATTCAGAGTCTTAAGTCGACCAATTGTCCCATCTCTTTTTGTCTCCCCCTCCCCTCTAACTATGCTCTCATTCAGTACCTTCTGGAGTGTCCTAAGTCCTGGTTAGGCCACACACACACACACACAATTTATAAAGTCATATTTTCTGAATGGGAAGTCCCTTTATGTAAAAAAAACCCACATTGGTCTGGAAGTGTCCTGGGTTTTGTTATCATTATTGGCATGAACCAACAACTTCAATATGTAGTAATGATTATAAAACATTAATAATTATTTATAGAACAGCATTTATTATTAGAATGAATAATACTCATATAACGATGTTTCTAATTTAAAGGCATTGGACTGTCATCATATTTTTATTTTATTTTCCTAGTTAATTTTTATTTGTTCCATTAATTGGTTGCTTGCTTAGATTGTAAGTGAATTATTTAACCAGATTTCCTTTGGAATGTTTCGTTCAAGCAGATATTTCTATTTTCTTCCTGTGTATTTTATTTTTGCTTCTTACATCTCATAAAGGAGATACAAATAATCGTTGTTTTTCAGTAGTCTGTCCAAATCAAGTAAATTTCCAAGTAACAGACTATTTAAAGATCTTGTTTTTCATTTAGGGTTGACTTAAATTGTAAATTCCTCAGTAAACAGGAAAGTTTCTTTACAAAACAGCTTATTATGAGCAGTGACATATAACTTGATCAGGACAAACAGAAAATGCCTCTGCATTGAGAGTCATCATATCCTGTAGGCTATAGTTTGCAACTACTACAATGTGAGTAAACTTGTGCACTTCGGCCACCAAAACAGCCATTCAAGCTCGAAGTGGCCAGTGCCGCGGCGCAGGGGGGAGGGGCGGTGCCAGCGCTCTAGTCGGCATCTGCATGCAGGCTCCCAAAGTGCACAGGCCTAAATGTGAGGCTATGTTTCCTTAGTATCCACAGAATACTTTTATGAAGAGAGAAAGGAAACATTACCCCTGGAATCTAGGAGAGCTGAAAAAAGAAAAAGAAAAATCCCTCTCTGTACATAGTGCACAGAACTGGAATTTTCTCCCAGCCGGCTTCATATGACATGAAGTTCAGTTGTGTGTCTATAAATATAGTAAACACCCTGCAGTGGTTTACCCACCAATTGCGGATACAGTGAATTAGTCTTTATGGAAAGATTGTTTAAACTGCGTTGCAGAGGAGAAATGGGCTAGGTTAAAAAAAAAATTGTCCCTGGCTGAAAATTAGAACAACGACACGCATCAAATAAGTTTGGTAATTCTTATCTGGCATAGTTGTCTGACTGTTGGCAGCCTATTAGGCATACCACCGGTCCCCAGAAGCCAGCAATTGGAATACGAGTAATGTTAGGGGCCTGGCATGAGGTAGTTTGCCAGTGTCGGGTTGGGAAGTCCACAAAACTCTTTTCCACCCTCCATTGCTAGTTGGCTGTTGCGTTTCCTAAATATTTAACCTTGTCAACAGAGTACATCTACTTTTTTATATTAACAGCTTTGGGAAATGTTTCATGCAGCATTTATCTCCCATAGTTCCAGAACTTCATTGAGTATTAGAGATTTGAACCATTTTGCCTATTCTCAGAATGTTTACCTCTGCCTTTGATAGTGCCAAAGTCCACTGGTGTTAGAAACTCTTTTGCTGCCATGTAATGCTTAAAAAGAAAATATTTGTGTAATATATGCAAGAGAAGTCCAGATGATGTTTTGGAATTTTTGTGGCAAGGCAGGAGTGTTTCTGAGATTGTTTCCATTCATGTTCAAAGTTTCTGTGACATTAAATAGAGTGCATTTTAGAAAATCAGTTAACCTCTGCATCTGAACTTCACCTGACTTAGAGCATAACTAGAATGCTAAAGTTTCAAGCTCCTGGAACATGTCTGATCTTTTTGCCTCGGGGGGGGGGAATGTGTGTGTGTTTGTGTGTGTAAGGGGGGGTGCAGCCAGGAGCTGCATACTAAAGTGTGTGTATTTGGGGAAACAAACCAGGGACCATTTAAAAAATTTTTTTACGTAGCCCATTTCTCCTCTGCAACACAGCTTAGGCAGTCTTTCCATAAAGAGTAATTCACTGTATCCGCAATTGGTGGGTAAACCACTGCAGGGTGTTTACCATATTTATAGATACACAACTGAACTTCATGTCATATGAAGCCGCCTGAAAGAAAATTCCAATTCTGTGCACCATGCACATAGAGGAATTTTTCTTTTTCTTTTTTCAGCTCTCCTAAATTCCAGGGGAAACGTGTCCTTTCTCTCTTTGTAAAAGTATTCGGTGGATATTGAGGAGAAATACTAAACAGATCTGCACAAAATTTAGGTCCTATGCTATTTAGTGGGGCTTACTTCCTGGATTGTGTCCCTACAATTACAATCTTAATTGTCCCTATAGTGCTTTACCGAACCTCCTATCACATTCATCAGCAGAGTAATCGCATTCTGTAGATTTTATGGAAGGGAATTTAGGATACATGATAGATGATAGTCAATGTTTTGAGCTGAAGTTTGTACTCTTTTCCACCCTCTATTGCTAGTTGGCTGTTGCTTTCCCTAAACCTTGTCAACAGAATACATCTACGTTTGTATTTTAACAGATTAGTAACCACATTCTGTGAGAGCATCTAATATAGGGTCACCAACTCTAAATTGTGAAATAGCTGCAGATTTGGTGGGCAGAACCTAGGGAGGGCGGGGTTTGGAGAAAGGGAAGGAGCTCAGAAGGGTGCCATAAAGACCACCCTCCAAAGCAGCCATTTTCTCCAGGGGAACTGATCTCTATTGCCTGGGGGGTTCCAGGCTCCACCTGGAGGTTGGCCACTAATTTTAAACTCATGTATTCTTCTGATAGGGTAGACTTTGATGTAAAAAGTGAAGGAAGTAAAGTGTGATTTCAGTGGTGCTTGTGTTATTTCTGTCATTTTTTTGGGGGGGGGGGATTGTTATGTTTTTTTGTCCACACCTGAGATAGGAAGCAAAATTGCAAACAGAACTCTTGGCAAACATAAAACGGGAGTACCACAAGCTCATGATAATGTGAATTACCCTCTTTCCCAGGCTTTTAATGAATAAATATAAATGGTTATATGGGTTTAATCTTCACTTATTGCTTCTGCTTTGTGCACCCTCTCCCTGTTTACTGTGTGTCAAAGTAAAGGTCTGAACTGGAAGAGTTATGCTTTTTCAATTATTATCTGCTTTCACCCTGGGTATTCAGACATCTTTCTCCTGATGCTGCTAGGAGATTCCACAGGAGATTCTAATGGCCACCTTCAAATAAAATACAAGTTCTTTGGTTCAGCTTTACTTTCCATGTACGGTGAAGGAAGAGAAGGGGGAATTATGTGATTCTCTGTTCACATTCTGTTTCACATAGAAGTTTAAAAAAGGTGGAAGTAACGTTCAAGGAGTTCCACCCTTGTCATATATAGGTCTTTATTGTGGGAACTCTACATTCTGCACTCCTTTGTGTACTAGAGGTGACATGCCTGCTTGTTTACGCAGTCATTTATCTCAGACCAGAACAGATGAGTCAAGAGCCCTTTATTGTGCCAGGGACTTTTGACTGTCTGTCAACTCACAATATCCCTCTGAGATCACCTCTTGAATCTACTTAGAACATTTGAAATAAAACAAGATACCATTTATTTAAAAATAATTGATTTTTGTGAACAGGACCAGATAGTGGTGCAGGAAAGTATTCTGCATTGCATACCAGTAATTTGGTCCTAGAATAATTATACACAAACTAAAGAATGCTTTAGTAAAGTTAGGAGAGAGGGGTTTAGCTAGAGGGAAGAAGAGGGTAAAAACAACTTAGAAGAAGGTTAAAACAACTTTTACAATCATGTCATAGTTTATGAATGGCTAGAGTCTAGACCAGGGGTAGCCAAACTGCGGCCCTCCAGATGTCCATGGACAACGCTGGCAGGGGCTCATGGGAATTGTAGTCCATGGACATGTGGAAGGCTGCAGTTTGACTACTCCTGGTCTAGACCATGGGTCCCCAATGTGGTGCCCACCAAGTGTGTTTAGAAAATAGGTGGGGCCACTGGAGTTTTTGCTCAGCAAGCCTTCTGATTAGCCACTGAAAATCTGATTAACTGTACTGATCTTTTTAAAGTTGTTTTGGCAGCAGCAGTCACCACAATAAAAGGTTTTTCACTGCAAGACTGAAGTTCAGCTGTGGGTGTACAAGACAGAACATTGTATTGGAAGAATTGTGCGTGCATGCAGAAGCTCATATCTTGAATAAAGCTCTGTTGGCCTACTGGACTCAGAATTTATTCTGCTGCTTCAGACCAACCTGGCTACCCGCTTGAATTGGTATACAAGACAGTATTTTTAAACAATACATTCCTTTTAAAAGGCATCGTGTTAAAAATAGCTTCTGCCTGAAATGTTGAAATGTTACTATTACAGTTATGTATGACTTTCCTGTTATTCATGGTTGGTTCTGTCACCTGTGGCAGCCAATTTAAAGTTGCAACAAAGATGCCCATAGGTTCAAAAAGCCTGGGGAACCCTTCTGAAGACCATTAGTTTATTTTAAAATGCTGTGTCTTCTTTTAAATTAATTGATTTCCTGGACTTTCCACTAGATGACAACCATGTTTGAATATTTCAGGAGCTAAAAGATGTTATCAAAGCAGGAGTTTATGTCAGTTTTGTAGGGCAGATTTAAGGCCTGAGCTCACCATGAAGCAATGTCTTATGTTGCTGGCACTTGCCCTTCTCCAGTTAAATTAATTAGGGTAATTTTTTTCTGATTCCTAGGGTGGCAGTCTCTGCACATAATCATTTCGCATTGTACATACCTCTCCCATGGGTTTCTCATAGATGTCCTCCTGCCATAGTGTACCCTTGTCTTGTATAGCATCCCGTTGAAGTGCCTCGAGGACCTTTTTTGGTGTAACAAAACCATACTGTGCTTCGAGTAAAGCCAGATTAATTTTTTCAGCCTTCAAAACTCCTATGACTTCATCCTGAGCCTACAGAAACACAGATTACTCCAGTGAGGTTAGTTCTGGGTATCACTAATTGACTTGACTTCTTGCGCTTGGCATGGTTCTTAAGGACAGCTCTTCATATGTGGCCTTGTACTCTTGATTGGTTGTTTTTTTTTTATTCATGTGGCAAATGCCATGAATGAATGAATGAATGAATGGAAAAAGAAAATATTGTTGTAAAATAAGCATGGTGTCTAATGGTTCCTTCCTTTACCCCTAATCTTAGTCCCCTACCTGATTCACACCTGCTTCTATTGCTTCAGATTTCAGCTCATCCCACCATGTGCACAATGGTGTCATTGTACGGAAACATCCCTACAGTAATTTTATGTTAATATAGGGTGGGACAGGCTATATATGTTGTTGTGTTTTTTGCTAATGGTACTGAACAAGTGATATAAGGGAAACATTCTTAAAGATATTGGCAGCTGTTTTTAGATTTTCAGGTCATTCATACCTCCTGTGGGAAACTCAGGAGCAAGAGTACAAAGTCACCCTTTGTTATTTTAAATCAAGCCAGAAGCTGTCTGCTACTATTGTTACATATACGTGTTTGTGCAGTGTAGCCAGAGAGGTACCCAGTGCAGAGGATGTGGCCTTCCGTAACATGCATTCCAATAGCATGCAATAATGGCAGCTCTCTAAAACAAGATTAATTGGTTCAAAAGTTGGCAGAGTGACTCATGTATGTTTGTGATTACTTATACAATGCATACTCCATGCACATGGCCAAGATTTTTCAACAATAATTAATGAAGCTAAAGATACCGCATTTCAGGTGTCACAGTTTGGATCTTGCAAGGATCAGTAGAAGCAGGTTGTTTACATATTATGCAGTTTAGATATAACCTTTAAAAATCATTGGATTCTGCTTCTATATCTTTTACATGCTTTCATGCAAGCAAATGGAGATGTGCACCATTACAGCTATGGCCAGGATTTTTAAATTCCATAAATTTTAATGAAATTACAGTTACTTTTAAGTAACTGGCAAATTGGAAATACACCTGCCTGCATTTGTGGAGAATCCAGAATTTCATTTGCCATGTGTTTTGTGACCATATAGGCAAAACTTCGTACATTTTTAAACAATTGTACTTTTTGTCACAATAATTCAGTGAGATAATTGTCTGGCAGTGTTGAAGGGAAAGACAAGTAAATCCTGATGGATAAAACCAGTTGTTCATCTAGTCCAGCATCCTGTTTCACATAGTAGCCAACCAGTTGCCCTAAGACTACAAAACGAGCACAGAGGTCAAGGCCTTCCTCTTTTGTGCTGCATCCTAGCACTGGTGTTCAGATGTTTGCTGCCTCTGGATATAGAAGTTCCCTTTTATCAACACAGTATCTATTGAAGATATACAGTATCTATTGTCCATAAATCTGTCTAATTGCCTCTTAAAGCCATCTATATGCATGGCCATCATTACATCCACTATTTTTCATAGTTAAAATGTTTTTGATAAATTTCCTTATCAAAGCTTGTGATAAAACTTTTGATAAAGCTCCTTATCAAAGGGTCCTAAATAAACAGCAGCTGTGGGATTAAAAACTGGTTATTTAACAGGAAACAAAGTTAGTATAAATGGGCAGTTTTCACAGTAGAAGGTGGTAAGCAGTGGGGGTACCTCAGGGCTTGGTACTACATCTAGTGCTTTTTATCTTGTTTGTTAATGATTTCGCGTTGGAAGTAAGCAATGAAGTGGCTAAGTTTGGAGATGACTCTAAGTTGCTCTGGGTGATAAGAACCAGGAGGAATGCGAGTCTCACCAGAGGGATCAATTGAGGCTGGGTGAGTGGGCATCAGCGTGGCAAATGGGGTTCAGCATTGGCAAGTGCAAAGTAATGCACATTGGAGCAAAACTCCTAATTATAAATGTACATGGATGGGGTCCAAACTGACCAGAAGAGAGATCTTGGAATCATGGTAGATACCTGTCTACAAATGTCAACTCAAGGTGCAACTGGGTTTTGGCCACTGTATGACACATTGTTGGACTGTATGGACCATTGGCCTAACCCAACATAGCTGCTTTTATGTTTATATTTACTCTTGTCTGTCCTGTACAATATTGCCCATCACTTTATTGGGTACCCCCAAGTTCTCTTATTGTGGGAGAGGGAGAGAAATTCCACTTTCTTTATCCCATGTGTAAATTGACAAATCTCTATCATGTCTCCACTTAAAAAGTACAGAATCAAGCCAGGAATCATTCTGGGATGTAGAAATGCTGATATATTATCTACCAGATAAAATGAAAGTTGTTTCTAGTAAGATTTTTATTTCTCCTATTCTGTTATATAGAAAGTGTTGATGTTGATATTTGAACTGATATAAAAACTAGGTGAGAGAATTGTGAGAGCAGTCAGGATTAAGAAGTGGCTGGGCTTGATTTTATAACAAATACCAAGAGCCTCCAGTATTTCTGCATTTTTAAGTGCCATATGGGTAGGCATAAACATAAGAATAGCTTGCTATTCTTTAGAATTTTTCATAAATAAATATAGCAAAATCCATGAAACAGGTTAGGAGGGGTGTGTGCTTATATTGCCTGTCTTTCATATATCAAATATAAAATTACAGACACATTACTAATTTCCAAAGTATAAAAGAAGGAATACCATTTGTATTCAACCTTTGTTTATCTGTGTATCATTCGGGTTTTATCCGTTGACTAGCAGTAAAACCCATGGTACAAAAAATACAATGAGCCCTGGACTGCCTGTGTTCCCTTTCAATATTCCCCCACAGCCTGCCAAGGTAGGGACAGGATATTGAAAAGGACTATGGGCTGCCTAACAGCTGATCATCATAGCCACAGGGGGCAGTGATGCCTTTAAACACTCCCGACCCTGGCAAGGAGTATTTAAAGGCAGCTGGATCCCCCCTGCATTACAGCTGATTATGACAGCCCTAGGGACTGTTATAATAAGCTGTAATGCAGTGTGTGGGTGTTCACTTTAAATGCTCCTGGCCTTGGCAGGAGCATTTAAAGGCAGCTGGATCCCCCTTCCCCCCTCCGGTGCAGCACAACAGATTATTAGTTGTAATGTGGGGATGGTCCCTTTAAAAGCTCCTTCCAGCCTACCAAGGTAGGCGGGGAGCATTCAAACTGAGTGGGGCCCCGTGTTACAGTTGACCATGAGAACCCTGCTGGGCTGTCTTGAACACCTGTAACACAGGGAATGATCCCTTTAAACTCTCTCTGGCAGCCCTGTGGCTGGCATGATAAGCTGTAAGGGGGCAGTGCATTCCCTTTAAATACCACTCCTCCTTCACAGGTAAGGCCTTGCTGTGAAGGTAGAATGGTATGTGTGTTGAACCTTCCAAAGCCTCCAGGCATGGGTGGGGCTCTGCCTGGAGCTTTGGAAAGTTAAACACATCATGGGGGGTACACACACAATTATATTATATAGATACTTAAACAGTCCAAATCTGCAAATTATTTGAAACGACCATAAAAAAATTAAAATCAGCCTCTTGCAGATATCTGTTGCCAACAGTGAGTTGTATATATTAACAGCTTAGAATAACAGATAATTCAGAATCACTCAATTTTGAGAAAGTGGCAGGGAATGTGTTAAGATGCTTTAAAAGACTGTAATTGTTCTTTCAAGGCTCATTATGGCTTGTATAGAACGATGGATCCATGATAGAAAAAAAAAGTAGTACCCATCTTTTCAATCAACCTGAAGCCTTCCAATAGAGTTTTCTGCAACATCTTGTACAAGGATACATCAGTGCAGTATGGGATGGTGTTCTCGTGGTTCTCTACTAGGATGATCTTCCTAATTTATTTCACGCCTTTAGAAAAATATCGTCACTTAAACTGGTACCAATAGACTTTGATATCCGGGCTAACTAGTGCACTTTAATATAGTGGTTTATCAATATCTCCTTTTTAGTATGATTTGGCAGAGGTATGGTGTAATATTTCTACACTTATGTCTAAGAATCCTGTAAGATACATCTATATTAGCATCCCCAAATTGCTTACTTTACAAATAGGGGGATTCCTGATTTTCTTCTTGGTCTCCTAGGGCCAAACTAAACATTAGGGAATTTTGATTGGATTGCCAACAGCAAGGGTAGGAACAGGCTCCCACTCCATCCTGATCTTGTTGGGCTGCATTTAAAGCTATCAGGGAATCTGATTGTGCAGTTCCAATATAACTTGCTGGTTGGTCCTTTGCCACCATGTTATAGTAGTTCTTAGTTGTTAATATTAATAGATTAATATTTTCATGCTTTTTTAATTTTAACTTGGTGGCTTCACCAGCTATGATTATAATAGTACTAGAAATATATACTGACCTGCAATTCACCCTCTAGCACACTCAAAAGAAATAAAAGGTCATCTCGAGAAAGATCTCCTCCCGTTTGGGAATAGTTTCTTTGCTTTTTGTGTAATTTGGGGCTTCTTAGAATAGTGTCTGCTTCAGCTGTACAGTCCTTTTCTGTTTGTTTCCTCTTTGATTTTACTCTCCCAGTACAAGGGATCTCTTCCACTTGGGTATTGCTTAGCATTTTTCTACAGTGTTTTGACTTGGAACAATTATCTGTGCTGTTACTTCTGGAGCGCATTTCCAAATACCTGGTGAGAGAAAATAAAAAATAAATGGTCAAAAGAACATTTGTGAGGGTTAATGCAAGGCTGAATGTGCCTTGGATCTGGTGTCTCAGATCAAGACCTCTTTACATAGTAATGGGGCTGACTCAAACATTTTTTTGGATGCCTGTGAAGTGAGATGCATCCACTAACCCTTTGGAATAAATCTGCAATGCAGCTCTTACGTTGTCCATGGCTGATGTTGCCATCAGACCACTTAACTGAGGTTATATTAAAAGGTAGGCATTTAATTTGATCATAAAGTGTCGACTAATTTGATCATAAATTTTATTAACAGGTTGAAGCAATATCTTGTTTCTCATTGGTGGAGGTATTTTTATTTATTTTATTTATTTATTTAGATTTATATACTGCCCTCCCCGAAGGCTCAGGGCGGTTTACATTAAAACTAGTCAACGATACATGAAACAGTCTTCGTTAAAACATACAGTAATTAATAACAGTGGTTGTAACCATATAACAGAATAATGTAACAGTATAACAATATAATAAAATAATATAATAATATAATATTGTTTATGTTTCTTACTTTCTAAGCCATACATTGGACACAGCCAGTATGCAACATGTGAAAAGAACTGAGCTGCTGGCACCATTTCACATGGTATAGTAGTTAATGTAGTTGTGTGATACAAGCCTAGTTCTAGGAATCAGATTCCTACAATACCATAACAGAGTACTTCTACATAGTCCATGTAGCCCCAAGGAGTAAGAGCGTCTTGCTATTAAATGGGAGGGTTCAGTGAGACACGGACACTCAGCTCCAACAACCAACAGCTTTACTGGAACAAGAAATACTGAACAACAACAATTGAAACTGTAGAACTTATATACACTTGTGGCTCCCGCCAAGATACATGATTGGCCCTTAGCAGTGTCCTGTGATTAGTCCATAAGTTTGTTCCATGAGTGGCTAATGTTCTGGGACTGATGAATCCTTGGTGAATACATAGGATCCCAGCCTTAGATCCAAGCTCAAGGTAGCTTATGCTATTCCTTGAAACCCACATACACTTGCCCTTCTATTTTTCAGCAGCAGAATAAGAGAAGATTCTTTCCCCTCTTTTACTCCTTCCTTGCTGCTGTTCTTTCTCTTCCCCCATCAATCAGGATGAAAGATATCAACTACTGCTTTTTTCCACTGGTTGCTTGCTTGCAGCTAAGAGAATGAATGATCAGTAGCAGCACCCAGAATCTTCCACCAACAGAGAGGGAAAACTGACTGGAGTGGATCATAGGGACCACATTCCTCCAGTCTTGGTCCATCTACCTGGCACCCAGTTTGCTTCTGGGCCCATTTCAAGTTGCTGTTATTGATATTTAAAGCCCTATACAGCTTGAGACCAGCACATCTGAAGGACTGTCTATTCCTATATAAAATTACCCAACAACTTTGGTCATCTTTATAGGCCCTGACTTTGGTTCCTCTACCATCTGAGGCTTGATGGATGGCAACCTGAGAAACTACCTTCTCAGTCATAGCACAAAAACGTTTGAACTCACTGTTCAAATTGTCTGTCTCTCTGTATGGTTGTCTTCTGCAAGTGGAGTTTTTTTTTGTTTTGTTTGGCATTCCCTCACTAATAGTCATTAGTCCTCCTTCGTGTTGTGACTTTATTGATGTTTATATGATATGATGTATGACTCCCTGGAGAAGAGCCTAATACCTAATGCTGGGATCAATTGAGGGCAAAAGAAGAAGGGGACGACAGAGAATGAGGTGGCTGGATGGAGTCACTGAAGCAGTCGGTGCAAGCTTAAATGGACTCCGGGGAATGGTAGAGGACAGAAAGGCCTGGAGGATCATTGTCCATGGGGTCGCAATGAGTCAGACACGACTTCGCAACTAACAACAACAACGCTTTATGTAATAACTTTAAATATTTTATTTATATGTGTGCATTAAATGTGCATTAAATGTTTCTTAATGTTTCAAAACATTTGAATCTTACCCCCTCGGAGACCCTGAATTTGGTGAAAAGCCAGTCTAGAAATGTTTCTTTAAAAAGAATGCATTTGCAAGTGAATATGTGACAAATAATAGATCCCTGCCCTGGACACTGCCTTCTAGAGTGGGCGATCAACTTGGTTATATATCTGATACTTGCCACCTATACCTGGGCCCTTGTAGTGTCTGCTGAGATGATTCTTCCCATTTACTACTGAGGTAGATGTATGGAGCAAGAATTAGATTGCAATTCTTTCAAATTCATTTTAAGTCTTGCCAGGTTGACCTGGCCAAAAAAAGTGAGAAGGAACTACATTCTCCCACTTTGCTGGTAGTTCTGCTGCTGGAAAATGGAAACAGAAAGCCCCTGTGCACCATAGTGGCCCAATCCCTGTGAGAAGAACATTTGTGAAAGCAGAGGAAGACAAATCTGTAGTGAACCTTTCTGCCCTATCATAACTGTATATTTAGAATGTCATTATCTAAACACCTTTTCCAATTTCCAACTGCTTGCTATTAGGTGTTTTTTCTTTTATTTTCTGGGCAATTAAAAATGTGTGTCTTTTAGTTGATGAAATTAGTTGATGAAATTTAATTTTGATAGAGGAACAGAACAAACAAAGCATTAAGCAATTCCACAGCTCCATAAAATAGGATCAGTGAACCTGAAAGGGGCAGGAATGGATTTTGTCTAGTGTAGCCTTCTCAAATTTTACCATTGAGAAACCCCCGAAACATTCTTCAGGCTTTGAGAAACCTCAGAAGTGGCACAATCATGGAGAATATAGTTGGAAAGCATAGCTGTGTACATGCAAACCCTTCCCACCTCCTCCAGGCCCATCATTGACCACTTTGGGATGGGAAGGGGGACCAGTCAACATGACCATATATGGTCAAATCACCAGATAAAAAAATATACTGAAAGTTGATTAACTCCTACCCATTCAGGCAACCCTTCCAAGGCCGTCAGGTTGAGAAAGGCTTTTGTCCCTGCCTCTCTGCTAGAGGTTTACTTTAGTGTGATTAGAAAATGAAGATAAGATTAGAGATCTGTGAAGAAAAAATATTTTCAAGGGGGATCTGAGTTCATAAATTTGTTTCAGAATATTCCCAGCAATCTTTCCTTACACACTATTTCAAAAGGTTAATAGTCTTCTCTTATATTACTTTAACCATAAAACACATATGGAATATAGGTTTTGGGGGAAAGCATATACACAGTTTAAACATCTGGATTAAACAGTGAGGATGTAGCTTGAATTAAATATGGTGCAATTTTGTTATTTTATCAGTGGCAGGTGGTTTGTAACAATGGGGAATATAAGCATGCTGGTGAATACTCACAAAAGGTATTATGTTAAACATTGAAGAAACGTTTCTCCTTTCTTAATCTGCTTTTTGCAATGTTGGTTGATTTTGTTTCTTTTGTGGGGAACAACTGTGTCTTCAGCATAAGTCAATTATTTACTATGAGGCAGTTTCAATTAAATCCGTTTAACAGTATACTGTTAAATATTCCATCCAATGCATTTATTATTTTTAAGAAACTCTACATATTACCTCTCATGTAAACAGGAAGTTGGATTAGAGGCTTTATCTAGGCTTCAGGAAACACTGTGACACACCTCAGAGCATCATAGAGAACTGTGCCATGCACTATGAACAAAGCCAAAATCTTGATTGACAAGTATGCATGACATGACACTCAAGTATCATACTGGTTTCTCAGTTATGGGCGGGTAGCTACAGTCTAGTTAGAGGACCAGGGCAGAAATTTCATAATAGGGAGGGTATAATATGGGGGAGGGGCTTGCAGGATTTCACAAATTTGCTTGTAAAAAAGTAACAGTATACTATGCATGTGTGTAAGTGCTTGTGTATGTTTACCCCATCAGTGTTTCTCATAGCCTTTTTAGAGGTGTCCCTTTTTAGAGGTGTCCCCTCAAATTATAAAAATAGTGCATGTTAAAAATGCATTTTCCCCCTGTTGAAAATAACTTTGGTGTTGGCATGCTGTTTCCCCTTTTCAAAACTCTTGCCTTAAATTGGTTTTGATCTCAGGGGAGTATAAACTGCTGTTCCATGTTCCCTCAAAGAATGACTTGAAAAATTCAGAAGTGCACGTGGAAGAGTATATTGCGCTCAACCACACCCACCGTCAGTTTCTAGATAAGGATTTGATGTATTTCCAACGCTGTTAGCATCCCGCAGGTCCTATTTAGGAGTTTAATGAATTGAAAACCTTGCCTACATGATGGTATTCCATAAAATGAAGGCAGTATTGTGTTCTTGTGGGATATTTGTTAGAAAGACGTACCTTCAAAACAAATCTTGATTACAACTCTATCTTGAAGATGATTGACAAAATGTTTGTATGACATTTGTAGTAATATTAATAGGATCATGTTGGTTCCTTTGCTAGTCTGCTTATCCTCAAGTTATATATCACATGTGATCCAGGTAATTTCTACAGGTATGTACTCATAATCGATATATTTGACAACTTAGGTTCCTACTGAACTTTAAAATATGTATTATTACATATTATTAAAATACTAGGGGCCAAGCCAGTTGCATTCAGGAATACAAGTGCTAGATTGGGGGTGGTTGAGGTGGAAGAACTCTGTGGATGGCCTCTCCCTCCCACCAGGACTTGGAAAGGCTGCAGGCTGGAAGCCCCCGGGCAGGGAACTCACCAGCAGAGTCAGCTCTCACGCGGCAAGGAACTGCAGCCTCTGAGGCTTGAAGTGGAAGAAGGAGGGAACAGTCAGGGGTGGGGGACAGAAGGCAATTAGCTGGCCGCTGGACAGACTGGCAAACTGGTTGGAGGAGGAGGCAATCAGGGGCAGGACAGCTGCCTGAATGGGTTTTAAGCACTGAGTGGCACTTAAGCCATGAGACACACTCCTCCTCCTAAGCCTTACCAGAAATATTAAGTGGAACAGATGGCTTATTAAGTCTTCCTCAGAATTGTCTGTTGTTTGTGATAATTCTGTGAAGGAGTAATTTTTAAATGTGAGATAGGTCTGCAGGACTGAAATTTACTCATCTGAAACAAACCTTTGCATGAAGGGTTGGCTGTGTTTCTGGCGTTAATTACAGCTAACTGTGGTAATCAGTTTTTCATATCAAGTGACATTAAGTTTGAGTCTTAGGTAGCCAAAAAAAAAATCTCCCCAGAGTTTTGTGGGTAGGAAGATGAAGGTATCCTTTAGTTGTTATTAGAGGAGCTAGAAAAAGGGATACCAAGCCTTTTCCTCCTTTGTAAGGTTTCCTTAAGGACTTTCTTATATAGGAAAGTAATTGGTTTAGGAACCTTTCAAATTTCTCAAGGCAGCATATATGAATACAGTGGTACATAAAACTGAAACATGTCTTGACACCTACGTTGGTAAATTCTGTTAACTCATAAAGGAATTGTTGACTTCCATGTCTATGGCTTAAACACATCCTGTTTTTGATATAAAAAAGTATGTCATCGTTAGGGTATATCTGGGTTGGGTTATATCTGGGTTTCTCTAAAGTTATTGTTAATATGTAGCCACCTTAGGATACTTCTCCAGGCATGACAGACCTACAGGTGATTTTATTTAATTAGCAGTAAAAGTAGTAAAAGCTTGGTATGATATCAAGATTTATCCTGGCTGTTCCTGAAATGGGTGAACCCTGTTTTTGCATCCCCTGTCTTGTCAGTATTATTAATGGTTTGAGGACATGAATGAAAGCTGTGGTGGACATGTTGAACCTCCTCCAAAGGGATGTTTTATATTACATTGAATTTGGATGACTAATGCATCAGGCAGCTGGTTTTGTGGCCTGTTTTGGTTTAGGAGAGGGTGTAAAGTGGTAAAAAAACACTGATGCTTCTATGAAGCACGTAATTGATTCTTTAGAGCCTCAGCAATCTTGTTTTTTGGGTTTTTTTTTTAAGCAGACCTTTATTTCTTAGGATCCCTTTGTAGTTTAATATTTTTGGTTATTTTGGGTGAATGCATTTGAAAATATTGTTTACGTGTTTCTGATTCCCATGTTCAAAATACAATAGTGTAATCAGGGGTAGTCAAACTGTGGCCCTCCAGCGAATGCTGGCAGGGGCTCCTGGGAATTGTAGTCCATGGACATCTGGAGGGCCGCAGTTTGACTACCCCTGGTGTATGTATTCTGCCGCCTTATTCTACTGAGGTGTCGCCCCTTTCTTCAGCCCCCAGCCTTCTTCTTCTGACTCAACATTTTGACATTTCTAATCTGGCTCCGACAGTAGGGTAGCAGTGCAAGAAGAGCCACCAGAACAGTGGCCCAGTAGTGGTGTTTGCAGAAAATTGCCTTGTGTTGTGGAAAATGGTTGTTCAATAAGAAGTATTTAGATGGTAGCCACAATTGACATTGTATGTTAAGACCCTACAATTTCACATTTCAGCATTTATCCTTTAGAGATTACATTCGTATAGCCCTGCCTTCCAAATTGTAAAGATTTGTTCTTAACCCTCAGTGCATGGTTGATATACTGACAAAATAGGCTGTGGTCTCAAGTCAAGAAGCAAATCCATTTTTTAAAAATATTTCATTACTCTTTCATCTTAGTAGAATTAAGAATATACAGCTGCAGAAGCTTTGTCCAAAGACGGCCTCATAGAATCCGCAGTAGCGATTACAGTGATAGAATTCTCCCTGTTACGATTCCCAATTTGCTTCTGCAGTTTTCAGGATTAATTTACAGACATAGCTTTACTTAAACCTTCTTTTGTCTAGGCATATTCCCTTCAACATAGCCATTCTTTACACATGAAAAGAAGCCACAGCCCTTTGAATAGCCTGAGAACAGTCTCCTCAAAGGAAGATCAAAAGTGCTTACTAATGTCTGATAAATCAGCAGGCTTGTTCCTTTGATGAATTCATGTCTGAATACAGCCATGCAACACAGGCATGGTCACTGCTTTGCTATTGAAACCCAAAAGAGTATAGGTTATTTTTGTGAAAGGGGAAGAAATGATGCTTACAATTTAATATTACTTTGGCAAAGAATTACAAACATATTGCTTTAAATTTCTTTTCATTCATTTCTTTAACTCCTTTTTCAATTGGTACAAAATGCAAGATATATAGCAAGGTGTCAGGGATAGGTTACTTTGTCAGTATTGGCTGTGGAAGCTTTGTGTGCCTTGCTTTATATAGACAGAATGAAGATAGAGAACTTATGCTGTTGGGTGCCACCCTAAATAAAATTATACCCTTCTAGGTCTATGGATGTCAGTGGGCTCAGAAGAATATAACTCTGTTTAGGATTGCACTGCTAGTTATTACTCATTGTGTGCACACATTCATTGTGTGCTTCTCCATAGCACAGGAAAACATAACAGCACCTATGGAGGTAGAAGCAGACCAAAGCAAAAGAATGGTACACGGCAAGCAACCAGAAATATTGCACTGACTCATTGGGAACTGACCATTGTGGCCTGGGTGGTGAGTTGGAGACCGTTTATGCACTGGAGGTTTCTTGCCGGGCTGCAGGCTGGAGTTTTAGTCATGGCAGGTTGCACCACCTCTTCCTGCATCTACACTCGGGAGCATTTGGCCCGGTGCACCTAATCCGCCCCCGATTTGTGCTGCTGCACGGGAGCTGAGGAAGTGAAGTTCCCAGTGCATAAACGGTCAGAGAAAGGAAGCATGATACTGCCCTCAGTCTAAGGGTGAGGCCACCAGCGCTGATTAGGCAGTGGCTTGAACACATGTGCCTGGAGTCAGTAGAGACGCAAGTCCTGGTGGCTATTTAAATCCTAGCTGGCTCGCCCTCTCTTCACATTTTGTTTTGCACTCTGGTATAATGGGTTGTTTATTCTGTTTATTATGCCTTATCATGTTTTTGTTATTTCTTTTGTCACAGCTTTGTGGTGTTTGGCATTGGGACAGGTCCTTTGTGGGAGAAGGACATGCCTGTGTGCTTGCCTCCCCCATTTTGGGGACTCCCTTATGAAGTCTTGGGGATGGAGCCATTCAAGCCACATGGCCAGCTCAGAGGGGGCAAGGGGACCATGCAGAGGATAACACACTCATGATTCTCAAGATTTGTCACTCCATGGTTATCACCCAGCAGGTAGTCTGAGGGTGCAGTTATCAGGCAGCAGGTGGGTCACCCAATGTTAGATCTGTCCCCATGCTGTACTGATGCTCCTCTGATGGTAACTAAAAAGCTGTGGCTATATATTTCATCCAAATACTGATTAGTGTGAGTTTCTTCCACTGCACTCCCCTTCTGTCCTCCCTAGACCAGTAATTGGAGACCAAGTTTTTCTCTTACAGGAATTACTATTGAGCCCTCCCAACAGAACAGGCAATTGGTATTTTAAGAAAAAGAGTTGGTTTTTATACCCTGCTTTTCACTGCCCAAAGGAGTCCCAAATCAGCTTACAATCGCCCTCCCTTTTTCCCCCCCACAACAGACACACTGTAAGAGATGAGGCTGAGAGAGCTCTGACAGGACAGCTTGGTCAAAACAGCACTATCAGGGCTGTGATGAGCCCAAGGTCACCCAGCTGGCCGCTTGTGGAGGAGCGGGGAATCAGACCTGGCTTGCCAGATAGAAGCCACTGCTCTTAACCATTACACCATGCTGGCTACTCCACAGCATGTAGATATGCAAGGCTCCCATACGTCTGTTTCTACCAAATTAGATTTTTGTTTGAAGGGAGAATTGTATGGTTCAGTTCAGGCTTCCTTGATGACCACACATTGTAGTAATTATGGGAAACTGGAAGGACCAGGCATTTGCCATTCTGCAAGCTGTGCAATTAAGTAAGGTAAAATTCAGCTTTTTGGTTTCACTACCTCCTGTCCTACATGCCAGAAGGCTTTCTGTTATGCCTTGCCTTGAGTGTGATTGACATGTGTATGTCACACACCCTTTCCTCCAGTGTTCAAAGCCACGGTGGGGGCTGTTCCATGCAGAAAAGAATAACACCTAATAATAACACTTGCTTTTTGTACATGTAAATCACATAACCTCAGGCATCAGGGACTAGGTTCAAGCAGGCTCATTGTCTGAAAGAGCACGTTGATTTAATAACAGAGCAAGAATGCAAATGACTACTCTGTAAACGATGAGAAGAGTAACCTCAACTACATTTGTATAATTACAGTTGTATATCTCTGCAACCAAGGGGGCTGTGTAATTCTCTCTGCAATAACAAATGAAAACTTGGAATTCAGATTACTTAGTAGTTTTCATGTTCTAACATTACACAACAATATTCCTTTGTCAATTAAGGAAAACTTTAAAAGTGTCTCCAAGCACTTTTATTCCATTGCATTGGGTTAACAATGGTCTTCTGAAAAGGTGACTGCAATGAGAAGGTATCGTATTTGAATTCTGAAAATCTGATTCTCTGATCATCTCATTGTGTGTTCCTGAATGAGTAGCTTTTAACACTGAAAGTGAGAAGTCAAACTAGATGTAATCGCCACCACTCTTTCCTTATGGACCTGCAGCAGCAGCAGCAGCAGAAGAAGAAGAAGAAGAAGAATTGAAGAAGAAGAAGAATTGGGTTTTATACCTTTATAGTCTCAGAGTGGCAGACCATCGCCATCGAAGAACTTTCTGGAGAGTTTCTGGAACTTTAACTACTGCGCCTTTCCTGTAAGGCAAAGTGCTACTTCCTGTGCTATTGCTCTTTGGGCTCAGGAGACAAGGGTGGGAAACCAGATGTTGCTGTGGGTTCTACAACATGGTGGGTGTGTAAGGCTCGAGATGCCAGATGCTTGTGCCTGGTTGTAGTTCAGGTTCTGGGCTGGGTTCCCTAGACCAGTGGTCCCCAACCTTTCCGAGGCTGGGGACCGGCAGGGCATCGGGCTGCGCCCGCACGGACCGGCCGCGGCCGCGCATCGGGCCACGCCCGCGCGGGCCATACCTGCACATCGGGCAGCGCCTGCGGGCTGTGCCCGCACATCGGGCCACGCCCGCTGGCCGCGCCCGCATGGGCCGCGCGTGCGCGATGCGCGACCCGGCCCTGATTCCCTCTCCCCGCCCTCCCGCAGTAAGAAGCTTCCCGGGCCGCAAGCTTGTGGCCTGGGAAGTTTTTTAATGTGGGGGGGCGGGGAGATTGAGCCGCGGCCTGGCGCCATGGCCTTTGCGGCCCGGCACCGGGCTGCGGCCCGCAGGTTGGAGACCACTGCCCTAGACAGTTCTGGTGCTTCTGAGGCTGCGTGTGTTGGCACTGGCTGAAGGTCAGGGCCTGATCATGTCAAGCCTCCCAGCTCTACCTCTTCTTCAGAGTCAGATAGGGCTTCAGCTGGCTGGGGCCTGACACCCATGATGTTCCAATGGGTAAACTGGAGGATTGTAGACTGGATTTTTAGATGGTTAGGTAGATAGGGAACTGATTGGAAAATTGAACCCATCAGATTGGAAGGAGGTGAACATTGGGGTGCCACAGGGCTCAGTAATTTTCAACATTTTTATCAATGATTTGAGTTTTGTGAAATCCCAGGGTTTTCTGACAGCCCTAGAAGAGTTTTTCCAGTTGGGTGGGTGTTAATTAATTTTTAATATATATTTAATTAAAAAAAAAATCAGGTGATAACGCCATATATGGTCATGTCTAGCTGCTCTGCCCTCCCCAAATGCCCTAGAATGTCCCCAAGAGGGTGGAAAAGGAAGGGGTCCAGGCCAAACAAATCCTTGCTGGCCTGGTGATGTCCAGTGGGAGTGTCCAGACGATGTCACTCTGGTGACATCTGACCTCTGGGGGCATGGCAGGAAGGTGTGGCCTGCTTCTAGGGTTTCTCAAAGCCTGTAGAATGTTTCAGGAGTTTCTCAATGGTAAAAAGGTTGAGGAAGGCTGATCTGGATGAAGGGGTGGAGGGACTCCTCATTAAATCTGCAGATGATACCAAATTGCGAGGAGTAGCGAACACTCCAGAAGACAGAGTTCAACGAGATCTGATAATGCTTTTAAAATCTTTTTTAGAATAATTAACCAGATCTCCATAGACATTGATACAGTTGTCTGACTGTAAAGCTAGAAGCTTGATTAAAGTAGTTGGTGTAGAGGAGATAAAAACAAAGGACGTTTCATTCTGGAATATGCCTCTTTTGGGGTTTATCTATGATTTTACATTCAAAATAGCCATTTCTGTATTTAAAATGTAGATACTATCCCATCCTGATTTTTATAGCTCCATTGTTAATAGTCCATCTTGATTTTTTTAAAATTAACAATTGTTATATAAGTGAGCTGAGCTGGTAGATCAAGATTTCAAAAATCAGTGACATCTCAGAGCCCGTATGTGCTATAGAAACGGAAAGGGCAAAACATACATCTGTTATGCTCTGCAATGTAGAGCTGGTTCAGGGTTGTGGCTTACAGACTGGGCAACGGATCAGATGGACCCTGGTTTAATTCTAAGCTCTGCCATGAATTCTCAACTATGTAGGACTAACCAGAAACTGCTACCCTCAGCCCACAGTCTGTAATAGGAAGGTAAAACTGACCTTCCTTGCATATTGGGTAAGAGAATGCATATAGAGCTCTTTGAACTTCTAAAAGTTGTAATTGGTGTTAATATTATAATTGAGGATAATCTGAAACAGATGAATATAACGAAACAGTGGCTTTGCTGTGCCTTCAGTCTGAAGTCTAGACATAGGTTTACCACTTCATCTGCTGTTTGGGAAAACTTGGTCCATGCCATTTGAATTTGTCTAATCTGTTTTTTTGAATGCATATTTTACCCTGAATGTTTTATCCCTGCCTTACCTTACCTTTGTTGTCTCCCATATTTTACAATTGCATCATATCCTGTAAAGCTCCCTACACATTGATGTGCTATAAATAAATAAAGGATAAGAGACGCTATTTGTTCCTTCTGCTCTTTCCCTTCCTGAGCGTGTTGGTCAGTTTAACTGGATTAGCAGTATAGTCCTGTACAGATTTCAGAGGGTTTATACTAGAGTCGCATAGGGTTGTAAACCAGCTCCAATTCTGCATGTACCTTGGATGCATTAAATCTCTTGACTAACTGGTAGCTGTTGGTTAAGTTTATGATCACTGGGAAACTCAGAATTAGCAGTAGCTTTTCAGAATTCCAAAATGGTCATCATTCTCAGAAAACTGGGGTGGGGGTTAAAGCCATTTGTGATATTTTCATTAATTGGTATATGAAGGCCGTATAGATTAAAAAGGCAAATTGTATGGATAGGAAAATGCCAGAACGCATTGGACCTCATCAGGATCATACTTTAAAGTCTGAGATATCATAGTATTTTCTTTGTGCAGGAATTAAACTTGGATTTCCTCCTATTCTTTCTTATAATTCAGATTTTTTTTCCCCCTTAGGGGAAGATTTGAAGGTTTCAGTCAAGATATGTCAGCTTTGAGCTGAACTGAATCCTAAATTATTACTATTGTATAGAGTCCTGTAAAAATAGTTTGGGGTCTTAGTCAGAACTATAGTAATAAATGTGGTGTGTAGACTTTGAAAAGTATTAAGAACAGAATCCTCGTGAAGTTATATGGGCCACCTGTACAAGACGTAACTCTGTGGAGAGTTAAGCCCCTCTGTGGGTTTGCTCTTGTAAGAAACAGCCTTGTCAGACTTGCAGCTGCTTTTGGAAGCACTTACTCTCTGGTCTCCTTTTTTCCCCTTACTGGTAGTTAGTATTTTATGAATGGTGTAACGAAAAGCACTGTGATACCAGGGCACTTTCAGGAGTTACAAAAAGCTGTAATCACAGTCCCTGAAGTGGTTGTCATTCTGCGTTTTCTACAGTCTGATCTCTGTGTTATTCTTTGATTAACTCCCTCTTTTCTAATCCTGGCTGTATCTAATTTAACTCTTTTAATGGTCATTGCAAGAGCCAGATTTGGTGTTTTCTTATGGCAGCTGATGGCTGTACACTATGTAGGTGAAAGACAGTTTGTTGCAGTGGTTAGGAGTATGGACTTCTAATCTGGTGAGCCAGGTCTCGCCAGATTAGACAATTACTACAATGTGTGGTCATCAAAGAAGCCTGAACTGAACCATACAATTCTCCCTTCAAACAAAAATCTAATTTGGTAGAAACAGACGTATGGGAGCCTTGCATATCTACATGCTGTGGAGTAGCCAGCATGGTGTAGTGGTTAAGAACAGTGGCTTCTAATCTGGCGAGCCAGGTCTGATTCCCCACTCCTGCACATGCAGCCAGCTGGGTGACCTTGGGCTCCCCACGGCACTGATAAAACTGTTCTGACCGAGCAGTGATATCAGGGCTCTCTCAGCCTCACTCACCTCACAGGGTGTCTGTAGTGGGGAGAGGAAAGGGAAGGCGATTGTAAGCCGCTTTGAGACTCCTTCGGGTAGAGAAAAGCGGCATATAAGAGCCAATTCTTCTTCTAGGTAACACATGCTCAGCCAGTGTTTACAGCCATTGTCCCTGTGAATCAGAATATTTTAATACTGCTAACAGTCCAGTCAATTTCTACTCCATTCTACTTAGTGTCACATACATTTCAAGTCCATTTCAATAAATTCTTTGGGGTACAATTGTCTGCATTTGCTGATGCTGTTGTCTTAATCTTTTTGCAGTCTTTGGGGTAGGAGATCTTTTGCTGCACTACTGGGTTGCAGTCTGCTTATTTAAATTCATATGCTGTGAACCAGCACTAAATAGTACGGCACTGTTCTCACTGAAATTAATCCGACCAAGTGGTAAATGTACCTAAAACAACATGAGGAAAAAAGCTTTTCCCCTTTGTTGGCATAAGAGATTCAGTGTGGCCACTCTAAAAGTCACACAGATGTATTACAGATTTAATTGGCTTTCAGAGTCTCATTTGGAATTTGGCAAGTGTGTAATGCAGCAGGATTACCGGTTTTTAATTAAACGGAGATCCTGCTGGTACATCTCCAAAGACATAATATATTTGAATCCTCTTTGTTCGCAGCTCTT
Source organism: Paroedura picta (assembly GCF_049243985.1). Classification (NCBI taxonomy): domain Eukaryota; kingdom Metazoa; phylum Chordata; class Lepidosauria; order Squamata; family Gekkonidae; genus Paroedura; species Paroedura picta. Next base: position 33,561,589 of record NC_135374.1, on the reverse strand, counting down.
AATTATTGTAATGCAGTGTTGCCGTGCTAATTTTTAGATTTCTGATTCTTTATGTAAGAAGTTGCAGCTGCTGTAACTCATTATTTCCATTACAAATAATGATTCATATTTCCATATGTAAGCAGGAGATCTCATGGTGGGTATGAAATTAAGCGATGTCACTGCCGTGTAGAAGGAAATGCTTTAGCTACATATGGATACAAGACATTACGTTAAAAGTACATATGTTTTCAATAGAATGCGGTGGCTTAAGGTCCCCTGCCTGTTTCTAAAGCGTTTTGCATGAATTTTCATGTGATAAATGCTGTTGGACAGTGATACTCAGGAATGGTGATTGTATTGCTTCCAGAGGTCAAGTTATCCAACAAGAGGGACTTTTTTCTAAAGGCCCTGAAGAATATGCCTCAGCTCTGTGCTGGACAGGAAGTGATCTACTTTGGAGGACAAAGCAGTTCATTCTTTTTGTTTTTTGTCAATTTTAGGCTCTGTCCAGCCTGCTAAACCGGGTGTTACTTTATATTCTGTTGCTGCAGTCTAGGGTTTCCTGGAAGAGAGCATATCCAATTTAGATGCATAATTATAATTGAAATGATTAACATCTAATTGTTTTGTTCACTTTGTGGCATCAAAGCATTTGTGGGAGGTAACTGTAAATTGTCCCATTCCTGACAGAATGACCTTAACTGGTCCTAATTATGTTTTAGCCACGGGGGTGGAGCGAAACGTATATTTTGTTTGGATAGGCAGAACTAATTTAAAGTTTAAAATGTCAGGCTTTATGTTACATCAAACAGATGTTTTCTATAGTTAAAAAAGGTTTGTCCAGATATTTTAGATTCTTAAAAATGCTTTGGATTTGGGACAGTGTTTTTGAGGTAATTTCTTAACTTTTGTTTACTGCAGTAAAGCAATACTGAGGAGACCCAACCAGGTACTGGCCTGCATAAATTGTACAAATTCATTTGTTAAGTGAATGCTTACTGGCTTTTCCTTACAGATGTATGCATGTTCATACATGTAACATGGGAACAGGCCTACTGCTGCCTAACGCTGACAACACCTACGTAGCTCTGAAAACTGTTAAATTTTAAGTTGTAGTCTATGGGGTATATTTATATTAGAAATAAATATTGTAGTGTGATATCAATTCAAAAAAAATCTGTTGATGGTTTTATGTCATTGGCATTGTCAAACAAGATGTATGCTGAACATCATGTTTATCCAAAGAGCGATGTGGGAACTGCTTTCCAGCTCCTTATCTTTCAACACCACCTGCAGCACAATAGCTGATTTCTGAAGCCTGCCAGTGAACAGAGATTAAACTGATGCACAAAATCTACTTGATTTGACAAGGTAGAAAGGGCTTAACAAAAGTAAATTCCTGTTGGCTGAAATAATCGGCTTCTGTAGCTTAAAACTAGGTGGGACTCGATTCCAGATGTCATAAATCTGCATGCATTTAAACTTGTTAGCTGACTTTATGAAACTGGAACAAAGCTGTTCTGAGTTTTGAGACTCTTAAAGCATCCATCGCTCATTTTCAAAATAAAGATCTAAATAGAAATTAAACAGTAAAGAGTAGCAGAACAAGGTTGAGTCTAGTGGCGCCTTTAAGACCAACAACATTTTATTCAAGGTAGCAGCTTTTGTGTGCATGCCATGAAATTGAATTTACCAGTCCACACATATAGGTAGAGGTTGAGCAGTAAATTAGCCTACAGCATAGTGAAGATGTTTAATAGATTCAAGGACCAACAGGAATAGCCAGCTTAGTGATTGCCCTTACTGCTCTAAATGGTCTCCAGTGTCTCCACACACACAAATGGGACACATTTTCCCCCTATAGACATCCTGGGTGCCTCCTTCTGTACTCTCTCTTTGGGATCTGATATGTACTAAGTGTGGCTACTTTTTATTGAATCCATTAACTGTTTGGCTATTTAGTGTACCAGCTTCTAATCTATGCCAAATTTCATTCCTAACACATCTCCAAATGTACTTTATTAACCTGCAGTGGTACCAAATGTCACAACAATTTTTTTTTACAAAAGTGTGAAAAATTAGATTTCTATCTAAATGGTAAAGAGGTATTGTGTTTAACACTTTCTAAGGTATGACATAATTCTAGGTGGTTTTTTGTTTATTTGTCGTGGGAGAGAGAGTTAGTCTTTTGCCTGTCCAAGTACCCATTAGAGCATTACATCCTGAAAGATACTTGCTGCTGTCACCAGCCCTCATAAAGGAATGTTTTGACATTTAATTTTTAAATTTATTTTATTTATTTATAATTTGATGTATAGCCCGCCACTCTCAAACAGGATGACCTGTGGCAGGTAACAAGCATAAAGCTCCACAATAAATATCATTAAACATAAAATGATAAACAGTAAAACCAATTGCCTTATCCCTCCCAACAGCAGACTTATGCTCCCCCCCCCAGTTCAACAGGCCACGTACCACCTCAGAGGTCAGTGAGGAGCAGCCTGGAAAAGCTCTGTCTTGCAGGCCCTGCGGAACTGTGACAGCTCTGCCAGGGCCCTCAGCTGTTCCGGGGACTCATTCCACTAGGTTGGGGCCAGGTGGAAATTTTGAAATGTATTCAGTTGAACACTTGATTATTTACTTAATTTACCAGTGGGGATCCTGTGAGCTAAGTTATTTTGACTGCTTGGCTGATCGAAGGCAGTGGCATACCTTGCCTATTTCATGCCCAGGGCAGATTTTTAATAACCCCCCCCCCCCCCCCATTTTTTTTTTTTTTGCCATCAAGCCACAGCAGACTTATAGCAGCCTTGTAGGATTGTTAAGGCAAATGACATTAAGAGGCAATTTGCCATTGCCTGCCTCCATGTTGGACCGGCTTAGCTTCTGAGATCTGATAAGGTCAGGTTAGGCTGGTACTATCCAGGTCAGGGCCCCTTCTCTATAGGACAAGGTTATTTTAATTAATAATCATGAACAAAGAATAATACTAATGACCAGAGAATAGGTTCGGGTATGTAGTTATGTTGGACTGAAGCACCAGAACAAAGTTTGGCCTTAAAGGTGCATTGGACTCAAACATTTTGTTCAGTGCCCCAGGAAGAAATGTAGAGGGTAAAAAAATATTGTATTTAATTTTGTATACATAATAATACCAGTTAGAATCATGGAATATTAGAGTTGGAAGGGACCTCCTGGGTCATCTAGTCCAACCCACTACACTATGCAGAACATTAACCTGCCACCTCCTTGAACCGTCACAGAATCACAGACCAAACTTCCCCAACCTTTCCTCATATATCTTGATCTCCTAACCCTTCACCATCTTTGTTGCCCTCCTCTGGACATATTCCAGTTTGTCTACATCCCTCTTCAACTGTGGTGCCTAAAACTGAACACAGTGCTCCAAGTGAGGCCGAACCAGAGCAGAGTAAAGCGGTACCATCACCTCCCATGATCTAGACATGACACTCCGTTTGATACAGCCCAAAATCCCATTTGCTTTTTTTAGCCACTGAGTCCTACTGCTGACTCATGTTCAATATATGGTCTACTAAGACTCCTAGATCCTTTTCACACATACTACTGCCAAGACAAATCTTCCCCATCCTATATTGGTGTATATGGCAAATGCAGAACTTTACATTTGTCCCTATTGAATTTCATTTTATTCAGTTGACCCCACTTCTCGAGCCTATCAAAATCATCCTGATTCTGTCTTCTGTTGTGTTTGCTAACCCTCCCAGTTTAGTATCATCTGCAAATTTAATCAGTATCCCCTCTAATCTCGCATCCAAACTATTTATAAATGTGTGGAACAACACAGGCCCCAGGACAGATCTCTGGGGCACACTATTTATCACTCTTCTCCAAGAGGATGCTGAACCATTAACAAATACACATTGGGTACCATCTGTCAACCAGTTATTGATCCACCTGGCAGAATTAGGATCCATATGCATTTTACCAACTTGTCAACAAGAGTATCATGTGGAAGCTTTACTGAAATCCAGATAAACTATAACCACAGGATTCCCCTGATCTAGCAAGATAGTCACTTTCTCAAAAAAAGAGATAAGGTTGGTCTGACATGACTTGTTCTTGTGAAACCCGTGCTGAGTCTTAGAAATCCCAGCTCTTTGTTCCAGCTGCTCAAAGACCGACTGATTGATGATTTGGTCCAAAGTTTTGCCAGCTACAGTTAAAATTTTTTTAAAAAATAAAATTCCATCATGTAATTCCAGTACACGAGCCAGCATGGTGTATTGTGTAAAGTGTTGGATTAAGATCTGGAAAACCCAGGTTCAATTCATGCCATGGAAGCTTGCTGGGTGATCTTGGGCCATTCACATTACTCTCAGCCTAGTTCTGACCAGGGTATAAACTGCACGGAGCTTTTATTCCAACTCCAGGTTGATTCAGTCCCTGCCCTCTACACAGAATGCAATTTCCATTTGGATTTGGGGCGATTTAAAATTTCCTTCTGCAGCAAGAAGGATTGATCCGGAGTGACCCTACCTTTATTGTGCGATATCTTGGAGTGCTTTTAATGCTCAATATATTTTAAAATCGCATTGTATTGAATCTGGGCTCTCCTCCGTGGTAGAGGACCCATGAATGGCTACAGGTGGTCATGTGACAAGCCTGCCTTAAAGGAGAAGCCCCTAATTTCTCTCAACTTCTGTCGGCCTTGGATTTTTTTGTGTGCCTTCTTCGTTCCTACCCACCTTCAAGAAAAGAAAGGATTTTTTCCTCCCTCCTCTGACTTCTTTGATCCTCTCCCCCCCTTCAAGAAAACAAAGAAAGAGTCTCCATTTGCCTCCCCCCCTCTTCTGAGCCTCCCTAATCACATGCAGAACACTTTCCTGTTTCATTGGGGAGGGGGGAAAGAGGAAGACCTGAGTTCAAAGTGATCTGAATTCAACAGGATTAACAATGGAATAGACAAAGTAAGTGCAGACTCTGCCCTGGATAGTCCTAGGATAGTCTTATTACATCAGATCTCCTGCATTTTAAAAATAAAAGGGCAGCAGGATGATGCTGGCTTTGAGGGCCATCTTCAAGAGCCTTCTTGAAACTGTGCTGGGGTGGACCCCCCCCCCCGCCCCCTTGGTACTTCATTGGTCCAAGGTCCTCAAGCAAGCTTCCATGGCAGAGTGGGAACCTGTAAGTGAAATCCTAGTCTGAACTCCAACCATTATACCTCATTAATATCAGAGTCCAGTACCACATTAGCTCTCCATGTGGAAGGGGCACTGATTCACTCTACCTTTCCAGTCCCTTTCTAAGTTTGAGATTGTCAACATTGTCTTTAAGGTGAGCTATTTCTGAGTATTGAAAAATATAGCAAGCTACTTCTCATGGGCTAGGAACAGAAATGTCATTTAAGCAGCACAGAGAAAAGTCCTAGGAAACAAAGCTATTTTTTAAGCTAACAAACAAACAAACAAAAAAGCCTGGAGCAGGTCTTTTCATGATCTTTTCTTCTCTTCCCTTCTAGGGGATGCATGAGCAACTTTGCTGAATCCAGTAAGCTACTGGTAGCTCACATTTGCCATGACCCGCATAGCTGGACTAAGTTTGCCATCTCAGAAGCTAAACCGCATCAGTCTGGGTTTGGATGGGAGACCAGCTGGGAAATCCAGAGTTACTTCATAGAGGCAATGTCTCTTGCCATGAAAACCCTATACTTTCTCCATAAATCAGCTGCAACTTGATGGCGGGGGGGGGGGGGATCTTACAGTCTCTCTGTTTTAGATCCCTGCTTTTAGCAGTTGTACCTTTTTTTGGTAATGACTGGGGAAGGCACTGGCAAACCACCCCGTATTGGGTCTGCCATGAAAACGCTAGAGGGCGTCACCCCAAGGGTCAGACATGACCCGGTGCTTGCACAGGGGATACCTTTACCTTTATCTTTACCTTTTTTTACATATAGATTACGGTGGAAGGGAATCAGTTAAGGCAAAGAAGTGAGTTAGCAAAACACTGAACTAGAAATGGGTGCCAAAGACCACTGCAGTTTAGCATTGCTGTGAAATGTGTTTTTTAAGCCTTAACCAACTGTCCTGGAAAAGGCACACTTAGTTTATCATGTTTTAGAGATATGCAGATATTAAAGTATATCTAAAGAAAATGTACAGAGATGTATTCAGAGCTGTTGACTCCAACATATCTGTTGCAATGGTCTTTGGAAGTGTACATGATGCTGATTCCAGCATGCAGTTTGTATAATGTTGGATCCTTCTGCACTTTCCCTCCTTATATTGTACTTGTATATGCTATTAGCGGCTTGTTGTTGTGTTAAGTGAAAAACAGTGGGAAAATTGTTAATGTAGGGATAGTGTACAGTTAAACTGTTTTGTGACCTTGTGCAAAATCATGCACACAATACTTCTATCTTCTATATTCTATAAACATCCATAAAATGCTGAACTTTTAAGTACAATGCTAATCCCTAGTACATACTTTTAAGACAAAATAAAAAGTCCAAGTCTTTATTCCTTTAATAATAGTATTTATATAACCATGAATGGCCAATTATGCAAAATGTCTTTTTTGCATTCCTCATGGATATTCCATGTCAAACAAAGAGTTAATGGTGTTTAACAGCCCGCGTAAACTATCTCTATAAACCTAGATTACCTCATTTATGTTATATGATCCTAATACTATCCAAAAGAGGTTGCAGAAAGGGAACTAGCCTGTAATGTATATGTTGCATGCAAAGACATCAGAAATGTGCTCTCCCGAAGGACTACTTATTACAAGATTGAAGCTAATTGAACTTCAGTTACAATTAAATTGCCACAAAAATGTATTCGCAACAGCAGCATTTCTGTCCAAAAGACTGTTCTTAATCATTTTAGTATACAAACAGCAAACACTATGTCATTCTGATATATTCTGTGTACTAAAATATCTACCATTCATATATAATTTGATTAGACTGCTGTCTCCGACAAAATTAGTTTCCACACTGGTTCAAGAACATGAAATATGCAACAGCAACAGCCTTTTCTGATGTATAGGAAGACGTAATGTAAAAGAGTGGTGTGCGATTAATTGTTCCCATTTCTCTCTTTCTTTCTCTCTCTCTCACACACAAAATATTTATTTATTTATTGTATTTCTATACTACCCTTGGGACATATAATGGAATCTCCTAATATGTTAAAGGGCATGTCAGTGGATACTGGCTAGGTTTCTTGATGATATCAAGTCAAGGAATCACATTTGTGCAATCTTGTAGTACCTTTTATGCCTTACTTTGCTAGCTGAGTTGTGAGGGATAACTCCATAGTCCCATAAAGCACAATAGATGTTCCTTTCCCTTGAAAATTTTGTGAAACATAGATACAAATCAAACAACAGTAGATCCATATTTATTCCTAATCAAACAGCAATAGATCCATGTTTATTCCTGATTTCTGAATTGCCAACTTAAGTGGAGCATAATACTATGTGTTGAGTAGGAACGTAAAAACCGTGCTAATGTTTTCCTTCTCCAGTGCAGTCAATAAAAGCTATTTTAATCAGTTGCCTACCTTAGAAATGAACAGAATCCTCTCTTGGGGCATGAATCTGCAATTAAAAATGAAATGTTTTGAAGCAGCATTGTAACTTGCATTTCTCAGGTGCCCATAAGCACCCAGGCAAGCCTGATCCTGTCAGATCTTGGAAACTAAGCAGGGCTGACCTTGGCTCTTATTTGGATGGGAGATCTCAAAGGATTTAGGTGGTGGTTCCTCCAAGGAATATTGGGGGTTAAAACTTTGGAGGCAGGAAATGGCAACCCACCTTTGAACATCCCTTACCTAGATGCCAGACAATCCTAGAATCTCCTGGCTATGCTACACAGTCATCAGCTCAAATGTGGAGTCCCACAGGGAACAGTCCTCCTATTTTATTTAACAGAATCCAAGCCTATGTGTGGTTTACTTTATTCTGTTCTTGCTATATTGTTGTTAGGATCATTGAAGTTGTGTTGTTTAGAACCATTGTTGGATTGTTATTGTTGTATTTGACTATGTTGTATGTTGATTCGTTCCATGTATCAAATAAACAAACAAACAAATATGAAATATAAATAAGAAATAAGCATCTGAAACACAGGCTGAAACAAACGCAATAAAGTAAACCACACTATAAACTTTTAGTTGGCCATTGTGAAAGCTGCCCTCTTCTGCAGAACATGCCTTCTCTGACATTAGGCCTTCTGTAGCACAAATGTCTTTCAAGGAACCAACAAATGCATAGCATAAGAGAAACATATTCCACAGCAGGAGAAAGGGAGTCCTCCTCCAGAGCAAAAAAGGAGAAGCCACTCTGTGGAAACACTCTGCAGCTCAGAATTCCAATCCAGCATGTGAAGATGATATTGTTGCTTCTCAAAATTTGCTTAAATGCAGGACTTTCTTCTCACCTGATACCTGTTTGCAGAACACATAGCCAGTTTTGGTGTGCATTCTAATTGTGCCTAGACAAGTGTTCATGACTAAAGGTAGGCAAGTCTTCCACAACAAAAAAGAAAAGTGAAATGCAGCATTTTAATAACAGTTATTTTAAAGACTATATCATTTGCAATGTGTTATAGAGGAGCGTGAATTGCTGCATCTCTTGGGGGGGGGAGATTTGTGGTTTGTTGTTTTATTCTGGCTTTAACTGAAATGGCTCATTAGATATTATTGTAAGTCGCCTTGCACTGTGATGTTAAATGAGGGACAAACATTTTAATTTTAATAAATAAATAATAAACGAGATCTTCTTATAATCCATCTATGGCTGTATAATACATCCATGGAATCCTGTACAGAGTTACTCTAGTCTAAGCTCACTGAAATCATAGGACTGTATTGTGATAATAGTTATAGAAAGTGAATCCTTAGTCCATCTTCTCCGATATAAACTGGTTTTACCAGACAAACTGTAAAGCAGGGGGAGTATTGTAAGTTACAAAAGGTGCTTAAGTTCAGCTATGATCTGGCAGGTATTGTACAATGTTAACAGTTGTTACCTAGACACTTAGAGAATTTTTTTAAAAATTATGTGGGAAAGCTGTGATTCCCTTTATGCCAGAAATAGCTTTTCTTAACTTCCATGGAGCCACTAATTTATTTAATACACATGGAGAACTTTTTCAAGCTAAACGGCATTCTGCATTTTACCCTTTCCATCTGGAAGCTAGTACCCAGAGTGAAAAACCGCATCATATATTTTTAGGATTAAACCATCTATTACTGATAGATAATGACAGAGCAGAGGGAGAAGGCACCAGTTAGTCTGCATTAGCTCATGTACTCTGGATAACTCTTTAGAGAACTCGTAGGAGGCTTTTTTCTGTTTTGTTTCGTAAAAAGCTGAAATTCTGTTCTGACAACTTAGTACATATTTTGACATGACGAATGGCCTCTTCTCAAGTCATTGATAGGTCACTGTGCTAACTCCTCATGTTCTCCTTCTCATTGTTTCTTGAGACTGACTGCTGCATAGCTGTGCTATTTTGCCTCACCATAAACTTACCAACAGTTTGTCACCTAAAATAAAATTCTGCCTAATAAAAGCAAGGGGGGAAAAAAGAACTTTGAGGTGCAGACATCAACAGATGCTTGCCAGATGGCAATTGTCTGCTCCATTCAGCTATAAAAATGTGGTGTGCTTATTAGTTTAAATTTCATAATTTTTAACAGGATCTTTTCCCTACACTGGCTTGTAGCATTTCACTTGAACTTGGGAATACATAACTCTGGCAGTATGCAGGAGATCATGGTTGACGCCACTTAACTGATGCATCCATACAAAGTACTAAGGGAAAAAGCGAAGAAAACACTTAACCTCCAAAAAATTGGAATCAAGAAACTCAAAAAGGTTAAGTTTAACCTTTTAAAGGTTAATATTAAAAGCACATTCTGTACAAAAATGAAAAATATTAAATATATGAAAATTCTTGTATATATTTACAATGAAAGGTAAAAACACTATAAGGCCTCATTATAAAATGTGCTTGTATAGGGTTCTGAACTGACTGATGGCATTGCATGATTTACAGTGGTGTTTCAGCCTTCCTGTTCTTTAATGTGCATATGTAATGTTGGTCAAAATAACTGGCACTGTTTCCTTGGGTGAATCACCTCACAGCAGTAGTGCAGAAAGGCTAAGACAGAGACCACCCTGTAGGCCTTATATTAGCTTGGATACAGTAATGTGCAAATATAAATGAACTTTGTACAGTCCCACTTGTGCAAGATCTTGTACAATTCCTGGTGCTGCCTATGTTTTGTAGTAACTAGAAATTGGCTGCACAAGAGGTTGTGCAGTAAGTTTGACAGTACAGCCAGATACCATGGACTTTTTCTTGCACAAGAGTTCCAGCACAGTGGAAATTTTGTGCTGGATCCAACCCCTTGTCTTCTCAAACACACAACATCTGTCTCATTATCTTGGATGGACTATGGTAGCCAACCTCCAGGGGGTGACTGGAGATTTCCTGGAGATCAGTTCGCCTGGAGAAAATGGCTGCTTTGGAAGGTAGACTATATGACATTATACCCCATTGAAATCTCTCCCCTCCCCAGACTCTACCCCCAAAATCTCCAACCATTTCCCAACCCAGAGCTGGCAACCCTAGGGATGGATGCAGTAATTATATTATTCCCATGCTACAATTTTCTTCTTGTATTTAACAAAAAGGGGACGGCAAAAGTATATCTTGGCACTTTGACACACCTAAACAGTGAACATAAGAAAAACCTGACACCTCACAACAGAAGTCAGTCTATTCCAGCAGTGTTCTTTCCAACTGGCATAAACCTGTGTGCAGTGCACAGGCAGGATGTGAAGGTGGTAACCCATCCACACTGTTCCATCCATCCAGAAACTGGTATTGTGACTTATTGGAAATGAATATGCAAATTCCATTTACCATTGTGGCAAGTGTCCATTAATCAATCTGTGTTCTTTGAACCCTTCCCTTTGAGCCCTTGTGTGAGCCCTTCCAAAGTAATCTAATCACTAAAAAACCTTTAGTGTATGTAAATCGTTTAAGAATTGTGTGAGGAAATATTTCATTTTGTCTGTCACACATCTACTGCCAGTTTCATTGGGTGTGAGCAAAGCTTTCTCTCAGTACATCTTTTCCACTATATATATCACCTCATGAACTATTATCAAGTCCCCCTATGTAAAAAGTCCCCAAATGTCATGCCTTTTCCTCATGCAGAACATTTTCCAAACCTCAGATCATTTTGGTTGGCATTTTCTGCACATTTACCTGCTCTAGAGAGCTTTTAAAAAACAAATATGTGTACCATAACTGAGCACAGTACTCTAAATGTTGACCGTAAGTTTATATATAAGCGTTATGATGTTGCCAGTTTTTTGCATCTTGTTCCTAATAATCATGTCTAGCATGGTATATGCCCTTTTCCTTGCTATCACCCACGAAGTTGAGATTTTCATTGAACAGTACCAAAATCCCAGTTTTCTTCATGTGCACTCTATGGTATTATTAATCAAAATGGCTAGCATTGGTCTTTGCATGAGGGAAGATCATAAAAGTTGTGCTTAGCCTTTGGCTTCTCATGATAGAAGTGACTAACATATAACTATAATTGGTCAGATACTGAAATGATAGCTACAATTTAAGTTCCTGTACCAGAGCAGGAACTTTACTTTTTAAACACACCTTCATGTGCTGGTAGGAGAAACATGGTATTACTTAACAGGATGATTCAAACCTCCAAGCTATCTCTGGGAGACAGAGACATTTTGTCCTGTCTTCAAACAATGCTTCATCTTCTCTTTATGTGGGCACCATGGGTTTTTCTATATTCTGTGTAACAGCTGTGCTTTTAACATCTGCATTTTTATTTAGCATTTTTATAGTGTTCTTTTCCTCTGAGGAATCTCGCAGCAGCCTATGAGGAGTTTCTTTTTATATTCACAATAACAACCTTAAATGGTAGGTTAGTCTCCAAGACAGCAGTTTGTCAAAAAGGCCAGATAACTGAGCAAAGATTTGAATTCAGATCTCCCAGACTGCGCTCTTTTGAGAAATATTTAGCCTACTCTTGCCTTACTACTGCCAATTGTGCTCTGTCTGGGACTCACTCATTCTCTAACCACAAGCAAATTGGTATTGGTGGGCCCTTGGTGGGCAGCGGGGGGGGGGCCCTGTCTGGCTTGCCTGGGGTGTGGGGGGGACGAGCATCTGTTGTATTGTTAGATACAACAGGCTTTGTTGCTAGTTATGATGATAATTTCAGAGTGGATAGCTGTATTAGTTTGTTGCAGCAAAAATAATCAGGGATCTAATGACAACTTAGTAACATGGTTTTCTCCCAGTGTGGGCTTTCATGGACTATAGCTCATTTCTTCAGATTGCTTTTTAGCCTTTAAGTTACCACAAGACTCCTGTTTATTTTTGCCTGCTAATTATGAATTGAAGTAAGCTTAAAGAAAGCAGAACATATTTGTTTTCCCCCTAACAAAATGTCATGCAGTACACTGTCGGAAACAATACATTGTCAGAACATGACATAACTTGTTAGGAAAGCTATGATTGCAATTGCAGTATCCAGCAGTAACAGTTGATGCAAAGTAACATGAAAACCACATGCAATATTAATCAATTGTGTAACATTTCATTGTAAGTTGAGAATAATTCTTACAAACACCTGAATTTGCTTAACTGCAATACTTCAGTGGCAGGTATGGTTCTAGGGAATAAAGATATTCCTGTTGATGCATTCTGTTGCCGAAGATTCAAAGTACCCCTTTGTAACAGATTCCATTAGGTTCTGTTAAGTCCTTATCAATCAGATAAAAGTGTTCCAGATTTCTACAATAAGTAAACACCATTTATGTAAAGAATCTTTCTATATTTATCATGAGCAGCTGACGCAAGTGGTTATATCTCGGATTGTAACATGTTCTGCCCTTGAAAAATGTTCCAGAATCTTTAGTTGGTATTAAATGCTGCTGCCGTGTCTGGGACCAGCACATATCATGGCTGCCTTTAACAAACTTAATCACTGCATAAATGTTCAAGTTCAGTTCACATTGCTAGTCATTTCTGCTAAATTTCTAAATGGTATATGCCCAAATGCATGAAGGACCACCTCCTTCCACATATTCCTGTTCCCCATTAAGATCTGACAAGCTCTCCTTCATGAATACCACATGGAGAAGTGGGTGGGGTGAAAAGGTCCTGGCCCTGGTCAAGGCCTGGCAAACCTCTTTTGGGCCAGAGACCACTAGCCTGTTGGAACCAGCAAAGCGTAATGCTCTTTGAGGGACATATTCAGCGAGGCAGTCCCTCAGATGTGCTGAACCTGGACAATGAATAGCTTTGAAGGTCCATACCAGCACCTTGAACCTAATCCAGCACTCCACTGGGAGCCAATGCAGCTGCCTAAGGATGGAGTGTGTATATAAGCCCTCCATGATGTTCTAACCAGCTGTACTGTTGGAAGCAGGAACAAGGGAAGGCCCACGTAGAGCGAGTTACATAAGTCCAAACTGGGTAAGCCTTTGCCTATATTTTTCTCTGTAGTCCGTCTTTCCTCTATCCTAGTAGCTGAAGGCAAATCCCAGTAGGTACTGGTGTTCCATCTGTCAGCTCACAGCCTTTGATTCAGAATACCTACATGATGCTGACATCTCTAGATCATACCACTGAGCTCCCTGAAAGTTTGTTTTTGGTGGTCAGTGGAGGCTTAGAAAGAGTGCAGAGAACAGAGGAGGAGTCTGAAATGGTAGCAATTGTCATGGCCTTTATGAAACCCTAAATTCTCTAAAGTCTTCAAAATGTGTAATTGGATACAGGCCACTGATTTTATTTGCATCTTTGTTCAGTAATGAGCTTCCTTTTTTATTGGCCTGTACTTGCTGGTTGCAATTAGAGTTCAGCCATCAGGCTGGGACTTGGGTTTGGAGGAATAAACAAGATCCAAGAGTTTGGGGAACCCAATCCACTCCAGCAACTGAAGCAGCTTACCTGATTCATCCCCCTCCCCTGTGATGGTTAAATATGGTATAGATCATACTCAAACCTTGTGCTGTTCTTTAAAGTAATATCCAGCAGAGTCTAAAAATAGCTCACCACTAATTCTCCCTCCCCTTGATGTCGTGAACATGTTTGTATACAGAAACGCCTGATGTTCCTGTTAAAAGCCTGGATTCTAGTCTGTACATTGTCCTTGCATAACCTTTTTTGTGAAAATGAGTAGCTGTCAATGCTTCTAACCATATAAAGGAAAAAGGTAATATCACAAACCATTGTCTTCTAGTGTTCCTTCTAAGGGAATGTTTGTTAGGTACCAGACTAGGGAGATGTGTTTCATAAGGACAGGACAGAGACAGGATAAACTTCTTCCCAAGTAGCTAACTCTAATTTCAGTGACTATTTATATGGGCATTACTATCCAATGATGTGATAACAGAAGTCACACTTAACACAATGGAATGAATAGGCATGGGCATTAACCTAAAAATTCTGTTTTGGGGTGGCCCCCAAATTGAATCCCAAATTGAACTGGGATTTTCCCAGCTGAACTGGATCATGGGAATCTCCCAGGAAAGTTTAAATGGTTGATAGCTGTCGTGGAGACCCACCAGGCTCTTATATTTCAATGGCTGGCACCCATCTGCTGTGAGGTTAAAATGGCTGTTTCAATTCCCTATGCTTGGAAGTGTGGGAGAGTGAAACAGATGGGTTAAATGGCTTGTAGCTGTTTAAACCTAACAGCTTATAGGCAGACCAACCACTGAAATAACTCATAACCATTTCAGGCTAACAGTGGGGCAGGTGTGCCCATCTGCTGTGAGGCTGAAATGGCTGTTTCACCGGTCCATTTCACTTCCTGCCACGTGGAAGTGTGTGTGTGGGAGAACAAAATGGATGGGTCAGCTATTGTGTTTAAATGGCCCCAACAGCCAAACAAAACTAGACAAAAGGCCAGTAAATGTTCAGGGAAGGCTCCTTCCCTGAACATTATTAGTTATTTTATTTATTTATACCACCTATCTTGGTACAGCCAGCTCTGGGCAGCAAACAGCATAACATATACATATGTTTGGGGGCTACAAAACAGGCCAAGTATGTGCCAGATTTTGGCTTGTAAACTGGTTCGTGCCTATCCCTCATAATGAATTGTGCTGATTCACTAATGAAATGCCCTATTCTTCCCTATACATTATCTTACATATTGTTGTTGTTATGTGTAAGGCATGAAAAGTCTATCTGCTCACTTGGCAAGTATTCTCATGTCTTCTTCCAGTTAAACTAGTTTACTGTTTGATCTGGCACTTAAAAGACCAGAATTTAGCACACAAGGAAACCACTCCATTGTCCACCACTCCTCAAATCACTACTCAGTGGTATTTGAAACACCACCAGCAGCACTTTGTGCTTAAAATGGAATCTGGAATTTGCTCTGGTTTTCAAGGATATTGCACAAAGGTGCCATTTGAAAGAGGAAGCTGGGCAGCCCTCCGGTATGCAGTTTGGATCCCAATTATTTTCTCTTATTGTTCAGGTGTCAGAGATTATTAGGTGGTATTACTAGGTGGTATTTCACCACCTAGCAAAACAGCTGTTGCTACGTTCAAGTCTGGGTATCTTCTCGGACTATGGAACCCTACACAGATTAAGAAGATCTAGGCGTTGGCTGATACAAAGTCATCAGCCTTGTGTTGTCCTCTTTCCCTCTCTTCCCTCTACCAGTCATGTTACCTGACTGGTAACCAAAACACGTGATAATCCTTCGCTACTAGCTTTCCTGCCCTTACTCTGTTTAATTGGGTGGTGTTTGCAGAGGTGAAAGAACTCAGAGGTTGGGGAAATCATGTCATAAATTTTAGAATATCAAACATTATGGCAGTGGGGGAGGGGGGAGAATTGGTTGCTTGTTTGATGTTTTTAGTGGCAGCCAAGCAACTTTCATAATATTTGTTTACAGCAGAAGCCTCAGCAGTATTGTACCTCTTTGCATTGCTGCTCTAAAGCTTTGACAGTTCAGTCATGGGACCCCTTTTTTCCTGAGCCTCTTTCAGGGAATCTTTATACAAGCAACATCCCTGGGGAGGGAGAAAGAACCCTATTTGTTGCCTTTTGGGGTGAGTTACAGAGCTGAAATTAAATTCTGAGTTGGTCTTGCCTTTCTTGACATGCCAGTGTGTTTGTTCTTTTTGCCTTGCCCTGCCTCCCTGTAAATCAGACATTCTTCCTTGATTGCATCAGGTTACTAGTGACAAGATTAATGCTGGGAGGTTAGGGAAGGATGACGTAGTGGCTCATGGAAAGTTTACCTGAGAATTATCTCTAGCTCTCTACTGTTTAGTGTCTAAGTAATGTGCTGAAGTCCTGCCATCTGCTGTTCTTCTGCATGGTATGATCACACTTACCTCACCCCGTTCATTTTTCCCCCCTTTCCATGCCAGATCTGATTAGGAGTAGCTTTGTTTCAGGCCCTATATTTCTGAAACATTACGCATGTTTAGCATTGATAAGTGAACCATGATATAAAGTGGAGAGGGATCAGTGTTTCAAACCACTGTGGAAACTTCTCTTTTTCTGAGACAGCTCAGGGTTTTTGTTGTGTATGTGTGTGTGTGTGGGGGGGGGGGTATTTTTGCTGAGCTCAAACAAATGGTGGAGAGACTTAAGTGTGGTTTTCTTACATCATGGTTGCACGGGAGGTGGGGGGGGGGAGACCCAAGCAAAGCTCAGTATAATTCAGGCACTTCCTTTCCATGATTCTGATGAACATCCAAAGGAGTAAAGACTGGCCATCATGGTGTGGACCATGCACTGCAATACAACCATTAGTGTGCTTTATTATAAGCTGTGTGGTGTATATGTATATTACTGCTACCCTATTAAAGCATGCCTACATTTCTAGCTGAGTTGGAAAATCTTCTACTTAACATGGAAGCAGCTTCATTAATGGCCCATTTGAAATGATAGCAGGAGAAGAACTACATCAAGGTTCAATTCCCCACCACCTCCAGAAGATTTAAGTTTGCTGCGAACCTAAGTCAGTGTCTTAAGATCTGTCAGCGTGGAGGCAGAAGTGAAGCATTGTGCTTGGACATGGCTCATTCCAGCCTTGAATCCCAGCTCAGCTACTAAGCAGGATTGGGCAAGGTTACCTCTTTCTCTGCCTTGCCTATTGTAAGAATAAATTAAACAATAGGGAAGTGTAAGGCCCTTTGAAAAGTACTGTAATTACTGAAAATGAAGTGTCTGTTACAGAAAACCTCAGCTATTATGTGGGTTCTTTTTAAAAGCCAAGTAGTGAGACCTTACGTTTTGTTTGGAATGGAATTATACCACTATAACCATAAGCAAGATCAGGCAAAATACAGAGGAGTGGATCGGCTTCTTGAAACAGGAACCTGTGCCTGCAAGATACTGTGAACTTGTCTCAAAGATCTTGCCAGAGCTACAGCTTAGATGCTGCATGCTGCTTACATAATATTGATTACACCAACACAGTCTGATTATGCAGCACACAGGATGTGCTCCAGGAAAAGTGAAAAGAGGGCAGGAATTGCTTAACCAAAGAATGCTTGTATCATCTTGTCAGGTTCAGTAATCCAAAGTGATTGCATTATTGTCATAGATACAGTGACATAACTGTTTTCTAAGATTGTTTGCAATTGCAAGAGACACAGTTTTTGATGAGGAGCGAATCTCTCCAAACTTTTCTTTGAACCATCTAAGCTAATGGGGAATCAGAGCAGTTTGGAGAAGAAAATTATGAATGTCATTACAGTTTACACGGAGAAATGATTCCCCCTCTTTGTCTTGGAGCTACCAGTGGTCTGTTTTGTTTAAGAGGTGTTGAACCCTAATAGGTTTCAAAAGATTGTGTTTTGCTTGACCAGAGCAAAGGTTCAACTATTCTAGCATTTTTCTCCAACAGCCACATTATTTCCTTCCCTCCCCCTTCCCATTTCCACCCATAGAAGCAGAGCACGATGTTTGAAGCATGTTGTACTTGAATACAGAGATTCTATTTTAGCCTTCATAGATAAAATTCACAGCTGAAGCCCTGCTATTTTGTAGTAAATCATTGTTTGCATGGTTTAGATGGAACAGCAAACAATAGTTTGCTACCAATGAGGGCTCTGAATGTGAGAGAAGGAGCCCAGTGTTTGTTTGTATAACACCAAAGCACAAATTGACTGATCCTCGGTCATATTTAGACCTATCTTCTATGAAATGGCCTTAACCTTTTTCATAGCCAGCTTAGAATTCATCAGAGAATTTTGTGGTGGAAAGTTTCAGAGTAGAGCATAGAGAAATGTTTTGCATGGAGAAATGCTTCCATTGATTTGTCTCAAACTCATCAGTTGACTTGGATAAGTACAGCTCCTCGTACTTAGATAGCAGGGACATATATTTTTTGCTATTCACTCCTCTACTCTTTGTCATTTTATATATTTCCTTCATATCCCACCTTAATAAGCTTGTCCCCCAAAAGATAAAGCTGCAGTCACTGAATCTCAACCCATATGCTTGCGCATAGGAAAGATGACCAAATAGATGTTCTAAGTCTTTGTGGTGCCACTGGATTTTTTTAAAATTTGGCTGTGGCAGACTAATATGGCTACACTTTTGCTTGTATCCTTGCTGTTTTATTATCAGTTCCTTTTCACAACAGCTGAGAAGTGGTATTTCCAAAAGATAAAATGCATCATAAGTTGTTGCATTTTAAAATCCCATATGCTTTTTCTAGTATGCGGTTCTCCCCCCCGCAACAATTAAACATTATTTTGTTGGTCCCTTGACAAGCCACTGCAGGCAGTTTTCACAGTACTACCTAGTGCTGAATTTCCTTTAGCAGTTGTTTGTCCGTGTTCATTGTGGTTTCCCTGTTAATGTCAATTACTATTTGAATGAAATGGCAATTTCCTGTTCTAGTGTTGCTTCCTTTTTTGTGTGTGTTCACTGGTTACCAGGATATCATTAAAATGTTGTTTTGGAACTGTTTTGGTTGAGTGGAACTGATGTAGTCCACTTCTAGGTAAGAATACTGTTTTTAGTGACTTTCTTGTGCTGGACCATATCTTCTGGTAATGTATAGACTTCTTTATTATTGAGAAGAAGATATTAATGCCTTTTCTTCCTTTTTGAATATGAATTCTGCCCTTGTCATGCCCTACATTTGTTTGGTATAGTTGTGGACTGTGGAGACATCAGTATGTCCATACTGAAGTTCAGCCAGGACAAAAGCACTTGAAGGTGATACAGGGTTATGATGTTGCAGTATTCAAAAAGGCTAGTGTCACTTTATGTTGTGTCAGCAACATTTAGAATCATAGAATCATAGAATCATAGAGTTGGAAGGGGCCATACTGGCCATCTAGTCCAACCCCCTGCTCAACGCAGGATTAGCCCTAAGCATCCTAAAGCATCCAAGAAAAGTGTGTATCCAACCTTTGCTTGAAGACTTCCAGTGAGGGGGCACTCACCACCTCCTTAGGCAGCCTATTCCACTGCTGAACGACTCTGACTGAGAAAAACTTTTTCCTGATATCTAGCCTATATCGTTGTACTTGAAGTTTAAACCCATTACTGCGTGTCCTTTCCTCTGCAGCCAGCAGAAACAGCATCCTGCCCTCCTCCAAGTGACAACCTTTCAAATACTTAAAGAGGGCTATCATGTCCCCTCTCAACCTCCTTTTCTCCAGGCTGAACATTCCCAAGTCCCTCAACCTATCTTCATAGGGCTTGGTCCCTTGGCCCCAGATCATCTTCGTCGCTCTCCTCTGTACCCTTTCAATTTTATCGATGTCCTTCTTGAAGTGAGGCCTCCAGAACTGCACACAGTACTCCAGGTGTGGGCTGACCAGTGCCGTATACAATGGGACTATGACATCTTGTGATTTTGATGTGATGCCTCTGTTGATACAGCCCAAAATGGCATTTGCCTTTTTTACCGCTGCATCACACTGCCTGCTCATGTTTAGTTTACAATCCACAAGTACCCCAAGGTCTCATTCACACACAGTGCTACCTAGAAGCGTATCCCCCATCCAGTAGGCATGCTTTTCATTTTTCTGACCCAGATGCAGAACTTTACACTTATCTTTATTAAATTGCATCTTGTTCTCATTTGCCCATTTTTCCATTGTGTTCAGATCTCGTTGAACTCTGTCTCTATCTTCCGGAGTATTTGCCAGTCCTCCCAATTTGGTGTCATCTGCAAACTTGATGAGTAGTCTCTCCACCCCCTCATCTAGATCATTAATAAATATGTTAAAAAGTACCGGCCCGAGCACCGAACCCTGAGGTACCCCGCTACTCACCTCTCTCCAGTCTGATGAAACACCATTGACAACAACTCTTTGAGTGCGGTTCTCTAACCAATTCCCTATCCACCTAACGATCTGAAAATCCAGATTGCAGTCCTTCAACTTATCCATCAGAACATCATGGGGAACCTTGTCAAAAGCTTTACTAAAATCCAAGTAAATGACATCAACCAAATTTCCCCGATCCAGCAAACCTGTTACTTGGTCAAAAAAGGAAACTAGGTTGGTCTGGCAGGACCTGTTGGAGACAAATCCATGCTGACTTCCTTGGATCACCAAATTGTCCTCCAGATGTTTGCAGATCGCTCCCTTTAATATCTGCTCCATTATCTTCCCCACAACAGAGGTCAGACTCACTGGTCTGTAGTTTCCCGGGTCATCCTTCCTCCCTTTTTTGAAGATCGGAATAACGTTTGCTCTTTTCCAGTCCTCTGGGACATCTCCAGTCCTTAAAGAGGTTCCGAAGATGATGGACAAGGGCTGTGCAAGTTCTCTGGAAAGTTCTTTGAGTACTCTCGGGTGCATTTCATCTGGACCAGGGGATTTGAACTCATCCAGTGCAGCTAAATGCCTCTCGACCACCTCTCTATCCATGTTAACCTGCCACCCAGACACTATCCTTTGGCTACAGCCATCTCTAGATGTGCCTAAACACTTAGACCTGTGGGAAAAAACAGATGTAAAATAGGCACTAAGCCTTTCTGCTTTCTCTGCATCTTTCGTTAGAGTTTGTCCATCCGCACCCAACACCGGGCCTATTGCCTCCTTTACTTTACGTTTGCTCCTCACGTAACTGAAAAATCTTTTCTTGTTACAATGGGCTTCCCTGGCCAATCTTAGCTCACTCTCAGCTTTGGCCTTTCTGATGATTGATCTACAGTGCCTAGTAACCTGTAGGTACTCTTCTTTAGAGCTCTGTCCTTCCCTCCATTTCCTGAACATTTTCCTTTTCTTTCTTAGTTCCTCTTGAAGTTCTCTGTTCATCTAAATAGGCTTCTTAGAGCTCCTGCAGTGTTTTCGTCTTTCTGGAATAGTAATTGATTGAGCATGCAATAGCTCTTGTTTGAGTAGCGCCCACCCTTCACATGCTCCCTTCCCTTCCAGCATTCTCGTCCATGGTATGACACTCATCATGTCTCTGAGTTTATTAAAGTTTGCCCTACGAAAATCCAACATCCGCGTCTGGCTACAAGCTTCCTTGGCTCCCCATCTCAAAAGGAATTCTATGAGGACATGGTCACTTCCCCCTAGGGTCCCCACCTCCTTCACCTCATCCACCAACTCTTGCCTGTTGGTCAGTATTAAGTCCAGTATGGCTGAACCTCTTGTGGGTTCATCTACCATTTGATAAATGAAATTGTCAGCCAGGCAGGTCAGAAACTTGCATGACTGAGGACGCTTCGCAGAGTTTGTTTCCCAGCACACATCTGGGAAATTGAAGTCACCCATGATGACAAGGTCCTGCCGTTTGGATATTTTCTCAAGCTGCTCACAAAGTGCAGCATCCACATCCTCTCGTTGGTCAGGCGGTCGGTAGCAGACACCAACCACCACACTGTTTGTTTTCCCCTTGCTTATTTTCACCCAGATGCTTTCCACTGTAGATATGCTCTCCTTCACTAGAATTTCCTGACAGGTAAGCCCTTTCCTCACATACAGTGCCACTCCTCCACCTCTTCGATCTATTCTGTTTTTTCTGAACAGTTCATATCCATCCACCATTACATTCCAGTCATGAGAATCATTCCACCATTTCTAAGCCATGAATGTTAGTTATTTATGTCTTCAATGTTTACTAAAGTTGCCAAAGTGATTTTCAAACACAAAAGCAATTCCCTGCAAAGTGCAATAATAAATATGCAAAAGAAAAGCATTGTTGTTGTTATGTGCGAAGTCGTGTCCGACCCATCGCGACCCCATGGACAATGATCCTCCAGGCCTTCCTGTCCTCTACCATTCCCCGGAGTCCATTTAAGTTTGCACCTACTGCTTCAGTGACTCCATCCAGCCACCTCATTCTCTGTCGTCCCCTTCTTCTTTTGCCCTCGATCGCTCCCAGCATTAGGCTCTTCTCCAGGGAGTCCTTCCTTCTCATGAGGTGGCCAAAGTATTTGAGTTTCATCTTCAGGATCTGGCCTTCTAAAGAGCAGTCAGGGCTGATCTCCTCTAGGACTGACCGGTTTGTTCGCCTTGCAGTCCAAGGGACTCGCAAGAGTCTTCTCCAGCACCAGAGTTCAAAAGCCTCAATTCTTTGACGCTCGGCCTTCCTTATGGTCCAACTTTCGCAGCCATACATTGCAACTGGGAAGACCATAGCCTTGACTAAACGCACTTTTGTTGGCAGGGTGATGTCTCTGCTTTTTAGGATGCTGTCTAGATTTGCCATAGCTTTCCTCCCCAGGAGCAAGCGTCTTTTAATTTCTTTGCTGCAGTCCCCATCTGCAGTGATCTTGGAGCCCAGGAAAATAAAATCTGTCACTATCTCCATTTCTTCCCCTTCTATTTGCCAGGAATTGAGAGGGCCGGATGCCATGATCTTTGTTTTCTTGATGTTGAGTTTCAAGCCAACTTTTGCACTCTCCTCCTTCACCCGCATCAACAGGCTCTTTAGTTCCTCTTCACTTTCTGCCATTAGGGTGGTATCATCTGCATATCTGAGGTTGTTGATATTTCTCCCTGCAATCTTGATCCCAATTTGTGACTCCTCTAATCCCGCATTTCTCATGATGTGCTCTGCATAAAAGTTAAATAGGCAAGGCGACAGTATACAGCCTTGCCGAACTCCTTTCTCAATTTTGAACCAGTCAGTGTTTCCATGTTCAGTTCTCACTGTTGCTTCTTGACCTGCATATAAATTTCTCAAGAGACAAATAAGATGCTCTGGTATTCCCATCTCTTTAAGAACTTGCCACAATTTGTTGTGCTCCACACAATCAAAGGCTTTAGCATAGTCAATGAAGCAGAAGTAGACGTTCTTCTGGTACTCCCTAACTTTCTCCATGATCCAGCGTATGTTGGCAATTTGATCTCTAGTTCCTCTGCCTCTTCGAAATCCTGCCTGTACTTCTGGAAGTTCTCGGTCCACATATTGCTGGAGCCTAGCTTGTAGGATTTTGAGCATAACTTTGCTAGCATGAGAAATTAGTGCAATGGTGCGGTAGTTTGAACATTCTTTGGCATTGCCCTTCTTTGGGATTGGAATGTAAACTGACCTTTTCCAATCCTGTGGCCATTGTTGAGTTTTCCAAATTTGCTGGCATATTGAGTGTAGCACTTTTACTGCATTGTCCTTTAAGATTTTGAATAGTTCAACTGGAATGCTGTCAC
Source organism: Paroedura picta (assembly GCF_049243985.1). Lineage (NCBI taxonomy): Eukaryota > Metazoa > Chordata > Lepidosauria > Squamata > Gekkonidae > Paroedura > Paroedura picta. Next base: position 33,537,961 of record NC_135374.1, on the reverse strand, counting down.
TACCACTAGCTTTATTGTTGCTCAGACTTCCTAAGGCCCATTTGACTTCACATTCCAGGATGTCTGGCTCCAGGTCAGTAACTACCTCATTGTGGTCATCAGGGATGTTAAGCTCGCTCTTGTATAGTTCTTCTGTATAATTTTGCCACCTTTGTTTAATCTCTTCTGCTTCTGTGAGGTCCCTACCATTTTGGTCCCTTATCATACCCATCTTTGCATGAAACGTTCTCTTCATATCTCCAATTTTCTTGAAAAGATCTCTGGTCCTCCCCATTCTATTGTTTTCTTCTATTTGTTTGCACTGTTCATTTAAGAAGGCATTCTTATCTCTTCTAGCTTTTCTCTGGAATTCTGCATTCAATTGGGTGTATCTTTCTCTTTCTCCCTTGCCTTTCACTTCCCTTCTCTCCTTAGCTATTTGTAAAGCTTCCTCAGACAGCCATTTTGATTTCTTGCATTTCTTTTTCTTTGGGATGGTTTTAGTTGCTACCTCTTGTACAATGTTGCGAACCTCCGTCCATAGTTCTTCAGGAACTCTGTCTATCAGATCTAATTCCTTAAATCTATTTGTCACCTCCACTGTGTATTCGTCGGGGATATGATTTAGTTCATACCTGAGTGGCCTAGTGCTTTTCCCTACTTTCTTCAATTTAAGCCTAAATTTTGCAACAAGAAGCTCATGATCTGAACCACAATCAGCTCCTGGTCTTGTTTTTATTGACTGGATAGAACTTTTCCATCTTTGGCTGCAGAGCACATAGTCAATCTGATTTCTGTGTTGACCGTCTGGTGATGTCCATGTGTAGAGTCGTCTCTTGGGTTGCTGGAAAAGAGTGTTTGCTATGACCATTGTATTCTCTTGACAAAATTCTACCAGCCTGTGTCCTGCTTCATTTTGTACTCCAAGGCCAAACTTGCCTGTTATCCCGGTTATCTTTTGGCTTCCTACTTTAGCATTCCAATCCCCCATGATGATAAGCACATCATTTTTGGGCGTTGCTTCTAGAAGGTGTTGTAGGGCTTCATAGAACTGATCAACTTCATCCTCTTCAGCAGCAGTGGTTGGGGCGTAGACCTGGATCACTGTGATGTTGAATGGCTTGCCTTGGATTCGAACAGAGATCATTCTGTCATTTTGGGGATTGTATCCCAAGACTGCTTTTCCTACTCTCTTATTGATTATGAAGGCTACTCCATTTCTTCTGCGAGATTCTTGTCCACAGTAGTATACCTGATGGTCATCTGAATTAAATTCACCCATTCCTGTCCATTTTAGTTCACTGATTCCTAAAATGTCGATGTTCAGTCTTCTCATTTCTTGTTTAACCACATCCAGCTTGCCTTGATTCATGGATCTGACGTTCCAGGTTCCTATGGAATAAAAATCTTTACAGCATCGGACTGTCTTTTCGCCACCAGTTACTTCCACAACTGAGCGTCCTTTCGGCTTTGGCCCAGCCGCTTCATTCATTCTGGCGCTACTCGTACTAGCCGTCTGCTCATCCCCAGTAGCATATTGGACACCTTCCGACCTGAGGGGCTCATCTTCCAGCGTCATATCGTTATGCCTATTGGAACTGTCCATAGAGTTTTCATGGCAAAGATACTGGAGTGGTTTGCCATTTCCTTCTCCAGTGGATCACCTTTTGTCAGAGCTCTCAGCTATGACCTGTCCGTCTTGGGTGGCCCTGCACGGTATAGCTCATAGCTTCACTGAACTACGCAAGCCCCCTTGCCACAACAAGGCAGCGATCCTTGAAGGGGGAAGAAAAGCATACTAAGCAGTTTAAAAAGAATAAAAATTGATTTGTCATATTAAAAAATCAGTAAGCAAAGAAAGACCTGTAGAAATCACTAAGCACATAACCACCTTAATTTTTTGGTACTATAGTACAAAAAAGGAAAAAAAGGAAGTTATCAAGATGGAAAGAATTCAGAGGAGAGCATACCCAGTGGTAAGGGCAAATTATATAACAAGAGGCAATAGGAAATGTATACCCTGAAGATGGAATTTGCCAATATAGGTTTTGGAAAGCTCTAGAAAGGTGAACATTTTCAACAAAAGTAGCATAATTGTAAATAGATTTAAGAGTTTGGAAAGGCATCTAACTATTAGAACAGCTCACCAATTGAACAAGTGTCATGGGAAGGTGATGATATCCTCTTCCATGGAGGTATTCAAGAAAAGGCTGTAACAGCATCTCACGGGGATGCTTTTTAGCATGTAGGAGATTCTGCCTTGATGCAGAATGAGATCTTTCCATCACAAGTGTTGTTGTGATTCTGTTATTTTTATATCTATATCTGAGAGCCTCTTGTGGCGCAGGGTGGTAAGGCAGCCAACATGCTATCTAAAGCTCTGACCACGAGGCTGGGAGTTCAGTCCCAGCAGCCGGCTCAAGGTTGACTCAGCCTTCCATCCTTCCGAGGTCGGTAAAATGAGTACCCAGCTTGCTGGGAGGTAAAATGGTAATGACTGGGGAGGGGAATGGCAAACCACCCTGTATTGAGTCTGCCAAGAAAACGCTAGAGGGCATCGCCCCAAGGGTCAGACATGACCCAGTGTTTGCACAGGGGATACCTTTACCTTTTATATCTATATCTATATCTATTATATTGATAAAGGTGAGGGATTACTGTTATAGGATATAGATCTGTAAGATGATTAAAACACACTCCTAACTCAAACAGTTTACCTTGAGACATGGGAGAGGATAAAGAAATCTAATGTCACATAATATTGTGGATTGCCTTATATAATTTAAAAGGGAGTGTATGCTGTACATTAACTGGAGAGCTAAATTGTCACACTTTTTGAGTATGTGGAGGAAAATGTTATCTATCTTTCTACTATGGCTTAGGGGTGTTACATCCTTCCTATTAAAACCATATGTCTAATAGTGGTAGGTGGCTTCACAGCACAGATAAAAAAATTTGAAACGGGGGAGCCACCCATGACTAACATATACATAAGATATACATAGGAAAAAAAAAACCATCTTGCAGAAAAAACCTGAGGGTGGGGGTCATTGACCCCTCCTCCAGTATTAGCAGCCTAATTCAACACCCTTCTTCACCATGTTAGGCAGGCCTGAAAAGGTGAGCAGATGAAAGGATTGGGAAGGAAGGAAGCAGGCAAGCCAATGTGTAAAGGAATACTAATGAGTGAGGAGAAAGATGATATGGAGGAAGCGATGACTGGACCAGCTGGAAAGCAGAGCTAGGAAGCCAGAAGGCAAGCAGGTAGGTAAGTGAAGGAAGGGCAGGTAGGTGGGCAGGAAGAGCAGGTTAGAAAAACAAGAACTCAGTAGGTGGACAGAAGGCAAATCTGAGGTAGGGTGATATTGATTCAGAAGAAGAGAGGGAGAACTAAGGAAAGGGAAAGGCATTTGCCCTTTTTTATTTCCCCATTATTTCTGTGTAATGCACAGCTAATCTCCATTATTTGGGTGGAGGGTAGACCTATTTTTTTTTGTACAATAAATGTAATGTGCATTCTAAATCACACTGGTATCTACCTGAAATTCCAACATCTTATGAAAGGCTTTCCTAGTATTACTAGTAATAATAATTGTTGCATTAATTCATGGGATGGCCCGTAATGCAGTTTTGTGCTATCACACTGAGTATCACAAAAGTACAAAATAATTCTATACACACTTTCTTTTATAATGGGAGAGTTAGACATAACTAGACGTGGCTTGATCTTGATGTGACCATAATAATGCTAAAACATTTTAAGAATAAAAAATGTTTTATTTCAGTTTATAGTTAACTTAGGAAAATTGGAATTTGGCTTAAAGCCACAATCTGTTTCTTTTACTTTGTATAATATAAAGTACACTAATAGCATTTGAGTTATTTTTTGTATTTCATTTTAATTAGAGTGAGAGAGCCTTAAGCATCTTTACACTGCTCCGCGGGAGCGGTATAAATAAAACAGTAAGGGGTGTGAGGGAGCGTTCGGTTCGGGGTGGGGGGGAGAAGATTGGCTTACTCTCCTTTCTCCCCTTCTCTCTCTCTCTCTCACTTTCTTTCTCTCTCTCTCCCTCTCTCTCGCTCTCTCTCTCTCTCTCTCTCCCATTTTCCATGCCTGCCTGCCTGCCTGCCTTCCCTCCCCCCTCCCAGTGGGGGGTGAGGCCCGGGGGGGGTAACCTCTCACACCCACCCACTCCCCGCTAGCACATGCTGTATTTTTTCTACAGCGGGCTTAATTCCTAGTAAGGTAATAATGTTGAGAGATATCTTAAATACTGTAGTTCGTTATCAAGAGTTATTAAAAAGCGGATATTGCTGTCTTTATCAGAACTCTGTTTCTCGGGTGGCATCTAACTATGTGGACTTGAAACACAGTTGGCCTTGTCTACATTATCCCTCTGATCTTTGTTCTGTTCTAGAGGACAAAAGGTGTTTAACAAATGTAATAAACCATCATTTACAAGTTAGGGAATATAGCTATGTCTTGCTGGGATTTTCTCTTTCACCAATGCAAACATTATCAAATGTAAGAAATGTTTCAATGTTTCTTCAGCAAGCAAAAAACCATTATTAAAGCAATTGTACTACAAAATTGATAGTCAGTACTAGGAAGTATAAAGTCCTATGTCACATTGAAGTCTAACAAAACTTATTTCAGATCAAGTGGAATAATTTTTTAAACCTTTTGAGTTGCTACTGGATTCTTGTTTTTTGGGGGGGGAGGGGTTAATGCTACACACACCTACACAGCTGCTACTATACATCTACACACCTGAAATAACTAGCTGTCAAACCTTCTGTGAGTGCAGGGCAGTAAACAGACACATGAGCAACACAAGCAATTTTAAAAAGGAAAGGGAGGTTCTGATGGAGACTGACTAATTCAACATTTGCTGGACCCCAGACACCCCTCCCCATGATCTGAACCCAATCCGACCTCTGATGGGATCATAGTTAGAAAGTTATTGTTGTCATGTGAAATGTTATAATACTTGTCTTCAGTTATGAATCCCACAGTTATGGTTGCTGTTGTTATGAATTGTGCTGTATTATCCCTACGTTTTATGTAAACCTCTTTGGGCCTCAAGGGAGGGCAGTATAGAAATATCTTTAAACCTCCCCCCCGCTCCGGAGGAGCGGGAGGAATAAAGGAGTAAGGGCAAGTGGGGAGGAGTTAGGGCGGGCCCTGTCCGTGATAAAAACTTGGAGGGCCCAATCAGGAGCCGCAAAGCGGCTGCTGATTGGGCCCTCTTAGTGTCACTCGGGGGCCAAGCAGCAAAGCGCGGCTCCCCATTGGCTGGTTGGCCCAGCCTTGCCTGGCCCGGCCGGAGAGTCACCGCTCAGAGGAAGAAGCCTTCCTGAGCGGTAAGTCCTCCGGCCGCCTTCCCCTCGCCCAGGGAGCCTTCTGCCGGGCCCTGGGGCAGGCTCGCCTGCCCTTGGGCCCGGCAGAAGGCCACAAAGCCCACTCCTGCCGTCCCGAGCCTTCTGCCGGGCCCTGGGGCAGCCGAGACTGCTCCTGGGCCCGGCAGAAGGTCCCAAGGCCACCTACCTTATTCTGTCTCTGCCTTCCTCCCAGCATTCCCTTTATCCTTCCCTTCCTCCCAGCATTCCCTTTGTTTTTCCCTTTCTCCCTTCCTCCCTCTCTTCCATCTGCCTCTTTCTAGCTACCTGTTTCTCTCCCTCTTCTTCTGTCTCTATCTTCCTCCCTTTTTTCCGTCTTTCTGTCTCTCTTTCTCCTTTTCCTCCTTCCTTCGCCCCATCCCTCCACCCACCCATCATGCTAGGGCCCGCTGTATTTTGGCCACAGCGGGCTTAATATCTAGTAAGAAATAATTTTTAAAAATGATCAGAATGTTCATGCTTGAGCATGCCTGTTTCTTTGTTACCTTCTGGGGAGAATTGTCATCTAGACCAGTGATCCCCAACCTTTTTATCACCAGGGACCACTCAACGCCGGGGACCACTCACCGGGGACCACTCAATGCTCGGTGGGGGGGCGTAGTTTACTCCTCTACTCTCAATCACTGCCCTAACGCTCTCTGATCGCTATGGTAATGTTTAAACATCCGTTCAAAATAAGAAACAGACATGCCACAACAATGAAGTGTGTTGTAAAGGGCTGGGGGGGATGAAGTAAAGGGCCGGGGGGGGGAGGAGAAAGCATCCTTCGGGGCCCATCTCCAGTTAGTCGAAGGACCACATGTGGTCCGCGGCCCACAGGTTGGGGATCGCTAATCTAGACATTTGCTCTCATGAGTGTTCCCTTCAATCTTCCTTTCTACCATAACCATTGTTTCCTCCTGCCTCCCACTCCTGTCCTTTTCTTCATGCCTAGGAAGACCGTGAAGATGCTAAGGCAGTTCACCATGTTAGTTCTTGTTATCTATTATGGTTTTATACTGTTGGTTTTTCCCTGTATCTTTCCCAGTATTTCTTTCCCAGTATGCATTGTTCCCTCCTGTTCCCCCTGTGTTTTAGATTGTGAAGTTTCTTATATAATTCCTCCTTGCACTGTAGAAAAAAGTAGTGAGGGAACTGGAATTACCTACTGTAGTTTGCCCAATCAAGGGGACCCATCATGGTGTACTAGTTAAGAGTGGTGGACTCTAATCTAGAGAACTAGGTTGGATTCCCCACTCCTCAACTTGAAACCTGCTGGGTGATCTTGGGCCAGTCACAGTTCTCCTAGAACACTCTCAGCCCCACCTGCCTTACAAGGTGACTGTTCTGGGAAGTGGAAGGGAAGGTGATATTAAACTACTTTGAAACCCCTTAGGGTCCAGAAATGTGTGGTATAAAAGCCACTACTACTACTACTACTAGGCCAGGCCAGGCCAGGCTGGATTCTGGAGATTTTTTGGGGGGGATCATTTGGGCATGAAATTGGGGGTCACTGTGGGTAGGCAGGTAGTTGTGAGTTCCTGCATTGTGCAGGGGGGTTGGACTAGACTAGAGGATCCTGGAGGCCCCTTCCAGCTCTATGATTCTATACTACTACTACTACTACTACTACTACTACTACTACTACTACTACTATTTCAATGAGTCACTATAAAATAAATTTTAAAATTGAGTGGCTAGGTAAATACCACATTCAGCTAAATTGGAAGGCTGGGGACCACGGCTCAGTGGCAGGGTATCTATCTGCTTTACATGCAGAAGGTACTAGGTTCAATGCTGAAATTGCCAGCTAAAAGCATAACACAACAGCTGATGTGAAAGACCTCTATCCGAGACCCGTGGCCAGCCGGAGGAGACAGTACTAAGGTTTTTTTTTTATCAATCATCTGATGTAGTATAAGGGAACTTCATGTGGTCAAACCGAGTTCATTTGTTACATTCTTCCCAGGCAACTTGAAGGAGTGTGTACAGCCTCAGCTAATATGATATATGAGAAATTATTTCATGAGTTTCCTGTGCTCTTGTTCTCCCATGCCTAGGGATAAAGTGGGTTTAGAAAAGGTGGAACCATTTATCTTCAGTTGGCACCAAAATATTCCTGGAAATATAATTATTAGCATTTATGATTGAGCACTGGAATGGCTTTGGGGAAGAAGAAGTAGTTGTGCGGCAGTCAGTTTAGCAGAAAAAAACATGGCACTGATCATAATGCAGCTTTCGTGTACTTCTCTTGAGAAAAATCGCCAGCTTCCTCTTGGTCCCACAACTGTAAAAAGGGACCTGTGTGATAGTATTATTGTGTGCTATCATATAGTACACATAGTACACTGAGTTGAAAAGGACAAGTGTACTTAATAATGTACTGGATTGTGGCTCCTCCTCCCCAGAGGAGATCAGGGCCCTGATGGAGCTTAAACAGTTCCACAGGGCCTGCAAAAAGGAACTTTTCCACCAGGCATTTGGTTGAGACCAGGCATAACCAACAGTGACTGAAGGGCCTCTGCTCCCCCCTTCACTCTAAGAACTCGACCAGAATGCTCTGGACCTGTTTTGCACTGTTGCAATGCACTGTTGCATTGTTTATACTGTCATTTTGCTATATTGTTATAACTATTAGTTATTAATATTATTGTACGGTTATTCATATGTCATAGACTGCTTTATGTATTGTTTTTATGTTCCATGTAAACTGCCCTACCTCCGGGGAGGGTGGTGTGTTTGTGTGTGTGTGTATGTATATGTGTATATATATATATGTATATATGTGTGTGTGTGTGTGTGTGTGTGTGTGTGTGTGTTATCTGTACCTGTTTCCTGTAAACTGCCCTGAGCGTTCATGGGAGGGCGTATATAAATAAATAAATAAAATGTGTGAAGTACTTTGCTCATAAGAAATGCTTAAAAAATAATAGTACAGATGAATATTTGAAGCTGCCGTGTATTGAACCAGGCTATTTGTCATATCAAGGTCTGTATTGTGTACTCTAGCTGAGAGAGAGTATCCAGAATCTAAGGTTGAAGTAGTCCACATTACTCTCTGATCCTTTTAACTCGACATGTTAAGGGTTAGGATCTTTCAAACACAAAGCAGATGTTGTGTGGATCATGCCTAAGGTGCATTGACAATTGCATGAACTAATATTTTTGTGGGTTTATTCCTCCATCAATGTGCTTAAAGTAATTTTTGTTCTTACAAGTGTTTCAATCTTGTGAAAGAAGAGAATCAATATTTAGTATATTCCTTTTAAAAATATTAACTTGGTTTTCATTTCCATCATTTGACGATTGTCTTACACTTTTGTGCAAACATGTTACTCTTGCTCGTGTGAAGAAATAAGCTTTGATTTTAAATAGATTACATCATTTGTTCTCTATTGCTTATATTTTGTAACCCAAAAGCAATTTAGTGCCAAAATTATGACTCAAAAGATCAATAGGAAGTAATCTGAACACGTTTATGCAAGAAAAGAAATATATTTCATTCTTTAATTACAGATCTTCAAAAGACTGTTTTAAAAAAAACAGGACAGTTACAATTTACTTGGGGAAAGGTAATATTTTTCTTTTCTTCTGCATTAGTAATGTTTACAGCAGCCTTTTTCAACCTTTTTACCATGGAGGTACTCCTGAAATATTTTTCAGGTTTCGATATATCCTGGAAGTATTGTCAGCTGGTCATGCCTCCCTCTGTCTCTCCCCCCGAACATGCTACATCACTGGAAGTAACATCACCCAGACACTCCTACTAGAAGTGACCAGGCCACTCTCACTTGTATATCACAGGAAGTGATGTCACCAGGCCTCCCCCTCTCCTCCTGGATCACCAGAATTGATGTGTCTAAGACTGCACCCCACATATATTTGGCTATTGTGTATTAATGTAAGGACTGGATTGGTAGATTTGCCAACTCTGGGGACAAGAGCTGGAAATCTCAAAGAACAAAAAAGTAATCTGCAGTCAAGATTCTGTATAGTAGAGAAAGAAAGACATCTTGATAGTAGATTCAGACACTATATATGAAAAAACAATGTGCAGGGAATCTATTTTCCCTTTTCCTTTGTTCTACAAGGCTGAAATGAGGGAGGAATAAGCCACACAGATCTCACCTTCCAGATAACTGTTTGGTGGCCACACCTGCAATTCAGTGGATGAGGCTCTGCTTAAGAGCAGTCTGAGAATCTTTCTGCATGTGGGCAGTACATCCACACCCCTAAGCCAATAGACTCCAGTGGATTTCGAAAGATGTAGCTCTGTTTTGCACTGTTGTCAAGTCACTACATGAATATCCCCAGCTTGTGAGCTCATGTTCAAACAGAGGGTGAAGGGCAATGTGTTTTATATTTAGTGCTTTTAATGCCTTTAGCCATTCAAAAATTCCCCAGCACAATGCTGGGGAACGGCATGCCACTCTCCCACTAAGGTGGGGGTGGGGGGAATCCCTGGGCAGCTCCACAGCTCTGTGGAGCTGACAGAGACTTGCAGTGTCCCTGCAGGAACACCATAGGTTGGGGGGCCAGGCCGAAAGGCCCAGCTCTGCCGATTATGCACGGCTCTGGCCCAACCCAGCCCCTGCTCGCGCCCATGGTATCCTAGGGACCGCAGAAAATTCCACGTTCCCTTTCCGCGGGTTTTCCGGGATGCTGCGCCGGGCCAGGGCTGGGATGGCATCAGCGTCATGCATAATCGGGGCTGCCCTGATGCCACCATGCTGGGGTTCCTGCCCTTTGCATAATCGGTCTTTGAAACTCCTTCTGGTAGAGAAAAGTGGCATATAAGATCCAACTCTTCTTCTACTAAGGAGAGCCAATGTAATGTGATGGAGACCCCAGATCAAAACCCTCATCTGTCATGACAGCTCCCTGGGTAACCTTGGGCCAGTCACACAATTTCCACGTAACCTATGTTACAGGGTTGCAGTGAGGATAAAATGGAAAAGAGAATAATGATGAATAATAACCTTTGGGTCCCCACTGGGAAGAAAGGCATAAAAATGGTATAAGTAAATAATAGATTTTAAGACCATTGTGTGTATTGAAAGCCACCTTTGATATGTCACTTTTATTCATCTTACAGAAGATGATAATAGAGTGGCCTGGGACACAGATGACCAGAAAATACTATTGTGTAGGAAGCCTACACTGGAAGTTTGTTATTTATTGTATTCAATAATTCTCTCCATTGTTCTTGTTCCTGCTTTCCAAGTTGTTGAAATGGCAGTGAAAGTTCAGTAGCTTGTAGGAAACAAGCATGGATATTAAAGATATGGTATTGGTATATCTGAACGGAGAGCATGGATAGCAACCTCCGGCCCTGGAAGGAATCGACAGCCTGTTTGCTTATTGGAGGGAGAAAGCTTATAGTGACAAAGTTAATTGAAGAATTCCTTGGCAGTGATGTCAGACTCAAACAAGAACTTGAGGTCTGTAATTTTCTGAACGTGAATTCTCTGTAAGCAGCAGTGAAACTAAAAGAGTTTGAAAAGGACATGTTCTAGTAAACATATCTGGCTTGCGTTATGAACTGTCCTGTTCCAATTATTTGTCGAAATAATGTGCATTGGCAGGAGAATCTCTAATTAGTTAAGGCTTGATTTATTGAGCTGGCCCTGTGTAAACCATGATGTCATCCCATACTGCATAAAATTACAGCTCTTGTCTCACTGTTTCAAGGTGGTTATTTTTAACTTGGAATGCCCCAGCTTAGTTCATCTTGGCTTTTCGTTTCATGACTTTACTGCATTTCTTATTTCTTTCCTCTCATCAAAGCAGTTTGCTGCACCCCTATAGCAAATTTAATATAAACTGTTGTTCTAGACTGGTTTGGTCACTGGATTTTTTTTTAAAAATCATGTTTGCTTCCCCCATCTAAGTGATTGAAATATGATAGCTTTGAGAGAAAAAAGGAGAGAATCTACCTCTTGTTACATTTTGCCAAGGGGCTGCATCATGGTTATGTTAATGAGTGTGTAATTGGGAAGTCTTAACAAGCATAATGGCATCCAGTGTTGTTTGAGAAATATATTCAAGTGGGCAGGCGTGTTGGTCTGAAGCAATAGGGACACCTTTAAGACTAAACTTTGTTGATCTTAAAGGTGCCGCTGGGCTCTAAATTTGTTCTGTTTGAGAAATACTAATGGCACTGGCTGGAGAAGTGCACTTTCCTCTCTGAACCCGGGCTGTGAAGTATATCATGCTTTGATATTTGGACCACATTATATGTCAGACTTACTGCAATTCCTAGTAAGTCCTTTTGAATAGTTGTTTGTACTGTGTGCAGGCTCAATATAAGGTAGGCTTCTTGAAGAAAGAGTATATTCTCTCTCATTGATGAATGAGCAGAAAGAATGAATTCAAAAGCTAGTGTCATGAACCAAGGCTACTCTCTGATGAGATGCAAGACAACTGAGACATTTTTTTAAATAAAAAAAGAGTTCATATCCAAGAGTATTTAGATCCAAGAGGGTACATCTGAAAGTATCTGTAAACCGCCCGTGGCGCCGCGGGCGCCACGGACTAAATAAAGCAGTAAGGGGTCCTGGGGCGGGATGAGTCCGGGATGAGGAAGGGTCCAGATTGGACCCTTCCTCATGACAGATTGGACCCTTCCTCATGACAGACAATCGGAGGGACCAATCGGCAGGCGCGAAGCGCCTGCCGATTGGTCCCTCCGATTCCCAGCCCCAGGAACTGCGAGCCGCGCGCAGCGCGGCTCGCAGTTGCTCTCGGCCTGACGCGGCGAGAGGCGCGAAGCGCCTCTCGCCGCGTCAGGCCACCGCCTGATGGAGCCCCCGGCGGCCTGACGCGGCGAGAGGCGCGAAGCGCCTCTTGCCGCGTCAGGCCGCCGCCTGAGGGAGCCCCCGGCAGTCGCGCGGAGCGCGGCTGCCGGGGGCTCCCTGTCCGGCGGCCTGACGCGGCGAGAGGCGCGAAGCGCCTCCCGCCGCGTCAGGCCGCCGCCTGGGGGAACCCACCGATGCCTTGAAGAAAAAAAAAGACCCGCCGCTCGGGCCGCGGCCTGGGGGAATCCCGGACTCAAAAAAAAAAACACCGGGGAGAGAACCGCCGCTCGGCCCGCCGCAGGGGGACTCCCGGACACCAAAAAAAACAAAAACAGAGACGCGCCGCTCCGACCGCCGCCTGGGGGAACTCCCGGACTCAAAGAAAAAAAAAACAGCGAGAACCGCCGCTCGGCCCGCCGCAGGGGGACTCCCAGACTCAAAAAAAAAAAAAAAACGGGGAGAGAACCGCCGCGAACAAGACACCCTGCCCGCCGCAAAGGAGCCTCCGGAGCCGCACGCCGCGAAAGAGCTGCCCGCCGAAGGACCCGCCCGCCGCGAACAACACGCCCAAGGAGCTGCCCGCCGCCGCTACAGCCCTCTCAAAGGTAAGCCATCCCCGCCTTTCCCACCCCCACCCCGCCCGTCCCTTTCCCCGGCCGAAACACACTCGCTCCGCCCGTCCTTACCTTCCTCCTGCCCCTCCAACGCCCTTTTCTGCCTTGCCGATAGCGCTGTGGCTAGGCCGCGCGTCCTTCACGGCCGCCGCCACAGCACTAGACTGAACCAGGCATGCGCGGACTCCGGCGCATGCCTGGTTCCCTTCCCCAACGCAGCCCTGCCCCACCCCTCTAACACGCACGCGCGCCATCCCCCTACCGCGCCGCCCTCCCCGTCGCCTCGCTGCCCACCACCCCTCAGCCTCGCTACTGCCTCCCCCAGGCCCGCCATGGACACCGGACCACACCCGACGCCGAGACTTGCCCGCCTGCAATCGCGACTTGCCCGCCTGCCGCGCCGGCCTCAGCACCCAGGGTCCCTGCAAGGTCAGTCGCTGCCGCCTTTCGCCTACCCTTCCTTACCAGGCCCGCCCAGACCACTCCCGCCAGGGTGCCTCTCATTGATCGGGATGGGTGGCTTCCTGTGCCCGCCTGTCTCCCTTGCCCATACTCCCCTTTCAAAGCCCATTTTTACAAATGGGCTTTTTTTACTAGTCATGATAGAATTCTATTGGTAAAAACAACTTGCTTGGCCAGTCTTGGGTACATATATAGCCTTCCCTCATCAATATACCCTTTCCCACCATTAGCTATTCCCACAGCAGAAGGGCTTTTATCTTCAAAGAACAGTTAGAACGAAGTGAAAACTAAAATTTTACACCTAGTGGCCAAAAGTCAGCCAGAACTACTTACTGGAGCCATAACATGCAGACCAAGAGATAGTATCATGAAGGGCATGTTCAGCTTCCTTGGAACAGACTAAAGTGTGAGCGCTAAGAACCAGACACTGGAGAAGCAGGCGGGAGGAGGAAAATTCGGAAACAGGATTAGCATCCAAGGGCTCCTAGAGCTCTGGTTCACAACACCTGAATCCATGGCATATATGGCAGCTAGCTGAAATGAACTCAGATGCTCTTTGCTTGGAAGAGTTCCATGTAATGCATAGGAAGGCTCATGTCCATAAGGAACTGATGCACTCTTGTCTAAATGCTGTCATCTAAAATTGTCCCTAGCCCTCACAGTGCTGGGCATCTTGATAGCTGTTCCATTCACTCCTATCTGTGAAAAGCAGACCAGTTGCACAGTTGTTCATACATAGACTGTGCCTGTTTTGGATATGAAAACTAAATGTGAAAAGTAATCACACTGCCTGCCCAATCTTCCTTTTAATATCTTAAATATAATTGATGGTAATAAAGATCAAGCGCTTCACATCTGCTGCATAATCCTTGCACTCCATGAGACATGTTCATTGTTCATACCTTCAGAGGGATTTGCTGTACTTCAAAAACACTGTACCAAAATGAGTAGTTCAAGATGTTGCTACTTTCATGTTACAAAGTGCTTGTTGGAATGCTCTGATGCAATACTGATGAGCTCACTCCGAAGCCTGTAGATAATACTCTCTCGTGTGCCATTTGGTCCTACAGGAACACTGTTGAACGCAGGAGGAAAAGAGTTGCTGTGGATTAATTGCAGCTGATTAGTTTCTGGGGTTTCATTGGGGTTCAGTCTGGGAGCTTCTGCATGCAAAGCCCATGTTCTACCACTGAGTCATGGATCACAAAAGGGTAGGAAGTTTTGCTCATCTTCTGGTGCTCTAAATTTGACCAGTGGCTGTCCATTTCAGTGCCCTGTTATAAGATGGCTCATCCTTAATCACTATTTCGCTCCCTTATATTTGGGAAACAGCCTCCTGGGAGGAGAATGTCTGGGGCCCTGTCCATCCAGGTCCACCCTGATTACCCCTCCCCCTCCAGCTCCCACCCTCCCTCCATGCCTGCTAGAAGCCTTGTGGCTGCGGCCTCCATTGTCGCCCATGAGGAGAGAGGAAGCAACAGGGCTTTGCGGCCCATAAGTACGCTCCTGCTGGGAGGGAGCCGGGGCGGGGGGGGTGAGTTTGGAGCCGCCCTGCAAAGCCCTATTGCCTCCAGCAGGGGGGGCTTTCCACTCCCTTTAGCCTGCTTTGCGGGCCAAAGGGAGCCGTGGCCACCCTCTCACACCCTCCTGCCTGCTGCCCCTTTCAAAGCCCATACTAGTTTTGACATACTACAATAATTAGATGGGTTAATACCTGATTTCTCTCTCCTTATAAAATTATGTTGAATATAACGCTTAGTGAGCTTTAAAACTATTTACTGTTTACTAACAGATGTCTCTGTTATGCCATTCACTGAACTTGAAGAGAAAACCAGCGACTTGAACTGTTGTCCGAAGTTAGCATACCTCCATTGCAGCCTCTACCTATCTAACTGAATATGACGTCACCTCCCTATATCTGTCAGTGGGGAGCGGAGACAATCTGCACCAGCTCTGCAGATTCCGGGTCATTTTTGTGGACAGCCCATTGTGAAGTGCACTGCAGAAATCAGTACAGAAGGTTGCAAAGGCAGCAGCAAGCATATTGAGATCCCTTCTCTCCAAAAAGAAAGTCAGCATTTACAAATCCAAGTACCGTTAATGAGAGGGCACACTTAGCCTCTTCTTCTACCTGTTTATCAAAGTTGGGTCCTGGAAAATTCAGGGTCTCATCTTGCTCAGATGAAGATCCTACCAAATTAATATGGTTCTGTATCAGCATCATGTCTATCTTGCCCTGATTCCGTTGCAATCTATTTTAATTTGTTTTATTTAATTAAAACTTCAAAACTTGGAAAAAAATCTATCCTCCTTCAGATGTAAGCTCAAATACATGTAAAGGGCAGAGTCTCCCCACTCCCAGAGAAGAATACTGAAGTGACTCCTTATATACTTTATAATGTCGTCCACCTTTTGTAGTCCAAAGATGTTCTCAGGCTGAACATGGGTGGAAGTCCTGTGTGTTAGACCAGGGGTGCCTAACCTTTCTGAATCTATGGGCACATTTGGAATTCTGACATGGCATGGTGGGTGCCATAACAAATTGGCTTCCACAGGATGTTAAGCCAACCACAAAAGCATTCTGCAAGGGGTTAGACTAGATGAAACCTGGAGGTCCCTTCCAACTCTATGATTCTAAAATAATTGCCACAGCTTAACTTAAGTAACACAACATAAATCTTTGTACTGTGGTGGCAGCTGCTATGAAAACAACATTAAAAAAAATTGCACAGCCAATCAGATCTCCAAGGACCATTCAGAAGCCTTGCTAGGCAAAAGCAGTACCAGGCCACTCCCACACTTGGCAGGTGTTAGCAAAGGTGTCAGCAAAGACCTGCGCTAGATCATGAACAGTACCTTGAAATGTAAAGAAAGGATGGCTATGAATGTTTTAATAAATAATATGTAAATAAAATTAAACAAAAGGAAAGCAGAGGAAGAGGGAGGGAAAAAGCAGATGAGTCTGCAGTTTCCTGGTCACAGTTAGGAGAATAGCTTGGTACAATGTAATTTGTTTATTTTTATTAATTCATTTATTTAAAATATGTATATTCCATCGTATTTCCTTGGACCCAAGGTGGCTAACAATACAACAGATTGTAGTATATAAACTTATTCCCCTTATCCTCACCTAGGCCTGGTAAATCAATACCAGCAAAACACTTTACTTTCCCAGTCACTGTCACCTTTATCCAGTCTGCTCTAAGCTTCAACTTGTTAGTCCTTAGTCACTTGACCAGAGCCTCAGGACCTTCTCCCAGAACCCTCACAACTGTTTCTGGAGGCTTCAATAGTGATGGTGACATATGAATCTAGAAATCATCTGCATACATCTCATCAGGTCCCAACCGGCCAATTCTGTCTCTTTCATATACTCTTGTTGTCTTTTGCCAGCAACAAAAGAGCTAAATTCAAATATTATCTGTTAATCTCATCAAATATTGTTGATAGGTCTAACTGTGTCATCACTGATTGATTGCCCTTATCTAGCTATTGTGGGAGATCGTCCACTGATGCTAATTGAGACCCAAATCCTTGCCTTAAACAAAATGGAAACTGGATTTCTCCAGGAGATCTATCACTTTCTCGTGGAATCACTTTCTCTTGTCCTAACCTACTTCATAGTGGGGCTTTTTGTGGCTAAGGTGCTACTCTGAGCTCCTTGGAAGAAGCATACAATACAAATGTAACAGTTATAGGTATACTTGTTCAGAAATAATCACATTCCCTAGTAACACAATCTTGCCATGTTAAATACTGTGTCCCATCAATATAATCACTGTCTTTGTTGTTGTTGTGTAATATTGTATGTGAAGCAATTGCAAATGCAGAATGGAAAAATAATTAAGTGTATATTCTCTCCAGTTTCTAAATAGTACATCTCTCGGCAAGAGAATGCATACATGTGCTTTTAAAGTTTTGAGTGTTCTAGTTTTCCAGCATTTAATGTGAAATAATTTGATGGAAAAATATATTGGGGATGGGAATCTCCATTCATGATTAATATTACCACAATTAAAAATGACGGGAAACACAGCTTCAGTCTATTTCTCAAAGTGTTTGTCTTTACTTGATGTCTGGATGTGGTTTTAGAGAAATCTGGATGACATAATATGATTCATCCGTAAAAAGTGTGATAGTAATTGAATTGCTTAGCTGGGTCAGAATAAGGGCTGTCTAGTTCTGCATTCTGTTGCCAACAGTGGCCAGCCAGCTACCTTCAGGAAGCCCACAAGACTGGCAGAATGGTAAGAAAACTGGATTTTGTTCAGCTGAAAGACAATTAACATTTGTGGTATATGAATGGTTTGGGAAGAGGATTGGAACAACACATCTCATCAGCAAAAATTTCACTCTGAATTTGCTTTTCTTTTTGTCTCAGTGCCTCAATATTTAAAGAATGATGATAAATTCCACCATGGTGGCCATATCAGTCGAAACAAAGCGGCCTGTGGCATTTTGATGGCTAATTTGGACAGAAGCTTTTGTGGACTAGAGCTCACTATTTCAGACCCCTGAAGGGACACCCTCAGTTACTTTATCCCCAGATTTATTGTGTATTCCCTGATTTATCTGAATTACAACACCATGAATGATACTGCAGGATATCAGGCTCTCACACTCATTTTCCCTCCCACCTTATTATGCTGATAAAAAAGAACTTATGAAAAAGAACGAAAAGTCACTATCACAGAATCTGTGATATATTCATTCAGAGCCAGTGTTCAAGTCTCAGCCTTTCCAAAAAGGTAATAGAACAATTTAATTTTTTTACTCAGCATTACTCATACAGTAGCAGATCTCTGGACAGTGTGATTGTAGTCATTGGGGTGTGGGATGTTGGAAAATAGTGGCTGCATTTATATGTTGCACTTAGCTGTGCAGAAATTGGGGTGGTACATGTGCTTGTACATGTGCCTCTCTCCTTGCACTTTTTTTCTTGCAATAATTGCAATCAGGCCCTAACTCCAGCAGATTTCCTCTCTAACTGGGAGTGTAAACCTGGATAAAATACTACTTCAGGATACTGGACTGGGGGAACTAACCTTGCAACCCCCATGCACATTATTTGTACATCATGGGTAGGTGAAGTTAGTGTTCAACTACAATTCTGTACTTGAGGAGGGAGCAGAGAGAAGTGCAGACACAAGCCTGGCCGCAAGCCAAGTTCATGGGCACTTCCCTTAATCGTATGTGATGCTTGAATACACCCTCATATTTTGACCATCCTGGTACCAGCACATTTTAAATTTTACATCATCCATGTCCTTATAACAGAAACACACCTATCCAATTATGGTATTGTTTGAATCATATTACTAATTTGTTTATATCAATGTCTGTTTAAAATAAAAGCTACCCGCCCTTGCAGGAAGTCTGCTTTTTAATCACTGTCAGTAGCCTCAGATAGCAGACTACCCACTCTTAAACTCTGTTCTTCCCAAACAGTGCTATGCTTAGCATATGTGCATATCCTTAGCTGTCAACTATGTGAAACGAAGGATAATCTGCAGTACTAATGTCTCTTGCTTTGTCCACCACTTCCATGCTTCCTGTTCACCAGATGAGAGCAGTAGGAAATTAAGTGTGCCTCTTTGTGGAGTTCCGGCCCTTCTCCATCCACGTTGCTGTTTCAGAGGGATGGCGGGGCATCCAGTGGTGAGCCATGAAGTAATAGCAGCCCATCAACCCTAAGAGGCTTGGGACTTCACAACCTCCATGGTAATGGAGTTACTCTGGTTCTATGGCCACTAGACATACAAAAGAACATACACTTGGCACAATTGCAGTGGTCAAAGGAATAGAATGTAGGACTTAAAGACACATATAATTTGGCCCCTCCCCTCTATATGGGCAGGGGGATTTGTATATTCTGTAGGTTACTGGAATACTTTGAGGAACCAAGGTGGAATTGTAAGAGTTGATATGATTAACTGTACCATGAAACAGCTGGTTGTGGGTGTGAAAGGGGCTTAGGAAGAGGAAGATAATAATTATAATTTATGTAAAGCTTTACTGTTCAGGTCATCTATTATACCTTATTTTAGAAAAGTTTCCAATCAGCTTGTAAGACGTATGAGTGTTAATGCTGCTATACCTCAAGTCATGATTTGGACTCGGAGCTTCCTGCTTCACTGCTCAATCTCTTAGCCATAATGCAGTGTGAGCTCTTAGAATGTGGACAAACAAATGGAGTGTCTGCTTTGCTTTTTCCCTGATGTGTCATGAGGAGGGCTTTGGGCTGTTCTCCTATGGCCATGGAAACTTCAGTCTCTCTCCTCTGTACTAGATAGGCACCTGCAGCAACCAATAAGATCCCCCCCCCCGCCTTTGGAAGCTGCAAGCTATACATGCCCCCAGTGTTCATGTACATTCACATTGCGGTCTTTGTTCTAGCACAGAGTGAGTGGCATTCAGGAGATCTTGTTTGGCTTTGAAGAAATACGCACTGTTAGGATGTTGGGGGGGCATTAAGGTTTCCATTCTTTTTTCTTTTCTTGGATTGGGGACTGCTTGCTGAGTTTGCTGAAAAATTATCAAAAAAAATTGATTTGGTTCCCTGGGATTGTTTTTGAAACCCCTTTTTTTTTGCATCTCACTCTCATATGGAGGGGAATTGGCTGCGGTTTTACCCTTTTGGGGTTTGAGGTTTGCCTTTGCTGGGAATCCTCCAAAATCAATAGTCTTTCTGGTTTTTTTTTTTCCTGGAACATCCCTCAGAGAAACCATCTTAGGTCTTGCCCCTGTTTAGATTTAAAAGTCACACACCTACACCAGGCACAGTTGTTAGGAGTGGTATAGGGGGTGCTCAGAGGAGGATCCCCTTTGTGGCTTGTCTGTCACATCTGGGGGGGTTGGCTGTAGTTTCATCCTTCTGGATTTGGAGGTTTGGGGCTTGCCTCTGCTGTAAATTCTCCAAAATACTGCCCCAATTGAAAAGTCACATGCCAACCCATGGCACATTTGTTGGAGGTTTTGGGGGTGGTCTCATTTCTTCTGAGCCTTTTTGCACCTGCTCTTCTGAAGCTTGGTGTGAATTGGGGGAGATCCCCAATTCCCTGTGTATTTATGTTCTGCGAGAGTAGTCAGTGGAAGGGCACTATTGGGTTGACTGACTGCCCTCTCTTTGTGTGGCCCACTACCATGCGTGCACCTTGGGAGGTTGGTTCCACACCATGAAGGGGAGACTGCAAATGAAAGGTGCTCATCATGAGGTGGCGGGGAAAGGTGCAGGGGATGTAAACATCTCAATGAGGCAATGGAGGGTTTTGCATGGAAGAGGCAGGAGGGCCGGAGGGGGTAATAGAGGAGGAATGTCTGTCTCAACAGTCTGCCTTCAGGGAACACAGTTGCCCAACCTCAGTTGAAGGCCACTACTGCTCCTTAGTGGTGACCTGGGAGGTGGGTGGTATCAGGTAGGCCAGACCAGGCCAGTTCTCAAGCAAGACTTGGCCAAGATCATGAGGGTGATATATCTAGCCGTGCTCCCTGAGCCCTTTGTCTCATATCCCCTGAAGTACTGGACTCACAAGGTTGTCACATGACCTGACCTCTCGAATCATGCCATAAATCTGCTACCCTTCCTGTCCACCAGTGTGCAGAGTGAACAAGTGTTCTGTCACATGGAAGATATCATCAGCACACACTGTTCACACCTTAACCCGGGACTTGGGGAGGTGAGTGGGTGACTACGTCCTAGGGGCAAAGGGGAGAGGAAACCATGCATGAGGTCATGCACTCAGGGGGGTCCACAGTGAATTTCACATCTCTAGCACACCGGGAGACATCCTACCACATAACAAACTCAGGAAACCAAACTGGTCCTTGACCACAACAGGTTTTGTGTAAGTTTAGGGTTTGAGGCTCATGATGCCCCAAACACACGGATCCCCACAAACCTCCACTTTTCAGGTTCATGTTCACCTCTTGTAGTGACTGTTATCTCTGCTCTTCAGCAGTGGGATGATACAGTTGGCTCTCCTGGGCACTGGTGCTTTAGTGGCGGAACAAAGATGTTAGCCCTCCTCATGAAGATGTTTGATCCTATCAGTTAAAGGATTTGGCTAAAAATGCTAAGTGAATAACATGCTCAAAAAGGCTTTTAAAAGAACTTGGGAGCAGACTGTAAACACGCTCACTAAAAGGGTACTGTCCCCTTTGCTTTTTGTTGATTTCTATACAGGAAAAAGCCCTAATAAGGAAAGGTTGATAGCTGTTGCAACTGATTAAAATAGTTGCAGCCTTCATCCCAGTTGTGGTCCAGTACTGAATGTGTGCTATCACAGTTGTTGCTTGTCCAAATGTGAGCAAAAATGCATTATTGGATACAACTAATTTTTCTTTCTGTTCATGAGTTATTCCAGGTTTGCAGACTATAATTTGTTCATATGATGAAATTGCTTCCAGGCTATAATTTTATATGCCAAGTTTAATTTAAGAATAACATTTCATGGCCAAATGATAAAGTCTTGGAAAACAGACACATTCTTAGTCGTAACAAACTAGTTGTTAGTATGAATGTAACCTAATGTCACTGGAACTAAATATTTACTTTCTGGTTTATTTAGATCAACTATGTTCCATTTTAAGCTTCACATTTCTCCATTTCATATCTTCATCAACTGGCAAAGTTCTCTCTCCCCCCCCCCCCCATCCCACCATGCAGCCAAACTCATAATCTTGGTGTCTGTGATGTTAAAGAAACCAGAGTGTGAGGTCAAAATTTCCATTGCATAGCTAGTCAGGAATCTGAAGGAACAATGCCAAAATCATTTAAACAATGAATTTATAGGAAAGATGACTCTATCAAGAATTGCAGTGCTGGAAGACAAAATTAGTTGGATAATTCTGGGTATACAGACTCTCTGTAGGATGAATAAAGGTAAAACAGGGTGAATGCATTGATCATACCTCTCCTTCTAACTTTCCTTATAGACTAGAAATAAGGCACTTTGTGTTCAGCGCACGGAAGAAGTAAAATCTCAGCTTCTACATACTTCTCCTAAAAAGGAATAGTTTAACCACAGAAACATTATCTGGTTTGTTCATTCTTACGCTGAAGGACACAACAATCTTACTGCTTAGGTGGCATGCACAATCAGTCCTAGAAGCCTTATCATACTTTCTAAGAACAAAGAGAGCTCTTTGTGCTTGACTCAGCACATTGTCCCGAGCTTCTAGCACAGCCTTCTCCTCCAGGCCACTGGAGAGTACTAAGAGAGACAATACACCCATTTCCCATATCCTTATACATCTAAGTTACTACAGCATTGGAACCATAACACATCCAGAAAAATTTTTACTAGCTGTCTGACTCTCAGTCTGCTCTGTGGCTACTTGATCAGGAAGTTCTTACTCTAACTGATGCCTCCTGTAGGATATTCTTCATATCCTTTTGAATCATGGGCACTACAGATTTTGCATATTCTAATAGAAAATACTTGCACATGGTTTTGTGTCAAGGGTGCCCCTATTTACGCATCTTTGTGAGAGACAAGCATTTAAATCTCCTAACTGCTGGGATCATGACTTCATGCACCTTGGTGATTAAACAGACCATTGGTGCTCTCCTTTGAGGAAGAGCTGTGTTAGTTTTATGAGAACAAGCTGGTCTGCATCTGGACTCTGTCATGACAGTGAACCTTCTTCTAGGTGCAAGATGCAAGCTCTCTTAAACCCAGTTTTGTCACCAGTGGAATTCACTGGACAGGATATGGAGGAATCTTCTACATCATTTTAACAAGATTTGCATTGTTGCCAATGTTATTATTTATAGGAGATTCTCCAATATTTCTGGAAAATTGTGGTTTAAGAATTTGGGAATACCCCCAATCCCCTGAAATGAAGTGGTTTGGCTACTGCTTAGAAGGAGGAGGAAGTGAAGTGAAGGAGGAAGTGGGGGGCTGGAAATGGGCTGCTATTGCTTCATGGCTCACCACTGGAATACCCCCATATTGTCTAACAAACAGGTGATCCCACTGAGAGGTTTCTCTCCACAGAATCAGATGGAGAGGGTTAGCTGTTTGTCATGCTGTGTGTAGAGGCGTTTGAAACCACCACCACCCTCAGCCCAATCTGATCCCCAGTAAAGAATCCTCTCCACAGGATCAGCTGTTTGTTGATCTGTGGGTGGTGGGTCAAACTGCTCCTTCTGCATATCTTAATCCACTGGAATGCTGCCCCCTCTTCCAAAGGCACAGAGAATAGGAACTCCCTTATTGGTGAGGAACCACATTATTGTTGTTTCCAGGTCTGCAGAAGTCCATCCCCCATCCCACATTCTGGAACACTAACTAGCCTGCCAGCATGTCTGCTGAACTGAGTGCTGACTCAGCAGAAACATTAGGCCCATCACTAACCTCTGAACCAGAAATCAGGTAATGGGTCATCAGAGGACCATGCCAGCAGCTGGCATGACCCCCCCAGTTCACGAGCCACAACACATGCTATTTTCATGGAAGTTTTGGTTGTTTTTCCAGGTCATGCCCATCTATATTCCTGAAGGTGCAATGGTGAAGCCGTATTTTTCCCAGGGTTTTGTTGAAAAAGTTCCCTCCAGTGAGTCCAAGTAATTGAGCTACACTGAAGCATACAGCAGGTTGGTTATGTAACCATTCTAATTACTCTGGCTCAGAAAAAATATCTGGAGTATGCTACCATTATGCATGTAAATCAACTTTGTTCTTGGACCGAGTCTAAGATAAGCCAGTCCGATCCAAAAAGGCCTTGTTACAAGGCGGGGGAGACAATCTGGCAACAACTGAGTTGGCTGTTTTTATGTTCATGAAAGGCACCAGCTCTTTATGGTGATATATGAAACATTATAATAGAATTTAAATACATGGAGCCTCCTAGGAAAATCTGGACAGGATAGAACTAAGGGTTCATCTGGTCTCCTCAACCATAACCTTATTTGAACAAATATTTTACAAACTGAACAAATATTTCTACAATTGCTCTAATAGTAAGCACTTAATATTGAAAATTAAAATGAAATATTATCCTCAAATAAATCAAAGTGTCTCTGGTATAAATGTTTATTCCCTCATATAACAGTGTGCTAGTATAAATCACTTGAAGTATACATACTTCTAAGATGCATGTGCATACTGAATCATCTTTTTGTTTGCAGTAGATGGCAGGGTTTTTGGGGGGTTTTTTTGGTTCTGTGAAACTTTTGATATTATTTATTATGAGCAGTTGCTATGGCAGTGATGAGACAGTTTCCCACACATTGTAATATTCTATTTCAAGTGAAGTCAGTATAATTTTTAGCCGTCTAATTCCATACAAAAGCACTTGAAGTACTTTGGTACTTCTTGTTTATTTTGGAACCATTTATTTGTGAGCCCATTTTAAATCAACTATTTCAACCTCATTCCTTAAGAACATTTATTTTCAGTAAACATTAGGCACAGAGATGCCATTTTAGAATTATTAAGATTCTGAGATTTGTACTTCCTTGAAAGCACTCTTTGTTTTTCCCCAAATAAGTATTTGTGGGAGAAAAAAAGGAATATTTTTAACATTTACATACTGTCATCATGGCTGTGTTTGTTATTTGTAGCATAAAAGGGCACAAAGCAGCAATTCACACAGGGCTACCACAATTGACCCATAGCCTATGCCTTGCCTTCCAAAGGCAAGAGATGTAAGTGGAAAGGCAGAGGCCATGATCCCCTTGTGTAGTAAAATCAAGGTAACATTGGCTGTATTAGTCCTGCCTCTGCCTTCATTGTCTTCCTTCCGAGCTCAGAAACTCATGTGGCCAGGACTAATCCTAGGGGCACCAGTAGTATCAGAATGCAGGCAACTTTGATTGGTTTGGGAAGCCCTATTTGAATCTTGGTCATTGTACAGACAGTATGTGCTAGGAAGCCTAGAGAGAAAACTCAAGTCACCCCAATGCAATCAGATATCAGCTTCTTGGCATGGTCAAGGCTAGGAAATCACTGGCAAGAATAGGAAGGAGAAATAGTATTAAAACAGCTTAGCAACTGAGCAGGCTGGGTTCCTGAGCACTGGACAAAAGAAATGGCTAGCGGTCAGGCAGTAGAAAAGGACCCACACAACAAATGGGTCAAGGGATGTCCGGGCAACTGCACTTAAGAGGAAGTGGTATAGGTATTAGTGTGACAGGCTGCAGTTGAAAAGACCCATGGTCAAATCCTGAGTCACGTCACTGGGACAAATTGGGCCTGTTGTTTTTTCTCTCCTTAGCCTAAACTGTCTTGTTGGGTTGTTGTGAGAATTAACAGGAATAGGAGATAACCATATAGACCCCTTGGCAGCACCTTCCAAACCGTATGGTTGACAAGGGTTTTTTTAATTTGTTTTTTTTTTGCATTGTTTCAGTTAAAAGAATAGCCAATGTCTCTAGACACTTCAGAACATACTGTAACGATAATTATTGCTGCAACAATTTTATTGCTGCTTTTGTTATTCTTGGTAATGATCCGCTTCCTTTGGAGCCGTACTGGAGGAGTCTTTAAGTCTTATCCACTCACGAATGAAATCATTGCCTCGTAAGAAACAATACACAATTCAGGATGCAGACAGAAAGTATCCATACTTTAATGAGCATCTCTTTTATGGCTTTGAAAACATGAACTGCAGCTATTTCTTTTAATGAAAGGGTAGGTGAAGTGTCAAATATTATATTGACTTTGTTTTCCACGCGGAGAATGTACTGGGTTTCTGAAGACATTCCGACAGAATGAAACAATAAGTGATGTTTCTGTTACATTTTTGCTGCCCCCCCTTTTTTCCTGTCAAGATTCCTACCACATGGAACTTTTTCCCCTTGAGTTGTTTTTATTTTTTTAGATGAATACAAAGGAAAACAAAATGTTTAATGTGGAAAGTGTACTATTTTGAAAGGCAGGGTTTAAGAGGAAGACATTCTTGATCAGTCATCATGGTTTGCGTGTAATCCTAGGGTTTAAAATAGATTGCTTAAAAAAAAAAACACTACTGCTCCATGGCCTTTATATATTTTTACACATGCACAGAAACATTTCCTTCCTGCTGATTTGTCTTTCCTTCAGCAGTATTACCTTTAATTTTGACCAGTATTTGTGGGTACTTTCCATGTCAATTAGATTTATAACTGTTACAGGACCAAACTCAACTTGGTGTAGCAATTAGGAGTGTTGACTTGTAATCTGGAGAGCCGGGTTTGATTCCCTGCTCTGCCTCCACATGCAGCCAACTGGGTGACCTGGGATCTCCGCAGCACTGAGCAATAATATCATGGCTCTCTCAGCCTCATCTACCTCACAGGGTGTCTGTTGTGGGGAGAGGAAAGGGAAGGCGAATGTAAGACTCTTTGTAGAGACAAATGGCATATAAGAACCAACTCTTCTTTTTCTTCTTCTACTTCTTCATGTCACTGGCCTTGACTCCTCTGGATAGCGTAACATGGTTATCCCACTGAGAACATGGTTATGTTGATTGTCAGAATGAAGGCTGCTTCATAGTTTTCTTTCAGTTTTCTTTCAGTTCTTCCTCTGTGACTCCTTGTAGCCCTTTTTCAATCTTTTAGGGATGCCTCCTCTAACAAGATCAATGGCACATGCATGGGCACCCTCATGGCACCACAATATGCCAATATATCCATGGCTGACCTGCGGCAGGGCTTTCTGAGCTCCCATCTGTTAACACCTGAGATTTATTGATTAAATGTTCATTGTGTAGGCATATAAGAAAGAAGCTCTGGAAATTTTTCACCACGCCTTCAGCAACTTCCACTTTGCCATAAACCTGACTGTGAACCAATACATGCAAGAAATACACTTACTAGAAACCTCTGTACAAAAACCCAATGGGCGAATATACTCTAGCTTATACCAAAAATCTATTGGTCACCAAACTACATGCCTCCAGTTACTATACCAAACAATCCATTGTCTGACACCAACCTCTGTGATACACCTGCTTGTGTTCTGATCTCTCAGACAGGAATTCTCACTTGCAGGATCTACAACAGACATTCCTGGAATTACAATACCTACCTAGTGTAGTAAGGAAGGTCAATATACTAAAGGCAATAGCAGAAGGATAACCTTCTACAAGTTAGGCCCAAATGAAACAACAACAGAACACCACTGGTGCTCACATTCAGTTCTCAGATCAAACCATTTCAGTGCATCATGAATGACCTACATCTTATGTTGGACAATGGTACCGTTCTTTCTCTCAAGCTTTTTCTTGCCCACAGCCAGTTTGGTGTAGTGGTTAGGAGTACGGACTTCTAATCTGGCGAGATGGGTTTGATTCCACACTCCCCCACATTCAGCCAGCTGGGTGACCTTGGGCTTGCCATGGCACTGATAAAACTGTTCTGACCGAGCAATAATATCAAGGCTCTCTTAGCGTCACCCACCTCACAAGGTGTCTGTTGTGGGGAGAGGAAAGGGAAGGAAAGTGTAAGCCGCTTTGAGCCTCCTTTGGGTAGAGAAAAGTGGCATATAAAAACCAACTCTTCTTCTTCTATTAAGAGGCTGTCTTAATGGTAATAATGTTGACCCTTATTTTCCTTGCAGCCAAAGCAAAAAGAGTGGTTTTATATGTTACTTTATCAAACTGGTCAGATAAAAGATAGATTGTCTTTTCAGTAACAGAGGGAAGGTTAGAGCCCCTTAAGATCTCATTGAGGAATTTGGCCCTGGGTTGTGCATAAAGTAAGCAGTCAAATATGTAATGGGGTAAATCCTCCAGAGCTTGTGCACCACAAATACAAAAACACTGTTTTTTTTTGGCGTACAGCTAAAATGGCCAGCCAATACCTCTGTGGGCATCGTTTCAAATCAGAATATATTTTTCTATATTAATCTCATAATATTTTTCTCTTTTCTTTGTTCCATTTACAGCATTTTTTCATGTTTAGCTTCACCACACTCTGCCTTCTTCCTTCCCCAAATGTAAAGACCACCTTTGCTCCTTTTTTCTGTGTACTCTTACTGTTTTCATCAGTTACATCCCATTTCTCCCTTTGCTACCAATCCCGAGGTTTCCTTTCAAGCAGTCACCAGTTTGCCCTCAAGCAAAGGTGATTCAATATTCCTGTGTAAAACTGGTCCTTATTACTTAAAGAAGACAAAGGCATATACATTCAAATATATTTACTTGTTGCATGAAAATTTCTGTTTCTTTCAACTCTTGCTCTGAAAATAATTCTATCTGTCTTTATTATTTTTATTTGGAAGAAGTTCTGCAGGGGGAGCTTTTTTAGACCCCTGTAGGAAAGGAAAGGAAAGGAAAGGAAAGGAAAGGAAAGGAAAGGAAAGGAAAGAGAAGGAAAGAAATCTTGTGGCATCTTATAGACTAACACATTTACTAGTAAAGAAGAGACTATAAACAGCCTGCTAGATAAGACCAGTGGTACATCTAGTCCAGCATCCTGTTTCACACAGTGGCCAACCTATTACCCTGGAGGGCTGTCAAGCAAGGCAGAGAGGCCAAGGTCTTCCTTTGATGTTGCATCCTAGTATTGGGATTCACAACCCCTTAATCCCCTTGATGTTTTTAACAATCTGCTCCTGAGATTCTACTTTAATTAATTTTTGTAAATTTTCACTTCTGCCACACTTTGTTCTCGCTTCCTGTCCTGAGGCAGCACCCCCGCACTTACCAACTTAGAAGTTTCTGTGTGCCAACCCCATCAAGAAGAACCTATGAGAGAGGGAACTGGGTGGAAGTAATAGAGAAGAATGAATGAATGAATGAATGAATGAATGAATGAATGAATGAATGAATGAATGAATGAATGTACGAACGAGGTTCCTGCAAGCTCTGAATGCCTCAGAGGAGGTGATCTGCCCTGACAGCTGTCAGAAGATCAGCACGCTCTCTGTCAGGGTAGATGGGATCCAGCTGCAGCTCCTTCCTCTGATGAGGGTTAGCTCCAGCTGCAGGCTCTCTGGCTGAGAGCTGCCTCACCTGGCTTTCTGGCTATTTCAGCAGAGCCTTGAGGCAAGACTCTTCATGGGGTCAATGCATGTGTTGCCCTGCCTATCTCCTGAGACTCCTGTTCCAGTTTGCTACCGTGAAGCTCTGTTCCTGTGACTCCTGGCTTTTTACTCTCTGGCTTGTCTGACATTTTTATCCTGACTCTTCAACCTCTGGCTTGTCTGATGTTCCTGCTTGGGTTCTTCAACTCCTTTAGCTTTCAACTCCATTCCTGATTCCGGTTTGTGTTTGCCTTTGTCCTGTTCCCTCCGGTTTTGAATCCGGCTTGGCTTGACTTCACTCCCTGCACCTGGTTCCTGTGAACTCTGTCTCTCCTGGACTGAACTCTGGACTTTGGGGCAAGCTCTCTGTTCTGGCACAACTACCGAGCTGAGCAAGTGCAGCCTAGTAGGGTAGCACAATGCCAGCTTTCTGCTGGTTTAGAGATTTCTACAATTCAAACATGATAACACTATTTATTAGGTGTCCCAGCCTCTGGATTGTATTGTATTGATTTATTCAGTGTAACCCACCTTGAGTCTCAGTGTTGAAACTGGACTATAAATAAATATCAGCATGCTTAGTTACTTTTGGATCAAATGAATCTCCCCCCCCCCCCCAGTTTTATACAAGTTTGGCTTGTTCCAGGAAATTCCCTCGTGCTTAACAAACCTGAACCCTTTTTCCGGCACCACCTTCTCATCTGTATATTGAGACTCCATCTGTCTAGTTGGTCTCAGTCTTGAACCAGTGACTGTTATCAGAACGCTTCCTTAGCCCTGAATGCCCTTCATACTTAGTAACCTGGTTTCCCCCCCAGCACCGTTCAACTGCACAGTGATCACTGACTCTCCCTCCATGCTGTTGGCCTATCTACACAGCACGTGACGTTAGTAACCATCTCAGCAGGCAGGCAAGTTACCATACAGTCAAAAGTTCTCTCTATAGTCTCTCTATGTTCCTACTGACAGAATCACCCACTCCTGAAAGGAGCCTCCCGCATAGTCAAGAGGCTTGTCCTCTGTATGAGACGATATCAGTTCATCATCTAATGAAGGGTTTCTATCTAAGGGCTTGTTTCTTGTGTCCTCTTGATGACAGCAGAGGAGCAGCCAGCACAGGAACAGCACAAGTCCCTGGAGGTATTGTCCACCTCTCTCGCTCACTCAGCTTCTTCAGGCCGGCAGTCCAAACCTCAAGGGAATGAACCTATTCCCTGAGAGCCAAGAATTTAATACATTGAGCACACACCCACAATATTTGCCCAGTGATCAGATAATCAGATAATAAATAATAAATGTAATAAATAATAATCATGCATATGGCATAGGCATTCATGAAGCAGCATACACTATGTCATAGATATGTAGCATAACAAACTGAGCCCTAGTAGCTGGCCAATATGTGACACTAGACTGTTTTTAAGATGCCACAGGACTGTGTTCTTTTGAATTTGTAACGAGGTATGGGGGTTTAAAAACCCAGTAGAAAAAGAGATTTGCGGTGCAGTCCTAATCAGAACCAGTAAGATTCTTAGACTTCTTTGGGATTGCTCTCAAAATAGCAAAGGTCTGATATGTAAAGTAACCCTACAGGGCTGCATTTGGAGGGTATAACAAAAATGTTGTCAAAGGGTAAAACTTTCCAAATTATCCCAGTTTAGAAAAGGTCAGAAAATTAAAGAGATTATGCTGAAGCCACGTTGTTTAAATTAGACCTCTAATATGACTCTGACCAGATTTTGTGGTTCAGCTTAATCCTCAGATACTGTAATTATGTTTGGTATTTTTAACTATTATTACTCATTACACTGTATGAGATTTGACATGATATACTAGGCTAATCATTTAAACATGCACTTAGACAATAGTTTAAATGCCTATTAATTGTACTGTCCAATGTAAAAATAACCCACTCTCTTAAATAGAGACGTCACCATGTTGCAGATTCCCTGAAGACATCAGTCTTGTGCAAAACTAAAAAACTGGTGTATTTGTCTGAGTTTTATTTTTTGAAAAAACTTGTAAATTGTAAATGAATGTGTGTATGCCTATAAAATATATGTTTGGGTTTTTTTCATGGGATATTCTGTCTGATCTTTGAAGAAGATATGATCAGGCATATTTTGGGGACTGTATGAAAGAAAATGTCTTTTCCTAGATATATTGTGGGCCATAGAGTAGGATTTCCTTGGCCAAGACCCACCTATAAAGGAACCAACTTTTTTCATGATTCAGACTACCACCAAAGAGTTTTTTTCTGGACCACTTTGAGGTCATCTGGGCTAAGGGATTCTAGCATAATTTTATTAAGTGAATGCATGTTCAAACAGACTTATGTTACTAGTTTAAGCCACCATGTTGAAATTTACATTAGAAGCTATATAGTGAGAAAATGTATTAGAAGCCACAAGGATAGATATATATGACTGAAGCCCTGGATAAGGATGAGAGCCAAAAAATTCCAGTTCAATTTGGGGTTTGGGGTGTTCTCAAATGGAACCCTCAAAATTAACCCAAATCCCTGAAATGAACTGGCTAGTCTGGGGCAGTTTTTTGTGCTTCTCTCTGCTGCCAGCCATTTCACCAATCAATGTCACTCCCTCCTGCTCCAAAGTACAGCCATTTCAGTGGTCCATTTTGTTTCCCCCACTTGAGGGGGAAACAGACTGTTCAAATGGATCACAGCCATGTAAAACTAACAATTGATGGGTGGACCACCCAGCCCCCCAAACTGGACAAAAGTACACAAAATGTTCACTGGAGGCTCTTGACACAAACAGGGCCAAATTCATGATGGATTTTGGCCCATGAGCCAGTTCATGCCCACCCTTAGCCTTGGGCATCAAATCTGGTTTTATGTAATCTCTCATATGTCCCTTCCCCATTTCTGACCCCTCACTTTATGATCTTTGGCGGCTTATTGCTCATTGCATTGTTTAGGCCCTGGAATCCTCAACATATTTCTGATATAGAAAGCACTGCTCTTTGTAGTGCACAACAACGTATTTCATGAGGTAATTATTTCCCACTTCTGCAAGCCTTTTCTTTCCACACTCCTTTTGAGATAACTGAACTGTCATCGTAACTGGGATTCTTTATGCCAGTGAGCTTGTGTTTTATGGTCTTAGTGTAGTTGTTTGATGTTTGTATCTGATGCTGTGCTGAGGCTTTGTTAGTTTCAACCGCATTCATATGTTCATTTTAAAAAGAGGTTGCTCAGTTTATCCATGATACTGCTGAGTTGGATACCTTGGTACTCTGCAGTGTGCCCATTTTTGGTTCACTCTTTCCTGTTCTTTAATTCTGAGCACCACCGACTTGAGTGCCAGTTTAGTTTCAGAATGTGATCATGACTTAAATAAATGACTGATCTGTGCATCGGCCAGGGCATAGTTTCTGACTGTGTGCAGTTTTTGACTGGGTGGGTAATAAATTCACTGAACCAACCCCAGACATGCTTCCCTAAATCATGGAATTTTATCCCCAGGACTTAACTTGTGCCACTCCCCTCTTTTCCCTCCTGCTCACAACCTCCCCACATTGTCTTTGGCTTTCCCCTTAGTTCTCATTCTTTATTGAAATTCTAAGCATGCATTCATGCAGCAGCACACACATACATATTCTTTCCCGTATCAAAATTGTAAGCTCCTTAAGTCAGACTCCTGTCTTTTGGCTTATGCTATGTTGTGAAGTACTGTACACATTCATAGAGCCTTATAAAGGAATAACAGATTTATATTTCCCAAACAGGAGATTCTTCAGCTCTACAAAATATATGTTACAGTTTTCTTCTAGCACATCCTGCAGGTTTATTACCATTTTAAGTTGGTCTTGTTAATTTTATATTGGCAGTGGGTTGTAAAGATTTGTGTCTGTCCATTGCCAGTTCCAAGCTAGTTGAAGTTTGTAGGAACAAAAACAGCTAGTCTTAGAGAGCTGTTTGGCATCTGCTTGAAAATAATTTGGTAGTTTTATTGACATTCCCACTGGGTCACTTTACATGTTGCAAAACCCCACCATATTTGGCTATGAACTGAATGAGAAAGCAGAATAAACCAGTGTTCCTCTAGAGAATTTCAGCTCTGAAACATTCTGACCGAGTACTTTAAAAAAACAGCTTGATGCTAATTTTACACTCCTTGTTAGAGTTTGATGGGGGAAACTCAAGGATGTTTGCATGGACAAAGGATACAGCAGTCATTGTCGTTTGAAGGTGGAATGAAAGAAGCATTCCTTTTGAAGCTTGCTGGCTTGATCTAGCTGGATTCAAACCCTGGTCTTAGTTACTTTCCTCCTAGAGATTTCACTAGTAGATCAGGAAAATACTGCAACAGGTGCAAATCTGTTAGCTGTGATGGATCTCCTCTTCAGCTCTGACTAGCTCCACTCCTGAGCTCAGCTAACCAGTTTTCATCCTTGTTCCCTGAAAACTTTTATCCTCCACTTTCTGTTGCTGTGACAAGTGTATACTTGTATCCTTTCTTGTCTCCTCTCGTTGACTTCTTGTTGCTGCTCTCTATCCCCACCAGTCCATCTTCCTTTGAATTCTGTCATCACTTTATGCAAACTTCAATTCCTGGGTCTGATTTCATAGTTACTCTAATCCTCCTTGTCTCATAGTCCGCTTAAATGCTGCGGGGAGATTAGTCAGGTAGAATTGGAGCAGCCTACAAATCAGACCCAGGAACTTAGGTAAGATTGAGATGATTCCTGGATTTACTGTCTTCTTGGTGAAGAATGGGATACAGTTGCCTGATCCATAGTCTCATGCCACCATGCACATATATGTAATACATTTTATCTTGCTCTGGGTTTCCAAGAATCAATATTAAATTGGTCTTATCTAACACTGCATTTCTCAAAATATTCGAATGACATTGAGAAACCACATTCTTCATTATTACAGAAGTAGAACTGTCTTCTACGAAGATTCATACCAGTTTTTCAAGTAGTAAAGAGGTGTGAAATAGTGACTTGTCTGTGTGAAGTTTGGTGTAGTGGTTAGGAGTGCGGACTTCTAATCTGGCATGCCAGGTTCGATTCTGTGCTCCCCCACATGCAGCCAGCTGGGTGACCTTGGACTCGCCACGGCACTGATAAAACTGTTCTGACTGGGCAGTGATATCAGCGCTCTCTCAGCCTCACCCACCCCACAGGGTGTCTGTTGTGGGGAGAGGAATGGGAAGGCGACTGTAAGCCGCTTTGAGCCTCCTTCGGGTAGGGAAAAGCGGCATATAAGAACCAACTCTTCTTCTTCTTCTTCCTAACAATTAGAGCAGATCCTCAGTGGAACAGGATTCCTCGGGAGGTGGTGGGTTCTCCTTCTTTGGAAGTTTTAAAGCAGAGGCTAGATAGCCATCTGATAGAAATGCTGATTGTGTGAATTTAGGCAGATTGTAAGTGGGTGTGCTGAAAGGATTGTGTCAGTGCTTGTCTTTTGTGGCCCTTTCTTGCATGCCCAGGGAAATGCTGATTGCCATTTTGAGATCAAAAGGCAAATTTCCTCCAGACCAGCCTGACCAGGGTTTCTAATTGATTTTTTTTGGGGGGGGGGGAGGCATCATCTGGACAGGGAAATGGGGTCACTGTGGGTGGGCAGGTACTTGTGAATTTCCTGTATTCCGCAGGGGATTGGACAAGACAATCCTGGAGGTCCCTGCCAATTCTATGATTCTATCATTTTATGAAACCCAGTGAGTCCATTGCTGACTTAAAATTTTGTTTCAAGTTTGTCTTAACAGCTTGCCCCCAAATAGTAATTGTTAAACCCAGAACCATGGGGTTTTCTAGGCAAGAGATGAGCAAATGTGGGTTGCCATTATCTGCTTTTCTGTAGTCACCCTGGGCTTCCTTGGTGGTCTTCCACTGAAGTACTTACCAAGGATGACCCTATTTAGCTTCCAAAATCTAATGACTTCAGACTAGGATGGGCTGCCAAGCTGCTTAGTTTGTCCATATGTTCTTTATATTGCTATTTGTTTCATATATATACACACAAAAACAGTGTGTGAAAAGGTGAATATGAAAAAAATTAAGGCCAAATGTGGGGGGAAGATTGTTTCAAGGAACCAGGAACATTTTGAGTATATTCTGTAGCGAACTGCTCTTGTTTCAGGAGTTGAACATTATCTTATTTGTCAAATTGATCTGATACTTCAAAGAATCAGAGGGAAAAGGGTGGATAAAACATTCAGCACAAGTTAATTTTCTAGCCGTTCAGCAACAGGGGGTGGGGTAGGGGTAAAGTAACATCCCCAAATGTCTTCATCGTCAGATCGTCAGACAGATCATATTTCCTTGTAGGGCTCGTTAGGAAATCTTTATGATAATTTTAACAAGATAGTGTTTAAGAGTTATATAATATGGATCACATGCTTCAAAATGAAACAAGAGCTGTTAGGCCCCTGAAATGTGGTGATCTGTGAATAAATATTGTATGTGGACAGAGCTTCTCAAATCCAGCAGGTGAAGGGTTGAACTTGTGTTCCTGCTTTTACTTAACACAAAAGATATAATATTAACATTTTGAACATGCCATTTCATCCTCCTTCCAGCTATGTGCTTGTCAGGGAGACTAAATGGCGTCATCTGGCCTCCAGCAAAAACAAACTGTTTTCCTCGAATGCTCCAGAGTTATGTTTTGTTAGACATTCCTTAGTTTGTTTGAATAACTTTTTGTTGAACAATATTTTGCAGTCTGAGCTCCTGGTACTAATTTCTTTGGCTAAACAAGGTTATTTTTAGCATTTGGGTCCATGGATACACGAGAAAAATGCCGATTATCCAAAACGAGGAGTGGTAGGTAGGAGTAGCATAGGATGTTATTAATCCTCATGACTAAAAATCTCCTTCATAGCTTAAAATTATTTTTGGAGTTTTCAAGTGCATGTGGGAGACTAAACTTTGCTCTTCAGATTCCTCTGGTCTAGAGATCAGAAGAGCATGTACTCACATTTTGAACATTACTCTTCCAGAATCTCTGAAACCAAGTGTCATATGGTGTTAGAGGAGCCAGCATTTCCGTACTGGTGCTCCTCCCACATCAAACCCCCCTAACTTAGGAGAAACCTGCTAGGGGTGGTGAAGCCCCATTGTGTGCTTCTTCCATGTGACCTAATGTCTTCATGACACAGGAAGGAGCTACAGTCTCCGCAACTCTTGTACCATGAAACTAATATGAGTAAGGTGTCTTTTGTTTAGAATCAACGAGAATGCTAACAATGGGAGCCTTGGCTGTCAAAAGCTTATACCCTGGAAATATTATTGGTCTTTAAGGCGCTACTGGTCTTGCTGTTTCACTGCAGACTAACATGGCCTAGAATAGGAATGGAGTTTCTACTAGATCCATGAGCATCAGGGGAAGAAAGGAAATCTGTGCAAAGAAATTCCAACAGTGTGGAGATGCTCCTAGTTCCAAGTTCTTCATGCTCTGCAATTTCACTGTAAACTGGTGTTTTGCTTGGGCTTCTGCCAGAGTAGTTAATTTTATCCCCTAAAAGTAAAAAAAAAACCTTATTTTGCTTTGTGTGTGTGTGGGGGGGTGCATAGCAAGAAGACTTCAAATTGAAATTGCTGACATGTTAAGGACTTCATTGAACTTTCACTTCTTATAATCAAATTTCCTGTTTGGAAATCATAACCAGTAAATTATAACTAGCCAAGAGATCAGTAGCCTCATC
Organism: Paroedura picta; assembly: GCF_049243985.1. Taxonomy (NCBI): domain Eukaryota; kingdom Metazoa; phylum Chordata; class Lepidosauria; order Squamata; family Gekkonidae; genus Paroedura; species Paroedura picta. Next base: position 33,501,101 of record NC_135374.1, on the reverse strand, counting down.
ATATTGTATACATGCATGTGATTTGGAACACTGGGGCTTGAACACCCAATCTTATGACATACATTGGGAACGATGTACAATGAATTGTTCTTTCCACAACTTCTTTGCTTATGTACTGAATGAAGATGTCTTCTTGTGAGAATAAAAATAAAAGTCTATAAGAAGGAGGGCTGGTTTTTATATGCTGCTTTTCTCTGCCCAAAGGAGTCTCAAAGCAGCCTACGTTCGCCTTCCCTTTCCTCTCCCCACAACTGACACTCTATGAGGTGGGTGAAGCTGAGAAAGTCCTGATATTCCTGCTCGGTCAGAACAGCTTTATCAGTGCCATGGCGAGCCCAAGGTCACCCAGCTGGCTGCATGTGGAGGAGGAGCAGGGAATCAAACCTGGCTCACCCGACTAGAAGTCAGCACCCCTAAGCACTACACCAAGCTTCCCATCTTTGTTTAGCAGATTCTGGAAATCAAAGACAATGTTTTTCGTTGGTGCAGTAGTTTCTAGTTATGCTGAAATTTCCTGGATTTTTCATAGCCAGCCAGAGAAGTGGAAAAGGCCTTTCAAAATGGAACTAAGTTTTACGTAGAAGTCCAGGTCTGGCAACTTAACTGCTGTAATGATGGAGGAAGTGGAAAGGTGACACAGCTCTTCCTCAGCTGCCTCTGGGCTGCATTCCAAGGAGAGCATCATGGCTGCCCAGTCAGAGGTGAAGAGCAGCCATGCTTTTCCCACAGAAAAATGCTCTCAGGCAGTAAAGAATTACCTCTGTTATCTCTGTATTTGTCAAAAGATTGATGAAATGGAGTATATTTAAAGTCATCAGAAAATGCTGTTTTTGCTCTTTCTTAACGATGGCAAAATCATTTACACACATTGGAAAATGTAATCCTTCTTTATTTAGGGGTGTGATCCTTCTTTATTACTTTCTTAATTAGAGATTGGATCCAGGCTTTACTGGTTTGATGCAAATCTGGTTAACATAAATGATGGCATGCATTAATGCCCTGGTTCATTCAAGAGCAATTTGCAAACTACAGTTTGCAAGATCCAGCATGTGCGAGCTACAGTTTTGCAGACTACAGGAGCTAGCATGGCAGATGCATCAGACCTGGATCCTTGGGCTGTATGGGCTAGATTGGGATTTGGATTCCAGCCCTTTTCATAATCTTCTTCAAGCATTCACGACATGCATTCACTTTTGATAATAAGTTTCCCCTCTTGATGTTTTAGGAAATGTCATTGTTGGTAGAAACATATGAAAATTATAACTTCTAATATTTTTGGGGGGGGAGATTAGACTGTTTGCACATAAATTATACATTTTACATCATACCTGGTGGGGGGATTGGAATCTGAAATATATTTGGGGATGTAGGTCAGAAGATCATGATAGCACTGAAAACAAAAATCAATTCAAAAGTCTGTTTTAGTTACCTTCTGTTATTATTAATTATTTGAAATGTGTCAGTGTCTCTAAACCAGTGTGGGAGCTCCAGCAATACAAAAATGAGCAAGTGGTGGTGTACTGAGGCTTCAAGAACACAAGTTCAATGAATTACCCTTCAGGAAGCTTTTTCTGTCAGTAGTAGATAGGAGTTGAAAATATGGGTTACAAGAGCATAAAATGTCTTGGAGAGGCTGCATTTCATTCTGTGCCTGTTAGCATGAATCTTTAGTGCATATTTTCAGTAATAGTTTGAACCCCTAATATAAGGGCCACTTCATACATTAGAGTTCACAGATGTTGGGTCTTGATTCCCTAACCTGCAAATGTGAGTGGCAGGTTCTCCTCACTTTCCATGTGTGTGGCACTCAAAGTGGATCAGGACCAACCAAGCTAGTTCTACAGAATGAGCATCATCCTTTTATCCGGACTCTTTCCCCAGTCTGTACTGGTCCCACTGTGGGAAATCCATGTATATCCTGGGGAAGAAATGGGTTTTACCCGTGCTCCAAATATTCTGCCACCTCAAAAGATGCACAGGGAAAGGCTGAATCTCTGTGTGTGCCATGGTCCCAATCTGAATTGTGTGGAAATTGAGTAGAACTTATTACACATATAGCCATTTGGTCAAAATTATTGCAAGTTGTAATCCAATTTCTAGAGAAATAACTGCAAATTTTGAACTTAGGTAATAACAAGTATTCTCCTGGTTTAAAGTTATATATTAAGAAATCATTACCCTGACCCAGTATACAGTTCTGACATTTACTGTGCTCTCCTTATGTTCACCATGAAACAAAGCAGTAGCAACATATGAATTCTACCATTGGCAAGAAAGCAATTCATAAGTAGTATACAAAACAATTTCGTCTCTGCTTACACATAGGCAAAATCACCCCCCAAAAGTACACTTCTTCCTCTTTGGGCCCTTTTGGGTATGTATCAGGAGATAGGGGAAACATGACTTACAGAGTTGACACTCTTGCAAAAACTTGAGTTAGGATGAATGTTAGCAACTAACACTCATGTAAAATCTTGTATTTGATTAGGATAGGAAGCAACAAATAGAAGCCACATCCAGAGCAATAGTTGGCAACGAGGACCCTCACTAGCACCCAGCCCCCCAGGTGGGGGCTGGGTGCTATTGAGGGTCCTCGTTGCCAACTAGAAACCAAATAATTGCAATAACAGACTAAATAAAAGGCTAAGGGGTTCTAGGGCGGGATGTGTCCATGATGAGGAAGGGTCCGGATTGGACCCTTCCTCTGGACAGACAATTGGCACGCCTGCCGATTGGTCCCTCCGATTCCCAGCCCCAGCAACTGTGAGCCGTGCTGCGCGCGGCTCGCAGTTGCTCCTTTGCCGCCGGCCTGACGCGTCGGAGGCGCTTTGCGTCAGGCCGCCCGCAAGGGAGCCCCTGGCAGCCATGCGCTCCCTGCCCGGCGGCCTGACGCGGCGAGAGGTGCAAAGTGCCTCTCGCCGCGTCAGGCCACCGCCTGACGGAGCAGCCTACAAAAGACCGCTGCCCGGGGGAGGCCCCGCCGCCCGAGGGAGCCCCATGAAACAGTAAGTGCCTAGCACCTGCTGTATTACTCATACAGCGGGCTTGATTACTAGTAAATGTATATTGCACAAACAACAAATTACTATTAAACACCGTATAACTTTTATTAAATAATTCTTCACTTATATATCCAAGACACAAATAAATAATCAAATTCTGTAAACTCTTCTCCAAATAATCCTGATAGGAAAAAAGCTATGCTCCATTTACTTCATCATGTAAATAATTGGTAGGAACACTTTCTCTCTGAGTTAAAAAGACCCCAGCTATTTGCAACTGGCTGCTACGCCCCCCCCCCAAAAGATGCGGAGAGTGAAATACATCTTTTTTTGGGGGGGGGAGGGAGTAGCAGTCAGTTGCAAATAGCTGGGAATCTTTTTGTCTGTTCTTGCTTGCCCTTTGTTTCCTTTGGTTTTGTTATTGTGATTACCAGGCTGCTAGCAAAGCTTCACAAGACTGATCTAGTCTGATGACTATTGAACACCTGCAGTGGATGGAGGAGGGGTAAAATATTTTGGAGGTCAAAATATTTTTATTAAATTATCTCCATTCTACAAACACCATCTATATATTGCCACAATGAAACTCTGGAAAATCTTTAGTTTCATTCATAAAGCTTCCAAGGTCTGCTGTTGTTTACAGCCTTCAAAAGGAGAAGTCTCTTTGGCAGTTGTCCTTAACCCATAACAGTTTGTTACCTCTTTACCTCTGTGCAGTCATCCAGAATTAAAGCCTTGATCACTCCCCCAATTTCTTTCATCTCCTGAGATCAGCAGAGCCTCTGGAAGCCTCTGTGTAATTCCTGAGACATCTGAAGGCATTTCCAAGAATCAGGATTTCATGTGTCAGTTCATTAGAAACCTAACTAAAGGAAGTCACCACAGGGCGTTCAAAAACGGTTTTAGAAGCTGTAAAAATCCTTTCTGTCCACCAGAGGGCATTGTAAAGTCTTGTCCTCTACTTCAGTAATAATTTGCAAAACATCCTAAGAGATTGCAGAAATTGAAATCATTATCCAATTTAACATGCAACTCTTTGAGATGCTTTCATTTCCGTGTGGTATTTTTCCATGCAGCCTCTTTCCTCCTTTTAAAATTTGAAAATGCAACAAATGTTTTCACTTCAGTGCAGGACAGTTCCAAACTGCTTTTACTTATGAGGGAGTGACAGTGGAGAATTGGCCCATGCATGTGGCAGTTTAGTTAGAGAGTAGCATGGCTTATAGCGAAAACCTCATGCCAGTTTTCAGAGTTCCTCTAGCCACCAGTTAGTTTCACAGAGCTGGTTTTTACCTTTAAATCCCATATTGGCTGGGGACCTGGGGGCCTGAAATATCACTTCATCAGAAGATCAGCATCATAAGCCCTGCTTTGCGTGCCACTTTCCTGAGATAGAGCTTTCTTGGCAGGAGTGTTGGAGCATCCTAGAGCCTCATCTGCTCTCTTAAGTGCCGGGTGAAAGCCCAGACTGTTAGTGCTTGAAAAACTATCTTTTACACACACACACCAATAATTTGATGTTTGTAATCCCACTGATGTTATTACTTTATTTTGAGCCAATTCAAGCATACCGAAGTGATGACTAAATGGTAGCTTAACAGTCAGTTGTTGTCTCTTGTTTTGATAGGGGGAGTGCAATAGCACAGTGATATAACATCTGCTTGGCATGCAGAAGGTCCTAGTTTCAAGCCCAAGCCTTGGCAATTAAAGGGGATCAGGTAGTATGTGATGGGGAAGACCGCTGCTTAAGACCTGCTGTCAGACTCGGTAGATAACAATATCGACCTTGACAGACCAACAGTTAGATTCAGCATAAGGCAGCTTCATGTCTGTGTTACGGTGGTACACATTCTGGAAATAAAGGAAATAATTAGAAAGCTTACTGTATAGATAACTGCAGCATTCATGGCAGGGCAGGTTTGTTCCCTGAATGGATCAGCATCATAAAAGGCACTTCTTCCAGCAGCTGTAGTACTAAGTTTTTAGACCACTGCATTACTTTTTTCCTGCTGGTGCTGATTTGCTGATTATTTGTGATTTTTAAAATTCTGGTTCAAGTTTCCACGTAGCTCACGGATCACTCGTGGGCACCAGATAGGGTTGCCACAGTCCAAGTGGGGCCTGGAGATCTTCCAGAATTACAACTGACCTCCAGAACACAGAGCATTTCTCCTAAAGAAAATGACTGCTTTGGATCGTGGACTTCATGTCTTTGTGTCCCTTCTGAGCTCCTCCCCTCCCCAAGCCCCATCCATCTCGAACACTATCTCCAAATCTCCAGGAATTTCCCAGTTTGGCCACTCTAGTGACAGCGAGCTTCCTGGCACCTGTTTGTATCTTGAGGATAAAATCCAAATGAATGAATGGAACAGAAAAAGGATGCTTTAGGGCAAGGATAGTCAACCTGTGGTCCTCCAGATGTCCATGGACTACAATTCCAGCGTTTGTTGGCAGGGGCTCATGGGAATTGTAGTCCATGAACATTTGGAGGACCACAGGCTGACTACCCCACAGGAGGACCACATCCCTTCCAAGTGCCAGGTCCATTCCAGGAGCTACACAGTTTCAGGTTGCCTATAGATACAACTTCTATGTCTGGAGTAGGAAACCTGCCTCCTGCTTAGAATTGACAGCTCTGAATTGGGAAATACCTGGATACTTTGAAGGTGGAGCCAGGAGTGGGTGGGATTTGGGACAGGGCAGGACCAGTGTTTACAGAAAGCAACCCCTCCCCTTTCTTGGAAAACTGACACTCTCCCCAAACGCAAATAGCTGGCTCCAGTTTTCATTGGCTTCCTTGTTGCTTAGGAAAAGCCCAGTGCCTACTCTGAAGCAGCTACGTGCAGCATAGAATCATAGAGTTTGAAGGGATCTTCAGGGTCATCTAGTCCAACCCCCTGCGCAATACATGGGCTGTTGATAGGGTTGGAACTGTTCATCATTTTGAGAGTGTGCCCCTTCCCTGGCTGCCATCTCATAGGGATGTTCTCTATCTTTCCTTGCCATTCTGAAAGTGCTGGCACGTTTAACAAGGCTGTGGAACCCTGCTTATTATTATTTAAATTGTTTTCTGTTCAAACGTTTAACTGTTTTTAAAACCTGTTTTTAAGTTCTCTTACTACCATTTATAACAGAAAGTTCCTATTCTGGATACTTTTACACTAGTTAATTGAGTACATTTTTGATGTTTTATTGGCTTTTTTAATGTTGTTAAACTGCCTTGGGAGCCCTTTTGGAGTTGCAGGGGCACTTTAGAAATACTTTAAATAAATAAGCAAGTGGCACCACACTGAAGCAGTGCCAACTGATATGAGGTGCTACTGTTAATGATTTTTCCCATCGTGGTGCAGTCTATGTGGGTTCTCATAGAAAATTTGGGATTAACAGTAATCAGCACAGGAATCATCTTTGAATGGGTTGTAAGTTTAGGCACATGGATTTAATGTGCTTGATGTTTGCAGAAATCCTGTCTGGAAGCGTCATTGTAGTGGCAAAGCATGTGTATTTTTGAGTATGCTGACCTCAGGAGATGTCATGTGAAAAAGTTGAGTATACTGGTGTTCATCTTGCCGAACAGAAAAGAAGATCAAATTAAGCTACATAGAGGTCAGAGGAATTCAGGAATGCAGATAGCTTCAGTAATCACGAACAGCTGAATTTGAGAATGGCAGGGGTTACTGCAGGGATTTTTGGAAGGACCCAAATAGCCCCACCGATGGCGGCTTCTTATATACTAGCAACACGTTTCAAAGTATATATTTAAATCATGAGAGCTAGAAACTTGTTTGCTTTCAAAAAGTCAGTGCAAGACAGAGAAAGAAAGAGAGCTCAGAGTACAGAATGTTGTGCTACATGAACAATTTTTTCCCAAATTCATACACACACACAACCAAGAAAACTCAGCTTAAACAAGCACAGTTATAACCTTCCTTTGGTTCACAATTCTCAGCTAGCCTCCAGCCAGATTTTTACATGTACAAACAAATATATGATGTTCTCTTACTCTTATAATATTTTCTTTATGTAAATTGGAAAAGGCAATTGAATTACCTCATAGTATGTGGTGCTTTTGTGGAGGCACCTCAGCCTTCTGGTCTAACAGTGCTTTTGATGAAATAATTACAGGAAAGTGTTTAAGTCTTTCACAGTGAGTTATTGAGAACAACCACTCAAGCAGCGTCTATTAATTTGTTTTGAATTTCCTTCATCTTGTGCTGCCTTAGAAGTTTACTCTATAGATTATGACACGGAGGGCATTAATACATATTTTGAACCAAGTATCTGGTTTCTTTCTAAAATCAATTCAGATGCTGTTTTTTAAATCTGTTTCTGTTTGCCCAAGGCCTGTTGAATAGTGTGTGTCCAGCATTTCGGCTATCTCAATATATTTCCAATTTATGTCTGGGATTTGTTTTGTTGTCCTCTTCTCAAAGGCTCTCTGTTTTTGGGTTTTGTTGTTATGTTTAGATTTTAAAAAAATATTTTTGAGAAAACAGAGTTCAAAATAGTAAATAAAACTTGCATTGTAACACTAATTATTACATTTCCCCTCTACATTCATTCTTACTAAGACCTAATATTGAAAAGGAAAGACAGAAAAGAGAAAAGAAAAAAATAGAAATGAAATAAGAAATATTTAACAGCAACTCTTTAAATTCTAAGAAGCTTTTACCTTTCATCATGTATCACATCCTTGAGTAATTTTTATTATTGATTTTTAAATTTTCATATAATATTAATTTTCAGTCTTTTTGCCCTGTATCACTTTCATATACCTAAATGTCCCTATCTTTTAATATATAGATTCAAAATAGTACCTGAAACATTGATAATACTTTTTTTTAAATCTAGAACTTACCACCATTATAAGCACTTAGGATTAACTACTTTGACCTATTTTTAATATTTCTCCCCACTTAGTTTAAAATATTTACCTTTCCATCCGTCCAAGGCCCATTTGTTGTATGACTTTCCTTTTTAAATAGAGAGGTGTCCCTGTCCCGTCCCGTCCCGCCCCCACCCCCACCCTGCCATCACCACTGACTGGAGAGTGGCATTCGGTGTTGTGAGCCGTTTTGAAAGTTCTGATTGAAGAGCCAAATGCTTGACTCTGGTTTCCTCTTCGGCCTCCTTCCTTCCTTGCATGGGGATGAGCTCACGTGCTGTAACCTGGTGCTCACTCTTTCTCTCTGAAATTATATTTGCAGCCCTGGATATTCTCCGCATCTGGCTGCTCAATCCTGTGCCCAGCTGTGACAGTGAGCAGCATTAGCAAAGAAGAATGTACTTATTGCAATGAATGTGATTTTGAGAATTTTATCTTGCAACAACTATAACAGCCTCAGTTTAAGCACACCTGAGCTTTCCAAGGAAGTTCTATCAGCTAGTGGGTCTCTGCTTGACTTTTTAGAACCTGCTACGGTGGGTCCTGTTTCACATTATTTTGCTTGTAATCCATCCACTAATGACCACAGTTTTCAGCCTCTCTTCACTGTTTCTGAGAGGATGTGTCTAGTGCAGAGTCAGTTGCAGAGTTAAACTTTGTCAAAATTCAGAGCAGCTGATCAATAAAGAGCCATTGTATGAAATCTTGTTCATATAATTAAAAGTCTGCAGTCTAACATTTAGGATAATTGACCCATTGATTCCCTTTTTGCAGGCCAGGTACTGGTTGTTGTCAGGGTTCTTTTGAATTAGGAATTAGTACCCATGACATCTTACAACATGTATTAAATACACGCAGGAGCATCCAGCAGGTTGTTTTAGTGCACTGGCACAAGTGTGTGAGCTGTTCACCCTTGAATTACAAGCAGTTCTTTACCTCAGTGATTCCTTTTCTGCAAACATCTCCAAGAAGCCCTTTAATCCCATCGAAATCTTTGATTGCTGTTCTCTTCAGAGTACTGGCTATTCTAATGCCCCATCTACCTCTCCAATATACCTAAATGTTTAATTTTCTTTTTTTAAGAGCCACAGTTGACTCTAGAGCCATTCTAGTTTTGTAACTGTAATTACTCTTTGTCTCCTCTGTTACTAGTGCTTTAAATACTTGCCTGTATTACAATATCAGACCAATATCGCAGAGGTTGGTCCTTCCTTCCTTCCTTCCTTCCTTCCTTCCTTCCTTCCTTCCTTCCTAGTGAAATACCATCCTAACCTATATTTGCAGTAATACACTGTCACAATAACACACTCTGCATCATACTGCTGTTGTGAGGATAAAAATGGAATAGAGGAGATTGCTATAGGATGCTTTGTGTTCTCATTGGGGAGAAAGCTAAGGCATTAAAAAATTCCTCCCACCAGTGTTTTCTTTTGAATGTGCTCTTAAAAACAGGAAAGAAATTCTCTGTTTTATAAGCTTACGGGGAAAACTGAACATGAGACGAACCAAATAATTGGAAGCGAAAGTTTCTGTCAAACCGAATGTCCTGTTCCTCTGCAGCAGTTCGTATCCATCTTGCACTTTGCCATCTTGCATCTTTGCCAAGACTCTAACTGCCACTTCTGTGCTTGCTCTCCCTCTCTGTTAAATTAAGGCCCAAATATTTGCAAGTTATATCCCCTTTTTGTTAGCTGGAGCATGTTGCCATGAGTGCAGATAGCACTTGAACATTTCTCTTGACTTGAGCAGAGTGAATACCCCACTGTGCAGAGGGAGGGCCAATTGCTTCAAAAGGAAAATAGGAACTCTTCCAAGAAGTGAGTAATGTTGTTTTATTATTCCCTCCCCCCCATGGTGAATGCAGACAGACATGATACCCCCCTTTTTTTCTAATCCCACTGTGTGCAGTGCTTCTGCTGTTCCACTTACTGCCCAAGTCTCAGAGCAGCTTTCCAGGCCCCCTGCCGAGTTACTTAAAACCTGCCTCATCCCACAGCAAGCAAGGCATGTTCTTTATCAGGCTCAGCCGAAAAGCAGGGGGGAAGGGAAGGAAGTATTTGTGCTACTTTTCATAGATAGGAAGGGTAGTGTGGTTTAGAACCAGAATACTGTGTGCCTTAAAGGTAAAGGTATCCCCTGTGCAAGCACCGAATCATGTCTGACCCTTGGGGTGACGCCCTCCAGCGTTTTCATGGCAGACTCAATACAGGGTGGTTTGCCAGTGCCTTCCCCAGTCATTACCGTTTACCCCCCAGCATTGGGTATTCATTTTACCGACCTCAGAAGGATGGAAGGCTGAGTCAACCTTGAGCTGGCTGCTGGGATTGAACTCCCAGCCTCATGGGCAAAGCTTTCAGACAGCTGCCTTACCACTCTACGCCACAAGAGTTCATTTAATACTGGTGTGGCCCTTTGATGGTGCTTTTGCAGTATATTGTGGAATGAACTTTTAAGACATGGATGCTCATTCCCTGGGTATGCATGGAAGGGCCACAGGAGACAAACACTGGCACATCCCTCCCTGCCCACCCACTCACAATCTGCCTAAGTTAATAAAATCAGTATTTCTGTCAGATGACTATCTAGCCTCTGCTTAAAAACTTCCAAAGAAGGAGAACCCACCGCCTCCCAAGGAAGCCTGTTCCACTGAGGAACCACACTGTCAGGAAAATCTTCTGGATGTTTAGCCAAAAATTATTTTGAATTAATTTAAACCCATTGGTTCTGGTCTGACCCTCTGGGGCAACAGAAAATAACTCTGCTCCATCTTCTATATGGCAGCCCTTCAAGTATTTGAAGATGGTTATCATATCACCTCTTAGTAGTCTTTCCTCCAAGTTAAACAGACCAAACTCCCTCAACCTTTCCTCGTATGACTTGGTCTCCAAACCCCTCACCACCTTTGTAGCCCTCCTCTGGACATGCTCCAGTTTCTCTACATCTTTCTTCAGTTGTGGTGCCCAAAACTGAACACAGTACTCCAACAGAGACATATATTGTTTTAATTTGAATTATTTGTATGTGTCCCACTACTCCATTCAGCCAACTCTGAAGCTTTCCTTCAGCCCTAATAAACCCATTCCACTGCAGAAAGATTCCTTGCCAAGTGGTGTGGTAGAACTCATGAAAGAATACGGCAGCCCATTGGGCTGAGTGCGAATTCACAGCATCAGTAAATACAGTGCCACTCCTGCGACTACTCACTTGGGGTGGTTTTCAGGCTAGCAAGCAAATGGCATATGTTGGCGCAGTCCTTGGTGGCATGATTTCTGAAACTCCACACTATTGTTGTTAAGTAGACACAGCCCGTTTCTGTGGGGACCGACTACTTTAGATTGTTTTTTTTAATGCACCTGGATGGTTGCTTCCATAGATTTAAAAAGTAGCTTCAGGACTGATTATGAAAAGGAGTGAACTAGTAGGTACCAGAATACTACCGTCTGCAATTGCCTGAGCAGGAATCTCAGTTTGCTGCTGCACTTTCTTCTTCTGGAAAGCTTAAGTAGAAAAGAGGACCAACCCAGGCAATAGTTGCAGCAGATGGTGTTACTTTCCCTGTAGTACTTACTTGCAGTCTTTCCCAAAAATAATATTTCTTTGTAATAAGTAATATTCTGAAGGCAGCAGGACTATATTGCAATTTGGCATTTTGATCACTAGTTTCCCCAAGGAATTAGGAGACAACTGGTCTTGCTGAGCTCCTTCCCATATACTCACAGAGCTTGTGACATTTTTATATGGTCTAAAGAGCAAAATATGAATACTGTCTACGAGAGCACAGGTGCCAATTGCTCTACAAATTATCATTTGTAGGATCCTGATTGTTTTATAGGGCATGAACAGTCTGACAGTAAATCATCCTAGGGATTGTGAAATTTGGGTTTTGCTTTCTGGAACAGATTTTCGGACAGTCAATGAAGCACTTTGAAAACTATGCTTTATCCAGTCATTCGTAAATCCCATGAGGCTCTAAATAACCTTAAAGTAATGTCCATGTGGTTACACATGAGAATAATTAGTAGTTTCTGCCTTGTTTTATTCACTACACTACTGGCACAGTATCTGACATTCTATAGATTAGAAATGACATGTTAAGTTGGTTGGTTTTCCTCAGCTTTTAGTCTTTTTTTTAATGTAAGCCATTCTGTAAAGGTTTTTGCTGGTTCATTTGATAAAATGAAATCAGTCCTTCTTACAAAAGTTTAAATGGGGTTCTGTGGATTACAGTTTCATTAAGCATGTGGTTAGGAGCATGGATTTCTCATCTGGTGAGCCAGGTTTGAGCCTGCTCCGCCTCCATGTGCAACCAGCTGGGTGACCTTGGGCTTGCCACAGCACTGATAAAGCTGTTCTGACCAAGCAGTGATATCAGGGCTCTCTCAGCCTCACCTACCTCACAGGGTGCCTGTTGTGGGGAGAGTAAAGGGGAGGCACTTTGAAACTCCTTTGGGTAGAGAAAAGTGGCATATAAAGACAAACTCTTATTATTTTTCTTCATACTGATTTTATTGCAGTGGTCAGCAAACATGTGAGCAGAACGGCACGAGATTCCTGCCTCCTCATAAGAATACAGCCCACTTGAGATCATGCTCCCTGGAAGTCCGTAGAGCCCTGAGAATAAAATAGGCATCAATTGGGGTCTGCAGGGGCATTGGTGAAAATTGCCTTCCCTTTTCTGCAGATGCAAAAATCATCTGGATGCAAAAAAATGCAATTGGGCTTTAAAGCTTAGTCCATTCTCAGGGTTGCCTCATATTTAGTTACAGAAAATAAGGGCCTGTATCCAGCACTCCACTAAGCAATGTTTGAAACTTTCCTCCACTCCGGCTGGAGGAAAGCTGCCTAACTGCAATCGAAGTTAAGATACTGCCTAATAATGTGAAGCCTGTATGTGGCTTCTCACTCAGTACCACTAGGAAACCATGGCTGGTTTGTTCCTATTGCAAAGAACCATGCAGTCTTTGAAGTGACTGTTAGAATTTTGTTGAACTCCCCAGTCAGGATCCAAAAAGCTACTGCAGCTAGTTCAGAACACTGCAGCTCAGTTACTATTGGCAACTAGGTGAAATAATCCTATTACACCTGTTTTGCAGTCACTTCTCTGGTTACCAATTAGTTTCCAGGTCCTGTTCAAAGTACTGATGATCATGGTACACGTGCTTGCATGGCTTAGAACCCACATTTCTAAAGAACCACTCTCCCTGTATGTCACCTTTATGACAGCTGCACTCATCTGAGCAAAGTCTGCTGGCAAGGCTGCCCTGCAAATGGGTAAGAGCAGCAGCTGCCCATTGGTGAGAAGCCTTTGCGGGGGCTCCTGCTTTGTCAAATGGCTGGCCTGAGGGGTCAGTGTGACTCCGATGCAAATGTCTTTCCATAAATGTATAGAACGGGATTGTTCAGGAAGGCATTTTCATAAATGGAAGAGGGCTGTGGCTAAAGAGGAATTGTTCAATAGTAAAATACAAATTGTTCAGGAGAATGTATTTACAAAGTACGTATGGATTTTAACGTCTGTTAGCTGCCCTGAGTCTGCTATCAGAGATACATAAATAAAAGGGGGAAAGAGTTGTGGTGTAACACTTTGATGGGTGTGTTTCTTGTTCCTACTGCATTAATTTCTAATTTTTCTAATCTTTTTCCCCCATTTATATCATGTCTTACACAATTTTTATTGCATTATCTTCTAATTTTGCAATCCAGTCACTTTACAGTGTTTATTATCTTTATTTATTTCTTCAATGTATGTACTGCCCCTCTCAAACCAGTCATCTCAGGGCAATGTACAGCCTTTGAATATATGATGTTACAATTACAATATTGAATAATAAAACAATACAACTATTTCATAAAATAGACATTTAAAACCATTTTAAACTTCAGTTCTAATTCCAAACCAAATGATTAAACGATAGCCCCCATGGGTGGGGGGGAGGGGGGAGGGGGGAGGGGGGAGGACCAACCAGATTGTACTACATGAATTTCCACTGGCCTCAGCTGAAGGCTTGGCGGAAGAACTCCCTGTGGAACTCAGTCTTCTACCATTCCTATTGCATTGCTTACATTTTGTAATCTCCCTTGAATCTCAGCCAAGAAGGCTAGAGTAAATAACTAATTTGTTTCCAGGGTCTTGATCATTCTCAGGGGTTTTTTAAAATGTTTTTGTTAAACATGAAACTGCCAAGGCATATGACAAATTGCTTTTGAAAGTCCCCTCAATCTAAAAAAGACATTTCGCATGTGACTTGTTGTCAGCTAGTACTCAAGTGACCCAAGTCCCCATGGATGTGACATGGTTGGATCCTGCATACTCTGGAAAGAAAGTTCATGCAATAATATTTGGAAGTAATTTTACAGAAGCTATTGCATAATAAATGTTGGAGGGTTGAATTAGACATGGATTTATTAAGATAAATATTTATAAACCATTGCAGGTTCTAGAAGACCAAATAGGATTTTGCTACACAACTATGATAATATTTTGCTCACTGATTCTAAAAGTCCTATTGTAGCATTGTAAGTCTTGCTCCTTCCAGTGGCTTGGATCCTAAAGTTAAACTCTACCAACAGAAGCCATTTTCAACAGCAGAGTAAGTCTTTCTCAGTTCCGCCCCCCTGCTACTTTTCCGAAATGATCCATAAAATGCTGCCTGGGACACATGGGGCCTCCCCCACCCCCAAAAAACAACAACAGGGGGATGGATGGAGGTCAGCATTGGGAGTGGGATTGGTGAAAATCAGACAACCATTCCACTTGCAGGAATTTAGAGGAGAAGGAAGAAGAAGAGTTGGTTCTTATATGCTGCTTTTCTTTACCCAAAGGAGTCTCAAAGTGGCTTCAGTCACCTTCCGTTTCCTCTCCCCACAACAGACACCCTGCGAGGTAGTTGAAGCTGAGAATGCCCTGAGTTTACTGCTCGGTTGGAACAGCTTTATCAGTGCTGTGGCGAGCCCAAGGTCACCCAGCTGGTTGCATGTGGGGGAGCGGGGAATCAACTCCGGCTTGCCAGATTAGAAGTCCGCACTCCTAATCACTACACCAAGCTGGCTCTCTCTTTACTGCTAAGTTTTCTACTGTGTTGCAGTCAGGCCAGTAAAATATCACAGTCACATTCTGGACATACAAAAGTAACCTTGCCTATGCTATTATCTTTCTAATGGCTCATGTGTGTCTGTCATCTACTTACACATTGAATTGTTCTCTTCCAGTTGCTACATGTGATAGATTGCACATGGCTGATATCCATATCTCTCCAAAGCTGTTGTCAAGGGGCCGGCAGTAACCATTAACATGAGCAAAGGTTTACTTTACAGGTTTGATGGGAAATGTACCCAGGTCTGTTCAATTTCAGTTGAATTCCTAGACTATGCCATCACTTTCAATGAATGGGGATATAATCAAGTGTTACTGGAGTTCTAAAGCAGATCAGAAATAGAATAGTGTAATTGCATCTGATATTTAAGGTAGCTACAAGTGAAAACTTCAGCCAATGCTTTAATCCCTTGTTGGCAAGCTTAATAAAACATACTATGTACAAATGGTGATATCTTCCCTACTCATGTCCTAGGATAGGTTTTTAGTTTTTCTATCTTTTGTTTTTATGATATGTATGTTTCTTTATGTCATTTGAATTAATCATAATTTCACCTTGGCTAATGATAGCAAAACTTAGCTGTTAGAGCCAGTGTAACTTTGAGCCAGCAGAACACTCTCAGCCTGGCCTACCTCGCTTGAAGGATCTACAGCAGGCATGTTTGCAACTACAGTATCTTTCTGATATGGTGAGAAAGGTGACTGGAAAGGCCAGAATGATACCCAGGGACAGCTTGCTACAAGCCAAGCCCAAAGAAAGTGGTCACCAACAGCTTATAACTCACATGGTATACACACACACACACACACACACATACATATATGGAGTGCCTATTAAAGGATTACATCTGGCAACATAAATATTTTTCATTTGGAGAAAATTATCCCACTGCATTGTAACATAATTTAACACATCTCAAGGACTTTCACAATTATTTTATGCTACATTGTGGCAATAATATTATACTATATGTACTAGCATTTCTAATGGTAACTATAATAATTGTTTGAATTACATACCCCTGATATTTTTGTATTCATTTGATATTTTGTATACATCTACATCTCTAAAAGAGCCTCTTGTGGCACAGAATGGTAAGGCAGCAGATGCATAGTCTGAAGCTCTGCCCATGAGGCTGGGAGTTCAATCCCAGCAGCCAGCTCAAGGTTGACTCAGCCTTCCATCCTTCCGAGGTCAGTAAAATGAGTACCCAGCTTGCTAGGGGATAAATGGTAATGACTGGGGAAGGGCATGGCAAACCACCCCGTATTGAGTCTGCCATGAAAACTCTAGAGGGCATCACCCCAAGGGTCAGACATGATCCGGTGCTTGCACAGGGGATACCTTTACCTTTTACCTTATATATCTACATCTACCTAACTTTGTTTTTTTAGATACTAAACTGACCATTAGTGTTATGCAAATTAGATCAGTGGGCAGAACATTATTGTTGCTTACAAGACTCAAAATTGTGCCTTACATGGAATGAAAAGATAAGTGTTAGAGGTCAATTGAAAATTGTGTCTGACTTGATGAATATATGCATGTAGATGTTTCGATGCAAAGAAAATATAATGTAGGTGAGAAATAGAAGATGCAACAACACTCCTAAATTATAATGAAATTGGTATAAAATATGGCCCTTGTAATGATCATCTTTAAGGTAAAGGTATCCCCTGTGCAAGCACCAGGTCATGTCTGACCCTTGGGGTGACGCCCACTAGCGTTTTCATGGAAGACTCAATATGGGGTGGTTTGCCAGTGCCTTCCCCAGTCATTACCGTTTTACCCCCCAGCAAGCTGGGTACTCATTTTACCAACCTCGGAAGGATGGAAGGCTGAGTCAACCTTGAGCCGGCTGCTGGGATTGAACTCCCAGCCTCATGGGCAGATCTTTCAGACTGCATGTCTGCTGTCTTACCACTCTGCGCCACAAGAGGCTCATTAATGACTACCTTTAGCTGCTCCTAAACTCCTGATGTCTGAAATGATTGCTTTCCCTACCTAGAATGATTGGCAATTAAATAAACACACACATGTATAATCATTTGGGATTTTAAGTGAGCATCTTGTTGCCGTGTTGGTCCCAGAGAAGGGAATAACTCATTATAGCTACATTGATTTGGATTCAAAGGTGCTCTTCTGCAGTGGAAATTCACCTCTATCTGTGGGTGAGGATTTTTGCAAGCCTTCTTCTTCCCTAGCAGACAACCACTTTTCCTCCCTGATACTCAAGAAGGCCTCTGCTGTGGTTAGGCTTCATTTAGAGTATTGTGTTCATTTAGAGTATTGAAGAAGAGTGTAGACAAATTGGAGTGCATCCAGAGGAGGGAAACAAAAGTGGTGAGGGGTTTAGAGACCAAGATGTATGAGGAAACACTGATGGAGTTTGGTCTGTTTAGCCTGGAGAAAAGATGACTAAGAGGTGATATGATACTTGAAGGGCTGTTACATAGATGATGGAGCATAGTTGTTTTCTGTTGCCCCAGAGGTTCAGATCAGAACCAGTGGGATGAAATTAATTCAAAATAATTTTCGGCTAAACATTCAGAAAAAGTTCCTGACAGAGCGATTCCTCAGTGGAGGTGGTGGGTTCTCCTTCTTCAGAAGCTTTTAAGCAGAGGCTAGTCATCTGACAGAAATGCTGATGCTGTGAATTTAGGCAGATTGTAAATGGCTGGGCAGAAGGGATTGTGTCGGTGCTCGGCTCTTGTGGCCTTTTTTTGTATGCCCAGGAAAATGCCAATCACCATTTTGGGGTCAGAAGGCAAATTTCCTCCATGCCAAACTAGCCAGTGATTCTGGGTTTTTTTTGGGGGGGCACCATCTGGGTATGGAATTGGGGTCACTGTGGGTGAGCAGGTAGTTGTGAGTTTCCTGCATTCTGCAGGGGGTTGAACCAGTTGACCCTAGATTTCCCTTCCAACTCCATGATTATCTGATTTCTGTCCTTTAGGAACTTAACCAGGGGAGTCAGTGAGCTGAATGCAAGGGAAAGTCCCATTCTTTGAGCTTTCCCTCACTTGTATTTCCGTTAAACCAGGTTTCGTTAGAAAGAATCATTTGAGTGCCTCAGGCCAACAATGGTTAGAATGTTCAAGGGCTTCTACTTTCATTTACCAACAGAAACTGATTCAGTGAAAGATACAGAAACATCTGCTTTGTGATTCTCAAGTATTTGATTCTGTGCCTGGAAAAGAGAAGAACAACTTCTTGTATGCATCTTTGCCCTTTCTCAAATACTGGTTTTAAGTTGATGACCTCACAAGGAGTACAATGAGGATGATAACAGATTATGAAAATATATTGTCTTTGTAGATGATTGAGCACAGATGGTTGCTGCACTCTTGCTAGAGTGAAAATTTAAGTGTTCTGCACAACATGGACATAGCTGATAGATCATTATTTCATTATAAAATAATTGGAACCATTTTAGATAATGTACACATGCTTGATTTAACTATGCAGCATAGTTACTATTGGCTGCAGGGTTTAAGGCTCTTTTCTCAACTTTTTACCACTGAGAAACCCCTGAAACATTATTCAGGCTTCAAGAAACCACAGAAGTGGTGCAATGGTGTAGAATATGGTTGGGAAGCATAACTGTGTACACGCCCAGTAGGGGGCCCTCCCCTTTCTACCCCATATATATATATATATATATATATATATACCCCATATATATATATATATATATATATATATATATATATATATATATATATATATATATATATATATATATATATATATATATATATATATATATATATATATATATACACCCCATATATATATATATATATATATATATATATATATATATATATATATATATATATATATATACACCCCATATATATATATATATATATATATATATATATATATATATATATATATATATATATATATATATATATATATATATATATATATATATATATATGGGGTGTGTATATATATATATATATATATATATATATATATATATATATATATATATATATGGGGTATATATATATATATATATATATATATATATATATATATATAAACTCTGACCCATACTGGAAACCCTTCCAAAGCTGTCAAGAAACCCCAGGGTTTCACAAAACCCTGCTTGAGAAAGCCTGGTTTAAAGAGGGTCTTATGCTGCTTGGATATGTCTTGTTCGATACTTTGTACAATAGTGTTGAACCTATTAGCATGGCAGCCTCTACCTCAAGTCTTAAAGAGAGCACCATTGTGCTTTAGATTTACTATTTTTAGCTATTTGTCATGTTTCTCATAAGATATGTAACTGTATTGTTAGTATTTCAGCTTTTGCAAATGGAATCTTCTGGCAGAATATTAAGGTTGGGTTTATCTGGTTTTATCTCCTTAAAAACCTAAAGCAGAAGGGATAACCAAAAAAACAACAAAAAGGATCTTTATATCACTTGAGGGGATGCCTCCATAGAACTGTTTACACACTGGAGGTTTCATGCCGGGCTGCAGGCTGGAGTTTTAGTCGTGGCAGGTTGCCCCACCTCTTCCTGCATCCACACGAGGGAGCATTTGGCCTGGTGCGCCTCATCTACCCCCAATTTTTGCTCCTGCATGGAACTGGGGCAGTGAAGTTCCCAGAGCATAAACAGTCTAGGTGAAGACAAATGGAGCATAGTGACAAGTTCTCTTTTAATTACTCTCAAATTCCACAGTTGGAAATTCATCTCTCTGTTGATCTTTCATCTTCACATTTTTATTTCCTTTACTATGCCCCCCCCCCTGAGTTGAACCCAAACAAACGATGACCTGATAAACTTAGCTTATTTCTGTGAGACCTTTGAATCTGGTAAATGTCTTCATTATGATGTGTATTGTTACTCCTTTGTTTCTTTATCCCTCTCCAAGGCTATTGTGTTCTGGGTCTCTAGACCCTGTCTGGTATGTTCTACTGAGAAACTAGGCCAGCTCTGTTTCTGGCCAACCAACACATCTTCCATTATCTTTTTGGTCAAGCGTAGCTTTTCCCCCTCAAAAGAAAAGCACACCCATGACCAGAGTCTCCTGTGTTGCTCTTGGAAATGCCTCCCTCGCCTCAGTGGGGGGGGGGCTGTTAGAGGCTCCCTTCACAGCAGGCCTGAAGGGAGGAGGGGAGTGTGGAATCCTGAGAAAGAGCAGTAATCACCTTGTATGTATATAGATGCTTTTGAAGTCATTTAAAAATTCTCAGCTCTTCTTTCTATTATAGAAATAAATATTAGCCCTGGATTGTTTGTAACATGCAAATACAAATTTTATATCTTTTCAAGCTGCCTCTAAACATATTATAAGAAAAAAGCTTTGGTTTAGAATCTCTTCCATACTAGTATTTACACTGAACTTGTTGAGTGTTCCAAGTACTTCATAGGTTTGTGTAATCTTGGAAATCCTTTTAAGCAGCCCTTCAAGGTAGATCAGTATTATCGCTGCATTTCAGGGGACAGGGTGTTCATTTAAACTGAACTGGGTTTACTGAATGACCTTGATTCAGTCTTTTTTCTGATGTTAACCTACCTCTCAAGGTTGTTGTAAGGATAAAATGGAAGAGGTCCACGGAGGAAGGGTGGGATGAAAACATTTAAAAAAATAGATGTATGCATGATGTCTGCATGGTGATTTTTATTGCTGAGGGAAGATGTGCATGGAACTTTACACACTTTCTTAGTAAGTTATATCAGCTGTGTGACAGTCTTTCTTTTTAACCTTTCCTTCAGCCACAGAAGTTATAACTGGACTTGGTTTGAAGTGAATATCATAGCCAACTTAATATGTAAAGATAGTACTATATATAATAAGATAAATGAAGAATGCCCTTTACTTCAGCAGAGATGAGAATCTTCCTTTTAGTGATGATTTACTACCCAGAAATTATTATAGCTGTAAACTTAGAGAATGGCAATCTCTGACCAAGAAAAAAGTGTTCTTATTTTGCTGTCTATTTGTCCTGTCTCTCAAAGTCCCTGTTAAAAACAACCACCTTGGGGAAATAGTAGCAGTGCATGTTTTAAAGTCTTTTAATTTTAATGGGGATAAGACTATTGTGACCCGCCATGAGCCTACGGGGAGTGGCGGGAAATAAATATAATTAATAATAATAATAACATGCTGGAGATATTTAGTTGCAGTATGACAGCAAATTTCTCTCTAGTATTACTTATTTAAAGGTAAAAAGATAAAGGTATCCCCTGTGCAAGCACTGGGTCATGTCTGACCCTTGGGGTGATGTCCTCCAGCGTTTTCATGGCAGACTCAATAAGGGGTGATTTGCCAGTGCCTTCCCCAGTCATTACTTATTTAGAGTTGCCTTAATGCCCACAACTGGCAAGGTCTTGTATAAAGGTCTTGGAAAGATCATGACAGTCAGTCCAGTGAAGACTGGTGTCATCAGAGGAGGAACGAAAATGACATAGTACAGAATTGAAATGGCAGGCTGCACCAGTTATGAAAAGTGAGGCTTCTTTGGTTCACGAAAGCTGAATGTATATGATGTGAAACCTCTGCTCTAGGGTCTATATCTTGGTTAACAGAGAGAGAGAGATTATCAAGGGGGGGGTACACTAACAATTTTTTAAAAGATTGAAATCATTAACTCAATCTGTATTTGAAACTAGATCTCTAGGAGGGATTTTTGAAATGGTTTTGTGCCTATTATTGTAGAAATCCTTTTTAATTACACTTTAATTTATGGAATATGTTCCCTTCTTTGTGCCTTCTTAAAAGTCCAACCTTGCCTATAATAACTTCGCATTATTTATTAACTGCCTGAAAAAGAGATTATGTACCTTATAGAGATTGAAATTGGACAGTTTTATAACTTGTGAATGAGGACCTGATTTTTTTTCTTATTAGAAAGGGCTCAACCTGTGTAAATCCTACTGAACTCCAGACTGGTTACAGCTGCTTGATATTTAGAAATCATTACATTATACATTTTTGTATATTTTGTCACCTTTATGAACATGTCCTAAACATTTGTTATCAAGATAATTGTATTATGGTTCTTACAGCCCTATCATATACCAGTTTACTTAATCCTACTGAGTTCAGTGTTACTTATTTTCAACTATAAGTCTGCACAGGATTGTGGTATCAGGTTATATTTTGGAGAAACTGGAAGGCGATGGAAGCATGAGTCAGCATGTATGGGAGTATGCATATTTTATACAAACAGGTGTGATGGAGAAGCCTCCTTCGATACAGTGCTTCAATCACCAAATATCCCCTCAAAGGAAAGAAAGGGGCCTGCCCCATGCCCCTTATCCAGATGCAGCTATGAAATCCTGGAAAGAGAACACAGTTGTAATTTCTCATAATGTGCAATTTGATTGGGAAGGACAATTGGGCATGGAAGATAGGCATCATGAGAAACATAATATCTAGATGTCCTGGCCAACTCCAGTGTCTAACCTCCTTAAGATCCTTTAAGCATTTGGAACCTTTACAGCTCAATTTGTCTTTGGTGGACTAGTGAAAGCGTCCTCTGAGTTCCCAACTCACAAAGTAATTGCAAAGGCTTGTACGCAGAGGTACCATTGGGCAGGAAAAATTTGAGTAGTTAGTCACTGCTTCAAGAGAGCTCATGGGAAGTAGTAACAATCTCTTCAGAGTACTCATCTCCCAGTAGCTCTTAGTAGTTGCTGTGCCGTGCCCACAGATATCTACTCACACCATTTCATTTGTTTATACATTTGGATTGGGAAAAGGAAGTGACAGTCTACTCCAGTTTCACTTCCAGCTAATGTTACCTCAGGCTACTTTTCACTGGCTTAGGCCCCCAAACACACTAAGGAGAAGGGGGAAGGCAAGCTGTGAGGAAGAGGAAAAGTGAGAATCTTGAGTGGAGAACTTGCTATCTTTTTCACTCATTAATGGTCTTGTCCCTTCTCCACATTTTGGACCCTCACTTGTAGAAGTAATACGATCTGGCAGCAGTGAAGAATTAATATGTGCAGACAAATCACTGCAGTTTTGATGAGATGTTCTCATGGATGTCGCTCTAATAATGTGTATCATCCATCTCTTGTCAGTGGACTAACTTAAATACTTTAGACAGCAGAACCTTGTCAATCAGCTCAAAATAGATGCTTAGGCCATAGATCTAGACCTTCAGTTTCTCCAAGTAAATCATTACACTAGAGACAAAGCATGTATGAATTACAGAAGCAAAACTTGGGCAGCTCCTAACTGGATAACTCTGCACTGATAATTTTTTTAAATCTAGATTTCATAATCGTTCATATAATCAGTACCTTTCTTACATACACAGTTTGCCTCCAAAATTAATTATTTCCTATTATTATTATTATTATTATTATTATTATTATTATTATTATTATTATTATTATTTAGATTTCTTACCCACTATTCCCAATGTCTCGTGGCGGGTTACAAATGTCTGTATAAAACCCCCAGTAAAATACCCCGTAAAGCCACAGACATAAAATTCAGCAGAAAAGAGACAATGGCCTATTATGCACGGCCGCTGAAACGGTGGCATGGAGAACGAGGAGGAGGAAGAAGCGAAGCAAACCGATTATGCACGGGACGGAACACAACGGCAGCAAAACCCAGAGTATCCGATTATGCACGCAGATACTCCGGAGCCGCTTCTGGTTGCGCCCTGGTCCCAGGAAGCTCCACTTTCTTCCGCATCTCGCTAATGAGGCTTTTTCGGCGGCATAAGTTGACTCTGCACCCAGTTGCCGCCTGCAGCGTGCATAATTGGTGATTTTAGCTGCCGCCATTCCACCCCGAATGCTGACTTTCCACTCTGTGCATAATGGACCAATAAGATGCGGCAAAATTCCTAATTTCTAATTCTATCCCCCCAAAAAGAAGGCAAAGAAGGGCAGAAGAGGTTATTTTAAACCCTCCACATTTCTTGTGGAGCATGAGAAAAGCTGCTATATCATCTCTTAAACTCTTTGGAACAGCTCTGAGTCTTTTTTTACTTTTTGGCACTTGGTTATTCTTTTTTATTACTATTATTATTATTCTGACCAAGTATGCATCTGTAAAGAAATAGAGGGGATATGAACCGTAGTAAGATTATGTATGCCTAACACAAATAGGTGATTTAGGACAAACTAATCTTTTGAAAAGGGAGCTTTCAGAGCAGACATTACAACCTCTTTAACTTTTCTTGATTTGTATTACCATACAAGTACCACAACTGCTGTACTTTTTTTTTTTAATCCTGTGCTTCTTCCAAGCAACTCAGTAGGGGTGTGAAAGGACACAGGGGAAAAGCCAGGAATCCATTGAGCTAAGAGGCTGATCCCTGCTGAAGACAGAATCATTAGTCTTAAACATGAACTTTTTCTAATGGTCATACTTTTTGTCTCAGGAAGCTGTTAGTGTTTTCCATTAAGGACAAGACAAGATTCAGCTTGAAGGGGTTGAAATAATATTGAAGATAGTCTGAATTCTGTACTTTGAGAGAGGCTACGTATAATTTTGTTAAATTTCCTCAAAGGATTGGGTTGGAACTAAGCAGCTTTGCCCTTCAATCTTGCCCACTTCCATTAATTATTGCATCTCCCCTCCCTGTGCCACGTGGGCTTTTGCATATTCAGTCTTTTAATCCCCAGCGTAGAGCCTCTTGTGGTGCATAGTGGTAAGGCAGCAGACATGCAGTCTGAAAGCTCTGCCCATAAGGCTGGGAGTTCAATCCCAGCAGCCGGCTCAAGGTCGACTCAGCCTTCTATCCTTACGAGGTCGGTAAAATGAGTACCCAGCTTGCTGGGGGGTAAACAGTAATGACTGGGGAAGGCACTGGCAATCCACCCCGTCTGCCATGAAAACGTTAGAGGGCATCACCCCAAGGGTCAGACATGACCCGGTGCTTGCACAGGGGATACCTTTACCTTTACTTTTAATCCCCAGCGTAGCCACTTTGAGGTTCAGACCCTATCCTTTTTTTTTCCCACCCATCGTTTTACCGGTTTCATTGTAATACTAATTTTAATTGGGCAACCGGTTACCAAAAACTTATTCAACGAATTAGTGGGAAAATATATTTAGAGAAACTGATACAAGGCTTCCAAAAAGCTTAAATGAATATAACTTTAATAATCTTGGGAAAAATAGAAATATGGGCTTGCACTATTTATTAGGCTGGCAGTGCTGTAGTAGTATTTAACTTAATTTACCAATAGTCTGCTGAAATAGTGACTAAATACTGCCTCACCACAAAAATATAAACATGTCTTCAAGCTGCTTGGAGGCAGGCCTCTCTCCTTCCCCTCCATAAGAGCTTGGTGTAGTGGTTAGGAATGCCAGCTTCTAATCTGGCGAGCCAGGTTTGGTTCACTCCTCCACATGCAGCCACCTTGATGACCTGTTAAAGATGTTCTGACTGAGCAGTAATATCAAGGCTCACTCAGCCTCACCTAACCTCACAGGGTGTCTGTTGTGGGGAGAGGAAAAGGAAAGAGATTGTAAGCCGCCTTGAGACTCCATCTGATAGAGAAAAGTGGCATATAAGAACCAACTCTTCTTCTTCTTCTTCTTCTTCTTCTTCTTCTTCTTCTTCTTCTTCTTGGCTCCCCCCTCCCCTTATTTTAGACCATCATTAGTCCAGTTAGTCCAGCAGAGGGGAAGGTATTTAAGAGGGGAGGTGGGAGGGGTACAAGATTTAACTGTATTATTACTGTAAACTGCTTGCGGGGAGGGGTGGTATATAAAGTCTAATTAAATAAATAATGGTTTTACTGAGCCTTTGGTAGTATATTTATGGTGGCAAGTAATCAGCAAGTGTCTCTTGTTCCCTATGGGCTGGCTCTGAAATAATTTGTTACCGCCAAGGCAGTGACCTTCCCTGAACTAGTTATACAAGAGCATGTTGTTGAACATCTATGACATCATCCTTTGAGAGATGAAGAATGAATCGAGTGTATCAAGTGAAATTAAAAATAGCTATAGATTGATTCATAACATGATAGACAATTAGAGATTCTTTACTGGGGTATGGCAATGCATTGAATGTTTACTTGCTATCAACAGGGAGGTGTAATGGATTGTGTTTTTAATTTGGATAAGAACTGAAATTCTTACTTCTTGATAAAGCTCATTGGTGCCCTTGAGCCAATTACTTTGCCTGACTTGCTTCTCCGAGTTGCTGTGAAGATAAAGCAGGATATTCTTCCTGTATTCCACCCCAAGCTGTTTGGAGGCTGAGCAAAATATGAATGTGGTTAAGGAAATTGTAATTTGGTTTTCATTTAGAAAAAATTAACTGCCTTTGAAAAAAAGCTGTGTCCTATCAATAATGGTGAATTAAAACTTTATGGTTTGGGTGCCCTAGAGGCATTAGCAACACAGTCTAAAGTGTTTTGACTCTGGGCTCCTGACACCTGATAGCCTCAGATACCTGCTCCCAAAAAAGGTTATAGAAAAAGTTTGTATTGCTGTTCATACTTGTATGTAAATGTAAGATAAGCTCCCCTCTTTTTCTTGCCATCACACCTGGAAATAAAACTGGTTTCCTTTGGGTAATATGTTTAATATCTAAGGGCAATTTCAGTTTAAGAGAGGATTTGTACAACGCAGTTACCTCCTCCTTTCAAGTATGATTCAAGTCTTTTTGTGCCTCACCTAGTCTTTATCTCTAAAATAATTGCTGCTGTCCTAGCATCCTAAGTAGTCTCCCTTTCAACTCAGTATTCTACTTCCCACTGTGGCTGTAGCCTGCATCAGCTGTAGGGTTAAGGAGCCCTTTATGATTCCCATAATGATAATGATCGCTGTTGCCTGTACGGTTAATGTTGTTTGCATCAACAAGATGCCACACACATGAGTTAATGTGCGCTGGGCAGCACAACATGAGTAAAGACTTTATAATTTGGTATATGACTCGAATGATAACTACACAGTTACCCCAGGGAATGTCTTTATGGCTCCAGCGGAGCTATTCTGTGAAAATAAAAATCATGCTCAATTAGTTCCAAATGTCCCTTCAAAATAATTATGAAATGACAAAGGACTGCCTGATGTCTTTGCACAGCTTTTAATTACATGTAGGCTTTAAAAACCTGGCATGTAAGTGGAAAGGGACGAATAATTAAACGTTCAGTGTGTTGGGAGGGTACATGTACACATGTATGCACACATGACAAAGGAGTAGAGTGTGTGGATGTAATTTTAAAATGTAATAATTCATTGCACTGTAATAAATTACAAGTGTGCATTCATGTTTTAAAAGGAGTTACATTGCATGGCATGCTGGCCTGTGATCTTTCTGACAAAACAGTTTCCATGGTCTAAAGCAGGTCTAGTCTTTGTAGTAAGAATTTAGATTACAAGCACTTTCAGCATGGATTCTGGTTCTGTGCTGTAGCCATACATGAGACTATTCTAAGGAAAAGAGTGAAATTTGTCATTGAGTGTCACTGTGAAAGCAATTCTTCCCCATGCAAATTTTCAAGCGCCATGTTTAATGTTTACTATTTTGTTAATTCAACCATATGTACTAACTTGCTCATACAATACAGTATTAAGGACATGAACAAATTTAAGGTGACCTTGTAGTGTACTCTAACTGATGTCAAGCATGGTACTAAATTATCGTAACGTGTAGTTAAAATACTTAAGTAGCTTAGTTCATTGACATCAGAATATTATAATTATCTGTGTATCCCAGGTAACTGATAGTTTTTAAGATGTGTTTTAAAGGTGTTTTTTAAAAGTGTTTAAAAAACTAAAGTATGACATTTTTATGGAGTTGTTTGACTAGTGAGAAAGAGTGGAATTATTCCTCTCCACGACTGCCATCATACCTCCTCCCATGGTATAATATTTCTATATAATTATCAGTATCAAACACATTTCTGGCTCTAAATTAAGATTGACTGGGAAACATTTTTCTCATGCAAATGTGGATTTGAATGAGAAAAATGTTTCCTGACCGCATGATAGTTATTCATACACGGGTCTTAAGTTATTAACAGCAGAATCCTAAACAGGGTAACATACTTTCAAATCCATTGAAGTCAGTGGAGTTAGAAGGGTGTAAGCTTTCCACTGTACGGTGATGTCTGTTGTGGCAACTGATAGGCTCTTGGAAAGTATTATCCTCTAAATGTCATCCATCTCAAAATGTCATCCAGGATGTGTTTTAATCTGATTCTCTGTCTGCAGATAGTATTTGGGCAGGCGCTGCTTGAACCGAGCCTGCACACAACTTGTAAGCTGTGAGATCAAACAGTTTACTGTCTGTGTGCTGTTGCCTGCCAAGAAGCTTGACAACTTGCCTGGTTTTGGATTCCAGTGCAGATGACAAAAAATAAAGGGTTTATCAAGTCTCTAGTAGAGCTTCATCAGTGGGTGGTAGGCTGCATTAAGCTAAGGAGTCACAAGCTGTGCAAAACTAGCTTACCCTGTGAGTTCACTACTGTTAAGTTTAGCATCTCAATGTGCTTATGTAATAAGAGGACACTACTGATTGGTATTATTGGGTAATGAAATTGACTAGGGGTCCCCAGTGTGGTGCCCATGAGCATCACAGGACCTGCCAACATCTTCTCTGATGCCTGCAAAGTGTTTTAGGAAGAGGGTGGGGCCAGCTAGGGCATTTGCCCCACAAAGCTTCAGACTGGAGATTTGATTGGCTGTGCAGATTTTTTTTTTTAATGTTACTTAGGCAGCAGCTGCCGCCACAGCACAAGAATTTACACTGTGCTACTGAAATTAAATTTGTGACTGGCTCCACCTACTGTGGCAGCCATTTTGTTGCTGTGTCTACCAAGCTGTGTCAGAATTCCAAATGTACTTACAGGCTCAAAAGGTTGGGGGCTCTTGAAATATGCAAACATCAGTCTGCTGAATTCTCAAGAGATTATTTGTTTTGTATTTTTAAGAATATTTTCCCTCACTTCTTGTTTGTATATTTGGAGTGCACCAGTTCATATCTGTTTTCCTAAGAGAATGGAGAAAGACTAGTATAAGGTGACCAGATTTCAACATTGGTAAAGCGGGACACCATTGACCAGGGAGAGGGGGGTTCTTTATTTAAAATTTGGTCTATATGGAGCAACACAAAGTTTCATAGAACGCAAAAATAGTATTGTAATATATATTTTTTAAATTTCAACATAAGTACAATTTGTCAGGTGCCCCCAGATGTCCCTCCACAAGTGGGACAATCTAGTCACCTTAGACTAGTAGAAAAGCCCAAAGAGAAGATGTATCTAGTACAGTTGGTGATCTTTCCCGTATTGCAAACAGGGGATACTTTGAGGCAGATCATCTAGTTAAATGGCCTCAATTCTTTGTGCACATCAATGTGATTCATGTGTTACTTCCCTCACAAAGTTCAGTTGGCAAACACCAGTGCATTTCACACATTTTTAAAGTAACATTCCTGCACAATGTCTGTGGTTTTTGTTTATAGGAAAAGGAGACACTAATCTCCAGTAAAGAAACCTATAGTGCCAAGATCATAGAAAAATCCTCTTAATCTGTGTGGGCCAAAAGCTCTCCTAGTGAGCTAATGACTTCTGCAGAAAGGTCTGGAATTGTCATTATGGTACAATTATGTGCATGACACCCTTCCTTATAAAGTTGATGATGTTTTGTCCTCTTCTCCGGTAGGAAGTGTGTTTTGACCCTGTTAAATGCTGTGCCTCTATATTATTTTAATAGGTGACTAAAATGAATGCTGATGTGCCTTCCTGTGCTGCTAAACAAATTTGTGAAAGAACAACAAACAGTATAAAAAATATTCACTGATCTGTGGTGCAGATGCTTTAATTAAATTATAGCAGTTAACTGCCCCTAAACCTCTTGGCTTTCCTTGTCTGTCCCTAAACCTCTTGGCTCTGTTTGCAGGTCTCTTTATGGGAACTTTGCATGATATAGGTTGCACAAGAAGGAGGATTTTGACAGCCTCAGCAGATGTATTTTTGTTGTTGCTTTTGTTGTTGTCTTTGGAGTAGCACACATTGACTTGCAGGAGGGAGTTGACGATATCCCATTGTAAGTCACTTGTTGCTGTCCTGTTCACTGAATAAAACTTGTGTCCAGCAGGATGTCATTTTTTTTTCTTTGCATCCATTTGACTTGCCCTTTGTCTCTGGAGCTGTGTGGTTGTGCTGGCGTGATCTTTATGTACTTTGGAGCTAAGAAGCTTCCTGGGTTGAAAACAATGTTGATCGAATGCATGATTAAACCTTAGTAATGGGCCTTAGTAATTGCCTATTAGTAGACAGCAAGGATGGGATTATGCTGTTTTTCTTTGCCTTCTCCTCTAGCAGGGCTTGTTTGTTGGACACTTTTCTTTGGTGCTATAGAACAGGGGGTGCCTAAAATTCTGTGCACACTATGCATACAGAACTTCCCATACTAGGAGAAACCCAGTGCTTCATGGTAAATCACATTATAAAGTTCCTGGGTCAGTCTCTGGTATCTCCAGATAATTGACCTTGGGGTGAATTGATTTGAAGGAAAAACAGCTGTCCGAGATCCTGGTGAGCCACTGCCCTTCAGAATGCACATATCAGGGTTATATAGACTAATTATCAGAGTCCATATGGAAGGTTCATTTGTTCCCTGGCTGTTTCGTGGCATGCTGTTTGGATAGTTTAGGACAAGTAGAGGGACCCCAAAATGGGTTCTGGAGCCTTATAAGCCCCTGTAAAGTTGCTTCTTTCCCCTGACTTTTAGAAAGACTTGATGCAGACTTAGGGAGCATGATTCCATGCATTCTGCCTCGGGCCA
Source organism: Paroedura picta (assembly GCF_049243985.1). Lineage (NCBI taxonomy): Eukaryota > Metazoa > Chordata > Lepidosauria > Squamata > Gekkonidae > Paroedura > Paroedura picta. Next base: position 33,470,379 of record NC_135374.1, on the reverse strand, counting down.
TTTTCAAACTTCCTTTGTATTTCGTTTAAAAACTGGCTGCTAATTGATTTTTTCTGTCATTTCAGACAGACTCAATTTAGTAATTAGCTGCTAGTGGCATTTATTTACCTGTTCATACAAACTGACTTGCATTGGGTTAGCAAAGCATGGTTAGCTGCTTTTGAAGGAAACTGCTTTGCACTCCTGAATTACTGTGGTGTGTTTTTTATATGTCCATAGTGCTTCCTGCAATGCCATCCCTCCACCCTTTTTTGTAATCTGAGTATTTTTTAAAACGTTCTAGGTGGTGCTGCTATACCGCTAAACCAATATAGCACTACAGTGTTAGAGCAGCACCATTGAGATGCCTTGACTCCATTCATTGAGATTAGAGTCAAGGCATCTCAGTGGTGCCACCATAGCACTGAAATGCTATACTGGTTTAGCACTATAGCAGCACCATTTTGAACATTCAAAAAAGAGCTTCCAGGAAGATCATACAGAGAAAGCGGACAGGCAGAAGCAGCACTGTTTGAAATGACCATAGATCTTCAGAGATGGTTCATTAATGGGAAAAAATCACTGTAGGAAACCCCCATCCCTGTATTGCTTTATTTGAAATTGGACCGACAACAAATACCATGTCTAGAATGCTAACATTAGAATGATATGAAAATCTCCTCTGTTTGCACATGCACTGGGAACAGCAGCAGAATGGTGAAGCAAGGTCTGTGGTAGAGAAGATTTTTTTGTGGCTTGAGGCCATGGTTTGTTTCCCATTGCAGGATATCTCCTGATGCACAGCTAGGATTTCTGTCCTCTGACTTTCTTGGCCTGCTGCCCGTAGTCCAAGCCTCGACACAGATGTGATAACGATGCTGGCATGAAGATCACTGATACAGAATGGTGCACAGGACCATTAATGGTTTTCCTTTATGTCAAAGGACTGGTCTAGATGAAAATTGGAACCAAGCTTTGTGATGGTATGATTTGGACCCACCATTTTCTTTAGTCTCTAAATCCTACAAAAATGTGAGGTTTGCAAGTAAAAGAGAGTTGCCCAGTTAACACACACAACTATCAGCTGACACCCAACTTGGCCCTTACAATGAAAGAAGGGAGCTCCCAGGCTTAAGAGTTGGATCCCACAGAGGATTCCTGGAGGTAGAAGGGGATATCCATCGGCAGAGTATGAGTTCCTTGGCCCTGCTGCTCTCCACCCCCACCCTAGATTCCCCCTTCATACTGCTCCTGAGTAATAGGAAACTCCTAGAAACAGCGTGAAGAAGTTGGAGATCCAGTGTGGGAGGGGAGAATCAGCCAGAATTGTACCCTCACATCCAGGGGATCCTAACAAGTCATAAGTGGGAGAGTTCACAAGGAAAGTTGCCCTTTCCATGGTGCTCTAATAATGACACAATATTAGATCCACTGGTTGGCAGTTTCCCTATCTACAACAGCTAAGATACTGATTGCCATTATGGAATACCTTCTTTCTCCCTGCCCCCTTGTCTGCTTTATATCAAACCTTTTATGCTAGTTGCCTCAATCCATTTGTCTTTGCAAAAGAGAGACTACAGAAAAAACAGAGAATGAAAGAAGTTGTGTATTATTATGATCTTTTGTGCATCTTTGTTAACCAAAGCTTTCCAGCTGGGAGATTTCCCATTCTTGTTAGCTGTCTTGGGGTAGTTAGATCAATGACTTCTGTCAACATTGTTCTGCGGTGTAAGCCTTGTGTTAACCTTGAACATAAATAGCAGGTGTTAAATGCATCACTTCAGCTATGCTGAAACCTGAACTAAGTACTCAGCGGGAAGTGCAGTGTGAAAAAAATTCTGAATGCCTGGCGTTTGTAATCCTTTGCTGCACCAGCCTCTCTACACAGTATCTATCTGGGCCGCTGCTTGTCCTGCTGCTGTAATTCAACGCTCGGCTATTTTAGCCTTGCATGCTGCACTTTCCCTAAGCCCTGGTTCCACCAACAATTATTTGATGGAAATCCCAGGGTGAAATTCTGCATCTTTTAGCACTGTCAGTCTGTAAACAGAAATGAGATCACTCCTTGACCAGAAGTGTTTTTTCAAAAGAGAATTCTTCTACCACCTTTCCTATTTTCAGATAAAGTCAGTCATCACTTTGAATTTCATTGGCACTTGCTTGCAGACATGTGATCTTCTGTACGTTTCATTGAATGGTAGCCACGTGGAATTCAGCTTAGAAGTAACAGAGGCAAGGATGATTTCTTTCTCCATGTATTGAGATAACTCATTATACTAACAGCAATAGCCCCTCTGCTTCCCAAAAAAGTCAAGCCTTGTAGCTGTGAATATACATTGCAACCATGTCTGACATTCCTCAGAAGCTGTGTATTAGGGACAATGAAATGAGGCACGTTCAGCATGGTGGATTCAGTAAAATACTTGGAAGTAGATTGAACACTTCTTGAGCATTATACTTTTAGAGTATCAGTCTTTGTTTCAACAGACTGTGCCAGCCTGATTAAAGAGAATGGAAATTTCTTGTTTATCAGAATGTAAAAGATAATTTGCTGTTGGACATAGATGGCGTAAGAGATTGAACAACTTGTTTGGTGGATGTCCAGGAGAGGGCCTTTCCTATGGCAGCCCCACGATTATGGAATAAGCTCCCCAGGGTGGGTCACTATGCTACTTTTTAATCATCAGTTTTAAGCAATGCAAGTTCATTTCAATGCAAGCGGAGACATAGCCAGAGCATGAAAGTGGAGTCGCTCAAAGGAGCAAGCCTGGTGAGGATATCATAAATTGTAAGAGTAATAGCTCCCTAAGTAATTCTTTAAATGCTCTGCGGTTTGGGGGGAGGGATGCTTTTTTAAAATGGGAAATTAAATGTGCCTTTGATAAAAATGTGTATTTGAAAAATCGGGGGAAGGATTTGGCAACTGAGTTTATATAGAGTGTTTTGCAGCTACGTCACCATGCAGATTTATCGCAGAAATGAGTACTGAGACCCTACTTAATAGGGGTGATTAAATAACGAAAGAAAATTGGGTTACATTTGAGATTTGCAAGAGTTTTTAAAATGCTTCACAAGATAGTTCCATAAAGTGTTCCGGAACAATTGTTTCGGCATGGGCTCACGAGAACAGAAACTTTACTACATCAGGTGACACTCCCTGAGGAGTTACCCATTATCAAGAAATGGCTCCCCACCCCTTGGCCCTACTAGGACACAAATTAAGCCAGTTATCAACACATGTTCTCCAAACCCAGTTTCTTTTTTTTTATGCACCATGTCTAAGGTGTTGTAATTTAGGACAAATTCCTGGTCCCTTTCGAACTCCCTGCCACGACCGACAATGAGAAAACAAAATGGGACTTGGTGTCCTCCCTGAATTACAAGTGTTCTCCAGACCACAGTGATCAATTCCCCTAGAGCAAATGGAGGCTGGGATAGATAGCATATCCCCACTGAGCTCCTTCTCCTTGCCAGATTCTACCTTCCCCAAGTGCTCTACCCCCAACTTTCAATTTCCCAAGCTGGACTTGGCAGGCATAAATGCTAGGCATACATTTGAATGATCACATTAACTATAGGGATTTTAGTTGAACTACGGTTTTGTATGGTGTCTGAAGGTAAGTCAGACTAGTGTCATAAAGAAGATGTGGGCCAGTTCTCCTGATAAACTAGATTGAGGGCCATTTTCTTTAAAAGGCAAATGATATAGTTTAGTAGGTGAGAACTTCCTAGCTTCAGGAACTATGAACATGTTACCTAGAGGCATTAGGCACTCCTTGTCATTCCAGAATCTCTGTAAATAGTGGATACTGCCACAATTGGTCTACTGATGACCAATTAAGATCAAGAAGGTGCTTTGCACACAGACCCTATTTTCCTATCCTGAAACAGCCCCAGGGAGAACAAGATAGTCCTGAAGCACCTTCTCCATTACACCATAGTGCTGAACCTAATCAGGCACTACATTTGCAGTAACTGAGGACAACCCAAAACTCATGTTTAACTGTGCTGGATCCAACAAGGGAGGGAACCCAGATTCAACCTTTGTAGTGCTGAGAAGAGGCAGAGATTTGAAGAACGGGGCAAAGGGAGATCAAAGAGGCAGGTAGGGGAAAGAAGCTGAATTTCACAAACAGCAGGAAGACATTTTGAGGGGCAACAATTTCTGTCCCAGCAAGGAAAGAATGTTGGGGTCTTTTGTAGTCTGTTTAAAAGAGAACCTTAATTAAGAGATGACAAGCATTCTGTTATATTGGGAAACCATTTTGATGGTTTTGATTAGCTTTGTACTGCCCTGCAGCTCACTTCTTGGCTTTCTACCTAAACATTCTTTCTGTTTGTTTACAGTCTGCCTTTCTGGCTGGGACCCAAGTTAGATTGCCGTGCAGAAAGATAGCATAAGAAAACCAACAAATAATGTAATAGGACTAGGATCACATAGACCACCACTATGGCGTGGTGCAAGCAAGTGCTCTGCCCACCTCTGTCTAATGCTTATGATACACAGATCTCCCAGTGGTGCATCATTAATTGTCTTTGTTTTTACAGATATATGAATTTTACCTGTTCTTTTTGGTTTTACACATTCTTCTTGGCTGTCTTGCCCAAGGCAGACTCTTGAACTGAGACGTTATTTAAGAGTCACTTTTCAAGGAAGTGCTGAACGTAATGTACCAAGATAGCTCTCCCCTGCTTAAACTGTACTTCATTGGCAGCTGCAGAACCCCAGAAATACACTGTTCTTAGAAAGGGCTCTTCAGCAGAGTTCTGGCATTGCTGCTGTTGCTTTTTCAGGCCTTTCCACTCCTCTATTTAAAACCAAGATTTTACTCAGCATATGGGGAGATTAAAGAAGGTCATTCCAGACTTGTCTCATTCAGATGTAAGAGCACCAGTTCAGCATGAAGACCGCCTTGGAAATGTAATATATTGTCCCTCCATGGTTGTATCTCCCTGGAAGAACTGAGTTTCTGCTTGTGAGCTTTCTTGGAATATCTGTCAGCATTCAAGGAAATGCATGCATTTTCTGTCATACTAAGCTTTTAGGGCCTTTTACTGCAGGATGACTTCTTGTCTCATGTACATACGAAGCTTTAAAAAAAGCTCTAATTTAGCATTGGAAAGCCTTGACAGTAGCTATTTGCATTACAGATTAATACGTACATTCCTAGCATTGTATACACACATACAAGCTTGTATTTGGTTTTGTTCCTTTTGTTTGGCAAGTCATACAGATTAAACACTAGCTATAGTTAGAATTCTGTTCTCTTGACATTACTTCATTTAAGGGTCATTCCATATAGTACATTACACTACCAAACTCCTATTTAGGAGTTACTTAAATTATTTAATGGTTGTACACTAATGTGTGGTGATGCTTCCCATGCAAACTGTTCCATACATGCATGTTGAAAGACATTTCATGTTGAAACCTAGACATGGGAATCTTGCACTTTCTTATATGGGATTCTTATATGGGATTCAACAGATTTATTAAGAATTAAACAGATTTATTAAGAATTAAGAAGTCATAGAAGTACATCAAACTATTAAATGTTTAGATGATGCAGAGAGCAAAAAGTTCTTTCTCACTTGACAGAATGTTAACACTGACAATCATGTCAAGATACAAGTAGGCATTTTCTTTTTACAGTAGGTATTTTCTACAGTACAGCAGAAGGCCAGTTGAAGTAGTTCAAGCAGATGAGATAAATAGCACAGCCAATGTGTAAAATATGCCAAATACCACACTTTCTGTATCATAGCTTATGAGCATGTGCAATGTTTATATTATTTACAGGGCAAGACTGCTATATTATGATATTTGAGCTCTTTCAGCCAATATAAATAACTGATGATAAAAACCAACAATGAATGGAAACTGAAAGAGGGGCCGGCAAGGCAAAACCAGGACATTTCATGAATCATGAACTCTTTCATCCCAGAAGATCCAGATCAGTTATCCTTTGCCTACCTGTGCCCTTTGTCCACCCCTGAGTTGTTGTGATTGGCAGAATTAATTAGACACTCATACAGCCCTCTTGCATTCCAGCATATCATCTGGCTTTTTGAGAAATTGGCATCAACACAACAGCAACGGCTAGGATATCACACCCTGACTCTAATCACTCCCTTGAATAAGTTGTGTTATCATCACAGATGCTTTCTTGTAGTTCTTCATTTCTGACCGTACGTTGGATAAGTACAGGTTGCCATTTTACCACACATTGACCCATTATGCAGGGCAGAAGCTACGCCAGACTGCTGCTGGGCACTGCATTGGGGTAGCAAGCCCCAGCACTTCCCGCATATGCATGGAGGAGGGAACCCCCCAGCATACGCGGACTGCCCCAGTGTAGTGTACATGTGTACAAAACGCTGTCCAGAGGTGGCAGGCACAGGGAGCATGGGGCCCCCACTGCAAGATGGCGGGGAGGTGGTGGGACTCCCTGGTCAGTTCCACGGCTCCACAGAGTTGACAGGGGCATGTAGTGTCCCTGCAGGGACACTGTAGGTCAGAGGTAGAGGTGGGCTCAAAGACCCAGCTCTGCCAATTATGCATGGCAACGGCTCAACCTATCCCTGCTGGCACCTGTAGCATCCCTTACCATGGACCTTCTGGGCCATTGTGCCAGGCCAGGGCTGGGATGGCGGCAGCGTCGTGTCCAATTGGGGCTTCTCTGCAAAATCCTGCTTGCTAGTTATCAATCTACCCCCAGATGGCAAACTATCCTAGGGTGGTTTGGATAGATGGAGCCATGATAATGACTCCTTCCTTGAAATGTGTGCTACCGACTTCCCATATGCTGACAAGCGTAATTATAAAAAAATGTTTTGATTCTAGGACTGTGGAATCTCTATGAGCTAAATCACACAGTGCAGAAATTCTCCCTGAAGAGTCTGTAGACAACATGTATTATTTCATGCATAACTACACTTCACACTTACACAATCACGTATTCTATATCTTTTGCTTCTCTTTTGTGGTAATGTTTACATCATTTTCTTGGTCAGAATTACAAGGGGAGATTTACAAATAATATCATGCCTTTATTTGTACTGTGGCAAGATTTTCTCATTTACTCAAAAACAAATATACTTTCATTAAGCACTGGATGTACATTTCCTTTAAAGCATTAATTAAAGTAAGCATTAAAATAGCAAAGGAACAGTAAGCTAAATGTCTTTGGCATGATTTGCTCAAGTATCAGTTTTATACCTTTATAGCCCAGTATAAGCTATTTTAGAATTTGGAAGCAGGTGGATTGGACGGGAAAAGAGGTCTGAAATTAGGTGACAGGAACTGAGTTTGTCAGCATGTCATGATGTGCTTCGCATTAATGATTGGGTCCTCCTTTGCCCCTCTCCTCTAAAAATAAAACCCACATGCCTACTTTATTCCCAAAAGAAGCTTTACAGGTGGTCTTATATGTAATATATAATAGAAATGTACAGTAAACTATACTGTCAGACCCGAAACTTCAGTAACCTTGTTCTTTTATGGGTTTTGTCAAATAAATGCAATATGTCATTTGAATTATGTACAGAATAGAATATAGATAATAGGTGTGCTGATTTCAGCCTTATGGTTTTTTAAAACTAGAATCCCCAATGGTCTACCAATATAAGTTAAATTTACAAAGCAAATTTGGAACTGATCCCAAGCAGGAACACTTAGGAATAACATCAGACTTGCTGATAAACATTAGACAATCTAGTCTAGAATTCTTTGCAAGAATCTCAAATAGCATGCAAATGGTATTTAGTGGAGTGATCTTCAACTTTTCCAGACTCACTGAGCTACAAGCATGTGGCTTCAAGAGTCATGTGATGGGAAGAGGAGGGAGACTGAGTTATGGTCTCACCAGGGTCACTATGAGAATTATGGGCATTAGACTGAAAAAGCTACAGACAAGAAACACAAAAGCCAAGGGTTAGAGCCATGGAGTGAATAATCTGCACTACCAGGTAACCTTAGTTTGTTGTTCTTCCACTCTTCTTAGCATGAATGAAAGAGAAACAGAAGGTGTGACATCTTGCTATGAGATCTTTCAAAATGGCAGAGAAAAATAGCAACTCAGTAGGGGCTCATGACCTAGGAGGAGGGACTTTGCAACCCCCTTGATGGGTTGCTCACTGTATTACTGTTATGAAGGTTTACATAGTTATATCAGATACACTGGATTAACTTATTTATACCCAATTAATTGTTTATAAGTTAATGAACAAATGGATTACCGTTGTAAATAGGGATTTCAGTCCCCAGGTGGGACCTGGGGGTGCCTGGAATTATAGCTCATCTCCAGACTGAGGAGATCCATTTCCCTGGAAAAAATGGCTACTCTGGTGGGTGGAGTCCATCCCTCCCCGTCCACTCCTGGCTCCACCCTCAGTTTTTAGGTATATCCCAATCCAGAGCTGGAAACCACAATTCTAAATTAGTGTGTTACTATTACAATGGATCAAACCTACCCAGTAAATGGAAATAACACATACAGTAAATAAAATATATTCTGAAATGTCACTCCAATGTTTTGTTACAAAATAAGGCCAAGCCTTAGGAGATTGTATTTCTTGGCAGTCATACACTTGGAAAATGAATCCCCCCCCATAAAATAATATTGGCTCCCCCCCACATTATAATTTTGCATTTCACATGAGAAAATACATTCTACAAAATGGACAGCATTTAAGAAGGTCTTTTAAAGAATGGATTCCCTAGCCTCATGATTGGAAAACTACAAGTATCCTAAATTCAAAATCTCACTGCTGTGTTCATAATTGCTTTGTGCAAATCATGAAGCACTGAATTCCATCCAGTTTCCTTGCTCATCCAGCTTATTAACTACTAAGTAGTATTAGAAGCTTCACTTCTCCAACTGGATTATCTTGGGACACTGCATTGCTGATAGCCTTTAAAGCAACACAGTTGCAGTTGAAAATAGTAACAATAGTATCCCATCATCATCATCAGCATCATCATCATCATTATTAAGCCCCTCAGAGGCTTGAGGTTGGTCACATAAAAATCAATCCCCTAAAATCAGTACAATAAAACAATTAAAACATGGTACAATAATGTACCCCTTCAAGGATCGCTGCCTTGTTGTGGCAAGGGGGCTTGCGTAGTTCAGTGAAGCTATGAGCTATACTGTGCAGGGCCACTCAAGACGGACAGGTCATAGCTGAGAGCTCTGACAAAAGGTGATCCACTGGAGAAGGCAATGGCAAACCACTCCAGTATCTTTGCCATGAAAACTCTATGGACAGTTCCAATAGGCATAACGATATGACGCTGGAAGATGAGCCCCTCAGGTCGGAAGGTGTCCAATATGCTACTGGGGATGAGCAGACGGCTAGTACGAGTAGCGCCAGAATGAATGAAGCGGCTGGGCCAAAGCCGAAAGGACGCTCAGTTGTGGAAGTAACTGGTGGCGAAAAGACAGTCCGATGCTGTAAAGATTTTTATTCCATAGGAACCTGGAACGTCAGATCCATGAATCAAGGCAAGCTGGACGTGGTTAAACAAGAAATGAGAAGACTGAACATCGACATTTTAGGAATCAGTGAACTAAAATGGACAGGAATGGGTGAATTTAATTCAGATGACCATCAGGTATACTACTGTGGACAAGAATCTCGCAGAAGAAATGGAGTAGCCTTCATAATCAATAAGAGAGTAGGAAAAGCAGTCTTGGGATACAATCCCCAAAATGACAGAATGATCTCAGTTCGAATCCAAGGCAAACCATTCAACATCACAGTGATCCAGGTCTACGCCCCAACCACTGCTGCTGAAGAGGATGAAGTTGATCAGTTCTATGAAGCCCTACAACACCTTCTAGAAGCAACGCCCAAAAATGATGTGCTTATCATCATGGGGGATTGGAATGCTAAAGTAGGAAGCCAAAAGATAACCGGGATAACAGGCAAGTTTGGCCTTGGAGTACAAAATGAAGCAGGGCACAGGCTGGTAGAATTTTGTCAAGAGAATACAATGGTCATAGCAAACACTCTTTTCCAGCAACCCAAGAGACGACTCTACACATGGACATCACCAGACGGTCAACACAGAAATCAGATTGACTATGTGCTCTGCAGCCAAAGATGGAAAAGTTCTATCCAGTCAATAAAAACAAGACCAGGAGCTGATTGTGGTTCAGATCATGAGCTTCTTGTTGCAAAATTTAGGCTTAAATTGAAGAAAGTAGGGAAAAGCACTAGGCCACTCAGGTATGAACTAAATCATATCCCCGACGAATACACAGTGGAGGTGACAAATAGATTTAAGGAATTAGATCTGATAGACAGAGTGCCTGAAGAACTATGGACGGAGGTTCGCAACATTGTACAAGAGGTAGCAACTAAAACCATCCCAAAGAAAAAGAAATGCAAGAAATCAAAATGGCTGTCTGAGGACGCTTTACAAATAGCTAAGGAGAGAAGGGAAGTGAAAGGCAAGGGAGAAAGAGAAAGATACACCCAATTGAATGCAGAATTCCAGAGAAAAGCTAGAAGAGATAAGAATGCCTTCTTAAATGAACAGTGCAAACAAATAGAAGAAAACAATAGAATGGGGAGGACCAGAGATCTTTTCAAGAAAATTGGAGATATGAAGAGAACGTTTCATGCAAAGGTGGGTATGATAAGGGACCAAAATGGTAGGGACCTCACAGAAGCAGAAGAGATTAAACAAAGGTGGCAAAATTATACAGAAGAACTATACAAGAGCGAGCTTAACATCCCTGATGACCACAATGGGGTAGTTACTGACCTGGAGCCAGACATCCTGGAATGTGAAGTCAAATGGGCCTTAGGAAGTCTGAGCAACAATAAAGCTAGTGGTAGTGACAGCATTCCAGTTGAACTATTCAAAATCTTAAAGGACGATGCAGTAAAAGTGCTACACTCAATATGCCAGCAAATTTGGAAAACTCAACAATGGCCACAGGATTGGAAAAGGTCAGTTTACATTCCAATCCCAAAGAAGGGCAATGCCAAAGAATGTTCAAACTACCGCACCATTGCACTAATTTCTCATGCTAGCAAAGTTATGCTCAAAATCCTACAAGCTAGGCTCCAGCAATATGTGGACCGAGAACTTCCAGAAGTACAGGCAGGATTTCCAAGAGGCAGAGGAACTAGAGATCAAATTGCCAACATACGCTGGATCATGGAGAAAGCTAGGGAGTACCAGAAGAACGTCTACTTCTGCTTCATTGACTATGCTAAAGCCTTTGATTGTGTGGAGCACAACAAATTGTGGCAAGTTCTTAAAGAGATGGGAATACCAGAGCATCTTATTTGTCTCTTGAGAAATTTATATGCAGGTCAAGAAGCAACAGTGAGAACTGAACATGGAATCACTGACTGGTTCAAAATTGAGAAAGGAGTTCGGCAAGGCTGTATACTGTCGCCTTGCCTATTTAACTTGTATGCAGAGCACATCATGAGAAATGCGGGATTAGAGGAGTCACAAATTGGGATCAAGATTGCAGGGAGAAATATCAACAACCTCAGATATGCAGATGATACCACTCTAATGGCAGAAAGTGAAGAGGAACTAAAGAGCCTGTTGATGCGGGTGAAGGAGGAGAGTGCAAAAGTTGGCTTGAAACTCAACATCAAGAAAACAAAGATCATGGCATCCGGCCCTCTCAATTCCTGGCAAATAGAAGGGGAAGAAATGGAGATAGTGACAGATTTTATTTTCCTGGGCTCCAAGATCACTGCAGATGGGGACTGCAGCAAAGAAATTAAAAGACGCTTGCTCCTGGGGAGGAAAGCTATGGCAAATCTAGACAGCATCCTAAAAAGCAGAGACATCACCCTGCCAACAAAAGTGCGTTTAGTCAAGGCTATGGTTTTCCCAGTTGCAATGTATGGCTGCGAAAGTTGGACCATAAGGAAGGCCGAGCGTCAAAGAATTGAGGCTTTTGAACTCTGGTGCTGGAGAAGACTCTTGCGAGTCCCTTGGACTGCAAGGCGAACAAACCGGTCAGTCCTAGAGGAGATCAGCCCTGACTGCTCTTTAGAAGGCCAGATCCTGAAGATGAAACTCAAATATTTTGGCCACCTCATGAGAAGGAAGGACTCCCTGGAGAAGAGCCTAATGCTGGGAGCGATCGAGGGCAAAAGAAGAAGGGGACGACAGAGAATGAGGTGGCTGGATGGAGTCACTGAAGCAGTAGGTGCAAACTTAAATGGACTCCGGGGAATGGTAGAGGACAGGAAGGCCTGGAGGATCATTGTCCATGGGGTCGCGATGGGTCGGACACGACTTCGCACATAACAACAACAACAATAATGTACATGTATAGAACTTTTTGACCCTTGCTGTTTCCCCAAAGGAACTAATTCATTAAACAAACAAACACACATGAATCTGCCTTACACTATATCAGGCTAACAGTCCTTCAAGGTCATTGTCTACTCAGACTGGCACTGTTTCCCCAGGGCTTCAGGGAAAAGTCACATACATACATACATTTTATTTATAGGCTGCCCATCCAAGTGTGGGCTCAGGACTCAGAGCAACTAACCATAATAAACAAGAATAAATATTAGTAGTTATTAAATGTTAGTTATTAAAAGGTGCCCCCAGCAGTCTATAGATAGATCACTTCACCTGCTGTCTGGCTGGTTTAACTGGTTGGTGGTGCCGGAGACTGACTGTCTGCATGCAAAGCAGAGGCTCTTTCACTCAGCCCCAGCAACTGGGGCAGCATCTGGCAAACTGGGGCAGGGATCCCCAAACAGTCGATTCCTTAAGCCTACAAACTGTTGGAAATGGGTCTAACTCTCACATTTTCCATCAGGAACCATAAAGCGCAGATACCTTTATTCTTTATCAGTGACCCTGATTTCTTTATAGAACTACAATTAGCTTGGGAACCCTGGGGAATGTAGGGTATTCCAGACACTGTCCTAGAAGTCACTAATCATGTTAAGGAAGAGGGAAAGGAGAAAAAATCACCCCCACACCCAGTTGTCTCCCAGGTGATAGATGATACATATTTTCCAGCCATACACACATTCAATGCTACATTTCCTAACAGTATACCTCTGTGCCTAACAAGGCTTTCAGAAGAATATCATCCATTTCACCATTGCCAGAGCACTCTGGTGGCTCAAATGTGCTTTTACTGATTCGGAAGGCATTCCCAGTCTGAGCTCATTTGACAGAAACGCTTCCTTAAACTTCATTGCTACTTGCCGTTATCAGAATTGTAGTCCGTGGGAAGCACACTTGCATTCACCTCTGCTTAGAACAAAATAATACTGGTTGTACATGCAGACATTCTGAACATGATTTACAACTTTCCTGTTCTTATTGATTATTTAAAACTTGTGTAAATATCGTATCTTGGAATAAATAATGGAGATTACACCCAAAGCAGGATTTTTATCATTTATAAAGGGGAACCTCAAATAAAGATTAAGCCCACTGACGTGTAACTCTGCGCTACCAAGCCATTTCTGAGAAATAATATTGGAATAAAAATACTTTACCATATTTAGGAAGACAGTCTTCTTTCATATAGGATATCTTCTTTTGCCTTCATTCCCCCGTAAATGCCAAATCCAAGTGGGCAAAGAAATACTTATTTCAGCAAACTGTGTACCTTCCTCAGTTTTGTTATTGTCCAAGTTGCACCGCAGCCGTGTTAGATCCACAGACCCAAGAAAGCACTGTAAGGGAGAGGTGGGGGAGGGGGAGACCCTCACTGATATAGACCAAACTCTAAATATAACCCAACCCACTTTCCATGCTGCTCTCTCGATGTACTGAAGGCAGGCGACCTTGTTGGAAAGCTGTCCTCTCAGCTTGCCATTCTTTGCAGAGGAGAAATCTAGTGGACAAAATGCAAGCAGACGTATTCTTGCAGCAAGCTTGGGTACAGGTATAGGCATTAGCTATATCCCAAATGCATCCTGATTCATTTTGGAGTATGGGCATTATTTGGCAACAGCACGTACACAGCAGATAGGTGCTTTCAACATTGGATGTATTGGTATCCCATAGATTTATGATTCTACAAACAACATAGCAAATGAGAAATATGACACAAGTGAATAAGGGGGCCAACTCTAGCTTGAGAAATTCCTAGAGGTTTGTGAGTGGAGACCGAATAAGAAAATTTGGGGACTGGTATGAGCTCAGGAATGAGGCAATACCACAGAATCCACCTGACATAGCTGACATTTTTTACAGGGGAACTGATCTCTGTAGGCTGAAGATCACTTGTAATTCCTGGCAACTCTACAGCTGAAAATACTATATCTTGAGGAATTTCATGTCTCCATTTTTAGTCCCATTTGGGTTTTGTAAAACTGCTGTAAAGTGAAGAACAGAATGTACAAACAAGGTTTACGGTATTGTTAAGAACTGGAGATGGTTTTTAAAAATGCTTGGGTAGAAAGTGTATACTTTAGGATCTGTACTTTAGTTTCTGTGCAAACATGAAACACAGTATGAGCTGTCACTGGGGAACATACCAGGTGAACTGGGGGAGTGTGGCCCAGCATGATCCCCATTCCCACACCACATAAATGGATCTTTGTTGGTCTTAAAGGTGCTACTGGACTCTGATTTTAGTGTCTGCACAGTTACTCTTCTCAAAGCCAACCATGCTGGTCACCAGTTTGCAGAACTAGTTGAATGCCATTTGAACAGACCAGAGAGTAAAATCTGATTTATAAAGATTTGTCATTAAATGTCACTGATGAAGGCTAGGCAAGCAATATGGCTTTTCGATGTTGAGGCATGACAAGAAGATGACAAAGGGGTTTTAGAGTAACAAATCAAAATGCTAAGAAATTCATGGAAGCTGATAGAAATTCATAATTACTAATTTTCTGTCTGGCTGCTCCTCCTGCAGTTGTACTCTGCTAGAGCCCCGTGAATCCTTAAACTGGCTCTGATGTTACCGGCCCCACAGATCCTTAAACCATTCCTGCCAAAAGGTTCTATAATCAAGCATAGGCTGGTAACTCCATGGCATAGAGAGCTCCCCAGCCCCTTATGGATTCTCCATTTATATCAGTGGAGAGAGCCAGAGGGCCCCATGCGTGAAACATATTTCTATGTTCAAATGAACTGAGACTTGGGCACACACATGGAATTCTGGTACATAAAAGTAATGGTAAAATGTACCTAGTTCATGAATTAGATCAAAGTTTCAATAGCCACAACCCAGTGACAGTTTTCAGAATTTGGAGTATAATCATAATGTTTCTATCAAAACAAGAAATGATGAACTATAAAGATAGCTTCAACGTGGGAGACTCGGAGGAGTCATTAAGACTGAGGTTTCTGCCTCAGATGTGTTTTATTTTGTCAGTTTGTGCTGAAAGCGTGGGCGGGTATTGCATGTTAGAACACAGCCTAAAGCAAAGATAGGCAGTTAACAGGTGGTGCATTGTTTGCAAAGTTCCATCCTGGAAGCCATTTGTCTACTCTAAGAGTTCTATAACAAGCATATATAAGCAGATACAGGAGAAGGGGTTATTTACAACTCTGCTTTGGATACACCCCCCCCCCTCTCCCCTTTCTAGACATGCCAAGTCAGGATTTATAAAGAAATGTTAGTTAGCTGTCAAGATTTTCTTGGCAAGCTGCACCCTGTGTACCAGGTTGCTCCATTAGAATGTGCAGAAGGTATCTGGGGAAGGAGTTGACTCAGCATATGGGTAGAGCAATACCAATATATTCTAAGGCAGGGGTAGTCAAACTGAGGCCCTCCAGACTACAATTCCCAGAAGCCCCTGCCAGCATTCGCTGTCAGGGTCTTCTGGGAATTGTGGTCCATGGACATCTGGAGGGCCGCAGTTTGACTACCCCTGTTCTAAGGCATAGTAAGGTAGTACTTGGACATGACTGCTGAACTCCCTGGAAGGGCAGCTATGTAAAATATGAAGCAATCAGTCAACATTTGAGGAACTAGCATTTATTTGTTGACAATAGCATTGGAATCGGCATTCTTTGATTGTTGGGGTTTTGTCTTTAGATCTTTCTGATGATGAAGCCTTGGAGGAAGCCACTGGACCCAGTAAAACAGTGAAACAGCTGCAAACTGCTACGAGCTGCAAACCTGCTTCATCAAAGAAAAGAAAACAGGTTGGTTGACTTTCATGACCTGCCAGGAAATGAAGTTTTTACCCCAAAATGAAGAAGTGCTGCTTGGCTGGATGGAAAGCCCAAAATACAGAACACCAGGATATCTGTGCATGATAGTATCTAAAAATGGACATGATGTTGCCATTGCACAGCATTTCATACACTAGTGTGGTATTGTGTTTATAGTGTTAGACTGGGGCTGCTTTCACATGGAGGCTTTGCTCTGGCTTGCCATCCGAACTGCAGTAGGGTGTTTTGATCATTCCCATTACGTCATCCCTGAATCATTCGCTTACTGTGTTTTCTCCAATTTGATGCAGGTGTTCCCAAACATTGGTTGGTACAATCTTTTGAGAAAGTTGACAGCCAAAACATGCTTATATGCATTTACTAACAGCCCTTCAGACTTTGCTTAACCCTGACTGGCCAAGGATCATCAGCATTCTAATCGGCCTGCCTGTTTCCATTGTTCAACAAGACACATAGCGGTTGCTGCAAGGGCATCCATCCCTGCTACTTCTCTTTGGAAAGCTGCTTGGCTGTTTGACCCCAGACTCCTGCCTTCTTTCCTGTCTCAGTTTTCTGATCGAAGCCCCTTAGCGCCAACCTCACTAGTCTTAAGGAGAATTCAAGTGTCTAAAGTGTGATGTGTGCTGATGTTGCACAACTGATTCCTGTGAGCCACACGGGGCCTGTCTTGATCCCCAGGGTCACTGCTGCTAATCCAAACAGCAGGTCAGTGGCTAGCTGAATCAGCACAGGGGGCACAGGCTAAAGGAGCACTAGAAATCCTTGGATTTCCTGTATTTTTGGAAGGGATCTCATTTCCCTAGTTCCAGTTGAGTTCACCATTCAATCGGCTGTGGAAAGCTGCCATCCAGACCTAGCGTGAGCTTTTCAGCATCCATCTCGGTTCCTTCCAGGTTCCGCCAGTGATTTCCTGTGATGAGTGGTTTCCTGAACAGAGCACAGTGTGCTCTACCCCTCTTAAGAACACTTGGCGTGGCCTGATTTTACAGCTTCCCAGACCCCTGCAACAGCTTTGGGCTGCCTTCCTGTATTGGATCTGCACCCACCTGGACACGTGATCCCCAAAAGACTGCCAACTAGGCAGCTGTGTAGCATATATTCAAATTGATTCCTGTGCTATCAATGCTGCATGGGGGCAGCCGTGGATTGGTAGCCTCACCATGAAGACAGCAGGTGAGGTTGAGAGTCTCTGATATTCCAATGTGTTCAGAACAGCTCTGTCAGTGCTGTGGCAAGCCCAATTGGAAGGGAGGCCCCCAAGGAAGACTGCATAAAGCAGCACTGATGAACCTCTGCTTCTCACTGGCCTTGAAAGCCCCTTTCAGGGGTTGCCACAAATTGGCTGCAGCATGGTAGCGCTTCACTTACATACAGGACTGATGACATCCTGGTGTCTCTCTTTGCTGGTCTTTCCCTACCTTTAGTCTTTGCCTGAGTTTCCAAAATATGGGTGCACCCAGCTCTTGCCCTGCAGCATTTTCTCAGGGTCAGCTGTCCTCAGTTGACAACTTATTTCCCAGGAATTCCAAGGTTGCTTCTCTTCATCTTTCAGCAAAAGTTGGGGACAGGTGAAGGAGGAGGCAGACTCACATTTGTCAAGCTGGCAAAAAACAGTCTGTTTCAGGGCCAGGGGGCAGCCTTTGACTTCAGCCTGTCTGCTTTACACACACTTGCAAACATTCTCTGTTCCTAAACATGGCTAAGAAAATCCCAGACTAAGTGCCAAATTGGGCATTCCGGCATGAGGACCGAATCCTGATTGGCCCTGCATCACAGTGGGCCCAGACAATCTTATTCCTACCCCCTGACCCTTTTTCAGCACTTGACTACGTGGTTCCACAGTGCTGTGTGTTCAGCCCCTTGAGACATGTTTAAATGGCCAAGTTCAGCTTCAAAATGGCATTGGCACCCGTGAGTCAGACCAATGGATGTCGGGATGTCTAGTCTGGCCTTAAAGTTAAGGGATAGTTGCAGTTTGCAGAAGCTGATTTCTTGATCCAGCAGACCTAGACGGAGACACATGTCTCACACAGTGAGCTTGCTTGTTCTTCCTGCATGGGATAAGCTTTCCGTATCTCCTGTCACATGCTTATTTCTGTTCTTCTCCTTGCTAAACACCGTTACTTCTTTCTGAGCGCAGATTTTACACACTTAAAACTTTTTAAAACAGTTGTCCAGGTTTTCTTTTATGGAGTCTTTGGTCAGCATAGATAAGCTGTAAATATATTAAAACGGCCATGGAGGAAACAATCCAACCCAATGTGTTTGGTTAGGAAAACTTTTTTGCCTCTTGAAAAGCTCAGTAATTTTTATGCAGCTGTCTGCCCAGATTCCTGTGTTTATATTCTCCATAGACAATCACTTCAGAGATCCATTAGCACTAGAGAGCTGAGCCTTATTCCAAATGTTTGAGGATTCAGATAGTCTCACCAAGGGAAAACAGAATGTTAAAAATGTTTTCAGAACTAATGCACTACAAATAGAAATACTAGTTAAATATTTTGTTATCTACAAGTTATTAAAATATCACATCTCTCTTGAAACGCTCTCAAGAGTTTACCATCCGGTTCCTCAGTGATGATACTTCTGGTAACCAAGGAGAGTAAGGAGCAATAATATAGTAGCTTTGAACACTGGAACATCTAAAAATTGTGTAAGAGAAGAGAGTAGAGATACCAGTTTTCAGCCCTAATGCTGTCTTTAAATATTACAGTGGCATTGGTGTTCTACCAATTAAATATTATTGACACAATGTCATTGTTACATGTTTTCTTTGTCTACATAAACCTCCGTTTAGGTATTAAAACATCAGCTTTTCAGTATTTCAGTATTTCTAAAGAATGTATTTTTCTGTGATGTTTCTGCTGAACCAAAATGTGTGTAGGTTGTCTTTATTTTAAAATAAAGTATTGCAAACATGAATGCACATGTGCCTGTTGTGCTTTGCTTGGAAATACATGCACATTTGTAACAAAGCCTCAGTACCTCTGCCCATAGACTGTTTACGCACTGGAGGTTTCATGCTGGGCTGCAGACTGGGGTTTTAGTCATGGCAGGTTGCCCCACCTCTTCCTGCATCCACATGGGAGAGCATTTGGCCCTGTGTGCCTGATCTGCCCCCGATTAGTGCTCCTGCACGGGAGCTGGGGCAGTGAAGTTCCCAGTGCATAAACAGTCAGAGTTAAAGAAACCTTAGTTCTGAGAGAGAATACTGTTGTTTTTAGAGGGCCCGATAGCTGGTTAAATGGTAAAAATACGTTTATTTTATGCAGCAGATGGGCCAGATTTCTGGGTTTGTAAGCACGCTTATATGTCTGTGAATGAAATCTGGACTCCGCCCCCATATCATATGTATTTTCTGTCATTTTAAGTAATGCTTCCTCTGATTCTTTCATTTCATGACAGATTTTAAGCACAGTGAGGTTCCTTGGGCCTCACATTAAATATATATATATAGACAGCAGCTACAACTTCTTAAACTGAGAGGGCATAAAATCAGTTATAACTCTATTCCCTTACATACAATTCAGCAACAAAAAAGTGGTGGGAAATTTTGCAGAGAAAAATGCTGGCATTCAACCTAAAGACATCATTATAAACTGAAGAAAAAGCAGTTTCTGAGTAGTGGGGCTTGTTTTTCCTGTTCATTTGATAGCATGTGCAGTTAATGCCAAACTGTGTTATTTTCCTTAGTGTTTAAAACTTTCAGTTAGCCAGATGGTTAACAACAGACCTGAATGGATTTGTAGTTCAGTGTTCATGTATTATGCTACTTGAAAGTAGCCCAACAACTGTTTGTTTGAAATTTTTAATTGGCCCTATCTCTGTAAGAAGAAGTTCCTTCTTATCTCCAGCCACAATATGCTTTACATTTCCTGCAGATCCACACTGATATGAGCAAATATGAGCAGGATCTGAAACCTGTGCATGGTTTATCTTTTCATTTTCTATGAGATCCTGCCAGCCAAACATGTGCCTGATTTCCACACGATCTAGGATATGTTCTAAAGTGTTTTTAATGGTGGAGTAACTCAATCCAAGCATAAATATTTCCTTCCAGCATACAGACCGCTTTCCTGGTATAGAAGAAGAGCAGTCTAAGGATAAAAAAGAAGGTGAAGGAAAACCAAAGAGGAGAAGAAAGGTACTAACTCCTAATTGACCTTGCAGAGCAATTGTGTATGTTTTTTTTTTTTAAGGTGACCACATGTATTTGCTACATTTGCATTTGTGGAACAGGGTAGGGGGGTTAGGGCAATAGAAAATTCATTTTTTTAAAACTTTAATAAAGGTTTCCTCCTGTCCCCAGTTGAGTCATGGTGTCATATTTAAGCCACTTAAGATCCTTCCTTCCTTCCTTCCTTCCTTCCTTCCTTCCTTCCTTCCTTCCTTCCTTCCTTCCTTCCTTCCTTCCTTCCTTCCTTCCAAATAAACTTTTTCAAATTCATTTTTCTCTATTAATACACTTGAGAATTAAGAATTAAGTATTAGAATGTAGATCCAAATGAAAACCGGGATATTTAGTTGATCTAATTATCCTTATACCCACATTACATTAAATCAACTATTTGTCAGTGAGATATAACCCACAAGCTTGCATCCTACACTCCTACGTAAGGATATTTGCAGATTTCCCTAGGATCTATGTATTGCCTTTGTATGTACTCATAGGCTGTAACTCATCTGTTCCACTTATGCTAATTCCTGCTCACAGAAAGTTGTATTATAACACATTCTCTCCTTCAGTTTACATGAACAATGAGTACCTAGCTGAAGCCCACTACTGAATATTTTTACAAGTGGCATTGAGAGTGCCTTTTCATCACCAGTGTTATCTCTTCTAATAATGTCTGATAGAAAACCAGGTTATGTCAAACTTCTGAAGTCTTGATCATCATCTTGCCTTATCCACCTGAGAAGCACAACAAAGAATGTTCACTTCAAGAAATGCTATATCAGGCTTGTGAGGACTTCTGACACACCAAGCTAAGCACAGCTTTCAAAGAACTTTATTAGTCCCTTCCTTTTCTTAGCCCAGACATGCTCGATCTCATTAGATCCTGGAAGCTAAGCAGGGCCAGTCTTGGCTAGCATTTGAATAGGAAACCTCCAAGGAAAACTTGGGTCACGGCATGGAGACAGGCAATGGCAGACCACCTCTGGATACCTCTTGCCTGGCTGCCAGACAATCCTACAATCATAGGATTACTCCAGCCTTTCTCAATTTTTTTACCATTGAGAAACCCCTGAAACATTCTTCAGGCTTCAAGAAACCCCAGAAGTGGTGCAGTTGTGCAAAATATGGTTGCTGTGTATATGCCCACTGGGGTCCCTCCCCTTCCCACCCCCTCCAGGCTCATAATTGGCCATTTTGGGAGGGGAGGGGGGCAGGTCAACATGACTACATATAGTTATATAACAATATTAATTAACCCTCACCAATTTGGAAAACCCTTCTAGGGCCATCAAGAAAACTCAGGTTTCATGAAACCCTAGTTGAGAAAGCCTGGATCACACACATGCCAAACAATAAATAAATGTTGGCTGCTTGCCTGGGAATCCATAAAATCGAGGTAATTATGCACCTGGAAGGTTGGTGAGCTATTCAGACACAAGCTGTACAGACTTATGCTATGTTTCACACGAAAACACTTGTGGGAAGAATAATTATAAATTGCCTAAGATTATAAATCCCATGTATGTGATATTCAGAACTACGGTAGCCCCTGTTTCAACTGTAAATCACTCGAGTGACCATGCATAGAAAATGACCCATGAACATTTTATTATTACTCTTGCCACTGCTGTGTTGCTAATGGTTGCACCTGCGTTGACACTCTTGTCCTGTATTTGGACATGCAGACACCTGTGGAGAATATTGTTCCATGTGGCAGCCCTCTTAATCTTTGGCAGAACAGAAAGCATCTTGCTCAGAAAGGCAAATGGATTCCTACAGAGTCATCAGAAATCCACAACACTGGAAGCAGTGGCCCATTGAGTGAAATGTGCAATATAAACGGATGTACCGAGGCTGTAGACAAGAACTTATACTAGAGAGAGCTTATACTAGATCCAGATATAGTTCTAGAGTCTTTTTTTTTCTTTTTTGGACAATGAGCAGTAGATTGAGAGCAAGCAGTTCTTTGATCTGGGTGCTCTCTCGTATAACATTTATTTGGAATACATGGGGTGTGCGTGCGTGTGTCCTCCCTTTATGTCCTCACAACTGTTCTGTGTGGTATATTACAGCGCAGGAGAAAGGCTGGGTCTCCAGTGAGCAATTTTATCCTTGATCTCCCCTGTTCTAGCCTGATACTTTAACCAACTGGTTTGATAAAACTTTTAAAAAGCAGCTCCAGAAAACACCACCCCAGTATGTAGGGTTGCTTCATATGTGAAGGTTTCCTATAGGGATATTGATTCTAAGTAGGAAAGAGTATGTGGATTGCATGTACATAATCATGAATGACCCATGCGCATATCTATTTTGCAGTGTATGGAGAGAAAACACATGGGTATGATTGTCATCTGTACGAGTGTCTATAAGAGTCTGCAAGTAAGGGATATCCATGCTGGAAACACTCACATCTGAGCCTGAGATTTCCTTCAGGAACTTGTTGCTCTGGAACTGTATTTGAATGCAATGCTGAGTTCTGACATGGACAAGCTGTGAGGAAATCAATGTGGCAAGGATATTACAGTAATTTATAGTACCCAACAAACTTTTCTTTCCCTCCCCTTCTCACTCACACGTAAAAAAATCTTTTGCTCCTTAGCATCTGGAATGAATTAGAAGGAAAATAATAAAACTTCCTGTGTGAAGACCATTTTCCCAACAGCTCTCTTTGAAGGAAGGGAGTATGTTCAGGTGTCCTTGTTCTTACTGTTGTGGAATTTCTTGTTAATATCAGCATCACCCTCAAGAGGACCATTATTCTCCTGAAGGAATTGAGTGACTCAGGGAATGATGTAATAGCAGTCCTCTCTCCCTCTCTCTCTCTCATTCTCTCTCTCTCTCTCTCTCTCTCTCTCCCCCCCCCGCCCCCACCTTCCCCACCTCTGGCTTTAAGTGAGTCCCATTGATATTTGTTAGACTCTTATCTGTGGATGCAGATAAGTGTTTATGAATCATCACTCTAAGAAGGACTGTCTTTATATACACAGAAGAAAGAGTTTAATCTGTTCAAGTGCAAAACACACACATGGCAACTGCTGTAGTCCAGTTCTGTACACAACATCTATGGACTGGTCGAGCTGTTCCTTTCTACTTTCATGGATATTTGAAAACTGTTCACATGGATGTCTGGTGAACATCTGAGCAGGGGTTATCTGGTGTGGGTGTGGGAGATGGGCACCAAGAACTGCTATTCTTGAGGAAGAGGAGGAGTTGGTTCTTATATGCCGCTTTCCTCTACCCGAGGGAGTCTCAAAGCGGCTTACAGTCGCCTTCCCTTTCCTCTCCCCACAACAGACACCCTGTGAAGTAGGTGAGGTTGAAAGAGCCCTGATATTACGGCTTGGAAAAAACAGCTTTATCGGTGATGTGGCGAGCCAAGGTCACTCAGATGGCTGCATGTGGAGGAGGAACGGGGAATCAAACCCAGCTTGCCAGATTAGAAGTCCGTGGTCCAATGCTGGCTTCTAGAGTGTACCAAGCTCTGCTGCAGGGCACTGCAGACTCCACGTGCCCAAGCCAATATGCCAAAGCTGTATTTGTGTACCCCGCTCCCCAAAAAGTGACTTTTGTTAAGAAAATGTTAACCTTTAAATATTGCTCCTCTAAAACATCCACACCAAATCTTTAAAGTCCTGCTTCACACAGGTGACAGCAGTAAGTCTGAAGGCCCATTCTTATCGGATCAAGAACAAATGGGAAATGTATATAATTTGCAAGAGTACTGAGGATTAAATGCTGTGTCGAATGTGCCTTTTCTTGTCTCCAGAAGAAAATTTCAGATATTCTCGCAAAATCATCTCCAAAACCTGGAACCCCTGAAGATGTAAAGAAACTGCTTAATGAACATTTTGGTGCTAAACGTTCTGTGATTGAATTAGAAGAATTAAAGCTACCAGGTAATAAGGGCAGCATCAAAGATGTATGTGCAGGAGAAATAGGAGCTTTTATAAATATCTACTTGTAACAAAATTCTAATAATTTTGCTTACTTAAAAGTAGAAAAGGCTGGGTCCTAATTTGCCCCAGGATTTTAAACATTTGTAAACATCTCCTTGCTATTAAGACCAGTTCACTTTTACATTCTATTAAGCTAAGGTTTTGCATCCTGTTTTGGGGGGAAAGGGGGAAATGTCCCCTGCCTGCATGTGCATGTTATGGGAAATTGCAGATTGACTCAAGGCTTTCCAAACCAAAAATCTTTCAGCTGCAGCAGAGAAGGGAGGGGAGCATGAGAGCACAACAATGCTGTGTTTGCACCCTACTCAACCAGGCTCAGTTTTGTAGTGAGATCTGATTGTGGTCTATGTGACCTGTGAATTTTGGGAGAAGTTCTATAGAATCACAGTTGTAAAACACCAGGCACCTCTCTTTATTAAACAAATGTTGGAAACAGAGAGAACAAGGATACGCTATTCTAGGCAGGGGTGAGATTTTCTCTAGTCAATCTGTACAGTTGGTGGCCTTGATTCAGACTTTAAAGAGGGGGAAACTAGCAAACATTCCATAACCTGTTGGACTGATTATACACTTCTGTGGTTATGCATAAGTAGGGAGGGGTTTGTACAATGAGATAATTGTGGGAGGAAATTGACATTGGACTAAAAGTTGTTCCCATCATTTGGTTAATCTGTTTTAAAGCTTCTTATTTTTGCCTTATGAGTGCTTGTGAAACTCTGTCTTCCCAAAGAGTATTGTGCCTGGCTTTCAGCAAATACACATTCTTGGAAGCTTTAAGGTATTAGTTTTAGCATCCAGCAACAATAACCCTCTCTCTCTCTCTCTTTCTCTCTCTCTCTCTCGTGGTTTCAGATGACTGTTTCCTCCCTCCGAATGACCTCACCCACAGTTTTTCTTCCTACCTGAAGGAAAGTAAGTAACCTGTGGCCTGTTCATAATTCAAATACTCATCCTCTTTCTTGAAATAGTCAAACCAGTACTTTTAAAACTATTTTTAAGAAGTTTGATATTGTGCCTTCTCAAATAAGTGTTTTAACATTGTTCCTGACCCATCAATATTTTACAGCAAAAAGTGTACTTTCCTTTTAGTACTATCATGTTGCTTTAAGAGCTTTAAAGTATCCAACTAGGATCTGGGAAATCTGGGTTCGAATCCCCACTTGTGCCATGGAAGCTTCCTGAGTGACCTTGGCCCAGTCACATTGCTCTCTGTGTAGCTCTGACCTGAATAGTCCCAGGATAGCCTCATCTCATCCGATCACTGAAGCTAAGCAGGGCCAATGTGGAAGCATTGGCTTCCAAACCACCTCCAAATGCCTCTTGCTTTGAAAACCCTATAGAATCACCATAAGTCAGCTGTCATTTAACAGGGAGGAAAATTCCATCACATCACTCCTGTTCTGAGCAGGTACTTGGGAGGGTTTCTGTTCTCCACTTTGAATCCCAAGGGGTGATCATCCCAGGCATCTGCAATGCATTTTTTGAGAGTTAAGAGTCTTTCTTTTTACTATTACTAACACTAGCCAAAACATCACAAAACAGTGATTGCGAGCTTCATCAGACTGAATGTTAAGAAGCACACTACCTCCCAAAGAAGGTGCCCCCATCTGTCACTGTTTCCAAAGGACTAAAGTTACACTAAAGAATTTCTGCAGGAGAAACTAAAGATGGGGAAGGGCATTTTTGCATGCTCAGTGCAGTGCACTGTGCCCAGTAAACCCAGTGCCGTTGTGGCAATGCCAACTGATATCAAGCAGAGAATCACAGTCCAAGAAAAGGGGAGGAAGGGTTGGAAGCCCAGCAGCACCCGTGCAATGTACATTGCCCAGCAAACCCATTGACTTCTGTTCATAATACTAACAAAGCTACTATATTACTCTTAAATACATGCTATCATCAAGCAGGATAAGGATAAGGATGAGAATGTCAGGAGACCAAAAAGTGAAAATGAAGACATGGAAAAAGGAGGTGAAGGGAAACAGAAGTAAATGATAAGCATGTGGAAAAGAGGAAGAAAAATTAAGAGAGGGAAAGTTTGTTTTATGTTGCTGCATTTGAAAAATAAAAAGACATTTAGCAGGATGTTGGCTTCAGGGGCCTTCTTCAAGCTGCACCTATGGCAGAGTGCACCACTCCCCCTCCGCCTTGCCTTTGGTACTCCAGTGGGCCTCTCTTCCTGTCACTGCTATCATACAAATGATGTTTCTTAAATCTTTTCTTTCTTCTTCTTGTTGCGGTCCATCCAGGCAGGCAAATCCCATACTATACTGATACATTCTTCCTAGGGTTGCAAACTACAGGTTCAGAAATTTGTGGGGACTTATGCATGGAGCCTGGGGAAGACAGAATTTGCAGAAGGGAGGGTGCAGGGTATAATGCCATAGAGTCTGAAGCTGTCATTTTATCCAGAGGAACTGGTTTTTCAAGTCTGAGGGAGCTGGAGGCTGGCAACCCCAATTCCTCCCCTTTCCAAGGTGTAGCAACATAATGCCCATAAGGAGAGGAATCAGGAGAAGGAAGATGAAGAAGGGAGGAACAGGAGGAACAGGGGCAAACTTGGTCCCCTTGGACATATGTTGATGGTACTGGGTTTAAAGATCTTAGACAGCCACCATGAATGGGTGGCAGCCATTATACCCAAGCTGCATTCTTTCATGGATGGCCTTCATCTTTTTGTCATTCAGTCTTCATGTATTGTTTAACTGTCTGTTCTTGCTGCCTTTTTTCCCTCTTCATATTGCAGTCTGTCCCAAATGGGCGAAGCTCCGTAAAAACCACAAAGAGAAAAAGTCATTGGTGATGTTGATAATCTGCAGTTCTGCCCTCCGTTGTCTGGAACTCATCAAGTAGGTCATTGACTCTGGCACTCTGTATGAGGCTTTGTCTGAAATCCTAGGCTCAAAGGCCAAGGGAGGGCACTGGTCAGGGACTGGGCCACAGGCACAAAAGCTCTTGTTCTTTCCACACGGTGGCCTTGAAGTAGTTAGACAACTGTACACTAAAAGTGGGAAATGAGGAGGAGGATGGAGGTCCTCCTTTGCATAACACCACTCTCTTCTTTAAATAAATAAATTAATATCTCAAAAAAATGGCCTGTCATGAACAGCCTTGCTCAAGTCTTACAAACTGAAGGCGGTGGTTTGCTATTCCTAGCATTCTGGTCTTTTCCAGTGACTGGTCTTCTCCTAATGCAACCAAAGTACCGTAGCCTTTGGCGGCCCATGGCATCTAGAAACTCATTTTAGTTTTTAATCATTTTAGCTTTTTGGTAGAAGCCAGGCTTGATTTGATCTGAAACCCACGTATTTGTCTTTTTGGCAGCCCATGGCATCCAGAAACTCTCCTCCAACACTACATTTCAAGTGAATCAGCTTTCTTCATCTCAACTTTCTTCATTGACTGCAGTTGTTGTAAAAAAAAAATATCAGAGGGAGTTTACCTTTGCAGATGCTGAACCTGTGTTCTATGTGGCTCTTCAGGGGCACAGGATTCCTGGCTCCTTGACACATAGACAGTAAACAATTTAAAATGTGTCTTGTAGAAGGTTGGAGTTAAAAGTGGGTCTTTGGTGTGAAACTGTTGAAGGTTACTTCTGTGTGGGGAACTCTACTGTGCACTGGCAGCTAGTAATCTCGCCTTTGTTTTAACTCATTTTTCTTGCCCATGTATTGTATTAATTACTATAAACTGCTTTGTGTTCCAGGTCAATAACTGCATTCAAAGGGGATGGCAAAGTTATGAAATTGTTTGCAAAGCACATAAAGGTGAGGACAGAAGTTATTTTTATACACTTGCACTGTGGCTTTTCACTGCCCCCAAACTCTTCAGCAGCATTTTTTATTGTTGTAGAAGAGCTCAGATAACTGAGTGCCAGCCAGGCCTTAAGCAAAATCAAGTGCAGTCAGAGTGAGGTCCTGCTAAATGCCCTACTTCCCTTATACTTCTAAAACATGGATCAGTGATTTAAATGAAATGCTGAATACAACATTCAAATGGAATAAGTTCACTCTTTAATTGCCATATTGGGATCACTGATCTTACAGGGTAACGATTACAATGCAATAATGCATGCAAAGCCCTTTGAACATGTGAAAGTATAAGACACATTTATTTAGTTCTTTAAAAAGTTACTTCAGTTGTTTTTCCTTGAATGCACAATAGTTTTCATATGCTGGCCAGGCTCCAAAGAAATCCAGACAACTCGTTTCCCTTCCCCAAGGGTCCTTTGAATGTCTTTCCGGAATAGCAGTCCCCACTCCACCCCGCTGTGGACCCAAGGGCAGTTGCAAAAGTCACTTGTGCTAAGGCATGAAGGTTGGCTATTCCAAGAAAAAGTTGGCAAGCCAGTGAGCATGCCTGAAGTAGGATCCCAGGCTTAGTTTTCTGAGCTCCATTATGCTCTTCAGAGAAAGTACTTCAGCACCACTCCAGTGCTTGAGATACAGTTTGCTATTCCCTAGAGAGCTTCCAAATGTAATCTCAGAGATTAGTTTTGTTTTTTTAGAACCAGAAATGTATCTTCTGGCAACTGGGTAGGCTGGACCAATACACTTATGCCTCTTCTTTCTGCAAGCTCCTTGGCATCCCATGCACACTCAAAGCATAGGGAGTAGGAAAAATTAAGTCTTTCTTTCCTTAATTTATGCCCTGCTCAGTGGGGACCCAAAGCCGCTAACATCATTCTCCTCTCTTCCATTTCATCCACAAAACAACCCTGTGAGGTAGCTCTGGCTGAGAGTGTGACTGGCCCAAGGTCACCTAACGAGCTTTCATGGCAGAGTGGGGATTTGAACCTGGTTCTTCCAGGTCCTAGTCCAATACTCTAAAACCACTATCCCATGCTCTTTGTCCTATTAGGGAGTGGTAGTGAGTTTTCTGTAATACTGGCTGTCAAGGGTAGTTCTTCACAGTGGGTCTTCCAAGAGTTCCACTAAAGTTTGTTTGGTTTTTATCCTGGATGCTTTCAGCTGATCCTGAATTGAGCAGGGGGTTGAACTAGATGGCCTGTATGCCGCCTTCCAACTCTGTGATTCTATGCCATCATTCTGTCCCTCACCAGACCCCCAAAGACAGCTTAATGCCTTGATATTTTAGAGAAATAGCTAACACTCTTGCCTTTGGCTTTCATAATTTCTTTGCTTCCTCTAGTCACTAAACAACAATAAAAATCTCTCCATACCCTATGAAAACTACATTTTTCACATACCAACCCAGCTGCACCTGAGAATGCTAAATAATCCCTCCACTCCCAAACCCAATAAGAGAAAAATACATTAATCCCAGTGTAAATTCTGGTCAGCTCTTTTAAGCACCAACTTTAAACATAGGACCTATGCCCTATCAGATAAGTATGGATTAGGAAATCAGGTGGCCAGATATGCACTTACTGTTGGGCTGAAGATGTCATACAGAGGCAGACTATTGGCCCAATTAGTTTATATTGACTGGTCTGACTGGTAACAGTTCTCTGGGGTCTCCAACAGAGGTCCTTCCAAGTATTGCTACCCGGAGGTTCTTTTAATGGGAGATTCCACAGCTGGACCTTTGGACCTCATGCAAGCCCCACTGAGTTGTGAACCCTCCTGATTCCATGTTCTTGCCAACTGAAGCATGTACAGTACTTTGACTCCAAAGCATCTGGATGAAAGCTTTGGCAAAATGTTATCACATGGAGCATGTTTCCTCTTTGCTCAGCCCTAGACAAATTAGTGTAAAATTCAGCTGAGTGTTAACTTTACAAGAATATATTTTTCTCAGTTCAGCTGATGGATTATGACTTCAGTTGTTGGTTGAAAAAAAATACAGTAATGAATACCAACAAAGATGGGAAATCTCTAATGGCATAGTAACAGGAAACAATATTAGAGTTAAGTTACTTTCCTTTTCCCACATGAAACGTTTCCACTTACACTCTTGTTTTTTCCATGTAGTAATGCTGATCGTCCCCTTGGTATTCTCTTCAAACATGGAATACTGTATTAAGAATTTGAGAAGGAATAACAAAGGCAGGGTTTCTACCTCCTCCTAAATGTGTTTCTTTTCTTTTCTTCTTCTTCTTCTTCTTTTTTTTTTTTTTTTTTGGGGGGGGGGGTTGAAACAGATCCAAGAGCAGGTGAAAATGCTGGAGAAAGGTCTCATCCATGTCGGTGTTGGAACTCCTGGAAGAATAAAAGCTCTCATAGAGCAAGGTAGGGAAGTACAACTTATCTAAAAATAATTAACAAGGACCAACTCTGTTGGGCACTGCAAATATCATGTTACACTACCCCATGGTAGTGTTGCTGAAATGCAAACAAAAGAGTGTGAGATTTAAAAGAAGAAGAAATATTGGTTCTTATATGCCACTTTTCCCTACCTGAAGGAGTCTCGAAGCAGCTTACAATCTCCTTTCCTTTCCTTTCTCCACAACAACCTGTGGGGTAGATGAGGCTGAGAGAGCCCTGATATTACTGCCCAGTCAGAACAGCTTTATCAGTGCTGTGGCAAGCCCAGGTCACCCAGCTGGCTGCATTTGGGGGTTGGAGATTATAAATAAACCATTGTAGTCTTGCGATATTCATGGGGGGATCCCTCCCCTCAAGTTTCTCAGTGGGCCTCTACCCATTGTGACTCCTGGCAGACTACCTCTGCCAGTAATGGCTCCAGCTTGACTCCTGGGCCCTGCACAAAGCCCCAGGCTGTGGTGCTAATGGACCCAACACAACTCCCAGGCTCTTCTGGCTACAGCTGGAGGTAGGTGCATTATCTGCACCTGTGCAGAAAATGTTATTTTTCTTTGGAAGCCCCCCCCCCCTTAACAACCCCCATGGGTGTTTTTTTTTAAACATTTCAGAGTTATCTGCAAACCTGAGGAGTCACCCAAGTTTTCTGGAAAATCTGCTTAGCACCCATGTGGCCCAGATCTGCAGACTTATGAGGGCCACACATCACTAATAATATACAGTCACATAGTATATTGTTGGATTCCATCCTTGGGTCTTCTATTACTGTTTCCCAACTTCTTCACAATATTCATTCATTCGTTCATTCATTCATTGATTTATGTATTTATTTTTCACATTTATATACCATCCTCCCCGAAGGCTCAGAGCGGTTTACATAGAGCTTAGAACTATACAAGAAAGGATCCATACATATAAATAACTATAACATTAATATTACTAACTGATAATAACAGTGGTAACAGTACAACATTATAACAATAATAGTACAAACAGGTCCCGGAGCAGAACGCCTTGATGGATTTCTGGGGGGGTGGGGGGAGGGAGGGGGCAGGGGCCCTGAAGATGTTGTTGGTTATGCCTGGTCTCAACTAAATGCCTGGCAGAGGAGCTCCCTTTTGCAGGCCCTGCAGAACTGTTTTAGCTCCATCAGGGTTCTGATCTCCTCTGGGAGCTCATTCCACCAGGTGGGGGCCAGGATAACCAGGGCCTGGCCCTGGTTGAGGCTAGGTAGGCTTCTTTAGGTCCAGGGATCATTAGCCTGTTGGTAGTGGTGGAACATAGAGCTCTTTGGAGGGCATCGGCAGGGAGGCGGTCCCTCGGTTACACTGGGCCCTGACTGTGTATGTCCTTGAAGGTAATTACCAGAACCTTTAGCCTGATCCGGAATTCAACTGGCAACCACTGTAGTTCGTGGAGAATGGGCCGGATGTGTTGCTGTGAGGACTCTGGCTGCCTCGCTTTGGACCATTTGTAGTTCCTGGGTCAAAGCTAAAGGCAGGTCTGCATAAAGCGAGATACGGAAGTCCAGTCTAGAGGTGACCATTGCATGGATCACTGTGGCTAGGTGTTCCAGGACCAGGTAGGGTGCTAGTAGCTTGGCTTGGCGGAGAGGATAAAATGCCAGCCGCGCTACCTTTGCAACCTGGGCTTCCATTGTGAGGGAAGAATCCAGGATCACCCCCAGGTGAGTGAGCCGTAAAGAGCTGCACACCATCCAGGGTGGGCAGGCGCGCTTCCTCACAAGGGCTTCACAAGTATAGAGTGCTATCAAATATTTTAAGTATTCTGTAGTTTAGTGATGTGAAGACAGCTCTCACTGCATCTGCTGTGCCTCATACTGAGTAGAGAGCAGATAAGCAGAGAGGGAATCCTTTCCCCTCACCCCAGATACTCATTCAATGGTGGTGGGGAGTGTTTGTTTGGAGTGGTGGCCCAGAGGGCATGCATAATTCATGTGGCTCTTTGGGTTGATGGGAATTGCAAATGTGGTTCTTCATGAACCACAGAGTGAATACCACCAGTCTACTGTACCACTCTCTCTCATACTCAGAGATTAGAGGCCAGCCAGAACTCCCCTCTCTTTCTCCATAATCATGGTTAAGATCCTGGTATGTGTACTGAATTCTGGTAAAGCTAACCACATTTGAATTTAAGAAACCTTAATTAAGAAAAACTCTATTTAGTCTTAACCTGTTGATGGTTAGGATGGGAATGAGCTATGTGGCTATTTCATGCAGTTCACAAAACTATGATTAAGGAAAAGCTGTTACTGTATTTTTGCTGGCCTAGTAGGGGGGGAAATTGCATTTTTATAACATGAAAGTTTCAGAAATTAGTTGCTGACCCAATACAAAGGATCAGCCAGGTTGTATCTATTCTGCTTTACTGCCGTGTGTGCCAGGAGTGTCAGCATACAAATATAATTAATTATCTTTAGCTGTTGGTGTAGGTTGACATAGTGAGAAAGTAGCCTGGAACCTCCTTTGATGGCTAACCAATAAGTGAAAACCTCAATCTGCACAAAAATTGGCTGTCTTATGATGGGGCAGTCAAGAATCTAAAAGCAGTATTCATATTTCGTTGTCCGTGTAGCATGTCCAAAGCAGCTCACAATCATTCTACAAGAACAACCTAAAAATCACAAAAAAAAAACCCAGTAATAATAAAATCGGCTAACAGCTAAAATATAAAAGTATCTTTAAGGGAAAACTGAATATGTCACGTTATCACTGAATGTCTTCTACTTTTCTTCCCAGACAGCCTTAGTCTGACTGGCTTGAAGTATGTCATCTTAGACTGGAACTGGAGAGATCAGAAGTTAAGAAGATTAGTTGACATCCCTGAGGTACAATCTTTTGAAACAGTTGCTCTTCATACAAGGTTAACCTCTGGCATGCCAGGAGAGTCAGGATATCTTATGTGTTTTTATTTTGAATGTCTAAAACAAGTAAAATCTGGAATAGCAAATGTCAAATGCCTGTCTGTTGTCAGACTTTTTCTGCTCACCTTCACCCACTTATTATGG
This sequence comes from Paroedura picta, assembly GCF_049243985.1. Taxonomy (NCBI): domain Eukaryota; kingdom Metazoa; phylum Chordata; class Lepidosauria; order Squamata; family Gekkonidae; genus Paroedura; species Paroedura picta. The sequence continues at coordinate 33,436,868 of NC_135374.1, read as the reverse complement.
AGTGGTAATGCACATACTCATCCTTATTATTTACTCCTTAATCTGGCAAATCATTTGTTTTGGCAATTGAATTTATCTCAGAGAAAATTTTTAGTTGTGTTTTCCTGCATTCATGTTATGGTTGCAGTTAACTGTCGTTAAACTACAGTGTCTGCAGAGCTATTTAATTCATGGCAATCCTAGTTCTGTGTACACTGTGAAGTTAGCATCTAGTTTAGTGAACTGTCTGAGAGAAAAATTCAAGTGGGTAGCCGTGTTCAAGTGGGTCTGAAGCAGCACAACAAAATTGGAGTCCAATAGCACCTTTAAGACCAACAAAGATTTATTCAAAGCGTGAGCATTCGAGTGCATGTCTGAGGAAGTGTGCTTGCACTCGAAAACTCATGCCTTGAATAAATCTTTATTGGTCTTATAGGTACTATTGGACTCAAATTTTGTTGTCTGATAGAAAAATACGTCAAGTTTCTCCTGCAGTAGCCATGTTGCACTCTACTGATCTTTATATTTCCACCTTGTTTTACCTTGCACACAGGAACCCAAAATCTGGGTTTCCTGTATTAATTGTGTTGCTGGTTAAAATATTTTGAGAAAGTCAGTGAGTAGAGTTTGCCACCAGTTTCAGTCAGTGAAGCAAAAAGGTGCCCCCTTGTGGCATTTTTGTATGAGTGGGATTACCATAGGATTCAAGTTATACTCTTTAGAAAACGGTGAACTGTGAACTACACAACTCATAGCTTGTCACTAAACCAGAATGGGAAACTGCATTAGGATATAAGAAGAGGAAAGTAGGGAAAGGGCCACTCCAGATTATGGTTTGGGGGTGAGGAGCTTTACATTCAAATTACTACAACAGGTGTTAATAATAGTGTAAAAATTAAAAGTGGGAGAAAGGCAAGGTTTCAAATCTCTGGATTTATTTTTATTGTGGATTTATGTGAGTGTGAGAGTGAGTGGGCATAAAATAGATACATGAAATGTAGGCCTCACAATGATCTTAATGCTATTAATCTAATATCTGTTTTCTCCAGATACGAAAAGAAGCCATTGACCTTCTGGAGATGGGCCTGATCAAGCTGTGCAGAGAAGGCTCTGTGAAGCTGGGACTTTTTTAGAGGGAACTTGAGGGGCCAGATTCTGCTCATCTTCCATATGCCACATTTCTACTGGCTAAGCGGAGGCTTTTTGGTTTGAGAATTTAGTGCTGGATCCTCCGGTCATATTTTATTCTTTTATAATAAAGCAAGCTTGTGTGCATAGCTGCCAGTTGGGGATGTGTGTGGAAAGTGATACAACAGTGAGATTTTCCGTCAACGGTGAGGGGGCTGCATTGGTCCTACAGGACTCAAGTTATCTCTTATGTGCACAGATATCTGATACAGCAGGCCCTTGGCCGTTCCCCAGAAGTCTGCATTCCCAACACTTGTTGCTGGTGCTTCCCAGCAAAAACAGTAAAGGTAAAGGTATCCCCTGTGCAAGCACCGAGTCATGTCTGACCCTTGGGGTGACGCCCTCTAGCGTTTTCATGGCAGACTCAATACGGGGTGGTTTGCCAGTGCCTTCCCCAGTCATTACTGTTTACCCCCCAACAAGCAAGCTGGGTACTCATTTTACCGACCTCGGAAGGATGGAAGGCTGAGTCAACCTTGAGCCGGCTGCTGGGATCGAACTCCCAGCCTCATGGTCAGAGCTTCAGACAGCATGTCTGCTGCCTTACCACCCTGCGCCACAAGAGGCTCTTAGCAAAAAATAGTAATGAGGGGTAAAAACCAAGTAATTGAGTTGTATCAGGATTCGCTTTAGGTGATTGCAAAAACACCGATTCTGACATATACAAACCAGTATACACATATTTGCAGTGATCCAGAATGTGATCCAGATTCTCCTGCCAGTAGTGGCACCAATGTCATGTTGTCTTTTGAGATGCCACAAAAAAGCTTTGTTCAAAGTTGTAGGAAGCCTTGCTCTGAGTTCACCATCAGCAAATAAGCAGAGGTTATGAGAGTCAAGCAGGTCAAAGCTAGTCAACACTGGCCTCTCTCTCATTGCTGTGATCTGCAGGGAAACAGCTGCCCTTCCAGCTCAGGGACCTCGCACTTCCAAGAGCCTCTTCCAACACCAAGGAAGCTCCCATACACGGAAATGCTGTGCTGTGCAGAGTCTTCCCCATCCCCCTAGAATGGTGGCCGTGATAGCAATACCCTTTGCAGAGAGGAGGCAGGTTGGCTGATCCAACAAAGCAAAGACACGAACTCCCATAGGCAGTGGCTTGGAGCTAATAGGTGCTCCGCGACCACAGTAGAGTGCAGAGAGAGAGAGGCAGCAGCACAGCCTGAGACTGAGTCCAGGAGCAGACCAGCGGTCTGGCCCATATTTTGGCACATCATAAAATGGCAATAAGGCCCACATCATGTAATTCTTCAAGAGCTACAAATAAATATTTATTTATCATTATCAATGTCATTATCATTATTATTTTCCGGAGACGCTAGGCTCTGTTGTTTTTGATAACCCTTGTCATTTTAAAGATACAACTTGATTTGTACCCCCCCCCCACCCACTCATATCAGTCATCCTAAACTGTGCTCTATCAGGGACTTTCTGAAAGATTTGAAGGAACCATCAGTGTGTGGTGAGCTCAGGTGGTTTTGCTAGCTATCTTTTATTTTTCTGAGTTTGTAGTGTGTGTGTGTGTGTGGTTTTTTAAGAAGTAAGTTCCCCAACCTTAAGAGTAATGGTTAGTGAGCTGACTGAATCACTCTCTATTCATCAGGCAATCTCAGGCACAACACCAGAGTTCATTTAATTCTCTTCAAAGCCATTTTACTGGGCACATCTTTAGGGGTTAGAAAAAAAATCCAAAACAGGAGAAAAGCGAGCAAGTGAGGCCTTTTAGGGTCAAGACTGTCCTGCAGTCTTCCTGTTGGCATGATAAGGGCCATAATTGGCTGACACTTTCCAGCCTTTTTGCAAACATTATCCTGGGCAGATTCTGGAGAAAATTATATCAGACTACATGGACTTGGTAGAGCCTTTTCTGTGCTGTTTCACTTACTGCAACTTATTCTTTCTTTCATGGAGTCCTTGAGTTTACTCATAAGTCTTCAGGATCTAACTCCAGAGAGTTATCTGGTACATAAGCACACAATTTTTGTTTTGTATTTCTTCCACCAAAGTGCCCTCACTGACTTCAACAAGGGGCTTTCAAGGCAAATGAGAAGCAGAGGTGAGCTATACCATGCCACCTTCTCTCCCAGTACAGGAGTAGGTTTTTAAAACTTGCCGGACTCTTTTCCACACTGAAAAAAAATTGATGTCAGTTTGGATTGTCTCTTACAAAGCCATGGGATGTTAGTGCAGAAGAGTAGCCAAAGAGTGACCCCCCCCCTCCACAGTTCACCTGGACAGAAGACCCCCACACACCAAAAAAAAAGAGAAAAGAATGAAACATCAGGACTGTGATTCTGGAAAGGATTCCCAAAAATTAAAATGGTTTTTACTTTAAAATTTACTTGCACTGATTCACCAAAGGCTGCTAGCTTCTAATCTGTTTAAATATATGGTGCTAATTAACATTCTTCTGTGAAATGATCATTGTATTTATCAGCCATAAACTGGTTTTCAGTTAATCCCTGACATTTTTTTCACACCATGAAGAGATTTAAGTAAACTGGTGTTAAACAGCACCAGTTGTCTTGAATTGCTCCTTTAACTGACTTCTGCATTACAGAGTTCATTGTTCCTCCATAAATAACTGCGTGGTAGTTCAGATATGGTCTCTTGTGGCGCAGAGTGGTAAGGCAGCAGACATGCAGTCTGAAAGCTCTGCTCTTGAGGCTGGGAGTTCAATCCCAGCAGCCGGCTCAGGGTTGACTCAGCCTTCCATCCTTCCGAGGTCGGTAAAATGAGTACCCAGCTTGCTGGGGGGTAAATGGTAATGACTTGGGAAGACACTGGCAAACCACCCCATATTGAGTCTGCCATGAAAACGCTGGAGGGTGTCACCCCAAGGGTCAGACATGACCTGGTGCTTGCACAGGGGATACCTTTGCCTTTTAGTTCAGATCAAAGAGACCTGTGTCCAGAATGCTTCTTTGTGTGCAGGGAGAACTGATTTTTCCTTCTGATTTCAGTCCTTCAGTGGTCCCCAACCTTTTTATCACCAGGGACCACTCAACGCCGGGTACCACTCACCGGGGATCACTCAACGCCTTTTACTGAGGCCCGGTGGGGGGGGTAGTTTACTCCTCTACTCTCAACCACTGCCCTAGCGCTCTCTGATCGCTATGGTAATGTTTAAACATCCCTTCAAAATAAGATACAGACACGCCACAACAATGAAGTGTGTTGTAAAGGGCTGGGGGGGGGGGGAGAAGGCGTCCTTCGGGGCCCACCTCCAATTAGTCGAAGGACCACATGTGGTCCGCAGCCCACAGGTTGGGGATCGCTACTTTAAACAACACTAAACGTCACTTTAGAACTTTCTCTCATTCAAAAGATGCAAGAGACTGAGGTAGGGGAGGAGAGCTTAATTTGTATGAGATATTACACCCACCCTTGGATCTGGACCTTTCTCCTCTCTTGGAAGTGTTAAAAGTGCATGCAGTTATTCTCATTCAGTCTGGCAAATAATACCTAATGTGCAGTTTTCAGAGTTGGAGATTCTTTTCTTTCCTAAAATACAGTTGTATCAAGAAGCATTCAATAACAGTGGGGAAAGTCTGCCACTCTGAATGTTTGTGAATAAGTTGTGAATATGATGCAACCTGAATTATCCCATGGCTTAGAACCACCAGTAATCTCCGTGGATGAAAGGTTTTTTTTATCTGCACTTCATAACTTTATCATACCCAAGATACTTTCTGAAATGTTACTTCTGGGGGGCAGGCGGACCTCAATGTAAAATTTCTGAGGGGAGTCAGAGGAGGGGTGGAGATTAGGGTAAAACCATTCACCACAATTCTTTGGGATCCAACCCCATGTCACCTCAGTATTAAATCTAATCACAAAAAGAAGAAGAAGAGTTGGTTCTTATATGCCGCTTTTCCCTACCCAAAGGAGGCTCAAAGCGGCTTACAGTCGCCTTCCCATTCCTCTCCCCACAACAGACACCCTGTGGGGTGGGTGAGGCTGAGAGAGCCCTGATATCGCTGCTCAGTCAGAACAGTTTTATCAGTGCCGTGGCGAGCCCAAGGTCACCCAGCTGGTTGCATGTGGGGTAGTGCAGAATCGAATCCGGCATACCAGATTAGAAGTCCGCACTCCTAACCACTACACCAAACTGGCTCTCAGAAGCACGAGATGTAGATCTTGAAGACAAAATCAAAGCTCTTGTGTGGTTTCTGACAGGAAAGACTTGCTATCAGCAGCAGCACATGTATTGGGAAGGAGAGAAGAATAGGTAGGAGGGAGAAAGATGGAATATGGTCAGACAGCTAAGATCTTTCTGGGAAAATAATTATGCTACTAATAAAACATGGGGCCTATAGCACGTGCTACACAGATAAATGAGTTTTGCTGAGTCAGTAGGAAATGCCTATTTAAGTGCAACTTGGAGTCTAAGCTGGTGTGGAAGCAACCATGCATCCAACCATGATGGTACCACCCACCATACCTGATTCTTGACAGTCTCCTGCATTGCAAGACTCTCTGAAACTCGACCCTGGATTGGACATTCAGACTCAGGGTGTGGATTTGCCCTACCTGCTTGCTTGAAACTTCTCAGTTTTGACTTGATTCCTGTGACCATGCTCTTGCCATGCCCAGCTCAACTAGGAATTCCATCCAGCTGCTGTAGCTGTCACCATCCTGCCAGAGGCAGCAGCCCAACACAGGGCCTCTCTGAGGCTGGCTGCTCCATAAGGTGGGGGCTCCGCCAGAACGCCTATGCGTGAGGAATTGTTGACCTCACCCACTTGCAGAAGCCCCTGGTCAGATGAATGAAGCATAGGAGAATAGGCAGTCCTATGGATGTGAGAAGGCCATAAAGGTCACTGTACGTTATAGCCCAGATTTTGAACGTGATGATGGACGGGCAGCTAACAGAACGGCTGCAGAGCGGGTATAATGTGCATGCTGCAATACTTAAAGACCACCAAAGCACTTTTTAGACTAGAGCACCTCCAACATTTGTTCACCTGCAGAGACTGCTGCTGCTCTTGCTTTCCACTTAGAGAACCTCCAGTCTATGTTGCAGATCTTCATTCAATCCTCATGAACTAATTTATGCCACAATGACATTTCAGGCATTACGGGACTGGCCTTGATCTGGCAGAAGTCCTGTGGCATCCGTCATGATTCTTAAACCCACTCAGTATAGACAAAACTGGGCATGTGATTAACTGCCCAGAAATCTAGAGCAAATAGAATTTCACTCCATTATCTGATTGCCTTATTTTTACTTTAGCCAGCAAAACCTGCCAAGGTAGCAATGGACTCTTGTCAGCTCCAAGGCATCCTTGGAATGCAGAAACTACTGCAAAGCAATGGAGTGTGATTCTGCTTGAGTTTCGTCAGACAACAAAAAGGGGAACAACAATAACGTGTCACAAAATGTACAGGTTCTTCAGGCTGCTGACAAGATGCAGAGGGCCCATAGTTTAAAACAGCATTTCTCAGGTTTTTTTTACCATTGAGAAACTCCTGAAACATTCTTTGGGCTTCAAGAAACCCCAGAAGTGGCATGATCATGCATAATATGGGTGGGAAGCATAGCTGTTTACATACCCACCCCTGGGCCCTCCCCTTCCCACCCCCTCTAGGCTCAGCATTGGCCATTTGGGGAAGGGTGGGTGGGTTGACATGACGATATATGGTCATATCACCTGATAAATGTTTTAAAAATGTAAAAATATATTTTGTTATTGTTATGTGCGAAGTTGTGTCCGACCCATCGTGACCCCATGGACAATGATCCTCCAGGCCTTCCTGTCCTCTACCATTCCCCGGAGTCCATTTAAGTTTGCACCGACTGCTTCAGTGACTCCATCCAGCCACCTCATTCTCTGTCGTCCCCTTCTTCTTTTGCCCCTTCTTCTTTTGCCCTATAAAATATATACTTCTTCTTCTTCTTTTGCCCTATAAAATATATACAAAATTTTATTAATTCCCACCCATTCATGAAACCCAGGGAGATCGAGAACCCCCTGGTTGAGAAAGCCTGGCTTAAAACTTGCCCAACTCTCTTCGAAATTAGATAGAAAAGGGAGTGGGATGTAATTTTGTGAAGAAACCTGTCAGTGGCATTATATACTTCCTGCTGTTCTGATTAAAGTACATCAGCCCAGGTAGGCAGCACAAGCGGGTGAAAAATGAAGATTGGTATACTGAGATATAGGATGAATAAGTTAATAAATAATTCCAGGGAGTACAAAGGTTTAAAAATGCAATATATATGCTGGCTTTATCAAGGAAAGCTCTCCCAAAGAGACATTGTCCTCTAGCAACACCAACATGGATAAAAAAGGCTCCGCTGCACCAGAACGGCCCTCGAGGTGCCCTGATAACAGTGCATTTAAACAGCAGAAACTCCCTGCCTGGAAGCCCAGGCTCAACCCAGCACCAGTCCTCTCCGCCTTCTTTGGAATTGGCTGCTTCTGCCTTGCTGTGGGAATTGCTCTTCTCCTGGCTGTAACAAGTCTGACGGAAATGCAGGTTTGTTTAAGAATCCTTTGGGGTTTCCTGCTCTCTGGGTTGGGACGTTTCTGGAGATTATAGGGTGGAGCATGGGGAGAGTTAGGTTTGGGAAGGGGTGGGATTGCAGAGGTTGGCACCTTACCCACTTCACAGATTGTTATAAGAATAAAAGTGGGGGGTGAGAGATAAATTATTAGTTTACTGGAAGGAAGGGAAAATGAGCTTAACTGTTATAATAATTTTCACTGAGATGATGGTGATCAAGCTAAATCAAAATACCCTTTGCTGGTTTCTTTTACTTTCTGGCAGATTAACTATTCGGAGAGTTGCTCAGATTGTTCAAAACTACGTGAAAACTCTTCCAACTGGGATAAAGAATGCTTCTGCTTTACCAACTTCACACTTCTGGAAAGTATGCCAGTAGGTAATGATGCTGAAGCTAATAAGATGTACAGGAATGGATGTACAGGAAAATCCAGGCCATATGGTCACCAAAGCTTAAATATTTTTAAAAGTATACATTTCTTAGTAAAGTCAATAAAGGGGGACGAAATTATGAACCCCCAGCTAAGCCAAAGGTGGAGTGGAGTTAACTTCTGACTAAGGCTGTGGGTGGAGTTAACTTCTGGGACTGAGTCCTATATGAGCGTATTAAAGTCTTAGACTGACCACGAGGGACATCTACTTCAGTCTTTATTTTGTTACATTTATATACAGCCCTTGCCTGAGGCTCAAGGCTGTTTACATGGAATGCAAAGAATTATACACTGAACTCAGTTTTGCCAATAAACTAGAATATAACAATGGTAACAGTAAAAATAGCAACAGAAGATATCAGGTTAACAGAATAGTAATCAAACAGGTCCATGGAATAGATTCAGGTACATGGATTCCAGGGAGGGAGGTTCAGGGGCCCAGTAGATGTTGATTCTGGCTGACCTCAGCCTAATGCCTGGCAGAGGCCCTGCAGAACTGCTTTTACAGGCCCTGCAGAACTGCTTTAGTTCCATCAGGGTCCTGATCTCCTCTCAAAGCCCATTCCACCAGGTGGGGGTCAGGACAGAGAAGGCTCTGGCTCTGGTCAAGGTCAAGTAGGCTTCTTTTGGGCCAGGGATCAGTAGCCAGTTGGTGGTGACAGAGCACAAGGCTCTTTGAGGGGCATAGGCAGCCCCTCAGGTACACTGGGCCCTGACTGCGTATGGCTCTGGGAAAGCCACTAAAGACTCTGCCTGTGGCCCTAATTACTGAGCCAAGTCTGATCTCTTTAAGAAATTCAGGGCTTCAGAAGCCATTCCTGTCCAGTGCATTCCAATTATGGCCTCGCTTTCTTGGGTGTTGATAGTGGTTTGCCAGGTCCCAGGCTGGCAGTCCCTCTTTGTTTCTGCATGTCGTTCCTTATGTTTTGTTTTTAGGGTGATATCTTTATGTACTATGGATTGCACAACTTTTATCAGAACCACCGTCGATATGCTCAGTCTAGAAGTGATGAACAGTTATTGGGCCGGAATGTAAATGTAAGGATGTTTGAAGTTCTTTTTATACCACTGATATTTTTGTCATGTTGAAGCTTTCTTGGGTGTAAAGGTTTGTAAAGGTTTCAAGTTTAGGCATGTTACTGCCTTATTTGTAAAGGTTTCAAGTTTAGGCATGTTACTGATAAGAAAGGAGTCTGGCTGATTTAAGATATTTTTAGAGGTCTGCATTTGGGTGTAGTGGTACTATAGAGACCAACCAGCTGTTTAGGGTATAAGTTTTTGAGAGGGGTTTTTTAACTCTAAGAAGCTTACACCTTGAAAATATTGTTTGTCTTTAAGGCACTGTTAGACTCAGAGCCAGCTAGTTTAAAGGCCTCCAATTGGTCTTTTACATCTTATGATGCTGTGAACAACGCATATTGTAGATACAGTGTTTTTTGCCGGTGAATGAGATGCTGTGGTTATAGTTAGGGTGGTGGATTGGGACTGGGAAGACCTGAATCCAATCCCAATTCCATCATGAAGGATAATGGGGGACAGACCTGGCCAATCTCTCATTCCCAGCCTGGCCTCCATCACAGGCTTCTTGGGGAGATAGAGGAATAGAGAACCATGGATGCTTCTCTAAATTCCTGGGAGAGTGATAAAAATGGGAAAGAGGGGGTGAAGACAGTGATGAGAGAGGCTGCCTAGCCTTTTCAGAAAGCATTTCTTTTCCTTTGGCCTAAATGACATCCTTTTACAGTATGGCTTTTACCCCAAATGTAAAGTCATTATGATTTAGATGTTGGTTTTTATACTGTACAAAGAACGTGGCACTGAAATAATTGTTTGTCTGTGGCAGGCAGTTGAGTGACCTTGAGAAAGTGGAATAGGTGGAATTAAGAGATGAACTATGCCAATTAAATGGGGTGCTGTGTAATTCAGAAATAGAGCTATCAGTTATAGAATCATAGAGTTGGAAGGGGCCACACAGGCCATCTAGTCCAACCTCCTGTTCAATGCTCAATTTTTGCTGCCATGTGGGAATGGAAATTGTGTGAGCCAATTCAGGCTCCCTAATCCTTCCAATCAAAAGACATGACTGAAAATTTTATCTGTATTTTCTATATTTCTATGATTTACTAACAAGATTTTGAACAGAATCCTAGGAACGTATAATTCCCATGCCTTCCCTGCCATAGCTAGCTTTACATTTAGGGTTAGGATTTAGTAAAGAGATGTTGCTTCTCTCATGCCTCTCTTGCATTCAGATTCAAAACAGCAACTGTGCACCGTTTGCAGTTTACGGAAATGGGACACCAATGGCTCCATGTGGTGCCATTGCAAACAGCATCTTCAACGGTGAGTGCCATCTGCATTTTGTAAAACATTTTTACTTGACTATGCTTAAATCAATGCCAGAATCTCTTAGAATTGCACTAAGCTTCACAAACAGAATATCTCCATGGACACTCATAGTCTATTGAAGCACTGCTGATCTAAGCCAATTGTGAAAGTTAGAAACGAGACCTAGTCAAGCTTGACCTAGTCAAGTATATTTCAGATCATGCTAAGGGTTGGTGATTCTGCTAGAAATGCCATAATCAAAATGGGCCTGTGAAATATCACATGAAATATTTATGTCCTGCATTGATTGCCTGCCATAGCAGAAAAGCACAAAACCCTCAGCCCCTCCCCACCCCCCCCAAACCCCACAAAGATACGCAACACCAGCACCAAAACACAGACTGTACTCGTAAGGCTCCAAATCTAAATAAGAGAGCTGATGTAGTGGAGCAGTTAGGATGCTGTGCAAGGAAAAGAGAAACCTCAGTTCATAACTGTACACAGTAACAAAACTCTGTGGGTGATCTTGGGTGAACCTCTCTCTGTCTCAGGTTAGCCTCTGCAGTGGGGTTATTGTTGAAGATAAAATGGGGAACAAGGAGGACTATATATGCCAATTTGAGCTCTGTGGGGGAAAGAGGGCATCAAAAATGTGATAGAAAGGAGATAATACAAAAACTTAAATGAGGATTACAGTAAAATCCTGGAAAGAAAAAGGAATGTTTGGAGCACCGTGCCTGAGATAAGCAAGAGTGGACCATGCATTGGAGGTGATTTTGCAAACCGTAGAAGAAACCAGCATACAAGAGGGGATGGGGGGGGGGGGGGAGGAAATGCATCTGTCATGTTATCTAGAAAGAGACAGGCTAGGATCTGAGATCAGTCTTGATGTTCATTAAAAGCAGCTATTAGCCTCAAGAAAAGCGACCTCCCAGACACATATTCCAAATGATATAAATTACAATCCCATTTTTAGCCACCAAGTTAGTTGCATATACTGCAGATTCAGTGTATTGGTCGGATGCAGCAGAACGAAGTGGGAGTCCAGGAGCATCTTGAAGACCAACACAGTATGAGCTTTTCTGTGCATGTACCAACATGAAAGTGTGCATGCATACAACAGCTTGTGCTGTGAATAAAACTTTGTTGATCGTAAAGGTGCCCCTGGCACCCAGTGCAGACTTTATTCTGCATATCCTGTGAATTTTTTTTTATACGCCTGTGTTAGATAGTCACTGAAACGGACCTCAGTCTTGAAGGGGATGTTCTTGCTCTATAAATGTGATTTTCCTTCTTGTGAGAGGGAGAGGATCTTAACATATAAGAGAGAAGTTAATGCCTTCTTCCTGTTTTCACCCTCTGCCTGCTTTTGAAGCATGGTGCATGCGTGGCACATGTTCATGCATACTTGGGGCTCTGTGAAATGGTCACATCTCATATGTTTATTGCTTGGCACAAGATGTTGTCTCTGAACTTTACCCAGATACAATAGATCTTTTTTACTATCCTGATTCTACAACTGCTCTGCGAGTCCCGGTATTGAGACAAGGAAACACATGGTGGACTGATAAAAACGTGAAATTCCGTAATCCAACATCACACAATTTATCTTCTGCATTTGCTGGTAAGAATGATCCTATTGACTTCCTTTAGCGTTGGTTTGTGAGATGCAGCCAGCAGCCTTGCTGGGGGGAAAGTCAGCTTCTTGGCCATGTGGCTTGAGCACATCTCCAAGTAGTGATGATACAAGCCAGTCCCCGTTTCCGGCTGCCTCCATACTGAAGCGGAAGCCCCCGAGTGCGAGCAACAAAAAACGGTGGCCTTGAAGTTGGCGGTCACCATTGAGGCAGCCCCACTCATGATGCAGAGAGACTTTTATAATGTATAATTAGCCATCGATTTTCTCTTTGCTGTTGTGTTCACACACTGATTATTGCTGTTTCCTTGGCCCAGAACATGCATACTGGTGATGAGACGTCCTCCGCCTGCCCCAACCATTCTCTTAGTCCCTCAGAACAGGGCAGGACATTACACCATGGTCTGTTCTGTGATGACACAATGGGACCAGGTCCCAAAGCTGAGACTCAGCTAGGTAAACCATTTTGGATTAAGGTCTTTTATTCGCTTACTGGGAAGCAAATCCCCAGTGCCTGCCTTTTTGCTCCTTGGGCTGTCTGAGCGGTCATCTTTAGGATTCAGCTGAAAGAATGTAGGATTCATGCCTCCATCCATCTGTCTTCCGAGAGACAGCTTGGTGTAGTGGTTAGTTGACTTCTAATCTGGTGAACTGGGTTTGATTCCCCGCTCCTCCTCCATATAAAGCCACAGAACTGATAAAGCTGTTCTGACCGAGCAGTAATATCAGGGCTCTCTCAGCCTCACCCACCCCATAGGGTGTCTGATGTGGGGAGAGGAAAGGGGAGTCGACTATAAGACGCTTTGAGCTTCCTTCGGGTAGAGAAAAGTGGCATATAAGAACCAACTCTTCGTCTTCTTCTTCTTCTTCGTCGTCTTCTTCGTCGTCGTCTTCTTCGTCGTCGTCGTCTTCGTCTTCTTCGTCTTCTTCTTCTTCTTCTTCTTCGTCTTCTTCTTCTAGGGACAGCAAGACCCCCATACTGGCACAAACCAGCCTATTTGCTAGATGCAGAGGATGAAGGAAACAATGGGTATACAAATGATGACTTCGTTATCTGGATGCGAGTAGCAGCCTTCCCTACATTCAAAAACCTTTACCGCCGCCTCAGCCGTATCAATGAGTTTGCCGATGGGCTCCCCAAAGGAAATTACAGTCTACATATATCTTATAGTATCCTTTCTCTGCAGGGTTGCTTAATGTTGCATGGGGGTAGGAATGCAGCCTCTTGCTACCCAAGTGGTTACTTAGAGCAGTGGTCCTCAACCCCCGGTCTGGGGACCGGGACCAGTCCATGGACCGGGACCGGTCCGTGGATCAGTTGTTACCGGGCCGTGGCTCCTCCTCCTCCTCCTCCTCGGCTGCTTCCCCGGGGTCTGCCCTGCCACTCTGCCACCATTGGTGCTCTCCAGTGGCCACCATGACTGGGGCTCCCCCTCGGCGTGGCACTGCACAGCTGTTGCTGGCAGCGCCCCCCAGCGGGCGGCAGGAAGTCAGGGGCGCCGGTGGGAAAGCAAGTAGAGCAGGGGCTCAGGTGGTGGTGATGTCCCTTGGCAAAAGACTCCCCCCCCCTCACCGGGCCTCAGTAAAATTGTCAAGCGTTGACTGGTCCCCAGTGATAAAAAGGTTGGGGACCACTGATTTAGAGCACACGGCACAGCCTAGCTCTGCAGGAGCAAGTGCCTTTTCTGCACCCCACAGTAAAGGGGACTGAGGAATTGTCTCCCTGATAGACGAATGCCTGAGACCTCTTGATTGGCTTTTGGCTGGGGGGAAATGACAAAGAGGTAAAGCTTCCATCATTGAGCTGGTTAAGACATAAGGTAGTGGGGAAGAATGCTTCGCAGAACATCTGTGCCCGCCGAGCCCAATACCAAATCAGAATGGAGATCCAAGAGCAAGAAGTGCAGTAGGACGTCAAACACAAAAGGCCTTTTGGGGTAAGGAAAGGACCTGCTGCAGCTGGATTAGTGCTTTGATAACACCTAATTTAACCATATTCCTTTCGTTATGACTTCACCATGACCAGTTTTAGCTTAACTGAGTTGCAGATGTTCTTTCATTGCAATTTCATGCACACATACACACCCATTTTGCACATTAAAATGATATCAAATGTACAAGTTAAGTTCTGATGCAGCTTCCAGGCAGGAAATAAGTATGACAGAATAGGACAAAGCATTTTAATACTAAAAATATAGATGTCATGCTCATATGACACAAATTTATTTCTTACCCTTTCCCAAGCAGTTTTTACAAGGTATGTTTGGCTCTTCTGTGTTAGGAGAAAATTGATATGCATAATATGTGTTGATAGAGATACAAAACTTTTTTTTTTACATTGTAATGTATATTGGAGACATGCTGATCCATGATTTTATGGAATAAAGCCACTTCCTGTTGATAATGAACCTTAACATGATATTACCAGATTTCCCAGTTTCCAGTTTTGATGGGAAAAAGCACATTGTCCTCTCAACAGTGACATGGAGTGGAGGAAGAAACCTTTTTCTGGGAATAGCTTACATCGTTACTGGTGCAGTGACCCTGTTGGCAGCTTGTGTTATGACAGCCATTTACTTGAAATCCAGGGGAAAGACAACGGAGTTCCAAGATCAATGAAGAAATAAAGGAGGAAAAAGGACCCCAACGGCAGAAGAGGCAAAGCAGGGCCTTCTATTAAGGAACTCTCACCAGTTAAAGCAGATTAACTAGGCCTACAATGCTTTCCTTACCATTCCTTTAGTACAAGTGTTTGAGTGTGCATAAGTTATATTAGTGTAGGATCAAGTCTCCCCCTAGTGCCTTCTCTTTAATATTCCTCAGCTAGTTATCCTAGCAGGGCTACTGCTTCCAGAGACATCTGGCCCCAGAATACCCAAGGAATGTATGCGATCCTTATTTGGTCTCATGGTTCATATGCATCCAATATAGGCAAAGCCGTGCCTGAAGAAACGGACCTTATGAATGCTACCCCCACCTAGCTGTATTAGACAGCACACGGTTGTTTATTCTAGGTTAGTGCGTAAGAATGTCTAATGTTTTCTTCTGCCCACTCACAGGCAGAAGTGCCACTCCACTTTTGCAGGGCCAGCTCCAGGTCTGCAGGGAAGGCACACCTTGAGTAAGATGTTACCTCAGCACCGACTGAATACATTGATTGTCAGTTCCAGCCCGGATCAGGATCAAGGTTTTGGTATTGACCTTTAAGGCCATTTGCGGCTTGGGCCCAACCTATGTGATGGACTGCTTATCTCCTTATGCTCCCTGCAAAGGTCTTCACTCTGCGGGTACTGATCTGTTCGAGGTTCCTCGCCCTAAGGAATACACCTGGCCTCGACCAGAGTCAGGGCTTTCTCAGTCCTGGCCTCCACCTGGTGTAATGAGCTCCCAGGGGAGCTGAGGGCCCTGACAGAGCTATCACAGTTCCGCAGGGTCTGTAAAATGGAGCTCTTCCATCAGGTCTTGGGTTGAGGCAAGAGCCAAGATCAATGTGGCCTCTCCCCAAGCTGAGCGTTAATATCTTTGCCCCCCCCCCACTCCTTGGTTAGTCTGCTCAGGAGTTAAAGTGTATTCAGCCATCAGTCTTGGAGGGTTTGTTGGGGGCTTTATTTGGGTTTTTATTAATTATGATGAAGTTTTATTATTGCAAGCTGCCACGAGTCCTTGGAGAGTGGCAGGATATAAATCTAACAATAAAATCAATAAATAAAATATTAAATATAAGATGCTTCCGTGAACCTGCCTCCTTGTCTCTCCCTAGTCAGTTGCACTCACCCACTTGAGAGCCAGTGCTCACTGACGGCCAGAGGATGCAGAATGGTGGTAGCTGTTCCTTCTGTCCACTGGGCAGAAGAGGGCAGTCAAGCAGTAACTAAGACAAAAAGCAGAGTCAAAGAGCTCTGGGCCTGGCAGTAGTCCAAGTGGGGCTGTGGCCTTCAATCAAAACACAACAGGGATATTCTGTTTAGGCAGTGATACCGTATTGCTATAAGAGGTGACCCCAGCCCAAGAGACAGGATGTCCACCCAAAATAATTATGGCATCAGCTTTTATATCAACATGTTAATTACGCATGCCTAAATCATCTTTTGGTTATAAAATCTCTACACGTGAGTCTTTCATGTAAAATCCATCATTCCTCACACTATAGTCATAACACAAATCACTGAGCAGGGTTGGCCTGCCTGTTTCTCATACAATAGTCTCTACTTTTTGATGTAGATTTTTATTAACAGCCTCTTCCTATGTTTCTCAGTTCTCACATTTTGGTTCACCTAGATATAGCCTACCAGCAGTGTATTGCTCTCCATGATCGTTGCAATTTTGGCTAGTGTCAAAGCGTCCTGACTAGCTGATATACTTCTGTTGTGTGTGAGTGTGTGTGTGTGTGTGTGTGCTGACTTTAGCTAACTTAAGCTGTCTACAATCAGCTAAAATGACTGGGAGCAAAACTGTTCCAAAGGCAATTACTTAGGGCCCTATAATATTGAACATGCGTCCCTTAAAACAACTTAAGCAGGACCAGAGGGATAGATAGTCATGTTTATCCAGAGGTAGCAAAATTCTCCAAGCCATCAAAGGCACTAAAATTTCAGCATTTTGAACTATCAAGCCAGACTTCAGGCCTAATTTACTTTGAGGATGTAGATATACTTCTGGGCTGTACTACTTCAGACATCCTGTGGGGGTTTCCTTTAATTAAAAATAAACATCTCTCTGCACATAGAAAAGGAGGAACCGAGCCTCTTCACTGATATGTTAGTTTTCTAGGTACAAGATTTTTTTTGTATAGAGGCGTATTTGAGTTAAGCACACTCCTACCTGCAGTTTGAACAGCCCAGACAAGCATGAACTTCTCTGAACAGTAACTTCATTCCTCTAAGGAAGGAGACTGCTCTATTATAAGCTCTGCTGTTACATTTGGTGTAGTGGATGTTCATGACTAGGTTAAAAGTTCATGGGAGTTCTCAAGTAACAGCAATATGAACTCCAGGTCTTTTAAATACCATCTGTGGTAGTGACACTGTTCTTGAAGGCTTCCCGGGGAAAACAGCATGTAGCAAGAAATGTATAGTTTGCAAAGGAAGAAGCTGTCAACATAAGTAGGGTCATACATGAATCTGTTCATTAATGTGTCTGTCTTCATCAGGGCTTTTTTTCCACAGCAAAAGTAGCTTTCAGAAAGGATACACCATCTTCCATAGTATTGGCCCCTGTGTGTTTAAGTATGCCGCATGTAACAACACTACACCATTTAGCACACACAGGGAAGAACACCTCCATTGCCAGCTGCAATCAGCACAGGGCAATCACGAAACTGGAATGTAACCAGAAAGTTACAGTCATTTCCTGCTCCTGAGAAAATGTGCCTGTGATTCTTACTGGGCTTGATCCAGGCATCTCTCAGCAGAAAGCACTCACTAGCACAGATCTCTCTTCTGCGCCAGCTGCCCCCTTCGACTTCAGGAAAGTTGATTCCTGGGATCACGAAAACCTTATGGAATTAACAGGGATGGCTGCAGTGTGGAGGGGGCGGAGATTACTCTTCCTGCTTCTTCTGGTCAGCAGAACTGTACTAATGGATTTGTCCTCTGCAGCCTTCCAAGCATCTTACCTGTAGGCTCCCTACTGGGACTCTTCTTCTTCAGCTGTGACACATGGGCTTTTAATGATAGTCAAGCACATAATATCTTACTACCTTCTTAGATGCTGAATTATGAACAGTCTGGTAGCCTGTGCACATCAGCCTTTGTTCCCTGAGCATTTGGAATGCTTGTGCATATTCCACACCAATCAGGGACAAAGGCAAGCAACATACAATATAAATTTACAGCAATTCTGGAAGAGGGCTTCAGTGCCTTATCCATGATTAAATGCAAATAAATTGATACAGGTACATACACCCCAGTTATGGTTTGGGGGGGGGGGTGTCATTTAGGATGTCATAGTGCAGGTGACTTTATCGCAGTGTACACATGACAGTACTCCATTCAATTCTTACCATAATAGCTAATATGTAATGACTGGTAAAAGGCTGACGTGCAAATCTCCAGAAGGAACTCCGTAAATTGGGTGAGTGCACTACAGTGTGGCCAGTGAAGTTCAGTACAAATTGATGCAAAAAAAAAAAAAAAAAATCCCAACTTCAGGTATATGCTAATGGGGTTTGAACTTACTGGACCGAGAAGGGAAAGAGACCTTGGGTTGTGATGGATAGCTCACCGATAGTTTCAGCCTACTGTGCTGCAGCAGTAGAAAGGGGGAACTCCATGCTGGGGATTAATAGGCAAGCGACTGAAAATAAAACAACCACTATTATAATGCCACCATATGGATCTTTGGTGTGATCCCACATGGAATACAATGTGCAGCTTTGGTCACCGTATCTCAAAAAGGACATTGAAGAGCTGGAATTAAACAGGAGAAATGAACCGAAATGATTAAGGAGTTGAAGCACTTTTCCCATGAGGAAACCCTGAAGTGTCTGGGACTTTTCATCTTAGAGAGAGATACCTAATGGCAAACATGACAGAAGTTCATAAAATTATTTGTAAAGAAAGTGGGCAAAGAGAACATTTTCCTCACTCTCTCAAAATGCTAGAACTGAAAGGCATCCAATGAAGTTAAGGGGCAGCAGAATGAGGGCAGACAAAAGGAAATACTGAACAAGTGACTAATATGTGGGATTCACCGTCAACAGATTGTAGCAATGACCACAGGCACAGATGGCTTTAACAGATACCCAAAACACGGGCCTATCAATATCTACTAGCCCTGATGACTAAAGAAAACATCTACACTCAGTGGCAGTAAACCTCTAAATAGCAAGGCTAGGAGGCTACATCAAGGGGAGGCTTGGAGGTTGTCCCCCCAGAGGAATTCCCTGGTCACTGTGTGAGACAGGATGTTGGACTAGATGGACCACTGGTTCTTACGTTCTTATGATTAATCTAGCCATGCCTCTTACCTAACAATCTACCTGAAAGCCCCATGTAGTTACTTTTAAAATGTTCTACTGAAACAATAAAAAAGATGTACATTTTCTATTCAAAACAGATGAAGCAGTATATATCATAAAGTCTATCCTCATAACAGCTGCAACATACCTGTGCACTGACAAAATGGTATCGCAAGGATGGCTGGAGAGGAGCTTTGGCAGAAAGCCACATGAGCTTACATACCACAAACAAGGACAGATTTAGGTTCTTCAGATCAGAACTACAACCTCAATTTCCACTGAGGTCCCTGACACCGAATAAAAAATGTGTATTGCTGAAAAGGAGGTATTCTTCAAAAGGTTGATGTAATTTACTGCCCATTGGCTGGTATATCCAATACTATCAAAACCAGAATCAGATTCTTTTTCTGATTTACAAGGACAATGTTGGTACAGAATAACCACGATTTCCACATTGTGCATTTTATTTAAAAGTTTTTTTTACATACATTAAAAAAATCACTATTCATATAGTCTAAATTCTAGCAACATATACAAACACAGAGTGACTACATAACATGCTGAGGTAAGAAAGTACATTCTAGGAAAATAACCACTCAACATTATTTGCACCCATCACTCTGTGCTAAAACACAGACCCGTCTGCGTACCCTTGAGACAACATACTAGACACAATATCAACGCTGGGCCTAAAAGAAACAACCAAGCACTTACTGTGACAGTTGTCTGTGCTGTGTATCTTACATTCAGGAATCAATAAGTTAGTGCCTAAAATACCGGGCAGCAAATCAAGAATGCTCAGTTTTCATCTTGTTGACACTTTAGATACATTCAGTTTCCCATACAGTAACGTGCTGACAGGCTCTTACTGCAACATACCATTGAAGGTAAGTTTTCTTGTGCACCCAGCACGCCAAAAATCTATGGGCCTTGATATGTACATTAATTCCAACCAAGCACAAGGTTGCCCTAGCTTGTGAAATGGTCAAGTGAACCTTTGGTTTTTCATGCCTTGAATCTGACAGGAAATGCACATTTAAAGAGGACTGCAAGAAACTATCAAACGTACTGTAATGAAACAGTCATTTCATCTGGCAATTCAATTTACTCTTGTTTAAACTTTGCTCATAACCCAACCAATAGAATTAAGATGTATGGGCGTATGGGCAAGAACATTTGCTGTTAAGGAATATCAGCTCTTGTGATCCGAATGACATAGGTATTCAACTAATTGGGTCCACCCCATTTTGTCCAAATGTATGATTTAGATTTTCTGAAGAAATTAGTTTTCAAGGAAGCAGAAAGAACAGAGAAACAGGATTTGTACGTGTATTTGGCCGCAAGAGTTGCCCTCTTTTTCTTTCTAAAATTAATAATTCATCCACAGAAACACCACCACTTTACCAAATGTATATGCCTTTGTGATCCCTAGAGACTATATAAGCATATGCTACTCCTACATACCATCAAAGGGGCAAATTTTAAGATTAAGATTGTAGCAACACGGCAGATCTGGCCAGTTCTGGGCTTAAAATATACCCAAGAACCTCACAAGAACTATCAGGCAGATACAGACACATATTCTGAATGTTTTCTTAGGTCAGCTATTTAACTCTGGTGTACCGCAGTTACAGGATAAAAATAAGTTATGTATCGTTTTTATAAATTAAAAAAAAATTAAGTGGAAGAAGGCACAAGAGCAAACCTAGGCCACTAAAATCAGGCTAAGGAGTACTGATGCTTTTTAACAGCTGTGATTGTCATGAGTAACCTAACCAGCCAGCTGCAATGAAATATATTGTGCAATTGACAATACAGACCACAAGAAAAACACACAATGCTCCTTGGAATTTATACGTTCATACAAGATGTGAAGTCCATAAAACTGGGCTATTGCTTATAGAGAAATATCACAGTTATCTATTTGACATCCTCACTACATACAATGCCACTACACTACCATAAAAACAAAGAATTCTTTTTACGTTCCCTTAAGATGAGGCTGTGCTTTTCTCTTGACACGTTTAAACATGACAAAGGGGGATTTGACATGTAATGTTATATATAGCTATTTTAACTTTCATCATGTGTAAAGTTACTAACTAGTTCAAGTATATAAATCTTTGGGAAAAAATAATGTCACTGGGAGTTGTAAGGAAAGAATTCTCTTTCAAACTCCAAAAAGAACCACTGACTATTACAAACCTGTAGAATTTAGTGAGCTGAAAAACTAGTATGGGTGCATCTTGATAATATATCAAATGCAAAACAATTAAAGGTGATACTGTGTTTTACTCCAGTGGCCAACAAGCTTCACATTAAAGGCTCTAGGTTATTCAAATGTATGCATGTTCTCCTTAAGGCATATCAATATCCAAAAATATGCCAGGAAAGCAAATGGTATAACAATGGATTTTATACCTCATAATAATAACGCATACACAACTGTATCCATGTGCTTAGACTTTGCAGAGCTGAACATCTTTCTATCTCCTTAAAAATGTATTTATTCATTTAAAATAGAATACATTTTTATAGTCTCCAAGGAGCCATAAGGAGTCCCCCCCCCCCCCCCCCCAGTTACATGAGCCAGCTTGGTGTAGTAGTTAAGAACCATGTCCTGTAATCTGGAGAGCCAGGTTTGATTCTCCACTCCTCCAGCTGGGTGACCTTGGGCTAGTTACAATCCTGTTAGAGCTGTTCTGTCAGAACTCTCTCAAACCCACCTACTTTTCTGTCTGTTATGGGAAGAGGAAAGGAAGGCAATTGTAAGCTGTCTTGAGACTCATTCAGATAGTGAAAAGGGGGGGGGGTATACAAACCAACTCTTCTTCTAGCTTTGCACTTCCTGAAACACACTCCCACATATAAAGGGAGGCAATTTCAATTTTACTGGGTTCATTATGTAGTCTAGTGGAGGTAAGAAAAATACTACTTAAAATATTTCGAACCATGACTGAAGTAAAGACAATGAATTAGTACTCACTCATGTCTGCTGAGATGATCAGTGCAGAGTGAATTCTGACTCTTATGACATTTAGACTTTCTAGAGATGTCTGATCACTTTAGTCTGGAATCCCTAATCTTGTTGGGCTTATGGACGCTCCTGAAATTTTGAGAGCAGTCAGAGGACACCACCACATGACAACTGTCCCTAAATGTTGGGAGCCAAGCCTCTTCCTATGAGGGGAGCCAGTTCTTTCTCAATAGGTCTTTCTTCCAGACAAAAAGTGATGCCTCCTGGATTCTTCTAAAGCTCCTCCTGCTACGAGATTGGCTCTTTTGCTTTGGGGAAGACAAGCTTTGTCAACGTAGAAAATAGGTGCTGGCAAACCCACCGATGGTGAGCAGAACGGCACCAAAGTCTGGGATCACTGGTCTAGGCTACCCATTGATTTTACTAAAGAAAATAATTTTAGGAATCAACTTCACCTATCAAAACTTAGTAAAACAGTTTCCATTCATCCATGTTACCAGAAGTGCAATAATTAATTAACATTTACAATAGTATTATGCATTTATTGAAAGGTATGTGTTAGATGCTAGTTAACTTAAACCAGTAGGCTTTAGTGATTGTCCATGTCCAGAAGAGTACCTTGCTTTTTGCCTGGCACTTCCACCACACATCACTGACCTAGAACTATTTATGTGTCTGCGGTGAAATAGTTATTTACACTCAGTCAATAATCATCTTTGCAAGGTTCTTGTACTGGTTTAGCAAAGAATGCAGTACCTATCAGTAGTGAATAGAAAGCCCATTGTTTTATGAAAAGCAAGGCAGTAGTTGTGTACAGACCCCACAAAAGGGTAATTTACTCTCTTTTTTTGGCCTCAGTTCTCATATTTTGCTTGAAAAAGTCCAAATAATCTTTTTTAAAAAGTCATCTTCAAAGGATTTAATGTTTAACTAATGTCTTCTTTACTTCCTGTGGAATGTGGCATGATTTGTGGTACTTGGTATAACAATTTATCTGAGGGATTAAGTCCTGGCATCCCCTTGGGTGTATCATACAGTACGTGCGTAGGTGATGAACTGTCTGCCCTAGAAACAAGTTTATTGTAAGCTCCCACTAGAGGAGGGGCTGGATTCCCTGAAGTCTTGAAAGTAGACACAGAAGTAATGCCAGAAGGGGCTGCAGGATGACCTGACATATCCATTACTATTGGTGTTGCATATTCTGGTCCAGATATTGGTAGTGGTTCAGCATACGCATGATAAATCTCTTGCTCGGGTGAGTTGTAAGGATCCATATCAGCATAGCTTGTTTCCTTCCCATCTTCTGGCTTAAAAGTAGACCTCTGATGGAGTGTGCCAACAATTCCTCCCACCAATGGTTGTGCATACTCTAGGCAGAGAACAAGTTCAACAACAGGAAGATTTTTTTTTTCATCTCCAATGTAACATTTCGTAGTGATAAATAAATTTTAAAAAAACTTAAAAGAGCCTGTTCCTTATAAGACACAAGCACATGGGACCGTCTGTGTGAGTCAGCAATTCCCAGTACATGTCCAGGCCTGGCCAGGCCAGGAAAGTCTGATCCCATCAGATCTAGGAAGCTAAGCGGGGTCAGCCCTGGCTAGCGAAGGGAGACCTCCAAGGAATACCAGGGCTGTAACACAGGGGCAGGCAATGCAAATGACCTCTTGCTCACCAAGCCAGATCATCTTAGGATCTCTGGGCTACATTACACACATGCCGTATGATAAATAAATATTATAAATAAATAAAATAATAATCCCAACATATGTGTGAACCAGTACCCTTTTATCTTCAGCACAGAATTTTATTTTAAACTAGCTTCAAAGCCCGTTCCTAAGAACGGGCCTTGAATGGGTCCCCCCCTCTAGACCCCGGCCAGGCAGCGTACGATTTAGACTGCAGCTCGCAACCGGATCAAGTGGGGTGGGCGGGGGCTGGACAGCTCGTTATCAGGGCCAGAACAGAGCTCCTTAGCAGGCAGTCAGCAGGCCCTGCTTAGCAGGCCAAGAGGGCCTCATTAGCAGGCCCTCCATCATGACTCTTTGCCCAGGGCCCTCTCCCCTTACCTGCTGCGGGCTCCAGGCACTGAGGCGCATCTTAGAGCAAAGAAGCTAGAGTCCAGGGACAGAGGGCAGGAGTTGCAGAAGCAGGACCAATTAGGGTGCAGCCAGCGTTGCATGATCTATGGTACTTGGTATAACAATTAATCTGAGGGATTAAGTCCTGGCATCCCCTTGAGTGTATCATATGGTATGTGCGTAGGTGATGAACTGTGACATGATCTGTGGTACTGGCTGCACCCTGATTGGCCCTATTCCAACTTGGCCAGCCAGGCACATTCCACCCCCCAGGATGTTTCAAAAATATATAGAGGAACCATGGATAAGGATGAGAGGAAGGATATGAGGGAAAATTGTAAAGTAAAACTACCTAGGTTTCTTTTTCAGAGATGAAGATACCTTAAGTATTTTGGTTTAAATATTTATATAACTCAAAATCAATTTGGGAAGCCCAGATACCTGCAGACTGTGTTTGTAACATGGACGTTACTTCTCTTGATCTAAGGCAATTCACTTCGCTGCTGCTGTAACGAACAGGCATTTCCTCGTGCTCTGACGACTTGGCAGGAAGAAACTGCTTCATTCCTTTCCACCAGCCTAAATCAAGATACAAGGAAGGGAGAAATTCTCATGCCTCAGTTACAAGTGACATAAGGAAAGTTAGTTTGAACTGCATCATATGCATTTCATTAGCTATTTTTGTAACTCTCTTACAAAAATATTTCTTATTGTTTTATGTCAAGACAACAGAGGACTCCGTTCATAACGCATCCATGTTTTCTGAATTCAAGGTCAAACTGAGGATACCATGAGGCTTAGTCTACATGCTGAATAGGCTTCACTATGAAACTATTTTAACTTGGAAACTTATCACTTTAAGATGTCAGTGGTCTGTTATTGCGGTCTACACTTTTATTCTAGTCTAAGGTTTGAATTTTGGAGTTATAATATTTTCCAATGTTTTGTTTTTATTATTTTTATTTTGTACTCCATCTCAGGCAGGTTCCTAGAAAGGTGGAATAAAAATGTTCTAAATAAATTAGAAATTTAAACAAATTTCTGATTTTATGTTGAAGGGTGCTTTGTGCAGACAAGTGGCAAGTAGTGAATAATTTAAACAATACATGGAAGGATCATTAGGAGGGAACTATTTACATATTTAAAAATTTACACACTAATTCCTGTTTCTCTTTCTCAAGATGTATTCTAATGAAGAAAAATTTGTTAACATCTCACAGGTTACCAGCTGAAATACCATCGGCCATAGGCTGGCCTCTGTGTTGATGGGCAAATCCATACAAAGAGTTGTGATACAGAGTTCTGCAAGCCTAGGGAACCCCAGGTTTACAAAAATATGTTTTATGTAACTAATTGTGGAGCACAACCCCCTCACATGTTAATAGCAATGTCTGCACATCGGCTGACACTGCAAAACAACTCAGAGTTTGGATGGCATTTTTTCCACAATGGCCAGGACAACATTGGGAGTGCAAAAATGCAAAGGTGGACATAAGAACAGAAAAGGGAAATCAGCTGGAGCTGACTCCAACTTACCTTTCTTGTTCCCTTCTCCCATTTCACTATGTGAGGGAGAGGGGGAAAGAGGCAAGCTAACAAGTAGGGAAATCTAAGCAGGTGGGCAGAGGCAAGCCAGAGTGGGGGGAGCAAGCCAGAACTGGAGATGAGAGAAGTCTAAATGCAGCAGGAAGGAAAACAGGATTTTTCTCTCTCCAACTCCCTCAGGGGGTTCTCCTCTACTATTTTCCATAAAACATTTAAGGATGTCTTGTCACCACAACTGGACAAGATAGGTCACTATTCCGTACTATTCTACAGAATGATCTACAAAACAAAATTTGTTGCTGGCAGCTACTGAACACCAAGTGTGAGAGGCTTTCCAGGACAGTGTTTCATGCTCTTTATATTGGGTCACATAGCTGGCTAGACCAGGCTAGCCTGATCTCATCAGAAGCTAAACAGGGTTGACCCTTATTAGTGCTTAGATGGGAGACCAACAAGGAAATCCCAGGTTGCTAAGCACAGGAAGGCTCTGGCAAGCCACATTTGTTCATCTTTTACCTTGAAAACCCTTCAGGGTCACTGTAAGTTTGACAGCACTTTGCACACGTGCACATTATAGCTCACTGATATCAAATTTCCAGCACATTACTGCTGAAATCACTTAACAAAAACTGTTCATATAGAGAGAACCCCGTTTAAAAGAATGTGACATAGAGACCATTTCTGCACCGGAGGCTTCGTCCTGAGCTAAAGGCTGGAGTTTGAGCCCTGCCTTTTTCTGCTCCTGCATGGGGAAGCATTTGACCCAGTACACCTCAGCTGCCCCAGATTTGTGCTCCCGTACAAGAGCCGGGGCTGCGAAGTTTCCAGTGTGGAAATGGTCGGGTAGGGAAAGAAGATGGGGATAAACAAAGTAAGAATGTGTGTGCATTAGGACAATGCAGGATCATCTGGAAAGCCAGAAAGTTTAGAGGTAAAGCTGACTACTTGCAGCCTGTAACTGGTACTGAAAATTATGGGATATGTGGCAATTCCCAATTACTTTATTATTATCCATGCTATTGTTTAGATCAGCCTTTCTCAACTTTTTTTACCATGGAGAAATGGCTGAAATATTCTTCAGGCTTCAAGAAACCTCAGAAGTGGTGAAATCATGTAGAATATGGTTGGGAAACATAGGTGTGTACACACCAACCTGAGCCCCTCCCCTTCCCTCCAGGCCCATTGTTGGCTATTTTGGAGGGGGGGGGGGGAAACAGGTCAACGTGACCATATATGGTCATATCACCCAATAAATGTTTAACATTTTTTAAAAAATAAATTAAAAATTCATTAACTCTCTCCCATTTGGGAAACCTTTCCAGGACCATCAAGGATCCCCAGGGTTTCCTGAAACCCTGGTTAAATAGTTGAGGCTATACTTTAGCTTTAAGTGAGCTGTATTCTTCATTCTGAAGCAATGGCTAATTACAATTGCTCTTTTGGAGAATAACAGGCTCTTGGCAAGTGATGGAAGAGACCTGTATCTTAGAAAGTGGACCAAGTGCTTTCACACAAGCTGGGTAATTCACCGTCAATCCACTTTCAGTGTGCTTTAGTGATCATCTGCAAGTGCATTTGCTGTTTCACACAGTAAAATCCAGTTGCAAAGTGGACTGAAAGCTGATTGAAAGCACCATTATTCAGTGTGTCAGAAAGTGCCTGCTTCATCCCAGCTCAAATCAGCCACTGCTGCATTATGTTTGGGACATAATAATCACCCTTTTATTGCTAACAGGAATAAGATGCACGAATATCTGCTAATCTCAGTGCTTAAATGTGACAGCTACACATTCTATGATGGTTGTTATTATGTTACCTGCACGGTCCCAGTAGGGTATATTGTAAGTTCCTTCTGCTTTTTTCTTTCTGAAATGGATGAAAATTCATTCGTATCATCAATATGCAGGAGACATTCATGATTGATAAAAACATGGCACAAGTTATTTGAGGGGGAAATGTATGCCAGTAGAAGTTTTTAAACACAGGAAGTACCCGAAGGAGCCCCAAAGCGGCTTACAAAACCTTTCCTTAGTCTCCGCACAGCAGACAGCCTGTGAGGTAGGTGGGGCTGAAAGAACTCTAAGAGAACTGCTGTGAGAACAGCTCTAAGAGTACTATAACTAGCCCAAAGTCATCTAGTTGGCTGCATGTGGAGGAGTGGGGAATCAACCCAGGTCCTCTAGATTAGAGTCTGCTGTTCTTTAACCACTACACCATGCTGGCTCTCAAGAAAGGCTTTTGTTACAAAACTTTCAACTTTTATAACCCCCCAAAATCTTTTATTGTAAAGTAATTGTTCTGACAGTTTCATACACCAATCTTCACTAAGCATCAAATAATGTCTACAGAACTTTTCTAGCACCTGTTCTTCCTTGAGGTGGCCCAGTAAACACTACACTACCAAAAACAAACCTACTTTTCAACATACTCATACTGTTCAAGTATAACAACAATCTTATCCCAGTGCTGACACTGATTTTGAATAAATTACTTTGGAATTTTGCCCCCTTTATATGCACATGCCATATTTTATCCCAGGATAGGGTGTAAAGTTCATTTACCTGTTTCTCCAATGCCAGGCACAAACTAAGATCAAGATGAGGGTGGTAATGACCATGACCAAAACAGGCACCAGAACAGCAACCAAGGCCACATCTGAAACTCATTAAATAAAGGAGAGTTGGTAGGCTCCTTTAAAGCTTCTTTGGTAAGATCCCCAACTTTAAATTATATAAATCTTCAAGGCAACTTGTTTAAGCAGCCATTTAATTCCTTCTTACAGGGCCATCCTAAGTGGAGCTACCCCGTTCAAAGGCCAATACAGACAATGGACCTGCAGCTGGGAGCTCTTAAATTGTTCACTAACTAGTCATGAATTATTGTCATTCCTGTGGCACTTTTCAGTATACAGAACACTTGACATGTCTTACCTAACACCTGGGTTACTAAATAATACAATTGTACATACACATTATCCACCCATATTGTATAAATGAAGAATGTTCATAAAAAGATGAATTCTCTGATACAGTCCCCCTTCCACATACAAGGTAATGAAATCAAGACAAATTTAAGATTTAACTAAAAGCATAATGCTGGTGTATTACTATTTATTAAATATCAGTACCTTTGGTTACACTTGGAGTTACTGTTGTGTTCTTGATCTCTGGTGTGAAGGTTGTTTTGTCAATCTGCAAAGGCAAGTCATTTCTGCTTCTGGGTGGTAGGGGTATTCTCAGTCTTGGACCCCAAACTTTAAATAAAACCAAAATCTAGAGGTTACATATTTATATTATTTGCTCAACAGTATAACACACCCAATTCATCAGAGCCTTTATATTAACTCTATTCTAGCACAAAAACTATTACTAAAACTGAAGTGCCAGCAAATAAACTAGTAGAACTAATGTACACACCCCACTTTCCTCAAAACAATCTAGGGCTGCCAGTCTCCAGGTAGGAACTAGACATCTCCTGGAATTATAACTCATCCCCAGAGTACAAAAATAAGTTCCCTGGAAAAAATGGCTATCTTTGTTAACTTGGTTATATCCCCCAGAGGTCCCTCCTCTCCCCTCCGACTCCACCACCAAAACTCTAGGAATTTCCCAACCTGGAGCTGACAACTCTAAATGTCAGGTGCTCTATTAACATTTGCACAGCAGGAACATGATTTGTGATGCTGAAATCAACTCTTGATATAAATGTAGTAGACAGGAGTGCCAACCAATTAAATAAACAGTACTGCTGCAATACTGTTCCTTAGATCTCAGTACCTTCCATTTCACTTTGAGTTACTCGTGTGTTCTTGATCTCAGGTGTGAATGTTGGTTTATCAGTCTGCAAGGGGAGGTCATTGTTGCTCCTAGGCGGTGGGTGCATTGGAGCCCGGACTTTAAATAAAATCAAAATAATTAATTATTTAGTTATTATTTGATTTCTATAAACGCCCCTCCTAGTATAGTAGCTCATGGCGGTTTACAGCATTTTAAACCAGAGAAAATTTGCATTGTCCATAATATAATAAAACAATAAAATTCAGTATAAAATTATAGAACAGTCAAATCAACTCGTATATGTTAAAGCTTCTGGCGTCCTGCCTGCTAAATGCTTCTTGCATTCAGGGATTGTACCTATGTGGGGGTCCGCTAGATGTTATGTCCTTATTGGCCCCAACCAAACACCTAGTGGAAGAGCTCCATCTTGCAGGTCCCCCAGGACTGAACAAGTTCCGTCAGGGCCCTCAGCTCTTCTGGGAGCTCATTCCACCAGGTAGAAGTCAGGACAGAAAAGGTCCTGGCCCTGGTTGAGACCAAATATACCCCTCTAAGGCCAGGGATCACTAGCCTGTTGGAATTGGTGGAGTGAAATGCTCATTGGGGGGTATTTTATCCATGGAGCAGAAGACTTTGGCATTTTATAAGGTACATTTTATAAGGTTGCAATGTATGGCTGCGAAAGTTGGACCATAAGGAAGGCCGAGCGTCAAAGAATTGAGGCTTTTGAACTCTGGTGCTGGAGAAGACTCCTATGAGTCCCTTGGAATGCAAGGCGAACAAACTGGTCAGTCCTAGAGGAGATCAGCCCTGACTGCTCCTTAGAAGGCCAGATCCTGAAGATGAAACTCAAATACTTTGGCCACCTCATGAGAAGGAAGGACTCCCTGGAGAAGAGCCTAATGCTGGAAGCGATTGAGGGCAAAAGAAGAAGGGGACGACAGAGAATGAGGTGGCTGGATGGAGTCACTGAAGCAGTAGGTGCAAAATTAAATGGACTCTGGGGAATGGTAGAGGACAGGAAGGCCTGGAGGATCATTGCTCATGGGTCGCGATGGGTTGGACACGACTTCGCATCTAACAACAACAAAGGTACAAAGAACTCAGATAGTTTTCCTATGCAAGCTTGTCTAATAAAAAGAGTGAATACAGTCCTTTCACTTACCAATGCTAAACTGACATCCTAACAGTTCCACTTTCATTGCAATTTTTTGGTGCCATTTCAAAGGGTTTATCCTAACAAAACGAGCAATAATGGGTGGAATGAAATTATTGCGAACTTCTTGATAATATCCAGTGTTGCCTTGAAATATCTACAAATTAAATAGATAATGTAATTAATTATACATAGTGCCAGTTCTCCATTACAAAAGTATATACATGCAACAAGGGAACCAAATAATTATAGATATTTTAATCCTCTTTTACACATTAATCTATGCAATAGATGAGATTAATGCCCAGATGTCATATATAAAATTTTAATTCAAGCACTCCTCATTAGACTAGTCTCATTAAAAATCCTAAACATCTGTTGAATGCTGCATTTTAAAAATTCCAGTGAGTTCTACATACACTATTAGTGCTCAGTACTCTAA
Organism: Paroedura picta; assembly: GCF_049243985.1. Classification (NCBI taxonomy): domain Eukaryota; kingdom Metazoa; phylum Chordata; class Lepidosauria; order Squamata; family Gekkonidae; genus Paroedura; species Paroedura picta. The sequence goes on along the minus strand of NC_135374.1, from coordinate 33,405,861 downwards.
AACAGAGGTAGCCAACTTGTGGTCCTCCAGATGTTCATGGACTACAATTCCCATGAGCCCCTGCCAGCAAATGCTGGCAGGGTCTCATGGGAATTGTAGTCCATGAACATCTGGAGGACCACAGGTTGACTACCCCTGCTCTAAAATACCCATAAAGATTTATTCTACCAAGCAGGTATTTTTACCTTGAAAGGACAGAAGAGGGCAGTCAAAAGCTAGAATTAAAGTCCCTGTTGGATAATTTTTCCTTTGCTAGTTTAACCATGCCAGCTTGATATGTATCCATGTAGCTCCAAATAGGCAACACCAATCCACTGAGTGTGCTCTTTTGCAAAGTTCCAGACATAAATGACTGGCTGGTAATGACTGATGATCATCAGACAGGCTTGTGCCATGACTCTGGCTCAAAACGAGGGCATCTTTTTTCACCTCTGTAAATCTGAGCTCAACAGAAGAATTCAGATACTGGGAAAATCTGAGTCTTTCTGTCACTGCTCAAAGACAGAAGCCAAAACAAGTACTATTGATAATATATCTGGAGAAAACAGTGTTGCAGAAGGTTGTTGGAAGAATTGTTCAGCTGCTAAATGATGAGGCTTCACTAACTTTTTTGCCAGGATAAACACCGTCTTGCTTCTCACAGTTTACCACCAGGGCAAAGGGGCTGCAGCAGCTTTCATGGATTTTAATGAATTCCGGCAACCTTTTGTGCGGTGTGTCTGATATGAGTTATTTACTGATACTAAGTGTGCAAGCCCTCTTTGACTGCAACTGGCTCAAGGTCACCCAGCAAGCTTCCTGTGGGAAGATGGGAAATCAAACCTGGTTCTCCAGAATGGAGGCTGTCACTCTTAAGCACTACACCAAGCTGTGAGGCTCAAGTACACATCTAGCTATGCATGCATTATAATGTATACTTTATAGTTGTTCCTGTGCTGTCCCCAAAAATCTAAGAATTCAACCCTGGGAACATAACATTAAGATGCAACAGTTTCCTCATCAGTTTTGAAACTTCAACTTCAATTAGCCAAGAAAACGCAGAGCAATATTACCTTATCCCGCTCAATACCAGGTTCTCGGTACCCTGTCCACTTCTGTGCATCGCTGCTGTACAGAATCCTGTAGGCAGAGACATAATAATAGTACTCTGCTAAGGTGGAGCCAGTAGTAATGATACCTGTGAATAAGAAGGTTCCCATTTACAAAACGTGGCAAGAACAACGTTGTTTTTTTTAAAGTTCATCAGTGCTTTAAGTGCAAATCATCTGGATAGAGTTCCTTTGGACAAAAACAAGGGACTCCGAATTTTGCTTTTGAAAAAGAAAGATGGGATATAAACAGAACACTGAAGGAAAAAGCATGGATATTCTTTACTGGAGACAAAGTTAAGATTCTTTTTTCCCCTCCCTTTCATTAGCCCATGGCAAACTCTTTCAAAATGACATGTAATTCCACATGAATTCCCTCTCATGCTCTTAGGCCTTAGCTGAGGGGAAGTTAGTCCCCAGAAAGCATCCACACTACCCAAGCCTCAACCAACTGAGGACTTGAGCAAGGCCTTGCTATTTCTCTGGAAATATGAAGGCTGTATACACATACAGACAAGGTCCTGAAAGTTTGGGCTCTCAAGGGTGGGGGCAGCCCAGCAATATTTCTGTAATGGCAGGGGGTCTCTACCATCAATGGGAACTCTTCTAATTTGTCTTTGCTCTTCCGCTCTTTCAGTTCCTGTGTTCAAATGTGGGTTTGCTTTGCTAGAAATGAGAGTGAGGATACATTTAGTGCTCTCTTTTTCCTTCATTGGTCTGCAGAAGAACAGTGAGCTTTGAGTCCAGTTGCACATTAGAGACTAACAATATTTTCCTGAAGGGTCTATTCAGTTTTCTGTGTGTGCTCAGGTGCTATGCTTTATATGTACACTTAAAATTCTGAAATATGAACAAAACAAAGCAGAAATGAAACGGCATATGATACAGGTACACATTCCAAAGGGTCAGCTTTGGATAAATATTATGGGAATATTTGTGGCTGTTCAGACCTCCAGATTTGGGCCCAGTCCTACTGTTGGTGTAAGCACACAGTAGCCATGCAGGATGGGATCAAGCAACGATCTGCTACCACTGCCACAAAACAATGCCTTCCCCTCTTTGACATTGCTCCTGGCAGCTGCTCAGAACAGTTGCTCTGGTCCTAGGCAAAGAGTGGTGATTATGCAGTGCTGCATTGGGAAGGTTTGGCGTTCCAGGGAAGGAAAAAGAGCTGGGATGGCTGCCTTATATATCCTGTGGTGAATTAGTTGCACCTCAGCCCAGCTGTCATCACAAAAAAATATTTATTATTTAATTTGTATCTTGGCCTGATCTCACCTGGGAGACCTGGGATTTCACCAAGCCGGGGTCTGGGCTGAAAAGGCATGGCCCTGGTCAAGGTCAGGTGCACCTCTTTGGGGCCAGGGACCACCAGCCTGTTGCCACTGGCCAAGTGTAATGCTCGTCAACGGATGTACTCAGAGAGACAGCCCTGTGTCCAGTGTATCTACCACAAACAACAATTCTTCACCATGCTGGCTAATGGTGACAAGAAAACACAGTACACAACCCTCCTCAGACATGATGCCTCCCAAGTAATAAGAGACATTTGAAAAGCAGATTACATAATTTATACATGGAGTTGCACAAAAACACTGTTCAAAATGTACAATCTACTTTCATACCATCCATCTATTATGGTTGAAATCCATTTGGATTTGTTTTCTGTTCTCATTAAACTGTTGTTGGTCTCCCATCCAGAAAAGTCCCTAGGATAATATAAGGTTTGCTGTCTCAGCTCACTTGGTGATATGCGTTCTCCCAGGAGCCAACCCAGTTGGTAAATACGTCACTGAAGTCAGCAAGCTTCTCACCGTTCTGCTGAAGCTAAGATTTCAGTACATACTTACACAGAATTTTTACTCTTATGTACAAGATCAGTTTTGCTTACCTGTTATTCTCTGCTCTTTGTTTAGGTCTATTTGCAACCACTGGTATTCATCATTGGTAAGAGCTGCCCAAGAATGTCCAGGCCTTTTCAGCCTGGCTCTTTCTGGTCTCCATGTGCTTGGCTGACCCGTCTGCTCAGGCCATTCAAGAAATGATGATGCATTAATCTGTGAATCAGCAATTACTCCAGACTCCATTCCCAATGTCCCATAGCAACCTGAACACACACAAAAAGACGAGAGTCAATGAAACCATCTTACGATACCCGCTCCTTTGCTAAACACTGTAACTCAAGAGCCCATGGGACAGGAAAGGATTTGGATCAGAATGAAGTTGAAACTGTAAAAAATGTCAACAGAGAGACAAGCAGAAAGCAGAAGAGATACTGTAAGGACTTTGGCATTGTTGATGAAAAAGTGTATTTTTGGATATTCTGGATATAGGAACAGAATGAAAAATATCCAAAATGACTCCAAAGGAGTGTGGAAACAACTGTCAGCTACAATGAATGAAGACAGAGACGGTTCAAGTAAAAATAGTGAAGGGCTTCCTTTCTAACAGAAGTTTGAGATGGCAATGAGGCATCTAGGGAAAAGTTGTCAAAAAACTGTACAGACTTTAGTTAGAGTTCTAGATCTCATCAGAAAGACAGGCAATACAGAGAATGAATGCTTACCACTAGTTTTGAAAGTGAAGAGACCTGAAGACAGTGGCCCCCTGTATAAAACACAGAAGACTGCAGCTTTGGCATCAGTAACTTTAAAGTTCTTCATTAATCCATTTTTTTTCTTTTTTAGATCTATAAGAAAACTACTCAACATGCAGGATTTGAGGAAAAGCTATTCAGTGGAATCCAGAGTAAGTGCTTTCTACGCTGCATGTCCCAGATTCAGCCTCTGGCATCTCTGTTTAATTAACAACCTTGGAGTAGCAGGGCTGAGAAGATCTTTTCCCCAAGGAGCCATTGCCGATTCAACCAAATGTTAGCTGGACCAGCGGTCTAACAGTGTACAGCAGCTTCATATGATCAAAAGCCTTTAAGAATCTTTGGATCTGATGACAAGCTGCTCCCACCCCATTCTGGATCTCCTGTAAGTATACTCTGAAGCACAGCTTAATAAATGTGGCAATATCAGTTATGATCAGAAACAGATATGTATCTTTAAACACTAAAATGATCGTTCCATTTTGGCCCATCTCCATTCTTGGTGTATCTACCTTGAAAATCTACCCACAATCAAATTATTTCCAAGGTTTGGCTTCTGAAGTAAAAGCTTTTCAAAACATTTCGAGTAATCTAATAAGTAACTAAAGTCTTTTAAAAGAGGCATAAATTAGGAAGGTCTCTCTTAAAACATGCTCATTGATTTTTCACTTATGCTGCTTATTAGCATAATTAGGAAATTCACTAATAATTCCCATGTGAGTGCCAAGAACTCAACTGCATGCGACAGTTATTTATTTATTTATTATTTACATGTATAGATTGCCCTTATTGAACCTGTCATCTCCATGGAGTGTTTATTCTAACCTGGGAAGGAGAACCATGAAGTAGAGGAAATTTTTATATCGTTTATTACCACCACCCCTATCCAAAAATCACATTGTTTCACTGCAACTGTCTGCAACATTCAATTAATTCCAAAGAAAAATACTGATCTGAAAGGGCTGATATTTGAAGGTTCATTCCACTCTCAGCCATTAAAAAAACCCCTTCTGCTTCTTTGTTGATTTCATTAAGACAACCGAGTTAAAAAAGGTCTCCAATGCAAACAAGAAAACAATATGTGAAGGGGAAAGCAGTCTGGCCACATGGGAATGGGAATGATGCTGCTGTCAAATGTACTTTGTCACTAAACAGCTATTTCAAGGGTCCCCAATATTTTGAGCCTGCGGGCACCTTTGGAATCCTGACCTAGCATGGTGGGTGCAGCTGCAAAATGGCTGCTGCAAGTGGTGGGGCCAGCTACAAATGGCTGCAGCAGCTTAGTTACATTCATACTAAATATCCTTGGGTTGTGGTAGTGGCTGCTGCTTACGCAGCATTTTTAAAATCTGTGCAGTCCTTCAATTCTCCAGGGGCCAATCAGAAACCTTGCTGGACAAAAGCCCCACCTAGCCCTTCCCACCTTCTAAAAACCTTTGGTGGGCACCATGTTGAAGATCCCCCTAGCTACTTATTTATTTGAGTTATCTCCACCTTCATTCTCGGGTTCAGTCTAGCACAGAATAGCATGGCTGAGATACAATATGGTAGTTCATCACTGCAGAAATGAACTTTGTTCTTATACATGCTCTCACAAAACCCACTGAGGAAGAATACTTAGGATGCCCCCTGTCCATGACAAACTTATAATGCAAAGAGGTTTCAAATAGATTCAAAGCATGTCTGGATCAATACAACATTTAGCTTTATAGTATATACTGCTATTTTCCCAGTTATTTAACATACATGCTGTGCACAGCTCTTGTGAACCAGGTAAAGCCATTTTAAAAAGCTTTCCACCTCATGTTTTAACAGCTGAGAGACAAGCAAAGCTTGAGAGTAAAATCTCTGGGTTAATAGTAGTTGATAAAGCATCTGTTCTATTGTTGAGCTACAACAACAAGTCAAAAATTGCATACATTCATGGCTAAGGAAAAATGTGTATGAACCAAACTTCTTGTCAGGCTTCCACCCATGCTTCACTTCTCTTTCACACTAAGAATTACGATGAAAACCAACCCCAGGTACTCAGGATATATAAGCACAGGTGAGATGAGTCCCACCACCACCTCCACTGGGATTCTAAACCTGGATAAAACCATCGTTTTGCACCTGTGTTAATGGAAGAGAAGACTAACCCTGGTTAACTTTATGCCTGTATTCATAGGTCACCAGTAACTTAAATTAAGGGTTCATTCTGGGCTTGAGAAGGAAGAGGGAGTCATGAACAGAAGCCAGGCAGCAAGCTGGGTTGGTGCACATGTTTACACATGGGTAATGTCTGAATGCAACTCATGGGAGGAAATCAATTGACACTTCCTAAAAACAGACTGAGAAAAACAATGCTTTAGATAGAAAGGGCTCAAAAGTCTTGAGTTTTATTTCTCATTCATACTTCCTTACAATTTTTGCAGGCATTTTACATAGCACAGTCATGTGCATAGTCTAACAGTCTTAATAATATTCTTGGCTGGACTTAGACTTAATGTGCCAAAAGAGCTAAACCATTTGTCTGCAGTAATAAATTCTGGCAGTACTGCAAAGTAGTGGTTAAAATATAATAAGCACTTACATTTTTGATGTGACATTGTTAGCCTGAGAACTTTCATAATATGGAATGCCTTTGCTGATAACAACATCAATCTGACCTCCCAGAACATTGGACACCACTCCGGCATGCACACCGGCCATACAAAGTGAAGAAGACTTGGAAGAGAAGAGAGGTTTGGTGTTATGTTCTACTTCAATAATTCGAAATCTGATAAAATGGTTGCGACAAATTCTATAACCACCCAACAAACTTGTTATTTTTATAAAATTCTAAACATAACTGGCAGCTGAGTCCAGGCACTGCCTAGTTACCAAACTCCCTTTTCCCTTTCGTGTACCAATTCTCTCTTCCTTTTTGTCTGTTTTTCTCTAATCATAGTTTACCATAATGTCTAAACTGGAATAGTACAGTACTAGCCAGTAATAATGTCCAAACTAGAGTTTCAAGCAGGTATACCTGTAATCCTGGCAGGGCTGAATCTAGCTCCCCCTCCCCCCGCCCTTGAACATCATGGAAAGCTGCAGGTAGAGAAAACCAGGAAAAAGGAAAGCAGGAAAAGGGAAGCTGAACCTTGCATTCATGAGGGCAAAAAGGAGCATAGCGACCTTCAGGATGCTCCGAGGAAGATTCTGAGAACCTCATACACAAGAAAGGCTTACAACCTCCCCACCCCCAACTTTCCTGAATTTGTTCGATAGAAATGATTAAGAAAATCTACACAAGTCCATTCTGCTAAACGTGCAACCGTTCAACCTTTGTCAGGGCATAATTAACTTAAATATATAAAATAACAATTGAAATGGATCCAAAGACCTTGTCATTATAAAACACTATTCACTATTACACGCAATGAGCATTAGAAAGATGGAAGTGCCTTAATGTGAGTCCTACAGTGGAATATTTAAATATTTAATTAAATAAGGTTCATATTTAATGTTTACTTACATCTCGATAGCCATGAGGAACAGTCCCAGAAATTTCAGCAAAAGGAAGCACACATCCAGCTGGACAATACTTACTGTAAGGAAAGGGAAGGGAGGAGGGGAGTAAAACATCTCTGATGTTTGATTTTTAGTCTCTGTTTAAAAACTGAGCTTGAAAGAGCATCTGCCAAGTGCTGCTTCTGTGCACTTAGGCAGAGAGATGAGGTTGAGAAATCCCCTCTCCTAGGCAAAAATTCCCTTGTTCTGCCTACTAATCCAAGGAGTTGGGATACAACCCAATTAAGAATGAACTCATCTCCATGACGAGAGAATATAGGATCACAACGCAGAGCAAAAATGTGTGTGCCCCATCTGCCTCATCCAGAGGTACAAATCAGGAGTGGATCGGGTGCAGCAGGGAAAATGCTCCCCCCGTACGGGCCCAGGAAGAGGCAAAGCAATCTGCCTCGGCCCAAACACCCAGTGGCAACCTGACATGCTGGCCCAAGTGCGGAGAAGGTACTAGATAGAATTCAAATAATTTTTCCATAATGTGATGCTATGCCAGTGAAAAAGAGAAAAGAAGACATTTTTTCATCTATAAGCTGACTGTAAATAAACCTGGAAATGCGTTTGTTTGACGGGGGAGTAAGAACAGAAGAAGAGTCCTGCTGGATCAGACCAGTGGCCCCTCTAGTCCAACATCGTATATCACAGTGGCCAACCAGTTCCTCTGGAGGGCCAACACAGCATAGAAGCTGAGACCTTCTTATGAAGTTGCTTCCTGGTTCTGAGATTCAGAGGTTGATTGCCTCTAAATATGGAGTTCTTCTTTTAGTTACCATGGCTAGTAGCTGCTGATAGACCTGTCCTCCATGAATCTGCCTAATTCCTTTAAAGCTGCTTATTCCTGTGGCCATTACTGCATCCTCTGGCAAGGTATTCCACATTTTAATAACTCTCTATGTAAAATGTGTCAGTAGATCAATCTTACCTAAATTCTGGATCAGAGAAGTGACCTGCAGTATCTAAACAGGTTATTAAATCTAGAAAGAAAGCATATTGGAAAATTATTTGAAAAGAATAAAAAATTGAAGTATATTCTGGAAGAATAAGGAGACAATAAAATTAAACTAGTACGTCAAAAGATTGTTTTATCAGTCCATTTCAGTACAAGAAGAACAAGAAGAGTTGGTTCTTATATGCCACTTTTCCCTACCCGAAGGAGGCTCAAAGCGGCTTACAGTCGCCTTCCCATTCCTCTCCCCACAACAGACACCCTGTGGGGTGGGTGAGGCTGAGAGAGCCCTGATATTCCTGCTCGGTCAGAACAGTTTTATCATTGCCGTGGTAAGCCCAAGGTCACCCAGCTGGCTGCATGTGGGGAGTGCAGAATTGAACCTGGCGTGCCAGATTAGAAGTCCGCACTCCTAACCACTACACCAAAATGGCTCTAACCACCAAACAACACTTATGGCTCAGCCGTGTATCAACAATAAATCTTCTATATAGCATTAGCAATAATAATAAAATGTTATTTTTAGCCCACCCTTCCATGTTGCTCAGAGTGAGTAACAACACTCTCAACCATCGTATGATATCATATATAGTATCATAAAAATGTTTACCTTTAATAAAGTTAACTTTTGCTTTTTCAATCTTTGCAAAATTTAAAATCAGGGGGAGACCTACCAATAACTACCAGATTTTTAAAAGTATTCAAGTTTAAAACTCAAAGCATAATACAAGGTAACAAGTAACATAATGCACTTATTAACAGAGAGAAATTAAGGTATGCTTAGGAGTGCAGATAAAATTTTAACTATTGCTCATGCCTATTTATACATAACTTGATCAACCATGAAAGGCAACTGTAAAGAAGTGTTGTAACAGCTGTTTTCATAAATAGGTACAGTAGTCTTACAGACTTATTACCTGGATATAAATCTAACTTAATACAATCGGACTTATTCCCAAGTAAGTGGTGCATAAAACTGAAGCTTCAGTCAAAGTAGTCAAAACTGATAATGAATTAATTTACTCTATAAGCACTAACCTTCTTCCTGATCAGAAGCCAAGAACCCTAGGACAAAATGTCCTTCACATAATGGTTCTACTCAATGTACTTTTGAAGGCATCTTGGTTTATTCCAGCCACATGTATCTTTTCACTGTCGTCTAAACAGACCATTACAAATTCTACCACGTGTGACTAACATACCTTCTTCTTAATTCACTGTGAACAATTTATCAGTAGTTGGGTGACAGTGAAACAAATCGACAGTGTGTAGAGCAAGAATTTGAAATATTTGTGGTGCACTTACATTCTGCTAGATAAGACTCTGATAAATACCTGATTTTTCTGTGGTTGAATAGGACGCAAGAAATCCATGCCCATAAAAGTGTATGCCACTCATGAATTGAACTGTAACTTCATTACTCTTTGATTCAATTAAACTGTCCATTTGTAAGCCTAAACCACAGTATTTTCCTGGAAATAAAAAACATAATTCTTTTGAGTTAGAAAGTATTTGCCCCTTCAGAGAATCATTTGCAATTCAAGTAACAGGTCAATCTAATTTTTATAATCCTCATTCCCAGATAGTAAGAAATCTCAACCCTAGGATTTCTAGGAGGAAAGGCACTTCATAAGCTTCCAAAATAGTAATAAAATATAAATTACTGTTTAGACCCCCCCCCCCAAGAACTTTGGGAGGCAATTATTTAGTAACAGTGAAAAGATAATGCAGAGCAATTATAGCTGCCTTCCTGAACGCTAAAAAACAACACTAAATTTCAAACTAATCACACCCCATCTCTTTTTGACAAACTCTATATTGACTTGACAAACTATATGTTGACTAAAAGAATTAAACTAGTGCTTCTCCACCTGAAATGTAATATTTGAATAATTCTACTCTCCACATGAGGCATTACTTCCACACTAGGCAAAAATGGAGAAGTAATAAACCTTGAGATTGCACACTATTCAATTGGACATAATAAATATATGCCCTGTGCAAGTGAAACAGGCTGGCGTGTATTGTGGGTTCTTAACATACTTTTAAAATCTGCACTCCCCGATCTTAAAACAATCCAGAGAGTATTCTCAGATTCCTAAATCAATACATGTCCTATATTTACATTTCTTTACATTCCTATTTAAGCCATCCATCAGCCCAGGATACTGAATCCAACTACTTCTACTAACGGTATTCCATATTCAAGGGAGAAAGGCTGCCAATTTCAATGTTACCATTCATATTGCCAAACAGCACTCTCAGAAGACTAAGATGTGCACTGCTTAATATTTTATGCAGTCATGCCAGGTGGTATAGCTGAGAGTTAAAAAGAACACACAAAAATAGACAATTTATTTTGTCCAGTGAACTAAACTTGTAAAAGTGAATAATTAGGACTTCGAGCCCCTTGCCATTTAAGGAGCTGATGTTTTCTGTGTGCAATAGCAAAATGGCTTGGCTCGGAGTATATCCACATGCAACATCTAGGTTGAGATTAATAAGAGAAACTCAGATGGATACCAGACATCATCCTACAACTGTAATTAGAGCAGTATTTTTAAACCTCAGTATTCAAGTTATCTAAACATGCACCATTGTCAGAGGAAATATTTAAATTATGGTTTTAGAAGAAAGGAAAACCTACAAATCAGGAAAATCAGCTCTGTGATGTTAGTAACATTTTAAGTTTCTTCTTTTGTTTCTGCAGGCAAGTTTCAAAACTTTAAAACTACAAGATATTGTTTCACTCCATAGATTGATGCACCAGACTTATGTCATATTAGTAATTTTAAAACCCAAAGAATGCTTACTACAAAAGAGACTGTTGTTCTGGTGGAGAATCTTTTATTTCAACTATATCTACACCTTCACCTAACTCTCTTTAAGAACCCAGACAACCTTACCAGCACCCAAGCAATGTTGCAATTACCCTTTTGGCAGAGAACAAAATAAAATTAGTTGTGAACTAAAAGAAGTTGTGAAACGCATAATAACCACTTAACCTTAATTTGAAATCCATAGTTATACTATAGCTTTACTCTTTTCTGGGTATTTGCATATATTACCACTGAAAAAACAGCAATACCCCATCTCTCTCCAGTAGGTCACTTCAAATACAAGGTTGTTGAATTCACATGGCAGGGCTACAGGTCCTTCTTGAGCATACTCCTATGCGTAATGTATGAAATGGCTGACGTATTCAGAACGTAGAGCCAAGTAATGTATTGATTATACCCAATTTAAGCTATCCTTAAGAGAGAAAAATGACCATGCATGTAATTCAGAGATGTTTACTAAAAAGCAAAATTTTGCATAAGGCCTACACAAAACAAAGGTGAGTTAATGCAGTAAGAGGAAAAAAAGTCTTACCTATCTCTGTCCTTGTGGGTCCAATTCCATTATAAACCCTCACATAACTAGAATGGCAAGAATCTGAATCATCAATATCAAAATGCCCAAATTTGAGTTGAACTCTCTGCTCAGGCTTTACTCGAATTTCCCACTCACATACTGTGTTATTGGGGTAGGTGTAGGGGTAATTAATTGTTGTAAAAGTTCCACTCTCAGGACCAAAAACTGTATGTCCACATCCATCACCTAAAAAATAAACACAGCGATACGACAGATCACTCTCATATATACGCTATTCTTAAATCAAGAGCAAGGCTGCAGCCCATGTGCCAAACTTTATTCCACCGGATTTATCAACCATCCTATGATAGGCCAAGAGTGGAAATCACATGGGAAATTTATCAGGAGACTACTACAAATTGTGAAATATCAAAACTTTTTTGATAGACCAATTTCATCCATGCACCTTTATCACGTATTTTAAAAACTTACAACTCTGGAATTTCTCTATGTAAGCCAAGCCACAAAAGCCAGAACTGTGAGATAAGGGGGAAAGACCCTGAAACAGCAGTGGAAAAGCAGATACTGTTGTAGTAAAAAAGCCTAGTAAGAGGAGAACAAAGATGTGTTATCATGAATTGATTGAGAACCAGGCACACCCACATTTTGGAGTTAGAGGGAAGAGCAAAAGAGGTGAAGAACAAAAGAGGGCAAAAGTACTGTGATATCATCCACCCTACAAAGGAGGGTGCCAGACATGAGAATGGTACACCTCTACTTTCTATCATCAGTGGATTTTATTTTATTTATTTACATTTATTGTCCACCTTTTTCACAGGGACTCAAGGCGAATTACACTGTGAGTCAGTACAGCCAGTGCAAACAACAAAAGGGGACAATCAATAACCAATGCATTAGGTTATTAGAAGTACCAACAATATGAACTAAAGCATAGCATAAATATTAACGTGAAACACTGTGCAGTACAAGACTTACTTAATAGGATCCTACTGATATTAACCTACACACAACAGTACAGGCCACAGTCTCAATCATTTATCCAAGTAAGTTTACAGTGCAACCCTATTACATGTGAAGTAAATCCCTCCTGAATAGTTTGTAGAAGGTCATCACAACAGAGATAGCACGTGTACAGGCAGTTGTCGATTTTGCCCATTTGCAGGCTAACATCTGCAGAAGCTCCTGCTAACTTGAACAAAGCTATCATGGCAAGTCATAGGGAGGTAGGTTGTCCTTAAATAGGCAGGACTAAGGCCATTAAGGGCTTTCTATGTGATAGCCAACAATTTAAACTGAACCCAGTGACAAATTGGCAGCCAATGGACTGTCTGCAGAATGGGAGTAATATTCACATTCTATCTAACTCCCACTAACACTCGAGCCATAGCCCTTTGAGCCAACTTGAGTTTCCTAATTGATTTTAACAAAGACCAATGCAGAGTACACTACAGTAGTCTAGCTTCAGTGTTACTGTGGCATGAATCCAGGTGGGTAGGTCAGGCATATGAAGTAGGTCAAGCATCTGAATTCATAGTTTTCATTCATATGTTAATATACATTAGATTTTCCAAAGTTAACCAGAAATTGTCGGGTTGGATCCAGAAAATTGTTTTCCTCAACTGAACCCAATTCTCCTTGTTACAACCCCCATCCCATATGACTTTTGTTCATTCAAGCCCCCTGGTTCCTAGCATAGCATTTTTTGGGATGGTGACATGAGACACTCCCTACACCAAAAAACCCTTGTTGAATTCCACAGAAGAGAGATAATTAAATAAGAGAACTAACTTAATGATCAGTCACATGCCAAATACAATTAGAAAAGAAACTCATCAACTGCTCATATTCAACTATTGAACTGATCATTTTTGTTTTGTTTTCAACTGCGTATACAACAAGATATGTGGTAAAGACATTCTTAATTTTATCCCTGGCAGCTATCATCACCAACAAAGAGTAATCTAAAATTTTGCATTCATGACATTAAAGTAAGAAGTCACAAAGAATTCTTACTTCTGCTTCATAAAACAGTCTTGCCAATTGCAGGTTAATTTTAAACAGAGGTATAATATAACACAAAGAATCACTTACAGTCAAGTTTATGAGATGGGAAGTCAACCCCAAATTCCTAAGCTCCTATTGATAATACCATGCTGACTATGAGTGAACCAAGTTGCACTATGACTCAAGGTTGAAATCCCCTTTGTGTTCTTTACCAAATAAGGAAGAGGTGCTTCTCTGTGGAATCCCTGAAAACAAGCCTCATGTTCCACAGATCTCAAATTATGGAAGCACATAATTTGCAAGCATATGTAGATAAAATGGTGTTTGCTCTTGATACTCCAGCTGCAAACATTTTCAGAAAATCAGGTTTGTTGCTAGGAAGATAAATATATCAATATTTCAGCTGTCAGAATAGGATTACACTTTCTTCACCATAAGCAGCACAAGTTACTATACATCTCAGTCATTACAAATGGCTGTATTTGCAGAATACTGCAAATAACCAGATGATCAAAGATACAGAGACAAGAGATTTGCATATTATTTTGTACCAATGACCTTATGCTCCTGCATTGCCCATTTTAGGAAAGTGGATTAATATAATAATGCCCTCATTTGAATAAGTGCAGTGGTTCCTTAATGTTTTGCTCATGTTGAAAACATATCTTTATTAGAACTTCAGAAGCAAGCCTCACCCCGTCTTGCACACACATATGACCATCATAAGAACCCTATGCATGGCTTTAGCCTTTATTTACTCTACATTTGAAAAAGATGAAATTTAAGTGCTCCTGTTTGTGTGTCCTGTGTAACACTTAAAGTATGGAGAGGTGCACTGGAGAGATGTGCAAGCAGTCCATGTTCAAATTATGCTGCAGGCAAAAGCACAGCTCCTTTATTTTGAAAGCATGCTAATATCTGTTCATGAAAACCATACAGAACTGTTCCATCTTCTTACCAAAGGCATCTCAGCCTGTCCCTGATGACATTTAAACTGATATCTAGTATACATCTGCAAATCAACTGGTGTGAATTAAAGAAGCCCCAAATACAGTTCTAGTTGCTGGATATTTTGAAGAGCAACATGGATGGCCAAAGATGTCTATCGTGTTTTAAGATGGTGGACTTTCGCCTGGGATCAGTGGAATACAAACATCCTCTGCTCACCAGACTGCATAAATATTCAAGTAAGACTGACAGTAAAGGTAAAGGTAAAGATATCCCCATTTACCAAGCTGGGTACTCATTTTAGTGACCTCGGAAGGATGGAAGGCCGAGTCAACCTTGAGCCGGCTGCTGGGATTGAACTCTCAGCCTCATGGGCAGAGCTTCAGACTGCATATCTGCTGCCTTACCACTCTGTGCCACAAGAGGCTCTAAGACTGACATTAAGAAAAAACAAAGATAATTCATTTTCTCAAATACCTTTCTCATCGTTGAACAACAATGCACTAATTTTCAGCCTTCACTGAGCATCTATATCACCGTGCATTAAAACTTTTCTTTCACAGACTAGCATACACTAGAGCAGATAAGTCTCAGAATTATTTAAAATAAATCATTAACAACACTCAAATTTTCATGTTTCGGATGTCTGAAATGTATTAAACAGAATTTTTGCAGAAAAAAAGTTCAGTTAAAACACAAAGGGAAAAATCTTGAAAACCTTTAATCTCAATTTTCAGTAAGAAAGCATGTTAAAATAAATAAATAAATAGTTTATGTTGTTATGGCTGCGAGAAAGATTTCTCCCTTTGGAATTTTGATTTTTCTTCGGATTGGGGTAAACATGTATGTGGGTTTCTTCATAAATATATCTAGTTAGCTAACAGCTCAAATAACCAAGCTTAGTCTGGTCTGATCAGAGTTTAGGAATCAGTGGGGATTGGCCACAGTCAGTACTTAGATAGGAGACTACTAAGGAAGGAAGGAGATGCTATGCAGAGGAAGGCAAGGGCAAACCACCTCTGCTTATCTCTTGCCTAGAACACCTGTGGATTTGGTCACCATAAATTGGTTGTATGGCCTTCTTAGTAGAGATCTGTGTATTTATAGCCTGGATTTATTCTACCCAAAAGTAAACCTATGTTCTAATGGACATGAAGCCTTCTTGATCCTAGAAAGCAAGAAGGGGGGGGGGGGGGATACAGATTTATGTAAGTTTTCAGTTTTTAGAGGAAGTAAAAGTGAGTTGTAGGCAATGTCCTCTCTACTTTTTCCCCTTACTGAGAGAAGCATAACAGAATATGATTGCCGCCATCTTAAAATGAGCAATGGCCAGTGCAAGACCCCGCGTGGTTCCAGACTGCTGCTGAGTGGGGCTTCCTGTGTTAATGAGTGGCTGCTCACATGAACAGCTTAGAGCAGTGGTTCTCAATCTGGGGGTCGGAACCCCCTTGGGGGTCGAACGACCTTTTCACAGAGGTAGCAGCAGGGTGAGCAGCTTGACTAGGGGGGTGCTGCCACTGTTGCTGCTCCTTCTGCAGTCGCCCGCGCTCAGCCCCCAGCTGCTCCAGCAGCACCTTCAGCAAAGCAGTCTCCCGCCAGGCGCTCCAGGTGGTGGCACAGCTCGGCGGCCTTGAGATCCAGGTGGTGGCAGCACAGCTCCTGCAGCTGTGCGCCCTGCCTCTCCAGGCACACCCGCTTGGCATGAACTGAACTGAGAAACCCTGGGGAAAAAACCAATTTATATACAATCATGAACAATGGATCTTCACGCCATTGGTCAGTTTGGGTTTAATTTCTGTGAAAAAACACTTGCATAATTTTATGGTTGGGGGTCACCACAACATGAGGAACTGTATTAAAGGGCTGTAGCATTAGGAAGGTTGAGAACCACCGGCTTAGAGGGAACGCTGGTTGTGAGCAGTCTTTCTTCAGCAGGAAACTGGAAAAGGGAGGAGAAAATTAAAGACCTTTCCACACACACCTACTCTCCTTATAAAAAAAAATAACACTTAGTTGAGGTAAAGTTTGTTTGTCCTTCCAGCAGATGGACTTCAGAGGTTGCATCACCTTTGCTTGCAAACTGAATATGAATTAAATATCCAACATATATAAAATAAATAAAATCTATGCAATTAAAAATTGTCATGTTTCAGAAATAGTTGTAAAAAATAAAATCAAAATTACATCTTATACAAGAAAAAAATTTGAAAGCACATTTTGTTGGATAAGATACTGCACAGATATAACTCATATTAAATTAAATCATTGCTTCACCTACTCCAATCTTATCCACTGTGACTAGCATCAGTTTTCTCTCTAGTCCTTTAACTGGAGATGTCAAGGACTGAACAAGAGTTGTAGAGCAGAAATTTGAGCTTTATTTTTCTGTTTTAGTTTCTAATGTCATTGTTTCATAAAGTTAACAGTGCATTAATGCCACTGCCCATACAACATTAGCCAAAGATTTGTTTTCCCTGGGAATTGCAACAGAGAGTACATACATACATACATACACACATACATATATATTATAATAATCATCATTAAAAAGTCAAGTTATCAATTCACCTGATTGACCACACCTGTCAAATCAAAGCAAAAGCTAAAACTCTTATGTTAAATAGTATTTGTTGCCATGAAGACATAAAATTAACCCAAAGTACTTTTTGAATTTATTTACTAAATCAAAATGAACATGTTAAGTTAATTCACACTAGGTGGACTAAATGCCCGTATGACTTCTTCCAGTTCTATGATACTACGATTCTATGATTCTCTGAGGCACTTGATCATTTTCTCAAAAAAATTCTAGGAACATTTTCCAATTCTAATTTTTTCCAGAAAGCACATGTTTTTCCAGAAAGCACTGGGATCTTCATGCAAATCATATGCCTTATAACAGATTACCTGTGTGGAGAAATGCCCTCCACCCAAGAATTCACTCTACAGTTGCAATCATTGTGACTGCTCTGTCTCTCTCCATGTCCCAGAGCCCAGTGGCAAGTCTGCATTTGGCAGAAATGAAGGGATTACAAGGAGTCTTCATGTTCCAAGCACAGAGCACTCAAGCTCTTGGTTATGCCAATGAGTCAGGCCAAAGCAGGACAATGACTTACTACCCACAACCTTCTGCAGGATTATACCCAAAACGGACAGGGACTGCTAGAAACAAAATAGATAGAAAGAAAACTCATTATTTGGGACTGAAAAGGACTATCAGGTCATCCCAACAAGGGAGGGAGAAAGACAGGTTATTTATAGTCAGGACACAAGGAAGAAATTCTCTCTTCTATGACTTCTGATCAGGTGTTCCCATACCACACAGATCCAATCTTTTATTGAGGATCTCTATCTTGCCAACACAGCAAGTGACAACAAAGAGAAGACCCAACTATGACAACTAAAGTAACTATGAAATTTAAATGACTACAACTTCAAGCAGTTTTTTTTCAGCTGTCAATTCACAGCTGACTTATTATGGCCAATGACAGACAGTTAGGGATGGTTTGCCATTGCCTACGCCTGCGTCATGTATTCAGTTTGGTGTAGTGGTTTGGTGTGCGAACTTCTAATCTGGCATGCCAGGTTCAATTCTGCACTCCCCCACATGCAACCAGCTGGGTGATCTTGGGCTCACCACAGCACTGATAAAACTGTTCTTACCGGGCAGTGATATCAGGGCTCTCTCAGCCTCACCCATCCCACAGGGTGTCTGTTGTGGGGAGAGGAATGGGAAGGCGAATGTAAGCTGCTTTGAGGCTCCTTCGGGTAGGGAAAAGCGGCATATAAGAACCAACTCTCCTCCTCCTCCTCCTCCTCCTTCTTCTTCTTCTTCTGTGTCGGTCTTCCATCCAAATACTGACAAAGTTCAACCCCACTTAGCTTCCAAGATTTGGTGAGATTGAACTAGCCTAGTCTATCTAGGTCATGGCCAAGTTAAATTAGATAATCCTAAATTAAACATCACTTAGACAATGTCACATTTTCATCTTTTCTTTCTTCCTTTGTTCATACGGAAATCTTGAACAGAATATATGTATTCTTTTATTCATTTATTACATTCATTATACTTTCTTATATTTTGAATTCTCTAAGTCTTGTCTCTCACAGTGCCTATTTGGTCTTGACAAAGGGTAGTGGATCACCTTGCCATCCCTGGCACAAAATACCTTGAAAGAGCAGAGTTGCAGAAGGTAGCCCTGGCATAACTTCGTGGAGTAGGTGAAGCCCTTAAATGGCAATGCAGGTTCAGTGCAAGGCCTATCACTCAGTCACTAGTAACAGAAGGTGGGATACAAGTTTGTTTTTTTTGGCACCCCTGGGAAAGGGGCAGAGTTTTCCCAACCTTCTGGAGCCCAACCTGAAAGAACAGGAGAGACTTGTGACAATATATGAAAAACCCAGCTGTTGAGTCTCTCTACTCCACTATTCCCCAAATAAGAACTGTGCGTATAATCTAAACAAAGAAATCTGTGCAAAGCTAATATTCATTCTGATAGGTTTAATAGGCATATCTTACATAGTATTTAATGCTTGCTTTCTTACAGGAAACTGTTAGCTTTAAAAGCTGCGTGCTCTTTAGTGCCCATTATGGCTGAATGATTATTTAAAAGATGGGATTCCACAAACATGACCCCATAGAGCACCTTTTGGTTATATTATGTGGGCATTTTCCAGCTGTTGAAGCATACTGAGAGACTGAAATAAATACATTTAATGCTGTCTTAATGCGGTTTTTAATGTAATTGCCATAGGTACCACAGGGACATCAGAATTACAAAAGAAAACCAATAATGTGCATAATCATGAGGAAGACGTTATTACATAGCCTATGAAATTGTATTGTGATCCACATTCACATCCTATTAGAGTTCAGCTGTCATGTGTTTGTCATATGTCAGTGTTTTCCCAAGAGGGTTTGCTTATAACAATTTAGGAAACAGTCTGGTTCCCAATGCATAATAGACTGGCATTTCTGAAAGAAGAGGCTGCTAATGAGAAAAACTGAATACACAACAGCTGAGCTCAGATGTGGATAAGAATATATAAATTCTGTTCAACCATCTGCAATAAGCCTTTCGTGAAAGAAGGTGCTATGATACTGTGAAGCGTTATGAGAGCTGTCGTTAAAAGACTGACAGTGTTGAAAATTTTCATGTGCTGAATGGAGAGAGCAGATCCTTCTTTTGTAATGTTATACTGCACAATACATGTTGGATTTTCTTACTTGCAGCAAGATATTAACTCCTCGATATCCAACAATGAAATCTTATGAAAACTTGCTTGTTAGATAGTCCCACTGGAATTAGTTAACTTACAGTGAAGTAAACATGCACAGAATTAGGCTGCAAATATTTCTTGGCAGAGAAGTACCCAAGTCTGTTCCATTAGAACATTTCACCAACCTAGTCATTTGTAACATAAGCATTAAAATCAGTGGGTGAAATGAAGGCTAGAGAACGGCCACAGAGGCAAAGGAATGCATGAGCATCTTAATAGTACGTTATATCTGTCATGGAAGTAAAGCAGTAAGATTCTTGACTGACTAGAGTTGATAAATATGGCAGCAGGACTCTTGTGTAGGATTGGGTGTTTGGAACATGTATATATTATATAAGTTGTAACCTCAAGCTTAAAAAAATCACATTTCCTCCCTATACCCTTACACACTGGCAATATGCTTCACATGACCTTCCCCTTGCAGTGCCCTTCTGTTCCAGTGCATAGTCATTTATAAAGTCTAGGAACTTCATTTCCACAGCATGGTATAAGAACATCCATTCCAGATGAGGGTATATGAAGTCACCACAGCTTTCTCTGCTTTAGTCACCACCTCTATCTTTCTCCATCTCAAGATCAGCCTCAAGGATTTGATGAGGCAGGCAACTGTACACTCCTCCAGTCAAAGTAACAATTCTAGAATCATAGAGTTGGAAGGGACCTCTAGGGGCATGTAGTCCAACCCCATGCAGAATGCAGGAAATTCACAGCTACCTGCCCACCCATAATGACCTCAGTTTCATACCAAGATGAGCCCCACCCCCCACCCCCAAGAAACAGAATTCTTGGCCAATCTGTCCTGGAAGAACTTTGCTTCCCAATCCCGAAATGGTGATTGCCATTTCCCTGGGCATGCAAGAAAGGGCCACAAGAGCCAACCCCAACACAGTCCCTCCTGCCCACTTGCTCACAGTCTTCTTAAATTCACGTGTACCTGTATAATACCTATGCCTCTACTTGTAACAATTATGTTTTGCAGTGTTTTGACTCCATAGTCTCTGATATACCACACAACACCTCCCCCGACATGTTCCTCCTTGTCCCAACTGCAGAGCTTATATCCAGGGATAACTGAATCAGTGTGAGCATCACTCAGATGTCCACCAAAATGTTCACCTAGAGCAGATGGCTGCCCATTGTTTTATTTATTTGTTTGTTGTTTGATTTTTATACTGCCTTCCCATACAGCTCAGGGCCGGTTTTCACCATGATATGCAATCCCTGCTCTTCATATCTTCACTAGCTGGTGCAAGAGTAGACAGGTACAATTTATCAAAGTGAGGATTAGGATTTCTTGTCTGCACCAGTGGAACTATAATAGCCATGCTGGGAATCAAGCCTCAAAGGTTACTGAAGTATTCCTAAAGTATCCTGTTTCTCAGCCAGAGATTTCTGAAGCATGAGCTAGGTTTTTCAAGGGTGTCACAGATAGCTGCCAAGAAAAGTACAATTGTTGCCCTCTTCACAATTTCTCCTATTGTGCACTCTTGCAAGCACACTCAATCTCATCCATTCATGTAAAATAGGAGGTTTTAAGCCTCCCACTCTTGTCTTGATAAACTTTTGACCCACTGTACTGGAAAACACTACATGTTTGCAATTTTTTCTGTAAGGTCCCCTCCATTTTCTTATTACCTGCTTCCGCACACTCCACCTCTCCTCCCTGTTCCACTGGGAACAGTGTTGGGAACTGCTAGAACCATCTGTCTTTATTGCATCCTGGAATGTGTCCAACTGAACAGGCCTGGGAGAAGTTCCAATTTAATATTTTGCATCAATGGGATGAATCCTGGAATGATTCCAGCACGTAGATGTATGAAAACGCTTAATCTGAAGGGATTACCCACACAGTTCATTTATATACATTTTTAAAAAATTACTTGTAAATACACATGAGCCAACGCTTGATTCCTTTCATTATTTACAAGCAGATTGTGTGGGTGGCACATGAGTATTGTTTTTACATGTGTATAGTGAACAAAAGTATCCTGTGGATGCTACTTGCTATGCAGGAACCAGAGTTTACCACAAGGAAACTCACAGACAATCTGATTTGATTAAATCACATATTTGTAAATCAGCTTCAAGACTTTATAGTTAAGAAGGCGGAGGCTCAAAAAAGCCTCCCACCCTATAGTTTTCCTAAATATCAGCAAGAGTTCTTAATGTAAAGATATTCAGACTTCTTGTATAGTCAATTTCACAAATATAACAAGTTCTACAGTTTATAATTCTTGGTTTATAAACCAATTAACTTTAACCCAGGCATTTCAAAGTGATAAATTGATTTAATGACAATCCGGCAAAATCCAAAAATTGTGACCCCCTCATCTGATGAACTATATTGGTGCTTTCATAACAACTTTTCAGCCTTCATCTCTGGATTTAATCCATTTTGTAAACTGTATCAGAAGTCAAATATAACTATGAAGAATAACAAAGAATGGCATGTGCTGAGGATTTCAGACATTTCTTCCTCCAAACTATTATATTCACCACTCTTTCCCTTTAACAAAATACTAAATAGGAAAAACCATGGAAATAATTTCTTTACACTGCATTTTCTTTATAGCTATTTTTTCCCCAGTGGCATACTGGAAGAAAGCGGGAATTATTTCAAACATTGGTTCTTAACCTCTCCCCCCCCCCCCATTCCAGCTCCACAGGGCCTAAGGGAATGGCAACGGAATGCTCTGAAAGGGGCAGTATTATTCCCGTCCCATCTCTCATCCGTGACTTCTGACAACTGGTTTCAGTGCCTATGAGCCATTTCACGCCCCACAAGCCAGAAGTCACTTCTGCATGGGGATTAGTATTGACCAGGCACAGAAGTCGTGGCACGTCAAGTACCTCAGGAGAGAGACGTGTTTGCCGCCACTTCGGGCATCATCATGGCCCTCTTTTCAAGGCGCGCCCCTGGGGTCCGCGGCCTTTCCCTGCCCTGGGGGGCAGATCCAGCTCTCTCGCCCCAGCGGGCGTCCCTTCTTCCCCAGCACCCACTCGCCCCCCTCACGGGACAACTGCGGAAAACTGGCGGGAGGGCGAGGGAAAGGGCTGCCTGGGGCCAGGGAGGCTCAGCGAGGGGGCTAGCCACGCACCTTGGCCCGCGGGCGCGCGAGGGCCCCTGAGGGCTGCGGGCGAGGGCGGCACACCCACTGCGCTCGGCGGCTTCTCGGCTGGGCCCTAAGGAAGGCGGGAAGGCGCGGCGGGTCCCGTCCCCCGCCCCGCTGCTCGACGTCCGCCACGCACCTTTCTGAGCCGCCGCGTCCCGCCAGAGCACAAGGAGCAGCAGAAGGGCGGCCGCCGCCTGCCGGGTCCCCGCGGGGAACGGGCGCCCCGGGCTGCTCACCATGCCCCGCGTCTCCTGCGCAGCCGGCAGTCCGAATGCATCCCGAGGCGGCGCGGCGGAGCCGGGCAAGCCAGGCGTCGACCTCCCCCCACTCCTCCTCCTCCTCTTCCCGCGGCCGCCGAGAGCGGGACCCAGGCGCGCTTCCCGCCCCCTCCCCTTCCTCTCCCGCCGCCGCCGCCGCCCCCGGTGGGCGCAACCACTTCCGGGTCCGCGGGCCGCCCCGCTTGCTGCCGCCCCCGCCCCCTCGCCGGCCCCGGGGGCGCCCCGCCGACCGACCGACGGCCGCCGCTTCCGCAAAGGCGTCGGGCCACGCGGGGAAGGGGCTGGGGGGGGGGCTCCGTGCAAGAAGAGCGCCGCGGGGAAGGAGCGTGGCCGGAGCGCGCCCGGGGAGGGGGACCTGTGCAATCTAGCTGTCGATCAAAAGCCACTGGTGCAAAGTGATTCCGGTCTAACCCTAGCGGCTCCAGTTGGGGTAACAAATGGACTCAGGAGGTTTAGAGCGGAATAGCTCCTGCTAGGCGCACAGTTCTGACCGTCGAGGGGTTCTGGGGTTCAAGCCTGACAGGAGAACACTCTACCCATTCTCTCTCTCTCACCCCCCCCCCCCCCTTCTAACTCAGATGCTGGCAAACTGGTGGTGTCCACTTGGAGATAAAGAATGACATTCCTTTGAGGTTGAACACTGTGCCAAGCAGAAACCTTGGTGCCAAATAAACTCAAGGGCTCCCTTGTGAAACCTGGCTCAAGCCCAAAAGATTCATCCTTCAGAATAGAGTTCAATGCCCATTCTTGGTCAATCGCTATTTTTTTACATCAAAGTAATGGCTAAAATATACATTTTGAATGGGTCAGTTTGGAAAAACAGCCAGCCTCTGGGAGTTCCATATTCACAATTGTTAACATGATTAAAAACAAACAACCCCCCCCCCAAAAAAAACTCACATGCATTATGATGGCGGGGGAGAAAACCACCTCCATTCTTCTTGGTCATCATGCAAAAATTGCCGTGAATATGCTGAGAAATGAATCATCCAGTAATTTGAAAATTATCGCCTTCACATAGGCTTACAGATGGGAAGAGCTTATTTCATAAGGGTCATAGTCATAACCAGTCAGTGTCTGCAACTGGTCCAAAAACAATGGATGCTCATTGCTACAAAAAGGTCCCATAATCTTCCTTGCCTACATGGAAATAGGCATGCAAGGGTTATGGGAAGGTAAAAACATGCTTCAGCTTGCGTAAGAGAAAAGCTAATTATTGTGATGTATGAGTGAGCAAATGCAACTCCTCTGCCATGAAACCATCGGCTGTGGAAAAGACTTTGGAGCTCTGCTACTGCCATGGAAGCACTCCCTTGACGGAAATAACATTTGGATTCCCCATGACAGCGGAGTAAGGACTGCACGTTGCTTGTGTAATAAAGTCATTGTCTGGAAAGGCTCAACTGCTTTACTGTAGAATGAGGTTTGACTTTTGCCAGGAATACCTTTGCTCCAATAAACCAGTAAACCTCAGTGATGCTATCACTGCTTTTTGTGTAAACTCTACAGGATCAGTGTTCTTTAATACAGGCAATTTGCAGTCATAAGTCAGTTAATGATGGGAATCTGGTTAAAAAACAAATAATTGTTAATATGGCAAAGCACACACGATTATTTAAAAGACCCCCCCCCCAAAAAAAGGCAGCTGTGAATTTCCAAATAAAGTTCAGCATTTACTTTTGCATGACTGCATAGAACTTCCACATGTCACTTCCTAGTACTTGGGTCAGTATTAGATAACCGTAATAGCTTCTCTCATCTTTTATATGGTGAATTTCTTTGATCTTCATGTGACTGACACAACATTTAAACATTTTACCTATGGCTATTCCTTCCTGTCTGCACACAGTTGTGTGCATCTCTTTACTTTGGCCAGCAGCTTGTGACAAGGAACTAGCAATTTCTCAGCCATTACATGCAACCTTATTGGTGTGCTTATCCTACAATCCCTCTGTTCATGTATGAACTCAAATACATAGGT
This sequence comes from Paroedura picta, assembly GCF_049243985.1. Classification (NCBI taxonomy): domain Eukaryota; kingdom Metazoa; phylum Chordata; class Lepidosauria; order Squamata; family Gekkonidae; genus Paroedura; species Paroedura picta. The sequence continues at coordinate 33,380,706 of NC_135374.1, read as the reverse complement.
TCTTTCCTTACAATCCTCGCATACAGTAGATAGAAATAAGAACTGCAGAAATAAAAAAGGACCGTTTCAGCAGTGACTACCAGTTTGGTGTAGTGGTTATGAGTGCGGACTTCTAATCTGGCAAGCCAGGTTCGATTCTGCGCTCCCCGACATGCAGCCAGCTGGGTGACCTTGGGCTCGCCACGGCACTGATAAAACTGTTCTGACCAGGCAGTGATATCAGGGCTCTCTCAGCCTCACCCACCCCACAGGGTGTCTGTTGTGGGGGGAGGAATGGGAAGGCGACTGTAAGCTGCTTTGAGCCTCCTTCGGGTAGGGAAAAGCGGCATATAAGAACCAACTCTTCTTCTTCTTCTTCTTCTTCTTCTTCTTCTTCTTCTTCTTCTTCTTCTTCTTCTTCTTCTTCTTCTAGAAGCTTTGCAGCCACATCCATAAAGCTCCAAGGAATTTCCTTACTTTCACACTGAAGTCTCCTGATTCAGGTGCAGTCCTGACTGTGCTCCTGGTTTGCCGCGCATTTTGCAAATCCCGAGAAAATGTGAGTCCCCCCCCCTGCCCTGGAAGGGAATTTGCAGTAACCTAAAAGTGGAACTAAAAAGTCGCATTGGCTTCCTCCACTGTTTCTCACCTCAAAGGATGACATTTGAGATCCAACCAATGCTGTGTTTCTTCCCGCCTTCCTCCACTCCCCACTGTATTGTTTTTTAATTGAACAGGATTATGTTACAATGTAGTTCCGAAGTAGTACAAGCAGGATAGGCACCCACTGCCTGGTCTTCCCCTCCTGCAGATTGAACATTAGTCAATTTCATGAAGAGAAATCCAGCTGTGGTCAGTTTCAAGCAGGGAGTCTGTGAGCCTTGTTAATTTCATCCAGCAGCCTTCCTCAACTCTCCCAAAGTACAAAAGTTTGTTTTGCAACATAGGATCAACCTACCACAATGACTGTTTTTAAAAAAAATGATAATAATAACAACATGCACCATAAGGGGAGAAGGAGGGAGGAAATTGACAACACAGGATGCTTGCCTGAAGCGGCACACTTAAAACAAAGATGCAAGAAGGCACCCTTTCCCCCAAGCTGTCTTTTAATTTGCATTGGAGGAATGAGCTGCACAGCATATGGAAAAGGGGAGCACTTGGGCACTTTTCCAATGGGAGTCGGAGGAAGGGCGGTAGGGAGGTTGGCGATGGGAGCAAACAAAAAACAAGGAAGGGGGCAGGACCAGCTGCCCATGCCTCTGAAGTAAATGTGAAGGGCATGATGCAAACCCAATCCTTAGTAGTGTTGTTCAGAGGCGACATGTGCTAAGAGCCAGACACAAATTTGATGTCAACATCCAGAGACCAATATGAAGGAAACCTGGGACCATTCTGCACACTTTGGATAATGTACTTCTAATGTGCTTCTGCAGCTGGATTTTCCTGTGCAGAACAGTGACTGGAAAAATATATATTCCCTATATTTCAAAAGAAATAGAAAATTGCAGAAACCTTCAATTAGTATAAACAAGGAAGAACCCGCAAGGACATTTTCTCCCCCATTTCCTCTTTCCCTTCCATGAAAGCCCTCCCCCCATAGTATCTCCCCCTTTCCTGCTTCCTTCTCTCCTTCCCACCCAACAGCTAACCTACCTTTATCTTCTCCTCTGTTTTCTGCTCTCCCTAGCAGCCTCTGCCTAGGAAAACTGAGGCACAATTGTGTGCTGCTGGCCACTAGACCAGGCCCACTTACAAAGTAGGGAACACTTAAGGATATGTGGAGGGACACATCAGTTTCCCTTGTACCCCTCCTCACATTATTTCCCTTTTCCTCCTCCTAGAAACCTTTCATAGTGTTTCCCTTTTCCGTGCCTCATTCTCTTCTCAGCTATTCACCAACCTATCTTTTATCTGTCTCTCATCTTCAGACATTTACTTATTTCAGTTTTAGAATAATAGAATCATAGAGTTGGAAGGGGCCATGCAGGCCATCTAGTCCAACCCCCTGCTCAACGCAGGATCAGCCCAAAGCATCCTAAAGTTTTATGCTGCCTTTCTCCACAATGGGTACCAAAGCAGCTCCTCTCTTGCTTTTTCCCCTCACAACAAGAAGGGAGGGAGGCTAGGCTGCAAGTATTTTATTGGCACAGCATCACCTTGTGAGCTTCCATAGCAGATGGGTAGTTTCCATGGCAGACTGGATTTTCTGAACTATAGCCTGAAGCTCTAACCATTTTACCACTGGCTTTCATAGGGTGGCTGCTGTTGAAGAGTGCAAGCAGGCCTAGGAGAGTCATGCAAATTGGGTGGTATCACGTGTCTAAGTGGCTACCTGGCCTGGGCCTAATGAGTCCTCCCTCAAAGGCCATAACCACCCTAGAAAGGCCTCTATCCACACCACCTGCCTTTTACGGGCAAATGCCAAGCCTAGAATGCTGTGGTTGCCAAGCAAGAGTCACGTAGGGCAGGGATCCTCAACCTGTGGTCCTCCAGATGTTCATGGACTACAATTCCCAGGAGCATTTTCTGGCAGGGGCTCATGGGAATTGTAGTCCATGAACATCTGGAGGACCACAGGTTGAAGATCCCTGATGTAGGGTTTCCATTTCTTAAAGCTATAATTGCTCCTTTTATCATTTGAGGGATTTTTTTGGGGGGGAGGGGGACATTACAAATTAGATTGTCCCTCAAACCTGGGGTATTTTTCAGGTTTGTAGAGAGATCTGTCTTGTCTGTTCACTGCTCCACTTACTAGATTTAAGTATCCCCAGATTTGCCTGACCAATAATAGAATGTACAAGTGGGGGGGGGACCATCAAACTCGTGGAGTGGAATCCGATTCCCACCACCTTTGTTTCCCCCCCTCTCCCCTAGATCTCTCACTCTTCCTCCCTACTGCCACCCCTATTCTGCATCTCTTTTTCCATGTATGACACTTTCTCTGACCTTTTTCCTCTTTCCGCTTTTCCATCCACCAGTTTTTCTCTTTTTGGCTCCTAACAATCGCTCTCTCTCTCTCTCTCTCTCTTTGTTCTCCACTCCGGCCAATATCTCTTTTTCTTTTTTCTCCTACCCAGTCACTCTTTCTTCCTTGACTGCCTGACTCTCTTTTTGCCCTCATCACTGTCCTGGCCAACTGCCGTCTCCCCCCCCCCCCCCCCCCGTGGCAGTGGCACTCTGGTGGATAGCAACCAAAGTGATACTTCTGTATCTGTATACTATAGATGTGAGGCTACCTATTCATATCTGAAATAGTGGCTGGAGGGGACTGTATTGAAATTATGCTGATGTACCTGTCAGGTTTATATCTGTCTTGTCATTCTCTCCTTACTCTTACTCTTCCTTATGACCTCTCTGAACTGTAAACCAGACACTAAAGTACCAAATATTTCCACTTATACCTACTATCATTATTTTTTGCACTTTGGACAAGTTACAGTAGCTATATTTTATTTATTTATAATTGGATTTGTATGACTGGCGCTCCCAGAGCTGGCTCGCAGCGGTTTACAATTTTGGTATACAATACCTTTAAAAAAAGTATTTTAAGTTAGTGTTATTTGTACTTTTTGCAGTGTTCCAAGAATTCCTAATATAAATACTACGAGTGTGAGTTCCTGTCCAAAAAACTCAGCAAATGAAATTGTATTATAGGGGGCTATTATGCATGTAAAGGTTTTCATCAAAGTCAGCACGCTGACCCTTTTAAATTATCATCTTTTCAGTTGTGTTTTTCTGCAAGGATTATGCATTTGAAAGACGGACTTACGATGGCAAATAGTGTGTGTGTGGGAGCAATTCCTCCATTTTGCTAGACACTCATTGACAGTCCATGGTCAGCTGTAATGTCACATGACCACCACTCTGGCACATGCTACTGGCAGGGAATTGTAGTTCACAGACATGGAGACCTCAACAAGAAATTTCTGTGGGGGTGCACTGCCTTTTGAAAACACTGCAATTTTTCTCCCTCAGAAGTATGCTATTCCTAGTAGAGAGTGGATTTAAACGCTTTCAAATGCCTCTGAGGGAATGAATAAATTAATTTCTGCTGGTGTAATGTTGTCATAGCAGAGGTGGGAGGGCCTGTGCCGAATAAGGGGCACTTCATGCTCCTATTGGTGGATGAGGGACTAAAGGTTGTTCGTTTCCCCCATTGGTGTATGGGGACACAGGGGAGGAGAACAAAAACACACTAGTGTTTATGCAAAAACAGGCATTTTCATGATCGTTGTAAAAGCAAAAAAATTTTTAAGCTAGCTTTAAATACTGCACTGGAAAAGACGCAGTGGCTGCTACGAGGTGGGAAGGTTGTGCATAATCAAAAATACTATGGTGGCATTACTGTGGCAAAACCAGTTCCACATGCAGAAATTAATAAACATCTTTTTGAGCAGACTTTTTGTGAGGTTTCCTGCCATGCACAATACACCTAGGAGTTGGTTATAGAAATTGCTCTAGATGGCAGCTGAAAGTATGCAGAGTTCTAAAGCAGTCGATGGATTTCTGGTGTAAGATCGTGCATATATTATATTATATTTCTATGTTTCTGAATTGTTACTTTCAGTACATACATACATTAGATTCTATCTTGCTTCATATACCGAGAAAGGAACTTTATGCATAAAATATTTTACCAAACTCCACATTTTTCATTATTATTTCTTTATTAAGTACAATATTAGATTGTATTTATCGAATACAATTCCCATATTTCAGAGGAATTTCATATCTTTTACAGGCAGAGGATGTGCCATTATTAGACTGCATGCAGATATTTTTACTCTTTCTCTCTTACTATTATTAAACTGTGTTATTAAACTTTCCAAAACAAATTTTCAGATTCTCTGCTATATGGAAACAGAAATGAATTATGTAAGATGAGGAGAATGGTGATAATAATATAAATAATCCTGGCCACACTTTAACCATACATTCCTCCACACACTTCCCCCTGACATACCACAAAATATTAGATTGCCTAGAAATAACCACAATCCACTAAAGGACTGTGAAAGGCCCTCACATCAAACTAACAGGAGGTTAAAATACTACCATTCAGTGTTTCACAAAGGGCTGGAAATAGCATGGTTCATTCACAAATGCAGTTAACTTTTTTATATATTGATATTAATATACTGATGATGATATATAGTTGCTTTTAGTACTATTTACCAAAATATCCCCCCAGCAATATACTAGACACTATAGATAGCATAAAAGTCATTTGTGAAGGAGTGGGAAGAAACACATGAACTGACAAAGCAGCATAGAGGATAGGGACAGAGAAAAGAAGGGTGTGATTGAGTGGTAGCAAAAGCTTTGCCCACAAAAGAGTCTGAAGAAATGGAGGAACATTATTCGTAGATATTTTCATATGTATAAAGAGCTCTTTTTATGTCGGTTAAAAGTTAAATATTGGGGAATGATGCTTACTGTGATGGACTACCTTTTTAAAACCCTAACTCAGAGGACATGATCCAGCCTAGTTTGTCACAGGTGGTTGATCCAAACTTTCACCTATCAAGTATGTTGTTCCTCAGTGATTGGCAGGGATGAGGTTCCACAAAACTTGTCAGTTGTACCTCCAGATGAGATGAATGCTTGCTTCTTGACTATATGGGAATTACACAATTTTAAGGTTGATGATGAAGATATTGAAATTGTTCAAAGTTTTCTGTTCTTTGGCGGCATCATCATTTATGAGGGAGACGGCATCCAGGAAATCAGAAGGAAACTGAGACTGTGAAGGGCAGTCATGAAGAAGCTAGAAAAGTTCTATGATGAATCTCTGATGACCAACCAAGATAATTCATGCCCTAGTATTTCCCATTACTATGTATGAGTATGAAAGTTGGACAATGAAGAAAGCTGACAGGAAGAAAATTGATTTATTTGAAATGTGGTGCTAGAGCAGAGTTTTGTGGATACCATGAACAACCAAAAAGACCAATAAATGGATTCTAGATCAAATCAAGCCTGGCCTCTTCCTAGAAGCTATCATACTTTGATCACATTATGAGAAGTCAAAAGTGACTGGAAAGACAACAGTGACCATTTCCACACAAGTCATTTTCCTGAGTTCATCCTCTCTTTGTTCATCCTCTTTTTGTTTGCGGGGTTTATTCTGGCTTCCAGATGACATCGCCTCCCTCCCGGGGCTTTCCCAGGCCTGGCACAACTCTGCCTGGCCGTTGCCTTGTGATAAGGGAACACGGAAAAATCCACAGTCCCTTTTTTATCAAAGAGCAGCAAGTCACTGCAGGGACGTCAAGAAGGGAAAACTCAGGCTGCCCCTTTCCATGCCTTCCCAACGTCCAACCCATGAGAGTCACTTCTGTCCTCCACCCCTCACCCTCTTTTACAAAGTATTTTTTTCAAAGCCTGCTTTTGCAGGATCAACAAGGAAGACTGTTCCCTGGACTGCAGAGGCAGTATATAATTTTTGTACATAATTTAAAAAAAAATAAAAGGCTGGAACTGCATTGCTACATGGTTCCAGTGTAATGAAATTATACCCAGTCCATGTATGCTTTGCCTGACTCATGCTTTTCTTTCTTTCTTTCTTTCTTTCTTTCTTTCTTTCTTTCTTTCTTTCTTTCTTTCTTTCTTTCTTTCTTTCTTTCTTTCTTTCTTTCTTTCTTTCTTTCTTTCTTTGCCTGAGCCATTCCCTGTCATCTTCCCTGCCACTTTTCCCTTCACCCCACTGCACTGCTCTGTTTGGAGCCATACAGTGGAGCCAGGCAAAGCGGATGCTTTCTCCTTTGCCCTGCTTGCAAATTGAGCTCCCCTGCAAAGGGAGGGGACATGAAAACACTGCTTGGCTCACTTTAAATCATTATATGTTGTGGTGGTTCGGTGTTGCTACGTGGATCTTGATTTTTTTTTTTGTAAAAATTATTTTTTTATGTTTGGGGGGCTTGAGGGGCCGCTAGGATGTGAGACTACAGCACTGAAAGGTGATTGGTGGCTGAAGCTGCATCACAGTGATTGACAAACTAAAATGGCGGCGGGGGGGGGGTGATCCTGATTTCTGCTCAACCACCTGACTTGTCAGTAAGGAAAAACCCAGGACAAGACTGGGGGATAAAGTGAGAGGAGACTCCTGTTAGGAAATCACATGGTAAATGGGTACGAATCTACAACTAGGAGGCAGAGTGCCTTGCCCACCTCCGTGTGAAAATGGTCAGTGCTAGGAAAAGACAAGAGGAAGACCCAACGTGAGATGGATCAACTCAATCAACTCAGTTTGCAAGACTCAAATAGGGTTGTAATTTGATAGGGCATCTGGACAACAATAGTTTATAGCATCATAAGTCAAAAATGACTTGGTGGCACTTAACACATATAAAGATCATGAAAAGGCTTCAAGTTGTCTGTCCCTCACTCTCCCTACCTTGAGACACTAATCAGAGTAAAGATAGGGATTGTAGAAGTGGGCTCTTGTGGCCCTTCCTTTTATGCCCTGGGTAATATTGATCACCAGTTTGTGGTTAGGGAGGAATTTTCTTCCCTGGCACATTGGCTCAGGGATCCTGGAGATATTTTGCCTTCCACTGGACATAGAGCAGGGGTCACAGAGGGAATGATGGGGAGGGGAGGTAGCTGCAATTTCCTACATTATGCAGCGGGTTGGACTATATGACCCTTGAGTTACATTCCAGCTCTATGCTATGTTTCTATGTCTGTGAGACAGCCTCATCCCACCACCTATGCACCACCACAACAGCTTCATTCATCTGTTCAAGACCTTCTGCAGAGGGCTTTTCTTTGCCCTGTAGTAAATGATTCACAAAGTTACTTGGATAAATTATTACTTGTAATTGTATGTTTTTAAACTCTGATGTTACCCAACCTCATCCAACTAGGGAAGGGTGGGATATAAAAATAAAATTCTTCTTCTTCTTCGCCTAATTTCTAATCCACCTCCTTATCAAATAGAATCAGAATTGCTATTGGTTTGATAGAGACAAGTGAACACCACTTATTGTACTGCCCCATTCATAATGCCATTGGACGTATTCTAATTCAATCAATACTGGACAGGAAAAGATCAAGATACTGCCCCAAGATGAAAATAAGCAAAAAACATTCCTTACAGTCAAATTCTGCACTGCTGCTATAAAACAGTCTAGTATTTATACAGATCAGAAGGCTCCTGCTTAATCCAATTTGAATATTGTACTATATTTAAGGTTTTTAATGCTCGTTCTAAATATTGACTTTTAACGTTTTAAAGTCTTGATCTGATTTTATTGATGGCAGATTTCTAACTTCCTCTTCTGAACTACTTTTCCTTCTTATAAGGTGCCATCGTTTATGTGTGTTTCAATGGAGGTTTAACATTGTGACATTTTGACGTTTGGAAGGCCAGGACATTCTGAGTGTCTTTTCTTTAATATGTTCAAAAGGAAGGGATCACTAGTGACAGCTAGAGGGGGGTGGATTTGCTGCAATGATTTGTAAGCCCTGATGGTTGCGTAGTTAGCTTTTTGATACAGATGATGATCCTGGTATTAGTACTACACCCAACAGCTCTGCTTTGCAGAAAGTAGGCTTGAGAAATATGGGGGGGGGGGGGGCGCAGTGGCAAGTTCAATTGTTCTTCAAAGTAAAGATGGTGTGAAGGACCAATCATCCTGGAGTTAGGCCAGAAGACTACCATAGAAGTGCAAATGTTTGAATCCACCATATTTGGGGGTGGGGGTGGTAGACCAAATCTTGTTGGACTCCAAAGTGTTCCTGGACTTGAATGTAGCTATTCTAACAAAAGGCACATCCCTACATCTCAAATAACCTGTTTCATTTTCTTCTTATATTTGACGAAGGCAGTTTTGACTCTCAAAAGCTTATACCCCCCCCCCCCCCCAAATCTCCTTGTTCTCTAGGGTGCCACAGTATTCAAATCTAGCAGTTCTACTGCAGGCCAACACAGCTGCCCTCTGAAATTCTTTTCATAGAAGTTTATTAGTATTAGTAACAGATAAATTTGGCAACAGAGAATAGTAGCCTTCACTAGGGCAATTTTGACTCCAGTTTTTCATAGATATGTTTGATCCAAAAGCAACTATTTACAAGGTCAACTGCCTTGGGAATTTAGTTTAGATCATTTTGTTTCCAAACACTATCAGTGTTAGGAACTGCAAGCAGGCACACAGCGTCCCAGATGCATTGAGGAAACATCTGGTGAAATGACTTGTTTCAAGGACTTGGGAATGTGATTTGTTCAGTACAACCAGACTTTGCAGATCACCAGGTTTCTCGTTGTATACTCATTTGAAGGGACACTCTGTTCATCGTTATAGTCAGTCCGATTTATTCTGTAAAACTGATTTTTTTTGGAAGCTATTGAAATTTACCTTCTTTTTGTAGTTGTAAAATAAGCAGTTGTGTAGATGATTATGTTGTTTTAGTGCCACGTATATAAAAGGAGGCACACAATGTTTTTAAAAAGTATATGTATGATGGCATGTGCCCTCAAGTTAGCCCCAAGCCTGCTAACAGTATAAATCAAATAAAACTAATAAACTCAGCATAAATCAAAAGCTAAAATGTAACAACAGCAAGGCCCTGCGGAACTGCAAAAGCTCTTGCAGGGTCCTCAGCTCTTCTGGGAGCCCATTCCAACAGGTTGGGGCCAAGACCGAGAAGGCTCTGGCCTTGGTTGAGGCCAGATGAACTTCTTGGGGTCCAGGAACCATCGACAAATTAGTAACCGCAGAGTGCAGAGACCTGTGGGGAGCATAAGACAATAGGCGGTACCTCGATGGATTGCTTTAATTTATTAACCCACCTTCACCAGGCCCTGATTAATCATCATCATAAATATATTGCATGCCTGGCTGGAGTCAATTTGGTTAGAAGAAACCCACCAACACAATCTAACCATGCCTTGGAAGACACATACCAAGTCATTGACCTCTGTAATAAAGAGGTTCCCATGAAGTTCTTAGTGGCCCCTGAATAGCATTTATCAAATAAATTTAATCCGCTGTTTGAAATATGTGCCCATATTATTCCATGAAAAATGTTGTGATTTATGCTATTTTTGTTCTAAAAATATAATGCTGCTGTTTTCTAGGCACAAGTCATGTAAGAAATTGTGTTTGTTGTGAAAAAGGGTGAAGTTGTTCTTTGGTTCAGGATGAATACCAAAGGGTGTTTTGTAATGAAGCATGCTTCATGACAATGTATTACAAAAAATAAAATAGAATCTACTAAGAAATGTGTCAGCTGCATTGCTAAAAAAAACCTGGTTGCAGAAGAATTAGGACAAAGCTTTTGGAAGCTCCTACAAAAAGACAAGACACTGAACATTCTGTGACTGTAGCGATTGTTTTGCTATAAATGTGCTTCTTGGGGGGGGGGTTGATTTGCTTTACTTCCAATAAGTGAAAGAAGAAGAGATTCTTCTAAAAATGTCACATAGCCACATGAAGCAAGTGGAATTAGAAGTTTTCCAGATCCATTTAGGAAACCAAGAGCCACCCTGGTGTCTACAGTTCACACAACAGCCTGTGCAACTGGCATGGAAGAACTTTTTCTTCTTGACAGAAAACCAGACCTCTTGTCATCTTATGTCTGATGGCTTTTAGATAACACCAGTTCTCTGGGTTTGCAGATGCTGAGAGACTAATCTTGCAGACAAGAGTCAGGAAATCACAGTCGTGATAAAATCTCTGGGAAGAAAGAAATATCCAAGGGGAACTAGGGTTTAGAATGAGTTCACAATGGCCACTAAACCAAGATACAATGGCTGACTCAAATATTTTTCATATTTGAGAACCCCACATTTGACTAAAATGTTGGAAGGCTTCCAATAAGCCAGTCACCAAAGAGTTTATAGGCCAGAGTCTTTGTTCTCTGTTATTGTACAGAACCACTTAAAAAAAACTTAAATGATACTGAACTGACCATGTATTATTTTGTTGGCCCTTCCTCTTGTGTTCATCTTATGCCTTTGTGATGAAGCACAAGCTTGCGAAGGATTGAGGAAGCTTCCTTAGGATGACTTCTTTAAACACCTATACTGACAGCAGAGTCAACAGACTTTCAAAGGGTGCGACTCTGCTTAAGACTGTGTTGTCAGTCAGACATTCAATTAATCACGTGTGTTCATAAATTCCACAGAGTTAGCTGCTGTTGAGCATGCCAGTGGTGAAAGTTCTACCCAATATCCATAACCTGGTAAACACCAATGAGAGGCCCATGGAATTTGACTTGCCACATAAAGTATGGAAGACAGCAAATAGAATACAAACAGGCTTTGGCAATTGTGCAGACCTGTTGTTTAAATGGCGACAAATACCAGGCCCTGAATGTGATTGTGGTGCAGCCCACCAAACTATTTCCCATCTGTCTCAGGAATGTGAGTGTCATGCTTCCCAGGGAGATGTGATGCAGCTCTTTGTACTCTCCCCAGCTGCAATTGGGTGGATTGACATTTTAGTATTTAGGGGGATTGCCCAATCTGTCTGCAAAGCCATTGTACTTGGCTACATATTATTATTATTATTATTATTATTATTATTATTATTATTGTTGTTGTTGTTGTTGTTGTTGTTGTTGTTGTTGTTGTTATTATTATTATATATGCTTCCTATGTGTAACTCTGCCATATAACAACCAGCTGAAGAAAAAAGTCTTGAGCTGGCAATAGCGAAATTATTTATTCCAATGTTCTAAACAATTTCAAAACGGATTCCTAGGTATAGTCCATTTTCAATATCTTCACCAGTGATATTCTCAATATTGTTAATAAAATCTTCTCTAATTGTATTCTTATGGGTGATGAAATTATAGAAAATAATAATATTTTGCTTTATATGCCGCTTTTCTCTACCTGAAGAAGTATCTAAGTAGTTTACAATTCCCTTCCCTTTCCTCTCCCCACAGCAGACACCCTGTAAGGTAGGTGAGGCTGAGAGAGCCCTGATATTAATGCTCAGTCAGAACAACTTTATCAGTGCTTTGACAAGCCCCAGACCACTCAGCTGGCTGCATGTGGAGGAGTGCAGAATCAAACCCAGCTTGTCAGATTAGAAGTCCACACTCCTAACCACTATACCAAGCTGGCTCTCTTGGTTCAGTCCCAAAATGGTCATGTAATACGGTCAGATGCAGCAGGGGTCAGTGCTGAAGAGTAATTACATATTGTGATATTAATATTAGTAGACCCCTGATCCTCTTAAATAGGGATTCTGGGGATTAAACCCAAGACCTTCTGTATGTAAAGCAGATGCTGTACTACTGGGCTACAGTCAAGTGACCCAAGAATACAGATCGAGTGTTGAAAATCAGCCTAAATATAGATTCTAATCTTCCTTTGGTTTACTAGAACCTGCACTTACAATAAACCTAACAAGTCTGCTATGAAAACAGCCATTTCTAGACCATTCAACTGGGTATTATTTTATTCTAAATGTCATTACATTGTACCATAGTGGACATTTCTTCATCGTCTTACACTGTGAACTGTATTTGATCCTTTATTTTATCTTTTAACTTCGAAACATTTCCTGTTGTTTTCACACACATATTAACCTCAAGGGTTGCAGGAAAAGTGACTCGCTCAGAGATACCCCAATTACAGGGTAGGTTGATGTCAAGTGATGAAAAGTGCAAAGTTGAAGGCTACTCATCTGTGGATGAGATCATACTTATTGGATTCCCTACAGCTGATTGTAATATAAACCAATGTCTCCCCTGCGTGCAACTCCTGACAGTTAGAAGCAATGATGTCATTTTTGTTTGGCCACTCACAGACACTCGGCTAGGGATTAACACACAAACATGTCTCATGATTTTCCTGTAACCTTCCATTTCCTTGAGGGGAACAACTGCTGAAGGACTCATGCAGTTTAAAATGGTTCTGGGAATGTACGGTCTTCTAACAGTACATTTATGGACAAAGTTATATAGCTGATATACATGTCTATCTTCAGGAGTGATATTCTGTACTTACGTTGATCCTTGCTACTAAGGAAAAACACTGTGGGTATTTTTTCTCTAGTTCTAACAGAATCTGTTACATGTCTGTGGAAGTCAATGGGGGACAACCTTCCATTGACTCCAAGGCTTCACCTTGGGCTAAGGCATGAAATTCAGGCCAGAACATCTGTAGTGGAAGAATGTTGCCATCTTATGCAGGAATGTAATGCCTCAAGAATATAATGAGGAATGCCATTAACAATGTCGAAGCAGCTGCAGAGGCTTTGTCCAAGAATGGAAAATGAGTTCATCTGATGAGAATTACAGAGAAAGAAACTTCAAAACATGGTATCTGACCCACAAAAAGCATAGGGAAGTGAACAGAAGGCTATGAAGAACAGAATAAAATTCCTGACCAAATAGTGCATAAATGAATGCAACTCTATTGTATGTTACCCACAGAGACATCTCCACCTGCGTTAACAGGCAGGTTTGAGAAGGACTGAGGCGGGAGGCGGGAGAGACAGGAGTCAGTTGAAAGCAAGAGTAGGCATGCAGGCTCCATCCCCTCCCCAGCGCAGAAACCTTGGGAGAACTCACATGCTCAGGAGTGAGGGGTGGGGGGGGGAAGAAGACTAACAGAACGGGTGGCTTCCCTAGCTTGTGGCTGAGTCCACTAAGGCAAGAGGGGAAAGGCTGCAGACCCATTCTGGAGTTCTCGTGGGCCCCCAGGAGTCCTCAGAGCCCTGTTTGGGAATCCCTGTTCAAGCATAACAGGCCCATTGGATTAATGTACTTAGCACATGAAACAGGTTGTTAATATATGTTCCTATGACATCCATTCAAGGTTGCTGGCTATGCTATTTTGCCTTATCTGTTATCTCATTTCCTTTCCCTTACTTTGAATGTGATGGTTGGATAGCTTTAGTGTGATGGGGTCGTTTGACTGAATTAGGGAATTAGGGAGAGGGAGGTTTATAAGAGTTTGGGTGAACAAGGGCGAAAGTAGCTTCTTTGTCGTGTTTGTTATAATACATTCCTATGCAAACCAGGTTAAGGCACAAAAGAATCAAGCTAGAATGGTTTAAAAGAACAGCCATAATATCAAGGTAATCTTCTAGTACTATGCTGCCCTCTAGTGTGTAGGATCCCACAATGCATTAATGAAGCCATGAAAATGCAAGTTTCTCCAAAAACAAACGAAGACACATGGGAAAGCACTGGCTTTGATTAAAATGAGAGTTTAAAATGGAAAGCTGTCCCCCAGGCCAGGCAGCAGAGACACATGTCAACTTTCTGTGGTCTATCTTAGCTTATTTATTCCTTCTGGCAACAGTATACCTTCCACCCAAGAGCCTATGTTTAAATGTTCAGTTTGCAACATGTTCAGCAATAAGAACATCAAGACGCCAATCACATATTAGAAACAGGACAATCTGGACTCTACAGCAGAAATGTAATTATGTAGAGCATTTGGACCCCTATCTTCCTACCAATACAGACACTCGAGTGGGCTTCCAAAAAGTTCAATTTTTCGGGACACTTCACCTTCCTTCTTCAAGATACGTCTTTACAGGACAGTTGGAACAAGAGACTGGAACCAGAATAGTTTATCTGGGTCAGCCTCTATTTTCTAATATTGGTCACTGATGAATAACTGTTCAGCCTGGAGAAGAGGAGGTGGAGAGGGGACCGGATTGCTGTCTTTAAGAATTTGAAAGGTTGCCACTTTTAGGGCAGTGAAATGACTAGTAAATAACAAGAGTGTATTTTTGTCTTGTCACTAATAGCTGGGTATCCATCCTACAAATCATAACTTAAATACATGATTTTTAAAGTATTTGCTTGATTTTAAGTTTACTTGCACAAATTCAGTTTGTTGCTGGGATTGGACATACACTTTTCTCGTCCCTCCTTTTCCTGCAAAGAGTCCTGACTCTAGTTAACCATGACGTACAAATGCATGTGCCTAGGCCAGTTGTCCCATAAACCATGCCTCTAAGCCTGGATTCAAGTGTGGTTTAGCATCCTTGTTTGTAGGAGATAGACGAAATCTGTCCATTTCCTTGCCTGTAGTAATGGGTAGCTCGTTTCTAAGGGGTGTCTGTGAATGAGAAAGGAAAGGAAGGCGTGAGGCATGCATGTGAGCCTGGCAATAAGGCAGGGTCATACATGTCAGGTTAACTGCAGCTTCTGCAAGCAGCCATAAATGTTGGCCCCATAGTCAGCGCTTATTATATTTTGTGTGTCACATTTCTGAGCCACATGGGAAGGCGGTATAAAAATCTAATTAAGTAAATAAATAAGGCCAGGTGTTAAGAGGTACAAGCTAGAGAAGTTAAATATACGTCTTCCCTATGGTGCTTCCTCAGGCCTGGGCTCTCTGGGCTGGAGGAAGGGGGATGGCTTTATGCAGCTGGGGTGGGCATCCAGTCCTTTTGAATGAGCAGACAAGGAATCAGTCGAGGCTGAATGAATAGCATACTGAACATAAGAAGACATGGTGGGGTGGGATGTCGGGGTATGAAAGATCAGACAAGATGGAGGATGAAACTGGAGGGGCTGAACAAGGATAATCCTCTAGGTTGGGGACCGGCAGGGCATTGGGGCGCGGCCCGCGGCCCGCGCGGGCCACGCCCACGCATCGGGCTGCGCCCGCAAGCCGCACCCGCGCATCGGGCCGCGCCCCGCGAGTCGCGCCCGCACATCGGGCGGCGCCCACACGGGTGCGGCCCGGCCCCGATTCCCTCTCCCGCCCTCCCACAGTAAGAAGCTTCCCGGGCTGCAAGCTTGCGGCCGGGGAAGTTTTTTACTGCGGGGGGGCGGGGAGAGGGAGCCGCGGCCCGGCACCATGGCCTTCGCGGCCCGGCACCGGGCCGCAGCCCGCAGGTTGGGGACCACTGCTCTAGGGCAGTGGTCCCCAACCTTTTTATCACCAGGGACCACTCAACGCCGGGGACCACTCAACGCCTTTTACTGTGGCCCAGTGTGTGTGTGGGGGGGTAGTTTACTCCTCTACTCTCAACCACTGCCCTAACGCTCTCTGATTGCTATGGTAATGTTTAAATATCCCTTCAAAATAAGATACAGACACGCCACAACAATGAAGTGTGTTGTAAATGGCTGGGAGGGATGAAGTAAAGGGCCGGGGGGGGGGGGGGAGAAGGCGTCCTTCGGGGCCCACCTCCAATTAGTCGAAGGACCCCATGTGGTCCATGGCCCACAGGTTGGGGATCACTACTCTAGGGCATTCTTAGAGCTCTTTGTCTCTTAACTGGAATATATAAGCTTTTGCTCAGTCATTGCTAATGTTTGAGGAATGGTTTCACTGCTGCTTTATGCTACTTTGCACCTCTTTGCATGTTCTTTTCCCTTGAGCGTTCTTCCTATTTTACATGGTTCACATCAAACGATGAGCATAAAAAGTGACTGCATGGTGGGGAGAGAAAGGGCTATTTGAATCTATAAAATAGCAATCAAGTGACTTATTTTTGAAGACGTTCTACAGAAGCCTGTTTGGCTAATTTGTAGCTGACTGATCTGGGAAACACTAGGCACATGTATTTATTTCCAAAGTCAGTATTCTGGATCAATTGCTTAATGAACTGTGCTAGCTTGTGAAAGTACAGAGGTTTTGCAACTAAGTGGAATGTGTGTGGGTGTTCGTATCTTTGACGAGAGTCCAGTCTAAAGAATACATCATCAGCAAATGCTTGTTAGTTAATGTAGGAAAACCAGAGAACTGGGTTATAGCACATAATATAATGAACACAATAGATTAGTCCATAAAAAGGGAAATGAACACAAAGCACTTTCACACTCATTGAACAATGTACATTCAATCTACTTGTAATGCACTTTGCAACTAGATTTTACAGTGTAAAAGGGAAAAATTCACTTGCAAGGAGGTGGTGAGCTCCCCCTCACTGGCAGTCTTCAAACAAAGGCTGGATACACACTTTTCTTAGATGCTTTAGGATGGTTAAGGTTGATCCTGCGTTGAGCAGGGGGCTGGACTAGATGGCCTGTATGACCCCTTCCAACTCTATGATTCTATGATTCTATGAAACAACTTCTAAAATGCACTGGAAGTGAACTGAATGACTTCACAATTTCTTTTGTTGCAACCAATGTGGAAATCAAACGGGTCATATAGTATGTTCTGGATTAGAAATCCTTGATTTCTCCAAAGTTATTCCTGTTTGATTCTTGAATCTGTTAAATATCTTTGATATGGTCTATGCTAATTTTATGCTCACCCTTTACCTATATTTTAATAGTAACTAGGATTTTAATATTAACTATTGTTTATTTATCAGATATATCACCATTATATTTCTGTTTTTACCTGCCCTGAGCCTTCAGGGAAGGGCAGGATATAAATAAAATTTTACCTTACGTTATGTATGTATGGACTGGTAGCTTTCATTTCAATGTGCCTGAAGATGCGTGCTTGTACAAGAAATCTTATACCTTGAATAAAACTTTGTTGGTCTTAAAGGTGAAACAGTGAAATCGGTTGCCTAAGGAGGTCATGAGCTCCCTCTCACTGGCTGTATTTAAGCAGTGGCTTTACAGTTACTTATCATGGATGCTTTAGGCTGATTCTGTGCTGACTAGATGGCCTTTATGGCACCTTCCAACTCTATGGTTCTATAATTCTACTATTCTACACGAAGCTGACTCTCAGCTTGGTTAGGAACCAGTATCGCTACCAGAGCCGCAGAAAGCTGAATGAGAATGTTGGTGGTGGGGGCTGTTATACAGCGAGACAAGTTTAAAACAATATTCAGTCACAAGTGTAATCCATCCATTTGGAGCAAATGAACATGGATCTTGTTCCTTCTTGCTTCTGGTCAACACCCTGTGGCAGTCTTCTTATTTTGAATTATTTCAGGGATCTGCCCCAGAGGAAAGGTTTTGTGGATCATGGCTTAAAAATAACACATGAAACACCATAGTAATGTAAAATCACAGGACTAAAATGTCAGGAGACAAAGATGATAGGCAACTTGTGTGAGGCCACCCAGCAAGCTTGCGGTCAACTGGGTGGTAGCTCAAGGAGTTCCTGGCACCTGGTCCGGTGCCCAAAACCACCAGCCCAGGCTCCCACTCAGATCTAACCAGGTTCCCTTCACTGAACAGCTAGTTTGTAAAATTGCCAGAAAATTCGTAATAATATTTTGAAAGTAGCTATGAAAACAATATGATTTTTTTAAAGGAAAGCACCTTAAAAGGAGAGGAGGAAAAAAAATGAGTTCTTTGCTCTTGAAAATTATGAAAAGTATATTTTCCTGTACAGGCGAAATGTCTTGATATCCTAGAGACAACATCAATCTGGACAAATCACATTTTCTAAATAAATCAAGCTGCATCAAAGGGGGGTCTGTTCAGATCAGAAGGGCTTCAGGTTTTTTGGTCTTATAAAGGTAAGCCCATTGGTGCACCTATCTCTGACCTGCTCAGATTGCCTTTGGCTCTCCAGTCCCCCAGCAGAGAAGTGCTTTTCCAGCACTGCTTCCTGAATCCTTAATAGGAAATATTAGGGTTTGTACCTTGGGGCCCTTTGCTTGTGCTCTGCCATTGAGTCACAGCCCATCTCTACTTCCCTGAATGGCTTGTCCCTCCAGGCAAAGATGGTGAATTCACACTGAAGTGAAATAAACTAAAATTTACATTGTTTATATCTCGGCTTTGTCCCTGGGGGGGGGGCCCTAAAGCAGTTTATGTTATTCTCTCTTCCTCTATTTTATTCTCACAACAACCCTGTGAGGTAGATTAGGCTGAGATTGTGACTGGCTCAAGGTCACCCAACAAGCTTCCAAGGCAAAGTGAGGGATTTTAACCTGAGTGTCCCAGAGCATAGTCTAATTTACTAACCATCATATCACACCAATTAGCCCTCTCATTGTGTCCCAAGGCTGGAGAGAAGGAGAGTTGGTATTTATACCCGGCTTTTCACTACCCAAAGGAATCTCAAAGCAGCTTACAGTCATCTTCCCTTCCTCTCCCCACAACAGACACCCTGTCAGGTAGGTGGAGCTGAGAGAGCTCTGACAGGACTGCTCTGCAAGAACAGACCTACCAGGGCTGTGACAAGCCCAAGGTCACCCAGCTGGCTGCATGTGGAGGAATGGGGAATCAAATCCAGCTTGCCAAATTAGAGAATGATGTGCTCCAGTGTCAGAACAGAAAGCACAAGTAAAGTACATCACCCATTTCCAATGGTGAAGTTTGGGATGGGACCTGGAGGTCCTTTGGAATTATAGCTCATCTCCAGGCAACAGTATCCCTGAAGAAAAGGGCTGCTTTGGAGGGTGGACTCCATAGCATTATATTCCACTAAATCCCTCCATAGCCCTAATCCCACCCACTCCCAGCTCCACCCCCAAAGTCTCCAGAGTCTCCAGCCCTAGGTGAAGAGGATCCAACCCTCATAATTCTGTCCCCAAGGAAGCTTTTTTTTTTCAATACCAGAAAATGGATTTCCATCCCATCAGTGTATTATACTTATAAACACATTGGTTCATGTGTATATATAATTCCCTGCACTAGCCGCATCTCTGACTGAAACATGGAGTTTGTCATTTAAGAAACTACAATTGAACATGGGTAGCCAGTTATTTGACATTTAACCTGCCAGTGGCCATGAGGACAGATGAGTTTAAACTGGGGGGAGGAAGTATAGACAGATTTCTTGAGGATAGGTCCATAAATGGCTACTAGTCATAGTGACTAAAAAGTACTTCTATACTTAGAGACAGGAATTCTCTGGGGAAGGCCTCTGTACTGTTTGTTGTCTCTCCAGGACAACTGGTTGGCCACTGTTGCTGGACTGATTGGACCACTGATCTAAGCCAGCAGAGCTGTTCTTATGTTTCCTTCCTTCCTTGGCTTTTGTAAGAGCAGGAAAAAAGATATACTGCAACATCTATCGCCACTGGCGTTTACATTTCTGAATTAACGAACTACTTGTCCAGTTTTAGCTATTGTTTTTAATGGATTGCAATTTATTCCACATTATAGGACTTAATTGGCAGAACATATTATTTCTTCTTTTGAAAGACATCCAAAAGCAGATGAATAAGAAACTGCAAAAAAGAGAAGATATTTGTTTCTTATTCATGACCGGACTGTTTTCCTTTTGAGAGATGTTTGATAATGGCTTAAATATGAAATATAAAGCTGATTTTTGGCATCTTGTGGAAAACTCCCTTCAGTTAAACCTCAATGTGTTTTGTCTGGGAAACTGGCTTCTATGGTCTTCCACAAAAGAGTAAATGCTTTTGAGTTTGATGGGACTAATTCAGTTTTGTTCATATTTGTTTGATGGTATATCTGATTTAAAAAAAAGATAAATGGGATGCACTTTTAGAAAAGATAACATTGCTGTTTATTTTAATGTATGAAATAAGTGGAAATGTCATAGATATTAAATAAAATCCATTTAATGTATCAGATATATACAGAGAGCCAGTTTGGTGTAGTGGTTAGGAGTGCAGCCTTCTAATCTGGCATGCCAGGTTCGATTCTGCACTCCCCCACATGCAACCAGCTGGGTGACCTAGGGCTTGCCACAGCGTTAATAAAACTGTTCTGACCAAGCAGTGATATCAGGGCTCTCTCAGCCTCACCTCCCTCACAGGGTGTCTGTTGTGGGGAGAGGACAGGGAAGGCAAATGTATGCCGCTTTGAGCCTCCTTTGGGTAGAGAAAAGTGGCATATAAGAACCAACTCCTATAATTATTTAAATAAAGTTGTTTCTCATGAGCATAACATTGTTTTAGCGCTCTCTGGAAGAAAAAGGAATGCCAGCCCAGTGCATGAAAGACTATTCATGCATTGCAGAGCAGATGATCACAATTTCTGTAATCACAAACCACATATGGAGAATAATGTTACTCTTGCAAACAAGTACAGCTTGCAGAGATTTCCTCATGATTTGTGTACCCATTTCTAACCATCAGTTACTGAGTGATGAGCAGATGATACACTTCCTCGAGCTGAAGGCAAACCACTCAGGGACTGAAACGCCCCTTGATTCATGGAGGGCTGCCGAACAAATGTGCTTTGGACGCAAAAATGCCCTGTTGCTGGAGATACCGCCTCCGTTCCAAACAGAATGTGCCAGCAGTAGAGATGTCTGATCTGGCCTCTAAGACACAGTTGAGCAAGTCTACAAAAATAAGCTAGTAAATGGAAAGCAAGTCCCTGGGCAGTAGGATGAACTCTGGAAGGCTGCCACAGTGTTCTGCATTTGGCCACAAACAATTCAGCTCTTGAAGCAATTGACATGCCTGGGGTATTAATGCAAAAGTAACATATGTCAGGGAACTGTTCTTACAACATAAAGTACATTTCAAAACTGAGCCATCCCAACACAGCTGGGTGTCACATTTAGACACTGAAAAATGGACATATTCCATAAATAAAAAATGGTTGGGTCAAGAAGTAGGTGGACAAGGCGAGACTAAGTGCAAGAGAGGGCAGAGACGCAGCTTCATCTGTGAAAAGTAATGGTTTTTCAACAAGCCCAAGACTACCGGGACCAGGGCTCCTGCTAGAGTGGAAGACCTCCTGGCCTGTGCCCCCCCCCATTTTTTTTATAATGCCACTTAGCAGACCAATAGTATGTGTGTGTGTGTGTGGGGGGGGGGGGGTGTTTGGCATCGTATTTTCAAACTTCTGGTACAAAACTGTAAATTATATCACTGCATTGGTGTGACTCACTAGGATTCACCAAAACTCTGTGGTTTAATCACAGAGTGCTGGGTGAATCCTAGACTGTTGCCTGATATGATGACATCACTTCTGGTTTCATACCAGAAACGACAGCACATGACAGCACAATGCAGAGGAGCTTGCCTTCATCCCCCAAATTCTCCTACTGGGCAATTTCTTTTTTTTTACTTCTCTCTCTCTCATCACTCCGATCACCTGTGGAAGGCCTCCTTCTGTGTCTTTCATAACCCATTTACTTTGACTTTTTCCACTGTCCTCGGCATCTGTTTTACCTCTTCTGTTTAGCCATGTTCCCTGAGTTCCTACTACATCAGTCGTCTTGATTTCATTTATTGTTCTCCTTTCTTGCTGACCTTCACTATGGCTTGCAAAATGTAAAAATCAATGTTTAAAAATGCCACCTTTTACAATAAATAATGTTGCAGGCAACTTCAAAACTGGGAAACAATGCACACAGAAAACTGTTCAGGGCAATAAAAGCTGTCTAAGGCGTGACATACTCTAATGCAGAAAGTAGGAGATGAAGGCAGAAGACAGTGCAGCAAAGGGAAGGTGATCCACCCCAAAATAATTGCGACAGACCAGAGTCCTGTTCCTGATAAAGTCAGCTTCCTGAGCTGTTCTATCACAAGGTAAGTGAATCTTGCAATTACTAATTTAGCTTCTGGAATATGTTATCCTTGTGCTCCCGGTTTCTCATAATCTGTCTTTTTGGCATTGTTTTATTCTGCATTTGTTGCTATTGAGGCCTGCGTCGGTTAGCTAGTGAGGTTATGCCAAACAGACATCTTATGAGAACTGATGACAACTCATTCCTTCTAAGATATCACAAAACTCCTTGCAATAATAATATTTTAAAAGGAGTTACAGATTATGACTCTGCCAAACAACAGATTTCACACAAGAGGTCAGTGTTGTGCATCGAAGACTATTTGAAAATAATTATTTGACTTTTGTCATCCTGTGCAAGCCCAAGAAGAGAAAACCGTCCTGAGTCCAGGCTATTCACCATCTGGATAGTCATACATAAAGGCTCCTGCCAAACCCAGAGATACTGACAAGGCCTCATTCTGGTAGATTGCAAGGAATGGTTGCTTTTGAATCTTGTTTTTGGAGGCTCACCAAGGACTATTTCAGTTCCACTCACTCATCAGTGATGATCATCAGTGACTGCAATATGCAATGCTGTATTCATTTCCCCAGAAATTACCATCTTGCACCAAATGAAAAACCAAGAGGACTATCGTTCATTTGATAAGGACATATTACTACTAGTCGTTTATTATTATAGTCAGACCATCAGATATCAAATACAGATAAAACCAGTAAAAAGCCATCTGAATAAAATAAAATCACATAAAATAATATGAAATTTAAGCATTAGACATCATTGTATGTCCTAACAACTATTATCATCAATTATTTTGGACTCTGCACAGATAAGCACACCATTTGGGCACTTGGCTTGCAGTCCTGGAATTCACTCAGGAGAAAGGACATACTGATAAAATAGATATGAGTCTAGCAGGTTTGGGATAATTTTAAGCTTCCATGAGTCAAACCTTTCTTCATCAGATGATATCTGGAGAAGGGAGCGTTGACTCTTGAAAGTTTACACCTTGACAATCTTGTTGGTCTCTAAGATGCTACTGGGCTTGAATCCAGCAGTTCTATTGCAAACAGACACAGACCTTTTCCGCACAGAGGATTCCCCCAGCCGTTATGCCAAGTTGTCACCTGTTTTTTTGCCTTGGGATAGCTATTTCGACCTTTCCCCATGTCCACATGGGGGAGACTGATGGCCTCCAGATTTGTGTCTACATGTGATAACTGAGGGACAGGAAGTCAATTTTTTAAAACTTTTCAAACCTTGTCAATCATTGTCACATGGTCCCTCTAGGTTGCCACCTCTCATTGGGCAGCAGGCCAATGAGCACACATTTCGGGCTGGCTAGCCAATGGAACCAGTGTGGGGGCCTGCAGCAACATGCTACCTTGTGGTCAGTCGATCCATCACCCATGGGCACCATGTTCAGTTTGGAATAAAAGCTGAGACCAATATTCATGCCAAAAGAATTGTAGCCAGTTACCCCCTGCAAGGTAAATGAAAGCAGAGAGAGAGAGAGATGAAGGCACCAAACAGAAATAGTGTTGTCAATTCTGGTTTGGGAAATTCCTAGAGATTTGGTGGTAGCTGCGGAAGGAGGGCAGAGTTAGGGGTGGGTCTCAGCAGGGGTGTGATACTACACAGTCCACTTTACAAAACTGCCATTTCTTCCAAGGAACTGATCTCTGTAAATCTAGGACTCAGATATAATCTTGGGAGATCAGTTGTAGACCCAGGAGATCTCCAGACCTCATCTTTGGGTTGGCAACCCCAATTTAGTGTTTACTTAGGCATGTTTGAAGCTTAAGATACCCACTCTTTACTTAACTAGTGATGTAATTATTATTTTTGTGAGTTCTGTACCCATGGTACTGGCCTCCTAGAATTGAGTTGCAGATATATCCAGACTTACTGCTCCTGTGGCTATTATCCATAACAGGCATTATAGTTAGCTCTTAATTTTTCATCGTTTATGAAAGCATACTTGCATGCTGGAGAGAACTTTGCTTCACCTACTTGTAATACAATTTTAATTGTAAACTGTCTTGAGCAGGACTCTGGAGAGTGGAGTCTATGATACAGGATTCTCCTAAATAGATAAAATATAATGAAATAATAAAATATGGCCTGGGGACCAAGCCCTATGAGGAAAGACCAATGAGCTTGGGAATGTTCAGCCTGGAGAAGAGAAAGCAGCGAAGGGACATGGTTGCTCTCTTTAAACATTTGAAAGGTTGCCACTGGGAGGAGGAAGCATTTCCTGTTGGCAGCAGAGGACAGGACCCACAGTAATAGTCTTTGACTATGTGTAGAACAGCACTGGCTAGATATGGGTGGTGGTGGGGAATTTCACGCTCAGAGTAGTTCAGCACTGGAATCGGCTGCTTAAGGAGGTGGTGAGCTCCCCCTTACTGGTGGTCTTCAAGCAGCAACTGGATGGATACTTATCCTGGATGCTGTAGGCTGATCCTGCATTGAGCAGATGGCCTGTATGATCCCTTCCAACTCTATAATTCTGTAGAAAATCAACCCAAATAATATATCTGTCTTAGGTTGCCATTGTAAAGAGCATAAACTTCATATTAAACACGTATTTCCATAGCTGCAAAAAGAGAAATAAATGTAGACCAAAAAACCCACTGAAGTGAAAAATGATACAAAACACTCAAATCTTCTGTTTACTATCAATGTACTCTGAGATGGTACAAAAGTTTTCATAATTAACAAGATAGTTTACAGTATCCAATGAGGGGTCTTTAGATGAGTGTCCCAACTATGAAATTTTTAACTCAGAAAACAAGTCGTGTTTCTTGGCAGAGAAACTACATTGATCCATGGACAATTTAAACAGCAAAAGTTATCCAGACATATGTCAATATTTGAAGTGAGAGAACAAGAGGCATTTTGGATTGTAAAATCATTTTCTTTGGATCAGCCATACTTCTAGACTAATACTGGCTTTAAGGGAAATTATCTGTTTCTGCATCTGTGCAAGTTGGCATAGTGGTTTGGAGAATGAATTTGATTACATTTCACTCAAAAGTTCAAGCATTAAAAATGCAGCACAGGAAATGTACCTGTAAATTCAGTCTTCTATATTAAACATCTGTTAGCTACTGATACTTATGTTGAAATAATCGAGGAACATTGAAATGCTGCAGTTTTTCTAATACGTTTTTCCTCCATTGTAAATGAAAAATGTAGCATTCATAGACAGATGTATAACCTTACCTGATAGATTGAGGTGGGTAGCCATATTGAACTGAAGCAGAAGAACAAATTTAGAGTCTAGTGGCACCCTTAAGACCAACAAAGTTTTATTCAAGGTATAAGCTTTTGTGTATCTGACAAAGTGTGCATGCACATAAAAGCTTATCATCATATTTTAACATAATAAAGCTCAAGTTTACAATTCACTCCTTACCTCATTGGCTGTCCCTGGGGGTGTGCCACTGGGAGGGAGGGGGAGGGAGAGGAGAGGGAGAGGAAGAGGGACAGAGAAAGAGAGAGAGAGAGAGAGAGAGAGAGAGAGAGAGAGAGAGAGAGAGAGAGAGAGAGAGAGAGAGAGAGCACTTTGTCAATGAGGGCCAATCAGGTCAAATTGTGTGCATACAATTCATTCACTGCCTAATTGGCCTTCCCTTGGGGTGTGCTGCTAATAGAGAAAGAACATTCTGCCAATAAGGGCCAATAATTTCATATTGCACTGTGCCAATGAGGGTCAATCAGTTCAAATTGCACTCTGCCAATCAACTCAAATTGCATGTAGACAATTTACTCCCTGATTGGCCCCCTCAAAGACTTTTCCTTTCTATGTGGATACCACCTTTGTCTTGCAGGAATCTTTCCTAGACCATCACAGGAGGATGGTGTGGGTCTTTTTTGACTTAAATTTGGACTTTCTGGCCAATGGCTTCTCAGAGTAATCCAAGGAAGGAGACATTCAGGTATTTCCTACATTAGGAGGTGATTGTGTGGTTAATAAGGTTCTCTCTTTGAGTGTGTGTGTAGAGTTGAATACTGCACAGCCCCCTATCCCCATCCCAAGCAGCTCTTTCATCCAGGGGAATTGATCTCTGCAGTCTGGAGAGGAGCTTTCATTCTGGATGTTCTCCAGGTTCCACCTGAAGGCTGGTATCCCTCAACAGTGGCAGATGGTTTTCCTTGGTAGAGGCTTCTGTGGGAAAGAAGAGCAGAAACAAGTTAGCTATTGAGAGGGAAGGAGATAGGATCGCCAGTTCCAGGATAAGAAATTCCTAGAGCTTTGGGGCATGAAGTCTAAGCATGGTAGGGTTTGAGGAGGAGAGGGACCTCAGAAGGGTTTAAGGCCATAGACGCCATCTTCCAAAGCAGCCATTTCCTTCAGATCAACCATGGTTGCCAGCATCCAGGTGCGGTCTGGAGATCACCTGGAATTACAATTGCTTTGTAATTGTAGCAGAGGACTGTAAGGCATTATATCTTGTGAGGTTGCTTCTGTCCCTAAACTTCACCCTCCCAAGGGTCCACCCCCAAATCCCTAGACATTTCTGAATGTGGAACTGGCAGTCCTGTGGGGAATAGCTCTCAGTAACTGATTCCAAGAGATCACCAGGTTGTCTACCCTAGGAAGGGAGAAAAGAGCACTACAAGGGGAGAGGCTATGGGGCTTTCAGGGGGAAGGGAGGAGTGAGATGTTTCCCACAAATCCTTGTGGGTTTCTGCTTTTTAATACTTAATATCCATACAGAGTACCAGTCATCAATAATCATGTCATGAAGTCCTTTTTGTTTCCTCGTGGTCCTATTGGTGACATAATCTTCCTATTTGTGAGCAGAAAGCACTTCCCCACATGTATGGGTGATGTGATAATATTTCCTTTCAGTGGCTACTGCTTATGCTCTCATGAGGGCCCCAACTTGAAGGGGGGAGTTTTTCATCATGCTGTGGGGATGCTGTTGAAAATAAGGACTGAAAAGTCCTGACATGGGAGAGGAAAAGCACCCTCAGCAATTTGAACAGGGCCATTGTTCCTGTCTTGTTTGCTGTCCGTCTAAGCACCTGCTGTTGATGAAAATAAATGCCAGTTCTGACATCTGAATACAATTGGGAAAAACCATACATGCTTAATCAAAGCAGCGTTTTCAAAGGCACAGGCCAAACATCATAATTTAACTTGGTTAGACTCCCGTTCCTATTATCTGCAGCAATTCCTTGCAGGTTTACAGAATGCTTAGCCATGTATTCCAAATTAGCGTAGGTACAAAATAAAAAACAAATGTGCAGCTTTTTAATAATCTCTGTGTTTTTATATTTCCATTCCTGGAACAGAGTATTTAGTATTCCTCCTAGTT
Organism: Paroedura picta; assembly: GCF_049243985.1. Classification (NCBI taxonomy): domain Eukaryota; kingdom Metazoa; phylum Chordata; class Lepidosauria; order Squamata; family Gekkonidae; genus Paroedura; species Paroedura picta. The sequence goes on along the minus strand of NC_135374.1, from coordinate 33,353,112 downwards.
ATAAAATCGAATCATTCTGCAAACTTAAGCTACAGCCTTAGTTCAAAAAGAATTGCTACAGGACCCTTATATGTAGAAAGATACTACTGGGGTACTCAATTCCAGTTTTCCTTTTTCTTCATTAACACAAAACTCAAAGCTAGTATAGAATTCAAATAAGATAAAACATTCTTAGTCAAATACACCAGAGCCCAGAATTTGTTAAGGATAATCCCCCCAAAAAGCATTATTGGTTTAGCCCAGAAAGTATACCTTTGTTAAGAATTTAGCTGATGTATGTATTAAGGATGTTGTTGATTTTTGTTAACTCTCGTTCTATCTGAAAATTCAAATGTCTTTTATGGCTTCTTTACACTCAGGACAAAACTGCTGCTATTATTTATCCTGACTTTCTTAAATGAAACTGACACCTGGTTTTGCATCAGTTGCATACAAATGGCAAAAATCCCCCCCCCCCATGCCACAAATGAAACAAAAGGGAACTGGAAATTTGCCAGATCATACACAATGAAAAATTCTAGTTCCTTTAATTCACACACTTTTGACTGTAGAGACACTGATCAGATTTCTTTCCTCTCTTCATACACCTCTGGTTCTAAATTATCACAAGTGATCAGAGAAGAATACAGGATCTCACTGGAACACTTTAAGCATCACCTTTTATTCTGCTTCATGCAATCACAGATTGCTTTCTGTGTTCCACAGAAAATTGATTTGCCATCTTTAGAGTTCCTTGTGCGCTTTTTTCACAAAAAAGATGGACCGGATCTATCTCATGGCACAATGTGTGTGAAATCCCCTTCAGACAGTTCCTTGAACCAGTCACTGATTTCCCACAAGCTGTCAATACTAGTCAGGTCCTTTGACTGCTTGTGAATGTAACCAGAGCCTAAAGATAAGTCAAAAAGTGTAAACCACCCAAACTTTTTCATGCATGTAAATGTAGTGTAGTTTTTTTTTTTAAAGAACCAAGCAGGTTTAAGTCTAATGCTATTTGACAAATGAAAGAGGGGAAAAGATAATAAAATACCCCAGACTAAACATTTACATACTGTCTGTTTGGTCTGGAAGCTGTGTTTGAATTTTGTGGAATTCTCCTGGGCATGCCGAGTGGAGTCGAGGATGGACTTCAGCATGGTTGCCAAATGGCGCCAGTTTACTCAGGGGCCGGCAGGCACCCTTGCCTTCCTCTGAGAGTTAAATCATTTGGAACCAAAATTATGTATGCGAGGGGTGGGACAGACTGAGACAAATACAGTGTTTGCTTTTATGCTCTATGGAGTGCGATAAACCATATGTGCAACTCTGATACTGGGTAGAATAATTAGTACTGGTCACCTTGCAATGCCTGCTCTGTACATTGATATAAAATTTGATGTTCATATGACCCAATTAGTTTAGTGATGTCAGAACTTATTTCCTTTCAAAAAGTGCAGAGCGAGAAGCAGTAGGAAGAGAAAAATCTCAGCTTACATTGAGACTAAGGTATCCAATTTAATTTCACTAATTTTCAGAATTTCTTTTAAAAAACCCAGATATTTAGAAGAATGCCATAATAGTAATCAGTTTAACCCCCCCCCCCCATCATCTTGATAGTATGTTTTCACACCTCTAAACAGAAGAGCACCTTTGTGGCTGAGTGTTACAGACTACTAACTACCTGCAAGTGTTAACTTTGCTTGGTCTGTTTTTTATTAAAGATACAAGCACCATTTCTTCACTGTTTTGGACTTCCTTTGAAATGGTGAATGGTAGTATTGCAAACATATGAAATTCACTCCTATTCCTAGGTTCAATTCAGGTGCATATTATAAACAGCTTAAGAGCCTTTTTGATACTGAATGAGAAACAGCTAATATCAGTTTGTGTTATGTGATTCTCTCTGCTTTGTTTTGACTTGCACACATTTTACTAACCCAATTATGGGAAATCTGTTCCAAGTCAGTATTTCCATAGTTGGTTCTCTATGAAATGTGTGAGCCATCTGTTAATAGGGTATTTTTTTGGTGTGCAAAAGCTGTTTCTTTATGAATAGGGGCCCTTATCAATATTTCTTTTATTTATACTGCTAGCTTATGATGTGTTCCAGACTACCATCATGTACTTGCAATGGGCAGACAAATGCATAGTTATTAATTCCAATAGTTTCCAATAATTTTCTTTTAGTGCTGTCTTTCATTTCATAGAATCATAGAATCATAGAGTTGGAAGGGGTCATACAGGCCATCTAGTCCAACCCCCTGCTCTACGCAGGATCAGCCCAAAGCATCCTAAAGCATCCAAGAAAAGTGTGTATCCAACCTTTGCTTGAAGACTGCCAGTGAGGGGGAGCTCACCACCTCCTTAGGCTATTCCACTGCTGAACTACTCTGTGAAATTTTTTTCCTGATATCTAGCTTATATCATTGTACTTGTAGTTTAAATCCATTACTGCGCGTCCTTTCCTCTGCAGCCAATGGAAACAGCATCCTGCCCTCCTCCAAGTGACAACCATTCAAATACTTAAAGAGGGCTATCATGTCCCCTCTCAACCTCCTTTTCTCCAGGCTGAACATTCCCAAGTCCCTTAACCTATCTTCATAGGGCTTGGTCCCTTGGCCCCAGATTATCCTTGTTGCTCTCCTATGTATCCTTTCAATTTTATCTATGTCCTTCTTGAAGTGAGGCCTTCAGAACTGCACACAGTACTCCAGGTGTGGTCTGACCAGTGCTGTATACAATGGGACTATGACATCTTGTGATTTTGATGTGATGCCCCTATTGATACAGCCCCAAATGGCATTCGCCTTTTTTACCGATGCATCACACTGCTTTCTCATGTTTAACTTACAATCCACAAGTACCCCAATGTCTCGTTCACACACAGTGTTACCTAGAAGCGTATCCCCCATCCAGTAGGCATGCTTTTCATTTTTCTGACCTAGATGCAGAACTTTACACTTATCTTTATTAAATTGCATCTTGTTCTCATTGGCCCATTTTTCCATTGTGTTCAGATCCCGTTGAACTCTATCTCTATCTTCCAGAGTATTTGCCAGTCCTCCCAATTTGGTGTCATCTGCAAACTTGATGAGTAGTCCCTCCAACCCTTCATTTCACCTCCTTTTAAAATTATTCTGGCAACACAGCCACACTAATCACTTGACTATCTCTTTTTATGTATATGGTAATGCTACAGAAAATTCTAATAAAAGAAATGGCCAGCGAGGGAGTCTTTAAGTGAATAAAACTCTTGTGCCATTGTTATCTGAGTTACCTCTGTGTTTGGGTGAGATGAACCAGTCTGTTGAATCACATTGGTATTGCTATGCTTTAAAAAACAAACACCATAAGCCTACTTTTGGTAAGTCAGAAAACCTAGATTGCTCTATGGATGCTCTGTCTTCTACTAAGCACAGGAACATAAGAGGTTCCTTGCTGGATCAGATCAGTGGTCCATCTTGCCTAGTATCCTGCTTCACACAGTGGCCAAAAAGTTGTCCTAGAGGGCCAATCATAAAGTATTAGGGTTGCCAGGGCTCTCAGAGCTGCTGGTGGGGATAGGGGGTGCACTTACCAGGAGTGGGGATGAATGCCAGAAATTAATGTGATGTGCCTACATGACCCAGAAGTGATGTAGGCACATTGGGGGGCAACACACTGGCTTTGGGGCAAAAATTCTGATAGAATTAGCTTCTGTCATATAGTTCTGCTCCCAAACCAGAACATCAGTCGCTGATGTCCCTATGTCATATCCAGGACATGTAGACAGGTTCTGTTAATTGCCAGTGTTTTTCCATGTGGCGAGGTAATTTCCCCCTTACAGCCAGCTGGCTTGTGGTGGACAGGTGGGGACACAAAGCAGGGCCCCCCACTGGGGAGGTCTGGCATCCCTGCAGGGAGTCAAGGCCAAAGTCTTCATGTGAACTTGCCTCCATATTTGGTATTCATCTTGTAACCATTTATGGACCTCCACAAGCCTTATTTTTTGTAATGCCAGCTTATAGCTATCACTATACCCCCAGGCAATGGATTCTGCTATTTCAGTATTCATTGGATGAAGAAGCACTCTCTTTTTTCCATCTCACATTTATTGCTCAAGAACTTCATTGGGTGCCCCTGGATTCTAGTATTATGGCAGACAGAAAGCTTTCTGCTTTCTCTACCCAGTGCTTAATTTTACAAAACTTTATCATGTCCCCTCCATGCAACCATTTCCATATTATATCACTACAAGATGCTCTTTGTAGGTCTGCCTGCTTTCCAGAAGCTTCAGTTAGTACAAATGCAGCGTCCAGGTTGTTGTTGGGAAGAAGATACCCCATTTGTACTGGAAGTTCTGAACGGATACCTGTATAATTCTGGGCACCGTTCGTGGAACCCATTAGAACACCTCTTCTAATACTTTCTTGCCTGCCAGGTAAGATCACCCTTTCAAGCAGCATCTCTGTGCCTCTGTCCATGTAGGTGAGGCAAGGGCTTTCCCACTGGCTGCACTTGGCTGCAATGCTGTTGCCTTGGTGGTGCTGGAATTCAGGTTCCTGGTTAAAACATTTTCATTTGCTCAGGCTCTTAGGAGATTCTCATGCCACCTTTTAGTTTGTCGTTTTAAGACACAAATTAGTTTTTATTATTTTATTGTTCTTCCTTGTTTTATTTATTATTTTTGTTAATAAATGTGTTCCAATTCTCTGAAATCTAGCTACATACAATTTAAAGAGGGGAAAAAGCAGAATTGTAAAAAATACATAAGATCACACAGAAAACTGCTGCTCTATGTTTAGTGCCGAGAGACGTCAGATCCTTCCGCAGTCCTTTCAGGCTATCTCTGGTCTCCTCCTTGGGTAATGTCGCCGTGTTGGGTTGGTTCATGTGTTTATGTATCAGGATGGTTTTTATGTATTAGGGGTTTTTATTGGGGGTTTTATATGCTGTTACCCGCCACGCGCCTTAGGCTATAAATTCAAATAATAATAATAATAATAATAATAATAATAATAATAATAATAATAATAATAACAATAATAATAATAATAATATGACTAATGTCAATACCGAGACATCCTCTTTCTAGTTTTATGTTGATCCAGTTGATTTATGTTTTTTCATGATGTTTTGTTATAGGTTTCTGTTTGGATTAATTGGGCTGGGTGTTTAAGTATTTAAATGTCATTGTTCTGTTTGTTTTATTTTGTGAGTCAGCAGCAGTGATTCTGCAGAGATGGCATAAAATATTCAGATTTATTGAACTGTGGCCCAAAGGAAACTTTTATGAACATAGGTAATGATAGTCTCATATCAGTGTAAACTGCTGAACTCTTGAACTCATGATTTGAATACATCACAAGGGAATTGGGCAACTTTTTGACCATTATTGATCGGTTTCCTTTTTTCAATATAATTTTAAGGTATGCTAGATAAGGGAACTGCAATGACACCCCTGCTTTGTCTGGTTTTCTAAACAACTGAACCCAATAGAAGAGCAAACTCAGGAGGACAATATGCAAATGAAATCTTTAAAATGATTTGCAGTGAGCACTGACAGTTTCCGTTTCCATGAAAAATTAATACTCACAGTCAAATGCGTTATTCATTCGATATGGTTTCTTTACATGGAAATGATGGGTAGCCATGCTGTGGTTCATGAGTAGGGATACCAATTTCTAGAACCTGGGAATCCCCTCAAATTATAGGTCACTGCCTGACTAAAGACATCAGTTCCCCTGGAGAAAATGACTGCATTGGAGGGTGGACTCCATAGTATTATACAACACTGAGTTCCCTCCCCACCCCAAATCACACCTTCTTGGCTCCACCCCCAAAGTCTCCAGGTATTTCCCAACCCAGATTTCGCGACCCTATTCATAAGACATGTGGTATCTGAAAGACCATTTATGCACTGGGAACTTCACTGCCCTGGCTCCCATGCAGGCGCACCAATCAGGGGCAGATGAGGTGCACCAGGCCAAATGCTCCCCCGTATGGGAGCAGGAAGAGGTGGGGCAACCTGCCATGTCTAAAACTCCAGCCCGCAGCCCAGCATGAAACCTCCAGTGCATAAACGGTCAAACAGCTGAAGCATGGCATCATGTTAGCCCCAAAAAACAAGGAGATAACAAGTAAGTTTTCTAATGCAAATATGTATTAGCAGCACCATGTCCTCCCTATATTTGTTTACTGTACATTAATGCATTTTGAAGAAGAAGAGGAAGAGCTGGTTTTTTATACCCCACTTTTCATAACCCAAAGGAGTCCCAAAGTGGCTTACAAATACCTTTCCCTTCCTCTCCCACAACAGACACCCTGTGAGGTAGGTGTGGCTGAGACAGCTCTATGAGAAGTACTCTGTGAGAACAGCTCTAAGAGAATTGTGACTAGCCGAAGGTCACCCAACTGACTGCTTGTGGAATAGGAAAGGGGAATCAAATCTGGCTCTCAGATTAGAGCCTACCACTCTTTAGCCACTACCCCATGCTAGCTACTAACCCATACTATACCCTGACCTGGGTATCCCAGGTAAGCCTAATCCTGTCAGATCACAGAAGGAAAGCGGGACTGACCTTGGCTAGTATTTGAGAGCCAGTTTGGTGTAGAGGTTAGGAGTGCGGACTTCTAATCTGGCATGCTGGGTTCAATTCTGCACTCCCCCACATACGGCCAGCTGGGTGACCTTGAGCTCAGCACGGCACTGATAAAACTGTTCTGACCGGGCAGTGATATCAGGGCTCTCTCAGCCTCACCCACCTCACAGGGTGTCTGTTGTGGGGAGATGAAAGGGATGGTGACTGTAAGCCACTTTGAGCCTCCTTCGGGTACAGAAAAGCGGCATGTAAAAACTAATTCTTCTTCTTCTTGATGGGAGACCTTATTTGATTTGGGTGGTAGTTCCTCCAAGAAACAGTAAAGGTCATGACATGGATCTAGAAAAGAGCAAACGACCTCCAAACTCTGCTTGTCTGGCTGACAGACAATCCTTGGATCTCCTATCTACAGTACACATGCCACACCGTACATAATAACCCGTGCTATTGGCTTAGTAATGCAATAACAGTCTAAGCAGACATACAAACTCCCCAACCTTCATTTAGCATATTACAGAAACATGAATTTTGAACATGCAATTGATTCTAGCCTACCAGAATAGTTTTCAACAATGATTGCAAGGTGTCCTCCTGAATTCGTTCACAGGACCACCAGCACAAAAGCAAAAAGGTTTTAGCTACATTTTGGGGCTCTATCAGGAGCAGAGTCTGGGGGAAAGCAGTTGCTTAAACCTGAAGAAGAATGCTATGGAGCCACCACAGGATCTGTGACTCAATATAGAGGTTCCCTAAATATAGAGGCTGTAAGAAGACAGGAGAGGATGAAAGAAGGAACTTCTGTGAAATGAAGGGGCAGATGACATCGCAAATGAGAAGGGAGGAAGAGTGGTGGGAAACAGGGAAAGAGACAGAGCTAGCATGACGTGGCTTGTGGCTTTTGGACATACTCATATTTTGGGTCAGATCATTTAATGGCTTCAAATATTTTACAAGGCATTTTTCAACATGTTAATGTTTTGATAACTTGGAGGGATCAGTGGACAGTGTCATAATAGCAATTTAACAACATAAACTGCTAAGCTATAATTTAGCCTTTTTATGGATTTAAAGTTATTACAGAAAATAAAAGACAGCTTGGTTCCATTTCAGGGAAATTCCAAGAAACTTTGTGGGGCAGCTCTCATTGTTAGTTCTGAAGACACATAAAATGTCACTAAATCTGTCACTAAGTTAAGGCTGGATTTTGTTCTTCCCAACTTGACGCTTGCATTCTAATGGGAAAAGATTACCATATTTAAATTGAAGAAATATAAGTATTCCTGTTTTTAGACAGATGGCCCTGAAAGGTACTCAAAGGCTTTACCCGGGATAAGTCTTGTTAACAGGAAGCATGCTGCAGGTAAACTCACACCTATGGCAGAATCTGGTCTGGATATAGGCATTAATAAAATGGCACACTCCTTTGTGTCCTAACTCCTAGTCACTTTCTATACATATCTCACTTGCTGGGCAAATTTACTAAAACCCAGACCTAATCCTTGAAGTCTGACCATTTTTCGGAAATACTGCAAAATTACTTTGGTTTTACTGACTTTTGTGACCCAGAGCTGTCTATAGGTTTTTACTTTTATTATGTTTAAGACAGACCTGTCCTACACTTGTTTATTGAAAAATATGTTGTGAGTTGAATGGTTTTGTTTTCAATTGTAGTTGAAATTTTAGATGCATATTTGACATGATGCTTCCCTGCTTAATTCATGATATTCAGTCTTGGTTGAAGTACCACCATAGACCAAAACCCTTTTACCTTGTATGTTAATCTTTATCTATATTTGCTAATATTAATGGATTTGGGGGCAGGGGGGTCTCCCGCACCCACCCACTGCCCACTAGCGCCCTCTGTATTTTGGCTACAGTAGGCTTCTAGTCTAGTCATAAGTGACTTGGTCTTCCATCCACAATATATTTGCTTTTTTATATATTTGCTTTTATTTATCATTAACTGGAATATTAATTCCATAAGTGGTCCTTTCCCTACATCTAATACTGCACATTTTAACCTAACAATTTTCCTCATCTTCATATTTGAAGTAATGTATATAGTTACCAAAGAACACAATACTAAAATTTATTTATATCCTGTTTCTATAAATAGTAAGCCTTATAATAAGGAAAGACTGACCAATTTTGGGGAAAACTATCTTCACCGTTGAAATACCTAGCATGTAATGTCTTCATTTCTGTTTCAGACTGTTTAGTTACACATATTAATAATTTTATTACTAAAACCTACCCTTATAGTTCTTAGTAATACTCACACAAGTAATAAAAATGTGTACCAAAGTGAAAACACCATGACAGATTCAGGAATATTGTAAAATGGAAACAAGAAAATATAACATAACATGAAAAGTAGGCCCATGTTTAATGCCTATGTTTAATTCCCTTGCATTGTACATATGCACATGGAAAATATTATGGAAGACTTAAGGTGCATTAAAAAAGATCTCAAAGGAAGCTAGTCCAGGATATGCTTTCTTGATGGAAACACTAAAACACTGCAGCAGTATCTTGTAACTGTTGAGTGTTTCTGTATATTCAAATACAAATGGAAGTGTTGCACCTAAATTGCTGTTCTTTTCTTTTAAGGGTTTTGTGATGAACTAAAATAGATGCAAATTGATGGTACAATCTGATTTTGGTTCAGTTTTATTCCTTTAGAAAGTTCACAATTCAGATTGGTCAGAATTTATTTGCCAACAATGTGCAGTAGATCTTTGTAAACATATCCCACATATCATTTGGGAGGGAACTCACAGGAAGAACACAGTTGAAAGTTCAAGTCTTGCTGGGGAAAGAGGACTATGAGCTTTCTGTGGAAAAGTACCACAAGTGCAGAAGGCCCCAGTTTCAATCTTTAGCACCTTCAGTTGTTGTTGTTGTTAGGTGCGAAGTCATGTCCGACCCATCGCGACCCCGTGGACAATGATCCTCCAGGCCTTCCTGTCCTCTACCATTCCCCGGAGTCCATTTAAGTTTGCACCTACTGCTTCAGTGACTCCATCCAGCCACCTCATTCTCTGTCGTCCCCTTCTTCTTTTGCCCTCACCACCACTCCCCGAAGACTTGTGGCGGGTTACATAAAGACAAATTAAAACCCCATTAAAATAAATTACACCCCCTAATGCCATTAAAACCATTAAAAACCCATAAAATGGCAGCAAAATCCCCAATCCTTCCCCAATTTAGAGTCAAACCATCACAGGAAATGGCAAAAGGAAACGTGGTCGCCAAACGATCCACTGGCTCATCACAATCAAAGCTGATACAGGGATGACCATGAACCAACTAAAAGAAGCAGTCAGAGACAGGGGCGCATGGCGAAGACTTTCTTATAGAATTGCCGAAGGTTGGACACGACTGAACGGATAACATCATCATCATCACAGGTGGAATAGCACTGGCCAGAGGAGGAACCCCAGTTGTCCTTGAACCAAAGACCTGGCAGAAGAGCTCCGTTTTACAAGTCCTGCAGAACTGAGACAGCTCGGTTAGGGCCCTCAGCTGTTCCGGGAGCTCATTCCACCAGGTTGAGGCCAGGACCAAAAAAGCCCTGTTCTGAGTCAAGGCCAGGCATGCTTCTTTGGGGCCGGGGACCACAAATAGATTTGCATTTGCAGAACGAAGAACCCTGTGGGGGGTATGAGCAGACAAGAGATGATGAGGGCTGCATTGGGAAGCCACCACCCTTGCTGCACACATTTTTAAGGACATATGACTTTCAAGAGATATTTTAATGGGAAACAGATTTTAAAAATGACCCACCACCACATTATGGGAACTGCTGAGAAACTGAATATTTAAACAGCTGCGATATAAAACTTATATTCCTTTAGTTATTTTAATAATGGACCAGCTATAATGAACATCAGTACCAGTGCATCCACAAGGCAACAGTGAAATAAACTTGCAAGCTAGGAGAATGCTTTCAAAAAAGACTTACATAGATGAGACAAGCTTGGGAAAGAGCCCTCAGTAGCGGGTGGTAACTTAAGCCAAGAAGAAAAGTCATCTCAAAACCGCAACCACTGGAAAGATTAAAACTCCTGACTCATTTAGCAGGAATGAAGGGGGCAGAATGCTGAGGCGGGCATGTTTCTCAAGGTTACAGCTATAGCCTTAACAAAATTTTGGCTCATTTCTAGAAAAAAAAAGAAAAACCACGATGACGTCAATTATGTAGAAATGGCAGGTTCATTGCTTATTCTGTGATTTAAACGAAAGGTGGGGTGCTATCTGGAATTCGGGTTACTTGGTCAAAGAAATATTATGGAATCATAATATTATGCTTCTTATTACTTCATATTTCATACATACCGCCATGGTTTTAAAAATTATAAATGCGGTCCCCTATAAGACTCAGTGCAGCTTGTGGACAGACAGCCATGTCTGCATAGACCCAAGCCAAAAACCAAAATAGTTCTGCAATAGAATGTATGAGCAATTTATGGCCAGTTTCAATCCATAATTTATCAAGACTGGAAACAAAAGAAATCTGCCAGTCACAGTGCATTTCCTCCTTACGTCCTTGTTATTTGGACAGAACTGACAGAAAACTGTGCAGTAGCTCTTGTACCGCCTCACTTGAACGTCTGCCATTGTAGGAATTAAAAGCTAAAGAGAGAATTTAATTACAAAGTCCCTTTTGCATCTGTTAGCCTACTGCGTCTAGAAGCAGAACCTATTACCGTGGGCTGAAAATGTGTGCGCTTAGGATTGTTTCAGATTTTAGAAATATATGAAATAATAATATTTGTTTTTCTGCTGCCTAGAATTGTGGTATGAGAAGGAAATCTGAACATGGAACTGTTTATAAAACTACCTCTGTCCCAGGCTCTCTCATACCAGTTGTTGTCAAATTCTTCAGGTGAGTGTAACCCAAAAGGCTGATCCACCTTATTGTCTCTTTTTTGGACCTTATAATTTGTAGAGAGTATATAGCAAAGTGGTTCTGCATGTGCAAAAGCAAACCAGGAGCCAGACAGAAGCAACTATAGGCCAGTTTTCTATTATCCTGTGTCCTGCATGGAAAGTCAAGGAACTTTGATTACTCACACAAACATTCAGCATTCAAGCACTAGCATACTGATTGTGTCTACTTGGTTGCAATAAGGAGAGAAGCAGGATGGCCTCGATAAACTGATCAGATTTATAGGACATAGTGGAAAGTACTAGTCTATTATGACTCCTTCAAAACACTAACTCATTGTCTCTAATTTTCTTTCAGCAAGGGACGGGGATTTCAAGACAGCAAGGTTATACAAACACCATTTATACATTCTAGCTACTAGGAGGAAGGAAGTAGATGGGGGCTTTGAGCATGAAAGGGAGCTACGAGGCATGGAAACACAGTTTCTCTCTCTGGCTTGGAGATTTTTTTTTCCAAATTGGTATTTTTAATTTTTAAACGACTTCTAAGGTGAATGGCTTTTAGTGGGGTTGGGGACTGCATTCTGCACTTTGCCAATGGATTGGATCTAGTAAAATATTTTGGTTGATGGAAGGGGGATATTTGCTGATTCCTTTTCTGATTCCTCTCTCATATTGTTCCTGGTGGCCCACTTTTCCCCAGGAGCAGCATTGTAGGGTAGACATAGTGCTTCAATGGAAGGAGAAGGAGGAGAAATTCTGTCCCAGACAGCTTCCGCATGAGGGATTTGGCTGTGATCATCATCTGTTTGGGTTCAGGTCCTATTTTCACTTCCAGATGGAATCGGGGCTTGTCCAGGTCGGTCCCAGGCCTGGCCTGACTCAGGCCCTCAGTTTCCCTGCAGCAAGGGAATGTGGACACAACAGGTTCTAAGTCGGTGCTGGGCCATGTATAGGGGAAAACACAGGCCGTCCTCACAAGCTTGTCCCACCCTTACAACCAATTCTGGCCCACCAGTATGAGAACGCTGGAAGTAGATTTGAAGAATAGCACAGCATAGAGCTCCCCCCTCCTCCCCCCACACAAATATCTTCCCAGGAGAAAGCAGTTTAATTTTGCACAGAGCTTCTAATGAGGACAAGGCAATAATAGCAGTTGCTTAAATTTCGGTACTGCTAATATAGCAACCCAGGGAATAGCTGGAACATGCAAAGAGAATCCTTTAACAGTTTCATCCTTCACCTCCCCCAGTCTCAATAATCTCTTCATTTAAGTAAGAAGGTCACTCATGGGGCTATCACCCCCAAGTATAACGCCCACCAGCTCCTCCTCGCTCGCTGGGCTGCCCACTCAGGCCGCCTAATCCTCCTGCTTCTGCCACACCTGACAGAGCTTGGCCTGGTTCTTGCCCAGAAAAATTCCTTCTTAAAAAATGAAACAAATGCTTCCCACTGCTTCACTGTGTAGCACAGCCGCATGGAGCATTAAAAATTTTTTAAGACAGGGTTATTGTATAACCTTAAATCTTAAAAATCTTTAAAATAAAAGGGTGGGGACACTTGTGGGGACACAGTGCAGGATGTTGAAAGGTGGAGCAGCAGCTGTGGCTGTGCGTTGGAGGCGGTGGAGGAGGCAGGTAACCAGGTACCCCAGCACCACCCACAGGTGTCTGAGGATGACCTGCGGCTTCCTGGTGAAGAGAAGCCACCGCCCCATGCCCATCACACCATTCACACTGATGCTGCTCAGCAGCTGCAGTGGAGCTGGTGCTGAGCCTGCTGCTGCTCTCATCCCCTGGCTTGGCCTGTTGTGAGCCCCCAGTGGTGCCACTCCCACTCTTGGTGCTCACCCTGCTGCCCCTTGGCACGCCATGTTGCGGGGTGGCAGGAGACATTTATTTCATTTTTAAAGAAAGACTCTTCCCCGACCCAGCTACTTGGTGCTGGAGAAAATATACAGGCGAGAAGCAGACCAAAGGCTCCCTGTGCAGTGGTGGGAAGAATCGGGTCAAAAATCCCAGGACCAAAAATAAGGGGCAGCGAAGCATAATGTCATCTGTGCAATCGACGTCCCACTGATGGAAATTCCTTCAGTCCCATACAGATTTTGTATGGGATCCAATCCCTTTCATTTTAAGATTTCTAAAGAGGGGCAGGACATATTGTTATAGTCCAACGGCATACTCAAAAAGGCTATAACTAGTGATGTGGAAGAAGGTTATTTCTTTTTTTAATCTGAGAAACTCCAAATAGTTTTTTTTTAAGCCAATTGAGGAAAGTGAATTATACATCTTGAAATTTTATTTCCACTCTCTCATGCCATAATACTTATTATGTTTTTTTTCAATAATAATGTTTAATTGCATTCTTCAAAGTAAAACTTTTCAAAGAACAAGAGACTTTTGCTTCTCAGATGAGCAGCTGTCCTAGTTATTTGTACATAACCTGATTCCAAATGTCTCTTTTTAGAGAAAATAAAAGAATGCATTTCATTATGTAAGCTAAAGTGAAGACAGCCTGGATCAAAATTGCCATTGTTCTCAGTTCTTGCAATCAAGCTGTCCCACATCTGTTTCTTAATTCTTTTGGGAACCATTTTTAAAAGGAGCCATCTACAACTCACCTCCCATGTTTTTGCCAACAAACATTTTATGAGAAAGATACCCAGTTTCGTTGGTTCCAAGAGCCACGTGGGACTTTGATGGTTTTGATTCTCTTTAATTGAAATACCTTGCTAGTGTGTCTATTGTATTGTCTGAAAAATACTAATCAGGGGCCAATTTTAAAACATCAGAAAGTACTTTATTCCTGGATCTCGTGACTTGCTTGCCTCCATTCAGAATGATCTATCTTCTCTCTTTCTTATTCTTTCATGTTAAGTACCCTGTCTTTCTTTCTGGCAGTGCTGCTGCATGATGGGCTGGTATTCAATAAGCAAAACTTCCCTACCACTGCATTTTTGTGCTAAATCACCTGTTGAATTTTGCTGGTCATATTGCTGTTTAGAATCACTGGGGAAAGAGATGACCCTCCAAATTGCCATGCGACTTTTCTCCCATAAACTAATACTGTGTTTTTCAGTCTTTAAAACAAATACACCAAAGCCCTCAGTAACCCCTATTGTGTCTGGTTTCATTTGGGCCAACCTGGTAGAGAAGTGGTCTTCAGTCCATGGATGAAGATCTTGAAATGGTCACCAGCTGCCATTTCTTGCTGCTTTTTGAAAAGCCCTGTGCCTGGGGTATGCAGAGAAAACATGGTACATGTTTGGACTGCTCTTTACCAGAGATACTCAACTGGAAGGCCTTTCATAATTGTCTCTTACTGTTCTTTCAGTTTTGCACTAGAATTAATTGTCTTGCATCTCTTAATTGATGGACAGCTTTTAGAACACTTCATTATCCTTTTTGGTATGACTTGCTTACTTGAGTGAACCAAAATAACTGAATTATTTCCCTACTGTGAAACTGATGCAATGTAATCCACTTGCTCAATGTTACAATTTTCATTTTATCAGAGGCCAGGATTGCTTGGGACCTTGGCTGGAGTTTAATTGTGGACTGATTTGAAAAGTGATTAATGATAATCTGTCATCCACTGTATGGAAAAATATTTTGAAAGATCCTTGCAGGATTATGTATTTTGGATCAGTCTTCTTACTAGCCAAAATGTACCAATTAATCATAGAATCATAGAATCATAGAGTTGGAAGGGGCCATACAGGCTATCTAGTCCAACCCCCTGCTCAACGCAGGATCAGCCCTAAGCACCCTAAAGCATCCAAGAAAAGTGTGCATCCAACCTTTGCTTGAAGACTGCCAGTGAGGGGGAGCTCACCACCTCCTTAGGCAGCCTATTCCACTACTGAACTACTCTGACTGTGAATTTTTTTTCCTGATATCTAGCCTATATCGTTGTACTTGTAGTTTAAACCCATCACTGCGTGTCCTTTCCTCTGCAGCCAACAGAAACAGCATCCTGCCCTCCTCCAAGTGTGACCACCTTTCATATACTTAAAGAAGGCTATCATGTCCCCTCTCAACCTCCTTTTCTCCAGGCTGAACATTCCCAAGTCCCTCAACCTATCTTCATAGGGCTTGGTCCCTTGTATTTATAAATACAGAAAAGGATGGAAGAATAAGTTCTTGAGGAACACCTGTCTATAGGACACCAGGAGACAGTGGACCTAGTAAAGGGCAGAAACACTGACACAGGGAAACTATGAATTTAGACAACATTTTGGGACCAGCACTACAGCAGTGAAATGGGCACCTGCTTTCATTATTACATGAGAGAGTATCTGGTGAAATATCTCACTGTGTTTGGAGGAGTGCATACAACCAACACATCCACCTACACCCACACACCCCTAGTCACAAGCACATGAAGACAAATTGCAAAAAAGGGAAGGATATTCAACACAAGGGGTTCTCTTAATGATTATATCTGTTTCTGTGTGAAGAGTTCATACAGCTCTGTTTGCTACCTATCACATGGCCTGTAGAGATGGCTGTAGGGTCTCTGGCATAACCTGGATCTGCAAGGAATCTGATCCAAACAGCTGAATTCAAGTGCAGATTTTTTTGTATTGCGTTTGATCAATGATCATGTTTATATCTTGCATGAGCTTTGTCTCTCTTTTTTTAAGGGAATAGTTTATCTCATGCCAATGCAGACAAGCCAAGCTGAGGTAAGCAAAGCAAACTGTTCTATTTTATTCTACAACTGACATTTTCACTTTAGCACAATAGCCAATCTAGTCTTCTCTGATAGTGGCCAGCAGCAAGTATATGACACAGCTGAGTTTTTAATCTATTTTGTCCAGTTTTGCACAAAAAGAATTAGGTACTCTATTCTTATTCTCGTGTGCCCTTCCAGAATAACTGTTGTTTGGCCTATCCTTACAATACAGTCAACAGCCTTGCTGGGTTGCATTACTTCACATGCTGGGAACTGATGTGGCCACCTAGCTTGGCTCTTACATGAGCTTCAGGGTAGGGAAGACAAAAAAGAAATCACTTGAGCCTTTTTTATCAGCATAGCAATCAAAATGTGTACTTTCTCAGACTCCTAATATTAAAGATTCTCATGGATTGCTCAGTCATAAGTGACATAAATGATCTGGAACTAAGGGTGAGCAGTGTGGTAGTCAAATGTGCAGATGACACAAAACTACTCAGGACAGTGACAACCAAATCTGACTATGAAGAGCTCCAGGACAATCCACACAAATTGGGTGAGTGGGCAAGAATATGGCACAGGAAGCTCAATATAGATAAGTGTATGTTGATGCACACTGGAATAAACAATCACAACTGTAAGTGTATACTAATGGGGTCTGAAATTGCTGAGACTGAGGAAAACAGATGTTTCAGCCATAGTGTATAGATGAATTAAAATATCATCAGGATGCTATTGCAGTGAAAAAGGCAAATTCTGTGCTGAGGATTATTAAGAAAAGGATTGAAAATAACAGCCAATATTATGATGATAAAATAGAGGAGAGGAGAATGATGTGATCCATTTTGGGTTCTTGTTGGAAAGAAGGAGTATAAATGGAGGAGTATAAATGAATTAAATAAATATTTTTCCTGTATAGATGTTGGTGCCATCTCATTTGGGATTCTCTGTGTGGTTCTGGTCACTGTATCTCAAAGAGGACATAGCAGAGCTGGAAAAAGGACAGAAGAGGGCAACCAAGATGATTAAAGGGCTTCCTATGAGGAAATGCTGAAGAGACTGGGACTTTTCAGTTCTTAAAAGAGATGACTAAGGGGAAACATGATATAGGTTTATAAGTTATGACTGGGGTAGAAAGGGAGGGCAGGGGAAATATTTTCTTTCAAAATACTACAACTTGGAGTTATGTAATAAAGGAAATGAACAGTATATTCAGAATGGACAAAAGGAAATATGTCTTTACTCAATAAGTGGTTAAAATGTGACATTTGCTGCTGTAGACAAAATAGCTTTAAAATCAGTTGTCTAAACCGCAGCTCTTTCAGAACCATTCCACCACCAGTTCTTTGCAATGGAGCAATTAGCCCCACCACCTCCTGGGTCCAGACAGGGGACGATTTTCCCCACTGGACCCGATCTGCCCCAGATTACTTCCTCCACATGAGGCAGCTGTGGAGGAGAGGTTCCACTGCATTTTGCGGCAGTGGATTTAATTTTTTTTCCACCAAAGTGGGATTGCGTTACAATGTTACAACACAATCTCACCTTTGTGAAAAAATTTTAAATGCCCCAGTTGGCTCTGTGGATCCAACTGGGGCATTTTTGTCCCTTCTGGGATGCCATAGACAGGGAGGAGCCAAGCCTGGGAGGCTGGACTCTTCTCCTCCTCCTTACAATGTTACAACACAATCTCACTTTTGTGAAAAAAATTTAAATGCCCCAGTTGGCTCTGTGGATCCAACTGGGGCATTTTTGTCCCTTCTGGGATGCCATAGACAGGGAGGAGCCAAGCCTGGGAGGCTGGACTCTTCTCCTTCTAAATGGCCCTGGTCTGAGATAGGCCCCAATGGCATTCGTGGCAGGGAAGGGAGTGCCGGCAGAATCTGTATTCCTTTCCTGTGGGAAAACTGAGGGCCTGATTCAGACTAGGCCCAGGTCAGGCCCAGCCTGGTGTCGACCTCATCTGGGAGCAGGGATTAGCCCTGCTGCCAGATGAGTGCCAGCCTTACCTTTCCCCTTGTGTCAAAAATGTCTCAGTGGTGGCCACAACTAATTAATAAGGGGAAAAGAAAGAAAGAAAGTTTTGCCATTCTGAAAACATGTTGGATTTATTAATGGAGTAGATCCTCCACTGAGCAATGTTTGAAACCTTCTTCCAACTTAAGGGTTTTCCATTGGAGGAAGAGGCATTAAAATAGAAGAAAGGCTCTGTGGGCTGGAGAAAGGCTCCTTAAAAGATGGTTGGTTCCATCCCATTATCATTATATAAACTATAAAAATAAATCCAATAATTGTTTCCAGTTGTTCCCAGCCAGTCTCCTCCAGAGTAAGTCCCATGCGGAAGACAACTGATGAGCAATGAGCAAGCAGTGGGCCTAGATCAGGGGTAGTCAAACTGCGGCCCTCCAGATGTCCATGGACTACAATTCCCAGACTACAGTTCCTTCTGGGAATTGTAGTCCATGGACATCTGGAGGGCCGCAGTTTGACTACCCCTGGCCTAGATCCTTATCTACCAAACCTCATTCAAACAAAGACACAGCTGTGCAGCCACCCAAGCACCAAGAATGGAATTCTGAATGGTTTTAACAACTCTCTTGTTCTAGCAAATCTCCTGCACTTCTGAAAGTGCCCTTGAAAGGCAACAGAATCACAGATGGGGCTGTCACATATCATCAAAAAACACAATTGACCACAAAATGACAGTTTAGCTTGGTGGGTTACAAACTGTGCAGGCAGGTGTTAGGGGATGGAAATGATCTCATGATCTCATCAAAGCAGATCTTTCAGTAGAAATCTGTTCCCATAAGTGGATTCTCCTTGCTATGTTTGGATGAAAACCTGGAAGCATCTCATATTGTTTAATTTTCATAGAATTAGACTGTAATTAAATAATAACAAAAGATTACTGGTTTCAGAAATGTTCTTCCTGTTTTCCAATAAGATCAGGCTTTCATAGCTGGTTTTAAAGTTTTAATTTTAGAGTGACCTTTTCATCAGGACAATAGTGATGCAATGATGATTTAAGTGAAGAACAATGTCTGTTGGTTCTCATTTTATTTATGAGGCTAATTGTATTGTGTTAATAGGCTGATTTTAAGACGGTTTATCTTTTGGAGACCTGTCTCAAGTAGAAAGAGAAAATCTGAATATTTTAATAAATAAATGAAGAGTGCTCCTGACTTGCTGTGGACTGGAATCTTTACTTTCATTCTCAAAATTATGACCAGCTTCACCACAGCAGGTCTATTCACATAGAAGAAAACATGTACAATACAATACCTTTATTGGCATAAAGCAGATTAGGAGGATATACAAAGATAGTCAAGATACATCGGACACTTTAAGGAAAACATGTACATCACCTATAGTATCTCATTTTCCCTTCTCCAATGGAAAAGCATTTTTTGTTTGTAGAGCATATATGCTATCTTCTCTTACTTCCCCAAAGAAAATTTGGTCTGAACTAAGTTGTCTGCAGCAAGAAATGTTCATGAATCCCATGGCTAATTGGAGCCATGCCAGTAACTGTATTAATTTTTTTAAGTTCATTTAAAAATTACATATTTGAAAACACATCTAAGATTAGTTCTTCACCATGCATCAAAGCACCTTCAACAAAGAGGAAACTCAGGTTCAAATGAGCAGTGGTATCTTGGTTACCCTGGAATGTGATTTAAAGCATATAGGTTATCACATGCTCATGTACTGTTTGATTATTCCTGTTAGGCAGATACACTGCTGAAGATTTATAGGAATCAAGCTCAAAACAATTTATTCCTACCAACTGCAGACAGTTTTGACCAAACATCTTTCGAGAGGAAAACTCAACAATCCCATATTAAACCATTTCAATAAGAGAATAGGAACAGAAAATCAGCACCACCTCTCTATCTTAGCAGTCTTGACTTGCACAGCTAGCTTGTGAAGATTTATCTAATTATTTTTGATGGCATATTTCACCCTTGCACCGTAGACCAAAAGTTTCAGAAACCGGTCACTGTTGCTTGCATGAAAAGTAGTATCTGTGGAAATAGAATGTAGAATTTAGGTTAGAAAGTGGGAAGTGTACTTAGCAACCATGTCTCACAGTCGTTCAGCCAGATGCTGACTATAAGAGTTAGACACTTCTGCGGTACATTGAACGGTGATTCATTTTTTCTAGTTCTTCCTTAGCACGCCATTGCAGAATCATAGAATCATAGAGTTGGAAGGGGCCATACAGGCCATCTAGTCCAACTCCCTGCTCATCGCAGGATCAGCCCTGCTCATCGCAGGATCATCTCCTAAATAATTAGGAGATGTTTTAGTTTGCAGTTGTTTCATTACATGTTTTATGTGTATTTTAGATCCGTGGACTAATGAACGATTATCTTTTACATCATGTTGTATCACAAGAATATTTAACACCACCTGTCCCACAGGTGATAATCTCAGTGTACGTAAGGTTGCTACCCCGGTTCATATTGTTCAAAATATTTCAATTATTTTGTTAACAGCTACATAAATAATTATTTTCTCCTCCCTCATTTCAGGTCCATTCTGTGTATGATCCGTTCTGCGTATATCTTTGTTAAATTAACGGAGAGCTCAGTTTGAAGTCTTTCTTTCTTTATTCCATTTATATACCGGCCTTCTGGTATACAACTGAGGAAGGCTTATTGCTGAAATAATTTGATATAGCTTTTTGCATATGGAGACATGATGTACCTTTTAATCTATATTGATATGAATGGACATTTGTCTTTATATTGGGATTAGGTATATATGCTCATCTGTAGGACTGTTGCTTTTAAATAATATTTTAGTACTCGTGACTGTATTATTAAAATATATATAATATTCTGTTCATTTGCAGTACATACATAGTTATGTTTTATATTTTGACCATTTGGCCATGCCAGGGGGAGAACACTGGAGCTGCTTTCCCTTGCATGCTCACTGGAGAGGGAAAGGGCCAACATGTATCTGAGAGGCTTGAAACTCCCATCCCACATCTGACACAGTCTTTGTATGGCACCCAGCAGTCAAAGACTTTGTAACCAGTGAATTGGCCCTTGTCCTCCTTCAGAGCAGGGTTGATCCCTGTCAAACCCCATGAGCCCAAGAGCAGCCCACACTTCTCTGTCACACACAGGGTTAACCGGCTGCCTTAGAGAAGTGGTGCTGCATTGCATTTCTGCAGGTGCTGTGAATTTTGTAGGCACAAATGAAAAATGAGCTATCCCCCTGAAGCACTGACATTTCAGTGAGAGCCTAATGAGAATCATATATGCTCCCTAAATAGCTTCTACCAAGATTCTCTCATGGGAACAAAAACAAAATGACTAGTGCAATCAAAATCACTTAAGGATTTGCTTTGCCTTTCCAGATAATGTTAAGTTTACTAGAAATAGTTCAGCAACGGCTGTCCCTGTTTCGACAGAGTGAGACTGCAAGGGTACTGCCAGTTGCTTTGCATAGCATCAGCCACATCTGGGAAGGCAGGAACTGTTTGATCTACTCAACATCACCACTGACTTCCTCCATGAGACCATTGTCTGTTCCTGCTATAGTGATAATTAAAGTGTGAGAAGAAGCTTATTTGTTATGGAGAGGCTTCCTAGATTGTTTACAAGCCTGCTGTCTGGAAAGGAACAAGGGAAGCTTAAATCACTCCATGGTAGGATTCTTTTGCTCAAAATGGAAACAAGGACTATGGAGAGATGGGCAAGTCTGCTCTCATTCTTAGCTCCTGTGATAGGCCCATTGCTCCGAAGCTGCAGTTCAGTACCACACTGTGCTAGCATTGTTATGTATGTATTTATTTATTACATTTTTATGCTGCTCTACCTTGTGGCTCAGGGCACTTCACAGGGAACATGAAACCAATAAGACATCTACAATTTGGATTTAATAACTCCATCAATCAAACACTGAACATTTAATATTTAGCAATTGGATCACATCCCTACAGATAGGTCAGATCGGGGGGGGGGGGGTTCTGGAGGGCCCAATTGCTATTATATGTTTCATTGGCCTCAACCAAATGGTTGGAGGAAGAGATCAATTTCGCAGACCCTTCCCAACTGTGGTGGCTCTATCAAGGCCTGGATCTCTTCTGGGAGCTCATTCCACCAAGTGGGGGCCAGGACAGAGAATGACTTGGCCCTGGTTGAGGCCAGGCATGCTTCCTTGGGGCTAGGGATCACAAGCCAGTTGGAATTGGCTGAGTTTAATGCTCTTTGTGGGGTGTAAGCAGAGAGGCGGTCCCTTAGGTACACTGGGCTCAGACAGCACATGGCCTTAAAGGTAATTACCAAGACCTTAAGCTTGATCTGGGATTCAACTGGTAACCAGTGCAACTTTTGGAGCATGGGTTGTAACCCACCCCAAACTCCCATTTCTCTAAGCAGAGGCAGGGTAAAACTTTTTAAAATTAAAAATCTCACCAGCATCATGAGCTTGATGATGTCACTTCTGCGGAAAACCTAGAAGCAATGGCAATTCCTAGACCTACCTCAGTTGTTCCCAAGCATCTCTTGGAATGACATAATCATGCTCCCACCTCGAGTTCACCTATCGTGTCCTTGTCTTCAGACCCTCCAAACAGTTGTCAGGGTTTGCCGTAGCAGAGACCTGAAGCATTAACCAGTGCCAGGCTTAGGAGGTCACTGAATTTTCTCCCCTTTCCAAGGGCGCCGGAGTCCTACCACTCGTTAAGCAGAAGCTGTTCATTATACAAGTTGGGTGGTAAAAGTTGTTTTTGGAAATGCTGGGTCAGCATTGTTATTTAAGAGATGCCATCATTTTCAATATTGGCCAGTGGTCAATCCTAATTCTACCAAACAACAACGAAGCACTCTGTCCCCCAGACCCACTAACTGGCAGGGAATTACAACTGCCCACAAAGAAACATTGAGAAAGTCTTACTTAAGATACAAATGATGATGCATTTTTTTTTAGTATTTATTTATATCCTGCTTTTCTCTCCACTGCTTAGCATTGGGAAAAAAAGGTTTGTATTATCCATGATTCAGCAGCATAAAGAGAATATCTTGCAGGGGACAATGGAGGAGGTGTGTACACCCACTGCCCCCCCAGACACCCCCTCCAATGACCGAAGAATATGACCAACCCAAAAAGGCCCTGGTGGAGACCAAGTAGATGTCCCGGAAACCTGGGACAACCAACAGATTCATACCCACAGAGTGAAGAGCCCTGTAGAGGACATAAGCAGATAAGCAGTCCCTCAGATACATAGGACTCAGGCCATGTATGGCCTTAAAGATCAAAACCAAAACCTTGAACTTGATCCGGAAGCAAACTGGTAGCCAGTGCAGTTGTCTCAGCACAGGCTGAATGTGGGCCCTCCAAGATGTCCTAGTGAGGACCCTCATAGCCATGTTCTGTACCAGTTACAGTTTCTGGGTCAGGGACATGAGTAGGACCACATAGAGCGAGTTACAGAAGTCTAATCTGCAAGTGACTGTTGCATGGATCACTGTGGCCAAGTGTTCCAAAGACAGGTAGGATGCTAGTAGCCGCGCTTGGCATAGAGGAAAAACGCCATGTGGGCTACATTTGTGATCTGGGCCTTCATAGAAAGGGAGGCATCAAAGACTATCCACAAGTTCCCAGCTGCTAGTGCAGGTATTAATTGCACTCCATCCAGGCATGGGAGGCATGCTGCCTGATCATGCCCCTTCCTACCAGCCACAGGACCTCTGTCTTGGAGGGCTAGGAAGTTGTTTCTCTTCTAAATAAACTATTTTATTCTTTTAAGAAACTTGGTGCTCTGCCATCTCTGCTCTGCCAGTTGTATCAATAGAAATCATGTAAATTAGTCATAAACAGTTGTGTGTTTTTAACAAAATCTACTAGTGTGTGTTTGTGCAGGCATTCCTTATTGATGTTAATAGCTGCAGATCTGTTTGTATTGGCAACATTTCAGTGCATGTGCAGTTTTGAAAAAAAAATGTGTTGCATGCATGTTCAACAGATGTTCAAATACTTCAGGGCCAAGCTGAGCAACCCCTGTGATTGCACTGAACTGAGTGTCACGCTAAACTTGTAAGTTTGCCTGGTGAACATGCTTGATGTGGAATTCCCAGCATCCCAGCCATGTTGCTTAGCATATAGAAGCTAAAGCTATAGTTGTTATCAATTATAGCAATAGGGAATTGGAGGCCTTTTGGTGCTAATTTTGCCATTGCTATATATACCGTGGAGGGCAAGTTTCAGATTTTAGAATGGGGCAAAGAGAATTTAGCAAAGTAGCAACATTTACCAAGTGCAAAGGCCATTGGATATTTTCAAGATTAAAATGCAAAACTACACAGTATGATTAGGGTTGCCAAATCCTTCCTGGCCACCAGTAGGGTGTGAGAGGCTAGGGTTGCCAGATGCAGTCTGGGAAACTACTGGAGATTTGGGGATGGACGCTGGGGAGGACAAGGACCTCTATGAGGTACAATGCAATAGAGTCCACCCTCCAAAGCTTCCATTTCCTCCAGAAGAACTGATCTCTATAGTCTGGAGATGATCATTCCAGAAGATCTCCAGGTCCACCCTGGATGTCAGCATCCTTAAGCATGATGAATGAGGAATGGACCCAATCCTGAAAATCAGTTGTTGGGATCAAGTTCAGACGGGTGAGTCTCCCTGTACCTGTGCCCCTGACGTCTTATATTCACACCTGGATTCAGACATGTATTCTGACACAGCCGCAGGTGAAAGAAAGGGGCAGTTTTTGCTATACAAGTGAAATGCTAATGATGTTAATCTGTTTCATTTTATATTTTTCTGCACATTTACACATTACTCTGAATTAGTATAATTACAAATAACCCTTTCCCACATTATTCCAGTTGCAAATGATGCATGAATACAAAGTTCCATGGCAAGAGAGTCATTCTTCAGAGTTGTTCACAGCCTTCCCTTTTTAGGGTTGTAGTGGATCTATAGCCAAATTTGGAGTGAAAAGAGATTACAGAAGTTGATTGCAATGGTGCCTCCTGGGGAATCAACTTGTAAAAAGCTACCATTTACAGTGTTGGCCTAAAAGCATCAGCTGCATGTCAAGAGACCAGGATTAGGGAAACTGCCTTGAACCTGAACTATTTTGGAAAGTTTTCTCTTGAGCAGAATGCCACGTCGGCATTAAATTACAGTTTGTCTACAAGGAAGGAGTGGAATTATTTGCTTTGTCTGCCTCTCAAGGACCTTTGACCCATCTGTGAAGAATAATCAATTGGGTTATGCATTTCCACAATATCTTAAATCATTTCATTTACCCTATAGGATTCGGCCTTCCATGTGAATTTCAATTCTTTATGATATATTCATATGCTTCTGATGTTTCCTGGTGATAAATATTTGACTTTATAAGAAAACGCTTAGGGAAAACAATTGGTGTTGGAACAAAGGCCCTCTCCTGCCCTGATGTCCTCTTCTTAATCAGAAATTCAGGGGAACTGATCAGAGAGAATACTCTGGCAAAATGTGAATGGTAAAAACTCTACAGAACTTTCAGCTGCAATAGCATAATTTCTATTAGTCATTTGGATCAAGATCTGTCAATATTTTAAGTTCCCCTAACACAGATCAGTTACTTCCTTTTACAGTTCTGCAGGGCCTGTAAAATGGAGCTCTTCTATCAGGTGTGTGGTTGAGGCTCGGTGGTGGAACACTAACTGGGTCCCTCCTCTGAATACCCCACCAATAGGTGCTAGGTGGCAGGTGCAAAGTTGACAGGAGGGAACTGACAGGAGGGGGCAAGGGGGTGGGGAGTGGCAATGAATGAATGAATGAATGAATGAATGAATGAATGAATGAATTGATTAAGTCCCAAAGAGTTTTATCTGTGCCTGATGTTCTTTGCTTCTCCAGATCAGCCACCTTGGTTTCAAGGGAGCAAATTTGTTCCTTGAGAACCAGGAATTGCTTGTGCCAGTTACACACTCATGACTTATCTCCAGTTGGCTGGTAGTCATACGTGTTACATTCATTGCAATATGCTAGAAAGCCCCCAACCCACTATTGATCCTTTTGTTATCTGTGTCTTGTTTTTAATCCCTCCATTTAAAAATAAAACTTATTTATGTAGATTTGTTTGTGGAAAGTTGTGCTTATTGTTTTAGGGATGTCGAGGAACTAGTTCCTTGGCTTCCTCCCCCTGTTGCTGACCTTGCATGTCTGCTAAACTCACCTGTTTACTCCCTCATTCAAGGTACTTTCTCAATGCAGTGAGATATCTCACAGAGCTCAATGGATTATCAGATGGTTTTCATTCTTTCTCCACTAAACTGGAAGTCTTATTCAATAGGAATTGGGGAGGGGCTGTTCATGTACGTCCACAGTTATGAAGTTAAAAGTGTTTCACAGCCTGCACATATAATGCTGCAGCACATACATGAATGATGAAATCTGAGTGGTTTTGCTGTATGGATGCTATATGGGTACTCTTGAACTTCTTGCCTATCATTTTAAATTCAACAAGTTACTCCATTTTGCCCTAGGCCCACTTTAATGGAGTTGCTTGCTAGCATGTGGATGTGGAATTTCCTTTGTGTCTGCCACTGTCAGCTGCAATCTAGAATTCCTTTTTAGGTTAAACAGTTTCTAATGTTATAAATGTCAAGGTTTGCACAGAGTCTTTCTTTCCTGCCAGACATTCCCTAGGTGGCTCAGGTTGATGGCTCCAGTCATTCATAGATGAATGGTTTGGATTACATTCTTTTGCATTATTCCTTAGGACTGGATGCCTGAAATCTTGCCAGTTGATCCCAACTGGATGATTTCAATATACCAAGAGATCAAAATGTTTGTTGGAAGGGGATGAAAGAGGGAAGGAGTTGGTCATTGCTGCTTGGTATGGTGGTTAAATATCAGCATCCTCTAATCTGGAGAACCAGGTTTGATTCTCTACTCCTTCACATGCAGCCACTTCACTTCACATGCAGCTACTCCTCCACATGCAGCCAGCTGCATGACCTTGAGCTAGTCACAGTTCTCTTAGGGTTCTCACAGAACAGTTCTATTAGAGCTCTCTCAGCCTCATCTATGAAACAGGATGCCTGTTGTAGTGAGAGGAAGGGAAAGGTGTTTGTAAGCCGCTTCGTGTAGTGAAAAGTGGGATATAAAAAGCCAAACTCGTCTTTTAAAATGGAGCTTTGAGTCCTCTGAAAATCATTAGACAGTCCATTACAGTGCTTAGGGTGCCAGACTAGTTCTGGGAGACTTAGGTTCAAACCCTCAATCTGCCATTGAAGGTTGCTGGGCGACTTTCAGTGATATTCTGTCAACCGAATCTATCTCACAGGGCTTTTGTGAGGAATAAATGCTGAGAGCAACTTTGAATCCCCACTTGGGGCAAAGGCAAGGGTCTAAATTAAGGAAATAAAAAATAAACAGATAAATAGATGCCTACATATATACATACTATGGCTAAATATCTTAGGAGGGATTGTAAAACATCTGCTTTGCACGTAGTAGGTTCAGTCTGCAACAACGCCAGCTAAATGGATCAAGTGGTAGTAGTAATGTAAAAGACCTCGACTTGAGGCCCTGGAGAGCCACTGCCAGTCCTAGAATACAATACTGATCTTGCTGGACCAATGGCATGACAGAGTAGAAGGCTGCTTCATTGGTTGATATGTGGCCTGCTTCTTCTTCATCTGGAAGCAGTCACATAGTAAGTTTTAGAATGCCACCTGGATTTATGTCTGGAACTGATCATCACCGAAATATTTGTGCTTTCCCCACATTTTCTTACTTCTTCACTTTTACAAGTTTCAGCTTTTAACCTTTCTGAGTGAAATGTCAACTTTTGGTTTCCTTTATTCAAGAAATAGTTTTTACTGAGGGGATATATGTGCTTAGGTCAGCCTTCTGCCTACCAGTATTATGACCATGGTCACCACATTATCAAAGTTAGATTGATGTTAACATGGACTCAGAGTGTATTGACTCTTTTTCTCAGTGGATTCAACAGGCACCTTTATCTTTTCTAAGAGCTCAGTGCAAATCACACGCAATATATACAGTGCCACACAAGAGACCCAGTGAGTGCTAGTTTAAAACTGGGTAGATCTTAATTCTAATTTCCAGTCAGTTAATAAAGTGTATGGTGGGACCTTTCGAGGTAGCATAAGCTACCTCACAGGGCTGTTGTGTTGATAAGGAGTGAGGAGGGGGAACTATGTTTGCTGCCCTGAGTTCCCTAGGACCAGAGCAATATGAAAATGTATTATATCATCTGGTGGGCCAATATTTTTATCCTCCATGTTACAGATAGATGGCTGAGGCTGAGATAGTTCCTAGCCTATAGCCCTTTGCCGCTTTGGCCACAGTAAGGTATCAGCCAGAGATGTTCTGGCTCATAGTTTATTGTCTTCACTATTATACTGTGTTGGGCAAGAGCTATATTGTAAAGTGGAATAAGTAAATGATCAGTGTATCAGGGGAAATTCACCCACAGTCTTCTGTAACATCCGACACAATGGTGATCTGAAGACATTAGTCCTTTTTGGGGTGTTACAAAACAGGAACCCATCAACCGCATGTAAGAGAAATATGTGCTGTGCATTGTCCTTTTGATATGTTACCATGTTGTGTGAATGGGCAATGCCCATATTTACCTTATACAGACAGGCTTGATAGGCTTAAATGTGAGCCCTAAAAACTAGTGGTCAATTCATGCATATCAAGGTGGCATGTGAATGGAAACTCTCCAAAATGGTGACCACACAAACTGAGAGGATCATGGGTAGTGTGCGTGTCCCTTATGTGTGGTTGGCAGGCTCCCAGTGACTGTGACTGTAATGTTTAAAATGGTCTTTGGCAAAATAGTAGGTTTTGGCTGATATATGTACATACACACATATACATGATTCAGAAACTTCAACTGGTCCAAAGCACTGGCAAATAGATCACCCAGGTGCAGAAGGATCTGCACTGGTTACTTGTCTGTTTCTTAATACATGATGGTTCTTACCTCTGAGATCCTAAACAGCTTGGGATCAAATCTCCCAGGACTGTCCAGCCTATCAGTTAAGATCTGCTTCTCAAGTCTGCTCTCTGTGCCCTGCTTTGAGGTGTGAGACCTGCAGATCTTCCACAATTACAATTTCATGTACTATGACCAAGATCAGCTTCTCTGGAGAAAAAAGACTGCTTTGGAGAGTGGACTTTATGGCCTTATATCCTGCTGAGGTCCCTCCCCTCCCAGCTTCCATCCCCCAAATCTCCAGGCATTGCCCAACCCAGAGCTGTGAACCCTACAGTGACCAAAAAGGGGGCATTTTCTGGGGCATCACCCAGAAGAGGAAGCTCATCTGGCACCCATTTTACTTTATTTTAGGTGCCTACAAATCTTTTTTTCCCCCCAGGCTTTTAATCAGAGGATTTAAAAAAAACCATACCAGCTTTTAAAATAGTTTGCCTCTGCTTAATGGACAGTTTTTTTTGCACTGTTTGATTTTAAATGGCTTGTTCTTATATTGTTATGTTGTGTTAATTGTAAGATGCCTTGAGCAGAACTCTGAAGCAGCAGCATAGAAATATAGGCTTATCCCAAATAAGTAAGAGGCACTTCTTACAAAACCTTCTGTTTAAGTCTTTGAGCAACCGTGATGAGGATTCTTTTCTTAGGCATGTTTGATTCACTGCGAGGGAAGGGGAAGAGAGACTTTTCATAGGTGGCCAACAAAGCATCATGAGAGTAGGAAGCGCATGAAAAGTTATCGCGGCATCGCACGTTGTAATTCACTGAATATGTGAAAAAGTGACAGTCCTAATGATAAACGCTGTCACAACACTGGCAAAAGATGAATGCATCGTCCTGGTGGGGATTTTGGAGGCAGGCAAGCAGTTAGACTTTGCATTCTTCTGTGTCACATGTTACCACTTGTAATCCTGTGCTCTGATCCAGGGTGGCTTATGGCCTTCAAAATAATGCAGAGAACTGTTTTCTGGAGGCCTGATGGAGACGTGAATACCAAACAAAACCACCAAATATTTGGCCAGACCTTTGTCTTCTGTTATTATTATTTAAATGTGAAAGATAAATGTTTGCATGGAGAAGGAAATGTCCCAGGGACAGTCAATGAACGGCTAAATATTTCTGTACTTTCTTTTAGTTTTACATCATTTCTAAAACACTACTACTATACCATTGAAAAAACTGCTAGAAAGGCAATGCTATTTGGGATCCTCTGGTATGTAAAGTGCTGAGCGTCTGGCCAATTGTCTAGGCTACTTTCCTACATGTTAGCTCTCCAAAATAATTTTACCAGACACCCTTATAGCGGAATCAGGAGTCTGCCAATTTCCATTTCATGTATCTTTCTTAAAAAATAAAATATCAAGACTGAAGGGCACAAGCAAGATGGTGGTCGAAAGTGTGAACGACACAATCCCACACAGCACCCGCACTCCTGATTTACTAGGAAAATAAGTAAACTATTCAGTCATTAAGGCAACAAAAATGAGAATAACAAAATTTAATCCCATTTTGAAGACCAACAAGTGTAAGTTTTTGTGACACAAATATCATTTTATCACAAGGAAGGAAGGAAGGAAGGATGGATGGATCTTAAGTGGCTTAAATATTACCCCATGACTCAACTGGGGACAGGAGGAAACCTTTATTAAAGTTTTTTTTAAAATGAATTTTTGGCTTTTTTTGGCTAATGAGGTGGATTCATTGTATATTTGCAATGATTCCCAAATTATGAGGAGACACAGGCACATCTGAGACAACAGTTAGGGCTGCTGCAGACAATTCATTATGAGCAGTCTGACTTCTACATCACTGGAGAGACTGAGGGCCCCAACCGAAGTACGCAGAACTAAACTCTGATGCAGATTAAATCCAAGTTTCTTGACATTCCTTGAGCATATGGGTAGGTAGGCAGGTACTTTTAGAACTCTGATGCTGCACAGATCAACAGTCCTCCACATGTACCAGACTGAAATTGTGACCACATTGTTATGATAACATCTCCCTGAACTTACAACATCTACCAAGGAAAAAATGAATCCAACCCTCAGTGTCCTTGTAGTGTATATAATTTTCAATTATCTCAATTTTCTGACTTGCACGTCAGCACATTTCAGAAATGTATGTCAAAAGCAAATTCATCAACAAAGGTTTCATGTTCTGATTTCCTTGGACTTTACAGCGAGCAGAATTTTGATTCTTTGTTTAATAGCCGCAAGGCTGCCAGAAAACGGGAGGGAAAATGGCTGCTCTAGAGTTACAGATGATAACGTAGTCTAGCCTGCCTTGTTCTTTAGCCAGCACTGTAAAAATGTCATTTCACCAGCCTGGGAAATCTGAATTTGGCCAATTTATAGCTTTTGTCTTACTATTCTATTCATACTATTCTATTCATACAACAATATACAGGTGAAATACTGCAGTGCAAGTTCTTCATGTGCTCACCTTTGCTAATGGTTGGCCATAGACAGGCAAAGAGCTGTGAACACAAGGCATTCCACAGCTCTGGTCTCCTTCACAGTACTCTCTCATTGAGTAATCACCTGTATCCCAACCAATAGCTCCTTGAATCTGTGGAGACCCTAACACGCACATGGAACTCCTGCAAGCAAAAGCTTCTCATTCATTGCTATTTCCAATATGCGTCTATGGCTGAATCTCAGTTGCATGTTTAGAGCTATTAGGATGCTCTTTTGAGGATTCCTATGAACAGTTATAGGGTTTTCAGACATCAGGGTTTGATTTTGGGGTTTCAGATGTTCAATCTTCTTTTCAGAACCAAACTAGATACAATATCAGAGTTAGGTAAGATTGGAACTTCAGGTCTGGCTTGTTTCCATGAAGCAGTTAGGACAATATAAACTATGGCACTGGAAAGGGTGGTTAATTCTTCCCATGTACCACTTCCTCAGTCAAATATCGTATTTAGGGTTAGGCAATAATCCTAAAAACCCTTTACTGTAAATCTAATAAAAATGAGACTTGCTTCTGAGTAAGCTTGCTAAAATTGCTCTCTAACTCAAAATATGGGGAAAAGATGGTCAGCAGACAAATCTTTTCCTCCCCAATTGCTGTTTAAAAACAGCATGGGAGATCTTTTGCAAATTGGGAAACAACCCACCTCTTCACCAGTGCCATGATCCTGGTCTGTATAAGAGCTAAATTACATGTTTCAGTTGCTGAGTTCCAGCGGGAAACATTGTCTGGGCCTAAGAATATCCAGGAAAATACCTTCAGTCTCAGGGTAAAGAGTAAAAAACAAGAGTTTCAGCTATATTATAAAGTTTGTTTCCTGGTGATAAATATTTTACTT
The DNA here is from genome assembly GCF_049243985.1 of Paroedura picta. Taxonomy (NCBI): domain Eukaryota; kingdom Metazoa; phylum Chordata; class Lepidosauria; order Squamata; family Gekkonidae; genus Paroedura; species Paroedura picta. Next base: position 33,320,687 of record NC_135374.1, on the reverse strand, counting down.
TATATAGAAGATGCTGTCTCTTGGTCCTTCATGCCCTTGAGTGGCTAGGCTGCTCCTCTTCATATTATAGTGGCTCACAAAACCTCTATTTTTTAAAATCCCTGCACATAGGAATCGTTACATCAAAGTTAAGACTCTTCTCCCTTCTGTGCATAAGGAATTTTCTTTTGCACCTCTGCCTGCAATCTGAATTGGAACTGTCTATTTAAAATATTTCTGTGTCCCAAATGTAAGCCTTCAAGGCAACTCAACACAGTAGTTTTAAAATTCAAACTAGAATGAAACCAGAGACAAAAACCAAACAGCTAAAGGCAACACAAGGCTAGCAAAACCTGAAAGTCAATAAAATTCCACCAGACAGACAGGAATACTTTTACTTGGTGCCCAAAAGGTATGGAGGAGAGTGCTGAATGAGAAAAGGCCCACACCCCTTCAGCCATTCACCTCGCCTTGGATGCAAGGCTTTCCAGCTTGCTTTCTGTCTGTGCCAGCATTCCTTTGACATCTGATTGCCCATTATCTTCTAAGAGTGCTGCAAGAAACAAAATATTGGGACAAGCATCCATAAAAATGTCTGTCTCCTCCCAAATCACTTTGATGTGCCTCATTTCTTTCCGTGTTTTTACCCAGCTGCCTTTCTGTAGAAGAACCTGGGAGGGAGATAATGTTTCCAGAAGCAGTGCAAGATAGGTAGTGAGGCATGCTAGTGCTCTGTTGACCCACACATTCTGGTTTTAAAAATACATTTTCTCCTCTAGCTTTCTTAACAAATTGCTTCCTTCTGTCCCATCATGTGGCACTATGTACCTGTCACAGGGCACAGGAATTTGTAGTCTGTATGCCTCTTTCCTTTCCTCCCTGCCCTACAGTAGACACAAGGGACCCATTTCATCTGCCTTCCTAGTCTATCCAACGGACAAACAGAACTTAAGCCATTTCTGCCAGAGGAAAATGTTCCTGGACAGCCTTCACATGTTGGTGGCATATAGAGACCCCTCCACATGATGTCACCAACATCCTGAGGCTGTCCAGTAGCCAGTTCACAGTTTGGCCATTTTAAACTTGTGATTTCAGGAATCCAGAAAACTAGGGGCCGTTCCGCATTCGTCCAAAATAGCACAATGGTTACTAATTGAAATCACTACAGTTTTGCCGTTATGCAAAACGTTGTTGACAATCTGCAACACTCCTGAAACTGATCCGCAAAAAGCGCTTCGTTGTAACGCTTTCAGGGAAATCCCAAAAAGTGGATTCACCCTCCGGAAAGCGCTACACTCCTGCAACCAATCTGCAACACTAGCGGGAAAGTTCTATGCGTTACCATTGTTGCGGTTTCTACAAAGTCCCTCCCCCTGGCTCTCTCCTCTGATCTTCCGGCAAAGCGATCGCCATTTTTTTCTCTCTGAGCGAATGGAGATCAACGCACCGGCAAGCCTTCGTTTACCCAGTGAGGCTTCTCCGGCTGCAGTCCCGCTGTTTAAAGTCACCAAGCACAAGCATCTCAGAGGCCCGTTTGCTGGTTTATTTTCACTTTATTTTTCACACTGTTTTCGGCCGAAAATCGCGCCCGTGAGGGGGGGGATTTTTTTTTCACTTGGGGGGAGCGTGGCAACGATGAAATGACAGCTCAAACATCACTTGCTAGCTGGATGGGTCTCTCCGTTGCAACGAATCAACGCATATTCGTTGCAACGGGTGTGTTTTTTTTTAAACCTTCCTTAAAGGGAAAGGGGCTGTTTGGGAGCATGATAACGGCCACCCATTGGCTGCTTGACGGCCAGGGGCGGGACACAGCTCAGCAATAGCGCTTCCTTTCTAGCGATTTGTGCCGAGACCGGAACCCTGTGGGAAACAATAGAAACACAACTGGATTCCACTACAAAGTCAGGTATGCATAACGACGAATTCCACTATTTAAAATGGTGATTTTTCGTTCAGCATACAATTTGCTACATGGATCCCGGTGCGGAATGGCCCTAGATATACTACCCTAAATCATGCAAACCACCGGTGAGCCACCAGTGAGCAACCAGGGATAAGACCATATGGAGGGGGAAGCATGCAATAGTCTCAGTAGCTTTGTCTGTCCTCCTCTCTCCATTTCCTGCTCCAAGTAATTTTTTGTAAATGGCACAGTCCATGTGGCAGCACGACCACAAACCTACATTGTCAAAAGTGAAATAAAATCTTCTGTACAGTGTCCACGGCCTTTTAGGATCAGGCAGGCAAAACACAACCATTTTTCTGTTTCCTGGAAGTGTGTAATGACCTGGGAAAGTGGGGGGGGGGGACAGGTGATCTGGCTACCTTCTCCCAATCATACAGGGGTCTGATCACCTTGTTTTAAGGCCAACCATTAGCACAAAATGTATTTTAGGGTTCCAGTTATAATGTTCAGGGTTTTAGAAATCCACCCAGACAGAAATAAACTGCAAAAGAACATGAATTCCAAAAGGGGGAGGGGAATGCTGTATTGTTCTGTCATCTGGAATTGGGGATTAGCTCCACAGCCAGACGAGTACCAGCCTGGGCAGAATTCTCTGTCTGGGAAAGGTCCCAGTCAAGAGACACTGCAATGGTTGGAGAAGTGTAGAATTGTTGACCACTGTTGTGAAGATATTGTTAAGTAGAATGGTATCCCTTGAGTCATTCACTCCCATTGCTATAACTTTTCACAAATGTTTTGCCCAACTTTAACATTTCTTCTTAATCACATTCAGATGTTGGTTTGCCAGCTCCAGGTTGGTAAATTCTTGTAGATTTGGAGGTGGGGCCTAGGGAGGGAGAAAAGAAAAGGGGACTTGCTTCTCCATTGCACTCAGAGAAATGGGAAGCATTGAGAAGGAAGCCCTGGGAACTGTTGGGACGGGGGGTGAGGAAACGAAGGATAAAAAAACAAAGTTAAATCTCAAGAGTTGAGAAAGAAAACAGAATAAATGAAGTACTTAGACTAACAAAAGTAGATATTTGAATTGGGAAGGGGGAGGTTCTCTATATATGGCCTGAAAACGCCAGCTTCATGACATATCACTGTGCTTTTTCTTGTTCCAGGATTTGTTAATGATGAATTATTTGAAAATGTACATGAAAATCTGATTTGACAGTTTCTTATGAAAATGCTAGATCTGGCCATTTGTCTTTGACAACTAGATCTGAATAGGTTTTAGAATGTAAGGACCCTACTTCAAAATATGGTCCAGACTATTCAGCTGATGCTTTCTTGTGGGGTGCTAATCATCAAAGGATGGTCCTAAATGGCATGACTTTTGTACCCCTTAGAATGAAAGGAAATTGTGAGGGTGGCATGGAAATATGTTTCTGCTAAGAAACAACAGGTTTTTATTTTTGGAACAGAGAACCAGCATAAAGCACCTACAGGTGTGAGTTGTAGTACAGAAAAGCTCTCCAGAAAAGCTCTCCATTTGTTATGAAGTAGTAGATCTAGTGCCACTTTGCCTCCACCTGTTCTCTTTTAGCAAATTCTACAACAGTTCCATAAAACTCTAATTAGATCTCCTCTGTGCAGTACCAGCTCTGATAGTGCTGGAACTCCCTTGCCACTAAGTTTAGGAGATAACTTATAGTTTACTACTAAGCGTCAACTGTATAGAAGTTGTATAGCACTTCAGAGACCAGCAAGCATTTGGGGGAATAAACGTTCAAGAGTCAAAGTTCCCTTTGCCAGATACTACTGGACTTATATCTAGTTGTTCTACTCCAGACAAACATGGCTACTCTCTGATACTTCAAGAGATCTGTTTTTATGCCTCCATTTGTGCTCAAGTTCTTTCCTATAAATGTTTGTAGTTTTACATCATTTCTGGTGCAGTGCCCAATGGACCAAAAACACAGGATGCAGTACCTTAGGCTATATTTTATTTTGTCTTTATTTTTGTACTCATTAAGTGTAACGTATATGGCACTTCTAGTTGTTAAGGAAGCTGCTAACCTCTACAGACCTTCAGTCCAAGAGAAATAGAACAGAAGTTAAATGTAGTCTGGCCATATGAACATACTTTGCAGGCAGTTCAAGGTAGCCATTTGTCCGGCCGCATACCCTCAGGCATCTCCCATGGAAAAATCTTTCCAGGGCTAGCTTACATTCTTCACACAGATGCTGTGTATTTTGATTTCCACCCTGTATGCATTTACAATATAAACTCCAGAAGCCATATGTAGATGTTTCCCAAACTCTTTTAAAATGGAAAAACAACCATGTATAATATGAAGCCCACTTTGCAATGGCTTCTGGTTCACTGAATGACAATGCCAGGTATTAGAATATTGATGGTATTGAAGATACAAATGTTTACTCCACTTGGCTGAATAAGGTGAAGTTGATTCTAATTGTGTCAATGGTGAAACCCAGTTGATTCCTTACATAAATTCTTACTGTTACTATCAAGCCTCTGACATTATTATCTCTCATTATTCAAGTTCCTTTGATTTTGGTAGAAAGCAGTTGTCAACAAATATGTTGTATTTTCAGTTTGGATTATCTGGGCTCTTTAACATCAAAATTTAGCTGACACCCTGAATGAAGATGCATGGCATCATTTGGGTTGAACTAAGGGCTACGACTTGATTAATTATATGTCTGATCTGTAGCAGTTTTCAGTGAACTTCCTCAATGTAGCCTGAAGCTAAGTTTCCTAGCATCGATCTCCAGCTGCCATCATTCTCAGATGACCCCCCCTTAATATTGGTCACACATCTTAAAGGAGGTCATATCACTGACACCAAGGTATCATCTCCTCCGTGCTGGAAATGTGGTGGTGAAGTAGGGTCAATGAATCCTTCATAACCAAACTGCCAGCTCTGGGTTGGGAAATACCCCGAAATTTGGGAAGTGGAGCCTGTGGAGGCTGGCAACCCTATTCATAACACAAAGTATTTCTCAGCGTCCCCTCAAGCTGGTGAACAGCAAAAGACAGTTAAATCTCCAGCTGATATGCCACAAAGTTCTCTCCATTTGTTCCTGATGTCTCTTTTCCCCTGCACTGCACTGACCCTATTGGTAGAGTGAGGGTCGCCTTAGATCCCTCAATCCCTCCATTTGATTCTCCTGTTGTCAATGAAGGTCAAACGTTAATTGCCTGGGTGTAGAATCTGTACAAAGAAAAAAAAAGTGGATGCAGACAAACACTTCAAGAGAGTCATGCTGGAACTTGTCCTCATAATGCAAGATCTGTAGTGTGCATGATTCAAAAGCATATGAAGAATATTCTATAGGGGGCATTGGAGGAGATTTGTATTTAGCATAGTTAGATTAGGAACTTCCTGATATTTTTCAAATACTCTCCTCCTATGTCCTTATTTGGAGACTTCCTGCTCCTTTGCCTGCAAACCAGCCTGAATGAAGACAGGACATTTAGGAAGTTAGCTAGGAATCTCCCGCTTTCTTTATAAAGTTGTTTCTCATCTAAATAAAGCTATTTTATTCTTTTAAGCAGGTAGGTGCTCAACTCTATTGCATATTTAAACGCTGCCAACACTTGTCTCATGGCTAGTGACAGGGAGCGGTTTCACACTGGCTAAGTCAGTCAAGCTTGAAGTAAATCTGATCCTTCCACAGGGAAATCCAGCTCTTGTTATCATCTCAGAATTGGATTAATTGGCATCAATAAGGACGAGGGATTGGTTAGTAGTTTCCTGATAACTTGGGAATTCCTGCACCCTACACTAATCCATTAGTCTCATCTTTGCTGAGGCCTGATTTTATTAGCTTCTACCTGTTTTCAGTTACAAGCTCTCTTTTCTTACTGCAGATTTTATGTTCATTTAAATTTGTTTTTAAAATTATTATTATTATTTATTATTTATTCAATTTGTATGACCGCCACTCTCGGAAACTGTCTCAAGGTGGTTTACAATATTTCAATACCAATCAATACATTGAAACCATTAAAATTCCCCATTAAAAACCCCGTAAACAGTGACTTGCTCACAATGATGATGATTAAAGAAAAATATTCCCACACAGGCTCACTGGATGGGCAGAAGGGAGCGGATGGATAATCGGGCATAAGATGGAACAATCTGGGGAACGAGGTCAGTCTAATACTGGCCTCTCCCCAGGGCAGAGGGGCCCAATCTTAACCCCTGGGCCACCACCCGGCCTCAGACAAATGCCTGGCATAAGAGCCCCATTTTGCAGGCCCAACAGGACCCGCAGCTCTTCAGGGAGCTCATTCTACCAGGTAAGGGCCAGGACCAAAAAGACCCTGGCACTTGTCGAGGCTTGCATGCCTCCCAGGGTCCTGGGATCATCAGCAGATTCTTACCCACAGAGCAATGTGCCCTGCGGGGGGCATAAGGAGGTAGGTAGTCCCTCAAGTATGGAGGACCCAAGCCACCTATAGCCTTGAAGGTTAATACCAAAATATTGAACCTGATCCGGAAACAAACTGGCAACCAATGCAGCTGCTTCAGCAGAGGCTGAACATGGGACCTCCAAGATGATTTAGTGAGGACCCGTGCAGCTGCATTCTGTACCAACTGTAACTTCCAGGTCAGGGACAAGGGTAGGCCTGCGTAAAGCGAGTTACATAAGTCTAACCTAGAAGTGACCATTGCATGGATCACAGTGGCCATGTGTTCCAGGGACAAGTAGGGTGCTAGTAGCCGAGTGTGGCGTAGATGGAGAAACACCATCCGGGCTACCTTGGTGACCTAGGCCTCCATGGAAAGTTAGGCATCCAGAACCACTCCCATATTTCTGGCTTGGGGTACAGATTACAATTGCACCTCATCTAGGCAGGGAAGACGCGCTTCCTGTTCCTGCTCTCTTCAGCCTAGCCAAAGGACCTCCATTTTGGACTGATTGAGTTTGAGGCGGCTCCTCCTAATCCATCCAGCCACTGCTTCCAAACAGCTGGCAAAACTTTCTGGGGAGAGATCCGGCCGGCCATCCATCAAGAGACAGCTGGGTATCATCAGTGTACTGATGACACCCAAGCCCATAACTCCATACCAGCTGGGCCAGAGTACGCATATAGATGATAAATAATATGGGGGAGAGCACAGCTCCCTGTGGCACCCCACACGGGAATGCATAGGAGTTGGATAACTCCTTCCCCACAATGGCCCTCTGTGACCTGTTCTCTAGAAAGGAGGCTAGCCACTTAAGAGCCACCCTTCCAATCCCAGTATCAGCGAGGCAGTGAACCAAAAGCTCATGGTCAACCACATCAAATAGTTAATATTTTAAACAACTTTAGTAAAAAATAGAAATAAGTTACAAACAAAAAAGTCTCTCCCACTTTTAATATTACCTGACTGTTTAAAAAGATTAAAGTTCCATTTAACTATTATAAGTATCACTTTCAAAAGGTTGATTTCTGCTAACTCCAACAGTATCATTAGGCATTTGATTATCTTTCAGTAATGTGCCCAAATATATTTTGCCACTACTATAAAATTCTGCAACAGCAAATTAACTTTTGCATAAAGTCTTTATCTGGTCATTTTAGATAAACAGAGAGAGTGCTTTCCATTAACATTGTATCTATCCATTAGTGTACTAGGTAAAGCTAAAGGTAAAGGTATCCCCTGTGCAAGCACCGGGTCATGTCTGACCCTTGGGGTGACGCCCTCCAGCGTTTTCATGGCAGACTCAATACGGGGTGGTTTGCCAGTGCCTTCCCCAGTCATTACTGTTTACCCCCCAGCAAGCTGGGTACTCATTTTACCAACCTCGGAAGGATGGAAGGCTGAGTCAACCTTGAGCTGGCTGCTGGGATCGAACTCCCAACCTCATGGACAGACAGCTTCAGACAGCATTTCTGCTGCTTACCACTCTGCACTACAAAAGGCTCATTAGTGTACTAGTTATCAGTAAAAATTATCAACCTTCTGTGATAGACTAACACAATTTTAAAAAGCAGAGACCAATAGTAGGTCTAGATTCCAATCATTATAAAAGCGTTTCCACCTACAAATAAAACTGGGTTCAGACAATTTCCCCCATCATACTACCAAACTATTATCTATTAGGTGCATCTTCTAAATCAGAAAGGACAACATGCAGCCTGTGCTGTATAAATGCCCCAGCATTTGCACAAGATACTGAAATGTAGAGATTCCAGCTAAAGTTTAGGCATGCCACTACTGAATTGGGAAATTCCTAGACAATTTGAAGGGTGGAGCCTGGGGAGGGAGGGGTTTGGGGGTTAGAGACCTCAGCAGCGTATAATTCCATGGGGTTCACTTTCCAAAACAACCCTTTTCTCCAGGGGAACTGGTGTTTGTTGTCCGGAGAGTTGTGCTGATTCCAGGAGCTCTCCAGCCGCCAGCACAAGATTAGCAACTCCATTAAGCATAAGCTTCACTCTTTCATTAAAATAGCTGAAAACTGGAAAATCCTTTGTACTGTCTAGATCATGTCTTGCTTTTCTAGATCTAATGATTTCTTTATTTTTATTTGTGTATTTCTACCCCACATGTATGCCAAAATATCACACTCAAAGCATCCAGCGCATGCTTTAGGATGCTTAGGGCTGATCCTGCGTTGAGCAGGGGGTTGGACTAGATGGCCTGTATGGCCCCTTCCAACTCTATGATTCTGTGATTCTGTGATCTAAAAATATTTTAAAATGTAAATTATTAATCTTAAAAAATCAACAATGCAATACAATACAATACAGATGGCAAAAAAGCTAAGGCCTCCTATAGGAAAGCAGTTTAAAAAAAAACACATTTCTTGCCAATAAGTTATTAAAAGCCCAGGTAAATGGGGTAGCTGGTGCCTAAAATACAATAAAATGGATGCCAGGGTAATCTGACTGGGGAATGCCCCCTAGTTGCAACCTCTCCCTGGTATAAAAGATATTTGAATTTTTTATGGGAAAATTGTTCTTCAACTCTCATAGTTTCTAAATCCATGTATTAACATGTTTTTCAAGGAACAAATCAAGATTTTTACTTAAAGGTATGAATTTCAGAAACTATAAAAAATGCACCACATATATTGGCTGTGACAGATGTCAGAAATTGATATAGGAATTATTTAAAATACACACAAGCCACATTTAAACATTAGCTGTGAACTTTGGACGGAATCCAGTGCTTTCCTTTGACTAACTATGGAATCACCCATTTGTAGAAAATTTCTTCTGTGGAAGAATACCATCCACCAGTGTAATATTCTTCATCTTGTAGAAGATAGCTATAGGATCCAACACTTTGCACTCAGATTCTCCTCCAATGAATTTTTCCTGCATGTAAAAACCTACTACATCAGCAGCAAAAAAAGAGGCAAGCTTGATTCCTTCATCCTGACATGTTCGCTCTCTGTAGGCAGAGTTCTTATTAAATCGCCACCTGCAATTTGAAGTGGTTCAAAAGCAGTAACAGGGCTTTCAAAACACATATAGTCAAATCCTTAATGTTCCAGGATTTCTCAATCTGTGTCTTGCCGCCAGCTGAAGGTAAACCAGATACCAAACCATCTCAATATAAAATCAGAGTCCAGTAGCACCTTTAAGACCAACAAAGATTTATTCAAGGCGTGAGCTTTTGAGTGCAAGATTAACTTTTGCTTATATATTCCTACTGTTATGATGGTCAGTTTTTAGTCTGACAAAGAGTGCTTGCACTCGAAAGCTCATGCCTTGTGTTTATATATGCTCTTTTGATGCCATTGCAGGGGGGTCCACGTCTTATTATCCTTTGTCAAAGGATTTCACGGCCAGAGTCAACTGATTGTTGTAGGCATTCCGGGTTGTGTGGCCCTGGTCTAGTAGCCTGGGCCCCTGACGTTTTGCCATCTTCAGACGGAGGACACGGCAAGATGGCATAGAGAGATTCCCACTACCAGACCACGACCACACAACCTGTAATGCCCACAACAGCCAGTATTATCATCTTCCTTTTTGCATTGTGAAGCTGAGAAAAATGGACTTATTTGCCAATGTTGACTTAGCAAACCAAGGGCAGAGCAAAGGTAAGCAACCCACATCTGACTCCCATTTCTTTGCTCTTTGCAGTCTGGCTGCATAAACTTGCTGAATTCCCCCTGTATGTTGCTTTGAGTCACTCGGGATTTTTATATGTTCAGTGGTAATTAGCACTAAAGCATTTTTCCCTCTCTGGTCTAGACACAGAAATATCCAGATCTTGTTTCCCTTGAAAGGCAGCCATCCGGGAGAATGTCCTTGCTCACCCATTGCCATGTGTTTCTAAGGCCAGATGAGGCTAAACAGGATTTGAGAGCTTTTTTCCCTCTTTAATGATTCTTTTCCTTTCTTTACTGACTAGCAGCTTATTTGTTTTCTTTTGAGGATGAGGCCAACTCTAATTTTTTTAAATAAAAAAAGGGATTGACAAGGTGGGAAACTTGCAGGATGATGCCAAGGGGAATAATAGCCCCTTGGCCTAAAATTATACCTAAAGAATAAATGGATTCTGAAAGTCTTTCCAAACTCCCAGTTTATGGAGCAATAGATGTGCAATTTTTACTCATTTGCAGCACAGGATCCAGAGAGCTTTCCTCAAAATAGCGCTTTGGTTAAAAAAGCACACAGACAACAGTGTCAGCTACTGAGAAAATACAGAACGTGATCTGTCCTGTTTTCCTATGGAGAGCTAGGATTACCTCTCTTGCTTTTTTCCCCAGTGGTTAACAGGAGAATGCATCTGATAAAGTGAGATCTGTGGACACAGACAGCTACTCCTCTGGAGTTATTAACAGGAATGTGGCTTTCTCTCCTTTCCCTTGCAGCCTTGTTGTGTTCAGTTAAGGAATGTCAGACTACCATGCTGTTGGTGCTTGGGTGTGGCCTAGCCCTAAGAGAAAGGTGCATTTTCAAAAACATCTGGAAAAGGCCCTTTAACATTATATAATTTTCAGATGTATATCAGCAGAAGGAGTTTTAAGGAGTTCACCATGGTTTTTCACTTAGCGAGAAACTATGTACCGTTCATTTCTCTTCTCTGCTGTATCCCATGCCAGAAAGACTTCTCCCTTGATTTACATCAGTATCAGAATATAATTGAATCTCTCTGTCTGTTAAAAATAAATATGATTGAATTTCTCCATCTGTAGAACGTACAGTTTTCAAGTAGTTATGCTGCTCTGCTGATAAAGCCAGATTCAAAATATATAGATTTTGGTAACGATGCTGTGTTAGTCTGTTCTAAAAACAACTGAATCCTGTAGCACATGTAAACGGACACATTTATTGAGTTTTCATAGGCAACAGATGTATTTCAATATCAGATGCAGATAATTTTGCAAGCTCCCGGTTGGGAAATATCCGGAAATTTTTAGGGTGGAGTCTGAGGACGGTGATGCTTGGAGAGGGGCAAGGCTTCAATGAGGTTTAATGCCAGAGTCGACCTTCAAAATGCTGGCAGAGTTTAAATTTATAAAGAGGAGCTGAGCACCAGACTGCTTAAAAGAATAAAATAGTTTTATGATGAAGAGTTGGTTCTTATATGCTGCTTTTCTCTACTCAGAGTCTCAAAGAGGCTTACATTCGCCTTCCCTTCACTCTCCCCACAACAGAAGATAAACAACTTCACATAGAAAGAAGAGAGATTCCTAACTATCTAACTATTGTCTGCATTCATTCTATCTGTTCTGGAGGCAAGCAGGGAGAAAGTGTGCCCAAAGGAGCAGAAACTCTCCATTGAGCCAATCAGGACATAGGAGGAGTCTATTTGAAAAATAGCAGAAAGTTCCTAACCTAACTATGCTGAATACACATCTCCTCCACCGCCCCCTGCAGGAAATTGTTCCTATTCTGTTCAGTCATGCACATTGCAGATCTTGAATATTACAACACCTAAGTGGCAAATTTTTACAGGAGAACTGATCTCTGCTGCCCGGAGAGCGCCTGTAATCCCAGGAGATCTCCAGCCACTACCTGAAGGTAAGCAAACTCAGATGAAAAACATCCACAAAGAAATGTGATGACCTTCATCCTGCAGCTACAATGCAGTTCTTATTGGGAAGGTCCATTCCACACAACGACCAATGTTGCCAAATGTTTGCAGTATGCAGAAACGCTATAAGTAACAGTAGAATTTTGTCATTCCGCACACCTGCAATTTTAGCGGAATATTGAAGTCCCAGTAGCGGTCTATTTATTCTCCACAGGTTTCTGGTCTTGCCGGAATTTTTCCGCGCTTCTGCCCGTCCCTGGCTGTCAATCAAACAAAACAGCCAATGAACTGTTGTGTTTGTGCTCCCGAAAAGCCCTCTTGTCTCCAGGCTTTCCCTCTTGTCTCCAGGCTTTCCTTTGCTCCCTGACTCAGGAATTATACTCAGACCTTGTAGAATTTAAGAGCCAGCTTGGAGTTATAATTAAGAGCTTCTAATCTGATAACCCTGGTTTGATTCCCTGCTTCTCCACATGCAGCCAGCTTGGTGACCTTGGGCTCATCACAGCCCTGATAGTGCTGTTATCACAGAGCAGTTTCTTTCAGAGCTCTCCCAGCCCCACCTACCTCACAGGGTGTCTGTTGAGGAGAGAGGAAGGGAAGGGGTTTGTAAGCTGCTTTAAGACTCCTCCGGGTAGAGAAAAGTGTGGTATAAAAACCTACTCTAGTTCTACTTCTACTTCTACTTCTACTTCTGCTTCTACTTCTATAGCAGACTCCCTAGGAAGTCTATCACAGCTAAGATAAACTCTGCTAAAGGCCATTTATTTTGCAGTTATCATAACATGAAACCAATCACACAGTTTAAAATCACACAGTGCTAGATTTACTGCTCGGTTTCAAAGCTTGGCAACATGAAGCCTTTTCATATCTTTGTTTCCAGCCTGTTTGGGGAAATAGGGTGCCTTGGGTCAAATACTGGGGGAAGAGGCTGGGTGTTTAAAGATCAGAGGAGGAGACAAAGGCTGTCACCATTGGCTGGAAAGAAACCAGTGGAACAACCTAAGTGAGAAAACATGGGTACAATTGAATTTGAACCTTGTGTTTCCCGAGATTGGCAAACAGTTGGGGAAATATAGCAGAGCTACACCATTGTAAATTTGGCATGCTTCCTTGATTGCTCTACTGTTTCCATCCTCATTTGCAATTAGTATTGAATCAGTCTGTGAAATGTTCAGACCTGGCTGTAAGTAAGGTATTTTACTCAGCAAATAGTTCCCTATATACACACTGTATATAATGAAGCATGAGTACAGTAGCATTATGAACACCAAGAGCTTCTCTTTGCAGGCCACATCCATATTTCTGGCTCACAGAACTTGCCCCACAATTACGTTAGGTAAAGGTAAACGTATCCCCTGGGCAACCTGGGGTGACGCCCTCTAGCGTTTTCATGGCAGACTCAATACGGGGTGGTTTGCCAGTGCCTTCCCCAGTCATTACCGTTTACCCCCCAGCAAGCTTTTAACATAATAACAATTACGTTATACCCTGCCAATAACAAAAGGCTTCCACAAGCTACAGCACAAATGTACAGTATTAGGGTTTCCCTTCCTTGTGAGAACAGCTTCTAACAGGACTGTGACTAGCCCAAGGTCACCCAGCTGGCTGCATGTGAAAAAGTGGGGAATCAAACCCGGTTTGCTAGGTTAGTAGTCGCCGCTCTCAACGACTACACCAAGCTGGCTATACTGGCAGGCTAGTGTAGATGTTCCCAGGAGTTCCTGAGAGATGGCAGCTGGTTACCATGGTGTTTCCCAGGGAACTCTTGCTCCAAGGGAGTTTCCCAAAAAGGAAAGCCCTTATTCTGAAAAATGATTCATAATAACATTAATTTTGTATTTTCTCAAAATATAAATATCACACAGAGATTGCTCAGAGTAGCTCATAGAAAACATAAAGAGAAGTTCCCTTATCATTCCAGAACATCAGGAACATAGACCAATGTTCCATGAATTTATTTGAAATATCAAAACAATTACTTAATGTTCTTTAGTGATAATTTAGTAAGCAATGCATTTTGCCAAACAGAATCTCTTGGAACTGAAGGACCTGATTTTTCCATCTACCAGCAAGGATTTTTTGAGCAATCACAAGAAGTGTTAAGACATATTTCAAAACTGACAAAACAACACAATCTTTAACCCAGTAATGTAACCTTTGGATCCTGAGGTAAATTAATTACACGTTATGCTCAGCGGGGACTAATTTACTGGTGGTTCCTGGACCACAGTAGGCTCGTCTGGCCTCGACCAGGGCCAGGGCCTTTTCAGTCCTGGCCCCTGCCTGGTGGAATGAGCTCCTAGAGGAACTGTGGGCCCTGCAGGATTCGCCATGCTTCCGCAGGGCCTGCAAAACAGAGTTCTTCCGCCAGGCTTATGGTTGAGGCCGGCACCACCCTTTTTTAGATCGGGCCTCCCCCTCTACATCAGCAGAGACCCCTGGTTTCCCCAATAGTTCCGCCACCATCAGTGGGGTGGGTTGGGGGGGTTGGGGGGGGGGTTGGTGATTGTTTTCAGTGCTTTTATGTATTAGGGGTTTTATGTCACCCGCCGTGAGCCTCAGGGAAGCGGCGGGTTAGAAATCCAACAACAACAACAATAATATTCTACATATCATTAATGAAGTGAATTACAAAATCCCAAACCCTGAGCTCCTTGCTGGAAAACCAGCCTTGATTTCAGTCTGGCAGTGGTGCTGCAGAAGATCAATTGACTTAGTGTGCCGGATCTGGCCATTGAGTTGGCAGTCTGTCGATTATTACTGAGGCTGTGTTTCCATTGCATTGTAATATTTTGTCTCAGCATGTAAGACTGTTGATTCCCCATTATAAAGAAGCCTGCCAGTTTCATGAAGTTGATGGAATAGATTCTAGCAAAGAAAATATCACGCCATGGAAAATGTGTTTGCTCAGGGTGCCGCAAGATACTTACAACATAATCCTAAACAGAGCTTCACTCTTCTAAATCATGATCTTAGATGGTGTAACTATGCATGGAATTACAGTGTTAGTTGTCTTATGACCTGGTTCCTAATCTAGTTCCTTGGAAAATGTCAGTTAAAAAGGGGGTGGAACAGAACAACATAATTTGAAAGGGTCACAGCTGGCCTTATGAATCAATGGTACTTGTGCTTCAAGTAAACAGATATAGGGTTGAATGGTAAACTCACCCCTCTGGCATGAGATTTTCATAAGACCATTGGACTTAGAGTACACCAAAGGCAAAGAGGTGTGCAATTTTATGTTTAGTTAATCTTGTGTAATAAACAGTCCTGTTGTGAAACAATTCCTTATTTTAGGAAATTAAACAATGGTGTTGCCAGATACTTCATAGTGCTATTGGATCTTGTAAATATTTAACATGCTGATACATCTAACTTGTCATAAACTTCACAGGATCTTCACAGATCCCTTTTTAGTTGAAATGAGGTACATCACTCCTACAGTGTTCAGTTTAGTAAATATTTATTGTATTTCTTTATTTAGTGCATTTTTATCCCACCATTCCTCCAAGGAACACAGAGCAGCTTCATGGGTCTTTTCTCCTCTGGAATATCTACAAAAAACTCCTATGAAGTAGGTAAATCTGAAAGAGAATTCCAATATGAGCTCCCCATCTACTGAGATGACCTAGAATACCCTTTGAAAAGTACTCACCCCCCCCCCAAGATTAAGCACAAAATGACAAGTTTGGGGGCTTTCTTGATGTTAGCCCATATCTCTTCAATCCTTTGCTCCTTAAAACTTGCCTGGCACATTCCTTGGTTGTGTTTGAGAGCCAGGTGAAAATGTGACTACTTTATTTGACATTTGAGTTATTTGCTGGTATGCTTTAACTGGTCTTACACCTTTGAAATGCTGAGATCTTTTAAAATAAGCAAAAGCTTGGTTTTATTAATTGTAATAATTTATGATGATTGTTATAGCTAGTCCTGTGAACTGCTTTGAGATTCAAGAAAAGTGGGATAGAAATATTTAAAACAAAACAAAAAGCTCTAAGTGAAAGTTGTGGTCAATGTGTCTGTCTGCCTTTCTGTGTTTGGTTAGCTGGCCTAGAGAATGCGGATCTATTTATACAAGCTTCTTCTCTGGGTTGGAAAATGTAGATGCACCTTCATCTTTTGTTTAGCATACTAAACTTGTATGTAATGTTTATTTTCCATCACTAGGTGTCAGTATAGTATAGCACTTCGGCAACACAAAGACCCAATTAAGGCAAACTAGGTGAGATGTTGGAAACTTTTCAAATTCAAAACAGCTAGTTAGGTAGAATTGGATTGGGGAATAAGGGCTGCAGAACAGCTGCTTGATGATGGGTGGAGAGTCCCAGTAGGTAGCATTTGACCTATGGCAATCATGTATGGTTTTTAGGGCAGGAGAAGTTCAGAGGTGATTTGCCATTGCCTGTCTCTGTGTAGCAACCTGAAAGTACCCTGATGGTATGCTATCCAAGATGGTATCCTAACCAGGGATGACCCAGCTAAACTTTCAAGCTGTGGTTATCTTGATATTTGCTCTGTTGAGGAAACTATACAGATGCTAGCATGGTATCTATATATTTGGAAAAAAATATTTTTGTGTAAATGTTTCCTGATGGAAGAACCTATGAATTGAAGTGCCTTAGGGTTTTAATGATTTCCACAAATGACTTTTTGATTTATAACCTTTTTGCATTACAAATTTGTTTATTATAAATTATAAAATTGTCTTGCTTTTTTGTTGTTAAGCCATGATGACAAGAATTAATATAACAGAAGAGGATTGCTGATTGTATGTGGAGAGCTTTTCTGTATATCTGAGAAAGCTCGACCTGTGATTAGAAAGCAAGGTTTCAAGTCACTTTAGTTCTAGAATCTTCTAGCAATCTTCATTTCCAGAGCTGTAGTCTTTTGCCTAGCTATGCCCTCAATGATACTGCAGAACTGGTGCAAAATTTTGGTCGGAGATATTCAAAGGCAGAAACACAATGCACTGTTGATGAGAATTGCAAAATGATAAGTGAACATCAGTCCAGAAGACAAAGGGCAATGCAATAATTAATCCTTGAAGTTTTGTTAAAAAGCAGAAATGTCCACATTTTTCTCATGATAAAGAAACTATAGGCTGGACATTATTATGTGAGCCCAGTTTTTCAGTCACTGAATTTCACAATATCTCGATGGCAGCACCTTGGACAGCACATTGCCTCCTGGTGCCCTTCAAAGGAAGTGGCTCAAGAGCAGAGAACATTCCCTTCAGAACTGAAGGCAACAAAACCTCCATCGTTTCCTGAACCATTCTGCTTTTAGTCTGTATCCTGATTTCAAATCCCAAATCCTTATTGACTCATACTACCAAATGCCTATTTTATTGCATGTGATACATATGATGAAAAGCACCAACCTGGTTAAAATCAGTAGTTAGAACTTTGGCCATTTCTTATTATCCGGTTCTCTGGGGTTCTTCATTTGTGTGGAAAGTAAGCTTGCCAACTTCTTGGAAGAAGAAGAAAAATCCTGTCCCTTTCAAAGAAGCTTAATGGAAGGTTATTTACCAGCTGGTGTTGATTACCTCCATCCCATGAAATGCTTCAAGTGCCCATTTCCACACACTAAGTCTGTAATAGGGGCACAGATAATTTTTCTATGGGCCCATTGTTAATCTTAAAGATATATGTATGGGAAAGGCTACCATGTGCCCTGTTGATGATCTGGTCAGCACTGTTTCAAGTCTCTTTCTCACAACCTTGGATAAAGTAAGGAATCACTCCTCAGTCTTGACCTCTTGAAATGAGGTACAATGGAACCAATGTATCTGTTCAGGATTCATTAGGCCTCAAGTTTCATACAGCTTCTGGAGAAATACTCAGAGAGAAGCTAGTGGCACAGGAATCAGTTTTCAACCCAAGTTTCCTACCTACCCCCCCCCCACCCCCACCATAGTGGATCCAACCAGAAGAGGCCCCCCTCCAAATTTTAAAGATGGAGATTCACTCTTTAAAATGGTGATGTGTACCCAGTAACCCCACTGAAAATTTCCACTAACTGAAGGATTTCTGTCAGGGGAGTGCAACTTATTCCTTTCTACCTCCTCCTGCAACTCCAAATGCTCCCTGCTGGGGATAGCATAAGTGGGTAGTCAGAGGTCTGCCACAGGAATCAGGAAGCACTGTTTCCTCTTTCCCTTTCCAGAAAGCCCTCATAGCATATCCCCTTCTCCTGCTTCCTGCTCTCTTTCTAGGGTTGCCAACCTCTAGGTTGGGTCTGGATATCTCATGGAATCATCACAGATCTCCCAGATACAGAAATCAATTCTCCCTTAGGGTTGTCATCTTCAGGTTAGGAAATTACTGGAGATTTTGGGGTGGAGCCTTAGAAGGGACGCAACCACAGCAGGGTATAATGCCATAGTCTACCCTCCAAAGCAGCCATTTTCCAGGTGAACTGATTTGGATCTGTGATCACCTAGCAACATCCCCTAAAGGACTATGTTGCTTTAAAAATCTGTTGCTTTAAAATTATTTTTGGCTTTTTTGAAGACCTATTCTTTTTAGATTTCACTTTTCCTGCAAACCAGGGGCCCTTTTCAGGTTTGTAGAAAGATATGTCTTGTCCATTCACAATTCCAGTCATGAGATTTAAGAATCCAAAACTGGCCAATTTCACTGTTAGAATGTCAGTCATCGTCACAAGTGGCACAATCTTGGGATGAACATTCCTTTTTGGGTACTGATGCTTCCTCTAAGGTGGCAAATTCCTTCTAGAGGCTCAGTAAAACTGAGGACATTTTTCGAAGTGGCCTGAATCATCAAGTAGGCGATTTCATCAAAAGTCTATTAGATCTATTAAGTGAATTGGTTGACGGATTAAAATGCAGCAGCTCTCTTTGTTTTCTTAGTGTTTTTGAAAAAGTGACCTGGCCTTTCAGACTCAGCATCATGAGGTTCTTTTGAGGTCATTGCTCAACTCCAAAGGCAAGTGTGACCCTTGGCAAAGAGAGAGTCTGTTAGGCAGCTGCTGCAGGCTTCCATACCCTACCCACTTGTCTCAAGCACCCACACAGCTCAGGATTCAAAAGGAAATGTTTCTGCTGTAACTGTTTAAGAATTAATTTAATTTTCCCCCCTTTAACACACTTTACAAAGGCCTTTGTTCCCATTCATGTCAGAAAATTCCAGTGTCTCTGTAATCTTTTATGAGGGCATTCTTAAAATACTTTATTCCTTAGACTGTAATACTTTCACTTCTCAAAAGGAACTATGCTGATAGCAATGTTAGGAACTTCCAGAAAGGGCCCAGTGATATTTTTAAATTTCCATATTAGTACAGTTTGGAGAAAAAAGATAATACCTCAATTACATATTTCACATTCTTCTGAGAGAGAAAAAAGACCACTTGCTTCACATGCCAGGCTAAGAGGATAGGAAAAGCAGTAGTTATTTCCACGATCAAATCTCTGAGAACAACTTTGACTCCAATTCCTAGTTATGCTCGGCCGCTGAATGATTTAAAGTCAGGAGTCAGGTTTTCCAAGACACTTCATTGCAAACTTGATACAAATCAGATAAAGGGCATACCTGAAGCACTGGAGAAAATGCAGAGTGCAGTGGTGTACCTAGTCTATTTGGCACCTGGGGCAGTAGGAACATGTGTGAACTTCCTTTGCTTAAAAAAAAATTAAACATGTAAAACATTGTGAACAATATATAGGACAATGGGGAGATGGGAGTAATACTTGCCAAAAACAGTTAAACGCTGTGAAGAATAGCAGAAGCCCAAGGTAGACAGTTTTTTTTTCCAGCTGTTTGTTTTTTTCTTTTTCTTTTTGGAGAATGATATAAATTATGTGTGATTACTATGTGACTATTCCCCCGTAAAGTATTGCATGTGAAAAAAGAAAATCCCCAAGTAAAGTCCTTCAGGTGAAAGAAGACTCTCATGCATCTGAGAAGACTCTCATGCATAGCTAACGAATGGCGTTAGGGGCTTAGTTGAACACATACAAGCTGTTATGGAAAGTGTCCCCTGTGACAAGGTACTAACTATCATGGGTGTTTCTACTGCTAGTAAAGTCATAAAAGGGGCATCTTGTCAGAGTCCACCTTTCAAAGCAGCTATTATCTCCAAATCACTGTTACCTAGAGACTGGTTGTGGTATCGATTAGCAATCTTACTCCTGCAGCGTGTGTGTGTGTGTGTGTGTGTGTGTGTGTGTGTGTGTGTGTGAAGTACATTTTATTTTTAGGCCTCCTTAGCTATGCCTCCTTCTGCCTGCCTTGAACTTCCATGCTTTAGATTCATCCCAGAGCTTGATCCATGACTGCCTAGCCAGTCCAACTGGGTTCACCTTTCAAATTTGTACTGCTTTCCTTGGTGGCCAGCTAGTGAACCACTAAAACTAAGCTTTCTGCTCTCATAAACAGGTCCTGATATCCCCAGCTGTTACTGGGGGCCTCATAGTTGTACAGACTGTGAAATTATTTGAAATACATGCCCAATATATTCATATATGCTCAATATATTCACAAAGACTTTTCAGACAGGGGCATAAAAGTTGGTTTGTGATTTGAAACGGCAGAGAAACACTGGAAAAATGCATTCTCCTCTTACTCGGGTTTTTATGAATTGCTAATTTGCCTTGAAGTTTGACTAAACAGAAAACAAGCTTCTGGGAGTGTTGACTACAAAGATCAAGGCTGAATAAAGTAACAGGGGATAACAAATGTGCCATAAAGTCTTAACACCTTCCAAGAATAATTTGAAATGCATATTTTTAAAAGGTTTTGAGGCATGTGGTGTTCCCACGGTGGCATTAGATTAGATTAGGAACACAGTAGTAGGGAGGTTTTGCTTTGTCTGCTGGAGATCAGCTTTCTGTGGTTCGAGACTCTGGAATTTTAGCTGTAACCAAGCCTTGCTGATAGAAATCTCAACCTTTCCTAATATGTGCCGAGATTATTTGAAACAGTGTCTGGAAAATACTTGATGCTGGAATAGAATAAAGGGTGATCAGGGTGGATTGAGATGAGAAGCCATGAGGGGAATGAAAAATCCAGTATGTAAAATGTGGATTGTAATAAATCTTTTGAGTTCAGCCTCGTAATACAGAGGTTGTCTTGTCCAACACTGCCTGATGTCATTCTCAATTTGCCAACACAATAATATAATCTAGCTATAAACAGTACAATAAAATAAAAATTGAAATAGCCTAGCATGAACCATTTAGTGCAGATAAATAATAATAGTTTTACTTTTCAATGTACCAACTGATGATGCCCTTGAGATTGGATAATCACAACACAAGAGGGCTGTTTTTTACAGTAAACATTGCCATAAACATCCATATTGTCTATCTATTTAGTGGGAGCTCTTCACCTTTAACACATTTCAATCGACTATGGTGTAAGGGTGATATTATTGATTGATTCCACTAGTGTTCCATGGTGATGGGAGGATAAGAGCATTCCATCTACGTTGGTTGTTGGGGCAGTGAGGCTGTCCCAAATGGTTTTGTATGAAAACAGCAAACAACCAAGTTGTTCCATGAAGCAAGATTTTATGAAAACATCTGGAAAAAGCCATTACTGATTTATTCAGCAATGCTACCACAGCTAGTTCTACACTGGAAGCGTTGTCTAAGAACACAGCTGACAATTATACCCGTTTAACATTATATCATTTTACAAAATTGATAAACTACTTTTCTTCCCTCATAGGTAAAAGGTAAAGGTATCCCCTGTGCAAGCACCGAGTCATGTCTGACCCTTGGGGTGACACCCTCTAGCGTTTTCATGGCAGACTCAATACGGGGTGGTTTGCCAGTGCCTTCCCCAGGAAGGGCCGTTTACCCCCCAGCAGCAAGCTGGGTACTCATTTTACCGACCTCGGAAGGATGGAAGGCTGAGTCAACCTTGAGCCGGCTGCTGGGATCGAACTCCCAACCTCATGGGCAAAGCTTTCAGGCGGCTGCCTTACCACTCTGCGCCACAAGAGGCTCTTAAGAGGCTCTGTGCCACAAGAGGCTCTTCCCTCATAAGGGCCATCAAATAAGCTAGCAAATTAAAAACATACATAATAAAAATACACCTTAAAAACCATTAAAGCCAACAAAAATACACCATTAAAACCAGAATTAAAATATGTATTAAAACACCAGTTAAAACATTGGGTCTGGCAGAATGGATCACTAAAGGAATTCCAAATGCCAAATCTATTCACCTCCTGGCAGAAGGAGTCAACAGAAGGAAGAAGTAGTAGTATTGGTTTTTAGTATTGGTTTTTATACCCCACTTTTTACTACTCAAAGGAGTTTTGATGTGGCTTACAATCGCCTTCCCACAGTAGATACCCTGTGAGGTAGATGAGGCTGAGAACTCTGACAGGACTGCTCTGTGAGAACAGCTTCTAACAGGACTGTGGCTAGCCCAAGGTCACCCAGCTGGCTGCATGTGGAGGAGTAGGGAATCAAACCGGGCTCCCCAGAGCTGCCACTCTTAACCACAACACTAATCTGGCTGACAAGTCTTCCTGGAAAGAGAGTTCCAGAGCTTTGGTACCATAAATCTAGGGCTGTCATCCTCCAGGTTGGGTCTGGAGATATCCTGGAATTACACATGACCTCTAGATGACAGAGGACAGTTCCCTTGAAGAAAAAACAGTTCCTACATGCTGCTACAAAATGGAGGAGGACACACAGACAGCCAGACTCTGAGACTGCCTGACAAAGACAAAAACAGGCTGAGAATAAAGCCCTGGTCTTCTTTTCCTGTAATGTAACCATATTGGGAACAGTGCATAAACAATCACTTTGCTCACTGTAACATTGGTAGGTTGGGAAGCTAGGGATGCCAATCCCCAGGTGAGACCTGGGAATTCACTGGAATTATAGTTCATGTCCAGGCAACACAGAACAGTCCCCCTGGACAAATTAGTTGCTTTGGAGGATGGATTCCATAGCATTATACTCCACTGAGATCCCTCTCCAGCCCAAACTATGCCCACTCCCAGCCCACTACCAAAGTCTCCAGCCATTTCTCAATCTAGAGCTCGCAACCTTATGTAGAACATTGTTGAACTGAAAGAAGGGAGAGAGGGGAGAAGCTCCTGTATTTGCTCCAAGTAACTAAAGAAATGAAAGGCATTAACTGAAAAAGCAACCACCAGGAGCTGCAAGAAAAGCAAGTTTCACTGATCTGGCTGCTGGGTTGTTTGTATTGCTGACCACACTTCTTTCAGGTGCAGGACCTCCTTTCATATAGTGTTTGGCTCCTCAGTAAAGTGTACTCATTGTGGAGATGGGTAAATGGTCTGCCCAATGGCATATTTAGGGTATGGCAACTGGAGTTCAAGCCCTGGGCACCATACTTGATAGGGGCACACTGGGCCCCCTCAAGCCCCCTGGGTGGTGCGAGCTTCATGCCCCAACTGGATCCTTCCCAGAGACACCCACCCTAATGGATGGAGTAATGTTTGACAGCCACCCAGTGTGATTCCCTGAGGCCTTCCCTCAGGCATGAGTATTGATGTGGGCTGCCCTTCTTATAGGAGCCAGTCTCTTGTCAAACCTTCCTGATGGAGGAGACAAGTCAAGGAATCACCAGCCCCTTTGCTTCCATGGAGAGGGCAGGACATTGGTTGCCAAAGAGGGGGGCTGGTTTGTGGGTGGGCATTTCACTGCAAAGGCCCTGCCTCATGAAGCCCCACCTACCCACTTGCTGTTGGAGCAAAACAGGGTCTGGCCTAAGGCTGGAGAGTCACAGCAGGCAGGATTTCTTCAAAAACTTCTTTAATGTGCAGAACTGCAAGGCAGGGAACAACTTAGATTTCACTGCTGGCAGAGTAATAACAGCTATAATAGCAGACAAGGGCTGAACCTGCATGGAGCTTTTATTTCAATCCCAGGTTGATTCAGTCCCTGCCGTCTCCACTGAATGCGATTTCCATTTTGATTTTGTCCAATTTAAATTTTCCCTCTGTAAGAAGCATGATTGATTTGGAGTGACCCTACCTTTTCCCTGAAATATCCTAGAGTGGATATAACCCTCAATATTTGAAAAATCGGCATGAGAAAGCATGCAGATCTCTGCTTGTTCCGAACTTACTGCTGAACCTCCGTTGCAGAGAAGCCCTGATTGGCCAAGGCTTCAGTTCAAAGGCTTCCTTGTTCCCTGGCTGCAAGCTTGCCTTAAAGGGGAATCCCTAATTTCTCTCAGCAGAAGCTCCAGAAGCCCCAAATTCTCTGTGTAGAGATTTGCCTCTTGGTTCTTTTCTCCCTCCTCTGCTGTCTCCAATCCTCTCCCCCCCTTCAAGAAAAGAAACAAAGAAGCTCCTGCTGTGCTTGGTCCCCCCCCCTTCTGAGTTTCCCTAACCATGTGCAGAACACTTTTCTGTTTCAGTGGGGGGGGGGAAGACCCGAGTTCAAAT
Organism: Paroedura picta; assembly: GCF_049243985.1. NCBI lineage: Eukaryota > Metazoa > Chordata > Lepidosauria > Squamata > Gekkonidae > Paroedura > Paroedura picta. The sequence continues at coordinate 33,296,402 of NC_135374.1, read as the reverse complement.
CGATCTGGATTCAGCAGGATCCACAACGGAATAAACAAAGTGGAGATTCAGCCAAGGAATGATACTTAAGAGGAAAACATGCTTCCCTCACTATCCTATCTAATTGTCTTCTTGCTGCTGTCTCCAGGACTTTCTTCTAGTCTTCATTGTACACTGGACATTCTTTTCAACATTAACAAGGATTGGAGTCCTAACTACTGACAACCCAGTTTTAACTAGTATATTCCAGAAGACACATCCATTCATGTGAAGAGAGGGAGGGCCCAAGATAGGTTCCAAATGCTGTCAACTGCATGGAAATGGCAGGTCCAATAGAGGCAGTCTATAAATTTGATAATAAATTAATAAATAAATAATAAATATACTACATTCAAAGCCTCTGTTTACTGAAATCCCTTTAAGTTGAGGAAGTTAGCTTCAAACTATTTTTTTTTTAACTCAAGCTGATTTTTTTTTGTCTGTCGGCTGAAATCGTTTCTTGGTGAGAAGGGAGGCCCTGAGAACTTTGCTTCATGTTGGAGGCCTTCTTCTGAGGAACTGCAGCTGGGCATCTTCGCCAAGAAGACAGTCCTCTAGAACACTGGCTAGAGGACAACAAAAGCTATGTTCTGCTGTACTAGGTTTTTCCAAGGGTACTTTAAAACCCAGGACATTATTAGGCAGCTGCACTCTCAGCAAGCAGGAAGTAAGGCTCTGACTTAACAGGTGACTTAACTCATCTTTGGTGTGGGAAGGGGAAGGAGTTCTGGGGGGGGGGAGTACAATGCCCAGTGGTGTAAATTGTATTTACCTCTTTTGCAATAAATAGAATTGTTTTGCTTTAGATCAAGGTATGTGAGTAGAAGGGGGGGGGCTTCAAGACAGGACATCCTGGGTCTTGAACTTGCCCTTAGCTTCAACACCCAGATTACAATGAGCGAAGGGGTGCAGCAGAATGCAGCCATCTTACAAAGTAGAGATGATTCAGATGTACGAAGGCTCTGCTATGATACAAGATTATTCCTTTGCACTGGGAATATAGTCAGGTACCACAGAAAAGAGGACAGCAAGGACATGTGCATACCCAAATTGTCTGGTAAGTATGTTGAGTAAAAAGAAATATTGTCCAGTATGTCAGAATGATGGAGCACTTTCACTGTGAAAAAAAAGTTGGTTTACAACTCTGTGAACTCCATAGGCTTGAACTGAAAGGCCAGAAGGTCATGTAAACCAAGCAGTGCTTTCCAAGACAACAGACTACATGTCTCAAATGAATACTGGAGCATTTGCTTTCCCACTCTGGGTTTGTGTGCTTGTTTGCTGAAACAGACTGGAATTTGTCTGAAGTACATTTTAATCAATACTTGCCATAAAACCTGCAAGGAAAAAAAAACTCTTTCCAAAACATTTGGGGTCTGGAATTCTGTCCAAGGGCAGTCTATTGGCTACCTGAAAGGTAAGGAAGAAACCATGAAATTATTCTGTAGAAGCCAACACAAACCTTGGCACTTACTTCAATGCTCAACTGTTATATAAAAGATGAGAATCAGGGGGGGAAAGGATTGTAATAAAACAGATCTACTGGACTGCTATCCCCCAGTTTCAAAGATCAAGGTTCTATCAACAACTTGAGTTTTATTAAATGATGATAGACCCCCTTGTACGGTTATTAGTTATCATGGGCATCTGTGATAAATTATGTATTCTCTAAGTGTGATATCCATTTTGTGATAATGTATTTTATATTTCCCCCTACTGCAAGAATCATGAACTAGTTATTTCATGGAATTGATATTCACAAAGAAACATATTCCCATGGCTTACCTTGATCAAATAGAGATATAATTTTAAAATAATTCAGAGAGAGAAATTGTCAAAGCCAAGAACAATATTTTTGAAAAATGCTGAAAGGAGAGAAAAGAAGTATAAGATTTATCTCATAGGTATTTTGTCTATTGTTACAACCACAGTGTAGTAAGCATGATGAAAAGTTCTAGAAGTATGTCCATGTAAGTAACACAAATGTTGGTCTCACAAATTTAGTAGATTGTACTTTGGCTGCACTTCTGTGGTCCACTTCTGGGAAAATCTGTTAATTTTTCAGGGGACCTCATTAATTCTTCAGGAAACTGTATCACTTGAGAACTCTGGTCAAATTTGCTTGTAGTTTAATTTAGCCACGTAATATAAACTTGCTACAACAAGTGAGATTTCAGGTTGCTTCTGAATATGTGATTCCTTTGACTCAGGGCCCCTGCATGAGATGCCTATGGGCACCATGACACCCATGGGAATCTTTCCTGGCACCCAACTGTTTTAGAAAGTGGATGCAGCAAGATGAGGCTCTTGATCTGCAAGGCTTCTGATTGGTCCCTGGTAAAGTTATTGTTTCGATGGCAGTTGCCACTATTGTGCTCATTTCATTCTTTCCCAATATATTTTTTAAATTAGTCTTTTTTCTCTTGCGCTTGGGTTCTGGCTGTTGTGGCAGCCATTTTGTATCTGTGCCTACCACCCTGTGTGCGAATTCCATAGGTGCCCACAGATTCAAAAAGGTTGGGGTCTCCAGCTCTAATTTGTTCTGAAGAGTTATAATATTGCAAGGGGACTATACTGTATTATGTCTCCTATCAAACATTTGAACTGGCTCAAATCAGAGGGTCCCTGATCTGATTAATGCCACACTGATATTTGGTGTCTAAGATGTTTAGAATTAGTATTGAGATACTCTGGCTTCCAAGGCAGAGGCTCAAATTTATTCTCTCGGATTTTTTATGCAGGGTTTATCTTTCGCCTTTTGTGAAATCCTACAGAATTTTAAAATAGGATTTTTCTTTTTTACCTGTAGCAATTATTGTACATTGTACATTTGCTTTTCAAAATTGGCACATTCTTTTGATGATAGTTATGTTCATGGTAATTTAATTAGTACTATCAAGCAGAGTGTAAATACATTTATGTTAAAGGAAGTGTTGAAACCTTATGGAAATATATTTCTGAAAGTGATAGTCTGATTCTCTGCCACAGTGCCTGAGATTGCCAGAGCTCCTGTGAGAGAGCTATTGGTCCACATTTCCCAATGTTGGGACCTGTTACTGCACTGCAGTTTTTCCATTTCAAAAATGTGGAAGAATATTCAACTGCATTTATTTATTTATTTACAGACATATAAACAGCCAGTATGGCACAATGGTTAAGAGCAGTGGACTCTAATCTGGAGAACCAGGTTGGATTCTCCGCTTCTCCACATGAAGCTTGCTGTGCGACCTTGGGTCAGTCACAGTTCTCCTAGAACTCTCTCAGTCCAACCTACCTCACAAGGGTGCCTGTTGTGGAGAGAGGAAGGGAATATGAACTGTAACCCTTAAGGTAGAGAAAAGCAGGGTATAAAATCCACTCTTCTTTTCTCAGTTGACCTGATTTAGGTGACTTAGGATCAATTCTGTTTGGAATTACCCTGTAAATGTGGCAACAGTTTAGCGAGCTCCCTTTGAATAACCTTAAATAAATATGAATATTTATGTTTGCTGTGCATATTCACTGAATGGCTATTTTTAATGACTGGGGGGTGGTGGATATATTAACTCAGTTGTGATTTGGTTGCCTAGGATTTTGTTTGACTTTTTTCTTCTAGATTCCTTTAATTCTGTTTATTTGACTTTCTTTTGACTGCTGTTAACAAAATGCTGAATTATCCTTGACCCATGAATAATGTATATATTGGGATACTTTTTCAACAATGATATCCTGCTGGCAAATATTTTGCATTTTAACTAACTGCTTGCATTCTGGCTTCATCTGTGAGGTACATATTTTCCCATAACCTCTTCACTCGTATGAACTTCAATACAACTGCTGCCATCTCACAAATATTTATCTGTTTATTATATTTTCTAGCCTGCCTTTCCTCTAAGGGTCTTAGGGCAGCATAAATAGTTCCCCCCCCCCACAACCAGCAACTCTGTGAAGTAGATGAAGCCAAGAAAGTATGACTGTCCCAAAGTAACTCAGTGAACTTCATGGCAGAATGAGATCGATCCCAGTCTAGTCCAGCCCTGCACCCTCTAGCCCACTGAATCACATTACAGTTAAGAATGTGATTCTGTATTGCCAGCCCATAAATTATAATGTGGAATTTTCATATGGTACATTGTTAGTGTTTTAGAGTTGCAAGCTGACCTGGAGAAAAATGCTCTGTCCCGTTAGCAGAAATTTAATGTGTAGGCCTGAGCAGGTATACTCAGAAGCCTATTGAAGTCTACTCGATGGGGTTTACTCTCAGGAAATCACTCTTAGGATGGCACTATCAGTGGGTGAAATGGGCAGTTGAATCTTTTCATAGCAGGGATGTAAAAATGCTATTTCCATTTTTCTACAGGCCAGCTGGCACCCCTAACATACTAACAATGTACCATATGAAAATTCCACATTAGAATTTATGGGTTGGTAATGCAGAATCACATTCTTAAACATAATGTGAATTAGTGGGGTAGTGGGGCATCAATGGAAACAGCAGTTTTTACATCCCTGCTGTCAAAAGATGGAAATGCCATTTCTGCTCATTAAACCTCTATTGAACAGGGATGCTTGAACACCCACCAGTTTGGCTTGCATCTGTTTGCTCACTTATCCATCTGTTGGTTAGTGTTCAGCTGGCTGTTTCAATGTATTTTCTCCTAACAATGCAGTGCTATTTAGTTAGCTTGTTGGGCAAGCATGTTCTCAGGCAGCCTTGAGTTCTGTTACCTTACCCTCTGCTCTGCTCAACAGGCAATGGTTTAAACTTTAAGTAGACAATTAAATCACTTTCAAACCATATCAATCCCTCATAAATAAATGCTTTGTTTCAATCAAATGCTACTCTTCAGTGTTCATCTAAGTAGTCCTCTGTAAGTTTGAATGGACAGTGTCTTTGTGCAGTTTTGCAAAAACTGGATGCCAACCAGTCATGACTGTTCAGCATTAACCAAACAGATCAGGTTCAACTGTCAAATGCAATGGGGCAAAAATGGCAGCATCATTACTATTTTCTCCAGGTCAGTTGGCAACCCTGTATAATATCCTGGATTTGGGAGACCAGTTCTGAACAGGTTTTTTCAGAATCCATCTCAGCCTGTTCAGTGGGGCTTATTTCCAGGAAAGTGTCCTTAGGATTGTCCCATGGATAACCCAGCTTCAAATCCCTACTTAGTCATGATGCCCCGTAAACTTGCTCCCACCAAGAAAAAAAAGGCATTAAAAAGATTTGCTAAAACTTTCATCAATGCTCCACTCTTTCTCTTACTTTCTTAATAATATAGAATGGAGTGTAGCCAATTGCTTCTTGAAATAAATTGTGGGTCTCTTTGTTATTGCTTTTAAAATGCAAGTTTTCCTTTCAACAATATAAGGAGACTGCAAATATCAATGGTTTGTTGGCCTTCCAAGCAATTTCTTTGTTATAAAAGGAATGGATAATCATGTCCAAATTAGGAGATTGCTGTTTCAAAGACAGCATTTGTGGGAAACGTGTTTGGAAAGCAGCACATAGTGTGTGCCTATCAGCATATGAGTGATTCATACATTTTGCTGACAGGACTAGGCCATGCTTTCAAAATAGCATTTGCATGTAAACAGACAACACATTGTTCGATGTCACGCTATATATACACTTTGATTAACTGACGGGGCTTTTCATTTAAATCCATCCACTCATCCTATCATTTAAGACACAATCCTATCACTAAATTTGTTTGATGTAAACCGCCCTGAGCCTTTGGGGAGGGCAGTATATGAATGAATGAATGAATGAATGAATGAATGAATGAATGAATGAATGAATGAATGAATGAATGAATGAATTTGTTCTTAAGACCTAAGTTCTCCTCCTCTAGAGGGCTCTGTGTCTGCCAGGGGAGTGAAGAACTCTGACTCGCCTTTGCTAAAAGGAAACAAGCAGTTAGAATTATTGCATGGCTCTGAGACTTATGAAAAGACTTTTAAAGGGCCATCATCAGTCTCTTCCCAGATTTCCAGATGTCTTAATTGGGATTGGGCTCCTAACATGACTTCAAGTGATTTCCGATCACTGATGCTGGAACCTGTTTTCCACTGCTGGCACCCCTTCTCTCTGGTGCAGCAAATCATGAGATCAGGCCATTAGAATGACTCTGCAACTTCATCTCCCGGGATGAAGGGAGTCTACAAATACAGCAGCAAGATCAAGGAACAGTTAATTAAGGAAAATGTCAGTCTCAGTAGGGATGGGCACAAACCTAAAACTTAAAAGTTCAGTTCCAGGTTTGGGGCAGCCACCAAACCAAGCCAAAAATGCCTCAAATCCAACTGGCCAATTCAGTTCTGGGGGAGATTGCCCAGGAAGGGGGGGGGGGAGTGAAACAGATAGGCTTAATGGCCCACAGCCATTTAAACCTAAGTGCTGATAGGTGAACTTACCCCACTGTTATATTTAAATGGCTGGAAGCTGTTTCAACCTAACTGCAGGATGTTAGGCTGAAATGGCTACGAGCCACTTCACCAGTCCATTTTGCTTCCCCCTGCTTGTAAGTGGGGAGAAACAAACTTATCAGTGAAATGGATAGCAGCCATTTCAGCCTATTAGTAGGGTGGGTGTATCCATCAGGCTGAAATGGTTCACAGCCATTTCATAGAATCATAGAATCATAGAATCATAGAATCATAGAGTTGGAAGGGGCCATACAGGCCATCTAGTCCAACCCCCTGCTCAACGCAGGATTAGCCCTAAGCATCCTAAAGCATCCAAGAAAAGTGTGTATCCAACCTTTGCTTGAAGACTGCCAGTGAGGGGGAGCTCACCACCTCCTTAGGCAGCCTATTCCACTGCTGAACTACTCTGACTGTGAAAAATTTTTTCCTGATATCTAGCCTATATCGTTGTACTTGAAGTTCAAACCCATTACTGCATGTCCTCTCCTCTGCAGCCAACAGAAACAGCATCCTGCCCTCCTCCAAGTGACAACCTTTCAAATATTTAAAGAGGGCTATCATGTCCCCTCTCAACCTCCTTTTCTCCAGGTTGAACATTCCCAAGTCCTTCAACCTATCTTCATAGGGCTTGGTCCCTTGGGACCAAGGAGGTCAGCTGTGAACCCATGCTGCTCAGATATTAGGTTTAAATGGCCCAAACAGCCGAAATAGACAAAAGTCTGGTAAATAGGTTCAGAGATTCCAAACCATACCAGACTTTGGGTGATGAACTGGTTCATAACCATCTCTAATTCTTAGTGCTAAACCAAGCTCTGGACAACAGTCTCCTGGTTACTGGAGAGAATCTTTGGTCCTAGGCAACAGTTCTATAAATGAACAGAATACCTGACATAATATCTATGAAAAGGATGTTTGCAGTTTTGCTAGTATTCCTTTCTTCTGTGAATCATGATGCGGAGACAGAAGTTGACACATGTATTAGTTTGTAGGTTAACACATGAACATACCTGAAGCTGCTTTACACTGAATCAGATCCTTTCTCCATTAAAGTCAGTACAATCTATTCAAACTGGCAGTTCTTCTCCAGTGTCAGGCAGGGGTCTTTCACATCACCTACTTCTTGGGACCTTCTGCATGCCAAGCAGGTACTTTGCCACTGAGCCATAGCTCCTTCCAGATATGTGTGGGCATAGTGTGGTAAGTACCATCTAGTAGCTTCCAATTTATTGGGGCCCTATGAATTGACCTCAAAAACATCCTATTATTGACAGACTTGCTCAGGGCTTGCAAACTGAGAACTGTGGCTTCCTTGAATGAGTCAATCCATCTCATGTTGGGTCTTCCTCTTTTCATGCTGACTTCAGATTTTCCTAGTTTTATTTTCTAGTGTTTCTTGTCTTCTTATAATGCACTCAAAGTATGATAGCCTCAGTTTAGTTATTTTTAGCTTCTAGGGAGAGGTCAGCCTTGGTTTCATCTGGAACCCACTTATTTATCTTTTGGATGGCTCATAATATACATAAAACTCTCCCCCAACACCAAATTACAACGGAATCAACTTGCTTCATGTTAGCTTTCTTCATTGTCCAATTTTGATGCCCATACATAGTAGTGGGGAATGCAATGGCAAGAATCTTGCTCACAACACACCCTTACCCTTCAGAATCTTGTCTAGTTCCTTCATGGCCTCTTTCTGATTTCTTGATTGCAGTCTTCCTTTTGGTTGATGATGGAGCCAATGCATAGAAAGTCTTAAACAATTTCAATTTCTTTATTGTCAACCTTAAAAGTTGTGTTATTTCCCAGGAGTCATTACTTTAGTCTTTATGACATTTAACTGTAATGCTGCTTTAGCATGTTCTTTTTTAAGCTTCATCAGCAGTTATTTCTTCACTGTTTTCTGCCAGTAATGTGGTATCATTTGCATGTATCAAATTGTTAAAGATCCTTCCACCAATTTTCACTCCACCATCTAAATCTAACCCAGCTTTCCTTATGATATGTTCTGCATATAGATTTAAGAGACAGGAAAATAAAATAAGTCCTTATCTGACACCTTTGCCATTGGAAGCCATTCTATTTCTCTATATTCTGTCCTAACAGGAGCCTCTTGTCTAGAGTACAGATAGTACATCAAAACAATTAGATGTGGCATATCCCTTTCTTTTAAAACCAACCATAGCTTTTCCACACTGTCAAAGAAGTTCTTTCCTAAAAACAGTCTCTACAACTAGGCCCTAAGAACAAAAGCAAACCACAAACCCACCTCCCTAACATTCTAATTTTTTCAGTGCAGTTTGTTTTCCCATCTGTAGTCCATGCCATGTAATAATACTGTGCTGGCAGACAGGCAGTTACAGTCACCCCACTAGAGCTACTTTGTGCCTTGTGTTTCACATGAAATGTTACAAGAACTTTTCATTAGCATGTCAGAACTGGAAATTGTTTTTGCTACTCTGCCTGACATCTCTCAATTAATGCCACTCATTTTTCTGTATTTCAAAAGGAAGTTTATTATGGGGGCAATGTACAGTCTAGCAATGCAGTTCGTGCACGTTTGCTCAAATACAGTCACACAGTCAGTTGTTTAACTTGTTCATTGTGGAAGCTTTAGCAAAAGGTCGCCCTGGTTCAGAAATGGGAGTCTCAAGCTTGAAAGGTTTCTCTTCCCCAATTAAGCCTCTGGAGGCTTTTGAATAATTGACGTGAAAGGAGCCAAATGGAGCATCTATGCTTAAGTTGCTGCCATCTGCAAAGTCTACTGCTATTGAAGGTAAATGACTGTGGCATGATATGAAATGCTTCACTTAAATAAAAATAGCTCCAGGGAAAACAAAATTGTTGGGGATTCCATCTTGTTAACAGAATATAATCATAGGCTTAAGAAACGTCAAAAAAAGAGAAAGATTTAACATAACATTGTTGAAGTTCCTTGTCCCTTTCAGTGCCAAGATGAGACCAGAGATCCGCTCCACTTCAGATTTGTTTTGCAGTGATAATCCTCACTCTTTCATAACAAACGCGAGGAAGACTTTTGAATCCAGCAGCATATCCTGTACCTGCACTACTTTGGAACCTAGCCCATTGGTTTGTGCCAACCTCCTCCCACACATCCATGCAGCCAAGGGTATCAGCTAGGGCAGGGGAAGTCAACCTGTGATCCTCCAGATGTCTGTGGACTACAATTCCCAGGAGCCTCTGCCAGCGTTTATTGGCATGGGCTCATGGGAATTGTAGTCCATGGACATCTGGAGGACCACAGGTTGATGTCCCCTGAGCTAGGCTACCAGTGCAGGCTAAGCTGGAGAGCAGATGCCCAATGAGAAAAGATTCCTGCTTCTTCACATTTTCTTACACAGATGTAGCTTCCTGGCAGACAATGGATGGCGGTATAGCATCGACAACACCTTTTTATCGATTGAATTCATTGGCAGCATCTTTAGCACCTAGCTGAGGTTCTACAGAAACCATTTTTGGGGAACTGACTCACAAGAAATAATTGCTTCCCTGCAGTGATGTATTTCTAAAGCATGGGAAGAATCCTTTCCCTCCAGGAACAGGATTGGAGTGGTGTGTATTTCTCCACAGTGGCAATGGTGAATAGTGGATTGATTGGCTAGCTTCTGCACCTTACTTTCATGCCCACTTTTCTGAAGGCGCATGTCACCACTTCCAGGGTTCTTCGAAGGCTAAAAAATATTTCAGGGATTCCTCCAGGGTCAAAAGGTTGGAGAAGGCTGATCTATATACTGTGAAGAGCTGGGTAGGGAGATTACGCACTCTAAAGTTTCACAGCCTGGCTGTGTTGGTATCTCATTTGTAGTGTCTGTAATAAAAAATGCCCTTCAGGTGCCTACCAGACTATAAAATTCACTATCCTCTCTCTCTGAATTGCTCTTCTAATTTTAACCTCAGTGTTGTTTACAAAGCTAGAGATTAACTAACATTTATTTTATTTTTAACAAATTGAAGGTAAAGGTATCCCCTGTGCAAGCACCCTTGGGGTGACGCCCTCTAGCGTTTTCATGGCAGACTCAATACAGGGTGGTTTGCCAGTGCTTTCTCCAGTCATTACCGTTTACGAACCTCGTAAGGATGGAAGGCTGAGTCAACCTTGAGCCAGCTGCTGGGATTGAACTCCCAGCTTCAGGGCAGAGCTTTCAGACTGCATGTCTGCTGCCTTACCACTCTGTGCCACAAGAGACTCTTTTTAAACAAACTAGCAAACCAATAAAAGAAAACGGCTGCTGTAACTCTCTCACTGGAATGAGCTGCTTAAATGGCTCAAGGACAAAATGATCCTGGCTTGGTGCTGACAAATATGCTGACAGTGAGAATCAGGAACATAAACATTAAAGTGTTTTAGAGACAGTTAGCAGTTGGATGCTTTTCTGCCGTCCAAAATAAATATCAACAATTTTTGTAAAGAGATACGAGAAACGATCAGATCTGGGCTGAACAAAGACATGAAGCACCAGCACCCTGGGCAAAAGGTTGAGCAATTTGTGTGTGTGTGTGTGTGTGTGCAGAACAAATCGACTCTTTCAATGTGAAATGGAAATTTGACAAAGTTTGAGTCCAGTGGCACCTTTAAGACCAACCAAGTTTATTCAAGGTATAAACTTTCATGTGCAAGCACACTTCCTAAGACACAATGAAATGAGAATTTACTAGTTCACATATATATGCAGTCGGAGAGCAATACATTAGTATATAGGTTAATGCAGATATTTAACAGATTCAAGGGCCCTAAAAAGGTAAAGGTAAAGGTATCCCCTGTGCAAGCACCGAGTCATGTCTGACCCTTGGGGTGACGCCCTCTAGCGTTTTCATGGCAGACTCAATACGGGGTGGTTTGCCAGTGCCTTCCCCAGTCATGACCGTAGGGCCCTACAGGAATAAAAAGCTAACTGTACAAGGTTAACATTTGTTTGGTTTCAACTCCGGAGAAAAAACCCAGTGAAAGAAAGAAATATGTCAAGATTGGTGACTACTGGATAGATGCATCTCCAGCTGTGGATTCTACTTTAGGTACCCTGTTGGGGAGAAAAATAAGGTACAAATGAAGGAAATCTATAAATATCATGTGTCTTTCAACTTTATCTTGGGATCTTGGGAAATATAAATAAATTGCAGTGTACTTATTTTAAATACTGTTCTGGCAAACAATAAGGCAGCAATGGACCTCCTTGTTTTTCTAATCTTGTGTTCTGATGTTGCAGAGTTGTTGTTTTTTTTTTAGACCTATATTATCTTTCCTTGTCATGGTTCATCTGAAACAAACATTCAAGACAGTGCTATTGCCTGTCTACCAAGGAAATTCAGTAGAAGAGTTCTCAAATATTAAACAGTCTGACATGAAAGAAACTTATAGGCAAATCACAGTCATTTATTTGAAGGGGTAAGACTAAAAGGTCAGTTCTGTGAACTTGGAATATGTTAAGGTTAAGGCCAATGCAGCATTAGTAAACCAGTTGTCTGGTCTCTGTTGCAAGATACTGGGCCCCCATCCCACAGCTGTGATGTATAGGGAATCACTGGGGAAGATCGAGAGACATCAAGCTCTGAAGTGTGTCTAACTACTCACAGCATTCCGGCAGTGGTACTTAATGTGTGAATGTGCAGAATGAATCCTTTGTCAGACAGTTTCCTAAAAAGCAGTCCAACATTCAGTAAAAAATGAACTTTTCAAACAATCCTTCAAGTCTTGTGACTGGCACTCCAGTGAGACATCTAGGAGACCGGGTAGACAGACAGGTATAATGGTAGAGTTAGAACTTTGCAAGTCAGTTTCCCAGAGTTCACACTTTTCACAAATAGTCCCTTATAGGTTATCTTCTCCCTTCCTCCAAGCATAACAAAAGAAGCCCATGAAATCTGGTGCTATAACTCTTAACTGACACATGCGAAGGCCATATTTTTTCGAGAAAGAGAACTTACGTTTTGTGTTTGCATTAAAAATAGACCAAGGCAACAAATCCATCTGAGTGGCCTGAGTAGGAACTTGGTGCTTCTAACAACATAACATAAATTACAGTAGATAGGATATACACAAGACATGCACAGAATGGGTCATAGCAGATTGATTCCCAGAACATGAAGCATTCACGGAGCTGTTGTGTATCCATGTAAGGATGAAGCACTAAGAATGGCTAATATGGGTATTCATTACACAAGCCATAGACATTGTATGCCATTTCCTTTCAGAATAAAAACTTCTAGATAGAAAAGATACGACTGTTATCGTGTAAAGCAGATAGATCCATCCCATATGACATAGAATCACAGAATCATAGAGTTGGAAGGGGCCATACAGGCCATCTAGTCCAACCCCCTGCTCAACGCAGGATCAGCCCAAAGCATCCTAAAGCATCCAAGAAAAGTGTGTATCCAACCTTTGCTTGAAGACTGCCAGTGAGGGGGAGCTCACCATCTCCTTAGGCAGCCTATTCCACTGCTGAACTACTCTGACTGTGAAAAACGTTTTCCTGATATCTAGCCTATATCGTTGTAGTTTAAACCCATTACTGTGTGTCCTTTCCTCTGCAGCCAATGGGAACAGCATCCTGCCCTCCTCCAAATGACAGCCTTTCAAATACTTAAAGAGGGCTATCATGTCCCCTCTCAGCCTCCTTTTCTCCCGGCTGAACATTCCCAAGTCCCTCAACCTATCTTCATAGGGCTTGGTCACTTGGCCCCAGATCATCTTTGTCGCTCTCTTCTGTACCCTTTCAATTTTATTTACATCCTTCTTGAAGTGAGGCCTCCAGAACTGCACACAGTACTCCAGGTGTGGTCTGACCAGTGCCGTATACAATGGGACTATGACATCTTGTGATTTTGATGTGATGCCCCTGTTGATACAGCCCAAAATGACATTTGCCTTTTTTACCGCTGCATCACACTGCCTGCTCATGTTTCGTTTACAATCCACAAGTACCCCAAGGTCTTGTTCACACACAGTGTTACCTAGAAGCGTATTCCCCCATCCAGTAGGCATGCTTTTCATTTTTCTGACCCAGATGCAGAACTTTACACTTATCTTTATTAAATTGCATCTTGTTCTCATTTGCCAATTTTTCCATTGTGTTCGGATCTCGTTGAACTCTGTCTCTATCTTCCGGAGTATTTGCCAGTCCTCCCAATTTGGTGTCATCTGCAAACTTAATGAGTAGTCCCTCTACCCCCTCATCTATATCATTAATAAATATGTTAAAAAGTACCAGACCGAGCCCTGAGCCCTGAGGTACCCCGCTACTCACGTCTCTCCAGTCTGATGAAACACCATTGACAACAACTCTTTGAGTGCGGTTCTCTAACCAATTCCCTATCCACCTAACTATCTGAAAATCCAGATTGCAGTCCTTCAATTTATCCATCAGAACATAATCTGACTGTTGATCAAAGTAGGAGAAAATTATGGGACAATCAACCCCAGAGAGACATCCCTAGCTTCTTCTGTATCTGCCTATTGAAAACTTCCAAACTGCTGTTGGGTAGAAAAAATGAAATAAGAATGTCATCAGTATTAGGCCATCCATGCTCAGAAGCAAAAAAAGGGTCAATCTTGGCTGGCAACCTGGAGTTTGAGCCAGGGCAGGTTGCCTTGCCTCTTCCTGGATCCATAGAGAGGAGCATTTTCCCTGCCAGACCAACTGTGCCTCAGATTTGTGCTTCCAGACAAGGCAGCCAGGGCGGTGAGGTTCCCCTGAGCAGCTCCACTGCCTGGGCATTCCTTTTTATTTTTAAGAATACATTTTGTTTCTTAAAAATAAATAAATGCCCCAGGTGCTCCATGGCGCTGTGCAGTGTCATAGAACCGGCTGGGGCATTTTTTTGCCCTGTAGGTTGGGTGACAGCCAGATGGCCCTGGTCCAAAATAGGCTCCAATGGCACCCATGGCAGGAAGTGGGCAATGGAAGGCCTGAGTCAAGCCAATCCCAGGCTGATCGTGGGCCAGTGGCGACATTGTCTGGAAGTGGGCATTAGCCCTGCAACCAGATGAGTGCTGAACATCTCTGTGAGCAGATTTATCCCCAACAGGTCCTGCCAAACCAATTTTGTTTCCTTCGCTGATCCAATGACAAGCTTACTGGTTCATGGGAATGTTCATTGCGGTTGTTTACCTGGATTTTAGCAAAGCTTTTGACAACGTTTCCCATGATGTTCTGGTGGATAGACTGTGGAATGGAGTCTAGGATAGCTAGGTGGGTAGGGAATGAGTTGGACAAATGCATCCAATGGCATTTATGTGATTGGAAGTATGCAGTGGGGCGCCAAAGGACCTGGTACTTTTCCGTATTTTTATAAATGATCTTGATGAGGGGGTGGAGGGACTAATTACTTTCCCAGATGATATAAAATTGGGAGGGTTATTGAACACACCAAAATGCAGAGAATTTAGCAAGATCTGAACATCATGGAAAATAGGTGGATATAAATAAGTTGCAGTTCAACTTATTCAGCTTAGAGAATAGCTGGGGGACCTGGCAGCTGTCAGATGCGGATTCAAATCCTGAGCCCACCATTAGAGTTGCTATGTCAACCCTGGGGGAAGTTCTCGAACCTCAGTTTTCTCCTGGGTAACGAAAATGAGAAGTATGCATACTGGATGGGGGACACTTTTGGGAGACAGTGTGTGTGAACAAGATCTTGGGGTACAGGCAAACTCTATGAGCAGTCAGTGTGATTCAGCGGCAAAAATGGCCAATACAGTCTTGGAATGTATCAACAGAGGCATAACAACTAAATAAAAAATATTCATAGTCCTGCTGAACACTCTATTAATCAGGCTGCACCTGGAGTACTGTGTGTAGTTCTGGATGCCTCACTTTAAAAAGGATGTGGGCAGAATGGAGTGGGTACAGAAGACAGTGATAAAGATGATCAAGGGTCTGGAGAGCAAGCTCTAATAGGAAAGGCTGAGGGATTTGGGAATGTTTAGCCTGGACAAGAGGAGGTTAAGGAGGGGGGGGGGAACATGACTGCTCCCTAAGTATTTGCAAGGCTTTCACTTACAGGAGGGCAGGAAGCTGTTCCTGTTGGAAGAATAGGACTTGCAAAAGTTACCAGCTGGATATCAGGAATTTTTTTTTCATGGCAAGAGTAGTTCAGCAGCAGAATCATTTGTCTAGGGTGGTAATGAGCTTCCCCTCACTGACAGTCTTTAAGCAGCAGCTGGATGAACACGCGTCAGAGATGCTTTAGGATGATCTTACTTTGAGCAGGGGGGTTGGACTAGATGGTCTGCATGACCCTTTCTAACTCTATCATTCTATAACTTTTGTATAATGACACCATTGAGAAGCATAGAGAAACAAAACTGAACATAATTTTTTTTTAAAGAACAGCAGTAGGAACTTTACAAAATGCAGTGTGTTCTCTTCATTCATTTTCTCTGCCCTTAGGTTTGTGACTCCATAAGGTAAATGTGTTGTTCCTGATGAAGCACTGTTCTTCAGCATTCTCCTTTTCCAAAAGAAATGTGCCTGGAAGATTTTGGGAGGTCTTAAAATAATGGACAGCACAACAGAAGATGGAACATTGCCTGAAACCATTGGTTAATATATATCCATTTTGACAACTGGAGAAATCATTAGTGTCTTTTGACCCGCAGTCAATAAATAAAATGAGAGGAAGAAGGATTACTCTCCAAAAGAATTGTGAAGAATAACAAAACACTACCTACAGGGTTTCTAGAAAGAAAGTGGCTTATGTAATAATGATAATAAAGAACGTGAAAGAATTTGATTTTTTTTTTACACTGACGGGATAAAGATAAAATAATTCAGAGGTGCTGATTTTATGATATGAAAATTGTGGTTGTTAATTTTACACCTTCTCTATATTGGAAACCATTTAGGGTCTGATCAGATGTTTTATGAGAACACTTCATTAATTTTATTTTTCCTCTTATGTTCGTATTAGGGTTGAAGCCAATGCTTCTGTTCTGTGAAGTGAGGTTTTTCCATTAGAGAGCCTTTGATGGAGAAAGTCATGTTTCCTTCGAAGAAAAACTCCTTGTGTTTGAGAAAGAACTTCAGTAGGAAGAAGGAACCTTTCCATTGGAGGAATACTTTGTTGGAGGAAGGCATCCAAAGGAAGAAGCTGTCCTCCAATGGAAAATTCCTCAGGAAGTGGAAGAGCATTGTTGAAATCAGTCCAAAATCTTCACTGCTGTTAAGTATTTGTGAATGTTGTTACTCCAGCTACTTTTCTTTCATTTCTTTTTTCTTACAATCAGACTTTCCCATGAGGCATCAGCTAGCAGTGGTATATTTTTGTTGCTGGTATAGTGACAGAATCCCAGTGACTAGGGCTGCAGTCCTATGCACAGTTACCCATAAGGTTAATAGGTCCCCCCTGACCACTGATGGGGAATTGGGGGTACAGTTATCCCATCCAGGTTGGGAAATTCCTGGAGACTTGGGGATGGTGCCTGGAGAGTACAGAGACCCCAGTGCGTACCAATGCTGAAGAATCCACCCTCCAAAGCTTCTATTTTCTCCAAGAGAACTGATTTCTGTAGTCTGGAGATGAGCTGTAATATCAGGGGATCTCCAGGTCCTACCTGGAGGCTGGCACTCCTTCTCACCTGGGGAGCAATCATATTGAACAAAATGGGACTGAATTCTCAATAGGCAAGCACTAAAAACCTTTCCCATCTTTATAGTTCTGATGCTCTACCTCAGGCACCAAGAAAGTTTGCCCATGCATGGACAAACCCTTAATCCATGTGTGCAAATTTTGCTACAGGTTATTTCCAGCTCTGTTACACATGAAGATGTATCCTCAAAAACCTGGGTTTCCAATAGGGTATAAAAAACTGAGAAAATATGCATACTTGCCTATTCACACCCAATTACAAATGTGCAAACTCAGAGAACTGCAGTGGCACGTACTTCCAGTATGCATGGTAGGAGTGTCCAAACTTTAACAACAGGAAGGGGCTTTGTTTTCGGGGGGGGGGGGTGTTTTGTCTATTTCTGTTCTAGCTTATGTCTTTCATTTGATGTACTTGCACACCAGTCCTAAATATATTTACTTAGAAATTTGTTCCAAGTAATATAATGGAATGTACTTCTGAGTAAGCACCATGTCACAGATCATTTTTCACTAAAGGACAAATCTTGTACAACAGGAAGGATTGCAGGGAATTTCAATGGAATTTGGTTGTCTTATCTAAAATTCTTACTAATTGAATATAAATTTTCCACTGGAATCCTTCCTGAAAAAAAAACTGTATAAGAAACACCTTCTTTCCATTGTATATTAAAATTATTTGTTATGTAATTTCCATTAACAAACATTGTAAGTCTTTAGTAAAAACTGATTGGGCATGTGAATAGGATTAATGGGAATGGGCTGGCAACCAGCAGTGGAGAGAGGGTCAGGGGCGTGTGTGTGTGTGATTTTGTGCCAGAGACATGACATAATTTCTGACAAATAACCTAAAGTGACATCACATCTTCAGTGTGATGCTCTAGGATTCATCCAAAGTGTTATGGTTCTACTGTGGTATGCAGGGTGGGAATCAAAGAGGAAGGTTTCATAAATCAGATGTTCAAACTTTTTAAAATTCTTGTTTCCTAGAAATCTCTACAAATTAAAAAATGATTGTCCTGATATATGTTGATAAAAATTCTATCATATCACCATTTCTAGATATGTGTTTTGCAGTCTGTTGCATCTGGGAGCTCATTCCACCAGGACCAAAAAGGCCCTCGCCCTGGTGGAGACCAGATGGATCTCATGAAGACCAGGGACCTCCAGTCTATTAGCAGCTGTGGAGCACAATGCTCTGTGCAGGGCATAGGGATTTAAACAGTCCCTCACATACACTGGGCCCAGGCTGCATAAGGTCTTAAAGGTCAATATCAGCACCTTGAACCTGATCCGGTACACAACTAGCAGCCAATGCAGCTGCCTCAGTGCAGGCTGGATATGGGTTCTCCAAAGTGTTCTCCAAGGTGTTCTCCAATGTGCTCCTATGACAGATAGGGTGCTAGTAGCCATGCTTGGCAAAGATGGTAGAATGCCAGCTTGGCTACTCTTGTGACCTGTGCCACCATAATCAGGGAGGCATCCTGCATCACCTCCAAATTCCTGGCTGTGTGTGCATTTTCCAGTTACACACCATCCAGAGTGGGGAAGTGTACTTCCTGATCTGGCTCTCCTAACGAACCAAAGGAACTCTGTCTTGGAGGGTTGAGTTTCTGTTGGCTTTTCTTGAGCCAGACTATCACTGCTTCCAAACAACCGGCAAATGTTTCGGGGGGGGGGGGGAGTCAGGGTGGCTGTTCATCAAAAGATAGAGCTGCGTGTCATCAGTACAGTACAACCCAGCCTGAAACTCTGGACCAGCTGGTCCAGAGGGTGCATGAAGATGTTAAACAGAGTGGGGGAGAGTATCGCACCCTGTGGAACCCCACAGGTGAGGTGGTAACTGTGCGACTGCTCTTCCCTCACTACAACCCTCGGTACATGGTGCTGGAGAAAGGAGTGCAACTATTGAAGGGCTGTCCTCCGAATCCTGATCCTGGCAAGGCGGTGGGCTTCCCAGATCAAGCATCATGATCAAAGCCAACCCACCCCATCCAGATGGCACCAAAGATCATCTATCAGGGCAACCAACACCATCCCTACCCTATGGTCAGGATAGAAGCCAGACTGGATGAGTCAAGAGCTGAAGTTTCCTCCAAGAATGCTAGAAGCTGGTCCAGCATGGCCCCAGAAATGCTAAGTGCAAAAGGGGATAGTTAGCCAGGTTGCAGGGGACCACAGATGGTTTCTTCAGTAATGGGCAAACCACCACCTTTTTCAAGCTCTGTGGGAATTCTCCTGATGAGAGGAAGAGGATGGCAATTTCTTGGAGAGGCTCTCCTATCCTTCTGTTCCCTGATTTAAGGAGACAGGATGGACAGGGATCTAGAGAACAGGTGGTCACCCACACCAAAACTAGCAACTTGTCCACTTCAGCTAGAGAAAGCCAGCTGTAGCCATCATATGTATTCCCCCCAAGATGGCCAAGGGGGTCTCCTGTTCCTTTTCTGTATCAAGTGTGGTGAGAAGATTGTGGCAGAGCAATAAGATTTATTTGCAAAATAGCCCAGTTATGCCTTGGAACTCAAATGTTGGTGCCCCCCCATCAAGGGCAGTAAAGGATTAAACTACCCTAAATAATTGAGTGGTGTGTGAGCTCACAGATGTGAGGGAGGCATCACAGGACTCCCTAGTAGCCGCCTTCACCACCATGTAATATGCAATAAGTGTGCAATAAGATGTTCTCACAGCTTCATCATGGGACTTCCTCCACACTCATTCTAGTCATCTCACTTTCCACACATTCTAGTCATCTCACAAGGAACTAGTTTCAGGCGAGAGCGAAGAGGACGTCAGGAAGCAATTTGGTTGATGGCAGCAGATAGATGGTTTCTATGTTTCTCTTCTGAATAAAAACTATTTTATTTTTTAAGCAGTCTGATACTTTGCTCTCTCTACATGAGTGGTTCTTAACCACTTGGCCAGGGCAGGTTGCTGCCACTGTTGCCGCTCCTCCTGCAGGTGCCAGCTGCTCCAGCAGTGCCTCCAGTGCAGCACAGTCTCCCGCCAGGCTCTCCAGGTGGTGGTGCAGCTCGGTGGGACAAGAGGCAGAACTGAACTGAGAAACCCTGGAAATAAACCAATTTATATACAATCATGAAAAATGGACCTTCATGCCATTGGTCAGTTTCTGTTTAATTTCTATGAAAGAACACTTGCATAATTTTATGGTTGGGCGGGGGGGTCACCACAACATGATGAACTGTATTAAAGGGTCACGTCATTAGGAAGGTTGAGAACCACTGGTCTACATGTTCAAACTCTGCCAACATGGTGAAAAAGAACTTCCTTTCTTCTGTTCTAAGCTATTCCTCATTAATTGCATTCAGTGCCCACAAGTTCTTGTACTGTGAGAAAGAGAGAAAAGTACTTTCTCTGGAGAGTCAGTTTGGTGTAGTGGTTAAGAGTGCGGACTTCTGGCATGCCAGGTTCGATTCTGCACTCCCCCACATGCAGCCAGCTGGGCTCGCCACGTCACTGATAAAGCTGTTCTGACTGAGCAGTGATATCAGGGCTCTCTCAGCCTCACCCACCTCACAGGGTGTCTGTTGTGGGGAGATGAAAGGGAAGGTGACTGTAAGCCACTTTGAGCCTCCTTCGGGTAGAGAAATGTGGCATATAAAAAAGAACTCTTCTTCTTCTGCCTGCTCTATCCCATGCATAATTTTTAAATCTCTTTTATATGTCACCTATCTGTCATTGTTTTTCCACTTTAACCTTTCTTGATAGGGATAACATTCCATCCCCTTATTCATTTTAGTTGCCCTTTACTGTACCATTTCCAATGCTAGGATATCTTTTTTGAGGTGTGGTGAACAGAACTGTACGCAGTATTCCAAATGACGCTGCACCATAGATTTATGATACTTGCTGATTTTTTAATCCCCTTCTTAATAATCTCTAGAATAGCATTTGCCTTTTTAAAAATTATAGCTGCACACTGAGTCAACATTTTCAGTAAGTTGACTTTATTCCATGATCTCTCTCACGGTCAGTTACTGCCAGTTTGGACACCATTAATGGATATATGTAGTTAGAATTTTTGGCTCCAGTGTGCATCACTTTGCACTTGCCCAGTCTGAACTTCATTTGCCACATTGACGCTCACTCGCCGACCTTCAACAGACCCCTCTGGAGCATCTCACAATCCTCTCGCCACCTTGAACAAGTCTCGCCACCTTGAACAAGTTAGCATTATTTGCAAATGTAATCATTTCACTTCTTACCCCCAAATCTGAATTATTAATAAGCAAGTTGAAAAGACCTGGGCCTAGTACTGAGCTTTGTGATGCCCCACTGCTTATCACCTTTCAGTGTGAAAACTGCCCATTTGTGTCGGAACTCCTAGGACAGTAATTTTAAATAGTCTCTAAACTTCCCAAAGAGAGCTGGCATTCCTTACTTTTCCTATAATCTCATTCACAACCCCCCTCATTTGAGAGATGTTAAGTGTGGTTGTGTTGGTCTTTTGGGCTAACTCCCTATTTATATAAATGTTAATAGCAATTGTTCCCAATTGTCGCTATGATATTTATATGTCTCACTACGTCTTGAGCATCATTTAGGTCCAAGTCCATGACTACTTCCCCCTGGTAGGTTCTGGGGCCATCTGCTCCATGGCACAGTCATTGAAAGTATCTAGAAAGCCAATAATTGAAAGTATCTAGATACCCAATCTCTTCTGACAGGAACACATAATTGACCCAATGTGTGGGTAGTTAATGTCATATATTATGACACAGTTCCTTAATTCTTTTGCCTTTTTAAAATCACTCTCTTAGCTTTGATCTGGCAGACAATAACAAGCTTCCAGAATTAAGCTTCCTTTTGGGCTCACTAATAGCATTTCTGTAAGTGGATCTATTTCTCTTAGATCCTCAGTTTTACTAGACTGTATGTGCTCTCACTCCATATCCAACCCTTCCCTCCCTATCCTTCCAAAATAATTTATATCCCGGAATCACTGTGTCCTACTGATTATCCTAATTGTGCCATGTTTCTGAAATGCCCACAATGTCTATGTTCTCCTCTGACACTACGCATTACAACTCCCAATTTTACCTCAGAGGCTCCTAGCATTTGCATATAAACATCTATAATTCCCCAGAAATTTCAGGCTTGCAGCCTTCTTCCTGTGCCCCCTAGACCTTATCATGTAGTCAATATTATTTGTTACCCTCTCAGTGGCCAGTCTGCATCAATTCCCTCTGGAACAGTGACAGCTCCCCCTCCATCTCTTAGAGATGAGCCATCCCAAACCAAAGACATTCTTCCAGGATTTAGTTTAAAAACTGCTCTGCCAGCTTTTTGATTTTAAGCACTAGCAGCCTGGTTCTTTCTCTGGAAGCCATCTCTTTTGCATACATATTACTTGTTTTAAAAAGCATCCCAGCGCCTAACAAAGTTAAACCCTTCCTCTCTATACCATTGTCTCATCGTTACATTGGCCTGTTCCGCACACAATAGATAATGCACTTTCAATGTGCTTTGGCAGCTGGATTTTCTTGTGGGGAACAGCCAAATCTACTTCTAAAGTGCATTGAAAGTGCATTATCTATTGTGTGCGGAATGGGCCATTGAGACTCCAAATTTGTGCCTTTCTATGTGGCCCTGAGTGTGCAACAGGCAGCACTTCTGAGAAGGCTACTTTGGAGGTCCTGGCCTTGAGTCTCCTGACTAATTCCATACATAGTGGATTGAATCACACAGTTCCAACATGATGTACTTATTACCATTTTTCTCTAGAATTTTTCAGAAATGTGAGAGAAAAACATTTGGAATAAAATGTGTTCTTTTTCTGATTTGGTGGTAACCCAACATTTAATGCAGCCACGCTTACTCTTGGACGGTGCTTCATCCCACAAGATGAGATCCACTTATTCTGTATTAAATGATGCAGAATAATATCTGCTCCATGGTTTGTGAATTATAATCTCTCAAACAGATTATAATATACATGAGAACACTCGCCTCTAGCTTTTTCCTACCTTAACAGCCCATTTATTGAAGCGTGTTAACGAGGAAGTGAGAAGGTTCTGAATATTTACATTGAACTATGAGATTGCCTTGTACTGAATCAGACCATTGATCTGCCTGGCTTCTTTACCTTGCAGCAGCTTTCCATGGTCTTGGTGGTAAGGGGTCTTCTCGATCACTCGCTGTCAGAGATCCTTTGACTGGGACTGAACCTTGGACCAACTACAGATGCTTACCTATGAACCGCAACCATCTGCTGGCAGGATTCTCTAGAATTTGACAGGACTGAGATTCTGGAATTGGTAGGCAGCATTGAACCCCAAAACCATCAGATCTGATTGAGAAAGCCCATTTATCTCTAAAGAATCAGCATCCTGTTTATGACGATCCTTTAATGTAGGATGAGCTGTTATATTCACTACTGGCAGAACTCCTAACTTGAAAGAATGGGGACGACATCATTCTAACTTAACAGTGTTTCAGAACACGAATGCTTTGCAATAAAACAAAATAAATCAGGATGTTGTGGGGGGTTTTAGTGGCATACACTTGTTTCTCATTCCCAGTGGAACAGAATCTCCTGTGCCTAGTGGCTTCTGGCTACTGTCTGCTTTGCTGTCTGTCTGCCCACCTACTATGAACTACAGCTCCTCCCACCTGCACTTAAAAGCTAACTGCATGCTACCGGCAGCTGATCAGAGCACTTTTTCAGTCTCCGTGTGGTGAACCAGTGATCTCCTCTCCTTGAGTCCTGCGTATTCAAGGTAAAGAATGTTTCTCTTTTCAATGCCTCAGCGGCAGCTGGATATTTAGTGGTAATGCCAGCTCTGCTGTTACTCTCTAGAGGGTGCTGGCTGGTTGATTGGTTGGGTCATTTTCAATTGACAAGTAGCACAGTAGTGAGTTTTAAAAACGAAAAGAAGATTGCTGAAATTACTGGGAAATATATATCATCTGTGGCTGAGAAGCTGGGGCTGTTTCTATACCCCCCCCCTCTGGCTAAAGAAATACTCTTGGAAGTGTTATGTGGCATTTTAAATTTCTGTCTTGTGTCTTAATGATAAAACCCCAGAGGATTTTGGGGTTAGAAACCCAAGAGGAGTGCACTTTTAAAGAAATCTACGATGTTTTGTCTGCTAGTATTAGAAACTTGCCTTTTGGCAGTTCTGAGGAAGCCCTCCCCCATCTTTTGCAAAGGGCATCTTTGGCATGTTTTACTGCTTTGAAAATAAAGCATACTTGGATTGTTACCCAAACAGAAGAACACGAATCAGGTGGATGTTTGCGACAGGGACAAATTGTGCCGCTGGGTATCCGAAGAATGTGTTTGGAGACCAAGATTGCCTTTCTTTAAACTACAGAACCAGCTGCAACGTGCAGATGAATGACACTTGAGATCTCTGTACATGTAAGAAGATAAACTGCTAAGGATCTGTGTCCCCTTCCCAGATGTGCTGAAATGGTGTCTAAAGGGACAAATAGTGAGACTGTTGTGTTTACATTTCCTCGCCTCAGTAGGAAGCGCCAGCAAATGTGAGGCATTAAGAGCAGAAATTCTTTGAAAGCCCTTCTTTAATTCAGCTCGCGGGTTATCTGCACTGGCCTGACAGAAATCAGCTCATTCGCTCTTGCTGGTTCCTCATATTGCACATGCACCAAGTCATTTAACCACACAGTCACCTTCTCAAAGAAATTCCATTGTAGAAATCCTAATCCAAGAATGCCTTCATGGTGTTCTGAAATACTAGTGATCAGGAATGACCGCTGGAAATAACAGAGTGTACCCAGAAAAAAATTCAGCTTCTATAAACCATTTCTGAATTCTTTCAGTCACACTCCTTGTTACTTTTAATTATCACATGTGCAAAGCCATCAAACCATTTGGCACTTTACAGGGTACAAGGAAAACTCTTTTGCCAAACAATGTCTTCTTGTTACAGAATATTATTTCCTATAGTCTCTATATGCATGCAAAACAATGCCTCTTAATATACCTTGTGGGATACCACAAACTCAGTATAACTTTCATTTAACTGCTTGATACAATTCTTTTTTTTTATTGTACAGTAAGCATCTGAAATTTTATCTCTGTTGTAGCATGGAAAAAATCCAACCAAAAGTTACATAAGAGTCTGATGTCCTCTGAAATTGCCATTAAAGTAGAGAACATTTTGCTTCATGCTTAAAATTGGATAGGGGAAATTTGTTTTTTTTTTAAACAACAACAAACACACACCCCAGATACACATTATTTTGTGAAGGCAAGTTTAGGAGATTTTGGTTTCCCTAAAAGATAATGTAGCACCGTGTTGGTAATTATTGTTCAGTTAGCTATTTATCATCAAGTTTTAGTCTTCAAGGGAAAAAAGTGAAAGGCTATAATTTCAGGAATGTGTTATCTGAAGAATTCTGGTTAAAATAAGATCCTACTGTGAAATTCCATTTATCACGCAAGTTCCTCTTAACCAAACAACTCTGAAAATGTATTTCAAGCAGTATTCTCAGAAGAAAACTCCTCACAAAATGCATTTAACACAGAACTGTTGCATGCCTGAAATAGGTTGGCGGCTGGGAAATGTGTTGGGGTTTTTGCATTTGAAAATGGTAGTGCATACAGATGGTGAGATGAAATAGATCCCTAATAAAAACTGGACTATCTTGCAGACGCCTTCATTTTCATTTGGAAATAGACCTGAGCATCAGTTGACACTATTGGGCTAGTAAAAGGAATGGATGGGCAATGAAGAAAAATAATTATCTCTCACTAAATGCACTTTCGAGATTTGTTAGGAAAGTGTGATTACTTCAGCAATGAAACAATGGCCCCTACCAGTATGTGCACTTGTGGTGAACAAAATATTGCTTAGTTTAATCAAAGTACGAGCAGCTTATAAATTAACATGTTGCTGTAAAACAATAGTGCTCCTAGTTAACCAATGAGTCATGTCAAAAGTATAATAATGTAACGATGTGTTTGATGAAGGTATTTCTCCCTTGCAGGTCAGTTATAGTCCTCAAGGTGACTTGCAAACATTGATATATACAGCCATGCATGATTTCTGTATATGTAAAATCTGCAACAAAGGTAGACCCTAGAAAATTAATGGGAACAGTTGGCAACCTCCAGGTGGATCTGAAGATCTCCCGGAAGTCAAGCCAATGTTCAGATTACAGAGATCAATTCCCCTGACAGCTATGGAGGCTGCGCTTAATGGCATTTCAATGGTCACTCCTGTCTTCAAACCCCACTCCAGATATCCAAGGAGTTCACAACTTAGAGTTGGCAACTCTGTTAAAGGGTGCAATCCTATTCTGAGTTATTATTGTTCCAGTGGATAGGATGCATAGGAGTATGCTACCAGGGTTCAGCTAAATAATGTTCAAAGAAATGGATGGGATAGATAGATAGATAGATAGATAGATAGATAGATAGATAGATAGATAGATAGATAGATAGATAGATAGATAGATAGATAGATAGATAGATAGATAGATAGATAGATAGATAGATAGATAGATAGATAGATAGATAGATAGATAGATAGATAGATAGATAGATAGATAGATAGATAGATAGATAGATAGATAGATAGATAGATAGATAGATAGATAGATAGATAGATAGATAGATAGATAGATATTGAAACAGAAGCCACTAAAGGCCTGGGCAAAATCGGTCTGATCCTGAAGCACCACAACCAAGATGGTGTAATGCAGTGGTTCTCAGCCTTCCTAATGCCATGACCCTTTAATAGTGTTCCTCATGTTGTGGTGACCTCCGACCATAAAATTATGCAAGTGTTCTTTCACAGAAATTAAACCGAAACTGACCAAAGGCGTGAAGATCCATTGTTCATGATTGTATATAAATTGGTTATAAATTGTATATAAATTGGTGGGTGCCTTCAGGAGGAGCAGCAATGGTGGCGGTGCCCCCCAGCCAAGCTGCTCACCCTGCCACAACCCCTGTGAAACAATCATTCAACCCCCAAAGGGGTCCCGACCCCCAGGCTGAGAACCACTGGTGTAATGCCTAATAGCCGCCCCTTCCACCCAAAGCTAGCAAAGGTCTTAACAGCCAGGCAAATTTTTTACAGCAATAGATACTAGCCCTGCATTGAGTGAAACTATAGACGTGTACTCATAAGAAAACACAGCCTTGAAGAACGCATCACTCATTCTCAATAGCAGAGCACCATTTTGACTTCTTACCTAGCCTGCATTGTTAGACCACTTCCTTTTGATTTCCCTTCGTACCCCACACAAAAGCAACTGGAGCACAGAGAAAAGTCATTGCACAATGTATTAAATTTTCACATTTCTTCAGGATATGTTCCTATGAGCTACTGTTTAGGATAGGTTCAATTTCATTTTTTTTACCTACAGGTTTCTTATCTGTTCTAAGTCCCCCAGGGTTCTAACCAAATCTGCTGGGTTTGGAATAAAGGAAAATGAATGCTGTCTCTGAATGGATATGCACCACCAGAATATTCACTGGAATACAGTCTTCTTTGCTTATGTTTCAGAAGGTAGCCCTGTTGGTCTGTAGTAGAAACTGCTGGATTTGATTTAGGGCAGGGCTAGTCAACCCGTGGTCCTCTAGATGTCCATGGACTACAATTCCCATGAACCCCTGCCAGCGTTTGCTGGCAGAGGCTCATGGTTTCACTCATCCCCTGATTTAGGGGATATGAAGCTTAAGGTCTGCTCTTAAATTGATTGTAGTAAACAAGGATACTTTTCAGCATCTTTCAGACAGATTCCAGCATTTTCGGATAATGGTTATCTTCTCCCTTCACATCCCCTTATTGCTAAAATACAAATAATGCTTTGGTCCATTTTTTGTTTTTTTCTGAAGGATGTTCTCAAATGCCTTCTTTTTTATTTTGTTTGGTTTGAGGTCAGGAGGTAATGTTTCTCCAGGTTAGATTGGTGGCTTCTCTGTTAAGTTTCCTCTATAGTGCAACTTGCTTGAACCATTTTAGTTTACTTTGCTAAATGAATATTCTTTTCCTATGAGCATCTGAGGCATGATTCGCCTTTGTTAACTACAATGTTCACTAGGAGATTTCTATTAATGCAAGCCCAGTTACCTCACAGGCATCTCTTGCCTCATCTAAGTTAAGAAAGTGTTCTTATGAACCCCCCAAAACACATTTGTATCCTTTCAAATTCCTTTATCCAGCCTAGTACCCTCATGAGGGTTGTCAACCATGAAGTGGAGCCTGGAAATTTCTTAGAATTACAATTGATCCTCAGACTACAGAGATCACTTCTGGAAAAAAATGGCTACTTTGGAGGTTAGACAGCTAGGTCTCTCCCTTCTCTGATCTCCATCCACCCTAGGCTCCACCCTCAAAGTTCCAGGAATATCCCAATTGTCACCTAGAATACACTCAATGCCTACCTACATCTTCCTGCTGGAATGGCGCAGCAAGTCAGTGGGTCCCAGAGCTGCATCATTTGAAATTCCCGCTGTCAGGTACAGATGCATAATTTCATAAACTTGGTCCATATTTGTGGCCTATAACTCTTCACTTAAAGGCTTTATTCTCCTTTTACATTAATTAAATTAATTAGAAATTAATAGAAATTTGTATGTATGGGGAAAGATCCTTCCTCAGTGTGAGATGAGTTGCAAACATCTGATATGAATTCAGGTGAACTGTGGAACCTGGCCTGATGTATTTTGAGACCCTATCGTTATACCAAGGAATTAAAGAGAACATGTTTTTTGGAGGGAGGGGAATGAAAGGTACTAATTTTATACTGTCATTTATGATCCCCAGGCCATCTTCTGAGTGGGTAACCATAACCGTACAGTTGGTTGGGGATAACAGTAATACCCAAGTCTGGCATGGGATGTTCTCTAGCTTGTCTTTCTGGATCAGTGGAAGGAACTCTTCAGTAGCTCTCTGGTGTAGAGGGCATTGTGGGTCAGAAAGAGTTTACCCATTGAGCTTTCCTCAAAGTCTGTCGGAATGGATGGATGAAGTCCTGCCCATATTAGTGTCCCAAAGGTATTGATGCCCTATGGACAACTGTTGCCATTCCTATAGAACAGGGGTAGTCAACCTGTGGTCCTCCACATGTTCATGGACTACAATTCCCATGAGCCCCTGCCAGCATTCTATAGAAAATATGCAGGCAGTGACAACAATGGAATCTAATGACTAAATAAACAAAATATAATGAATTTAAGAAATTTAAGAAATAATAATAATAATTAATAAACTGCTGGAGTGCCATTCATGAGCTTGAACCCTGTAAGAGTAAAGCTGTTACAATTTGATATAAATGTTAGATAATGAAAACTGCAGTTTTCAGAACAAAGTGAAAACCATTTTTAATGTAAATTATTTTTAAAAATGCTCATTAGGTAAATCCTTAAGGGATTTCCTGCTTCCAAGCACAGGAAGCTATACTAATCAGAATATGATCTGTATTTTTTGATTCCTTTATATGGACCTGATCACCTGTGGTTTCTTAAGTTTCTTAAGTTCTGCTGAAAAACAGGAGATTAAGGCAGACACTGTGTCGATCTTGGTTGTTTTCAATAAATAGTTCCAAGATTTGGGGGGGGGGGCGAACTCTTGCTCTAAAGGTCATTCGTAGGGTTTCCAACTCGAGGTTGGTAAATTCATGGAGATTAGGGGTGACGCCTATGGAAGGCAAGGTGGGAGGAGAGGAGGAACCTCAGGAGGGTGCAATTGCCATAAGGTTCACCCTCCAAAGCAGCCATTTCCTTCTGGGGATTTGGTCTCTATCATCTGGAGATCAGTTGTAATTCTGTGAGATCTTCAGACCCCACCTGAAGGCTGGCTACGCTTACATAAACCCTTCATTTAGGAAACATTCACTGTTCAGTTCGGGTGGGGTGGTTCTGTTTGTGGTTTACATTAAAACACAAAGGTGGTATAGTTTACTCAGCAGGGCTGATCTGGTGTTTACAAGTGGTAATTTTTACAAGGCTAAATAATAGCTTTAAATACACAGGAAAAGAAAAAGAAATTAATTTTCCCATATTAAAATGCTGTCTGCTTTGCAATCTGTTTTGTTTCTGCACGCTTTGTTACATCAAGTTGAGTTAGCAGTTATAGAAGACAGGAGAATTTAAGATTCTAGTTGCCATCTCTGTGAACTAATGAATTGCTCACGCTGTGATGTTTTGATTTGGATTACTGCATGCACAGTGTTCAGTTTTGTTCTAGCCAGGCATATCAAGAGAACTTGTCAACTCGATTGGTAACTAAGTACAATATGGACTGAACCATCTGTTAATGGCAAATGTCATTTAAGGGTTTATGTATTATTTAATTATTCTGTTGCTACTTGTGACTTCTGGTCACAGAAGCAAATTGGTGAAGATACTACTACTACTGCTACTACTACTACTGCTACTACTACTACTACTCACAGCTACATCATCATCATCAGCAGTACTACTACTAGTAGTAGTAGTACTGCTGATGATGATGATGTAGCTGTGAGATTCAAGGAAACGAATCATTATTATCATTCTCAATATGGTAGTAAGCGAGTAGCCTCAAATTCTATAGCTTGGATTAAGTTTTTAACTCTCTCCTTTGATGATGTGCTGAGTGAATCCTCTAATGGTGTCTTGAAATAGTTATTAGCTCAACATGTTCCAAAAATGTAGTCTTTACAGCCGTTCTAAGCCAATGAGAGTTGAGTCAAAACATTTTGTTTCAGCAAGTCAAAACAAAATGTCTCTGAGATATCCAAACAAAATAAAACATTTACACATTTTTTAAAAATGCCATAATGGAATGTTTTATTTCGAATGTTTCATGCACATGGAAGCTTACACCTTGAATAAAACTTTGTTAGTCTTAGTGCCACTGGACTTAAACTTTGTTCTGAAATTTTAGTTTTTTAGGGGAAAGAATTCTTTTCAAAGATCAATTCCATCCACTTGAAAAGGAATCAAAAGATTGCCGTTATTCTTGGAACTGACAATGTATTTCCTAACCAACCTTGAAATGCCAGTATCCAGTATCCGTCACTAGAACTTCTTAGATGAGTGATAGTAATTTGTAGCTGCTCATTCTCTCAAAAGAATACGAGACCCCTACTGCCATCAAAACAAAGCTGTTTTCTTTTGGTTTTGCTGAAAACAACTGGGGCGAATGAGCCAGGATTATCTCAGGGAAGTTTCTTTTAAGTGAAATATGAAGAATGTGATCTGGTTCCTGGCACCTTTTGGCATGGGGTACATGGTACATCAGTTAATTCTTTCTCTTAAACATATTGCCTCATGTGCTTTGTGTTTATTGCTCTGTGGAATTGACAGGGCATTTGTGCACCCAGGAAAAATAGTGAAATACTTACCTTTTGCAAAGGCCATATTATTGGTGCTTTGCACGATGTCAGCATCCAGCGACCCAGCAGCAAACCGACAGCTACATCCTCCATTTTAAAGCACTAGTGGGGGAATCGCATAAACTGGATTCCCTCAACTATGTATGTATGTATGTATGTATGTATGTATGTATGTATGTATGTATGTATGTATTTATTTATTTATTTATTTATTTATTTATTTATATACCACCCTCCCCTGAGGTTCAGGGCGGTTTACATGGAACTGGAATAAAAACAGTACAGATAACATGATAACATGTAGATAACATGTAGCGCAAGCAGGAGGAGAGCTACCAGCAAGCCACACACCAAGGGAATGTGTATAGCTGAAGTAGCACTATCTCCAGCTCCAGAGTCTGCCCTTGCACCCACCTCCCTCTCCCTTCTCCTGGGGATGGGGCTTCTTATTTTTTTGATACAAACTGCCTGGAGCAATGAATAGGCATATAATCGCCCAGGCAGAGCAACAAAAACCTTTCCCCCATCAGTTTACACACAAAACATGCCTCTTCCCCCCCCCCCCCCCCCCAATGGGAAAAAAGATCATTTCTTAAAAGCTACAAGGATCAGGATTCAAAGAGAAGTGGCTGTAAAAAACAAAAAGCCCTATGCATTTATGTTAAAAGCCTATGCATGAATAGATGCATAGGGGTTTAAACAGAGCACTTTAATTAAAAAAAAATTAGCTTGAATCGTGGTCCCTTTAAAAGAGAGAGAAAGGTGACTGGCCGCCTGTCTTGATTGACAGGCTGAAGAGAGGAGCGTGTCTAGTGCATTCCCCTCTTCCACCATTTCAAGCAGGCGTGTGGAGTGGCAAGACGTGCGAGAGGGTGGCAGAGGAGCCAGGAGGCGAGGAATTGCCGGAGACGTGATTTTTTCTAGCATTACGCCATTGCGCTGGAGTAACGCTATTTTTTAAAATGTGCGGAAAAGCCAATAGAGTTCTCAAAACACTGTCTCAATTGAAATGATTAATTTTTATGATATATCTTTTGAGAGGTATACCTGCCTTCCTTCTTTGAACAAAAAAGTTCATTTAAGATTCCAAACCTTTTAATTGGCTGTGCTTGGCCACATGAATGGTGTTCCCGTTCATAAACACATCTATACTACAGAATGAAAAATAGTTTTAACTTTCATGGCTTCTTCCCAGATATTCGGGATGGTACTGAGAATTGTTTGATTTGCATTGTATTAAGTTGGGAGTCATAACAGTTCAAGCTATAGTTAAAATTGGTTTAAATCGGTTTGTGTAGACTGCCCCTTAGAATGCAGATATCATTTGGATGCACTACATCTAGTTTTTTCTTTTTTTATGAAGATGCAAATTACAATCTTGTTAAACATCCACTCCTGTCGTCTTTTCCACTTCTGTCTGCCAGCTGGGTGGTCAACAGCTTGCAGTGCTGAGGCTATAAACTCTATTCCCAGAGCTGCAAATTTGCAGTAAACTGATGACTGTTCTGTCTGTGCATGTCTAGTGGGCCACACATTCCAGTTTGCAGATCTAGTAAATTTTGACAGAAGTGCAATCTGGTGACACAGAATTCCTGAAGGACAGAAAAATTCTGCTAAATCCTGCCAGCTGAACCACCCAAACCAGGGGTAGTCAAACTGCGGCCCTCCAGATGTCCGTGGACTACAATTCCCATTAGCCCCTGCTAGCGTGCAGAAGAACCATCTCCTTTCAGGGGAAAAAAAGCTCTGGAATTCTGAACCATGACCGGCCACTGCAATTGGACTCTACAACCAGGAAAATCGTATAAGATTATTTATTATATCTGATGCAATTTACCACAAACTGATGGATATTATGCCTGTTGTGTGTTTAAATCCCTAACCAAACATATTATTTTCTAATCCCCTGGTCAGTCAAATAGGCCCCAAAGGAAGTCATTGAAATTGAAACAAAACAAACAAACAAACACCCTTGAGATTTTTGTTAATCATGATACCAGCTGCAAAAAAAACAACAACAAAAAACCTTTCATTAAGGCAGCAGAGGAAGAACAGCAGCAAGAAAAGAAACTGTCTGTTTCATGCTACATATCGCAAAACCTTCAAGGTATATTGTGCAGTTTGGAAAGCAAAAAAAGGCAAGTGTGTTATAGAACAATCAATCTCATTAAAGTTGAGTAATACATAGAAGGGTTTGGGTTTTTAAAAAAAAACATATCTTGGAATCAGTTTCATCTTCATTTTTGGATATCTTCAGGACTGAATTTACATAGGGGCGGTTTCTACATAAGGGCTCTTTCCTTTGCATCTCCTGTTCCATATTCTCCATTGGCAGTTGCCGTGCATGCTAACAATTCCTTTCCTGAGAGGGAGAAGCTAACTGAGAGCTCGAGTTTCAGTCAGAATAGTTGTCAGACATGGCATGGGAGGTCCCTCCCTTCACCTTTCTCATTGGCTCTGCCATGGCACAGCTTAGTGC
This sequence comes from Paroedura picta, assembly GCF_049243985.1. NCBI lineage: Eukaryota > Metazoa > Chordata > Lepidosauria > Squamata > Gekkonidae > Paroedura > Paroedura picta. The sequence continues at coordinate 33,262,576 of NC_135374.1, read as the reverse complement.
CCATATTTAGTGATGGCAGGGGATCATACACAGAAAAATGTGAAGACTGACTATCACATTGAAACCCAAAAGACACCTAACATTATGTTCAGACAAGCACGTAGACAGAGTGGTTCAGAGTGTTTGAGTGGGAAGTGGGAATGGGGAGACCTGCGCTCAAGTCCCCACTTCACATGGAACTCACTGGTGATCTCAAGCCAGTCAACTCAACTCACCTCACAGGGATGTTGTGAGGAAGACAGGACTGTGTATGCATTCTTGAATTTCCCAGGAGGAAGAGTGGGAATGTAACAGACAAACAGATATCCCTTCCTAAGCCTTCAATTGGAGGTTAATGCCAGTGTTTCCTGTGGAATGATGTGTGGTATTCAGAGAAGGAAAATCCTCCGTCTCTTTCTCATGCATTTAGGAAAGTTGCAGAGGCTGGTTCATTAAAATGGCATATCTGTGTGATTCTAGCTAAGCTACTTGTCTGATGTGTGTTATATGTATTGATTACATGAAAACCACTGCATATCTGAGTAGTATGAAGGGGTCAAGATACTCGGGCATCTGCCAGGATCTGCAGCCTAGCAGAAGTCCTTTCTTTCCAACTTTATTTAAGAATTGCCTGATGTGACAATGAAGGAAACAGAGCTGAGCTTTGCTGCTTTCTCCAGGCACCCTTTCCAACTATCTCAGAGGCCCTGCAACATTGGGTCAGTCTCCCATTTTCTAGTGGGTATGGAGCTGGAAGATCTGGAAGCAGTGAATGATGGTCTAATGGTTTTCCCCCAGATCTGCTGGAACTGATCTCACATGCCTCAAGGGTTGACAGATCTGGGTTGTGAAATACCTGGAGATCTTGGTGGTAGAGCTGAGGAGGGCAAGGTTTGGGGAGGGGGGAATTCTCCACATCAGGATGCTTTGGGATGCTTTGGGCTGATCCTGCGTTGAGCAGGGGGTTGGACTAGATGGCCAGTATGGCCCCTTCCAACTCTATGATTCTGTGATTCTGTGAATTGAGTGGGGTGTGAGGCTATAGAGACTGCCTTCCAAAGTGGTCATTTGCCCCAGGTGAACTAATCTGTGTCATCTGGAGACCAGTTGTAATAGCAGGATATCTCCAGCTGCAGCCCTACATGCAATAATATGGGGGGGGCAGGCATGATGTGTATGGAGTGCTGTGGTGAAAGGGTCTCTGGACATCAGGCAGGGCTGGTTCTGGATTTTGGGGGACCCTTGGCAGAGAGTGCTCAAGGCCCCCTTGCCTCTCTTGGCAACCACCAGCCCCCTTCATGGATTTCCCTTTAGTACTTACCACCTGCTTAAGTCTCCTTCCTCTTCCTGGAAGTTCTCCTTTCTCTTATGGCACCACCACTCTGCACCACTTGCATATCCTTCCCCATTGACACTGTGCTTGTGACAGGGAATATGGGTAGTATAGCCCCAAGCAGATGAGGGGGACGTGGTACTGGCAAGTGGCAGGGAAAGTATGTAGGCAACAGCTCAGTAGCGGTGGCACCACCAGAAGTCATGGGCCCTGGCAGCTTCCTCATGTCAGGGTATTCCAGGGACCCATGGAAACCTACTGTTGGCCTTAACAGAAGTGATATGATGTTTAATGCAGTACTGCCTACACTGGCATATTACATCTCCCAGCAAGTAGCCCCACCTGCTAATTTTTTTTCCTGTATCCAAATTTTCTGTTCTGTCAAAGTCAGGAGGACCGAACTTTAAGGCCATATGCAGTCCGGTTCCACCGTATCTTCAGGACTGCCTAGCTGAATATGTCCCCTAAAGCCGGGGTAGTCAACCTATGGTCCTCCAGATGTCCATGGACTACAATTCCCATGAGCCCCTGCCAGCGCTTGCTTTATGCTCTGCCAGTGTCAACAGGCTCATGATCCCCAGTCCCAAAGAGGTGTGTCTGGCCTTGACCACGGCTTGGCAGAATGAGGTTCCAAGTGAGATCAGGGTCCTGTCAGAACTTCAACAGCTCTGCAGGGCCTGTAAAATGGAGCTCTTCCACCACGCCTGCATTTGAGGCCAGCACAGATATAATCAGGTAATAATGGCCCTCCCCCTACACACACTCCCCCTTTTCCCCCCACTGTGTTATTAAAACATTACTTTGTCAATTAGTGGATGGCCAATTGGCAGGCAGAGTTACTAATCCTTGTGTATGGCTCATTAAGTTTCTAATAATCATGTTTATGTTTACAATGTTTTATGATGTTTTACTCATGTCGTATTTTACCTCATTGTTAGCTGCCCCGAGACTTCAAGTGAGGGGTGGGATATAAATAAAATAAATAAATAAATAATAAGTGTAATTTTCTTGCTTGCTGTTGGACCTATATTTATCATATTTGTGTTAGATTTGCTTTAGTTAATTATTCTGATATCATAGTTAAGTTTAATAAAAGATTGCATACTTGGGGCTGTGGTTCATCAAATTCATGTCTTGGTTTCTTTCAGAATTATTGGACGGTTTTCATTCACCCAGCCTCACTGCTACATCTCTGTGATGCTTGTGTTCATCTCCTTCCTCCTTGTGGTCTAATGGCAAAGTGATCTATCTGATCTACTGATCCTTTGGCAAGTTTCCTATTCATATTTTAAAATATTTTTTAATATGCTGTGAACTTGTTTTGCCTCAAATCCTTTCTTAGTTAATGTTTTTGAGTTAAGGTTAGAAGTCACGTAAATGAAGATGGATTCAGGTGGGTAGACATGTTGGTCTGTAACAGAAGAAAAAAGTTTGAGTCCAGTGGCACCTTGAAGACCAAAAATGTTGAATAAAACAGGTATAAAAAAGGTATAAGCTTTTGTGTGCATGTATCTGAAGAAGTGTCTTAAAGGTGCCCCTGGACTCAAACTTTGTCATAAATGAAGATGCTAATGCCAAATTTATTTTAAAATAACATTAATTATATTTTACAAAAAGTTTAGGAAAATCTTTGTTTTCACCACCACAAATTTAATTCCAACTTCAGTTCCCATTACTTTGATACTGAGTGCTTTATTGGAGTTCCATGTAAAGTTGTGATCAATTGTGGGAATCTGGCTTCTTGCCCTGGCTAAAAACCAAACAAGAAAAGAGGGGATTGATATCTGAGAAGTGATTTAGGTAGTGTCTTTTGAACTCTCCTAAAATTAATAGGCCAGTTGAGTTGAGTCTTTGCTAGTAGTCTCAGGAGATGTACAAGAAGAGATATTTAAAATTTTGCACTGAACCTGGTTGACAGTCAAATATACTCTGCCTGATATTTATTTATTTGATTGATTGATTGATTTCTATGCCACCACTCCTAGATCTGCTAGCATATGGTGGCTCACAGCAGCAAAATAATACAAAGTTTGAAAACATTACATAGCACCCCCCCCCAAAAAAAAAAACATCTCCATGTTCAGTCCATGAACTGATTGAAGATACATTTGGTTTGCACCAAACATCTCCTGCTGAACAAGTTTATAGCTAGGGATCAGCTGGGAGTTGGGTTCTGTTGTCACAACATTTCTTTGTATCGAGAAAAATGCTGGGGCAGTGTCAAAAATTGACACCTAATTTATGGCCGGTCAACAGGGAATGGGCTTCTGATCTACCTCCTCCTCAGAAAAATTGCTGCACAAGTGATCTGCTTCTGATCTCCCCATTGTAAAACAAGAAAGAGATTTCTTCTCCTCCTCTCAAAGCAGAGGGTTGGAGGGGTGAGAGAAGTTATACTTCTGACACAGCAACACTTCCAGGATGGAAAACACCTGATTTCCAGTTGATCTGTGTGGTCAGCTGAAATCCAGGTCCTGATTGTTCCCCCAACCCTGTTGCTGGGCACAGACTCTGAGATCCCTCATCATCTGGGAGTGTCTTTTCATGACTGTAAGTAGGATATGAGTTGAACAGGCAAGTGTTTGAGCATGCCTATATACATGTCCTACATATGCATAGCTCTACATCTACCTCAAAAGAACTAGGAATATGGCAAAGTAATGATAGAAGCTTGCACTTAATGCAATTGCTATTTGGCATATTTGGCTTCCAAGCTTCCCTGTGGCTGCACATGAGTAGTACAACCACATGTGTCTTTCCTGGTATCTTGGCAGGGTGCTGGTTAAGAAGGAAGGACTTGTGCTGTTGGTCTCACATATCATTCACAAACAGCCAAAATTCACATGGGTACACATCATGGAAAACAATTCTCATGTCACCACAACCACATGTATGTTTGGCTTCAAATTGTTCAGATTAAACTTTAGAGAACAGGACAATTATGCTGTGCATAATGGTAATGTTCATGCTCAACTCTGTAAACCTAGTAGAGGACAAATCCAAAGAGGGAATGGTCTATTCTGAATCTAATCTCAGTGCGGAATTTTGAGCCATAATATGAAGATGGAAGACAAAAGACCAAGACGAAGAAGAGTCGGTTCTTATATGCTGCTTTTCTCTATCCAAAGGAATCTCAAGGCGGTTTACAATCGCCTTCCCTTTCTTCTCCCCGCAACAAGCACCCTGTGAGGTAGGTGAGGCTGAGAGAGCCCTGATATTACAGCTCGGTCAGAACAGTTTTGTCAGTGCTGTGGTGAGCCCAAGGTCAGCCAGTTAGTTGATGTGGAGAAAGAGCAGGGAATCAAACCCAGCTTGTCAGACTAGAAGTTGGTGCTCCTAACCGCTACACCAAGCTGTATCATCTGGTTAAATTTTCAGTACTCTGAAGTCCATTTCCTCCTCCCAAATCTCTAAATTCAGCAGCACCCAAAATTGAAAAAGTTTAAGAACTCAAATTAGAAAGATATAAATGCCATTTTTATTAATCATTGCAACCCAGGAGAATTTGCTTGTGAATATTTTCTGATTCATTTCTGATCTGCTCTTAACAGCTAAACTAGCACCTTCCACCGGTATCACTTTAAAAAATAAAATAAAACATGTTCTTTAAACAAGGAAAGAAATAACTCAATGTTCATTTCCACTTGGCTGAAATGTGCTACAGTAAGCAATCACATTGTTTGCTGCAAAAAAATGCTAATCTGGACTTCAGGATGGAGTCTCTCCTGTTTTAGTTGTTCCAAAAATGCCATTACTTGTCAATGCATGCTGGAAATAAAACCAAGGCACTATTTAAAAGACAGCTTTCCAAAGCAGTCCAGGCCAAAACTGATTCTTTGGTTTCTAGTAAGTAATAATTCATATCTGTGGCTTTGAAGGGGCCACAGCCACAACCCCAAAGAGAAACACTCAGGATCATCAAAGGGCTTGGAACTCTCCATTAAATATTACAGCTTTATCCAGCCCTGCTAAGAAGCATACAAGAGTTTTTCCAACAAAAAATATGAAATAGACTCCTAAAGAGATACAGAAAATGGTCAGAGGAGGTGTAGAACTTTTCCCCAGCCCCTTCTCAGTGTGAATATTTGTGGGACTGCATGACAATGCTAATCCAACAATACTGTCAATCATATGGAGGCAGGTCTTTGCTGATTATCAGCACTAAAGGAACTTGAAGCAGGTTTTAATGATAACATTGTGGGGATATGATACAGGATGAGTTGGGCTCAGAGGCAGGATGGGCACTTAGTTACACTTTCTAAACCAGAATATGTTGCCTTGGGCATGTCTGGCTAAAATCTGAGACATTAAATTCAAAGGGGAAAAAACTAGCAGGTGTCAAGTCAAACATAGCTTGAGCTACCTGTGGAGATTGTTCAACTGTCCTGTGATGGAAAGCAACATGCAGAACTGTATCCTTGCCATGATTATTTGACTTTTAAATCAAAATGTGAGTGATCCTTCAGACCTTCATTGCTGAAGTCATTTACCTAAATACATGGTCCTACAGATCTGACTGATAATTTAGAGCCACATGAAGCTTATGCAGCCATGGGGCTGGTCTACACAATGGTCCACATACAAAGTATTGTAAATGGAACAAATAGGGATTTGCCAATCAGCTGGGAGTGGGTAGAATCAGGGAGGAGGGAGGGATCAGCAAAAATTAACCGTCATCCACCAATACTCCGCTAGTGCAATCCTCTATGTCAGGGATTCCCAACCAAGGAACCCTGGACTCCCAGAGATCCACAGGAACTCCAGAGGGGGTCTGTGGATTCCCCTCTTGCCTTAATGGACTGATACAAATGGACTCAGCCACAAACTAGGCTAGAGAACCAGTTGTTTCCATTGCTTCCCCTCACCCTTCTTGAGCATGATTTCTGAGCCTGGGAAGTGTTGGAGCCTGTGTGCTTACTCCCACCTTAAACCAATCCCTGTCTCTCCTCCACCCAATACTCCTCAAGCCTGCTTGTTAAATTTAACTATAAATAAACTATAAATAAATTTAACTATATAAACAAATAAACACTCATGCTCCTTGGAGGGTGTTCCTTATCAGCCTCAAACGTCAGTGAGTTCCTGTGGATGGAAAGGAGAGGGCTGGACTTGGCTGGGGAGGTCAGCTGAGGGAAGAGAGAGAGAAAGAGGCAGCAGCTCTCAGCAGCCATCTGGTGGGAGTGTCTGGGCGCTGTCACTTCTGGTGCCATGTCACTTCAGGGGGCCAGCTGAATTGCTTCCAGGGTTACTCGAAGCCTGAAGACTATTTCAGGGGATTCATCACAGTCAAAAGGTTGAAAAAGGCTGCTCTAGGCTAAATGTACAGAACTGTTAAATTTAATGTGATTTTTCTCAAAGCTTACTTGAAGGTCTATTGAAACATATGAATATATATGCCATATGCCATATATATGTATGTATATGTGCAGTTTTGGCTGCCTGTCTTTGAAGATGGGTTTATGCAAGAGTTGGATGCAGTATATGGGGAACTGTTGGCTACTGAACTCAGTGCTTAAGCATGTAACAGGCTGTTGTGCTGTTTTACATGAGGTGAGGTGTCCCCTGTTGTGCATTGAACGCATGAAACTGCCTTATATTGGAATCAGATCATTGTCTACTCTGAAAGTAGCTCACCACATGGTATCAAGCAGAGGTCTAGATTTGTTTCTTATTTAGCAGCAGTAGCAGAAGTAGATGGACACAGGCCAGACACATGTCAGGGAAACTGGGTTGCCAGTCCTGCAACAGCAAATGTTGGGAGAGTGGTGGACAGACCCTTGAGAGTGTGAAGTTTGAGAAGGACATCAGTTGCTCCATGCTGGTCTAGGAATTCTCACAATCACTTAGTCTTTAACACAGAAATTGAGCAAATTCCACAGAGGATGTGATTTCACTTCTGGGTAGAGGGGTTGGCCTTATTGTCACTTCTAGATGATGCTCTAGGCTGGGTATTTCTCCATGGTCCTTACCATTGATACCAACTATCCCTTTTTTCCTCCAACCACTAAAATTAGCTAGTGTGCAGGTGGGAAGTTGGCTGCTGCCAGCAGGTAAATGACTACTCTAACTGGAGCTTTATGATCCACCACCAACCTTATGCAAAGTATAGTTAGCTTGTCTTCATATGTTAATTGTATCTTGTTATCAAATTGCTCATTAATTTAGGTCAGTGGCTCTCAATCCATAGACTCCATCTCCATCTCCTAGTTCACCAGCATCTATAGACTTGTCTTTTATTTTAATGATAACATTGCAGGGATACAAGCATAGAAACCAAGGATGCCATACCATTTGCTTTTCTTTGCATGCGGACTAAGAGGAGCAGCAGGCCAATAAGGGGAGGTCACATAGCAATAGGGAGGATGCCTCTATATCTATGACCCTTGCCTTGTTCCTCACTGTGGTATTTGTCCTAGTGCTCAGCTTGTGTTTTCTGTACCTGGTTCTCTTGGTTGACTGCCCAATGTCCTGGTTTGACACTGGTGAAATCTAGCTGTGATATTACTTCAGCGCTGTTGTATTCTCTGTGTGTGTGTGTGTGTCTGTCTCTCTCTCTGAGGCTAACCTAGAAGGTGTTGGAAGGGAAGTGCAAGATCTACAGTGTGCATAACTGGGCAGAACATAAATGGTGTCCTGCAGGGGAACTGGAGGAGATGAATGGTTAGAATAGATAGGATAAGAACCTAATATGCTTCCCCACTTCTGGGGTTTCTTGAAACCTGAAGATTGTTTCAGGGGTTTCTCAACAGTAAAAAGGTTTAGAAAGGCTATACTCAGGAGTGGTCAAACTGTGGCTCTCTAGATGTCCATGGACTACAATTCCCACAAGCCCTTGTCAGTACATGCTAGCAGGAACTCATGTGAATTGTAGTTCATGGACATCTGGAGAGCCACAGTTTGGCCACTCCTAGCAAAAACTGAAAAACTCTTAGTTAAATATTGTTATACTTCCTTTTCAAGGCAAGTTGTCTGTCCTGAAGTTTTCAGTATACCATTATATTAAGGTGTTTGTTGTTGCTCCAGTATGCAAGAGTTGCAATGGGATTTCATGTCACAAGTTTATTACGTCTCATTAGCTGGGAAGCTGGGGGCGCAAGTACATGGGTGGCCTTCACCATAAATATTTAGATATTCCTAAAGCATTGTGACATTTTTATTCTGAATAATCTTGATATAGGCAGAGTTATTAAGTTCCTCACTTTTTAGTGTCTGTTTCAAATAATTATCCTCTCTATCTGTGATGACTAGAAAAGATTTTAAATAAATGTAGTGATTTTATAAGAACCATACAAGTTCTTCTGCAGTCACACATTCTTTGGCTAAATAAGAAGTCAAATGGGGTAGCTGGCTTATAAGATTTATTGTTTGTGTTGGTTCTGAGATATAATTCTGTATGGATTGGAAAATTTTTGTGGGACTGATTGACTTTTTAATTATGGTTACAAGATGCCATCTTTTTAGAGGACATGTCCTTTTTTGATGTCTGTCCTCTTTTGGGATCTTTTCAGAAAACTGGTGAAAATGCCTTCTTTTGGGGTTGGAAGGTTAAAAATATTTATCATTTGTTGCAACGATAACAGCTTAAATAAGTAGGGATACTTGAAATGAGACTTGTCATAGTGATCAGTTGTTTGAAGTAGTCAGTCAGTTTGAAATAGTCCTCTTCTTTTGCTTTTCAAAATATAGTAACCCTATCTGAATGGTTACTGAAAAAATTGCGTTATAACTGATCTATGCAAATTGCCACAGCAGGGAAACCATGCGAGTCCTGTTAGTCAAGAGTAGAGGTAGAGAATTGTGGAAAAAAATTCTACAGTTGTGATGAGACAGTGCTATGAGAAGAAGAGTTAGTTCTTATATGCTGCTTTTCTCAAAGCGGCATATAGTCGCCTTCACTTTCCTCTCCCCACAATAGACACCCTGTGAGTTAGGTGAGGCTGAGAGAGCCCTGATATTACTGCTTGGTCAGAACAGCTTTATCAGTGCTGTGGTGAGCCCAAGGTCACCTAATTTGTTGCATGTGGGGGAGCGTGGAATCAAACCCAGCTCGCCAGATTAGAAGTCCACACTCCTAACCACTACATCAAGCTGGCTCTCTTTTACTTTTTTCCCCTTTACTTTTCTCTGTACTGTTTGCAGGTGAAGGGTTGAGACAATTTGTGGCAGTGAGATGGAGCTTCCTGGAGAATCTCAGATTCAGCAACTTGGCTAAAGATACTGGAAAACTGTAGCAGCTCAAGAAACACAAAACAGATCAATTAGTTCCTAGTCTAGTGCCTTAACCACAAGTCAGCACTTGCACCTCAGAAATAAATGGAAAGGCTAGATCTGGGCAAAATATGACTGCCAAATGAATGCAGATATAGGAAACTGCCAAGAAAAAGAACCTCTACCTAAACCAGAAAATTGGCAAACAATATTATGTTTGTCTCAGCTCTACCTGTTGTGACCAGTCTCCATCCTAGTAATATATGTGTATGTATAAGATCCCACCTGTTTTGGGTGTTTTGTCCTCTCCTTGAAGAAAAAGGCCCATAGTTTGTAGGTACTCTTCAACCTGAGCCTACTGCTGAATAGACAAGTGGCAAATGCAGCTAGGATCAACTTTTAATAGTTGGCCAGGTGTGGCCTTTTCACATACCCTGATAGCATCTAGATTAGATTACTGTGTGGTGCTACCCTTGAAAAGTGTTTGGAAACTTCTTGAATGCTACATTGATTGGAGTGGGTCATAGGAACTATATTACTGCAGCCTACTCTGGCTCCCAGTTTGTTCCTAAACCCAATTCAAGATGCTGGTGTTGACCTTTAAAGTCCTCTGAGGCTTGGGACTAGCATATCTGAAGGACCACCTTTTCCAAGTCAGATTTACTCAATCACTAAGATCATCTTCCAAACCCCTGCTTTGGGTACTCCTGCCTTCTGTTATTAGGTGAATGATAATCCAAGAGAGGGCCTTCCTGAGAAATATTCATATTTTCCCTTCTGTCACTGTCTTCTGCTGGCAGGTAAAGGCTTTCAATAATATAGTTTAATTTTGGGTTTCATTATTTGTATTATATTTTTAATAATGTTTTAACTGTTAGTTGCCTTGGTGGCCCTAACTGGATAGAACTTTGTAAATAAATAAGAAAAAGTATAGCTGGAGTTTTTAAAGCCTTAAAGAATTGTCATTCCGATGTTCATGGTTTTCTGTCTACAATATCCAGAGCTGTACTTTCTGTACCAGTCCCTTCAGATTCCTATTACAGAAGCTGTCCTGGGAGTCTTTCCAGTAGATTACGCCTGCAGCAAACAGAGTCAGTCTCTCATTTCTGTTCCCAGGATCCAGATCATTTCAACTTGCTAATGACCTCACTGCTCAGTATAAAACAAAAGTGGGATGTCTATTGACTAGTACATACATAAGTTCAAATGTGATTACATCACATCTGAGCAAATGTGTTTACAAGTCTGTGATCTAAATAAAGTAGCTCTGGCTAATCTGTTGCTGAAGATTGAGCCTAGGCTACATAAATCCATGAACCTAGGCTATATAAACCCATGAGTTCAGCTGTGACTTGTCATGTCACAGTTGCAGACCGCCAAGTTTATTTCTGTGTTTTTGATGAAAAATAAAATTAAAGAAGAAACACAGTTCCTTGGGCCAGGATTATTTTGCACGGTATCTAGAAATTGGAAGGAGTTTATTCGCTCCCTCCTCAAATATTTACAAAAGACAGGATTCAGCAGTTGAGGAACTGTAGCATGCACTAAGCATTCCCACATCTGTGCAGGTCAGATCTCCTTCTGGGCTAGATTTTATGGTGGCTAAATTTCATGAGGGAATATGGATAGAGCCATCAGCAGCTATTAGCCATGATGCCTAAATGGAATCTGGGCAAATAGGGTGTTAGTAGCTTGGCAGAAATGGAAAAATGTCAGTTGAGATACTTTCATGCCTTAAGCTTCCATGAGCCAGCTTGGTGTCATGGTTAAGAGCGGCAGCTCGTAAACTGGTGAACTGGGTTTGATTCCTCGCCCCCCACATGCAGCCAGCTGGGTGATCTTGGGCTTGTCACAGCACTGATAGAGCTGTTCTGACCAGGCAGTAATATCAAGGCTCTCTCAGTCTCCCCTACCTCACAGGGTGTCTGTTATGGGGAGAGGAAAGAAACAGTGATTGTAAGCTACTTTGAGACTCCTGGTAGAGAAAAGTGGCATATAAAAGCCAATTCTTCTTAAGGAAGCATCAAGGATCACACCCAAGTTCCTGACTGATTGTGCAGTTTTAAGTTCACAGTGTTCAGGTTTGGGAGGCGTGCTTCCTGGTCTGACCCTTTCTCACCTATCCAAAGGACCTCCATCTTCAAGGGGTTGAGTTTTATGTGACTACATTGAAATATTCCACTACTGCCTCCAGACATCTACCCAAGGACTCAGGGCTCGGGGGGTGGGGGGGGGTTCCAGGCTGACCATCCATTAGGAGATAGAGCTGGGTGTCAGCATACAGGTGACAGTTCAACCCAAAGTTACAGACCAGCTGGGCGAGAGGGCACATGAAGATGTTTAATAATGGTGGGGAAAGAATCATTCCCACGATTGAGTTCACAGAGGTGTGATTGGTCTTCCCCAATTACCATTCTCTGTTTCTGACCTTGGAGAAATGATGTCAGCAATTTTAGGGCTATCCCCTTGATCCCCATGTTGACAAGATGGTGAGCAAGGAGCTCGTGGCTGACAATACCGAACGCTGCTGTTAGTAATATTAGCAATGCCTATCCGCCTCAGTCTAGCTGGTGTCAGAGACTGTCCATCAAGGCAATCAACACTGTCTCCACCCCGTGGCCAGGTTGGAAGCTGAATTGGAATGGATCAAGTATTCCAGCTTTGAGTGAGGAACAATAACAAGGAAAAGTCTTGGCTTCTGGGTTCTCAATTGTGATCCTTTCAAGGGATTTAGCTCCCCATTCTGGGAAACAAGACTAGACTATTGATATAATCCAAGAAGAATTCTTATGTTCTTATGCTCAGTATTTTCCAGGTATGGGAACACCTTTCACATGATTCCAGTCCAATAGCACCTTGGGACTAAGAAGATTTTGGAAGGTATATCCATATATCCTGAAAATCTTGTTGGTCTATAAAATGCTACTGGACTGGAATCTAATTGTTCTCCAGCAGACCAATATGGCTGCCCTCTGAAATCAGTCTTCCATGAAATCCCTAATCATTGCAGAGGACTTTGAGACATACTTCAGGGCACATGGTGCACTGGTCAGAACTGTTGGTCTGCAGTCATGTATTGGAAAATGCCAGCTGATTTATGGTGACCCTGTATGGTTTTCAAGGCAAGAGACATTCAGAGATGGTTTGCCATTGCCTGGCTTCAGGTCATGACCCTGGCATTGCTTGGTGGTCTCCCATCCAAATACTATCCAGATCTGACTGCTTATCTTTTGAGATCTGACATGATCAGGCTAATCTGGGCTATCTAGGTCAAGGCTAGTGCATTTGTACTGCGTATGACATGTGTGTTGTAGAACACACCAGTATCCTCCTGAACCTGTTAATTGGAGGGGAAGTTTGACAAACTGTCTTTCAGAGAAGATTGTCCCCCATTAATCGACTCCTTAAAAACCTTTGAGAACCCCATAGAACTCAATATAAAAGCCATTATGATAAACCACCTCAGAGCAAACAGAAGAGATGACTATATATTTCAAAAGCTAAAAAAGAGTTTATAAAAATTATCTTGACTTTGAACAAGTTGCTAGACCAATCTATCAAATTAAATTGTGCACAACCAATTGATCTTAGGTATAAGTGTATTTCTGCACTTATGTTTTGTTCCTAGATCTAAAAGAGAGGATATTCTGCCTGTTTTCTTTACAAAAAAACCCCCAGAAGGCATGCAGTTGTGAATAAGCAGAGCTGGTCTGCTAGTTGGAACAGAGGAAATTCCATACAAGAACAGAAAAAAAAATGGCACATCTTGTCTGGTATCTTTTGCCTGGCCCAGACTAGTACCAAATGCTTTAAATCTTTTCTGAAATACTCTACTATTAGTCCTGTTCCGATGCAAATAACAATAGTTCAAATGTCTCCCCTGTGAGATTTATTGTTCTGGTAGCTTTCCAGAGATTAGTGGTGATTGGTGGAATTGCTCAGCGTCATGAAATGAAATAGGAACCCACTCCCCCTTTCATGCATGGACATTTCCTTTTAGAATGGAAAATGGGCAAGTGATTTGCCTGTGGTTTTTGCTTGTTTGTTTTGAGTTTTACAACAGCTTGAGCTACAGGCTGAATTTGAAAAGCCTCCCTCACTAACCTATATCCTTGTTTGCTTGAAGTGCAGTTCTGTGGTTAAGGCATTCCCTATACACTAGAGGTCTAAAGACAGCATCACCTACTTATTGGTAGGTTATTTCAGATCAGTGGCCCAGATCAGAAAATATTTTCTCACCACTCTTCTCTCAGAAATTATGGAGAAAATGCTACCACTCCTTTCTCTTTCACCCACAGGACATGTATGTGGGAGATCCCCTCGCCCTGAAAGGGGGATTAGCAACCCTACTAACAATTCACAAATTGTATTATGTTGTTGATATTTCAGCTTTAGAATAATGAAATGGTTCTCTTATCATTATGATACCAACCTGTTTATATACCTTACATACATATTGCTATTCTAGCATTAATTTTACAACTGTACGAATGAATTTATTGTACATCTGTAAAAATAGGGAACAGGATTGTCGCAAGAATTGCCTGGTATCCCTCTGTGGAAGGAAACCTGCTGGCAGTCCAGGTGTCATGCTTGGTGTGATGTCAGTTCTGGGAAAAATCTGAAAGTGACAGCATGCAGCTTTAGGAGTCACTGGAAACTCTGATCCTGGGAACCTGGAAGTGATGTCATAGCATGTCCTGCCCCATGGCCTTCCCCCTCAAGCTTCCAGACGTTGTCAAGCACAGCCTGGCAACCCTATAGATAATGATATTAGAAAGATGGTTGTGCTACTGTTTTCCTAAGGAATTGTGATAAACTACTTTTCTATTTTTATTTTTGGATTTTAATATATAAAGAGTTAGATGTTATGTTGTAGAATGCTTTACGTTTGTAGAGAGCCAGTTTTGTGTAGTGGTTGGGAGTGCGGACTTCTAATCTGGCAAACTGGGATTGATTCCACGCTCCCCCACATGCAGCCAGCTGGGTAACCTTGGGTTCACCACGGCGCTGATAAAGGTGTTCGGACTGAGCAGTAATATCAGGGCTCTCTCAGCCTCACCCACCTCACAGGGTGTCTGTTGTGGGAGAGGAAAGGGAAGCCGACTGTAAGCCGCTTTGAGATTCCTTCGGGTAGAGAAAAGGGGCATATGAGAACCAACTCTTCTTCTTCTTCTTCTTCTTCTATCCCACCGTGCATCCCAAGGTTTACCTTTTTCTCTTCCACTGAATCCTTGCAACAACCCTGTGAAGTAGGATAGGCTGAGTTCATGTGATTGGCTCAAGGTGACCCAGGAAACCTTCCATGGCATAGCCAGGGTTCAAACTTGGGTCTCCCGGATCCTGGCCGCACAGTCTAACCATTATGCCATTGACTGTTGTACATCTGACTGTGATCTAAGCAAATGCTTAGCAGAGCAGACTTCAGAACATGATGGTGGATTCTTTCTGATCAGAATTTGTATCTTTAAACCAAAAGGACAGAAAATTGCTTCATATGTTCTCTTGACAAGAAACATCCCCACGATCCATTCTCACCCACTCACCTACCCATCAGCCAATTATGGTGACTCATGTCTTTCTCCAACTGTCCTGTAGTAAGTTTATTCTTTCATGAAATAAATTAATTGAGCTTTGAACTTTTGATTTTTTGGGGGAAGGAATGGAAAAATGTTTTCATGGGAGAAAACTGGACATTCTGGATCTGTTGGCTACTTTGCATCTCTCTCTCTTCCCCCCTGTGTGTGTATGTGTAGAACCTAGGTAATATTTCACTACAGTTCAGTCTTGCAATTCATAAATCACACATATTGAGTTGAGTAAGTCAAACAGTTCTATTTTCACTGTTTTCCAATTCTGGTTAGGACTGTTCTGGTAGTTTCTTGTAATGAATATTGGGATCTCTTGTTCTTTGGGGATGCTGTGGAGTTGCTAACTCCCACTGGCTCTCTGTATCTTTCTGCTTCTTTGAGTACCTGAGAGAAAGTGGCACCAGGTGATCACTTCTTGTTTTTCATGTGGACATGACTTGTAATGCTGTTCTGGTATTTATCCACCACTCCAATCATTTTTCCAGTTACCAGAAGTATGAGGCTCCTTCCAGCTTCATGATTGTATGTGATAGGGCAGGAGTAGTCACCTCCAGATATTCATGGCCTACTATTCCCATGAGCCCCTGCCATCAAATGCTGGCAGGGGCACATGGGAATTGTAGTCCATGGACATCTGGAGGATCACAGGTTGACTACCCCTGCCCTATACAACCACAAATAAGTCTTCTGTGCCTATATACTCTTTATCTGAAGATTGATTTATACTTACTGTGTGAAGCCGGCATGAAATATTATTAGGATTAGATTATGGTGTTGTTCTACTTAAGGGTTCAATATGCTAAAACAAAAATTTGCAGGCCAGACCAGATTTTCTAGAAGCTATCTTGGAGCGGGAGCCCTGAATGTCCAAACGTGGAGGCAAATATTGTCCCTGTGCCTGATCTTGTTCTTTCTCCAGCCCATCAAAGGCTCAAGACAACCTAAAGCTTATACAGGAAATCCACACATCACCGTATATTGCACAGTCATAATTTATCCAGGGCTTTTGGTGGAAGCAAAGCTCTCCAGTACTGAGTAGCTGCCCCTTGGGGGGCGGGGAGGGAAATTGTTGGAAATTAGAGCTACCTTAAATTTGTGTACTGGCAATTTCTGACTACCCCTATGATAGGGTACATATGTCTGAAAGACTTACATTAGCATGAAATAAAATTTCTGCACAGGAAGCATTTTTATCCAGAATCCAAGAGAAAGCCATGGTGGTTAGGTTCACATTGAAATGAGGTCATTATGGTAGGATGGTTCACTCAGGCACAAACTGTGTGGAATACCAACAGTGAACTTTGAGGATTGAATTGTTTATCAGACAGTAATGCCATATGGGGTTGTTGGGAGGGTGGTTATTACTGTTGACTATGATTTAACTGTGGTTTTATCATTTTGTTGTAAATTGCCATGAGCACGCTGGCCATAAGTGGCAGTCAACTAATCTAATAATAAATAAAATAAAACAAAAAAGCAGAAATGGCTATTTCGGTGATATTTTGTATGTAAAATTCCAAGAATAAGTTGTTGAAAGGAGAGATGGACCTCAGGTCTAAGTCAATAAAGTGAGTTTGATCGTTTTTATCATTCTAAAACATTGTCCTACCAGCTGTAGTATGAAACATCCAGCAGAAATTTAGGGCAATTCTGCACATTAAAAAATAGCGTTATGCCAGCAAAATGGCATAGTGCTAAAAATAATCACTCATATGGCCATTTCTCACCTTCTAGCTCTCTCACTTTCATCTGCTGCCTTCTCACGCTTCTTACACTCTGCACGCCTGCTTGAAATGGCAGAAGAGTGCAACATGCTTTACACGCAACTCTCTTCCACCTGTTAATCAAGCCAGGCAGCCAATCCCCTTTCTCCATGCTTTAAAGGGCCTGCAGTACCAGCTTTTTTTTTTTAAGTAAGACTTCTCCATTAAAACACCTGTGCATCTAATAATAGATGAATAGTGCTTTTTTATAATGCCACACCTTATGGAATCACAAGTCTGTAATCTTTAAAAAATTAATCTTGTTCCTGATTTTTGAGGGGGAGGGGGTTTAGAGAGGGATGTTTTGTATTTAAACTTGGGGGAGGGATTTTATTTGCTTTGCCTGCACGATTGAATGCCTATCTGTTGCTCCAGGCAGCCTGCTTTTTTTAAAAATATGGTCCCCAGGAGAAGGGAGAGGGAGGTGGGTACAAAGGCAGGACATTGGAGGTGGAGATAGTGCAACTTAACCTCCATGCATTTCCTTAGTGAGTGGCTTGCTGGTTGCTCTCCTCTAGCTGGTGCTTTTTAGCTTAGGGAATCCACTTTATGCGATTCCCCAGATAATACTTTAAAATGGAGGATGCTGCTAGCAGTTTGCCAGATGGACACGGGAGGTTGGCGACATCATACAAAACTCCCAATATATGGCGTCTTCATAAGGTAAGCATTTCACTATATTTATTGGGTGCAGAATGACTCTTAGCATCAAAATCTCCTGGGATGAACATCCAAATTGAAGTATTGACATTTTTATAATCTACCTTGACAATGCAAGAAATGTGGAGTATAAATAAAGTAAATAAACAGACTAGATATATGTTCAACTGTGCTGCCAGGTATATAATTCCAGTTATGTGAAGCAGTATGGTCTTTAAAGTAAAATATTTATTTATTTACTTACTTACTTATTGGTTTTGTATACTGCCGCTTCCAGCAAGCTGGCTCGCAGTGGTTCACAGTCATATAACGTAACAATATCCAATCCATAAAAACTACATACAATATACAACAATAACCTAAAAACAATTCCCAACCCAAAAGCTAAAAATCTATAACTTTATATGATGGTGGTAAAAATACTAAAACTCCTCTCCCCACAGCAGAACCATTGGAGTCGGTCCAGATGTCAGACTAGATGTCAACATTGGTGATGGTAAAAACAAGGGGAAGATCACCCAATGGCTCAGGGCACAGTCTAACACCATACCTTGCAACCTAAAGGGGAAACTAAAGTGGCAAGATCCGATCTTATACCCCAGGACCACCTGGGGGGACCTCATCCAAATGCCTGGCAAAAGAGCTCCATCTTACAGGCCCTGCAGAACTCAGACAGCTCCGTCAGGGCCCAAAGCTCTTCTGGGAGCTCACTCCACTAGATAGGGGCCAGGCCCAGGCCCTAAAAAAGCCCTGGCCCTGGTTGAGGCCAGCCGTGCATCCCAGGGCCCCAGGACCATCAGCAGATTTGTACCCACATAGTGAAGTGCCCTGCAGGAGGCATAAGTACTTTAAGAGCATGCATCTCATGCAAACCAGTAATTATGATGGAAAAAGACTGGTTGGATTGAGGGACATCATAAATATACTCAATCAAACTGTCTTCATCTCAGTGCAAATGAAATCCAAAATTTTTGTCAGTTGTACATTTGGCACGGTGTTTAATGTAGGATAAAGAATTGTTTAAATGCAGAGTTAAATGGACCCCAGGGAATGGTAGAGGACAGGAAGGCCTGGAGGATCATTGTCCATGGGGTCGTGATGGGTCAGACACGACTTCACACCTAACAACAACAACAACAACAACAACAACAACAACAACAACAACAACAAAGAATTGTTTTAGACAGACACGAGTTTTATTTTTTTCAGGACTTAATAATATTTCCTTCTTTTTTGCATTTTTCATGTCTGCTTTATATACTAACATTTGAACCATGAATTGATCCAAAGTCACTATTTGATCCTTCTGTACTTTCTGGTCTTAATGTTCCTGAGTGCTTCCTTGTGCCTGTGCAGCATTCAAATTCATGCTATGTTGTTTGGGCATTTTTGTAAAAAGTACACTGTACATCTTGACTTTCTCAAACAAAGTTGAATCAAGGGTTTTAAAAGTAATTGAAAACATATTTTTACAGCCATGCAGAGACTGTAAGGCATGGGAGCCATGAAAATATATTCAGAGCGTCATTCTCTTGTTTCTTTATAACTCATTGCAACTTCTGCACCAAAGAAACACTGAAAATTATTCACCGTGTTGGATCAGTGCAGAGCAAAGAATTGAATGGCATCCAATGAAGACCAGTGCAAATTAGGCAAAAGGTTCCAGGAGAGTATGTTAAGCGTTTAATCAACTAGCCCTGGAAACATTTAGAGCTCTCTAACAAGCTTTACAGCCCATGTTTGCCCCCATACAGGTGGTACCAATCTAGTAAAAAAAAGGGGCTTTCAGTCTTTGGAGCAACCAATAAATAAACACACATGCATATATTTAGGTGTATTATGTATATAGCCAATGCTGCTTTTTTCTGTTACTCAAGGGGACATTCAAAACATCTGGCTGAGGAGATACACAGATAAAAAGAAATGGCTATTTCTAAGGGGTTAATATTTCTAAGGGGTTAATATGAGCCTCTTGTGGCGCAGAGTGGTAAGGCAGCTGCCTGAAAGCTTTGCTCATGAGGTTGGGAGTTCAATCCCAGCAGCCGGCTCAAGGTTGACTCAGCCTTCCATCCTTCTGAGGTCGGTAAAATGAGTACCCAGCTTGCTGCTGGGGGGTAAACGGTCATGACTGGGGAAGGCACTGGCAAACCACCCCGTATTGAGTCTGCCATGAAAACGCTAGAGGGCGTCACCCCAAGGGTCAGACATGACTCGGTGCTTGCACAGGGGATACCTTTACCTTTACCTTTAAGGGGTTAATATTACATGAAAGATGGTTAAGGATTGGTTGGGATTCTGGCAGGGGAACAGTCTAGTGACAATCCAGAAGATTGGTAGTAACATCCTTAAATCTCACCAACATGGAGGAGGGAGCCAAGAACACAGGGCTCAAGGCCCCTGCATTTGGTGCAGGTGTGTAGGCCATGAACGTCCAAAACTGAAAGAAGGAATAAGGTGGTCTGGTGGAGGCAAGTCATGGGTTATATAAAGCCCATAAGTAGCTCTGGGCAGCACTCTGTGCTGAATTCTGAAGGTGATTTTGTAATCTGTACCATTTTTTGAATATATCTTTTGGACCCTGCAATTGTCCCCATCTTTGGGTACAAAAAAAGGAAAGATGAGCTAATTTTAGTGCAAAGATCTGCAAAAAGGAAATACACCTAAAAACAAAATGTCTGACTAATCTTCTTAAATAAATAACATCTGTGTCGTGTGCATATTTCCCCCATTTTTACTGTGAAAGTGTTCGCTTTTTCACTCTCATCAGATGAAGGGGACTTCAGAAGCCCATGTGGACATATTTTAGGGATTCATCATCACCCCATGATGAATTTTCCTCTCAAACCAATTTGGCAGCAACTAGGATGGTGGGGTGTGGGGTGTAAAACTGGTCTGGCTGTGCAGTGGCTGATTGTACCGCTGGAAAAGCACCTGAGCATGGCCACCTGCAACCGTGCGGGTAGGTGTGTACAACCTACTGTGGACGTCTGCACAAGTTTTACAGAGCAATGCCTACACAAATAGTGCAATCATAAACAGAGTTATATATCCTTTTAAGACTGTTGACTGTTAGTCCTCTCACTGACCCATTATGGGTAAGGTCTGCCTCAGAGCTGGAACGATGGCTGCGGAAATCCCCGATAATGCATGTCTCTGGTAGAGGCTCAGCGCAGGTTCGATGCAGGCCACCGAAAAACCCATGTTAGGGAAACATGGAAGAAAGCGAAGCCTGCCGCCCGGCCAGGACACAACCAGACACAGCGCCGGAGAGAGAGCATGCATAATTGGGGAGGGCTGCTGCCACTGCAGCTTCCCAGCGCTCCATCCTGCGGTCTCCGGCCCCTCATCTGCTGCGGGCCACTATGCCCTCCCTTGCCCTCTGTGTCTGCTGGCTCGCCCCTTCCGTTTCCAGTGTCCTGGACGCACTGAGCAAACCCGCCATATGTGTCATCTGCGCATGCGCGCGCCCTTGGCATCTCAGCTGTCAAGCGCTTCCGGCGCTTCTGGCACCTCCGGCGCAGCGGCCTGCTTGACAGGCTGGGGCCAGGAAGCCCCGCACTGCGCTCCCGTCCCATTTGCTCCCTTTGCCGTCTTTTTGGCTGTCGCCCCTGGCTGCTCTGGACGTTGCCACCGTACCATTCGTATATGGCTTGCCGCGCAGCTTCCTCCTCTGCATCTTCCATCAGACCCCACCTACCGTAGCGGCAGCCATGCATAATGGGTCACTAATGGTCCTCAAGCAACGGCTGGACGGATACTTATCCTGGATGATTTAGGTTGATCCTGCATTGAACAGGGGTTGGACTAGATGGCCTGATTGGCTCCTTCCAACTCTGTGGTTCTATGATTCTGTGACTTGAGTGGAAGGTTTACTTCCTAAGGGTTGCATTGTAAGTGACTCAGGCCTACCTCCTATCTCCCTTCTAGTTGAGCTAATAGGGCTTTTCTCCCTTGAGCAGCTGCTGAGCACCAGGGGCTGGGCATTCTAACTACCACCACCACTGCTGAATGGAACTGTGGTATTCCACCAGAGGAAGTGGTTTCCTTCCATGAATCAAAGATATTTATACAAAGCCAGGCTGTGTGCTACCCCTCTTTTCTGAATCAGTTTCAGTCTGTTCTAGGTTTACTGACATTCATCCCAGAATACAAATTCAGAAGGATGTCTCTGTTCTTTTTAGTAAAGGAAAAAATCTCTTCTCAGTGTGTCCACCTAGCCAGCACTTGTCTGGTCCTCTGGCATTCTAGAATGTTCTAATTAATACCAGCCGACTTGGCAAGATTGCATGAACAGCAAGAAGCAGAGAGAGAGAGAGAATGAGAGAGAGAGAGGCTAGCTGCTAGAAAGTCACCTGTGAATCATCAGAGCTTTTCCTTGGATAAACTTGGGTGGGACTATGATATGATTTTATATTAATTTCGACTATTCATTCTCATCAGTGTTGCTGGAAAGGCTCAAAACATACATTTGCTGATGAATCTCCGGACTATAAGAATTAGGGTGATATCATGAGATATGCTTAGAAATATTTTTAAATGTAAAGTGTATCAAATTGTCCGCTTGATCTTTTGTTTCCTGGAGAAATACTGCACTATTGTGATCTTATTTTCCTTTGAAATCATAGGGGCAAGAAACCTCAAGACAGAATGAGGATTGATATTCATAAGATTCAAATGAGAGTCTCTAGGAAAATATCTGAAAAGCTGCATACAGCTATTTTGTTTCTCAGTTCAGCTCTGGGCTGGAAAGCGATGCAGCATCTGTGCTCAGACCTAGTCTTTAAAAGAGTCTGTTGACATCATATCTGGAAATTTTGCTCTTATTCTTGCTTCTTAAGGTCAGGAATGGGTAGCCCAGCACACTCAACAGCTAAATTCTTGTGGCAAACCAATTCTTAAAATAACCTTTAATATTTCTCCGTTACAATAATATAGAATATAATATATATATAAATATATTTATATGGAAGCCTGAGAAAAACCAAATTATATTATATCTTTCCCCAGCTAGAACAGGTCAGCAGGAAAATTTGTTTGTTAATAAATATATATAACATATAACTATGGATATGCAGTTCACTATTAGTTAATCAAATCCTCAACTTAATCTGTCCTGTTCTTTAATATGGTTATTGTTTGTGGTTACTCAATAGGGTTATATGCAGCATTCCAGCCAATCATTTCATTGTTTCATGGACTTGGGGGGGGGGGGTGCATTTAGGATTTTCTCTTAGCTAGGAGGAACATGGGTATTTCAATGCCTGTATCAAGTGCCTTTCCTAAGAGATTGTATCTTTACCGGTTCCTTTGGTGTTTTGCTGTTTGTTTGCAATTGCTAAGCTGTGTAACAGCATGAGTGCTGGAAGCTTTCTTTTGTCTGCTCTGCTCTACTAACCTGCCTTCCATAGTTGCCAAAAACTCCCCTGTCTTCATTATGCAAGTGAGGATTTTAATTGGCTATAAAATATGTGGATTTTCCAGTTTCTAACACTTTGTCAGGAAGGATCCAATAGGTGAAGAATACAAACCATGAAAAATTCATCCCAGTTAGACAGAAAATGAAAACGTCGCAGCTAGAAGTATTTCCTATTTAAAACAATGGTAAAAAATAACTTTTTCCTTTTGCTGTCAAATCCCAGCTGACTTTTCGACTCAATGGGGTTTTCGAGGAAAAATACATTCAAAAACTCCCCCCCTTTTGGGGGGGTCATTTCTTGCCTGTGCATCATGACCCTGTATTTCCTTGGTGGTCACCCATCCAGAGCTTGATTAGCAGCCCTGATTAGCAGCCAAGATCTGATGGGATCAAGGTAGCCTGGGCTATCCAAGTCAGGACAGACAGACAAGCCGGTTGGAGGTAGAAGCACTCAGGGGTGGGACAGCTGCCCTGATTGGGTGTTAAGTAACACTTGACTTGAGACTTGCTCCTCCTCCAAGGCCTTACCAGAAATATTAAGTGGAACAGTTGTACTGGAGTGAAAGGGACTAGCATTTGGGAGAGCAGATTGTGACTTCATGTTTTAGATTCCATCATAATAAATAAATGCTTTTTGCAAGACTCCAGCCCACTGCTTAGAGCTCACCATAATGGGAATAATTGGCCAGGTTGTTAATTTGACACAGTTGTACACAACTAAAAGTTACGAAATCAGGTAAATCAGGGAATTGGCCTGGCTGACCTCATAGCCTTGAGAATCTAGTAACTGACCCAGTCAACTGTGTTGAGAGAGCAAGATCAGCATGTACTTTCCCAGCCCTCCCCTCCCTAAGTAGGTGATTCCAATTGATCATGTTGATTCTTTGCTCATTGGAAGGAAGTGCACCAGTAAGAAGTTGAATTTAAGCATCTCTGTTTTATGGCTGTTAACTTCTATTTTGAAGTGAAAGATCTCCTTATTCATATCATTGTATACTAAATCAAGGAGAGCATGGTTCAGAGGTAGAGCATGTATAATGACCCAGATTCAGCCTCTGGCATCGTCACTTAAGAAGATCCAGGAGTAGATGATCTGAAAGATCTAGGCCTGAAACCCCAGAGAGTCATTGCCAGCCAGAGTTTGATGGCCCAGTGAACTCACACAGTATAATTTTATTTACTTATTTAACTCATTTATCTCCCATCTTTCTCATAGTGACTCTAGTTAGATTACAAAATCTAGTTTTTAAAGTCAATGCGACAACATGAGGCATGCAGTAAACAATGCAAATAGTACTAGGATTACAGAATTAGAAAACCATGTGAACAGCAAACTGTATTCGGCATGATATGCCATAATGCAGAAAATGGGTTAGAAGGGTAGAATGCATTATAGTAATGCATCCTCTCAACAGAGGATTCATAGTCAGAACAAAAAAAAAAGAGTGGTTTCTTTGTGTCCTCAGGGGACAAGATGGTACCCAACACTAAACAATTGCAATAGACTACAATCCTAATTTCATTTCATCATCTCAGGTTATTGGGGGGGGGGGAATTGATCATTTTTTTTCTTTTTATCATTCATAGATTATATCAGCATTTTATTAGCAATGTCACTTGTCAGAGATTTATAAACCTGCATGTGCACCCATAAAATGAATTTCCTTTATTTTTCTTGTGACTTCCATCTTCAAAGATTAAGCACTGCATGAGCAGATGTTTTCTTTTATGATGGACATCAAAAATCTTAACTCTTGGCCTTGTAAAAAGTGATAATTACTCTTTTAAAAATCCAGTAATGCATTTTCCCCATAGGTCTATAAAATAAACAGTGGGAGTTGAGTTTCTGCTATAATTTTTGGTTGTGAAATAATAGTTTACATTGACTTGTGATTTCTCTTAAATTCTTCTTAATCCTACTGCTTGACCTGTTTTGCATCTCTAGTGCCATCATTGACCCCAATAATTATTCAATTCTAAATTGCATTTGTACCACTTCAGTGCTTTTGGGTAGTATGATTTTGACTAAGCTTAAATAGTCTAAAATGAATTATGTCTCTTCTTCATTTAATGAATCCAAGCTAGCCTGGTCTTATCAGGTCTTAGAAGCTAAGCGAGGACAATCCTGGTTAGAATTTGGATGGGAGACCACCAAGGAAGCCCAGGGCTGCTATGCAGAGGCAAACACCTTTGAACATCTCTTGCCTTGAAAACCCTACTGGGCCGTCATAAGTCAGGTGGGACTTGACAGCCTTGAAAAAAAAAACTAATCCAAGACCTTTTCCACACCAGTAATTTGCCCGAACTCACCTCTTGTCCAGTGGTGGGGCAGATTCCCAGTTCTGCTTAATGTCAGTGCCGGCCTGGGGCCATCCCAGGTCTGGCCTGACTCAGGCCCTTAGTTGCCCAGTGGTAAGGGAATGTGGGTAAAGCTGTGCTCCCTTTTTTACACCAAATGGCAACGGGGCCTATGTCAGGCCAGGGCCATCTGGAAGGGAAGAGTCAGCCCGTCCAGACCTGGCTCCTTCCCACCCTTGCCTGATGTACAGCATCCTAGAAGAGACAAAAAATGCCCCAGGTGCCTCTGCAGTGCTGCACAGTGCAGCTGAGCTGCCTGGGCAATTTTTTTGTTTGTTTAGGAACATGGTATTGTGTCCCTTTTATCCCTTTTCCTTCCAATAGTCCATGCTTTCTCTCCCCACAGTTGAGGTCATCTGTTCATATAGACAGTCTTCACTTGGAAAGCTTGTCACAGTTCTTCAGCAGCATCCGCCATAACAACCAGATATGGCCAGCCTTAATTCTCAACAGAGGATTCATAGAACAAAAAAAGAGTAGTTTCTTTGTGTCCTCAGGGAACAAAACTAAAATAACTCAAAAGTCACTGTGTTCTTCATAAGACAAGAATTACCAAAGCCAAAAGACTCAGTCATTATTTGGTATGTATGATCTGTCACATCAGATTCAGTGAGAAAAAAAGCTAGTTTCTACTAATTTCTAGTTTGTGCAAGAAACCTGCCCACAACACGTCAAACAAATGTCCTTGCTCTTCTACCTCGTTGGGTTTAGCAATACATAACTGTAGTTTCCCCAGTCTAACAACTTAGCATTCCTAGTGCAGCATTCGGTTAATGTATAATTTATCACTACATGCCTTGCATCTACTGTTCCCCGAACAACCGCTGTGAAGAGATTGGTGCCTTGCATTAATTGACAACCCAAGGAGCAGGGGGGAGGGGAACCTGCAGGTTGTCCATGCTGCCTCATCGGGAAGGGAAAAGCCACAATGAGACAGCGGGGTATTAAGGGAGCGGTCTCTCAGCAGGAAGCATGGAAACACACGGTTTACCACGTGTTTGTAAGCAGGAGGCAGCACGCGTTGCCCGACTCCATGCGGAAATGGTCACTTCCTTACCTCAAAATATTCAGGAAGGAAACCCTCACACACCTTAGTATCTGATGACGTTTCCTTCCTACAGCTGTACATTTAGTAAAAGAAGATAAGTTTTAAATTGGTTATAAATTTAGACGGAGGAGGGCGTTGTTTTTATGAGAGAACAGCTCCAGCAAGAGTGATGAAATTTTGAACCATCCCTTGTAGCTAGGGTTGCCAGCTTCATGTTGGTAGCAGGAGGTCTCTTGCTTCCATTCGTTGCCCACTGCTGCTCAGCTGGGTAGTGGGACAAAATTCCATAGGGAAATGGGGGATAGGCATCCCTGTTGCAATTATATTACTTCTCACACAAACCAGAAGCAATGCCCTTATGGCAGCTGATACTCTAGCATTTGGGTACACCATATAGTTTGGGACAAATGCTAGAGCATCAGCATGATGATGTCTCTTTCATGCCAGACTTGATGTCTTCATGCTGAGAGTGCCGATAGATGTCTACTCCATCTCCTGCTTGTAGTTGAGCTTCTAACAGCAGGTTGAGCTCCAGCAATTAGCAGGTAATAATGTTCTTCTCCCATGTGATGAAAAATATTGTGGCAAACTGCTTCACACAGCAATAAGACTGTATGGAAACACTCGCCAATCCAGCTATAGTCATGGTGTCACTCTGCACCTCAAGGCGATGCCCAATTTATGCCATGATTTATGAGTCCCAAGTGAGGGCAGAGTTTCTCACTTCTTTTTGACACTCGGAACTGGCAGCTAGAAAAGGGTGTCTTTCTTTCTTTCTTTCTTTCTTTCTTTCTTTCTTTCTTTCTTTCTTTCTTTCTTTCTTTCTTTCTTTCTTTTTTTCTTTCTTTCAACCCTTCCATGTAGAAGAATAAAGGAAATCCTCCCAGCCTATTCAAACGGGTCTTCGTGGAAAAATCAGAAGCATCCTCCTCAGCTTGTTGCCTTCTCAAGAAATCTGTTTTCAGGCATAATCATGACACAACCGTGACCTTATTTATCTCAGAAGTCTGTCTAGAAAAAAGACGTTAGTAGGGTCAGCTTGTTCATGACTTGGGAAATTTAAGGATGAAAAAGACTTATTAGATCATTCTGCCTCTGTGCCAGAGCCAGCATTTTTCCTTGCGGTATGTTTGCAAGTTCTTCATTTTATGAGTCCCAGGGGAGACCAGAGATTTTCTCACTTCCTTTGGAAGCCTATGCCATAGCCAAACCTAGCCAGGGACTTTCCTGTTTAAACTTTTTTTTTTGGTCACCCTCTAGTGGAGTTCATTAAAGAATGTCACAATCCAATACTTCCATTTGACACTTGGGTGAACACTGAATACACCAGTGCCCAAAAATCCTTTGCAGTTGCAGTTCTGGGCATATTTGTAGGGCTGCCAACCTCCAGGTCTCCAGATTACAAGGCTCAGTTCCCCTGGGGGGGGGGAATGGCAACTTTGGAAGGCATACTCTATGCCATGGCATGTAATCCCTGCTGAGCGCCCTCTTTCCCCTATACTTTGCCCTCCCCAGGCTCAGTCCCCAAATCTATAGGGATTTCCCAGCCTTGAGGTGGCACCCCTACTTACTAGGGAGTATGTGCTATTGAATAAAGAAAGGCTTACTTCTCAGTAAACACACATAGGATTGCACAGCAATTTTAAAAACCGGTGAGAAGAATCTTTGTGCCAGGCAATCTGTGTCATTTTAAAATGAATGTAACACACACCCACACACATATACACACACTTTAAATGATGATGAAAACGAAGACTTCATGAACTATGCTCTCTAGAACATAATGTTGAATAAAGTGCTGGCTACCATGGCAGAGTACAGGAGAAACCTGTGTGAAATGACCTGAGAAGATTTTGAAACTGTCCTATAAATATGACATGCTCACACCAATCCTGGCATCTTGATTCAAAATGGTTTAACTCTGTGAATGGCACCGTTAGCCGTGTTGCTTTGATATTCTCTCCCGGTGTTACAGCTGGCATACATTCCAGGAACAGGTGCAAGTTCTTGTTGACACAGTCATTTCCACAACAATTACTAGAAAGTATGGCGTTTTACTTCTTGTTCAGCGTTTACTAGAAAGTATGGCGTTTTACTTCTTGATAATAGGAACAAGCATTGCCACCGTTCCAGTCTTTTCCTGTACTCCATCCATGGATGGCTAATGACGAGGTAACAGCTACTGAACAGCTGTCAGTACAGTTATTCATCTTCCCATTCCAAAGACTTGCCAAAAGGAAAGAAAGGGGTTGGGAAAGTTTGATTACTTCTGACCAGGCATACTTGGATTAATGTCAACTACAAACTGTTATTGGGAAAAGTAATGGAAACCCCCAGAAATGATGGCTCTGAGACATGGTTTTCCAAGTTATATATATGCATCTACTGCCATATGAAAGATTTGGCTTTCAACATGTACTGGGAACTATGAGAAAACAGTATTTTTCTTCACTTGCCACAAGCTTAGATCCTGTGTGAGGTTGCAGGTGCAGGCTGATGGGTAGGTATTCTTTCAGTATATTCCTCATATACTGCTATATTTTTGCTCTGATTACATATGAAAGGAGACATATAGATTACTTATTTTTTCCATACCTCAAACACTGTCCCATTCTGAGGAGAATCAGTCAGGAAATATACGTGGCTTTTGTACCCCTCAAATATGTGTTTTGTTCTGGCAAAATATTTATTCCTTACAACTACAAACATTGGTTGGTTTATATAGCCTAGGAACATCCAAATTTCACCTTGAAATAGAAAAAATCCAGCATGAAAAGATGAAGCACATATATTAACCTGCATTTTTAAGTTGAGGGAATAGTTCCCACAGTTTATTCAGAGTTTTAACATGGAAAAACTTTTTTATGGAGATAGCAAAAATCTGAAAGTGATTTGCAGTAGCATCCTAAACAGAATTACATTGAAGTTAGTGGGCTTGGAATGGGGTGGTCTGGTCTGGCAACCAGTCTGAGACCATGGGGGCGGTGGCAGAGATGGGGGGGGGTGGACTACTTCTCTAGGAATCCAGGAGCCACCATGTCCCCAACAGGAGGTATTAGAAACTTCTAAGAATATAAAAATGTTCAACATTACGCCTACCATTATGGTTAATACATCTCACTGTTACAGCTAGTGCCTTTCACTGTTCACTACAAGAGGCTGTTTCTTGAGCACTCTTCTGGTATAATATAATATATATACATTGACATTTTGACTATGAGAACAACTTGCTATCTCATCAAGGAGGGCAGCACTGGTTGGTACAAGATTTCTAGTAATCTAAGGTAGTAGTCCAGCATTGCTGAATGAGAAGACTGATATCATTTCATTGTGGAAACCAGTTATCTATATCAAAACAATATGAGGAGAGGAACATTGTCACAGACAACTAAGTTATTGAGTCTATAGCTTAGAAATTTTTGAAGGTTCGGCTAAACTTTTTTCAGTCTAAGGATTTTCAGAGCTGTACACTGTGATTCCCTAGTAGCAGAAAAGAGCATTCTTCTAAGACAGGGGTAGTCAAACTGCGGCTCTCCAGATGTCCATGGACTACAATTCCCATGAGCATTTGCTGGCAGGCTCATGGGATTTGTAGTCCATGGACATCTGGAGGGCCACAGTTTGACGACCCCTGTTCTAAGAGTTCCCATTTACAGCTCCCTGCACATTTTTCCTCCTCCTCATAACAAGTTTCTCAGTTTCTGCAAGATGTTTGTTCTCAGACACAAAGTCCTATTAAGACTCCTTTTCTGAAGGGCATTTTGTTTTAAACGTATTACATCTTTCCCCCAAAAATAGAGCACACATCATTGCATCGGTGGAAAGGGGGGGGGAACAGTTCCAGAAATGTTAAGAGCAAAGGAATTTTGAGAACAGTTTGTCAGTCAGATTCATCACAGAACTGTTCAGTAATGCCAGTGATGATAATTAAGACAGCAATAATACTGTTGGCGAGACAGAGATCTGCAGAATGTAAACCCTTTGCCCATTCAACCAGATGGTTCGTCTATGGGAACTAATATTATCCTGGATAAGCCTATGTCTATTTACTCTTAGGAGCCTCTTGTAGTGCAGAGTGGTAAGCAGCAGAAATGCTGTCTGAAGCGATGTCCATGAGGCTGGGAGTTCGATCCCAGCAGCTGGCTCAAGGTTGACTCAGCCTTCCATCCATCCGAGGTTGGTAAAATGAGTACCCAGCTTGCTGGGAGGTAAACGGTAATGACTGGGGAAGGCACCCTGTATTGAGTCTGCCATGAAAACGCTGGAGGGCGTCACCCCAAGGGTCAGACATGACTCAGTGCTTGCACAGGGGATACCTTTACCTTTACTTATTTACTCTGAAGTCAGAGTCAAGAACACTTACTCCCAAGAAGATAGATTCAAGTGGGTATCCATATTACTCTGAAGCAGCAGAACAAGATTTGGTCTGAATGGTACCACTGAACTGCTGTGCCATCCTAGTGTTCCCTGGAGGTCTCCCACCCAACTGATAGTGAGGGGCAACTCTACTTAGCATCTAAGATCTGACAGGATCAGGTTTACCTGGCTGATCCAGGTTAGGAGGACTGTTTCTTAGAAGACACTGCTTCATGCTTTGCCTCACATACCATTAAGAAACTATGTTCTCTCTGTGGCATTTATGAAACTCTTTACAGCCTAGTTAATATTGTGATGAGCAACATTACTTTTTCCGTGTTTTCCAGCCCAAACGTCGACGAATTAACAAGGTTGTCCTGTATACATTTTTCCAACCACTTCCAAAGGAACATAACTCATTGGTCTGTTTTAAGTCAGTGTCATTAATAATTGTGGATTAAAGCATTGAGCAGTGTTGATTCTGGAGAGGACTGCAGCAGAATCAGATTGCGGAATGGCTCGTTCTAGTTCTAGCCAGTGGAAAGAGCTCTTGTTTGTTGGCCCAGATGTTTGCAGCGCATATATCTGATTCAATATTTGTGCCAGGAACCACATGGCAGCGTATTCCAGGAGATGCAATCCTTGTTTGTGGCAGGGCTAAACAAGATGATCAGATCTCTCTCAGGTTCCACAGTCATTATCACAGCTTGCCAAATATGCTTTCCTGATGCAAAGCATTTCATCCCATTTGTCACGCACCTACTGCTCTGTTAAGGCTGTTCAACATCCATTCCCCCAAATCAGGCATATCAGCTCATGCCTCTTCCAATACAGTGGCAAAGGAAGTAGTGAAAACACCGATGAGAGTACATTACATTAGTTCATGGATCAGGCCATAGGGCAGAATGGCTGTTAACTGGATTGCGCCTGATCCAGTAAGTTGTTCCTCTCACTGCTTTGTGGCCTATAACATTTTAGACAGATTTGACAACTGTTTAACCATTAAGAGAATTCACAATTTCCATTTTACAAGTTCTAGGGGACCAGGAAATCTCATCCAGCTCCTCAGCAAACAGACTCCCTTTGCTGCTAACCTCCATTCACTGACTATGCCACTCCTGGACTAAACCAGCTGTCTCCTAGAGTGACAAATACATGTCTTCATAAGTGTACATTTTAAGGTCCTGTATGAAAGGGGGCTTATTGAGGAGGTGCACTCTACCCAAGCTACAGGCTGTTATGTATCCATGTACCAAAGATTGCCTGAGTTCCAATACCTTATTGGTCTAAAGCAGGGTTTCTTAATGGCCCTGGAAGGATTTCCTGAATGGGTGGGAATTGATTAATTTGTAATATATTTTTAAGATTTGTTAATCATTTATCAGGTGATATGACCACATATGATCTTTCTCTCCCTTTTTCTCCCAAAATGGCCAATGATGGGCTTGGAGGGGGTGGGAAGGCAAGGGCTCTGGATGGTCATGTACACAGCTATGCTTCCCAATCAAATTCTACACAATCACACCACTTCTGGCAGTTCTCGAAGCCTAAAGAATGTTTTAGGGATTTCTCAATAGGAAAAAAGTCAAGAAACGCTGGTCTAAAGGTTCATCCATTCTAGTGGTGTGATATGTACATGAACACACATTGTGAGTTCCACCCACTTCCTTCACTATATTTTCCCCAAGGGACACTAATATCACTTGAATCACAATTTGGTTCAGACAATATAAATGGTATATGGAAATAATTTTCCACTGTTGGAATATGCAAGATCTGTACGGGGCATAATGGAACAGAATACTGGGGATGTCCTGCAGGAGGCATTACAGGAGATGTGTAGTTAGCATATTTAGGTCAAGATGTATAATGGATGCATGACCCCCTTTCTGTCATTATATGGAAGCCCATGAGCAAATAAAGGTATCCCCTGTGCAAAAACCGAGTCATGTCTGACCCTTGGGGTGACGCCCTCCAGCGTTTTCATGGCAGACTCAATACGGGGTGGTTTGCCAGTGCCTTCCCCAGTCATTACCGTTTACCCCCCAGCAAGCTGGGTACTCATTTTACCGACCTCGGAAGGATGGAAGGCTGAGTCAACCTTGAGCCGGCTGCTGGGATTGAACTCCCAGCCTCATGAGCAAAGCTTTCAGATGGCTGCCTTACCACTCTGCGCCACAAGAGGCTCTATGAGCAAATATGGATGCTAAATATTGAGTAGCAGCAGCAGGTTGCAGGAATGTTAGTGCAGCACTGTACTGCTCTCAGAGCTAAGTAGTGATTCTCTATTAAACTGTTGTGATTCTCTAATAGGAGTGGAGGAGAGGCCAAGCTTCATTTCAGGCCATCTCCCAGTCTGTTACCTCTGCAATGAACTCCCTCAGTGGTCTTATACAGGCCACACCCTCGGCCTAGTCCCCCCTCCCCATCTGTAGTAGGGAAATTATGCTGATCTACCTTATAGGGTTGTAGTGAGGGTTATGGGAAGACATATGTGAATTGCTATGAAATCTTGAAAATCTGGAATAAATGTTGGGTATGATGATTATTCTCTGGAATGAGGAAAGTGTCCTTTCTTGCTCGGAATGTGTACAAACTTGTCTTTCAAAGGCTGGAGGCCTAGGACACAGGGAACCTGGCAACACAGTTACAGACAGTGGCTGGCAAGTGTATTTTCAGCAAACCGTTGTAAAGAAACCTCAATTTATTATAAGCAATAAACATGTTGGCCAGTCTTGTGCCAATATAATTATACACATTTTAGAAATGTAAGACTCCCAGTGAATTGTTATGACCCGTGGATTATGAATAAAATCCAGACAGATTCTGTTTCTGATTTGGACTTGTTGATAATAAAATGAAGTAATAAAAATAATTCAAATGAGTCACAACTTGGAGAAAGAGAAAATGAATTAGATGGGGCTTCCCCCCGCCCAAGACAGGAGAATTCTGATTCATTACAAATGTCCTGGCCCTCCAACATCATATATAAGGTTAAAATGTTCAGTTACATTTTCAGTGTGATTAAAGTTCTGTGTTTATGCAAATGCAAAGTCTTATGAGATCACAAAATGTGATTATTCTACTTGAGTTTCTGCAGCTGCTTCTAGTCAGGGTTTTACGTCACTGGTTCGTTGGCCATTTTTCGCGCTTGCACTTGCACACGCACACACATAGTGCCTGATAGCCCTCAAGCAGGGGCTCTAGATAGTCCTGGAGCTCAGTTTGGTTCAGAAACATCTGTTGAGTAATTTTGCAGCAGCAGCAGATTCAGATTCTGGGGTCATGTCTTTCATTTGCTGGGAGTGATGGCAAGAGAACCTTCCATTTGTATCCCTTCTTCACTTAGGGCCCTTCAAGTAGGAGCTTGAGGTGGTTTCAATGAGGATCTTCTAAAATGTCCTTATTTTATGCTGCTGGCAACAAGAGGCCATTCACATAAAGGTGGTCCAATTTGTGATAGCCTGAACAATTACCCAGATTTCCCAGAGAAATCCTTTAACCCATAGAAGATCTTTACTGAGGCATCATAAAGGCAGCTCTTACTGAAATTCTTTCATGAATTTTTATTGTGAAAATTTCCCCCATAGTACATTTAGTTTTAGTAGGTTGCCTGGGATTCTGGATAGTGGTTTTAGGTGTATCAAAGATTTTTCTGAGCTAAATTTTGTTTGCAACCTTTGTGGATGCTGTTTTTGCTGTTTCCACTACACCATTGGTGGCTAGATAGCATAGTGAAGAAGAAATTTGTTCCATCCATCCCATTGGTAGTCAGGAACTCTAAATGGTTCATTGATAGATAACTGAATACATAGGGATTGCTTGGCAGAATGATGTGTTGAAGTATTCGTGCTGGTATTAGCATTTCTTGTGTGTCAAGGCTTCTTGAAAAACATTGGTCTTGCACATAGACATAAATGTGAGAGGAACAATGCCATAGGATCCAAACCCAAGGAGCTGGTTAGGTGTAGTAGTTTAGAGCGGGAGCTTCTATTCTGGCAAGCCAAGTTTAATAACCAACTCATCCACATGCAGCCATCTGGGGGACCTTGGACTCATCACAGTCCAGATGTTGCTGCTTTCATAGAGCAGTGCTATCAGGGTTCTCTATGCCCCAACTCCCTCACAGGGTGTCTCTTGTGGGGAGAGGAAAGGAAAGGTGATTGTAAGCTGCTTTGAGGCTCCTTCTGCTAGAGAAAAGCAAGGTATAAAAACAAACTTTTATTTTTCTTCTCTGTAGTGGTACAACCATAGCTAGATGGTTAGAGCAGAGTCGCCTGAAATTCAGCCCCTCCAAGATGGAGGTCCTGTGGTTGGTAGGAAGGGGCTGGATCAGGAAGCACAATTGCCCACCCTAGTCAGGGTGCAACTCACCATCTTGCCCAAGGCCAGGAGCCTGGGTGTGATTCTCAATGCCTCCCTATCAATGGAGGCCCAGGTCATGAGAGTAGCTCACTTGGCATTTTTCTATCTTTGCCAGGCAGGGTGCCGTATTTGTCTTCAGATCACTTGGCCATTGTGATCTTTTGCTATGGTCACCTCCAGGATTGACTTCTGTAACTTGCTCTACACTTGTCTTCCCTTGGCCTTGACCCAGAAATTGCAAGTGGTGCAAAATGCAGTTGCTAGGGTCCTCAGAGGTATACCATGAAGTACCCATATCCAGCCAGTGCTAAGGCAGCAGCATTGGTTGTCAGTTGAGGCTTGGATCAGGTTCAAGGTTTTGGTATTGACCTTTAAGGCCATCCACGGTCTGGCCCCCACATATCTGCAGGACTGTTTACCCTCCTATGCCCCCCACAGGGCTCTTCACTCTGCAGGTGAAAACGTTGGTGATCCCTGGCCCACAAGAGGTATACGTGGCCTCGACCCAGGCCAGGGCCTTTTCGGTCCTGGCCCCGACCTGGTGGAATGAGCTTCCAGGTGAGCTGAGTGCCCTGTTGGTGCTTTCTCAGTTTCACAGGGCCTGCAAGACTCAGCTCTTCCACCAAGTCTTTGAGCGAGGCCAGGATAATTAGACCTAATCCCCCCACCCTGCGGATTGGCTAGAACACAGCCGCTCCCCAATTACCATCTGTTACCATCTATCCCCTGAGGCAGTGGCTTGGGAAGTTGCAGAGTGGGGGAGGATGGTTTTCTGTGTTGCGAGGGTGGGATAGATTATTTTACTGGGGTTTTATTGTGGGGTTTTAAATGTGTAACCTGCCACAAGGCATCTTGGCTTTGAGTGGCAGGCTATAAATCTAAATAATAATAATAATAATAATAATAATAATAATAATAATAATAATAATAATAATAATAATAATAATAATAATAATAATAATAATTTTGTTCAGTTCAGCAAATAGCCCCACCAATTGTTTATGGACTGTTAGAATGGACAGCCATAAATGTATAGCTGGAATACCTTTATTCTAATGACTAGAAATCAAGCCCGCTGTAAGCCAAATACAGCGGGCGCTACCAAGGTTTGATGGTAGAGTGTATTGCTTAGAAGTCCTAGGTTTAAAGGGAGGGAGGGAGGGAGGAGAAAGATGCAGTGGGCAGAACACGGGAGGGAGGGATGGAGGGAGGGAGGAGAAAGATGCAGTGGGCAGAACACGGGAGGGAGGGAGGGAAGGCAGGCAGGCAGACAGGTATAGAGGAAAGGAGAAAGGGGGGAGAGAGAGAAAGTGATAAAGAGAGAGAGAAGGGGAGAAGTGATGGAAGGAAGGAAGGAAGGAAGGAAGGAAGGAAGGAAGGAAGGAAGGAAGGAAGGAAGGAAGGAAGGAAGGAAGGAAGTCCACTGGGCTGGTGAGGGGAGCGAGTTGTGAGGGGGGAGCTGCGGGGGAAGAGTCTGGCCTAGAGATGGGTGGGTGGGTGTTGGGGGGGGGGAAGCGGCGGCCAAGCATGGGAAGGAGGGTGGGGGGAGGTTATGATTCTCATCCTTCCTTCAATTTGTTGAAGGCATTGCTCAGTCACTTATAGCAGCAGTACTCTACAGAGAGCCAGTGTTGGTATTGTGGGTCAAGTGTTGGACTAGGCTGGGAGGCTCGAGTTCAAATCCCTCCTCTATCATGAACTCATCCTTATCTACTTCACAGTGCTGTTCTGAAGGGAGAACCCTGCACACCACTTGGAGCTCCCTAGAAAAAGGAGAGATAAAAAATGTACTAGAAAGATATATTCTCAGAGCTGGGAAAAACTTCAGGCCACCTGTTTCAAAAGTAGCAAAGGGCATTCCTTAGGTGGCTTCCTTTGTTCTGAATCATTATCAGGTCTTTACCTTGGTGCAATGAAGATGATTTGGTCCAGTGAAAAGCAAAAATGACAAAGAAAATCCTTAAGACATAAATCTCTTGGGAATGTTGAATGTAATTATGGTTTCTCTGCCAACACCAGTTGTTGATACATGTCCAATAAGACCAGTTTTGTAAAGCTAGTTTCTCTAGCTAGCTTTATATATAGCTCTTTTAATCTAGAGATTGGGTCGCTCTCCAGCCTTGTGGTTTGATTAGTAGTACTTGCAGTTTCTCCGCATGTAAATTAGTCTAATTCCAGTACAAAAAGAGTACCTGTATGCAAAAAAAGCATTTAGGTATTAAATAATTATACCTTTGGATTAATCATCAATTAATTCCACCCATATCACTTCTGTTGGGGAGTTAATTCTCCCGATCTTTCATACCTTATTTGATTCTGTTATATACAATATAACACTACTCTCACACCATCCCTCCCAGTCCTGCTTATAGAGTTTATATCCAGGAAGGACTGTATCCCATAGATTGTGCCCGCTTCACCAAGTTTCTGACATGCCTACTGTATCTAAATAGTCAATGAACAACAAGCAATCCACTCTCGCCCACACTGTGACTTTCAACCAGAAACAATTTGGCTGAACCCAAAATGGTGTGAATAACCCCTTTTTGATATTCATTGTCAGCAGCCTGGTTTCTTTTTGGTTCAAGCAAAGTGTGTCTGTTTTATACAAGTCCCACTTGTCCCAGAAAGCTCCCCAACGTCTAACCAATCTAAACCCTTTCTCCCGGCACCGCTTTCTCTTCCACAGACTGCTGATCTGTGCCTGTCTAGCTGCTTAGATTGCTGCCTGAGGTCCTGGCCTTTAGATCTCTGTCTGGTAAATGAAATTTTTCCTCCAGGGCTACGCGACTATATTTCCCAATGTCATTGGTGCCAAAAAAACCTATCAAGTTTTCTAGATAGTGTGTGATGTTCACGCTCTTCACACCAGCCAGGCAAGTCACCACATGGTCAAAATGCCTTTCACAGTCTCCACTCTCTATATTCCAAATACCCCACTCCCAAAAGCCCACTTCCAGCCACCCAAGGATATCCTCAGCATGAGAAAATATTGCTCTGTTGACCAAGGAAGAGGTCCCTTTTAAGGGATCACATTCCTCCACCTCAGATTGATGCTGTCTGACCTTGAGAGTGTCCTTCTCCACAACAGCAGAAGAGCTGTCAGCACAGGAGTGGAAGAGTTCTGGTAAATGCCTGAGGGTCTCTCCCTGTCTCAGCTTCTCCAGGTTGGCAACTCTAGCCTCAAAACCTGCTCCCCGGGAGCCACAAGCTTCATGCTGTGAGCACCTACCCATGATTTCCACCCAGTGGGTAGATAATTGTGCACGTGGCATTCTCTGCAAGTTTGGTGGAGAGCCAATTTGGTGAAGTGGTTAGGAGTGCGGACTTCTAATCATAGAATCATAGAATCATAGAGTTGGGAGGGGCCATACAGGCCATCTAGTCCAACCTCCTGCTCAATGCAGGATCAGCCCAAAGCATCCTAAAGCATCCAAGAAAAGTGTGTATCCAACTTTTGCTTGAAGACTGCCAGTGAGGGCATGCCGGTTTCAATTCTGCACTCCCCCCCCTGCAGCTAGCTGGGTGACCTTGGGCTCGCCACAGCACTGATAAAACTGTTCTGACTGAGTAGTGATATCAAGGCTCTCTCAGCCTCACCTACCTCACAGGGTGTCTGTTGTGGGGAGAGGAAAGGGAAGGTCTGTAAGCCACTTTGAGACTCCTTTGGGTAGAGAAAAGTGGCATATAAGAACCAACTCTTCTTCTTCTTCTTCTTCTTCTTCTCCAAATAACTGGACAGCACCTGCTCCTTTGCTTGCCTTCTACCTTCATTACTGGTTATTGGTTGAAAAGTTTCTAGAATATGAAGCCACCCGCAACTTGACAGCACGTTATACATGTGGTGGCCCTTGATGATGGTTCAGCAACTTCACTTAGTCCATGCAACAGCAAGACTGTTGTCAGTCATGGCATTATTACACCTGGTCTTAAAGATTTATACTGGTTACCTGTTTTGGGACAATTCAATAAGCTGTTTTTCACTTTTTAAGTCTTACACAGCATTTGACGGACAAACTACCGGACACTACATTCGTTACTGCAAATGCTGCTTCATGTCTCCATGGCTTCTGAATGAGGCAAGAGATCACAAAGAATAGGATCTTTTCAACAGTGACCTCTCAGCTCTGGAATATCTGTTCCCATTTCCTTGACTTGCTCCCTTCCCAAAGTATGCATTGATCCGCAGTTTGTCCCTTGAATGTGAGTGTGTGTGTGTGTGAGCAAGAAATGTATGCTGAAGCTGGAAAAATACACGCGCTACCCAGCTGACATAAAATAATGGCCACGGATATCAAGATGATCGTGCATAACATGTTCTCTCGTTATGCTTGGTAGAAAAGCCAAAATCATCATGACTAAAAAGTGTTTTCCTCCCAAAGTAATTCATAAGTATTACTCCCAGTCAAGTCATCAGCCACTTTGAGACTCCTTTGTGTAGTAAAAAGCAGGGTACAAAAAAAAACAGCACCTCTTCTTCTGCTTGGCTTCCAGTACCATACTGCCTATCCCTCCTCTAGTTAGGTCTTTATCACTCCATCCATTTCCTTTGAAGCAGATGCAAGACAGTACAGCGACTGAAATTCTCCTCTGTAGGTGTGTGTTAAAAGTATCACCTTGCCTTAGATATTTCTGCTGCTGTAAAGAGTTCTTGTAGTGACCAAAGAACAAGCTTTGTTGTTGCTATTGCTGCAGTCTAGATTTTGCACAGATGAACCGAGACAAAAGCTCACTTCATAGGAGGTGAATGAAAAATGCTACACACTCTTTGAAAAAGGTGATAAAACCTGGGAACTTCTGAAGTCACTTCTGAGTTTTCTCACCTAGGTGTTATTTCAACCAGTGTACACAGATTTCCAGCAACAAAGCCCGTAATTCCTCACTGTCACATCAGAAATGCCACTGCCTTCTCTCTCCTGTTCCTGGCCAAACTGCCTGAGGGATGTGGTGGCTCAACACTGATTTGGAGATGCAGAGGGCATGCAGCCATTCCAGTTCCTTCTACATATCTTCTTCTCAATGTAGGCTTCTTGAAAAGAACCCATGAAAAAGCTCTTGGTGCTGGAACTGATACATGTCCTCTTGTCTAGAGCAGCCTTTCTCAATTTTTTTACCATTGAGAACCCCCTTGAAAAATTCCTTTGAGAATCCCCAGAAGTAATGCCAGCAGTCCACACCTTCCTGTTTCATTGCTGGAAGTCACATGTCAACAGAAGGGACATCACTCAGACACTCCCACTGTGACATCATCAGGCCACTCCCACAGCAAAGAAATATTTTCTGATGATTTGTGAACAGAAACATACCTGCACTGGGGTATGTCTACCTGACCATATATGGTCATCACCTGATTTTTTTTTTAACATTTGAAAAATACATTAAAAATTAATTCCCTCCCAATCAGTGAAATCCTACTGGGGCCATTGAGAAACCATGGTTGAGAAAACCTGGTCTAGAGTCTAGGGATGTATGATTTGGAGTAGTCCAAAGATTATCTGGGGGATCTGTATCCCACAGTTTATGAGTCTGTGGTTGTCCTGGTTGCACCCCACTTTGGAGCAGTTCACAAGTCCCTCAACCTTTCCTCCTAGGGTTTGATCCCTAGGCCCTGATCATCCTTGTTGCTCTCTTCTGCACCCTCTCAGTTTTGTCCATATTGTTTTCAAAGTTCTGCAAGAATAGAGCACTGTTTGTTTGCTTCTCAGGTCCTAATAGAAGAAAGGGAGCTTTCTCTCAAACTTTGTCTTGGTGGCTTGACTCAGGGAATGCTATGGTTTGGCCAGTTTGTCATGCCCACTAAATATTCATGCTCATTCTACTGAAATGGTGGGTTCTTTGGCAGTTTTCTGCAGTGATGTACAATTAATAGATACCTGCTGAGCTGCTACTTAGTCATCAGCAGACATGTTTGTATGCCACTATGGTTTGAATCTGCAGGCAAAGTGAGAAACATGAGGGGAGAAGGCAGTACTTTATTTACTATCCAAGTGGTCCGGTGGGTAGCTTGCTAGAATCACCATATGGGACTGCACAGAAGACCAATACCAAGTTGCATTTATCTGTAACTGTTATTCATTGTCTTCTGTGCAATACCAAGACCAATACCAAGTTGCATTTATCTGTAACTGTTATTCATTAAGTGTCTTCTGTGCAAGAACACATACTCTCCCTCCTGCCCCTTGGCATTCTTAGGCTTTGCTGGTGCTAGGGGTACCGAGGGGGGGGGGTGCTGCTGTCCAGGAGCACATGGCCCCTGGGTGGAAAGACAAGTTTCTGACTTTGGTGCACAGTGCCACCTGGAGACTCTTAGCTGTAAAGGCTGTTCAGATGGCTGGCCAACTCATGCATAGTCCCCACACAGAAGATACTCAGTGAACAACAGTTACAGATAAGTACAACTTCGTTATATGCTGCAGAAACTCAGTTTACAGCTGAACATTCAGTTAAAATTGCCACAGAAATAAGTGTGTTTACAAGCCCCAGTAACAGATCCAAGAGGTATCAGTAGAAGAACTGCTGTTATTAAAGCTAATCTGTGGCGTGGTGGGGGAGGAGTCATTTTAGGACATCCTGTTTGCTCCATTCCATCTGGAATTCTTTCCTTCACTCTAGGAAATGAACAAGAAATGTTAGTAGTAGGGGTGTGTCCTCCACTAAAGCAACACATTCTTTGAAACACTGCTCCAAGAATCTGGAAGCAGTCAAATCCCTACCATATTCAGCCAGAGCCTAGAAAACAGAATTCCACATTTGTACACGTTTTTGCTTCTCATCACCCCACAGTTGTATGAAATTCCTTACTGTCTTCTATGCAGCATTCATACTTCCCTGATGTGCTACTAACATGATCCAGGGTGATGATATATATATGCATTAAGCAGCTTTGAGAATTATTCAGATATCCTTTTTTTATATATGTATTTTTATTTTCATAAAGATAGAAATAAGACAGATAGTATAAGTTGTTAATACAAAGAACAATAGAATATAGTTTTCATTTGTTACACTTAAACCCCCTCCATTAAATGTCTCCTTTTAGTTATTCAGATATCCTGATAAGTTTCCATTTCCCAAATTCCAATCTGGACTAAAAAATGTAAATAGAAATTGTGTATTCGATGGAGTCATGCACATAGTGGTCAGTGGCAGCTCATGCCCTTCTTCCCATTCAGTCACCATTCTGCTATCCAAGCTAAACTCCTTTCCCTCCATCCCATCTTCATTTCCACAGTGATGTTTGTCTTCCTTATACAAATTCAGCTCTGGAGATTTCTTTGACACAGGGAGGGAGAAGGATTCTATGATTTTTTCCTCCCCTGCCATTTTTGCTGAAACCTCTAGTTTTTCCTTAGCAGAGGTGAAAGCAGCTCAGTGAGTCAACAGCCAGGCAAGTAAGGGCTGATGTCTGCATCCGCTGAGGTCCACAGCCCGGCAGGAGGCACACGGCAGACACTTTGTCCATATCCAGATGGGGAAAGCCAAAGGAGGCGGTCGAGGAAGTAGTGCTCTGCTTTGCTGCCTTTTCCAGATGCCCCTCCCCATGGGAAATGAAACCTTGCCTCAAAGACCCCTGCAACATCTATCCATCTAGTCCAGTTTTATCCCACTCTTCTTCCAAGAGGTTCAGGACAGCACACATGCTTTTCCCTTCCCTGTCATAACTTCAAATGCCCCCTCCCTCCCACAAGGTATCTTGGGTTAAGAAAGTGGGATTGATTCAAAGTAATGTGGCAAAATTCAATAAGTACAGCATCACCAAGGGATCACCCTGGATCCCAAATATATTGACACAGATCATACCAAGTAATTCTGTTAGCATTTTTAAGTCACTTAGATTGTCCCTTGTGGTTCTGATGTGCATTAGTTTAAATGTTGTCATTTGAAAGAGGAAGGAGGGAGACACTGACCTATTCAGAGATACATTGACCCATTCAGACTACTTCACTGCTAATACTTTCTGTTTTGGGATTTTTCACAGAAGTTATCTTTTATTTACAAAATGAATATCTTTGGAGTTTTGTAGCAACTAATACAAGTAGCTTTGTGTCTTTTTGTAACTGTGTGCATCTTCTGTTCCAATTTTTTTTCCATTTGCCTCTGGAAGTGATTACATTTGTGCTGTAAGGTAAAATGGTAGCCTGTTTGGCTTGTTCCCTGCCTGTTTCCCATACGTTTCTCATTCCTTCTAATATTTGACAGAGAAAAGTAGGCAAACAAAGGCATGTTGATATGGCAGGGAACAAGCCAAACCACAAGTGAGCAGTTCCGTGGCCCTGCCAGAGAACATGTGAAATGGTAACTGGAAAAGATGGATTTCCCAACAATTCATAATAAGCATTTCACTATTTAGATGGCCTAAGGGGAACATTTTTATTGTCACCCCAGCATCCACTTTTGCAGAACATATGGAGGTCTCAAATGATGTGGGAAGTACACATTTGTGCCAGACAAATGTGCTAGTTATGGGTACCTCTTTGATGTGGGAAGGTCCCTGTGATCATCCATAAAGGGGAGGGAAGAAACAGCAAATTTCTGTCAGGGTGTGGGGCTGTGGTTCAAATGTAGCGTGCCTGCAGAAGGTCCCACATTCAGTCCTCGACATCTCCAGCTGAAAGAGTCAGGTAGCAGATGATGTGAAAGATTTTTGAAATCCCAGAGAGCCACTGCCAGTCAGACTAGACACTCTTAATAAATATAATGGGGTAACGTCTAGCAAG
Source organism: Paroedura picta (assembly GCF_049243985.1). Taxonomy (NCBI): domain Eukaryota; kingdom Metazoa; phylum Chordata; class Lepidosauria; order Squamata; family Gekkonidae; genus Paroedura; species Paroedura picta. The sequence goes on along the minus strand of NC_135374.1, from coordinate 33,218,782 downwards.
GGAGAAAGGAGGGAATAAAAAGACATTGAAGAGCATGACATGTGTTGGGGATGTTTTCCCTACACATGCTCCATGGATACTGTTCCTTCTGATCCTACTCTAAGGCCTGATTTAACTGTGATGCTGGTGAGGCAAAGGGGCTTACCCATGTGACTTTGTACTGTATTTGCATGGGTTGCTTCCTGTTCTTCACTAGTATGCCAGCACAGCACCCACTGGGCTTGGAGATCTTGGGTGTGCTAACTAAAGACTATGTAGCTGCTTTGGATGGGTGCAAGTGCTAAGTTTGACAAGTGCTCCCTTTGGCAGGTCAATATTACTTTTAAATCATACTTCAACTTAAGCTGGTTCTGGATCTCCGAGAACAAGTTCTGTTAGGCTGTTTCAATGGCTGCAATCATTTTGTTTGATGTCATCTTGCTGCACCATCTGTGTACCTGGCACTTCAACACCATCAGCGAAAACAGAAACCCAGACAAGTCCCAAAGAGCCTACAAAATGACATTTGCGAAGTGAAAGATGGGAGAAGCCAGGAAGGAACACGAGCCAATGCAGTTACACAGACTTGTGGTTGAGAACCAAAACCAGAGGGATGAATTGAGCTTCTCTTCCTAGCAAGGGGCTTAGGAGGGCAGCTTTAAGCAGGGAAATGCAGACAATCCCTATTTTGCTAGCAGCTTTCTCTCTAGCTAGGCTGTTTTCAAAGTTTTCCACAAGGCATCAAAGGGTGGGTCTTCAAATGGAAGCCAAGCATAAAAACGGCATTGACTTTGTTTTATGTAAAGTGATTCCAAGAGCAGAGAAGTCAAGTGAAGCCAGCTAAGTAAGTCAATGTTGACATGTTAAAAAAGGCAACTCCAGTTTGAAGGTCAGACAGGAATGAATGGCCTGAAAGATGTTTTCTGACTGAAATGAATGTCACATTCCTCAGTCTGAAGAACAGGGAAAGGAAAGGAGGAGGCCTCAATAAGCTCTCCACGTCACCCCTTTCATGGGGCTGCTGTAGTCACCCTTCCTTTGGCTCAGGCTCTCTGTTGTGTTCCAGTAGACAGCAAGCACCTGGGAACACTCTGCCGAAAGGCCTTGATTCTTTGACAGCTTTGGATGATGGCCTACATAAGCGAGGAGGGAAGAAAGGGGAGCATTGTCTTCCTCTCGGCTACAGTGCTGCTTTTCAGATCACCTCCAGAAGCGAAAATTTATTACAGTTGTGGAATCTTTTTTTCTTCTGGACAGTAAATGTAAAGCTTAAAAATAAAAAACACACACACAATAATAACATGTTTAGGGATTTTCAGCATTTGCTGTGGGATAAATTTACCGCATATTAATAGGCTGCCGTTGATTGTTTCCCAGATAGGAATCATTCAAGAAGAAGAGTTGGTCTTATATGCCACTTTTCTCTACCCAGAGGAGTCTCAAAGCGGCTTACATTCGCCTTCCCTTTCCACTCCCCACAACAGACACCCTGTGAGGTGGGTGAGGCTGAGAGAGCCCTGATATCACTGCTCGGTCAGAACAGCTTTATCAGTGCTGTGGTGAGACCAAGATCACCCAGCTGGCTGCATGTGGAGGAGCGGGGAATCAAACGTGGCTCATCAGATTAGAAGTTGGCTCTCCTAACCACTACACCAAGCTGGCTCTCAAGTCTTCTGTGTATAACTGTAGGCCATCACAATACAGAATTCTCCAGCTAGCTAGGTGTAGTCAAATATCCTCCAGTCCTGTTAATGTTCTGAATGCCACTGTTTCCTTCTTAGAAGCACCAGGATAATTCAGAAATAGTTGACAGTGATTAATATTGGATAATTCAATAAGGAAGTCTCAAATGATAGAACACCTTCAATTTCCCCCTAAATGCTACATTTGCGCTAATCATCATTTAGCACTAGTAACACTTTGGATTGAATCCTGTGACTCTGTTCCACTAATGCAGAGCCTTCCTCTTGTGGAACATGTTTTTTTCACCAGAAGCTCCTCATGCTGGAGGTAGATGCATTAAATAAAAAAAAAGACGCAAAAGCTGCTTATAAAATGTCAGCATAGCCCTGAGGCAAGTGATGCACTATTATGCATCTTTGGTAGACATTTGGACCAATAATGAGCCTAATGGTGATCAAGAAAACATTGTTCTAAAGTAAAACCAGTTCCAGAGCAGGATATCTCCTCTGAGTTAATCTCCATGGGAATACTGACTGGGCATGCGAAACACCCAAAGCCAAACTGAGGAGAAATTTTGCAGTTTCAATATGGAAGGGGGGGGGGGTCAAACAAGGCAAAGCAGAGTTGGTTGGTTGTACAGCAGAAAAGGAAGCAGCAGTGCCCCCATCGTCCCCACTCCTCTTCCTCCAAAGTCAACTGTTGCTTAAAAAGAAGAGGGAGGGAAACCTCCCAGGACTGCTGTTACACACATCTGCAAAACTGTTGTCAGTTCCAGGTTCCCAGTCTGGTCTTGAACCAAATTGGCCTGAGCTTTCTTAGCAAGGGGCTTAGACTTGCCAAACCAACTGAAGTGACCTCACATTCATGGGATTTCACAGAGCAAGAAATGGCACATTTATTCATTTTCGGTAACTGCGTAAATGACACGGGGGGAATATTTCAGGATTCTGCTTGTAAATGGAAATTGGTTGGAGAAATTGGGACAAGAATTAAGGAAATTAAAAATGAAGCACAGATACATTCTACAATATCCACCGCAAAGGAGTCAGGAGATTTACTCATCAGGAGGACTCAATTCTGTCTTCCTTGTCAGACACTCTTTAAAATCTTGGACTTCAACAGAACAACAAGCATCAAAACTTAGCAACAGACATTTTCTAAAAATACAACTTTTAAGTGAAGTGGCTGGAAATGATAAGTAACAGGAAACTGATTTTTAAATAAACTTTAAAATAAAATGAGACAATCACTACAAAATGATGAAGGGCTCCACCTCTTTTGGTATGTAATATGCCCTGAATTCATGCCCTCCCCAAATCCATTAAATGCAGGGTTAAAACCTAGGATTCTGAATAGATTCAGAGAGCAAGAAAATCCCAGCTGAGCTCTCATTAGCCAACACAGAGCTTTCACTTTGAATTGCACCAGGAGGTATTTGAAGCAACTGAGGCCACCACAGAACTGAGAAGGTACCTACCTAGCATCCAAGAAAAGTGTGGAAATATAAGAATAAGGTAGGACAAATAAAGCTTAAGATTCTGTAACTGTAATCAAAAGGTATACTTTGGAACCATGATGGTTTGGTTGTTAAATGTTGCATCCAGTGGATCCATCTTTCATAGAACAGTGTTTGAAAACAGTGGTTGCAGTGCTGCAAAGGAAAACTGTAGGTGTTTTGAGCTATTTTGTAGGGAGAAACAATTCCCAAAGAAAGTCAGCTATTTTTAATAACATCCCAGGATGGTTATTCTACATATCTGCAAATATATTTACTTACACAGATTAGCTGTAAGAACAGAACTGAGTATCTTGTTTCATTCTGCAGTTTCCTATGTACATAATGTTATACAGTTGGTAGCACAAGTGTTTCAAACACTTCTGTTAGTTCATCGTTAGTTAACTGGATGGCCTGATAATACCCTTCTCTTATTCAGCAACCTGTGGGCAAAAAGAACAGCTGCCAAATCAATTTATGGGTTGCATCCAGTCTAAATTGGCACTTTCCACTCATTTCCCCTTTCTGTTACAGGACCCCCCACCACCAACTGGTTACTTAGGGTCCCCTGTCCCCCAAGAACAGCCTTTTGTTCATATCAATGGACTATAGTGGGAGGGCAGAAGCAAAAAAATCCATTTTGCTTATGGAAATTTTGGTTGTGATCCAACATTATATCTGCAGGCATGCTCTTTGATGAGGTCAAACCATGCAGTTCTGTTCCACTTGCTCGCATAATCTTTGGCTAAATCTTATATGACCTTTATGTACCTAAGCACGTATCCAGTCTTTGAGTAAGACATTCAAAATTTTCTTTTCTCATAATGAAATCCATGAATGTTTTAACTAATAACTTCAGTGAAAAACAAAGGTAAACCAGTCCTGCTTGATCTTCTAAAACCCCTCATGGTAATATTTCAGCAACCTGATTATTTTTACTCCTCTTTTCTCATCTCCAGATTAGCCTCGGCATTACACAGATGACATGCTTTTGTCTCTTAACATAAAAGGAAGGATCATAGACACGAATCTTAGATAATCCTTTTTCATATGCTAACTGGTTATAGACAAGGTTGTTAGGGCCACAGAACTTTGAACTAAATTCTAATGTTTTGTTGTTGTTTTTTTGTAGATTTCCAGTGCTGACACTACAAAATGTCCCAGTCATGGGTGGTTTCAGAGTTCAGGGTGCCTTAGGTAAAAAGCAGTTGGGGCCACCCTATTTTGTTCTGACTGCCACCAGGACTTTCACTCATGCATTCCTTCCCGTTCACCCGCACCTGCCAGTGTGTCATTCCACATATATTGAATACATTTTCAATGCACAGTAGAAGTAGATTTTCCTGTTTTGTACGAGCAAGTTCAGATGCATTATCCAACATGTGCAGAAACTCTTGCCTGTTCATACACCTACCCACTGACCATATGTCATTTCCCCAGTGGTGCTGGGTGGTATATGCAGATGGGAACCTCACCACTGTGCCCACCAGAAATACTACCATTGTATACCCCCTGCAGGTCCCTCTCTAGCAGCATGTGGTTGATGGGCTGTGTAATAATGGGCCCTGCCAGAAATTCTGGGTTCTGGCAGCTGCCCCACTATAGGGTTTGCTGACATCAGCCCTGGCTCCAGTCTTAACCCCTGATGTTTCTAATTAAAGGAGCACAGGTAACAAGGTGCTAGGAATGACCTTTTTCTGCTAGAGACCCTGGATAGCTGCTGCCACTCAGAGCAGGTAATACATTAGAGGGATCAGTGGTCTACCTCAGTATCAGGCTGCTGCATATATACATATCATATGTTCCAACAGTAACTGCAGCCCCACCTGCAAATACCTAAATCTGCAGATTGATGCCATGGAAAAAGATTTCCCTGCAAGCTTTAGGGGGTGGGGGGCAGGCATGGTTTACAGGAAATCCGGAAACTTTTTTTTAAATGGAGGTGGGTGGGGGTTAAATCCTGGTTTTTCTTAATCCTGGCTAAAGTTGCTGCTGATATAATGACATAACCTCTACTAAGCTTGGAAGAATGAATTTATTTCCCTACACTTGGGCAATTGGCAGTCTTGCATGAACACTGGACCTTCCATTTAGAGCAGTTAACAAGTATGCTATGATTATCAGATGCTGACACAAGTAGAATTTGTTCTAACGTCTCTGCCAGTCCAGTTGCTAACAGCAGAAGTTGCCATTGTGCTGTTTTTCCTTTGAGCAGTTCATGTACATTCACTTCAAATAGGGCAGAAGGGAGAAAAAACGCTCGGCTCTAATATTTCAGACATTCTTTCAGCCATTTATCCTGAGCTCTGTACAACTCTTTCAGAGTTAAGCACCCTGGCAGATTGTTGAAAGTGGGGATTGCTTAATTCCTCATAAAGAAGAGGTGTTGTTGTTTAAATAAAGTGGCTACTGTAATAGATTTGCTGGTACGTTAAGAGCATTACAGGATCTAGGGTTAGCTTTGGGAAGCAAACCATGTAAAATACAGGGAACCGCAGAAAATGCTGAAAACATCAAAAAGTGATGCAACCTTTAACGGGGGAAGAGAAGCAAGATTGTGGGATTAACATATTCACTGAAGGCACACTGTGCTAAATTAAAACGTTTTGGAGTGGCGATATGGCTATGCTTCCCAACCAAATTCTGCATGATTGCACCACTTCTGGGGTTTCTCAAAGCCTGAAGAGTGTTTCAGAGGTTTCTCAATGGTAAAAAAATTGAGAAAGGCTGACGTAGGATCTATGGCACAGGCCCAGAAACATTGACATGTGGGTCCATGGTTGTTTTCATAATCCCTAGTGCACAAGGCCTGCCTACTAAAATGAAATTCAGGCTGCCTCTGCCTGGTTGCCTCTGGAAAGATTCATGCCCGATATGCTTGGCAGTGGTGTGACCAGATGATTTTTATATGATGGACTGTAATGCGAATCTGGTTCAAAATTCTGCATGGTGATCAAGAAATGCAGCCACTACTAACTATTCCCCTTTTTTTTGCCATATGAGTAATAAATACACAAAATCAGCCTATGAAACTCTTCGATACCACACAAAGTTTCTTTATTGGAAATGATAGTAGCTACATGGGATCATAGTCAGAACTGACTCAATAGGCGTGGGGTACAGATTATAGAGGCTTCGAGGGGTTCCCCAACCTCTGGGAATCTAAACCAGACACAGTTCAAAAGAAGTAATAATATGTAGATATGTAGATAGCAGGCTGGACATCAAGAGAGTGGGTAATACTGGGAACCGAGGCACAAAATGGGTGATATGACACAGGAGGTTGAAAGAGGAGGAGGAGGAGGAGGAGGAGGAGGAGGAGGAGGAGGAGGAGGAGGAGGAGGAGGAAAGGAATGTGTGGGGAGTATGGCAGGCATAAAATACAACAACAGGAAATTGACCTTGAGGTGTAAAACGAGAGCATCTAGGTAACATCAGAGCATGCATTAATGTCTAAGGAAACCTACTAAATCAATAGAACATATATCATGGCAGAAGTACATGGGGGATCCCCTTGTGGGGTCCAATGAACTTGGAAAATTTAAAAGGAAAAACAAACTGGGCAGCTAGGAACTTTCTCCATGAGATCCAAGGACAGGTACCACAGGAGGTTAGGATGTAACATGCGGGAAACTCTCTAGAGTCAGTTGACCCATCTAACCGTAACAAACTAAATAACATAGGCAGAGGAAAGGATGCATAGTAATGGGTTTAAACTACAAGTACAATGATATAGGCTAGATATCAGGAAAATAATTTCACAGTCAGAGTAGTTCAGCAGTGGAATAGGCTGCCTAAGGAGGTGGTGAGCTCCCCCTCAGTGGCAGTCTTCAAGCAGAGGTTGGATACACACTTTTCTTGGATGCTTTAGGATGCTTTGGGCTGATCCTGCATTGAGCAGGGGGTTGGACTAGATGGTCTGTATGGCCCCTTCCAACTCTATGATTCTATGATTCTATGAAAGCCATCATGATTTGCAATACAAAAGCGGTTCCCCAGGCTGGGTAAATCTACACATCAAAGCCCCATAGTGTTGACCATATACAGGATGAGGGAGGGACTTGCTGGAAAGATATACATTAAGACCACAATCATTTGACAGAATCAACCTGGTTCTGACACAGCCCTTATGCATGTCAAGGAACAATTTTTTAAAAGGTATGATTTCTACAAACTTCCCCCCCCCCTAAAAAAGCACATAAAATCTGTCTTTGATTCCTGAGGGTCAAGATAGATTTTATTTTAGTCCTAGAGGATGGATTTTCCACCTTGAAACTCAGGATGCAGCCTGAGGAAAGACAAGAGCAGTGGGTCAGTCTACCTGTATTTACCAGCAGGTTCGCCAACTTAAAGCCTTGTATGGGTTGGCCCCCATCAGAGCTGTTGCCAGCCATTCTAGTTCCTTTTATGTATCCCATAGTAAGTTATCAGGGTAGAGCCCAGGATTTCTGCTTCAAGACCTGACAGACTATGTTAATTATCTGTCCATAATACCGACAAAATCCACCTGTTACTACATCAGCTTTATTTCTATTGCTGCTGTCCACATTTAGAGTCAGTGTAATTTTACAACCCATTGACGATTTGGCCACTGGATTTCAAGTAAACCATGTAATATTTATTTAGTAAAATGTTCATTGTGTAGTCTGTGTACCACAGACATTGTTTGCATAGAATGGGATACCGTGCAATTAGTTTGGTTTCTAAGAATGTGGGGACATTATGGCCAAGAAGCTTGGGACAGATTTCTACTCAGTACCTCTGTAAGTCATGGGGGCAGGCAACAGGTAACTGATAGGTCCATGAGTGGACAGTATGTTAACCATCCACTCGCAAGGTTCAACAAACCAACACAGTCCGGTGGGTGCAATATCCTCTCCAGTGCCAGAATGTAACAAGAACAAGCCCACAGCAGGCTGCTGCTTCTCCACTTCTCAGTTTCCATATGTCAACAAACCACAGTGAGTCTTGGCTGCACATGCATTTGTATAAACCAATGTGCTGTAATGGGAAGGGCGGTCTTGGTAGAAGGGTGGGATCCATTCCCAGGCTACCATAGCTCAGTGATTTTTAAGTGAAGAATGCTTCAGTTTCCCGTTCCCTACCTGCAGGCTGTCTGACTGATACATTCTTGGCAGGGACTGTGCATATCTATTCTTGAAGACTAAAATTCCATAAAGCCAAGCATCAGGCTTCTGCATATGTCTCACCCGTCTCCAAAAGATCAAATTCAGAGCAAGGCATGTGTAGAGCCACAAATGAGGTACTCTCCTTTAGTCTCAGGCGAATACGATACTAATCTGGAAAAAAGGGCAACCAGTAAGCAAGTGATCTCTTTCTGTTATTCCACTTCCCTGCTAAGTACAGGTTCTAATCTTTTCCCAAGATTTTGGCAAACAAGTATTATTAGACAGCTAAGTATACAGGGGCCCTCCAAAGTGAGATCTTTATTTGAAGACTGAAAAACTGCTATGGAAGTATATGTATTTTTATATGACAATATAGACAATAGTTTTAAAAGTTTATTATATAGAATATAATTTTATAACCCATGGAAGATTTCCCTCACTGGATTTCCAACAGAGAAGAAAACCTTATTATAAGTACTCAAACTGTTTAATGGAAGATAGTTAGCATTGCATGGACTTCGTTAACCTGGGAAATTGGATATAGGGCAATTAGTTTTGTTTCTAAGATGGCATGGGCATCCAGGACTGTTGTTATTCCCATATCTGTATTCAGATTTGAGTGGTGTTTCATTAGAACAATGGGATAGCAATTTTATACTTACAGATAAATTAGCTTTGTTGGAAAAAACTTTGAACATCACTACTGTAGGGGGAAAACTTGCTGATTTAATTATTTTTACCCTGGTTTTGTTTTTAGAAGATTATAACATTTTTACATGGGTTCTCATGCTGAATTAAAATGGGTGAGTGGTGTTTTTCACAAGTACTTTTGGCCAGTGAGACAAGTGCCCTCTCTTTTAAGATTATGCAGCAGGGCCTTCAGATTTCACAAGGCGGCCCCATTATTGAGGAAACCAGTCTGACACTGTCTTTTTTGACAATGCCATGCTATTGCCACGGTGATGGGGACATTCCTTTTTCCTGCCAGCACATATCAGTTTTAAGTGAGGACAAAGTATTGCCTTTGTTTGATAATCAGCGATGTTGTTAGGTATCCATGTCTGATTGGATACATCATGCCATGTCATCACATTCTTTGTGCGATTTTTTAATGGTTGGGATCTCTTAGATCCCAGAGACAGAATGGCATTGAAACAGAGCAGAGAAGACAATGAACTGTGAACATTTGTGGAAAAACAGAATCTAAGTATTTGGAGAAGAATTTTGTACCCCCAGAGGCCTTTCACCCCTAAGTGAATGAAATTTCACTATGGGCTTTTTTGATCATTCATTGGCTTTGCCTGCAGTCATATGAATGAAAAATATTTTAATAGAATGGAGTACTTTATAGTAGCCATGATGGAATAACTCATATTGGTAACCCACTTAGTTAAGAATAAAGAAGACTGCATATTTGGCCGGGGGAAGAATAGAATAATTAATTAGGCAAGAATGCCAGTATTCCTGTTCCTAGATATATTATACTTTTGGAAAGCATAACAATCAATTTAGGCAATTCAAGAAATTGAATGAGGGACGAATGCTGATGCACTGATAATGAAAATTAAAATCTTTCCAGAGATGGTCAAAAAGAGATACTATTGGTAGCATTTCCAGTAGAAAGTAAATGTGACTGAATCTGAAATCTGATACATTTGCTAAATTGAAGCAATGGAGTAGTTTTATCTGGGCTTGCATAAAAATGAAGTGCCCATGAGTGTATATTATTAGTTAACTGAATACTTCATATAACATTCTTTTCTGCATAGCTGGTAAATAAAATTAGAAATTATTCCGGAGAAAGGAACAAATGGTGTATTAGCTGGCTGAGAAGACGGAATGTATTCATCATGGATTAGCTTATTAGACTTTTCAAAAAGTTGCTTTATATTCATCTCACTAAAGGTCAATTGTGGGCACACATACCTAAAAGTAAGACTCAGTGAAAAATATTTCCATGCATACATGTATATTCGGCATTAAGATACCCAATGGCTTCAGTAACATTAATATTATTTCAGGACACAAGGAAACAGTTCTTCAAAAGAGTATTACAATTATGGGGAAAATAGAGCTGTTTAATAGACAAAAAGATCCTGCATGCTAGGGGGAGGAGGGGGACGCTATGAGGAAGGTACGCTTAAGGCCATACAGGTATTAATAATATTGACAGTGATTAATTGGCTTACAATTGAACAGATGGTGACTGGAGCAAGAATCCATTCTCAGCTTGCATATCTAACTAGTAGCTCCCAATCAATTTATTCATAGGAAACTAAATACACAAACATTATCAAGAGAGGCCCTGGCATGATTCCAACCTGGATGTCAAATATTTTAGCCCAACTAGGACTGCTAGCCTCTAGGTAGGGCCTGGAGATTTTCAGGAATTACAACTAATTTCCAGACCCCCAAGATGCTTTACCTGGAGAAAATAACTATTTTGGAGGGTGGATAGTTTGGTATTACTTCCTGCTGAATTCCCTCCCCAAATCTCCAGGAATTTCCCAACCTGAAGTGACCACCCTACAACACTCTAACCACTTCACTGCACAGGGCTCTGTAGATCTGTTTACATTATACATTATATAATATTTATTTGCTTTGTTTTTATTTATTTTTTAATTTATATCCCACCCCTCTCAGGATGCATTATGTCTGTATTCTTTGTTATATACTAGGGGCAGCCACACCCACAATGGTATGTTTTAAAAGGACACGGTGGGTTTTTGCTTCTGGAACTATAGCTTCTGGTCATCAAAAATATTGTTTTATTGCCAAAGTTCACACTGATTTGTGATCAAATAAGGGAAACCAACCGATGCCTTCTGTCTGTCGGCTAGTTCGTGAGCTCTGAAACTGGACTCAGCAGTGCTCTTACAACACGTACCGAGGTCGTCTATCAAACCAGAATCTTGAATTATCATCCAAGGGATTTTCTGGGAAATAGCTCCCCCAGGCTTCTACACAGACACTGCATAGGCTTATTCAGAACAACATCAATGCAAAACAATTCCCTCTGGACAGTCAAGATAGTTTTTCAGAATCTTGGCTGCAGTTCTTCTATTTAAAAGTTTGCTTTAGCTGATTTTCTTCAGGCTACCAGGCTGTCAACTCTTACAGAAATCTAATATAAGGCTGAAAAACAAAGAATGCAATCTGGATCTGTTTAAAACTTCTATCTGGTGTAAACTTGTAAAGGAAAGTTCTGGTTTTGGAAGGCATTTTTATCTCCATGGTTAATCAAAGGGTGTGTGATAGTTTATGCGGTAGATTATATAAAGGGATGCCATGGAAGACTGAAGACTGGGACAAACAACCTTTGTTTACCATTTCATACAGGTAATGATCTCTGAATGGAGCTGCTGCCTTGCATTTCAGTACTTTGCGACGGTTCCCTAAAAGTGCTTCCTACTTTCTCATTCTTGAATTGTCTGGAAAGATCAATGTTCAGGAAAAGCAGTTGCAGAAAACTGGCAAATTCAAGTTTCACTCAGTCCCTACTACAGTTAATGGCAACAGACTGAGTACCTTACCCAATTAATCTTGTAGTTCAATTTCTTGGAGAACTACACAGTGCATTTTGGTCTGTTTTACTCATTTCTCTAAAGAAATTCCCAATAATCAAGAAATCAGGCCATGTAACACAGGATATACAAATCGGATGAGAACACAAATGTTCATTACAGGTTTCTGGAAGCAGTAATAGACTCCATGAAAGTCAATAAACTGAAGTTTAGTCTAGACAAGACTGAGATCTGCTGGTGTTCAATTTAGTGTGACCAATCAGGGAATGAAGTAAGGAATCATCTACTTCTGCACAGGACTGAATTCCTTCTTAGAAATAGAGACACACATGGGGGAGGTGGTGCTGTTTGATCTCTGGATGGGAACTAGGGTGGCATATGTAGGATAAGTCACCTGTAAGTAGTTATGGATAGTGCACAGACTTCCCTTGAACACTGAGATCTGGCCACAATTATATACATGCTTGGATTACACACATGTGCTTAATATTCCAATTTGTTTAAACTGCGGGGGCTAGAATGCCTGTGTATATTAGAACCCCCCATGGAGGGGGTTCCCTGCCAATAGGCCCTGCCCCAGCTGCTGAGAAAGATCGCGGAAAGAGAAAGGCCCAGGTTCAGTTTGTGAGGTCCATAATGTAATAGAACTCCTCCCCCTCCCAGCATGCTGCAGACACAAAACTTACATTGGTATTTCTGGCTGACCCTCCTTTACTTGCCGTCCAGGTTTGGTGAGGATGAGATTTACAGGGTCCAAGTTACAGCTCCCCAAAGAAGGAGCCCCCATCCTCCATTGTTTCCAATAGAGGGGGAAAACAATAAAAAAAAATATCAAGGGCAATAAAGAAAGCCCAATAGAACAAAATCAAATTCCCAGAGAATCTCTGCAGTAGAAACTGAAAGGGGGACATTTTTGCAAGTCCAGAAGGAGCTAGCCCCATTGTGGAGCAATGTCAGGTCAACACGACTGAAATCTAGGACAGAATCACACTCCAAGCAAGGGGGGGTGCAAGCTCAGCAGTACCAATGTAATCATAGAATCAGAATCATAGAGTTGGAAGGGGGCACACATGCCATCTAGTCCAACCCCCTGCTCAACGCAGGAACAGCCCAAAGCATCCTAAAGCATCCAAGAAAAGTGTGTATCCAACCTTTGCTTGAAGACTACTAGTGAGGGGGAGCTCACCACCTCCTTAGGCAGGCTATTCCACTGCTGAACTACTAATGTAGCCCAGCAGAACTCTGTGCCAACGTGGCAATGCCAGTTCAATCACAATCCAAGTGGACGGGGGCATTTTTGCAAGCCTAGCAGCACTAGTATAATGTACAGAGTGCCCAGCAGTACCAGTGGAATCTGAGTGTTCAGCAGAATCCAGTACCAATGTGGCACTTTAAAAGTTTAAAAGGACTAATCTCAAAGTTCAGAGTCACAAATCCAAGTGGGGGGTGAGTGGGACTTTGGAAGCTATGTATAAGAAAATAGAAAGTGAATACAAATAGGTGGGAACCCTCCTAAAAATGACATGCCGAGTCTGAAATAGACAACAGTGTTTCCAAGGCAAGATGAATCTACCTCCTGTTGCATTGACGTTTGGTAAACATTTTGTTTGAACAGAGACAGTCTGCCTGGAAATGTATCCATTCACAAACTGGCATGAGCCTTTATAAACTGCTCAAAAGTTTGTGGAATGGTCATACCTGTTGATCTGCCACAAATTTCAGTTTGCAAACTAGAAACTTCAATTCATTAGCTGGTTCATACCCATCCCTACCTGTGAGCACTTTTGGAATTTTGAGAACAAGTGAAAACCAAAGCAAAATGGCTGCTGCAAAGGCCACCCCAAAATGACAGCTATGAGGCTCTGGGGCCAGTCACAAAGTGTTAGGAGTTTCTAAATGAAGCTTCTGCCAATGATGGATTTTTCCATGTTTTCTGTAGATACAAAAAAATTCTTCTGAAACATCTGCTCACACGAGGTAGAAGAAAGCCAGGATTGGCTCCTCCCTGTGGGGAAGACATGGGGCCATTTCGCACGGCTTCAAAGTAGCACAATGGTTGCTAATTGGAAACGCTACTAATTTGCCATAACCCACGACGTCGTAGACAATCTGCAACAATCCTGAAACCGACCCGCAAAAAGCGCTTCGTTGTGGCGCTTTCAGGGGAATCCAGAAAAGTGGATTCACCCTCCGGATAGCGATACACTCCTGCAACCAATCTGCAACAGTAGCGCTAAAGACCTGTGCGTTACCATTGTTGCTGGTTCTTCAAAGTCCCTCCCCCTGGCTCTCTCCTCCAAACCTCCGGCGAAGCGATCGCCATTTTTTTTTCTCCGAGCGAGCGGGGATAAACGCACCAGCGAGCCTCTTTCTGTTTAGAGGCTTCCCTGGCTTCAGTCCTTCACCTTTAGTCACTAAGCACAAACCACTGAAAAGCCCGTTTGCTGAAATAAAGTCCCTTTATTTTTTACAAATAAATTCAGCCGAAAATCGGGCCCGTGAGAGGGGGGGGGGATTTTTTTTTATCACTCGAGGCAGCGTGCAAACGATCATACAATTAAACGACAGCTCACATTAGGCAGCTGATGGGTCTCTCCGTAGCAACGAATCTACCTAGATTCGTTGCTATGGGTCGTTTTTTTTTTTTTTAAACCTTTCTTAAAGGGAAAGGGGCTGTTTGGGAGCATGCTAACGGCTGCCCATTGGCTGCTTGACGGCCAGGGGCGGGACGAGCTTGGCAATAGCGCTTCCTTTCTAGCGATTTCTGCTGAGACCGGAAGCCTGTGGGAAACGCTAAAAAACGCAACTGATTCCACTACAAAGGCAGGTATGCATAACGGCGAATTCCACTATTTTAAATGGCGATTTTTCATTCCGCAAACAATTTGCAACAAAGATCCCTGTGCGAAAAGGCCCATGCTTTCTCTAATCATTTGTAAATAGACATCAGGGAACTTGCTACTATGGAGTGGCCAAATTGTGGCTTTCCAGATGTCCATGGACAACAATTTCTGTGAGCCTCTACCAGGACATGCTGTCAGAGGCTCATGGGAATTATAGTCCATGGACAACTGAAGAGCCACAGTTTGGGCACCCCTGCTATGGCACAAAAGGGCACTATGTTGGGGATTCCTGCTTGAAATGTCTTGGGACTGGCATTCTCCCAAACAAGCCTGTCCATTAGTTCAGACAGAGCCTGGCTGAGTGTTCTAGTCATGCACCAGATAGCAAGGGTTAGATGAATCAGTCTGAGGCTCAACTCACAGGTAGCTTACAACAGTTGAACAAGGTATGTTTGCTGACAAACATTTTCCTCATGTACAGAATGTCTAACGTAACAGTTTTTGATCCCCTGATATGAGTTCCTGTCCTGCTTTGGGTGTTATGCTTATCAATGCTTTAATTTTTTCAGTGGCTTTTCACCATTTATGTTGTTGATTTTATTATGCTAAATGTGAAGAGAGAGCTTGTTTGCTGCACAGATATATATGGGGAAATCCTCACTTTTATCTACATACATGTATAATTAATTCTTATCTGGAAATGCTTTCCTCATGGAACTGTTAATGATACGTAGCTGTAAGCGGTTATTATATTATTTGCATTTTTCTTAGTTGTTCAATCAAGTGGCATTTATTTCAGTGTCAGTTATGAGAGCAGTAGGTCCTAATTTACACAATTATATATTTTAACTCTTTTTAAAAAAATAATGTTATATGAATGCATGAAGTTGACTGACATAATTGTGTCCTGTTGCAACCTTCACACATTCAACTGAAGTTGTACACCAAGTCCCATGTGAGTGCAGGTAAACATGCATAACTTGTCTCCCTACAATTTTTTTTCTTTGGTAGGATTCTTAGCTGTGTAGACAGCTTTTGTGCTTAATTTCATCCATTTGTCCTCCTTGGCTTTGGCCCATGCAAGTCACATGATCCCCCTGCTTAGCCTTTCGGGTTGGTCAAAGGAGATTCCTCCACCTATTTTTACCTGCAGAAAAACTGACTGGGACATACACTGGTATACCTTGTAGGGTTCTAAGCACATATTGTATTAAACACATGATATTTGGGGGCTCAAGTGATAGATATGATTCATCGACAGCATTTTCACTGATCATGTAAAGTGTTCTCTTAAGGAACATTTCAAGGGACAAACTAAATGTATCATTTGTCACATGTGCTCTATGAGGACTGGCAGCTGTATGTCAGCCGCCAGTCCCTGTGAGGAATGTCTATAAGTGCCATATGGCCCTGATTTAGATTGGGACCATGATAAAGAGGCTTCTGCCCCCCCCCACTCACACACACATCATTTTCTCAACCTGAAATGGTTTAATTATTTGCTCCATCAGGTGGGCATACATGCAAGCATCCATACAGTTTTCCAATGGGGCAAATAATACGCCCTGGCGTGGTCTCGGTTCCTGAAAATGGTGCAGGGGTCAGGAATTGGGTGGCTATGGCACTATTAGAAAAAGTTGTCCAGAAGAAGAAGAAGAAGAAGAAGAAGAAGAAGAAGAAGAAGAAGAAGAAGAAGAAGAAGAAGAAGAAGAAGAAGAAGAAGAAGAAGAAGAAGAAGAAGAAGAAGAAGAAGAAGAAGAAGAGTTGGTTCTTATATGCCGCTTTTATCTATCCGAAGGAGGCTCAAAGCAGCTTACAGTCGCCTTCCCTTTCCTCTCCCCACAACAGACACCCTGTGAGGTGGGTGAGGCTGAGAGAGCCCTGATATCACTGCTCGTTCAGAACAGCTTTATCAGTGCCATGGCAATCCCAGGGTCACCCAGCTGGCTGCATGTGGGGGAGTGCAGAATTGAACCCAGCATGCCAGATTAGAAGTCCACACTGCTAAACACTACACCAAACTGGACACATAGCTGATGTATGGCTGCCTGTCTTGTTCAGTTCTAAGAGTGAATTCAAAATCTTGCCGTTTATAGTAGATTCAACCATTTTCCTTGTGAATCAGCATTTGCACCAGGAGATATTTTGTTGAAGTGTCCATTGAACATTGCACACTCCTGCTAGCTCTTTATAGCCTGAATGGCTTCCAAAATTGCCTGCTAGTTGTGCTCCCATGCAAACATACTTTCAGTTCCTAGGCTGTCTGTGAAACTTCAAATTAGACAAAGAACCTATTGTACTCCACTGCATCAGAGCTGTCTTTCTCTTGGTAAATATTTGGGGAGTCCCTAAATGCTTCGCTTGGAGACATTTGCTAACTTTGTCCCTTTTTGCCAGACTATTTTATTAATTGTGTACATGGCCAATAGAATTTGTGTATTTTATTACTAAGTTGCAGAGTATAGCTATGTCTATAATACATATCATTGCAGGACATCTGCCTCAACATAAATCCTTTTTGAATCTGTTTGTCCTACGATGTAGCATTTTAAGTATATATCAGAGCTACTGAAATGATGGGAGATTCCATTAATAGGATAAGATGTGAATATGTCCATATATACTTCTATCTTGTGTCCTACCATCAGGTCACTAGTTTTTGAAAGAACCTAAAATGTAGAGCAATGCTTTTATTACTACTACAATTATAATATCTTTCAACTTCTGAACACATCTATTGTACTTTTAATTGTTTCATTTTGATCACCATTACCTTGCAGGCAACCTGAAGTTTTATATACTTTAAATTTTGACATTGAAGGTACAATGCAGTCAGACTAGAATCTGTTTCAGACTAGAAACTGGGAGGCTCAGGACTGAATGCCCAGTTTAGAGCCTTTCTGGATCACCCTGATCTACCTCACAAAGTTATTCTTGTGAGAATTCAGCTGAAAGCCTTTTTGAATTCTGTCATTTTCTTTCGTTCTGCACTAAGATGCAGCAAAAGAAATTTAGAAACCACATAGTTCAGAAGGTGATAACGTGGCCTTGTTCATCATGAGAGAGTCTAACACTGAAGCCCTTCCTTCCTGAGTCTACTTTAAATGATTCACTCAGACTACCAATAAGCTATCTGAAGGAAAGCATGATGATTGTTTTTTGGGGTTTTTTAGTTTAACATATATAATCTGTGTTGAACAACTTGGGTCTTCTTTTTGAAAAGACTTGGTAGGCTATGAAGCATCATTGACGGGTTCTGCTGTTTGATTTATGCTGGTGCTGTTTCGGAAACTCACTACAGAAATCACGTCTGGGTTCTTATTGGCTGCCATGGAATATATGATTGATTAAGAGAAGGGGTTACTAAGCAGAGCATTGGTGAAGACTAACAGAAACTATTGCTTTAGTTTAGGGTACAACTGCCTGCCTGCTAACCCTCTTAAATTGTAGTCTAACCTGATCCACACCAACATCTCATTCAGTGTACAATCCTGAAGAGATATACATTCTTTTTATACCCAGTTGACTTCAATGAACTTAGAAAGATGTAACTTGGGCCCATTCCACACAAGGACCAATGTTGCCAATTGGTTCCTGAAATTGGTTCGTGCGGAATGGACCTTGGTTTTAGATTGCACAGTCAATCGCTTAATGCTTGTAACGAGAAACAATAGACTGAATCTAAACCAAAGAATTTAATCCAAAGACATCCGATAGTGAGCAGAAGGACATGTTCCATACACAGCAGCCAAACTCACAGTTTGATCTTGCTCATTGTGTTTACAATAATGACACATGAAAAAGCTGTCTGTGACATCAAGTCTGTGATAGCTGTTTCCCACATGCAGGTTATTGCTGCATGGATACGGATTACACTTTGCCCTAGTGTAGCCCAGGATATAGTAAAAAAATTAAATAAATGTATACAAAGTTAAGTTAAACATATTGTTATTTATTTTAGAAAGACTCGCTACTGAGGATGGAGATGTTTAGGATTTGTTTGTAAGTATTTTAAAAGCAAGTACTCTGTCACCCTTGGATTGTCGATCAGGGCTTAGTAAATGTCATGTCCATCTAGGTATTTAGCAACTGGCAGCGTGTACAATAAGACTAAGGGCCTTTTCGCACAGGGATCTTTGTTGCAAATTGTTTGCGGAATGAAAAATCGCCATTTAAAATAGTGGAATTCGTCGTTATGCATACCTGCCTTTGTAGTGGAATCAGTTGCGTTTTTTAGCGTTTCCCACAGGCTTCCGGTCTCGGCAGAAATCGCTAGAAAGGAAGCGCTATTGCCAAGCTCGTCCCGCCCCTGGCCGTCAAGCAGCCAATGGGCAGCCGTTAGCATGCTCCCAAACAGCCCCTTTCCCTTTAAGAAAGGTTTTTTTAAAAAAAAAAACGACCCATAGCAATGAATCTAGGTAGATTCGTTGCTACGGAGAGACCCATCCAGCTGCCTAATGTGAGCTGTCGTTTGATTGTATGATCATTTGCACGCTGCCTCGAGTGATAAAAAAAAAAATCCCCCCCCCCCTCTCACGGGCACGATTTTCGGCTGAATTTATTTGTAAAAAATAAAGGGACTTTATTTCAGCAAACGGGCTTTTCAGTTGTTTGTGCTTAGTGACTAAAGGTGAAGGACTGAAGCCAGGGAAGCCTCTAAACAGAAAGAGGCTCGCCGGTGCGTTTATCCCCGCTCGCTCGGAGAAAAAAAAATGGCGATCGCTTCGCCGGAAGTTTGGAGGAGAGAGCCAGGGGGAAGGACTTTGAAGAACCAGCAATAATGGTAACGCACAGATCTTTAGCGCTACTGTTGCAGATTGGTTGCAGGAGTGTATCGCTATCCGGAGGGTGAATCCACTTTTCTGGATTCCCCTGAAAGCGCCACAACGAAGCGCTTTTTGCTGATTGGTTTCAGGATTGTTGCAGATTGTCTACGACGTCGTGGGTTATGTCAAATTAGTAGCGTTTCCAAATAGCAACCATTCTGCTACTTTGAAGCCGTGCGAAATGGCCCTAAATCTTTTTGTTGGATGCATCTATGTCTGTATGTCAGCAAGTCAAAGCAATCATAGCCTTGCCAAGATTGCTGCTGGTTTCCCCAGATGCTTTGTTGTCATGAAGAATTAAGACCCTGGAAATGCAATGGAATAAAATCCAGTTTTTAAAAAAATGGGCCTGAAATACTGCCTTAATTGCCCAGGAAAAATCAGAGAAATACTCATCCAAGACACTAAGAAAATGGCAGCACATCGTGATTCGAACCAACGGGAAAGGAGTGCCCAGCTGTCTCTGGCTTAAACGAACAGTTTTACAGCAAGTTCTGCCTATATTGGGCAGGTTTCTGGTTATTTAAAAATCAGTAATGCTTATATGTCTCTGACCACCCATTCAGTTCTGAAATGTTAATCCTTAATCCTCTTCATTGCTTTAGCATAAGTTTTGTGGTCGGTTCCCATGTTTAAGTTCCTTTGTATACATTTCTTTTAAAATGGTGCTATATACTGGTCTAAAATAGGGCACCATGTAATTACGGCCTTAAGTTCTCATCTCCCCTTTAGAAGAGGCCTTTCTACAAGGAGATCCATCTGGAGCCAATGTCCCTTTAATATCCTCCCTGCCTATGATCCATTTTCCACCCCGACACCAGCTGCCAGGAGGAGCATGCAGTTCTGGTGGTCCACAGACTGCAGAACAGCTATATGAAACACACAATGTGTTACAGCAGAGGCAGAGAGATCCAGAGTGCAAAAATCTGGGCAACTGGTTGCTTCTGGGGACTGGCAGCCGAATTGCTGAGCTCCAGAGATGTAGGAGACCTAGCACAATTCAGGATGCCAACTCTGACTTGGGAAATACCTGGAGATTTTGGGGGTGGAGCTTGAGGAAGGCAGGGCTGGGGAGGGGAGAGACATCAGCAGGGTCTAATGCCATAGAATCTACCCCCCAAAGCAGCCATTTTCTCTTGGGGAATAGATCTTGGTAATCTGTAGATCATGTGTAATAGCAGGATATCTCCAGGTGCCATCTGTAGGCTGGCAACCATAGAGGAAATGATGCTACAAGGAGTAATTGTATACTTTTCCTCACTAATGAGCAAAACCCAGACCTCATTTCTTTGGGCCCAATACAAACCTGTAACATGTACCCCGGTCCCATGGATACAGTCTCTGTAATTTGTATTTTATTTCTGAAATATCATAAGTACACTCTTTCATAGTCATGGGTTTGCAGCCTAGGTCAGGTCTCCTGGGCCTTGTGAAGTCTTTGGTCCTTGCAGGGTCATTGCAGTCAGAAGTCACACAATGGAGGGAAAATTCCCAACTCAGAGACTGTGTTCAGACAGAAATATCCTGGAGGTAAATGCAATGCTTTTTTATTTCTCAGAAATTGCCAGTACACAAATTTAAGGTAGCTCTAATTTCCATAACACCATAATCTAATCCCAATAATATTTCATGCCGGCTTCACACAGTAAGTGTAAATCAGTCTTTAGATAAAGAGTATATAGGCACAGAAGACTTATTTGTGGTTGTATAGGGCAGGGGTCAGAGCCTCTTGTGGCGCAGAGTGGTAAGGCAGCAGACATGCAGTCTGAAAGCTCTGCCCATGAGGCTGAGAGTTCAATCCCAGCAGCCGGCTCAAGGTTGACTCAGCCTTCCATCCTTTCGAGGTCAGTAAAATGAGTACCCAGCTTGCTGGGGGGTAAACAGTAACGACTGGGGAAGGCACTGGCAAACCACCCCGTATTGAGTCTGCCATGAAAACGCTAGAGGGCGTCACCCCAAGGATCAGACATGACCCGGTGCTTACACAGGGGAAACCTTTACCTTTTTAGGGTAGGGGTAGTCAACCTGTGATTCTCCAGATGTTCATGGACTACAATTCCCATGAGCCCCTGCCAGTTGACTACCCCTGGTATAGGAAATACTTCCTTCTGCATAAGCATGGAATTTCTATAATCTCTCTTTTTGTTTGCCCTTCTCTTACTCCTGAGCTGTTTTGCAAGTACCGGTGAAACAATATCTGCTGGGAGTTAAAGGACGGGAATGGGCTGGATTTCCCCACAGGTCCCCTTGTCACAGGAATTGCAGTAGGGAGAAACACAGGAATGCCGTCGGAATATGTGAGTGTCTTTGTGACCATGGCAAGCAATGGATCAATTTCTTCCCATGTTTTACATTTACCTGCATCGCAAACTGACATGTAGCTACTAGCTCAGCTCAAATTGTTGCCTAGCAGCCAAGAAACCCTTACCTTGAGTTTGTATGTTTAGAAGGCTCTGGGGCAAAAAGCAATGGTTGTCATGTGTATAAACCCCAGAGAGGTAATGCATGCCAAGCATAATAGGATTAGAAGCCTAGCTTCTGTGTGGACACCTTTCCCCAGAGCATTAATTGAAATAGGTCCGACAAGGCCTGACAAGATTGTGGTACTGTTGGTTAAAGGATTATCAAACTATGGATGTAGCACTCTTCCTTTTCCAGAGCTATATTTACCTTGAAAGAGTAGCTATATAGCTTGGAGGAATTTCTTTAGGAGGAATTTAGACCAGTGTCATTGGGAGTCCAAGGGACATCCACAGGTCATGGTGCCCTTGTTGGAGAGAGATGACCCGGCCACAGTTGTCCATGTGCTAGTAACTTCCTGGAAAGATCACTGTAATATGAATTACCGGGCCTCTCCCCCATACCGCCCCAACTGTTACCTCCTATCTGACATCTATGATAGCAAACTTCCCATCGATGCAACAAATTAATTGATGACTGCTGTTTTTAAAGTTTTGCAGGTATAGTTCTATTATTAATGTAATTTTATTGCTTTATTGTCAATTTAAATTCAAACGATCACTGCCCCAAGATGATGAAACCAAGATGGGTATTATATAAATCGATCTATAAATAAATAAATATGTAGGAATGTCTTTGAAAAAAGTTTAGAAACCTCAGTTGTTGAAGAATGCCATGGCCAGATTAGTTAGTATTAAACGTTAATGAGTCTAACACTCCAATATTAAAAAGTCTTCATTGAACTATTTATGGCAGAGTTTAGATGTGCAAAGAGGAGTAAAGCTTGAAAGAATAAAATAGTTTTATTTAGAAAAGAAACAACATATAGAAAGATAAGAGATTTAGGGTAATAAATCCAGTTTTCTTGAATCCCGAAATGGCAAGTTAAAAATGGCAAAATCGTGGGATGTTGGTGACGTCATGTGGAGGGGGCTGTAAATGCCACCAACATGCATAGGCTGTCCAGGAACATTTTCTTCATGCGGAAATTGCCTTGATTCTGCTGCTTTTAAAAACGTTTTGATTTTACTGCTTGCTAGTTTTCTTTACTTGCATGGTTTATGTTCTTCCTTGTTATGTTTTGGGTTTTATAAATATTGTAAGTTACCTTGAGAACTTAATGTCAAAAGACAACATATAAACTCCCTGATCCTATTATCTTAGGGAAACAAACTATACATTGTTGTTGTTGTTAGGTGCGAAGTAGTGTCCAACCCATCGTGACCCCATGGACAATGATCCTCCAGGCCTTCCTGTTCTCTACCATTCCCTGGAGTCCATTTAAGTTTGCACCTACTGCTTCAGTGACACCATCCAGCCACCTCATTCTCTGTCGTCCCCTTCTTCTTTTGCCCTCAATCGCTCCCAGCATTATGCTCTTCTTCAGGGAGTCCTTCCTTCTCATGAGGTGGCCAAAGTATTTGAGTTTCATCTTTAGGATCTGGCCTTCTAAGGAGCAGGCAGGGCTGATCTCCTCTAGAACTGACCGGTTTGTTCGCCTTGCAGTCCAAGGGACTCGCAAGCGTCTTCTCCAGCACCAGAGTTCAAAAGCTTCAATTCTTTGATGCTCGGCCTTCCTTATGGTCCAACTTTCAACTGGGAATGCCATAGCCTTGACTAGATGCACTTTTGTTGGCAGGGTGATGTCTCTGCTTTTTAGGATGCTGTCTAGATTTGCCATAGCTTTCCTCCCTAGGAGCAAGCATCTTTTAATTTCTTTGCTGCAGTCCCCATCTGCAGTGATCTTGGAGCCCAGGAAAATAAAATCTGTCACTACTTCCATTTCTTCCCCATCTATTTGCCAGGAATTGAGAGGGCCAGATGCCATGATCTTTGTTTTCTTGATGTTGAGTTTCAAGCCAACTTTTGCACTCTCCTCCTTCACCCGCATCAACAGGCTCTTTAGTTCCTCTTCACTTTCTGCTATTAGAGTGTTATCATCTGCATACCTGAGGTTGTTGATATTTCTCCCTGCAATCTTGATCCCAATTTGTGACTCCTCTAATCCCGCCTTTCTCATGATGTGCTCCGCATACAAGTTAAATAGGCAAGGCAACAGCATACAGCCTTGCCGAACTCCTTTCTCAGTTTTGAACCAGTCAGTGATTCCATGCCCGGTTCTCACTGTTGCTTTTTGACCTGCATACAGGTTTCTCAAGAGACAGATAAGATGCTCTGGTATTCCCATCTCTTTAAGAACTTGCCACAATTTGTTGTTCTCCACACAATCAAAGGCTTTAGCATAGTCAATGAAGCAGAAGTAGATGTTTTTCTGGAACTCCCTAGCTTTCTCCATGATCCAGTGTATGTTGGCAATTTGATCTCTAGTTCCTCTGCCTCTTCGAAATACTGCCTGTACTTCTGGAAGTTCACGGTTCACATATTCCTGGAGCCTAGCTTGTAGGATTTTGAGCATAACTTTGCTGGCATGAGAAATGAGTGCAATGGTGCGGTAGTTTGAACAAAATATATATTCTCCAGGGCAGTGTCTGGAGATCAGCTGGAAGATCTCCAGGCCCCACCTAGAGCTTGGTGACCCTAAGTTAAATGTATAACTAAATCTTTGGTGGACTGTTTTATTTTTGACACTCGGTACTTGGCTCCAGTATCTCTTATGTGTAAACCGTGTATATTTATTTGCTGATCTATTCATTGTCTTTTTTGTAATCTAAATTGGAATACACCGTATATTGTTGAATAGGCTGAAAGTATGAATGATGTTTCCCAACAAAAAGCGAGAATAAGCATCTAATACAACTGGATTTCGATCAATAGGATACCAAATGGATACCGTTGGTGTAAACATGACCAACACTTTCCTTTAGAGAATATGACAAGTTTTCTCAGTTGGCTCCGTCTTCGTCTGGGACTACTTTTAGCAACCTAAGCCCTGACAATAACAGCTTTCCTGTGTTCTGCCAGTATTTGCAAACACAGTATTTGGTGTGTTTTGTTCACAAGCTGTACATTTTAACAGTTGTATCATTTTTGCACCTGGAGAGATGTTTATGTTTTGGTTCCTGCTGTGCTCAAGTTCTTGTTCTGCACTGAAGTCTTTTCCTCTTGCCTGCCCCCCTCCCTTCCTGGTTTGAAACGTAATCGAAATGCAGAGTGACTCATCTGTCAGAAGCTGTTCTAGCTGCTTTCCTAGAATTTGCTGTTTGACTACAGGGAAATTTCACCCATTATATAAGAAAGTCTATATGTTTTCTCATGTGCAAACACTTCCGCATTGCTATGGGGAAATGCCGCAACAGTAAAACTTTAAAAAAAACTTTTCAGTTTTGTGTTGCTATAGGGAAGCACCACAACAATAAAATGTTTCCTTAGATTCCTTTTTGGGATACTTTATATAATGGTCTCTCTTTATGTTTGGGTAGATTTGTGATAGGCTGGCCATGGTAACTGGACTCCAATGTTTGTGTGTTTATAATAAAGATTAAAATGCAGAGTACAAACACCAAGCTAATAGGGATATGGCTGCTACATCACATGCCCCCCCTTTCCCTGTTCATATGCCTCCACCAGAAAACACAAACAGGAATATATTTCAGCTGCCTGATCCCAATATTACCATGCACACTGAAGAGAACATTTTATTTGTACTGAGGGCACATCACTTTGCGGTCCTGTAGCAACATGGACCACACCAGTTTTTAAAAATTCGAGCCAGATATGGAGAGGGGAGGGTGGGTGCAATGGCAGGCAAAATGCTACCGAGACTGTCATGCATTTCTCCCCTCAGACAGGCTTGCCCCTGTTTGCACCCCAATTTGCAGCATGATAAGAAAGGGAAATAGTTGTTGTTTTTTTTATATTGTCCTCATTACAGAGTGAACCGGACAAAAACTCACACCAGCTTCTGCACAGCCGCAGGTTGCTGCCAACGTCATGTGGAAGCAGCACTAAAACCTGTGAGCAATGAGAGGCTGTGCAGGGCCAAATTCCTTTTGTGGAAATGGTCTGGGTATCCCATCTAGGGCTACATGGCAACCAGCGAGCTTTGGAGGCCATTTACAGCTCCTGTCCTCTACTCTTCCCCCTTCTATGAGCACCATAGGTAAGGGTTAATTATGGTTTATATAAATCAGGACTTGGCTGTGGTTTCTGTCTCTGGTTTTTAGGCTAACTGTACTGTGCTGGTTTGGAAGTAACACAACAAGAGGGAAAAAAGGGGAAAAAACAATCTTTCCAATGGCTTAATCAAATAATATTAAAAATATAAGAGTCTCTGTTATTTCTTTATTATAATTTCCATCTGGAGTCATCCAAAAACGGCATCTAGATTATTTTTCTGTTTTCAACTCTTTTGTCAGTGGCAATAATGAGTCCTAAATCACAAAATATCCTTATTATAACATAATGTAACAAATAATAATTGGAAATGTACCTCCACCAAGTGATATTAATAAATTCAGTGTATTCACTCTCAATGTATTCTGTCTATAATATAACAGTAATTGTTAGAACAAATGTTAAAATGAAACTTACTAACTGCCAAAGGTCTATAAATTTATATCTTACCATATCAAACTGCGTCTTGCCACAAAAGGGGAAGAAAAGGATAGAATCTGAACATGGCATGGGGAAAGGAGAGCATGTAAAGCTGAGACTCCCTGAGGTAACACCTGAGGTGACAAATCGTCATTTGGCATTACTGTGAGGTTGAAATTTTGCCTTCCCATCCTAGCCATCTGGATAACAGCCCTAAATCCAGTACTGCTGAATGTGTGTATGTGGCTATAGCATGTGTGGAATATTTATTTACACAGTTATGATCTCTGTATATTGAACTGCACAAAAGCCTAGAGGCAGGACTGACAGGTGCAATGAGCTGTACACAAGGCACCAGCCTGTTCTCCCTTCAGAGCTGAGCTTTACTTTAGAAAGGGTTATCTGAACCAGCTATATTACTTTGCTGGAAAAGCAGTTCATAGAACTGGACCTTAAAATTGGATATACAATCTTATTTTTAGGATTTATGCTTGATACGTTTATTCAGATGTTTGGTTTGTGGTAGTCGCTTCACAAAATTTCCCTGTTTATTTTGAAAATGTGAAATTTTCTGTATTACAGCCCAAGGTGTAACTTTACAACTCTTTCCTCCCCTAGGAGCTGGCAATAAAGATATATTTCTTGCTCACCGGAAACTGATGAAGAATTCTGGCCTCTGAAAACTGTAGTGCACTGATCCACAGCTCCAACCTTTCCCCAAAGTCTTAATGTAAGTGTATCCACGTGGAAATTCAAACTTTCAGCCTGCTAAAATTGGACATAACTGATTATTAACATAGGCACTTTCAAAACAATCAAAGCTCCGGAACTTGATAAGTTACTTGACAGGTTGCCACATGCTTAGTACTTAAATTTCAAGCAAAAAGAAAACCTAAAACCGCCCTCCAGAATGATTTGCAGAAACTGTCAGTATGTTTATGTTGAGCATTAAAGAAAATACCTCACAAAACCAAACTATTGTGGAATGGGCCAAGGGGTCATAATTTTGATTTTATATTTAGAAATATTTATTTTTAATTTAGTCTTTATATATTTTCCTTTGAGTGTTCAGAGATTTCTAATGATGAAGCTTCCTCTCAGAGCTTCTGTCACAGTATTCAGGTAGAAAGCAATTCTTCGTAATGAAACAGAATTATTCTCATATTCCATTTCTCTTAGTAAAACCAATACTTGTTGGCGGGGTTGGGGTGGAGGCTTTATTGTGTCCTTACTCTTGTCATTTTGGTGATATCCAGAATAGAACAGAAAAACTGTATACTCTTCATGTGCACTGTAACTCAGTACAACCAGTATTCTGACTCTTTAATAGAAATACTTATGATGAGTAGACATTAGCTCATTGTATCCACAGTCATCCTAAGC
This sequence comes from Paroedura picta, assembly GCF_049243985.1. Taxonomy (NCBI): domain Eukaryota; kingdom Metazoa; phylum Chordata; class Lepidosauria; order Squamata; family Gekkonidae; genus Paroedura; species Paroedura picta. Next base: position 33,190,963 of record NC_135374.1, on the reverse strand, counting down.
CTATGACTATTGTCTGTTCTCAAGTGTGACTTTTGGAAGAAAAATCAATTTGCTTAGCAAGACATTTCCTGTATTCTAGTTTTATGGGTGGATAGTTTTTTGAACAGCAAATAGATTCACTGGATTCTTTTTGTAAGATTAACATATTGAAAAAAATGTACCTCACTATTGATTTGAAAATCGTTGTGTTCCAGTGATTTCCTGACAGCTTGCAAAGAGATGGCCTAGGTGGGTATGTTAAGTATTAAATCTGCTAAGCACTTGACAAAGGCTGTATAAATGCTTAGCAGCACATAGCGTAGTGATTCTAAACCTTCCTAATGTCGTGATCCTGTAATACAGTTCCTCATGTTGTGGTAACCCTAACCATAAAATTATGCAAGTGTTCTTTCACAGAAATTAAACCAAAACTGACTAAAGGCGTGAAGATCCATTGTTCATGATTGTATATAAATTGTAAAGAAATTGTATATACATTGTATATAAACTGGCAGGCGCCTTCAGGAGGAGTGGCAACAGTGGCAGTTCCCCCCCCCCAGCAAAGCTACTCACCCTGCTGCGACCCCTGTGAAAGGGTCGTTTGACCCCCAAAGGGGTCCCAACCCCCAGGTTGAGAACTACTGACATAGCAGCTTGGAGAATTTATTTAAGTTGACAAGCTCGTAGCAAGTTACTGGAAGGAACAGAATCGGGTTCTGATCTGTAGCCCATTCATTTAAGCAAATTAGTGATTTCTCTTTCTGCAAGAGGTTACAGCAGATCAGATTTACCCAGAATGCAGTGACAGTCAAACTTTTTCCAATATTTTACTACAGTAACTATCTACACATGCCCACTAGCTTGTAACCGTTGAAAAAAACTGGGACACTTATGTACTGGAAAAATCCTCACCAAGTAGGGTTGTCAGTCAAGGGTTAACAACCCCTGGGAGCTTTGGGGGGCAAAGCGTAGTGTCACATAACTGGAAGTGATGTGATGTGGCGACATGACGCTGTGACAATCCCTACATTACACTGCCTGAAATTCTCCCATTCATTACTTACATTAGAATGCATGTTTGTATCAAAAAAAAAAAAAGGGCTGATTCAATCATGAGGCAATGTGTTCATCAGAGTAACTGAAAACATTAAAATCCTGGTGTGCCATAATGGCACTTGCAACTACCTTCCCCCAATAAATGAGATGAAGAGCAAAAAAGGGAACAAAAACCCAACCTGAGAAAACAATTCAGTAACCAAAAAGTCCTTGTCTTGGGGGTTACGCTGCTGTCCAATTAATGTACAATGAGAACAGTACCGATATATTAAGATTAAAACACAAATATTTATTATTAAATGCACAGATTAAAAACACCATAAGAATCACAATCTGTGCAATATTGCATGTACAGTCTCAATGGGTACACAGTCTTGATGGTTACACATGGTGTGACCATAGACCAAATGAAGAACCCAGAGGTTCTTCATCAGCACATGTAGGAACACAATAAGACCTGATTGGTAGCATAAGAAGATGACAAGGTGGCAGCAAGTTAGTTTCAGGAACAGAATCAGGTGCTGATTTGTGGGCTGTTTCTTTGAGCAAATTGGTGATTTCTCTTTCCACAAGAAGTTACAGCAGATAAGAAAAATCCAGAATGCAGTGGCAGTCAAACTTTTGCAAAAATTTCACTGCAGCGACTATCCATGTGAGTATGTGCCCACTAACTAACCACAAGTGAAAAAAACTGGGACACATTTTGTACTAGAAGCATCCTCACCAAGTAGGGTTGCCAGTAAAGGGCTAACAACCCCTGGAAACCTTGGGGGGGGGCAAGTCTTGGTGTCATGTGACAGTGCAATGTCACTTCTTGTCACATTACTGGAAGTGATATCATATGAGGATATGATACTATGACAATCCTCCACACACATTTTTATGATAAAACTGTAGCGATATTAGGGAATGCTACAGCACAGTGGTGACATATGATGTCACTTCCAGTTCCATCCATCCATCCTTCCTTCCTTTCATCACCCAACTGATCTGTTGTATGCAATTTTAGAACCAGCCTGTGACACAGTGGGTTCTAGATACTTCTGGCTTCTCCATTGTCCACCAGGCCATGCTGCTTGGTCAGCAGGTTTCACTCATCGTGATACCCGGTCCAGCATTTGTGAATGTAGGAAAGAGTGTTGCAGCCCTTGGCAACACATGAGGTATTGTCTTGTCTCTCTCTTATCCTTGGATAACTATTGAGCGCACCCTTATTTTGGAGACAGTCCTGCTGAACTCAAATGACTATCTCTGGGGGAGGGAAAGGGAAAACATAGGTACGCAACCAAGACATTGTTTAATCGTACAAAAACTAGGAACATTCTTTGGTACATAAGGACAGTGGGAGCATGGCTATGAAGACAAGCCTGATGCACAAAATTAGATCATGATGTAGACAGTGGCTTAATCCACATGCAAAGTTATTGACTTTATATGCCTCAAAATATTATAGAGTTCTGTGAGTTCCCAAGCCTCATGTCAGTTGCCAAAGACATTTGTATCCAATAGAAATCCTGGTTTCTGCCCAAGACCAATACTGTAATTGTCTCCACCAAAAACAGGAGGTCCTCTTTTGGATTTCCTGCATCTCAATCCCACCCACTCCTCATTTCACTCCTGAATGGTATTACTGCAGGTTTCAGTAAATGCCAAAAAGAATGCATTAAACAGATGCAAGTTTTTTTTAAAAATAGGCCATTTTATTGGGAAAAGATTCTCTTATAAAACCTTAGAAACAGAGGAACAGTGTCCATTGGCAATTTTAAAGTCAGGTTTTTTTCTATGTATATGCAAAAGGTGGTGAAATGTAAGGATTTAGATTTTCTGTTTAAGTAACAAAGTATTTTAAGAATTCACTCACAGGAATCTCAGTTGTTCCTGTCTTTCTTGGATTCTATTCCTTCAATCAAGTGTCGTATTGGCCCAACTTTACCATCACCAAGTGGCTATATAAAGTACCTAAAGAAAACAGTACTGTAAAACAAACCCATTGAAATACAGAAGATTTCCAGTGAAGCCCCAGAGAGAGCTCCATGAAATGAATACCTTCATTTAAACCACAAAGTGGAGAAGAAATACATTAAGGCAACTTTAAAGTGGGGATGCTGTGAATTTCTCAACGATGCCGTTTGGCTGACAAACTTACCATGTTTGACACTCATGAGCAGATTGTGAATTGATCAGAAGTATGGTCAGATGGTATCAAACAACTCAAATTGCTGCCAAATACATCTGAAGGCTGCCGATTGGTCAGACGCCCAATCACAGCTGAACAGGAGCACCCCACTCCCGCAGCAAAATAACTACACAGTGAAGTGACAAAAGGGCTGTCTCCCCTCCCATCCAAGGTGGACAGGGACAGAAGCCATTCTTTTAATCTCAGCATTTCAAAAGAGAAGCTACAAAGAGCTTGTTTTTCCCCTCCCCTCCTAACTAGGCCAGGATATGTTTTCAGACTCTCTGTTGCAAAAGGGACAGAAGAAAGAGCCTGTTTTTTCTTTCCCCACCCTTTTCAAGCAAGGAAGGTCAGATGCAATCAGAGTTGCCAATTCTTGGCTGGAAACCAGCCAGGGGATTGGGGGTGGGGGGCAGAGATAGGTGAGATAACATCACATGATGCTGAAAAATTGGAAGTGATGTTGCCATGTCACGTGATACTCTAGAAAGGTTCCCATTTACCATAGTTGGCAATTATGCTATAGCATGAGGAGTACATAATTCCGAGCATGTTGACTTCATTTATATATCAAGACATGTGGACAATGCAATAGGGTCACATCACTGTGCCCCAATATCTACAGAACCATTCATCTATCCATGTCTATTTTCAGACTCTACATCAGGCCTGTAGACTTGACATACACTCTTAACGAACCTCAACTCTACTAATGCTGCTGAAGCTTCAAGGATAAGACACCCATGAGGGTAAATTAGGGAAGAACTCCCATGGTATGGGAAGCTTCTGTCTCGAAGTATAAACCCTGAACGTAATCCACCCCAACTCCCACAAACACTCTAAAAGTAGGTAGAGCAGTGAATAAGCAGAATAATTTCCTCCTTCCTCTTGGAATATAGTAAAACTAGGAAAAGAGCCCATTGTAACCCAAATACAAGGGGCGCTAGAATGGGAAGGACAGGGCAGCAGGCAGGAAGGGAGCGAACCTTACCGGAGCCGTCGTTGAGGGCGTGCGGCGGCGTGCGGCGGCGTGCGGCGGCGGCAGGGCATCCTCGGCTGGCTGGCGGTTCCGTTGGCGGCCATTTTCGGTGCTCCATCGGAAGAAGGCGGCCAGGCCCCCCCGCCCCCCGAGGCTCTCTCGAGCCGTCTCCAGGCCGGCGGAGCGGCCTCGCTGCGTCTACGACGCAGCGAGGCCGCTCCGCCGGCCGGGAGAAGTCTTCCAGGCCCCCCCGCCCCCCAAAGCTATCTCGAGCCGTCTCCCGGCCGGCGGAGCGGCGCTCCGCCGGCCGGGAGAAGGCGGCGCGGCCCACCACTCACCCGTGGCTGTCTGTGCGGGTGAAGCAGGGAATGGGGAGCCGTGCTTTGCGCGGCTCCCCATTGCCTGCTTGGGCCAGGATGGACACTTGGAGGGGCCAATCAGGAGCCGCTTCGTGGCTCCTGATTGGCCCCTCCGAGTTTTTATCCCGGACAGGGCCTGCCCTAACTCCTCCCACAGTGCCCTTACTCCTTTATTCAGTCTGTTTAAAGATTGCCTAGCCAGCCAGCAGTTGGACAATGAGGATACTATGACCTGTGCTGTTCGCCAGCACTCCCAAATCCCCATAAACTCCCATCATGCACTAAGGAAGGCAATGAGAGCACAGCCACCTTTGCTGGGGAGTGAGTGGTAGTGAGACCTACTCCTGTGAACAACTGTGGAATAGGAAGGGACATTGGGGAAAAACCACCCTCTTCTCCACTAATAGAAATGTCATTCCAAAAGGGAAAGTGCCAATACACCAGCAGAAAAACATCTGTGGATTCAACCCATTGTAACTCTGTAAAATGGAAATGCCTGTCACTGATGCTCTTGTAGTTTTCTAATGCTCTCATTTGTGGTTTTGACTATGTATCTGCTGGAGCATAAGCAAGTGACTACATTATGGCTGTTTAGCCAACAGAAATCTTAACCAGCATGTCCCATGAAATTTTGTGACATTTATTTCTGAGTAAACATACCTTGGGTGAGGCTGTACATTGCATGGACCCCCATGTGGAACTGGATTTGAGTTCTTCACCTCGTATGACTTCTCTTAGGCCTGGCCACACTTCACATTGAATCTGGAGAGAAATGAAAGTCCATGGATCAGATTTAGAGTGGAGAAGAGGGCAAAGAAATTCTGGAATAATGACAAGACATGCAGGTGGGAACTCAGCATTGGATGCCAGGTGTTGTATGAGCGTCCAGCATCCTGTTCTGCAAGCCCAGAGGTTTGGCTATGCCTGTGATTGTGTTGTGCTTGACCACACCTAAGAACACCTGTTGGAATATCAAAAAGGGACTTTGAAAACATAGCAGTAACCGTCTAGACGGGTGCTAACAGGAAGTGTTGCCCCCATATCCTAGATGAGAGCAGCAGTCTTATTCTTCCTAGATCTTTCACATTTTGGGAAGGTGACGTGGACTTCGCAATGGCACATTCTGATCCACAGCCCTTAGAGCCATTTTCAGAATGTACTGAGACAAATTCTCTCAGTCTTTCCTTTATTTGGGGAACTGTCACAGAATGACAAATAGAAGGAAAGAAGAAGGGATTGGTTTAGGGGGGGCTGAGAAATGACACCTAAATACGCATTACCTTGAATGAGCAAAGTTCACAGTGTACGGCAAAAGGTCACCAGGCATTCAGGCATTCTTGGCTGCCTCACTCTGTTGGAAAGAATGTTCAAAACTTGCTGCTTGGTATTTCAAGGTTGTTCCTTTCCAAAGTCCTATGAAAACAGAGGGGGAGGGGGCAGGTGGATTAGAGAAGGAAGAAAACATAATAGATGCTTTAGTGCTATCATGGCTTTATTGCTGTGCTCAATCAATCACTATATTCAGCATGGCATGATCAGGAAAGAACGCTTCACCGTCTTTCATCCGGAGAGCATTCATTTCTTTTATTTGCATGGCACTTTGGGTGGGTTTTGCAGACTGTGTCCTATTCATTCCCTCTCCCAACCATTAAGAAGCTCGGGTTTCAGAGCACTAAGACCTGAAACGGGTTGCTGACACCACAGGAACTGAGGCCTTGTGTATAGACAAACCTGCAGTGGTGACAGTCACATAAACAGAGTCTCCTCCTGGACCCCAAACTCTCTGATTCACTGCTGTGGCGATTGCTGCTGCCTGTTTCCCCTGGCACTGTGCAGGAAGGCTGCAAAGTTCAGGTTGTGTTGAGGAACACAAGTTACACGAAGTATAAGAGTGTCACAACTGCAAGGAAAACATGTCTGGGGGAACATTAATGAAGCTGGTCACCAGGCCCAAGAGATCAGTTCATGGGAATTCGAATCAACAGCCATCTTTTTCTTTTTAATCTCCTTTGAATTGGCCTTTAGAGGTGCCTGACGCATGACAAAATTCTGACAAAGTTGACTGTTTTCCATGAAGGCTTATAAAGGATGGTAGTGTTTTTTAATGGTGTTTCAGATAACAGCCTCAATAGTTTTTAAAAATCCTTGATTTGCTGCAATAGATAGTATGACGACCCCGGTGACATTATTGTTTCCTTTGGTAGAAAATAATATCAATCTTGTGTGTAGATTTGTCATATGTCATGGCTGTACAAGGAATATTGTAGTGGACGACATGCAAACTTCCTCTGGGGAGCCTCAGAACTGGTGGCTTGCTGGGTGCCAAGAATGCACCTGTTTGGGCCTGTAGCCTTTTAGGGGAACTGGGTGGATCAGTGGTGCCATCTAGTGGTCAGTACTAAACTCAGTTGTGCGTTTTATCAGATTAAAAGATTCAAACTAGTCCAGTTAGGGTTTTTTTCTTTTTAACAGTCTTGGTCCACATGTGTGTTTGTCAGTGACCTTCAAAACAAACGCTGCTGTTTTTCTAGCTATGTGTTTCTATCTCCACTTATAGATTTGCAGGAAATGTAATTAGACTTGCCATGTATTCTTTTTCCAGCATAAATTCTGAAACTGCAAGATACCTTTTACAAATGCAATTATCTGTGGTCTATTTAGAACTTTTTCTGTGACATGTGGTGTCAATGAGGTGGCCAGAAGACTCTAAACCCTTGCTATTCGTGCCTGGAGTTCAGAGCCATTAAGAAAGCTTTTTAAAATTTAATCTCATCTCTTTCTCTCCTTTGGCTTGGTTTAGCAGGAGTTTCCCTTCCAAGGAGATTTCTTGGTCAGTGCAAGTAATTCTATCCTATTTGCTCATGTTGCAGACTTGCAGACTGTGGGCTCCAATCATCTACTAGAAAAGGCTGAAATAAGAATCGCTCGATGGCCTAGAGCAGTGGTCCCCAACCTTTTTATCACCGGGGACCACTCAACACCAGGGACCACTCACCGGGGACCACTCAATGCCTTTTACTGAGGCCCGGTGGGGGGGGGGGGTAGTTTACTCCTCTACTCTCAACCACTTCCCTAACGCTCTCTGATCGCTATGGTAATGTTTAAACATCCCTTCAAAATAAGATACAGACACGCCACAACAGTGAACATAAGGAACATTTTATTTTCATGGAAATTTTAACTCATGACAATGACGAATCAATGGGAACCCTGAGCTTGTTTCTCTGCAATGAGATCTGGGAGTGATGGGAGACAATGACACCCAAAGTGAGTTGTAAAGGGCCTAAGTCAGGGCCTGTCAGAGGCTCCTTTGCAGCAGGCCTGAAGGGAGGGGGGAGGGGAGCACTCAGCAGCCTCCTGCCAGCTCTGTCAGGGTTCTGAGGCAGTTTACAGTTGGACTTGACAGTTAGGACAACCTTGGGGCGAAAAGGGTGGCGCAGCCTGTCCAAGCCTCTGTTCTCATCCCCCTTGGCAGCCCTGCTGACCTCCTCTCCCTGCGGTGGTCAGGAGCAGACTGGCAGCCAGACTGGGCTGGGTGAATGGAATTTTGGTCTGTCCTGGTGAGGGGCCAATAGGAAGACGTTTTGCGCACCTCCCCATTGGCTGCTTGGCCCTGGATGGACACTCGGGGGGGGGGCAATCTTTGCAGCTCCTGATTGGGCCCTCTGAGTTTTTATCCTGGACAGGGCCCGCCCTAACTCCTCCTCACGTGGCCTTTAATACCGCAGGAGCGGTTAAAGATTTGTTATGCATTATCCATTTTGAAAAACCTAAAACAGCCATTTTAATTAAGGAAGTTGTTCCACATTTGCTGTGTAGTACACTTGAGTGGTGAGAAGCTCACCACAAGCAGAATTACCTGGCCTGAGATTTTTACTGATTCTCCATTGCTGCTGCAGACACTCAATTTGTCCCTCATGTTGTTCCTTGCAGGGTAAGGTTCCCCGTGGCCCTAGAGAAGCATTGCAGATAGGACAGATGGCTGCAGTAGGACAGCAGAGTCAGGGAAGCTCCTTCCATTAGCAGAAATTATCTTCAAGTCCCAATGCCACGTTTTTATAGAGAGCAGTCATTGATTCAATGTTATGTTAGAAGCAGCATGTGGGGATGTGACTATGGCCTTACTGCAGGCCAGAGATGGTTGTCTGCACTCTGCACCTTTTTTCTTGATGGTGATTGTGTGATGGAGCTGTCATGGACTCACTGTCTGGAATGTAAAAATTCCAAAAGTTCATCATCAGACATACTGGAGCCTTCCTAGAAACAGACACCATGCCAATAAAAGGGGAGGGGGGGAGCTCAATTTGGTTCCACTATATAACTGTCACAAAGAAGTAAACTGGTTGTCATTGGCCATGGTTCACTTGAAGCAGCTGAATGATGAAAGAGCTGAGAATGTTACAACAACAAAAGTTGGGTCTTCATTCATCTGCAGTGTCCTGCCCAGTGAAGGTTCCTTTGTTTAGGCGTTTCCACTGAATAACAAGTATGACAATGTTTTTTCCAGCATCTGCACTATTTGCTCTGATACAACAGATTATTTGCAAGTTTTCCTCAAGCCAAACCTTTGACACTGTATTTGTCTAACCTGGATGGCTAGGCTTTAAAAGTTCTAGTCTCCTGGCCCAGTAAATGCCATTGGTCTGAAACATTCTTCTCCCAAAGAAATGTGTTTTTTCAGGATATTGTATTCTCTGGAGCATTTGTGTTGCTGGAGAAAACTTGTGAAGGCACGTCTATTCTACAGGATTGACTAGTTTCCGCTTGGTTTGTGGTTTCCCTTGAAATTGTTTTGGAATCTAGCGGGCCTTATTTGCCCGGAAGGTCTTTAACAACAGTGAAAACAAAATCTTTGAAAGGAACCAGAAGAAAGGAAAGATCATAAGGGATGGAGGGCTCACAAAAGGTATATCAAATCAGGCTAATCTAAGACTCTTGTCCAAGACTGTTTTGTTTGGATAAAAGGAGAACAATGCATCCAACCTATTTGGATTTCACTAAAATGTTCAATGAGCCACCATGTAAGAAATCATCATTATTCAAAATGGAAATGATGGGTTGCAAAACAGAGCCAGCATTCAGACATCACATGACGTTTCCCTTGCTTGGTCTATTGTCAATATCTTCTAATCTGACTGGTAGTGGCTCTCCAGACTCTTGAGATCTCTCCACCAGGCATTTGCTTGAGGCCAATTGACTTAAAACATCTACAGGTGTCCCCCCCAAACACACACACACCCTTCAGACTAAGAGGTCAACCCTACCTAGGGATTGTCAATGTTATTGTTTGTTGAATGCTGTTCTAGTTGGTATGTTATTGTTATCTGTTATATTGGTATTGTTCTATGTAAATGTTCTACAATGTTTTATGTAAACTGCTTAGAGTTGTAGGGAATGGTGGTATAAAAATCTAAACAAATAAATAAATACCTGAATAAGATCACCCCTACCTGATCATTTCAGCAGAAGATGCCTGAGACCGACCTTTCTGCATGCAACATGGATGGTCTACTACTTGGATTTGGCATAGCATCCAAATGGCTATTTTTGCCTAGTAGGAAAGCCACAAAATAGGTTTCTTAATTAGCATTGCATCCCACTTTAGGAATCCTAATTTGTAGAAAGTCGTTACAAATGGAGGCATCTCCATTTAAACTGTTTTTTATTCCAATTTGTTCCACAATTTGGCAAAACCGCTTTTGCGGAGCAACCAAACCACTTGGATACACGTTTGCTTGAAATGAGTCTGCTAGTTGTCACAATGGCAACTTCACTGTCTACAGAAAAGACATGAGATGAAGAACCCTTTCTGCCAGCAGTGAAACAAATACAGGTGGTCAATACAGGAAAGTCAGTTCTGCAAGCAGTGAAAGTCAATCCAGGAAGAAATGAGGAGAGATGGGGTGGAATAGGAAGAGAGTATGAAGGATTAATGCACCCATATACTCAGCAAAGAAAACTGCTGTACGTTCCGAGCACTTGCTGCTTACAGACCAGAATACCTTTAGATATGCACACGTGCAACCAAATCAGATCCACTGTATGAAAACTTATTCACAGTACTGGCTTCAACTGGATTCCCCCGTCAGAGTCTCTGATCCCACAAAGTCAGAGTCTCTGATCACATCAATGGTAACTCAGATCATGTACTGCACTTTATTGCACTTTATTGCAATTATGTTTCAAACCATTACCTGAGTTTTCTCTGCCCATCTCAAAAACTGAATCATGCATTTTTTTTTCCTCTTTAAAGTTTCATTTAATTGAAACTTCATTCAGTATACATGTGAGGAGGGGACTGGGATAATCTAGTATCCATTCTCCTGGGTATGTAAACTTGGATGTATTTAAATGGTAGAGTTCCTCCCCACATCCTACAGAGGACCAAGAATACTTCCCCCAAGTGTCCCATTTGCAGCCATTTAGTGGTAGGTCTTACTACCACTCACTCCAAAAGTGCTCACAAGTCCCAAGGCTGAACCTGAAGCACCCTAGCTGTGCTGCCTCATCAGTGAAGGACATACTTTGCCTCTCAAATAAACCTAGCTTATTGAGTGAGTGAGCAAGCGAGTGAGTGAGCAAGCAAACAGGGGGTTTGTCTAGATCGGGGGTCATCAACCCCCGGTCCGTGGCCCGGTACCGGGCAGCAAAGGCCTCAGTAACGGGCCACCACCAGCCGCGCCTGCATCTCCCCCTCCCGCAGCGAGAAGCTCACCAGGCCGCGAGATAAACAGCCGCCAAAGCGGGGGAAGAGGCAGGCGCGGCCGCTTGCATGCATGCACGTTAGCGCCCCTGGTGGCAAAAACGTGCATGCGCGGCAATTCTGCCCATGTGCGACAATTCTGCGCATGCACATTAGTGCCCCCTGGTTGTGAAAGCGTGCATGCATGGCGCCCGGGCCGCCGGTTCTTCCCCAGCCCCTCAACTGTAAAAAGGTTGGGGATCGCTGGTCTAGATGATTTGTATGGCCCCTTCCACCTCTGATACAATGATTCTGTGAGTGACCGAGTGAGTCATCAATTAAATAAAGCAAAACAGCAGCTGCTGCCCCAATGGATAACACATAGAGTTTTGTTGGGTGGTGTGGTGTTCCTTAACCAGTTCACTGAATTTTTGCCTCCTTCCTGGTACCTCAACAAGAAACCTCAGCCCCACCCTTTTTGTCGTGGCTATTTTAGTGTTTCAGATCCTGCTTCTGAAACCTAAATTTTACACTCTTACTTAGATATTCAGTTTTTTTCTTGGCTCTTTGTGCTTCTGCCTTGGTTCACCTCTGCTGTATGTGTGCTGAAAGAGCACTGGAGAGTTTTGTAAAATACCAGATGGACACGTCTGCTTTGTTTTCATGGAGCTCCACTGCTCAGTATCCTACATGAAACTATTTTCTTGCCAACCAGCTTTTCTGTGAAATTCAAGCCTAGCTTTTGGACTACTGTGGTTATTGAAATATCAGACTCCTTGCAAGGAGTTCAACACACACAAAGAAAAAATTGAAACAACTGAATGGTGCCAAATTTTCTTGTACCTGAGTAAAACCCACAATATTATAGTGCATGTAGCCAACAATACAACTTTCTGAATCATTTTGGTTAACATATAATATAGCCTAAGATATGGCTTATCCTAGCCATGTTCTTTGGCAGCGTAAGGATACATTGGTTGAACCACTCAAAAATATATTAAAACCATCTGCGTCTGGTTACATTTCAACTTTATTTTCAATTACAAAATAATAATAGTGCTTGAGAAGAAAACTCAGTAAGGTTTTGCATCTACCAGAGGAATTCTGCAGCCCCATTAGTTCCTCATCAGGATGGCAGGAGAAATTCCAAGCAAAAGTAATCTCAAAGATTTATAGGCTTGGTGGTAGCGTTGACACTTGGCTGACAGGGGTTCTTAGAAGGCCAGGGAGAAACAGGCTGAGCTTCAGGTATGAATCAGGCTGGCTGCTGGTGGCAACTGTGCTTTGCATTGTGATGAATGATGGGAGCAGACGTTTTTCTTGACATTCTCACTTCCAGATTTATTTGAAGTCCTTTTGAAGTGTAATCAACTGCTTTGGAGGATAAATTAGAACTGTAAGAAAACGGGACCAATATGTGTGTTTCTGGCTTTCTCTGGGAACTAAAAATCAACCAGCTCTACTTTAAATGTCAGTGTTCGACCTATAGTATGGATTCCTCATTCATAAAACTTGATGTTAGAAAACAAAACTTTGCTGTTGTCCAAGTCAATGAGATTTTAATAGATTTCAACATAACAGATGTGATGCACAGTTTTGTATATTGTAAGTAATAGATGGGCACTGTGCTTATATTCTGCATCCCTTCACATGAACTAAAATAAAAATGTTTGTCAATCATGTGTATGAATGTGGTATGCTGCATGCTTCACTCGAAGCCACACTGCAACTATGTTTTGTAGTCTTTATACCTCGTGGACCTGTTCCTCGCCAGGTATATTTTGCTTATAGAGTACCATAGTAAGAGATGGATTACTCATGAACATAGATGCTGAGAGAGTGTTAGCCCATTGTTCCATCTAATCAAATTGACTATTCAGACTGGCAAAGGTTTTATCAGATTCTGGTACTTTAAATCCTGCACATGAACATGCCTAGGTATGACCCTGGGAAAAAATGTAATTATGCAATTATTTAGTATAAAAGGATTAGACTAGAGGATCATGAGAATGATGATCATATGGGTATGCCCAATGTTCTCTGAAGCACTCTTGATGACAGTGAACCCATTGGGATGGCTCAAGCAAAGCTGTCTGAAACTCAACCCTTCAAAGATGAAGGTCCTGCGACTGGGTAGGAAAAGTCCAACAAGATGGAGGTCCTGTGGCTGGGTAGGAAAAGTCCAACAAGAAAGAGGTCCTGTGGCTGGGTAGGAAAAGTCCCAGCAAGGAAGTGCAATTGTCTTGCCTGGAGGGGATGTGGCTATCAGCGGCACACTCTGCCAGGAACCTGGGCATTATCCTTGATGCCTCCCTCTCTGTTGAGGAACAGGTCACAAGAGTAGCACAGCTGGCATTTTCCCACCTGTGCCAATCTAAGTTATTAATATCCTACCCGACCCCAGAACACCTAGCCACAGTGATCCATGTGACAGCCACCGCTAGACTGGACTTCTGTAACTCACTCTGTTTGGGCCTTCCTTTATCCCTGCTCTGGAAAGGTCAGCTGACACAGAATTCAGTGGCCAGAGTCCACACAGGAATGTCTTGGAGGGCCCATACCCAACCTGTACTCCAACAGCTGTACTGGCATCTGATTGAATCCCTGATTAGGTTTAAGGTCTTGGTAATTACATTCAGGGCCATATGCGGTCTGGGCACAGCATACCTGAGGGATCGCCTCTCCACCTATGCCCCCCAGAGAGCACTACACTCAGCTAACTCCAACCGGCTGGTGATTCTTGGCCCCAAGGAAGCATGTCTGGCCTTAACCAGGGCCAGGACATTCTCTGTCCTGGCCCACACTTGGTGGAATGAGCTCCCAGAGGAAACCGTGGCCCTGCTCGAGCTAGCACAATTCTGTAGGGCCTGCAAAACAGCTCTCCTTCCAAACTTTCAGTTGGGGCCAATGAGCTGATAACATTTACCAGGCCCCCTAGAACCCCTCCCAACCAGATATGCCTGCTAGATACATCGCAAAGCAATCTTCAGTCCAGGCAATCCATCAAGCAATCATTTATGTTAAATGGTTATACAGTTAGCAGTTTAAATGTTTAATAATGTTGATGCAAGTTATTGAGTTTAATTTTTGAAGTTCTGTACCTCATATTATAATGGAATTTGTACACTTTGTCCTCCAAGTTAAAGCTGTGTTAGATTTATTAAAGCATTAAATATCTCCAGTACAACCACCAGGATTTTTAAAGCAGGATTTATAATGATCAGGACCAAAATATTTTACCCCTTCACCAAAGGAGCACCCCTCCTATCTTTTAAGATCTAGGGAAAAGCCCTGTCCAACATATTTCTAGTTGTAATGGTGCCATCCTAAGCAGAGTTATACCATTCCAAGACCATGGATGGCAGTCATCTTTAGAAGGCTGTAACTTGGCTTAGGACAGTACATCAAGTATTTAATCCCATCCAATCAGGATGAAATTCTCAAAAATTGTAGGACTAATCCAAATGAGCCTCCTTTCTATGTGCTATTAAAATTTCCCTCACCTCTGTCTTCTCCCCATCGAGATAGGGTAATAAATTACTTGTTACTCAGTCCTTGGGTATACGTGCCTCAGTGTTTTGAGTGAGAGGGGGAAAGGGAAAGGGCAGAGTCAAGTCAAAAGAGACTCTGCTCTAACCATCCAGCAACGGGTTCCAAACATCTGGCAAATGTATTGGGGGGGTCCATAAGGAGGTAGAGCTGGGTGTCATCTGCATATTGGTCACACTCCAGCCCATAGCTTCGGACCAGCTATGCCAGGGGTAGTCAACCTGTGGTCCTCCAGATGATCATGGGCTACAATTCCCATGAGCCCCTGCCAGCAAACACTGGCAGGGGCTCATGGGAATTGTAGTCCATGAACATCTGGAGGACCACAGGTTGACTACCCCTGAATAAGGACACGATAGATCCTCCCCCATGGTCTCTCTCTGTGTCCGGTTCCAGAGAAAGGAGCACAGCCATTGAAGGGCTATCCCCTGAATCCCAGCCCCAGCAAGGTGGTGGGCCAACAACTCATGATCGACCATGTCAAATGCCGGCCCTTGAGGTCCCTTCCAGTTCTATGGTTCTATGTTTCTAAGTGCTTTGAAGTCTCTACTGTACCACAGAAATGCCTATTATGTATTGCTCTGTTTTTCTCCCCCTTGGAGGCCCAAAGTTGGCATATTGCACCATTCTCCCATCTTTCATTGTATCTTCCCAACAACAATCCTGTGATGTAAATGAGGCTGTGAGAGAGAGAGTGGCTAGTCCAAGGTCAGCCATTCACCCAAGAGCTGACTTTCTAACAGCTGTGCCACATGGGCACCATCATCATTATCAATAAGGAGAGCCAGCGTGGTGAGATAGTGAAAGAACAGCAAACTCTAATTTGGAGAACTGGATTTGATTCCCCAGTTCTCCACATGCAGCCAGTTGTGTGATCTAGAGATAGTCACAGTTCTCTTAGAGCTCTTCTCACAGAAAAGTTCTTACAGAGCCCTCAGTCCTACCTACCTCATAGGGTATCTGTTGTGGGGAGAGGAAGGAAAAGGTGTTTGTAAGCCACTTTGGGAGTCCTTTGGGTTGTGAAAAGCGGGGTATAAAAAAGCAGCTTATCGTCATCATCATCATTTCAAGGAATAGTCAAGTAACTGCATCATTTCTTGCCTCATGAATTTCTCCCAGGAAAGTAAAAGAACCTTTTCTGTTTCAAATTACTGTATCCCCCCCCCCCAATTTGGGTGGATCCAGGGACTCTGTATCCATTATTGAATTGACACACATTCTTCCAGTTTTGGAGGGAGTACATGCACAGGACTGGATTCTTGCTTTGCAATGGAAAAAAATCCACTTTCCAATAAAAATGGTCTAAAACGGTTGGAGACTTTTTCAAGACAAATATTGCAAATACATTTTTCATGGCATGAATATTTCCCCTTGGACTGGGATTTGGCATTTCTAACAAGCTATAAAATTAATCCAAAGCAAAGAAAATAAGAGATCCAATTGCCCTTCCCCTCTCCTGGACAGGATCATCAAAGTACAGTGCGTTGAAATACTGTACATGGCACACATTCAGACGCAAGATGCAAACGTCAAGATTGCTTTGCTTTCCTGAAGGAAGATCAGCCATAAAGCAGCAGGAAAGCAAGGACTAAGAAAACACAGTGGGTGCTGCATCAAAGCGAACATGTTTTGCTAGTTTTAGAAAGTGGGTAAGAAAGTATTTTGTGGCAGGATATCAGCCCATGAAGCCATGGGATCGCAACAGACAATCACTCACAAGAATAATATTAAATGGCTTTTATCTTGCACCGTACTTCAGCATTTCAGGACTTCTTGATATATGCTGGATTGAGGAACGGAGTCCTAAGATAAAATATAGTTTGTTGTGTTTTCCTACGTGAAAGTTCTTGTATGTTGAAGAAGAAAAAACAGGGAACAACACATGCACTTGTTCCTGTGTTTGGGAGTTGGTTCCTAAATATGGAATCTGTTGCATCATTTGAGTGGGGACACTATGAAAAAAAGTAAATCTCAATGGGGAGAGATCTCTCCTGGCTACAATTTGAGAACCAAGGATTCTGAAGATGGTTGGCAGTGATGTAGCGCAGGGGTAATCAACCTGCGGGCCTCCAGATGTCCATGAACTACAATTCCCATGAGCCCCTGCCAGCAAATGCTGGTAGGGGCTCATGGGAAGTGTAGTCCATGGACATCTGGAGGACTGCAGGTTGACTACCCCTGATGTAGCAGTTGTAATCCTCTATGTTGGCAGGTAGGGAGCCAACATTCTGTTACACCATAAGACATACAGCATTGTGCTGATATACTCCTTCCTGTAATAGGTTTATGAATTGTGTTCAAGTGTGTTCCATCCTGCACCTTGTTTTTCCTTGCAGCCTCATCAGGAGACAAAAAGCCACAATGGGGCAGAGGGAAAATCCGAGAGGGGTCTCCCCATGAGGAGGGCTACAAACGTGAGGTTTACCATTCCACGTTTGCAAACAGGAGGCCATTCGCATTTTAGCCCTCCATGTGGAAATGGTCCTGCTATTCTGCCTTGGCTTTCTAGTCACCATCCTATTTGTAGCACCACTTCTATCCATCCTCTGATATACATAATTCATTCCAATTATAGAACCTTGGCTACAGAATGAAGGCCCTTGGCCTGGAAGTTGAACTCCTTTAACTTTCATTAGGGCCTTTCATTGTGTAAGGCAGGGATAGTCAGCCTGTGGTCCTCCAGATGTTCATGGACTACAATTCCCATCAGCCCCTGTCAGCAACCGCTGGCAGGGGCTCATGGGAATTGTAGTCCATGAACATCTGGAGGACCACAGGTTGACTACCCCTGGTGTAAGGGACACAAAATTTACAGCCAAATGTAATGGGGACATGCCTCATTTACTTCTGTCAGCATATCTATAGCATGTAAGGTGTGGAGTGTGTGGGAAAAAATCCATTCTTTATAAAGTATTTATATCCAACTTTTTCTTCTCAAGAGTCAAGGCAGTGATCAAGGAATAGCTGCAAGAACACAAAAACAATATAAATGTCCTTTATGTAAGCTATAAGTTGTGCTTCTAGGTCTGCAAATGTTCACCTGTGACTTTTGTCACAATGTTGAAATATTGTAAAGAGCTATTCGCCAGTGGCTGTAACATTACACATGACAGGCAACACAGTCCAACTCTCCCCCCTTGTCTACAAGTTAGTGACCTCTGAAATATTTACAGAGTTCGCTGGCAGGGGCTCCTGGGAATTGTAGTCCATGGGCATCTGGAGGGCCTCAGTTTGACTACCCCTGATCTACAGCAAGGGAGCCCTCATCTCCCTTATCAGTGTGGTATAGTGCATGAGAGGGGTGGATTCTAATTTGAAGAACTGGGTTTGAGTCCCCACCACTGAAGGTAGATCAGCCATAAAGCAGAAGCAATGGGAGTCTTGAGTGGCATGGTCAGAGCCAAGCATCCATCACAGGGAGAGGGTGGAGAAGGTTGGGCCCCAGGACCAATGCTCCTCCCCTGGGCAGTCCCCCCTTTAAAAGATCAGCTCTTGTCCACACATCTGTCAGCCTCATCCATCACCCACACACAGGGGAATTGGGAGGCGGGCTGCTCCAGCATGGGAACAAGCAGATTCCTGTGGCCTGCCCGTTCTCCCACACCCATGCCATGGTCACTAGATGCCAGGAAGTGGCTGGAGGTGCTTGTCCTGTGGTGCTAGGTGCCCTGTGTTGCAGCCATCACTGTGGTATGTTTACTCTCTCACAGAAGGAAACTGTCAGAGAGTTTTCTGTGCTGTGAAGGTCAGGTTAGTATCAAGGAGACCCAGTTCAAATCCCTGCTCTTCCTGGGAAGATTAGTGGATGACCTTGGGCCGGTCACTCTCTCAGCCTAATTTAACTCACAGGGTTGTTGTGAGAATAAAACGAACGAGAGGGAAATAACGTTAGCTGCTTTTGGTCCCTGTTGAGGAGAAAGGTGGAATATAAATGAAGTAAATAAATAGTAGTTAAAGCTAAGATTGAAGGGGCAGATAAATGAAAGGTTGCTTGGTAAGTGGGAAGGAGAGAAGGAAGCAGGAAAGGGGGAGAGGATATGGGGACTCTTGGGAGAAGAGAAAGGAAATAGGAGGAAGAGAATATGTGGGAAATGAAGTGGTTTTTGCAACTCCTCTCAGGTTCTCAATTTGTTATTTTATTTTTACCATTTATAAGTGAATTAGTTCCAGTTCTTTGCTCCCTAGTTTGTTTGTAGCAGTTTAGCAGCAGATTTTTACTAATATTTCAAATGGCTGCTCAAGAGATGGAACATCAGGGAAGATTGGGGATCCCTGTGTAGATTTCTCAAGGTCCTTGCCACCTAATTTTAATTCTCTTGAACTGAGTAGGAGTGTCAATGAACATTTATAAATCAATGAATTCAAAGTTAAATACAATTTAAAGCGGAAGATTTGCCTTAAGCCCAAAACCCTTCAGGTAACAGCCATGCTTGTCACTTTTAATCTTGCAAACTTTTTAATTCCAAGGCAGGTTCTGAAAAGCCCAAACACTGTTACATTCACTGTCGAGTCAAATAAGGGCAGGGGTATAAATGTAATAAATAATAATAATAATAATAATATGGAAGGGTGTAATGAGAAATGGGCCGACTGAAGTCCACACTTGCGATTGGCATTAGTTTGTCAGCTAGATAGAGTGTATAGTATCAACAAAGGAAGTTCCACTGCTGCTATTCCACTTCTGAGAAGTGGGAATCAATTCACCTCATCTGCCCTTGATACTGGAAATGGCAAGATCAGTTCAATTTCTGACAAAAAGAAGACCTCTGTGTGGTGCAATCATGTGGATAAATAATGTCAGGTTACATCAGAATCACACCAGTAGGTTAAAACATGCATTTGTAAAGTGGTTGCAATGTAATGTATAAATCAGCCTTCCTGAATAAGACATTCACCCTCAGAAGAGCAGTACATGGCGTTCCTCTCCTCCATTTTATCCTTTAACTATTTTCTTAGGTGTAATTTCCATATTGTGAATAAAAGTTCATCCAAAACTTTGTGGGAACTCTGATACACCTAGAACATTCACTTTAAAGTTCAGAACCACTCTGTGTGTGCAAACCCATAGCAAACCCATAGTCTCTGGGGCTTGGATCCGGCAAAACTGATCCAGCAACAGTGGCACTTTCCCCCAGGATAAGTAGCCTTCCACTGAAGTAGAGTCAGTGTTGCCATTAGCAGAATGGTACTGCAGAATCCAATTGCAGAGAATTACAGTTACTGACAAATAGGTTTCAGTCAAGCCTCAACTCTCCCTAGAAGCTAAAATGACCAAGCTGAGGCTATCCCACTTTGGTCGCATTATGAGAAAACAAGAATCACTGGAAAAGGCAATAATGCTAGGAAATGTTGAAAGCAGCTGGAAAAGAGTGGATGGATGAGATGGATTGACTCAGTCAAGGAATCAATAGCCCTCTGTTTGCAAGACCTGAGTAGGGCCACTAATAACAATGCTTCTGAGGTCATTCATTCATAGAGTTGTGGTAAGTCAGAAATAACTTGACAGCACTGAACACACTCAAGGTTACTGATTGCATGTTAGCTCCATGTGCTCAGTCACTAGACTACTTTGATACTCTGTATGTAGGGCTGCCTTTGAAGCCATCTGAGATGCTTCAGCTGACACAAAACGCAGCAGCAAGGTTCCTGTGGGGTCAGCTGCTTAAAACGTGTAAGTAAAATGCTCATGCTTGCTTCTGGTCCCAGTTCAAAGTGTTGAGCTTGAAAGTCCTTTTGTAGCCTAGCTAAGTCCCTTGTACTTATCAATCCCATGCACCAGTTAATGTTCTTCAGTCAGCCTGCCCATAGGTTCAGCCCTCTGAAGTGGCTTAGCAGAAAGTGAAGAAAAACTTGTAAGACGGTTTGATTTCAGAAGGCATTTGGTGGAGGACAAAATGATTTGGCATCATTTAAAAATTGTGTTTTTTTAAACATTGTGTTGTTTCTGTCTTGTTAATAGATTGTGTTATTTTTGTGTCTTTAAGATGCCTAGCATCTGAGGAGCTAAAGCAAGGCATACATATTTTAAATAAATATGTTTTAGGAATGTTTATTGGTGGCATCATTTTGAAAACAAAGTCTGGCATCAAATAAGGAAACTATCAGTTATGGAATCTACGTTTGGAATGTAAGGGTTTTCTGTTGGAGTTTGGGGAAAATCTTGTCAGCATTGATAATGAAGAAGTAGGTAAATCCTGATTACTGCAGCTAAAATGTGTATAGGAAAACTGTGGAAAACTAAAACTCCAGTAGTGATTATGGAATCATGTAAGAATATATGAATGGCAGTATTCTTCATGGGAGGGTAATGGATGAACCTGGGGACAGTGAAATGAGAATCTATTGCCCAAGGGAATTGAGATACCAGTTTTGGGCAAGAATTTCATTTCATTTCTTATAGAACACCTGAAAAAGATATTTGCTGGAACGAACCATGAATTTACCAGAAGGGTGCTTTCCTCTTGGCTGATTTGTATCATGGATGACCTCAGATGCCACATTTATTCTTGCTACACTGATTCTTTCTTTTGTTCCTACTTTTTTGGTAGGCTATGGCTGTGCTGCTGGCACCAACTTGGCTATTGGTGGTGGTTGTAACCATTTACATTGGGCTACTGAGATCAGCTCAAGCTGGTGCTTATTATGGGATCAAGCAGATGCCTCCCCAAGTCCCACAGTACCAAGCCCTTGGCCAACAAGGACAACAAGTACCTCACATGCCAATGGGCAAAGATGGCATTCCACTGCAGCGCATGGGCAAGGAGGGGCTACCACCCATGCCGTACGGGAAAGAATACGTCCCTCAGTTTTTGAAAGAAATCCCACCACTACCTGTGCTTGGAAAGGAGAGGATTTCAAAGAAACAGAAAGGTAATATTGGCAAATAATGCACCCTTCTTTCTCACACGCATATCATCATCCTAAAATATTTTATTAAAGCCTAGATTGATTTCTTTTTCTTTAAATTGTGGACTTTGTTTCTTTCCTATATGTCAAACAGATCACCATTATTTTGTTCTGTGAGATATGGATTTTACTGCTTTCTCTTCCTTTCAGGACACACACTCCCATTCAGATTGCTAATGGAAATTTTGTACTCATAAATGTACCTAAATTTAATTAGTCAGTCCATGGACTGGTTAATCAATTACTCTGAATAGGTCCATTTGAAACCCAGACTATCAAAACAAGAGGCTAATACTTTTTAGTCCCTAGATTTTACAAAGACCGGTGATTGTCAAGATCAGGCATTTAAAATGGATCTTAATGTAAGGAGTTCACATATCATTACTAGGGAAGGATACTTGATACAAGATAGACAACAGATCAGTAGAGACCTACATACTTATGTTCAAGCCATGCTCATCTACTGAGAACACTTTCACAGTTAACTGAAAATTATATTCCTGAAAATATCTTAACATTTATTCATGGTTTGTTTTTCAAAAGCCAAGACAGTAAAAGTTTGTCAGTATTGGTCAGTTATCAGCATTTTGCCTCATTGTTCTCAGAGCAGAATAACAGCTGCAGCCAGCCTTCCTATGGGAGGCTGGTTGCCTGAATTTACAAGTCCTGTTTTCATATCTGTTTGTGGGGAAGATGTACAATAATAGCTCTCCTGGTGCCTATATTGGCCATCTATGCCATTCCATGGAGGGTGTCCAAATTCCTTTCATGACCCATTCAACAATTCCTTAGATTGGGTTGACATTTTCTAGATTTTGAAATACTTAAGGAAGTCCCAAGCAGGTCCACTCAGAATCCTACTCAAATCTACTCAATGGTGCTTGCTCCCAGGAAACTGTTCTTAAGATTGCACTGTTAGCTACATGCATTTTAAAGCAGACATGCTCCATATTAAGAATATGTTCCAAAAATATTAAAGCTGTAGAAAACTGCCATTTGGGATTTGCAACAAGAAGTGAAGCTATTAAAATGGTGGTGGCAGTGTTTTGGAATTATGTTGCTGTCCAGCAGCTCCAGTTGACAATTTCTGCACTTCCAGTAAACCTAGTCAATATCTTGATCAATCTGTTCTATTTGCAAGCAACTGAATTCAATGACATATCACATGTTTCTCTCTTTCTCTTTCTCTTTCTCTTTCCTTTCTTTATGAAACAGAAATCCCAATGGTTGGTTTGAGAGGTGAGCGTGGTCCTCCTGGGGAGCCTGGACCAAGAGGGCCTACTGGACCTCCAGGGATACCAGGACATGGAGTGCCAGGAGCCAAAGGAAAACCAGGACCACAAGGATATCCAGGGATTGGAAAACCAGGAATGCCTGGAATGCCAGGAAAACCAGGACCAACGGGACCTCCTGGAACAAGAGGCGAGATGGGGCCAAAGGGAGAGATTGGACTTATGGGTATTCCAGGACCCCAAGGTCCACCAGGACCTCATGGACTACCTGGAATAGGAAAACCAGGTGATAGAGGTTTGCCAGGTCAACCAGGACCAAAGGGTGAGCCAGGAATGAAAGGACAGCCTGGAATACAAGGTCCCACTGGTCCAAAAGGAGATAAAGGCATTGGGATTCCAGGACTGCCTGGGTTAAAAGGTCCACCTGGTTTGCCTGGTCCTCCAGGTCCTGTTGGGCTTCCAGGAATAGGCAAACCAGGACTGACTGGTTTTCCAGGACCACAGGGACCTGCTGGAAAACCTGGGCTTCCAGGGAAGCCAGGGCCTCAAGGGTTAAGTGGAGCCCCTGGAATTCAAGGTCCTCCTGGCCTTCCTAGTACAGGAAAGCCAGGCCAAGATGGAATTCCAGGTCAACCAGGGTTTCCTGGTGGGAAAGGTGAGCAAGGTTTGCCAGGTTTACCGGGACCTCCTGGACTACCTGGGATTGGGAAGCCAGGTTTCCCTGGACCTAAAGGTGATCGTGGCATGGGTGGTGTTCCAGGGCCACTTGGACCTAAGGGTGAAAAGGGGCATGTGGGGCCACCTGGCATGGGTGGACCACCAGGAGAGCCAGGTCAACCAGGATTGCCAGGACTTATGGGTCCTCCAGGTGCTATGGGGTTCCCAGGTCCTAAAGGAGAAGTTGGAGTTGTTGGGCCTCCAGGACCACTTGGTCCAAAAGGTGAACTTGGCTTACAGGGTTTCCCAGGAAAACCTGGCTTCCCTGGGGAAGTGGGACCTCCAGGTTTAAGAGGTTTACCAGGCCCAATGGGACCAAAAGGAGAAGCTGGTCACAAAGGCTTGCCTGGTCTGCCTGGTGCTCATGGACCTATGGGGCCCAAAGGAGAACCTGGAATCCCAGGAGCTCAAGGGCATCAAGGCCCTTCTGGAATCCCTGGCATAGCAGGACCCAGTGGCCCCATTGGACCTCCTGGAATTCCTGGGCCTAAGGGGGAACGAGGTGTGCAAGGTCCACCAGGCTTTCCAGGAATGGGGAAGCCTGGTATTGCAGGGGTGCAAGGGCCACCTGGAAAACCTGGAATGGTTGGTTTACCTGGCCAGCCAGGTCTCCAGGGACCTCCAGGGCCTCCTGGTCCACCTGGCCCCCCAGTAATAGTCCAACCCACACCACCAGCAATTGGACAATATTTGCCTGAGATGGGTCCAGGCATTGATGGAGTAAAGACTCCACATGGCTACATGGGGAAGAAAGGCAAAAATAGTGGCGCAGCTTATGAGATGCCGGCTTTCACAGCCGAGCTCACCACTCCTTTCCCACGAGTTGGGGTACCTGTGATGTTTGACAAGCTCCTCTATAATGGCAGGCAGAATTATAATCCACAGACTGGCATCTTCACCTGTGAAATCCCTGGGATTTACTACTTCGCCTACCATGTTCACTGTAAAGGAGGGAATGTCTGGGTGGCTTTGTTCAAAAACAATGATCCATTGATGTACACCTACGATGAATACAAGAAAGGCTTCCTGGACCAAGCCTCAGGGAGTGCAGTCATTCAGCTGATGCAGGGTGACAGAGTGTATATCCAGATGCCATCTGAACAGGCAGCAGGACTTTATGCCGGGCAATACGTCCATTCATCTTTTTCAGGATATTTGTTGTATCCCATGTAAAGCAAACATTCAGACAAAATGAAACTTATTCCCCCCCTCCAATGCTTCAAATCTGTACTGTTGAAAGATGCATTTGATGACTGTTTGGGACCATCATGTACAATACATAAAATAAAATTACAGAGTTAAACACTATGTACAGCTTGGGATAAAAAGAAATGGTGTTGATAAATCCAATGGGAAACTGGTTGCTGTACATAGAATGTGTTTGATATTTGCCTGCACTGTGTGATTAAGGGTAACAGCGTGTTAAGTTTTGTGGCAGGTACTCATCTGTCTGCTCTGCTGTTTGCTTTCCAGAAAGGTTTCCCCCCCCCCCAAAAGAACAAAGAAAAGGTGCAACAGTACTTTTTCTAGAAATAATTAAGAAATGCAGACTTAGAAGTACGGCCAACAATCTTGCAAGATAAATTGAATTTCTCCTTGCCAAAAGTAATTTTCTTTTTCATGCAAGAACAGTACCACTGTCTCCCAAGGCTTTTCCCAGCAAGCATTGGCTTGTCTTCTTAGCTTCTGGAATATTTTTTAAGCAGCCAGGTAGATGTATGGGGGCACAGAAAATCAACCGCTTTTTGGATATCTTTATGCCAAAGTAATCAACAGTACAATCTTAAACTGTGTTATACTGTTACACTGGACTTGGTGTAACGCAGTTTCGGATTGCACACTAAGTCAGTTATATGAAGGTAGTTAATGATGTAGTCTATTTTGAAAGATGGTGGCTGTTGTCTCACAGCAGATCTTTGGAAACGGTTACCGGGAACAGTAAGGCTCTCTGTTGCTAAGAAATAATATTTGGGTCAACATATGGCCCAAACAAACGTTAAATTGTGGGCATGTTCGAGCCACAGTTGAGTTGTTTTAACTTTTAGGTTCCGTTCATTGTAACTGAAGAGAGATACATGGATGGTTCATTGCCACTGAGATCCATGGGGTACAAAAGTGCTAATCTCTGCCTGAGTCATGTTCCTTCTCTGTGAGCGCCATCATTCTTCAGCCTCCTGGAAGAAATCATTTTCCGATGGATTTAGAAGAAAACACCCGTGGTTATTTGATATGCTGCTTATTCATCTAGAATTGTCTGTGTCCACTTATGAAATGGATAAGATGGCTAATGATAATCTATAATGGTGCGTTTGCTTAATTTTTTGCCTGCAGTGCCATGCAAATTAGCATAAAACAACCTCACTCTGAGGGTTGACTTAACCATTAGGCACAGTAAGCACAGTGCCTAGGGCCTACAATATTTTAAGGGGCCCACAGGAATATTTCAATTTCTTTTAAAATCAGAAGGAAAAAATTAACATTTCGGGTCAAAGAAAATGTTTTATTTTTTTCCTCACGTCGAAAAAAAATGAAATGTTTAGGGCCCTAGAAAATCTATTAAATTTTGCCTAAAAAGGAAAAAAATGTTGAGGTATTTACAGTTCTATCAAAAATCATTTTAATATTGATATTTTTATGGCGGGAGGGGCCCATGGCGGGAGGGGCCCATGAAGGCAAAAGTAGCAAGGGCCCATGAAATTGTCCGTGCTCATATAGAGCCCAAAGCTATGCAGGCTTACTGAGAAGTCAGTCCCCCTGAATTCCCTGAGGCTTATTCCCAGGCAGCTGTGCATAAGACTGTAGTTTTACAGTATAGCCCGGAACAGAGTTATGCCTTTCCAATCCATTGGATTTAGAATGACGTAACTCTGTTTAGGATAGCACTGTTGATGTAGCAACCAATTTAGTATTTAAGTTTCATTCCTAAATTCATTTTCCTATGAACATGTGCAGACTACAGATTATTCTGTTTGTGGCAGTTACAAAATACTACTGCCAAAGCCAGCACAGTCAGCTGTGTTTAAACCCATTGGTCTTATTCAACATGAATGCACACACTGTGATGTGGCTATTAAAAGTCATAACCCAGCAATTTGGCAGAGAGCAGAGGAATTAAATTTACTTCTTTCCCCTCCTACTAAATGGCTGATTGGCACTATCATCAGTTCTCTTACTATGTGTGCACGGCTGACCCAAAAGAATAAGGAACGCTGCTGGTTAGTTTTTTTAGGGCATCAAAATTCAAGAAGTGCTGGAATACCCAAGAAACCCTCAATAGGGAATGCAGGACTCACCTCTTGCAAAACAATGTCTGGGACAGGAATATCCCACCCTTGTGATTTCCTCAAGGGCAATCCCTTCTCACTTATGAAACAGGGGGAAAGAAACATTGGGAAAATACTAGAGAAGGGAACATACGCATGTTAAATGCTCGCTACCCACACAATAATATTAAACATTGTTTAGGACAGCTATCAGCTGGAGCCAGTTTTTGCATATATAGAGGGCTAATAATTCAGATTCTCGACACACAAAGTTTAAATGATCTATTATTAGAAAAATGTGTGTATATTTGTTATAAAATGCTTTAAAACTATGTATAGGCCCAAATGATAACCTCAAAAGAGAACAAAATTGTTCAATATTATTAAATAAGGACCCAATATGATTCTGACCATACGCATTTCAGTAAAACGGCCTTCTTCAGTGGTCAAATATGCAAGTTACACAGTGGTTCCACATTTTGAACAAATCAAACAATTTCAAAAAGTTTGGCCCAGTTGAAATTGCTCTAAAGGGAAAAAAGGAATGTGCATATGTGTTAATCATCATTAAAGTTGGTGCATTATTATAAGGATTAGTTTATTATAAATGTGACTTGAAATTTTTATTTTGAGTTAGAATGAATAACCATGACTCATGGCAGAGGTATGATGTAGATACCTCTTTATAAATAACCTTGTGCCCTGGTTAAATCCACGTATATTAGGATGGTAAATGTACAACGTATCTGAAAAATCCAAAAACACTCCAATGAGAAAAAAAATTAAGTAGCTCAAAATAAAATTTTTAATTCATGACTATAATTAAGTTGTCTTATTGTGTTTGAATCATTTTTAATAAATACACATGTTTTTCTACTAAAGGATCATTTTAACTTTGTAGGTTGAGAATTTGAATTATTAGGCCTTTATGTTTTGATTTCTTTAATGTTTGGGTTCTGAATTCATGTTTCTGGGTTAACTTTTTTCTCCCTTCTCTTTGATTGCGAGCTCTTGCATACACAAAAGTTTTGCATGTGGTTATACTTTCACAAAATCCTGCTTCTAAATGTGTTTTCCACCTAGGAAGCCTGCAGTCCGTTGAATCAAGGGGTCGAAGCATGTCCCACTGTTTGTTGGATTGCAGCCTATCTCCAACAAAGGGTGCTAATGTCACAGGGAAAAAGGAGTAATAAAGATTATTTTGCAAACAAAAAAAGTACATCACATTTTTTGTTAGTTTGAATACTCTTACAAGATCCAACATATTTTAAGTGTGGCTCCCATATTTAACTGAAACAAAGTGTCTTCAATCCAGCCTCAATATGGACTAAAACTTACATTTCTTTTATTCAAATACAGAATTGAATGCAGTACAATATCCACAGAAGACTGCAATGCCTGAGATATGGTGCTAGAAATCAAATATTTTATAGAGCATTGGGAGCAATGGGCCATTTTTTATGAACCAGGGCTACCTTGGATCGGTTGCTAGGATATATATGAGAGAGATGGAAAAAAATAGCAAATAATTTTGTATTTAATTTTTTGTACTGATTTTAAAAGAACTTATTAAATGTCTTTTTTAAATGTTTAAGCATATTTACCTCTGGTCATTTTATGAAAAACAATATCTGGGTATACAAAGGTGTTTCTCACTGTTTTCTTACACATTAGAATGATGCTGCTGGACAATGTTTGATAGAATTGCTGTGATGCCACGGAACATTCAGGGACAATTTAAACCTTGTTGAAGAGAAAGGTTTGATCATGGAATGCTTGATGGAATATGCAAGATCTGTAGTGTGCGTGAGTCAAGAGGAATATCCAACAGGGGGCATCAGAGGAGATGTCAATTTTGTACAGTTAGATTAGGAATATCCTGTTATTTTAACAGTCTCCACCAGCATCATGACTGGCTCTCTGAAAACTTCCTTCGAGCACATTTCCTCCCTGCTTGCCTCCAGAATTAACAGAACAGTTAGACAGTTAGGTCTACCTCTCCTCTTTGTATACCAAGTTTGCTTTTCTTAATAAAACTGTTATTATTTTAAGCAGCCAGCTACTCCTTTCTCTTGGCATAATTAAACTCTGCCATTACTACTGTGAAAGAAACAGAAGAGTCTTGAGGCACCTTAAAGACCAAGGTTTACTGAAGAATGTGCCTTTTGTGGGCTAAAACCCTCTTTACCAGATGCAGTGATATCCAACAAAAGCATATACTTCAATAATGTTAATGTTTATATTGCAAGAAGTCAGGGTTTGTTTGTTTTTTTTGCTCTAACAGAATAACACGGCTAGTACTAGATTGTGCTGAGTGGGGAACCAGAAGTGTTAACCTGAGTTTAGGAAAGTGCTCATATTAAACCTTCTCAGAGGCTTAAGTGAAATGATTCTACCTGGGCCCATCTCTTTGTCTAGAGTAGCAATATAACTGGAGCCAGGCTTGTGCCTGCATTGCATCCATTTCCACAGAAATTTCCTCGACCAGCTAGGGGTATGGCCATGGAAACTCCTGCCTTGTTTTCAAATATTTATGTGGTAGCTGGCTTTTGTTTATAGATCTTTAGCACTGTTGCAGCAGACACTAAAAGCTATGAGCAAGTAGAAAATGTCCTAGAGAAAGGGGAAATGTCCTAGAAATATTTGGATTTTGTATATGTAGCAGCCTAGAATAAGTTACCCAAGATATACACTGCATTCTAAGACTGCAGCTGCCCCATTGTGTATCAGAAGGGCCAGGAGCAATTCTTGTAGAAGCTATTTCCCTACTAACTTTATATACAGATGAGATATTCCCCAGCTAGAGTGGGATTCAAAAGCTGGATGAGTATCAAGGTAATTACCACTGAGACAATGAACCCTAAGTATTCAGCCAATCATTTATCCATCCCACCATTTGAAACTAACTCATGATTATCCTGGTGAAGGCAGTAAACCCTAAAAGGGCCATCCTCAGAGCTCTTTCCTAGAAGTAACCTCAATAGACCTGATTTGGAGTCAGGGTAGACCTGTTTATGATTACTCTGCAGATATAGTTTACTCTTGAGGCCATGCGTGGGACCATTTCTGCAATAATGTGAAAAGTTCTTCAAAGTTTTGAAGACGGAAGAGTACAACATACAAACTTACTGCTCCCAAAACTACATCTTTCTTTTTTTTCTTTTGCATAGCCATCTGGAGACTGTCTTATATGATGCAAAGTGACAGTGATCTCAATTAAGGCTAACATTGTTTTGATATTGTAACCAGTATTGCCCAGGCCATCTAAGCTGCACTACAGCACAACTGCATGTACATGATGTTAGAAAGTCGGCAACAAAGAGACCATTTTTACATGTTTATTATAAAAAAAATAAGTCTTTAAATTAATAAATTTAAACAAACATGAACAATGGCCCCACAAATTTGGGTCCGTGACATCAAACACAAAATTGAAGCGCCAATTATTTACATTTATCATGGTACATTACCCCATACATTTACATAAAGTGTACGCACAAAGAGAGCAAACATTAAGAAACTTGAGATCATTTTTTGTGTCAGAAAAGACATGGTTATTGTCACATTTTTCTCCTCCCTCCCAACTAGGGCTAATGCATTTTAGGACGGAATAACGTTTGCCTGACACGCACAAATGCAATCCCCTACTCTGTAAATGATTCAAGGCGGAAAATCTGAAATGCATGGTTGTTGTTTTTTTCACATATTCTAGGATTCTTCTAAATTGTCAAACCAATTTTGAAAGCATACTTCCAAAGAATGGTAAAGATGAATCCATCTCTTAAAACTCAAACTTAAAACCAGTGAAGTCCAATGTTACTTATTCAGCTGACTTCAGTGATGGGTGGATAAAAACAAAAGCAGTTTTCATGCAATACCTCCTGGATTACATCATGGGTTGGTGCTACAGCTCAATAATCCTAGAAAGCACCATGATGAAACAGAGCGCAAGATGGGGGACCTGAGATTTCTTGCATAATTGTGGGACTCACAGATACCGCAGGACTGATATTAAAAGTAAAATTCAAGAAAGCGGCTTGAAATAGGAAATGGTAACTTTGCAGTACAAGAATATTGACGGATAAGACTTGAAAGGTAAATTGTGGCAATCTATGGACGGACATTGTCTAAAATCAGTGCTGTATTTTAATGTAAAGATGTAAATTTGGCTTATAAGTGTAAGTGCAAAGTAAGTATGAAATGCAAACATTCTCACTTTTTATGGTGGCATATATCAACAGTTTTGATAAAATGTGGACCGTTATTCTTCAGATTTCTCTTTTCTGCCTTCCCTATATCTTTCTCCTGGCTGGCAGGAGTATACAAATAGAAGTAGCAAAAGCAAATCCTTTAGGTAATCTAGGTAACTAACATGAAAATAAAAAGGATTCTAAACAATAAATATGAAAAAAGCTATCAATTTTCATACAATCACATAAATCAAGGCACAACCACCATAATATATATATATATATAAAATTTAAAAAAACATAATAATACACATCAATATAGAAGAATTGGAATGATACCAAAAGAGGCTGGAAGAGTAAAGAATGGAAGAATTTATGGCATAACTTGGGCTTATGGCATAACTTCTCAGGATTTAAGATGATGCAGCTATTTTCTGATTTTTATTACTGGTTTTGCCACTTTTACATAAATAACTGGGTTTTTCACCTGTGACTCAATGAGATGATCATATGAATTACAAACACTATCAAATTTGAGCCTAGGACACTGGTGATATATGCACATTTGTTGCATATAAATGCACGTTTAAGCCTTTTTTGAATTATATATTATGATGGTTGTGCATTATTATGGCTGTGCATTCCTTAATTTTTATGAAAACTGTCCTTTTAGACCATTTACTTTTTTTCTTTTTTGGTGCTCCTACCTTGTGTGCCCCAACAGATGCAATTACCATTTTGCATGAACAGGGCAGCATGGGTATATTTAAGCTTCGGCACATGCACATGCAACAAAACTGAGTTTCTGGTACTGCATGCCAAAGTTGAAAATTAAAGGTGGCAATGGCATATATAAAGGGGATCACACACAGTGCTCTCTCTCAGTATGTAGGAGAGTGCCAAAATTGTAGTAGGTGAAAAGGGCTCAAATCAGTTTTAAATAGCCTGTAAAGCATTTCATTAAAAAGTGTTGCAGTTAATTGTAAAACTGGGATTGAAGCCAAAAATAAAATTTACTCAGGAGCTACTCTAAAATTTTTCTGATAATTGTCTGAACACTCTATTGCATTTGTAAACAGCAGCGTGTCTAAGTGGGGACTGCAGAAGAAGTTACATTTGGAGGGAGTGTTCCTTGTAGTCTTTCCTGGGGCACAAATCAACAGTAAGCTCAGGAATAACACTTAATATTTAAATAAATTCAACAAGTATATCTACCCATGTAAGAATTCCTTATTCACCTGGCTTTACTGAATATGATCCTGGAAAGATTCTTTATTTACTGATTTATCCCTGAAAAAAAAAGTTACAGGGACAAACAGTGATAGGGATGCTGGTTTTTAATAACTCGCTTTCTTGGGAAATGTTAGTTATTCAGACACATCCTTATTTTTTATCATATGGTTTTGCTGTCCCTTGATAATCAGCATCCAGGAACCATACATAATACCGTAATGCTCTTGCAACCGTTTGCACTGAGGAAAACCTGGGAAGCAGAGACAGGGAGAAAAGAAAGAGCAGCAGCATTTAAGGAAAGATTTGGAGCAAAGCTTGAGTGAGGATTTTGTGGTCAGGTTGATTTTTGGCACTACTAAGGCAGCATCATTAGTCCATACTCTTGGGAATATGATTTTAAAGATGCCCTGAATTTCAAAGCTCTCCACTCACAGAAACCAGCTGTATCAATTCCACTCAACTAATGGTGATGGTATTCCAACAATGCTAAAAGCCTGCCTCAGAGGGACATGTTGCCCATTGGAGAGTGGAATGGTAGGACAAGCCCCTAATATGTAGGCAGCCCTGGGAAATATATTGCAGGTACACTGATCATACTGTGTGTTAATTTCCACACAGCTGATAGACATTCAGAAAGATCACATGACCTTCTGTAATACATACTGTGAGACGCTGACTTAGGTCTTCCATTTCTTGAACAGTCTGAAAACTGAGGCTGGCAAATCCTCCATGCTGTGGTTTCAACTGTTTGGTTGCCTGGCCTACGACACCAACCAGATGGGACTCAAAGCAACAAAGTAAGTAGCTTATACAAAACTGAGGAAGCTTATACAAAACTGAGGAAGCCAAATTTGTTCAGTTTTCCCTTTGAAGCTGTTAAAATCTATTCATTAGTCTTTATTTGTTAGGTGAAAAGTCTCTCTAGGAAGCCTTACAGTGTCAATTTTTATTAATTTTATATTAGATCCTGATTAAACTTTTTAAGCTGATATTGGCTATGGAGCTATGAAGACCAATGGGCCAACATTTAAAGCATATCTCAACTTTTAGGTTGCCATGATGTGACACAAACTTCAGCCTTGTGCCTAGACATTATTACAGCATAGAATTTGGGGGTGGGGATGTTTACCCTTTAGATACAAAAAGGTGCCAGGGGATGATAACTATTGGCTGCTTGCAATGAACATCCTAGGTACTGCAGCCATCAAGAACTCAATGGGCCAGGGGCCTCCAAGTGATGCTTTCAGCCACCACTGCAGCTTCTTGGAGACATCTACATTAACACACTTAAGCAGAAACACAGCCATGCTGCCCACTTGGGTGACCATGGGCCAGTCACTCTCTTTTGACCTAACCTTCCTCAAAGGGCTGTTATGAAGATAAAATGGAGGGAAGAACTATATACACCACCCTGAGCTTTCTGGAGTCAGTGGATAAAATTAACTATCTATCTAACTTAACTAACTAATCACATGGACCTGAACTAAAATGGAGAGAAATGTAGCCATTTCAGAGCTATTAGAAAGTGTTTCCAAAGCTATCCCAATAACTCAACTGTTTTATCTGCAGTTCCATTGATCAAAAGGAGATTTCTTTCTGTAATATGAATTTCTAATGATAGAAGATTTAGATTATCAGCATCTGGTCACCAATGTTATTTAGGCATTAGCTTTAGAGCAAACAATAGAGTTGCAAGTACATATTATCCACCTTTTGTCTCCAATGGGAGATATCTTTGTTCCCTCCCCCATTTTACCATCACAACCATCACCCTGTGAGATAGATTAGGTTCAAAGAGACTGACTAGTTCAAGGTCATTCAGTGAGCTTCCATGGCAGAGTAGAGATTTGAATCTGGTTCTCTGGCTCTCTTAACCCAGGGGTGTGCTTCCTTCATGGAAACCTGTGTGTGTTCAGCCTTCTGTGTATGATATCCTGTCTTACAAGACTGTTTGTTCAGAGCCCCCCCTCCCACACTTTAACTTTCTCTAACCCTTCTCTTTTCTAGCCATTCTCAAATGTAAACAGTAAAATAGTCACACGTCAGTTAACAATTCTAGTTCTTGCTGTTCAAATATTAACCATCAAGGCAGAGGCATTCTGTTACGTTTGTTACATCTGGGAGACATGCATAGCATGGCTTCCATGTGCTTCTTCTTAAGTATTTTGAGAGCAATGAACATTTAAAAAAAATAAATGTGTCCAAATGCCAAAAAAACTCAATCTTGGCAGAAAGTAGCAATTGTCCTTGCATTCTTATTCTTCTGTTAAGTTGATCACAATGTTGTGGTCTCTAAGCTCCTTCAAAAGCCTTTGTTCAGCAGCAATATCATGGTACCCATTCTGTGTGAAATAAAAATCATACAGAATTCAGTGATTATGGGAAAGAGCAAACTGGGGGGAGGGGGTCCCTACCACTGAGAAATCCAAAGAAAATTAGATGTCCCCAATTCACAGCATTTTATGGGTGCATTCACCACAAAATCACCTGTCATTGTGTTTCTGAGGCCCGAGACTGACAGAAGGCAATTGAGTGCAGTCTGCTCAATTATTGGCATGTCTGTGGCAGGACCAGATAAGGGTAACCTGTCATAATGATTTGTGCAGAGGTTTCTGTACCTGGAAGCATATGCAAATATGCAGCAGGGTCATGTATGCAAGTTGTTTCTCAGTTAATCTTTCAATCACAAATGATATTTTGTGCTCTGACAGGACACAGAGGCAACTAAAAACTGAACTTCAGTGTGGGGAATGATTCAGCAAAACTGTAAGTTATGCAGGTCTGTATGTAGCAGGAGTGTGGGTCTTCTTGAAGATCAAGGTCAGCACAATTACATAAGAACATGTGTGCCTACAAGGGTTACACAAATGGACAATGAATCAAGAAATCCCGGTGCAAATTCTGTTTCTGCCACAAGCTCAGAGTCCCTCAGCTTCTAGGTCTCAGTCCCTGAACTGACAATTGGAAAAGAGGAATACTGACCAACTTTACAGGGTTATTTTAAAGATTACAAGATGACAATGAATGCAAAGTGCTTAGACCCCTCCAAAATACTGTATAAATGCTTACTGTTATTAAAATTTCCCAAATGGCAAAAAGGGGGAGCCCAGTTGCATAGAGTCACCCTTCAAATTTTTCTCAAACTATGCCAATGGTGCCTGGTTGGCAGCCGTGCTGAAATGGAGGATATCTTAGCGTTTAGAATACTGCAGCAGCTCTGAGATGTGTTTGTGTGTGTTTGAAAGTTCTTTTCACACTGGGGAATACATAGCACGTGCACATTCCATAGTTTTAGGCATACAATTAAAACATCTCATAGTCATACAGTAATGAATAAAGTGGCCTGAAGAATATAATGGATCAATTAGTTGAAAAAATAAATGCAGTTGAAGTGAGAAATGATGAAAGATCCCTGGATCAGGAACATGCCATCCACTTTAGCTTGATGCCTCACCTTTCTCACTAGTTTTCTGGACACTGGGATGGAAATTTCCCAGTAATTTAACATTTGCTAATTATTCCTTCTGGCTGCAGATTTCCAACTCCCCCAATGCTGCCCCATGTCCCTCAGGAGCACTATTTTGGGGGACATTTAAAACTGCAACGGGAGATAGGAGGAGGGGAGTCCTGCTACAGGTTTTCCATTACCCAGAAAAGAAAGGAGCATACTACCTGAATCATCAGAGACATGGTATCATTGCCATAATAGTGTAAGACGCTGTTTCGGTCACTGAAGTTATACTTGAAGCCTGCCAGATGGACGTCACTGCATACATGTAATGCAAAAGCAATGGCAATCAGCCCTGTTGTGGGATGCTTTGGCTTCTAAAAACAAACACAAAAGTACAAACCTTATAAAGGGAGCCTTTGATCTGTAAATATTCCCAAACAAGCAAAATTATTTATCTTATGCAAATTTTGTCAAGCTGTACTTCTTATATCAAACTATATTTTATTTTTAAATGTCTTGGCTATATAAACAAAACTAAATGCACAGTTTTAACTCACTGGATGCTCCAATTAAACTACCACCGGGGAAAGAAAGGACCAAACAGTCACTCCATTACCAGCTTTACATTTAACAGGACAACCAGCGCACAGACAACTACATTCATAATCTAAAATACCAAAAATGGACAGTGAGAACTAAAATGAAGTGGATTTGTTTTTTCCACCAGAATTAACACAGACAAAAAAATGCCCACAAATACAAGGAGCACAACCTTTAAAAAACTTTAAACTCATACTATTTCAGGAAATGTCATTACTTTCTAGAACAAATGGATTAAGGACAGCAAGGCTCCTCCAGAGAAATTTTGGGAAGGGAATGGGTTGGCCATGAGAGCCTATGGTTGGTCCATAAAAACCTCAGGGCAGCTGTGGAGTACCATTGTACCACAAACAATTATGCCCTCCTAAACTGACTGACTTCAACTGATTTAGAAAGTATTTGAAAAATGATATTCAAGGTGGCAGAGTAATGTGGGGCTAGCCCGGGTCTCTTAAATATCTCATGCTGCGTTTGTGTGTGATCTTTGAAACTTTCTAAATGGTCCATCAATAAAATGAATAAAACTCAATTCTGTCTCCTTCTTCTGACTGATCCTAGAAAGGCTGTAGAAACCCTGAACCAGAGCCTGGAGGCAGTTTTAGATGTGCACTAATAAACTGAAGCTTAATCCTGACAAGATAAGTGAGCATAAAGTTTAACCCAGGATTTAAAGTATCATCTGTTATGGAGCAGTTGCACTCCCCTTCAAGTGACTGGTCTGTAAGCTGGGGTGCTCTTGGCCCCAGGTCTACTGCTGAATAAACAGGCGGTTTATCCAGCTGTGGCTTTTCCTGAGCCAGAAAGGTCTGGCATCTGTGGTACTTGCCCTGGTTACATTTAGATTATTGCAATGCACTCTATGTAGGCCTACCCCTGAAAAGTGTTCAGAAACCTCAACTGGGGCAGAATGGTGCAACCAGAATGTTGACCGGAGTGGACTGTATTGAGTCGTTGATTAAATTCCTGGAAAATCTAGGTCTGAATTCTCTCAATTCTCTCTTCTATAAAAGCTCCAAATGCCCTTGATATATTACTTGCTTTCCAAAGGAGTGAAAAGAACCTTTTGTTCTAGATATCTTGCTATATAATAAAAAACCCCACAACATTACAGAAACTTAATAACAAGAGAAATAAACTTTGCCAGGCTAGAGATACCAACAAGGTCAAATTCAAACATGCAATATTCCAGTGCACTACAGGTCTTTGCAGAGATTTCCAGGGAAGTCAGCTGAATGGCAACAACAGTGAAGTGTTAAGGTTTAAAATTAAGGTTTCAGAAAAGGAGGGGGCACTGCAACTGGCCATCTCATCTCGTCACACCAAAGTAAATCTAAAACTGCTAGATCGAAACCTGAAAAAAATGGCTTTTTAACTAGCAAATGCAACTGTAAACACGCATGTAGCAATGGAGTTAATATGTCACATACTGGGAATTCTTTTAACACAAAAACTATGGGTGGTCTGTAGTATGCTTTTGCTTAGACATACAGTTCTATATAGGCAAATGCTGCCATATCCTTCACACAACTCGTTTCTGTCTGGTCTTCAAAGGCAAGATTTTTGAAGTGATTAGTAGTTGCAGGAAGAGCCTCTTGTGGCGCAGAGTGGTAAGGCAGCCGTCTGAAAGCTTTGCCCATAAGGCTGGGAGTTCAATCCCAGCAGCCGGCTCAAGGTTGACTCAGCCTTCCATCCTTCCGAGGTCGGTAAAATGAGTACCCAGCTTGCTGGGGGGTAAACGGTCATGACTGGGGAAGGCACTGGCAAACCACCCCGTATTGAGTCTGCCATGAAAACGCTGGAGGGCGTCACCCCAAGGGTCAGACATGACTCGGTGCTTGCACAGGGGATACCTTTACCTTTACCTTAGTAGTTGCAGGTCCCTTCAAAAGTTTCCCTGTAAAGAAATCTTCGTGCTTTCCCTCCCCGCCACCACCACAGCAGCCAAAACTGACGAATACAAGCTTCTTAATTATACTTGATAATTAAAGCCTCATGCAAGAGAGTCAAAACATTATTTTTCCCCAGCCAACCATAACAGCAACACTTTTATAGCAAACACACCAGACTACTTTCTCAAGGGAATTTAGTCATTTTCTTGGACTTCAGTTCTGCCCAGGCAAGGTAGATCTCTAAAAAGCAGCCACTCTTCCCACCCACATTTCAGAAACCTGCTCTCCAGGGAAGGCTGCCA
Source organism: Paroedura picta (assembly GCF_049243985.1). Lineage (NCBI taxonomy): Eukaryota > Metazoa > Chordata > Lepidosauria > Squamata > Gekkonidae > Paroedura > Paroedura picta. The sequence continues at coordinate 33,152,400 of NC_135374.1, read as the reverse complement.
GGGCACATCCTTACAGAACTGCAGATGAATGTTTAAGATCTAGCAGCAGTGTGCATCTGCACAACATCTGTTGAGGCTGCTGGTAGGATTTTTATGAGGGTTGCAAACTCTAAGAAATCTGTCCTCTAATGTAAAACAGTGGAAAGGGAATTAAGAGCACAACTGCTTTTTTATTTCTTTTTTAAGGTTCTATTCATTCTGGCATGTTCCTGTGAGAGGCAACTGAAAAGAAAATATTCCAAATGGCCCTTCAATAACATATAATTTAAATAACCAAGAGCCATCTCATGCGCCTTTCAATAATTCAGAAAGGTACCTGTGCAAAGGTTTCTGATAAGGAGACTACATAGTTAATTCTTCTATGAAAAGGCCACTGATTCCTCAGTTACAATTATTTGATGCCCTTACACTCATTGTGGGTTGCTTTGTTTTTTTGTGTGTGTGTTTTTAGTTTTAATTCAGTGCTCACTTCTCGTATGTTCTGCTTGATGAAATTTTGAAATCAATTTTTAAAAACAGAATTCCTCAGCTAAAAGCTAAGCAAACCACTCAAAGACCTCTTGTCAGTGAAAAATGCTCACTGGGTGCGCTTGGGTGCACAACTAAGACAAGCTTTAGTGTTTTTTGTTGGCTTTAGCAGTTGATCTTGGGAGAGCTTTCGCAACAAACGTAATCTGTTATAAGGGGGCAACAGCTTCACAATGTGAGTGTAGCAGCATAAATGAATGATTCAGTGAGCTAGATAACCATCTGTGGTTTTAAAAATAGGGACCAGAGAAGCGCATTTTAGAATCGAATGAGGACAGTCTTGGTGGTTAAAAGTTGATTTATCCCAGGCTGCCGATGTGCTACAGAATGACTAACAGAGGCATATGCAGGCAATCTAGAAGGCATCTAAAGGTAAAGGTAAAGGTAAAGGTATCCCCTGTGCAAGCACCGAGTCATGTCTGACCCTTGGGGTGACGCCCTCTAGCGTTTTCATGGCAGAATCAATGGGGTGGTTTGCCAGTGCCTTCCCCAGTCATTACCGTTTACCTCCCAGCAAGCTGGGTACTCATTTTACCAACCTCGGAAGGATGGAAGGCTGAGTCAACCTTGAGCCGGCTGCTGGGATCGAACTCCCAGCCTCATGGGCAGAGCTTTCAGACTGCATATCTGCTGCCTTTCCACTCTGCGCCACCAGAGGCTCAGGAGGCATCTACTAAGCTGCTAACTTTGTGATTTTGTATATAAAGTGACTAGATTGTTAGAACAGCCAACTCATTTGTATTTATGGAATCAGTGTACCATTCTCCTTAAAAACTCATTGTACATTTGCTGGTGGCTCTATTAGACATGTCACACATTGTAGATGGAGCAAAACAACAGGGAGAATAAAGTTGTAATTTTACCCTGGACACTTCATTAAAACATCCTTTCACTTTAGTAGGGAACTGTTGCAATTTTGAGTAATGTAAATCTATAACAGGCAAATCGAGGCATGTCTCTAGTGAATGACTGTCTTCAGAGTAACTTGATAGGAGCAATGTAACAGAATACTTACTTCTTGTTTCCCAAACTTTGTGGGCAAATGAAGCCATTCGTGCGCTGCTCTTCTGGTAATGGCTGGATCAAGTATTCTGATTTGGTTTGCTTTGTATATCATTTTCATTGCTGGTTTCCTCCAAAAGGCATTTGTTCTCTGTTAAATACACAGCTTTCCATTAAAATTATGAAGCTGCTAAGTAATGCAGCTGAGAGGTAAAGTCTTAGTCTCTCTTTTACACACACATGCATGCATGTATACACTCATACATCTACCCACTCATTGGAAGAGACTTTGCAAAGGAAAGAAAGCTCATAGAATAAATTGCACTGACTCAAAATGCTTATTCTGTGCTCCTTTTTCTTTGGGTCCAGAAGAGCAACAAGACAGAGAACTGAAACACATTCTGATGATTTTCGCAAGGGAAAATTAATCCAATCATCAATTCATTGAATGTGAAAAAGCAATAATCAATGCTTCTTAATGGTCATGTTATAGGAAAGTGGCAGAACAAAGCTGTCTAGAAAGGGAAGGCAATGCCCGAGAAAGAGGTGAAAATACCTCAGAATTGTGAAGAAACATAAGAATGACTTTTTAAAGGGTCATACCTTGGGGAAAGCTCCTTAGATCTAAACATAGATGCCCCAGAGTCAACCAAAGAAATCCTTTATCACGGTGACACAATTACAGCAATCTAGCACATCTCATGTAACTTCACTACCTGTTTACCTAGGGGGAAGGGGGATTATCACAGGGCCACAGCCTTGGCTGATACTGAGATAGCCAAGCTGATCAATCAGGCTCTACTATTGTTATCCGGAAGGAAAACATGTTCCTATTTGCTCATGTATTTGGTTCAAAGGAGGGAAGAAATCATTTCAGTGATTTAGTAATCAACTTATTTGTTCAGCTTGGTGAAAAGGCTGACGCATACAACCCAGCTCCCTTTCTTGGACTGCACATGAAAGTGCCAGGCAGGGAGGGGCAAGCATTTCCCACTGGCCTCAGTATCAAATCCTGGGATGTGGTTGGCTGTGGGTGTCAGAGTGGCTACTGGTCTCTGCTGTGGTATTTCATCCAGGCAGCCAATGGCAGGGATTTTATACCCCACTCCTCACTACCCAAAGGAGTCCCAAAGTAGCTTACAAACACCTTTCCCTGCTGCTTTCCATTCCTTCATCTCTTGCAAAACAAATCACCCTCATTGTATATCAGATACTGTGTGCCAGGGTGGCAGCTGGCAGTATTACTACAGGACAGTAGAGGAGAAGGATGGAGGAGAAGAGAGGGATGGACAAGCAGCTGATGATATTACTGTTCTTACCTGTAGTTGTATTGTAAGAAAGAGACAAGGTTGTATGACCAAATAAAAGGAGCTGAGGAAACTGTATCTCATGTCAGTCCTAAAAGCACTGGATGATGATGATACATTATAGGATGTTTTCCTTGAAATAAAATTTCCATATTAAGAAAGCTGATGGCTTCTCTAACTAGGCAACTCTGTATGTAGCTGGAGTGTGCTGTCCCTCTGGGGCCCCTAATGGCAGTCGTACTGTTGTGAGGTCCTTAAAAACCACTCCCCCACAGCAGTCTTCTCATGGTCTCTACCAATGCATATGACTCACACAGACCATAAGGTTCGGCTTACATGATCTGCCCATCAATTCTCATTTTATTAGTTATATTTTGTACCCCTAAAGCGGGCCAAGAACTTAAGAGGCGACCATTGGAAGCAAAAGCACGGCAAGTGAAACTGACTCACAATTAAACGCTGGCCGCTTAACAGGTCCCACAGCCATTTTAAGTCATGAGGCTTGAAGACGACTAGAACTGCAGTCGTGTTAGGATCATAGTGCACTGGATCTGAGAAAACAGACTCGGGATAAAAAAGCCGGAACGTTGTCCTCCTCCCCACATCTTCTTCATAGCCAATAACAGGACCGTTATTCATTCTGATGGGACAAAGATATATATATTTTAAGAAGCTAGTTACAGCAGTGATATAAATCTCATTTTACTGCAATACAACTTAGTTTAACAAACTACAGCACATTCCTCTACAGGAGCTTATAAGCACAAAACTAATAAACCATGTCAGAATTCGCCCTTCTGTTGCTGATTGAAGTAATGTTTACATACTTGCTTCTATTCAACAAAACACAAGTAATGTGCTTTAATTTTAATTCAGCCCTTTGCTTTATTAAAAGGAAAGATTATGCACATCTAAGGGATTTCTGAAGAGATTATCCAGAAGCACACCTCCCACTTTGGAACTGTCCACACATGCTTTAAGTACAGGAGAACAATCTCTATAAGAGCAAGATCTGCAAAATCAATGAGGTACTCACCAAGTTCTCTGTTCCTTTCTCAAAGACAAAGCTATTAGTCATTTTATAATGCACGAAAAGACACGCACAAAAAATGAAGGAAGCTTCCAATCTGATCCTGTCACATAATAAACAGGCCCCCAAATAAGGATGTGTGCTTCATTCTCTTCCTACTTTAACTCCTTAGCTTCTCTCAACAAGAACAGAATAGAAATTAAAGCACTGCAACGCTTGCTGAACCGAAGCCACAGCTTGGGAAATCATGATGAACAGATTGTACTAGATACGTAAAGAAGAAATTAAATTAATCTATTTATTTAGATTTTTATACTGCCCTTCCATACGGCTCTGGGTGGTTTACATAAAACATCATGAGGTAATTACATGGAACATCACAACAAATATAAGAATCATAACATAAAATATAACATATCAACTAGGATTTTTGACTGGGCAAGCTGTAGGGACAGAACCGTATCTTTGCCATTGTCCACAATGGGCTTTCTCAGCCAGGGTTTCATGAACCCCGGGGATTTCTTGATGGCCCTGGAAGGGTTTTCTGAATGGGTGGGAGTTAATTCATTTTTAATATATTTTTAAAATGTATTAATTTATCAGGTGAGAGGACCATATAATGGTCATGTTGACCCACCCTCCTCCCAAAATGCCCAATGATGGGCTGGGAAGGGGAGGGGCCCTTGGTGGGTTTGCACACAACTATGTTTCCCAACCATATTCTGCACAATCTCACCACATCTGGGGTTTCTTGAAGCCTTAGGAATGTTTCAGAGGTTTCTTAAGCGCAAAAAAGTTGAGAAAGGCTGGTCCATATATTCATGCATTATATTTTTATAGCCATCTTTTATTTGCTTAGCCGCTTTATTAATGGACTTTCTACCTTGTGATTTAATAAACCAGGGTAATTTGTTTTATTTATACTTGTGAACTTGTGTTTTCTTTCTAGTTAAGCTTTACTCACTGGAGAGTTAAAGGTGCTAGGGCAGGAAGCACAAAGAGATAAAGCAAGCTGTTTTCCACTGGGAGGTTATGTATTTCCCCAGGGCAGGGCAAAACAGATGCACAAGTTTACTTTCCCAGAGAAGCATGAAAAACACAAGTCAATTGACTTGTATTTTCCTCCCAGTTCCTGGCATGTGCAAAACAGATGTTTGAAATAGTTGCCCTCTCCCTCAAGTTCTTCCACATACTTTGAGGCTATGCAATCCACAGTTTATTCACAGAATCATAGAGTCTGAAGGGATAGCCAAGGTCATCTAGTCCAACCCCCTGCACAATGCAGGAACTCACAACTACCTGTCCACCCACAGTGACCCCAATTTCATGCCCAAGTGATTCCCACCACCACCAAAAAATCTCCAGAATCCACCCTGGCCTGGAGGGAATTCACCTACCATCCCACAGCAGCAATTAGCAAGTCCCTGGGTATGCAAGGATGGGCCACAAGTGACAAACAATGGCACACCCCTTCCTGCACACCCATTCATAATCTGCCTAAATCCATAAAATCAGCCTTTCTGTCGGATAACTATCTAGCCCCTGCTTAAAAACCTCCGAGGAAGGAGAACCCACTACCTCTCGAGGAAGCCTGTTCCACTGAGGAACCGCTCTAACTGTCAGGGACTTCTGAATGTTTAGCAGAAAATTCTTTTGAATTAATTTCAACCCACTGGTTCTGGTCCAACCCTCTGCGGCAGCAGAAAACAACTCTGCTCCATCTTCTATATGGCAGCCCTTCAAGTATTTGAAGATGGTTATCATATCACCTGCACTACCTCATGCATTGCACTTTCTGCCTTGCTTACCTTCTACTGTGAACTTGTTGGCAGCAGATGCGGTAATCAGGTTCAATCCTGACAGTCTGCCCAGCTCTGAGCTCCCCACAGCTGTATGCCCCCAACTCTCATGCCAATGGCATTGCCTCCCTATACTGCCCTTGGCTGTGCTGTTCTGTTCTTCCCACTTTCCCACAAATGAACCATAGCCCGTTTTGCCTTTGTGCTTCCTCCTCCTCCTTTAACAGGCACCAGCCCATAAGATGCTGCAGCAGTGGGGGGATAGTCGCTGGTCACCTTTCCCCCATTTCCAACACCATCTGATAACTGGGCCTATAATGTTTCTAAAAAATCAATATAAAATGATTTCACTGAGAGAGAAACTGGCCACTCTCTTTAATGTCAAAACTCAGGACATCTCCGCCAGCCTCAAGCATTGGAACTTTTCGTGGGAAAAGTTGTGATGATAACTGAGTGGCAGAGAAACAAAGAGTAGCAAGTTTCAAGATTTATCTATTCAACTCAATCAAATTATGTTGGAAGAATATTTTCAGAGCTGGTGTAGGATAACGGTTAAGTTTCCATTCAGCTCTGCTGAACCATGAACTTGCTTACTTTTTACTTGCTTTCTCTCAGCCTCAATTTTACCACTTACTTATGAATAACAAAGGTAATAATACTGGCTTATGTTAGTAGTTCCACTTATGAAATCTTGTTGTGAAATGAGAAATTGTTTACCTGATTACCACATCATAGGAATCAATTGTCTCTCCTAGACTTTTGTTTCGAAGGACACCTCCGTTGCCAACAACAACACATTTTTTGCAGGAGGAACTGCTGGAACAAGGAGATAAGAATTTATTGAAGTTTCAAGTGTGTGAGTACATTGGGAGGGGGGGAGAATTAAATAAAATCCACTAAGCATTGCTAGCATGAATATATGAAGCAAACAGGCTGAGAAGAGATGAAAGAGGCAAAATTCTAAAGAGGGAAATAAGAATCAGTCTGTTGCTAGAGATAAAGATGGCTAGTTACAGGCAGCATATTTAAGAAACTAAGCATAAGCTTACTTGTCAAGAATTCAGTTGGGAGTCAGACTACACATTACACAAAGCCCTGATGCAGGTATCTTGCTTCCAATTGCAATTTCTGAATCTGGTTTTTAAGTTTGCAAAAAAAAGGGCTGAGTCAAAAAGCTGTATATTCCTTGCAATTGGAGCCTTGGTGTGTGTAGACCACTGCTCTATAATTGGCTTTAGTCTATGTTTTGTTTTAGGGGATATTTCTAGTTAAGAAATAAGTTATAAATTAACTGCTGTTCAGCAGCCTCCTTGCCATCAGACAGCAGCCAGAGGGAGGGGGATTAACAGGTCTGGTCACCCTTCAAAGCAGCTTCAGGGGAACTGATGCCTGGAGATCAATTGTAATTCCTGAAGATCTCCAGGCCTCCACCTGAAGGTTAACAACACAGCTGGCTGGACATGGAGGAGACATGGGGACTCGAACCCGGCTCTCGAGATTATAGTCCACCACTCTTTAACCACTATACCACGCTGGATCTCAAAATCAAGTAGGTTGAGGATGGCCAGCACTTAGGAGGGCCACAATTTAGGCATGCATGGTAGCGCCTGTTGTATTCCTGGGTGCAACGGGCTTTGCCTCTAGTACACTGAATAAAACTTTGTTTGTCTTAAGGTTGCCACTAAACTTGAACATGATTCAATTGGAAGCGTGATATCTACTAGAATCGGATTTTCCATTTATTTAATCCAGTGTGACCTAGGTGCTAATCTGGTTTTGTCATCTTGCCAAATCCTGAAGAGTCCCACAGCTGGCTATTCCAGGTACAGCCATAGGGAACCAAATGGATCTTGTTTGGTGGAAACAGCCTGCCTCTGCAACTTTCCCAAAATGGCTATGAAAGCAGTCGTGAACTGCAACAAGGAGTCTGGATGAGAACACGGATGAGCTTGCCAGCTAGGCTGCAGCACACTTGTAGTAAATTCTGAGCTCATTGATGCAGAGGGCACTTGATGAAGTGCAAAGTACTGGGCACATTGACCCATTATGCACGGGGGGAATAACACACATTCGGGGTGGAATGGCGGCGACTAAAATCACCGATAACACACGGTGCCAGCTGCAACCAGCTGCAGCTTCGGTGCATGCCGCCGAAAAAGCCACATAAGCGAAACGCGGAAGAAAGCGCAGCTTCCGGGTGACCGGGGCGCAACCAGAATTGGTGCCGGGATCGCCGCGTGCATAATCGGTTACTCTGGGTTTTGCTGCCATCACGCCCCACCCCGGGCATAACCGGTGTGCGTCGCGTCTTCCCCCTCCGCGTTTTCCACGTGACCTGAAATCGCCGTTTCGGCGGCTGTGCATAATGGGCCTTCGTCTCCCAGAGTAAAATAGGGTGAAAGGGGAAACAAACATGGAAAACTTATCCCCATGCTTCTATCCCTACCCTCAGTTCAGGGGAATAGTACAACTTGTATAGCATAGGTGTCAAGGGTGGGCTTCTTCAAGGTGGACTATAAATAAAGAAAATAAAAGTCCTTGTTCTGCTGGAACAGATCCTGGGGCCAATCAGGTATATAAGGAAACTTCTGCTGTATCTATAGGGCCTAACTTTCAAGTTGGTAGGCTGGTAGAATTAACGGGGCAGATTGACAGAAACAGAATGGAATGTACTTTGCTATTATATCTCCTGCACCCTTTGAATGGGACTTTTTCCATTTTTGCAATTCTGTTATTAAATACCATATGCACATTATCTTTAATATGTTTTATACTTATGTTCAGAGATCACCTCATAATGTCCTTGCACACATTAAGCCTTGCCTCTTGTTAATTAACTAGAGGAAAGTCCGTTGCATCCAGTGAAACAATGGGAACTAGGATACACATCTGCACTGTGGACTTCCGGGGGGCTAGCTACATGGCAAAAGCTCCTGCCTACCCCTTGATTCTTGAAGCCCCACCTTCAAACCTCAAGGAACATTCCTGACCCAGGGGTCACCAACCTCCAGATACGGCCTGGAAATATCCTAGAATTAGAGGTCATCTTCAGACTACAGAGATCAGCTCCCCAGGGGGAAAAGGCTATTTGTCTACAATGACAACTCATCTCCAGGCTCCCTACTTTGCTGAGGGAGATGAAGGGTGGGATGAGGCTGAGAATAGAGGAACTTACCAGCAGCAGTGCCTTTCAGAGAGGCCAGCATGAATTCTACCCAGCAAGAAGCAGGAAGAGAAAGAAGAGGACAGATAAGCCCCATGATTGGCCCTCATTGGCACAGTGTTCTCTCCCTATTGGCTGCACACTCCCAGGGAGGACCAATCAGGTAGGGGTTGAGTTGTCTGCATGCAATTTGAACCAATTGGCCCTCATTAGCAGATTGCAATTTGCACCGATTGGCCCTCGCTGACAGAGTGATAGCTCTCTATTGACAGCAAACTCACAAGACGAATCAGGTGGGGAGTGAATTGGCGGCACACAACTTCAACTTTTAGTTATATTGATGATGCTGATGAAGCAATTCTGATTCTATCAAAGGTCTAAACCAGGGGTAGTCAAACTGCGGCCCTCCAGGTGTCCATGGAGGGCTCATGGGAATGGTAGTCCATGGACATCTGGATGGCCGCAGTTCGACTACCCCAGTCAAAACATTCCCCTTTATGTTCTTATTCTTCCTCAACCCGAGCAGTGAAGAGCCCTTCCCCCTGTTCTCCTACCATGTATTCCGAGGTCCATTTCATTCCTCCTATAAGCACCTCTCCAAAGGCACCTATTGTTGGGACAAGCCAAGACTCTAAGCTTCTTTTAGCACTCTTTTTGACCTAGTCAAGGTTTCAGTGATATGCTTATGTCTATAACTGGTATGCATGGACTGTATTATAAGCAAAGTAATAATTCAGAACTGACTGTTCTTTTCAGAAACAGACCATGTGCAGTATGTACAAACCATTTCTGTGTAAATGTAACTTGATGTTTTACTAGCCAGTATAAATATACCAGATGTGACCTACATATTTGTAGTTGAAGCACAGTGTTCTTATGTTGTATTGTTGAGAAACACAGATTGGTTGTCTGAATAGCACTGTACGTTGCCAAAAGCAGGTATGAGCAACTACTACACGGCAGCTTCTCAAAGCAAATTGTAATGGTTAGACTGCAGCATGTAACCTGTCTAGGCCCCAAATGACATAACAAAAACACAGCCTTCTTCCTATCCATTCTATAGCAACAGCAAAACAAAGCTGTGTTGACTCAGATTCTTTGTTCAAAGCCTGCAACTTAAGAATAACCTACCAGGATTTGTTAAAAACAAATAATTTCTTCTGCAAAAAATCTGACTAGTGAAATCAGTATCAATTTGCATGTGCAATTCATCTCAACTCTGTGATAAGCAATTGTGATATCATAAACTACATTTTATCGGTGTATTAATCCCAGCTAAAACAGAGGAAGTTGCACCAGCCGCAAAGACACTGAAACTCATAAAATAAGTAAGATAAGACAAACTGCCTCACCTATCATCTTCACCAAACAGCTCACAGTTCTGCAGTTTTGAAAGTGCCAGTTGAAAATACCTTTCTGTAAAACATATTTAAAACTTAAAAAAATATTAAAACCAGCCTGCTGTGGATTAAAGTCAACAAAAATTCCTTGATTACAGTTACTTAAATACAGAAGTTGAAAGACATTCAGAACCCAGTACTAGGATTTTCCTTCCTTGTTCACAACTAAAAGTCTGCCTGAGGCTGTTTAAAGTGAGTCTATTAGAAGGCAGAGAAACAAACTCTTTCTGACTCATAGTCTGGCAATAATTTTTGGCTATTAGGAAGAATGCAAGGTTATAGAGCTTCCCATAGTTTCATATTAATTGCTGGAAAGGCCTGGAAGAATAATTGAGAAGCAAGATACGATGTTGCACATACCCAAGGCTGCTGAGCCTCATCTGCAATATATTTCTGACACTGCTTGAAGTCAGTTCTGCATTACTCTCCCCGCAGGCATGCCAGGCCTCCCACGATAACAGGAAGACTCCTGGAATTGCCTCTTGTTGCCTAATAGTGCCTTGGGCACCAGCAGAAGAAAGTGGAATGGGACAATGAATGTGTGCTTAGTAGGGGTGCCAGACACCCCGGTGGAGGATGGGTCCCCCACCACCAGGCTCAAGTGCCCTGCTGCTCATCAGCTGGCCAGTGAGGGAGGGACTTACCTGGAAAGAGAACAAGGCCCAGTCAATGTTTCAGTAAGATGCTTATGTCAATTCAACATGACCCGGAAGTGATGTTATCACATGGATGACGGTCTTTGGGCAAAAACTCTATGGTAGAAGCCAAATTTTGCCCAAATACCAGAGCATCAATCCAATGTCACTGAGTGGTGATATTACTTCTGGATCACATGAGAAATGAAATAGATACATCACCGCTACATTGGCCGGTCCTTCCTCCAGCTCCTGGCAAATCTAATACTGGAGTATTTAGATCATTTCTGTTTTAAACAAGTTTTTACTAAATCCTAGAGTGCCCCTTCTGTCAGTTCTGGTTTTAATTACAAGCGATGAAAGCATTCCAGCGCATCAGGTCCCACCCCCCAAATTCCACCTGGGAACTTAGCCTGGCTACCCTATCTCTCCCCAAAATTTTAAGGGATGGAATGTCATTTTTTACACTTTTATTTTGTGAGCTGTCTCCAACAACTATTAATTCATTAACAAATCCATTAGTCATAAGTAGGGATGGGCCCAAATCAGCTGACGAACTAAAGTTTATCATGAATTTTGGCTGGTAATTATTATTTATTTATTCTATGGCAGAATTTCACACAGGAAATATATAATAACATAACATTAACATATAATAACTAACAATAAATACGTAACCATAAAATATGTAACCAAGTTCATGCAATGGGTATACAGACAGATTTAACAATTCCACTAAATACTGTGACATAAATTTTCGATCCACTCAATTGCAGCCGAGGAATGATCAAAGTGCCCTCTCACGTCTCCCCAGAAAGCATGATGCTCACATTCCTGTGACAGATGAAAAATAGTTTGGAGGGCTGCACCGCAATCACATTCAGGTCCTGCTGTTTTGGCCAATTTAAACAACAGATATGCACATCTGCCAAAGCCTGTTTGTATTCTGTTGACCATCTTCCATGCTTAATATGAAAAGTCAAATCCTGCAGGGATGGCTAAGTTTGCTCTTCTGCATCAAATGGAGCCAACAGAAAAATGGCTAGGGCAGGCCTATGCCACTCTGTTGCCCCCAGCTGTGACCAGGAAAAAGGGGGTCTGAATTGGCCAGTTTGAGGAAATTCTGGCTTGGTTCAGGGGCTGCCTCAAACGGAATCAGAATTTTGATGTTTGCGCCGATTACTACTGAATAGGGATGCCAGTTGGATAGCTACCTAGTTTGAAGTTACGTCAAGACTTTCTCAGAGCACATGGGCTTACACCTAGATTTTTCAGCAGGCTCCAAGCTTTCTTACTGGAGTAACAAGAGTTTTGTGGGATAGATGCAGCCAGACAGGTGAATCATGCAAATTGTATGGTATCAAGTTATCCAGTGGCTCCTGCCAGTCTTGACCCTGATGTCATCTCTCAAAAGCCTAAACAGTCCTGGAAAGGGCCCGGTCTACTCCCCTGCCTTTTACAGACAGAACCTTTCTTAGCAGCAGCCATAAAAAGCACTGTAGTGCTAATCTCTAACATTTTCAAAAATTCTGCACAAGAATTAAACAACTTTATCTATATCAATGTTGCACATAAAAATTACTAACCTGCTTTCTTTATTCCATAAGGTAGCTCAATCCTGTGGCTTCCATGGAACTCTGATACTTCCAGAAATTTTTCAGCACACAGGAAGGGATATAGTTTATTTATACTTACAAAAGAAAGAGGACAATAAAGTTAGTAATTATATTTAACAAACATCTATATGACATGGGTGGACAGGTATATCAGTTGGTTAACTATCACAGGGCTTAAATCAGCAAGCATTGATTTCTCTGTACAGAAAGGAGAAGAAGAAGAAGAAGAGTTGGATCTTATATGCCGCTTTTCCCTACCCGAAGGAGGCTCAAAGCGGCTTACAGTCGCCTTCCCATTCCTCTCCCCACAACAGACACCCTGTGGGGTGGGTGAGGCTGAGAGAGCGCTGATATCACTGCCCGGTCAGAACAGTTTTATCAGTGCCGTGGTGAGCCCAAGGTCACCCAGCTGGCTGCATGTGGGGGAGCACAGAATCGAACCCGGCATGCCAGATTAGAAGTCCGCAGTCCTAACCACTACACCAAACTGGCTCTCTAAACATAGTAAAACATAGGAACAGCCCATAGGGAAGAACAAAACTTAAACTAGCAATGCTGTAGGTTAAAATGACTACTACTGTGCTAATTCACAAAACCTTTCAAGCTGTCTAAGATTCTGAAGTTGCCACTTTATCGTGATGAGACTCTTCTCTGTGGCTTACGCTATTGTGATGAAGCTCTGCTCTTGGGAGATGGTTTTCCCCTCACAATGGTAGGAAATAATGTTTCTGCTAAGAGTCTTGCAGACTTGGTGAGGAGGGCTTTAAACTAAATTCAATGGGAGAGCAAGACATAAATTCAAAACTTCGTTTGATGACAAGAACTGTACATGGGAACCCTGCAGACTTACAGAGAATGGCATATATGCAGGGAACCATTAATTTACAGGTAAATTCAAAAACTAAAACCCTGGAACACATGAATGAAGGGTTACGATGTCTCTACACTATTCTGCACAAAATATGGGAAATAAGCAGGAAGAACTAGAAGTTCTAATAAAGGGAGGGAACAATGACCTGATAGGCATTCCAGAAACTTGGTGGCATAACACTCATGACTGGAAGATTAGGATTGAGGGGTACAGTTTATTTAAAAAGTACAGACCAATAAGGGGGGAGGAGTAGCAGTATATTTTAAGAATGTGTACATGTATCTGAGCATGGAAGTTAAGCTGAGTGTTTTGGGTTAAAAAGTAATAGTGGTATTATTGTGGGGTCTGCTATAGACCACCAGGCCAGGCAGAGGACTTGGATGCGATGCTCCCAGACCAGATTACAAAGTTCTCAAAGAGATGGGACACAGCGGTCATGGGTGATTTCAGTTACCCAGATATCTGCTGCAAGACCAACTCTGCTAAAATGAAAAGTTCAATAAATTCTTGACTTGTCTTGCTGACAACTTTGTTTCCCTGAAAGTGGAGTGGGCAACTAGGGGGTCCACAATTTTATAATTCATGGGGAGGAATTGGTTGATGAGGTGAAAGTAGTGGGCACACTTGGTAGTAGTGACCATGTGAGTTTGGAATTGACAATCTTGAGGAAGAGAAGAATTGTACATAGTCAGATATAGAGGCTGGACTTCAGGAAAGCAAATTTTAACAAACTGGGTAGAATCCAATGGTCAGAAAAATGTAACGAGATTGGAGTTCAGGAGGGATAGGTTTTTAAAAGTGAAACACTGAAAGCACAACCACAAACAAGTCCCTTGAGAGGGAAAAACAAGAGGAGCCTAAAGAAGCCAGGGTAGCTCCATATACAGATGGCTGCATGTGGAAGAGTTGGGAATCAGACCTGGCTCTCCATATCAGAGGCCATCCCTCTTGACCACTACACCAATGTGATGATAAAATAGCAATAAATTACCTAAGCATGGAAGTAAAATAAAGTTAAAAAATGAAGCAAGTTTTTATTTTCTTTCTGCGCACCAGCAAAAAGGTGTATGTATAATCTACATTATACTACTCCATTGGCTTAAATAAAGCCAGAACTTATCAGGCACAGCTTTGTAATGGGTGCAAAATGCATCACAGCCACCTAATAACTGGAGCCCCCACAGTTATATCCAGTTATATCTGGAATGAGGTACACCACCTGCCAAATGAGTGTCACTTGTGGGTCCCTAATCTTCAAGTCCACCTTGTGGGCAGGTTCTGCCAATTAGGGTCTTTCTCTCTGACAGGTAGAAAGTGATAAGCTTGCACAAATGTCTTTTCACAAGTGTAGCTAAAAACCTCCCTTGCCATGTCAGCTAATTCAGAAGCCAGAGCCAAGCATGCATTTTGCCTAATGCAAACTTTACATTCTAGTGTTAAATATAGAAAAAGAAATTAATTAAATTAAAAAGACAGTCAGCCCCTTAGGAATATGGCTGCAAATTTTACTTTTACAGCTGTCTAAAAAATTGCTAATCCAGATGTAACCCTGCAAACAATAAATTAGCATTCCTTTCTCCTCTCTACTTACTTCAGTAAAGTTGAAATATTGGATTTGAAAGCACAAGTTAATAGTTCCTCCTTTCTTTCTACATCTATATGAGGAAACCTAGGGGAAAAACAAAAAAAAACATATTTACATAATTTGACCGGACTCAACAAATTTCAGAAGTTAGTAAAAACCTGCCCTAAAACAATGAAATTGGCATTTATCACATATATGCTTAGCATAGACAGATGTTTCCATTGGATATCCCTTTACTGTACAGAACAAATACCACTTAATATTTCTGATAAGGGATAGGAGGAAGAGAAGCATGTCTCATGTCTTAAATGCCACTCAGCACTTAACACCCATTCAGGGCAGCTTTCCTGCCCCTGAGTGCTTCCTCCTTCAACTGGCTTGTTTGTCTGTTCAGCGGTCAGACAATCACCTTCCATCCCCCACCCCCACCTCCTCCTTCCACTTCCCTCTGAGGCTTGGAGGCTGCAGATCCCTGCTGAGTGACAGCTACCCCTGCCAGTGAGTTCCCTAAAGCTGCCTGCAGCCTTTCCAGGTCCTGGGGGGAGGGGGTGGCTGTCCGTAGAGTTCTTCCACCTCACCCCCCCCCCACCCTAGTGCCCATTGTATTCCTGAATGCAACAGGCTTTGTCCCTAGTTATACCATATAAAATGAGTCTGCACTAATGACTTTGTACAGGTAAACGTAGTACTATGCAGCATTTTATTAAAACACATATTTACAATATTTAGATTTTTCTTTTGCTTTCATATTCCTTGTTACATAATATTAAACATATCATAAAATCTAAAAGAAATTTCCTAATCCTTTTCTTACCATGGGCTAAACAAAACAGGAGACTAATAGTACCATAAAGATTAACAAAAAATGTATGCCGGCATGAGCTTTCCTGAGTTGCTATTATATACATATAGTTTTAAACAGATGCCTTTACCAAAAGCTGCAAGCAATAGAAAGATGGTGTGGGAAAAGATACCAGTTTAACACAAGATCTAGTTGAAAGAGTAATCTCCTTTCAGAGCACTCTCAACGGCTGGCAGATAAACTAAGCAAGACAAACATAAAATCTGTGAAAGATCAGGGTGAAACATAAGCAGGTGTGATGAGAAAGTCATGGATGCATCCCTAAACTCATTAACATCTGCTAAGAATGGGCTACACAACATTTCAGGAAGTCCTCGTTAAGACCAGAGGAGCAGATAGTATTGAGCCTGAAGAACTGTTGATCTTGAAGCTATCACTGGACTCTCATTTTATTCTGCTAGTCCAAGAGCACCTTACTGACCAACAGAAGTTTCCAGTTCACAAAAGATTATACTCTGCAAAATGTTCTTGGAGTCTAAGATGCTAGTGGAATTGAATTTCGTTGTACCCATCAGGAATTACCCCCCACAGAAATGTAAAATCGCTGGTTTGCTTTGTGTGGGAGGCAAAGGCCCTCTTTCAGTTGTAGCAGCTTACTTCCATTTGCTTAAGAGGACAGTGTGCTGGGGTGGGTTATACTCCCACTTCCTTGTATTGCCTTTCAGAAAGTGCAGGCAACTGCTGCAAAAAGTGGATGGCAGGAAAGATCCGTTTCATAAACAGAGAGGAGCTTATGGTCCTCTGAAGACAGTACATTCCCATAAGAGAAGCAAGTTTTCTTTTTTACATTAGCTTTTAATTATTTCTTTTATGCATCCCGTTGAGCAATTTCTCTTGTTTATTTGCAGAGTTATACCCTGCCTTTTTACTCTGATCAGGGCCAACAGACTAACAACATGCATAATAAAAACATATTTAAAATCATTAAAAACAAACAAAACACATTTTTAAAATATTGAAAACCAAGCTAAAATACACATGCAGTACAGGACAATACATACATACAAAAACAACAGCTAAAACAGAGGGCAGGAAGGAGGGACAAATGAAGGAACACCAGACCAAAAAGAAAGAGTGTTCCCCAGCTAGAAGAAGATGCCAACAGAAAGGAACAGGCAAGTCTCTCTGAGGGGCAGAATTCCAGAATTTTGGTCCTCTTCTGGGTTGTCATCTGCCTAATCATATTGATATTTTTCTGTTAGGATTTTATTGCTAGGATTATGTTGTCTGTTTTCTTGATTGCCAATGTTTGTAAACTGCCTCACTTTAAGAGATGTGGCATATAAATAAAACAAATATTTGAAATTTATAATGAATGTCCAGAACAAGTACAAAACAGCTCAACTTATTTAGGGTTTGGTGTTTATCTGAGTGTTTCTACAAAACACCTGCCTCTCATCTTCTTCAAAGACCTCTAGTATAGAACTGGGTGTTAAATACAGAAATGGTTTTTGAGAACTCAGCCAACTATCAAACATAAATCTCTCTCTCTCTCTCTCTCTCTCTCTCTTTTGCCTTATCAACATTTCATTTGCTTTTCTAAATGACTTCACAGCATCTGTAAACCGCCCGTGGCGCCGCGGGCGCCACGGACTAAATAAAACAGTAAGGGGTCCTGGGGCGGGATGAGTCCGGGATGAGGAAGGGTCCAGATTGGACCCTTCCTCATGACAGACAATCGGAGGGACCAATCGGCAGGCGCTTCGCGCCTGCCGATTGGTCCCTCCGATTCCGAGCCCCAGGAACTGCGAGCCGCGCACAGCGCGGCTTGCAGTTGCTCCTGGCCTGACGCGGTGAGAGGCGCGAAGCGCCTCTCGCCGCGTCAGGCCAATGCCTGAGGGAGCCCCTGGAGCGCGGCTGCGCAGCTGCACGGCTGCGCGGCTGCCGGGGGCTCCCTGCCCGGCGGCCTGAAGCGGCGAGAGGCGCAAAGCGCCTCTCGCCGCGTCAGGCCGCCGCCTGTTGGAACCCCTGGACCCCTGCAAGCTACAAACAAAGAACCGCCGCTCGGGGGAGGCCCCGCCACCCAACGGAGCCCAACGAACCAGGAAGTGCGATGGCCGAAGACCAGCAGAGACCAGCCAGGACCAGCGCGAGGGCGGTGAGTGGACCTGGGGTTCTGACTCACCTTGGGAGGGAGGACCGCGGCGCCACTTTTCGGGGGGAGGGGTCTGAGAGAGGGGGTGGGTTTGGGAGCGTGTCCCTTACCTTTCCCCCTTCTCGCCTTTCAAAGCCTGCCCAAAGACTGCAGGTAGTCCCCCCCCCAAACCCACTCTCACTGCTAGCGCCCATTGCATTTAGAACTGCAATGGGCTTGATTACTAGTTCATTACTAAATGTGCTCATCAGTTATTGAAGGAACAATCTAGAGTCTGATTCCTTTCTTTTTAATGTATTTCTTTTTTATGTTTTAGGAGACGGAGAAAACCCAAGGGGCTTGTGTGGTGTGTGCCTCCCACATACAGACACACACACATACATGCATGCATACACATCAGAACTAACCAATGGTTTCAATTACCATGGTTAGCTCAAACTAAGTTTAGTAACGCCCTTCTAACTGCCTTCGAAAACTGGAGGTTAGCCATGATTAAGACAACACTATTGCCATGAATTAAACTGCACAGTTGTCCACTAAATAAAATGAACAGCAGGGACAAATTTTCACATGACAAAGGAGTAGTGAATGGAGAGAAGCATCCTGGCCTGGATCCAACATGGTCTGAAAGGATATGTGCTCAGCCTCTAGATCTGTACCAGAATGGGAGAACGCTTGTGTGACATTTTGAGTTGAAATGAGTAATAAATTCAGCAGCAGCAAGGCTAAACCAGTTTTAATGATTCTTAAACAGTGGTGAGAAAGACTGTGATGGAAGAACAAATACTTGCAAGCCAGTGAATCCTGTATGACTCTGATCAGAGCAGATAATAAATGACAGGAATATAATTAAAACTATAAGACTATAGTCAGTCCAAACTATTTCAGGCTGGAGTAAGATATCCTGCCTGCAACGGAGTATAAGGACCTCCATGACAGCTTCACCCCTCTGAGGAAGATCTGCAGGTGCCTCCCTGGAAATGGGCAAAATCAGCACCTGCCTGTACATAAACCTTCTCCATTGGGGCTTGTCCTCTCTGAGGAGGCCAAGAAGGCTCCACAAACAATGCAAAACTGAACTGTTTAAGAGAGCTTTTCTGGACAGGCAGTAGAGTGGCACTGTACTAAATGATTCAAAGTTACTTGGATGAATTATTAGGAACTGTGAACTCTACTACAGGATCCTGCCATGTAACTTTGTATCATTTAATGTGTCATGTTAAGACTTCTGCTTTGCTTCATTTTGTCCATCTTTTTTTTGTTTCTGATTTGTTCTACAGCTTTAATCCTACTGGATTGTTTCACTGAATCCCCCATCCTGTGGATCGTTCTGACCCACACAGTGTAATCCATCTTGAGTCCAGGTGAGAAAGGTGGACAAGAAATGACATAAAGAAATATATAAAGAAAAGTTGTCCCAGTGTTCCTTTTTTACTCTAAGGAAGAGGGCATCTTAGCACAGGATGAACATGAGCAGCTGTTCCCATCTTGGGTGGGAATGGCTGGAATATTCAGATTGAATGGCTAGTAGGGCGGCTCAGAGGTCTTGCACGTGGCTTTCCATTCATTGAGTACAGCACTGTAAAGCATTGTGGTTTCCAAAAATACCCCACCCAGACAAAAATACTAGTCCTCACTACGACCGTTTACGCATTGGAGGTTTCATGCAGGGCTGCAGACTGGAGTTTTATTCGTGGCAGGTTGCTCCATCTCTTCCTGCACCCACATGGGGGAATATTTGGCCCAGTGCACCTCATCTGCCCCCATTTGTACTCCTGCATGGGAGGTGGGGCAGTGAAGTTCCCAGTGCATAAATGGTCTACCATAAAGGTATGAATTGCTGCATAAAAAATGGACCATGTTATCTCAGAACATGTTATCTCTGAGTATCAAAATATAAAATGTATAGGGCAGAGAAAGACAAAGAACCCTGGAGGAAAATTAATGAATATATTTAAGCTGTGGAGTTTAATTAGAACAAATGGCAGCCTGTGGGAAGCTGTGGGCAGCACTTTCCTGGATGGCAACAATTATCAGCTGAAACTGTGTGGGCATGCATGCCATCAGAGGCCAAATGATTCATGGGAATGCCCTAGAATGCCTCCTGCACCCAAGAGTGATAGTATACCTTTAAAACACAATGTTTAAAAACAGTGCTAGTGCCCAAACATATGCGGATGAGGAATTAAATCTGGGTATAAATAAACAACATGAATCTATGTATGTAGGAATTTTTACATAGATAAGATATGTGTCATAAAACACTGTAAAATATATCTCCCAAAGCAGAAGATTTCAGAATTACCCTTTAGTATAGCTATAACAACAAAGAATATCAAACAAATAAATCACAGTAAAAGATCAAGAACATGGAGAATAAAGGTGGAACTGAGAGAAGAGAAATTAGTCATGTCTACACGGTAAATAGTTGCATTTGTGTTTACTGCTGCCTACTCGACAAACAAGAAAAATAGTTCTTTCCCACAGACTTCATTCTATGAGCTTTATAAGGTACTGGTAGTGAATGACTGAAGGCACTGGCAGCAGGCCTTTAGAGAAAGCGATCAAAGCAGGCCTTGAATAAAAGTATCTTTTACCATATCCAAAAATGGTCCTCAGAGGAAGCAGCAGAAAGCAGGAAAGGAGGCTGGACTCCCAATCCAGCTGTCCTGAAGCAGCTTGAACTCCCATCCCCAAAGGCTCGTGATTGCTCATGGACCATGTGGCCAGCTCCTGTGTGACACTAGTGGCATGGGAACTGGCTCACCTCATTTGTTCTGCTGGTGCCCGCTCCATAGGAGCAATGAGAGCTGTGGGCCCCAGTGAATTCTGCAGCCAGGTTTATTAATGCATTAGTTTGATCCTCACTCTTTGATCTAATGATAACAAATCATTCAGCTTTTGAATTCACGCTATGGAAACCATCCAATTAAAAATCTCATTACAGTACAAGACCAGAAAAAGAACCCGTAAACAGAACATGCAACAGGTTTCTTTCAAAAATATGGACTGGCCAAATCTTGTAGATAAAATCTTGCCATCTCTCCACAGGAAAGCCCTTACCGCTGCTGTAAAATCATGACTGCAGTGAGGCAATGGGGCCCAGCTATTAACAGTGCCAGCTGTTCTGTGTTTTCCTTCCACCACATGCTTACTCAAGAGTCAAACTACGTGGCATTTCACATTCATTTTAAAATGCTTTTTGGAAATGGCATTTGACAGGACTGGAGATCAGCATGGGGAAATGAGAGAGAGAAAAGGAAGTGTTCTTTTATTCTCCCTCTCTGTTTCTTGCTGAAAAAGCCATCCTGCGGTTCCTCATATCCCGGGGGTGACTTAGTGGAAAAAACAGCTTCCCCCCCAACCCACACACACACTTCTCTTCCATATGAAAAAGCAGCCCCACTTACTACACTTGCAAAAGAAAAGGTCTCCTTTTAAAAATGAAAGCAAAAGAAAACAAGGTTTTGTTTGACAGCACATTTATAAAGGAGGCTCTTAGCTCTAAAATATAAAATACAAGTGAAGACATATTTCACGCAGACATATTTCCAGGAAATCTCTGCAGTGACAAGTTAACAGGTAGTCTTAAAAGTGCCGGAATTACCAATTGCCATTTGTCCTCCATAGATTGCAGTGCAGTATAACGTACATCACGACTGCAGCCAGGATAATCACTAGTAAGAGCCGTCGCATGGCTGATAGGCCTGAAACACAAGTTCAAAATGAAACACTGATTTAGTTACCTCCTTGCATTTGACTTGGATGCATGCACAGTGGAAGAATTCCACAGCAGTTGTTATTTATCAAATTGCCAGGTCTTATTTTATTTATTTATTTATTATATTTATATACCACCCTCTCCGGGGGCTCAGGGCGGTTTACATAATAACACAAGAACAATACATGGAACAGTCTTATAAAACATTTGGGTAACGGTGCAATAATAACTGATAATTGTAAACATATAACATTATAATTGTATAACCAATAAACAATACAATGTTGCAACATACAAACAGGTCCAGAGTGTATAGGTGGTGTTCTGAGGGGGGCAGGGAGCAGGGGCCCTTTGGTCGCTGTTGGTTATATATATCTGGTCTCGACCGAATGCCTGGCAGAAGAGCTCCTCCTTGCAGGCCCTGCGGAACTGTTTAAGCTCCATCAGGGCCCTGATCTTCTCCGGGAGCTCGTTCCACCAGGTGGGGGTCAGAACAGAGAATGCTCTGGCCCTGGTCGAGACCAGGCGGACTTCTTTAGGGCCAGGGACCTTTAGCTGGTTGGTGGCAGTGGAGCGCAGGGCTCTTTTGGGGGCGTAGGCAGGGAGGCGATCCCTCAGGTTCACTGGGCCCTGACCGCATATGGCCTTGAAGGTAATTACAAGAACCTTTAGTCTGATCCAGAATTCAACTGGCAACCACTGCAGTTGATGGAGAATGGGCCGGATGTGGGATCTTCATGGTGTTGCAGTGAGGATCCTGGCCGCTGCGTTTTGAACCAGCTTTAGCTTCGGGGTCAAGACTAAGGGCAGGACTGCGTAGAGCGAGTTACAAAAGTCCAGTCTAGAGGTGACCATCGCATGGATCACTGTGGCTAGGTGTTCTGGGGCCAGGTAGGGCGCTAGTAGCTTGGCTTGGCGGAGGTGGTAGAATGCCAGCTGCGCTACCTTTGTGATCTGGGCTCCCATTGTGAGGGAAGTGTTCAGAATCACGCCTAGGTTCCTGGCGGAGTGAGCCATAGAGAGCTGCACACCATCCAGGGCAGGCAGATGCGCTTCCTCACATGGGCCCTTCCTACCCAGCCACAGGACCTCCATCTTTGAAGGATTGAGCTTCAGACGACTCTGCTTGAGCCATCTCGTCACTGCTTCTAGGCAGCTGGCTAATGCTTCTGGGGGAGAGTCAGGGTGGCCATCCATCAGGAGGAGGAGCTGGGTGTCATCTGCATATTGATGGCAACCCAGCCCAAACTTCCATACCAGTTGTGCGAGAGGGCGCATGAAGATGTTGAATAGGATAGGAGAGAGGACCGCTCCCTGTGGGACTCCACAAGTAAGTTGCCGGCGGTCTGATGTTCTTTCTCCTATTGCTACCCTCTGTCCACGATCCCGGAGGAAGGAGATCAGCCATTGAAGGGCTGTCCCTCGTATTCCGGCATCGATGAGGCGGCGAGCTAGTAGCTCATGATCGACTGTGTCAAACGCTGCTGAGAGGTCTAGTAATATCAGCAGTGCCGACCTGCCTCGGTCCAACTGGCGACGGAGGTCGTCCGTCAGGGCAACTAGCACTGTCTCTACCCCATGGCCAGGCCGGAAGCCTGACTGGGATGGGTCCAGAACCGAAGCTTCTTCCAGGTATTCCGTCAGTTGGTTTGCGACTGCCCTTTCAATCATCTTCCCCAGAAACGCTAAATGCGAGACGGGTCTGTAATTGTTAGGCTCTCGCGGATCTAGAGATGTTTTTTTCAGCAGTGGGCATACCACAGCCTCTTTCAATCCCTCCGGGAATTCTCCCATTGTGAGAGATAGGTTGATTATCTCCCAGAGGGGGCCCTTTATCCTTATGCTAGCTGTTTTTAAGAGCCAGGATGGGCAAGGGTCTAGTGGGCATGTGGTTGGCCTTGCTGTTGCTAGTATCCTGTCTACTTCGGTCAGCGTGAGTCGTCTGAAGTTACTCATAGTTTTCTCCAAAGACGGCCAAGGGGCCTCTAGTTCATTTTTTGTATCTAAGGTTGGTGGGAGGTCGTGGCGGAGTAATCTGGACTTTCAAGATACAAACTAGTTAGCCCAATTTCATTTGGCTGACTTTTACAGTTAATAAAGATTTCCATTCGTATACTATGTGTATTGAATTTGTGAGTCACCTCAGGTAGGTCTTTAGATAATTCTTCAATATAATTTTTTTCTAAATAAATAAGAAGTGAATAATGAGTGGTCAATAGGTTTTTTTTTAAGTAACAGGCCATTGTGGCTAAGTATATTTTTATCAAAGCAGCATTCAGATATAATAATAAACCATAGCTTGTAACAATGTCTGAATCACAGTCTATGGCCTTCATGCCTATAAACCAGCCACTTAGGCCCAGAACACTGATTAGCAAGCAAAAAACATAACAGTTTGTAGTTGTGAGGCAACAAAAGTTTTATTGCAAATGTGGAACCCTTCATTTTTCAAGTTGCCCATGGATGGTAGAAGGAAAGATCCCAAGATTTCTGTAGCCTGTTCACATAAACCAGTTGCCGATGCTACATCTCCAGGTGTCCTGTCTTTCTTTCTACTGACCTGGACAAATCTTTCATGACTTTTGATAAGGGGTTACCAATTAAGGATTAGAACTTCCTGGAGATTTGGGGATAAAGCTTGCAGAAAGCAGGTTTTAGAGAAGAATTTACCTGGGTTTAGTGTCTTGGAGACCAGTCTGCAAAGCAGCCATTTCTTCCCCAAAGGGGACTGATCTCAGTAGTCAGTTTGGTCAGTTATAATTACGGGAGGTCTCCAGGCCTCCAAGCAACCCCCAGTCCAGGTTATATTTTCTTTACTAAAATACATGTATTGCTGCCTATTCCTGTGGCCCTGATCTCAGCACATTCTCCCTTAGGGTGCCGTCTATTCTCCAGTACCATGGATTTGATTGTAGATCACATATAATATGAACTGGCTTCAGCTGAATGGAAAGGATTTTGAACCTCATAACAAGTATGTAATGTAGATTTGTTGGGAAGGGGGAAATGGATAGCTGAAATCAGTTTAAATGCCAGAGAACAAAGACAAGTAGAAAACCAACATTTCCTTCTTCAGAGGCTAAAGCAGCCAGTTTAAGACAGCATTCATTCGTTATTATGTCTTAGAAGTATGCATGTTTCAGCCTTTCCCAAATATTAATTGTATACAATTAAGCCAGATTACCATACCTTTCTGCACATTTATCAACTTGTTCAATCAATGTACATTCTTAAATCCAATCAAAATTGTTAAAAAGTTCAATCCATTTCAGAAAGATACTCAGGCACTGAATAATAGTAATACCTAGCATTTTATAGCACTTCTGTGGGTTCAGAACTCTTCATCTTCCTTGGCTCAGTAACTGAAGAAACAAACAGGAAGCCCTGCAAAGCCAGATTGTTTCTTTAAGCACAACAGGAGGGGCTATAACTTGATAGGTCATTGACATGGACAGAGCCAAGCCTATTCAAGCTAGAAAGAATGATTCATTCCTGGCAAAATCCTAGGAGGATGCTAATTATATATTAATAAACTAATCATTTTACAGCAAGCAAGTTTTGTCCTGTTCCTTCCCTATAGATGGAATTATTGTGACATAAACTTTTATTGGCTAGAGCTCATTTTGTCAGATGCAATACAAGTTATATGCCCATATGCTAATACCATATACCTGATGAAGTCCTGCTTTAGGGGTCTTTCCAGATCTAAGGATCACTGCCCCTGTTAACACTTTTCATGACATGCTGAACAAGGATTTAAACTTTTAGCTCCACACACCACTTAATGCGATTTCTTTTATTTTCATTCCATCCCTCTGCAAAGGAGCTTGAGTACATACTTTCATCTTCCAGCTCTAGCCCCACAACTACCCTGAGAAGGAGCACATGAGATGGTGGCTGAGAAGTGACCAGCCCAAGTTCACCAAGAGAGTGTCATGGGTCAGTGGGGATTTCAGCCAGGATCTCTCTAATCGGAATCCACCACTCTAAGCCCCCACCTCTCCCCTCAAAAAGGGAGCAATGGTGGAAATTAATGCTACATGCTTATGTGACCCAGATGTGACGTAGACATGTTGGAGGGAGATGCTCTGGGTCTGGGCCAAAACTCTAAGGCAGAGGCTAATTCTACCATAGAGTTTTGCCTGAAAACCAAAGCATCACTCCCAACATGCCTACATCATGTCAGGGTCACACAGGGATATTGCATTAATTTCTAGCATTTTTTTTCTCGGTCCTGGTAAGTGTCCTTTCCATCCAAGAGATCTGGCAACTCCACTGCCAAGATGGGCAAGATTGTCAAGAGACCCAGCATGGTATACTTCCGGCTCCAAGGAGGTGCGCTTGGCCTCAACCAGGGCCAGGGCCTTTTTGGTCCTGGCCCCTACCTGGTGGAAAGAGCTCCCGGAGGAGCTACAGGCCCTGGGAGAGCTCTCAGCTTTCTGAAGGGCCTGCAAAACGAAGCTCTTCTGCCAGGTCTATGATTGAGGCCAATGTGGCAAGGAAAATCTGATGAAGCCTCCCCGTTGTAAAAAGCATAGCAATCACTAATCAATCTGTGCTCCCTCCTCCCACTCCTGCTCTTGTATTAATTTTCTTTTGGAGGGGTTAATGGGGCGCAGTCTACCATGGTCTTTTAAATGTTTTTATGAGTCTATTGTATTTGGAGATATGTCAGATGGTTTTAATACGGACAAACTATAACCAGCCACGAGCCAGTTATGAGAGTGGTGGGCAATAAATCCAGATAATAATAAATAAATAATAAATATTGGTCAGAGTGTCAGACAATGATCTGATAGATCCACTTTGAATTCCCACCCTCCTAAGGAGACTGTCTGGGTGATCTTAGGCCAGTGATACATTCATGCAACGTCATATTGGTATCTTCCTACAATTCTTTCAAATACACACAGCGTTTTCCTGAGCAAAAAAAATGTCTTAGGCTGAATGTTTCCTTGTGCCAAGATAAGGTTTATTCCACTGTAAACATGTTCTTGCATGAAGTTATTTCTTTTTAGTATCATGAAACTGTTTGCTTTCTCAGGAGCTTAGGACACTTGATAGCACTTGATCTACAAAAAGAATTTTCAGTCAGTTTTTACCTCCTCAACATTTAGAAATCAGACCCATAAAGACTGCAGGAATTCTGAGAGGGGTTAAAAGAGGCGGTTCAGGTAGACAGCCCAAGGGGGAATTTATCATTCTATGAAAAATGCCTGTGGACCTACTCAGTAGACAACTAACAGCAAGTGAGCTCTACGGGTGGTGCTAAAAACCTATTGTGGTATTTGAAATTACATGGGTGGAATTCTGGTCAACAATTTAGTGGAGGGGAAAGTTACAGTTTTAGGGAATTACTGTGATTATGCTTGGGGAAAAGATCAGAAATGACACAGGTTCAGAGGCCAACTGGGAGATGTCTTTTAAAGCATCTTTTTTTCCCCCTAGAGAAGGCAAAATTTCGATGATGAATATGTGTTCCACTGAAAAGATGTTCAAATGTTGAGGAACAGAAGAAAAAATATGCATGTACATAGTATTTCCAACTGAATTTCAAAAGAAATTCCAACTAAACATCCGGAAGAAGTTCCTGACAATTAGAGCAGTTTCTCAGTGGAACAGGCTTCCTCGGGAGGTGGCAGGTTCTCCATCTTTGGAAATTTTTAAACAAAGGCTAGATAGCCATCTGACAAAGAGGTTGATTCTGTGAAGGCAAAGGGGTGGCAGGTTACAGTAGATGAGCGATTGGGATGTGAGTGTCCTGCATAGTGCAGGGGGTTGGACTAGATCGGTGGTCCCCAACCACCTGGCCGCGAAGGCCCTGGCACCGGGCCGCGGCTCCCTCTCCCCGCCCCCCCAGTAAGAAACTTCCCAGGCCACAAGCAAATTGCTTGCGGACCAGCAAGCTTCTTTTTGTGGGAGGGGGGGAGAGGGCAGCAGGGCCACTCATGCACGTTTGCGCGGCCGGGCAAGCCCTCCCCGCCGCTGCAGCCTCAAGAAGGTTGCGGACCACTGAACTAGATGACCCATGAGGTCCCTTCCAACTCTATGATTCTATGATTCTATGATTCTGTGTAATAGTTTTCCCCTCTGCAGTTCTTCACAGGTCACAAACTTGCTCCCTGACCCAAGAATGACCTTGTAGATATTTCTTATCTCACTCTGTGCATGGCTTGAATAAGTAATACATCACCAACTTTGTTATTTTGTCAAAACTGGCCAACAGAGAAGGACACCTCCCCCCATTCCTAAAGACAAAAGAATTAGATTAAATGGCATCTTTGATGGCAGAATTTACTAACAGCATTTCTGAAATTAGATTGCCGGCCCTCCACTCCTTTTTCAGAGCTGCCCTGCTGAAAAACTAGCTGCTAATAATGGGTACAAGTTTGTGTGGATGGGAGGATATTGACAAGAATAACCCACATGGCCCCACTGACATTCATTCCAACAATATCTCATACATTCATGACCAATGTGAACTAGCAAAACATGATATTACAAGACTTATACCCAACCATGAATCTTTAATTAATTCTACAACATCTCCCACTATTTTCCCTGTTCCTCAAACTATTATGATGTGTTTATATGGCTTTTTATTATTTATAATAATCTCATGCTGCTGTTTTTTTTTTCATTTTTACTGTACAGTAGCTCTACTTATGGAAGGGGGGAATGATGCAGTTTGAAGGAAGCCAGTTTGGCAATACTTGCAATAGAACAAAGTTTGACTCCAATGCTACCTTAATCAAAGTATAAGCTTTTGGGTGCGTGCACACACTTCCTCAGATACAATTTAAATACGTGTAACCAGTCCATACTTTACCTATTCTGATGCTTCAAATCAATGCAGCCACCTACCTGAATCCATCACTTACGGTTATGTTTCTGAATCACTTGACTGGGTTAGGTTTGGATGGCACACTAACTCCAGCAATCCTTCCTGAAGAGCAGGAAAGGTGGTGCTTCAGAACCAATGCTTTGCCCTATGGCTTATGGATCACTACAAGGTTCCATCTCACCCTCCACACTATTCAATATATATTTGAAACCATTGCTTAAGGTCCTCCAGAGATTTGGACTATGTTGTTATCAATGTGCACATGACACTCAGCTGTCAGTCTTTCTTTTCCATCTAATGCTGGAAAGGCACAGGAAGCCTGATCCAGCATTTAGGAACTATGAGGGACTAGACTGGGACAAAAAAGGTAAAAATTAAATCTGAAAACTATACAAGTACCCTTAGTCAGAAGCATAACTACCATAGAAATGCACTTTGTATCTTCATTGGATGCAGCTGAAATCTTTTGCAAAGGCCAGTCCACAACTTTGGGGTGTTCCTTGATTTGCTACTGCTTCTAGGTAGCCAGTTGTTAGCTGTACTTTTGAAGCTATTTTTGAAGCTATGCCCATTTGTGGGTCAGAGAAATCTGGCTATGGCTATTCATGCATTAGTCACATCTAGACTTAAATGCTCTACAAGTAGCTTCCTGAAGAGAATTTATAAACTAGTTCAGACTGCAGCAGGCAGACATTAGAGGGAAGAAAACTCCAAAGGTCATCTATTTTCATTGGTTGCCAGTCAAGCTTCCAGACCTCACTGAAAGTTTTAGGTACTAGAAGAGTCTAAGTAGGCTTCCTTAAAAACAGTACTGCTAGAGTCCTAAATGGTCTGAAAAAAATGTATTCAAGAATTTTCTTCTTCCATACAAATCTGTCCAGGCATGAAAGTGCTTTTCAAAGATATTAATCCATGTACCTCAGTTATTCAAAGTATTAGGTTATTTTATATATACTAGCAAGAAAGCGCATTGCAACCAGGAAAGCAATGAGAGCTAGGACCCAGGGGACACTGGGTTTAGATCTCTCTCTGTCTCTCTCTCCCTCTCCCTCTCTCTGTCTCTCTAATAATAAAAACATATATATGTTTTATTATTAAATTTATTACTTGCTGCACCTGGGCCAACCAGCTCGTGGCAGTTTAGATCAAGAGTAAAATCACAATAAAACAGTAACAAAGATAAAACCTGCAAGCCCCACGCACCAGAAACCACCCCATGAGGCTTAGATAGCCTGACTGAGTTCTGTGCCACAGGGTGGGTAGCAGATGTTAGCTCAATAAGATGTTCAAGATTTGAATATATTAATTCATAAAGAAAAAAGAAACAGAAAAGAAGTTTCTTAGTCTTACATTCGTATATTATCTATCAACAAATTTGAAGAGAAAGTCCCAGAATTCATGAAATCTTCTGGTGGTCTTCTGTTCACCAGGCTGATAAGTTTTGCTATCACAGCATATTCTCTAAACTTCTCCAACCATAAGTCCAGGTCAGGTAACTCTTGCTGCTTCCATCTCAAAGCGACTATATGTCTTGCTGCAGTGGTCGCAAAAAAGAAAAATTCTCCAGCAAATGCAGGTGAATTAACAGGGAAAATGGCCAACAACATACATTTGGGGTCTAATGGAAACATAAGCTCTAGTATTCTCTTCAATTTCTCATGTATTTTAATCCAGAATGTTATGGTTTTTTTTTTTACATGACTCCCACATGTGAAAAAAAGAATCAATAGTATCATAACAACTCCAACAGGTCCCATCAAAGTGACTTGTTATTCTGCTTATACCCTTGGGAGACAAAGAAAGGTTGAGTTTTCTTTGCAGCCACCCCATAATTATGAAATGCCTTTTTTGTCAGGAAGTGTATCTTGCCCTTTCCTTGCCAACATGACATCATAATCTGAAGACAGCCCTTTTTTGAAAGAACCTTTGGTCTAATAAAGTTGAAAAACTTGTTACTGATTATGCTCTGGAGCTGTCACTTGGAGGAATTCATAAACCTGTAAACAGCTTTTATGTATTAATTTAGCTGGCTTTCCATGATGATTTACTTTGGGGGTATAGTATTTTACTGTGCACCATGTGGATTGAAATTATCTCCACATGAAGCTCTGGATACATACAGAATAACGGGCCATAAATGTTCTCAATAAATCAAATCCTTCAGGATAGTGGTCCCCAACCTTTTATCACTGGGGACCGGTCAACGCTTGACAATTTTACTGAGGCCCGGGGGGGGGGGTAGTCTTTCGCCAAGGGATGTCACCGCTGCCGCCTGAGCCCCTGCTCCGCTTGCTTTCCCACCGATGCCCCTGACTTCCCACCACCCTCTGGGGGGCACTGCTAGCTGCAGCTGCTCAGTGCCACACTGAGGGGGAGTCCCAGCCATGGTGGCCACCGGAAAGCACCAAAGGTGAGCTGGTGGCAGAGTGGCAGGGCAGCCCCTGAGGCAGCAGCCGAGGAGGAGGAGGAGGAGCCGCAACCCGGTACCGACTGATCCACAGACCAGTCCCAGTCTCCAGAACGGGGCTTGGGGACTACTGCTTCAGAAGCTAGTGTACAGTTTTCAGAATTGAACTGAAAATGGTTTTGGGGGGATCTTAATTTGTTTATAATGCTAGAGCTGTAGAAATGCTCACATTGGTCTAAGGTTACTAACCCCCAGGTGGGACATGGCATTCTCCCAGAATTACAACTCTCTTAAGGAAATGATAACTCTACAGACTTGCCTCTCCACAGCAATTAACTACCCTCTTCTCCCCAAAATTCTGCCCTCTGTGCGCAGCACCCCCAAATCTCTAGGAATGCCAGAGCTACAACCTTGACCCAAAACATAGCAGCCACACTTAATCAACTTATACCATCTCAGAAACACTTATTGTATACAAATATATAATGAAGATCTTAAATTTTTGTTAGTTTGTTTTTGCTGTGATCCTATTGTTATGTTCAAAGGGCTATCTGTACACAATTCAGGGTTATCAAAGAACTAGCTTCAAAGCCCGTTCCTAAGAACGGACCTTGAAAGGGTCCCATCCCCTGGCCACCAGGCAGGCAGCTTAAGGTGGCTTTGGGCAGCAGCTCGCAGCCAGATCAAGTGGATGGGTTGGGGGGGCTGGGCAGCTCATTAGCAGGGCTGGGACAGAGCTCCTTAGCAGGCAGTCAGCAGGCCTGGAGGCCCTCGTTAGCAGGCCCTGCTTAGCAGGCCCTGCTTAG
This sequence comes from Paroedura picta, assembly GCF_049243985.1. Lineage (NCBI taxonomy): Eukaryota > Metazoa > Chordata > Lepidosauria > Squamata > Gekkonidae > Paroedura > Paroedura picta. The sequence continues at coordinate 33,120,729 of NC_135374.1, read as the reverse complement.
CAGGCCAGGAGGTCCTTGTTAGCAGGCCCTATTTAGAAGGCCAAGTGGCCCTCGTTAGCAAGCCCTCCACCCCTTTGCTGAGGGCCCTCTCCCCTGACCTGCTGCTGGCTCCAGGCACTGAGCCGTCTGAGAGCAAAGAGGCTAGAGTCGAGGAACGGAGGGCAGGAGATGTAGGGGCAGAGCCAATCAAGGCATAGTGGCCCTATTCCAACTTGGACAGCCAGGCATGTCACCTCCTAGGCTGTTTCACAAATATATAGAGGGACAGCAATGGATAAGGATGGGCAGCCAGCAGGCATACACAGCAGGCCACTACACATAAACAGTGCATGTACTTCTGGACCCAGCCATCATGCTTATGATACTTGGGGGGGGGGGATTCAGACACTGCTCCATTGAATTAAACAGCATAATTGCATCATTTGCGGGACCACCAGATAAATGAGAAGGACAATACACAGTGGTATAATGTTACAATATGTTGCTAGTGCGCAGCCATGGTATGGTTTGGCATGATTAAAGTGGAGCACTCACTATCGGTAGATTATTCCAGCATCTCTCCAAACAGTTATGCAGACAGAAGTAGACAAACCCACCAAATGGCAAGAACAGAACTGGGCAGGACTCAAGCTACTCTCTGCACCTCCATAGGCTTGCATGTCTTTAGGATCAGGGCGACTATGGTTTTTTCAAGGCAAGCCTGAATGTCTAAATGGGTGTTGCTCACATAACAATACTTTAAAACTTGAAATTACAGATCCATTTTTGAAAATACAAAGAAATGGTAGAGAAGCTAAGAGACTGAGTAAGAGCCTGTGTCTGACCTTAGCCATAGACTCCCTTAAGCCATTATCTCTGGGAACTGACCAGCCATGGTAATTCAAGAATAATACCTTCAGCAAGATAATAATGGGGAACACTTGAAGAGATTACACAGTACTAAGTGACTAATTATAAATCCAGCCCAGAAATAAGTTTTAATTATGTGTTCTGTTCTTTTAAAAAAATAATGATGATATTTTAAACAGAAACTCTGTTTTGTGAGTCTTTAGCATCCCACTAATCCATGTTCTTAAGCACTGCTCTACTCAGTACTTGGGCTTTGCAAGTTTCAGTTGTACTGTCTTTTAAAAATGCAGTTGATAATAAGAGCAGCTCAGGATGATACCCTGAAGTAAAAAATGGTTTGTTGGCAGAAAGTGCTGTGACATCACAGAAAACTAATGGCAACCCTGTAGGGTATGCAGGGCAACAGATGTTAAGAGTTGGTTTGCCACGGCTTGCCTCTGCATAGTAAACTTGATTTCCCATCCAAATAAAACTCATCCTGTTTAGCTTCTGAGGTCTGATGTGATCTGGCCTGTCTGAGCCACCCAGGTCAGGGCAAAAATGGGTAGGATTAACATCAAAACAACTAAGGGCACTCTTTGAAGTCTGTGCTTACTATGCAGATGCAAGCAACAGCAAACCACCTCTGTTTGCCTGCCCCCTTGAAAACCCTACAGTGTTGCCATTAGGGTGTGCATTCAGTATATCCAAGATGTATTATCAGTATCTTCTGACTATTCTTCCAGCAGATTATAGATTGGGGATGAATTTCAGCTATCCAAAATGGCCAGCTCTGGGAAAAAAACCTCAAATATTTTTGAGATTGCTGAATAATCAAATTGAAAGAGTTTTTAAAGGAATTAAGAGTACTTTTAAATACCTTCTGGCTGACTGTGCCACTTGTTGTTGTTGTTAGGTGCGAAGTCGTGTCCGACCCATCATGACCCCATGGATAATGATCCTCCAGGCCTTCCTGTCCTCTACCATTCCCCAGAGTCCATTTAAGTTTGCACCTACTGCTTCAGTGACTCCATCCAGCCACCTCATTCTCTGTTGTCCCCTTCTTCTTTTGCCCTCGATTGCTCCCAGCATTAGGCTCTTCTCCAGGGAGTCCTTCCTTCTCATGAGGTGGCCAAAGTATTTGAGTTTCATCTTCAGGATCTGGCCTTCTAAGGAGCAGTCAGGGCTGATCTCCTCTAGGACTGACCGATTTGTTCGCCTTGCAGTCCAAGGGACTCGCAAGAGTCTTCTCCAGCACCAGAGTTCAAAAGCCTCAATTCTTTGACGCTCGGCCTTCCTTATGGTCCAACTTTCGCAGCCATACATTGCAACTGGGAATACCATAGCCTTGACTAAACACACTTTTGCTGGCAGGGTGATGTCTCTGCTTTTTAGGATGCTGTCTAGATTTGCCATAGCTTTCCTCCCCAGGAGCAAGCGTCTTTTAATTTCTTTGCTGCAGTCCCCATCTGCAGTGATCTTGGAGCCCAGGAAAATAAAATCTGTCACTATCTATTATGAAAACACACAAAACAAATAAAAACCAAGGAAACCATCAACATAACAAAACTAAGATTATTATCTTCTCTAATTCTCCTTCTCCTCCTTAGCACCAGCAGCTGAGAGGACAGGAAAATCCACCAACTATACCAACAAGGTGAAGCCCTCAAGCAAAAAGGATACTGAACCCTTTTTCCTTCTCTTGTGACAAATGAAGTGCCCTCCAAGAGACAGAAATGCATATTTTTCCACATCTGAGAATTCAATCCTCAGTATTTTATCACTATTTGAAGTGTATCCCAGCATTTGCTTATATTCAGTGTACAGGAATCACAATGATTTGATACTTTATGTGGTCTTACATAAAAGTCTTCAAGTGTTACATAGCGTTTTAGAAATAATATTGGAGGATTAAATATACAAACACCTTGTCATAAATATGTCATTTATCATTGTAAAAGAAAATATTTCATAATCTGTTTTTCTTCCCCAATTTTCCAGAAAAAAGGAGGGAGACTTCTCCCTCCCCATTTTTTCCAATTTTCTTCCAGGCCTTCTATATTTCCTACAGGAGAATCCTATAATGGGGTAATTCCCTGAGAAGGGTGTAGGCACTAGAAAACCCCTGGACTGGCCTAGAGCATCACTCTTCCAAATCCATAGCACACTTCCAGCAACTGTTTCTGGATACTGCAGATTAGTCATTATTTTTCTTGTCTCTTTTACAGGCTGCCTCCACCAGGGCTAGAGACATACATGAACCCTTACTCCCTGCAATATCAATCACCTGCAGAGTTACAATGTGATCAACTGCTACAGAGCCAGCATGCCTCTAGCTGTTTGGCATATGGTTGCCAGCTCTAATGTTCTAGTCTGGTTCCCACACCATGGTAAGCTGCTCAACAAGCAGTTGCTCGAGCAATGTAGTTGCATCTAACATCAGTGTGTAAGGACAAGAGCTTTCAGAGACATTTGGCAACCTAACTTACCTATCTCACCTTCAGGACTTCATTCCTGAAGGAGTTTGTTTTAATGGAGTTTGGTCAACAAGGTCTATGCTCACCAACTCCTTGCCACTAACCTCAGTGGTCTTACATATCAGTCTCACACAACAGGAGAAGGCTAAATGGGTCCAACAAACTCGCAGTTGTGTCTAGCAAGGCTCCCTGGGGCTCACAAACTCCATGATTACTGCTTTTGTTTGGTAAACCATACACGATGGGGAGAGGTGATAGGAAATGAGAGTTTCTAGAATAAACACCAGATAGGATGTGACCTTCTGGCAGAGGCCATGGGTTTTCCATTGGTCTTTTCTCCGCTAAGCAACCTACGGCAGTGTCTGTGTGGAACATTCCAGCTTGATGTAGTGGTTAGGAATGCGGACTTCTAATCTGGGAAGCTGGGTTTGATTCCTTGCTCCCCCATATGAAGCCAGCTGGGTGACCTTGAGCTTGCCACAGCACTGATAAAGCTGTTCTGTCTGAGTAGTTATATCAGGGTTCTCTCAGGCTCACCCACCTCACAGGGTGTCTGTTGTGGGGAGAGAAAATGGAAGGTGATTGTAAGCTGCTTTGAGACTCCTTCTGGTAGGGAAAAGTGGCATATAAAAACCAATTATTTTTCTTCTAACAAAAAAGATTACGTGTGGATTCAAACCCCATGTCAGAGTTCCCAGGAGGGTGGTGCTTATAGGACTCATGTTGAACACACCACAGTCTTCCATACAGTAAAAAGTGCTGTTTTGCCATTGTTTCTTCTGTTGTTGTGTTCTGCAGGTAGTGGCATAGTGGCATCAGGGAGACCCCACTAGCATCACTATGCATGCTCATATAACTAACATGGGGGTGTTAGTACTGACATACTGTTCTGTGATTGGTGGATGTTGGCAGAACAAGATTTCTGAAGAACTTTTCTTTTAAAACGAGCTGCTGAAAACAAAGCACCGTTCTGCAAAACTAAAGCTGTATTCCAAGTGGGCAAGTCAGATGCCTTTTCAGAAAGATGAAGGTGCCTAACAAATCAAAAAATTTCCTTCCTTTCAAGGTGAGTGAAATAGTGCGGTTTTGTGTGCCCTTGTTCTTGTTTGCTCTGGAAACTCATGAAACTTATGGCCAAGCTGCGGTCACATACCACATCACTCAACAAAGCCAAGGTTCATCTGTCATTCTACAATGAGGCAACCTGATTTTTAAGCAGATCACACCTTACTAAGTTTCAGGACCCTGCTATAATGTGCAGCTTGCCTGCAGATGGTCTGTTTTGTAGACAAGGTAGGAAACAGTGATTGGCCACAGGTCCCTAGAACAGATGCATATCATTAAGCAATTAGTGCATGTAGTTTGAGCCAGCTTGGGATAGTGAAAAAAATCCTTGCTTTAATCAAAATTCTGCTGCTGCCCCATCTAAACAAAAAAATGTTCTAAATTGTTTTGAAGAGCAAGCAACTATTCTCAACAGTATATCTTATTAATGGCTTATTTATTCCTATAATCTTTATTAATTTCTCACAAAGAACCTACTTTGAAGCCTCAAGCATTTTTAAAGGGGAAAATGCTGATGAGAAAAGTTTGCAAGTCAGTTGCATGGAAGTTTGTCCTTTTAAGTCTTCCCAGATATAATAACCCTTCTTTCTAGCCTTTATATATTGGTACAAGAGAAGCTGGTGGGTACAACATTTTTGAACATGCACTTGACAAAAGTACTTTCCTGGGGGCACCTTCTTGTGGTTCCAATCTGCAAATAACTTGGAAGGCATGTAGAAGCACATCAGGGGGAGGCTTCCTGCGAGTTTGATGTCTCTAGCTTGCACAAGGTCTTCCTATACACTCCTGAACCTGTGCCAGTCATGTCCCCAGAAAGCACCTAACTGGGAGCACCTTTGGGGGTCGTAACTCAGATCCCCTAAACCCAATCCTCACCAAATTTGGAATGCAGGTAGAAGGAGCGTCAGCTGGAGATTCTGTGTGAGTTTGGTATATCTATCCTGCTGTGGTGGATGTACGGTGTCATGAGTCTTATGAACCAAACCAATTCATTGGGCACCTAAAAGTTTGTGATCGTTTGTGGCTCACGAACCAAGCACATCACAAACCATGACCCATTTATGCCCATCCCTGCTTGTGGGTGGCCTGAGACAGATAAGCAGAAAGTTATGGGATTCACTGCATCTTCTATGTAATTTGATACAATATCAGCCCAGCAACAGCAGCAGACAGTGAGCGATCTCTCATTCTCTCCTTGTCCTAGCTACATTATAGCTACACTCAGGTGCATAGCTATGTTGGTCTGAAGCAGCAGAATACTGTATCTGGTGAAGTCTGCATGCACACGAAAGCTTATACCTTGAATAAAACTTTGTTGTTCTTAAAGGTGCCACTGAACCAAAATTTTGTTCTATTATAGCAATTGTAGCTTCCTCTTTACAAAGTGCAGGAGTTGTTAGCATGTACTAAATCTGTTATCTAGTGCTAAAGATTCTATTTCAGGAATATTATTAACATTATTATTTATTTTTACTGTCACAGTCCAGGATATAAAAATTAAACATGGTAAAACATTTAAGATCTATATCTATATTTGGATGGATTGAGCTAGTCCTCAATAAAGTTCAATTTTGAATTGTTGAAAAATTAAATACTTCAGAAATCTAGATAACACACAATTTTTAAAAACTCATACAAATCTGGATCTGTGACAAGACATAGGAAATATATTACTTGAAAACAACATGTTAAACTATTTAATATGCCAACCACTGAATGTTCCATAAGTCATTGTTCTATGGTGTTGTATATCATGGTGCATGGTGCTGTACACTTCTGTACACATGGTACATAAGTCTAATTGCCTATTTTCAACTGGCAAATAATGAAAGTTACATAAAATTATGATTGCATAATTACAGTGAGAGAGAAAATGCAGAAATTCATGGTGTAATGTTTGCAGTGCAACTCATATTTCGATGTTCACATAAAAGAGCAAAAAAAAAAAGTGGAACTACTATAAATTTGAGAACCTCCTGGAAAATAAAGCTGATTAAGCAGCTGCATTGGCATTCCATTGTGCAAGTCTATTAAAAGGTAAATGTTCCTCTGCCACATTAAGCAATGTGTGTATTTAATACAAGCAATTAAAAAAAAAACAAGAAATAATAACTGAAAACCTGCCAAACATGTTCTTTTGTAATAGCTTTTATTTCCCAATAATAATATGCTCTCACTCTCTCTGTAAAAAAAAAAAGTAATAATTTCCATATGCAAATACTGATCAAAAAAGTCACCACAACTTCTTCATACACTGTTCATCTCACACTATTCCCCATCACTAGGAGCAGTCAGAGTATTTAGTTTAAGAAAATGATGCAACAGCACCCTGCAACCATGGGTAGAAGCCAGAAGCACAGGCCTAGACTCTCAGGGCATCAGATCTGCATCAATATTTGCAAGTATGGGTGTACATTCAGATCTACCTAAGTTGAAAATATATTCCCCCCACACACAAAAAATACCACATTTTCCGTATATATTTTGGCTTCCAGAATGTATTCGGGTTTTCTCAGGATAACTGGGGGGGGAGGGGGAATCCCAAGAAAATTCCAGATATATTTGAGAAATACCAGTAGATCCAAAATGGTGGTGGGAGTAATCTGCTGTAAAGGGACTGCAGTAGAAGCCCGACAAACAGCAGATTACTCCCACCTCTCTACCATTTTTTTTAATTTTTAAAGGGACTGCAGAAGACAGCCAGAAGATCAGCTGTACAGTGGGCAGCAGATTATTCGCACCAGCTCGGTTTGGGGCTGGCTTAAACTGTGCTGCAGGAGAAGCCATCCAAGTTAAGATCTGCATGTGGCAGGAAAAGGTCCCCACACCACATGCAGATCCTGGGCCCAGCTTCTCCTGCAGCAGTTTTAACCATGCTGCAGAAGAAGCCAAGCCAGACCCAGGATCAGGCTGGCTTTTTTTTAATGGTATTTTTCTTCTCAGGTCTATTCAACCTGAAATAATTCAGCCCAAGCACTGCCAAATAAACAGAATAATCTTTTCTTTTCTTTTTTGCTAAAGAATCCTTCTATACTCCCAGAATGACAACATGTAGCAGGCTGTATATTCAGCATCTGTCACAACTGTAGTTTATATAGATTCTTCAGACATATTTTGTTTTAACCCCACAATCTCAAAATCAGGATACGGTTCTTATGCTGGCTCAGTTAATTATTAAGTTTTCCTTTTAATGATAGGTTTAGCATCTCACAAAGAATCTATTGAGAAGCTAGGCCCATTATGCTAGTGTTGTATAAACACAGGTCTCCCCTGAACAGAAAGGCATATATGGAAATAGAGGTGCCTTTGAAAGAAGCTGAACTGCAGGGTTTTGAGGTTAAATTAAATGCAGCAGGAGGATTCATCTAACACATGGAAGGTCTGCTATATGCTGAGGCTATACGGTAGTATTAAGGTCAAAAATAAGTAAGCAAAATGGAACACTGGCCTACCTTAAGTTTTTTTTCTCTTCAGTGGGGTGAAGTCCTCCATACTGGTTAGGACACGCCTCCTACTGCTCCTTGCATGGCTATGCAAATTAGAATGCCTTCTGGGATCGTAGTAGTCTGACCCCTCCAGGCCTGGAACAGCCAAGCTCCAACCAAAAATGTTCTTATCCAACAAACTTGATGAATCATTTAACCTCTTTAATGGTTGAACTTTAAACATTAACAGCAATATTAACATGAAAACCAACTCCTTTTCCTAACGTATCTGCTTTTCACTTTGTAATACAACATATTGAGGAAGCTAAAATATACTGGAGTACGTTGCCTCACTGAAGAAAGAAACTTTCAGGTAGGCCAATGTTTAATTCTCCTTCAGTGGGGGAAGTCCTTCATACTGGTTATGTAAGCAAGCTAAATAGGATGGGTGTATAAGACTCATCTGCCAAAGTGGGGTTAAAACAGAACGTGTCCGAAGAATCTATAAGACTCGTCTGCCAAAGGTTACCAATTCCTCCTCCTGAGCCTCAATTTTGTAATGCCTCACAAATGTAGTAAAGGAAGACCATGTCGCTGTCCTACAAATTTCCTCAATCAAGACTCTGGTTTTAAAGGCTGCAAAGGTATCTGCCGCTCTGGTTGAGTGTGTAGAAGGTGGCTTATTGCATCCAGGGTTCTTTGGCATTTCTCAGGTTGCTTGCTTAACGGGGACCGAAGGAATCTTGTTGGTGGTGGGTATTTGAATTCGATGGTTGTCGAACTCAATTGCCTGCTGATCCAATGCTCCATCAATCCAAGCTTTCTAAAAATGTTGCAGTCTGCCCCCCCCACACACACCAGATCCTTGGCGTAGTCAGTCCCTTTGACTGTTTTTCATCCCACTTGTTGTCGATGGGGTGCCGGTTCTTAGTTGCTCTTACAAAATGGCTGGCGTGATTGAGACCAGGACTGTCTTCTGTCTTGTCAGTTCGGAGAGAAGGAGCCGCTGTTACAAAAGGAATAATTAGAGTGGGGTCTCTTTTCATTTTTTGCGAATGGATGAGGACCCTATCCAAGGCTTCACCAAATATCTTTCCACCATGGAAAGGGTAGGCTGTCACTATGGCTTTGGAATTGACATCAGCTTGCCAGGCCCTTAGCCAAAGAACTCTGTGAACCACTGATGACGAAGCAATGTTGCATGCATTGAAAATAGTAGAATCAAGAAACGCATCAGCAGCAAAGGATACCCCTGGCGGATTCTACTTGCAGCGTCCAATAGTCATTATCCCCGAGCAGCTGAATCATTTTTCTTGCCCATGCTATAATGATGCACATGATGACTGAGGTGATAGACGAGGCAAGCAACACCATAGCCATGGTTTCATGGTCCTTGCGAAGAGTGTAGTCCACCTTCTTTTCAAGGGCATCCTTCACGGAACCCTCCATCTTCCATATGTAGGCCTGGAGCCTTTTAGTCCCACTGCTTCATTCTCTCCCCTCCCCCCTTTAAAAAAAATGCAGAAAGCTTGAAGCAGAAACTTTGTGTGCTACCTTTGATCAAGCCCAGCTCAAAAAAGGCCTCAGCGTGAAATGGGATCCAGGAGAATGTTTCAGGGGTTTCTCAATGGTAAAAATGTTAGGAAAAGCTGACACAGAAGCAGTAATTAAGAAACCTATGGTAAGTTATTTGGTCCGCCCTTGGGGTATGCAGCCAATATGGAATGAGCACTCTGCCAATGAGAGCCAATCAATTCAAATCACACTCTGCCAACGAGTGCCAATAAGTTCAAATTGCACTGTGTTAGTGAGGGCGAGTCAGGTCAAATTGCATGCAGACAGCCAGGAATAGCCTTTACCCTGGGAATGTTTACTCATGAGTAAATCATGGCCCTCAGCCCTGGTGGTTTAGCCCCAATCAGGAGGGAGCTCTCAGGCAAGAAAGGCTGATAAGGAATCAACTCTCTGCCAGTTTCAGAAGCTTGCTGGGTTGAACCAAAGCTACTCTGCTGTCAGGAAGTTGCTCAGAGCTCCTGGCCTCTTTCAACTTGGAGGACATGGGGGGGGCACCTCCTGATGCAGCCTCTGTGTGCCATCTGGAGGGGGACACCAGAAATGCCTCCCTGCCAGCCCTCTTAGACCCAGGACAACCAGGAAAAGCCTCTGCCCTGGGTATGTATAATCATGAGTAGGTCATGTGAGGTTTACAATTTGCGATCTGAAAAGGGAGGAATGCTTTGGGGGGTAGCCATCACAGTCAATTGCAGCAGGGGAAATAATGCTGATGTGGGTAGGACTGGGAAGATGTAGATTTTCTCTTTCCATATGAAAACCACCTTGGTATTGCTGCAATCTTTCCAAGACCATGCCAACAAAGCAAATTTGAGACCAATGGCATGGAAGATGGGGAAAGTGTAGACAGGGCACAGAAAAGCTAACACGTTGTTATACATTCCAGTGGAGTGACTTGACTAGTTTAATGCAGCAAAACTAAATGCATAAGTATCCAGGTCCTCAAGTATACTTTAAAGTGCCATAGGCTTGTTTTGTGGTCACCCTGTCCTTTCTCTAATAGTTGGCTGATGAGCAGATGTTGGCAAGTGATAATGATGATAGGAATTCTCATCTACATACAAATAAAAGCTTCCAGTGCTGACTTATCCATGCCAGTCTACTGTTCTCAGCACAGAAGCAGGCTCTAGTAGATTTTTCAAATTTCCTTCAAGCTGAAAGCAGTGCTAAAACAAAATTCTTACACCAGGCCTCTGTCAAGGGCAACACTCTGAATAACAGGATTCTGGCAAGCATTAAGCTTTGACTCAGATAAGTTATTGGACACCCCAGTACTTAACACAAAATAGCTTAGCAAATGCTATTTATTGGATTAACTACTGGTGTTGAAAGAACATGCAATTTTGGGGATCATGCAGACCTTGACATAATAAAAATACCAGGATAATTTGAAAACATGCTGCTTTTTAGCTTGGTGAGATGTTATTTGTTCCAACCTTAATCTGCAGCCAACAGACAAAGCTTTCAGTTCCACAGTGCTTCAGACATAGACAAGTGATCTATAAATGTCAGTTTTTACGATGGAAGGAAGCACGAGCTTCCTTGCCACAAAGCAGGCAGTACAATATTTCTCTTATCTCTTGGTGGCAGAAATAGCTAAGGACAGCATGGGATGTACTCTATGCTGAACAACTAATGCAGCCAATATATGCAAAATAATGCAGCCAATATATGCACAGCTTTGCTGGTCGAGTATGAGTTAGTTTCTTTCAAAAGCTACAGAGACAAGCAAGGAGCTGGGCAAGGTTTAGATGCTTGTCCCTTGACCATTGGAAACCCTACTCTGACTTGAGACATGGTATAATGCACTGGCAAATATAAAGGCCCATCTTCATACCCAAGATCGCTAGAAGCTGGAGGGGGAGGGTATTTATTGGATTTTTTATACTTCCCCTCCCATGGGGCTCAGGGTAGTTTAAATAAAATGTTGAGGGTATACATTGTAATTATAATCATAATAACAATCTTAACAGTGGGTACCAAAATTAAACAAGGTACTATAGCAGATCACATTATAACAACAACTTCTAACATGAACCCATAGGGAGGTCAGTTTGGGTTCAGGTCATGGGTCTGTGGGACCCATGGATGTTGTTGACTCAGCCAGCCTCAACCAAATGTCTAGTGGAGGAGCTCCCTTTTACAATTCCCTGTGGAAGAGAAGGCTCTGGCCCCGGTTGAGGTCCAATGCGCTTCACCAGCCAGTTGGTAGTGGTGGAGCATAGGGCTCTTTGGGGAGTGCAGGCAGAGAGGTGGTCTCTGCCTACACTCAGTAATGCAAACTGAAATTTTCAGTCTCCATGTGTATGTTTGGAAATTTTACTTGATCTTCCATGGCTATACTCCTATATCTATAATTATAGCGAGGGTTGTATATTGGATCAGATACTTGGATTATTTTATGTGTGCACATGCACTTGCTTGCTTTTGGTGACATTTTATCTTTGAATACATTTTCAGATTTCAGGGAATTTAGTAGAGTCATATAGTCAGTATGCTATTTATTTAATTTTAATGAATTTAATTTTAGATGTTCTTCTTTTAAGAAACTTATTTATTTTATTTATACCCCACCCTCCCATATGGCTCAGGGTGTACGGGAGGGCAGTAATCTTCAACTCTTTATAAATTTGTTTGTATTTATTTTCCAGGAGGTACATCAAACTACTTTATCTGATCACCAAGATACAATGTTTATATGGTCATTTTTTAGGATTGTACACATCGTTCTCTTGAGGAATTTTTCCCCCACTGATGAAGTAAACTTTTGGTGGTCAATTGTACAATGATTTAATGTGCTGTTATCTTAACTAGTTAGGGATGTTTTGTTAATGTATTATAGTTCATATGCTTTATGAAATTTCAAGTGGCAGTAATTAAATTATATTCTCCCTCACTGGTTCATTACTTGACCAATATTTAGTAGATTTTTATCTCATCCTTCCTCCAAAGGAAGTGTACACGGATGTCCTGTTCTTCACTGCAACATATTTGTGCTCACATACAATTGCAGCAAACACACTGCTTACAAAAATTTCAAAAAAGTAGGTGCTTTTCACTGGCCCCTCACTTTCAGGGTCAAATGAAACATTCCAAGGAATTCTGTGCATTTTTTCGTATGTGTTTTTTAACAGCCAAAAGCAGCTTGGACAGGCTGTAAATAGGTACACAGAAAGGACAAGTAAGGAGAGTGCTTAACTCTTTCCATTCAGGCCATGTTTACAACTCAAAATCAGCCTTCCTTTATGGCTTTTATCCCACTGTTGTAAAAGATTAGACTCTTTGATAATTTCTTCTACAGATGGGGCAAAAGGTTTGGGGAGAATGATTTTGTGCTGGAAAACAACCAAAAAGCTGGCAGAAAGCCATTTAGCAGCACAAAGAGGAAGTCTGTGGGTATGTACCAAAAGCTCTATTTTTAGAATCACAGAGTTGGAAGGGGCCATACAGGCCATCTAGTCCAACCCCCTGCTCAACACAGGATCAGCCCAAAGCATCCTAAAGCATCCAATAAAAAAATGTGTTTCCAACCTGTGCTTGAAGACTGCCAGTGAGGGGGAGCTCACAACCTCCCCAGGCAGCCTATTCCACTGCTGAACTATTTTTCCATATGGCAAGCTCTTATCCAAAGCCATTGTTCCCTCTGCGTACCTCTAAACTCACCAAATGCTAGCTTCTCCTTCCCTGAATCTGTTAAGAGTATTTCCAAAGATCTTTGCTTTATGCTTACCAAGAAAATCCAAGCCTGAGTAGCCACTGAATGATACAGTTAAAACCTTGCTTTGAAAAAGTTACGAGACATTTTGCTTCTATTCACATTCTTTGACATTCTAGCAATATGATGTACACCACACTGCCATATATCCTGAACACATATACACATTGCTACAATGTTGCCCTGAAGACATGCATATACATAATATAAAACATTGGCATGCTGAGAAATTTGAGACCTAGAAATATGAGAGAGAAGGCAGGCAAAATACTACATTTTAAAATTTTTCCTGTATAATTTACTTGTCAGCTGAGTGGTTTTTTGGCTATATCAAATGCCAGTGTCAATTTTTACAAGTTTTATAGACTATAGTCTAAACTTCTGTAATAATAATTGCAAAAAGCACAGAAAACCTTCTGAGGAAGTGATCTGCCGGGTAGTCTCCTCCCCCTTTTTATTTATGAGCAGAATTCTTTCATCTTACTCCTTATGCACACATTCTTCCCCTAGTTCATGTGTTTGGCTGTTTTAAGTGACAAATACAGCTATTTAGAAAAAGTAGCGTACACATTCAACAAGTGGGAGTTGCTGTTTTTTTTTGCTTCTGTCAAGAATATATAAAACAACTGTGTATCAGCTTTGAAAAGATCCTGCTAAAGACCACTATAACAAGAAGAGTCGATTTTTATACCCCACTTTTCACTACACGGAGGATTCTCAAAGCAACTTACAATCGCCTTTCCTGTAAGGTTGGTGGGGCTGAGAGAGCTCTGCCAGAACTGCTGTGTGAGAACAGCTCTAACAGGACTATGACAAGGTCACCTCGCTGGCTGCATGTGAAGGAACAGGGAATCAAACCCAGCTCTCCAGATTAGAGGCCGCTGCTCTTAACCACAGCACTGAGCTGGCTCTCAAGAAAGACTTATAGCATAATCCTAAACTGAGTTACCCCTTCTAAATCCATTAAAACTGAATGGATTTAGAAGAATCCCATTTTTCATAAGCACAGAAAACTTGCACAGCCCACGGAGGCAGAATATATGCTCACCTGTTTTGACTCTTCCAAGGAAATCTAGCCTGATCTCACCAGACCTTGTAAGCTAGGCAGGGTCAGCAATGGCTAGTATTTGGATGGGAGACCTCCAAGGAATATGCAGAGGCAGGACATGGCAAGCCACCTCTGACATTTCTCAGATTTGGCCCCAATGGCAGCCCCCTCCTCCAGAACTAGGAAAGTTAACATTCCTAATCTGAGAGGTCATGTGTGTGGTTTTTTGTTTTGTAAAAAAGCTGTACCTGTTCCTATGCTATTGACAGAATAAATACGTAATAAGAAAGGCAACAGGAGTTGTGATTAGATTGTTCGGCTAGGATCCGAGGTCAACTCCCCACTGGACCCTGGAAGCTTGCTGGGCGATTGTGGGCCAGTCACACACTTTCAGCTTGACCTACTGCACAGGAAATCTGTGTAGAGGAAGGTTGGTTTTTAAGTAATAAAAAAGGTGAGCTGGAAAACCCAAATTAGAGATCCAAGCCATAAGGGGAAATTTACAAAGCAGATTTTTAGCAGCAATTCAAATGACATCGATCTTTCTTTCAAATTCATCACGGAGAATGAAGCCCTCTCCTCCGTGTGAGGCTTTCTACAGGGCCTCAAAGCGGAGGGTATTTCCACCCGTTGACAAAAAGGGGGTGTGGGGAGGGGAGAGTCTGCCAGTTCGCAGCTCGATAGCTGAGCCAGCGGCCGTCCCTGCCCCAAACGCGGGGCTCAGGGGGGGCTTCCTCACTTTTCCCGGGGCCGTGACGGGGCTACCAGGCAGGTCGGCCTTTCCCGTTCTGCGCCTCCAAGGGGGAAGTCACGCCTCTCCTGGATCCCGTTTCACGCCGAGGCCTCTTTTGAGCTCGGCTTGATCAAAGGCACGGCACGAAGTTTGTGCTTCAAGCTTTCTGCAATTCTTTTCTTTTTTTGGGGGGGGGGGGAGAGAATGAAGCGGAGGCACTAAAAAAGAAAAAAGGGAGCCCAAATTCGGGGGTCCTCGCCTGAGTTGCGGGACAAAGGAGAAAAAGCCCCGCGCTCTGCGATGACTGCCCACATGACTGCCTTCGCCTGGCGAGAAGGGGCGCACCGACGCTAGCGAAGGGCGGCGAAGTCTACAGCCGGGAAAGAGCTGGCGCTGGCCGGCTGCGTCTCCCTCAACAGGGACTTCCCGGGCAAAGGCGCACGCAGCCGGCCGCGACCCAAATGCGCTCCAATTCCTTGGGTTTCGGCTCCCAAAAACCTGGCGGCGGGTCCCGGGTCTCCCCTCTCCTTTCGGCCCCAACGGGCTGCTCCAACTCAGCCTCCTTTCCCACCGCGGCCCGTTTAAGGGCCTCCCTCAGCGATCGTAGAGCAGCGTGACCCCTTCCCCGGTTTGCTGACGCTGCTCTGGAGGGCGTTGGGGGCTGCGCAACTTTGGCCAGGGCGGAATTGTCCCACCCAATCTCACCGTCGGCCAAGGGCTTCGGTGGCCTCGCAAGAAGAGACGCGCTTCTAAAGAGCCCCTCCCCCCGAGGACTAGCCGCACGCTTTGCCCCCATAATCGACAGCGCCACCTACCGAGCGCCGCTAGGGACCCCGGGGGCTCAGAGAAGCGGCCAAGAGCGCGCCCTTCACCCGGGCTGGGTCCCCGAACCGAGAAAGCGGCGCGGTCAAGATCGACAGCCGCCGGCCTCGCTTGGCTCTCGTTGGCCTTACCGTGCCCGGTGGGCTGCTGGTCTTTTGCGGAGCTCCAGCGTGGCTGCAGCCGCCTGTGCAGCTGCGCCGGGGCTTTCTCTTGCTGTCTTCTCAGCAGCGCCCGTTTCCCCCCCTCCAGCGCTTCAGTCGGGGCTGCAAAGGAAGGAAGCGGAGCCTGGGAGGGAGGGGGTGGAGGGAGAGAGGTGGGCTTCCCGAGGCCGCTGGGCGCCGAGGCTGGAGCCGAGTGGCCAGAGAGATTGTGGGCGAGCGCCAAAGCCCGAGGCTCCGCCTGTTGCAGCCGCCAGAGCCTGCCCAAAAGGTGAGAGGGGAAATCCCTCCGACTTGCGACGCCAACTCTCCCCCCCTCGACGGAACTGCCGGAGCGGGGCGGGCTTGTTATCCCTTCAGTCCTTCCTGAGCCGTGTTCATCCCAGACTAGGAAGAGGGACCCTCCCGAGGCACCGGACACCGGCCACGGGCGGCTCTCAGTGCCGGGGGATGGAGCCTTGCGCCGTCCGCGCGCTCCGTCCCGTCCCCGCGAACAACGCCGCCTTGGGGATCTCCCAGCGTCCTCCTCTCTGGCTTCCCCGGCGAGGGAAGCATGGCACCGGGGCGGAGGAGAGCGGCGCCTCCAAAACTCCGCGCTCGTCTTTCAAGGAGAAACCGTGCCTCCCCCCCCCCCCCTTTGGCGGCTTCAGGGGCGACCGCGCGGGAGGGATGTGTTTTGATGCCGGCAGCCGTGTGAAAGAAGACCCGAGTCAAGAGTCTGCTTCAGAGGAGACGCTTAAGGAGAACGCCCGAGTTCTGCCTCTCCCTTTCCTGGGGCAGCCACAGGCCTCGATCCTCTACGTTCGGTGAAGTGGTTAAGACCCGCGCCCGCTAATCTGGGGAACCGGGTTTGATTTCCCACTCCTGCTCCACATGCAGCCTGCTGGGTGACCTTGGGCCAGTCACCGTTCTCTCAGAGCTCTCTCAGCCCCACCTACCTCGCAGGGTTACTGTTGTGGGGAGAAGGCAAGGCAAGTATAGGCTGCTTTGAAGCTCCATCTAGTAGAGCAGAGGTAGTCAACCTGTGGTCCTTCAGATGTCCATGGACTACAATTCCCATAAGCCTCTGCCAGCGTTTGCTGGCAGGGGCTCATGGGAATTGTAGTCCATGGACATCTGGAGGACCACAGGTTGACTACCCCTGTAGTAGAGGAATGCAGGGTACAGAAAAACAGCTTCTCTTCTTGTTCACAAGACTATTGGAGGAGGGGGCTGTTCATGACAGACCACCAAAGAACTATCATTGTGATCTAGGAGGGTTTTTAATGGGGGGGGGAATACACAACTTATCAAACTGTTGATCCACCTGGGCCAAGGCTGCTTTCCCCACCTGGCAGTGTCTTTCAGCCCTGTGTCTTTGCACACGGAAGACTCTGGTAATGGAGTCGGGAATCTCTATGCAAAGTATGCTCTGTGGGAGACATCACCTATATCCCTGGGCAAGTAATATAAATATCTCAGTTTTTAAAGCAAAGCAGCTGGAAAGGATGAACAGGATTGACAGGGCAAGATTGTACTGTTTTCCCTGCTGAGACTGTTCCTTCCCTTTGAGAACTAAAGAAAATACAAGCCAGTTCCAGGTCATAATAAAAGGAATTACATTGCTGTTACTCCTGGATATTTTTTATCCCTTGGGCATGGGCTAACATAGTAACTTGAAATTCTTGTATGATGTCTAAGGAGTGGCTATTTTAACGGTTCTTGCCTTTGTGAAGGAAAAAAGCTTTTTCTTAAGTCAAAGATTCAGAATGAATTTGTGGGAAAGCAATATGAAGTTGATCCATTTCCACAAAATAATTAGTAAAATATATGTGTGTCAGAAAGAGCTTGCTGGAATTATGTTGAAATTAGGTAAATGGATATTCAGTCTACACTGTCCCAAACAACCTCCATACATTAGTTAGTACTTACCTTCTGCTCTGAAGAGGCTGGCATCAGATATTTTTGAACCATTTGATTGCTGGTCATTTTGAAGAGAAGCATGAATTTGAATGTTTAACTATAAAGAAGTTGTCCTGACCTAGATGACCCAGGCTAGCCTGGTCTCAGAAGCTGGTTCAGCACTGATTAGGACATGGATGGGAGACCACCAAGAAACCCCAGGGTTGCTCTTGCCTTGAAAATCCTATGGGGTTGCCATGAGTCAGCTGCCACTTGATGCTACTTTCTCCTACCACAAAGTAGTTTTTCCTTTGTAGTTTCACTGCATTGGCTTCAGGCCAACAGGGCTACGCACCTGAAACTATCTTTTGAATAATTTAGTTTTAGAAAATTAAGTGCAAGCTGTATTGAGCTATTGAGAGAAACAAACCAGGAGTAGATGGGATGCCAATAGAACTTTTCAAAGGCACATAAATGGAGTCCATCAAAATCTTAACACAATTGTACCAATAAATCTGCAAAATAAAACAACAGACATACTTGATTTACTTTCTGATTCTGAGAAAAGGAGATTTCAAAGATTGCAGCAACTATCAGGCCACTGCATTAATTTCTCATTTAATGGGTTGCTCAAAGCCTTACAACAAGGACTTACTATATAAGAAACAAGAATTGTCAGATTTTCAAACTGGATTTAGAAAAGGCACTAGAGTTCATATTGTAAATTTACCTTGAAGCATACAAGAGAATTTCATAGATTGTAGCAAAGCTTTTTGACTGTGTGGGTCATGAAAGGCTATGGTCGGTTTGAAAAGAAATGGGTGTGCTACAATATCTGTTTTGATGCACAACCTGTACTCTGGACAATAAGTTAGTATTAAGGCAGGATATGGAGAAACAAACTGGTTTTCAGTTGGCAAAGGTGTCAGACAAGAATATGTTTTATCTCCCCATTTCTTCAGTCTGGCATATACCTGGGTTCTTAAGGAACTCAGATATGAGATCATTGATCCATTAACCCTTATATGTAACCTATCGCTAAATTCAACTGCTGTACCAGAAGACAGGAGAGTAACAAATGTTACACCAATTTCTAAAAAGTGATCCAGAAGGGAGCCAGGCAATTACAGGCCAATCGGCCTGCTTCAGGCAAATTAGTAGCATTATTAGACGCATGAAGGGACAAAGCATGCTGAGGAAAAATCAGCACAGCTTATGCAAAGGGAAGTCCTGCCTCACCAACATTTTGGAATTTGCACGGCATGCGCGGGCGGGCAGTTGCCCTGCCGGTCCCCAGCCTCCAAAATGTTGGGGACCATTGATCCAAAGGATACTCAAAGCAGCTTACAGTCACCTATTCTCCCCACAACAGGCACCCTGTGAGGTAGGTGAGACTGAGAAAGTTCTGAGGGAGCTACAACTGGCCCAAGGTCACCCAACTGGATGCATGTGAACGAGTGAGGAATCAAATCCAGTTCTCCAGATTAGAGGCTGCCACTCTTTCTTAACCACTACACCAAGCTGGCTCTCAAGAGAAGAGGGGGGGGGATGCTAGAGGTTTATAAAATTATGCATGGGGTGAAAAGAGTTGACAAAATTTTTTTACTTCATTTCCCAAAATACTAGAACTTAAGGGCATCCAATGAAACTGATGGGCAGTAAGTTCAGGATGAATAAAAGGAAATACTATTTTTCGCAGAGAGTGATTAAAATGTGGAATTCATTATCAGAGGATTCATTGATATCCACAGGAATAGGCAGCTTTAAAAGGAATAAGTCTACCAGTGTACCAGACGTTTGCCAGTAAATGTGGCTGGCAACTTCAGAGGTAGGACATGACAAGATGGGAATCTCTGTATGCCAAAGTGTGGAGCTATGTATTTCTATCATTTGAAATATTGCACAACGCAGCCAGAGAAATTCACAAACACCAATACAATTTTTTTAAAGAAAATATTCTAAAAATCAATAAAACCTGGCTACTAGTTTAAAAAAATCCTAGCTCCAAAAAACACCAGATTAAATAACCATGGGACTCTAAAGGCAGCTCACAACAGTTCAACAGATAAGACAGCCAAAACCTTGACTAATAGACTTTCTAATGAATTTCACCCAGGCACAGGAAAAACACTTCCTAATGGATTTGCTAATAAATACTACCTAGGCACAGGGAATGTGTTTTCTAGTTACAGCCCATCCCCTGAGAGAATCCCAGATAAGACAGGAATGTGATGCATTACACCCCGATCCACTCCAGGAGTAAATAAAACTCCAAGCAACTGTTTACACACTCCACACTATGGTACAGAGATATTCCCATCTTGCTGTGTCCTATGTCTGGAGATGCCAGCCACAGTTACTGGTGAAACTATGAGACCACAACCACACCACCTGTAAAATCCACAACAACCAAATTCAATTATAATTCAGGTCCAAGAACATACCATCTTCTTGGATTGCCACCTGAATCAACCTCTCTGTATTTAACAAATTCAATGGGCAAAGGTTTTTTTCCCTCCTTACTACTGTAATCCAGAAAAATATTAACCTGTTGAACTGGTGGGCCCAATAGATGCTAGATGCTTAGCATATCATCACCCCAACCCAAAACCTGATGGAAGAGCTCCATCTTGCTGGCCTTGCTACCTCTGGCAGGGCCTGGATGTGATCTAGGAGTTCATTCCATCAGGCAGGGGCCAGGACAGAAAATGTTCTGGCCCTAAGTTGAGGCCAGGCAACTCCTTAGGGCCAGGGACCACAAGTTGGTTGGTACTAGCAGAGTGCAGAACTCTTTGGGATAATAGATAGAAAGGCAGTCTCTCAGATATGCAGGACCCAGAATATTGATGGCCTTATGAGTGAGAACCAATACCTTAAACATAATCCAGAATTCAACTGGGAGCCAGTGCAGTTGTTGGAGCACTGGTCGAATGTGTATCCTCCAAGGTATGGTTGTAAGGACCCTAGCCACCACATTCTGGACCAGTTGCAGTTTCCAGAGCAAGGATAATGGTAGGCCTGCATGGACCAAATTACAGAAGTCCAGTCTAGAGGTGACCATCGTACAGATGACAGTGGCTCAAATTGCCACTAGTAGTTTGGTTGACGAGGATGGAAACATGCCAGCCACGCTACTCTTTGAGATCTGAGCATCCATAGATAAGGAGGCATTGAACCAGATTCCTGGTTGAGGGAACAACAGATAATTGAACCCCGCCCAGGCAGGGTAGTCATGCTTCCTCTCGGTCTTTCCTGCCTAGCCACAGGATCTCTGTCTTTGAAAGGCTGAGTTTCAGGCGACTCCACTTGAACCAATCCGTCACTGCTTCCAGACATCTGGCAAGATCCAGGTGGCCATCTATCAGAAGATAGAGCTGGGTGCCATATGCATATTGATGGCACCCAGTTGATCTCCAGAATTTTGATTGGATCTTCTCCATCAAGATATGATTTGACGTAATAGTAAATGGAGCCCCATATAAGAGTTGGGCAAGAGATTTCATCATAAATAGCCCAAAAACTACTATCACACTTAGGCCCCCTTGAAGTCTAAAAAACATTTTAAACAGCCCCAGCACTTTTTTGTGCATTCAAGGTTACATATGCCATATTGGATTTTTTTGATCCTTTCGCCTGGAAAATCACTCTCAGGTATGTAAAACAATGCACCTGGGTAAGATTTTGTTTTTGTTTTTTTGTAAAAAATGGTGCTTTTGTTTTCAACTAGTTGACCTCTAGGCATTTTTCCTAGCAATATTGAGCAAATGAGTGGAATGCTCTTCTAAGACCAACGTAAGTCCTTGAAAGAACAATTGCATTGTCCATGTAAAGTAACATAAAAATGTGTCTGTTAGCTTAGGGAGATAAAAGACAAGTGGTTTCAATCTTAACTTTTTCCATTCACACAAATCACATTTCTAGTCACATGAAAGGGGAGATTGGTTTCTCCCTCTCACTGCAGACCCCCACCCCCAAGATTGTATCACAGGAAGTACAAAACTCAAAGGGAGAAGAATTACAGGATCTTAGCTATAAATAAGAGAAACCTCACGCAATAACAGCATTTGACTCTTATATAAGATTGCTTCAGGTGGGTAGCCCTGTTGGTCTGAAGCAGCAGAACAGATTTAGAGTCCAGTAGAACTATTAAGACCAACAAAGTTTTATTCAAGGTATGAGCTTTCATGTGCACTCACACATTTTAAAATACAATGAAATGGAAATTGCCAGTCTGTACATAGGGGTATATAGTGAACAGCAAATTAGCATACAGCATAACGAAGGTGTTTAACTGGTGCAAAGACAAAGCTGGAAAAACAAGCTTAATTTATATGGTCACCATTTGTTTGGGTTTAATTCTGAGGAAAACATAGTGAACGGAATAAATTGGAGATTGATGGGCAGATATAGCCTTAACTGTAGAATGCTGAGAGTAATTAACTGAGACCCTGCTGTCTTGCTCTATCCAACTTCTTTCAAGTGTGGCGGCAAGAAATTGTACAAAATGTTTATTGACATTTATTGGGGGTTCTTTGAGGCACTAAAAGCAATGTGGCAGTCTTGTATCTGTGTGTGTGAGTGTGTGTGTGTGTGTGTGTGTGAGAGAGAGAGAGATGCTATTGCTTCACTCCAAAACATACTATTATTAACTCTTGCTTGGGTCTTGCAAACAGACGGGTGTGGCTTTCTTCATTGAGTCAATCCACTTCTTGTTGGATCTTGCTCTTTTCCTTCTGCTTTCAACTATTCCTAGCATTATTGTTTTCAGATATATGATACTAGGAACGCTGTTTTACATCTGGACTTTTAAAATCAATTAATGCAATCAGGGAGCTTTGAAAGTTTATAGGTCATTATCCTGCGTTGAGCAGGGGGTTGGACTAGATGGCCTGTATGGCCCAACTCTATGATTCTAAAGTAATCTCTAGATAGCAGATAAAAGTTTCAGATGTTGTCCCTTCAGATGAAGGGACAAGCTAGAAGCAAGATGCACCAGTTTCTTCTATCGTGCTCCCATATCAAATGGTTATCATGTATTGTGCGCCTCCTAGACCGCTACAGATTAATTATTACAGAACTACTATTTATTAAAAGCATGAAGCTGGTATTTTATAATATAAAAAGGAAAAAACCAATCTTTTTCTAGAAGACAACTTTTAAGAAAAAAGAAGAGAGAAGACCCATAATATTAAATCTGCATAATATCATGTCACATTCCACATACTGTATTCTACATGTCTTCTAACATTTCCAATTTACAGTTTATAAGTCATTATTTATTTTGATCTCATTTTGCTGATCCATTAGGCCTTGGGGGTGATTGCTGCTAGAAACTAAAATCGTAGAGTCAGTTCACACAAACTTCCAAGTGTGTAGAAAACCTTTGCATGCAATAAGAATGCACTGTACATCAGTCTGATCCATATAATTAACCTGCTGAAGAAGGAGGGTCTTGATAAGGATAGTTAATGCTTATATTGCTCTCACTGGAACAAAGATGCTTTATACAAGGGATGCTGGAAACATGGCCGTTGGTATACTTTTGGCATTTCTAGAGAGAACACAACAAGAAGTGCTATACCTGTTTCCCATTCTTCTAGAGAACAAAGCACAGCATTAAAAAACAATTACTCCCCCTAATTTAGGCCTCAAAGCATGTTTCTTTGTCGCTCAGACTAATGTCAAACAAACTGTTCTTGGGGGTCAGTGTATTTTGTTCTGTACATCTGATAGCCTCAGTGTGCAATGATTAAATGTGTTTCTTTATGACACTACAACTTCCACCAAGGATGTACTCATTCCACCACCAATGTACCTGAGCAATGCCGTTAACAATGAAACAGGTAGACTACAAGTTCAGCAGAAACTTAGGGGGAGAGGGAGCCCTGCAAAATCATCTATTTGGTTTATAAAACACTGGTGTTTTATGTTTTATTTTATAATATACTACAACACTGGTACACTTAACAGATGTTTTTTTTTCAGACCTTAAATATTTATATACCGTAGCCCTAAAACTGAAGTTTGGAAATTTATAGTTTGTGTATAACAAAAGTTCAGACTTTGTCAAGGTTTCTAAATGTGAAGTCCCAGAATTTTTATTATACCACAAACTCTTTTTATTTCTTCAGCTGTATTTTGTTATGCCACTGACCATCTTAACTAGACAATTACAAATTTCCAGAAATATTGAAGCCCTGAAAAAAAAAATTAAAAGCCCTTAGAAAATGTCTCTGTATGTGTGACATTTAATCAATACTTACTTTCTTATCAAGAAAAAACTTGCTTAATTACTTACACATTTTAAAATGCACAATTACAGTTTAAAGGTAAAGGTAACCCCTGTGCAAGCACTGGGTCATGTCTGACCCTTGGGGTGACGCCCTCTAGCATTTACTACATGTTTATTTGCTATTTTGAATATATTAACATAAAATATAAATAGCTTTCAATTCTGTGAACAAAAAATGAAAATGCACATAATGCCAGAGAAAATTGCAAACTGCTATGCCCCGTGCAGCTTTAGCACACGTATCTTAGGACCAAACTACCCACTGTAACTTATATATGTCCACCATGGAGATTCACAGCTATATTGCAGCTACAAGTTCCTGGTGGGGAGTCCTTTCAAAAGTGGTATGGGAGCCCAATTTTGGGACTATGGTGCAGGGAGAAGAGGGACACTTGCCTCCCTACCCCCACATTGTTTTCCTGAGATAGTGCCCTATTGGGGGGGGACGACGACTTCATGAACTTTGATGCAGCAGGGCAACTAACACTCCCCAGCACTGTTTTGGTTCAAAACAGTGCAGCTGGGAGGCAGGAGCCTCTCTTTACCCCTGCACCACATACCCAATCTGAATTAGGCCCCAAAGCACCTTCAAATTTATTTTTGCACTCTGCACATTTCCCTTTTTCCCCACTGGAATTTTTCTACAGTGCTAATCAAATTTTCCAGTGTTGCTGCTTGAAATATTTAAAGAACAGCAGTTTAGACCCCCTCTCCCCCAGTCTTTTAATTTTTCTGGGTTTTTCCTGCCTTTTCATCACTCCGTCTGAATGTGGTCATGGTGTCCTTGTCTGTTCTTTATCTCCTGTGCTGCTTGCTTCCTTGCTAAGCCAGTTTGGTGTAGTGGTTAGGAGTGCGGACTTCTAATCTGGCATGCCCCACTCCCCCACATGCAGCCAGCTGGGTGACTTTGGGCACTAATAAAACTGTTCAGACCGAGCAGTGATATCAGGGCTCTCTCAGCCTCACCCACCTCACAGGGTGTCTGTTGTGGGGAGAGGAAAGGGAAGGCGAATGTAAGCTGCTTTGAGACTCTTTTGGGTAGAGAAAAGTGGCGTATAAGAACCAACTCTTCTTCTTCTTCTTCTTCCTCTTCTTCTTCTTCTTCTTCTTCTAAAATAACTTCCTGACCAGCTGAGGATCATGATTTTGGCAGGAGAACAATGATTAATATATGTCATTCATTCTGGATACATAATCTCCATTTTCTAGGCACTTCTTGTCAAACTGAAAAGCATCTTGCTGGTAGAAGTATCCTGTGCAACATGTAAAACTGAACATGTAGAATCTCAAACTTGCTTCTAGCACTTGATTCCTTCAAAGGGCTGGAGGAGACCAACCTGGCAACAACTATTTTATTTCTGTATACCAAACAAACTGAAATTCCAGGACCCCCTGTGCCACCTGATCACCTTGTGTTCTTACTTGTACAGGTATTGTTTCTCATAGAAACCTGACTGCCAGATTATGCATCTGTTTTGTTTCTCATTATTGCCGAAAGAGAGCAGGCTCCTTAGGCCCACTCTTCAGGATGCTTTCACCAGCAACATGCCTGTTGGCCTGGCAAAAAGGAAGCGGAAGCAAGGAAGGGTGTTTGTTCGGCTCAAACGCCTTCCAGAGTGACCATTAAAAGAGAGGGGGTAGGAGCCACACAAACATAGCAAACCCACTAAAAGATGGTCAACTGCAAAATGCCAGCAGCATTAAAACAACTGTAGAATAAAAATATCTTTGTTTCAGAGGAGCAGCTGGGCTAGTCTGTTGCAGCAAAAAAAGAGAAATGCCTCTTTCAGAAGCAACAAACACCTCATTGGACAGACCCTTTTTTGAGGGGAGAATACAAAAATAGTCAGCCAGTATAAAGGGCCGTGAAATGCAGGGAGCGCAGGCTGAAATTATGTTCCATTCTAATATAATCACAAAAAGGTAGAATGAAGAAAAAGATAGATCTCTAATTTTTCTTGATTGAATTTGAATTTCACATAATCAAATTTCACTCCATACTCCTTGCGGATTTCAGTGGGTAACCCTGTTGGTGTGAAGCCACAGAACAAACTCTGAGTCCAGGAGCTTCTAGAACAGTGGTCCCTAACCCCCGGTCCAGAGACCGGGACTGGTCCTGGAACTGGGACTGGTCCGTGGATCATTCGGTACCGAGCCGTGGCTCCTTCTATCCTCCTCCCGGGCTGCTGCCTCGGGGGCTGACCTGCCACTCTGCTGCCGGCTCACCTTTGGTGCTGTCTGGTGGCCACCATGGCTGGGGCTCCCCCTCGGTATGGCACTGTGCAGCTGTTGCTGGCAGCGCACCCCAGCGGGTGGTCGGAAGTCAGAGGCGCCGGCAGGAAAGCAAGTGGAGCAGGGGCTCAGGCGGTGGTGACGTCCTTTGGCAAAAGACTACCCTGCCCCCGGGCCTCAGTAAAATTGTCAAGTAATGACTGGTCCCCGGTGATAAAAAGGTTAGGGACCACTGGTCTAGAAGACTAACCAAGTTTTATTCTGGGGATAAGCTTCTGTGTGCATGCCAAGAATAAAACCTTGTTGGTCTTAAACAGGACTCAGACCTTGTTCCTTGTAGGTTTGTATTTTCTTCAGTCTGTATCAGCTTACATTTTAACAATGCAGTCCTACCTAGACTTTCTGCGATCCAAGCCCATTGGTGTCGTGAGGTAAGACTGAAGATGCTTGGTGCATTCCACTGTAGATTATTCCAACCAGATTCTTTTTTCTTCCTCCACCTAGATTTTATGAGAGAACCTGTTCACTGATGTGCTTTCCTGTGTCTGACATCATCCTTGACCTTTCTGGTAAGGTATCAAAACTATTCAAATCCTGCCCCTCCCATTAATTGATTCAAACCCTTCTTCTGTTTGTGATTACCTGTCTCAGCTCTTTTTCTCCTTGACTCAAGAGATACTGTTACCAGCCAATCCTACCT
Source organism: Paroedura picta (assembly GCF_049243985.1). Lineage (NCBI taxonomy): Eukaryota > Metazoa > Chordata > Lepidosauria > Squamata > Gekkonidae > Paroedura > Paroedura picta. The sequence continues at coordinate 33,093,781 of NC_135374.1, read as the reverse complement.
GTAATCTACCTGAAACATTTAACACTCTTTAACTAGCAATAAGATAGCTGTTAGTCTGGAAAAAGAAATGGGAGACGGGGCCTAAAGGCACATTGTTGTCATTGTTAGAGCTGGAGCTGTTTTTTTATACCCGACTTCTCATTAACTGAAGGAGTCCCAAAGCAACTTACAAACCCTTTCCCCTTTCTCTCCCAACAATAGACACCCTGTGAGGTAGATGGGACTGACAGAGCTCTGACAGAACTGCTCTGTGAGAACAGCTCTAAGAGAACTGTGACTATCCCAAGTTCACCCAGCTGACTGCATGTGGAGGAGTGGGGAATCAAATCCAGTTCTACAGATCAGAGACCACTACTCCTAACCACTGTACCATGTTGTTGTTTTATTGTTAAAAGTCAGCTTGAAAATGACGAAAAGAGCAAAAGAGTGTAAGCTTTCATCTCTGCTGGCAACAGGCAGGGTATATATAATTTTTTGTTTTTCCATCTTTATATATTTGCCACTTTAAGCACCCTTCCAAAATGAATCACCAAAATCATACTGATTTTAATTTGGGGTTATTTGTTTTAATGCTATAAAGGCTTGGGTAAGGTACTGGAAAAGACTGATTTATCAGGGTGACTGATAAATCATCACAGAAAAACAACACAGTAAGAATTTTAAAAGCAACCTCCATTGGAATACATTAAAGCATGAGGTCACCTCATGTTCAGCTGGCAAACTGTTCCTGAGTCAGTTATTCCACAGGTGGGGAGGGATTTCGGAGCCTGCATTCATGGTTAGAAGCAGTTCTGAAAACAAAGGAATTTCTCGTAACATCACAGTCTGAACCATATTAATTTTGGATCTGCTGGAACACCCTCCCTTCAGTGTCAATACAGGAGCAATAAGTACTTACTTGTAGATTCATTTGGGTATCTGCGTTGGTCTGCAGCAGCAGAACAAATTTAGAGTCCAGTGGCGTCTTTAAGACCAACAAAGTTTTATTCAAGTTACTATATCCTGCTGTAAAAAAAATACAGCGGGCCCTAGGGGACGGTTTGCTTCCCCCCCCCCCCGATGTAGAAAAATGCTCCCCAGGCCCCGGGGAAGGCGATCCGCGGCTCACGGAATCATAGAATCATAGAGTCATAGATCATAGAATCATAGATCATAGAATCATAGAATTATAGAGTTGGAAGGGGCCATACAGGCCATCTAGTCCAACCCCCTGCTCAACGCAGGATCAGCCCTAAGCATCCTAAAGCATCCAAGAAAAGTGTGTATCCAACCTTTGCTTGAAGACTGCCAGTGAGGGGGAGCTCACCACCTCCTTAGGCAGCCTATTCCACTGCTGAACTACTCTGACTGTGAAAAACGTTTTCCTGATATCTAGCCTATATTGTTGTACTTGAAGTTTAAACCCATTACTGCGTGTCCTCTCCTCTGCAACCAACAGAAACAGCATCCTGCCCTCCTCCAAGTGACAACCTTTCAAATACTTAAAGAGGGCTATCATGTCCCCTCTCAACCTCCTTTTCTCCAGGCTGAACATTCCCAAGTCCCTCAACCTATCTTCATAGAGCTTGGTCCCTTGGCCTCAGATCATCTTCGTCGCTCTCCTCTGAACCCTTTCAATTTTATCTACGTCCTTCTTGAAGTGAGGTCTCCAGAACTGCACACAGAACTCCAGGTGTGGTCTGACCAGTGCCGTATACAATGGGACTATGACATCTTGTGATTTTGATGTGATGCCTCTGTTGATACAGCCCAAAATGGCATTTGCCTTTTTTACCGCTGCATCACACTGCCTGCTCATGTTTAGTTTACAATCCACAAGTACCCCAAGTTCACACACTGCGTGAGACCTGCCCCTTGCCAGTGAGACCTGCCCCTTGCCAGTGAGTTCCCTTCCCAGGGCGCCTCCAGCCTGCAGCCTTTCCAGGTCCTGGGGGGAGGGAGAGGCCATCTGCTGAGTTCTTCATCCCACCCTCCGCCCCAATCTAGCACCCATTGTATTCCAACAGACACCCTGTGAGGTGGGTGAGACTGAGGGAGCCCTGATATCACTGCTCGGTCAGAACAGCTTTATCAGTGTAGTGGTGAGCCCAAAGTCACCCAGTTGGTTGCATGTGGGGGAGTGCAAAATCGAACCTGGCATGCCAGATAAGAAGTCCGCACTCCTAACCACTACACCAAACTGGTTCTCTTGATAGATTCTTTGGACAGATTCACTGAAGAGACAGATGACAGCCTTCAGTGCCGTGTGGTTCCTTGAGTGATCTAACTCTATCCACTAATGTTTATGTCCAACATCTCCTGAAAGGGGCCAAGCAGATGGCCTCCCATACTCAATTTAGGTTCCCAACTGACCATAGGTTTGCGAGCATTGTCTAGGCACACTCCACCCATGCCACAGCATCTTCCACAGCATCTTCCATGGTATTCTCCTCCAGGGAACCAGTAGCGGACACCAACAGGGCAGCAACATGGTCGTCCTTTTCCAATTTTTATGAGGCACCACTGCATTGACCAGGTGGATTCCACGGAGGTTGTCTTTGGATTTCAAGCTTTTACGCCGGGCGACTCAAGATTGAGGAAGACTGGCTAATCCCACCCCAGGTACAGCCTGGGTACAGCTAACCTAAATGACTTCAGCCCCGCTGAAGGAGAATGAAACGTTGGACACCTGATAGTTTCTTCTCTTCAGTGAGGTGAAGTCATCCACAGCTACCCAAGGGATGGAGTCTGTTGCCTGGACACCAGAAACAATTTAGTCACTGACCAAAAAACAAATGGGGGAACAGGGAAAGACAATGTAAGATAAAAGAATCAATGAGTCCTATGCAAACATAAACATAGCCTGAAATAAAGCTCTAGATGCAGCAGGGCTGGGGCAGAACTGGAAGATCAGGCTCTGGTCACCAGATAGGTGGCCGCAAAAATTTGCATTATAATTGCCCTAATTGAGAGCCAGTTTGGTGTAGTGGTTAGGAGTGCGGACTGCTAATCTGGCATGCTGGGTTCGATTCTGCACTCCCCCACATGCAGCCAGCTGGGTGATCTTGGGCTCCCCACGGCACTGATAAAACTGTTCTGACGGAGCAGTGATATCAGGGCTCCCTCAGCCTCACCCACCCCACAGGGTGTCTGTTGTAGGGAGAGGAAGGGAAGGTGATTGTAAGCCGCTTTGAGCCTCCTTCGGGTAGAGAAAAGCGGCATATAAGAACCAACTCTTCTTCTTCTTCTTCTTCTTCTTCTTCTTCTTCTTCTTCTACCTGAGCAAGCAGAGGGGTGACCTAACCACTCTGCATGACTTTGCCATACTGAAAAGAAGAAACCATCAGGTGAGTCCAATGTTTCACTTTGCTTGCCAGAGTTCATGGTCTCTGACCCTCAGGCTTTTGAAATCGTCGTTGTGGCTTGTCAGATATTAAAGGGATTCTAAAAATCCTTAGACTTTACATAATGATTTATTTTCGTGATTAAACTTCCTCCCAATTTTTTTGGTACCATTCCATAATTAAGAAGGGAGATTTTTCTTCTTTCAGCTAGCTGCAATAATTTTGCTGATGCTGTTAGAGTAAAATCATCTTAGAATCAGACTTTTCAACCAACCCTTTCACATAATAGGGTGAAATTATTCAATGGTATATAATGGACTGACATCCCATGATTTAATTTTTAAAAGAAATTCTTTTTTCATTTTTCAAATGGTAAAAATTGAATGAACATCGTCTGGAGGGTGTTACTGGGGGCAGCAAGTTTTGACCTACCTAGATGTTTTACCTAGATGACCCCAAGGGTCAGACATCTCGATGCTTGCACAGGGGATGCCTTTACCTTTACCTTAGATGTTTTACAGGTTTGCACAAGCATAGGTCTCACTACTGATGTTTTGTGTATGTGCACAAAGATTTAGGGTATTACTCTCACCTTGTGTATGCATTCATTCTACTCTTTCAAGCGCTCAAATATCACAGTCATTTATATATAGGTATATATGTAAATAATTTAAGATGTGACAATATGTGGCTAAGGAAGAAAAATGTTTTAAAAGATAAATAAGTACACAATCAAAATTATAGCTTGAGAAAAATGTGGATGAATATTTTCTTCAACAAAACTGCCTAGTGGCTTGGAGACATGTAAGCATTCATCTGCAACCTAAGAAAAGAAATTCAGGTATGAAAAGCATATGTTGAAGCCTTTTTCAAATGGGCAAGAAGAGGAAAGTCATAACAGGCATTGGTGAAAGATTTGCTTTGCTTAGTGAGCATTATCACTGTTTCCATGTTTTACCATAAATGCATCTTCTTATCTCTCCCATCCAGGCATTGTGCACTCATAATTCATTGGACTCATGCAATTTTCTACCTCCTTGAAATAGCTGCTCTGTTATCTGAGCTCATGAAAGCTCCTACCTTGCTACACATTTTGTCAGTCTTTAAGGAGCTACTGGCCTCTTGTTCTTTTCTACTGCTACAGACAAACACAACTACCCATCAGGTTCAAACAAGCCATTGGATATAAATCTCTGAGTACCTTACGTCAGTGGTCCCCAACCCCCGGTCTGGAGGCCGGGATCGCTCCGTGGATCAGTCAGTACCGGGCCGTGGCTCCTCCTCGTCCTCCTTCCTGGCTGCTGCATCGGGGGCTGCCCTGCCCTGCAGTGTAGCACTGCACAGTGTGATCCCGCCCACCCCAGGCCTCAGTAAAATTGTCAAGCATTGACCGGTCCCTGGTGATAAAAAAGTTCGGGACCACTGCCTTACATGACCTTAAAACACCATTATTGCTAGATTTTAAAAAATTATACTCAGCAACGGTGTGGAGATTTTGTAGGATGATCTCAGAAACAGAGAAAACTTCCTGATTTCCATGAAAACTGAGATGTCACTTTAGGCAGCATTTAGCTACATTGAAGGTAGCTTGCACTCTGCCAGGAAAAGAAGTGCTTGTACTGTAATGAACCAGCTGCTGTGTTCATGCATGCGCTGTTCCTCATTGACTTGAATGCTATTAAGCTTTTATTTCCTTGATTCCAAATACTGGCTAGGCTATGGCTCATCCTTATACACCCATCCTTCCAAGTCAATAAGTGTTGTAGTGACAAGACACCATGGCTCTATGCAACCTGCTTATACCTGAAGAGACTTCGGGAAAGAACCCTTTCTTCTGCAGACTTTGTCAGTGAACAAAACTAACTCACCAGTGCATTTCTGCACATTGGTAAAAATAGCATTACACCAGCTGAATGGTGTAACACTAAATATAATCGTGCCTCCCGGCCCCTCCTCACCTTTTTGATGCCTCTCTCTTCTCTGCTGCGTTTTCGTGCTTCTCACCCTCCACAAGTGCTGCTGGAAATGGCAGAAGAGAGCAACGTGGTTTATACTTGACTCTCTTCTGCTTCTCAGTCAAGCCAGGCAGCCAATCCCCTTTCTTCATGCTTTAAAAGTTCTGCGATGCCCGCTAATTTTTTGTAATGCATACATCTCCGTTGCTATGCTTATGCATCTAATTACAGTGCTTTTTGAATGCTACCCCTTATGGAATCATTCCTGATTTTGGGGAGCTTTAGAGAGGCATGCTTTGTGCTACAATGTTGGGGAAAACATTATTTCTGGCATCACCTGCATGCTTGTGCACCTATTTGTTGCTCCAGGATGTTAAGCATTTTTTAAAAGACATTCCCATCCCAGGGAACAAGAGAGAGGAAGGCGGTTGTGAGGGCGGAATGAGGCAGGTGCCTTTAGTGCGTTTTAGCCTCCATAACTTCCCTGCACTGGCTGCTTTCCATTAGCTAGCACTACATAGGTTGGTAAATTTACTTTTTGGGATTCACCAACTAGTGCTTTAAAATGGAGGATGTAGCTGGCCGGTTACTGCCCAGACGTTGGATGTTGGCGATGTCATATGGAGGGGCTGGAATATGACGACTACCTTAGGTAAGCATTTCACTACATTTAAAGGGCGCAGAAATCCTTTTACATTGTCCCTTTAACCTAGCATGAAATTTCCTGGCAGGCAGTTGTCCAATCTCTTACCAAGAGGACTGTTTCCTCTTCTTCCCTACCACCAGCAGCTACTACTCTGCTCACACAGGGGCCTTCTTTGTCTCAGCAACCACCACTTCAGCATCACCACCATCAGCCCAGGAGAATTACAAAGCCAAGCTGGAAGTAATGTAGGACGAGAAGTGGCATGGGTATCTTCCCAGAGCCATTTTAAGCTGCTAACCCCATCCCCTGAAAGGGGATGCAGATCTGGGGAACCCTTAATCAAAGAAGAAGAGAGGCAAGAGGGAAAGGGAGTGAATTGTGCCTGTGCTGTTGGATGCATATTTTCTTGAAGTGATAACAGATTGCAAGATTAGTTAATGGGTGAACAAACATCAAGGGCACACAGAGACATCTTCTACAGGGTAAGTTTCAAGGAAAAAGATCAAAATAAGCTCCCCCACTCCTAAACATTTAGATGTAACAGTTGCATTGGGAGCAGTAACTGTGGGAGAGGGCAGTGTGATCATTCAAACAGACAGCTGTATTTATTTGGATGCATCCAAACCACTTGGCAAACAATCAGGAACCTGATCATTACCATGAGCAGGATGTGAGCTGAACTGGAGGGTGTTTGTTTTTATTTGAGTATTATTACTAGGGATGGGCATAATTGGCTACCTGGAATCATAAAGCTGGAAGGGGCCATATGCAGGATCAGCCTAAAGATCCAGGATAAGTATCTGACCTGCCACTGCTTGAAGACTGCCAGTGTGGGGGAGGTAATCACCTCCTGTTGTCCCCTCAAAGGCGGAGAGTTGGTTGTAGCTGTCTTCCCAACTCCTGCCCTTCTTTCCAGCCTACATGTGGTAGAGTCACTGTAGTAATGGTAAAGGGGGGAGCAAAAGGAGGGTGCTGGTGGTTATGTCATTTCCAGTGATGCCACTTCTAGGAGCATGGCCAGCTAACATCACTTCCATTATTTCAGGGGTTCTTCCACAATCAAAAAGTTGAAAAGGCTGCTATGTACTAATAGCTAAATCAGATAAATCTGAGGATACCTAAATCTGGTGATTGGAGTGAATCAGCAATATATCTTTCTATAAACCTGAAAAAAATGCCCTAGGTTTGTAGAAATATGTGAAATCTGAAGAAAAAAAATATATAAGGGGTTAAAAAGTCCAAAATGATAAAAAGGAGTGCCTGTAGCTTTAAGCAGATGATTCCTTTAGTGGCTGTTGCTAGGTAAACACAGGCCCATTCTGCACAAGGACCAATGTTGCCAATTGACTCCTGAAAGCAGAAACGCTATTTTTAAAAGTGCAATCTCGGCATTACGCATACCTGCATTTGTAGTGGAATCCAGTAGCGTTTCAATCGTTTCCCACAGGTTTCCCGTCTCGCAAAAATCACTAGAAAGGAAGCGATTTTTTCTGTGCTTTGTCCCACCCCTGACTGTCAATCAAACAAACAGCCAATGAGCGGCTGTTATCATGCTTCCGAAAAGCCCCTTTCCCTTTAAGAACAGGGTTTAAAAAACAACAACACACGTTTCAACGAATATGCCTTGATTCCTCCTAACGTAGAGACCCATCTAGCTGGCATGTGAGCTGTCGAGTCATCATTACCACTCTCCCCCGAGTGAAAAGAAAAATCCCCCCCCCGCACGGGCGCGATTTTCGGCCAAAAATAAAGGGAACCTGCAAACGAGGCTGTGTTGTGCTTGGTGACTTTAAAGCACTTCTGTGGAGGGACTGTAGCCAGAGAAGCCTCGCTGGGTGAATGAAGGCTTGCCGGTTTGTTGCTTTCTGCTCGCTCCGAGAAAGAAAAATGGCAATCGCTTCGCCGGAAGTTTGGAGGAGAGAGCCAGGGGGAGTGACTTTGCTGGAACCGCAACAATGGGAACACACAGGTCTTTTTCGCTAGTGTTGCAGATTGTTTGCAAGAGTGTAGCGCTTTTCGGAGGGTGAATCCACTTTTCTGGATTTCCCTTTAAGTGCTACAACGAATCGCTTTTTGCGGGACTGTTTCAGGAGTGTGGCAGATTGTGTGCGACATCTTGCGGAACTGCAAATTAGTAGTGTTTACAATTTGCAAGCCTTTTGCAACATTGAAGTCGTGCAGAATGGACCACAGTATTCCAGACTTGATTCTACCAGTGCAAGTCAGAAGGAAGAGGAGGTCCCTTTCCAGGCCTATTTTGGCCTTTGAGAGTACTCAAGAGGTCAGGCTTGGCTAGGGTTGCCAATTTCAGAAATTCCTGATGATTTTGTGATGAAAAATGAGGAGGGCAGGATTTGGAGAGGGAAGAGCCCTCAGCTGTATATAATGCCATAGAATCTACCCTCCAAAGCAGCCATTCTCCATGAAAACAGATTTGTGACATTTGGTGTTCAGTTGTGATTTTAGGTGGCCAGGTCCCATCTGGAGGTTTGCAACCCTAGGCCTGGCAGCAACCTCTGGGTCACTTAATGCCACACAACTTACATGATTCAACAAAGCCTGGCTGCTTGCTACTGTTGCCACTCTCTGAAAGCCAGCGTGGTATCGCAGTTAGAGTTTCAGACTGGAGCATGTGAAACCAAGGTTCAAATCCCCATCTTGCACGGAAGCTCAGTGGGTGATTATGAATCAGTCACATACTTTCAGTTTAAACTATCTCACAATGTAAAAAGGAGGAGCGAATAATGTAAGGTGCATTGGTCCCCTCTGTGGAGAAAGGTGAGATACATAAAGTAAATAAAAATATAGCTGAAGATAGGAGGCATATAAAAGACAGGTTGATGGTCAGTTGTTGATTGCTGTACTGCTCCTAAAGAATTTTCAAAGGCATTTAATCATTTGTTTTAGTTGTTAACTTGGCTACACAAGTAGGTAAATGAATAACTCTGTATTGAATACCTAGAACGATATAAATTCACAATGCGCTGATCATAGCAGATACACCAGCAGCTGTTCTGCAGGCACAGGCTTAAATTTCATATCCTACAGAAGTGAAAGGTCTATTAGAAACTCTTTCAAGACCATTGTGTTTATATAGAACTGTTGTTGCTGTCGGCCATTCAGTCATGTCTGACTCTTGGCGATCCCATGGCACAGCTGCCACCATTATCCTTGATCCTGCACTGCCTACCTCAGCCATGCAGTTTTCTGGCTGGTGTCCATTTTGATCGTGTCTAACCACTTCATTCTTTGTTGGCCTGGTTTCCTTTTTCACTGACTGAGTTGGATTGCATAATACGGCCAAAGTCAGTGAGCCGAGTTTCGTGATTGTGCCTACCAGTGATAAATCAGACTTTATGCTGTGTATTTCCTTGTTTGTGATTTTTGCTGTCCATGGAACTCACAGAAGCCTTCTCCAACACCAGAGTTCAAATGAATCTATTATTCTCTTGTCCGATTTTTTCATTGCCCAACTTTCATAGCCAAAACTGGCTACTGGAAATATGATAGCTCTAACTAATCTACATTTAGTAGTCAGGCTTATAGCCTTGCTTTTCCATGTTTGATTCAAGCTTATCATTGCTGAGCAACTCGGAGCAATTCAATATTTTATTTCCATAATGCAGTCACCACTCAAATCAATTTGTGATCCAAGGAAAATGAATTCTTGAATGCATTCAATCTCTTGACCATCATGGCCAGATTTATAGAACTAACCTAGACGTAATTACAAAAGTATATTTAGATGTGTAAAATAGACTGGAAACTATCGAATCATCCATCCCTATTTCTCTCCTTTTTAACCTCTCAATCTTTTAACCTCTCAGTCAAGAGACTCAGTCTTGTTGCTGGCTATCATCATCTCTACTAATGAAATTAAAACATTGCATTGTAGTAGCATTTTAAAAGATTTTATAAGATGAAGCAATATTCTATAAATATATTTATTTTATAAGACTAAAATCGTAAGAAGAGCCTTCATTGGATCAGACTAGCAATTCATCTAGTCCAGAATCTTGTCTCACACAGTGACCAACCAGTTACCCTTGGAAGTCAACAACAGGGCATAGAAGCTGAGGACTTCCTGTGATGTTGCCTCTTTGGTAGGCAGCCACTGACTGCATCTGAATGTGGAGGTTCTCTTTAGTCACCACCATAGCTGTTAGCCACAGATAGGCCAGACCTCCATTAATCTTTCTAATCCGCTTTTAAAGCTGTCTATGTTGTGACCATCACTACATCCTCTGACCACAAGTTCCACATTTTAATCACTTGTTGCATAAAGAAATACTTTCTTTCATCCACCCTACATTTACTGCCCAACAACTTCATTGAATTCTATTAAGTTCTAGTATTTTGAGAGAGGGAGAAAAAGCTCTATATGTCCCGTGCATAACTTTATAAATCGCAATCATGTCTCCCTTAGTTGTCTCTTTTGTAAATTAAAAAGTCATAAGAACGGTGTTCCAATCTCTTAATTGCCATACTTACCAGATCCTTCCTGGCAACTGGTGGGGGATGGGGAGGACTTATGAGGAGCAAGGAGGCCAGTGGTTCTCAACCTTCCTAATGCCACGACCCTTTAATATAGTTCCTCATGTTGTGGTGGCCCCCAACCATAAAATTATGCAAGTGTTCTTTCACAGAAATTAAACTGAAACTGACCAATGACATGAAGATCCATTGTTAGTGATTGTATATAAATTTATTTTTTCCCAGTGTTTCTCAGTTCAGTTCTGCCTCTTGCCCCACCTTGCTGATCTTGCTCTTTTCCAGATAAACGAACACTCTATCTGGATCTACCCTACAAGGCTGTTGTGTGGAAGGTGCCCCCTTCCCCGGCCAAGCTGCTTGCTCTGCCGCAACCCCTGTGAAAGGATCATTCAACCCCCCAAAGGGGTCCTGACCCCCAGGTTGAGAACCACTGGCCTAGACATTACATGGGAAGTGATATCACACCAGAGACGTCTGGCTGATACTCTGGCATTTGGGCAAAAACTCTATACTAAAACTAACTTCTACCATAGAGGTTTTTACCCTTATTTCATGATAGTTTACACCCCTCCCCCAAAGTATGCTTAGGTACACATCTCTTCTATACACATATTTTGTACTTTTTTCCTGTTGATATTTTAAGTGCTTTATTCATTATAAGCACTGCAAGAAGTAAGTGATGGCCAGTTAACATCATGCTTTTTGTCGAATAATCAGGACCATAATGGCTAAACACCTTGGCAGCAAAGTAAACACCTGCAAAATAAAAAAGTTATACAAGAGAGAGATCTTGTCTGTGTATATGTGTGTAAATATATTCATTCCCTATCAAGTTTACCTAGAAGGTAAAGCAATAGCTAGTCCTCTTTTCAAAGTGACCAATTATCTTATTGGTTAAATGGATGTTGAGATGTTCCACTTGTATATGTGGAAGAAGAGAGAGTTGTACATTGACCATTGTTGTATCAATTCATCAAAATTAGGTGCTCTGAATATTTTTGAGTAATGAATTGAATTATCTAAAATGGAAAAGATTTATTTTATCAGTTGTTAGTTTGCTTTATAAGGCTGCCCCTTTACAATCTTGGGGCAGCTGACAACATATAAAAACCCGCAAATGCATAGTTAAAACATATCAATTTTAAATTAACAGACTTTAAATATGAAAATTAAAATAACATTAAAATGTTCTGATAAATTTCCCGATAGGGCATAAACCGTCGATATCTTTATCTTATGTGCCTAAAACTAATTGGGAGGGGGGCGGGAGAGAAATTTTCTGATAGGGCATAACCCACGGAACTAACGTGATCCTAGTGTGCTATAGCTGCAGCCGTCTACAATGTGATTATTAACATTGCTTACTTTACATAACTGTTGTAAGAATGAGCGACTATTACCTGGAGTGCTTCAAAAAGTAATACACATGTCCAGTCTAGTTATTATATCTATTTCACCATTTGAACCAGTTGCAGTGGCCACCTGGAAAAACGGCATATCTGTTTGCCCCTGCAAGTCTTATTTGGCCTGTGTCACTTTCCTGTGCTGGGCGAGGGTGAGCCCTCAAGATGCGTTTTACTCAGAAGACTTATTAGACTCAGGAGTTACCAGTGCTGGTTGTGCTGACTTTGAATGAACGCCCGCTGAATTCAGTGGGGCCCACCCCACCCCACTTCTTGTTGTTAGGTGTGAAATCATGTCCAACCCATCGCGACCCCATGGACAATGATCCTCCAGGCCTTCCTGTCCTCTACCATTCCCCGGAGTCCATTTAAGTTTGCACCTACTGCTTCAGTGACTCCATCCAGCCACCTCATTCTCTGTCGTCCCCTTCTTCTTTTGCCTTCGATCGTTCCCAGCATTAGGCTCTTCTCCAGGGAGTCTTTCCTTCTCATGAGGTGGCCAAAGTATTTGAGTTTCATCTTCAGGATCTGGCCTTCCAAGGAGCAATCAGGGCTGATCTCCTCTAGGACTGACCGGTTTGTTCGCCTTGCAGTCCAAGGGACTCGCAAGAGTCTTCTCCAGCACCAGAGTTCAAAAGCCTTATGGTCCAACTTTTGCAGCCATACATGGCAACTGGGCCCCACCCCACAGAGCCATTCAAATACAATTCTATATCGCATCTTGCGGCTCCCTCGTCTTTCCCTCCCTTTTCGGACGTGCTGGAAAGCCATGCTCAGTCTGTTGAGTCACTGCCGCTTTCTACCTTCGCCCTTAAGAAGAAGAAAAAGAAAAACACCGGCCCTCCCTCCCTCTCAGGTTCTGCCGGGGATTGTAGTCCGAGCCGCTTCCATTAACCTCGAGCATGGTGGGCGGCGGAACTACGTTTCCCAGAAAGCCGTGCTCCGGCCCTCCCTCCCGCCCCCCCCCCCCCCGCGGGCGCTTAGGAGAAGGTGTTTGGCAGACGGCGCTGGCTGCAGTGGCTTCCGCGATGGCCCGGCTGCTGCGCGGGGTGTGCGCTGCGGGCGCCCGAGGGATGCTGCTGCAGCCCAGGCTGCGCTGCGCCAGGAGTTCCTCCTCGGGAGGATGGGAGCCGCCGCCGTCCGCGGGCGATCCCGGTGGCGCCGAGTGGCAGCAGCAGCAGCAGTGGCGGCGGCCGTCGTCGGGCGCGCTGGCCTGGGCTGCTGGCGCGGCGGCGGTGCTGGCCGGGCTGGGGTTGGCGCGGCGGGCGGAGATGGCGCGCCAGCGGAGCCAGCCGGAGGAAGAGGCGGACGGAGGCGGCGAAGGCGGCCTGGCGCGGCGCTTCGACGCCTTCATGGCCCCGCCGGTGAGCGGGATGCGCGAGCTGCGGAGCCGGCGCGGGGAGATGCGGAGCCGCATGGAGCTGCTCATCATGGAGACGCAGGGCCAGGTGTGCCGCGCCTTGGCCCAGCTCGACCGCGGCGCCTCCTTCACCGTCGACCGCTGGGAGAGGCCGGAAGGTGACCGACCCCGGGGGCAGAGGCGCTCCCCCCGCGATCCGCTCTCTGGCGCTCGGGAGGAGCTCATCTGGAGGGCCGCCAACTTCCCCGGCTGGCTGGGCTCCCCAGGCTGGATCCCAGTAGTCTGGCCACCTGGCTTGGTTAGCGTCTGATTGGCCGTTAAACAAGAATCAGTGCTCTAATTTGAGGGGCGCACGGAGGCCCCCACACTGACTTTCATAGGGCTTCCTTGGTGGCCAGCGCGTGGAGGAGGACTGAAGTCATTTAGGAGTGCGTTTTCTAGCCCATCTGTAACTTGCAGGTTTTGATAACAAAGCTATAAATCGCTAACCTGCTCTGCAGTTCCTTCTTGGCTTGTAAATAAATGCTGAGCGGATAAATGTACTTTTATGACAGGTTGGTGCAAAGGTGTTCCAGCCGTCTGTGTGACTAATCTGCAATGAATAATCCTGCATCCAATAATGCTGTTTATGTGCCAGGCCTTAGTGTAGCTGGGAGAGCTGATGCTGAGAGGCTCACATGGCTGCTATAGTAGTGGGAAGAAAGAATTCAGACTCTGGGTTAGCTACTTGTAAATACCCTATAACTGACCGGTGACATTTAGAATTTGTGTGGCTTTGACATGTCCCTTTTGTGGTTATAGATGAATGAATACATAGGAATTGTGGCCACTGAGGCAAGATGTGCTATTCTGCAGTACAAGAATGTTGACTTTGTATGATGAAAAAAGGAAATCTGTGTATGCAGTCTTTGTATGGGATCTCGGTTGGATGTTTTGATGGCTTGATGCTTGTGAGGCAGAGTCGGTCTCCTGTTGGCCTGTGTGCTCCTACAGCATTTGCATGGGACCTGGTGCTCACATGGGCATGGAGCTGCTTAAATGAGTGCTGCTCAAGCTGCTTGGCTGCTACCCATGAAATACAGCTTGGTTTTGCATCTCTCTAGCCTTGTATTTGATTCCAGCCCATGATTCTTTGTATGAAAAGAGAGTTCCATAAGACCTCTCTGCTGCTGTATAATGATGGAGATTTTGATTTAATGGAGCTTCACAGTAATATAGATGATGTATTATCTCTGGAAAGTGAAGTGTCCTAGGGCAGAAATTAACAAAAGTGTAATAGGATGCATTGTAAGTGTTGTTAATTAGTATTTCTATGCACCTCCTGGTTAAGTACATTTATTTATTTCATGATGTACTTGTTTGTTCTGTTAGGAGATAAAATTTTCCCATGATAAAGTGTCATGACCAAACCACAGGAATATGTGTAGTATTGAAGGCCAAGAATGCATGAATTGAGACCATTTTTATAAGCATCATTCTTAAATGTCTCTACACTGTTTACTTGGGTGATTTTGTGGATAGGCATTTCTTAGCGTGTATCTGAAGCCTACATTTCATTCAGGGTGTATGAGGTTGGGAGGATAAGACAGGAGGGGCCAACTTTGAGGTCTTATCTAGCTTTAACAAATATCAGAAAGCCCAACCTATTAAAAACTGCAAAGACAGTGGGGTTTTTTTTAGTCTCATATTCTAACATGTAAATATATACTTGTGATTATGATGATGACGATATATGATATATACAATTGTGGATCACCTAATAAATCGACTAAACATCAACTCCTCATCCCACAGAAATACTACCAAATTGTAAATTCCAGCCAGGTATCCCTACAAATAAGTGATTGCTTGAATGGGTTAACAACACAAGAAAATGCTGGCTGTTGTATTGAACAGGTGGTGGAGGAATCAGCTGTGTTCTTCAGGATGGTGAGATCTTTGAAAAGGCTGGAGTCAACGTTTCTGTAGTGTTTGGCCACCTTTCTGAAGAAGCTGCTCAGCAGATGAGAAGCAGGGGGAAAACTCTGAAGACCAAGGATGGTAAGGCATGTTTTTATTTAAAACTAGCCACAAAGCCTGTTGTATCTGAAAATACAACAGGCACTAGGACCCCCTCCCACCCCTAGCAAACCAGCTGAGGCCTGGAGAGGCCTTGATGGGCATTTTCGGGGTGGAGAAGGAGGAAGGGCTGGTGGGAACCCTGCTCTTCCTGCCGCTGCCCTGAAAAGGCTCACCGAAGCGTTGGCAGGCACTCTTCAAGCAGTGGCAGGAAGTGCTGGTGGGAACTCTGCCACCCCAAAAGGGCTCGCCTCAGCCTCGGTGGGTGTTTTCAGGGTGGCAGTGGGAAGCACTGGCGGGGATGCCACTCCTCCCCCTGCTGCGACCAGAGCTGCTGGTGGCATCTAGCTCCACCTCTCCCCACCACCGAGGCCTGGCAAGGCCACAGCCAGGGGTGCTCAGGCCCCACACCCTCCCTCCAGCTCCCACTCACCAGCCGGCACTTCTTCTACATGGAAGAAACTGGAGGGGGATGTGGTCAGGGCCAGGACACCCTTCCTGATTGGCCGTTCGTTGGATGGATGGTCAGTCAGGGATGGGACAGCATACCTGATTGGTTGGTGATGGTTGAATTCAGTACTACTAAATTTATGTTTTGAGAGCAACTTCCATTTTTCCATTTACATGTTATGTGCAGTTTTTCATGGTTTTGAAGAACTTGTGCTTTGGCTCTGCTTCCTGTGCTTAGTGTATATGTGCAGCAGAACGAAGTGATACAAGCGGGTAAAGTGAACTGCATTCCATTGCCTGCGGCAGGTGACGGATACCATTCTTTCTTGGAGGCAGAGCTAAACCACTCTGCCACACTACCAAGCAGAGCTACCCTTCACTCTCTCTGCTGTTTTTCTGACCCAACCCTGAACTATCCCTGCTCTCTCCCCAAGGCAGAACTCCGCTTTCTCTGCACTCTCTCCAAGATAGACCTGGACTCCTCCAGCCTTCCATTCCCCTCCCAAAAGTTGATTGGCTGCTGGAGATGCACCCCCGTAGGCTCAGCTGAGTGGCTGTTTTTTCCCTTCAGGGGCAGGACAGCCTTCTGTCTGTCACAGTAAACTAGGCATTCTACTACTTTAAGAAACTTGTTTTCTGAAGAGTTCCCTCCAAAATAGCTCTATTCAGATAGGGAGTTCATAGTCTAGTCACATAATGAAATGTTATGCTAGTGCAAAAAGAAATCCATGGTTTTGGCAGTAGCTTGACTTACCCTTTTGCTCTGTTTGGTTACAGCTGCCACAATATAAGCATGTGAACTTCCATCCCATATTGTAAAGACTGTGGCCCCAATTCTTTGGTCAACTTGTAGCTGCCACCATAAATAACATATGTTGTCCTGTCTTCTTTGAAGACCAATGCTTCTCTCTTGCCAAACCTTCCAGTACTTATTATTAACAAGAATAAGAGGTAGAATCCCAAAGGATAGCATTCTTTAGTCCACTGCTGCTGCTTGTCTATCACTACCTTTAGTTTCATGTGTCAGAACTTGCTTTGGGTCTGACCTTTAGGAAATGTGTATGTTTAGTATTAAGTAAGCCAGTATGATATTAACAAGCAATACCAGAAAATAAAATTACTTGAAATATCTCCTTGAGACTTTCTCTGGCCTAGACCTTAACTGTATTCTGAATAATAGGAATTTGAATTCTGAAACTTAATTTTAAACAAATTATTTCTCTAAAGTTTTTTTTTTAAAATACATAGAAAAAGCTCCAAATACAACATAAATTCTTAGAATTCTCCCCACATAATTCAGAAGAAACATCTCTGGGGAAATCTTAAACATGAATTTTGTTTTAAAGAGACAAATTCCAGCATTTCTTATGGGACGCAAGGAACCAGAGCAGCAGCTAGAAATCTTTAGGCACTAAACATGCTATGTAATATTCCAACTGTTTTTGTTTGTATTTCTGTCTAGGAAAACTGCCTTTTTGTGCCATGGGGGTAAGCTCTGTTATTCACCCAAAAAACCCTTACGTTCCCACTATACACTTCAACTACAGATACTTTGAAATTGAGGAAGCAGATGGTAAGATCTCTGATTATCTAGAATAAATGTAATGCATAATGTCCAACTTCACAGAGATGTATTATCAGTGGATTAAGAATCCCCTTGAAGTTATATTCTGAGCTGTGGTGAAAACTTTTATATAGCATTTATTTAAATTAATTGTTTATGAATCTTTGGAATGAATGTTTTGCTCTCATGCGTCAGAAATATAAGAGAGGCTAAGATGCTCCTTGGAGAGGCAATAGGAGGAATCACACAGCTGTAAAATATCTTACAGAAAACAGAAGTATCTCTTAAGAACAAGACTATGGCCTTTATTCATGAGTTGTTTCAAAGGCAACTTTTTCTCACAGAATGTAAAGATTATCAAAGTAGTTTGTGTCTTAACACGCATTCAAAAACGCACCTTTAATTATGGGCTTCCTGTGCTGCCCCATAATCATCGGGATCTTGTATCAGTGAAAATATGATGTAACCAATTGCAAAACATAGCAGGAAGCCTAACCCAGTGGTCAACAAATCCCAAGAGTCATGTTACAACGCTGTCTAGAAATTTCATTGTGGCGCCTAGTATTTTCAGCAATGATTTTATTGTAATGTCTCTCAGTGATCCTCAGGACAGACTTATTTTATAGAATGTTTTGCTATATAAAAATACATATGCCTGTCATGGATGATATGCTATTTGTTTGTTTGTTTGTTTGTTTATTTATTGAATGTATATACTGCCGTTCCCGATTGGGCTCATGGTGGTTCACACAATATAAAAGAATAAAAACACAATGAAACCCATAAAAACCCGTAATTACAATTACTAAAGGTGACAAGACGGCAAGCGAAAAAACTAACTAAACTTAAATACCTCAGCATTTTTATAGACAGCTGTTTTCTTTATATATCCTAACCATATTATAGAAACTGTCATGGTTCTTTTCTGTCTGTTTTCCCTTGGTTTTATGCAATATTATGATAGACACACACCAGAAAATGTGGAACTAGGAGACCAGCAGGGCAGCTTTCCTTTGGTTTGTTTGATTTTTTGGCATGTGGTTTTTAGTCTTGCTCATCCAAATGTTAAGCATTTCTGTGTCTACAAATTAAAGCAGTAGTATATGAACCCTATATAGTAGTATATGAAGCACAACAAATTGTGGCAAGTTCTTAAAGAGATGGGAATACCAGAGCATCTTATTTGTCTCTTGAGAAATTTATATGCAGGTCAAGAAGCAACAGTGAGAATTGAACATGGAATCACTGATTGGTTCAAAATTGAGAAAGGAGTTCGGCAAGGCTGTATACTGTCGCCTTGCCTATTTAGCTTGTATGCGGAGCACATCATGAGAAAGGCGGGATTAGAGGAGTCACAAATTGGGATCAAGATTGCAGGGAGAAATATCAACAACCTCAGATATGCAGATGATACCATTCTAATGGCAGAAAGTGAAGAGGAACTAAAGAGCCTGTTTATGCGGGTAAAGGACGAGAGTGCAAAAGTTGGCTTCAAACTCAACATCAAGAAAACAAAGATCATGGCATCCGTCCCTCTCGATTCCTGGCAAATAGATGGGGAAGAAATGGAGATAGTGACAGATTTTATTTTCCTGGGCTCCAAGATCACTGCAGATGGGGACTGCAGCAAAGAGATTAAAAGACGCTTGCTCCTGGGGAGGAAAGCTATGGCAAATCTAGACAGCATCCTAAAAAGCAGAGACATCACCCTGCCAACAAAAGTGCATTTAGTCAAGGCTATGGTATTCCCAGTTGCAATGTATGGCTGCGAAAGTTGGACCATGAGGAAGGCCGAGCGTCAAAGAATTGAGGCTTTTGAACTCTGGTGCTGGAGAAGACTCTTGCGAGTCCCTTGAACTGCAAGGCGAACAAACCAGTCAGTCCTAGAGGAGATCAGCCCGGACTGCTCCTTAGAAGGCCAGATCTTGAAGATGAAACTCAAATACTTTGGCCACCTCATGAGAAGGAAGGACTCCCTGGAGAAGAGCCTAATGCTAGGAGCGATTGAGGGCAAAAGAAGAAAGGGGTGACAGAGAATGAGGTGGCTGGATGGAGTCACTGAAGCAGTAGGTGCAAACTTAAAGGGACTCCGGGGAATGGTAGAGGACAGGAAGGCCTGGAGGATCATTGTCCATGGGGTCGCGATGGGTTGGACATGACTTTGCACCTAACAACAACAAATATGAACCCTGACCAGGATAGCCCAGGCTAGCGTGATCTTGTCAGATTTTGCAAGCTAAGGAGAGTTGGCTTCGATCAATGTTGGGAAGCCCAGGATTGCTGTGCAGAGGCAGGCAGTAGTGAACCACCATTAGTCAATTATGACTTGATAGTAAATATATAGATAACTGTCTGCTTTTATTACTAGTCTCATACAGACACTGTGTAAGGCCATTAATTTTATTACAGATGTCAGTAAAATGCTTTACCGTGATTCTAATATTACTAAAAGAAACATGAAAAGCAATGGGTTCACAGGTAAAATATATGTCATTTTTCCTCCTATAGGGTCAAAACAGTGGTGGTTTGGTGGTGGAACAGACCTTACTCCAACTTACTTGAACGAAGAAGACGCTGTTCATTTTCATAAAACGCTGAAGGAAGCCTGTGATAAGCACAATCCAGAGCTGTACCCTAAATTCAAGAAATGGTATGCAAGTAGCTCCTCTCTTTTTTCTTTAAAAGGTTTTTATAAAGCAACATGGGAGTGGGGGCAGTTATCCTTTAATTTCAACTCAGCTTGGACTTAAAACTGTTGCCTTTCTGAATAAATCAGGACTGCAGAACTACATTTCCTGTGAACATGTTCCATGACCATCAGCTATTCTCTATCTCAACTCGTGGGGAAAGGTTCCTTCATTAAGAAATGTTTTAGTTTTCTTCTTAAGCAGGCTACTTTTTTGAAATTATTCTAAATAAGGCTTGTCAAATACAAATTGTGTATTACCGTCTTTCATATTTATTTACTTACTTACTTACTTACTTACTTACTTATTTAATATACCACCCTCACTTTTGGCTCAGAGCAGTTTACATTAGAAACTTTCATAATACAATGCAATACAATAAAACACCTTGACTTAAGTATATAATAACATATTTAACAAAAGAACTTATATCGGATAATGCAGTTTGTAATTCAAGATTTAACATTTGGCAATTGTCAACTCAGCTTTTTCCTGATCTGTGATTCCGTTTTTGGAGAGGAATTGTCTCTGTTAGCCAGCACAGGTGTCGAGAATGACTAGGAAGCACTCCTCCTCTTGCCCTGCCTGGTGCTGCTCATCTGCTTTTGCCCCAGCTTTTTCTTTCAGCTCCTGCACTGTGGCAGCAGCTATTCTCCCAAAGAAATATGTGAGCTCTTCTGCCAACTTGTGAGAAGCTTGTCATAAAGAACCGTTCCCATTACAGAATAGCAGGCTGAGATAGTCTGCAGCAAATCCTCTGCTGAATGTGCTCTAGTACAGGGGTAGTCAACCTGTGGTGCTCCAGATGTCCATGGACTACAATTCCCATGAGCCCCTGCCAGCGTTTGCTGGCAGGGGCTCATGGGAATTGTAGTCCATGGACATCTGGAGCACCACAGGTTGACTTCCCCTGCTCTAGTCCACAGTTTGCTGAAATAAAAATGTGACGTTCTTGCAGTAGCAGCTAATGCTGTTGAGGAACTAAAGCTTATACTGGGAATTATATTTAACTCTCTGCTTCCCAGCTTGTCCTTTTATGATAAAAATATGCCTATCCTGTGACTGGGATATTAATGGTTTGTTACTTCATATTCAGCTAACAAAACTGAAAACCTGCTTGGTATATTTTCTGTGTTGAAACTGAATAGGAGATGTATAGGAGGTAGAGGTTACTGCTTGTGTACTTTAAGACTGGGTTTGGAGTACACAGCGTGTATTTCAACATCTGAATGGACATTTACTGCCTACACAGTGTTTTGGGGGACTTGTTTGTAACTCTTTCCAAAGGAAAAAATATCTGCTGCTTGCTTATTTGCTCACATTGCTGTAGCCTCATGTATGTTTGGGGGATGTTAGATTTTACATCTGTGTGCTGTCCTTGACTTGGATGGTTGTTGGTTTCAGGTGTGATGACTATTTCTACATCAAACACCGTGGAGAACGAAGAGGGATTGGAGGCATATTTTTTGATGATCTGGACTGGCCCTCAAAAGAGGAAGCCTTTCAGTTTGTTCAGAGCTGTGCCAAAGCTATTGTGCCTTGCTACATTCCCATTGTAAAGAAGCACTGTCATGAGCCATTCACACCAGAGGAAAAACTGTGGCAGCAGATTCGTAGAGGCAGGTGAGTGACTGATGACCTTTTAGGCTGACAAGAAAAAATGGTGACCAGGCCCCTGGTTAAAGTATCCATTGTGCTTTCAATGCATACCTTTCAACTCTGTTATTAGTCAAACATAATGTAGTTCATTTCAAATCTTTTTCCTCAGGGTGGGATCAGCATAGTAAAGTGGTCAAAATGTCTGAGATATCTAGAAGACCCCGATTGAATCCCCAGTCTTCTGAAGGAGCTTGCTGGGTGACCTTGGGCCAGTTACATGCTCTCAGCCTAACCAAGGTTTCTTGACAACTCTAGAAGAGTTTCCTGAATGAGTGGGAGTTAATTAATTTTTATATTTAAAACAAATGGTAATAATTTATCGGGTGATGATCATATATAGTCACAGTCATTGATGGGCCTGGGGGAAGGGGAAGGGAGCCCAGGTGGCATGAACACAGCTATGCTTCCCAACCACAGCCTGCACGAATACACCACTTCTGGAGTTTCTCAACACCTGAAGAATGTTTCAAGAGTTTCTCAATGGTAAAAAAGTTGAGAAAGGCTGAATTACCCTAATGCACATGATTATAGTGAGGATAAAATGGAGAAGAGGAGAATATTGTAAGCCATTTTTGGGTTTCCATTGGAGAGAAAAGTTGGGGTATCAATGAAATAACAATGCTCAGTTTGCTTGTTGCTGAAAATACACTGGAATAGTTGATTTCCTTGGCCCACTGTTTGTGAGTCCATGTGTTAGTAAGTTCTGAGTGTCTTTTTGAAGGTTGGCTGTTCGGTAAAATTACCAAGTTTATCTTATCCCCTAAGTGCTATATGGCCTGTTGCTGACGTGAGCAGTTCTTTTTAAAAGGTGGAGTCTTGGAGCAGAGCATTATTTTTGCAAGATTAAGGCATTCACGGTACTTTGTGTCTCCTGATAAACTGTGTATCTTCTGGGATTAAGCTCAGTTGACATCTGCTTTTTCTTGCACTAAGATAAGGAGCTTTGGGCTAGCCATGAGAACCCCTTCCTCTCACTGTCCATCACTGTAAATGGTCCTAAAGATAGCATATGCTGTGGAGAGTTGGGTTTGTTGTCTGTCTTTTGGCAAGAGAAGGAAGAACATATTGGGTGGACTCTTTCTATGATGCAAAGTTAAAGTTATCAAAATAGTGTGGAATTAAACCACAGGAGTGATTCTTAGTACTAGTCATCTCCGTAATTTGCAAATGGCACCTGAGCAGTTCTGAAAATGGAGTTTTGCTTTTTAAGAACACACATTTTCTTTTCAGTTAAAGAAAATGTATCTTGTACCCAATGAAAGTGATCTAATGATTCTCCTACTGTTCATTATTTGGAACTTGTTGGCATACAGAAGATATTTCCACAGTTCAAAAGGATCCTGCTGTATTTTATCACAAGTGCCTAGTACACTAACAGCAACAGCCTGATATATTTTCTGTGTAGAGCAGATTAGGATGCAGTAGTTTCAACTGTAATGGGGTTGGTTGTGCTAGATATGAAGTTGATCAACATATGTTTTAGTGCAGTTTAGGGTGATGCACTGTACCCTCAACACTGATTTAATCTAAGGGCATAAGAAATGGCGGGGATGAAGGGAGAACTGTAGTTTATGACAGAGACACTTGGGAACGGCTCCCTTTGTTGTGACAGAAAACATCTAAAGAGACCTGGTTTAAATGATAGGCTGCACAGAGAGAAGGCAAAGCTGTTGTGATACAGCGGAAGCTTTCTGCGGTTGGCTGTGTTGCAGAAATGATGAAACAATGACAAGAGCTTAGGGTCATTTTCAGTCCATTGCGATTGAGTTTTTAAGTGCAAGCTTCTTGGATACTCTGTTAATACTGCTTATTTGGTAGTTTACGTTCCATCTCTGGCAAGTTTACGTTCCATCTCTGGCAAGATGCTTCAAGAAGACAGCGTTGAATCACTGCAAAAGTAGTTCCCAAATGGATACCTTTTGTTTATAAGACAAAGCACTTGAAGATCAGTTTTGTTCTGTTTCGTAATTGTTAAAATGCCGTGTAGAACTTTGTGTATCTCAAGATTTTTCACACGCATGGAAATCAGTATTGGGTGCAGATTGCAGCAATTTGAGATTGTGTGCAGGGACATTTCAAAAGCCATAGAAGCGATTGAGTAGAAATTGCATAGCCCTGAGGAAGGACTGTGACCATCATCAAAGTCAGAATCAGTTGTGCACAAACGCAAAAGTTTCATGCAAATACAGAAGTTAACATTTCTTTTGGATAGTATTTTGGTTCCTCGGGCACAGACAGTTCCCTGGTGACATCCTCCTGTGACAGCATCTCTTTCTTGTGTTCTCCAACAGGTATGTGGAATTCAATCTGGTGTATGACAGAGGTACAAAGTTTGGTCTTGCAACACCAGGATCTAGGATTGAAAGCATCCTTATGTCGCTGCCACTCACTGCCAGGTGAGAGCCCAATCACACTATTTATTATTTATCATATGGCAGTTATACTCAGGAAGCATATAGTAGTCTAAAACAGTGGTCCCCAACCTTTATTAGGCTGGGGACCGGCAGGGCATCGGGCTGCGCGCGCGGGCCACGCCCACGTTTCGGGCCGCGCCCGCAAGCCGTGCCCCCAGATCGGGCCGCGCCCGCGAGCTGCACCCCCGGATCGGGCCGCGCGGGCACGGCCTGCACGGGCGCGGCATGGCCCTGATTCCCTCTCCCCGCCCTCCCGCAGTAAGTAGCTTGCGGCCTGGGAAGTTTTTTACTGCGGGGGGGGCGGGGAGAGGGAGCCGCGGCCCGGCGCCATGGCCTTTGCGGCCCGGCGCCGGGCCGCGGCCCGCAGGTTGGGGACCACTGGTCTAAAATATGTAGCCAGTTCAATGAGACACAGCTGAATTGGATATCCAGTTAAGCAGCTCTGTGAACCTGCTTCCGCATTTGGATTCCTATTACTGGATCATGTTGCTATATGTGGAGGTAGAGCCTATAGCCTGCTGCTCTATGGTGTGAGCTGTATTCCATTGCTAGCTTTCTGTATACCTGATGCTGTACATTTATGGGCTGCAGAGCTAACCTGAATCCTCTCCAGTATGGTGGAGGAGGTAAGAGGGGAGAGAAGCAGGCATCTGGAGCTCTTCATTGACTCAACCAGGAATGTCTGAACTTTTATCCCTTTCATGTTATCCTGGCATGACTGGTAGGAGTCATGTTATCCTGGCATGACTGATCAAACATAAGATTCCAGCTAAGTCCAGCTCTTCACCCACTTCACTGCCAGTCTGCCTTTTTTCAAGTTGAACTGCTAGTCTCTTTCACACATGCCAGGTAATGCACTTACAATCTCCTTTCAGTCCCCTTTAGTGATCCATCTGCAAGTGGATTTTGATGATTCACACAGCAAAGTCCAGTTGCAAAGTAGATTGGAAGTACAAAGTGGATTGAAATCACATCCTTTTTGGCCCATTATGCTGGCATTTTGACACAATCCTAAGCCACCCAGTGAGCACAACTGAACCTATGCTCTAAGATGCATAAACAAACATTTGAATGTTAAAAAACAAAGCAAAGGCATTTAGTTAACTGAAAAGCAGACCACTGTATTTTGGGATGTAAAATACAAACCAAGCACTAACGTTGATAAATGTTGTGTGGTAATCAAAATCACACCACTTTGCTTTTTGCAGGGAAGCAGAGAGGGAGATAAATGGTTCGTAATTATACTGTATGGACTGGGAGAAAACCAATACCTTTGTTGTTTTCTTTCCTCCTTGTCCTGTATGCAGGTGGGAATATATGTACTCACCTTCAGAGAATTCCAGGGAAGCAAAAATCCTAGAAGTTTTACGCCAGCCCAGAGACTGGGTACACTGACCAGCAGCCATGAGAAAGGATCTGAACTCTCCAGGCTCTCTCTTCAAACCGTCATTGTGCTGCAGCTGCAGCCAATCTTTGTCTACTTGTTCGCTTACCATGTGCCTTAGAAAGAGTCAATGATGGTACATAGTGTTCTCTTGAAATGCCACAAACTGTTCCAGACACAGCGTCCTGCAAGATGAACTGACATTTGCAACCAGACTAAGGTGCAGGGGACAAAAAGGCTCATCGAGGTGCACGCAAAGTGTGATCAGCCTGGAGTGATATCAGATGCTCTAAGCCCCAGGGGTAGTCAGAGTGCGGCCCTCCAGATGTCCATGGGGCTTATCGGAATTGTAGTCCATGGACATCTGGAGGGCTGCAGTTTGACTACTCTGCTCTAAGCTGTAACGTTTTCTTCAATCAGGGAGTCATTCTAGGGACCACCTGTAATTTACACTTATACTTGATGCTATTCTCGAAACGTTTGTAGCTTGCTCCAGTAGTTAGTGTATTGCTTGGTGATGCTTATTTGTTAAAATAGTGTATTATAAAGAGTTTACTTGATCTGCATTCAGTCGACCTTGGCTGACTTGTTGAATATGTCGTACTTCAAGGAAACCTCTGCCACACTGATAGTGCATCAGAACTTGTGAACTGTGAGTGAAAGACAGCCACATGCAGCGCAGCTGTTTTCTGTCATTAAATAAAGTATGAACTGTGATAGCACAGCTCAGGACCAGAGACCTCAAGGATAGCAGCTGTCAGCACCTTTTCACTTTTTTCTTCTGTCCACTAGAAAAGGCAGTAATTTCAAGTTCCAGGATCTAACACCATTGTCACAATCGAGCCATATATAATCTGTGGTTGCAAAAGGGTGTGGTTTGTACACACATATGTAGATCTTGCAAACCACTGAAACCTGGATGGTGTAGAAGAAGTTATTTTGGCACTTTTACTCAAGCAGATTTAATCCAGGGTTTTCCATACTAGGATGAGGCTTGATAATAATATTTGTGGAAACAAGTTGTTTCAGAAACAGTAGCTTAAGAGGATATAAACAGGAATAAGCAGTGATAATTCAAACCAGTTTCAAGGATGTGTTTAATTTGCTTTTGTATTTTCCACAACCGTGAATAAAATGAAAAATGTGTACATGCAGCTTTTAAATGGCTCTTTTCCATGATCTGTCCTTCATTATCGTGATTCACTCCAAGCCAAACATTTTTATTATTAGGTTTTTTTGAAAACACTGTTAAAACAGTGAGATAGTGAAAGCACGCTAATTCTGCCTGGGTTGACAAAACTCACTGAAAATGGATGTGCCGGATCTCCATCTAGTGGGAAGCTGGTTGTAAAGTGAAGTGCTTGGGGGCATTCGTAGTAGAAGGGCAAAAGATACCTCTAACATTATAAATTAGGGTGCTCTGACCTTCTTTCAGGACGATTGATTGAATTAAGACACTTAGTTACATCCGCTGACTAGAATGGCTTGTGTTAAGCCTTGGAGTCTGCAAATAGGAATCACACTTGTATGCTGATTATTCTTCCCATTTGATACATAGGTGTTATCCCAGGGAAGCAAACAGCAAGATGAATCAGAGGATATGATGCACACATGATGTTATAGGAGCAATATGTATTTTAAGAGGTCCCCATTGCACTTTGGGACTGGTACCTGAATGTCCTGTGTACCACTTTAAAAGCATTCCATATAGAGGAGGCTTTTCTGAAAAGGTTTCTCTCGTTTCTCCACCCAAATTGCTATCTCTTTCCTGCTACCAGTCTTGGAAAATAAATGGGGGGGGGGGGAAGGGGTTCCCTTCATATTTCTGGGCCTGCACATCTGTGGCCTAAACTCTGCAATCCCCTCTCCCTGCAAAAAACTTGATCTCAAACCTTTGACAATCATGGAAAATAGTCAGGACTTTAATTCCTTCTCCTGTTGTACATTAAAAGCCCTGTGAGTATGAGTAGTATTCTAGCTGTACAGTTTTGTGGTTTTATAGACAATTATAATAAAATCACATATTTTAATCAATTGTTTTCCCAGTCAGTTTGTGATAATGGAAATATATATTTATTATATTTATTGATCTCCACTCTTGCTCCACCTATAAAAGTCATGCTTGTTTTCTTTGCTGACAATTGTCCCACAAATAATTCATATTCTTTCACAAAAGTGCTCCATGACATGATGGAGAAGGTCCATTAAAACAGTTTAATTTATTGGGTAGGCTTTGAGGATTCAACTCTCTCACAGTGAGGGGGAACCTGTGTCTGTTGGCAAAAGGATCTAGCTGAGGAACTTCTTTAAACAATAAAGCTCTACAGTGGCCAAAGCCTCTTGGGATCTATTAAGGACTGAAATCAGTGCATGCGATGTTGCTATTCCCATCCCTGGATGACTCATTAGGCAAAATAAGCATGTGCTTAGGGCACTAAGGGAAGGGGCGCACCTTGAAGAGGAAATATTTTTTCTCAGGCATTATTTCTGTTATGGCTATTCATAGGAAATGAATCATTAGCAGCCAGAAGAGAGGGGGAGAGGTAGTCATGTGAAAAGACAAGCTGGAGGCCTTGTCGCTGCTAAGTATAGGGGCAGGCTGGATTAGTTTTGAGGACTTGATTAAAGACTTTCTCATT
The DNA here is from genome assembly GCF_049243985.1 of Paroedura picta. Taxonomy (NCBI): domain Eukaryota; kingdom Metazoa; phylum Chordata; class Lepidosauria; order Squamata; family Gekkonidae; genus Paroedura; species Paroedura picta. The sequence continues at coordinate 33,065,745 of NC_135374.1, read as the reverse complement.
TAAAAGTTTTCTCCTACTTAAAAAAAGTATCAAGTTATATGGCAACAACAAGCATTTTGCGTCTTTCGATCTCTGTATATTAAAATGCTATATATCTTCAAGGTTAGAAAGCAATGGAATAAAATATCCCACCCAAAATATAATTCTCTATGAGAATATTTTTAATTGTCCCATCACCATTGCTGGCATTTAATGGCACTGGTACCAGAGCTTGCAACAAACCCAGATGCTAACTTTACTACCACATATACCCAGGCAACACAATCACTGGACCTAATAATATTAACTATACCACCTCCAGCTCAGTCTTCTAACATGGCATATGCCATGAAATGCCAACAATGCCTTTCAGTTTTTTACATAGGGCAAATAGGCCAGACCCTATGCCAAAGGACAAATGAACACAAATCTGACATTAAGAATCACAAGGCTGCGAAATCTGTACATTTCAGCCTCCTGGAAAAAACAATGGGAGATGTCAAAGTAGTTGTCTTATTGCAAAAGAATTTGGAAAACAGACCGGAACAGAAGACTGTTGAATTCCAAGTTATTTCAGCACTCAGTACAGTGGAATTCCCAGGGCTTAACAGAGATAACAGGTTCTTATCTCACGACGCATAAGAAGTCACTCTGTTCTTGCTTATACCCAGCATTAACTTTTGTTGGCCTTAAAGGTGTCACTGGACACAAAGCTAGTTCTCGCATCTGTTAATTCTTGTATCACCTGCTGATTTGCAGCTATTCACATGTCTTTCTGCTTTAATACAATCTTCGCTATACTTGTCACTCAGTTACTTCTTCATCTTGGCTCAAATCAGCCCTTCCTGGGCGGGTGGTATAAAAATCAAATAAATTAAAACGTTAAAAACCTAACCTCCCGACCACCACCTCTGCGTAATGGTCGCGAAAGTCTCGTTTCACTGCAGCTGACGAGGCCCGCTGTGCCCACGACGGCGCATCCCTGGCCTAAAACTTGGTTGGGCTTAAAAGGTACCGCCGGACTCGGACAGGGCAGGAAACCCGAGCCCGCATTTCAAGGCACCCGCTGAGCCCCCTCCGACTCCGCAGCGGCGCTGGCTCTCCTTTGGCGTCCCTGCTCCATCTGCGCATGTCCTCCTGGGCCCATTCGGGCAGGGCTCGTTTGCGGAGGGCGCTGAGGCTGGGGGTTTCTGCGGCCGGTCAGGCAGGCGCTCCCCAAAGGGCGAGGGGCCGCAGCACGGAAGGCGCGGGCCAGGCCGCGCGTGGGTCTTGCGGGTGGCGCCTGCCGAAGGCCCTGCGGAAATGAGCGACGTGTTCGTTTCCAGTGCAAAGTGCAGCGCGAGGCAGAACAGTCCGCTGGTGGCTGGACTCGCCGATGCTGTCGGACGGAGGAGCTTATGTCTCAGTATAAGATATGAGGAGGCTCATTGTTCTCTTTTGTTTTGCTGAAAAAACTGTTTACTTGCCCGCCCTTCGGAAAGGTTTCAATGCCGACGAGACTGTCAGTCATTAGGTGCTAATGATGTAGGATGATTCAGCAGCAGTTTCACAGCTCTGCAGTGGCGCGCCGTGATCGTATAGTGGTTAGTACTCTGCGTTGTGGCCGCAGCAACCTCGGTTCGAATCCGAGTCACGGCAAAATTTTTCTCAACGCCCTCCCCCTTTTTGGGGGGCGGGGTGGTGGTGGTGGTATTCTTTTTTCCAGGCTCTTTTTTCGTTACATGTTTTCTGTTTACACTTAAGATTATCCGATTGAAAAAGCTATTTTAGAGGAAGCAAACCTCTTTCCCCTGTAACACTATTCAGAAATAGCATTTAGTACACTTGGGTTACGAAACTAAAGAACGATTCACGTGGGTAGCCTGGAGGACTGAAGTAGCAGAACAGAATTTGAGTCCAGTGGCACCTTTAAACCCTACACAGATTTATTCAAGGCGTGAGCAATACGATAAATACGTAATATGATAGTTCCTTGCGAGAATAACAGATCAAATGGTGACTATTGTGATGCTGTTTACTAATTTTCTACTAATGTACTCCTTATATCTGTACGCTGATGATCTCTGTTCCATTGTCTGAGGAAGTGTGCATGCACACGAAACCTCACGCCTTCAGTAAATCTGTGCTGGCCTTAAAGGTGCCACTGGACTCAGATTTTGTCGTAATACTAAAGAAAGCTCAGAGATTTTGTGCACTTTGTTGACTGTCAAAAAGCAGAGCCTGTTCAGAAACATTACCTCCGGCAAAATGTCCCCGTATTTAAGAGAGCAGCAGAGTTTGTTATACTGACATTATGATAATAGGAAAGTAAAAAGGCCAATTAAAGTGGGTCAAAGTAACCGGTTTCTTTTTTTTTTTAATTGCGAAAATGAATTGGCCCGTACGGGGATCGAACCCGCGACCTTGGCGTTATTAGCACCACGCTCTAACCAACTGAGCTAACCGGCCGATGTTGTGGCAAGCTCTCTCATTTTCCCTCTTGTAAATACAAAAGAGATTGAATGACGCGGCAGTCATTCTACACTAGTGGTTTCCTTTTCAATATCCTTGGCCCACGAACATCAAATCATTTGTTTTTTCCCCGAGGCTCGTCCATTTGGGACTCTCGTCAGCGAACAACAAACGAGGAAGAGACGAGACGTGACCGGGCTGGCGGCACGTGCAGTCCTTCAAGTGGAGTCGAGTAACCGGACGACGAAAGAAAGTGTCACTCTTAGAATCACCCCTTTATTGCAGACCATTATCTTCGTTGACAAGGGCAAGGATGCTTTGCTAGCCCCGAAACCGGCCCCATCCCTCCCCGCCACTTCGTTCAAGCCAGGTCTAAAATGGGTTGCTGCAAAACTGCTGGATTCCCCGGAGGGAGGGAGATTCACGCCGGCTCCTCGGTCTCCAGTCTCCCGCTTGCAAAGAATAAAACGCGGCATCAAGATACATTGAAGTCAGCATACTGGAAAATGTGGCACAAATTTCGTTTCTAGGCAGGGGGAGGTTACATCAAGAGGAGGAAAAGAAAGTTTAGAGCTGGAAAGCAAACTCATTAAGGTGGAGGTCTTTCATCGACAGCTAATACAGTCCGTCGCTTCGATCCAGGCATTTCGAAGAATTGTCGAGGTTGATGAATAGCGTTGACTAGGCTTTAATGTCTTAGGAAACGTAAATAAATGGGGAAGTCCTAAGCCTATAATGCAAATTTCTGTCCACATATCCTTTAGAGAGCATTTTTGCAAACATTTTTCACAGCTTTAGGCGCCGTGGCTTAGCTGGTTAAAGCGCCTGTCTAGTAAACAGGAGATCCTGGGTTCGAATCCCAGCGGTGCCTCTAGAGTCTTTCATTTCTGCGTTTTGGTTTTTATTTGTTATTTAGTATTGATATTGCTAAGTGTTAAGTTCGCAAAGATAAAATAGGTTCCCTAACAATTCCTGTAATTTTGCCATTTAATGGTTCTCAGAATACAATGCTTGCTGAATGAGACCAATGGCCTATCTACTTGAGCATCCTTTTTCCAAACTCCAGAAACTGGCATTCAAAGCTTGACTGTCTCTGACCACAGAAGGCCAATTAATCCATCACAGGTATCCTCCATGATTTTGCCTTTTAAAGATGTCTAACTAGTGGTCATTGACATAGCCTGGACAATCTAACTTTTTGAGATGGGATGACCAGCTCTGCACTCAGTATCCAAACTGTGACTGCACCCTAGATCTATACAAGGGGTATCACTTATACTAGCTATTTTACTGGGAGTCCTTCTACTAATCCCTGTTGTAGAATTCTCTTTTCTCATCACTACTGTGCACAGACACGACACTTTCAGCATGGTGTTCCCCACTTACCCAGTTTGGAAAGAACTTCTCCACAATCTGCTTTGGTTTTGATCCTGAAAATTAGTTGACATTGTGTACAAATTTGGACCCCAAACTCCATACAGAATTATGAATATAATGAAGCACAGATGCTTGAGGGACCCCTCAATCTTCTCTGCTGTAAGAACTATCAATTAAATATGAGAACAAAGTTTGAGTCCAGTGGCATCTTTTATACCAACCACGCTTTATAAGCTTTATAAGCTTTTAGGTACATACGCGCTTCTTCAGTTTATGCCTTTAATAAAACCTTATTGGTCTTAAAGATGCCTTTGGACTCAAACTTGGTTCTGAAGCTTCAGACCAAGAGGGCTACCCATCTGAATGGATGTACTACTATCATTCCTTCATGTTGATTAATCAATTACTCATTCACGACAGTACCCTTCAACGACTGGTAACTTTACCTTGAAATTTTGTTAAGGTATTACATACGGGATGGGGAGTCTGATTATGTAATCACTACTGGCTCATTGTCATCTTCATGTTCTTATTGTTTACCATTTATTGTTCCATTGTTTTATGATGAATGACTTCTTTGTATTGTTTCTGTTCCTATGTTCTAGGTGAACCGCCCTGAGCCTCCGGGGAGGGCAGGATATAAATGTAATACATAAGGCCAATGTTCAGGTTTGAATGGACATCCAGATTAAGGAGGCATCACACGACAGTGATTGGGGACTAGCTGATATTCAGATGGACTGTGCAACTTGTTGCAGGATAGCCCTTGCTGTCTGCAAGCCCTGTTACCCAGTGCATGATAAACCAATCTGCTTTTAGTTGATATTGCCTGCAAACCTGGCCCCCAAACTCCTTATAGATAATTTATGAATAAATGAAGCACAGATGCTTGAGGGATCCCTCCCTCTTCTCTGCTGTAAGAGTGAGAGGTCCCTCCTTGGCCAAAGTGGTTGTGTATCTCTTCTTTGTTTGATAGGGGTTGCAAATGAGCCCCACACAGCATCTTCATACGTCCTCAACAGAAGCATTGATAATAAGAGCCACCAGTAAAACTGAACTGCAGATTGAATGTACTGAACTTTTTTGAGGAAGCATGGGGTAAAAATTAGACATATGTTCTAATGGTTGTTGTGGAAACCATGTAAGAAAATAGGCAACCTCCAGGATAGAAAATGCGTGAAACTTCAGGGGGTTTAATAAGGAACACTGGATGCAGTGGTTCAACATTATTTATTTACTTCATTGTATATAACAGTGTTTTTATAATATGATTACCTACAATGAGACAGTTGCAGCTAGATGCCCTTTTTCAAATAGTCCCCTTTTAGCACTGGTGGTGCTGGAAGTTGCACAGGGTGCCTGCAAAACATTTTCAAGGGAAGAGGGGATGACAGATGGTTTGTCATTGTCTACCTGACCCCGGCCTTTCTTGGTGGTTTCCCATCCAAGTACTAATGAGGGCTGACCCTGCTTAGCTCTTGTGGTCCAACAAGATGAAGACAGCCTAGGGCCTAGGTCAGAGCCAAATATGCTCTTCTAGCCACTCTAGCTCCAGCTGACAGTAGACTAGCCTTCTCACCATGTCCCATGCTAACAGATGCTTCCATGGCATTTGGACAGAGCTCCTCCACACTGGAAAGCCAAGATCCTTAGCTAGTTAGGTGCTATCAAGATGCAGCCTAGTTTTTTTTGTTTTTTGTTTTTTGCCCGGTCCTGAAATCCATATGCCAGTTCCTTACAGACCCTTTGGTGTATATCCTCTATAACTAGCAACATGTTAGTTTTTAAATTTAGCAGTAAAGCTTGTCTCCTGATCATATATATATTTGAGCGAGGAGCTCCAGCATGGGTAACCGCCACCAAAAGAAGGCGGCACCTCCTGTGTGTTCAGCCAGGCAGGGGCTCTTCAAGGTCTGAGGCAGAAGTCTTTCTCACCCAACGGCTACCTGATCCCTTGAACGGGAGTGGCCGGAGTCTGAACCGGACACCTTTGGCCTCCAGAGCAAATGCTCCCCTCCCTGCGCCAGAGAGAAACAAGCAGGGACAGGACATTTTCCCGTCCCCTTGGAAAGACCTTAAATTCCACTTGATTTAAAAGCCTGAGCAAAGAGGAGTCCCCCCCCCCAATTTCCTTCCCCCCTTTAATAAATAGCCTGTCCAAATCAACACACACTTAAGTAATCTTCCCCCACTCCAGGGAAGCGTCTCCTAGAGAGCCGGGTTTGGGACCGGGCTCGGCGGCAGCCATTTCGCCCGCTTTGTGGGCGCTTCAGGGCGCCTGCCCTCCCTCCAGTCCCCCCGGGCCTGTGCAGCCGACATAACAAAGGTGTAAAGGAGGCCGAGGCTGGCGTGAACCCGTTGGATTCGTCCAGCATGGGAAGTGCCCAAAGCACTTCCCGGCTGAGAAATGCAACGGGGAACGGAGCGCGGGGGACCCTTTTAATAGACACACCCTCGGCTTTCAGGGAGACCGGAACCGAAATACTTTTTAAGACTCCCCCCCACCCTTAAGAAATAGGCCACCCAAAGGAGGTCTGGAGCAAGCCTGCTGTTGCTTGGGAGAGATCACGCGCAAGGCAAGGCAAGGCACGCCGAGGGCGCTCCGGCGCTGTGCTCGGCCACCCAGCCAAGACCCCTCGGTGCCGCGCGCTGGCAGCAGAGGGACGGAACGCGGCTGGCTGCCCCGTTCGCCGACTCGAGTGGCCCTCGTGGCCCGCTGATCGCTGCAGGGATACGGAGCGCTCCACGGCGCCGCCAAAATCTGTAGTCCCCTGGGGATGTCGGCAGAAAACGATCAGAACACCTTACAGGGACCTATTCCTGCAGCTTGTAAACACCAAGCCTTGCACTCCCATTGTGAAGAGGGTGTAAAAGTATTTGAAATCCTAGTGGTATTTCTCTTTAATGAAATAGCCCAGGGAATTGTATAAAGACCCCGATCTCTTGCGTTTAAGAAAATATTTTGTTGTCAGAAGTGGGATTCGAACCCACGCCTCCAGGGGAGACTGCGACCTGAACGCAGCGCCTTAGACCGCTCGGCCATCCTGACAGTTGAGCAAAAATGCTTCTACACATTTACAAGTAATCCACACTAACCTGAAATATTATTTCATCCAAAAAAGTTAATTCAGTCTCAACTTTGTTGAATTCCTACCTTTTAAATGTCATGGCGATATTACTTCCCCCGCTCAAGCACCCATCACACACTATATTTTAGATGTATTATCAAGTAACTTTGCATCCAGATTGGACACTCCTGTTCCTCATAGCAAAAGAAATCAGGACTTTCAGTGCAACAATTGGAGGACTATTTCTCTCATACAAAACACATGGGTTGTAAGATAGCGATTTTGCAGCTTAGTAAAGCAAAGCCCTGCTTTCAATATTATAACAGTAGGGCACAATTGGCAATTTACAGAACAGAAGAGCAGCAGGTTTGCTCCATATTCAGTTAGGCAGATATCCAAATGCTACTCTCAGGAAGCAGATGTACTAAGCGAACTGCTGTAAAATTATCACCCCCCCATGGCTGTCGTTTTGGGGGTGTAACTAATGTACTTGGACAAACCCTTAAGAAGCTTGGCCAGTAAAACAGTTGGAGGTGGGAGCTGTAACAAAACTGAATCAGGCATGCCCCCCTCCTCTTCATTTAAGGGGGGGGTGAGGCCACTATGAGGGGCTATTTTGGCTTCACAACTCTTCTTCAGAACATTTTAGCACTTGGCCATCAGGGCTTAACATCTTGCAGTCTGCTGGGAAATGTTAGCAACAGACCTATCCACTGGCAATATGATAAAGAAAAATGTCCTATTTTTGTGGTTTTCCTTGTTTCTTTATTCTTTAGGACTTCTGTCAAAACGGAATCCAGGTAATCTCTGTTTTCAGTTCTTTCATCAGTGACAAGTCCTTATATATATTAATAGTATAATACTGGCCACAGGCTCACATAGGTATGGGGATACCAGTCTGTATTGACACGTTTCATGTGTCAATACAGACTGGGGAACGCATCAGACATCAGACATAAGCAGCGCAGATTCTCTATGTCAAGACAAACCTCAAGCAAAGAGATTTTCTATCTATCACAGGTATGCTGCAACAATGTGCACAAAAAGGAGGGCCAGTATAATCTCTTACCCTGTCCAAGACAAAGGACTGCAATAACAGTTGGCCTAGTGGATAATCCCCGAACAATCATGTACTGCTTTTACCTTCATGTTCTTTCCTGATGAAAAAATATGTATGGAAGCCTTTCCTGTCTCGCTTATCTGGTAACTCAAGATCCTATTGACCCCACCTCTGACCTTTCCTCCTGGTGAATATGAAAAATTGGCTTAAAAAGTAGACCAGAAACCCACCAACTTCATTCTCATATTCCACGAAACCCAGCCTGCAATACAGGCTGCTGCTCTGGGCCGTGACCCCACCCCGCTGTTTTTCTGGATCAGATAACTATTGCCCAGAGTTCCTCCCTCTTTCCCTTTCATTTCTTAGGAACCAGTATGTTTTTGCTTGTATCCCAATATTTTCCCCAAATAAATCTCCTTGAGTGTAAACTGTCATTATTTGAGAAGGGTTTCTCCAAGAGAAAGGCCCCTGTAAAAATTGCTAGAAAGATCTTGTGCTACCCAACCTCTTGCAATATTCATAATTCCCCATAATTTCCTTCAAGGGATCCATTTTGGCCGACACTGGTATCATGATGATCCTGCTAGGCAGCACACTGGCTCTCATGCTCACCATCTAATACAGCTGAAAATTCATAAATACTCAGGTGACTATGTTCAGTGGGTGGAAGTGTACAAGGCAATATGTTAACTCATTCCATATCGGTGATAGAGCATCTTCTCCTTTCTTCCCCTTACCCTCTTATCATAGGTGAGCAAGCCCTTTCTCCTACAGAAAAAATACACTTACAAAGAACAAGACTGCAACACAATTGCAAAAGCTTGACTTAATCACTTTATATATCCTTAATTTACTTCTCATTCAAAATGTGACAGTCAAATGCCAAAAAGAAGCTTGAGGTCTGCCAGGGTGAGCTTTGTGAAGGAGTCACCTCTTCCCGACAGCACTTTCTGGGCCAGCTCTTTTTTCATGGTTTGCAACTCCGAGATCTTTTCTTCTACTGTCCCTTCACAAACGAACCTAGAAATCAAGCACGCTATGTTAGCACAAGTCTTGTCAGTCTTTGTTCAAGCAGCTTAAATGATTCAACAGAAAGGAGCTGGAATCAGACAAGAACCCCATAAGGGAGTAGGCCAGAAGTGGTTCTGCAGCGCTTCAGCCTCATTCTTAGAACTGTGGGGACAAATCCACAACTCACAAATTAAAAAAAGACACAATACATAGAATGAAGTATGACCTGTGGATCATGACATCTTTCTGCTGCCCCACACGGTAAATGCGGTCACAGGCCTGGTCCTCTAGAGCTGGGTTCCTGAAAGGAAAGGAAGCTGTCTTGTCACTCTGCTTAAGCTACAGATGTAAGTCATTTGGGAGCAGAAATGACAGCTCACATTTTCAGCTCCGCATAAAGGTCCTTTCTAAACAACTCAAATTCCTTAACTGAACTCATTCTGATTTCTGCAGTAACAAATTTCTCTGGAAAGCTTTTGTGGCAGAAGACAAAACAGCCTTTATCTTTACCAGTGCATGTCAAGGAGGAAGAGATGATTTCCACCAATGAGATTGAGGCCAACGCCTCCAGCCAGAAGGGAGATCAACATCACCTAAAACAGAGGAGGAGAGGAAATAGATGCTCATCTCCCACCCCAGATCCACCATTTCTTTTTACATTTGGTTTAAGTAGAAAGTTATTTTTACAACAGATTCTTCAAAAGCTGAATTTTGTGCCCAGCATCAGATATGGAGCCTAAAAAGACCTGACCAAACCTGTATCACCTGTGCATCCTTTTCTTCTCTTTTGCTGCTTCAGAAAACTGAATTAACTACAGGAATCTCTGGAGTTACTGATTAGTTCAAGCATCTGAACTCTTTAGAAAAACATTCTTCTTCAAATGCATTACATATGATCAGACAAAATAACGGGCTAAACAACTGCTAGCTTAATCCTATCTAATAAGTAATAGATTTATTGTACAAAGTCCCTGCACATTTTGCCATGTAGGCTCCGTCAGGGGGGGAGGGGATCAGAACATTCACCTGGTGCTGGAATTATACACAGCAATTGAGTTGAATTGGGTGCGATTACCTATTGAAAATAATAGGAGCAGTGAGAAAAAAACCTCTCTGGCCTTTTCCATACCTGAGGTCCTTTAGGATTACTGTTGAATTCTTCAACCACATCCATCCTCTGCTTTGGATTCACTGAGCCATCTATGGTGGCACATTTCAGGCCAAACTTCTCAAGGTGTACTGCCACAACCTTCAGCATGCTAGTCCACTGAGACACAACAACACTACAAAGACAGGAGACAGTGTTTTAGTTTTGGGCTCAATGCAGCAAGCAAAATATGGTCTGATATTAACTGAATGGAAGCTTGTGTGTTCCTCCCTCCCTCTTGCATCATTTGCAACTAATTCTTTTTCTTATAGCTGAGCAAACTACAGTGACTTCAAATGGAACAGCAAACTAAAGTTTGCCATAAAACAAAAAGACCCCAAAGACCAAACTGGAGTGTGCCAGGGCAGAAGAAGTGAGGTGAACAGAAGTGATTGCATTCCATGGTATGCTATCAGAATGCTTTGGAGTTCAAATATAAGAAGAGTGGGATCCTTGAGTATCCAGAAACAGAAATGTGGATCCCATTGGACAGGTGATGCTTGTGTCTTGTGTTGCCAATTAGAGCTAAAACTCTGGTTTGCATGTTCCTTTCTCTAACATATACACATTAACTTGACATTCCCCATTCAAGCTAACCGGGATTGGCTCATATTGCTGCAGGCAACACAATCACACCAAATAGTACCTCACCTTTCTTTGTGTATTTTATTAGTAACCACCCTGCATCTACAGTAGTGCCCAGATCACCTGGTACAACTAAACTTACCTTTTCTGGCACTGACCTTGGATGGCCTTTAGCTCTTCCAAGAGATGTGATAACTAGAAAGTTGGGGGAAAGAGTAGACTTACGATCCAATTCCATGCAAAGCTATTTATTGATTCATTCATTTAATTTATATACTGTGACATCTTGGGGCAGTGTTACTCATTGATAAGGTCTGCTGAATTCAGGGATGGTTATTATTTATAAGAAGAGATACCTCACTTTTCACAACGCAAGGGAATCTCAAAGCAGCTTACAATTCCCTTCCTCTCCCCACAAGGCATCCTGTGAGGTAGGTGGGGCTGAGAACTCTGACAGAACTGCAGCTGGCTGCATGTGGAGGAGTTGGGAATCAAACTCGGTTTGCCAGATTAGAAACCCTCACTCTTCAACCACTACACCAAGCTGGCTGATAAGTAATAAAATTAATAAAGTAGCTGCACCTGGAACCTCAGTCTCTACAACATTAATTACATTATCATCATTGATTGTGAAGGCACTTCCAATCTCCTATACAAACATTTGAAAAGCACTGTGTGAACTTAAATGAAGAGGAATTTGCCTGCCTTGCTTTAACGAAACAAGTCAAACAATGAATGATCAGCAATGCACCTAGTTTTAACAAATTGAATGCAGGCATCAATGAATACAAGGATGTAAGACTTGGGCAACATACATAAGCATGTCATGCTGCAAGCAGTGGATGACATAATAGCAACACAAGCAGTACAACTTGTGGCTACAGAAATTTTGGTGTTTGGATTTTAGTGATTGCTTTAACAAGGAAACTTGATGTACCTTCTTTCATTTTTCCCAGGCATGCACTGTATGATACAGAACTATTGGTTAAGATATTGGTACCTAAACCTATTTAGCTGCTTTTTATGAAATGAAGAACCAGGTGTTAAGTTACTGAAGTCTGGGGGCAATTAAAAAACAAACCACCACCATTCAAAATGCCTGTGCAATCACATCCATCTTCTCTGTCCCACCAATGGAGCTGGGGGTATATAGGAGGGGATGAGTGAAGCATTCATTGAATGTTGCTGTCCCTCTTCTAGGGGCGCCATTTGGAATCTCCCAGTAATTCTGGGCTGCCTTTTCTTTGAGCGAAGCCAATGTATTTTAAGAAATTTAAAAGACAGAGCTAGTTTGGTGTAGTGGTTAAAGTGTTAGAATGGAGATACTCAGGTTTAGCCTTGAAGCTTGCTAAGGCGACCTTGGGCCAGTCATACACACACAGGGTTGTATTGAAGATACAACGGATGTATGGAAACTGATATATGTCGCTGAACTCCTTTGAGGAAGAGCGGGATAAAAATGTAGCAGGCAGAAGCGTTTATTCTGCTGGTTAAGTAGCTGTGAAATTATATGCAACGTAAACAGCTTTAACTGTGTTTTAATGAAAAGGATTGGCCTCTTCATTCATGTAGCAGTAGAAGTCTGACTGTATAGAATGAAAATACTGGTTTACCTTTTTTCAACACTGAAATATAGCTTTATACCTTGTTTGTAAAAATACCTGGTGGGAAGAAAGCCACAGAGCAGTCACCAGAATTCCCTAAAAAGGGAGTGCTACAGTCTTAATACCTTGGTACTCTGTCTTGTGATTTCAAAAAGATCTTTATCAAAGGGTGAGCCAAGGAGATAGACCACAGACTTAGGGTCACTGCTATCAAGTTCGGACAAGGTCAGAGCACAGAGCTGCTCCTCCAATGAGAGAGAGATGCCTTCACTGTCCAAGTTGGCCTGCTCCAGAGCCTGCAATAAAGAAGAGTTGGTTTTTATACCCCAATTTTTACAACCTGAAGGTGTCTCAAAGCAGCTTACAATCACCTTTCCCTTCCTCTCCACACAACAGACACTCCGTGAGGTATGTGGAGCTGAGAGCTCTGACAGAACTGCTCTGTGAGAACAGCTCTAACAGGACTGTGACTAGTCCAAAGTCACCCAGCTGGCTGCTTGTGGAGGAGTGGAGAATCAAACCCGGTGGTCCAGATTAGAGGCCACTGCTCTTAACCACTACACCAAACTGACTCAGTCAGCAGCTTCTGCAGTAGGGTGACATTGCCTTGCAAGCAACCAGCACTCTGTATGACCCCGCATAATTACTGTTTTCAGCAAAGAAAGATGACAGCAGCACTGACGGAGCCTCAGCAACAGGGACAAGATATGAACAGTGGTGGAGCCAGGAAAAGTATCTGTGCTCGTCTTCCCCACGGAGTCCCGCTGACCATCTTGAAATTGTTGTGCCACTAGCCAAGAGAAATATACATGTCAGAGCAACTAGAGAGGGGAGGGATCTTCTACAGCAGCATCTGCCAACATTTGCTATAATGAGCAGTAAATGAACATGGCAACAAAATAGTATAAAGTTATGACTACCCCCATCACATTCAACACATTTCTACAAATATCTTAAGAATTCTAACCTCTCTCAAACGGGTTCTCTCTCATGCGCTCTGTCAGTTGATCCTTCTGCCGCTTGAGGTAAGACTGCAGAGTTGACCTGATTAAACAAGGCACATTTTAAAACAAATCAGACAGATTTGTCCACTCAGAGTTTCATTTTCTATACATACAAGCTGAGAACCGTAAACAGCTGCAACACAAAGAGGTGGTCATGTATCAGTAAACAACAGCATTGTTTCTTTTAAAAAAATCCATGTTAGAAATCTCATCTAAATGCTGCAGGTTGTAGACAATTCGGTGAGCTTAGCCTGTAACTCCACCCTGAGAGCGTGGAGAGATGGTTTTAGGGATTTGATGGATGGGAGTAGGTTTTAAAAGCGGGTGCTGGATTGCCCAGCCACTGAGGTTTGTTTTCTAAAAGAGGGGCCCTTCTCCAATTTAATTTGAATAAATTTCCTTTACCACATCAGTCTACTCATTGTTCGATGTGCCTAAAGTAAGTAGCAGACATAGGATTTTCATAACATACTGAATCAGACCTTTTGTTCCACGAAGATCAGTTTTGTTTACTCAGACTGGAAGTGGCCCACCAGAGTCTTTCCCATTCCCTACCATCTGATCCCTTTAACTAAGCTAAAATGAGCACCTTCTGCCTACTAAGCAGATGATATACCACTAATCCACAGCCCCTTCTCTTGGTTGTCTTCACCTAATTCAAAATTTGCAACACTGGTACCTTAATACATTGTTAGTTTCTTTCCTAGTATTTTTAGTATCTTTTTTTATCCCACCCAGGGTAGTAGTCGGCTCTCTAGTATATCCTCAGAACAAACCTCTGAGATAGATTAAGACAGAGAGTGATTAGATCAAGGTCACTTGGCGACCTTCCTGACAGTTATTTGGACATAACTCTCCTGGATCCTAGTACCATATCCCAACCACTATACAACCACACTGACTGCAAGCTACTTTGAGATTCTTTCAGGTAGAGAAAACCAGCATATAAGAACGAACTCTTCTTCTTCTTCCATGCAGCATTAAGCTGGGGTAGTAATAGCAATGAACAAATTTAAAATCTTCTCCACTTAGCCTTTTAAGTTTTAAGGCACACTCAATACCATTTTAGCAGGAAGGAAAGACCTGTCCCCATAGCAGGAAGGTCTAGAAGGATTCAGTTCAACAAGGCAGCAAGCAGCTTTACCTGTAAATCAATTGAAGGGAAAACACTGCTCTCTGTTATTTTGGAGGTGTGATTCTAATTAGGTACATTTCAGAAACATGCTGCATATATGCCAACTTTTACCAAAGATACTTGAGGAACAGAGTGGGAGTAAACAAGTCAGTAATAGAAGGGGGCACAGTGCATTAGAAAGAGTCTAGTACAGAAGGAAAGCATTGGGACTGTTGGAACTGTTAACTGTAGCTGAAACAGAATAAGCTAAGAAACGCCTCCAAGAAACCATCATACCTTGATCGTGTGAATAGCGCATCATACACCAACTGTTCATCACCTGAGAGTTTTAATCTGTGCAGCTGAGTGAGACGCTGAGGTAGTAAGACCTGGATAGAGGGAAGAACCAAATGGATAAAATGAGCGTCATTCATGACTGGCTGAAATACAGTTGTTAAAGAGCGGTAGCAAAATCACTTCTCTTAAGGAAAGTTCATGTGCCACATTTGACTTCACGCTTCTCAGGGTCCAGAAATCTCAGTAAGTTATAATGCCTAGCCTTCAGACTTTACAGCATGGCATCACAGCGTGTTTTTAGACTGCCAAAAATACACCTCAGTACAAGTCCAAAGTGACAAATATTCTGGGACATTTAACATTTCATTAGTAAGAATTTTTCTCTGTGTTGGTCAACTTTATGTGTACGAAGAACTAAATGTCTTAACTAGAGGTAAACTCTTATTTCTAATTTTGTGGCAAATCTGCTCAGTTGACAGAAGATAATTTTTTTACTTGAATGATTTAAAAGCTAAGAAACACACACACAACTGATCAAACCAACTAGCTGGCCATCAGCAAAGAGATGACAGGACAGAGTTATCTGTGTGGCTTCTTTTCATACCCAAAGAGAGGCAGAACAATCATTACCAAAGGTTTGCCAGATGAGTCCAGCTGGTCCTTGGTTCTTCGCAACAAGAGGCTCCTGGTTAAAATAGCCAATCTCTCTCCTCCTTTCCTTGTATTATTGTCAACCTGACTCTTCCACACCTTGAATTCATCAAAAGGCGAGCAGTGAAGGAACCTACAGGGACAATAGGAGTGGCAGCTGAAGTGCTGTCAATGGATCTCACTGAACTGGGGGTGGGTGGGTGGGAGAGGCAATACTTTCCATCTAAAGCAT
The DNA here is from genome assembly GCF_049243985.1 of Paroedura picta. NCBI lineage: Eukaryota > Metazoa > Chordata > Lepidosauria > Squamata > Gekkonidae > Paroedura > Paroedura picta. The sequence continues at coordinate 33,050,165 of NC_135374.1, read as the reverse complement.
CTGGGTAAAATGTTTACCCAATTTTGGAGGAAGCACATTTTCTCCCCAAGTTTTTATCATAGAGACCATAGACAAACAGGGTCTAACTGTAGTTTGTGATGAGCCCTTAGTTTAAGACACAGACTTACAATGCCAGCTCTTATAAGTTTCTGATTGTGATCAACTTACCTTAGCAGGGAGTACATGTCCAAAAGGTTGTTCTGAATGGGTGTCCCAGTTACAGCCCACCTGGCAGTAGCTCTCAACTTGCAGGCTGCTATTGAGGCCTGCACTTTGGGGTTTCTGATGTTGTGTGCCTCATCCAATATAACTCTTGCCCAGTTTATCCAGAGCAAGGGAGAGATGGGAGGTGACTTATCCTAGAGCACAACATAGATCTGGGTTTAAAATCTAAAGTAATGGGTGTCTGAAATATTTAAACATATTAATGTTATTTACATATTTGGCATGAAAAACTAAACCAGATTGACCTTTTCTTTCTGTTATTTTTTCTCTCTTTCAGATTTATTTCCCTCCTTCCATTTTTACTTCAAAATAAAACAGTTAAATCTTTGCGAATTTAGGGAAATTCTGTAACACACAGGCTGAAGGAGTGTGTGCATACACTGAATTACAAGATAATAAATCTTGTTACAGCTCCACAAATGTATATTGTGTCAAATATTTCTAAACTGTTCCGTTCACTGTGGGTATAGTCAAATATAGAGAGGTAGCAAAATGTGTACACATTTAATTTGCACAATCAATTTAAACAACTGGTAAGATGGAGAAGCTCATTTTTTTAAACTAAAGATTGTGGAAAGGAAGCAGGTAGAGGCAGCACGAGGGGGAGCTGACTGAAACAGTAAATTAAGAATGCTAATCCCTGGCCATTGGAATGCTCCCCAAAGTTCTTCTATCATTTGTCTGCAGATTTCTTTCTGCCTGCAACTGTTCAGGCACTGACTCCAGTCTTACAATTTTTAATTCAATTAAAATGTGCTATTACTACGGGGGAAATTGTATCTCTGTTTATTTACATTCCTTTATGTTCTTTATAATCCAACTTGCTCAATGAGATATAAAGCAGATCACACAGGGTAAATCAATGAAATCAATAAGATGAGACATCTAATAAATTATGTAATCAGAACAGAATTATAGAAATCTGAAAATAAATATTAGACATATGTTACCCAATGGTACTAAGGAAACAATTCAGTGAGAGCAAGATAATACATACAGCAACATAGTGTACGGAGCAGTATAGTCACATAGCCCTTTTCCTTTATTACAGCACATTCTTGAACCATTCCATTATAATATAGCCATCACCTTCATAATAATTCCCCCCTGAACAGTTCATAGAATCAAAGAATCATACAGTTGGAAGGGCCCTCATGGGTCATCTAGTCCAACCCCCTGCACTATGCTGGACACTCACATCCCTATCACTCATCTACTGTCACCTCCTTGAACCTTCACAGAATCAGCCTCTCCGTCAAATGGCTACCTAGCCTCCGTTTAAAAATTTCCAAAAATGGAGAACCCACCACCTCCCGAGGAAGCCTGTTCCACTGAGAAACCGCTCTAACTGTCAGGAACTTTTTCCGGATGTTTAGATGGAATTTCTTTTGAATTAATTTCATCCCATTCGTTCTGGTCTGTCCCTCTGGGGCAAGAGAGAACAATTCTGCTCCATCCTCCATATGGCACCCTTGTGTTTTACATAGTTTGCAGAATGGCAGAAGTATGGGAACCCTCCTGAACTCCTCAGGCAGGCTGTTCCACAAGGTGAGGGTGATGGGGAAGTAGTCCTGCAGATATCATTGTCCAAAACTATGTGGGGTTCTGCATGCGACACTCAGTACCTTGAATGGAGCCTGGAATACTGCCAGCCAACTGAGTGACTGTAGAAGGGATATAATGGGCATGTCCCACCCAAGCTCCTGACAAAACCCAAGCCGTGGAATTCAATACCAACTGGAGTTCCCAACCTGACTCCTAAGGCAGACCCTACTAAAATATAGATGTATTTAATTGTGACTCCTAACTATGCTATTGCATTAAGAAATGGTTTATGATACATTTTAATTACGTCTTCTAACACTGCATTGTTCAGAGGACTTTTTAGCTCAGTCATAGCCTTCGATGAGTGTTTCAGTACAATTACAGCAGGAATAGGAGCAAAAAGGAGCGCGCTGCAAGGAGCTTCCTTAACAAAGCAACACAACACCTGCACTGTCTGTAAAATCAACAGGGCTCTTAATTGTCAAGCGTATCTTTCACCTCAGGAAAGCGTAAGACTAGTCTGTACTCACCTGCATGACGTGGTCCTTGGCTTCTTCTTTGTGTGTGGGGATTTCCTTGCCTAGGATGCTATAGGTGGTGATGACAATATCATATCCAGAGAGGCTGCACGAGGAGACAAACGCCTATGTGAGCCGCAGGGTATCTCAACACAACCACAAAGAACTAAAGAAAAAACAGAGCTTAAATCCCAACGAGTAACTAAGAGCCTGAATTTGAATCTCCCCTTACAGGCAAAGAAAGGCTGCTAAGCTTGACTTGTGCATTTCCACCCACCCTTCCAGCATCTGATAGAGAGAATGGGACAGACAGAACAGCACAAAATTTGTACCCTGACTCCACGCTCAACTTTACCAGAAAAGAGACCATACTCAACAGAATTATCCTAGCCCCCTGTTAAGAGTGAAGGAGGTTTCACCTGCTTGGTAAGATTGTGTCAGAATTGTCAACCGCAACAAGACTGACCTGTGATAAATATAAACTGGCCCAGCTTAGTTTGCAGAGAGAGCTGCTGAACTCTGAAGAGGAAATACTCATCATTTCAGCTGACACTCTAAGCTACACAATCTCTCTGTGAAAATGTTTCTCTACAAGTCCAAGAAAATGTACACTGAAGCAATGGGCCACGTCAAGCTTCCTATGGTATTATGCTTATACCAGCCAGCCCTGCCTTGTGGCTTTGCACTTACACGGCTGCATTCTTATTTCGGTTGGGTCCGTGGTACAGACAGACTCGCAGTTTGCCATTGTTCACATGCCTTTCTACTTCCTTTTTCCAATGATGGATCAGGGATGCAGGGCAGACAATCAGAGTCCCATTGGAAAAGATAACAGAGGAATCTTCAAATATATAAAGAATAATACATGAATATATTATGTCAAGTGGAACAGTCCACCATGTTTACTGGCTATAAAGACAAAAGTTACCAGTAGATGAGAATTTCTCTAGTCTGCATAATCAAGTCTACAGACAGTGCTAGTGCTACTTCATCTGTACCTTGTCGTGACTTGCATATCTCTACTTGCTTCTCCTTTTGCAACAGCTTCTGGGTCAGGACAAGGGCAATCATCGTTAAAGTCTTCCCTAAGCCCATATCATCCGCTGGAAGGGGAGGGAAAGCACAGAACAAAATCAGAGTGAAATGGGAACAAAGACTGCTGCATTTCTTAAGCCTCTGATCAGGCACCTAAAGCTCTAGAAGCATTTGATTGCTGATTACGTCTCAATGCCTCGTTTTCAAGAAAAAAGGAATGCTGGTCTATCATATGCTGTATAATGCCTATTCAGATGCATGAGGAAGCCAAAGGAAGAAGCAACATGCCACCCAGACCAGAATGCCGTTGGACAGCAGATTTGAGCTGAGCCAAATATCTTTTTCTTTAGGGTTCAGATTAAAACCTACTTCCATTCTAGGTTGGGGCCAAGGGTCATACCATGGGTTATTGAAGCCTGCATTCTATGCTTGACATTTGATAAACAACTAAAGTGACTTTTATCAGAAAAGGAGCTGTAGAAACTCCCAGAATAGTAACTGGCAAAAAGTTTCTTACCCAGGATTCCTCCACAGGGGGCCTGGTTCTCCCTCCAGAGGAGCCAAGTAAGTGCTTGTTTCTGGTGCAGCAAAAGGGAGACCTGGGAAAGGCAGTACAAGATGTGGAACGAATTGCTATTTGTAATAGACAGCCCTCAGACCTCAGTTTCAACAGTAAATTCCTTCTCATATAAGTACTTTCTTTTTTGGTCTTTTGAACAGTCACCTGGGGCCTTTTCTGGTCCTCCCAAACTTGCAATGATGAAATTTAGCACTGATACACAAGATGCACATGGGCAATTTTTCATTGATAAAATCCAGCCTCTGTACACTTTCCCATCTTTAAAAAAAATGCTCTATTTTTTACAGAGAGGTAGTAAAACTACACAGAAACTACATTTCTAAACCTGCGCAGCACCCCAAGCACCCGCTCCTTCCAGGATACACCAACTCCTCAATCCTTAAGCGGTTTTCTCTAGATTTTGTCTAGTTCACTGTCTCTTATCTATAAGACTGCAGACAAACCTTTTCAGCCATTTCTATTGGCTTCTTTTGGTCACACAAGCTCATGTAAAAAAAATTAGCAGAAGGAAGATGGCAGCACACTGGAGCAGCAACATTCTTTTTTCACCTTCGCTCACCTTCAGTCCTGGCGGGTCTACAGTTACCGCTTCCTCTGTGGGGCAGGTTTTGAGGGACTTGTGGAGCTGATCAATTGCATCCGTTGTGGCATTATACACAGCTCTGAGGCGCTCTTCAGTCATTCGGCCTCCGTAAAGGTTCCGCACAGAAGAATATTCTAGAAGACAGTAATGAAATGATGAGCTACTGCAGAACTGATTATTAAGTAAAAGTAACATTTTGCTCAAATCTGACAGTCTAGCCTGTAGAAAAACAGGCTCTGATGGAGTTTCTCAGAACATAAAATATTTAACAAAAGAATCAGGCGGCTCCCAAAGATAACTATGGACTTTGTGAAAATGCAGCTGCTTATATTTCCATTCAGGCTATCGTGAAAACACACAATTCTATGCTTCAGAGGCACACATTTTATTTGGGATAATGACCCAAAGATGTTCAAGGGACAAAAAGAGCTGTTAAAGTAAGCTGGGTGTAGGTCCCTCCCAATTCCTTTTTACTTTAATCACTGGCTGGCTGCTCCCTCACTTACCTCCAGAAGGGTTACTGCAGTATTGATTAGATTCCGCAGGTAGATTGAGCTCAAATGGTCTGCTATTTTCTTGCTCATGGAACATCTGTGGTTCTTTTCCTTTCAGGGTACTTAGTGGCTTTATGTTGGTTTTGCTGAATGGGTTGTGCTGCAATTCTTCTTCCTCTCCAATAGTGCTCGCACTGCCTGCTGGGTAAAACCCAGTTCAAACACAGCAGAACAGTGAAGTACAGTACTTCCTACATGCGACTCAGAAATTAGTATTTCAGAGCTAGCCCTTCAACACCATAGCTTTCTGTGAGCAAACACATGATCCCATCTGTTTCCACAAAAGCAGCCCTGGGTCAGGAGCTATGTGTCTGAGACCCAATCCCAATGCCTCCTTAAATTCTCAGACCATGGAAAGTTTGTTGCCTATTGCCTGATATTGAAGCTGAGAAGTAACAATCAGGATACAGGCAATTAAGAAGCTGACTCACAGGGTATTCCCCCACTTCTCCCTGGGACACTCCCCTGATGACCGCTCTATCTGTGGCTTCCAGGGGGATCATCAACATTCAGGCTACAATTAATGATCAAGGTTTGCAGGGCAGTAATCAGCCCTCTAGGACTATCCAGAAATCTGTCTTTCCTCTGGAAATCTAAGCATAAGCGAAGTCATGGCCATCACCCATCTCCTGCTTTTCGACAGCCCTTTAATTCCACATGTAGTTTCCCTTTTGAAGGAACCTTCTCATATTAATAGCAGGGAAAGATCAGGCAGAAAACATTATATAGGTTCATTTTCTGGAGCATTCGTGTTGTGATGCAGTCATGATCAAAAGTAAAAAAAAAAGAACGGAAGGGAGAGGGGGTGTGGCTGGGAGGAGAGGCAGATAGTGAGCTCAGCAATCCCCCCAATTTAGTATTTTACAATCTCTTACTATCTACCTGATTTTGTTTTGCTTTTTGTTCTGTTTATGTATGGCAAAGATTAAAATCTGTCTCATATTGCAAATCCCTACCCCAGGCGTTGCCCATGTCTGCTGGCATTCCAGGTAACAAACCCTAACAGCAGGCTTTTTGAACTGGCTCCAAGATGCATTAAGAGGAAATACATTGTAACATTTTGGATAGCAAGACAGATTTAGAACCAAATAAATATTTCTGAGTGTTCTAAATAAAGAAAACAACATTGCCTCCGCTGTATGGCCAATAGCTTCTAAATAGACACACCTTCCTTTGCACCTTCTTCTGACGCCAGGTTAAGAGAGCTAAGCGCAGCTTCCAGCTCTTGCACTTGCTTTAATAATCGTTGCCCTTTATCTGGCAGAGCCTGCACATTCACCATTTTCAAAGTGCTCTAGAGAGAAGAGAGGGGGAGAAAAAGGCATCATCGAGTTCCTACATGCTATTCTGTCATTTAAATAGTCACCTCCAATTACTACCAAAAAAGGGGTGGAAAATCAACTATGAATCACATGCACATTCCTTGAATTATTTTTTTGCTGAATCATGCGAGATTTGATGAGCTTTTCAAGGCAAGAGATGTTCAGAGGTGGTTTGCGTCATGACCCTGGTATTTCTTGGAGGTCTCCCACCCCAATACTATCCAGGGCCAACCCTGCTTAGCTTCTGAAATCTAATGAGATGGGGTTAGCCTGGGCTATCCACGTCAGAGCGGCATATTCCTTAGAAATTTTAAAATTAGACTTGGTTTTATATATTTATAAATGAAGGCTTCTGTGCTCTTCACTGTGTTGTGTGCCATAGACTTCAAACAATGCCTAAGTATCATAAGATAGTCTCCGACAGTGCCAGACACAAACCAGTAAAACATTTCTACTCTGATTTAAATCAATGGGTTTAGAAGGGTGTAACCCTGCTTAGGGCGGCACAGTAAAACATCTGAGTGGTTTACAGAAGTAACCAACTGAAGGCTGTCTCACCTTGGAAGCTTTAAGGGAAACAAGAAACCTTTGAGCCACAGCATAAATGGACACTCAGATTTTGAAAAAGAAAGCAACCAAGATACCTTTTTTTGCCTTAGCTGAGCTGAAAGCTGGCTATGAAGGGCTTTGGAATCCAGAATTTCTGCCTTTTGTGAAGGGGCACTTTCTTCTGAAACAGAAGTCGAATTCTTCAGACTGCAATCTTTTCCACGCAAGGGATCTACTACCAGTCCAACAGGTGATTTGGATGGAACAGATCTATCATGCTTCTCACCAATAACATTTTTATTGGTATCCTGTTCTTCTTCTGCAGTCAACCCCCTGTGTAATATAGTGTTTTCTCCAGGAGACATCGTAGGCAAGCTGGTACATTCACAAACTGTTTCAAGTTCTCTGGGTGTCACAGTTCTCTTTTCACTTCCCGCATATCCATGAGTCTTTTGTGTTATTCTTTCGTCTACGCGGCATTCAGATCCTCCTTTTCCAAACTGCTCCTTATTAAAAGGCTTTATGCTTGATGTTTGGCTACTGCAGCTTATTCCTGGCTTCTGCAAGCCATCTTCAACAGTTCTCATCAATGCACTCTGCCTGGTGTGTCCAGAGGGCACCTCACCTTTTTTGCTAGAATTTGTTTTTGTATTCAAAAGTCCAGTTTCTTGAAGGCCAGTTGTCAAGTCACTTGAATTAGTTTGCCTTTCTTTTTCTTCCCTTGGTGTTCTAACACTTTTATCTCCAAACTTAATCTTACTTGTTTTTGGAAGTTCTTTCCCAGCATATTCCAATAATTTCTGTAGATTCTTTTTATCAGAGTCCAATGTCTCTCTCTTATCTTTTTCTTTTGAATTTCCCCCATCATGTTTATTAATTTGTTTCAAAGATAATGTTTTTTTATTCTTGTCTGACACTTTGAAGGGGTTTCTTTGATCATTTTGATTAAGGGGTAAGTCCATCATGTGCTGAGACTGTGATTTAGCTGACAATCTGGTGGGCTGTGAATCCTACAGAAATTCAGATCAAATCTTAGATTAGCACCATGAATACTAAGACTATGCCTTCTCAATGTCTCTGCAGAACTGTTGCATTCAAATTGATAGAGAATGAAAATTGACATCCTGAGGATCTTTATGTTGATGATTAACAAATGAAGGATCTAGCCATGAATACATAATATCAATATATCACAAGCTATATAAAGTCCTGGATCAGGCTTTACTGCCCTAATCAGTTTGTTTTCAGCCACAAATATTTTCTGTCTTTACTGACCACCAGCTAGCAACTTAGGGACCAACGAGATTTGGGGTGAGGGGTGTGCTTTGACTCAAAAGGACATACCTGGCAAAATGTCAATGCTCTCTTATGTGTCACTGGACTGGAATCTAACTGTTCTACTGTAAACCAACATGGGTACGCTCTGAAACTGTGTATAAGGCCAATTCCCTTCCCCTAACTTCCTTTCTGGTCATCTTGTGGCACATGGAATGTTTGCCAAAAGATCCCAAACTGCTTGAAAACTTTAATCCAGAATAAATAATACATATCAAATAGATGCACATTTAAATATGATGAATATATTTACTATTTTCTACAACAGGTTCCATTTCCTATCATTCCACATGTCTGGCAAACCCAAATCAAGCTTGATATTCCCTAGATCAGTTGCCCTTCTTGTCTACTCCCCTTGTGCCTTCCCTTACACTCTATGGTTTGATGAAGCTCCAGCTTGCAATCATGTCGAAATACAGGCATATGAGCAAATTGGAGCTTGTTCCATCCTCAAACTGGTAATCTAAGATGATAACTAAGAATTAGAATCCCAGTTAGTGGGGGGGAATGGGCTCAAATTTGCCAAGGTACCTGTCATGGCAATTGGAGCTAGATCAAACCAGAGAGTTATCAATCAAGCCCTGTTGGCCAAAGAAGAGGCAGATGGGAAGAGCGAGGAGTGCAAATGACACAGCTGTAAGATGAGTTCAGTTGTATACAGTTAAGCACAGTTAAGTGATCAGTGAGCACAACAGATTTCTGAAACATGAACATCTCACACTGCTAGCAACAAAGAAACTGCAATGAGGTATAAGCACCTGCCATGGGACACTTCCACACCACTGCTTCCCTTCCTCTTCATGCTGAGTACATCTATAGAACAATCTGGTGAACAACAAAACAAAGTACAGAATGTCAAGCAGGGTCTTTCATACATTGGACTCCCCCAAGTATGCCATAAGATTATTAAAAAATGGCAGGTATTCTTTGGAAAATATACCGATATTGGTCTGTTCCCTGCTGCTTGATCAAAATTTGCAGGTCCACCACATACTCCTCATGCATCAAGCAGTGAGACGGACAAAGTCTGAGGGAAGAAAAGGTACTAATGTAAGTAAGGTTTATAGCAGGAACAGATAACAACCCTTGTAAGAGCTTCAGACTGTGTTCCAAAATAGCGATCCCCAACCTGTGGGCCACGGACCACATGTGGTCCGTCGACTAATTGGAGGTGGGCTGCGAAGGATGCCTTCCCCCCCCCCCAGCCCTTTACAACACACTTCGGGTGTCATTCACTCCCAGATGGGACTATCTCGTTGCAGAGAAACAAGCTCAGGGTTCCCATTGATTTGTCATTGTCATCCATGAAAATAAAATGTTCCTTATGTTCATTGTTGTGGCGTGTCTGTATCTTATTTTGAAGGGATGTTTAAACATTACCATAGCGACCAGAGTCAGAGAGCGTTAGGGCTGTGGTTGAGAGTAGAGGAGTAAACTATCCCCCCACACCGGGCCTCAGTAAAATTGTCAAGCGTTGAGTGGTCCCCGGTGATAAAAAGGTTGGGGACCACAGTTCCAAAATATTATTTTACATCCTTCTATTCTCCCGTATGTTATAAAACCTATGAGGAAACAATACTTGCTGACAAAGAAATTGGAGCCCTCATTCTATAGTTGATAGCTATTGCTCAACATCTTATTAGAAAGTTTTTGTGTTTCAATACAAATACATACAAAGGGGGCAAGCTGCAAACATCTGAAGGACAACATGGTGATCCTGGGAAGTCACCATGAATTTGTCTTCAACAGGTCCAGCCAAACCAAACTAGTGTCCTTCGTTGACAGGTTTACTTGATTGTGGACACTCAAGGTGATGTTATTTACTTTGATTTCAGAAAGGCTTTTGACAAGATTCCCCATGATGTTCTGATGGGTAAACTGGAGGACTGCGGACTAGATTTTCAGAGGGTTAGGTGGATAGGGAAAGTGGTTAGAAAACCATGCCCAAAGAATAATTGTAGTTGTCTATAGTGATTCATCGGATGGGAGGAAGGTGAGCAGTGGGTGTTCAGTACACGGTCCAGTACTTTCTGTGATATGGATGAGGAGAGTGGAGGGACTCCTCACTAAATTTGCAGATGACACCAAACTGGGAGGAATAGCAAACACCCCAGAAGAGAGAGTTCAGTGAGATCTGAACATGCTGGAAAAATAGGCAAACGAGAACAAGATGCAATTTAATAAGGATGAGTGTTGAGTGCTACACCTGGGTCACCAAAATGAGAAGCATGTATACTGGATGGGAGATACACTTCTGGATAGCAGTGTGTGTGAATGAGATCTTGGGATACTTGTAGACTGTAAATTAAATATGAGCAAACCGTGTGATGTGGTGGCAAAAAGGTGAATGCAGTCTTGGGCTGTATCAACAGAGGCATCGCATCAAAATTGCAACATGTCACAGTCTCGCTGTATACCACATTGGTCAGACTGCACCTGGAATACTGTGTGCAGTTGTGGAAACCTCACTTCAAAAAAATGTGGACAAAATTGAGAATGCAGAGAAGAATGAAAAGGATGGAAGCAGAGGATAGGACCCACAGTAACAAGGATGATCTGGAGCCTGGGGACCAAACCCTATGAGGAAAGGCTGAGGGAATTGGGAATGCCCAGCCTGGAGAAGAGGAGGATGGGAGGGGACATGAGGAGTGCTCTTTAAGTATTTGAAAGTAGTCACTTGGTGGAGGAAAGGCAGCAGAGGATAGGACCCACAGTAATGGGTTTAAACTACTTGTAGAATGGTACTGGATAGATATTGGGGGGGGGGGATCAGAGTTGTTCAATAGTTGAATAAGCTGCCTAAGGAGGTGGTCAATTCCCCCTGACTGGCAAGTCTTCAAACACCATCTGGACAGATATTTATCATGGATGCTTTAGGTTGATCCTGCATTGAGCAGATGGTCTGTATGGCCCTTTTCAACTCTATGATTTTATGAAGATTTTGCATTATTTAGTTTACAAACCAAATATTCTATACACTTACATTTTTTTCCTTTTTTCAAATAATATTGTTCCACTGTTAGCTTTCAGATAGTGGAGTATAACCTATTACAAGTGCTTCATGAAATGTAGATGATCTTTCAAAAACCTTAGCATGGAATGTGTAACATGTGATACTATTCTTCTTTTTCCTCAATGAGTAGACAATGAACCTGTCAAACTATGTGATTATGGTTGATGCTTTTTAGCATGAAGACAGCCCTGTGATCCAGTATTAATATCACCTGCAAAAATGCAAAGGAGGACAGTATATGTAACAGTATTAAAAATGTTTATGAAGTTTCCCCTTATTGTTCTTCATTTAAAACTGTAAACACAGTCCCAGATGTGCAGATCTATAGAGATGAATAAATACTTCTGAACATATTTATATTGTTACTTTTAAAAAGAAATCACATCCAAGTCAATCTTTAGAGTCTGATATTGAGAAAAAGATGCAGTGTTGCTTACTGGTAGCTATAGCAACAAGCCTTTCATGAGCTAAAGCTCTGCACATATAGCTGGAAGACTACAGACACAATTCAAGAAGAGATTGTCTTGCACAAGCCCCTTGTGAACAAATCAAAGCAGTGGAAGATTCCAGTGGAAGTACTTCCTGTTAGCCTGTGTCTCAGAAATGTATGGCTGGTTCACCCACTTGCTAAGAAGCAAGGACATCTGCATCTATGTATGTATATGTGCATATGCACACAATCAAGGCCACACGAAGAGCATATGCATCACATAACAGGATAAATATCTCTAAAGAATTCAAGTAAATGAGCTAATCCGTGTCTTATACAGGCATATTTAAACTAAAACTAATCATTTCACAGTACAAACATTCCCACCTGGTCTCAAGCATGGAGGGAAGAGGGAGTCAAAACCATACACTAAATCATTCCCAAATGAAAAGTTATTAGGGCTCATGTTTATCCAATAGATTAAATTAATATCCATTTGAATCCAAACTACCACATTTTGATTCTGAACAAGATGAGGAATTTTATGTGCTTAAAGTTCTTCCTGTAAAGGTACAGGGGATACAAGATTAATGTAAATTAACATGAGTGAATTCAACAGCAGTAACTACCAGACCATAATTTTTCAGATAATCTACAACATAAGAATGTTCAACATACTGGGTGGGGAGGACAAATCCACAAGGTTGACCTTGGACTCCACACATATAGAAGGTTTTGTTTTTGTTTGGGCCATCTTTGATGCCAGTCTTCAAAAGGCAGGGAAACCCTAGGAAGGACAAGGAAACCACGGGAGAGGTAAGATAGGAGTCACAGGAGAAACACAGCAGCAGCTTAAGTCAAATCCACTGTAGTTCTACAATTTAAGCATACCCCACGTATGTAAGGATTTTGTCTTTAAAACCTGTTATTTCAAACATTCAGCTTTCCTTCAGTCTACAGCAAACCATTTCATCAAGCCACTTTGCCTTTGGGATACCGAAAATGTCTGCAGCCATGTGGGGGAAGGAGAAGACCACACCTTAGCAATCAAATTCCCCTGTAACAAATGAGTAACCTTGCTACTGCTCTTGGGTATTTCTTTTCCCACAAGGGTGGCCAAATGTCCTCTTTCTTGACATAAGACTCTACAACAGGCTCTGTGAAGCAGGGTTTCATGAAACCCTAGAGCAGTGGTTCTCAACCTTCCTAATGCCGCGACCCTTTAATACAGTTCCTCATGTTGTGGTGACCCTCAACCATAAAATTATACAAGTGTTCTTTCACAGAAATTAAACCGAAACTGACCAAGGGTATGAAGATCCATTGTTCATTATGGTATATAAATTGTTTTTCTTCCGGGATTTCTCTGTTCAGTTCTGCCTCTTGTCCCACCATGACGATGCTGCTCTTTTCCACTGCTCGAGATAGACTAATACTTTATCTCGATCTACCCCACAAGGCTGTTGTGTGGATGGCACCCCCGGCCAAGCTGCTTGGCCTGTGAAAGGGTCATTCAACCCTCAAAGGGGTCCTGACCCCCAGGTTGAGAACCACTGCCCTAGAGTTTCTTGATAGAGCTGGAAGGGTTTCCTGAATGGGTGGGAGCTAATTTTTTTAAATATATATATTTTTAATTTGTTAAACATTTGAGTGATATGATGGGCCCTGAGGGAGTGGGGAGGGGCCCCAGCTGGGTGTATACACAGCTTTGCTTCCCAACCATATGCTGCACAAGTGCATCACTTCTGGGGCTTCTCAAAGCTGAAGAATGTTTCAAGGGGTTTTTCAACAGTAAAAAAGTTGTGAAAGGCTGCTCTGCAAGGCACAGACCATAACCAGCATCCTGCCAAGAAGTCAACTTGCTTCTGCCATCCAGTGTGTTGGGGCTTACAATTCTGTTGGAACACACAAGATCAGCAGTGCCCCTGAGCACAATATGAAGAGTCTTGCAGAAGACATCAGAGGAGATATGTATTCAGCAAAGTCAGACTTTCAAATGATATTCTCCTATCTCCTATTAAAGAGCCTGTTGATGAAGAATTAAAGAGCCTGTTGATGCTGGTGAAGGAGGAGAGTGCAAAAGTTGGCTTGAAACTCAACATCAAGAAAACAAAGATCATGGCATCCGGCCCTCTGAATGGCCTATTATGCACGGCCGCTGAAACGGTGGCATGGAGAACGAGGAGGAGGAAGAAGCGAAGCAAACCAATTATGCACGGGACGGAACACAACGGCGGCAAAACCCAGAGTATCCAATTATGCACGCAGATACTCCGGAGTCGCTTCTGGTTTCACCCTGGTCCCAGGAAGCTCCACTTTCTTCCGCATCTCGCTAATGTGGCTTTTTCGGCGGCATACGTTGACTCTGCACCCGGTTGCCGCCTGCAGCGTGCATAATTGGTGATTTTAGCCGCCGCCATTCCACCCCGAATGCAGACTTTCCACTCTGTGCATAATGGGCCAATTCCTGGCAAATAGATGGGGAAGAAATGGAGATAGTGACAGATTTTATTTTCCTGGGCTCCAAGATCACTGCAGATGGGGACTGCAGCAAAGAAGTTAAAAGACGCTTGCTCCTGGGGAAGAAAGCTATGGCAAATCTAGACAGCATCCTAAAAAGCAGAGACATCACCCTGCCAACCCTGCCAACAAAAGTGCATTTAGTCAAGGCTATGGTATTCCCAGTTGCAATTTATGGCTGTGAAAGTTGGACCATAAGGAAAGTTGAGCGTTAAAGAATTGAGCCTTTTGAACTCTGGTGCTGGAGAAGACTCTTGCGAGTCCCTTGGACTGCAAGGCGAACAAACCGGTCAGTCCTAGAGGAGAGCAGCCCTGACTGCTCCTTAGAAGGCCAGATCCTGAAGATGCAACTCAAATACTTTGGCTACCTCATGAGAAGGAAGGACTCCCTGGAGAAGAGCCTAATGCTGGGAGTGATCGAGGGCAAAAGAAGAAGGGGACGACAGAGAATGAGGTGGATGGATGGAGTCACTGAAGCAGTAGGTGCAAACTTAAAAGGACTCCAGGGAATGGTAGAGGACAGGAAGGCCTGGAGGATCATTGTCCATGGGGTCGCGATGGGTCGGACACGACTTCGCACCTAACAACAACAATCTCCTATTGACTCATTTGGAGACATCCTGCTTCTTGACTCATTCATTTTGGGCTTTATACACCTCCCCTCTCAACAGGTCGGCTCTTCCTCCCGGCTTGCTTACAGAATGTACAGAATGTAAAAATCAGTTAGTCAGGATGCTCTCTGCAATCCTCTTTCCGAAGTTGTTTCTCTTCGCAAGAAATCTATCTTATCCTTTGAAGTGGCCTGCTGCTTCGCCCCTCCTTGTATATATAAACTCCGCCAACAGATTTGAACTTCATACCCTTGACTTATTTTTCTTTCTTTCTTTCTACTCTTTAATGTATAGTTAAGTGTACGAGGCTATTTGCCTTGAGGTTCCTGTTTCCCTACAGGGCTTGCTCCCCATCGCCCTTGTTTGTGGCCCCACACCTGCATGCCAGCCAGCCACCTCCCTGCACCCGGCCCCAGGTGCCGCGGCCCACTCCTCACCGTGCGCAGCGCACAGCACCTTCTCCATAACAAGCCGCCGGAGAGCTCCCTTCCTTCCCCCGGCTTCTTAAAACGGCGAAGGAAGGAAGAGGCGCACCTCAGGAGCCTCCCAAACCGGCCAATCGCACTCTTTTCCCCGCCCACTGGTCTCCGTGGAGCCTATCAAAGCAAAAGAGAGCGGGCTGAAAAGGGAGTTCGGGAAACATTCTTGCCCGCCCTCCAATCAAATCCAAACGGTCTCTCTTCGCGCCCTTGTCTTCTGCCCAATCGACGAGGGGAAAGGTGAAGCTACTGGTTGGCTGGCTGGCGATGGGAGCCCTCCTTCCCGTGGCGCAAGGCGCTCGGCGGCCGAGGGAGGCTTGTTCGCGGCAGAGGCTGGCCTGGGAGTCGGGCGGCGTTGCGGAAACGCGGACTGGAAAGCTTGAGTCGCCCGGCGAGCGCGGTCTTGATTGCCGCCAGTGGGAAATGCTCGCCCATCATGCGATGGAGCAGCCACAGCAAGGAGCTGCACCATGACATCGGCGAGAGATTAGCCTGTCTGCGGATCGGAACAAAGTTTGAGTCCGATGGCACCTTTAAAAACAACGTGTTATTCAAGAAGTGTGTGTGTGTGTGTGTGTTCGTGTGCAGGAACTGTTCTCCAGATACCTGATGAAGTGTACGTGCTCAGGAAGGTTCGACCCAGAATTAAACTTTATTGTTCTTAAATAGGACTCGAACTCTGTTCGGAAGAAGAGTTGTTTTTTATATGCCGCTTTTCTCCTTCAGGAGTCTTAAAGCGGCTCTGCTGTTTCAGACCAACATGGCTATCCACCTGAATCTGGTTCTCATAGTTTTTGTAAACGAACCTTCTTCCAGTGGCCTCTTTATCTTCATAGCAAGAGAGGCTGAAGGTAGTTTGAAGCTCCTTATTCATACTTCCTATTTCATCATTGTGAATCAAATCACAAATACTGAGAATACCTAATAGATCTGCATTCCCTCTCAAAGCTTTGGATCGCCACCTCTCATAGACCTTCATAGCCAGGACATTGTGCCCTACTGCAGTGGTTTCCTAGTGGACAGAGTTGGGGTTAAGAGGGAATTGACTGGCCCAAGGTAGGCAACAGTAACTGCTTCAAAACAAGGAGTCTTGAAGGACCAGTCAACAAGGTCTATCCCCAAGAATAATAATAACCAAGTGTTTATAGCTCTAGCAGCAGAACTATGGTTGAGTCCAGTGTCACCCTTAAGGACGTTTTATTCAGGATCAAAACTTTTGGTCCGTGCATAGTTGGTCTTAAAGGTGCCTCTGGATTCACGTTGTTCTACTACTTCAGACCAACACAGCTACACACCTGAACATAGATAGCTATAGCAACTAGCTTTCATTTGGTCATTTGGAAATATGAAATTAGTTATATTGAGAATTACCTTTGCTGCTTTCTTGGAATGGAAAAATAAATGGAAAAATAATCAGAAACAGTCTTGGATCTTCATGCGTGATTTTTGGAACCCCTCCAGCACTCATCCAGCTCTTAACACTTGACAGCTGGAACCATTCCTTATTTTAAATACAAAGTCAAAATATAAACTTAAGATTACTACTACTGTGCTAAGAGGGATAGGAATCATGGCTGAATGGCTCTCGGCCAATCATTATAAGATGACATATTAGCAAGAGTTGAAGTTTGACAGTGAGACCATAAAAGTCAAGATTCTACTCGCTCTAGGTAAACATCACTCTCCTCATAAGCAAAGGCAGATTCCTGTTTCCTTGGCCATAATTCCAACTCCTTCCCTGAGTGATGAGGCCAACACAGAGCTTCACAAAATAGTGAAATCTTTCATGAGGCTCATTAATGGTAATCAGTGGGGTCATTAATAAAATTTAGCAAGTGTAAAATATAACTATGTAAAACCATTCATTAAAAAGTCATGAAAGCAGGAAAGCTAGACACTACATCTATTTGCTGACTCTGCAGGTATGCAGGGAAAAATATGCCTGTATCGAAAGAAAAACTAACCGCTTAACAAATGTGGTGCACACTTGAGATGTGGAATGCTGAAAAAGGGGATGGGAAAATTAGCCTGTGCTCAAGCTGAGGGCTTATTGGGGGGAGGCATTTTTATAAACAAAAAAGCTCCTCCCCAAGAAAGAAAAATACCCTCACAAGGAATGTGTATTGTCATTGCTCTTCAGAGGACAGAATGTTGAGGTCAGTTGAGATAAGGGAGGTGATTGGTCTGCTCGAACTCTCTTACAATGCCATGAGCCCTGACCTGGATAGCCCAGGATAGCCTAATCTCATCAGATCTTGGAAGTGAAGCAGGGGCAGTCCTGGCTAGACAGTTCTAGGATCTGGCTATACTGTATGCATGCCACACAATAAGTAAATAATAACCATATCATGCTCTTAAGTAACCTAACCAGACCTTGCTTAAAGTATTCTGCCAATGTTTAGAATATACTGTCATACTTCAGATTGAAAAAAATGCAGTCTTCAAATATTTTTATTTTTAGAGAATGAATATAGAAAGTCACATCTCATTCTAAAACTTGGGAAAGAAATACAAAAGTAATATGTAGCATATAGGGCTTCTCTATGAGAATACAATCTTAGTTTTGTGCCTAGTAACGGAGTACCATGAACATCCCCAAAATGTCTTGTGATATAATGACACTGACTCTATTTCTTCCGTCTTTTCCCCACTATAGCAGTAAGGTCAGAATAACCATCCGCATTATTTTCAAGGATTCATCTTTAAAATACGGAGGACAGCTTCTTCTGTCTTTAAGGGGGAAATGGTTTTAGTTTAAATGGGTTAGATTGCTTTAAGTGGCACCACCATTTGTGAGAAATTGCAGTATCCTGGAGATGAAAACTACTTTGGGTAGTTATTCATTGATCTTTGGAAGACATGGGTATTTACAACAGCGGAAGATGTGAGTACAAAAAGTAGAAACAGCATTCACGGGAACGTTTAAACGCGGAGATGGATCACTCCTTTTTGCTAAACTTCCTGTGATGAAAGAAGCCTTAGTGGAATGGATTGAACCCATCTGCCAAGGCTATTTGGCTGCCCTGCAGAACATGCTGACATTTCAAGGCTACTATTATCCCAGTCACCCTGTTGTAAACATAATGTGGACAGACAGTCCAGCAAAAAGGTCCATGCAAAATTTTGACTCCTGCTATCGTAATCTCATGTGGTGGTTCCAGTCCCATCTGGGTCCTCAAATGCCTGCTGATTAGGTTTTAAAAAGTGCTAGGAGCTCCATCCACAGAACTCCCAATGTATCAGGTCCTCTATCTCTTGCCAAACCTTTAACGAATGACAGACTTTCAAATTAAAACCAGAAGCAGACAGCACACCTGCTTAAAATACAAAGCACCATTCAGGCCTGTTGCCTTTTTTTTTCAGATGCAGAACCCAACCCAAAGCTAGGACAGCTCTTTAAAGCCAACAGAAAGGGACTGCACATTGCGCCTTACAGAAGTGACATGTGCAGCATTTATGTCACTTTCAGGCTTTAAAAAGTTCATAGTACTTTGTGGCTAATAGAAGATGGCTGGTAATTGGCACAGAAGTGTCATGGGTGGCAGACACAGGGCAGGCACACAGGGCACAGGGTGCCCAGGCTAGATTAAGCCAGTAATCCTCAAAATCCATCCCATATGATGTAAACAGGTATATAGATAATTTCCATTTAGGCTGATGGAACAAACAAAGAGAATTTGAGGGTCTAACCCTAAACAGTTATACCCTTATAAATCTATTTGAGTCAATGGACTTAGAAAGATTAACTTTGCTTAGGATGGCACTGCAAGGTTTCACTTGCACCCAGCTGATGTACAGCTAATTCCTTGTAATTACAGTATTGTGAGAATAAAGCTCATCTTTTTTTTCTCTTCAAAGCTCATGTGTATAAGGATAGCTAAACAGTGACACAGCAAAAAGGTTTAAGCTTTCCTTGAACTAAAGAAGGGATTCATTTGAACAGCAGGGGTAGAAATTTTCAGATAAACTTCCTTAATGCTAGATTAAGCACTATCAAACACACATGTAACTATGGCAGCACATGAAAGACCTTCAAGTACAGCAGTAAAATGTATTATGGATGTTCCGATGTTGCAACTTAAAGAATTCCAGTTCAGTGCTTCAAATATCTACTTTACCCTATTTGTTTTTGCTTCAGGAAAACCTATGTGTGCAGTTCATCTTCAAATAAAACACTTGACAAAAACAACAAGTTCAGATGTAACATATTAACTAAACCAAAGTGCATGATGGACATGGTGGGAGTTCTGCAGAAAAATATTTTCTGCAAATCACTCCCTCCCACTGAGGATGGACCCGCTGCCTCAGATTGTGAATCCCTTGGCTCACGCCAGCCACTCAGGAAGTTGGGATGGGCAACTGGCAACCGCCGAGGGGAGCAGCTCGTACCAATGCCTGTGCCAAAGGGAAGGCTGCGAGAGTTTGCACTGGGCTGCTGTTGGGCATTGCACCTCACAAGCACCTGCTGCACCCATCCTCAGATCCATCCAAGCCATCAGCAGTCATTGTGCATGCCACTGAGCCATCCTTCGCCTCTTGGGATGGATATCGGGTGCGGGCTGGTCAGGATGCAGGGCTTCCACCACCCACAGGGGGCTTGTCGGTGCCCAGTGCACCTCCATCAAGTATAGCACCCAGGTCATGAGCCCTAGTTGCAATCCCCGAGATATAATGTTGATTCAAACACACCTTTCTAAGCAGGAAATTCTGCTTTATTCTTTTGTCCAATCAGGTAAGTAACAAATACTTATATAAATTACTCCCCTTTCCCTTTGTGATACTTTTCCTATTTAGAGCTAAAATTCTAGAACAGCAGCCATGTTAGTGTCTAGTAGCAAAATTTAACAGGAGTCCAATTACACCTTAATTACACCTTAATTACACCTTAACACCATCTACACATCCGATGAAGCGAGCTCTGATTCACAAAGGACATCTTGTTAAGTTTTAGGGTGCCACTGGACTCCTGTTTGGAACAAAATGAAAGCATTTTTGTAATTTGTGGGGCTTGGAGAGAGAAGCGGTCTTGAAAATGGATGATCTCAGCGGCTAGAGAAGCAAGGAGGAAGAGAACACTGCAAGAAGTTGTGTCAGTGCAATCCTTAGCAGGTCTATTCAGAATCCTAGTGAGATCTATGAAATGGGGTCTACTTACATGAACGCATTCTTAGGATTGCACCATTAGAGTGGGAAGACAATTTTAAGTTCATTAATAAATCTGTCGTTGGCCTTTTGCTTGTTTCTAATTCCTCCCATCTTAAAAACAAACAACAGTTCTGTTGCTTCTTAGACATTCAGCCACATAGTGGCCTATTCTAATACTGCATAAGGCAAGTCTTCAGGTATTTTCAAATGTCCTTGATAAAAGTGTTCTTTTTTTTCCCAAAGTGAAATCAGCTCTGTGTTGTCTTTAGTGGTTTTGTAGGTTCCTTCCTTATTTAGGTGATTTTAAGCACTCCCTTCTTCAATGCTTTGCAGCTGCAGCCTTGGGCCAATGTGGGCCCTGCCCCCACGCCGTGCGCATGCGTTGCTCCCCACCACAGTCCGCGCTGGAAACAAAGAGCCGGGTAGAGCATCTCCTCCAAACAAGGCAATCCTCACATCCGCTTCAATTGCTCTAGCCAAGCTGGCTGCATAGCTGTCTATAGATTTATGGACTTCCGCTTTTACGTGGAGAACAGAATTCTTTGCAGTGTCTGAAGAAAGTACAACCACACAGAGAGGGTAACATAACACTATACTAGGGGAATGGATTTAGCTTTTGTAAACAACAAATGACTTTACATGCGTGATACACACACTCGTACACCTATCAGTGTGGAGGTCAGGATTCCACATGGAATAGCATGGTAATTCTAAATGGAGATGTGATCCAAGCATGGGAATGCGCCCTATAGTGCATTGTCATTAGCTTGACAATGGCAGCTATATACCAAGGATGCAGATCTTACATGCTGAAGCCACTATAGCAACATTTAGCTAGCTAACAATAAGACCCTAAAAGTCTTCTATTTAGAAAGCTTTAGAACAAGAGGAAACTAGCTTTGATCAAATGACATGTTGCCTTGGGGAAGCCTCTGATGTGTAGTCTAGTCTTGAAAAAATAGCTATGGGTGATATAGATAGGAACCAGGTTGTTCTTCCCTTGTTGCACATTCAGAGTTAAAAATGACCTGCCCAAAAGGTACTTTTAGCCAAAATAGAGGGGGGGGGGAAACAAGACAGTCACCATCTGTCCGATCTTTCCCTATTTCTTATTATTATTGGATTTCTAACCCGCCGTTCCCTTGAGGCTCGCGGCGGATAACATGTAAAAACCCCATAAAACCCCTAATACATAAAACACCTAAGAACAATCCCCAACCCACCCCACCTGATGGCGGCGGAACTATCCAGGAAACCAGGGTCACTGGGCTAAAAGCATGCGAGGGCGAAATTCTTCCTTTCCCAATTCTGTGACCCTAATCTGTATTCTTTCCCCCCTCCCAAACCGCTGCTCTAAAGGCTAACTATAAGTTGGGGAATCTACAGTGCGATCCTAAAGTTATACCTGGTCATCTCGCCCTTTAAATCTCCTTGAAGAAAAGGACCAGAAGTTTTTGTTTCTTTTTTAAAGAACTTGGGGATAAGTAGTTCATCGTACTAAAGTGTTGTAACAGTGATCCTACAGTGATCTAACAAGTGATTCTTTTTTTTTAATCTGAAAAATCCCTCCAGTGTATATAGGGAGAAGAATGGTAATCACAGGGCTAAGGCAAATAGCACTGACATAGATGGAGCCTGCATAAAATACATACCTTTCCATCTACATGGCATCCAAAGTGGCTTGATAACAATCCTTCAAAAAAAGATTTTATCAAATAAGGTTTGGAAAAGTTTGCAGCAAATGAGGGGAAAACCGAACTGGCATGAACAGAGGACAACTTTATGGGGATGCTCTGAGTAAACTTCAAAGTGGAGCAAAGCATCCATGTGTAAACAGCCTTGCCCTTCCACATCAAGTGTGCCAAGCTGTTTCTGCAGTGCTGTGTTGTCCTTTAAATCTTGCACCAGAGTTCAATACAATTTTAAATTCTTAACAGATTAAAACAAGAAATCTCTTATATTTGTAACACCTCATTATCAAAAAGCAGTCTAAGCCCACCTTTAAGTTGCTCCACTTCATCTTCAAATGTCACAGAACTCCGCCGCCGATGGGAATAAATGTAGTGTGGATGATTAACTCCATCCGAGCTGTAGTCTTCAAGCAGCATAACGTCTGTTCCTAAAAGGAAACCAGAGCTTGAGACAGTATATTTAGGAAAGCTTTCCTATTGGACGGATGGATGCAAACCTCCATCGGATTTAACTGCCCAAGGGTGGAATTAATACTGAATGCCAAGCACAAAGGAGCATCTGTAGGGCAGAACTAAGATGTGCATTCTGTGGTCGGGTGAGATGTGTCTTAGGACAATGGAAAAACTGGAAATGCTAATTAAAACTATCTAAAAGAATATAACTAGAATTTAAACAAGAACACATGTTTAAAATGAGTTATTTTGTGGTTTGCACGTTTATGTCAGTATTGCATCTACCTATATAATCACAATGACCCGACTGATTTAGTCAATTAAAAAAAAAATCAAGTGAAAGAAACAAATTGCGAGCCGCAAGGGAGTGGTGGGTAATAAATTCAATAATAATAATAATAATAATAATAATAATAATAATAATAATATTGCATAGCTGTCAGACACACACTGCAGGAGTACAGTGAAATATTAGGTCATACAAGGGACCAAATCTCTGTCAGAACTGAAGCCCATTGCAAGGCCACAGAAGAGGCCTGGGTCCCAGGGCAGCTCTTCTATAAGCTGTGATCTGCCTTTCAGTATTCCTGTTCCAGTTAGGATCTTTTTCAGTCTCCCAGGCTGCATTTGTAGCTTGGTTTGCAGTACTGCATAGGAGAAGGAGACAATTATAGTTTCCCATAGGAGTAGCCTGTGTTAATCTGATGCAGAAAATAAATAAATCCCTGTGGCACCTTAAAGACTAACAATTTTTTATTCGAGTATAACCTTCCATTGATTAAATGCCTTTTCCTCAGACAGACATAGTCGCTGTAATGCTTATCAGATTCCTCACATTCCCTCTAAAATGTAAACGCTTTGGCATTACAACTAACACAGCTCTGACAGCAAAAACATGTTCTCCAGCTTCAGCCGAACCTCAAATTTACCTTGCAAGAAACAGAAAACTCTAGGCAGCTTGAGAGTTCTCGCCACCTACATGCAAAATGCTGGGAACACGATTAGAAAGAGTTACCTGAATCCTGAGAGCAGCTGAACCCAGTGTCTCCAGTGCTGCTGCTGTGTCCTAAGGGTCGCTCGCCAGCCATGAGTGCTGTGAGATGTGGGGATAGCCCCAAGTCTGCAAAAGAGTTCCAGTATTATTAACAATGTATAGTTCAGCAAGAGGATCTTAACAGAAACATTGTCACAAACCTGTTCTGACAACCTGATTCATTTGCCAGTGGATCAAAAGTGGCTGGCAATAAATGAAACCATCGAAAAATTTTATTATGCTTATATAAATTAGACTTATGTAAGAATTGTGATTGCAGGAATGCCTTCTCTAAAGGAGAAATCCAAGGCAAGGAAATTCTTATGTTTCTTTTTCATTATATGAAGAGATATGAATGTTTCCCCCACAAAAACCCTTTTGGAAACAATCATGTCTTTGCACCTATATGCATTATCTGCATATATATCTATAAACTATAGGTGCGGGCATGACACTATACTTGGAGATCTATAGCTGTGCTGGAGGGGCAGAATATAAATGTGAAAATAAATAAATAAAAATGCTTTGTTACCTGTGATCCTATTAGAAATACTAAATAATCTGGATGTCCTCTGCCGTTGAACAAATGATTCTCTGTAGTACCGGTCTCCGAAGCACATTCCCAGCAATTCCTTGCGGACAGTTTTATTCCAGAGTC
Organism: Paroedura picta; assembly: GCF_049243985.1. Taxonomy (NCBI): domain Eukaryota; kingdom Metazoa; phylum Chordata; class Lepidosauria; order Squamata; family Gekkonidae; genus Paroedura; species Paroedura picta. Next base: position 33,025,886 of record NC_135374.1, on the reverse strand, counting down.
CATAAATCAGAGGGTGGCATATAGCACTAGTGAAAGACAGCCACGTTGCTAATGTCTCCAAAGCAGGAGAAATGCTGTTTTTCCCCCAAAGTGCCTCGGATGTAATTACCACCATGTAAGGCCCCCATGTGATCACAAAAGCACCAATCACAACTAAGATTGTTATCAAAGCTTTGCATTGGTTGGCAGAATAAACCACTCCCTGAAAAGCGTTCCTTCGACTGCCTGAGGAGGAAGTTGAAGTGCTAGAGTTCTTTCTCCCATTCCTTTGGGTATCTTCCTCTGCAATGACCACGCTCCCGCAATGAATCTTCCGTGCCTTAATCCTGGCCACGCGGAATATGAATCCGTAGCAAATCATCATTACTACGAAAGGCAGCAGAGCACACCAGATCTGCCAAAAGGCAGTATAACCAGCCTCTTTATGCCAAGCAGCCACACACATCCATTTGAACTGATCAAACTCTAAGGAAGACCAGCCGAAGAGGGGAGGCAGGCATCCAATGAGAGAATGTAGCCACACGTACACAATGGCGACAACTGCTCTGTTACCCGTAATCTTCATTGGGTAAATCATTGGGTACAAGACAGCATAGTATCTGAGGGAAAAACACAAATATATGCATATATAAAACTGCAATTAGTAGATAAATGAGTTGATCTATTGAATGTCAGTTCTGTCTGGATATATTTACCCAGCAAAATGGGTAATTTACCATACACCTGGAAATTAAAAGATGTGAAATTGCCAAGGTTAAAGGATTATAGTATGATACTATTAGTAGACTATTGTTTGTAATTACTCGATATCAGACCATCCGTTTATGTAAAACTTATATGAATGTACTATAATAAATTTCAGATGGGGCTATTTACATCGCATCAAGGAAGAGGGTGGCTGTGACAATTTGTTGGAAGGAGAAGAAAGGGCACATTGGCTGAAATGTAATGTCACACTTCTGAGTCTGCTTGTTACCATACTAATCTGTGGTGTCCTTGGTCTAATATTACTGACAGTTTTTCTTGGTACATAATATTTGCCTGTTCTATTGGGTCTCCCGAAATCCTTGTTTTGGAAAGTATTTCTTGTAAACTTTCTACGTTTGTTTTTTAAAAAGTCTATTGAAACACATGGAATCAGATTGCAGGCGGAATGACGTAGGCCAAGCCCATACATGGAGATGGTCTGTTTATGACATTTCAGAAATAAAACAGAAACCTCTCTTTCATGACTCATGAGATATGATGCGATTTGATTGTGTGTGTGCCAGTTTACAAGTATGTACAAGGCCCACTGTAATAATACATGTATTTAAAACATATGTTTGTAGTGTCATATACAATATCAGTGGAATCTTTCCCAGTAAAGTCAGCATTACATGTTTGGAATCCAGTTTAGCCAACTGACTTGGAGAGGTTTACACTGCTTTGTAAGCCAGATTTTCTACTGTCTTTGCAGTTATGAAAGCTAACGGTGCATAAAGAGTCCCATGGAGATGTATCTTTTAGTCCAAACAGTGAAATATATCTACACTGGCAGCAAGCCATTTGGATGACACAACCCACATTGGTGTGGGGTCTTGGAACTGTGTTTGGGAAATAACACCAATACAAACTACCCAGTATATCTGCACAATAGGTATTTAAAGTGCTGAGACCGAATTTTAGACCCAGGTGTAAAACGGATCAGACTAAAGGTTCTGGTTATTACCTTCAAGGCCATACGCGGTCAGGGCCCAGTGTACCTGAGGGACCGCCTCACCGCCTATGCCCCCAAAAGAGCTCTGCGCTCTACTACCACCAACCAGCTAAGGATCCCTGGCCCTAAAGAAGTCCGTCTGGTCTCGACCAGGGCCAGAGCATTCTCTGTTCTGGCCCCTACCTGGTGGAACGAGCTCCCAGAAGAGATCAGGGCCCTGACGGAGCTTAAACAGTTCCGCAGGGCCTGCAAAAAGGAGCTCCTCCACCAGGCATTTGGCTGAGACCAGACGTAATCAACAGCGACCAAGGGCCCCTGCTCCCCCCCACCCCCCCCTCAGAATTCAATAAATAAACCACCCCCCTCAGAATCCCATCAATAAGCCCTGGACCTGTTTGTAGTACTATATTGTTATACCGTTATATTGTGCTGTTATTTTGGTTACAATTATTAGTTATCAGTTATACATGTTACAGACTGTTTTATGTATTGTTCTCTGTTATGATGTAAACCGCCCTGAGCCTCCGGGGAGGGCGGTATACAAGTATGATAAATAAATAAATAAATAAATAAATAAATAAATAAAAACAGTCTCAAAATACTAGAACCTAAGAGGATAAAATAAAGCACTAGGAAAAGTTTCCATGTTAATGAATAATATGCTATTTATTGATTGCATATCATCAGTAGGGTACTTGAGCATTCCAGTCCCAAGCCTGGGTAAATGGGGAGGGTTAAGGAAAGACCTGGCAACCTATCTTGAAAAAAAATTGGCCCTTCCATGACTGAACAAATTTGATCTCCCCAGTGTTGTTATTTATGTTGTTACTTAATTGTTATGATGTATTGAAACTGTATGTTATTGATTAAATTATTATAATGTTCCATGTAAAAAATTTCATAATGTTCCATGTAAACCGCCCAGAGCTGTAAAGAATGGGCGGTATAGAAATCCAAATAAATAAATTAAATAAAATAAATAAGAAAATCCTGACTGAGCAGTAATATCAGGGCTGTCTCAGCCTCACCTCCCTCACAGGGTGTCTGTTATGGGGAGAGGAAAGGGAAGGCAATTTTGATATGGAGCCCACTGGTGAGCCCCTCAGGCCGGAAGGTACCGAACAAGTGACTGGGGAGGAGCAAGGATCTGCAGCAAGTAGCCCTGGATTCTGTGATGTGCTTGGGGCAAATACAGCAGGAACCCAGGTGCTGATGCTGCCAATGGTGAAGGCAAGGTGGTCACCAGCCAGAACATTGCATGGCAAGGCAGTGCGGGATCGGGGATCATGGTGATGGCTGTGCCGTGGGTTAGCCAAGAGTCATACATGACTGAATGGCTGACCAAAACAACCACAACCTTAATATCTAAAGAGGAAAAAGTCTGCTAGAAACCATGCTGCATATTGATGACAATAAATACTCCCATGAGGCACAACTTCATGACATGGCCATATTGTATTATCAGATGCACAGCATATTTCTGTGCCTCGAACACTAAATTCTGGGCATTCTGACCTGCTGCTGCTCTCCCACATAGCACATAATGTAAGATTAGCCTACCGGTCTATAGCAATGAGCCCAAGAGTGAGCATGCTGGCAGAACTGATCAGCATGTACAGCAGGGCAGAGAAGTTGCACCAAACGACTCCGAAGATCCATTCCCTCCGGATGGAGCTGGTGACAACAAAAGGAAGCACCAGCACAGAAAGAAGGAAGTTGGAGAGGGTCAGGCTGAACACAAACTTGTTGCTCAGTGTGAGGAGGTAGGATTTCTTGTAGAGGGTCAGCACAATCACCAAGTTCCCTAAACAGATGAAAATAGCAATGACAATAATAGCGATGGATTCTGTGATTCTGCCTGCCCCATCGTCCAGCAGCGTGAGGTTCTTCAATGCCTTCTCATTGCTGAGTGACGAGTTGATGCTCATTGTCAGAGCATAGGATGATAGAGAGGCCAGCTCATGCTGGGCACCTGTAAAGAAGGAAGGCATTAAAAAGTTAAACAAAAGCATTTACTCTGCCCCAATTGCTGGCCTGTGCTATGTGCTGCCCGTGCATACTGGAGATTCTGCATTGGCTCCCAAAGAGCTTCCCCCATAGAAACCCCCATGGATGTGCAGGTTTGCTGATGCACTGAAGTCTTTTGGAGCTTAGGAACATGCCTGTGCACGCTACACCTCCACTGAGCAAAACCTGAAGCCTTCCTCCAATGGAAGAGCTGCATAAGTTGGAGGCAGGTTCTTTAGGCTGAAGGAAATGCTTCCAGCCTGCGACATGCTACAGTCCGATATTTTATGGATTTGTGGCACCTTAGGAGGAATTTATGGCTGGGGGATGTATGGCTGTGGCAGGCAAACAGCGAGGGGGCATGTTTAGTGCAACTCTAACCCGGGACACACCCTCCCGTCCTAGATGCTCCCCCGCCCCGCCGCTTCCAGAGGCCGGAAAGGCTCCGCTTGCTCCCGCTCCCGGGACTGGCTCTTCTCTTCCAGCTCAGCCTTTCTCTCCCGAGGCCACCCAGCGAGGCGTGGAGAAGGGCGGCGCGCGGCGCTCTCCCGCCCGGGCCGGGCCGCCCCCCTCGCCCGCTTGCCCATGCCAGCCCCATCGGGGCAGCGAGACAAAGCAGGCGGCAGCTGCCGGGGCCAGGCGACCGAGGGCGGCAGAGCCCGTCCGGGGCAGGAGCATCCCCGCCCGCCCGCCTTACACAAAGGGAACTCCATTGCGCGCCACTCCAGCAAGACTCCGGCCGCCTGCCGCCCCTTCCCGCGGGGGCTCCACTCACCGTCGGAGGAAGCTCCTTGCCCCTTGCGCCGCCTCGAGCCTTCACGGGACGGCGCCCCAGACCCCCCACGGTCGCCGCCCGCGGAGTCCCAGGAAAGCTGCCCGGCCCCCCTCCTCCTCCTCCTCGACTCCTTCCCATCCCGCCAGCGTCTCCTCCTCGCCCCCTTTCACTCCGCCCCTGCCTCCTCCCCCCACAAGCCTCCCCTTCTCCGCTCCTTTGTCCTTTCCCAGTTCGACCCCCCCCCCGTCCCCCGCCTCATTCCTTCAGATTCCCTCACCCGGTCAGGGCTGGGCGAAATTCGTTTTCGAAAAGGCGGGGTGATGCCGACTGGGTGTAGTTCCAAGCGACGGTCTAGGCTGCCACCAGTGGGAAATGGTTTCTCACAGGCTCCCCACACTTTGCTTCCTTGCCCACCCCCCTCGCGTTCAACCAATTCCTTTCTCCGCGCTACTGAGTGAGACGAAAAGAAAGGCAGATTTTAGACACGAACAAACTCGAGGAACTGTAAGAAAACACAAGACTGGCAATGAAGTCCTGACATTTCCCTTCCCCTGTCCACAGAGGGATACCAACCTACACGTGGGACCAGGGGACTGCTGGGAATTACAGCTCTCCTCCAGACCACAGGGATCGGGTCCCCTGGAGATGTTTTGGGGAGTGGATGTTTTGGAAAGTGGAGTCTCTGGCATTGTATCCCACTGAAGTCTGTCCTCCCCTGGCTCCACCCCCAGATATCCAGGAATTCCCCAGCCTGGAGCTGGCAACTATACCCCCCCTCTGCCACTGGTGAGGGAAGCTGGCCACCCTATGCCCACCTGACTTTGCTGAGATGTTCTTGACAGGTATGGGCTTTGTTGGATCCAAAGTTTTTTCATATTGGAGGTAAATTGATATGATTTCAAAACATCTGCAAGGTTTCCAGTATCCTTAAGGTTGATTTGGGGGTTCTGCAGAGTTGGGGAGGATGGTTGGGGTAAGTGGCTAAAGTAGAAGCAAGGATGCTGGAAAGCCTAATTCTGACACTGGAGCTTTGAGTTAAGTTCCCATTAAGTTAAGCTCCCTAAATATTTGTGCAAATGTGCACCACTGAATAAAGGAAAACACTTAAAAGGAACAAAATAACAACTTTCTTATTGAGTGCTTTGCTTCTTTTGGTAAAGGTAAAGGTAAAGGTATCCCCTGTGCAAGCACCGAGTCATATCTGACCCTTGGGGTGACGCCCTCTAGCGTTTTCATGGCAGACTCAATACGGGGTGGTTTGCCAGTGCCTTCCCCAGTCATGACCGTTTACCCCCCAGCAAGCTGGGTACTCATTTTACCGACCTCGGAAGGATGGAAGGCTGAGTCAACCTTGAGCCGGCTGCTGGGATCGAACTCCCAACCTCATGGGCAAAGCTTTCAGGCAGCTGCCTTACCACTCTGCACCACAAGAGGCTCTTTCTTCTTTTGGTAGTCTGAACCAAATCTTGTTTTTACACTGCCTTTTATATTTCCATTAATTTAATCCTTATTGTTATATCCCTAGGTTCGTGGATGGAATGCCAGGCTACTGGGCAAACAAACAGCTCTTTATTGCCAATCTCAGGAGTGGATACAAGTTGCAGGAGGTGACAAGACCAAATAACCCCGCAGAAAACTGCAACATATATACATGTGGTAGACAAAGGGATCTCCCGCAGCCACACGATTGGCTAGATCGACTTGATTTAAACTGATTGGATCCAGCAGAGAGGATCTTTGCAAGCACATTAGCCGGTTTTGTATCTGCCAGGATCCTGCCTTGGACCTCAAGCTCAGTCCTCAGCAGATTCACATACACAACACTTACGTAAAAGATGGTGGGTATGCACACCACTCCTAGGTGCAAGTTGCTCAGGAAGAACTCACTGAAGAATTCAATTGCAATTCTGAAAAGAGCTAAGAGGGCAAGGAGAGCTATGGTGCAATTTGAGGTTATCGGTGTCTGTTGTGATGATTTATTGCAGTTTAAGTGTGTGGAAGAGCCTCTTGTGGCGCAGAGTGGTAAGGCAGCAGACATGCAGTCTGAAAGCTCTGCCCATGAGGCTGGGAGTTCGATCCCAGCAGCCGGCTCAAGGTTGACTCAGCCTTCCATCCTTCCGAGGTCGGTAAAATGAGTACCCAGCTTGCTGGAGGGTAAACGGTCATGACCGGTAAAGTGTTTGTGGACAAGAATCCATTTCATCCAATGCCTACAGTATTTTCATTGGGCAGCTGTGTCGTACTGATGTGCATTGAGAGAAAGAAACCGCAAAGAGGTTTTGCGGTTTGGAGCCCAGATTAGAATGGAGCCTACTCTGATTTGAGTCTTCTTGAGTTGCTCCTTCTCCCAGCAATGGTTTCCTGACTGGTGCAGCATCCCCCTGTGGAGGAAACCAGGGTTGCTAGCTCTGGGATGGGAAATGCCTGGAGATTTGAGGTAGAGCCTGGGGAGGGACCTCAGCAGGGGATTATGCCATAGAGTCTGCCCTCCAAAGCAGCCATTTTATCTAGTCTAGATAAACTGATCTGGGTCATAAATCCATCAAAGAACCTGGCCTCCCTATGTATTCATGTTGAATACATACAAACATACTTGAGAGCCAGCTTGGTGCAGTGGTTAGGAGTGCGGATTTCTAATCTGGCAAGCTGGGTTTGAATCCACGCTCCCCCACGTGCAGCCAGCTGGGTGATCTTGGGCTGGCCACAGCACTGATAAAGCTGTTCTGACTGAGCAGTAATATCAGGGCTCTCTCAGCCTCACCTACCTCACAGGTTGTCTGTCGTGGGGAGAGAAAAGGGCAGGTGATTGTAAACCGCTTTGAGCCTCCTTCGGATAGAGAAGAACTAACTCGTCTTCTTCTTGTTGTTGTTATGACTATACAGATGATAAGAAAATCCAGTGTGGTGTTGTGGTTAAGAATGACGGCTTCTGATCTGGCAAGCCAGGTTTGATTCCGTGCTCCTCCACATGCAGCCAGCTGGGTGAACTTGGGCTCATCACAGTCCTGATGTGTTGCTCTGATGGAGCAGTCTTGTCAGGGCTCTCTCAGCCTCACCTTCCTAATGGGGTGTCTTTTATGGGGAGAGGAAGGGAAGGCAATTGTATGCAGCTTTGAGATTCCTTTGGGCAGTGAAAAGTGGGATATAAAGAAACAACTCTTCCTCTCTCATCTAATACTGCTGACAACCATCATGCACTCCACTCCAGCACTTTGTCCCCTCTACGACCGCTGACACAGATAGTGGCTCCCATTCCTAAAAGATAATGTTACAGGAAATATTTCAATCCAATTTAAAAATTTTAATAACTTGAATTTGAGTATGCTGAAATTTGATTCTGTTTTATATGTAATGTTATTTGCCTCACTGCTTTGTTATAAACCACCCTAAGCCCCAGGGAAAGCTGGTATAAAAATTTAAAATAAATAAATCTGGAGATAAATTATACTACCTAGGTGGCAACCCTAGGGGAAACATGATAAACTTATTATATTTATTATATACTGCCCTCCCTGAAGGCTTAGGTGGTTATCTTTTTTTTTTTTTTTTTTTTTGAGGATGAGATGTCTGGCTGGAAGCTCTGGGCTCTTTTCTCTTCGATAGCAGAGAAAAGAATTTAGGAAAAGAAGCCAATTTCTCAAGCTCCTATCTGGTTATGAGAGTGGACAGGCCATGGCTGTTCGGGGTTAGGATTTTGGTTGTCTGGTGACATCAATTACAATAGTGGGAGATCTCAAGGTGCCACCTGGAGGTTGTCAGCCCTAAGGGAAAGCCCATTTAAAAAATACTGACGGTAACCTAAAATGGGGCCAGCAACAACTGGGAAAGTGTTTGCCATTACTAACGTAGCCAGTTTTATTTCCCCAATATTTTTGTGAACTGCAACTGAACTCAAAAGGACTGGCTGTTTTGGCAAAGAATTATCATATGGCACTATATGGCTTAATTTGGATATTGTGAAAGAGTTTACTAATTTGCCATAATTTTCTTGTGCCTTATATCTCCACAGTTAAGATGGTTGTTCATTTAGTCTGCAGAAGAGTGCATGCACTCGAAAGCTCATGCCTTGACTAAATCTTTGTTGGTCTTAAAGGTGTAATTGGACTCTATTTTCGTTGAGTAATCTAAAATGTTATTTATGTTGATATCCCAGGAACATTCGAGAGTGTCAAAGCATCACTAGCCTTTCCATCAGCTCTGAACACTCTGCAGTACTCTTGGCATGAATTTGTGGTTGGACCGTTGGAGGGTTTTACCTGATTTTGTCATATAAAATTAGGAACCACCCCATTGTTTTGTAAACTTTACAGTTTTCTTCCCTACTGTTTGAGTAGAAAAAGCATCATGATCCAAAAAGAATCTCTAGGTCATACTTTGGGGCCATTTAAAAACTAGAAGGTGCCAGACACTGAAAAATGGGAATGAGAGTAGGTTTACGCCTGGTAAACTTCCCACACCTTTACCTTTAACAACTGTCAGTTTCAGCTTCTGCTCAGGCTTGGCCAGGTTACTTTTGTTGGGGCACAGGAGGAAAGCTTTTATTGTTGTGTGGGGACACAGGGGGCCCAGCTATAGACGAAGTATTTATGGAAATTTTGAATATAGTGTTCTGAGGTGTTATATATAGTGTTATATAGTGTTCTGAGGTGGATAAAGTTATGGGAAAAATAAAAATACACGCAATACTTCCTTTCTCTTTCCCCCCTTTTCTTTAAATAACACTTTTATTCAAAGATTTTAAAAATATAACAGACCAAGAAAAAAAGAAAAAAGGGGAAAATAAAGTTTACAGATAGACAAAAAAGAAATGCTTACTTTCTTATCAAACTTAAAATGTATAACTTAACTGTCTTCTGCCAAGCAAGATGACTGAGGAACAACTCCTCTCATTTCCCCTCTTCATGTCCTTCTTTCTACTTTGCCTCCCACCCCTCTATGTTGGAGAACATCTTACCTTTCAGTATAACAAAATGGCCAATGTGGCAATGGTGATAGTGGAAGTGATGAAACGTTAAAGTAAATTTTATAATGTTTTAAAATTTGTTTTAATCTAGATGTGTTGTGAACTGCAGCAAACCTGCTTGCAGGGATTGACAGTCTAGGAATTAAAATATATAAATACTAATTGCCATATTTATGGCAAAAAAGCATAAATGTAATCCTAAACAGGTCTACTCAGAATCTGATTAGGTGGGCTTACTTTTAGGGTATTATTCTTAGCTTTCTATAAGAAAATATACTAACATATCAAATACTTGATTGACAGAGATACAAACTGTTGCACCATGTCCTTCCTTAGCACACATATCTTAATTTTTGCCATCTGAAAGGTAGGAAAAAATAAAAGTAGAAGCTAAAAGCATAATTTTGTAGGGAAAAATTATATTATTTGAACATATGGTCACAACAGTCTAGTTGTATTTTACATTTCACAGAAAACACTGAACTCTTTAATAGTGTCTTACTGTTAAACACACTGTAGATTCTTATAATCTTTGTCTCCTAAACAGGGCCCTAAAATGGCTTACAGCTATCGCCTCCTTCATGTTATCCTGACAACAATCGTATGAGATAAGGTAGGTTAGCTTTTCTCAACTTTTTTACTGTTGAGAAATCCCTGAAACATTGTTTAGGTTTTGAGAAACCCCAGAAGTGATGTGATTGTGCACAATATGGTTGGGAAGCATAGCTATTCACAAGGTCACCTGAAGCCACCCCCTTCAGGCCCATCATTGGCCATTGGGGAGGGAGTATCACCCAATAAATGTTTATCAGATTTATAGTCTGTCTATCTGTCTAAATCTAAATCAACTCACTCCCACTCATTTAGGAAATCCTTCCAGGCCCCTCACGAAACCTGGATTAGGTGGACACAAGTGACTGATTCAGGGTCACTCAACAAACTTCCACAATGTGGGAGTTCAAACCTGGGTCTCCCAAATCCTGGCCCTTGAAAACATAACATAATCTTTACAAAGGAATTATTAATTAACATTATAGATTGTCTTACATGAAAATTTGAGTAAAATAGTCATTTAAAAAAAGCAAAAACAGAAGTGTTCCCTCCTCATGCTCCTTTTGGTCTTTTTGAGGGGGGAGCGCCTTCACCTTCTCCCTGCACCATGATTCCCGGTAAATTACCGTGTCACAATGGAATCCTAACTGAGCTTTACACCTCTAAACCCACTGATCTCTATACATTTAGTACAGCGTGACATGTTTAGAACTGCATTTGCCTGGTCTGAACAGATGCAGTATTTATGCTATAGGAGGGGGGAAACTCTCTAGAACAGTGCATGTCGCCATTTTTTGATGTTTTAATTATTTATTTTACTAGCCAACTTTTGTCTTTAAGAAGTTCAAGACGGCTTATAACATTATACAACACAGATTACATTAAAGCACACACAATAAAACCAAAATTAAAACCCCCAATTTGGACGGTTCCTATTATTTACTACATAGCACGTCATGCTATCATTTATTACAGTACTTATAAATCGCCTGGCTTTGTACACAGCTTCCTTTGGGAGCGCTTCTGGCGGGAAAAGCTGCTCTCACCACCCATGCATGCCCTTCTGGATCGGGGTTCTTGTCTCCTCGGAGGTAGGCGGGGGCTTGCAGTAGGATCCGTTCAGTGCCCGCAACGAAATGCAACTTGTAACTCGCCCGGCTTGACTCGAGTTTCCACGAGGACCCTCCTCCTCTCTCCACGCCACAAGCTTCCGTTCTCTGCAACCAAGAACAGGAAGTTCTTTCAAGAACCATAGAGGCTCTAGCGGAAGTCGCCCCTAGAGAATGAACCCGGAACCGGAAAGAGATTCCTTTGTGTTTCCTGTGATGGTTGCGCCTGTTTTGAGTTGAACTCTCGGGCATCGCTTTCCTCGGGGGCCTTCTTCCCATGTCCAGACTTCTATGGTCGCTCCCTCCCTGCCGTCGCCATCATGATGCCCGCCTTCAAAAGCAGCCGGCGCGACTTCACTTTCGGGCCGTGGAAGCTTACCGCCGCTCGGACCCACATCATGAAGTCGGCTGAGGCCGAAAGGTGGGAGATGGGTCAGAGCTAGTAGTCATTGCTGAGTGTCTGGCAGCCAATCTCAGTTCTTTGCGTTGCATTTCGTCCCGGAAATCTAAATCTGCAGATATCAGTATTCAGGACAGGGGAGACAAACAAGCAAACGCCCACCCTTACAATGGCTAAATAACAGTAACAGCAAATATTCCTCGAATTTTTTCAGTGTTCAAAATGTTTTTGGAAATTCCTATATTGGCAGTTCTTTATAACAACTGAGTTTGTGTGCTGCAATTCGTTGCAAAACAAATGGTTTCATCTGTTCAAAGATTTGTGCATTTAAGGTGTGCCTTGTCTTCTTACTTGCAGTGTGCTATGGATTGTATATGAGGAAAATGTCATCAGCTTTGAATTAATTCCCAGCATACATGGGATTCTCATTCTGGCTTCATATTGATTCCCACATGCAGTCGTTTTCTGCATGGTGAAATGATAATGTGAAAGAGGTGTATAATACTTTTTGTGGATCATGGTCCTCCTATTGCCGGTTTTGTCTTGACTAAATGGAACTGACTCACAGTTAACATATCCCCTACTAGACATGTAAAAAATATTAAAATATCCTGTGGAATGAAAAATGTAGAGATCAATAAAAAAATAGTTCTTTCAAGAAAAAAAAGCAAATTTGCTGTAATCTTGTTTCCATTTAGACTAGCTGAAGAGCTGCACATGCCTTGTGTCCCAGAAATGATGTTTGGAGACAATATCTTAAGGATTCAGCACGAGAATCAGTTTGGAATCGAGTTCAACGCAGTTGATGCTTTAAGATGTGTAAATAACTTTCAAGGTGTGGTTAAAGTTGCCTGTGCTGAAGAGTGGCAAGAAAGCAGGTAATAACAAAATATTATTGGTAATTGTATACACAATGCTGTTGTACTGGGAACATCGCCATGTGTCTAACAAGAAACATTATCTGTATAAAGAATGCAGTTGTCTCGTCTTTAAGCCAGTGTGGCATAGGGAGAGGAGTACATTTGTATACACTGCACTACCTGCACTGATTTGTAAGTAAGAAGAGTTGGGGGGTTTTGTACCTCACTTTTCCCTACCTGAAGCAGCCTTATAGTGGCTTGAATCGCTTTCCCTTCATGTCTCCACAACAGGCACCTTGTGAGGCAGGTGGGGCTGAGAGAACTGTGACTGGCCCAAGATCATACAGTAGGCTTCATTTAAAGAAATGGGGAATCTAACCCCTTTCTCCAGATTAGAGGCTGCCAGTCTTAACCATTATACCATGCTGTGCATCTGGTTAAATCATACCTGGAAAATATAGATTCAAATGCTAAGTGCCATAAGGGGTGATATTAGGCCAATCTCACACTCTGAGCCTAACCTACCTCATAGGTATGTTGTGATAATAAAATGTGGGAGAGCCATGACAGCTGTGAGGTCCATAGATTTATTGCTGTAGTCTTTGGCTTGTTCAGTATTTAACATGCTAGAAATGTTGTCTTTTTTCTTTCAGATCTGAGCCTGAACACACAAAAGAGGTTGTTAAGCCATATGATTGGACTTATACAACAGATTATAAAGGAACACTATTGGGTGATTCATTACAGTTAAAGGTACATTTTGAATTCTTTTGGTTGTTCATTACCTTGCAAATATGAATGTATTCTTTAGCAACTCTTTACTTATGTTTCCTAATGGGGAGGGGTCATGGCTGAATGTCAGAGCATCTGCTTGGCATACAGAAGGGATAAGGTTCAATTCCCAGCATTTTCAGTCAGATGGATCAGGCAGTAAGTGATATGAAAGTCCTCTACCTGAGACCTTGGAGGGTTGTAGCCAGTGTGAGTTGACAGTTCTAACATTGAGAGACCAATGGTCTGATTCAGAATGGAACAGTTTTATAGACGTTTATATAATATATTATATATATTTTTTGCCCAGGTTTCTGCCACAACAGAGCATATCGACACAGAAAAATTAAAAGCCAGGGAACAGATTATGTTCTTTGAAGAAGTGCTGCTGTTTGAAGATGAACTTCACGATCATGGAGTTTCAAGTCTCAGTGTCAAAATAGTGAGCTCATTTTGCATGTCATTTTGAAATACAAAATAATGTTAGAACTCATCTGAATGATATAGTGCCCACATTGACATTTTCAGTTTCTCTTTGGTTAAAGTAATTCAGACAAACAAATTCTTTGGGAATGTTACTTTAACAATAGTCCTTTTAAAATATCTAGTTTATTTTTTGTTGTTATTGTTTGATTTACAGAGAAGTTTGAGGCTTGATAGAAATGTTCAGGTTGCATTGAAGATTTTGTAAATAGGGGGGGATAATAGCACAGTCCTCAGAAATTATTTCACTGGAGTTCAGTGAGACTTATTTCCAAAGTAAGCATGCATAAGATCGGTTTGAATCAAGGAAATGGGTGTAGACAAGAGAATAGTCAACAAAGATATTCTTCAGTACTGAAAGCTCTTTGTAAACAAGTCAACAGCTTAATGGCCTGTAACATTTTTTCTTAATCTGCTTGTTCATACGTGTCTTCATTAGTCATTAGTGCCTACAAGAAATAGAAGGATCAGATTATATTAAGTTTCAAAACTTGTTGCAAAATGACTATTGATGACTAGTGCGGTTACAGAATTCTTACTGTTGAACTAGATATTTGATAAGCAAACCATGCAGATGCAAATAATGTTTATGGTCTTTGGCAGAGGGTGATGCCTTCAAGCTTCTTTGTGCTATTGAGGTTTTTCCTGCGAGTTGATGGTGTGCTTATCCGCATGAATGACACCAGGCTTTACCATGAGGTGAGGAAGTCTTACCATGCTTATATTATACCATGCTTAAACGTGAAGAAGTGCGTTTGCACATGAAAGCTTATATCTCGAATAAAACTTTGTTGGTCTTAAAGGTGCTACTGGACTCACACTGAAGAAAAGTGCCCTCCTCCTGTCAACGTCTGTGATGCCGTTTGCAATGGCATAAAATTCAAACCGCTCGACGTAGCTTACCCACTTCCCTGGGTCAGACACGTCGAACTCTTCAATGTGCCCTTGTGTTTCCATTCCTTCTCTCTTTGTGGGCCAAAATCCCATCCTCGTCGCCATTATTAAATAGAGAGACGCACGTTCTACAAAACCTTTTATTAACGCACAGGGGCACCTAACAACCAGCAGCTAATAAAACGCACATGCAACTTAAATAGTCTCAATACAAGGGAGATGTCTGCAAAGCCTTAAAGGGGCAGTTGGCCCAATTAACTCAATACATTACAGACTTTGTACTCATACTTGTACTCATTCTTTCCTGGATGGAATAAGCATCTGGACTTGAGTTGCACTGTGTTTGTGGCTTTGGTACAGTAACTTTGATGGGCAAAACAGTGGCTAGGTATTTCTTTGTAATGGCCTGACTGGCTTGAGTAGATTTCAGATAGCCCTTCCTAGGATTATGAAACACTTCTTGTTATCTTTGTCCATAAATCTGGGTGTGCTGCGAAAAAGCTGTGTAGTCATCAATACTATTTTTAGTTGATGCTCATCATACCAGTGGAAATATCTCTTTTGAACACGGTGCTGCCCAGTTTACACGCAATCTGTGAACATCCTACCTAAATATTATTTGTATTCTGCTTTGCCTGATTCAAGATCAGGTATTGGTAATTTCGTTTTTAAATCAGTTTTAAATCTGTATGTTTTAAAATGTTGTAATCTTCCCTGAGTCTTTGGGGAAGGGTGGACTAGAAATGGTAAATAAAGTTGAGCCCCCATCCTTATCCATGGTTCCTTTATATATTTGTGAAACAGCCTGGGGGGGTGGAATGTTTCTAGCTGTTCAAGTTAGAATAGAGCCAATCAGGGTGCAGCCAGCAAAGCTGGCTGCACCCTGATTGGACCTGTTCCTACAGATCCCGCCCCCTATGCCTGGATTCTAGCCGCTTTGCTCTCAGACGCACCTCAGTGCGTGGAGCTAGCAGCAGGTAAGGGGAGAGGGCCCTGGGCAAAGGTTCCTGGTGGAGGGCCTGCTAAGGAGGGTCTCTTGGCCTGCTAGTCTGAGCCTCTAACGACGGCCTCTCAGCCTGCTGACTGCCTGCTAAGGGTCTTTTGGCCTGCTAGTCTGAGCCTCTAACGACGGCCTCTCGGCCTGCTGACTGCCTGCTAAGGAGCTCTGTCCCGGCCCTGCTAATGAGCTGGCCAGCCCCCGCCCACCCCACTTGATCCGGCTCCGAGCTGCTCTGGAGTCCGAGTGGCCCAAAGCCACCTTATGCTGCCTGGCTGGGGGTCAGGGGAGGTGGACCCTTTCAAGGCCATTCTTAGGAACGGTCTTTGAAGCTAGTATCCAATAATGCTTTTTCAAGATGGATTGGGTCATTTCTTGGTCATAAATTTAGAGACTACATGTTGTTCAGTATCTTTATTGGAACTATTAACATGTGTTTAAGGCCCAGGTTTATGTGATTCACCAGGTGACTGCTTAGATTAAACTGAGTTGCTAAACTGAAAAAAAATCATCTTTTGTCATTGAACCGACAAACCCATTTCAATTTCTTTATTTTACATCGATTATTTAAACTAGCAATGCATGCAGAGTGTTACATAACTATGCAATTACATTTCAAATCTCTTCTTTTTTACTAGGCTGACAAATGCTACATGTTGCGGGAATACACATCTAGGGAAAGCAAAGTATCAAGTCTAATGGTATTAACATTTTAAGCTTGGTTATTTTTCTGTGTTAGCTTTGGAAGTTTCCTAGAACAAATTAACTTTCTGCAAAGACTCTGGCAAATGCTACTTGTTTCAGCATTTACTGAAAAAAAATAACATTAACAAAATCCTAATGAAAGCCACTGACAAATATCAACATTGCAATCAGCATTTGTTGTAAACTCATCTATCAACTATTAATAAAACACACACACCCTGACTAGTCTTCAGTTCTCTCCCCCAATACATAGTAATTTAATGTTTTTTGGGTGGTTAGCTTTTTGCTGTATTCTTTTTTAAAAGGTCACATTCTTTTTCACTCTAGATTGCATGTTTTTGGTTGTGTTTCCTTTGTTGGGCTTGGCATAATGTTTGCTCTTTTCTTTTTAAGCATGTTCCTCAAGCCCTGTTCACAGATCCTAATGAGATTGCTCAGTATTTACCGGTGAAGGAGACGGTGTGTGAGAAGTTGGAATTTCCAGAAAGTTTGAATTCTGAATCTGCAGCAGTACCAGAACACACTTAAGTGGAATCTAAGTGGACTTGAAACAGACTTTCTTCTGGAGATTATATAATAGTCTCTTGGCCATTTCCATTGAAGATGCCACTACTTGCTGGACTGGGATGTGTTTGTATGTATGAAAAATGTTCCTGTAGCCCTGGGGAAGGAAGCCCCCCCCCCCCCCTGCTGATGTTTGCAGTGTTTTCAATTGTCTCTTTATTTCAAAGTAATGGAGCTATTGAATAGCTCCAGTTCACAGCCAGTGTACCTGAAGTTGGAAAATAAGCCCTCAAATCAGGAGCAATACTTCTGAAGCTTGCCAGATTCACCAGTTGTAGAGGCCTTTTAAAATGGAGCAATTCACAAAATTAAACAGCTTGCAAGAACTTTAACATATTACTTTTGTTAGAGAGGACCCTGTTGTATAATGCATACACTAACTATGCTTCCTCTTGAGGTCAGGTTGACTCAGTTTCCTGAGGATCACGTATGCCTAGTAGGTCTGTGAGCCTTGAATATATTAGATGGCATTTTTTGTCAGTTGCTTGAGATCTGTCTGTTTAAATAAGGAAGATGCGAGTGGTGCTGTTTGATATTTTCTAGAGAAACCTTTCGCAGAGCTAGAAAAACAACAGAGCTGCATAATAAATTTTTGGCAAATTGTGATTCATATTTGGATCCCATATTGTCTACTTTTTGCCAGTCTTGATCCTATGATTTTGGAGTGGACTAGATATGAATAGGGTATTGTTTTATTTAAGGGGATTGCATGCTACCACATTCAATGTTGCCTGTGATCTCAAAACCCCCCCCACACACACACCAGGGGTTAATATTGTTTACAGTGGTAGAATAGGTAAATGACCTGCTGTTTCCTTTATAAAGGACTTTAATGTTCATAACTGATTTCATCTCATCAGGCTACTAGCAAGCATGTTTGGCCTGCAATGTAAAGCTTAACCTAAACACCACCTAATATGACTGTAATGCTTGTTCCGTTGTGTTCCAGCAGTAGGCAATGCAGGTTTGAATATGAAACTTCACCCTTGCCTTTATTTCTCCTATTCTTCTTCTATGCTTTCCCAATGTCAGCTTGCCAGAAGGTAAAAACTCACATTCCATCTGCCAGTCTGTTCTGTTCTTATTCATTTCTCCATATGGCAGATTAAGCACAGTGGAAAACTTCTCACTTGGGTTTTTTTGTTTTTTGTCTCCCCCCCCCCCCAATGTGAGGGGAGAAAGTTCTAGAAAAAAATTAAGATCATGGCTTACTTCTCTCCCCAGGGAAGCTGTAGTTTGCCCCAATAGGGAAATATACCATATTGTTTCCACTGCAGGGTAAATAGGAATTGGGGGGGGGGGCAGGGCTTGCACACAGTTTAGGGGGTAGGTTTAACTTCCTTCCACTGTCATAGCTGGCAAGTCTTCTAGATTTTTATAACTGGGAGATCACAGAAGTTTCTCCACTCTTGTCCAATTTATCCCCAATTCAATTAGCAACAGTGGATTGAAATAATCAGTGCCTCTTCATTCATATGATATGGGAATCCCTATCTTAATGGGAGTTTGAGATATACTATAGAATATGTCAAAATAGAATAAAACTGTTTTCTTGCCTGACTGAAGAAGGGGTGAAATAGGAACAGGTACTTTCTGCAAAAAAGTGAGAAGGGAAGACAGTGAAGCAAAAATAACCAATTTCCATGACTATGAAAAAATGAATCCTGTTTATCTAAAGTAGATTTTTTATATTGACATTAGTTGAGGAAGTTTTATAAGAGAAATAACAAACACTGGAGCTGGTGCTTTCCATCCTTATATCTGCTGACATAATATGAAGATCCAGTCAGACTAATTTATACTATTCTCTTGTAGCACAATCAGGTGGAAGGCATGCCAACATCAGGGTGACTGGTGAGAGAGGACGGCTTACTGTGTATTGTATAACACACTAGTATCTGTGGTATGTTTAACATAAGAAAATATTGACTTGTCAGCTTCAGTTGTCATATTAATATATAACATACGGTACAAATACAATGGGGAAAGAGAATGGGAATCCTGTGTCCTTTATTATTGTACATATTGTGTGATATACAGATTTCACTGTTTCTCATGTCTGGCAATTGTTCTGGTGTCCAACTGAGTTCCAGTGTCAACTGGCTACCATCTATTAACAGCATAAAATCCACTGAAGTAAAAGAAATCTGTATTGCCCCTTCTGTTCATAGAAAAGCCGATGATGAGCAATATTTTGAGACAGTATCATCAAAAGGCCTTTCTTACTGCTCATTAGCTAAACGTGATGGTTTTATTCTTCTGAGCACCCGTCACTAAATAAAAATGTATGCCACATTTTATATTTTCCCTTCAAGTTTGATTTCTTCACTGGATTAAGTAATATTTTCTCAAGGGGATTAAATTGGGAATGTTAAAGCTTTAGAGCTTTTCTATGTTTATACACATGCACCCATCATCCTTGTCCTGCTGCAGGATAAAGAAATATAGAAATTACTGTGTATGCCTTCTCTTAGGTCATAGGACTATAGATCATAGGGGACACAGAGCGCCAGGGAAGCTTTCTGGATTTCAGGCTAATCTATTTCACAGGGGCAAGACAATGCTCGGGTCCCCCACAAATCCATGTGAGAAAGGCAAACCATAAATAACTTTAAGAAAAATAAATGAAAATATTTAAACTGCCCCTAGCTAACTGACTTGGATAGCCCAGGTAGTCCTGATCCTGTCAGATCTTGGTAGCTAAGCTTGGCCCTGGCTAGCATTCGAAAGTGATACCAGGGCCATGGCGCAGGGCTGTCTTAACACATGGAATGCTGGGTAGTTGCGCAGGGACCTCACAAGCACAATGGCCCCATGCTAATCTATTACGTATTGATATGTGAACGGGCAAGCTGTACAGCATGTTTTTTTAATGTTAAAACACTTGTTTTGTTGGTGGTACCGATAAATATAAGTTTAATTTTATCAATAAGTTACTGTGAGTGGTTGTGTAGGTAGGGTCCCAGAACTCTGCTTTGCCTGGCAGCCTGCCATGCTGTTCAGATGGCCCTGACATGATGCGAGGGCAGACAATGACAAAGCATCTCCAAATGTCTCTTGCATGGTAGCCAATCACAATCTGACTGTATTACACACATACCAAACAATAAATAAATAGCCCCTAGCTAGGTGGAGGCTTAATTTGTGGGTGGTGGTTATCTAGGACTGGATTACAGGGGAAGTACTGAAGAAATGTTCCACTAAGGAGGGCTGTGAGGAAAGGTATATTTTGCAGGAGTGGATCAAAGCTAGAATGTTGTAGGGCCATTCCAGAGACTGGAGTTAATAAGCCTGTACTTTCAAAAATCGACAGATGATGGCAGGTTTTCTGTATTTTTCATGCTTGCAAGCAATCCGTGCAGTTTGCATACGGCTACCTAAGGAACATCCTTATGCCCACAGTTCATAGGGGCATAGAAAATACTGGGATGATAGCTACCTGATTAATTAGGCAGAATTCACAACCCTGAAGCTCCCCGGACACGCGTTTGCGGATTTGTGATTCGGTGTACACAGAAACAAAGTCCTTGAAAGTCACTCCACGTTATTTGCGCGATGCAGGCAACTCGTTCAAACGAGAGGCGAGTGAGAAAGAATCGCGGCCCAGCACGCGGCGTGTTTATGAGGTCCACGACCCGTCAGCCGACTCCACTCCGACCAGAGTTCCCGACGTACACGTGCAGGAGAAACAACCGATCCCCCCCCAGACTGGCCAGGCAGGCCACGTTGCAGCACGCTGCACACAAACGTGTGACACCAGGAGCGGAATGGCCCTTCTCTTCAAAACCCTCAACGAAGCAGGGCGCCCGCTTTGTTCCGCGTAATGCAGCTGAGCGGAGACACGAACCTCCTCCTCCTCCTCCCAAGCTGCGGCACAGCAGGCACTAAATCTCCCAGCGTTCATTGCGTTAGACAGGCCGCTTAGAGAGGAGGAGAAGACGGAGGAGAAGCGTCTGGGAATTGTAGTCTTCCGAGGCGGGAGGCGGCTTGATTGGTCGGTGTCAGCGGCGGACCCCGCAGCACAACAAGTGCCTGGGCGGCGCGGAATGGACAAGCTGAAGCGGGTTCTCAGCGGGCAAGACGCGGAAGACCCGGGACCCCTGGCCGAGGTAAGCCTGTCCTTACCGGGGGGCCGGGAGGGACGCCTCCGCCTCCCCTCCATTTCGACTGCGTTCCTTGCTGGGCTTTGGCCCGTCGTCTCTTATGTCAGCGTCTCTCCTCCGCCTGCCTGCCTGCCTGCCTGCCTGCCTCCCTTCACTACCGGGCTGCTTCACTTCCGGCGTCCTCCTGCTTTTCTTCTCTGCGAAAGCTTTTCACTGAGGGGTCTCCTGCTGGTCAAAGACGTTGTAGTTGCCTTTTCATCGCCGACTGAATTAAGCTTGCATATTAATGCAGGCCTATTAAAATAGGCGTTGTACTGAAGGACCTATGAAGAATGTATAGGAAGAAAGATGGAAGGGAAGGTGTATAATTGCTCGCCGCGTCGGCTCTAGGCAGAATCCGCTGGCCATTGTTCTCCAGGCACATATTCGAGACCGTGGAGGGCATATTCAAACTAGAAATGCTGCTCTGAGTAACTTGAGGGGAACATTCTAACCAGAAGCGTCAGTCGAGCAGTGGTAGATACCGGGTAAAGCTATAATGGTTCATGGTTCTCCTTGTAACAAAGAGCAGCGGGGGAGGAATGGGAAAGCGACTGTAAGCCGCTTTGAGCCTCCTTCGGGTAGGGAAAAGCGGCATATAAGAACCAACTCTTCTTCTTCTTTGTCTTTGAAGATCTGAAAATCGTTTTTGAAAATTTTAAATTCTTGAACTTAGCTGCTTGGGCTGACCGTGCCTTTGTGAGGGCTGTACCATTTAGGAAAAAACAAGTGGAATGGTTGCAAGTGTATTTGTGATATTTTCAACTATTAAGTGCAAGGCTTAAATATAGTTGGATTAAAAAAATAGTAGCATGGGCATAAGAAACAGCTTCTTGTAAGTTAACAGCAACTGCCCTGAATTGAGTCTGATTTTTATTTATTTTATATTTATGATTTATGATGCTTCCTTCTAGTTAAGCACTGAGTATTCATTTGGAGGGAAGAGTTTTCTTTCAGTGGAAGATTCATCACATAATGCAAGGAAACTATTGGATTGACATTGGGGCCAGTACTATTTAATTTATGACTGATCTGGAACTGGGAGTGAGTAGTGTAGCACCCGGGTTACAGATGAGACAAAACTATTCAGGATGGTGAAAACCAAGGCTGACTGTGAAGAACTCCCAAGAGGACTTTCCCAAATTGGGTGAGTGGGTGACAATGTGTTGCTAAGTGTAAGGTGATGCACATGGGGACAAAAAACAACAACAGCCCTTAAAGTATCATCTAATGGGGCCTGAATTTGCTGAGACTGAGAAGGGAAAAGATCTTTGGGTTGTGGAGTACAGCTCAATGAAAGTGGCAACCCAGCATGCTGGAGCAGTAAAAAGAGCAACCTCTGTGTTTGGGATTATTAGGAAAGGGATTGAGATTACAACAGTAGATATTGTAACACTCCAGTTCAGATGTTCAGCAGTGGAATAGGCTGCCTAAGGAGGTGGTGAGCTCCCCCTCACTGGAAGTCTTCAAGCAAAGGTTGGATACACACTTTTCTTGGATGCTTTAGGATGCTTAGGGCTAATCCTGCGTTGAGCAGGGGGCTGGACTAGATGGCCTGTATGGCCCCTTCCAACTTTATGATTCTATGATTCTATGTATTGTGTGGCTTTATTTGGAATGCTGTACAGTCAAATGACCAAAAGGCCAATGCAGAACTGGAAAATACAAGAACTTGAGGGCATCCAATGATACTGATAGGCAGTAGGTTCAGGACAGATGAAAGACAATTTTGCTTTGTACAGCGACTGACTAAAATGTGGAGTTCATGGCCAGAGGATGTAGTGATGGCCTCAACTAAAGACCTGGCAGAATGAGTTTCCGTGGCAGAGTGAGGATTCAAACCTAAGGTCTCACAGATTCTAATGTTCAATTAAATAAACATTCTAGCACTAGCTTTATGGCAAAGCCCGCAAACTTAAAAAAAAATTAGCAAAGGTTTAATAAATGGCGAGTCTTGAAATGAAAGGTATGGGGAAAATGTCCCAAGATAGGTGACATAGAAACTCACAAACTGGGGTGTTCATATTTGTGTTTGAAGGGCTTGTCCTTGGTGGCATGTCTGTGATACCTGAGCTGTACATCATATCAGTTACAACAGTAGTCGGTGCACCGGATGAAGGGAAAGTATTTTGGTAGTTGGTGCACTGGATGTAGGAGAGGAATTTTGGTTGTTAATGATAAAATATAATATTGTTGTGCTGGGAAAATAACATCCCTGTATTGGAACTGCCATTTGAGGGAATATTACTGGAGAGGCTGGAGAATAAGTAAGTCCTAAGAATTGTTTCCTTCTACTTGATTGTGAGCCTAGCAGCCGAAAAAAATGTGGAATATTTATTGTGCTGTTTTTAAACTTTCGTTAATGATATTCCTCTCTCTGTATGGCATTCCTACCCTGACTTTAACTAAAATATTTTTTGGATTTTAGAAATTATAGGTGCTTTAAATAAGTTTTGAATAACTGCTTTTGTTGGTATTTTTGAACAGTGATTAGAATGATCCAAATTTCGTTTTTATTAAAGGAATAGTAAATGTTTTACAAAACATTTGTACTTGGAAAGCGTACAGAGACTTCCAAACACTTTAAGAACATCTCTTATTTAATTGTCTCAGTCTTGCCTCTTGTTTCAGCTCTGCTTAGCTTCAGAAGGGTACTGTATTTAGTTATTAAACTCTTATACCCTGTCTGTTCTTGTGGGTCAGTGTACTTCTGTTAGACTTTGTTGCTAGAATCTTGTAGGGGAAAATTGGATACAAAGCTTTCAACTTGGATGAAGCAAGTAAGATAGAAGGGAGGGACTGTTCTTATGGTGATAAATAATGAAGCACAGCTAATATGCAGGGAGCGTTGAAAATTGTTCAGTGTAAGGTCTTATTGTGGGACAAAGAAGGTAACGGGTATGTATGTTTAAAGTGGCTATTAGAACAAATAACAAGATGCAGTTTCTGCTTTGTTCATGCACAATTAGCATTATGTCAAAATAAATGTATGAGAGGCTCTTGATTCAATTTACTTTACTTGGAAACCTGGCCCATTCTTTTAGCAATAGTTTTCATTATATGGACCCCAGAATATTGCATATTTTTTCTCTAATTTATGTTTAACATCTAAAATCTGTGCAGGATACAATCTGCTTCTTGTCTTAGAATTTGTTACATTTATTTACCACCCTCTCTCCAGAAACTCAGGATGTTGTGATGACAATTTTAATCATGGTCTTTTCTCAATTTTGCAGGTAGTTGATGCATCTTCTCTAAGCTGGAGCACAAGGGTGAAAGGTTTCATAGCTTGTTTTGCTACAGGAGTTCTCTGCTCTATTTTGGTAAGGCTCCCATTTCCCTTCTATCAGCTTTTGTCAGGTTATAGTTGTTTTAGGCAATATTCCTAATATCATATTCTTAGATTTCATAGGGAATTTAAATGTTAACAAGACTACATTTTCCCATGTATTTCCTTTTATTATTACATTTTTACAAATCTGGCACATATGGCAAAAGGTTCCACCTATATCTTGAAATTTCCAACAATTTATTTTGTAGTTTCCATCTACTTTCTCATTATCCTTCAGAGTAATATACCATCTGAAAAACATTGTTATCAGCTTCCTCTTAATGCCTGGCTGACTGTTAATATGTTTTCCCCCATAACCATTTCCACTGGTGCATAGATATTTGCTCTTTTAAGTTCAGCATAGATTTAAACATACTTTTTCACTTTTTCTTCTGTTACTAAATTAATAACTTCTATGTTCATTGTTATAAATTATCTGTGTTTTGTAATCAGTTCCTTGAACTCAAGTCATCTCTCTTTGACCTCCACCTTCTGTGTTGATAACTTTTTCTTTAGTCTTGAAAGTGATTGGTAATCACCTTTGAATGCTGATGCCTTCATCTCTAAGATCTTGCTAGGACTTGAGCTTCCCCTGAGCACTTACTATATTGCTGTATGTTAAGAAACCAGTTTTATTTTGTGTATCCTAATTGTGGTAAACTTATATTGACATGAGCAGAGAATTTGGAGGAATCAAACAGTTGCAATGTGTAAATGATATTCTCAAAAGTTCATTTATAATTATACGGCTCCTTTCTTGTGTTAGTATCGTTTTGGTTGATTGACTTTTAAGGGTTTTGATGAGAGAAACTTGTGTTCAGATCCCTCTCAGCTATGAAATTCATTGGTCACCTGTTGGAAGTCAGTTAAATCTGTAACAGCTATAAGTGAGAGGCCAAAATACTACTCTCCACTTCACGGAAGAAGCTGGGTTAATCTCACATGTAACTGTATGTTATTGTTTTTGAAACTTGGGTTGGTTTCCCAAACTACAACGTTAGTTAGTTTACAATTGGGTTGCCAAGTCTGAGTATAATTGTTTGCTGATTGACCTGTTACAGTAGAGTCATGCCTACATGTTTTTAGGGATAGAGCCCACAGATCTATTACCCTGTGGATGATGTTTTCTGCTGACACAATTACTCTTCTGCTGATCCAACAGACTCTAATAGCAGAGCATCCTTCCACTACTAGTAGATATGCTACTAGTAGGGGAACAGATGTGCCACAATCCAACCCAATGCTCCCTGCTTGATGAAATACAATACAAATGTAATTAATTAAATAAATATGGATTTGCAATACTAATCTATACACTTGTAGGCTGATGAAATGATTTTGCATGAAAGTAGATTACTAAGTTTATCACAGAATTTTGTGCTCCATTAAGAAATTTTTGAGCCAGTAAGAATTCGTGTTTAATAGCCCCTAGTTACAGATCGTTTGTCTTATAAATTTCTTTCTTCTCCTTTTCCTCTCAAGGGTACTGGCCTGCTATGGGTACCCAGGAAAGGACTAATACTGTTTGCGGTATTTTATACGTTGGGAAATATCTCATCCCTTGGAAGGTAATTGTCAATGAATTTAATGAAATGCCCATTCTCAAAATTCATAATCTATATTTTCCTCTGTTGTAGTTAACTTATTTCTGTGTAATCTATTCTATATTTATCATACTTGTGCTTTTCAGTTTACCTGAAATCTGGAAAGTAATTTAACCATGTGTATATATTACTCCATGTTATTGGAAGCTTTCCGTCAACTGCTTGTTCATGCTTCAGCTAGCACTGCTATTTATTTATTTATTTACTAGACCAAAAGCCCACTGCAGTTTAAAATGTAGTGGGTACTAGTGGGGGAATGGTTGGGGGGGGGGAGTGAGGCGGCAGGTGCGCGGGGAGTGGCTCCCCCTCTCTGCTCCTGACCGTGGAGTCCAAAGGCAGTGGGGCGAGCGCACAGTGGCCTAGGGGCTGGCGGTCCTTGTCCTGGCTGTGGTTGCCCTTGCTGCTGCCAGGTGGAGTGGTGCGCAGGGCCAGGGCTGCACAGTCCAATGTGCAGGGAGCATCTGGCTGCGAGGCTGCTATTGTGCCCTGGGAGGTGGGTGCTCCTGGGAGATGGGTGCTCCAAGGACCGGCTCGATCCAGGGGCACCCGGCTTTGCTGGATGTGCCCGGATTGGCCTGTGGAGCCGGAAGCGGTGTCTGGACACCCAGACCCCACTCCACCCTTAGTGGCTTTTCTACAATATTAGAGAGCCACTAATGGTTAAGATTTATTTATTATTGTATTTATTTACCGCTCTCCCCAAAGGCTCAGGGTGGTTTGAAACTATTCTCAACAAATCTCATTTTCCTAAATATTAAATGTTAGATGACAAAAGGCCTAAAATGGAATGCAATTTATGGTGTATTTACACTGCTAGTGATATTGGAAATTTTGTTTCTTCGAAGGCTGCTTAAAACCTCTTGTCTAGCTCAATTATGTTATTATTAATACATTCACAGTTATAGTAATTTCTCTTGGGATCCGTTGCATGACCAAGTATCGCAGTAGTTAAGAGTTCTAATTAATCTGTGGTTTGGAAGGCTCCTCCTGAGACCCAGTAATAAGGAATTGGCACCATGTATGTAGGGTTGGGTGCTTTGGCCGCCCAAGCACCCATTCACGCCTGAAGCAGCCAGTGCTGCGGGGGGAGGGGGAGGGGCAGCACCCATGCTGCCCCTTCCCTCCCACACAATGGCGTGGGCTGCTTCGGGCACGAACGGCTGCTTTGGCGGCTGAAGCGCCCAACCCTAGCTTATAGTCTACAAGGCTTAGCCATGCTTGATGTTGCTGCATTGGTATAACTCGAAAGAGTAAAACAGCAAATAATCAGCATTACATGATCGCAAAGACAAAATATTACCAGTGCCTTCCTTTATTTCTTAGAGGTGACCAAATGAACACCTAGTTTAAGCAGTGCCTTAGCTATATTTTCTTAATATGCTTCTTCAATGACTGAGTTACTTCTCTTGGTGTGGTGGTTAGGAGCACCGACTTCTAATCTGGTGAGCCAGCTATGATTCCCCAGGCCCCCTTTTGCAGTCAGCTGGGTGACCTTGGGCTCCCCACAGCACTGATAAAGCTGTTCTGACCGAGCAATAATGTCAGGGCTCTCTCAGCCTCGCCTACCTCACAGGGTGTCCATTGAGGGGAGAGGAAAGGAGCTTTTGAGGAGACTCCTTTTAGAGAAAAGCAGCATCTAAGAACCAACTCTTCTTGTTCTTCTTTGTGCAGTGCCTTTAGGAACAATGGCTTTTCCTGCTCCGATGCCTTGCTTGTGGATTTTCCTTCTGCAGTTGCTTTGTTGGCACCTTCATTTTAGAAATGTAAATTTCTGGTTGAATTGTGTGTGAGATTTGTTTCTAACATTTTTATGGGACTTATACAACTAAAGGATTAATAATAATGTTTGTTTTTAAAGATTCCTTGAAAACCGTCCTGAGACTAACATGAATTGTTAAGATATAAATAAAATAAACTAGGGAGTGCTGTATTGGGAAACAATCATTGCTCTTCTGTATAGTATTCCCCAACTTTCCTCTTGCAGTAGGTTGCATTACCTTGGAGGCTAACATGTGCCACAGTTCCTCTAATACACTTACTGTGCAAGCCTGTGCAGAATTAGGTAAAGGTGAAGGTATCTCAGTGTGCAAGCACTGAGTCATGTCTGACTCTTGGGGTGATGCCCTCCAGCGTTTTCATGGCAGACTCAATACGGGGTGGTTTGCCAGTGCCTTCCCCAGTCATTACCGTTTACCCCCCAGCAAGCAAGCTGGGTACTCATTTTACCGACCTCGGAAGGATGGAAGGCTGAGTCAACCTTGAGCCGGCTGCTGGGATTGAACCCCCAGCCTCATGGGCAAAGCTTTCAGACGGCTGCCTTACCACTCTGCGCCACAAGAGTGCAGAATTACGCCACAAGAGTGCAGAATTACTCCAGTTTAAATTCATTGAAATCCGTGGACTGCATAGAATTGGAGTGTTATTATATTGCTTTAAGTGGGCACAATTTACATGTCTTGTCTCTTTTGGCTGTTTCCCAGTGGATTAAGGGATTTTTCTTGTTGCAGCACCATCTTTCTTATGGGGCCTATGAGGCAATTGAAAAGAATGTTTGAACCAACCCGTTTGATAGCTACTATAGTCATGCTCGTAAGTCACAAAGCTAATTTTTAAAAGACTGTTTGTGGGTTGGAATGAGCTTCAGCTTAATGTTTGTTAAAGATTTTATGTAAACTACCTAATTTGAACAACCTTGGTACCTTTTCTATTGCTTGTACAGTATCCTAATATCCCTAGTTTGCTTTAGTTCCATGTGTCCTCTTAAGAAGCTAGTGGGCTTTGTAGGGGGGGGGGGAAGAGTATACCATTGAACGAAAGGAGCAAGGTTTCCACCGTGTGGTTAATGTTAGGTAATGTCAGTGGAGTTCCATGCAGGGTTAGAGATGAGGCATTACTTCCCTTCCCCTTCCCCTCCGCCTTGCTATGTGAGTCCCAAGATTGCTGTTGTAGCTATGTAAAATGGGCTAACTCAGGGTGTGTGCATTCATTTAATTGTATTCCCCCTTGGAATAAAATGCTGTTAGTATTTAAGCTGTCATGGGACTCCTTTTGTTCTTGCTGGAGCAGACCAAAGTCCATCTTTCTGTTTCTGACAGTCCAGCATGATATTTTGGGGAAACTCTTTAAAAGGGGGGGAGGGGCATGAAAGTGACAGCCATGATGTTCAGAGCACCTGGTACATGGAGTTGTGTATATTATTGCTGGGCACGGAGGTCCCTTTCAGCTATCCAGGCAGATAGGAATCTATACACTCTCAGTCTTGTCCAGTGCTCCCTTTCTTCTTTTTATTGTAGCTGTGGAAGTGAGATAATAGAATATTTCTACAAATAATTTTTTTCTCTATTTATAGAGGTTGTTGAACCAGAAAATATTTCCTGTGATTGCATCTGCATGTTTATGTGCTTATTAGAATGGTAGTTACTATCCTATTGTTAGTTAAATTATAAACATTATATATAAACATTGCATCTGCATGTTTATGTGCTTATTAGAATGGTAGTTACTATCCTATTGTTAGTTAAATTATATACTCACAAAATGTAAAAGAAATTTGATTAGGCACTTAGCCTTAAATTTGCTAACGTATGCTATGTGAGTAGGTGAGCAGGTTATATTCTAAGTCAATGCACAAATGTAAGGGTTTTTTTGTCAAATAGTTCTTATATTTTAATACTGTGTTCTACCTTTATACAGGAACACATAACTGTTCAGTTGTCACAGTAGCTCTCTTATTTTAATAGACTTTTTCCTCTTCTTTTCTAGTTGTGTCTCGTACTGACTTTGTGCTCAGCTTTCTGGGTGAGTGCTTGAATTGTTAACCATTGTGTTTTAATAATAAAATGTATAATAATTTGTTTTGATTTAATTAGTTATTTCTTTTTTAGTGGCACAACAAAGGACTTGCTCTTATCTTCTGTGTGTTGCAGTTTTTTGCCTTAGCATGGTAGGTAACATCCTCCTTTTTGGGGGTGCACTTTATTTTCAGAATAAAGCAACTATAGTTCTGGAGGATTGTTAGAGGCTGTTGTAGATGGTGATAAATAGAAAGACAGTTTCTTTATTCTTGATGGTCTAATCTTGGTACCACTTTTACAAGAGACTCATGATAGAACTTAGTGTGGATTGATGCATTTCCTCCTAAAATTTCTTATCATAGAGTTGGAAGGGACCTCCAGAGTCCTTTAGTGCAACCCTCTGCACAACACTTCTCTCAGTCATTTGTTCCACAATTTTAGTGGGATATTGTTTTGTATTGCATTTTATGTTTCTGAAATAGTGTGTGGCTGGTAAAGAAATGCAGTTGATTTAGATTGTATAAAAGGTAAACGTAGTATAGGTTTTCTTGTATAACAGTACAAAGCATCAGTTCACACTTTTTGCATTGTAACCCTCTCTCCCCTTTTAAAAATCTTGTGCACTGACCTGGGCCAATTCATATGTGGTAAAGTCCTTATGTCCCTCTGTTCTCTGTTGCTCTAGAGTTGTTAAGTCCTCAGTGGGGGTGGAGATCCCCTGTTCCCCAATGCCATAAAAAGCAGCTTTTTGTATTTACTGGACGTTTTTACTGTAAGCAACTAAAAGTAGCTCCTATGAATTGTCAGAAACTCTATGGCTTGACCATGGGATCTTCAGCAATTCTCTTTGTCACCTGGTAAGATCCTCCAGTAAGTACATGAAGTTGCATTCGAAGAATAACTTTTATCACAGTGCATTACTGGTGGGCTGTATTTGTGTTGAGTTCATGTTAGACTTCTTAATACATGTCATGCTGGAAGAAAAGTGTATGTTCTGTACTTGCTAATATGCTTTCCCTCTTTCTTTTAGGTATAGCATTTCCTATATACCATTTGCAAGGTAACCTTAATTTTCTTCCATAGGCTTCATAAATTGTCTAGTTAATAAGACCAACTTCCTATGTGGTTTTGAAAAATGAGCCAGGTCTTAATAAATTACTATTTTGTGAAAATTAGAGTTTATTTATAAATGAAATCATTACATCATTAGATAGTGATATCCAAAATATTGTTGTTATAGGACTAGAATAACAGTAGGTTATTCCAGTATAACAATAGACAATCTGGAAGTCTTGTTATAACATGACAGTTGTATGGCAAATATGCTCACACAGAAATGTCTAAATACCTTCATGTGGCTGTGTAAATGTTTAAGGGCCAATACCTTTGTTTCATCTTTTGTTTTTTTCCCACAGGGATGCAGTGAAGAAATGTTTTGCTGTGTGCCTTTCATAACAGGTGAACCAACAGACTTTCAAATGTTGGCCATTTCCCTCTGACATGACTATGCTTTGTGTGTCCCAGCTCCACCTTTCTGATCTGGATAACATTTTATTTCTGATAGATTCAAGTGGATAGCCTGAAGTAGCACAACAAATTTGAGTCCAATGGCACCTTTAGAACCAACAAAGATTTATTCAAGGCATGAGCTTTCATATGCATGCACACTTCCTCAGACAATGTGATAGGGATCATAATACAGATATAAGGAGGTAGCAAATTAGTAAACAGCATCATAAGTCTAAATATACAGTATGATAATTCTTTACCAGAAAAGCAGTCCTTTGGGTTCAGTTGTCATTCACAAAAACATTGGGGCAACAAAAATGTATAGTTAGCGATTAATGGGGGACAACTTTACCAGTTGTGAAAAGAAGTAGAGTGAAGAAACCTATTAAGAAGTACTTATGATGCTGTTTACTAATTTACTACTAATTTACTTTCTCCTTATATATGTACTCTTATTATGATCCCTGTACAGGGTGGGCAGTATAAGGCTGTTATGTGCCAAGGTGCCCTTATTTTGTTCCTTGCATAGAATGGCTGCTGATTTGACACTGTGAACATTGTAGTTCTGATTTATAGATCTAGGTGCCCACACTGTTCTTAGAACAAGACATCATGGGCTTCAGTTTAAACCAGAATCTGCAGGTATAGCTGAACTTTTAAACAGGAGATTTGTGGCTGTATGCGAGAAACTGTCAGTGAAAAAGTTTGGATACCAACTGATTGCAGTCCTTACAACAAACCTATAAAGCAGGTGCTTCCCCCTCATTGCAAACTCTGTGTGTGCGTGCCGTGTGCAGAGGCTGAAAGACACATTTGCTTGCCTAAAGCTACCTAATGCGTTTATAGCAGGTGTGAGATTTAAACTGGGGAGCTCCTCAAACTTCTTTGTTCTCTTTACCCAGTGTGTTACACCGGCAGAGAGAACTGCATGCCTGCATGTGAAGAGACCTGTCAACTGTCTTGTGGGATTTGTTTACTTATAACATTTTTATCCCACCTCTCTGTCCTCACAAGGGCCAGCAAGGTGGCTAATAATTTTAAGCAGATGTGATAAAATCACATTTTAAAAGCATCAAAATTCCCCCCCACACACACACATCATTAAAATAGGCTAAAACCAGAAGTCTTAAATTTTTTTTACAAAGACATAAAAACTGCATCTAAGAGATTTGGATCACTGAGGACATGGCAAATGAAAAAAGTCTTCAGAAGGGGACAGACAAATATTTTGCTGCAAATATCTTGTTGCACTTACATTTTGTGTTTCAAAGCCACAAGTTCTAGAAGAATGGCTGATGTATTTTAACTTGTGTCTTGGATGATGAAAAGCATTGATTTAATGTCATGAGTAAACATCAGTTTTAATGGTTACCAGTTCAAAAATGCTTTTTGTTGTTTTTATGCAGGAAAGTGAGGAGTTTCATCTTTGTATAAGGAATTGTCACCTTTAGGACTAGAAGACTTGCACAACTATCTTCACCATCAAGTGATTGTACACACCTTCCTAGAGCCAAGTTACTCAGCTCGCTAGCTAAACCTGTATACTACAGAACAAAGCAACTGTCTACTAAACCAAAGGATTAGGAATTTTGTGATAAGTCTCAGGATCAGTTGCTTAACTAAGCTTTTGTATGCATCTTGGTGCAAAACTTTTTTTAAAGTTAGGCAGTTTCAGTGAATCATGTTGTGATAATTCATAATGAGGATTAAAATTACTCTTTCCTATTTAGGCACATTTTTTTCTCTCTCTCACAGGGGGGATATCTTTTCAAACTGAACTAAAATATAGTGGATTTGGGGGACTTTATCTTGTGGGCTTTTCATGTCTTATTTTTGGGAATTCAGGGATTGGTGGTTCTGCTTTCTATAATTACTTTTCACTGCAATAATGTAAAGGAACTTCATGTAACTAAGTCACTGCCTTCTTACCTAACAGTACCTTATAGCTAGGATATTAATAATGCTGAATCATTGTCAGATCAGAAACAGTGACAAGGGGACTATACGTTGGAACTGTAACCAAGTGCTCTTTGGTTTCTGCAAGTGACTTACTACATTCCATTAATAGGCTCTTAAAATTGATGCCTGTTCCTGAATTGTTTACCTAGTCTCACAGGTGCTGTTCCACTTGTCTCCCCTCTCCTTTCTCTATTAGAATACTACATTCCTCTTTGAAATCGATGCTTTTTGAAATCAAGCCATGTGGAAACCTCAGTCCAAGCACATGTAAGAACTTTGGCGACAGGGTGGAAATAACACTGGGAGCTTATTTTCAGAAAAGCCTTTTCCAGTTTACCCAACTTAATATTTGCCTTCTATTTCCATTGGTTGCCATTAATTGGTCTCAGCTAAAGTTTCATTTTAAGGGGACGACAGCCTCTAGCGATTGGAACAGGCATCCAGGGATCACAAATCTTTGCCACATTCCCTTTTTCCCCATTTTGGATGGTATCACATTAATTCTGTCTTGTGTAACAATGAATCAAGAATTTTGCTAAGGGATCCTGTACAGTTTCTTGAGAGTATTGTAATTAGTATGTCTTTTGGTACTCTTAATACTTTTTGAGGCTTATTTTTAAAATCACCTTTGTATCTTGAGAAACAAGATGTCAATGTTGACTTCCAAAAGAAAAACAAGTCTTTTATTGTAGATTTTCTGCTCTAGAGGCTGATGGAACATTGTTCTGTGAGCCTTACCCAACTGTGTATCTAAAGACAGATTTTTTTGTGTATAGACTACTCAGGAGTAGAAAGCCTAAAGCTAGTTTTATACTTACTAGATATGTAACTTACGGATGTTGATAGTTGGCACATTACAGCTTCTCTTTGTACATTATCAGATATTTATACTAGACAATTTTGTAAGTTAGCCCTAGGCAAGCTAATTATGTAAAGTCTGCAAACTGTAAATACAGAAAGTAATTTAAGAACTGAATTTCTCTGTCGCAGCTTTGATAGCAGCAAGCTTATAAAAATGGAAGTTTGTGAAAGTGTGCAGTTCTCTGCCAATTTATATTAAGAAACTGGAAGACTTTAGCCTTGTTCATATATGCACTGCATGGAAATGAAAGGTAACACGTCTGTTAAAAGATTAATAGAATACTAAGATCAGCTAAGACAGAAAAGCATCTCCAGTATCTGTGCTGAATGGTAGACTATGTTCAATGTATGAAGTTGGCACATCTTCAGCATACATATGTAAAGTACCGTTTTGTATCTGTAGCACAAGGTGTTCTAGTAATTTAATGTAATGACTGATGATAGCGATCTAAGGAATTGAATGGGGACTAAATCAGGATATCTCCTAAGGGGATAACTCCTGTCATCCCTGTCCAGATGCCCAGAGGGGCTTTGGGACCATTAAATGCAATACAAAAACCTGAATTTACTCCGGTGTGGTTTTCCTTGTTACCATGCTGCAGCAGTCCAGCTTATTGCAGAATTGTGTTCAAAGATGAATCATTGCTGTGTCGATGGGATAGCACTAAATTGTTATAGTAGAATCTGTAGGAGGTGTGAGCAAATTATGGCAAAAGATTTTAAGTAAAAATATACTTTTAAAAAAAGAGGTAAGCACCTAAAAATCTCTCAATGTCTCTGAAGCAACAGCGCTAACCACTTTGCCAGCTTGTCTTTTAGCCTGAAAAAACAGTGGCTTCTTCAAAGAATTTTATTTTGGGGGGAAGAATTGCTGTTTTGATATGCACAACACTATTTGTCTATTGGGCAGTAGACACAAAGAAAGCAGGGTCTGTGTGAGAAGCAATGGTCCTCTCAATCTAATTTCAGTTTTCAAAGTTTGAGTTGTCTTCACTTGTTACTATTTGACTATGATATTAACAAGCATAAGTTTTTTTTTTTTAAAGAAAGGCCATTTGAACTTAGAAATCTTTCAAAGAAGAACAGTGCAGAATTTTTCAGGCTTTCCTCTACATAAGCAGTATGCTAACTCTTGGAGAAGAAAGAGAATTTGTACTTTCTTTAATTCAACTGTCCGGTTTTGTTTATGGAATGCAAATGCCCTGGATCAATGGTTTATAGCTTTTTTTTGTACATTTAGCACATAGACACACAAGCCCATGCTGCTGCCTTTTTCTAGATCAGTTGCACCCTTCACAATGTTAAAGAATGTAAGGAGATGCACTTCAAATGTTTACACTAATGTTTTCTAGCAGGACTATTTCTGTCTGAAATCTTGCCTCCAATTGAGTAATTTTATAACTATGGTATTGTTAAACTTTCTGTTGTGGGTTTCTTCCCCACTTGTTCAAATGATGTTTAATTGAGATTCTGTTAAAGATATTGTGTTGTATAACAGCATCTTTGAATTGTAACACTGTCCTGCTTCCCCCCTCCTACCCCATTTCTGTCACATGTGGAATTTTTCTAAATGTGCATTAAAAGAGCAGGGCATAGATGGGTGCCCTCTTCATATTCTTGCATGGTTTAAGTTCCTGCAGCCTTAAAATTGTCTCTGCACTTGAAGTTTCTGTGTTTCTCATAAGACCTTTCCTTATCACAGAGTAGTTCACCTGTATTAATTTTCCTTGCCCTTATAGCTGATTTCTTAAGAGTCAATCATCTCAGTGACTTCTCAGCTGAGCCTTACCGCAATAGTATTTAAACAATCTTTGCTAGTATGTAAAGAAGTGGGCATCCTAGCTTAAGGCTTTTCAGTGACTCTTTGAGAGGTCATCTATATATTCAAAGACTCTTATTTCTTTTGCAAATCCCTCTGGGGATTGTTGGATCAAGGAAGAAAATGCTGACGGGGAACTTCCCTCCTCTGTTGTTTACTTGCTGCATAAAGTCATCCCCAGTAGGAAAGGAACAGGTACCTGAATGTTTTCCCAGCAAGAGTAAAAGCCATTTGGGTTAAGAAAGGGTTAAATCTCTCCCCCCCCCCATGTGGCCATCCCTCCTTTATCAAACAATCCCATCCTTGGAGGCTGATTTCCAAATGTCAAGTGGGGGAAGAAGGAAGAGTAGAGCTGTCAGATTACCTTTTTCTTGGAGAACAGAGAGCACAGAAGCCACACAGCATAATAGTAACACTAATTTTAAAAAACAAAGTTGTGAATGGATAATTTTTGTACACTTATTTGCAATTGTACACTTTTTGTATTTGCTGTTTATTTTTCTTTATTTGCC
Source organism: Paroedura picta (assembly GCF_049243985.1). Taxonomy (NCBI): domain Eukaryota; kingdom Metazoa; phylum Chordata; class Lepidosauria; order Squamata; family Gekkonidae; genus Paroedura; species Paroedura picta. The sequence goes on along the minus strand of NC_135374.1, from coordinate 32,989,576 downwards.
CTAAAAAGACACTTCTTTAAATAAACTCTTGGCTACAATATCCCTTCTGTACTATAATGTGTTTCATAAGATGTTCACCATTTTCAATAAAGCTAATGCTGAAGTATATTGCAAGAATGCTGAAGCATGTTCAGTACTGAGGCTATGAGTATTCTCTGTACAATATTACATAGTAGACAAAAGGTATCCTTTTGGGATTGGGACTTGAGAGAAGTTGGACCAATGCTTCTTTTGGCTTGAGCTTGAAAGTAAATGGAAATTTTTGAACCTAGGCCAACAGATTTGGGTGGAGAAAGGACCTTAGCCTTAGTACAAGATGAGGCTTTGTAGCAGGGAAGACAATCTTGCTTGCTGAACAAACTCAAAACATCAGTTGGAATTGCTCTATACAGTTTGTAGTACTGATTGGTTTTAAAAACAAAATCCTGGATGTTGTGGGTAAACAGCTACGGAACTTATGCAGGGAACTGGCAGGCAAACAGTACTTTTAAGATCTTTTGTGCCTTTATTTTCGGAGTAGTTAAGAGTAGTACAAATACCAGAAACATGGCCTTTTCCTACCTATATGCTTAACAATCAGATCTCTTGGACTAGCCCCCCATCTGATTCTAGGCTCAGCTTTGTGTGCCTTGGCTAGGAAATCCGAATCTGCAAGACTTTGCCTCTCTTTCAGCCTCAGGAAAGTGGTGACCAAAAAAGAGGTAGCTGAAAGTCCCACATTCCCTGTTCACGTTGACAATGTCAACCTTGACCGTGTTTTTAAAAAACTTGATAAATAGCAGTAGACATAATATGGATGTTACTGTGTGTGCTAAGGTTCAGGTTAATAGTTCTGTTTTAGAATAAAAAACCTTAAAATTCAGCTTAATAGGCAAGTTATTGTGTCCATTAACAATAAAAGTAAAATAATTACAGATAAAGTAGAAGAGTTGGTTCTTATATGTTGCTTTTCTCTGCCCAAAGGCGTCTCAAAGCAGCTTACAAGCACCTTCCCTTTCCTCTCCCACAACAGACACCCTGTGGGGTGGGTGAGGCTGAGAGAGCCCTGATATTACTGCTCAGTCAGAGCAGCTTTATCAGTGCTGTGGCAAGCCCAAGGTCACCCAGCTGGCTGCATGTGGGGGAGTGAGGTCTTACCAAGCTGGCTCTCTCTTATAACAACCCCCAAAAGTGGGCTATATAACCTAATGGCACTCAGTGCTTGGATCAATCATTTTTTACAGCAGTGATGGTAGCTGAAGCAAGAACAGATTTAGTCTACTTGATGACAACATTTCTGATCATTGGTGTCAATTTACCACATTATCCTTTAAGCAAAACAATATTTCGTAGTCTGGGTCTGCCAGGAGGCATTGCTGTTGATGGAAGGCAGTCATAGACAGCAATTTTTGTGGTTTAAGTCAATCACTTTCTAGTTTTGAAGTGTGCTGCATAAACAAAAGACTCTTAAAATTATCAAATAACTTCCAGACCCTGCTTTTGTTCTTGCACAGTGGCAAACATTTAAAACTTCAGTCCAGTTACATACCTGGGAAAGGCAGTATGAATATGTGCTTTATGAATATGTGAATGGCCATGGCATCGGAACTGCACTGTATAACAGGGTGTATTCCTTAGCTATATCTACTGATGTGATGTGACATGCCTGTCAAACCATGAAGTTGCATTTGCCCCATAGTCCATAGTGAAGCACAGCGAAATTCACGGCCCCATTTTTAAAATATCTGCGAAATCAATAATTTACCTAAATTCATAGTGCCACTGTATTTCACACTGGGTCTTACTTTAAAAGCCAGCGTGGCACAGTGGCTAAGTGTGGTAGCCTCTAATCTGGAGAACTGGGCTTCGCAAGCAGCCAGCTGGGTGTCCTTGGGCCAGTCACAGTTCTCTCAGAGAGGAAGGGAAGGCAATTTGATAGTCCTTTAAGTAGGGGGAAATCTTTCCCCCATCTTTTCTTACAAATCAGTGCAGGTAGTGATCTGTCAATTGCTTTATCAACATTTGTTCCAGATATCAGAGTATAATTTGTCTAGGTGTGTTGTTTGGGGTTCTCCTTTAGGTGATTAAACTTCATCAAAAACTCTGGAAAACCAACAGCTGCTGACATGCAATAGGGAGGGAAATGAAAGGTCTTTTCCCTCTTTGCCTGATATTTGATAGGTGTATTTTCCTATTGTCTGTTCTAGTGCTGGTAGAAAAGGGGGAAATTCTTCATCAAGTGAAATCCATGGGAACCAGACTCATTCTTTCCAGCTCCCTGCTGTCCCATTGAATGCACTCTCTTGCCTGTACATTCAGTCCTCAAAGACTGGGGGAAACCAAATATCTAGCTTGCCATGACACCCAATGCCAAGTCATAATTAGGGAGGACAAAAAGACAGCTGCTGTGCTGGTGTTTTTAATCAGGGTTCACCAACATGGGAGATTATAGGATTGTGGGTGATTTAGGAAAGATTAGTCTTTTCATTACTTTTTGCAGAGATCAGTTCCATTAAGAGGCAATTAGCCGTGATTCTTGTGGCAGAGAGGGGTAGGCTGACTAATTTTTCCATGGTGCACCACATCTAGTAGCTAAAGGTAGTTGTTAATAACACTAGAAGAGATCTGTCTAACTTTTCATGGATTTCAATGGAGCTAGGAGAAATGTAGGTGAAAAGTCAGACATCTTGTTTCCTAAAGAGTTGGCATTGATTTTTGCTTCAGCTACTTCTCATCCATCCACTTGTAAGCAGATGCCTGCTCTTTTGGCTTATGAAAGTCAAAGATTATCAGCAACAGTGCTGATACCTGCACTTTCATGAACCATAGAACAGTGGTCCCCAACCTTTCTGAGGTTGGGGACCGGCAGGGCATTGGGGCGTGGGCCACACCCACGCATCGGGCTGCGCCCGCGGGCTGCGCCCGCGCATCGGGCCGCGCCCGCGGGCCGCGCCCCCGCATCGGGCCGCGCCCCCGCATCGGGCCGCACCCCGTGAGCCGCGCCCGCACATCGGGGCGCGCCCACACAGGCGCGGCCCGGCCCCGATTCCCTCTCCCCGCCCTCCCGCAGTAAGAAGCTTCCCGGGCCGCAAGCTTGCGGCCTGGGAAGTTTTTTACTGTGGGGGCGGGGCGGGGAGAGGGAGCCGCGGCCCGTCGCCATGGCCTTCGCGGCCCGGCACCGGGCCGCAGCCCACAGGTTGGGGACCACTGCCATAGAAGATGGAGAACTTAGTGGGTCTTCGCCAATCGAGAACGAGGCTAATTTATCTTTGGCTGAAAGTGGAGCCACTCAAAAATGAAGAGCCAGCTTGGTGTAGTGGTTAGGAGCGCTGACTTCTAATCTGGAGAGCTGGCTTTAATTCTGCACTCCTCCACATGCAACCAGCTGGGTGACCTTGGGCTCACCACAGCACTGATAAAGCTGCTCTGACTGAGCAGTGATATCAGGGCTCTCTCAGCCTCACCCACCCCACAGGGTGTCTGTTGTGGGAGAGGAAAGGGAAGGTGAATGTAAGCCACTTTGAGATGCCTTTGAGAGTGGCATAAAAGAATCAACCCTTCTTCTAATCTGTCAATAAATTATCTGATTCCTATTCAGATCATGACTCTCAATGGGATCTACAAAATGTAATTAATCATGCAAGTCTCACAGAAATCCTTATAACTTAAAAAAAAACTGATGAGTATCAGTTTGAATAACAAAACTACACTTGGCTTACAACAAACAATTCATTTATGGGTTTGTGTAAAAATACCTGGATTCAGAGTAGGTTATACTTTAAAAAATGGGTCAGATTTCTTAATATCAAAAGTCAAACTAGTTAACAGTTCCAACAGACTTTGCCACTTACTTCTATCTGAAATATGCTTCTGGTTGTAATCCCTATCCCCTATGCAACTGGGAAGAATTTTCAGGGACTGATATTTCCTCCCAAATTTCATGAAGATAGGAAGAAGTCCTGTTCTACAGACAATTCCATTTGCAGAGGGGACACCATCAGGAGGGAGTTGGTTTTTGAGTGTGCCTTCCCCTCCTTTCCAGGAATTTCCTTACTGATATTTTGTACCTTGTCTGGTTTAAGTGTGTGTGTATTCACATGGTAGATGCATACAGATCATATTTCCTGCTTGTCCACATAGTCCACCTTAAGAAAAAAGCAGGACCCTTAGTTACACATAATCTGAAAGCCCTTCCCATCCAGTAAGATGGTATAATGTTTGGCAGAAACTGGAGAACCTGATTACAAAAAAACCCACTTTGTATAATTCTGTTTGGTGGGGAGCCTTCTCGTTGGACAACATCCTTGTCACATACATAACTGCTGATACTGACCCACTATCTTTCCTTGGTGCTGCAGTATCTTTCTCCTGCTGCCTGGGAAAATTGAAACTAGACATGACAGAATATGTGTCTAACTGGACACTGCTAAATATTCTGCCTGAATTCAGAATATTTATGATAGTTACGCATCTGATATTTACAAAGTTATGACTGCACATCCCATTTCAGGAATCCTGTTGCTAACCTGTGTTGCCATGATCAGAATGCACTCTGGGTGAGAAATAAAAGCACCCTTCAGTGCATAGAACTGTTGTGGGAACTGATGTTTAGTTCTGAGCACTAGAGGGGGTCAGCAAGTATTGCAGTACTTTGAGGAAAGCAATTACACCATCTTTCCGCTTCTTAATCCGCAGAACTAAGTAGTTAGGCTCAAATATAGGAAACAGGCACACATGTTCATCTGTTTCAAGTCCACGGATGTATGGTTTAATGATCATAATCTTTATTGTTGAGAAACAGGGTAAATTGGCAGATTCGTACTTGGAACAGAAAGAACAACGCATCCCTACAGATTGCTGTTGAACGTTGTTCCCTCTCCCCCTTTCCAGCAAGAATTTGCATCTCCATAGACCCACTTTCCATTCATTGTTTCAGTTGAGACATTAAACCATTTCCATTAATGGAAAATATAGTTCTTAAGCAGAATAATTAGACCCTCCTCAAAAAGATAAAAGCTTACTGATTTGAATGGAAGGTTCTTCTCCACTGGCAGCCAATTGCACAATCAGGCTGCCTCCCACCTGACAGAGGAGTAATTAGGGCATGGTTGTGTGTGCATGTTAAAACCTTCACACACAGGTGTCATCTCCCTGTTGGGATGCAGTGGGGGGAAGAAAAAGTCCATGGCAAAAGGCTGAGGTGAACTCATTTGTTCCACTGTGCTTAATTAATTGGCCGGAGTTTAGATCTCTGGGGTGGTGGTTGTTTTTTTCTTTTTCTTTTTTTTAAAGTCATCTGAGAAGTTTCTGACATTGAAGTCCCCATGACTGATCTGGGCTGCAAGAAGCACAGTGACTGCACCATCTCCAGACTGCTCACTGTGGTGGAGAATGAGCTGCAAGCTGGAAGAGACAAAGGAGACCCCACTGAGAAACAACTCCAGGTGGTTTTGGAGGATGCTGCTCTATGGCAAAGGTTCAAAGAAGTGACAAATGAGATGATTGTCACCAAGAATGGCAGGTGAGTACTATCTTCTCCTTTGAGGAAGTGTGGGATGGAAAGACCTGCTCTCTGAAACGGCAGCTGGGTGGGCAACGTGGCGGATCCACGTGGCAGATTCCCCTGCACAATCCCAGTGAGATAAAAGACTATGAAGAAGCACAAGCAAACTCTTGGGCAGCTCCTGCTCATATCAGTGGGGCTTACCTGGTAGACTGTGCCCAATTATTTATCGGTGCAAAATGTCCTTTTCAAGGCTAGCAAGATGTCAATGCTTATGCAAATGTCTATGCATGTAGGCTAGGGATGCTAATTAATTAATTAGATTAAATATTTGTGCTTTCCTTTTTCTCCCCAACATTGTTCTCTTCTTTTAAATGCTGTCTTTGTAACATTTAATGTCATGAAGTAGATTAGAATGGGAGAAAGTAACCTGCCGAAGGTCACCCAGCAAGCTTCCGAGGCAGAGTAGGGATTTGAACTTGGGTCTTCCAGTCCTAGTCTAGCACTTCTAACTGCATGACATTGGTTCTTAATGAAGCAAATGCGTTTGTAGAAGCTAGAAAATGTGTTTGGATAAAGACACAGTTAAAGTAAGGTGCCTTTAGTATGGCACTGTTTCTGGACCAATATCTGGTAGCAAGAGGGCATAAACTGACTATATGCATAGAACTCTTCCTGAAAGATTCTTCCTCCAGAGAGGGCCTCTTCTGACACCATGCCTTTCCTACCCAGAAACTGCTAGAAGTTCAATATGATTGACATCATATGTGGTGAATGATCATATGTTAGATTTAATTATTTATGATATTTATTGCAGCTTTAAGACCATAACAAGTCAACTTAGATGGAATGAACGTCAAAACACAAATGCTATTCAGAGTGAAAATACAAATGATATTAAAGTAGCTAACCCGATCTGGCATGACCTGTTCACTGCATGCAAACATCATGGAAAGCTGTTATCAGTGTTGTGTTCTGCCATGTCATGTATGGAAAGAGATGTTTACATGTGTACTTCTGACCCAAGGATCAGAGTCGTGTCCATTGAGCCCACTGCACTGACTGTTTTATGTATATCTAGAGCTGTAAAATGTCCTGTATATAGCCCAGACTAGCCTGATCTTGTCAGATCTTGGAAAGCAAGCAAAGTTAGCCCGATTGGTATTTAGATAGGAAATCACCAAAAATTGCCAGGATCACAATTCAGATGCAATAAAAGGCAAAAAAGTTAAACAAAACAGCAGTTTCTGATGGACTCAAATGTAGCAACTCTCATTTGTTTCTTTACACCATATTCATGTGTCACAGAAAGTCTCATGGAGGTCTACCAAGAATACTGTCTGAAGTTCATTTGCAAAATGTAGAAAATAAAGCCATCTTTGGATCTAGGGAGTCCAATAAGAAATAAATCCCCAAATTGGTTGAGAATTTTATTCCATGGGAGATTGGAACGGGATTGACATTTCTCCTTGAACTCAAACTTGGACAGAATGTTTAAGTTGTAGACCAGTTAGGAACACACCAGCCAGCTTGGTGTGATGGTTAAGAGTGGTGGCTTTTAATCTGGAGAGCTGGGTTTGATTCCCCACTCCACATATCAGCGCTCTCTCAGCCTCACCTACCTCACAGGGTGTCTGTTGTGGGGAGAAGAAAAGGGGGGTGATTGTAAGATACTTTGAGACTCCTTCTGGTAGAGAAAAGCAGTATATAAAAACCAACTCTTTTTCTTCTTCTACCATTTCCCCAGCCTTTATTGGCCTCTTCCCAATATAGCTGTTTGCACTAGGGTTGCCACGTTCCAGGTAGGACCCAGAGTTCTCCTGGAATTACAATTTATCTCTACACTATAGTTCCCCTGGAGAAAATGACAGCTGCAGAAGGTGGACTCCAGGGCATCACATCCCCACTGAGCCCCCTCCCACACACTGCTTCCAAATCCTCAAGTCCTCTTAAGAGAGACAGACTACAAGTGAAAATAATTTAAAAATAAAATCTTCAGGAATTTCCCAAGATAGAGTTGGCAATTCTATTTGCCCTGCTGGAAAGAAACTTACTGGTAGCCATACATTCTCATGTCATCATTATGTTATGCTATGACAGGATGTTGGATTAGATGGACCATTGGTATGATTCAGCAGGGCTCTTCTTATATTTCTATGGTTGCCAGTCTCCAAGTGAGGCCTGGAGGTGTCCCAGTATTACAACTGATCTCTAGACTACAGAGATCAGTTCCCCTGGAGAAAATTACTGCTCTGCAGGGTGAAATATATACCATTACATCCCATCACGGTCCCTCCCCTTCACAAACTCCACCTTCCTTCAGCTCCGACCCCCAAAATTTCCAGGAATTTTTCAACCCAGAGCTGGAAATCCTGTGCTTCTCCCATGGAACAAATAGCAGCTCCAAGAAATGAAGTGGCTGAGATTAGGAAAGCAGCGCATAGGAGGAAGACTCAGGTCCTGCTCTGTGGGCCCAACTAGATGAGGTTCCATACCTCATGACTGCTATGACGCTAGTGTGTGGTAGTTGGTGAGAACCATGGAAGCTTGGCAGGCAGCACTAGGTGTTGCACCACACTGTGTGATGCAACTTCCAGCTGCGTGATGTCACATGTCTTCATAATGTTCTAGTAATTTCTCAGTCATCTATGGTTTCATTATAGATGAGATGACAATCTCCTCCACATTTTTTCTTGCTGTTGCAGAGCAGGACACCATGAACCTCTGGTAAATCTAGGACAAATGTGGTCTTGGGGAATCCTGGGTTCATTTCCCAATTTGGCTGTGAAGTGGGAAGACACTCTTTACCCTCAATGTTTGAGGACAAAGCAGAGGAGGGAAGATCTATATACACTGCTCTGAGCATCTTGGAGGAATGGGCGGGTTAAAAGTGTAAGATTTCCCCGCTCCCAATCAAGTCAAGCTCTAAGGTTCCCATAGAGTTATCAAGGCAAGAGATGTTCAAGATGTGGTTTGTTATTGCCATTCTGTTTTACAACCCTGGTATTCCTTGGATGTATATGTGTATGGTTGGGGGTGAGGGGAAGTCAGAATTCTTAGCTGTTTTGAATGTCGGCATGTTTGAAAGTCCCTCTGGTACAGTGGAAACATTGACTTCTGAGTTGAGAATAGATGTTCTTTTTAAAAAACTGAAAATATTTTAAAAGGTACTTGTGCAATATTCCTCAAACCTTTGACCATTTTTAATGGCCATTTTGTATTTTTTAAGCACTGATATTCTTTTCAGAGATGAGATGACCAAAATCATCACAATGATGGCAGTGTCACAGACATAGATCATCACATTAGGTTGGCTGTTCTTTGCTGTGGGAGAAGTACAAAAATACCAATCATAAAAATTGCCTTCTCTTCCTGTTATGTAGGTCAGGTCATTGTATAAATAGCATTCGGAAATTGGTATTCAGAATGGGAACAAAGGCTACCCTTGCCATCAGAATGTTTCCCAAATTGCCAGAGTTGTGGTGAGTTTCCTACTTTTAATGCTTCAGCACAATTTGCATCATCACAAATAATTTGTCTATTACCTCCATCAAGAGAAGTAGCTAATGCTGTGGAGGTAGGATGGGGAGACAGGGCCATGTGTCACATTGTCAGGAAGAGAGAATCAGCCATGGAGATATCATTTTTGACATTATCCCATAGCAGGCATATATCTCCTCTTATTTTGTCCTTTCACTGGTCAAATATAGCTAAGGAGATTCTGGAAAATGTGGTACTTGCTCATATTAGATAGCTAGCTGAAAAACAACATACGTTTTTGGGAGTTGACTATTGGGGGATTGGCTCCACCCCACGCTGACTCTGTCAGATGATTTCCTTTAGTTCAGGAAGAAAGTGATTAGATCAGATTTTGTGGACTCAGCTGACTGAAACCCTTTTGTACAGCAGTTGTAAGACCTGATGACAGAGTGGCTGGGGAAGTCACTAGATTTCATAAAGTTAGTCTCTGACTAGACAGCTAAGAATACTGAAGGAATCTGAGACAGAATTGAAGGCAAATATATAATGGTTTAGCTCTGCTTGGGACAAGCAGTGACATTTATTGAATCATCACTGCAGAGTGCTGCCAGTTTCCTTGAAAGAAGTTTGCCTCTAAAGAGTCTACTAAATGCTTTGTGTGATTACATAAGAAATACAATTTATAGAACCATCCAGAGATGAACGATTACTTCAGAGATGAGAGGGATTGTCAGAAAAAAATAGAGGGAATTATTAATAACAAACTGAATATATTTCACTAATGTTGATCAAATGGACTGTTGAGTTCAGGTCTTACAATAATTTTATTCAGTACTAGTAATAAGGCTCATTGCATGCTGTAATGCAATGGGCGTTAACTCATGGTTTGGTGTGGATTTTGTACCTCGCTTGGAAGCCAGCAACCCTATGAGTTGTGCACAACAGTCCTGATCCAAATCAAGCACACCTAGGAAGTGTGGAATTCCAGAACATGAACCTACATCTATCTGGCAACCTTACCTCTACTTTGCAATGGTTTCTTGACCTGAAATAGGCCAGGGGCACTCTGTGGCTGGTTGGGTGGCTGGAATGGTATCATACCCTTTTGAGGCCCCACTTTCAAACCTCAAGGAATATTTCCAACCCAGGGGTAGCCAACCTCCAGGTGGGGCTTGGAGATCTCCTGGAATTACTGCTCATCTCCAGACTATAAAGATCAGCTCCCCAGGCAGAAATGGCTGCTGTGGAGGGTGAACTCTGATGCATTGTAACCTTTTGAAGCCCAGCCTCCAAACCTTGCTTTCACTGAACTCAGCTAGCACAGTTTTGTCTGCTTTGGAGGGTGGACATGGTTGTGCAAAAGAAACATTTGAGGCCTCCCAGAAAGGTTGTTGTGGAGATGAAATACTTGAGGCCTACTGCACAGGGCTTTTGTGCAGATGAAACAGGCAAAAGACCCCCTACAATAGCATCCAGTTTCATCTGTGCAGTAGGCCACAAATGTTCAGAGAGTGATGGAGAAGAGAAACACATAGCTTGGCTGTGTCTTCCTTCCAGCAGCAAGGCTGTCCACAGCAGTATTCTAAGTGAGATGGGCCTTTTCTGTGGCCTCCCTGTAAGCCAACGGTTAGATAGAAGGGGAAAATTTTCCCCCCTCAAAAGGAAAGCACACACATGGCCACAGAATCCCCTGATTTGCCCTCGGAAACGCACCCCTAGCCCCAGTTGGGTGCTGTTAGAAGCTTCCTTCACAGCAGGCCTGAAGGAAGGATGTGTGTGAGGAATCCTGAGCAAGAGCAGCAATTGGTCCTGAGTGGAGATGGTTCCACCAATAGGAGGCTTCAGAACCTTCAGCATTATGTCAGTGTGTGTGGTCATTGTTATGTCTGTGGGCATTTGGCCACAGATGCAAATGAGGGCTTCTGCCAGCCAAGGAACTAACCAATCAAAGGAACCTGTTAAGGTCCAACTTAAGCTCTGCTTAATGCCAATCGGACTGCATATATATATATTCTGATAGATTATTTACATTATGTATAGTCTTCCTTTCTCACTTGGACTCAAGGAAGAGTACATAGAGTGAGTCAATCCAATCGACGGATGGGACATTCAGTAACACAATAGGATTAGGATTGTAGAACCAACCAGAAGTGTAAAAATGAACTGAAGCAAAGCAATAAGAATTAGCATGACACATTAAATGTTACAATGAGAAGACTGCCAGGTTTTTACACAGCGTTCAGTTTACTTGTCAGAGGTTTTAACTGGAATGTTATCAGTTTTTTATACTGTTGTCAATAGAACTTTTTCTGTATAATGTCAATAAAGGTATTATGTATGTATGTGTATGTGATGTTGCAAAATTCCAAAGAAAAATGACAACAGCCCCTCATTTGTGTTCCTGAAAACTGACAATGATGCACAGACCTAGGTGGAAAAAAAACACCTGTAAATGTGCTGATTTTACAATATTCAGTAAGGAACATAAGAATATGTATCTGGTAAGCAAAATAAAGGTAGAACTATTAACTTTGTTTTTTCGAAGTCCTGTACGTTACAAGAATGTTTTGCACAGCAGGACAAACCACAGGTTCAGGGATCATTTCATTTGGAAAATGGCATGACAGGCATCATTAAACACATCCACTCCGAAGTGATGACTTTTGTTTTGCTCTCTGGTGGGATGGGGACAACTGTTATTTTAAAATAACTTCTCCCCTTTCCTGAAAATCAAACACTAGACCCCCTGCAGTGGTCCCAAGTAACAAAAAAGAGGGAAAGGAAAAGCTGGAGTAAATGATGCCAGGGTGAAGACAGAAAGGCAGACTCTCTGCCGCTACAGAATGGGAGCAGAAAGGTCATGATTGCTGCCCATGTTGAGTAGCCTTTCCAGGCAGCGGGGTGAAGCAAGTGGCTCTCTGCAGTATGGACTGTCACACAGACAGTCGCTTCCTCGAAATAGAAGAAGAAGAAGAAGAGTTGGTTCTTATATGTCGCTTTTCCCTACCCGAAGGAGGCTCAAAGCGGCTTACAGTCGCCTTCCCATTCCTCTCCCCACAACAGACACCCTGTGGGGTGGGTGAGGCTGAGAGAGCACTGATATTACTGCTCGGTCAGAACAGTTTTATCAGTGCCGTGGCGAGCCCACGGTCACCCAGCTGGTTGCATGTGGGGGAGCGCAGAATCGAACCTGGCATGCCAGATTAGAAGTCCGCACTCCTAACCACTACACCAAACTGGCTCTCAGAAGGGGCTAAGAGATAGAAAGGTTTAAAGGGGGCAACTAGGATATACGCTGTATTTGGAAATAAAGCCATTCACAAGTTGAGCTGAGCATCTCTGCTTCCTCTTGCCTCAGAACAGACTGGGACAGGGAATTAAAATGTTCACTTTCCCCTGCAAGGATTATGGGCACATATTTTTGCATTTGTAATGGTAAATTCCAAAAAGAAAAAATGGTGTTGCATTGTATGTTAAACCTTATTGAGACCAAATATTGTTTTGATAACCAAGATGGTAGGTATGTGGGGGTTGAAATTGAGATACTGGGCAATAAGGCACTGGTTGTAGGTGTTGATGAGCCTAATGAGGACAAAAGAAGGTTTTACAAGCATGTAATGGATATTTTAACTGATTTATTGTGTTAAAATTGGTGTTTGATGAGAGATTGGAATGGTGTTGTTTTACCACAAATGGACAAAAATATAGAAGGGACACTACCTCAAACATTATTTTATCTGATAGATAACCTGGGGTTAGTAGATATTTGGAGGCAGTTAAACATTTCTTCTAAGCAATTTATATATCTGTCTCTCATGGTGGTCCCCATCTGTGGATATCTAAACCTGAAGATCAGGGCCATACATTAAAAATAGATGGTTCTGCAAAGTTCAGGGACCCTTCAGATTTACAGGAAAAAATCTGGCATCTTTAAAAAAATGCATTGGGGGTTTAAATTTCCCCCCAATAAAAAGACTGTTCTCTGTGCCTGAGCATCTACCTTCCACAGTTGGCAGTGGCGCCCAGGAGATGTGCTAAGCCTAGTGGTGGCAGTGCCCAACAGCTGTGACAGAGTCCAGGAGTCGCATGGGGCCTGGCAGCAGAATCTGGCAACCATGCTGGGTCCAGCAGCAGAGCCCAGAAGCCATAGTGGCAGCTACAGCAGAGCCAGGGAGCCTCAGGGTACCCAGTAGCAGCTGCATCAGAAGCCAGGAGCCATGCTGGGCCTGGTGAGGTGATGTGTATATGTATGTGGAATTCCTCCTTGTAAGTATTTTCAAGCAACGTGATTTTTCAGGGTACTCAGTTAGTCACTTCCTGTTCACCAAGGATGCTCTGGCACTTCTGAAGCTATTCCTAGTCTGTTCTTTTCCCTGAGTGTGAAATGGAGGGTTTTAATTGCTTCACTCCTCTTGACTCCCTGGATTGCTTATTAGTACTTTTATTTTTCGTGCACTAACTGCATTATTATTATGATTACAAATAATGAAGAAAAAAAGCGTATGTTTTAGGTCCACTATGTTAGGAACCCAAAACTTTCACTCTGATCCTAAATCATGCTTGCTCATAGAATCCTTGGGGAAAGACAATCTGTTTTGATGGAAGAAAGTTATCCTTCAGTGAGTACCTTGGCTTATGTAATGGAAGCTACTGAATACATAACAAAACTAGATTTATTTCCTGGTTTTAACCTCATGGCTTCCCACAATCGGACTTCTCTTGCAGACGGATGTTCCCAGTTTTAAAGATCAGTGTTTCGGGCTTGGATCCCAATGCCATGTATTCGTTCCTGCTGGATTTCGCTCCAACGGACAGCCACCGCTGGAAGTACGTGAACGGAGAATGGGTACCGGCTGGGAAGCCAGAGCCATCGAACCACAGCTGTGTCTACATCCACCCAGACTCTCCCAACTTTGGAGCCCATTGGATGAAAGCCCTTGTATCTTTCAGCAAAGTGAAACTTACTAACAAGCTGAATGGGAATGGGCCGGTAAGGCGCCAATGCTTTGAATGGGCCTGCTGGCTTCAGTCACAGCCTTCTACCAATCAAGAAATATCCAGGGTGCATTTATGCAATTAGAAGGGCCCTTAGAGGCCTCTTCACCCACAGATGCCAATTATTCCTTGGAGTCCAAATGTAAATAGGAATAAACAGGTCTTAATTGGAGCTTTCAGATTTTAATGGACTCCTTGATGTTAAGAGAGACTGAGTGCACTGTGGTTTAACCATCAGGGAGAGTTTCCCCCCACATAGCTTGCCTTGTGTGTTGAGGTTTTTACACAGGACTTCAGAGAAGGGGGAAATGATTGTGGGTATTAAGGTTTTGTTTTCTCCCCCATGGCGTTTGGGACGTAAGTGGAATGTTGGCAGTCGTCAGGCACTAGAATAAAAGACTGCTCCTAAATGAAATAATTACCATGCTTGCGTCTGCTTTGTGGTAATTATCAATATTCTATTGAATCATCTTTGGCCTTTGGAATAATAATAAAAAGCATCTACCTGTACCAGAAAATAAGTGGCATTCTCTTTGAGACCCTTAAAAATGCAAAGAGGAAAGTTGGCTTTGTTGGGTAGGTTGTTTATTTCATATGGATCTTGGATGATAATACCATACATTATCTTTGGCTTGTTTGATATAAAACTCCACTAGTAGGATAAACCCATTGGCAAACCCATTAGCAAGCAAAGAATTAATTTTTCACTGGTTGTCTGCTCTGAATTAGTTTTGCCTGGGGTCATTTCAAATACTCTTTCCCCAAGTTAGTTCATAATGAATATGGCCTCCCTGGAAAAGTATGAGGAGTTCTGTGTTGCTGGCTCAAAATCTCACAGTGGAGTTGTAGCAGTGCTGGAAGTGGAACCTAGACCTTCCAAGCACATGAAGCAGCCTGCCAACCTTGGTCCATCAAAGTCAGCATGGTTTACTTAGACCAGCAGTGGCCATCCAGGGTCTAAGACAGAAGTCTTTCACATCACCTCTTACCTGATCTTTTAACTGGAAATGCCAGGGGATTGAACTTGGGACCTTCTGGCATGACAAGCAGATACTCTACCACTGATCCACAGCTCCCCCCCCCACACACAGTCTTGGTCACCTGCCTTCTAAATACTAGTCTGCTTGCTCATTGGGACCGTTTCCACACACAGGACTCACCCAGCCGTTATGTTGCGATGTCCCCTGTTTTTTTGCCTTAGGATGGCTCCATAGAACTTTTTCCAGTTCTGCATGGGGGATCCTTTCCCCCCTCCCCTTCTGTTTGCTCCTGGATTGTTCCCCCATATTTATTTCCACATGCGCTAGCCAAGGGACAGGAAGTGAAAACTTCCCACCTTTAAAAAAACTTCTCAATAATTTCAACATGGCAAAAACTCCCAATCATCTTCCAGCACCACTTTGTCACATTTGAGTGCCCCCCTCCAAGTCCAAAATCTTTTTAAAATTACCACAATTGTGATATAATGCAAAACTTTAACAACACAAACAAGGGGACACAAAAAGGAGGACTGTTTTATTGCGGCATCCCCCCCCCTCCATACACACACATGTAGGAGTGGTTGCTTAAGCATGCAAACTGGCTCTGATGTCACTAAAACCAAGTATGATGTTGAATCCTAAAGCAAAAAGAAGAAGGAAAGGTGCTGACCAAACATGGTAGCTATTTTGTTATATTGGAATTGTGTTGTAGTGCAATTGGCCATGAGTTTTTTTTAAAGGGCAAGATACAGGTATCTTGGATCTAGGAGAAGATGTTGTTATACAAATGGGAGAGCTTGAAATTTTGGTTGTGACAGAATGGGACTTAGAAATGCTTCACTCCCATGATACTAGCCATTAAAAAAACCCTGACATTAACAGCTAACTTCATATCTTTGGGTAGACTTTCCACTTGCTGCCTGTAGCAGGTAAACCCTACCCTTGGTCCCAATTGGCCACCCTCAAGAAATTGAGGACTGAGATAAAAAACCTGGAAAATGTCTCCATTGGGTTACCCCATAGATTAGGGGAAGTTCCTATAGCAACACCTGGAAGTGATATGACACTTACATTGTCCCCAGGCTCAGTCTTCTCCAGGCGCGGATCTCAAAATCTGGCATTTGCTGGGGAGGTTCTGGCAGTCCCAGGGGATCTGTATTCTGTGATGAGATCTCTCAAAACTTTTGTTGCATTTGTTCAATACTCTCCAGTACTAGTTTTCCATATAAAAGCTCTCCAATTTGCCATAAACCAGGTAGGGAAAAGAAACAACTGCATTCTGCCCCCCCCCCCCCCAATATATAGCAGAGCTAAAAGATTTGTGGTGTATTGACTTGACCAGCCATCCAATATATTCAGAAAGGTGTTGATGATGGTAGGGGACAATCTTTTGGTCTATTGCCTGCAAATGTTCCCAAGAATTATTGACTTTTGCTTAATACTATTGCCTTCTAACTTAACTGCCATTGAAGATTCCTTTCTATCCTTTTTCAGTTTTCTTAAAGAGATGTTATTCAGCAAGTGTTTTCAGATAATCCAATGTTCTTTCCTGCTACACTTCTAAAACATTTTTTAGATATGATCTCTCATTTTATACCTCCTGGTTTAATGATTTGGAAGTGACCCCAGCCTGTTACTGAAGCCCATTGAAACCAACGGAACAAATCTCACTATTTTTAATTTCGCTGCAATTCTATGGGCATTATCTTAGGGATAAGCACTACAAAAATAAGTGGGGCTAACCTTTGAACATATAAACAAAAATTCAGGTTGCATGTAATTTCAGTTGGATTGTCTTTGGCTAACCCAGCTCTCCCTTTTTCTAACTATAGATTATGCTGAATTCTTTACATAAATATGAGCCTCAAATTCATATTGTCCGTGTTGGAGGTCCACACAGGATGGTAATGAATTGTTCCTTTCCTGAAACTCAGTTCATAGCTGTGACTGCTTATCAAAATGAAGAGGTAGGTAGGTTTAATTATAAAAACAATTTTACATTTTTGGAAATGGAATATGGTCTCTCCAAAAAGTCAAATAAACATCTCTTTAATTGATGTGCAGGAATACGTAACAATGTTGATCAACCTTTCCCGACCTCTTTTTTCCCCATTGTTGTTATGTGTTTCCTTACAGCTATTTTCAACAATAGCACAATGTGGTAGATGCTGGTGTGAATTACTTTCCATTGCTGTTCCATTGACCTGCAGCTATAAGAATTCTACATGGCATAGGGCAATCTTTATTGTATGTGCCATGCAGACAAAAGCCAGCTAGTAGCAAGAGAGATATGAGAGGTGCTGGACAGGATAAAGAATCATTCAGCCATGTGATGTTTCATACACAACAGAAGCACAACAGAAGCACATACACTTTGCACAGATCCATCTTAAAGGAGCTCACCTGCTGCTGTCTCCACCATCAATGATGCACCCCTTCCTGGGACTCAAGAGACCCAGTCTCAGAAATTAAAATGTTCCCACCTGTGATCTTAGGACAATAGTGTCTGGTCTGGAACCAGAGAAAGGCTTGGTAATCCTAGAGAGGGATGGAGACCAATTGATTGGAAACAAATGGGGAAATACAAAAAGAAAGACACAAGAACATACTCGGGGGTGGGGGAAGATGAGACTTGAATAAACAAAATGACAAAAGGGTGGAATTACAGTGTGAGCAATAGTATGGATGTGGTTGAGGGAATTATTGATACAGGTAGCGTGAGCAAAACAAAGGAAGTAACTGGAGAACAAAGGCCTTCAATCTGAAGACTGGGGAAAAATTAACTGTAGGACAAAAGAGCAAACTGGGAAATAGAAGAAAGGTATCCTGATCTATAGTAAGATTAACGCATTCATTATTTCTTTCGTGTGATGTTCAATAGAGCTAAAGAACAACAGTTGGGATGGGTGTTGGAACTTCCTAAACCAGTTCATTATATATGGAATAGGTTGAAAGAGGTTAAGAAATGGGGGGGGGGGAGAATGCTAAGCTCTCACAATGGTTTAAACAATGTTTTGGTTCCAGGAAACAACCCCCCTGGTAACTTGAAATAAGGTATTAAATTTTCATTAGTTCCCCCCCCCCAAAGGATATGATGGGAAAAAAGAAAAGAAAACAAAGACATATAATGTAACTATAACATCTGTTGTAAGACTGATTTAAGTTTATAAAGTTGTAGTGTTGCATGTATTGTTATAGGACTGTATTATAGTTATACTAGCAACAAAGCCCACTGCAGCCTTAAATGCAGTTGGCGTTAGCGGGACAAAGGGTATGGGGGGAGGTGGCAGGTGCATCATCCTTGGGGCTGGCAGTCCTTGGCCTGGCTGCCACCGGTACTGCCACCATTGGCGCTGCCTCCTCCTCTCCGCTACTGCCACCTCCTCTCTGCCAGTGATGGCTCTTCCTCTCCATCACCACCTCTGCCTGGGTGGAGTGGTGGGGCACCACAGACATGTTGCCCCCGGCAGCTAGGCTTCACTGTGGTGAGGGTCACAGAGAGCCACGCAGCTGGCTAGGGAGCTTTGCTGGCTGCACCCTGATTGGCCCACAGAATGTGTGTCCGGCCGGCCGGAAATCAAGGCTGGACACTCTCTGGGCCCCTGACATGCTCCACCTACCAGAGCTTTTCTGAATTATTATAGGGCTACTAATGGTTTGTATTGTTGTTTTCTAACCATGCTTGTATTTGTAATTTGTAAATATTGTAATTACCATACTTGTAATAACAGTGTATCTATTATTATTAATGCAATGAGATAGTAAAAATTATAATTAATGAAAATTATTTCTGTAAAAATTATTATTTTCCTAACTTTAACCTCTAATTCTAATCCCCAACCTCTAACTCTAATCCTTCACTTTAAAACTAATACCTAACCCAACAGTAATTCCTAACACTAACCTAAATCTATTGTTTGGTGTCTACAGTAACCACATTGTATTTCAGCCTAGTCTCAATTTAATGTGTAGGAAAATCTAAGTTTAAATTACCTAATGCTCCCTAACCCTAACTCTAAGGCTTCCTTAATCCTTATACTTATGCTACCCTAACCCTAACTGTAACAATGATCCTAATCCCTAACCCAATTTTGACAGATTTGTTTCCTTCACTATGCTTTTCCCCAGGATTAAATTCAAACAAATGGTAACCTTATATGTCAAGCTTGTTATTCCTGTTTAAAATCCATTAAACATCTTCATTATGTTGTATTCTAATGTATTGCTCACTTCTACCTATATGTGTGGACTGGTAATGCTCATTTAATTGTATCTGAGGAAGTGCATATGCACTTGAATATAATTTGAATAAAATTTTGTTGGTCTTAGAGGTGTCACAAGACTGAAACTGTATTCTGCTACTTCAGAACAAACATGGCTACCCACTTGAAACCTATCTTCAGGTTGCCTTATTAACAAAACCTTTTTTCCTCCCCAATTCAAGATAACAGCCCTCAAAATCAAGTATAATCCCTTTGCCAAAGCCTTTCTGGATGCAAAAGAAAGGTGAGTTCATTTCTTGTAAGGCTCCAATTGTACCTAAAGTGCAGGTATGACTTTAGATAAGCCTGGTCTCTATTTCTGTAGTCTTGCTATCTGCAAAGGACAATCAAGATTATTGATCAATTAAATGACTGAATTTGTAGACCGCACCTCTCTGCAGACAGGTTCAGGGTGGTTTATAACATATTAAAATTCTGGCTAAAATACAATAAAAAGGTCAAAAACAATAAGTATCCCATTGAGCTTCAGTTATTCCACTTCTCAAACATTTGTTCAGTAGTGGAATGATCTGGAGAGGGAAGGAAGAAGGCCAATCACATATGAACGTGATCTTGGGGTAAGCTAAATATGAGGAGGCAGTGTGATGCGGCAGTAAAGAAGGTAAATGCAGTCTTGGGCTGTATCAATAGAGGTATCACATCAAAATCATAAGATGTCATAGTCCCACTTTATACTACATTGGTCAGACTCCATCTGGAGTACTGTGTGCAGTTCTGGAGGCCTCACTTCAAAAAAAGACATGGCCAAATTTGAGAGGGTCTAAAGAAGAGCAATGTGAACGATGTAGGCCCTGTGAGGAAAGGCTGAGGGACTTGGGAATGTTCATCCTAGAAAAAAGAAGGTTGAAAGGAGACATGATTACTGTCTTTAAGTATCTGAAAGGTTGTCACTTAGAGGAGTGCAGGGAAAAGTTCCTGTTGGCAGCACAGTATAGGACCTGCAGTAATGGGTTTAAACTATGTGTAGAATGATATTAGCTAGATGTTCTCTACGTTTTATTGTAAACTGCCCTGAGCCTCAGGGGAGGGCGGTATATAAATACAACAAATAAAATAAAATAAATAAGTGATTTTATTGACTTGTTCTATGATATTTTTATCATTATAACCCCAATCATATACCACCCTTTCTTCATACAACTCATGATGTCATATGTAGTTTTTTTTTCTATTTTAAAATCACAATAATCTTGTCCAGTAGGACAGGCTGTGGCCCAAGCTCACCCAATGGGCTTCATATTGTTGTGGGAGAAGTTTTTGACTATGAGGGAAGCTTCATGAAGATTGTCAAAGTAAATTTGATATCAATTTTTTTCAGAAACCATACAAAGGATATTCCAGATACAGCCTCTGAAAGTCAGCACATGACATATTCTCACTGTAAGTTTTCTTTTTTTTATATACAAGTTTTTTTTATTTTCATAAAGATAGAAATATAGAATGCAATACAAGTTATTAATACAAAGAACAGTGCTTGATACAATCTAAGAGCTATCTTGACAGATATTTCTAGGTTTAAGTTGGATGCTTAACATTAAACATTTCTTGTAGAACAGTATGAGTTTTGGCCCTGTATCAATATAATTTATACTTGACCCATTCTAAGAGCCATCCTGACAGGCATATTTTAAACGTTTTCTACAGATCAGTGTGAGCTTTGGCCCTATAACAATACACTAATAAAGAAAAAATAAAAAATAAGGGGGTAAAACCCCATTTTATATTTCCAACACTAACGATTATATTACCTATATGCCTACAAAATAAAAGAAACATAGAACAATATGAGCTTTCTGTCTTCTTAAGGGGGTCTCATCTCGAGGCTTGCTACATCTTGTTGTTCCCGTAGACTTATATTCTGTCCCATTGGCCTTTGGCGTAGAAAGTGCAGTTGTACTCTTTCCCGCAGAATATACATCGATAGGCCGTTGCACCTCCAGGGCTCCAGTATCAATACAATTTTTTTCCCAAAGAGCTCCTTTAAATCGGTTACTTTCACTACAGATCCATATATCTTTTGATTGATTTTTGTACACTATTGCTTTGAGATGGCTGTATGTCTTTTTAAAAAGGGTGTCCTTATCTGGGCTGCAGAACTCCGACATCCCCTTTTCCATCTCTGGTTTCTCTTCAGATCGCATAAATCTTTCCCCTTTTACTTACTGTAAGTTTTCTTGACACCTTTTTGTTACTCTGAATAGGTAGCTGTAATCAAAGAAGACCCAGGTCCCATCTGTTTCACCTTTCTGGTCTGATTATGATCATGAAAAAGTATAAAAAGCGATGTTGGGATAACTAGCCTTAGAACAGACTAAAACACGTGCCAAATCATGATTATTGGAATCTAGTTTATTTATTTATTTGTATTAATTATTGCTGGAAAAGAATCACAGAAATCTGCCAAGGCATTTTAGGCAGCCAACCGAAGACATTTGTTAAAGATTGCGATGTAAGCAGCCCATCTCCTTTGCCATTTATGAACTTGGCAAATTACAATAATCATTTGGAAGAAACTGGTGCATTTCAATGGTTATTTTCTATCATTTGTTTATAGAAATTGCTTTAAATGTCCTGTGTAAATTTCAACTTAATTTTTAAGATTGTCACAGAAGTCTTCTTCCTCCATTAAAAAAAAAAATCAGCTCTGTTTTCTCTCTTTCTCCGTAGTGGGTGGCTGGTTAATTTCCAATCCAGATGCAGTGTGTGCAGCAGGAAATTCAAGCTATCAGTACAGTAGCCCTTTTTCTCTGCCCACGTCACATTCTCATCACAGCTGTGAACACTATTCAGCCGCCCTCCGAGGGCACAGAGCAATGCCGTATCCTGCCTCCTACATGCAGAGAAATCACTCCCCACCAGGCAAGTCTCCGTCATGTTTTTTTCTTGGTGGGAAAAAAGCAAATGTTTTAAATGCTGTACTTTAATGACACATATTCTCAAGTATCCCATACCTATATGATGACACACATTCAACAAAAGAAATAATAAGTAAATCAAAGCAGGCAGAACTGAGAGATATTTCCTGCTGTCCTTTATGGTGAGTCTAGAAATGAATAAATGGCTCCCATGTCCTCTAGAAAAAGACAACAAGCGTTCTTAAGATTACAACAAGGAACAGTGCAAAATTTGAGTCCAGCGACACCTTTAAGATCAACAAAGTTTTATTTAAGGTATGATTAATAATTAATAAAAGCTTTTGGGATGCTACATTCTAGCAAGGTATTATTTGTTCCTCATTAATTTACTACTAATTTATCTTCTCCATATACCTGTACTCTGATTATTTCTATTTCATTGAGGAAGTCTGCATGCACATGAAAGCTCATACCTTGAATAAAACTTTGTTGGTCTTAAAGGTGCCGCTGGACTTTAAATTTGTATTGGTACTTCAGACCAACTCAGCTACCCACCAACAAGGAGCAATGAATGGTAGAGAAATTCCTGAGTAGTGATAGTTCCTGTCTTGTCTCACACTATTCCGACCTCTGGGATATCCCTCAGGTCTGTTCAAAATGATTTCTGTCTGGAAAAGTAAAAATGCATTTCCAAGAAACAGATTTGACATATGTCCATTCCTCAGTGATGAAAAGTGACAAGTTTGTGAACTGGTATTTTTTATAAACAGCATTTGCCTTAACAGTTTTCTGTCTCATGAATAGAATATGTCAAATCAATTTTAAGAATACAAGAAGAGCCCTGCTGGATCAGATTGGGACCATTTTCGCATGAGGAATTTTCCCCTGTCCGGCCTCTCGTTGTTCACGAGTTTTAATATTGCTTACTCATGATGTTGGCAACAACCCAGAGCTCTTCAGTGGGCGGCGCAAGTTTTCATCCAGTTTGCTCTGTGATGAGGGAAATTGCAAAATTCTGCTTCCTCTTTCTTGTTGTGCTGCAAATTGGAGTGCAAACAAGGGCTGGCTCATCTGAAGGAAGAAATGCGCAACAGTCTAAGTAGCATTTTGCCTGCCTTCACACCTTTCTGAATCAATTTTTCAAAAAAATGGTGCAGTCCACATTGCTACAAGACCACAAAGCAACATGCCCTCACTTCAAATAAAATATCCTTTTCATTATGCACGGTAATATTGGGATTGGGCAGCTAAAACATATTCCTGTTTGTGTTTTCTGGTGATGGAGTATGAATGGGGAAAGAAGGGGGCATGTGATGAAACAGCCATCTCCCTTTTAGCTTGGCATCCATGCACTGTGTTTTAAATCTTTATTGAGAACGCACAACCATCGGAATCCAACTACTATGGCCAGTCTATCACAAATCTACCCGAACATAGAGAGACCATTATACAAAGTATACTGAAAAGGGATCTAAGGAAACATTTGATTGCTGTGGCATGATCCTGTAGCAACACAGAAGTGTATTTTTTTAAAAAAATGGGATTTGGGATGGTGGTGGAAGTTTGAGTCCCCAAAACAACTGCTGTGAAGGAATTGGTGGCTTGCATTGATTGACAATCCAAGGAGCAGGGAGAGAAGTGTGGGTTGTCCATGCTTTAGGCTTCTCTGCCACCTCGTTAGGAAGGGAAAAGCTACAACAAGGCGGCAGGATAATGGAGGGGTTTCCCATCAGGAAGTATGCAAACCTGTAGTTTCTATTGCACGGTTCTATTGCACCTCTGTGCGGAAATGATCTAGTGGTCCATCTAGTCTAGTTTCCATTGTTCCAAATAACTTTCCAAGGGCTTAAAGTGAGACAGAGCGGGGATTATTAGTTTGTTCCCTTCCTCCTTATATAGTGTACAATGTCGCAGAATGTGGGATGTTTCCGCCACAGCATTATTCCATAAACAGAGTCTCAAGTGTAGACGTTGCCACTGATACCTCCCAATAGTACTGCTGATGGCAGTGTGTCCATCCTTGCTCTGGAAAAAGCCCATCTATGATGAGGATTATTGATGTTTGCCAGATAAGGGGCGGTGGCCTATCAATAATATATATATGGATAATTGCACAGGTATTATCAAGATTTATTTGCTTCATGTGTTGATTTAGTATGCAGTTCTTGATGCATGAATGATCCATAAGCAATGAGCAAGATTAAGTGAGTAAAGAAAAGCTGCCCATTTACTCTACGTTTTATTTACTCCCATATTTATTTCAGTGTTAAAAATTAATCTGGCTTGGTATCTTAAGATAATTTTCTTAGAAACCCGCTACCGCTTCTGAACTCCTTGCATTTTCCCTACAAAGTGAATTTGATAGAAACCACCAACAGCGATCTTCAAGTATCTCCAGGTCAAGAAGGCTGGACCTCAGTACCATCCAGTCCCCATGCCAACTTGCTCCCAGTGTCGCACAATAATGGTTCTGCTACCCCAGGACCTAGGTAAGCCGTTTGCATAAAATATCAACACCTCAGTGACAGCAGCAGCAATCAGCATATTAGCTCCTTTTGATCTGTGAAGAATTCTTTACACATACTGCGACCTCTAGGAGGGTAATCCTCTGTACTGGATTGCCTCGAGCTGTGGAAAGTCTATTTCTTCCTTGTTCATTTGTTCCCACTGAATCTGAGAAAAACAGAATCATCTGATTTTCTTACTGAATTCTGGCAGGAGGCTGGGGATGGTCTTCCCAATGGTTTTCTAGATCAAATCTGGTAGTCTTGACTTGCATTCTAGAACAAAGCAGTCTCTCATTTCAGCTGACAGTTTCCTCAGCCGAGTCAGCTGGGCTCAAGTCACTACAGAATTCAAACTCAGGTTCAGAACTATGTTAGGCTGCATGGAAGTATTCCTGCATATTGACTGGCATGATGGTAATTGGCCAATGAAAACGCGACTCCACTGTTTGGCATGAACAAGGCCACAGCTTTTATTAACCAAAACGAATCCAGGGTTGGCCCCAGCACGAGGAACAGAGTAACACCTTCGCAGCCGTCCGGCTGCTAACGTGGGCACAAGGAGCGCCCTGGGTCCTCCTTCCTCCCAGCCGGGAGGAAGGTTCCCTTGCCCCTTGAAACCCTCCCCTGGGAGGAGGCCAGTGATGGCTGCCGGGCGTCCACCTCGTTCAGCCATCCTTACCTCCTGGCTCCGAGCCCCTGTCCTTCCCTGCCGGGCAAGGCCACACTCGCAGTTAGCCAATCTCTTATTGAGATCCCCTCCTCAGGGCCCAGTACGCAAACTGGCCCCTGAACCAAATACTCTGCCTCGTGCTCCTGTTCCGCAGCTGTGACGAAAAGAAAACAACAACCATTAACATGACGGGTGGGGGGGTGGGGAACCGTCCTCCAGCTTGTCTCGGGCGGCGAAGAGGGCCCACCGCGTGCGCTTGACGCTTATAAAGTGCCTTGCCCCGCCCTCCTCGCCGTCCCGACGCACTTCTGCGTGCTTGCACACGCCGGGCCGTCGCGTCATCCTGGCCCGCCCCCCTCAGCCGCGTCAATGGCGGCCTCGCTCAGCCTCGGCCGCGTTTTGACTGGCATGATGGTAATTGGCCAATGAAAACGCGACTCCACTGTTTGGCATGAACAAGGCCACAGCTTTTATTAACCAAAACGAATCCAGGGTTGGCCCCAGCACGAGGAACAGAGTAACACCTTCGCAGCCGTCCGGCTGCTAACATGGGCACAAGGGGCGCCCTGGGTCCTCCTTCCTCCCAGCCGGGAGGAAGGTTCCCTTGCCCCTTGAAACCCTCCCCTGGGAGGAGGCCAGTGATGGCTGCCGGGCGTCCACCTCGTTCAGCCATCCTTACCTCCTGGCTCCGAGCCCCTGTCCTTCCCTGCCGGGCAAGGCCACACTCGCAGTTAGCCGATCTCTTATTGAGATCCCCTCCTCAGGGCCCAGTACGCAAACTGGCCCCTGAACCAAATACTCTGCCTCGTGCTCCTGTTCCGCCACTGAACGAGAGCCAACCGGCCTCGTTCCCGCCAACCCTGAACTGACCTGACACCAAACCTTCAGTGCCGCCCCCAAACCCTGCAACCATAATTCCGTGCCCAACGTGGACAAATGAACCCCATCCCGCCAGAATACCGACGCCGCCCTGTGAGTGATGCCCGGGTGCCTGATCACCGCTCCCCCCAACTCCGCCATCAGCTTCCTGACCTCCCGGTTGATTTTTTCCTTTGCCAAATGCACTCGTTCCGGCCGCAGTGCATTACGGCATCTCCTCCTGTCCAGCAATTCTGACCATATCATGTACGTTTCTGGGAGCCTCAGCTGCAATACCCTCAGGTCCTCAAACACCCGGCGACGAAGCTGAAGTGCGGACACGTCTGCCAGATCATTCTCTCCAAGCTGGACGACCAACACCGCTGGCGAGCCATCCTTAAAGACCTCCCCTGCTACCACCTCCAATAGCGCAGGCCACTTCATCCCTCGATGACCAGACCACCGGACACGGAGCTGCTTTCCGGATCTCCATTGTTCCTCCCATCCGGATTCCGCTGCATGACGGCCAGCCCAGAAAACAATGCTGTGCCCGACTATGAGCGCCGTAGCAACTGCCGGGGCCGGTCCTGCAATAAGTACAAGACGTTAGTACCTCCTCCCGTGCCGTACGTAAGACTTATAGGCCAGGGAACGCCAGCGCCCGAGCCTCATGATCGTGGAGGGGTCGGCCCCATCTTGAAACGCCTGGGTGGCCGCCCCGATGCGAAAAGAGTGTGTTCTGTACCACTCCGGGCGGAGCCCCGCCCCTTTTAGGCACAGTTTCAAAACCGCCGCCAGCTGATAACGTGAGAGGCAGGTCCCGTCCTGGTGCACAAACAGTGACCCAGGAACGTAAGGGCGGCAAGTCAGGTACCGACTGAGGCTCCGCACTGGGCAGGTGCTGGGGTCGCCAGATTCCCGCAACCAAACTTGCGCACCCCTCCCCAACTGGTCCGTCTTGGACTGGCGTACCCAAAGCTGTACCCCCTTCCCCCCTCGCTGAACGTCCTCTACACGCAAGGCCCTGGACACCACCGCTGATCTGGATGGGGCGACCAGTTCCCCGCACCGAAAGGCCCCATGATAAGCCACAAGGAAAGCAGCTTTGAAGAGGAGAACCTCGAACTTGGAGGAACAGATAAACCTCAGCTGACCCACCAGCTGCCGAAGCACCGTCAAAGTGATGGGCCGCCGTGTGTCCCTCCCCGAGCGTATCAGCCGCCCCCAGCCCTTCACCGCTGACCTCGCGATGAAAGATGAACCGGGGTCCCAAGCCCCGAAGGCTTTACTAAAAAATGATAGGCCTGCCAGGGTGACCCGCAGCGTCTTTTGGGACAGTTGGCGACCCTTCAAATGAGCCAAATAACATAAAAGAGATTGTTCACAGATAGGCCAAGGTCCTTTCCAGCCGGCCTGCCGTGCGAAAGCCACGAAGTCCCTGGCCGCCCCCTCATAGCAGCGCCATGTCGAGGGAGCAACCGACCCCTGGACTCCTTTCCAGATCACGTGGCTCCAAGCTCCCAAAGGTTGTCCGGGAAGACCTCCGGGTCCTGGCGGGCATGGGGGGCGAGTAATCGAAACTTTTCGACCTGCAGGCGAGACAAACTGTCAGGAATAACATTCTGTACCCCCGCCACGTGTCTGGCCCGAAAAGTTATATTATGATCCAAACATGCCAGTACCAAACGGCGTACCAGCCGCATGACTCTGCTGGACTTGGCGGACTGCTTGTTCAAAATGCGAACCACAGCCAGGTTATCGCACCAGAACAGAACACTTTTGTCCCGGAAATCCTCCCTCCAAAGGACCACTGCCACCAATAGTGGAAAAAATTCCAGGAACGTGAGGTCCCTGCGCAGATCATCTGCCCACCACTGTGGCCATGCCTTGGCACACCACCGGTCCCTGAAGATGACCCCAAAACCTATGCCACCGGCAGCATCCGAATGCACTTGCAGGTCGGTGCCCAGGGAAAGTTCGTCCTGCCATATGGCCACTCCATTGAAGCGGCTTAGAAATTCCTTCCAGACCCCTAGGTCCTCCCGAATCCCCTTAGAGACACGCAGCCTGTGATGAGGCCGAGTGAGCCCCCTGGTGGCATGTGCCAAACGAGCACAAAAAGCCCTGCCCGGTCTAACGACCTTACATGCAAAGTTCAAATGTCCTAAAAGGACTTGCATGTCCCTCAGTGTGCACTTCCGTCTGCACATGATTCCATCAATCAAACCCCGCAGGGTGTCTATTTTCTTAACGGGCAGGCTGGAGGTGCCTGCCACAGAATCCAGCTGTATCCCCAGATAAGAGAGCTGGGTGGTTGGGCCCTCCGTCTTTTCCCGAGCCAATGGTACCCCCAATTCCATGGCCACTTCCTGGAACACTCTCAACCTCTTCTCACACCCGTCCGTCCTGCGGGGGCCGGCCACCAAAAAATCATCCAAATAATGAGTGATTTCCCGGAACCGGCCCCTGCGCCTAGCTGCCCATTCCAAAAAAGAGCTGAACGACTCGAACGCCGCACAAGCCACGGAGCAGCCCATGGGCATGGTCTTATCCACGTACCATTGGTCTTCGAACTGGATCCCGAGAAGATCGAAGTCCTCCGGGTGAATGGGCAGCAGTCGGAACGCCGATTGAATATCACTCTTGGCGAGGAGGGCGCCCGGCCCACAAGCCCGCACCATGGTGACCGCCTCGTCAAAAGAGGCGTAGCGCACTGCACACAAGGATGCTGGTATGGCATCATTCACCGAACCCCCGTGCGGGTACGATAGATGGTGAATCAACCGCCACTGCCCTTCCGCTTTCTTAGGTACAACACCTAGCGGGGAAACCCTCAGGTTGGGCAGTGGCGGCCTGTCGAAGGGGCCCGCCATCCGACCCGCCAAGCACTCCTTTTCCAGTTTCTCGTGCACCACCTCGGGGAATTCCCTGGCCGAGCGCAAATTACCACAAGACGTAGGTACCCGGTCCCCCGTGTAAGGGATCCGGAAACCTTCCGTGAACCCTTTCGCCAAATAAAGGGCCTCATGCTTCCTAGGGTACTGCGCCAGCCAGTCCATTAACGGTCTCAATTTAATGGGAGATGGCGCCAGCCCCCGAAGGACCCGCGGTATCTCATGCGGTTTTTCCGGGGGCAGAAGGTCCTGTGCCACCCGACCCTCCGTCCTTCTTGCCGGAGAGCCGGGTCCCTCGAAAGGGCCCACCCCCGGCCCCTTGGGAGCACGCCGGCAAAGCGTGTAACCCACCACAGCCCTCACATTTGTGCTCGAATTTGCACTTCCTGCGCTTACAACCCGCTCTGTTATAGTCCCAGCAAACGAATCCTGCTAGTTTTCTGCTGGGAACGATGTTCTTTGCCCGCTCCTTCTGTTGACGCACGCTGGGCCCGACCTGCACTATCCACGTGTCGTGGTGTTTTAGGTCCCAGCGCGCCAGGGGATTGTGCGACGCCAGCTCCCTGAATTCCCTATCATATTCTAGGGCGGCGTCATCCCCTGCCATCTCCCTGGCCTCGAGCACGTGGGAAAGATACTTCCACGTGTGCCACCCCGCTCCGGGTATGCCGCCGTGACCAAAGCCATGTATTCAGCCATGCCACGCAGCCAGTTATCAAATGTCCTCTCCGCCGGGGCCTTGTCCCTTTTTCGGGGCTCCTTCCTCTTTCCCGTGTCCCCTCCCTTTCCCTGCCCCCGCAGCATAGAAAACACATCTACGAAGAATCCTTCGAGTGCCCGCTCCCGAACCTTGGGAGGCAGGTGAATGCCAGGGGGCGCGTCAGTAGCCGTGTACCAAACCGGAGGTGACCGCTCGTCCTCAGGAACACCTTCTTCATCCAGCAGACCAGTCGCCTCCTCTCTCCTCTTTAGTAACCACCGCGGTAGGCCAGGTACATAGGCTCCCTCGAGCCAGTACCAACCTTCCCGTAAATCTTCCTCGCCGTCCCACGAAGAAGACTCACCAGAGGATGGAATAGGCTTGCCCCTGGACTTCCGGTCCCTCTTGCGCGGACGGTCCTTCTTGGGTCCTTCACCGGCGTCTTGGCCGCCGCCTGTGGAGGAACTGGAAACCGAGTGAATCCCAGAGCCCGAACCCCGAATAGAGTGACTGGCCCCAGAGCCCTCACTCTGGCTCCCGCTGGCCACCTGGGCCAGAGCTGCCGCATAGCCCCTCCAATAGGACATGTCCTCCTGGTGGGGAGCTCGGGCCCTGGACCTCCTTGGCCCGCTTCCGCGGGCAAGCGCGGGACCAGCACGCCGGACCGCCCTCCGTTTGCCCCTGCCCTGCACCCCTTTGGCGGAATTTGCCGGGCGGGCCCGACTAGCCGAAGCCCGTTCCCTCGCCCTAGGGGGCGTGGCCGGCTGCCTGGGACGTCCCCCGCTGTTCCTCCCAACCCCCCTCCTGCTCCGTTTTGCCGGGGGGCTGACGCTGAAGAAGGAGCCAGAAGATCCCCCCTGATGGGGCTGCCTCCGGGGCCGCCTGACTGTGCCCTGGGCCCCGCCCCTCCCTGCCGTGGCCGTAGCCGTAGCCGCAGGCCCGCTGCGCGAGCTCCTGCGGCGCGGCGAAAAAGCGGGGGCAGATTCCCCCTCCCGGGCCACCACCCCGCTGCCGGTGCCCCGCCCACTGGCCCTGCTCGGCCTAGGATTCCCTCCCCGGGAGCTGGGCACGACAGCGGCCCAAGCCTCCCGGGCCCTCAGAGCGCTGGCCCGGCTGCGGCCCCTCCCGCTGGTTGTGGCCTCCGGCTCCTGCGCGGCATCGGCGCTGCTGGCGACAGCCTCACCGCGCCGGGAGCGCGACCGCCTCCCAGCCATCTCGCTTTGCCGCCGAGGCCTTCAAAGTGCGGCTCCCTACTGTCCGGGATGCCTGGAAGCCGACCGCCGTAAGTGCCCGCCTCGGCCCCTCTCTTCGCGCCGACCGCGCCCTCGTCCGGCCTTCACTCGCGCTCCCGCGCCGAACCGTCCTCCAGCTTGTCTCGGGCGGCGAAGAGGGCCCACCGCGTGCGCTTGACGCTTATAAAGCGCCTTGCCCCGCCCTCCTCGCCGTCCCGACGCACTTCTGCGTGCTTGCGCACGCTGGGCCGTCGCGTCATCCTGGCCCGCCCCCCTCAGCCGCGTCAATGGCGGCCTCGCTCAGCCTCGGCCGCGTTTTAGTATTCCTGCATCTGTGGGTTTTCCAGAGCACTCACATAATGTCATCCTCTAGTCACCCACTTTCTAGGCATTCCCAGTCCCTGGTCCATTGATTCTCAAGACTAGTTTGGTATAATGTCCCTTCAGAAAGAATGCAGTCCAAATGTGTTAGCAAAACTTGCACAACTTTGAAGGTTGTGCCCGCTGGGGCCTGCCCCAGCTCCCAGGATTCACTACACTAAGATACGAAGAAAATTTCAGGGCATTTAACTCCCTGGTATATTTAACTTAACATTTCATTTTTTTCTGCAAACGTGGGGGAGGGGTCATCCAAGTTTGCTGGAAAATCTATTTTAGGTAAGTGTGTCCTCAATCTGTGGATTTCCCATCACTGGGCAATAGTCCATGATGCCTGGTAGCAGTCTTTGTGCTGCATTCTGGAATGACTTACAGTTTTTGAACCATCTTTAGGCCAGTCCCACATAAAATGCCTTACTGTAATGTCACTGGAGGTGATGACTGCATGGACCTCTGTATTTATTCACTGGATTCCTCCGTGGAAACTTAGGAAAAGTTATATCTGACTTTTGAGTGGATCGAGCATTGTCAGTAGGCTTTTCTGGCTGTCAGTTCCAAAGAGGAGATCCTAAAATATTTTCAGCATGACATAGTCCACCACCATTATGTGAACATGTTTTTCAAATCATATTTTTACACGGGGATTGCTACCCCGTGTAGCAATCCTACCTGACTCCCAACAGTACTGTATAGAGGCGTAGCTACTGCATCCAGCTTTGAAATACTTCCATGTCTCTTCATTGGGATTTTCTATAGAGCCAGATAATTTGGGCTGGTCACTGAACAGCCTTCTGCAGTAAGTGTTCCACTAGCCTCCTGCCCCATGCAAATTTCAGTGATTGTCTTTTATCTCTGCTTCACTGCAGCCACTACCCATGCCTGTGGACAGTCAGCAACAATGCCGTCAGCGTCACCAACCTTGCCAGTGACATGAACGGTGGCCCTCCAGGCGCATTCCTGCGTAACCTCCCATTGCCTGCCACATCCTCCTCTGCTCCAGTTCCTCTGCCAGGAACAGTGGCCAGCAGCATTGAAATCCAGTTGGAGCCGGCTGTTCCCAGACTAACAGATTCCACCTGGGCATCTGGAGCTTCCCATTCCTTTTAAGGGACGGCCAGTTGCAGAGGAAAGGCCAGCAGCATCCTGAATGCAGATAAACTGAAGAATGCCGTTCTCACAGCCGAGACCCAACAATGATCCACTTTTCCTATATGTCTAAAATTCAGCTTGGAGTCCAGAACCCATGGAACAAAATGGAATGAACAGAGCATCTCTGCTGCTTTGTTGCTGAGCTCTACAGACACTGGCAAGGAGGAAACTGGAGAAGGAGCCTTGCTAGCTGTCATGTCCACGGAGAAAAGGAAAATGACTCCCAGGGTAAGATCGCCAACTACCTGGAGAAGAACTCAAGTCACTCAAGGGACTTAAAGGGATGCTATTGACCAGGTGGTATTATTTACCTCAGTAGCATGAAAGCCTTCAGCTTCCCACTTCTACACATCAGACCTCTATTAAAGGGAGACATTTTCCCCCCAGGCCTGTTGGCAACCCTGTCCTAGGGAGAGGAATACCACAGTTAGTTATTTTAATCTGATTTCAGAAATGCTGTTGGCTGTAACTCTGGTTTGTTGAAAAGCTGCTCAGGGACATATTAGTTATAGAAGACTTTTTTTGTCCCTCAAAAATGTCATGTCAAAAATCTTTGGCGAACTAATTCTCAAAGAGACATTGTCAAGGTATCTTTTTTCACAGGAAGGACTTCTGGAGAAAATGTAAACCTGATCTGCTCAGCCTCACTGTTTAATGTCAGCTTTCCACCTCTCTGCCCATCCCATCCATGGTTTTCTGATCTAGACTGTAAGTCATCTACTCACTGACAAGTCCATTGACACTAAGCAATGGTTTGTGTAGTGTGGTGGAAAGTGTGGTCAAGTCACAGTGGATGGATGATCACCTCATAAGGTCTTCAAGGCATGATATGTTCAGAGGTGGTTTGCTCTTGCCAGCCTCCAAATCACAACCCTGCTATTGGAGGTCTCCCATCCAAATATTAGCCGAGGCTGACTCTGATTCTGAGATCTGACAAGATTGGGCTAGCCAGGTCTGGGTAAGCAAGGGTTTAGGCATGATGAATCTGAAAAATCTTTAAAAAAAATCTTCATTACATTTACACCAATTACATTTACACCACCAACAAGTTGGTGTAGTGAAATAGAATATGAGCTGTCTTACTGGGTTGGATACTTTAGCATTTGTAAAAGGAACTTTGTAAATACTCCGAAAACCCTTCATGCCCCTTTTCAAAATAGAAGTTAAATCAGAAATACCAGTTCTTGGAGTGCAGTCTTGATCTTTCCTTGGTACCTGCTCATGTGGATTAATAAAATGCCTGATCACAGATACTGACAGCTGTAATTTCTGTGTCTGAGTCAGGTGAAGGGTGAAAAAAGAATGGAAATGTCTATGGAGGAGATCACATGCAGCTGTATTGTGATCATCTGGCTCACACAAGTAAATAAATAAATGATCCAGAAGAAGTCAGAGCTACTTTCAGGACTCGGTATTCTAAAAACTAGCCCTAGGACCATTCTTCTCCAATTTTGCCTACGATGTGTAACATTATCCCCTCCCTCCAGCTATGCAGCTGCTGTGTAGCTTTTGTGCATTAAAAAAAACATTCACCATGTTCCAACAATATTGAATCTCCGGTGCATAACACTATGCTCCTAGTTGATGTGCTGTGCTGCTCTTGAAACTGAAAATGGACTGACGAGAACCTAAATTTCCAGTTTTTTCTATGTTCTAAAATAAATAAACAGAACTTTATGGTGTGCCAATAGTGTCTTCAGATGCCTTGTTGTTGTTCAAAAGCCTCAATTCTTTGACGCTCGGCCTTCCTTATGGTCCAACTTTCTCAGCCATACATTGCAACTGGGAATACCATAGCCTTGACTAAACGCACTTTTGTTGGCAGGGTGATGTCTCTGCTTTTTAGGATGCTGTCTAGATTTGCCATAGCTTTCCTCCCCAGGAGCAAGTGTCCTTTAATTTCTTTGCTGCAGTCCCCATCTGCAGTGATCTTGGAGTCCAGGAAAATAAAATCTGTCACTACCTCCATTTCTTCCCCATCTATTTGCCAGGAATTGAGAGGGCTGGATGCTATGATCTTAGTTTTTTTGATGCTGAGTTTCAATCAGATGCCTGAGTTTCAATCAGATATTTGGAGTTTTTGTCTGCATTAACAGAATCCAGACTAGGAAGGGTTGTCAACTTTTAAAAGAGTGCTCCATAGCTGTTCCTTTAACACTGTTCTGCAACAACTAGTGAGTATGTCGAGCTTTTAGCTATGGGGAAATGTCATCTAATTTTTGTATATCAGAGATCTGTCAAAACAGTAGACTTCAATAGTTCCAGACCTGGGACCCACTGAACTACAAGCAGGCATTTAATAGGAAACCATTGTGACACCACAGTCATGGAACACCCAGCATGTGTCAAGAACAGAATTGCCAGTGGGCTAGGAGAAACATGTCCTGTCCCTAGAATAGAGGAAATAGGCAGCTGAAGCTCCCACATGGGACAGAGACAAAGTGTCCCAAGGTGACTCACAAAACAGGAAAACTATAAGGAACCTGGTGACTGGTCATAAACTGACATTACTACATCTGGCACCTCTGACTAATAAATAATTGTTCCTGGAGATTTGGGGGTGGTGCCTGGGAAGGGCAGAGTTCGGGGGAGGAGAAGGATGTGATGCCACATAATCTGGGCTTGGAATGAGCAGAGCTCCCAAACAGAGGGTGTGCTGTGTGCCACCCAGGGGGAAATCCCAATATGAAAACAATCTAGGATAAGCAATCAGTAGGGATGCCTTTTGTACAGTGATCATAGGCAACCTCCCACCTGGACATGTCAGGGTTGTTTACTCCAGCAGGAGAAAAAATTGCATCCCATGATGTAAAGTTTTTGCTCTTTTCTGAGACCCTTCATAAGTAACACCTGCAAAGGCACCTCTCTGTAAGTGTCCTAAGGTGGCATGTGGTATGCTGCCTCCTTGCCATCCTTAGAGTTTCCCACTTATTTTTACAGCCACCAAAGCCTGTTGTTTTAGAATTCTTAGCTGGACCCAAAGAATAGGATGGCTTATTTATACTTGGTAGACTGACAGAATAGTCCATGTATGTGGAGGGCTCTGTGGTAAAAGAGGAACCTTTACTCTAATTAGAATGATTCTTTTCTCTTAAACAAAAATAGAATTTATTTATCAGTATAACTGTGTAATAAATTTTCCGGTTTCGAGGACGTCTGGAAACGATGTCAATTGGCCATCCCTCCCTGCCATGCGAATCAGAAGTGACATGTCACTGGAAGTGACATCACCACCCACACCCTCCTTTCGCTCCCCCTGCCTTTGCTACTACTACAGAGGCTCCGACTCATGTAAGCTGGAAGGAAGAAGAGTTGGTTCTTATATGCCGCTTTTCTCTACCCGAAGGAGTCTCAAAGCGGCTTACAGTCGCCTTCCCTTTCCTCTCCCCACAACAGACACCCTGTGAGGTAGGTGAGGCTGAGAGAGCCCCTCCCATATCTTCCTCCTCCTCCTCCTTTATGCTGCTTCTGGGCATTTGGAGGAGAAAGAGCTGGCAGAAGGTAAGCTGAGGGGGCAGGGAAGAGGCTGGCAATGCTCTGTGGCACTGTGCTGGCCTGGGCAGCCTGACTTGCCAGCTGGGCCACTGTGTTCCCAAGCCTCCTGGCCACCTGGCAACAAGGAAGGTGGCTAGCTGTGCTCTGCTGCAGCTGCAGTGCTGGCCCTGGCAGCCTGACCCCCATGGCTGGGCCCCCATACTGTGCAGGAGCCCTCCTGCCCACTGCCCCTTAAGAGCCCATTTTAAAAACAGGCTTTGATCCTCCTTGTAGCAAAAAATAACAAATGTCACTTTGAGACTTATTTTAAGGTTTGATGAAGGGGGCAGAAACAGGCATTATAAAGGAAAAGCAGAGTAAACACCATGTTACCTCTAGAGCGGCCATGGGGAGAATCAGCAAACAGGAGGTATTAAACCCCATTGACAACCCTTCCATCTCCCACTCATTTGCTCCTGCACTCTCCCCTTCCCTGGCTCTAGAAGGGCAGATAGTGCTTCAGGGTAGGGCCCTATTATATAATCAAAGAAATGGCAAGAAGCAAGGTTTAAATCTCACTGCACCCGCAGCCCAGCAGTGCTTTCTCAATCCATTGAGAAACCTCCCAAGACAAGAGCTGTGATGGATAGCCCTGGGCTCTGGCTGTTCCTGTCTTAAGGTGCAGATAACATGAGACAAATTGCCTCTTCAGGAAAGTAATTTATATTGGGAAATTGCTCAAAGGGAAATGGTTTATACCACCCCTTCCAGTGCTACATCATCAGTCCAGATCTCTCCTTATGCAGCTGCTATTCAACTACAGAAGCATTTCTTGAATCTCCCCCAATAGGGATCTATTTGGGCCTAGGGGTGCCAGCCTTCAGGTGGGACTTGGGGATCCCCTGGAACTACAGCTCATTCCAGGCAACCAGCATCAGTTCAGCTGGAGAAAATGGCTCCTTAGAAGGTAGACTGTATGGTATTATACCCCATTGACATCTCTCCCCTCCCCAGACCCTGTCCTCTGCAGGATCCACCCCCAAAGTCCCTAGGTCAGGGGTAGTCAAACTGCGGCCCTCCAGATGTCCGTGGACTACAATTCCCAGGAGCCCCTGCCAGCATTCGTTGGCAGGGGCTCCTGGGAATTGTAGTCCACGGACATCTGGAGGACCGCAGTTTGACTACCCCAGCCCTAGGTTTTCCCCAACGCAGTGCTGGCAACCCTTGTTGGGCCCTAAAAAGATTATGTACATGTTCAGATTGTATTACACTATCTCAGTCACTAGATGGCAGGCTTTCCCTACGAATGTTTGGATACAGATTTACAGAATTCTAGAGAATCCCTCCCCAGCAAGAGTATACAGGCAAAATAATCCTATCAATCAGAAAGTGATCTGATGCCATCTGGTTTCTTCTAAGTCAATAAAAATCTTGTTGTCTTTAGGATCATGTGATATTTACCTGAATTAACCAGCTTTGGAACTGGCTCCTGTGACTGTTGCGTTAATACCAACAAAAACTGTCCCTTTTGATTGGTGATAATAAAAAGTCTCACCTGATGGTGAATTCTGTCTATCATCAAACTTCTGCTAAAAGCACAGGCTAGTCATGCCTGCAATGAACAGCAGGGGAGCCATTTACTCAGTTCTTTTATAGCTCCTGGACTGGCAGGTGGCTTCCAAAGTCAGATCTCCTGTGACTTCCTTCTCCCTCCTCCCCACCTTTTGAATTGGTACATGTGCAGCCGCAACAATAGGACTCCTCCCCCCCCCACACACTTTGGGCCTATTTTGGGTTTGGAAAATAGTATGGTGTGGGAAACCAGAAACCTCTTTACTGCGCACTGTGGACCTGATCCAAACTAGGCCCCATATACCTGGGAACTAAGTTCCTGAAACCTAACAGGGAACTCATAGCTGATTAACTAAAAATCCTTGGGGAGGACAAAACATGTACTTAAACATAGAGGCACCTAAGCATATAGTGGAGCCTCTTGTGGCACAGAGTGGTAAGGCAGCAGATATGCAGTCTGAAAACTCTGCCCATGAGGCTGGGAGTTCAATCCCAGCAGCTGGCTCAAGGTTTACTCAGCCTTCCATCCTTCCGAGGTCAGTAAAGTGAGTACCCAGCTTGCTGTGGGGTAAACGGTATTGACTGGGGAAGGCACTGGCAAACCACCCCGTATTGAGTCTGCCATGAAAACGCTGGAGGGCGTCACCCCAAGGGTCAGACATGACCCGGTGCTTGCACAAGGGATACCTTTACCTTACCTTTAAGCATATAGTACCATGCCACCTGAATCCCCATTCCTTTCAATGGACACTCTTCCTATTGCTCTGTAGACTGAAATACATCCTTTGCAGAGCATATTCAATGACTATGTTTTATGGCTTCCCTCCATTCCCCTCCACCCCCTGTTTGGTGCTATCTTATTTTCATTCTGTCTTGCAGCATACATTCCATCTAAAGGTATTTCTATATGCTTCTTTTGAAAGCCCAAACGGGTAACAACTGACTTAGCCTGTTACTTAGCTGTTACTGTCTAAGAGGTTGTTGCATGTGACTTACTTCTTTCAAGTTCCTCTTAACTGCAATAGGTAAACTTATAAATCCAACAACTGAAATGTAACTGTGTCCCATTGAGCAATGTCAATGAGATTTAGTTCAGGAAAGATTTACTTGTGACACATTTCAGGTACAAATGTACCAAGGCAGATCTGTCCATGAACCTGTAGCATACAAAGCAGGAAAACCTTTAGAAGAGGCTAACACATGAATATGGGATCTGATTCAAAGTAAGAACAAAATGTTGAGGTGGTCTGATAAGAGACTTGATTCATGTATATACCCCTTTGGGCTTTTCATGTATAAACAATTAGTTTGATCAAAGAAAATGGGAAAATCAATTACATTGTAAAGTCCACAGAGTGCCTAGTACTATGATGTCATTGGTCCAAGATGTGATCGGACCACAAACAATACAGCAACTTTGATGAAGTTAAGTAGATCAGGGCCCAATCAGTGCCTTGATGTGAAACCTCTTGGAAATGTTATGTGAACTGTCTTGGGATCCATAATGGAGTAAAGTTGGACTATATAAACATAATAACTCAATAAGAAGCAAATATGTTAACATTGTTGAACAATGGCATTTTATTTGAGAAATTGAGGTCCTCAAATTCCATTGAGGACCAATGGAATTTTATTTGAGGGGTGAGCTTTCATGTGCATGCACAATCCCTCAGATACAAAATCTGAAGAAGTGTGCATGCACATGAAAGCTCACACCTTGAATAAAACTTTGTTGGTCTTAAAGGTTGGACTCAGATTTTTTTTCAGCTACTTCCAACAACATGGCTTTCCACCTGGATCTATGTTAACTTTGTTAATACTCTCAACTTGCCTGCTTGGTGATACGTTCCAGGGGTAGCACTATTACATACGGTTTCCTTTGGAAAAAAGAACACTGAAGTCTTATGGTGTTTCAAGAAGCAAGACTCCATATGAGCAGACCTCACAAGATGATGATCAATAGCAGTGGTTCTCAACCTTCCTAATGCCGTGACCCTTTAATACAGTTCCTCATGTGGTGACCCCCAACCATAACATTATGCAAGTGTTCTTTCACAGAAATTAAACTGAAACTGACCAATGGCGTGAAGACCCATTGTTCATGATTGTCTATAAATTGGTTTTCCCCCCTAGGGTTTCTCAGTTCATTTCTGCCTCTTGTCCCACCATGCTGAACTTGCTCTTTTCTGTTGCTCCAGACAGAAGAACACTCTATCACAATCTACCCCACAAGATGCTCACCCTGTCACGACTCCTGTGAAAGGGTCGTTCGACTCCCAAAGGGGTTCCGACTCCCAGGATGAGAACCACTGATCTATAGCCTTCTGTTTGTAAATTGGTATGCTGGAGGAGAGAACTGTATCCTACTGCTGTGTCTAGCTGCAAACTGGAACCCTCTAATGGTCTTTATGCTAGGCAACCATCAGGACCAAGAAACAAGACAAATCATTGGATTGTAAAAGTGAATGCCCTTTATTATATTTGTTCATTCATCCATTTGTCCGTCCATTTGTTCATTCATTCCTTCCATTTCTGGGCTGCCACTCCTGGCCTGCCCGCTCACAGGGGCTTACAACATAAAAGTACAATACAATACATTCCCATGCCAGTCATTCCCCACTGGACATTTCAACTGAGTGTCTCTCAGGGAATGATTACTGGGGCACTTTCAGACATGAAAGTGATGCTGTGACCTCAGTGCAATCACACTCTTGCATCCACTTCACAAAACTGTTGGGATGATACAATGGAAGAGGGGAGAACCATGCATTCTAAAAATTAGATGGATGTATGAGGGAGTACTTTGTAGGCAGCACCAGAACCCATTGTGGAAACCCTTGAAGCTTCTGATGAAGTGATCATAATTGTTAATTATTTTCATCTCACGGAATGCACATTTGCTATTATTGTCCATTCTTCTTCGAAACAAGACATGATTAAAATATATCCTGAAATAGTCTATCAGAAGAAGAGGAGTTTGTTTTTATACGGTGCTTTTCACTGGCTGAAGGAGTCTCAACGAGGCTTTTTGAGCCTTCGGGGAGGGCGGCATATAAATAAATAAACAAACAAAAAACAAACAAATAAATTACAATCGCCTTTCCTTCTCCCTACAACGGACACCCTGTAAGGTTGAGAGAGCTCTGACAGAAGTGCTCTGTGAGAACAGCTCTAATAGGACTGTGACTAGCCTAACATTACCCAGCTGGCTGCATGTGGAGAAGAGGGGAATCAAACCTGGCTTGCCAGATTAGAGGCTGCTGCTTTTAATCACCACACCAGGCTGGCTCTCAGAACTGAGTACCAACTGAAAGGAGCCATTTCCCTCCTTGTGATCCCATGCTGTCACGGGTATTAAAGGAATACAGCCGGTGAACTGGGATTTCTCATGGATCAGAATATTACCACAATCTGGAGGTTTCACTCCCTGTTTATTAACAATATTTTTGCAAGATTTAAAAAATCTTTATAGCAGTACTATATGTATCATAAAGGGTTGCAAGCTCTGGGTTAGGAAATACCTGGAGATATTGGGGGTGGAGCGTGGAGGGGATGCAGTTTTGGGAAGGAAGGAACCCAGCAGGATATAATGCCACCCAGTCCCCCTGCCAAAGCAGCCACTTTCTCCAGGAGAACTGATATCTGTTGTCCGGACATCAGTTGTAATTCCTGGAGACCTCCAGCCACTACCTGGAGAGTGGCCACCTGTCTGTAAAAGGTGCTACCTTTAGCAGAATAGTTCCAGAGGATCTGATTCAGTCTTCCAGTTGTACTGATTCCTCAGCATCAGGAACAGTTTGGTTTTGTTGGAAGTCCTCTATTCCCCTTATTCTGTTCATTTGGGAACCCTTTTCTGCCAGCAGATCTATTCACCAGTGAAGACATCAGTCCTTTGCATTAGGCCTCTAACAGCTGACATCCCCTATAGGGTTCTCCTCTCCCCCCTCCCCTTTGGCTAGGTCTTGGGGCTGCTTCAGATGAGACATCTGGAGAATCACGTTGCAATTCTAGGGAGCTCCATTCGCTTGCCGCAATGTTATCCCTGGGCAGCGATGACTCATACCTCAGCAGTGCCGAAACTGCACAAGCAAAGCAGGAGCCGCCATTGTGTTTGCAGCAAATCTTAAACAGACAATTAAACCCTGATATACTGGGAGTGCTGGAGGGAATTGCAGGATGACATGTCCCGTCTGCCTTGCAGAAGACACTTACAGAAAGAAGCACTTCTGGATTTCTTTATCTGACCACCTGTACATCAATAACAAAGTTTTGGCAAGAAACAGGTAAGGAAGGTAAGAGCAGAAACATCAGGTCATAGTCTAGACTAGAGAATGTGCCTTCAACCCGCTCCACCTGCAGGGAATCCAGGTAGCCAGGGCTACTCCTACCCAGACATTCCATGAGTTCACACAGAGAAAAGAATATGTACGAAGGAGGAAGAGGAAGGAGACGCTGCACAACTACTGCAGTTCTTACTTCACTGAGGAATTTAAAAGGCATATAACCATTCTCCTGTTTGCAATCTGGTAGCCTTGAATGCTGCATTTTGGTTGTTAGTTGTCCTTTCCTTTGCTGGTTTAATAGCCTAGTGGTCCCCGACCTTTTTATCACCGGGGACCACTCAACGCTTGACAATTTTACTGAGGCCCACTGACCTAACGCTCTCTAACTCTGGTCGCTATGGTAATGTTTAAACATCCCTTCAAAATAAGATACAGACATGCCACAACAATGAACATAAGGAACATTTTATTTTCATGGAAATTTTAACTCACAACAATGACAGATCAATGGGAACCCTGAGCTTGTTTTTCTGCAACGAGATAGTCCCATGTGCACCTGCCGGATCGTGGATGAAGTAAAGGGCCGGGGGGGGGGGGAGAAGGTGTCCTTCGTGGCCCACCTCCAGTTAGTTGACGGACCACATGTGGTCCGCAGCCCACAGGTTGGGGATCGCTAGCCTAGAACACACTTTCTCAACTTGTTTACCATTTACCTTCTGAAACATTCTTCAGGCTTCAAGAAACCCCACAAGGGGCACGATTGTGCAGAATTTGGTTGGGAAGCATAGCTGTGTATGCATTCACCCAGGGCCCGTTTCCTTCCCACCCTCTCCAGGCCTATTGTTGGCCAGTTTGACCAAGGATGGGTCAATTTGACCATATATGGTCATTTCACCTGAGAAATGCTTAACAAATTTTTATAAAGAATTAATAATATATATATAAAGAATTAACTTCCACTCACTTGGGAAACTCTTGCAAGGCCATCAAGCCCCACGGTTTCACAAAACCCTGGCTGAGAATGATCAGCTGCCATTTCCTTAAAGGGTGTGAATTGTTAGGAGATGGTCTCGTGGCAGTTCTCTTCAAGTACCTATCAGAACTTGAGGAAAGTGACTCCTTCCAGCTGAGGGGAGGACACATAAAGGTGGGCTGAAGCTCTTCAAATGTACAAGATCTCTCTATGTGGGTGGGGGTATCTCTGGATATATTGTGGAGTTGCCCTGAGGCTGCCCAGTGGTTTTCCGCTTGTATACTTGTAACTAAAACAAATAGTGTGAGAATAGGTCAGCAGCAGCTTAAGTCTTAAAATGTCAAGCCAATGTACTTAGTTTTGCATGGATCTACATGTCAGTAAGCAAGCTTGTGGTGCCTGAACAGACATAATGAGGAACAGCTACTGAGTGCCTTTTGTATCAAGTGAATGAATACAATGTGAAGTTCCAAACTAGCTTTCCAAACTAGTACCAATATAAAAAGAGACATAACTGCTGCATCATTCAGTAAGACAACTTAGGCCCAGATCTCCTCTCTTCTGCTTCCGCTTTGCTATCCTATGGTGCTACAACTTGCAGCTGGCTGTGCTACCGACTCTGTTCTTTATAGCCACAGCTGTATCTAAGAAGACCATAGTAGTTCATTACAAAATCCATGGGTGGAATCCTAATCAGGGGCTCTGTCTAGGGCAGGGTTTATCAACCAGGGTTTCATGAAGACCTGGGATTCCTTGATGGCCCTGGAAGGGTTACCTGAATGGCTGGGAGCTAATTAATGTTTTATATATTTTTAAAATTTGTTCAAAATTTGTCAGGTGATATAACCATATATGTTCATGGTGGAAACCCCACCCCTCCCCAAATGGCCAGTGATGGGCCTGGAGGGGGTGGGAAGGTCCTTCTTCAAAGAAAAATGTCTGGTTACTTTCTCCTAAAATCTCACCATACAACAGTGCTTTGGTGGCCCTTTCCGCCCTCATACGCCAGCAGATGGTGTCGGGGGGCAGTTTGATGACCACCAAACTGAAAGACATTCATCCAAACTGAATAGTTTGCAAAGGATATGTGTGAAAGTTCAAAAATGAAAGTGGTTGCCCAGTGGGTTTAACTATCCTGTTAATTTAACAGAAACTTGATTTGGTAACCCTCTATCACTTCCATTTTGACAGATCTTGGATGCTAAGCAGGGTCAGCTCTGGGTAGTATTTTCATGTCA
Source organism: Paroedura picta (assembly GCF_049243985.1). Lineage (NCBI taxonomy): Eukaryota > Metazoa > Chordata > Lepidosauria > Squamata > Gekkonidae > Paroedura > Paroedura picta. Next base: position 32,945,573 of record NC_135374.1, on the reverse strand, counting down.
GTGTCATGGCACAGAAGTGGGCAGTGGCAAGCCGCTCTGAATGTCCTTGCTTAAAAACCCCATGGGGTCACCATGTCAGCTTGATGTGACTTGATGGCATTTTCCACCCCTGTCATTAGCACAGAAGTCAAATACTGCAGATCTTCTGGGAGTGATACTGGGGCTGCTTCCCTGTTTTAGGCTGGTAGCAATGTGCATGCATAAAACATGGTCATGACAGATTTCCCACCCTGTGGCTGCTTAGGCTGCATGCTTTGCCACATAAGCGCTTCATTCCCATGCACACTCCCCAGTGTCATGGGACTGCGAGAATCTCCTACACCACTCCTGGCGCATGTGAAGAACAACAAAGTATAATGCAGGTTTAGTTTGGGTTTTTCTGCCATTTTGGTGGGTGTCTGAAAGAGAGCACTAGGTTTTGATGTATCTCTGTGACATGATTAAAGGAGTGGAAAATTAATAACTGTGTGCGTCTGATATGAAACTCCAGAGCATAATTTATGCAATGCTAAGAAATGTGCTTTACAAAAGTGACAGCTCTTTAGTGATGAGATAATATATTCCGTTTTGTAGATGTGTTCTTGAGCAGCCACTAAGAATAGCACTTGGGTGTATTGAAATGTTCAGAGACCTGGCACAAAGGAGGAGATGGAGGGAAAGTTTTGCAGAGAGGGAACATGCAGAGAGTGTGCTGGCCTTGCGCATGGTCTCCTCTTCCCTCGCAGCTGTCTGTCCTGAAAAGCAGATGGTCTGGATCCCAACATTTCCCTTCCTCCTGACTCCGGTTTGATTTCTGAGATCACTTGGAGAGGGTTATAATTACCCACCAGAGCTGCCAACATTTTTTGAGTGAGCTTTAATAAATATCTTTGCATGAGCTTAACTTTTTAATGTGAAGAAGCATTTAAGATACTTACTTTAATTAGAAGACTGAGTACATTAAGGAAGACCTGGAAGAAACAGGGAAGATGGGAAGGGCATAGGGAAGAAAAGGACATTAGGAGGAAGTCAAGGGATAATGAATAGGAATGATTATGAGAAGAAGGTACAAGAAAGGCATGCTGCTTGGAAAACAAGGAAAGCAAATGAACCCAAATGAAAAGGGACTCCAAAATGTTGCAAATGTGTAGTTGTACAGGAGCTAGGCAACTCAGATTAAGAAGTCTGCTGGGTGCTACAGGTGCCTACTCTGAGTTGTGAAATTCCTGGAAATTTGAGGGCAGAGCCTGAGGAGGAGAGGGAAGGGAGGGACCTCAGGAGGATATAATAGCATAGACCCCACCCTCCAAAGTTGCTATTATATTCAGGGGAAGGGATCTCTTTAGTGTGACGATCTCTTGTAATTCCCCAAGATCTACTGGCCCCACCAGGAGGTTGGCAACCCTACTGAGTCTCTTTGTGCATGTTGCACATTCCTTCACCATAACTCATTCCCCAGCGGGAGGGGGGAGAAGGTTATTGTTAGCCTATTTTGAGTCCCCATTAGGGTGAAAAGCAGGATATAAATGTCTAAATCAATCACTAAACCCTAGAAATAGCACTATCGTGCAGAATATGGTTGGGAAGCATAGCTATGTATGTGCCTACGAGGTCCTCTCCCCTTCCCATCCCATCCAGACCCATCATTGGCCATTTTGGGAGGGGGGAGGGTAGGTCAATATGACAATATATGGTCACATTACCTGATAAAGGTTTATCAAATTTTTAATATATATGCAATAATCAATTTAACCAATTCAGGAAATGCTTCCAGGGCTGTGAAGAAACCCCAGGGTTTCACTAAAACCTGGTTGAGCAAGCCTGCTGTAAAACAGCAGGATAAATGGGCTCCAGCAGCATCGAGTGATGTCAGCAGCCATCTGAACATCTGGAAAATACCACAGAACTCCTGGGGAACTCTCATATAACCCTGGTTCCACAGAACCCTGGTTGGGAATCCCTGTCTTAGACAGATAATTGAACCCCCTACTTCATATACCCCAAAGGCTTGCTGCTTCTGTATGAAGGAGGCGGTTCAATTATCGGTCTAAGTAGTTAGAAAGATTCATCCATGAGTCATACTCTAACTTCACTTTCTGTAACAGGCAATTTTGTTGAATCATTGAGGCTCAAGTAATCTCCACCCTTTTCAGTTCTATTAACCACAGTATTAAAATGAATACAGGGAAAATATATAATTAGTCTGTTCCATATCCTACAGAGAGCCTCTAGCTCAGGCAAACTAATTATACCAAAATACGCTACCCTGAAATCCAGTTTATAGGATTCTATGGCAGGAAAAGGGTATCCGAGATGCTTCACGTGCATCTTGCTAACAAGTAACAAAGGGAAACAAAACTTCAACCTGAAGGACAGGTAAGAACCCAAAAGGTTAGGGATAAAGTCAATTTTAGAAAAATATAAACAGTTTATTATAAGAACTCAAATGTTTGAAAACCATAAAAGAATATTTATTTGGCACACATAAAGCATATAAGAGCTTACACCAATAATACCAAAAAATTTAGACCTTGAAATAACATGTTTCAGTCTAACAGATCATCAGAGATCAATTGTACCGATGCACACAGATATAAATAACATTTTTAAAAACAATTTTCAATGGTGGAGTGTGAGTGAGAAAAACTTATTTGGTCTGTTCTGGCTAGTTCTGGTCCTGCAAGGCGCTCTTATTCCTCCCCAGGGTATTAGAGAGTCTTACTCTGTGCTTTTCCGAAGACAGATCCATTCTGGATTCTCCAGTACCCAGCAGAGGAATAAGAAGTATTTGCTGGCTAAGGATTCTGCTAACATGAACACCTTGCAGGACCAGAACTAGCCAGAACAGACGAATTACATTTTCCCCCCTTCCCCTGCTGAAAATTGTAAAAACATTGTTAGATTCAGTAGCCTGAACATATCTGATAATGATTATGCACTTGGATTATTGCTACTATGCCATTCAAAGTTTTTTTTTTTAATTTGGAATTTGTTATTTACATCCATGTGCATCTGTACAACGGACCTCTAATGAAGATCTGTTAGATCGAAACACATTAGGTCAAGGTGTAATCTTTTTGGCATTATTGGTGTACGCACTTCTATGTTGTATGTGTGCCAAAAAGATATTCTTTTATGGTTTTGAACTGTGTGAGCCCTTATAAAAGACTGTTTATATTTATCTAAAATTGATTTTATCCTTTTTGTGCATCTTCCCAGCCAGGATTTGCTTCTAGGGGGCATTGGCTATTTGCGAGGCATGCAGACCTTCTGGAGCCACCGGTCCTGGAAGTCTTTATGCAATGTGCACAGTTTGTAGCACTCTGGAGTTTGAATGTGTGTGTAGGTTACGGTTGCCAATCCCAGTCTAGAAAATTCCAGGAGACTAGGGAAGGGGAGCCTGGGGAGGGTAACGTTTGGGGAAGGGTCACATGCCATAAAACCCACCCCCAAAGCATCTATTTTCTCTAGGGCAACTGGTCTCTATTATCTGGAAAGCATCCAGATAGGCACAGGCTCACCCCACACCCAGGAAGATTATAAATAAAAATCCCAACAGAGCTGGTAGCTTGAAGAGCTACTCTCTCAGCAGTTCTCAGGCTGCTGCCAGAGTTCATTCACTACCCTGAGTATAGACTGTAATTGCTACGCTGGTCCGGTCTCTCTGGTCTCATTTGAGATGAAAGTAGCTTGAGAAAAAAGAAAGCGTTCCGAGACAGGCAATGGTAAAAAAAAGAAGAGAGGCTGAGTTAATAAAAGGATCTTGGCAGTAGGCAGCACACAAAAGACTGCTCAGGAAGTTGAGGCAGCTGGAAGCCCTTGTGAGAGCTTCTTGCATCTACTGAACCCTGATGATCCAAAGGAGCCTCTTTGGCCTCCAGAGTCCAAGAAAGAGGGCTTTCCCAGCATTGACACCTGAGATCGGTTAAATGAACATGCTTTAAATATTGTTTCAGCACTTTAAATGTTTTGATGTTCATCACCTTGGAAAGATGACACAGAAATGTTTTAAACAATGAAATAACAAACTGGTATTTTCTACATGCAGAATTATGGGTGGTGTGACCCATCTATGGATCTTTGACGTAAGTCTGAATGTGGAAAATATGTAGTGGAACAAGGACACACAAGAACATAGTGCATGAGATCCAGGACACTAGAACTAGGTGGCTGGCTTTAAGATTCCTTCAAAGGTGGTTGGTTGGTTGGTTGGTTGGTTGATTGGTTCCTTCCTTCTCTCCCCAGGGGGGATCCAAAGTGACTTACAACATTTTCTCCTCTCCCCTGCAGTCCTCACAACAGCCCCATGAGGTAGGTTAGTTTAACAGAGAGTGACCAGCCAAAGGCCATCCAGCTAGCTTGCATGACTGAGTAGGGATTTGAACTTGGGTCTCCAAGATCCTAGTCTTCTCTAACCACTGCACCATTCTGTGTCTCAGCACATGCACATCTGGAGACAAAGAGATTTGTCTAAGGCCACAGAATCAATGCCGGAACAGAATTCAGGGGCCATGAATCCCAAAGTCATTAGCCCTTGTCACATGACAGATCTATGGTTACAGATGCATGGATGGTGAGAATAGAGAAGGATCTCATCTACCAGCCCTACCCTGACCTCCACAAACCAGTGGTCAGCTGTGACTAAGGACTACATGTGTAAGAATGAATTGCATGGGGACAGATTGAAAGCCAGTTTGGTGTAGTGGTTAGGAGTGGGGACTTCCAATCTGGTGAGCTGAGTTTGATTCCCCACTCCTCCTCCACATGCAGTGAGTTGGGTGACCTTGGGCTTGCCACGGTGCTGATAAAGCTGTTCTGACCGAGCAGTGATATCAGGGCTGTCTCTGCCTCACCTACCCCACAGGGTGTCTGTTGTGGGGAGAGGAAAGGGAAGGCGAATGTAAGCCATTTTGAGACTCCTTCTGCCAGAGAAAAAGTGGCATATAAGAGCCAGCTTTTCTTCCTATATGGCTGTGGGCACTGCAAAATGGTCAGAGATGATGGGGCCAATGAAACTGATCCCGCTCCCTGCTATGCATGCACGTACTCACATTGGCTTCACAAATAGGGCTCCAATGTCATTCCCCAGCAGCTTCCATTTTTTTCCTTTCCAGGATGACATGCTAATTGGTATCCATAGGTGAGGGCGATTGGGGCTACCAGGCTGAGTCATGATGCCCTCAATGTCAGTAATCCCCCCCCCCCACCCTCCGCGGCTGCAGTAATCTCTTTGCTAAAATGGGAATAACCTTAATACAGATTGGAAGGAGCCCCGCAGCCTGACACACTGAAAAACTGCAAACGCTTGCTTGGTAAAAAATGTGTGACTTGACTGCAGATCTGCACCGCTCACTGCTTTATAGGACCTTTGCGCAGACAAAATTGATCAACAGTGGGGAGGGAAATAGCTGTTACCTTAGCAACCGGTTGATGACTCATCCTGGGTAGCAAGTGGCAGAAGCATAGAGGCTGCAGTAATTTTCCAGATGCTTAATTCAATGCTCGATTATTTATTTCTCCTCCTCCTGAAAGGCAGACATCTCTTCACACCCTGTTTCCCAGGTCTCCACCCACTCCCACCTTGCATGTTATGGGGCATAGTCCTTGATGGGGCACACCCAAGACAGTGTCCTTGAGAAAAGCCAATGAATTGGTCAGGTGGTAGGAGTTGTAGTCCTCAAGAGTGAGTCAAAGTACAGTTGGAAATGTCAGGGAGATGGCAAACTCTGCCAGGATGCTTCATATCATCATATTCAGCAGAGATCAGCTATCTTAACGGAAAACACATTGAGCCAAATTATTATATGGTGACCCCAGCAGATATCATGGCTGGAACACCTATGGTTCCTCAGAAGTTCTCAGGAGAGGTGGCATATGTATATTCAGTTGCTCTGGAGCGACAGTGTTCGTGCTGTCAATGTATTGTTGATGCACTATGTCACAGCTGCAGGGTTCTTTGTTCAAGGCAAGAGATGGCTGAGTGGGACTTTAAAAAGATGATATGTTTAATTTAAATTAGATGTGTGCATTCTTTCTTAGAGCCTCTTGTGGTGCAGAGTGCTAAGCGGCAGAAATGCTGTCTGAAGCTGTCTGTCCATGAGGCTGGGAGTTTGATCCCAGCAGCTGGCTCAAGGTTGACTCAGCCTTCCATCCTTCCGAGGTCACTAAAATGAGTACCCAGCTTTCTGGGGGGCAAATGGTAATGACTGGGGAAGGCATTGGCAAACCACCCCATATTGAGACTGCCAAGGTCGGTAAAATGAGTACCCAGCTTGCTGGGGTGTAAATGGTAATGCCTGGGGAAGGCACTGGCAAACCACCCCGTATTGAGTCTGCCATGAAAACGCTAGAGGGCGTCATCCCGAGGGTCAGACATGACCCAGTGCCTGCACAGGGGATACCTTAACCTTTACCTTTTTATTCTTTCCTAACGTATCTTTGCTCCCCTCCCCAAATGATCCCCCTATTGTATGTCTGTGCGGTTTCCCTTTTTTTATCCCCTTCCTCTTGCCATCTGTCTGGACTACTGTAATTGCCTCTTGTGATCGTGTCGAAGAAGGAATTATTTCAAGACAGGGATGGATGCCTAGAGCATTCAGACCGGTCCCTCCAGCAACGCCATCTTGTTCTGAGTAACAATTGTGAGCAGCAATGCCCAAGAAATAGCCATTGACCCAAACCCTAAGGCCTTCTCATGGAGAACAGGTAGTAAATTCAAGCAGGAAAGGACAAGTGTCACGGTAGATAGAGCCAAGGTTGGATACTAGTGAAACAGAGCAAGAACAGAGAGCTGCCAAAATCATCTGCCCGCAGCCACTGGGATGGTGAACTGGCATTACAGGACTTCTGGAAGCATCAAAAGGGAAGGGGATTCTCTGTGTCACAGAGATGCATCCACAATAGTCCAAAACAAGCAGAATAGTGTTGCGACTGTGTAGTAATAATGCACAGGGCATGATCTTTTGGATTCTGGCTGAGGTGTAGTGTGACCATTTTCCAGTCAAGCTAGGTGGCTTCAGGAGCAGTTTAAAGCCGAGTCATCCTCTGCCAGTAGCCATCCTTCCAGTTCCATATCTGTTGGGAAAGCAGTCTCTTATTTCTAGGCAAACGGGAATGGAGTTAGTAGGGATGTGTAAATCTCTCCTTCATTTCAAGCCTGGCAAATGTAGGTTAATTTCACAGTGCCGCTGTGTGCAATTTCTAAATAATTTGTTCCTTCCTGACAATTTGCCCCCTAAACTCCTTTTTTTATTTTTTTATCCCTGGCTTAAAAACTCTTTGTTATTACAATTTCTGGCCACTAGGTTGATGGAGACAAAATGCCTACTAATAAGATCTGATTAAAAAAGAAACAATCAGCTTTGGAGAATGGAACACTCACACCTGCCTGCTTGCTTTCTTCCTCTACAGAATTATGGATGACGCATATGCTGCATTGCCAGCCGATCGTTTCACTGTTTTTACTAATGCCCAGGAGGCATTGCTAATAGCATGCATGAGAGACTGATGGATTGTTGTATAGAGTAAGGCTCCTTCTCTCATCAGCTGGCAGTTCGGATGCTGCTAGAACAGAATGGTCATCTGTCATGGCTGCTTCAAAGGTGACATTCTACAGAGCTGACTGGTTTTGCAGCAGACTGAGATGGAGCTGCAAAGCATTCTGGGAATTATCCTGAACATAGGTTTTAGCTGTCCTTGTCACCGCTGAGTTCTAAATTCTTTTGTTTTCCCAGGGAAAGCTGCTCTGCTGCATTCTTATTCTGCTGTGAAATGAAATGTCTGCGAGGCGGGACTGAGAGCATAGCCATTTTATAGAATAGACCTCTTCCATCCTAATTCAGCATTGTGAAAAATGCAAAACAGGCAACAAGAATATATTATATAGCACCAGATTCTGTTGGTAGTTTGGAAGCTAGGGTACACAAACTTTTGAGTCCACTGAGTTCTTCTCAGGCAGAATTGAAATCTTCAGCTACACACAGAGCAAAAAAGTGTCAGAAGATAGGCAATAATTTGGCGACTGACAATGAAGCTTTTCAAACTTACTGTCAGCAGATATTTTAATCAATCCAGAAGAAACGTATCAAGCTGACGATGGCAAATTTATTAATAGTCCATAAAAGTGTCAAAACGAGCGCCTAGGTTTACACCCGTTTTTGTGTACTTCTTCAGTGACATTGTGTCAATTTTTATACTTGTTTTCCAACATCCAGATATTTTTTGAAATAACAATATTTTACAAATGAAAATGAGCTATATTCTCTATTCTATATATATTCCAAATATTCTCTCTCTTCTAGATCTACTAATATCCAGATCATCTAAGTGTAATCAAATTAAATGCGATGCAGTAGATATTTTAAAGCAGAAAACTTGAAGTGATTTTTGTTTAAAGTTTTTTGTAATGCCAGTGGAAAAAACACACATTGGTTAGAAGGCATAGTTGAAGTATAAATGCTCCACTTACTGTTTCTCTCCAACAGTGAAGCACAAGAGAGAGCCAAAGGTGGTTTATGCCTTACATGTGAAAATTGCTGATAAATGATCTTTCTCTTACAGCTGTTGTAAAACTGGTGTCAAGTCTGAGTTCAGTGGCAATTTTAAGATCAACAAAGTTTTGTTCTGGGCATAAGCTCTCATGTACAAGCACACTTCTTCAGAAGTAACTCAGCAGTAAATATAGCTAAAACTTGGCAAAGGTGATGGGTAAGACTTGTGAATAATAGCAAATTACAGCATTATAAAGGGTTTTATGGCAGATATGAGAACTGAATAATGTTTGCATGTATCATGAGATATGGTGGTGTCTTTGCATCCAATGTGAGAACAATAATAGAATGGAATGGGTCAGGGAGCTTGGCAGTTAGGCTGTTGAACTAAGGCTGGGAAGACCTGGGCTCAAATCCTCATTTTGGGCCAACCCACTCTCCATTTAACCAACCAACTGGATTATTATGGATGTGATGTGATATGAAGGAGAGGAAGAGAGAATCATGCACTCTGCTCTGAGGAGGAACAGGATTAAAACATGATAGAGATCTGATGCCATTCCAAGCACCCGGTCAGGGTTGGGGAATAACAAAAACTGGGCCAGTGTTATAAGCATGATGACTGCTTCTGGGTTTTCCATCACACTCACACTACTGCCCCTCCATCCCTGCCCTCAACCCTCCCAACAGTTGCCAGGCCTGCCTGGCAACCCCATGATAGGCAAAAATTGTCACGGATGTTCATCCAAGGCATCAGTCATGGAATCTGTTAGTAAAGTAGCACACCGGTGGAAAAGAACCACAGTCTTCACCAAAGAGAGAGGACAGGAATGCATGAGAAACACAGGAAAAAGGGGGGTCCAAAATAGGCACAAGAGACAAAGAGTAAGAATGTAAACAAAGCCCTCGGTTTAAATTCCATTAGGAAGAAAAGAATGAATTTTATGCAACTTTAGTAACTACTATCTTAACACAGCCCGTGGCGCCGCGAGCGCCGCAGACTAAATAAAAGGGTAAGGGCTTGGGAGGCGGGATGTGTCCGTGATGAGGAAGGGTGCCGATTGGCCCCTTCCTCTGGACAGACTACTGGAGGGACGCGCCTGCCGATTGGTCCCTCCAAGTCCCCGCCAGAGCAACTGTGAGCTGCGCTGCACGCGGCTCGCAGTTGCTCCTTTCCCGGCGGCCTGACGTGGTGAGAGGCACTTCGCTTCGCGCCTCTCGCCGTGTCAGGCCGCTGCCCAAGGAAGCCCCCGGCAGTTGCACGGAGCACGGCTGCTGGGGGCTCCCTGCCAGGCAGGCTGACGCGGTGAGAGGCACTTCGCGCCTCTTGCCACGTCACGCCGCCGGCCAAAGGAGCCCCCGGCAGCCGTGCTCCGCGCGACTGCCAGGGGCTCCCATGCCTAGCGCCCGCTGTATTTATTTTACAGCGGGCTTGCTTCCTAGTATTATTATATAGCAGTTAGCTGTGATCCTTTTATTCTTATAAGTTATCAGTGAACAAGAGGACATAGGAATTCCAAAGAGGTTATAGAAGTTTCATTAAAGGGTCCTTGGACAGTTCATTTGCTGGTACACAGACACCTATTCCTGAGAAAGAGTTTAAGTTGGATGAGAGTTCATACATATAGATTTTAATTCGTTTTATGGGACAAAGAAAATTAGAGAGCACATGTGTAACATGTTGATACTCAGGGCACGCTCAGGAGAAAGTTGGGAAAGTTTTGGGAAATAACTCTATGAAAATGCATAAATACTGGTCACTTTTGGATTTTTCGGGGGCTTCTGTTTTTGGTGATTCTGGCAGTTGCCTCTTATTTTGAAGCTGTTGAATAAATATTTTTATATCATCACACTATTTCTTGCTTAATTATTGATAGCATTAAGCACCGAGTCATGAAACCTGGTAGTTTAAAAATGAAGCCTACAAGAGGAATCAGAAAAATCTTTGTACTACTAGCAGAAAAGCCCATTGTATCCATGAATATAATGGGTGCTAGGCCACCCCCCCCCCCGCCACGAGCAGGCCAACCAAGGCCTGGAGAGGCCTCTGGGCCTTTTTGGGATGGGGGGAGTCGCTGGCGAGTTGTCTGGTCCCCCCCCACTGCCCCCAAAGGGCCCACCAAGGCCTGCTTACCTGGCTGGAACTTCTTCCAAATGGAAGAAGTTGAAGGGGGATGCAACCAGGGGCGGGACATCCTTCCTGATTGGCTGTTTGTTGGATGGATGGCCAATAAGGAATGAGACAGCCAGGACAGCCTACCTGATTGGTGGTTAGGTGGAGAATCCCAGCTGCTCCCAGCACCCCTTATTGGCTTTATTAATGGTTATAGATTACAATGGCACCAACAGGGCTCAAGGCCTACCATTGCTCAAGCAAGTGATTGAAAGCTGCCATGAAATATATCTAGATCATGTGGACCTCACAGTAGTGGCCAGTGTGCTTGATAGGAAAAGCCAAAAGGGCAGCAGATGGTAAACCCACCAGGCTTAGCATTGCACTGTGGCTCATTTTCCATTGCACAGCCCTATGACTAGCTGTTTCTTTTGTGATCCTTGCACAGTGAAAGTGCTCGAGGCTGTTCCTGCCTAAGCTATGCCAAGAAGAGATGGCAGACATTTACCTGCCACATGAGGTCAAATAGGTACAAAAACAGGTGAAGGCCAGGATCCTGTTCAGTGTGTAAACAGTGCTTGGGTACTGAAATGCACTTTTCTATGCTCATGTTGGCTGATCCTTTGGAATGTGCCTCCCTAAAGTACAAGATGAAGGTCTACCCTGGAGAGCTGGCATGAACCTACAAAGCAACCACATGATATGGTTTTGATGCTTGACTTCCAACCGTTGCTGGTTTTTAATCTCATATTATACAGAACAAAACATTTTTGTGATGTATACCATGTCATATAGATTTGGTCTGGCCAACTGATTCAGCACTTTCTCTTTATCAATGTTTTGGTAATGGCTTGTCACTCGTCACTCAGTGCAAAATCACAGCTTCACAGACTGTTTTGTGTAAGTGAAGAGATTCAAGCATACAGAACATGCAATCTCCAAAAGGTTCTGTTATTCACTTCATGAAAAATTGCTGAGATACGCCTTGTGGACGAAACAGAAATCCATTCATTCCCCTGGGAACAAAGTGTTCAAGGACACTTCAAGATGAAACTTGGAAAGAAAGCCAGTTCAGTCAGGGGTGAAGAGCCTGAATTTATGATTGCAGTGATTCAATGGAGGCAGTTATTTGTTAATCTGCAAATTTAACTTCATGCAAACAGTCTGCAAACCCACAGAAAGGTAGTATTTAAAGGTGGCATTTTAGCATCCAGCATAGGTCTTTTTAAGATTTGGCATTGATTAATCCATGTAGAGCCAGTCAGAATTTCAAAGTAATATTTTTGCTGCACAATAGCAATTCATTCAGCTCACCAAATGCTGGCAGGAAAAAAAAGGAGGTGTGCCAAAATATTTTGACAGAACACTTTGTTTTCTGTTTCCTTTGTTGGTCACTGTAAGCAATTGTAGGGCTTGAATTTCATAAAACATTTACCACTGTAGGTTTTACACTTGTAATTAAAAACCTCATAAAAGTGGACAGGACTATGCAGTCCTCTCAGGAAGTGTTTCAAAAGTCAAGTCCGGTGTGTGAGTAGGTGACACTTTATACCACACTGCCATAGATCTGCCGGGGTTTTGCTATGTTGTTTTCCTCTACTCTGCTGATGAGCAGGATGCAGCACAGGAGAAGCAGGCAAGAGTGCATCCCTGATAGGGTTGCCAGCCTCTAAGTGGGGTTAAAGAAAAAATGGCTGTTCAATGTAATGTGTAGCAAGAAAAATGCTGAACTCTTAGCTATACCATCCTTGTTTCCTGGGGGACCTGGTTTATACTGCAGACTCAGACTACACGTTACCTCTAGTCCTCCTGTGTTCACAGTAGTGTAAACCATGTCCCCCAGGAAACAAGGATGAAAAATTACTTATTTTTGGTATTTGAAGATTTAAGCAATAGAGCCTTGCCTCTGATGAAACTTGTGAGAAAATGCTGTTCAACTGGCACAAATTTTGGCTAGACTTATGTCTGTATTTTGAAAATGAAATAGTAAAAGAAAATCATTAAAGGGACTGTGTCATCAATGTTAGGGGTAGTTAAGAGTTCAGCATTTAACCCAGCCTTTCTCAACTTCTTTACCATTGAGAAACTGTTGAAACATTCTTCAGGCTTTGAGAAACCCCAGAAGTGGTACGATCATGAAGAATATGGTTGGGAAGCATTGCTATGTACATGTCTACCTGAGGCCCCTCCCCTTCCCACCCTCTCCAGGCCCATCATTAGCCACTACGGGAGTGGGTGAGTGTGTTGATATGACCATATGTGGTCATATCACCCAATAAATGTTTAACACATTATATATATGTGTGTGTGTATATATACGTGTGTGTATACACACACACACACACACACACACACACACACACACACACACATTTTTTTTTGTTCTGCCTCTATGGACCAAGTTGTATTCATTGCTCCAGGCAGGTTGCTACAAAAAAAAGGAAGGAAGGAAGGAAGGAAGGAAGGAAGGAAGGAAGGAAGGAAGGAAGGAAGGAAGGAAGGAAGGAAAGGAATGAAGGAAGGAGGGAAGGAAGGAAGGAAGGAAGGAAGGAAGGAAGGAAGGAAGGAAGGAAGGAAGGAAGGAAGGAAGGAAGGAAGGAAAAAGCCCCATTCCAGGGCAAAGGGAAACGGAGGCGGGCACAAGGGCAGGTGGCTGGAGATGGAGATCATGCTACTTCTGGCCACTTTGGTTACACACAGCCATTTCGCTAATGGTTGCTGGTTGCTCACCTCCCGCTTGCGCAATATAGTTGCAGGAATCCACTTTATGTGATTCTCCAACTACTGCTTTAAAATGGAGGATGTAGCTGGAACACTGGATGCTGACGATGTCATGTAAAACATAAAAAAAAAGAAAAAAGCATCTGCAAGAGGTAACCCTTTCACTACATTTTCTGGATGTGGAATGGCCCTAAGACTTCCTGGGGGTCTGCCCTAGACCCCCTTTGAGCCTGGTTTCAGGCTGGGCTATAGTATGGGAAAATGTCTGAGGTGTGTGGAATGTTAACTTCCTTTCCTTTGCACTGTGAGTAAAATCCCCACTGATGGTTGCTTTTTATAGCTCAAATACATATTCAGTTTTCTGTTTGTGGATCCTCAATTCCACCTGTATTTTGGGTCCTCCACTGCATCCTAAAGACCATCTTTGTTTCCAAAGGGTCACTGGAGCATTAGGCCAGCCAGCAGATGTGGCATGAGAGGCTCTGGATATCTTGAATGGGCCTCATCACAGTTATGTGGTAAGATTGGGATTCTTTGTATAGAAATGGCAAAAGCAAACAGAGACAAAAGTAGGCTGGCATCCGTGTTACTGGACTGTATAAGCATCTGAGAGGCTGATATTGATTGAGCAGCTCAAAATTACACTGGCTGACAGTCAGCTTGGAAGAGCAGTTGCCATGAATGTCTAATTCTGGTTTTTTTTGAAGGAAAATAAAAACAATATTTAAGTTCTGCCCGAATGTGCTAAAAATAGGCCTCTGGCTCCAATTCATATCGAGCTTCCTCGGCAGAGTTTGGAAAGTATTTGTTTAGAGTAAAACAGATGCACTGATTTTAACCCATTGTATAGTCGATAGAGTGTGCCATACCTCATAGCCTCCTAGGTTAGTAGTAGTAGTAGTGGTGGTGGTGGTGGTGGTGGTGGTGGTGGTGGTAGTAGTAATAGTAGTAGTAGTAGTAGTAGTAGTAGTAATAATAATAATAATAATAATAATAAGTTGGTTCTTATATGCTGCTTTTCTCTACCCAAAGGAGACTCAAAGCAGTTTACAGTCGCCTTCCCATTCCTCTCCCCACAACAGACACCCTGTGAGATGAGTGAGGCTGAGAGAGCCCTGATATCACTGCTCGGTCAGAACAGTTTTATCAGTGCCGTGGCGAGCCCAAGGTTACCCAGCTGGTTGCATGTGGGGGAGCGCAGAATCGAACCTGGCATGCCCGATTAGAAGTCCGCACTCCTAACCACTACACCAAACTGGCTCTTTTATAATAATAATAATAATAACAATAACAACAACAAGAACAACAACAATAATAATAATTTTATCTTTGTATTCCACCTTTCCCACACTGGCTCAGGGTGGATAATATAAAATATCAAAACAACCAGTACAGACAGTTTATACATATAATATGCTTTAGGATGCTTAGGGCTAATCCTGCGTTGAGCAGGGGGTTGGACTAGATGGCCTGTATGGCCCCTTCCAACTCTATGATTCTATGATTCTATGAATATACTAGATTTAATGTCCATTGTATTTTGGAATACAATGGGCGCTAGAAGGGAACAGAATTAGACATTTTTTGCACCAGGAATTTGCCCCGCCTTCCTGCTCGTCTGGTAGTGGGGCAAATTCCAGATGATGATGTCGCCAGGCTGTGGCTGTCCCAGGCCTGGCCTGACTTAGGCCCTTTTTTGCCCCAGGCCTATGTCAGGTCAGAGCTGTGGGGAAAGGAAGAGTCGGGCTATCCTGGCTTAGCTCCTCCCCACCCACAGCGATGAATATGGCATCCTGGAAGGGACAAAGAATGCCCAAGGTGTGGTGGATCCACCTAGGGCAGCTTTTAAATGTTTAAGAATGGGGTGTTGTGTTGTAGCACAATATCCCATTCTTAAAAATTAAAATCGGTGACCATTCCCCCACAGGGTAGTAAAATCACACCACTCTGGCTGCCTCATCTGAAGGCACCAACCTAGGATGGACTCAGTCTGGCAGGGGAAATGCTCCCCTGTACAGACCGGGGAAGAGGTAAGGCAACTTGCCCCATTCGAAATGCCTGGTGGCAGCATGGCATGGTGCCACTGGTACAGAATGGGTCTCACTCTCTGAAGTCATAAACCCCCCCCCCCCAAATGACTGGGAAGATATCACGGATCACTCAGCACATGGTCTGTTTTCATCTACAGCAGGTATCTTTTTCATCTGTCACGGCAGTGGTGTTATGCTGGTCCTTTGAGTTTTCTTTCCTTCTTTTTTCTCTCTTCCTTAATCATTTTCTCAGGATGTAATAGAGAAAAACAATTGCTGCTTGTAGAGAAAGACTAATATTTGTGTAACCCCAGAGCATTTTGTGTCAGATTTCTTCAGGGGGATATCACTTCAGAGTCTCCTACTCCAGGTACATAGAGCCGACTAAGCAGTAGTGCTTGCGCAACTAATAGTTCAGAAGAGAAATCAGTATGGAAGAAAGACATCAATAGGTTAAACTGAAGTCACAAAACAAACAAAAAACTGTTTGGTGAAAAATTAGAGTTAAGTAAGGACATGAAAGGAGCCTCTTGTGGTGCAGAGTGCTAAGCGGCAGAAATGCTGTCTGAAGCTGTCTGTCCATGAGGCTGGGAGTTTGATCCCAGCAGCTGGCTCAAGGTTGACTCAGCCTTCCATCCTTTCGAGGTCACTAAAATGAGTACCCAGCTTGCTACGGGGTAAACGGTAATGACTGGGGAAGGCACTGGCAAACCACCCCATATTGAGACTGCCATGAAAACGCTAGAGGGCGTCACCCCAAGGGTCAGACATGACTTGGTGCTTGCACAGGGGATACCTTTACCTTTAAGGACATGAAGGTTTTGCTTGTGGTTGTGAAACCAGATGCTGTCTTTTATTGTGATTATATGCTTTAGATACAACCACTACAGCAAACGTTTATAATAAACACTCATAAGGTGTTGTTAGTGTGAAAACTTTTAAATGTATTGAGAAAACCACAAACACCAACTTAAAATCCTTTCTGAGCTTGGATGCCTGAATGTACTTTTCAGAAAATTAACCAACCAAAATTATGTCAGTAAACCTTTATAATATGGAGTGACATGAACTCATTTTCCCCAAACAACTTTTTGTTGCATGATATGACACAAAAAGTTTGGTTCCTATATTTTTTGCAAAGAAATACCGCAGAGGGGGGCTTGACTGGAGTTACAAACTGGGGCCCTGTCCTATCCTATCCTAAATGTTTCTATAATGAACACGGAAGATCAAAACCCAGAGTTACACCATCAGGATCATGGTATTGGTCTCTGGTTGGGATCAGCTGAGTTGGCTTGGGGAGTATGAATTTATACTGTCATCTTTATAATTGTTTGATATTGTGGATAATGCTATTTTAATATTTTAATGGGATTTTATGTTTTACTGTTTTATTCTGTAAGCCGCCTCGAGGTGGCATTTCTCAAGAGAGGCAGAGTATAAATCCAAAAACAAACAAACAAATACATAAATTTAGAATTCTGGCACCAGGTACTGGGCGCAACCACAAAATGACTGCCACAGGAGGCGGAGCTTATCACAAAATGGTTGCCTCAGTGTAAGGAGAACAAAACTAATTAAAAATATACCAGGAGAGAACAGTGAGAAAGAATAAAACAAACACTGTGGTGATAGCTGCTGCTAAAACAATGTTATAATCTGTACTGCCATTCAGATGTCTAATGACCAATCAAATGTCGTGGTCTTCCCATTTAATCATTTTGCTGAGAAACTTTTGATCCAGAGAATAAGAATTCAAGTAACATCATTGTGCTTTTAGGATTAAAATGGTCACTGAAAAACAGTATTCAAATTTAAATGCTCTCTGGATTACCATTTCTAGATGTTCAAAGCAGTGTACTAGGCTGGCAGAAAGAAATTAAGAGCAAGCATCAATGTCTGATGTCTTCCAAAGCATAATTGGGTATATCACCTGGTTTTGGAACAGTGTTTGCCATGAAACATGAGAGTACAAAAGAGATAATAAGGAAAGAAGAAAGACAGCCTGGCCTAAAAAAGCTAGACATATCTGGTCCTAATGCTATGTACCTGAATCTGTTTATGTAAATTTAGTGAGACTTGTCTCTTTACCTGAAACTGCAGGACCTATATACAATGGAAATAACATTATTTTGAAGTGAGGTCCCCAAATGTGAATAAAGAGACGTTAGAATCATCAGAAGAAGGGACTATCTAGAAGAGGAAGATGCCGAAAATCTGATAGGACCATACTTTTAACATGTGTTGGGGGATATTGGACCTATAGCAAAGTCACGCAATCATAGAAGTATTGTGTGCAGTAAATAACCTCCATAGAAAACAGGCACAACTTAACTGTATTGAGGCAAACACAATTCACATCCATATTACAGTTGAAGGGGGGCGGGAGAGAGAGAGGCCTAAGCTAAAGAATGCTACTATCTGTCACAACTAGTCCAGCACCATGTTTGTGCAAATAAATGGCATGATTTCTACAGGAGACAATTGTACATGTATCCTGTTCCTTGCAGGTCCAGGAGGAAAGAGCAATAAAGGGCACAGGAAACAAAGGAAGAATCAGAAGCTCCCAGGTGAAACAGAGAGGCACTTCATTCATTGAGAAGATAACTCATATAAACATCTAGAGCAATGTAGCCCCCTTTCCCTGCAATGTCCAGGCATGTTGAGCCATCATACTCCAACAGGGGAAACCCAGATGCAAACATGGAACTGGCAGTAAAACAAACAGCCCCTGCCCTTTCCCGCAGCCATTTTGTGCTTCTGAAAGCACACAAGGTAGAATGAATGGAATACTGAACTGCTCTCTGTTGCTGTACCACATCTGGGAGATTATTCTCCCCCCCCTCCCCAACACTATTTTCAAGGTGAGTTCCAAGTCACACATGAGTTTAAGGAAAAATGTATAATCTAAGCAGACCCTAAGACCTATCTGTCTATTGTAGGGGGGTGAAGGTTGTTTGTAGGGAAAAGTGTGAAGCTTCCTGCTAAAATAGGGAGGGCTAGGGACATGTGGACTTCAAGGGGTTGCAACCAGGGTGGATGGGGGTGGTTGACCAGGTGACAAAACCCAGACTTGCTCACCCCCATGTTACGGCTGATTCTGACATCTCTGCAGCTTTCATGCATTAGGCAGCCCGCAATCCCTTTCAATACTTCCCCCTACCTTGGCAGGCTGGGGGGGGGGGGGGTTAATGTAAAGGAACATGGGCAGCCTAGAGCCTATTGTATTTTTTGTACAACAGGCTGTACTGATAGTACTGAATATTATTCACGATGTGAAAAGAAATCAGTTATATCTAGTTAAAGCTTTTGGACTGTTTGCTGAAGGAAATCTTTTTGTTAGGGCAAAATTGTTGGGCATTATTGTCTCATTATTGTTGGGCATTATAATTCTGAATTATATCGAAGGCTTCACAGAAAACAAATACAGCAGCCACACAGAAAGTATGTGTTAAAATGGGAAATAAATTAATCTGTGCAGATTTGAACAACGGAAAACTTTATCTCCTCAAATAAACCTGCCGTTTGATTATTAACGCAATGCATAATGGTTGCATATTTATTTATATACTTTATTTATATGAGGTCAGGCTGAGCTTGAGTGGACTGACCCAGCCATGGCAGAGTGGGGAATTCAGCCTAAGATAACCAGATCCTGCTCTGACACTTGACTCTCTAGTCTATACCACACTGCCTCTTCTTTTTGGTTTTGTGTTTTGTGTTTGCTTGTTCCATGAATATCCTGGTTCTCTGTAGTTATGTAGGAAATAATTCTTCTGAATGGACTGTGCTTTCAGATGTGTCTTGTGATGACTCGTTAACGGGTTCCAAATTGAATAGTTGATGCTTGTGGTTTTTCAATGTCAAATTAATTATGGTTCTTCAGAGGGGAAATGACCACCTTTGTCTACACAGCAACTGAATGTTGATATGCATTGCACTTTTGGTTTCCGAGGCTTGTACCAATGCATTTATGCAACTAACTCATAAGCAAATCCTGAGGTTTGAACTGCAGTGGGTTATTCTGGTCCAAGTGATGATATAATTCTTGTCCCTTTTCCCCAAAGAGAAGAGACTTGCTTTTGGGTTGGCTTCATAATTATTCTTTCATTTAAAAAATCTCCTACAGAAGTATCCAGTGGTGCTTGCCTATAAACATCAGCTCAACAAAGTCATCTTCTAAAATCAAAAGGCCAAGAAATAGATAAATAAAGGGTTATACTCTATTAATTTATCCTTTCTCACAAGTCAAGGTACCTCTGGAGCTCCCCTTCGGGTATAAATGTCATACCCTGAAAGCCACTGCGGAAAAACGCCTTTCTGTGGCACAGAGCCAGTGGTAGAAGCCCTTAGCCTACATTGTGACTTCTTCCTTTACTCGCATTGCCACAGTTTCTGGGAAGATGAATGCTGGTGCTTAAAAAGGCTGTTTCTTCCAACATGGTGATACTTTGGTTATGACTTATCTTTTCAGGGACTCTCATACCTCAAAGGCAGTATCAGAAGAAAGAAACATATCTGCAGGAGGAGTTCTTTCAGGGTGACCATTTTGCCTGCTCTCATGCAGATCTCAGTCACACATGCCAAATTCACCTCATGCTCTGCAAAATATGACTGCAGGGTACATTTGTTGTTAATGGGTCAGAGTCAGGTTATCTCCCTTGGCCTCACCCCTGTAGTTCTTGGGATGGGTCAGAGATTAGAAAGGGAGCAAGCCTGTCTTTATTTCAGGTGGGCCTGGATAAGCCAGGCATGCCCCCTGTTTGGACGTTTAGCTCCCTCCCTCCCATCTGTAGCCCAATCTCCTCCCATTTCTGCCATTCCCCTAGATGCTGGGATTGTCAGGACTCAGGCTTTGTCTCTGAGATTTCGGAGGGTTTTCCTTAGGGCCTCAGAGGTCAGTATGAAATCTCAAATGTGGGGACTCATTCTTTGGGTAATGGTTGGAATCCCAATCGGAACTGGCCACCCCAGCACAGAGAGAGACTTCACTCACTGCATTCAGGACCGCGTGTGAAATGGTTTTATTCCATAGGACCATTGTTTTATTCCATAGGAAATGAAACTGTTTAGTAGATTGGGCTCCATTTTAAACTGTGTAGATGGGTTTTTAACTATGTGTTATTTTTAATCCAATGCTGAATACTTACACTGCTTGTCTGTCCTTCCATCTTTTGCTGGTCTTTTGTTGCATAGTTTGCTGCCTTGAGTCTAAAGAAATGTCAGGGTATAAATATCTTTAATGACAATAATTGCTTGACACTTTAGGGCTGAGCCAAAATAAAGGAGGTATTGAGAACACAAAAAAGAATATCATGCAACAGGGATGCAGTTTAAGAAATAAACAAGAATCGGTTGCACTGGGAATAATTAGGGCACGGTGGTACTTTTGCCTAAAAAAATTCCAGAGGAGTAGCTGTGCTGCTCTGTTGCAGTGAAAGCAACAAAGAGGCTTTAAAGATGGTGCCATTTGTGTTTGTTAAGCTTTAAGGCATCCCAAGTTTTGTTATTGCCCATCTAAAATGAATGTTCTTATTTTGAGACTGCAGAGACAGCAAGCAGAATGTTCTGGGAGGACAAGACTATTGTGGTGCTTCAGTTTTAATCTAGGGCATGCTGCAGTCACATAGTGTTCCAGAAAGGACATCTGGTTAGATGATGTGTGCTGCAGATCATGTGGATTTGGCACATCAAAGAACACTTGCTAAATCAGCAGATAACAGACTACTCTCAACAGTGAAAGACAATCTTTTCAACCTAAAGTAATTAGAAAAGTATACTATGGAGGTTCATAAGCAAGCTAGTATCTGAGTCGCTCTCTCCCTTTGCAGTAGAACAAGCCCATGGTTTAATTAGATGGCTTCAAAGAGACAAGATAGAAAGGTTGTCAGTATTTTAGGGCAGCCATTCTCAACCTTTTTTTGGCAATGGCCCTTTAAGGGTTCCTGGGCCCGCTGCAGTAGGCTGGCCTCTTTCACAATGAGCTAGGCTAAAAAGTGGTCTAAACTAAGTGTTAACTAACTATACTTGACATAGGTAAAAGGTAAAGGTATCCCCTGTGCAAGCACTGAGTCATGTCTGACCCTTGGGGTGACGCCCTCTAGCGTTTTCATGGCAGACTCAATATGGGGTGGTTTGTCAGTGCCTTCCCCAGTCATTACCATTACCTTGTCTTATATAGAAACAAGACAGATTTCTAGAACTTTCAGCCCAGAGAAGAACATGCATTCATTTTTTCTGGAATGCATTAATTCAAGCACATACAAAGGAATCGATTACATTATTTCTTTTTCTTTCCCTTATCCTAATTGTCCACTGGGAGAGAACATGAAGCCTT
Organism: Paroedura picta; assembly: GCF_049243985.1. Classification (NCBI taxonomy): domain Eukaryota; kingdom Metazoa; phylum Chordata; class Lepidosauria; order Squamata; family Gekkonidae; genus Paroedura; species Paroedura picta. The sequence goes on along the minus strand of NC_135374.1, from coordinate 32,923,904 downwards.
ACTTCTGTGTTACCTGTTACCCAGAGACTGGTTACCACAGGAACAGCTTGCTGCCTTAAGCACTGTTAGGGGAGTAGCCACTTACCAAGTGACTGTCCTCCTTTCCTCCTGGTGCTCCTTTTAAAATAATGTGTCCAAGATGGTGGAGGTCTATGGGGCATAGAAAATAATTACCAAGTTCAAATGTTATAAGGCATTTATTTAAAGGAAAATGGTCACAAGCATATTCTTAGCACAGCACCAAACTGAACAAAAAGGTAAGGCACAATTCCTGTCTCTCCCTCTACACATGCCCTGTCAGAGGCAGGCTCCTGAGTTTAGAGAATTACAGATCTTTATAGGAGTTCCATTACCTTCAAACCTCCTTCCATTCCATGGAAGGGCCTCTTTCTCCAGACCTCAGTTAAGAATTCTGTCTGCCTTGATGGAATCAGCACAAAACAGAACCTCCTCTTTCTTCCCAGGAGTTTTATCATCCTCCTTTCTCCACCCACAGGTCAGGCTGAGTCAAAGAAACTTTTCCTGAAGTTTCTTCCTGAAGTCTTTTTAGCACTTAATACCTCTCTATTCTTTGTTTGGAGAGTGAGGGAAGACTGCACCGCCCTATTGTCTCTAGCTGGATATATTAGCATTTTAAAGAGGTAGCTGAGATGAGTCTGGAGAGCCATTGAGTTGACTCTCCCTGTCTATTTTTTGCTCAAAGAGAAAAACTTAAAAAAACAAACAAACCAAAAAACCTCTTGGTGAAGGTTTATTCAGGCCAGACCTCCACCCCAAAATGCATTTTTTTCAAAGCTGTATTAAGAGATACTGGCAGAGTCTTCATGGAACCAAGATTAGTTGATGCTAATATGGGTGTATCACTTGGAGGGGTATGGAAAGAGTTGTTTTCTTCTAATGAATTTTGAGAGTAGAATTCTGTTTGAGCTTTGATTTGGCATTTGCATTGCTTTTTGTAAAGAACCAGCCTCCCTCTTAATTGCATGGGTATTTTTTGCCTGCGAAAAGTTAATTTACACAGTGATTTTTCTTTCACTGGCTCTCGGTCTTTTTTCTATAGTTGATTGTTGTTTTTCTTCCTTTTCTTTTTTTCCAGCACTGTTCCCTGAAATTTCCTTGGGTTCGTCAAATGCATTTGTCTTCTCTGATGGCCATGATACTATTGATTTTTCTGCCTCCATCATTGTTGAGTGTCTCTTTTGTTATGTGTATAATCTGTAAACCTCTACAGAATTTTTCAAGGTGAAAGCTGCTACAAAGTATAATAGCTTATAGTAAAATGCTATAAACCTCTTTTTAAGGCACACAGCCCCTTGTCCTTGATACTGCAGGACTGTCTGCTGTACAGAGAGGAATATATCATCTAGTTTCATTTTAAAATTTCAAAGCCATCAGATTTTTAGCTTCCTCCTCTGATTATGCTCTTCTGTGCTGGCTATTCTGTAACCATTAGTTCAAATGCCTTCTTCTTAATTTTGCTTTACTAATCCCTGTGTTCCATAGTGGGCCATTATTTTTTGTCCTTGGCCTTTGGTTCTGTTTTTATGTGGGCTGTGTGTAAACAAATATAGCATTATATTAGGTAACAAGGTATATGTTTACAACCATATTATCTCTCTTTCAACTGTTATCTGAAATCTACAAAAAGCCAAATTCCTCCACCCCCTTTTGCTCATGTTTGGCTTTCACGATAGATTTTAAAACAATACTTTGGTAAGCCAATCTTTAACTGCATATCTGTTCAATTCAAGGGTAAATCATCCCTTTTCTCTTCTCCCAGTCCTTAGCTGAATCATGGAGTTTCTCTCATATAGGAGAAAGAAAGTGCTAGGGAGCAACCCCATCTATTATCTCAGAGATAACAGATGGTAACATATCTAATCTTAGATTCAAGTGGTGAACTCACAACTTGCAGAAAGTGTTTATAGAATCATAGAGTTGGAAGGGGCCATACAGGCCATCTAGTCCAACCCCCTGCTCAACGCAGGATCAACCCTAACCATCCTAAAGCATCCAAGAAAAGTTTGTATCCATCTTTGCTTGAAGACTGCCAGTGAGGGGGAGCTCACCACCTCCTTAGGCAGCCTATTCCACTGCTGAACTACTCTGACTGTGAAAGTTTTTTTCCTGATATCTAGCCTATATCGTTGTACTTGAAGTTTAAACCCATTACTGCGTGTCCTCTCCTCTGCAGCCAACAGAAACAGCATCCTGCCCTCCTTTAAAGGGATAGCAAGCCCTTTTAGTCCCTTTGGAGTTTACTTGCAGCTTGCAAAAGGCATTAAAGGGACCGTGTGATGGAAGGAAGTTGGGAAATGAATGCAATATAATGAATATCTCTTTATACCTCAAGCAAATGTGACGTCTGTTTTCTGTCTGATGACCTGTGTGCTCATAACCTTTATATTTCTTCTAACCTTAGCAGGGAGAAGATAATTCTGTCATGGTATGTTCTTTCTGAAATAACTAAGATGAAATTTCCTATACATGGGTCACTTCCATTGCGTGAATTTCCCATATGGTGCCTTGCAACTGAAATGGCAAGCCATACACAGGATTTGTGATTTTTGTGATTTGCAGGAAATTTGTCTTGTGCAAAGTCACCCTAAGAGGACACGGCTGCCATGCTCTTGATAGGTACCAGATGGCTTCCGCACAACACTGTGGCTCAGCAGTCATTTCTGATCCACCCACTGACTACTAGGCAGTTTGTCAAAGGAAAAACACAGCAATTCTGATTCTAATGTCAAACATACTGGCTTAGTGCCAGCAATATATCCACCAGGAGTCAGTAGTAGGTACAATTAAGAATCAGTATGATTTGGGAAATCATTATGATTTCAACAAGGAAAGCTAGTCAAGATTGTTATTTATTTATACCCTCATCTCCTGATCATACATCAATTTGCAAGGGGGCATCTGTCCAGGAATTACCCACTTTCAGACCTACTTAGCTCTAGCATTAAAACAATCAACATCAGCAATAAAAACACACAAAGATAATAATCAAAACATAGGTCAGGAAGGAGGAATCGTTAAAGGAATGGCAAAACACAAAAGTCTGTTGGGACATAGCAATAGCAAAGGACAGATCAATCTCACTGGGTTGAGAGTTCCAGAGTTTTTGGAGCCACAACCAAGAAGACCTTGTCCTTTGTTGCCATCTAATCTCAGAAGGACAGGGATATGCACAACAGGGGCCTCCCAAGATGACTGCTTTGGTCCAGGTAGGTTCATAAGGAGTAAGAGGTATTTCAGGTATATTGGTTCCAAACCATGAAAGGCCTTAAAGTTCAACAGCAGCACCTTGAATTATGCCCCAAAACCAATTGGGAGCCAGTATAGATTGACCAAGACTGGCCAAGTATAGATAGGCCAAGACTGGAGTGAAATTGTCCCTATGTCCCAATTCAGTCAACCAGTCCTGGCAGCAGCATTCTATTTTAACTGAAGTTTTCAAACACTTTTCAAGGCCAGTCCTATATAGACAGCATATCACAGTAATCTAAATCCCAAAAACTGATTGGCCCCCACAGTGGCCAATGGAACTTGGAAACTTCTGCATTATCTTAGCCCAGGGCTTCTGGGGTCTGATCGGCACCAGCCCTGGAGGGTAGCAGCCTGGCAGCAATGTCATATGGAAGCGGGTATTTACCCCACTTCCATATGGCTGCCCTCGCGGCCTTTTCCACCGATTTGTAATCAGCCATCTGCCAAACAAAAGAAATAAAAGGACTGAGACTGTGACAAATGCACTCTGTTATTTTGTAATCTGACTCACCAAATTGTATTTTGCTGTGACCAAAGTGTTTGAATCATGATTGCTGCAGTTGTGCTGGCAACAGCAGATAACAAAGGTAAAGATATTCTGGTGAAGTTACCATCTTTTTACCTACTGTATCAACTACTGCTTGCTGATAGCAATGTCTGTTTTTAATATTTTTGGAAATGTGTTAATTGTTATTGATAATGTATAAATTTTATTATTTAATATAATTGTATTGTTGAAGAGCCTCTTGTGGCGCAGAGTGTTAAGGCAGCCGTCTGAAAGCTTTGCCCATGAGGTTGGGAGTTCAATCCCAGCAGCCGGCTCAAGGTTGACTCAGCCTTCCATCCTTCCTAGGTCGGTAAAATGAGTACCCAGCTTGCTTGCTGGGGGGTAAACGGTAATGACTGGGGAAGGCACTGGCAAACCACCCCATATTGAGTCTGCCATGAAAACGCTAGAGGGCGTCACCCCAAGGGTCAGACATGACTCAGTGCTTGCACAGGGGTTACCTTTACCTTTACCTTTATTGTTGACAAACTTTGTTGTCTACCGCCCTGAGTCAGCGAGTACAAAAGGAGCAGTGTACAAATTGAATGAATGAATGAATGAATGAATGCTACCTACCCCGCTAGTAGTGGGGAAGTGGGAAGGTGAACTGCTCAACTGGTTCTATGCTTAGAATTCTGGCAAGTGAAGACCAGAGGGATTAGGATATAAAAGTTCCATATGCTGTCTTTGCTCCTAATATCAGCAGTCATTTAACAATCCACTACTTACTTTTTGACATTATTTTGAGGCTTCATAAACCTATGGTTCCATATGACTTCTTCGTCTGGCAGCAAGAACAAGTGAGGTATGCAACACCTGCACAAAACAGGGACATAGCACAGGCCTATGGTAATTACTGATCAAAGCTTTTGGAAAAGTAAAAGCCCAGATGAGGCTGGTATGTGAATATCAAAAACAAGATGCTAGAGACAAGATGAAATATATTACAGCCCTGAAAGGGGAGAAAGTATGGCTACACCTGGGGGGGGGGGACAGCAAGGAAAAATGCAAAACTTATGTCTTTTGTCTTTTAAGTCACAGTGCTTAATCAACTGAGCAATCTGTCATTACTGATAAAGACAGACTTTGCTTGCTCCTTTGTAGAACATAGAGGCCTGATAGAACAATTAACGGGGGGGGGGGGGGAGAAAGGAACTGGTAGAAAATGATGAGCAATACGGTAAGAGGATACAGCAGAGTAAGGAATGGTTGATATGTCTGTATAGGTCCCTGTACCTTCTGAAAGGCATCCTCTCTTTGAGGAGGACTTGCCTAAACATTCTGAGGACTCTTGTTATGACACTACAGGCAAAAGACAATATGCCCATAGCAGAGAGTTTGGATCTAGCAATTGGATTGCTAGGGCTGAGTTTGGAAATACCTAGAGATTTTGGGGTTAGGGCCAGGGGAAAGGGTGGGTATGGACCTCAGAAAGATATAATTCCATACAGTTCACTGTCCAAACCATCCATTTTCTCTAGGTGAACTGATTTCTGTTGTACGAAGATTACTTGAAATTCTGAACGACCTCTAGGCCCAGCTGGAGGCTGAAAAGCCCACCATCAAGATGCCCTGAACCCCAAGCCTCAGTTATCAGTGACATAGCCTTGGTTTATGAGTGTTGAACTTGAGTAGGAAGACACACTCAGAAACCATTTTGAATTACAGATTATGTGTCTTCCTAAATGTTATGTTATAGGCTTAATTGAAGAGGCAAAGTTATAATGATTACAACCATCCCTACCAGAGAGTGGTGCACTTGCACATTTAAGTGGTTTAATTGATTTGTTGCAGCTTAGGAAGTTGATTGTATAACCCAGTCTTTTTCAACTTTTTGACCATGGAGGAGTCCCTGGAATAATTTTTCAGACTTCGAGGAGCCCTGGAAGTTGTGTCAGCTGGCCATGCCTCCCTCCCACATCCCCGGAAGTGACATCACTTGAAGTGTCATCATATTAACAGGAAGGTTCAAGGGGAGTGATGGAGGAGGGGCAGGAGGTGGTTAAAAGCAGGAGTAGGCATGCAGGCTCCGCCCCCTCCCAGGTGCTAAAACTACAAGATGACTGATTCTTGCTTGGGAGGGGGAGCAATGGAAGCAGCTGGTTCCCTAGCAAGTGGCTGAGTCCATTAAGGCAAGAGAGGAAAGGCTACAGACCCCTGGGGATCCATGGACCCCTGGTATAACCTATTTACTGTTTTTAAGCTCTGTGGTTTATTGAAGTTTGTCCCTTAACAAGTGTGTCATGATATTAATAATTTGAACAGGGAGCTGAGTTCGTGCAAACATCTCCTTTGTCCTTTAAAGTTTGCACGTTCTCTGATATGACAGACCACAAAGTTTCTAGATGTATTTGTGCAATATTTTTTTCGTTTTTATCAGTGGCTCAATCAAAATGACTTCCTGAAGATGACACCTGCGTGTTGCTCAGAACGTGGTTAAGAATAGCCTCCTTTCTTATCTCTGTTTCCAAGAAACAGTTGGTACTACAAATTCTTTTTATAACACTCAGGCCACTGGAGGACCAAAAAAGGGACAAGGGGGTGGGGGTGGGGTGGGATTGCAACTGCAACTTGCTACATTAAAAATTATTCAGCAACAACTTTCTTTGGGGAAAACAGAGTAAGAATGGAAGGTGGATGCAATTACATGTGGGGATTACAGAAAATGGAAGAATTTCATATACCTGGGGGAATGCAGAATGGACAAAACTTAGCAGAAAGCTAGCACAGCCTGAATAAATGGGTTCCCCAGGTTAGTGGCTTAGAATTCACAAATTCTGAGCCATGTGTATTTGACACAGGGCCTACCCTGCAAGGGACTCTGCCTCCCTTGCTTGCTCAAAATTGTATCCACTTTTCTGCAATCACCTTTTCCTGCTCTGGATGACAGTAAGCTGATCAGTTGCTTCCTTTTGATACAGAAACCTGCCCTTCCTTCTGGGGCTTTGCGATCTGCTGTTGTATTCTTGTTGTTATCAGAAAGACAGCACAAAGAGATTTCTGATTTTGGAGGGCATCCATTAACACAGGGCATGGTGGAAACAAGGGCAGGCCTCATGACAACCCCACAAGCCACTTAGGGCAGCCACCTCAGAGAACTCATTCCTTTAGCTCCTCCCCTTCATATCCTTTCAGACCACAGCAGGTCACACCTTGAGTTGCTAACCTCCAGGTGAGGCCTGGAGACCTCCTGGAATTGCAAGTATCTCCAGGCAACAGCTATTAGTATCCCTGAAGGGAATGGCTGCCTTGGAAAATGACCTGCTGCATTACATCCTATTGAGACCCTGCCCCTTCTCAAATGCAGCCCTCCTCAAACCCCCAGGTATTTCCCAACATGGAGTTAGCATATCTGAACATAAGCAGCAGCAGCAGCAGCTGTTCTAAAACTTCTGCTGCTGGTGGAAGTCAGCGTCTCTTTCCCATCTTCATTTTTTGGAGTTCCCACCTCTTCTCTACATTTCAACTGAAGGCTTTCACCTTTGGTCACCACAGTTCCTGAATCATGCCATCCATCGCCTTCTGTAATTCGTTTCCCACTTTCATAATTACCTGTCATCATAGATCCTCTGCTGCAGGAAGCTAATTAGGAATTAGGTTTTTCAACCTTTCTGGTAAGGCTGCCATGCCTTTCAGAGCTCCATGGAAGAGAAAATGTAGCACATTAAGGGTTTTTTCCCTGTCACTTCTTATTTCGGCGGGCAAATGTTGCTCAGTTTCTGCCTTCTGTGCAGCCATACAGGAGCTCTGCCAATAACACCCCCCTCCACACACACAAATGGCAGGTGTATTGTTACAAGACCAATCACATGCTCATAGAAACAGAATACGGCTCCCTTGAATTCTTCTTGTGGACAGTGTGAACCAGTACGGTTAAAGTGTCAGACTCGGATCTGGGAGACCACAGCTCAAATTCGCTCTCTGCCATGGAAGCCGGCTGGGTGACATTGAGCCTACCATCCCATCTCACCCAAGCTTCCTTCACAGGGTTGCTGTAAGGAGAAGAGAAGGATGAAAGCTGCTTTGGGGAGAAAGGTAAAAGTAGGATCAGAGGAAGTTCTAGTAGCAGTTGTTACTGTGGCTGTTTGCCCAGCCAGGGGATCTGCCTGAGGACAGAGGTCTGACAGAGTTGAGACGTGGCGATTTTAGTGGGCAGGGGAATTACTATTATTAGCAATTGTAAAACAAATAACATTTTTTTCATTCTTCCAAGAACTGGTGAATCTGAACAGGGGATTTGATAAATATGAATCTGCCCTCTCATGTGAAGACTTGCACTGCAGCCCTAAGCCTTGTATGGTTGCCAATCCCCAGCTGGGGCCTGGAGTTCTCCCAGAATTACCACTGACCTCCAAATGATAGCCATCAGATCCCATTCTATTTACCTATAAACAACTTTCCCTATAAGTAGAAAGTTCAGTAAACTCTGGACAAAGCACCACATTCAGGCATATGCGTAGTCTTGGGAACTAGGGATACTCAGTTAATAGAGTAGCTTCAGGAAATAGATGGTTGTTTGGTGTGTCATTCTGTGTATCCATCTGACTGAGAGTGTATAGCAACCCGGCAGTGAATGCTGACATCTGAAAATGAGGAGGAAAATGAACCTATAAAGCTAAGAAATGCTCTTATACTCAGCAATGTTCTCCGAAACTGAAATCGCCATCAGCCTCTTCTTTCTTTTTCTGGAGAGCATTCCATTGTTCTCCCGTATACAGAAATTTAACCACTGAGTCGGCCCCATTTCAGCCTTCCAAATGTTGCAACGTAGCAGAAATTGAGTAGTGATGTTTCCCTGGATCAGTCTCACTCACTGCCTGCCTGTGGAAGGTTGGATGTTAGAGTACTGCCTCATGCAAAAGACTCCCTGTATACATAAAACAGGGTGCCAGCTAGAAAGCCAGCCAGCACCATTTTTCTCTGACTTTCTTGTTTTCGACAGACAAATTTGGAACAGTCCAGGAAAAGCATTAACACTTCGTTCTGTGGCACATACAAACCAGAACATTCTCAGCTGGTTTTAAGAAATTCGGTGCTAGTTCCTGTTACTATACCATTCCACATCCTTGTTTAAAACCATGCACAGCTAAAATGCACATTTAAAACACAAAATATGTATCATGTTTCTATTTCCTGGGGGGGGGCAGGCTAGACTTCAGAAGAACTGCATCCAGGAATTTCTGTTGCTCCTTCCTCTTTGAAATGGCTGAAGGCAGCCTGACCCAAAGAATCCCCTGGCAGAATCACCTTTATCCGAAGATAATTTATGAAAGCAGCAAAAGGAAAAAAAGAGTTGCCAATCTTGTAAGTTTGCACATTCTACATTAGAACCTGCGTTATACTGAACTGTACCATTGGTTCATCTAGCCTGGCTTTCCACAAAATTTTTGGCCGAACAGATATTTTCCAAAATTTGCTGTCTAAGATCCTTTAACTATAAATACCAGGAAGTGAACCCACAGACCTTCTCTAGGCAAGCTATATGCTTTGCAACCAAACTTTGCAACCTTACCTGTGCATCTCTATTTTAGCTTACTCTTGACAGTTAAAGGACAGGTAGAGCTGTCCTTTACATCAGCTGCCGTTTTGACTTAGGCCACACTGACTTTTAGCTGAGTGCCTGTGTGCTATTCCTCTCTATACTATAGCCCACATTCATATAAGTTAGATTTGAAGTGACTTAAAGCAATACAATAACGGTCTGATAAAAACAGCAAATAAGTGATAGCATCCATACCGAAAAACCCCTAAACACCGGAACACTAATTAAAAATAGCATCAGCAGATAAATCCATTACATTGTCCTGACCAAATAAAAAGCAGCACTATAAAAGTTGAGTGCATCATAAAACCAACAGACAGGAGTCAGACAATATCAGATAAAAGTTCACAAAATTTTCCACTAAAACTTGACTGGGGAAGATCACAGGAAGTCCTGGGAGATTAAGAGTGTTTATGCTGCCTAAAAGACAGCAAGTTTTGTGTGAACCAAAGGGACAAGAGCCATGCAGAACTGGGATTGTGGTATGAAATGGAATTGGCAAGACAGAGTGGAAAGGCTGGTAGGACACAACCTCCTATCTCTGGAGCTGGTCCATTTCACTTCTGCTAGTGAGGACACATACTGGCAGCATAATTTGTTGAGAAGCCAATCTAAGCAGCCAACTGACTTCCTCAGTTGTCTGTAGTGTGCCTACAGTCAGTGCGCAGTTTCTGAAAACAGTGTCCCCAGCTCTCTGTCGGATTATGAGCACCACCCAGCCAGCTTTTCAGCATATGGTGCTATTCCTGGTGATCTGAATCCTTCCCAAGATTTGGGAAGATATTTGGAAATCAGATTGTTGATGCTGTAATCGCACCCCACATAAGAATTTAGCCAACTGCCCAAAGAGAATCAAAGAGGCATAAAGGAAGGTCAAAGTATGAAGAGTATGCCTACACAGGCCTCTTCAGACTTGATATGCCAAGTTGCACCTTGCTGAGTATTGTGACCTGGGCATTTTTGCTTCTTTTGGGCTGCCATCCAAACAGCAGAGGGAGCTCGTGCCAGCATGCTTGCCAGGGTGCAATTGAAAAACATGGAAGAAGTCATCAATGAGAATTCTATATGCACAGAACTGGAAAAATTCAAATTTATCCACAACAGTAGATTGGATTGTTGTTTTAGAATTGACTGAAATGGCTAAGTTTACTACTTTGGTTAGAGAAAAATCAACATCTACTTTTGTGTCACAGTGGAAACTTTTTATTGACTTTTTACACAGAAGGGGAAAAAACAGATGGACAATTTGTGGATTTGAAGATTAAAGAATATAGATCTTTGCATATGTGCAACAGAATGAAAAGGGACTAATGATTAGAAGGTGGACAAAAAATAAATTGGTTAGAGGTGAAATAAAATAACATAGTAACAATATCCAATGTAATCCTATATTGTAATGTAAAAGGCTTTGTTCTTTTTCTTATAATCCTTTCTTAACTGTCCTGTATTAAAAATAAAGAATTCTCAGGCTGAGAGAAGGCTTCAATAAGGGTGGCACTTTGAAGAATAAATACTCTAATTGGGGAGCTCCAAGAGATATATTTGGATACATTTCATTAGTGGGGGAGCCTCTCCATTCATATTGCTTACCACCTTATACTTCCCATTATTACATCACAGGAGTGCATTTCAATATTAGACCACTGAAGAAAACCCCAAGAGGGGTTGAAATGCATTCAGTTTTCTGGTTTCTTGTCAAAAACAAAAAAAAGTTTTGAATTTGTACAGTAGTATGTGATATATGTTGATGTTTTAGAGCTTTTTAGGTGCACATATAGTGAAAGAAATGTTTGCATTTTAATATTTAATGTGTATGATGACAACATACTATTGAAGAGGTCAGTTTTAACTCAAATATCCAGATATGCTGCTAGTCCAGTAATGACTATATGAGACTTTCTGTCCAAGCAATATACTTAATATTGATCACTACTAAAATTCTCTTTTCTTTTTCAATGTCAGAACTGAACATACTCATGGGATGCAGCAGTTTGCAGTCCTTCCCTCCAGTACACTTGTAATTTTGCTTATGGAAAACTAGGGTATTTATACTTTTACATTTTATAATTATGCAAAGTAGTACAATTCTCATGGTTTGCACCAGTTGGCAAACTCTGCAGGTAACAAGAAGTCCCTCTTCGGTCCTGAGATCGCTGAGGTACAAGTCCCCTTTGAGTGCTCCACAGATGGACCTTGTGATGTTGTCAATGGACCAGAAACAGTCTGGCCTGTTGGCTCATTCTCCCCCGCCCCAGGAAATATCTGTGAAGAAACTAATCCCATTGCAGATGCCCTGCCTAGGGGCAGTTAGGATAGACTCAGCAGTAGGGAAACCTTTGCAGTCCAGCCCAGGATGTCCAAAGGGTGTGGAGGCAGTCAGCAAGCCTGGGTGGAAGAACAATGGCTCTCTGGGCCCAGGGATTTTTTTTTTTTAGGTAGAGGAGAAGAGGACAGAGGTTAGCTCAAGGACCAGGTATGGAGCTGGGGCTATAAAAAGGGAGGAAGGCAGAAGTAGGTTGCAGTATTGTGGCTCTTTTCTTATGTATAACCCTGAAGTGAGTGAAGTGAGCCACACCTTCAGGGTCTGTATTGATAGATAAAACAATCTGCATAAGGAGATAGTGATTGGGCTCATGATCTCAAGACCCCATGGACTCCAGGTATGATGTGTGTGTTTCATTGTCTTTAGTCCAGCTACGGTTTCCCATTACACTTGTGTATGTTTCAGTATTCCATAATACACGTTTCATTTTGAGCTTCATGTTTTCCCGATGGTTAGACACCTCAAAGAGCAGCTTGGTCGGGTCACCTTTATTGTACTGGAGAGGAGTGGTGTGCCCATAATATGATTGTTTATATAGAAATACACCTGCTGGGAGAACATGTTGTCATGCCACTTGGGATGCTGGGCTTCATATAGGAACAAGCCAAGAAAGAGAATACCACTGCTGCTCCCCAAGGCAGCTCTGTGCCTGTCAGTTCCCAGAAACCAAGATGGCTTTATTAAAACAAAACCTGGACACACTGAAACTTCACAGATACCATGTTGCTTTTAATGAACTTTATTACAGTGGTTATAGCCCTACACAGGTAGGGAAATGTGTGACCCACTTTTCAGATTCTAGGAAAACCATGTACTTAGTTAAGATGCCTGTAGTGAAATTCGACCTTAATTCACTGAAACATATCAGTGCCATCCTTAGAAAGAAATTAGACCCTTCGAATCCCATGATTTGAATGGGTATAACTCTGTAATTACTCCATAAATTACATGTACCAGCAAGTATGACCTTGACATCATCCTAGTTTACCTTTCAGCTGACCCTCAATTCCCTCCCTGTCAAAATGTGTAAAGCTGCCTGAAGTAACCAACAGCTCTTCAGAAGTTCTGTGATTTCACACAAATTTCCTACGTTGCTTTTTCTTTCCTTAAAAAAAATAGCTAATAAACATGCTGAGAAAAAAAAAACCACTGGTAATTTCATGTCACTACCTCCTTTTTGACACTGAAAGGATGGGTGCTCTTCAGAAAGCTGTCCATTGTATCCAGCGGCAATAGCCCTGGCTTGACAGCATGCTGTTAATCTGTCAGAGGAGCACAAGGAGGCATGCAGAGAGGAGCTTGTTAATTGTAAAGGCTGGCAGAGTGCAGGATGTGCTGAGGGAGGCAAGGATGCTGAGAACTTTGCCGCAGATGTGAGTGCCTGTCGGACTTACTGTGATTGAAGTCCTCATTTACACAGGGGTCAAGCTCCATTGCTGGATGGCTTTGATATCATTGCTCAGAGTTAACTCAAATGCTGAGGCAGACGGCTTTGTGCTTCTCAAGTATTTGTTGAGAAAAAATGTATGCCGCCTCTCCAGGAGCCTTCCCAAGACAGCTTACAAAATAAAAACAAAACATTAAAAATGCTTAATTAAAGTCCAAACACAGCATAAAAATATAGGCCATCAAAACATAGACTACTGAGCAGCTTAGAATAAGTTTCCAGGCTAAAACCCCACCAAAATGCTGTTAAAAGACCAACTCCTGCTTAATTAAAGGCATCAATTTTCCTATTCACTTATACCCCACTTTTCTTCCCTATGGGGATTCCTCCTCTATTTTATCCTCATAGTAACTTTGTGAGGCAGCTTAGGCTGAGAGGGTGGGACTGGCCCAAGGTCACACAGCAAACTTCCATGGGAGAGTAGGGAACTGAACTTTGATCTCATAGACCCTGGTCTTATTCTCTAGCCACTATGCCACTTTGGTACTACAGGCTACCTTTGTAATGTATGCGTTGAAGCTTGTGGCACCTTTTGCACCTGTAGAATTAGCATATAAACTTTCCTGGTCAAACATATAACCCATGAAGGTCATGACTGGGTCACTCTCTCTCTACATAATGTACCTCACAGGGTTGTTGAGAAGATAAAATGGTAGAGGAAGAATGCTGATGTAAGCCATTATGCATTTCCATTGGGCAGACAAGTGGGTTACAAGCCTCTAATTAAAATAAAGACTACTAAGGAAATGACTTGGCTAATTGGCATCTAGGTTTGCCTGAATTTCTTGTGTTAGTCTAAAATAAAATGGAATCCTGTTACACCTCAAAGACTAACAAATTTATTGTAGCACAAGTTTGCATTTAACAGAAACAATTGTATGCATGAAGAGAACCTAGCATGTGTTTATGCATATGTATACTGATAAAGGTCTTGATAGGCAGCTTCTGTATCTATCCTTTATGGCTCACAAAATCCACAAGTAGGGACACTCAAGGCTAATAAACAGTGGGATTTTCTATATTCTTATTGTCCTTGCTGATTTGTTCCTCTTGCTTCAGGGTTTTTTCCTGTTCTGCTTGTGTGTCTTGCTCCCTCTAGTGGTCAATTCAATATTACATCACTTTATGCCTGGCATATCTCTGCAGATTTAAACTTTCAATTTTTATGCTAGACACAAAGCAGTGTAATATTGCATTCAGCAAAACATGTGTGGAATGGGGGTGGGGGAGGAAACAAATCCTGAAGCAGCAGGAACACATGTGGGGAAAATGAGAACATGGAAAAGCTTTGTGATTCTGGGAAATTGGAAATACTTTAAAATCCTCCTTTATATGTTTTTAAATTCCCTTTTAAATTCCACTTTATTTATAAGTTTATAAGTTTTTATGCAAACCGGTTTTCAAAATGTAAAAGGGGAATTTAAAATCTCCCAAAGTAACCTGCACTGTCTCTTCCTGTGCAGGCATTGGATAAACATGAAAATGACAACAGAGTGTGTATGTGTGTGTGGGGAGATAAAGTTACAAGGGTGGAGGAAACTGACCAACCAAATGGGTTATAGAATGGGGAAGACAATAGTCTGAGTGGAGCAGGAAAGAAGGTGACGGTGTGTGTCTGTGGGGGTGAAGGGAGTTTCCCTCTGCCACATGCTTCCAACATGTAAGTGTCAGGTTTTAAAGTGTTGACCCTGATGTAGGTAGTGAAATCCATGATCCAAGCATGAAGAAATGAGAAGGTTCTGGAACTAGGGCTGCCAACTGCCGGGGGGGGGGTATCCCATCCCTTTAAACTAGGCTTAATAAGTTATTACTTACTAAGCCATATTATTCACCTCTATACCACAAGAAGCTTCACCTGCCCATTCTACATATTAAGAGGCAGGACACTTTTCTCCAGGCCTGTTGGTAAACATGCACATATCTAGGAGAAGTCCTAAGTATGCAGAAAAAAATCTTACAGCTTCTATTAAAGAACCATACGAATGGTGAAAGCTATTGATATGGTATGTCTACTTTATGAAACATTCACCCAATGATTCACTCATGACCTGATTTGGTGGTGCTCTTCATCTGAGAGTTGTCACAACACCCAGTAGGAGAAAGTGCAGCATCACCTACTGGTTCAGGTGAATACCAGAAGGAACAAGTTTACTTGACTGTAAAGTTTTAGCATTGGTACAACAGCAATGTAAGTTATGTGTCCATTAACAGCTAACTGATGACTGATAGTGGAGGTCAAGGGAACAATAGTTTGCAAAGGGACAATTACTTGAATAGCTATTTCTAGTCCCCTGGTCACAATCCTTTACATGCCGTCAGCAGAACCGTTGAGATTTGAGCGAACCTCTGAGCAGACTCCCTGTCTTAATGGCATTTGCTCTGGCTGATTGAATGGAGCTCATTACCAGGCCTAAAAATACCCAGAAAACCATTATATTCGATGTGACGCAAAGGCATTTGTCATGAGCCAACCTTTCAGCCAATGCACCATTGACCAATAGGGTAGATTCTGCTTATTTGATTAAATGCTGAGATGGCTTAGAGAAGCTGGAATGCAACCAATATTATGCATAACTTATCACACCCTTGTAATAGTGGTAAATTGATCCAGGATACGCACAAGATTTATACTCAGTTTAGCATACAAGCATGATCTCAGAAGGATGAGGGGTGGAAGAAAGTGTTTTATTTGCTTTTACCAATTCTTATTCCGCATATAACAGGGTTTTAAAGAATATTAGTCAATATTAAATTATTTTAGGGCTATGCAGATATCTTGGCTAGGGCATAGGAGAGTTACAATTATACACAATGGCTTTGCTTTATTGCCTATGCAGGAAATACATATGAAAAAAAGCCTATGAATACATAAAGTGGGATCTACATTTACAAAGCCCATAAAGGGTTCATTTGTGCATTCATAGGTTCTTCCAGAATTTGTGCCTGGGGAGGGGCTGGGGGTGAGGACAGAAAGGCAAAGGCACTATCTTGCTCCCTTACACAAATGTATTTGTTGTTTCTCCATATAATGTTTGTATGATCCTATTTAGTGTCCTGGGAGTCTTCTAAATTCTTACATAAAGTCACATCTGGTTAGGGATGCTAGCCTCCAGGTGGTACTCAGGGATCCCTCGTAATTACAGCTCCCCTCCAGACTACATGAATCAGTTCCCCTGGAGAAAATACATGTTTAAAGGGTGGACAACAGGGCACTGTAGTCTACTTAGGTCCCTGTCCTCTCCAGACTCCATCCTGAAATCTCCAGGCGTTCCCAACCTGGATCTGGCCTCCCCTCATCCTCTGCCGGTGATCAGGGGAGACTGGCTACTCTGCAGCAGATCGTGTGGAGTGACCCCATGTTTATATTCCAGTGCTCGTCTTGCTTTCTTTCTGGGGAACCCCCCCCCCACCTCCCCCTAATATCTTTTTTTCAAACAATAGGAACCGGTTTCAAGATTACTTGTTTCTGGGGAGGACTCCCTTTTTTATAAACATTGCTTTGCACATCGTAGTTGCTAGAGTGGAAGTGGGCTGGAGATGATCGGTATGCTTTGTATGCTTCTTTTTAATTTGTAGATGTATGTGTGAGCAAAAGTTTAGCAGCAAGTTTGCAGCAGCTAGTGTGGCATTCACAGCACAGCTTCTGACAGCCAACTTCAAAGAGTTTTGTGTTCTTTAGCCTCTTTCCGTGACTGCTGTTTACGCCCTCATAGTAAAACGACACTTGAGGTGTCAGTTCATGACTAGTTTCTAAATAACCCCCTCTCCCACCATCATAGGCATAAAGGGCTCCAGGAGTGGGCCTTCTAAACTCTTTCCACTTCAGTGGTTTCCTCACCCCAAATTTCTGCCTCTTAAATTGCTTTCACCCCCATGTGAGGAAACTGTGCGGACACTTGTAATCTGAAATTGGTAGAACAAACACACGGTTACATAACATGCCGTTTTGCCATGAAACTGGGAAAACCGGTTTCATGTCCTCTTCTTACTTGACAGGGGGGTTGGTTTTCAGCATAGAAATAAATGATCTGCTGCCTTGAATGAACATTAGTAACATTTATCATTTGTGGGGCAACCTTGCCAAAGCCAACAGAACAGCCTTGTCTTAATATTTAGATTTCCCACCATTTTTCAAATATGTTCACGTGTGCTGTGCTGACTATATGACTACATTTTGACTATATGTCCCTTTTCTTCCCACAAATTATCAGCCGTTTCCTGCTAGAGCATTCCAGTTCAGCCATCACCCCAGAGGGTTTTTCCCACTCATAGTCTGGCCACTTCTGTTCTCCACATCTTTAAATGGCCACCGGATGTTTTTCTCCTCGTTAAAACAACATCTGAATTCTGATTTGCCCTTCCTCTTTTCAAGCCCTTCTGCTACTTTGCCTGAGTGGATTTTCCGAGTCAGTGCTTTCATATTCTATGAAATTTAAATCGAAGTGGTTATTCTGGGACCATAATCCAGAAGAATGCCACTCCAAGTTCACTGACCAAATTCATGCTCATTGGGCATGATCTGGGACCCCTGTATCTATGGGATCGCCTTCTCCTCCATGCCCTTCCTGAGAGAACTAAGATCAAAATCAAAACCTGTTCAGGGTCTCTGGGCCTAAGGAAGTAAAATTGTCCTGGACTATGGCCAGGGTTTTTTCAGTCTTGGCACCAACCTGGTGGAACACTCTGCCTAGTGAGATCAGAGCCCTCCTGGACAATTGTAGAGGGCCTATATGACAGAGCTGTTCTGCTGTGCTTACAGGTGAGGCCAGGAATTCAACATAAACAAAATACTAGCCTCTCTATCTGAAATGCCATCTGAAAACTTAAGAACTATTAGAATAACTCTGCTTTAACACCATGCCCCTCCCCTCAGAATGTTTTTAATTTATTTAATGAATTTTTAAAACCTACTGGAGGGACTGCAGAAAGGAGCTCTTCCACCAAGCATTTGGTTGAGGTTGACCGGAACCAATAACACCACTGGCCCCCTGAACCTCCCTCCTAGGAATCCATATACCTGAACTGTACCCTGGACCTGTTTGATTGTTGTTCTGTTAAATAGTTATTCTCTATTGTTGTTGTTGTTATTACTATTGCTGTATTTTACTTCATGAGTTTGATGTATTGTTCTTTATGTTCCATGTGAACTATATACAAATACAATAAATAAATAAAACAATAAAATAATTTTCCTGTGGATCCAAGCTAGGTTTTTAAAATAAATATTGCTTCAGTTTCTTACAATGGTCAACATTACTTTTTAATTTAGCTGTGTTGATAAATCTGTGCCAGATTTATTTAAGAATTCAAGGAAAAGGTATTACCTGACATCAATCCCGACTATGTCACAAAAATGTCTGTTATACCTTCCTTCCCTTTGATGGGTGACAGAATTGAGCTGTTCCCCTCTGTTGAGCTCATTTACTGATTAAATAAATTAGATGAAGGATATGCTAGGCAGAATGATTACTTAGGTAGTTTTATGAGTCCCCCCCCCCTCTGTGTTTTTAGTCCTCTTAAAGCAGGTTCTTACAACTTTATTATTGTCAACTCTAAAACTGAATTATGCATGTATGGTTTTCTGTATTCATCTCCAATTAGCTGGCTGGGGTCAAGGCAAAATTGTCTCGTGTGTAATACATTTTCTGTACTTATGTGTGGTCACACACTACTCGTCTTGATTTAACTATACTGCAGCTGATAGAAGCCTTTTTTGAGTCTTCTGTGATTTCTCTTCAGATTTCTTCAGTCCAAATAGATGATCCATGCTGCAGGCTAATTCAGTTTACGCTGTGTAATCTGCCTTCAGTCTCAGTGAGTAAAGTGAACTATGAATAATGTAAATAATAAAAAGAAGCATGGAATAGAGGAATCATTTCAGAGAAGGGGTGTAAGATCAGTGATTATCTTGATCTTGGATTTTTGTGTTTTTTACACTTTTTATGACCTGCAGTCTCAAACCCAGAGGGAAATGGTGTGGGCATTCTTATGGCCAATTAAACTCAGTCACAATTGTATAGGTCATGTATTGCGATGATGATGATGATGTTATACATTAAGGATTGGAGGAGGTAGAAAGACCTGGAAGTATGGTTTATAGTTTCATTTTCAGCAGTGGGAATAACAGCTGGGGGGCAGGGAAGAGTATATTGTTTTCCCCTTGTAATGGAAAAAGTTGGAGAATTCGGGAAGCGCTAAAAGAAGCCCCTATGAAATATTTTATTTCTTTAGAATGAGTGACGTGTATAATGCCTGGGTTTACTGTAGACATTAGAATGTCATTTTTCTGTTTATTATTATTATTACTGTTACTTTTCATTCATTATAATCATGTATTATTCTGTTTAGTTCTATGTGAACTGCCCTGAGCCTTAAGGGAGGGCAGCATACAAATAGAATGAATGAATGAATGAATGAATGAATGAATGGGATTTTTGCTATTGGGATTTAATGACTGCTTCAGTTTGGTGTAGTGGTTAGGAGTGCGGACTTGTAATCTGGCATGCCAGGTTCGATTCTGCACTCCCCCACATGCAACCAGCTGGGTGACCTTGGGCTCGCCATGGCACTGATAAACCTGTTCTGACCGGGCAGTGATATCAGCGCTCTCTCAGCCTCACCCACCCCACAGGGTGTCTGTTGTGGGGAGAGGAATGGGAAGGCGACTGTAAGCCGCTTTGAGCCTCCTTCGGGTAGGGAAAAGCGGCATATAAGAACCAACTCTTCTTCTTCTTCTTCAAAAGGATGCTGATTGAACTTTTTCTATGGAAGAGTTTGGATCAAGATTCCCATGGCAATCAGTGTCAGATTGCAGTCGAAGTGACCAACATTTATTTTTCAGTGTACCAAGCAAGGAGAACAGGTAGCTGCTCCAGACATTTCCTTCCCAGTCCTTTTCATCCTCCCCTTCATCTGTAATAAGGCAAATGACCTTGTTTGGGTTAGTAGGGCAAACAGTGGAGGGAAACATTTGAAAGTAAAAACTAGGGGGGAGAGGCGGAAGCGACTAGATCATGGCAATAGATTGCTGTGATGTTATCTAGGAACTGCTGATCCCCTCCGGTCCTCTGGTAGGACCGTCAAAATTGTGTACTTTTCTATCCATGTGGCATTCAAAGATTCTTTGACTATTTTTCTGTGACTTTCTTTTCAAAAAAAGAGAGAAGGTATTAAAGACTTCAGGGAAAGATCACAGCAAAGCAGCAAGGGAAAACTCGGAAAGTAGATGATTAGGGGATAACTTCATATTGATGTTTGAAAACCAGAGCAAAGTCTCCATATGAAAGCTACCACTGTGCTAACAGATTACAGAGGTAATAGATTATCTTTTGGAAGCTAGAGTTGCCCGGTTCCTGCTGCTGACTGGAGATTGGCCTGTTGCTAGCCCTTCCTGATGCCTCTCAGCTGTGCAAGAGGAAAAAAGGGGGGAGGGTGGCCAGTTGGTGGTAGCAGTGATGCGATGACTTCACTTCTGGAGTAACTGGAAATGATGTCATCATATTAGTGCTCCAGCATTTGGCCAAAACTCTGTGGTTGAACTGTAGAGTTTTCACTGTGTGCTAGAGCAGTGGTCCCCAACCTTTTTGAGGATGGGGACCGGCAGCAGCAGGGAGGGCGATTGCCTGACTGTGCATGCCATGCACATGTGCGAAAGTGCCGCACATACGCGATTTCGGCCGTGCATGTGCAATGCGCATGTGTGGCCCTGCTTCCCTCTCCCCCCTCCCACAGTAAGAAGCTTGCCGGGCCGCAAGCTTGCGGCCTGGGAAGTTTTTTAATGCGGGGGTGGGGTGGAGAGAGGGAACCGCGGCATAGCTGTCCCAAACTGGATAGCCCAGGCTAGCCCAATCTCATCAGGTTTTGGAAGCTAAGCAGGGTCAGCCCTAGCTAGTATTTGGATGGGAGATTGCCAAGTAATACCAGAGTCATGAAGGAGCCTCTTGTGGCGCAGAGTGATAAGCAGCATAAATGCTGTCTGAAGCTCTGCCCATGAGGCTGGGAGTTCAATCCCAGCAGCCGGCTCAAGGTTGACTCAGCCTTCCATCCTTCCGAGGTCGGTAAAATGAGTACCCAGCTTGCTGGGGGGTAAACGGTCATGACTGGGGAAGGCACTGGCAAACCACCCCGTATTGAGTCTGCCATGGAAACGCTAGAGGGCGTCACCCCAAGGGTCAGACGTGACTCGGTGCTTGCACAGGGGATACCTTTACCTTTACCTTTTACCAGAGTCATGATGCAGAAGCAGCCTCTTGCCTCGAAAACCCCACTGGGTTGTCATCATAGGTCATCTGTGACTGGAGGGCATTTTCCACAACCAGGGCACAGCTGGTGATTAAATGACATCCCTTCTGGTCATACTGGACGTGACACTGTCCCATCACCAGCGACATAACTCTGTTGTTTTCAAGGGCCCCCGAACTGCTGAGTCTCCTGCTGGACTGACAAGTCATATGGGGAACATTTGTACAATCAAAATCAGATTGCTAAGAAGTGTGGAAGGACAGCAGAACAGTTTGTTTACAGCGAAGGATTTACCTGGATTTAAACAAAACGGATAAACAAATGTTTTCCAAAGGGGAGCTGATTTGCTAACTAGTCTGCTCTTCAGCGATAAATCAAATAATGCCTGGATTATGAGCAGCAGAGGCCCCAACAATAATCAAAACAGGCTGGACAAGAATGATTTTCCATTTTGCATGGAAAAAATATTCACAATGAACTGGAATTTTCAGCAGGCCATAAATTCAGCAGAGAAATGCCTGACATCCTTCCCTGCTTTTCTGTGTTAGCAGTTGGAGTGGGAGACTGCACAATAAGACCACTTTTGTCTTCTTCTTTTCCCCCATTTCCTTGCTTTTTCCTACCCTTTAAGTTGTTCTAAAACTTTAAAAGTCATACATTGTGGTATGTGCTTCCTTTGCCCTCTAGGACCAGGAAGCAAGCAAACCTCCAGACATCATACGAACAAAACCTCAGCAACTGTTGCTCTGTGCAGGAAGTGGGGTGGGGGGAGAGTAGCTCAAGGAAACTACAGGGTGTTTTTGAGCGCTGCTATTTGTGTTCATCTTCTAACGCATGTGGAGTAGTGATGAATCAGGATTGTCCTTGAATGGTTTGTGGGTATCAACTTGCTGCTTTGGTGAGCCTGACACTGGAGGGACACTTTGGTTTGGAGCCAATGGATTAGTTCCATTAATTGTGGGGATTTGGTACAACCACCACTTTCTTTTACTCGGGGTTATAAAATTTCATACGAGATATTAACTGCAGCCACCGGCAAGGCTGAGAGTCTCTCCTGCTGGATAGGTTGGTACTCTGTACTTGCATGGCAGTTTAAAGGGTCTGCCTAGCTGCCACCTCTCCCACTTTGCTGCTTCAAGCCACTGCAGGGGCAATTGATTATACTTTCCACCTTTGGAGCTATCACTCTCTAGGGATGGTGAGTTCACCTGCTGCCCCTTCCCTTTATTACTCTTTAGGTGGCGAGACCAAATAGGCATGTCTGAGGATCAGAATGGAATTTTTTCATTGCTTGTACTCTCTTCTTGCTATTACTTGACCACCCAGAATAGATATCATCATCAAAGTGAAAGGCAGGCCAGTATTGAAGAAATATACCCAATCTTCTATTATATCTTCCATCTAACTCTTTACAACATACCCTGTTTTGGTACGTTGTCAGTAAGAGTCAAGGATCACAAGTAGTAAAGAAAGCTGATCTGAGTTGGTTGTGCACAACAGGAAAATTCACAAAAAGTCTGCAAAAAATGTTTCATTTTTTATTCTGCAAGTGGCAGTGGTTTCGCCATGGAAAACCCATTGGAGTATTTTTAATTATGCATTGCACTCACTCCTCATGGTATTTTCTGCATCGTTTCCTCGCAGTATTATAAACTTGCTTTGCTACGATTCTTTCCTGTTAGCCACTTCCAGGGACGTTGTTTATAGCATGCCCTCCTTTTGCTGTAGCTGGGGCTCGGTCCCTAATCCCACAAAGAGCTGTAGAGTTGCCTCTTCCTCCTAAGAGAGACTGAAGTGTGGGAGGTCCTAAGCTGCCAAGCATGCTAGGCAAGGCCATGTCCTCTCTCCTTCACAGCGGCATTTATTTATGAATTTTTAAATACTTCTTACAACCTGAGAGAAATCCCATTTGTTAAATCCATGGGTTCAAAGGAAGCCAGGACACAGGGAGTTCAATAAACTGTTTAATCCGACCTTAGCGTGGTTCAAGAGAAGTCAAGACTGAACCAACAACCCCCCAAAACCCCAACATATATACACAACACAGATGATGGCTCTTCCTGCCAGTGTGTACTATAGGTCAGTTTCAGGTTTAATCAGATTGGATCTGTCAGATGGGATCTAGCGGCACATTGGTCAATTACATGTCTTGGATCCTGCCTCAGACCTCAAGCTAGGTCCTCAACAGATCCACATACACAGCATCATTGGTGCTTGCTCCCACCAAAATTTTCACTTGTACTTTACAAAGAAGCAATAAAACACAAACTAAACAAAAACAATTCACATTTCCTTATAAGTAGAAAGACTTATTTTTCTCCAGAGATACCAAGTTATAACCCAGATGTTTACCTTTTACAGTACTAACACAGCTCAGCAATCTCATGCTATTAGATGGAACTATTAATTATTTAGGTCTTCACAGATCCTTATGGGCCTCCAACATTGACAACTTGGCTAAAAACCAGATAAAAATCATGACTGGCTACACACCATGGTTGCTTAAATCAGTCTTTCACATCTTGGAAATACACAACTTGAAGGAACTTTCTATATACTTTAATTCTCCAGTCATTGGTGTAAACTGCATGGAGCTTTTATTTCAATCCCAGGTCGATTCAGTCCCTGCCCTCTACACAGAATGCAATTTTCATTTTGATTTGGGGCGATTTAAATTTTCCTTCTGCAGCAAGAAGGATTGATCCGGAGTGACCCTACCTTTATTGTGCGATATCTTAGAGTGATTTTAATGCTCAATATGTTTTAAAATCGCATTGTTTTGAATCTGGGCTCTCCTCCATGGTAGAGAACCCATGATTGGCCACAGGTGGTCATGTGACAAGCTTGCCTTAAAAGAGAAACCCCTAATTTCTCTCAACTTCTGTCCGTCTTGGATTTTTTTCCTGCCTTCTTCGATCCTCTCCCCCCCCTTCAAGAAAAGAAAGGATTTTTTCTTCCCTCCTCTGACTTCTTGGATCCTCCCCCCCTTCAAGAAAACAAAGAAAGAGTGTCCATTTGCCCCCCCCCTTCTGAGCCTCCCTAACCACGTGCAGAAGACTTTCCTGTTTCAATGGGGGGGGAGAGGAAGACTCGAGTTCAAAGCGGTTTGAATTCAACAGGATTGACAATGGAATAAACAAAGTAAGTGCAGACTATGCCACTGTGTGGAGTTCTTGATTATGTTGTAAATACCACTGAAAGCAATGACCATTATCATTTCAAGTCACTTGATCCATTGGCTTCAGATGTAAAATAGAACAATATCACAACTATTGTAGCTGGATTAAGATTCTTGTGTTTTGTTTTTTCTTGTTCCAGTTTGACTTGTGATATCTCTTTCCACTACTGATATCTATAGATTGTCCAAAAGTTATTTTTTTGCCCTTTGACAGAAATATTAGTGGTATTTTCCCCTGGAAAAACTACACAATTCTAGCTGCAAGATTGGACCCAATTGTGCAAAGCTGACCACAGGGATGTCAGGTTGGACATTCCCTGGAATTATACACTAAGGTCCCTCAAATCCCTCAAAATCCATTCACTCTCAGCTCCACCCCCAAAATCTCCAGGTTTTTCCCAATCCATTGTTGGCATCCCTAGCTGGCCACCTAGTTGCAACAATGAGAATAGTTTTGCAGGAGAATCTATTCTGTCTGTTCATGGTTCCAGTTTTTGTATTTAAGTATTCACAGATGGTACCATGTTGAATATTAGATATATTGATGATGTAACAGAGTTGAATCACATGTGCTAACTTTTGTTTGGCTGAGAATTTGTCTCCTGCTGCTTTATTTTATTTTTGTTTTACAAAGTTGATAACCCACCTTTCTGCCCTCAAAAGCCCCCAAAGGTGGCTAACAAATAACATTACATTTTTAAAACCATTAACCCCCCTCTTCATACATCATTAAAATAATTTCAAACAGAGACTATATATATACACTAAATCCTTTAGTGTTACAGTTTCAGGAACATTCAGTACAGTAGACTATATCTGGGCCTGTAAGGTTTCACTAGTAGAGAATATCAAAACTCAGAATTATTCACCGGAACATCTAGGAACAGGGGGCGTGTGCTAACTGCAGTGGGTGAACTAATTTATGTTCAACTAAAGTAATGTTTTCCTCTGTGGGGCCTCCCCCATTCTTCATGTGATTTCACAAGGCAGATGTTTTAGGAAAAGAAAAAAGCCCACAAAAGGAAAGCATTTCATTCCTTCCGCCTGTACTATGTGTTACATTTCACAAGCTACATTCAAACAAGGAACAATTGGTTTAGGGTTAACACATACATAATTTGACAAAGAGGATGTGGGCAATAAATGGCTAGTGCATAGTAGCAAGTGATAGGACACCATCAGTGGTGTGCTTAGAACATGCAGATGATCATTTTGTAGACCACAGTTGGCTTGCAAAGTGCAGATTAATGTTTAAATGTTGGGTTGGCTGTCAACATTTCCCCATGCTGTCGAGATTTATGCTGCCCTCTCCACATAATGTGGGTTTGAAATGGTTTCCCTCTTACTATTGGTCAGCTGGTAGACCTATACTACACCAGGGAATACAATATTCATTTTGGCTCAGTTAAAACAACCATCAATGCATTAATGACCACAGATACTTGGATTTTACCAAAAGGAACACAAGAGAGTCAGGTGGACTTGGAAATGAAGAGTGCCATCCTAAGGTGCTGCAGTAATGTTTATACTGAAGGCAATACCTAACCAGTTTCAAATCAAAAGTGTTTTTTACAAGAGAACTGCAAAGGAACCAGAAAACCCACTCCATTGTTAAAACATCAGTTGTGACCCAACAAGCCACTTTAAGAACTTAGGAATACTATTTTCCTTTGAACACCCCAGTGATGTATCACAGGATTCAGCTAAGTAATAAATTTAAGAAACAATTTGCAATTTATTTTTTCCATTTTTCTACAGTGGTCCATCAGTCAGTGACATGTGAGCTCAACATTTTATGATATGACCTCTGCCCTTTAAAAATGGTTAGAAGTATTTGCAGTTGTAATCAACTTTGCTCTTAAAAACTTCCGTGTAACTCAAAAAGCTAAACCATTTACATTAATTCCAGATTGGAAACCATGCTAGTCTGCAATAACAGATCAACACAGGAGTCCAGTGACACCTTGAAGACTAACAAAATGTATTTCAGCAGAAGTTTTCTTTCATCAGATATATGGAGCACAGAGTGAGCTCTAAATCATGAAAGCTTTTGCTGGAATGAATTTTGTTAATCTTTAAGGTGCCACTGGACTACTATCATATTCTTATGTGAACTTGTAAGATAAAATGGAGGAGAGGTGAATGGTAGCAGTTGCTTTGGGTCTTCGCTGGGCGAAAGGTAGGGTTGAAATTAAGTAAACAAATGCATAACATGATTTGAAAGTTGGTTGGTCAGGTGTAAGCAAATGAAGTTTCTCATTTTGTGTATTTGAGATGGTTTGGAGTGTCCAGAGCTTCAGTTAATTTCATAACTGCTTGCTTCATCTTCTAAAGTACCCCTGATTTTTAGTGGAAGGATCTCTTCCATAACTACCAAACAAATATGGAGATAAAATATGTAAATGGACTGGTGGTTAATGATTTCTTGATGTGACCCTCTGTGATTGGGACTGGGGGGAGGCTGTAAAGCAGTGAGGAGCCCTGAAGAAGTCTGTTGGGCCCTTACCTCCATCTTGTAAATAAAGACACTTACATTACTTTTGGAAGCCACCCCATTTTATCATCACAACTCTGTGAGGTAGGCTAGATGAAGTCAGTGACTGGCTAAGATCACCTGCTGAGCATATTGGCTAAGCAGAGAACTAGAACCCCTATGACCATCATTCTGTTCCTGGCAGTGGTTCATGCCACTATAGTGGGTGCCTCTTGCTGGCAGAGTAATTTACACCACGAAAAAAAAAAAAAACCTGGGAGCCAAAGGCCACATATATATAATTTAAAAGGAAAACTTGGTAAGAGATTATTATTTAGGATTAATATTTTCAAACAATATTTTCAAATGATAATAGATTTATAAATCTATAAATTTTAAAGCAGTGTTATTTTATTTTAGATCCTTTTGCAGGACTTCATTAACTATACAAAAAGTTGGTAAGACTTGGCCCTTTAGTATAATTTTTATAATTTTTATAATTTTTACGATAATAACCAAAAAGTTGGCTTTTGATTTATACATATATATAAGGATACTTAAAGAAACAATGACTGTATGTTTATAAGAATTATAGGAGGTATGCACTATTGCAGACTAGAATAATGACTGTGTTCAGTTAAATATGTTCTCTTCTGTTTTGTAAAAATGGTTGATAAGCCTGTATTAATTATATGCTTTTATATTTTAGAAAAACAACCACTGAGGAAAACCCAATTGAAAACGGTTCAATCTGGAGGCCGTTCTGGTTGTGCTTATATACATATATATATAAAAAAGAAGAGATAAGAAATGTTTATTTGTATTCATTGTGAAATTGTTTAATATAGCCCGGGATAGGTTCTGTTTTCTGTTAGAGTAATTTACACAGCAACAGTGCCCAACCTGATTAAAGAGTAGAGAAAAGGTTTTTAAAGGCATTAACATATTTGATAGGAAAGGCGAGAGACAGAGATAGTTCCTAACTACATATCTCGCTGAGCAAGAAAGACTGAGTGTGGCATTTCCGAGAAGGAGGAAATTGCCCCAAGAGTAATAACCTGGAGAAAGACAAGGAATGACACTAACAGGAGAGAAGGTGCTGACCTCTCTGTCCTATCTGTCTTCTTGCTGCCTCCTGCAGGGTCTTCTTTTTGCACCAGATATTGCTTTTTCCAACATCTCATTGTGTTGTGAGTGAACATAGGGATGCTAGCCTGCATCTAGTGATGTAGTCCTGTAGACAAGTATTTTTTTTAAAAGAGGGTTTGATTATTTCCATTGATTCCCGCTTCCAGCTGCAGCCCAATGAGCTCTCCCTTGAAATTTTGTTTTCGGGGGTTGGTATTGTGGGTGGTAGTGGTGAAGCAGCAGAAATTGCAACCGCCTCTTAAGGTTCAAAGGAATGTTATCTATGATCAATCGATTATCTGTGCAGTGTTTTTTTGAGCAGAAGCCAGTACATATTAGAACCAGAATGTACAATCTGTCTAGGTAATTAGAAAGTCTTCTTCACTGGAAATCAATATAGCGAAATTGGCTGGACATTTTCATAGCTAATAATAGTGACTGTTGCCGTAATATGGGCAGAAAGGTCAAAATGACTGATCTTTGAAGTCCTCTCCAACCTTTACGACCAATATGATTTGGTCATATTGACTCCATAGGCCTAGAGCGTAGCGACGAGACTATAGAACCACTGCAGGTTTCCACTGCACAGAAAGAACTTTCATTTGTAGCCTAAAATAAAACCAAGTTGTAGAGTGCTAAAAATGTAACCACATTGTGGCAGGAAAAAGCAGACGATGAGGGGCGAGCAGAGAAGAGGGGGGATTTTCCTCCCCTCTCAGTTAAAATGAATGGACTGATAGCGTCTCAGATTTTCCCCCAGTCATCCTCACCATTACACTTCTTGCGGAGGAAGTGTCCACTGAGATTTATAAGTAGAGAAGGGGGCCTTAGCTGATCTTATGCTCGTCCATCACATCGAGGGAATAGATCAGCAATGAAGCTCTATATGGTAGCCCTTCTGACCCTATCATTCCTTGACAACTTCAGTGGAGGCACTGTCAGAGGTATGTTTTCAATGCCAATAAAGTACCTGATTTGCTGTTTTTAGGTGCAAATGAAACCTGAGGCTTGTATCTTTCTACTCCAGTTGGCTCATTCCTCAGATAGAAGAGATTTTTGTCAGGTGGAAGAGATATTTTTGTCAGATGGAAGAGATATTTTTGTCAGAGGCAAGCTCCTTGGGCCAGAGACCAACTTTAAACTTGAGCAGAATATCCAGAGGATAAACTCAGGGCCTCACACACATGTTATGTTTTTACATGTGTGTGCCTCAGGTAGTCAAGGGTCAGCTATGAATTTTCCACTGGGATCTTCCCAGGTGTGGACCCCAATTGGGATTGGGAACAGAGTAGACTTCTGCCTTTGCCACCACACTGCGTTCCTTGACCCAAAATTACCTTGGGACACAATTTGCCCAACTGGCAGCTAGTGGGCTACATGTGTCACTGCCAATAGGGCAAAAAGCACCCCCAGGGTTGTTTTAGGCTGGTAAAACAAGGGGAAAGCAGAAGACCCTTCTTCCTGCACTACACGCCTCACTCCAATCACTTGAGAACAGAGCTTCCAGTATGGAATCTGCAAATTATGTCTGATGGGCGCATGGCTTCAATTGGCATGGTGTTCCTTCATGTCCCACTTGCAGGAGGATCCCAAGTGAATTTTTGCACACAGAAAGGTTAGCAGCGGGTGTCTTCTTGCTTTCCAGATATACTTGGAATCTGTAGGAGGCTGCATGTAGGAAAGAGCTTTGTGAAAGCCATTGCTTTTGTAACAAAGACAGGCCGATGACTGGATCTTCCTAAGTTATTTTAAAGCGCAATTACCCCTATGGTGGCAGGGGCAGGAGGTTTGCTAATTCAAGTTTGGAGACATGAGGAGGTGATAGTACTCTCTTCTGGTTATGTGGCTGCCTGAACTGGGCTTCTTGTGATACTATAGCCATTTAAAAACACATCATGAGTAAAACACAGGGATCTCTATTTCTTCCCTGTTTAAACAGCTAATTACAGGTCTATTCCGCACAACTTAACTGTAGCTGAAGTCTTACAGTTTGTTAACGCTATTATTTTAGCGTTCCGCATGACATCGTCAGCAAACTGCAAAACTCCCACCAAACTCCAGCAACATTTGGAATTTTATAGTGCTTCGGGGGGAATCCAGAAAAGTGGATTCCTCCCAAAAGAAGCAATTGACTTCTGAGCACAATCTGCAACACATCAGCAAAAGACATGTGCGTTCTCAAAATAGCGGTAGAACGAATGTCCCTCCCTTGCTCTCACCCCCTCAGCTTCTGGAAACGCGATCGCCATTCCCCCCCCCCCAATAAACCGTCGAAAGCAACGAATAAGCGAGCACAAGGCTTCTTCGGCTGAAGTCCCTTCAGGAAAGGGAATTTTGATCAGTAAAACTGTGGAGGGACAGAAGGGAAGCCCCTCACCACACACTCCCCTTCTGGTGTGTCTCCGGTCTAAATTGGGTCCCCACATAGCTATAATTTCCCTTCAAAAAACAAAAGAAGGAGATGCGTGAAATCCATCATTTCCAGTTTAAACCTGCATGCACATTCCTATGACTTAAATCCTCATTTATTTATTTATATTTATATTTCGCCACTCCCAGCAATGCTGGCTTGTGGTGGTTTACATATAATGAATAAAAAACCCCATACATCATAAAACAAATAAAACAATCTAACAATAGAGCTCTAGCCCTAATTAATCAATAATAACATTCAAATCACTAAAAGATAGCAGCATAAAACATTACCCCATAATGAATCACGCAGCCAATAATGCTAATGTCAAAAAAGGGGAAAGAATATTAACGGGGCCAACATAGTCCAGAATATAGTTCTGACCACGGAGTGACGTGTGTGTGTGTGTGTGTGGGGGGGGGGAGCAGCCTGATCTTATCATAATCCCCCTTTTGTACTGGGGAATTCAGGGTATCTAATCATAGCCATCCAAAGCAGAAGATAAACCAGCCTGGTGCAGTGGTTAAGAGTGCAGACTTCTAATCTGGCAAGCCGAGTTTGATTCCCTGCTCCTCCACATGCAGCCAGCTGGGTGACCTTGGGCTCACCAGAGCACAGATAAAGCTGTTCTGACTGAGCAGTAATATCAGGGCTCTCTCAGCCTTGCCTACTTCACAGGATGTCTGTCGTGGGAAGAGGAAAGGGAAGGCGTTTGTAAGCCACTTTGAGACTCTTTTGGGTAGAGAAAAGCAGCATATAAGATCCAACTCCTACAAAACTTTTCTTAATTGCAAGTGGGTAGCCGTGTTGGTTTGAAGCAGCAAAACCAAGTTTGAGCCTAGTGGTACCTTTAAGAGCAACAAAGTTTTATTCGAAGTATAAACTTATGCGTGCAGGCACACTAAATCTTATACCTTGAAAAAAAAATTGTTGGTCTCGAAGGTGCCACTGGACTCAAATTTGGTTCTTTTTCTTAACTGCATTTTGTTCTTGGCATCTGCATTGTCTTCTGGCAACACAGTGGGCTGAGGCCAAATTGGAAAAGGAGAGACCTAGGGTCAAATCTCCTTTGAAGCTCACTGTATGACTTTGGGCCCATCAATATAACTCAGCTTAATCTATCTCAATTATTTTTTTTTGTGAGGCTGAAATAGAGGGAGCTCCTTAAGGGAAAGCTGTGATAAAAACAGGAGGAAGAAACAAAATTATGAGCACAGTTTTAGTGTAGGGCATAGTTCTACTATTTCCCACTTGGGAATAATCAGCAAAATATGGGGTTGTATCCAGATAGCTTTTCTATAGGTGAAAGGGGGGTGGATAATCCCCTTTGACCAAGAAAAAAGCTATGGTGGGAATCATGAAAAAAGCCAAGGTCAGCTGGAGATGATGATGAGGATTGACCAAAACTGTAGTGTCATTGTAGGACACAGACCATAGAGTCAGCCCTCTGCCATTTCCTCCAGGGGAACTGATGTCTGGAGATCAGTTGTGATTCTGGGAGAGCTAAAGGATCCACCTTGAGGTTGATAACCCTGCCTCTAGGGGTGTAAGAACTGCTTTAGGATGCTTTGGGCTGAACCTGCATTGAGCAGGGGGTTGGACTAGATGGCCTGTGTGACCCCTTCCAACTCTATGTTTCTATGATTCTATGATTCTAACTGCACATGTTCTAACAACAATAAAATCCTTCCACTGTTAATACTTGGGATCACTCAAACATAAGACGTAATTCTTGTTTTCTAGGAAGCCTTGATTCTCAGATGATGCCACGGAGCCAATGTATAAGCTTGCACACCAAAGTTATAAGAATCAATAACATTAGTAGCTATGAAGAGCAAGAGTCTCCAGTTAAAGCTGTGATGTAAGTATCTAGTGAAGTCTATCCTACAAATCGAGTGAACATCAGCTAGTTGTGTGATGGTTGTATGTGGCATTCATACTCTTTGCCCTCAGTAGGAGCAAGGGATGGTTTTGGCCACACCTTCCTCCAATGGAAGGACAGACAAGGCATATACTCTAGCCATTCATCCATGAAGGAAAGGCAATGCTGCTGGTGGGATGGGTAGTGGAGCCATACTTTAGCAGGTTCTACTTATGGTAGCAAGGCTTTTGCTTGGCATTCCCATTCATTCCCACCTCTGGGTATGGCAGGATGGACTTAGCAGAACACTCTCGGAGGGTAAGCAGGAATTGGTGGTGGTGGGGATCCATCTGACAGGCTTTGATGGGACTTCTTTTTCACCATTTTACCAAGGTTGTGAAAAGGTTTTTGTTAAAGAAGCCCAACTGTATGACTGGTGAGACCCTAACTAGATTGACAGGGATAGTGAGTTGCTGTAATATAGGTAGGAAAGTCTGACAAGTGCCCTGAGGCACCTAACAGTAAAAGGAGTTCCTCCAAGCCAGCTGCTTACTGACTGTACGTCCAAAGGAAGTTAAAGAGGGACTCCCTTGGTGTTGGGCGGCATCAACTGAAATCTAGCTTTAGTACACATTCAAGGGAAGTTGGTGAGGCTCAGGAGTTGTGCAGGCGGTGAAAAAACAGGCACGGCAGCACTGATTGCCATAAGCTTTGAGTGGGGGGGGGGGCATAAGCAAGCAGCATTCATCGGGATGCCATTAGAATTAACTGACAGTGGAATAGTTTTAAATAGATAATAAAACCAAGTTTTCATAAAAACCTATCCACCTAGGAGCAAGTGAGTCAGCATGTGAAATTGATATCCTCAAGAGGTGAACTCCCCCCAAAACAAAGGCCAGACCTGAAGTGCCACAATAGAAGATTCTTAGAACTGATGGTGACATCCAATGAAAACTCAGGCCATAGTTAGCCCTGGAAGTCTTCTCTTGTCCCGTATGAGGTCTTTCTTTTCACTTCATTTGGCTGGCCAATTAAGCAGTTATATTGGAGATATAATAACAGACATCTTCACACATAAGTGAGGTTTTTCTAAGTTATCCAAACCATCATCTTTACTTCTTTAGTCAAATTCTGCTGACTAATTTAAATCCAGCTTTGAAGATTCTGGATTGAAGGTCTGGAAATGAGCGGGGGGGTCCACTATTGAATTGCTGCAAAGAACGGAGGTGAAAATGTGCAGAAGAGGCGTTCACAAAGAGGATGGGATGCTTAACTGCCCGCCATATCCTTCTACAGCCTCCTTGATGCTGCAAATATATATCATTTCAACTAATCCCTTCCCTGTTCCTTAGAGATCCCATCCTGTCAAAGGCCTTCAAGATTCTAAAAACCGCTCAGCATTCTTTCTATTTTGTGCAGAACTTCTTTAATCAAAAACAAAGGGGAAACATAGTGACGTTCCTCTTCTCCTCTTGTAGATTTATAAACAGAGATGGAGTTCGAATTTGTGTGCCACATAATCTCAGGTGGGTTAAGAAGGCCATCAACGGCTTGAAGCAAAGATCAAAATCTGAAGCATCTAGACGCAGACTCACATCTGGACACAAAGCCACATCTGCTACAACTAGACTTGGAGCCGCCACTCGCTGAAGAGGTGCAACAAAACACGGCTACCCACCCGAATCTAGATGCAACAGATGTTCATCTATCAACAGCCACTCATAAGTCTTGATAAGAGTTGATTGGAAATAAAGTTTCTGAACTCATGTTTTTTCAATGGAATCCAGTCATCCATTAAGGAAGAGCCATTTAGTGCTTCTTTTATTCTTATGTACTTGAGGTTTTTAAAATTAATATTTAATTCACCAAATCAGGTCCTTGGCTGGGGTGAAAGTAACAAAGTGCTAGTTTAAAAAATGGCCCAACGGGTACCTCTCATCTTCTGCTTCAAGCCCCCCCCCCCTCGAGTAACAGTATCAGCAAGTAATTTATTTTCCCCTCTGCTCCTTCAGTATATTCAAGTGCAGCTGTGCTCTTTTGAGAGTGTTCGTTTGTACTTACACTTGGCTGACAGCATCTTCCAGCAGATTAATATAAATGTGTTGTACATATAAATGTTGTACTGTTAGGTTTGCTGAAGGCATCCTGTGATTGCAGTAGGGATCATGTGATCACTCAGTGAGTGAGGCATCCCAAGGGAAGTTTCACTGCCTTGGTTGAAAGGGTGAGACTTAGCAATGCTCAGTAGAGTTGGAAGAAACAGATTGTATGTGTCAGTTTTTCATTGAGTTGTTGGTTTTACAACAAAACTTACTTTAACAGCGCATTAAATACATCTATAACAGTACACTGACTTTGAGCTATACTTGTATCTCCTGTCCACAGTGCTTTGCTTTTTTTGTTTTAAATGGCACCAGTGTTCATATATAAGAGTGCACTTGTAGTAAACTAGATAATAGATAACTGAAACCTTATTAGGAGTAGAGGGAAACTCCACCCCTCAATTTATTCTTTTTCCTTGCTTTCATTTTCCTAAGTTAGTTGGAGCAAGGTTGCAAAATAAAGAAGTTGTGTTCTGCAGCTCCTGTGAGTATCTAGATTTATTGATTACAAAAGCATTAATTTCTATCAGTTCAGCCTCAGGGAAGAATATCCCTCCCCGCAAAAGGCGTGAGTGCTCTGTACTGGTGAGGGCCCCCATCACACACACACACACACACACACACAAAGCCTTGCCTATGCAGAATCTACAGGGAAGAAATTGTCTTGGACACACCCTTTTGAAATGACCTTTCTGGCAAGCTGACAGTCTGTCACTGAAGCACAGCCCTTCCCCAGTTCCAGCTCCTTCCTCAATGTCACTCACTCCCGGGGGCACCCCACACTGTGACACTCATCCCCAGGAGAAGCAGGACTGGACCGTGCTCATCTTCATGCTCCGCCTGATCTTGTGGGTGAAAGGGATGGCAAGGAGTGTCAATTTCAGGTCATTCAGGTTCAGCCACTTTCCTTCTTTTGAGCATTCAGACCATCACCTTGGGTGGAGCAAGGAGCTTTTCCAAATCTAGTCCTGTCTCCTCTTATCTCAGACTGACCATGATGTACGAGCCAAATGTGTGTTTGTGTGTTTTCTAGCACTTTGGGGGTGGGGTGGGGGCAATTGTATTGCCTATTGTGTTTTTATCACTGCAGTATTTTTCCCCATTAATATGTGCATCTTAACAAGTGTATGATTCTGCCCAGGAACAGTCTTGTTGCAGGAGAAGGGAAGATTCTTTTCTCTTCGTGGCCTTTGTGCTTCCAAATGAGGGAGAAATGATATTTTTAGCACATTTGTATCATCTAAGGTGCTCAGTGTTTATTTATCCCAACAAGTATTACAATTTGTTTTCACACAAACAAAGTGAGCGTAATGCTTGTCTTCCTTTTAAGCATTCTAAGTCTTGCCTGGTTCTTGTGGATATGTTTCTTTGTTATTATATATTTTATAGATGAACACATTGTGGTTTGATTTTTTTAATCCGCCCCTCCATTCCAAGGATTTTAGTGTACTGTATATGCTCCCTTCCCTGTCTTAATCCTTGCAATAACCCTTTGAGGCAGACAGCCTTCCCCTCCCCCCAGAACCTGGAAAGGCTTCAGGCGGCTGTTAGGGAGCTCACCAGCAGGGGCAGCTCTCACACGGCAGGGATCTGCAGCCTCTGAGACTCAGTGGCAAGTGGTCAGGGGTGGGGGATGGAAAGAGATTGGCTGGTCACTGGACAGACAGGCAAGCTGGTTGGAGGACAAGGCCCTCAGGGGCAGGACAGCCACCCTGAGTGGGTGCTAAGCGCTGAGTGGCACCTAAGCCATGAGACATGCTCCTCCTCCAAAGCCTTACCAGAAATATATTATGTCGAACAGATATTCCATTTTATTCCAAGGTGGATTTTTTTTACATATCAAACATAGCAATAAAATTAAGAGCTCGCCTTGAGCACCCCGTCTTCTTTTCATATTAATCAAACATTCAGCAGTAGCTGGAAACAAAACCCCCTTATAAGATAACATTTATGTGCAAGCACCTGTATTCTTTACATGCTATGCTAGTTTAATCCGCCTTCAAACTGACTGCCTTGACCTTACTCTACAACCTTTCTTTGGAAAGAGCCAGAAGTTCAAACAAAAGTAAGATAACA
This sequence comes from Paroedura picta, assembly GCF_049243985.1. NCBI lineage: Eukaryota > Metazoa > Chordata > Lepidosauria > Squamata > Gekkonidae > Paroedura > Paroedura picta. The sequence goes on along the minus strand of NC_135374.1, from coordinate 32,887,303 downwards.
AAATTCAGCACCTCGATGACCTGCCTTAGAATTAGGTCTTGGAGGTTAGTTGAGACCAGGCAGGAAACTAATGAGCCAGAAAAGATGACCCAGAGAAGAAGTGGTGACTTCTGTGCAGTGTGTGCTGGCCACAGTGATGGGATAACATCTTCAATCATGGACAAAAATTAACTCCCAGAGTTGGTCTACTAGAAAGTGAAATCTCAGCACAAAGCACAAGTAAATTCTCCTCTTCCTTCGTTAACTCCTAAGAACCTGTCTGTATTGAGCTTTATTTATTGAGCTTCATTTATTGCATATGCCTGTGAGAGAGAGCACAGTTACAATCAGTTCTAGCTAGGCCATGCAGACCAAACCCTTCTTAAAGTGGAAGGAAATCTTACCACAAGCAGCACTGAAACATCTACATGCGAAGCATATCCTCAGCATTTGGAAAAGAGGAAACAAGTTATTCCAGATTCCACATATCATATTGAATCTCCCACTAACATACATAGATGTTACCATGAAACAGAAGACTTCTGAAAAAATGTTTACTGGTCAGAGAGAGAGAGAGAGAGAGAGAGAGAGAGAGAGAGAGAGAGAGAGAGAGAGAGAGAGAGAGAGAACGACCAGAGCTCAGTTTGACTAAGTGCACCCTATTGCAATGGGAGAATGCTAAAGAATACCAGGGACACTATGCAGAGGCAGGTAATGGGAAGCCACCCCTGAATGTCAGTTGCCTTGAAAACCCCCAGGAGTTGCCATAAGTCAGCTGAGCCTTGACAGGAAACACACACACAAACACAACCTCCTAAGGCAGCCTTTCTCTACTTCTTACCATTGAGAAACCCCTGGAACATTCTTCAGGCTTCGCAAAACCCCAGAAGTGGTGTGATCATGTGGAAGGTGGTTGGGAAACATAGCTGAGTCCAGGCTCACTTGGGACACATCCCCTTCCCACCCCCTCTAGGCCCATCATTGGCCATTTTGAGAATGGTGAAGTGGGTGGATGTGACCGTATATGGTCGTATCACCCGATAAATGGTTAACAAATAAAAATAATTAATTAACTCCCACCCATTCGAGAAACCACAGGGTTTCAAGAAGCCCTGGTTGAGAAAGCCTGTCCTAAGGTTTAGCTCTGGTGATTATTTTCAACATACCTATCAACAAAATTGAACACTATAAATCCTCTATTCTCACACCAGTCATTATTTTTCATAATGCTGAAGTGTCTTCTCTGCCTGCTGGCAGTGGCGTACCTGTCCTGCTTGTCACCTGCTTGGTGATGCAGGAGGCAGGGCCTCCACAGAGAAATGCCTGCCTGAGAACTGGACCCACGCCAGCATCCAACACCCCACTGCTCCCATCAAGAGCAGAGGCAGAAGGGCCAACTGCCTCAAGCTGCAAGTCCCTTGGCTTGTCCCTGATGTTGGGAAGGTGGGATTGGGAACTGGTGGCCATCAGGACCAACCCACACCGCTGCTACTCTGGGGGTGGCAACAGTCAAACAACAGGATGGGGGCACAAACAGCCATCAATCCAGAGAGAAGACCATGGGAGTTCACACTGGGTAGTTGTTGGGCATTGCACCATTGTGAATGGCCACCTTGCCCAGCCTTGGATCTGCAACATTTGGCACACATGCCACCAACGTGTCCTACATCCACCACAACAGACGTCAGGGACATGGACTGGTTGGGATGCATGGCTTCCACTGCCTGCGAGGGCCTGAAATAACCCAGTAGCACCCCATCAAGTAGGGCACCCAGATCATATGCCCTGGCTGCTGTACCTAGATACACTGTTGCATGCTAGACATTGAATTCATTTTCTCTGATATAGCACATCCTGTACTGATTTCTGCCATTGGAAGTATAAAGTGATCCAAGCAATCATTTTGGACTGAGCCAAATGATGGGTCTTTTTCATCAATGCCTTTGCACTCTGAAAAACACCCTCTTCCCCAGCAGTCTTTCATAGGGCCCTGAGAAAAGGGTCAAAAGTAGCTACCCCTATGTGAGATGGATGTCAGGAGGGAGAAGGAATAGATCCTTTATAGATCCCAAGACAGCTGGGCCAATATCCAGCAGCTAGCCATGCCGCATAGCTGAGCAACAAAACTACCAACACAATGTAACAGGACCATCTGGCTGTCTCAGCAGCGGGGACGTTTTCCTCTTTATTATGTTCGGAGTGTAATTGGATAGCAGAGCTGATTAGCTACTGGGAGCCATGGAAATAGCAGATCCATTATGGGATCCCTTATTGGTTGGAATCAAGCAGCAAAGAGATGAAGAAAAATATCTGTGCTGTAAAATGGGGACTATTTCTGTTGAAGAACAAGAAGAGTTCATTTTTGTACCACACTGTTCATTACCCAAGGGAGTCACAAAGTGGTTTACGGACACCTTTCCATTGATCCCCACATAACAGACATCTGTGAGGTAGGAGAGGCTGAGAAAGTTCTAAGAGAATTGCGATTGGCCCAAGATCACTCAGCTGGCTGCATGTGGAAGAGGTGTGGGAAGCAAGCCTGGTTCTCCAGATTAGAGACCGCTGCTCTTAACCATTGTGCCATATTGGCTCTCATTATAAGGACAGGTGAAGCTTGTTTCAGTTTCCTAAAGTATACAATGTTAATCTGAAAGGAGTGCTAATCTGCAGTGTCTTCTCCTTGGTCTTCTAGGGTTAAAAGGTAGGAATTCCTAGTCAGGGACTATCAGTTCCAGGAACACTTGAGATTTGGAATCTCTCCTTTGAGAAACCAGCCACTGAGCAGATCACCTGACATCCCATCATCCCAATATTGGCAGCATGATTAACTGCTTACATAAACCAATTATGCAAGGGGCTCATGGCTCAGAGCTGACTTTGACTCAGGCTTGCTGCTATCAGTTGCACTTTGCCTGGGTGTTCTGTGCGCACTCTTTTCTATTCCTCAGTGCAATTAATACCTAAGCTCTCTAGCCCATTAGTAAAGCTTCACTGCATTACCTGGACGTTGCATTTTTCCCGAGTCTTTTACAGGGGGAGAGAGAGAGAGAGAGAGAGAGAGAGAGAGAGAGAGAGAGAGAGAGAGAGAGAGAGAGAGAGAGAGAGAGAGAGAGAGAGAGAATGAGAATGTCCTTGGATTGCAACACACAAACTCTCTCACTGGAAAAAAAGACACTTTAGTTAATGTTTCTGGCTGACCAATGATTGTTAGACGTCCTCTGCTTGAAAGTTAGGTGGTCAGAGCTAGCCACGGTGTGTCAAATGAGAATGTCTTTGACTAAGCTGACAATTAAAATAACTAGATTGATTTTATTGCCAGGGACTACAGAGTGCAAAGTTATTTGGAATTTACCCAAAGCTGCAAGGAAAAAACATATGTCAAGATATACTGGGAGTAAGGCTTTGGACAGGCAGAATGCCAAGGATTAAAAGGTTTCTCTCTTCTGTGGATTCAAAGGGACCGAAAAGCACTCCAGAGAGGCCAGAGTTCCTTGCATGAGAGCATTATTTTCTCATTGTGATCAGACTGGCAATGATCTAAACAAGGGGGCAAAGTGAGGGAGGTTTTTTTTTACCACCAAAGGGCACATAGTTATTTACTTACCAAGTACAAGAGGGATTTGAGTGAGTGAACCTTTAGCTCAGGAGTGGCCAAACTGTGACCATTTCCGCACGTCATTTCCTCAGTTCACCCTCTGTTTGTTCACGGGTTCTATTCGGGCTTCCTGATGATGTTGTCTCCCTCCTGGGGCTTTCCCAGGGCTGGCACAACTATGCCAGCATTCTGTGAGGAAGGGAAAACTTGGGCTGTCCCTTTCCCTGCCTTCTCAACTACCCACCCACCCCTGAGAGTCAGTTCCGTCCTCCTCCCCCGCCCTTTTTTCAAAGGAATTTTTCTAAAGCCCGTTTCTGCAGGGCCGGCAAGGGAGCCTGCTCCCTGGAGCTGCGCTGCAGAGGCAATCTGTATGTGGGGAAGGATGGAACTGCATTGCAACAAAGTTCCAATGTGATGAAATTACACCCAGTCCACTTCATGCATGCATTGCTTGATTTATGCTTAGGTAGAGTCGAGGGAGAGAGATGCATTCTTTCTTTCCTCTTCCACCCAGCCACAGGACCTCCATCTTGGAGGGGTTGAGTTTCAGATGACTCTGCTTGAGCCATCCAGACACTGCTTCCAAACATCTGGCAAATGTTTTGGGGGGGAGTCTGGCCATCCATCCATCAGGAGATAGAGCTGGGTGTCAACCCCATACTGGTGATATCCCAGCCTGAAGCTCCAGACCAGCTGGGTTAGAGGGCACATATAGATGTTAAATAAAGTGAGGGGAGAGTATTGCCCCCTGTGGCACCCCACAAGAGAGGCCAAAGAGATGTGATAACCCCCACTGTCACTCTCTGCATCCGATTCTGGTGGAAGGAGTCTAGCCACTGTAAGACCATTCCCCTAATCCCCGTCCTGGTGAGGTGGTGTGCTAACAACTCATGGTCGACCACACCAAATGCGGCCAACAAATCTAGAAGCATAAGGATAGTCAAACTGCTTCGATCCAGCTGGCACTGGAGATCATCCATCAAGGCAACCAGCATGGTCTCCACCCTGTGGACGGAAGCCTGACTGGTGTAGGTCAAGGACTGACATTTCCTCCAAGAATGCCAGGAGCTGTTCCATGGTGGCCCTTTCAATTATCTTGCCCAGAAACTAAATGTGAGAATGGGCAGTAGCTGGTGGGGTCTCATGGATCCAGCAATGATTTCTTCAAGAGAAGGTGCACCACTGTCCCCTTTAGCTCCTCGGGAAACTCTCCAGATGACAAGGAGAGGTTGAGACTGTCCCTCAAAGGGCCTCCTATTCGTTGGTCATCCAGTTTGAATACCCAAGATGGACAGGGGGCCAGATGGCAAGTGATCGCCCTCACTGAGCTCAGCAACTTGTCCACTTTAGATAAAGAGAGCCTCCTGGAGCCATCAAACATCATCCCCTGAGATGACCACAGAGCTTCCAGTTTACAATCTCACTAATGCCTCACAGCTCAAATCCAATTCACTATTATTCTGGTGCCCTTCCTTGAGGATGGTAAAAGTCCAAACTACCCAAAATAATTGTGCCAGGTGAGAGCTTGTGGGTGTGATTTCAATGACATAAAACTCGTGTTTTGCCACTTTCAACCCCATCCCATAAGCACGTGGTGGGATGTTCTCGCTGCTTCATCGTAAGTTTTCCGCCACACTCACTCTAGCCATCTCACTTCCCTTTTCATCTCACGAAGCCCCTGGGCATACCATGGGGCCTGCCTGAGGAGAAGGCGGAGAGGGAGCCTAGGAGCGATCTTGTCAATGGCGGCTGTAAGGTGGGACTGCTAGTCCTTCACCAAAGCCACCCACAGGTTACCAGAGGGCATTGGGTCCTGCAGAGTATTCAGGAATCCTTTGGGTTCCATAAGTCTCCATGGGTGGGCTAAAATACACCCATTGCCAAAATGGGGATGGGGTGACATCCTCAGCCAGGCCTTCAGAGCATGGGGGTCTGACCATGGGAAGATGTTACTCACCACCAGATCCACCTCTACCCCTGAGCCAAATATCAGATCAAGGGTATGGCCAGCCTGATGGGTGGGACTGGCAACAAATTGCGAGAATCCCAGTGTCACCATGGCCGACACCAGGTCCTGGGAATGGCGAATCCATGTGGACATTGAAGTCCCCCAGGATTATAATCCTGGGAAACTGCAACACCCAAGTGGGTGCCACCATCAGCAGATGTGGCTTACTCCTAGGAAAGTGTCTTTAGGACTGTATTCTATGTAGCCTGTATGCTTGGGCCGTGTAATAGTTATACCTCACATTTCTCCCTAGTGGAGATGCAAAATGGCTTACAGTGTTCTCCTCCCTTTCATTTTATCTTCAGAACAACCTTGTGAGGAAAGTCAGGCTGAGAGAGTGTAAGTGGCTCAAGGACAGCCAGCAAGCTTCCATGGCAGAGGAGGGATTTGAACCTGGATCTGCCAGATCTGAGCCCTACAACCTAACTACTGCATCACACCTAGGGATGCTGGCCTCCAGGTGGGACCAGGGGATCCTCTGAAATTACAGCTCATCTCCAGACTACACAGATCCATTCTCCTGGAGTAAATGGATGCTTTGGAGGGTGGGCTTTCTGGCACTGTACCCCACTGAGGTTCCAGTCCTCCCCAGGCTCCATCCCTGAATGTCCAGGAATTCCCCAGCTTGGAACTGGCAGCTCTACCTCCCCCCCACCCATTCCCCGCTCATGCCTAGGGGGACCTGGCAACCCTAATTTCACACCATCTGCTTTATACATAGGATCCCTGCAGACAAACACTGAATGGAACAGCTGTGAGCATAGCAACAGTCATGCAAATTCCCAGTGCTCTTGCAGTTGGATTGCCAGAACAAAGCACTATAGCTGCCTGAGGACTGGAATTCCAGTCATTATACATCAGAGAAGTGTCTTCCAAGAGGCAGCATGCTAAAATCATCTAGAAATAGGCCTTTCCAGAGGGGCAACTCTACACTGTAAGTTGGGCTGCGTATGGAAGTTTCTAACACTCGGGCTTCTGCTGCCCCTGCCTGACAGCTCTGTGCTGCTGCTGCTGCTGCTGCTCCGCCCCACTTCCTGGGCTGCAGTTCTTCTGCGTCACCTCCCCCCCTCCCCCCGCTGGTGCAGCAAAGCTAAATATAACCTTTGCAGAGTGCATCCTTTCTATATTTAGCATGCCAAAAGTCAGAGTTCAGCATGCAACTCCTGTCAACCATTAATGGGTCCAGATACCGATATGCCGCAAAGAAAGAAACTCATCCTCTATGCATTAGTGGACCCATCAATGACAGTGGAAGGGCATGCCCAGGCTGGAACTATGTTAGTTTTCCTCCCATTTACAGTAGATCTCACGGAATCTCTCCGTCTAGACTGATAAGAGTTCTGTAAAATATCTTCCCGAGAGGAGGGGGATCCCCAGCTTCACAGCTCATATGATAGGTCTGCCAGGCTGTCAGAAGTTCAAAGTCTGGCTGCCTGAAACTCAGAGGGCTCGAGTAAAAGGTACTCTGTGAGCTGAATCACAGTGCTGGCTAATTCTCTCTCCCACATTTATCCTGCCCTTCCTCTCAGGACCTGAGGACTGTGTACACAGTTCTCTGATTTCTCCCCATAACACAACAGTGAAGTCGGTGAGGCTGGCACAAAATCCCCGAACGAGATGCACAACTGAGTCAGGATTCGAAGAACTCAGGTTTTCCTAGTCTGGCAGTCCGACCACTTGCACCACACTGGCATCCTGTGATACTCTTTTGCAAGGCCTGGCACTCCTGTCTTAAGTCTTGCTACTATCTTCCTGCTTCTGTGTTTGGAATATCCACAAGTAGTGTCAGTATCCTGCCTGTCCAGCTTCCAGCATAAGACATGGATCTTAAAAATATGATCATAAGCTAGGGTTTATAAGGACTTGTGGAGGGTCATCCTGATTCATTCTCAGCTTGTGTAGCTGCAGTAGTAATAGAGGAAATGCCTCAGGCTATTTCAGGTCAGGGATGGAGCACATAGTGCTGACAAGGGTGCCTTTGGAATCCCAAACAGGAGTGGAAAAAGAACTAGAAGTTCATATCCCACTTTTCTCTATCTTAAGGAGTGGTTTATCTCAAAGTGGCTTACAATCTCCTTCCCTTCCTTTCTCCACAACAGGAACCCTGTGAGACAAGTGGGTCTGAGGAAGGCCTCCACCACATGCTGGAGAGCCAGTGGACGGGAACCGAGATGTCCCTCTCAGTAGTTTAGACTGTTGTGGAGACTGCGGCAGGGGACTGGGAGGTGGTGAGGCCCAGCGGTGGGCATGTGTGATGATGGTTAAATAGAACTCCCTCATTCAGAGGCAGTTTACCTCTCCATGGCAGTTTTATCATTCCGGGTGTCTGGAGGTCTTCCTAGAAGCCTGAGGATGGTCACTTTGAATGAAAGACCTTTGGTTTGATGATACAGTGGGGATCTTCTTCTGAAAGCCACAGGGCAGGGAATTATTCTATCCAAACTTAAAAACATAATTCAGGGATCTCCATCCTTCCCGACCCCCACCCCCTACTAATTTCATAAGTATACTCTTTGGTACTGTGGGGTGCAGAGAGTATTCCTGGAAGCTTCGAAAAACAAAAGGTTGAGGCAGGACCCTAAAAGGAGCTGGAAGCTGATGGGGAAATGGATCTGTTAACATGAAATGCTTCTTGAATATCTTACCAGGTGCTACCCTTTCTCTTGGGCCTTTAACATATCATAGAATCATAGAATCATAGAATCATAGAGTTGGAAGGGGCCATACAGGCCATCTAGTCCAACCCCCTGCTCAACGCAGGATTAGCCCTAAGCATCCTAAAGCATCCAAGAAAAGTGTGTATCCAACCTTTGCTTGAAGACTTCCAGTGAGGGGGCGCTCACCACCTCCTTAGGCAGCCTATTCCACTGCTGAACTACTCTGACTGTGAAAAACATTTTCCTGATATCTAGCCTATATCGTTGTACTTGAAGTTTAAACCCATTACTGCGTGTCCTCTCCTCTGCAGCCAGCAGAAACAGCATCCTGCCCTCCTCCAAGTGACAACCTTTCAAATACTTAAAGAGGGCTATCATGTCCCCTTCAACCTCCTTTTCTCCAGGCTGAACATTCCCAAGTCCCTCAACCTATCTTCATAGGGCTTGGTCCCTTGGCCCCAGATCATCTTCGTCGCTCTCCTCTGTACCCTTTCAATTTTATCGATGTCCTTCTTGAAGTGAGGCCTCCAGAACTGCACACAGTACTCCAGGTGTGGTCTGACCAGTGCCGTATACAATGGGACTATGACATCTTGTGATTTTGATGTGATGCCTCTGTTGATACAGCCCAAAATGGCATTTGCCTTTTTTACCGCTGCATCACACTGCCTGCTCATGTTTAGTTTACAATCCACAAGTACCCCAAGGTCTCGTTCACACACAGTGCTACCTAGAAGCGTATCCCCCATCCAGTAGGCATGCTTTTCATTTTTCTGACCCAGATGCAGAACTTTACACTTATCTTTATTAAATTGCATCTTGTTCTCATTTGCCCATTTTTCCATTGTGTTCAGATCTCGTTGAACTCTATCTCTATCTTCCGGAGTATTTGCCAGTCCTCCCAATTTGGTGTCATCTGCAAACTTGATGAGTAGTCCCTCCACCCCCTCATCTAGATCATTAATAAATATGTTAAAAAGTACCGGGCCGAGCACCGAACCCTGAGGTACCCCGCTACTCACCTCTCTCCAGTCTGATGAAACACCATTGACAACAACTCTTTGAGTGCGGTTCTCTAACCAATTTCCTATCCACCTAACGGCTGCTGGTGCCGGGGAAGTTAGAGACAGGGGTCAGTATCCTACCTTGTGCTGGAGGAGCCTTAAGCTGGAGGGTGAGCCACAAGATGGTGGAAGGCTTCTCTGGTTGAAGGAAACTTACAAATAGGCCATGGAGGTGATGGTAAAATGCAGGCCAATGGCTGAAATCACAGGGCCTTTTCGCACGGGGATCTTTGTTGCAAATTGTTTGCGGAATGAAAAATCGCCATTTAAAATAGTGGAATTCGTCGTTATGCATACCTGCCTTTGTAGTGGAATCAGTTGCGTTTTTTAGCGTTTCCCACAGGCTTCCGGTCTCGGCAGAAATCGCTAGAAAGGAAGCGCTATTGCCAAGCTCGTCCCGCCCCTGGCCGTCAAGCAGCCAATGGGCAGCCGTTAGCATGCTCCCAAACAGCCCCTTTCCCTTTAAGAAAGGTTTTAAAAAAAAAAAAAACAGACCCATAGCAACGAATCTAGGTAGATTCGTTGCAACGGAGAGACCCATCCAGCTGCCTAATGTGAGCTGTCGTTTGATTGTATGATCGTTGGCACGCTGCCTCGAGTGATAAAAAAAAAATCCCCCCCCCTCTCACGGGCCCGATTTTCGGCTGAATTAATGTGTAAAAAATAAAGGGACTTTATTTCAGCAAACGGGCTTTTATGTGGTTTGTGCTTAGTGACTAAAGGTGAAGGACTGAAGCCAGGGAAGCCTCTAAACAGAAAGAGGCTCGCTGGTGCGTTTATCCCCGCTCGCTCGGAGAAAAAAAAATGGTGATCGCTTCGCCGGAAGATCGGAGGAGAGAGAGCCAGGGGGAGGGACTTTGAAGAACCCGCAACAATGGTAACGCACAGGTCTTTAGCGCTAGTGTTGCAGATTGGTTGCAGGAGTGTATCTCTATCCGGAGGGTGAATCCACTTTTCTGGATTCCCCTGAAAGCGCTACAACGAAGTGCTTTTTGCTGATTGGTTTCAGGAGTGTTGCAGATTGTCTGCGACGTCGTGCGTTAAGGCAAATTAGTAGCGTTTTCAATTAGCAACCATTGTGCTATTTTGAAGCCGTGCGAAATGGCCCACAGTATTTCCATCTGAACTGGTAGTGCAAGCAGGTCTTTTTTCATTGCTCAGTATAGTCTGGCAGGATGGAACAGGAAGAAAGATGAGGCGGCAGCAGGCACTACTACAAGGCACAGCTAGAAGCTTGTGTTTTTGTGCTATTACTGCATGCGTGCTCTAGCTGATACAAGGATCGTTTTTGATTTATCTTCTGGAAAAGAGGGACTGAATTTCTGTTGGTATACCAAACTGAGATCTTTACCTGGCTTTATATTTTTGTTAACTTTGATGGGGCCCTCTCAAATCAGAGCAAGATTATTCGAACAGAAGATAGAGGCAATAATCCAAATTAAAATCATGGGTATGGTAATCAAGGGTCATAGGTAAACTAAGTTATTATACGACAAAAAAAAGCCAAGTGTTTTTTTTTTTTGTCAGAAAAAACAGTTGAATCCAGCCAACTTTTCAGCTGGTGGAAAAAAAAATGAGGGATCTCTTGACCACCCAAAAATGCCATCCTGGGGATCATGGGGCCCTCATGGACAAAAGTCACGTGGGACAGGAGGGGAACTGGGCAAGACTTAGTGAAAAAGCTGGCTGGATTCAAACCTAAATCTTGAAAAATATTTTTGGCAAGGGGCAATACTGAACATATATGCAAACTGTACTTGTCTAAACAGCCTGAACATCCTCCCATGAGGATTGGGCACCATCTATGTACTTGTATTCCCTAGTTTTAGATAGGGCTCAGAGGGCAACTTGCAGGTCTGCTTAGATACCACCACCAGCCAGTTTGGTGTAGTGGTTAGGAGTGCGGACTTCTAATCTGGCATGCCAGGTTCGATTCTGCACTCCCCCACATGCAACCAGCTGGGTGACCTTGGGCTCGCCACGGCACTGAAAAACTGTTTTGGCTGAGCAGTGATATCAGCGCTCTCTCAGCCTCACCCACCCCACAGGGTGTCTGTTGTGGGGAGAGGAATGGGAAGGTGACTGTAAGCTGCTTTGAGCCTCCTTCGGGTAGGGACCAACTCTTCTTTTTCTTCTTCTATGATGAGGTTTATGCTGCACATGGTGGAATGCAGACAAGGAGTGAAGTCCCTGGAAATATGATGATCCAATGCTCCTGTTATAGCATAGTGCTCGGAATAGTCCTGTGCATTGTTCTTTTCTTGCCCACAAAACCACAGTATACTTGGAACTGGTTGACAGGCTATATGGAGCTCTCCCGAAGGAACACTTGTCTGACTCATATACAAATACCATGTAGCCGCGGCCCTGAGCAAGTCTGAGTTGGCTGCACAGCAAAGCAGTTGTCTAGTTTTTCCGTTTTGTCGCCAGATCGATTTTAAACGCAGAATGATTACTGTAATTCCCCTCCACTCCTGCTCTTTTCAGCGTTGTTTTCTGTTCAGCTGGCTACAAAGCTGCACAATCAGACAACTGCTTGGCGGCATGCATAGGTTGTAATGAGCTTCAATTCACTGTAGACTCAGAGCCAGTTTGGGCTGGCATGAATTGGACTGCATCGAAGCCAGTTCATTAATTTTTCTAAAGCACCTTGTGAACTTTGTGGGAAAGTTACAAAGGACTTTGTAGGTGTTGGGAAGCACATAAGGCAAGCCTCCCCTATACTTCAGAGACTTTAATTAATGAACGCTTGCGGGTAGGCAAGTTCAGATAATGGGGTGCTCCCAGCATACTTAGATGCACAAGTGGTTAGTGTGCAAAATCCTCATTTTACCATTATTTCATGCAGCAACCCCAAATCTTAATTCCCAAGTCCCTAACTGTTTCCTAACAGCTCGACTGGGGCTTTCCCTTGCATAATTTCTAGCCCCAGCTGTGAGCTCTTGGCTCAGATTTTGCACTGCTTCCTGCAATCATTTCTGTTCCTGTGAAGTGGGTTATAAATATGACCCACAGTCAGAGTTCTTCACTGGCACCCTTTGAAACACCCACTTTGCAGAAGTGTGTGTCTATGTAACATGCAAGGCAGCATTCAGTCTGTCTCTAAGTAAACAGTTCAAGGCATGAGCATTCCTGATGGCCAGTTATGTTTGTCCATAGCAGCAAAAGAAAACAGGGGGCCAGAAGATGGTTGCCAACCTCCAGATGGAGTCTTGATAAAGGTAAAGATATCGCCTTTGCAAGCACAAGGTCATGTCTGACCCTTGGGGTGATGCCCTCTAGCATTTTCATGGCAGACTCAATACGGGGTGGTTTGCCAGTGCCTTCTCCAGTCATTACTGTTTTACCCCCCCCCCAGCAAGCTGGGTACTCATTATACTGACCACGGAAGGATGGAAGGCTGAGTCAACCTTGAGCCAGCTGCTGGGATTGAACTCCCAGCCTCATGGGCAGAGCTTTCAGACTGCATGTCTGCTGCCATTCCACTCTGCACCACAAGAGACTCTTGGAGTCTGGATAGTCCCTGGAATTACAACTGATCTCCAGACTACAGGGGTCAGTTCCTCTGGAGGAAATGGCTGCTTTTGAGTGTGAAATCTATAGGTTCCACTGATATCCCTCCTGTTCTCAAACCTGTCCTTCCCAGGATCTACCCCCAAATTTTGAGAAATTTCCCAACCCAAAGTGACTAGTCCAGAGTTGTCTTAAAGATTGGCAGGTTATATTCCAACATAAGCTTTCCTGAGTCAGAGCTCACTGCATCACAAAACTGTACGCAAAAATAAAGCAGAGCATTCTCAGAATTTTCATTGCAAATTGCTTGTGCACATTTCAGAGCTTCATTCCCAAGTATTGATTTTAGTGGACCTTGTTTTTATTGGCTATTGGCTATTGTTGTAAAAGAAGGTGCATTCTGAAATAACCCATCACTTTGCTTCAGTGGGAACAGGACGGTGGCCAGCTCTCAGAACGAGATCAAGATTTCCTATTCATGCCAAGATCTGCCTAGGAAATGTCATGGCACAGTGGGACTAGTAGAGCTGTCAGTCCTGGGTTTAATAACATAAATACTGAGAATGTCATGATGGTGGTGGACCAAGCTCACCTCACCTCTGGAAAGTCCTTTCCCCCTATATCCTGCTTTCTCCCTCCTTTGCCTCTATGTAAACAGCCACAGTGAGGATGGCTCCGGCCCAGGGGTTCTCCAGTTACTAACCTCTAGGTTGGATATGAACAGGAGGCTAGTGAGAAAGAAGAATTTACCCATGTATCTTTGCAAACGCTTGGCATCTTTACACTTGGCATGGCCAAGCACTCCTGCTGCACGTGCTGTGTTAGTACACAAATGCAGTGCCCAGCCAGGCTACCTGGCTGCGGTGTGTGGACAAGGAACGCAAAGAGGCTGAGAGAGCCTAGTTTCAATGGGAAGCTGGGTGTGTGCGATATCACACAACTGTCCCCATCCGCAACACATCAGAATGAAGCCTTCGCTCTCCACATTCCAGAATGCTGAGGATTTGCATTCCTAAGTGCACCTTTTAGAGACGCTTCATTGTAGGACAAGAGCCCAGAGGTCAGAGACAGACAAGTCCTTTGGGCAGAATGGCTGGTCAGTTCAAGACGAACCAGCTGTTCTTGTCTTGACTTTTTTTTCCCCACACAGCTCCAGTACAAGTGATCAACTTACCTAATGTGTATCTCTTTATTTTCGGGGAAGAGCATGGCAACAACTGTCAGAAATGGCTTGGGCAGGAAGGGCGGTGTGTGGGTGTGTGTGTGTGGGGGGGGCAGATAACCCTCTGTCGCCTGCCTTGTGGGGTTTCTGCTCCGCTTGCCATTCGCCATCTGCAGAATGTGAAGGATTCACGGCCTGAGTGTTGACACAGTGAGAGGCTGAGAAATTCCCTGACAGCACCAAGCAGCTGGCGATGCTGTCCTCAGGCCGACCTTCTTTTCCTTCTGTACTTCCACTCTCTGCAAGGGGAGAAGAAAGAGGGTGGAGGGAAGGATGGGCCGTGATTCATCACCCAGGGCTCGGGGTGACTCACATTTTCAGCTCCAGTCTGGAAACTATCAGATCCTACTAGAGAACCCTGGGGAAGTGGGAGTCTCTTCTTTTCCTCCTCCGTTTTTTGGGATAGAAATAACAGAGAGGGCAATGTGGCCATCCACATGGCTCATGCCATCTTACTCTCTTCTGACTCATAGAATGGGTAAAAGCTGTTTTCTTTGTTTATAGGTCACTGTTACATTACAAGATACATCGTGGTAAAACGTATACCACCCTTTAAATCAGTATAAAACAAGCAGAACTAAGAATAAGCATTTAAAACAAACAACATGCAGCAGAGCAGCAGTTGTTTGCTACCTTATCTGTGGAAAGAAAATATTTTAATATGCAATCTTAAATGCGGTAGAGACACACAGACACACACAAGGTGCCATGACTGAGAAGGCCCTGTCATGATTTACCCATGGTGCCTCAAATGGTAAAGGTACAGGGTATGTCAACAGTATTACCTACTCAGAGCAGCTGTCTGATGACTTGGTGAAAGATCTTTCCTGTTACCTGAAATGTTTTAAAGTGGAAATGCCAGAGAAGGGACCTGGCTTCTTATGACTGCAAAGCATGTACTCTCTGTCTTGTTCCCTCTTCACAGCATGTCTTCTTCTGATTATCAAGTCATTATCAAGTCCAGGTTCTGCTGTCTGGGACAATACTGCCAGAGACCAATGAGATTTCTCTGCGCAAAGACCTGGTCCAAGAGGAGGTGCAGATGGTGCAGAATATGCAGGAACAGGAACCAAAGCACAGAATACATCTCAGAGAAGCAGAGACCAGAGTAACTTCTCATGGCTTTGTAAATAGAGATGCCAATCTCCAGGAGGCACCTGGGGATCATATTGTTAGCAAGGCAATTGAAATCAGAAAAATTGTAAGAAAGATGAGAAGAAATCCCAGAAAACACAGAATTGCAATGGATTGGCAGCTGTAGCAACTAGATTCTGTAATGATTGAAGTAAATAAATTATGAGATGAGGTGCCTTATAGGGGACAGATATTCTGCTCTTTGCAGTACAAAATCTGGCTGAATGTATGTTCTCATGCTAGAGTTGTACACAGCTCAGCTGCAAAGATTAGTTGGGTTTTATGTTTGACTCTTGAAGGAGTTGTAGTGTTATTGTTTTTTTATTTTACTGCTATGTATTAGCAGTCTTTTACCTTTGATCGTTTTTAATGATTTTAATGTCATAGAATCATAGAATCGTAGAATCATAGAGTTGGAAGGGGCCATACAGGCCATCTAGTCCAAACCCTGCTCTGTCTTGAACTCCCAGACTGGAAGGACACTAACATTTTAACAAAGCAAATACCCCTTCACCTGTACATCTAGAGCTACAACTCCCAATGGTTTCTGGGAAATGTGGATAACTTTTGAACCAGTTTAAGTACAGATATGCCCCAAGAATATATTTTAGACTTTGGTAATTTGAGTACAGTACAGTGACTAACCGAAGCAGCTGGCCTGCTGAAGAATTACGTGTGCTCTTTCCTTCATCCTCTGTCATGTGCATTTTCAAAGTTGCAGTATCGGAAAGAAGACACATGGACAAAGACCCAAACAACTCTAGCTGTCACATAGCTGAGCTAGACCTGGGTGTAGTCTGCATGGAGCTTTTATTCCAATCCCAGGTTAATTCATTCCCTGCCATCTCCATTGAATGTGATTTCCATTTTTATTTTGTCTGATTTAAATTTTCTGTCTGCAACAAGCATGATTGATCCGGAGTGACCCTACCTTTATCCTGCAATATCCTAGAGTGGATATAACCCTCAATATTTTAATCAGATTGAGAAAGCATATGGAGCTCTGCCTGTTTCAAATTTGTTCCTGAACTCTGTGGTAGAGAAGCCCTGATTGGCCAGGGTGTCAGTTCCTGGTTTCCAGGCTTAAAAGGGAAGCCCTAACTTTTCTCAGCAGAAGCTCCAGAAGCCCTAACTACTCTTGGTAGAGATTTGCCTCTTGGTTTTTTTCTCCCTTCCTCTGCTGTCTCCAATCCTCCCCCACCCTTGTTCAAGAAAAGAAAGAAAGAGGCTCCTGCTGTGCTTGGCTCCCCCCTCCTCTTCTGAGCTCCCCTTCTGCAGAACACTTTTCTGTTTCAATGGGGGGTGGGGGGAGAGGAAGACCTGAGTTCAAATTGATCCGGATTCAGCAGGATCCACAACCTCCAGCTGGCACCTGGCGATCTCTGTCTATTATCAGTGATCTCCAGATGATCAGTTGCTTTGGACACTGTGCACTGTGCACTGATGAAATCCTTCCCTAGGCTCCACAAACAAAATCTCCAGGTATTTCCCAACCCAGAGCTGGCAAGTGGCAACCCTAGGAGAAATGGTAACAACAAAACATAACAAGCCAGGGATTGCTGTCAACCATGGATAAGAAGGTTGGAGCAGGGAACTCTGCAGGAGAAGACTAGCTTATGCAGCTGGGTAGGCATAAGGTGGATGTGCTGCTGTGAAGCAGGACAGAAGGCCAGGCATGAGGAGGGCCTGCTGGCCTGTGCCACTGAACCTGTGTGTGACAGAAGGGGGGATGCAGTCTGTGTGAGCTGGTAGCACTGCTGCTGTGTGCTCTGTGAGACTGTGCCCACGACTTCCTTCTGGAACTTCATACCCATACACGAGGACCTGTGCCCTGATGCCAGAACAGACTTCACAAAGACACCTTCAGTGAGTTTAAGTTGTGTTGAGATACTAGGATTGCCAGCGTGCCTGGAGGGAAAAAATGCCCCGTGTCTTTAACAGAGGGTTAATGAGTGGAAATAGGCTGTTGAAACTTTTCATGGCTTGAAGGTAAATAATATCACCTGGTTAAAGTACGCACTTTTAAGCTTCTGTGAGATGAACAGCACAGGTTTTTCTCCAGGCAGTTAGAAAGCCTATGAGGTAATCCTGCAGAAATGAACATTGCACAGGTCATTAAAAAAGAAAAGAAAACCCCTTACCTGAATTAATCATGCAGACCAAAAGCTACTTTTGAGTTGTAAAGCTTGCTGCTGAAAGCATCCCTAGGAGACATGGGTAGCATCAGGTGTCCTCTAAAAGATCTGGATGCTGCCAGGACTCCCCGTGCCAAATACTTAAGAGGCTGTCAAAAGGCTTGTGTCTCTTGGCATTTCTGCAATGGACTGAAATAGCTGGAGACCTTTCTCTAGCCAGAAGCAAGCAAGATGAGAAAAGTCCCTGCTTCTAAATTTGAAGGTAAAGCTGTAAACAATGGGCAGATTGACTGCAAGTATACAGGAAGATGTAATTAATCTCTCCCTTGGAATCTACCATAGGGAGGGGGGGGTGTCAACATTTGTTATTTCTACCATAGAGGTATCAGAAGGGATGATGAACATGCGGTACTGGTAAATATGGCTTTAGTGGCATTGCAGGAAAGAATTTAATTCTAGAAATATGGCTATTAAATTTGAATCATGTTATTTATTGACACACATATTTTTATGTGCGTAGATTTCATTTTATAGATGGGCAACATTGGTCACAATTCCTCCTTTCTTGTTGTATGCTCCATTTGGTTGTTCCAGCCACACAGAAACGTCTCCCTTGATATCCTTGAAGGAAGGGCTAATCTCTTTCACAGTAGAGGTATTTCAAAGCCAATATAGTTGTTAAAGCTTTGAGATGCATATTGCTAACTGGAGTTACATTGACAAAAATATATTTTGAGAAAGTTAATGTTGAGAACCTCTGAATCGGGCTACAGGCCCTAATATTTAAACATTAAGTTGATTTGCCAATCGTTATGAACTCCTCTGTAACAGATCTCAAAGACCTTAGGCTCTTTGCTATACTTCCTTGTTCATTTTATCTCCTTAAGTGTGAGGTCTATTTCTATCTACAGGTTCCTGTCACCCCAGTGGGTATGTAACCATTGGTAGAAAAACACAGGCTCCAAGGTATTAAGTGATTTATAGAAAGGCGTTTTTGCATAATACACTATGAAAGCCAACTGCAATTTGAATGATGCATGATACATGAATACATGGGAGAAGGCATGAACCCCCAGAAAGATGTATATGGCTGCAGCAGATAACATAGGATGCATAAACAGGCAGTGCATAAGCATACGCAAATAAGACATGTCTACCATGCAGTTCTCAACTAGTCCCCAACAGACACACCAAGCGGTGAAGAGGAACCATAAACCATCACCCATTGTAAGTACTGTACATTCAAAACAAATGGTTGCAACCATGCTTAATGCATGCTAACTAGTCTGAATATGAAAACACTAATAATTTTCACCCATCCACTCTCCTGCCCTCCTAGTTAAAGCTCTGTTTCCTAGCAAACAAGCTGATAGATTTCATAGCTACTATCCAAGGATCCAGAAAGGTTGAAGAGGCAGCATTCTCAGAGGCTTGTGGGCCTCTCCATCCCTGGTTAAGTAGCTTAATTTGGTTCAGTGACATCTTGGAGTCTGGGTCTTTCTGTGAAAGGTCACATACCCACTAGAGTGATATTTAGGATGCATACTGCATGTGGGTTGAATGCAGCCCTCCTATGCAAGATGTGTCCTTGTTTGCTCAAGTGCAATTTGCAAGACTGATAGAGCTAGAACAATTCCGCAGGGCCTGCAAAAGGGAGCTCTTTCACCAGGCATTTGGTTGAGGTCCACCACTGGGCCCTTGAACCTTCCTCCCATGAAGCAAACACCCTGAACCAGCCAACCATGGGACTGTTAAAATGTCGAGGATACTAATTACTGTTTACTCTGCTATTGCTGTTATTTTTAATCATCCGATACGATTACTGAGTTTTATTTATTGTTCCTGTTCCCCTGTGTTTCATGTAAACTGCCCTGAACCTCAAGGGAGGACAGCAAACAAACAAATAAATAAATGCTTTTTGTTTTTCATAATATGCCAGTCCCACACTTGTGACATCACAAAATTCTCATGCAACCTCTGACTAGGTTGAAATAGTCCTTGGCCCATAAAATACATATTGTTGTTCCTGCCATAAAGAATTAGGGAAACAAGAGGATATGATTCTCCCTAGAGTGAGTCTCTTTTCTTCATTATGTTTGTGTAATTAGCATGCTTCTAGTGCAGTATTGGGGCCAATGTCATGGTAGAGATACAGTGAAAATAACTTTTTTGTTCCACAGACACAATTGTCTCTGAAAAACAAACATAAACAACACAAACCCTGTTTTATTGCAGAGAAGTTGAAGTGTACCATACCAATCTGTAAAGAATGAAGTGAACAATCTTAGACAGATGTAACTCGGCTTAGGATGGCACTATTAGAATAGCAATGAAAAGAATGATTTAAGTCATGAGTCTAGAAAGACTGCCAACTAACATGACATTATGTTAATATATACACTGTTTGGTATTTTCTTAAGCATTTTAGGGTCATAGCCAAACTTCCTTTCTAGATAGGATTTCAGAATGGAAAATGGGTGGTTACTTCATAAGCAGTTATCAGAAGGCTCTGTAACCATGCCCCCGAGGTTAGGAGTTGATGTGTATTTTCATTGTGAATTGTTAGCATCAGAAACATAAAAAACAAACAAGAACCATTATTCTGAAGTATGATTTAAACTCCCTGTCATCCTTTCACAAGCAAGATGCTTCTAAATTTACCCCTCTGGTATCCTTCTGTATTCATTCACTTGAGGATGCTAAAGGAGATGTACCGTTCTTCAAAAAGTAACCTTTAGCCGAGTCAGATCATGGATTTACAGAGGTGGGCAGATCCACTGAGCAGCTTTTGGAATACTACCATGGCTGGGCACCAACTGTCACAGGTTTTTAAAAAAGAAATGTTCCTATTCAAGAATTAAGATCTCGTTCTGCAAATGAAAGCCATCATGTCCCAAATGAAAGTTTTGTCAAGAATATTTGCAGTCCTGCTGTCCACACAAATTTTCAATGCACAACCAGGATGCGCAATGGAGCTTGCAGATGAGGCAACGATCCACAGAGCTGTACAAGCAGTTCTAGAGGTTCACATTGTCACGTCGAGAATTCAAGCTTCTAAATACATTGCAATAAATGTATCTGCATATTTGCAGCTGTCACAGCTGTCTATTATGATTACTCTTTCCCCAACTTTCCCCAGGATTTAAATTGCCATTGCTGCCAAGAAAATGTGTATTTAGACATGCATGAAAAGTGCTTGATGGCTGTTGGCTAATAGCTAGCTAGCTACCCCATAAACCTGCAGAGAAGCTGGAGAGAAACCTTTTGGACGGTGTACGAAGCCAGAGATAGAGGCTTAATTTCATTTAGTAACTGTTAAAAAGGAAACAAAAGTCCTTTACGTTACTACAATTCTAACAGTCATAACAGAACAAACTGGAAAATTAACAACTTTGGTAATCCTAACCATCCCAACCTGCCCAGGCTGGCTCTAATGTTTTGGAAAAGCCAGCCTGGGCAGAGTGCTGTCCAGGTCACCTCTGGGTGCCCGGCCTGCACTTCCGCCTGCATGGGCCAATCTGGCCATGCTCGGCAAAGCCAGGCACACCTGGATTGGGCCGGCCCCTGGAGCACCCACCTCCAGAAGCCGGCCACGAGGCACTAGGCCAGCCTCACTGCCAGACACTTCCTGCCAAGCAAGGAGGGTGCTCCCAAGGCTCCATGCGTTTGCAGTTGCTTGACCTGCCCGCCAGCAGCCATGCCAGGTCAACCGCCAGTGCGCATGTCGCCCAACCCGCCAGTGAGCCTACCTCCTCCAACGGCGCATGGTGGCCTGACCACCTCCGGCGACATTCCACGGCCACCAGCGCTGCGTCCCGCTTGACCGCTGCACTGCCAGAGCCTCCGGTACATTAGCCATCATCTGCCCCCTCTGACTGCGCATGCTTCTAGCGCCCGTTGCATTCCTGCAGGCAATGGGTATTCGATAAAACTCATTACTTTTGCATCTTGCCATCAAGTTTAAAGAGTTTCAGCTGAATTCAGGAGGCAAAGACAAGGACCGTTCCAAATAAGCAGAGCAAATAAGCAGAGGGATTTATTTCCACCAATCACTAGGGGCCTGGAGAAAGATTTCTGGAGTCAGCCTGAGCCAGTTCTGTTTTGTTCCTTCAAGTACTTTGCAAATTATACAGCTGCTATGTGACAGACTCGTGTGAGAGAAAGTGTGATTCAGTTGCCATTTTTTTGGCAAGCTTGTGAAAGTATTGCCATTAGCTAGTCTGTGAGCTTCCCC
Source organism: Paroedura picta (assembly GCF_049243985.1). NCBI lineage: Eukaryota > Metazoa > Chordata > Lepidosauria > Squamata > Gekkonidae > Paroedura > Paroedura picta. Next base: position 32,865,762 of record NC_135374.1, on the reverse strand, counting down.
TTGGTTTTTTCAAAGGCTAATAGAAGTCTGTCTGTAGTGCTGATTTCCTGTTCTCTGCAAGTGTGTTAGAATCACTGGCAATGTGTTACTGCAGTTATTTGCAATGCATGCAAGTGTACCGAGTTCTTGAGTCTTAGCTGCAGTCCTCAGCAGATTGTTTCTGTGACTCTGTACAGCATGCACATTTTTAAACTGTAAAATTCAAGGCCAGTTGCACGTTAGTGACCAACAACATTTTCAGGGCAGGAGGTTTCAGGAGTCAAAGCTTCTTTGACTCTCAGTACAAAAACTTATATTCTGGACATTTTGTCAGTCACTAAAGTGCTATTGGGCTTGAATCTAGCAGTTCTACTAATGAACAAAATGGCTGCCCTCTGAAACTATATGAAAACTGATTGCCAACAAGTTCTGTTATTTCAGTATTTGTTTTCTTTCAAGCGCCAAATGCTAGCCTCTGTAGCTACCATGCTTATTTGTCTGCAGTTTCTGGGGTGCGAATTGCTTCCTTATACTGGCCCTGTAAGACTTCCTGCCTCCTGAAGGTCCCACAGACTTCCTTCCACTTGTTCTGCAAGCAAGGATGTTGATTGTCCCTAAAACTGCGACCTTATGTCTTATGGAAATGGACCGGAAAGGGGTGCTACTCCTGCTAATTATCTAAGTTTAATGAAAAGCAAGATGATCTCAGCTACAAATGTGTTTCCCCCCTCCCCCGAGAAACAGAACTGAAACATTAATGTAGGAAATTAATACAATGGAATGCAATGAAATGTTGGAAACAAAAACAAAATAAAAATGAAGACACTATGCACACCCACCGGCAGTAAAGAAAACACAATTTTGAGTTTTGCAGTTGGTTGCTGTGCCAAAAAAGGCCTTTGGGGAGAACTCCAAGAGCAGGATGCCTGCTTTTGAAAAAAACTGATGCCGTTTCAGACCAGGCATTATCTGAATGCTTAACTCCCTTTCCCTCTTCAACCAGTATATCAGAAAAACAGTGACAGTGTTCAGGGCTCACAATGAAGCAGTGCCTGTAAAACACTGTCTGGGAACTTGACTCTCCTGAGAGGAGTATGCAATGTTGGATAAAGAGGAACAAAATGTGCAGAGTTTGCTTCGGCAGTAGAACGTGTCAAGGTTTGTTTTTTGGGAAAGAATATCAAACACCGCCCTGCAAAAGTCTTTGTGTTTGTTGCACTCAAGCCATAAATCAAATGCAGAACACAAAGGTCTCTTCCAAGCTTCAGCTGTACTTTTTTACCCAATGCAATATCTTTCTTGCTCTCTCCCTTTTGGTTTAAATAATGGGTTGCATCATGGATGACTAAACAGAAATACAGATCTTTTTTTAGAAACATACACACGCACCTTACCGAAAGTTTAATTTAGTGGCTAAACTGGAATAGAATCATAAAATCATAGAGTTGGAAAGGGACATGCAGGCTATCTAGTCCAACTCCTGCTCAATGCAGGATCAGCTTAAAGCGTCCAGGATAAGTATCTGTCCCGTCACTGCTAAAAGACTGCCAGTGCGGGGGAGCTCACCACCTCCTTAGGCAGTCGATTGCTGAATTACTCTGACTGTGGAAATTTTTTTCCTGATCTGTAGCTGATGTTGTTCTCCACTTAACTTAAACACATTACTGGGTCCTTTCCTCTGTTGCCAACAGGAACCTTTCCCTGCTGTCCTCTAAGTCAGGGGTTGCCAACCTCCGGTCTGCGGCCCGGTAGCGGGCCGCGAAGGCCTCGGTGCCGGGCTGCCAGTAACCGTACCTGCCTCTCCCCCCCCCCGCTGCGAGAAGCTCGCCAGGCCCTGAGTGAAGCAGCCGCTTCACTCGCGGCCCGGCTAGCTTCTTGCTGTGAGAATGGGGGGAAGAGGCAGGTGCGGCCTCCGGCATGCCAGCGAACGCTAATGCACACATGCAGAGCTGCTGCGCATGTGCGTTAGCGCCCCTGCTGGCGAAAACGCACATACATGGCTATTCTACACATGCTCATTAGCACCCCTGCGCGCAGCCGGGCCGGCAGCTTTCCCTCAACCCCGGAGGAGGTCCTCAACTGGAAAAAGGTTGGGGACCGCTACTCTAAGTGACAACCTTTTTACTACTTAAAGACAGCAATGATGTTCCCTCTCAACCTCCTCTTCTCCAGGCTGAACAGTCCCAAGTCCCTCAGCTTTTCCTTAGAGGACTTGGTCCCCAGACCCTGGATCATTCTCGTCATTCTCCTCTGAGTCCTCTGAATTTTGTCCATTTCCTTTTAAAAGTAAGGCCTCCAGCACTGCACACAGTACAGGTGTGGTCTGACCAATGTGGTATATAGTGGGACTAGAACATCTTGTGTTTTTGATGTGATGCCTCTGTTGATACAGCCAAAGACTGCATTGGCCTTCTTTACCACTGCATCGCACTGTTTGCTCATATTTAGCTTACAGTCCACAAGTACCCCAAGATCACATTCACACACACTAACCTATCCAGAAGTGTATCTCCCATCCAGTATGCATGCTTCTCATTTTTGTGATCCAGATGTAGAACTCCACACTTTTCCTTATTGAATTGCATCTTGTTCTCATTTGTCCCCTTTTCCAGTTCTCTTCTGGGGTATTCACTACTCCTCCCAATTCGGTGTCATTCACAAGTTTAATGAGGAGTCACCCTACCCCCTTGTCCAGATCATTGATAAAGATGTTGAAAAGTACTGGACCTAATACTGAGCCTGTGGCAGTCTGCTGCTCACCGCCCCCCCTCCACTCTGATGAAATAACTACTCTTTGGATGCAGTTTTCTAGCCAGCCCTCCAGTTTACCCAATCAGAACATCATGGGGAACCTTGTCAAAAGCCTTACTGAAATCAAGGTAAACAACATCCATGGAGTTTCAATGATCCAATAAGCCCATCACTCAGTCAAAGAAGAAAACCAGGTTGTTCTGGCAGGACCTGTAGGAGACACATCCATGCTGACTTCCCCAGATCAACAAATTGTTTTTCAGATTATTGCTGATTGCCTCCTTTAAAATTTGCTCCATTATCTTCCCTGCAGCTGAGGTCAGACTCACTGGCCTATAGTTTCCTGGGTTATCTCTCCTCTCTTTTTTGAAGATTGGGATAATATTTGCTCTGCTTCAGTCTTCTGAATATTTTCAGTCACCAATTGCTTGTCAGCTGGGTAAAAGCACCAAGGCTGTAACACCAGGCTGCATTGAGCAGAGCATCCTCTGAACAATTTTCGCACTTGGCTGATTCACAACCCACAGAATAATTTTTCAATTATCTTCTCCTGTAGTTAAGGCTTCTGAACTGACATTCTCTGGAAGAAATCTAAGCCAAATATTAAATCCCTTTTCCCTTAAAGATCTGCAGTGGCCAGAAAGTACAAAAGGGACAAAAAAGATAATGGCTCACTAGATTCATTCAGTTACTAGCAATGAGCAAATGCTTGGATTGCTAGCCTCCAGGTAAGGCCTGGAGATCTCAAACAACTACAGTTGATCTCTAGGCTACAGAAATCTACAGAGAGGAACACCCTCTTCTTGGGCCAAAGGCTAGCCGCTGCATGGGGGGATACAAATACACAGTGGCATTGGCTGCTAACAGGCCCCTGCTAAGGGTCATCTTCTCCCCATGTGCAAACTTCAATTTCTGTGGCCATCCAGGACAGCATCCTTGGAGCTACCAGCAGAGCAGAGAGGCATGTGATGATGCCTTGGAACCCTGAGCTGGCATGAATGCGGCTGCAGCAGCTCCCAACTTACCTCTGAGGCTGCCACTGAAATGAATGTTGCCACTTAAGTGCCACTTGATTACTGCAGACCAGTTATTTTGCAGTGCTGAAATGACAACTGGAGTGGCTCCACCTATTTCCCCTCCTGAGCAGCCTCCTATGCTCTGTGTTGCACCATTGGCTCATAGGCCAAATAAGAGTCCTGAACAGGCCAGTACCAGCCCCCCAGGCCTTATGTTTGACATCCCTGCCATAGAGTCTGCCCTCCAAAGCTGCCATTTTCCCCAGGAGAAAAGATCTATGTAGTCAAGAGATCAGTACTCATTCTGGGAAGGTTCAAAAACTGTTGTTGGTTAATGGCGTAACATCACTTCTGCAGAAAACCCAGAAATGACATCATTCCACTCTAGGAATCACCAAAATCTCTGGAGATTTCCCCTGAAAGTGCTGTAACACGGTTGACAATGGCTCCCCATCATGTCACCCCCCCTAACTTCCACCAGTTGACAATGGCTGGCAAACCTGGCATGTATGCGCATGTGCGCACACACACCATGCACACACACACACACACACACACACACACACACACACACAGTGAGCCAGTTTAGCACTTTCAAACAAGTATTCACAGAAGACACTTGCAATATGTTTAGAAGGCTGTAACTCTACGTAGGACTGCACTGTCAGTTATGATTTAAGCCAAGGGAAGCCATTATCTCTCTCAACCAAAGCCTTCCCACCTGGTTATTACTGAAACCAGTAATAGCTGCCTATAAGGATTACTGAAATAATATATGTGGAGTTCTTTGGACACTTAGAAAGCGGCTATACAAATGTTATGCATTCATATTAAGTAGCTGGTGGTCGTTCTTACTAATTGTGCCCCGACAGAAATAAATGAAGCATTTGGATGATGTGGTGTGGGCTGTTCCATTTCATTGCATCATGTGAAATATTCCAGATCCACAGTAGTTGCTAGGAGATGAGCCCATTTCGGGACTGCACCACGCCCCACTCCATTTTATCCATTTCTTCACCATCTATAGCTAAAACATATGCAAGCTTAAACCCAAGGATATAGCTATTTAATTAGATGAGCACATCTGTTTGTTTATGCAACAAATTGATATCCAGTTTACTTTGCTGCAGGGTCTTGTAGTATCTGTATTTATTTTGTTCTCATATAATCTAATGATCTCTCTTCTTTCCTAGCACTGTATGCACTGAACTCTGGTTTCATCATAAAAATTTCTTGGGGGCTTTTGCTGATAGGTGATAACCCAAATAAGAATTTATCATGTTCTTGTGACCTCTGTATTTGCAAGGCTGCCTCCTCCACTGAACTTCAGCTTGGTGTTTGCGACCAGCTGAAATCCTCATCATAAGAAGACAGCCAGAATCATGTCAAGGTTAGAACACCCCCAGCCTACCTGGTCCCTTTAAGCTTAATAGTATGCTAAAGGTGACCTTAGTTAACCCTATGCCAGGAAAAGATTCCTTTCCCCATTTCCACACATTAAGCCTCTATTAAAGGGACAGGCCATTTCTCTCAAGGCTTGTTGGCAACCTTATTAGAGTTTCCAGCTAGACTCTGGGGAAGCCAAGTTCAGATCCCCAATATGCCCAGGACTGGAGAGACCTTGGGCCAGTCAGGCATTCTCAGCCTAACCCACCTCACGTGTAGACTGCAGAGAGGATAAAATAGAAGAGAGAGGAATAATCTTGTAAGCCACTTTGGGTCCCCAAGTGGGAGAAAAGTGGGGTATAAATATCTAAAAAAAGAAAAAAAATTAAATATTTCTCACACATTCCAAACTTGTGCAGCTAGAAAAACTTTTCTCAAAGTCCACTCAACGATTGTGGAACTCCTCTCTGCTAAAGAGCCTGGACAGTTTTTGAGAGCCCAGTGAAACCTTTTTGTATGGGATGGTTTTATTCAGATTCCACTTTGGGTATATTTTTTATTAAGAAGGGTAGGCAACTGCAAGCCACTTTGAGACTCCTCCAGGGAATTAAAAGGTAAAGGTAAAGGTATCCCCTGTGCAAGCACCAAGTCATGTCTGACTCTTGGGGTGACGCCCTCCAGCGTTTTCATGGCAGACTCAATACGGGGTGGTTTGCCAGTACCATCCCCAGTCATTACCGTTTACCCCCCAGCAAGGAAGCTGGGTACTCATTTTACCGACCTCGGAAGGATGGAAGGCTGAGTCGACCTTGAGCCGGCTGCTGGGATCGAACTCCCAGCCTCATGAGCAGGGAATTAAAAATGGGTACAAAAAAACCCAGCTCTAAATCCTGGAAGTGACAGTTTTGTGTCTTGGCTTTGGCACAAACATCTAAGCCATAATTGAGTCATTGACCAAGTTAATAGCTTTCTCACATTTAAACTCCTCATCCTGTACCCATAAAGTTATAATTATGCTCTTTCAGTAGATATCAGTGTTTGAATTCATAGGAAGGTTTGAATTGATGGCAAGCATAATTTGTTCTTGAATCCTGATTTAGAAATTGGAGTATATATTGTTACAATTAATCACAAAATCACGAAAATATAGGAAGGTTGAGTGCCAGTTGTGTTGTGGCTGGATGTATGTAGTTAAGAGCAGTGGGAAAGCACTGTACACATGCTCTGAGAGATTCTTTACTGTGGCTGTATCGCTTGTGCCATGGCTGAACCCTCATTAGGAAACACGATTCAGGATTATATCCTCGGCTGTAATTCTGCCCTCTCCTCATGGTAAAACATGGAGTCAGGAACTCTTTGAGTTGACAAAAGTATTGCTGGAATAACTGAACAAAAGTTGAGACCAAAGGCACCTTTAAGACCCATAAAGTTTTCTTCAAGGTGTGACCTTTTGTGTACATGCACACTTCCTCAGACAATGGAACAAGAATCATAAGAGTGCAGATAAAAGGAGAGGATAAATTAGTAGCAAATTAGTAAACAGTGTCACAGCATATATGCAGCATGATGATCAAGATTGGATAGTTCATTGCTAGAACAACAAAACCAGTCCTTTGGGTTCACTTGTCGTTCACGTATTTGATGGAAGTGATGTCAGCATGTCGGAGATGCCAGAGAGGGGGATGACACTTTGGCTTGGGGGCAAAACTCTGTAGTAGAATTTGTTTCAAACCATAGAGTTTTGCCCCCAAACCAGAGCATCACCTCCTCCCCCATGACACTAACATGACATCAGCACATTGCAACATTCTTCCAGGCTTCAGTGAGTTGGAAAGAGTATTGGGGGGGGGGCAAGATATGTTCAGAAAGTGGGGGATCTCCAACTTGGCCAGTAGACCTGACAATCCTAGCATAGTTAGATTAAGAACTTCCTAATGTTTTTCTACAGCCTCTTGTGATGCAGAGTGATAAGGCAGCAGACATGCAGTCTGAAGCTTTGCCCATGAGGCAGGGAGTTCAATCCCAGCAGCCGGCTCAAGGTTGACTCAGCCTTCCATCCTTCCGAGGTCAGTAAAATGAGTACCCAGCTTGCTGGGGGGTAAATGGTAATGACTGGGGAAGGCACTGCAAACCACCCCATATTGAGTCTGCCAAGAAAACGCTGGAGGGCGTCACCCGAAGGGTCAGACATTACCCAGTTCTTGCACAGGGGATACCTTTACCTTTACCTTTAATGTTTTTCTACTAGTCTCCTCCTGTGTCCTGATTAGCTCATATGGAGACTTCCAGCTCCTTTCAGCATACTCCCTCCCTGCTTGCTTCCATAACAGACAGGATGAACAGAACAGAACAGTAAGACTATTAGGTCTCACCCTCTCCCCCCTCCTCTTTCTATACAAAAATTATTTTTTTTCTAAATAAAACTATTTTATTCTTTAAGCAGCTTAGTGCTCTGCCCTCTTGCATATCTAAAGTCTGCTGACAGTTTTATGTTAAAGAAAGACAGGGGGAAAAGGGCATTACAGATAGTTTTGAAGCTCAGCCCCTATTAAAGAAAAAATATTTTAAAGAAGTGATTTTTGTAAAGGGCACAGGCATTGGGTGAGGGGAGGAAGTGAAAATACTCGAACCACTACCCACCCCAACCACACAAACTGCACTAGCTGAAGGCAGCAAGCATAGATCAGCCTCAGCGATTGACTCCATGGACTAGAGAGGCCTAAAAAGGATTCTGGAACTGATATTAAGGGTGGGATGAGAGGGAACACGTGCAGCTCCTGCCAGACAGGAGTTTCCTTTCCATGAAGTGCTCCCAGGCAAGTAAGTGAGAATGATGTAAACACTCAGGTATACTGTGTTTTCCACGTGATGTGATTTTTGTGGGAAACAGACTTCTGATTTGCCCACAGGTGGTTTTGGCACTCATATATAGTTATGGACAGGAAGGCCTGGAGGATCATTGTCCATGGGGTCGCGATGGGTTGGACACGACTTTGCACCTAACAACAACAACAACAACAACAACAACAACAACAACAACAACAACAACAACAACAACATATAGTTATGTCCAACTGCATGGGGGTGTGTCAGGGAAAGAGGACTGTAAAAATTAGGGCCTGTAAAGGAAAGGAAGTTGGAAAAGATCAGAAGGTTCTCCTGGAGGAAGGGGGGGGGGACAATCCTTTCCCAAGTTTCAGTACATAGTTGCCCCAAATATATCCCTTTCAGCATAATACTTATTTAACTTTGTTTGGACACAACACAATAAGGATGAAGAGCTCATCGGTCTGACAGAGTTGTTTATCTCTAATTGCAGTCTGCTAGATATTTGGAAAGAAACCCCATCCCTCTCCTGTGCCCTTTTTGTTCCGGACTTCTGATGAAATCCTGTGCCTGCAGGACAGGAAATCTTACAAGTCCTTCTGGATCAAGGACAACAGACACTTCCCCTCCCATGTTTTGCATTTTGCAGCTGTTATTTCTCATAATAACAAAAGGTGCCAAAGCCTTTTTATAGGTCAGGTCAAATGAACCTGGGTTTTTTCAGCTTTCCGGCACTGACCCAACATGGAAGAACAGAGGATGGTGCTGAAGAATGAGGGGGTGGAATGAAGTTGAGCAGACAGAGGTTGAAGAGGAGGAGAGGCCATGTTAATAAGGGAGAGGATCCAAGAAGTTCATGTTGTGAACTAAGAAGAGAACGGATGTTAGCTAGGGATGTCAACTCTGAGTTAGAAGACTCCTGGACATTTGGGATGTGGAGTCAGGGGAGGGCGGGGTTTGGACTGTGGAAGAACCTCAGTGGGATATAATTCCATAGAATCCACCCTCCAAAGCAGTCATTTTTTTTCAGGGAAATCTCTCTGCACACTGGAGATCAGTTGTAATTCTGGGGGATTTCCAGCCCTGGAGTTTGACAACCCTAGATGCTAAAGCAGAGGGCAAATAGCTGGGAAGATACTTTCATGAGTATTTGGGAACAGGAAGCTTCTGAGATGTAGCCAAAATTTCTGGTCAAGTGGCCCCATAGAACAAATTTGAAGATAATTTTCAGCTCCAGGGGCTGGCAGAGCACTCACTTTGCATATAAAGCATCGCGGGTTCACTTTCAAATCACCTCAGGTAGCATATCTCTGTCACAGCCTGAGACCTCCGAAAGCACCTGTCAGGCAGGAATGACTTTGACTCATTGGTCTATCCTGGCATATCAACAACCTCTGAATTTTAAGGCTTTGAATCTTCCTGCTCCTCTTTGAATCTTCCTGCTGCTGTTGTTCTGCTTGCTGTTGGTATTTGTAGTGTGTGGTCATGATTTTATAGCTGTATCGATTCCTGTCCCCACCCATATGTTGCCTTGTAGATATTTATATGGAAAAGTGTAGTATAAATACAAAATATAAATGCAAATATAAGGCTGTTCTTTGTTAATCTGTGTTAATGGGTAGTTTATTGTGGAATGTTCAGTGGGCCCCTACAGAAAAAGTATGGTGATGATATCTCCTTGTATTACTCATGTTTGATAGTGGGGGGGGGACTATGCCAGCTATGTAGGTATGGAGACAGATTGTTTTTAAAATGTTGAAGAGGTGTTCTTTCAGTGGAGAGGAAAGCTGCCTAATCTACATTTTTTTTAAATAAAAGGGGGAAAACAGTTAATAATAACACTGATAATAATGCCTTTGAATGGACCTCATAGCGATGTTATAACAAGGTTGCCAGGCAACCAAGTCGGAATCTGAGGGGAGGGTGAAGACATGGGTGGGGCATCAGGCTTTTGGTGTAACATTTCTGGAAAAGGCAGGAAGTGATGCTGTACCTAACTTCTGGAACATCTATGGTAATATATGAGTTTTTGGTGATATCACTTCCAGGGTTCTCCTGGGAGTGACATCACACCATAAGTCAGATGGCCATTATAAATTTTATTTCCCCACCAGAGCAATGGCAATAGAGAAGAGCTGGGACTGGAAGACTCCCCACCATGGGACTGACAGACATATGTCATTGGCACCGTTTAATAGAATGTGCTTTAAGTACAGATAGTCTCAGATTCAATTCCTCTTCTCAGCTAACATCACTCAGGTAGCAGGTGCCATTAAAGACCTTTCTCTATTCCTATACACATTGGATAATGCACTTATATGCCTGTACAGCTGGAGTTTCCTGTGTAGAACAGGAAAATCTACTTCTACAGTTCATTGAAAATTCATTATTGAACATGTGTGGAGTGGGCCCAGGTGTTACAGGGAACTCATCTACAATCTGCATATACAAACTGTGTATCAATGTTTGGATGGGAGACCACCAATGAAGTCTTGGGTCACAGAAGGTAGGCAGTGACAAACTATCTGAACATCTCTTGCCTTGAAAATCCCTACAAAGTTGTCATAAATCAGCTGTGACTTAAAGGCAATACCTATCAATCAATCATTCATCCATCCTCTCCAGTTTTAAGAAATCCAATTCCTGTTCACTTAGCAACTGAAACCAGGAACCAGTACCGGGATAAATGTGGAGCTTGTATCAAGTGTGTATGTGCTGACTGTAACACAAGAATTGTTTGCCTTGTGGAGCATACAAGCATTCAGCATAACCTGTGAACACCGGGCTCCTGCCTGAAGACTTTGAGTTTTACAGCCAGTCAGTGCAGGTAATACTGAGCTGGATGGTATAAGGTAGTGCTAGTCAACCTGTGGTCCTCCAGATGTCCATGGACTACAATTCTCATGAGCCCCTGCCAGCGGACCACAGGTTGACTACCCCTGGCATCTTTGTAGGTTTTCAGTTAGAATCTCTATAGTAAAAGTTACATAGCAGAAGGTATAGTAATACTAGTCCATCATCCCAACTTGAGCCTTATTCAAAGCTTTGCAGCTTATTTAAATCTTTATTTCACAGGCCCTCGTGTAAATCTACAATTTAGCATTTAAAAAAAACTAACTGGTATTTGTATATTTGTGACTCATATATTTGTAGCAACTGGTGCTACACTGATGCTCTGCCCAGTGTCTCTTGAGTATTGTGCTAAATAATGGATCTCAATGGGCATCAACAAACTCTATGTTAACAGGCAGTCTCCATAGTTGTGCAGTCAAACACCAGATTGCTCACCTGCTGAATCGATCAAACAAAGGTTGCGCAGCCTGTAGGAATGTTCAGCATGTGGCTTTCCCAAGGCTCATCTAACGGTGGCCCAAACACAGAGGGGGCCTGCCTACAGAAGCCCATGAAACAGCTGCAGGGCGATTGACTCATGAAGAGTTATCAAGTAAGAAAACCAGCCTGCCAAATCCTGAGATGTATATTGCAGTTACTTTGCATGGGGATAGTGCTCGTGTTTTACATAAGATCTCTGTTGGGGATAGCATTGCAAAATCTGCAAAAAACCTGCAGAATCTGTGTTCTTGCTGCCTCACCAAATGTATTCCCATTGAACAGAGTAACGGCTGTTTGAGTTGCTGTTAAGTAAATTGGAGAAAAAGGGGAACGCTAGAAGCACCGAGGAGGTAAGGAGAAGGAAAGGAATAGGTTTAACTTAAAAAAAAAATCTATTTACATATATCCTTTTGCACACATCCCCTTCTCATTTTAAATTAAAGAAATGTCTTTCCACTACCTGCCCTGCTTGCCAATGAAATAATGATTCCCCCAACCCAAGTAATTACAGAATAGTCTGGGCGACTTCTGTTCCCATCACATTTCATTTTTATGTCCACCATAGCACTGAGCAACAGAAAGCAGTCCTGCAAAATCGACCTTTTTCATTGCACTCATGATTAGTGTGTGTACTCTGGCTTAAATGTATGTTATTTTTTAAATTACAACCCCCAAACAGAAAATAAATAAAACTACAGCAAAACAACAATGGTGGCAAGTCTAAAGAAAAGCATCTATAAACGGTTTCCAAGTATCTAAAAATGTGTCCATGTGCAATTGTCATCTATAAGTCACACATTTAAGGGCATTCATGATTAGCTTGTATATTTTGGCTTTTGAGAATAGCACATATACTTCGATATTAGCCTTCCATTGAAATAAAATGTCTTTTTTTATTTTCTCTTTTGGGACTATGATTACCCTAACCCAAGTTAAAACAAATTTGTGTTTTCTTTATCACTTACCCAAATAAGACACAGTGCCAAAAGAAAGGAAATATTTCATATTATACATAATATGCACCTCACAATTTATAACCTCTTTGCTCATCCCTCAACTCATTTGCCAGTAGTTCATGGTTAAAGAATGAAGCATGTTCTTTTATATCTCCCTTGTGAGATGGATTAATGGTAGGTAGGGCTATCAACCTATGGGGAGGCAGAGCAGGGGTTTCCCAGATGTCCATGGACTACAATTACCATGAACCCCTGACATGTGACCATGCTAGTAGTCAGCTCCACTGCCCTGCAGTTGTTTGCCTCACTGGGGTGATGTACTTTGCTTCTGCCACTCTGCTGCCTGCCTGCCTGCCTGCCTGCCTGCCTGCCTACCTGCTATCTGTCTGTCTGTCTTTGCCTTCTCTGCTCTTCCCTGCCTCCTCGCTATCTGCTCAACTGAGCAAGCCAACTAGGGTGCCAGAGGCAGCTCCACAGTCTGCCTGCACCATTGTATGTTCATCGCTTCATGTCTTTGGAAACAAGAAGTGGAACACAGAAACCATTTTGAAGTTCAACTGAGGCTACCTCTGGGACTCAGGATGTCTGTATTTTTTTAAAAGAAATGAAGTATGCAAAGAAGCTTACATACACACCCAAATTAAATTATCACAGTGGGAAAAAATATCCTTTGTTGAACAACGCTGATGACAGATCAAGATGAGTAGCCATGTTAGTCCCTCTGTAGCAGCCGAAAAGAGCAGTGACTCATGAAAGATCGTACCCTGTCACAAATTTTGTACGTCTTTAAGGTGCTTCTGCATTCTTGTTATTTTCTAATACTGATCAGGAGGCAGGAGGAGAAACAAGCTATTTTTTCTTGGCCATCAAATTTCAGATTCTAGGTCTAGTCTGACATGATTAATAGTCCTCCATAATCATAAGGGAAAAAGAGAGAAAGAAATACGCCTCCTGCAATAAACCAACAAAGGGAGTACGCAAGTACAAAGGGAAATGGAGTGGAAGCGGGAAAATATTCAATAAATTCAACTGATGCCAACATTTTAAAAAAAATAGATTGTAATGATGCATGCACAAAGAGGAGGAAAAACCAGACACATTACATCCAGCATCTCACTATTCATGCAGCGTCTCTACATGAAAACAATACATCAAAGAATACAAGCACAATGGCCTAAGTAAACCTCTGCAATGGGACCATAACTAGAAGGAATAGAATAAATCAGAATAGAACAAAATGAAACGGAATGGCATCTGCTAGCAAGTCAGTTAGCTGCACAATTTTACTAGTTCCAGAACACATTCTTCTCTCTCGTTTCCGTCTCATTATTGCCAATTCCATTTGTTGAAAAACTCTTTATAATAAGACCACAAGAAATAACATGGCAGTTCCACACTTCATCTCCAGAAATTCATGGTCTCGCATCCCATATAGCCTCCTTTGCTAACCTCTAAGTGGGGTACATCTGGATATTTCCTGTAATTACAACTCATCTCCAGACTACAGAGATCAGTGCCCCTGGAGAAAATGGCTGCTTTGGAGGATGATCTCTATGATATCATACCCCACTGAGGAGCCTCCCTTCCCCAAACCCTGTTCTCCCAGGATCCATCACTAAATCTCTAGGAATTTCCCAAGCTAGGCTTGGCAGCCCTGCTCCATACAGAAAACTAGGATGTCAATGTGAAAGTTCTACCCTTGCCTGAATAGATGTACACTTTCCACTTGGTAGAGCCTCTTGTGGCGCAGAGTGGTAAGGCAGCAGAAATGCTGTCTGAAGCTGTCTGCCCATGAGGCTGGGAGGTCGATCCCAGCAGCCGGCTCAAGGTTGACTCAGCCTTCCATCCTTCCGAGGTCGGTAAAATGAGTACCCAGCTTGCTGGGGGGTAAACGGTAATGACTGGGGAAGGCACTGGCAAACCACCCTGTATTGAGTCTGCCAAGAAAACGCTAGAGGGCGTCACCCCAAGGGTCAGACATGACCCGGTGCTTGCACAGGGGATACCTTCCACTTGGTAGAATGAGCTGCTTGAGGAGACCCAGGTCCTGCCGGTGCTAGCACAGTTCTGCAGGGCCTGTAAAATGGAGCTCTTTCACCAAAGTTTGGGTTGGGGCCAGTGAGCTGATAACACCTGCTGGGCCCTCCAGACTCCCCTTCCATCAGAAATGTCCACTGGATACATCATGAGGTAACCTACAGTCCAGCCAATCTGTTGTTGCATTATGGTTAAATGTTTAAATGGTTTACAGTTTAAATGTTCATTAACTGATGCAATTTACTGGGACTAATTTTGGAGTGTTCAACCATTATATTATATCAAAGCAATATATATTGGACCATGTTGCAAACCACCCTGAGTTACAAGGGAATGTGGTATAGAAATTAACAAATAAATAGCTAGCCCAGGCAAGCGTGATCCTGTCATTTCTCAGAAACGTAGCAGGGCCAACCCTGGCTAGTATTTGGATGGGAGGCCTTCCAAAGATTTGGATAGAGTTCCTCCCTTGCCTGGCTGCCAGACAATCCTCGAACCTCCTGGCTACATAACACGCATGCCATACGATAAATTAATAATAATAATAAACAAAATATCTACTCTAGCCTTCTCCCTGACATGCTAATTTTCTTGATGTGGTGAATTTTCTGCATGGAGGAGTGTTCTTTCAAGTGAACCCTTACCTGGGTGGTGAAATAGTTTGGACATAGATTTTCTTATCAATAGTTTGTAAAATTAAGCCTATGTCCTACAGAATTCCAGTTCACTGAGCAGACAATGGCTGAAATATTTGCATGGGGGGGATAGCACATTTGACTATGTTTTATTTTTAAACGACTGTGTACAATTGTAGGAAACTGACTGAGTGAGATACCAAAATGTTGGATGTCTTTGAATTTTATTTAGCCATCTGTAGCTCAGAAATGGTGTGCCTGGTGACAAAAAGTGCGCAAGTGAGAAAGTGGCCAGCAGAACAGCTGCCACATCTCATGTCACCTAGTGCTAGCAGACATTGCATAAACAGTCTGACATCTGCCTCACTTTGCCCTCCCTTCTCAGTGAAAGAAACAGATACACCCTCTAATTCTATTAGTGCCACCAGAAATTCAGTATACAGTGCAAAAAACACTTTCTATTTCCTTTCTCATTTGCTGCTTATAGCCTCCACACATCATCTGCTCAAACAATCTGCTCAAACCCTGAAGTTCTCTTAAGGCTGTTTTCACAGAGCAGTTCTATTAGAGCTCTCTCTAACCTTTCTACCTCACAGGGTGTCTGTTGTGGGGAGAGGAAGGGAAAGTGTTTGTAAGTTGCTTTGGGACTCCTTCAGGTAGTGAGAAGCTGTGTATAAAAAAACCCATCTCTTCTGTCTTGTCTTCTTTTGTTGAGGGGTTTTTCTCAGCACTGAAACTGCAGCATCTCCCACAGGTAGTACAGTGTGTGTCTCTCTCTCACTGGCTGATTGGATCAAGGAGACTTTTTTCTTTACCTTTTTGTTTAGAAGAGTTTGGGCATTTATTGTCCTCAACTGGAGGTACAAAATAAAATTAAAATATGATAAAATCAATTGACATAGGCACAATGAAAGAAGTGAGAAGCAGCCAAAACCATAACTAAAACGAAACCTATTATCCTCCAATAGCCCAAATAAATAGACCAGTCTTTAAAGCCTTTGAAAAGGCCCAAGGACTTAGGGCCTTTTCGCACGGGGATCTTTGTTGCAAATTGTTTGCGGAATGAAAAATCGCCATTTAAAATAGTGGAATTCGTCGTTATGCATACCTGCCTTTGTAGTGGAATCAGTTGCGTTTTTTAGCGTTTCCCACAGGCTTCCGGTCTCGGCAGAAATCGCTAGAAAGGAAGCGCTATTGCCAAGCTCGTCCCGCCCCTGGCCGTCAAGCAGCCAATGGGCAGCCGTTAGCATGCTCCCAAACAGCCCCTTTCCCTTTAAGAAAGGTTTTTTTTTTAAAAAAACAGACCCATAGCAACGAATCTAGGTAGATTCGTTGCAACGGAGAGACCCATCCAGCTGCCTAATGTGAGCTGTCGTTTGATTGTATGATCGTTGGCACGCTGCCTCGAGTGATAAAAAAAAAATCCCCCCCCCCCTCACGGGCCCGATTTTCGGCTGAATTAATGTGTAAAAAATAAAGGGACTTTATTTCAGCAAACGGGCTTTTATGTGGTTTGTGCTTAGTGACTAAAGGTGAAGGACTGAAGCCAGGGAAGCCTCTAAACAGAAAGAGGCTCGCTGGTGCGTTTATCCCCGCTCGCTCGGAGAAAAAAAAATGGCGATCGCTTCGCCGGAAGTTTGGAGGACAGGCTCAGGAGGAGGGACTTTGAAGAACCCGCAACAATGGTAACGCACAGGTCTTTAGCGCTATTGTTGCAGATTGGTTGCAGGAGTGTATCGCTATCCGGAGGGTGAATCCACTTTTCTGGATTCCCCTGAAAGCGCTACAACGAAGCGCTTTTTGCGGGTCGGTTTCAGGATTGTTGCAGATTGTCTACGACGTCGTGGGTTATGGCAAATTAGTAGCGTTTCCAATTAGCAACCATTGTGCTATTTTGAAGCCGTGCGAAATGGCCCTTAGATCTGGGTAGAACATGACAGGTAGCTGTTTCTATGCTTGGGACCAGTATTAAAATGCCCATTCAGCGACATCTACCAATTTTCTTTAAGACCCCAAAAGATTCTCAGAGTTGTGTCACCCATGATAAAAGGTCCTCTTTCAAATATCCTGAGCCAAAACTGTTGAATGTTTGCTGGTGTTGACCCATTTCAAGGGCCTCTTCCTTTGATACTGCCTCCTGGCTCTGGGATTTGGAGATTTAGTGCCTCTGAATGTAACAGTACTGTTGTAATAGGGACCATCCTCTGGTACCACTTGTTGAGAGTGGACCATTCTTTGGTTACTAATTGTTGGAATCTCTGCTACCAGATATTTGGAGGAACGAAACAGAAATTGCCTTGAGAGAGTGCAGTATAAGCTTTTACCTTAAGATCCAGAAGGAAGCTTCAAGGAGATGCTGGAACATTGGATAGAGGCTAAAAATAAGTTTACGTGTTTGCATTTACATAATAAATATATATAATGCTGACTAATCTGGTCTCTCACCAGACTAGGGCCACAGAATTTAAGACGTTACAGAGCAGTTCAGTTCTTACATTCTGATAAAACAAAACCATTTCAATGCAGAGCAAACTACAATAGAGACAACAAGAAAAAGAAGCAATGTCTGTCTCTGTCTCTGAGCACAAAAAGCTCAGCTCCTCTTTTAGTCTGAAGGGGAAGTGGGTGGTCCCACTTGGAACAAAGACCCCTGAGCTTCTCAGAGGTGAAACCGGTCTAAACTGGTTTCTTGGTAGAGTCTGCAATTCCTGAGCTGAAACCAGGTGGCTCTCCTAAGCATATGACCAGGACCTTGCAGTGTAGAAAGGCCAGCCCTTCTGAGTAGTCCTTGGGCCAAATAGTGCACCGCATTTCAACAGGTTCCCATGATAGGGAGTTCCTTGGGGCTGCTAGTAGCCAGGGATAGACCTATCATGCACAAATCTGTCTAACCCACTTCTAAAGCTGTGGCCATGACTACATCCCCTGGCAGTGAATTCAACATTTTCAACATTTTCATTACAGAACATGAATATTAGAATATTATAAAGGCTTTTAAATAAAATATTAAACATTAAAATAATAAGTGGAATATTCAGATATGTTGCTGAACTAAAATGTTAAAATTTGGAAAAATTTGTAATCTGGAAAGTCAGTCTTCAGATCTGAATTTTGAATATAAATTTGGAATGTGGAATTTTACCTTAAATTGGACTTGGTGTTTTTGAAACATTTTGTTAGATACTGAATGTGAAATTTCATACACTGCCACATATCAGATAATATTAGCGAGATTTATTTTTAAGAGTGGCTGGTTGCCAGAATCTTTCCCTCAGCCAACTTTATGGTGAGGGGTTTGGAGACCAAGACATATGAGGAAAGTTTGGTGGAGCTTGGTCTGTTTAGCCTGGAGAGGAGACGACTGAGAGGGGATCTGATAACCATCTTCAAGTATTTAAAAGGCCGCCATATGGAGGATGGAGCAGAGTTGTTCTCTCTTGTCCCAGAGGGACGGACCAGAACCAATGGGATGAAATTAATTCAAAAGAAATTCCATCTAAGCATCCGGAAGAAGTTCCTGACAGTTAGAGTGGTTTCTCAGAGGAACAGGCTTCCTTGGGAGGTGGTAAATTCTCCATCTTTGGAAATTTTTAAACAGAGGCTGGATAGCCATCTGATGGAGAGGATGATTCTGTGAAGGCTCAAGGAGGTGACAGGTTACAGTGTCAGTGATAGGGTTGTGGGTGTCCTGCGTGGTGCAGGGGGTTGGATTAGATGATCCAGGGGGTCCCTTTCAACTCTATGATTCTACGATTCCTAGTCTTCCTATAATATTTCCCTGCCTGCAAATTTATAACTAAAAATATGCAATGAAAGGCAGGGGAAATATTATCTTGGAAAAATATAAGAATGTCTGGATTTTTATGCTGTCCCTTGAAATGCAAGGCTATCTTTTCGGTGTGTGATGATCTAGGTGGAAAATGCTGTGGATTTTATTATGGTTTCTACCAATTCAAAGAGAGTAATGAACAGGGAAAGCAGTACAAGACTATTCCCCTCTGTTTTAGACTGAGCTTTGACTTCATGTGCACCTGGGTAACCATGGAAATGACGGGAGCTATGCACTTTGTCACTATCTCCTTCACGGCATGGAGTCCTTTATATCTACATTTAGTTTTTCAATGCTACATAATTATGTTTAGAAGTGCCATTTAAGTAATTAGTCACAGCCATTCATTCCCACTATCTTGTTGACTCCCCCACTAATACCCATAAGACTTTATGTAGTATAGAATCTTAGAGATGCTCAGATATTGAGCACCACAAACTAATGAGTTTGTTGAGCTTCCTTATGGGACAGGCCTCCCACTGGAGGGCCATTTGCTCTAGTCTCTCATGTATCTCTGTTATACATTTTATCTCAACCTAAAGGGCAGTTTTGTCGTCCAAAACCTCTACAGAAATCCTATTGATTTCAGCAAAAATTTCAGAGTAGCCAACAGTGGGCAAAAGTTTAATGTTTCTAGCACATAATGTGCATGCAGATTCTCCCCAATTACCCCACTACTACTGAATTTGAAACCAATCCTTGCTTCATTTTGCATCTTCATGACTGTGTTGTTATCACTGCTGTCGACTAGGTTTCATGCCAGAATAAACCCAGAGGACTCTCATAACAGGTGGCTTTCCTGCTACACCTCATAGATACTAGTTAACCTTGATGACTAAAAGGAAGATCCACATCTGTAGGTAGCTTCAGGGAAGGCCTTGACCTATATGCCCAGTTTGTTGGCCCTCCAGAGCAACAGTATGAAACAGTTTCAGAGGGAAGTGGTGTTGATCTGCAGTTGTACAGCTAGATTCAAGTCCAGTTGCACCTTAGAGACCAACAAGATTTTGGAGATATGTTTCTATGAATAAGACATTATTCAGTTTTTTGTGTTGGGGGAAATGATAGAAAAGCCATGATCTACGTGCATGGTGAGACTCAGGGGAGAGTGATATACAAATGTAATAAAATAAAGACAAATACAAATCCAATATTTTAACCATTGGACCACATAAGCCTTCTTCATATATAATTTCTTCCTTTTCCCCCTCCATAAGAATCATCCTGCTTTGGTCTCTGGTTGCTATATGGAGTCTCTAGATCAGTGGTTCTCAACCTGGAGGTTGGGACCCCTTTGGGGGTCGAACAACCTTTTCACAGGGGTCCCAGAAGGGCAAGCAGCTTGGGGGGGGGGGGCGAGGGAGGCGCCATCACTGTTGCCACAAGATCAGCATGGTGGGGCAAGAGGCAGAACTGAACTGAAAAATCCCAGGGAAAAAATCAATGTATATACAATCATGGACAATGGATCTTCATGTCATTGGTCAGTTTTGGTTTAATTTCTGTGAAAGAACACTTGTATAATTTTATGATTGGGGGCCACCACAACATGAGGAACTGTGTTGAAGGGTCGCAGCATTAGGAAGGTTGAGAACTACTGCTCTAGATATGGTCGCAGCCTGATATTTGTCAGCACACTTCCTTGAGAGCAGGTCCCATTGAAGCAGGACAGAGTAGTCTTGCAGCATGCCTAACTATGGACTGCGTAAAGACGCTGGAGAAGATCAATGTCAGTATATTTCTTTTAAAAATCTAAATGCTTTGCACTTCCAAGGATTTAATGCACTTGCCTGCAAATAAAAATGTCCTGTTCCTGCCTTTATTAGTAGTTGTGTATGCCTTATTTGTGGAAGGCTGAAGATCGTTTCAGATAGCAAGAGCTGAGTGTGGCCAAGGCTCTGCATATTGAGCTAAGGCTATAAGACTGAGTCCAATTGACTGATAAATGCTGCATTTTCCCCAATTGTAATGCATGCTGAGTTGGATGCATCACACAGGAACAGAGAGACGTTAATAGGTTTTGGAGCCATCTCCTACTTGCTCCTGTCTGGATAGTGTGCCTCGGCATGGGAACAGATTTTGATGTCCACAATGATGGGCTCCCATTCCAATAATAAGAACCAATCACCAAAGTCATTAACTGCAGTCCTCCCTCACTTTTCAATGCACAGGATTGTGTATAAGGTGTTCTTAGAATGAATTTCTCACCTTGCTTCTACAGCTAGGATTGAACGGGAAAATAATGGGAGGCCATTTAATTAAATACTGGTTAAAGAAGTGTTGATAGGCTGCTCTGATCAAAACACTTACATTCAGGCCAAACTGCATATGACACGGTTTGTAGGGGAATCCCCTTGTTCTATCATATCATTTCTCCAAAGACAGAGGTCCCAGGGATTTTTTAAACTTAATTAGTAGTTGTGTGGGGCCCCCTATTAAAATTGGGACCACCGAGGGGAGAGGGGACAGGTTTAGTTCCCCCATCTTTCATGGAGCTTTCCTGGCTGACTGTTTTGGGCCTGGGAAGCAGCTATTTGCCTTGTTAAGGGAACTTGTACTGATGATAGACTAGCCAGGTACCCCTTGGCCACCAGCAGGTGATGGCGGTTAGGGATGTCAGAATAAGGGTGGGAAACTCCTGGAGATTTGGGGATGGAGCCTAGGGAGGACAGGGACTTCAGTTGGGTGCAATGCCGTACAGTCCAAGCATCTGTTTTCTCCTGGGGAATTGATCTCTGTAGTTTGGAGAAGAGCTGTAATTCCAGGGGATCTCCATGTCCCATCTGGAGACTGGCATCTCTAGCTGCATGTGTACTAGTAAAATGATCTATGCATTTCTACAGTGGCGAAAATAGCAGCTTTCCAGGGCCATTCCTTGTCAGAAAACAATATGGGGGAAAATCCTAAACCTCCTTTCCCTGCACACTGTAACCCCCGTCCCAGTCAGAGCCCCACATATCTGAGAATAAGGTTTCAGCACAGAATTCCCAGCTCATGTTTGGTTTGACAGGACCCAGGCAGACCCAGAAACAGTGGGGCCATAGTTAAAGAAAGAGCAGGAATGGAAAAACTGCCATGTTATGAGAAGTGCCCTAGTGCAGGGGTAGTCAACCTGTGGCCCTCCAGATGTCCATGGACTACAATTCCCATGAGCCCCTGCCAGCATTTGCTCATGGGAATTGTAGTCCATGGACATCTGGAGGACCACAGGTTGAATACCCCTGCCCTAGTGTACTGAGTAAGAAAGTGATTTGGGAGGCTGCCAGTTCAAAAATTATCTCTGCCCCAAAATCACTGCATAGCCTTAGGCAAGACACTTTCTCTTTGCCTCAACCCACACTTCTACCATGCTAGGATAATAATATCAGCTGCTGTTACAGCACGGTCAGCATTGAAACACTGCATAAAAGCGAAGTATTTATATGATGTATGACAAACTGGAATTCTTTTTATTGCTTATTAATATTGATAGTTCCCAGTGATATTCTAATGGATTAAGGCTGACAGATGAGTGTACCTTTAAATAATTGTATATTAAAAACCTTGCAAACAGGTTGCAATTGGTCACATTTACATGAATTTTCAAAATGGAAGAGACGGGTGACATTGCTGCATGTTGATATTCTCTATACACACTGTCATGCAGGGACACTTCCAAGGATTTAGCTCCCAAAACATACTGGTGCCAACGGGATGGCTGCATGAATTGCCTTCTGCACTGGACATGTTTGCTTGTACTGGATTTAATATCTATGTTCCCAGATGGAGGAATGGAAGACTAGGTCAGTGTTTGGGTCCTGAGGTGGAACACCTGTAGGAATTCCAGAAACGACAGTGTTGCCGATATCTTTGTTGTCCCAGTTGTCCCATCAAAGTGCTCCTTTTTGTGCATATTGTCCTATCTCTCAAGTTCCCATCAACTATTTCCATCTAAGTGTGTAGGAGATACAGCCAAGCAGGTGTACGCACATGACATGAGTCCTACCATCAGAGGTTTGCAGCATTACGCCAGCATATGCATTATGGTTTGGGCCAAAAGAGCACTCAGAGACAGTCAGTAGAGTAAAACAAGACTACAGATTTATTTATTTGCAGGAGCAGGGTGCAGCATGGGGATAACTGTCCTCTTGCAGTCAGCAGACTGCTTGGGCCATTGGTTCTTGCAGCGAGCCAGCAACCCGCACCATCTGGGGACCACCTTGATGGAGGGACAGCAGCTGTTGGGTGCCAATGGCCATGAGCCTCTGAGTGGCCACCTTCTGCCATCTGGCACTGAGCCTGGCTGGCTGCGCCTTCTGAGGCAGGCCTTTCTCAGCATGTGTCCAGCCTCTTAAGGAGGCCTCCCCATTCTAGACAGTCAACAGACTGTCTGGCCCTCTCCTCCCAGAGGAGTGTGCTGTCAAGGCACACTCAGTCATCTGGGAACCTCCTGGAAGGCAGCAGTTGCTGGTTGCCAGTGAGCGCAAGCCTCTAGGTGGCAACCCTCTACTACCTGGAACCGCATGTCTCCAGGCCACCCCCACCAGGGTAGGTCTTGCTTGGCATCTGACCAATCTCTCAAGGAGACTCCTACTCCAGGCAGTCTGCACAGACTTAGACTGCCCACCAAAAACAGCTCCGCCCATGCCCAGACCACCAGCTGTGACAAACAAGCATAACTGCAACATGTAAGAAACCAGCACAGGGAGGGTGGGTGGAAAGTGTTGATACCAGCTGGCTGGAAGAAGGGGGCCTGGTGCATGTGCAGCCCCTTAAAGATGAGCGGGTTGCCCGGTTCCTTCTTCCTTGCCCCCTCATCAGCGAAAGGGCTGGCCAGCCACACCTGGTGCCCTGGATTCCTGTGCCCTCGACAGGCTTCCGGAGGCCAGGTGCGCGTTCATTCTTTTTCCGGCCCCGCTCACCGCATCTGCAATGGTGCAGCCTCAGGTAAGCCGGGGCTGTCCCTGTCACATCAGCTCAAGGTCTTAGTTTCTGCTCTAGGCAGTTCCTGGATAGTCATAGGATTGCACGCCCTTATAGCTTATTAACTTGAGGACAGACCCCAATTTATCATGTTTGGTGTGAAATATTTCATACTCCTAACCAACTCTGTAACCATTGTATGCATTTTAATATCTACCTTTCACTCACGCACATCAGGGAGAACAAAAACATATCCCTGAGCTTCTTCCCCCCGGCTTGGATTTCTCTTTTAAAAAGGAGAATCACACCAGTTAGAAGCTGCCAACAGCCATTCCCATACCTGGCCAGGAGGCAAATGGCACATTCTGTTCAGAACTGAGCACAGTCTTGGTGCAGATGAAGCTTTTCCAGCCATGCCAGGAGATAAGCTGCTCTGTGACATCAGCCGTGGAAAGGTGAACCCATGCAGATTTTTGGTACAATGTACAGTTGCTGCTCCCATTGCTCATAATAACTTTGGCTGAGCAGAATCTATGACTCAGCAGAACTCCCAAGAGCCCTAGGAGACATTCAGCACCAGAAGAGTGACTCAGCAGCCGTGCCATCCCCTTTTAGCATCAGCCTCCGCTTTAATAATACATGCAGAAAGAACATCCTGCCTTAAAGGATATATGGTTGACTCCTCCTCCAGGTGTGCAAAACAAGAACAGTTCTGTTTGTCTTGAGTCAGCATGGATTTTAAGCAATTGTCAGCCTTTATGGGTGATAAAGAAAATAAGCAGGTTAAAGAATAGTTTCAGAGATTTCTATGTAAGTGAAACAACACCAACGAAATCCAAAATACAAGGGAAGGAAAACTGGTAGTGGGAAAAAATAGGAGAATTTCAGAGCCAATGATGGAATGAGGTAAAGTACTCTAAATGCTCATTGGGGAGGGGAAATCTTGCCACCCCATCTGGCCTCCAATTTCTCTCCTGTTGTTAAGCCACCTGCTTCCTTCCAATGTTATTTCCCACCCCATCTTCCTGCCGCTGTTCCCTCCCATCACCTCTGCCCCACCTCCGTTCTTCTTTCTTTCGCCATGCCACTTTGACCCCCTTTCACACCACTTTCCACCCACAAGTCTCCCATTTTCCCTCTGTCTCAGTTGATCTTCATGCTTTGATGTACGGGGTTGCTAGACAACCAGATAATGCTGACCATGACCTTGTGAGAGCCTTGGGATTTTTTTTTTAAGTGAAGTCTGCAGGCTTTTAAAGTCACTGCTCTATTCTTACAGGTCCAGAACACCCACAACAGTGGATTCCAGCCATGAAGGTCTGCAAGAAGAAATCATGCAGTTACCAAAAGGGAAGGGACTTCTTCTCTGTCAAGATAGGTCAGTTCCTCTGTGATACTAAACAACCAATGAGAGCTAGAAAGGTTTCGTTATTATTTTTTTTATTAGCTAGAATTTGAATGTTTATACCTTGTTTCCCCTAAAGTGGGTTAGTCTGCAAGATAGTGACTTGCTTAAGACTTCAAGATCCATCCCAGTGGTTTCAACCTTGATTCCCCACACTGCAACTTGGCTCTACATCCAATACGCCTGCCTATTGTAATCCTCCTCCTCCTGGCTTGGTGTGGGCACACATTTTACCTTTCAAGGAAAATGGCCAGAAAGAAACCCCCCACTGTAAACAATGAAAACTGGCTGCTGAGCCTGTTAGGGCCATGCTTTCACATTAGCAGTTGCTTTTTTCGGTGGCGTGGCAGTGGAGATGGCCATGGAAATATGCTGTACTGCACCACTAGGAAGGAATCTAGTGAAGCAACCTGTTGAACGAACATGGATGGTCCACAAAGAGTTGAACTGATCCCTGAAAAATTGGCTCCTTGTTTGCAACTAGCAACACAGCCCCTGAGACACATGAGCAGGCCCTTCTAGTCTGAACCCAGCCAAAGTCATTCTAGAAACAATCTGCATCCGGCACACCTGGTGATGACAATTTAGTTTTGATCATTTTGCTTGAGCCAAGGTAGAGAGGTAAGTCCTAACTGCTGCTTGTGTCATAGGCAACTGGAGAGTTTCTGGGTGCCAGGGGGAACTGGATGCTGGCAAAGTACAGGAAACATCGTGCGGCATTTAGGAATGGTTCCACCTGCTCTGCACAGGCTGCTGTAGTGATAACGCTGTAGGTTTAGTGTGGCAACAAGAGTGTGCTCTGGGGAGTGTCTTGTTTAAGTCTCACTCCAGTAATGAACCCACTAGGTAGTCTGGGAAAACTCCCCATCTCAGCCTCTGCCTCCCCCGCCCCATGTGGGAATAACAATGGCCTGCCTTTTAGGGCTATTGTGAGGATGGCTGAAAGACAAGCTCCACATTATATTCAAATACTCGTAACCCTCCTTTTTCATCTTCACAAGGAACAAAAGAAAAGTGGGAAGGGGAACTGGATGATAAACTGCTAACTTTTTACTTCAGATGATCCTCAAGTTAGGCTCAAAGGAGAAGTTACTAGCCTGGGTTTTACCTCAACTCTCTTTCCTTGACATCACACAGGAGCTGTGAGGAACTGCTCTTTGAAGAGCTTCAGGGGGCCAGTAAGTTTGGGAGCATAATGGACTGTAGGGTTTTTTTGCCTCGTGCCATGCCATTTTTCGAAGCTGAACTAGACCTAGGTGACATTTATTTGCCCCATTTTAGATCTAGTTTGAATCTCATTTTCCCTTCTGTAGAAATTCACATCCATATTTGCCCTTGCAATGCATCTGGCTTAAACATTGACTGGAACACAATAGTCAGGGGAGCCTTCCTCAAAGGCTCTCAATAATACACAATGCCTGATTGGACCACCTTCTTATTACTTGGCAAAGTTTTTATTTCTTTGAGCATAGCACCATGTGCCTTCCCCCTGCAAAGGAGCCACTTGGTCACTGCAGGTTATAGTGGCTTTGGCTCAGTTTAAGAACTAAGGCTATAATGCTGAATCCTATGGAACTCAGTGGGACTTGCTTCCAAACAGAGATGGGTGATTTGGTTCAGATAAGTCCAAAATACTCAAATCAAGGCTGATACAAGTACTTTTTGAGCCAAATCACCTATCCCATCAGTTATGACCAGCCGAATTAGAGAAGCCTGAATTAATTTGGGCTTGATTCAGCTGATTTGTGATTCATCTGATTGCAAGGGAGAAAGACCACACCAAGCAACTGATCCCAAGGATCATCTCTTTGGCAGGGTCCTTAAAGGTTCCCCCTGCAGAGCCCTCTGAAGCTGTGGAGAGTGGGATCTCTGCAGCCTCAGAAAGGTCTGTGGGAGAGAAAGACCCTGTTGAAGAGCTGCTCCTCTAAGACTGGGGAGAACCCTCTGCCCTGCCTCCCCAACCCTCCTGGAGACAGCTGCATGCAGGGATTGGTCAGGGGGGTGCATGGAGGTGACATGTCAGCCATTTCACCCACTCTTCCTGACCTTCTGATGCTGGCTCAGCAGACCCCAACTCAGCTGGAGGCCTTTAAAGGGCCTCCAGAGCCATCAAACAGCTGATCCCCGGAGAGCCTTCTCTCCACCAGGGTCAGCTGTCTGAAGACTGATTCAGACAAATCAGTTTGAATTTCCTGAATCTGCCAAACTTGAATCAATATATGGAATCAGTGATTCGGTTAATTCGTGTTGTACTGAATTTGAAAAACTCAAACATGAAAGTACTGAATTTTTCCCCAGTGCATATGCCATTCTGAATCGCTTGTCATTCTTTGCCTCTGCATATTTTCAATGGCCAGATCAACTGCAATGCTCGATTTTTGTGCCTGTGCAGTATTGCCAAATGTGCTTGGAAAACAATGGGTAAACCTGTGGGTTACGTGGGTAAATCCATGTAAACAGCACTCAGGTCTAGCTTCTGTTGCAGGGGATTGAATATTGCATGACCAGAAGTCTGGGAACAAAATGAAAAGTGGCAGAGCGTCAAATGAGGCTGAGAAAGGAAAACAAAAATTGTAATTGAATGTTAGAGTTTATTGAGGAGAAGCAGAGTTATAAACAAGCAAGCAAAGCAATATTTCAGTACCTTTCTACACAAAATGCTACACCAAATACCATCAGCCCAATTACCTGTTTCTGGCCCTCATTCAGCATTGTCCCCATGGTTCACTGTAAGAGAAAATGAGCAGTCTGAGGAGGGTACTACTCCCCATTTTCTGGTAAGGGGGATCATGGGGGATGGCTCAATTCTGTTGGTCCTTGGGCAATCTTCCCCTCAGCTCATGGCTTGGGGGTCTGAAGAAGGCTGCTTGTCAATGAAGTGGGGGAGGGAACCAAGTGAGCCAGCAAAAATTCTAGGCAAGAAATCCAAAGAGAGAAAGTGATGCTGAGTATGAATTGTACAACAGATCCCATGACACACAGGAAGCAAGCAAGTGGGCAGGAGGCATCTGGAAGAGAGCACAGCTATAGGGGAAGAGTGAAATGGAAAAGAAAAGCAGACTTTTGTGTCCTTGCCAGGCCATGGGGAAGCCTGGAAAAATAGGCATTCATACTTCCAAGTGGCACAAGAGAGAACCCAGGATGGAATGGAAACATGTTGCTCCCCCAGTTGGAGAAGGGGAGGGGGGGTTGATGCTGAGAGGAGAGACCTGATTGGGCTGTTGGAAGGAGAGATGGATCATGGGCCTTTTCTCAGACTGCAGTCTTTATTGCTTGATTAGGTCAAAATATAGACTATTAATAGCCATGGTGCAGTGAAGTGAGCCAGCTGTTATCTTAGGAGGCTCAGATTCAGTCAGACTGAGTGGCCAATCCCAGACTCAGTTCCTTTCTTTGGTCCATCTCCATTTCTGCAAAAGCCACACAAACCATTCTTTATCTGGCAAGGATAGTCTGGCCAGGTGTCCACTAAAATGGTAGGGAGCAATGCCAACATCCATCCTGGCAAAGGAATCAGTAAAACTGCACCACCGGTCAGTTGTGTCCAAAGACCTTGGTGAATAAAATGTAGGCTAAAATAATCTGTGATGGATCATAATTGGCCTTTTCCCCTTGAGGATCCTGATGTCACTCACCTGCTTTCTACCTCATTTGCCTCTATCATTAATTGCCTTTTCATCTCCTAGAATCAACTCTGGAAACCACAATAAAGTCAACTCTGGAAATGCTGTAGTTGCACCCTGCAGTCACACAATGTGTATGAAAGTGCTCCCAAACTACCCCATGACGCCCAGAAACTACAGGGAAATGTGGTATCAGTGGTGCTCAGTCATTTACTGGTTTGCCTTGAGCCATGCTCACTAATTGTGAGGAAGGAGCTGATCATTCACTGAGCTGTCTAGACTGCCTGCTTGCAGGAAGAGGCTGCGTTATCTTAGCAGCTACCCTCTCCACCCTGTCCCTTATCTGCTACCCCACCTCCAGTTTTGAAGAGAAACTGCATGCAGTTGTGCCATAAGTCTTGTTGCCCCATGCACAAAGTGCCTCTGACACCCCCTATTTGGGGCACCTATTCTGGTCTTGTTGTGCCAGCCCTGCGCTCCCACAAGCATGGCATCACATTAGCATCATGCCCATGTTAAATGAGCCATCGCAAAGCTATACTGGTGTAGACGCTTAAGCCTCTCTCATATCCCTCTCTGCAATGTAGGGTTGTTGTAAAGATTATTGGAAAACTGCTCTGAGTCTTGGAAAAACACTATATAAATGCTAAGTATTATTATTAGATATTTATATTTGTAGGAGAAATGAAGACAGCTGAGCTATAGGATCACCAAGAGTTGGACATGACTGAATGTCTAGCATCATCAGGGGAAATATATCAGAATGCAGCTTTGAATTCAAATCCACTAGTTGCTAATGCAGAGTTTAAATACGGCATGGTCGCCTACCTGCTTCTTTCTTTCCTTTCCTTATTCATATGGATGATCCTTGTCTACAGCATGTCTGTTGCTTCCTTGTCCTTTTGTGTTTGTCTTAATCCATTTTCTCTGATCAGAGACACAATCACATTTACCAGCTGGCTTCATTTCACATGGCACATTGCTCTCCTTTCAGGGCAGGTATTTAATTTCCAGGTGGGCTAATGTTTAAATTTGTAAAGTTGCTTGACATGCTTTCTTTGATAGCTGAAATTGTTTATTGATTTTGAGATCTTTCCCATTCATTACATCTTCTTGCACAGACTGGTCATTCTGTAGGATTTCACAGCATGTTATCCCAAACACTGCTGCAAGAATTGCAATCTCTTGCAACATCTATCTTTCCGTCTATTCTTGGCATTAAGTGGGCAAAGCGACTTGAATTTCAATGTGCCTTTCTTCTGTTTCCATTCATGTAGTTCTTCCAGTTTCACCTGAGCTCTACCTGCCAGGTAGTCACTTAGAGACAGATTCTGAAGTCCATTGATTAGATTTCCCCAATTAAGATCTTTAGATGTTGACTTTAATGGAGAGGGCAGAGGGTATATGCCATAACTAGGAACTCCTCCTGGCCAAAAATTCAGATGTGGCCAAAAACTGGGACTTTCCTGGAGTACTATGTCAACTCTGGAGGTCCCCCTACCACACTTAGGAACCCCACATATAAAGGGCAGCCCAGCCCTTTCTTTGTGCAGGTTGATTGTATCACTCTTGCAACAACCAGGGAGTCTCTTGGGTGAGACTCACTTCACATGGAGCCAGCATTGGCTTATTTCTGATATGTAAAGCTTTCAGGGTAGGCTTCTCTAGCCTAGCCATTCTTGCTTACAGAAATAAAGATGTAGGCTTGCAGATGCATTCCTCCTTGCACAGTGAAGGTACTTTGTGGGGAGTATCAGCATCACATCAAAATCACAAGATGTTATAATCCCACTGTATAACATACTGATTAGACCTCACCTGGAATGCTGTGAGCAGATCTGGAGGTCTCACTTCAAAAAGGGACAAAAATGAGAGGATGCAGAGGAGGATGTGGATGATCCAGGGCCTGGGGACCAAGCCCTATGAGGAAAGTCTGGGGGACCTGGGAATGTTCAGCCTGGAGAAGAGAAGGCTGAGAGGAGGCATAATGGTTCTCTTTAAGTATTGGAAAGGTTGTCCCTTGGATGAGGGCAGGGAGTGATTCCTGTTCATAGCAAAGGATAGGACCTGCAGTGATAGCTTCAAACTACATGTAGAACAGCACTAGCTAGATATTGGGGCGGGGGGGGGGATCACAATCAGAGTAGTTCAGTGGTGGAGTAGGCTACCTAAGGAGGTAGCGAGCTCCCCCTCATTGGTGTTCTTTAAGCAGCATCCTGAAAGATACTTATCCTGGATGCTTTAGACTGATCCCGCATTGGACCAGATGGCCTGTATGGCCCCTTCCAACTCTATGGTTCTATGTGTGCCTTACTATATTGATTACATGCATCAATACAGCCTGCCAAATAATCT
Organism: Paroedura picta; assembly: GCF_049243985.1. Taxonomy (NCBI): domain Eukaryota; kingdom Metazoa; phylum Chordata; class Lepidosauria; order Squamata; family Gekkonidae; genus Paroedura; species Paroedura picta. Next base: position 32,834,729 of record NC_135374.1, on the reverse strand, counting down.
CCTATTCAGAATATATAAAGGTAAAGGTATCCCCTGTGCAAGCACCGGGTCATGTCTGACCCTTGGGGTGACGCCCTCCAGCGTTTTCATGGCAGACTCAATACGGGGTGGTTTGCCAGTGCCTTCCCCAGTCATTACCGTTTACCCCCCAGCAAGCTGGGTACTCATTTTACCGACCTCGGGAGGATGGAAGGCTGAGTCAACCTTGAGCCGGCTGCTGGGATTGAACTCCCAGCCTTATGGGCAGACAGCTTCAGACAGCATATTGCTGCCTTACCACTCTGCGCCACAAGAGGCTCTTCAGAATATATATATACTAGTAAATAAGCCCGCTGCAGGCTTAATGCAGCAGGCGCTAGCGAGGCTGGGGAGTCTGGCAGGGCGCGGCCGGGCAGGAGCGGCTTTGGCTGGGCCCGCGAGTCCGGTGGCGTGGCCTACCTTTCCGTTGGCAACGCCCGAACTGGCTGTGGGCGTCGGCAGCGAGGCAATCAGCAGCGGGGCCGGACGGGTCAGGGCGCCGGGCAGGGAGCCCGCGGCAGTCTCGAGACGTCCCATCAGCCCCGGAGGGAAGGAGGAGAGCTCCCACAAAAGTCCCAGAGGCTTGCAGAAGCACTTTGCTTTCGCTTTCGCCACTTCGCCGAAAGCAGCTCGGGGGGATTCCCTGAGGAAGCAGCTGGCTCTTCTCCGACTCTGCCAGGCGAGTCGCTGCAGGGCAAACAGAAGTGGAGGCACACACCCCTCCACAGCGGGGCTGCGCAGGCTCTTCCTGAGGGCGGTCTAATGGAGTTCACTCCCGGGCAAGTCTCCTTCTCCTTCAGTAGCCGGGGGTTTAAAGCGATCAGCGTCTTCAATGCAGAGAGGCAAGCGGTAGGAAGAAGGGACGGCCAGGATGCTCTAAGGGGCCGCCTCCAGCCTTCGGGTGAGACTCGCTATGCCTCCTTCCCTGCTTCCCTCCGGTGCGGACAGGACGTCTCAGGACTGCCGGGGGCTCCCTGCCCGGCGGTGTGACGCGGCGAGAGGCGCTTTGCGCCTCTCGCCGCGTCACGCCGCCGGGCAGGGAGCCCCCGGCAGCCGCGCTCTGCGCGGCTGGCAGGGGCTGGCTTGCGGCCGGCCTGATGCGTCGGAGGCGCTTTGCGCCTCCGACGCGTCAGCCCGGCGGGAAAGGGAGCAACTGCAAGCCGCGCTGCACGCGGCTCGCAGTTGTTGGGGCTGGGAATCGGAGGGACCCGAGTGGTCCCTCCGATTGTCTGTCCTGAGGAAGGGTCCAATCTGGACCCTTCCTCATCACGGACAAATCCCACCTTAGAACCCCTTAACCATTTATTTAGTCCGTGGCGCCCGCGGCGCCACGGGCGGTTTAAAGATATGACCAAATATATATATCTGACTTCAAACACAGGGGGGAGGGGACTGAAGTTGATAGGGAAATGTCAAATTCCACATGAGAAACTGAGGTTAACTGAGCAAGCGAATGTTCTTTAGACCTGTAAATAGTTTCACTGGGAAATGTTAAAAGGTAAAGGTAAAGGTATCCCCTGTGCAAGCACCGAGTCATGTCTGACCCTTGGGGTGACGCCCTCTAGCGTTTTCTTGGCAGACTCAATACGGGGTGGTTTGCCAGAGCCTTCCCCAGTCATGACCGTTTACCCCCCAGCAAGCTGGGTACTCATTTTACCGACCTCGGAAGGATGGAAGGCTGAATCAACCTTGAGCCAGCTGCTGGGATTGAACTCCCAGCCTCATGGGCAAAGCTGTCAGACGGCTGCCTTACCACTCTGCGCCACAAGAGGCTCTTAGCGCCACAAGAGGCTCTTTAGGAAATGTTATTCTCCCTAAAACCAATAGAAGTGGGGTTGGGGAGAGTTGATGGCATTTTATGTATATGGACACACCTTACAACCTACAACCTTCTGCTCTGAACCTGCACTTCAGTAATGTGTACATATAAACACTCCTAGGTGTGTTTCTTTCAATGCAAGTCCTTCTAGATTCAGTTGGACTCATTTCTTTAGAAAGGCCCATGACTGTAACCTTCCTTCCAAATAATTCTATCAACTACAGCCTTTTTGGCATAAACTAGGATCAACGTATTAAAGAGAAATTTTGTTCAGCAAAGAATGGATGGGGAGTCTATATTTTTTAAATGAATTTGTCCCTCTACTTTTGTATTTATCTGCAAGTTTTGACTCCAATTCCACCAAAGAAATCTGTATGACATAAAAAGCTAAGACTGTTTGAAAAAGATCAGCTGGAACCTCCCACTGATGTGATAAATATTAGAAAACAAAAATAGATCTATTTATTTAGAGCCAACTGAGCGGGGGCAGGTCCCTTGAAATCTAATGACATCTCCTAAGAGCCAGTTGATGTTCTGCCAAAGTCCTCCCTGTGCAAGGGACTCACTTCCTTTGAGCCAGTTTGGAGTCTCACTGCTGTGACTCCCTGGCAGGGTTATCTCATGTTACAAACTTCCAAACTACTTCTCTCCAGAGTATTATTGGGGAATGCAAATATGCCTCTCGGTCTCTCTGGTGGAACCATTTTAATACATTCTTCTGTCTTGGATGCCACTAATTGTGCCTTAGACTTTCTGGAAGGAGGATCACTTTAGGTGAAAAAGGACATGGCAACTCTCTCTCTCTCTCTCTCTCTCTCTCTCTCTCACACACACACACACACACACACACACACACATTTATTGGCTGTTTTCCAACATTCCCTTGGCTAATTGTATGTTAGAATAAGTGTGTGCTAGAATTGTACTGCTGACTTCTTTGAAGGTATATCAGTATATTGTCGAAAAACACCTTGATTCCATTAGTCATCCTTATGTATGGTCAACAATGATGCAGTTACACCTTGGGAATGAATTTCACGTTGGAATTGAAACAGTGATGTTGTCAAGCCCAAGCAGCATATATAAGTTGTGGGACTTGAGAGGAATTTGAGCCCTCTGCGCTTAGTTGACTCTAAATAAAATGATCTATTTCTGTTTTTTAATATTTATCACACCAGTGGGAGGTTGCAGCTGATCTCTTTCAGACTACCAAAGGGGCTGTAGGCTTAAGCCTCTACACCAGCATACCTTGGAGATGGCTCGTTGAACAAGGGCATGATAGTAATGAGACGTCATGGTCATGTGAGCTCAGGGCTGGCACAACAGGACCAGAATAGTTGGCACAAATGGGGGCAATGTAGTCCATGGGGCTGCAAGACTTACAGTACGATGGCATGCAGTTCCTCCAGTTTAAGCACGCTGATTTCCATGAGCTTAACCTGGAACGATTTTGTACAGGACTGAAGTGATAAGCTATGTTGACACCAAGAACAGAGGGCATAAATTTAAATATTCCCATTAAAACAATGGGAGGAAAACACAACTCCCCCCTCCCCCTTCTCCCCTTCCTACACAGCCACAATGGAGATCAAGACTCCAACATCCTGCGTACCCGTATTGCAGATCACAGGGTGTGCAGCAAAACCTCTCCCTGTCTGGCCTTTGGTTATACATACCTGGAAAGAATGAGCAGGAACACTATTGATTAGAACTTTGTACACAAAAGAGCTCATTGCACCAACATGGCTGTGGCTGTGGGATGGGATTCCCCCTTCCTTCTGCGGTCTGTCTGCTGGGGGAGAATAGGATGCCAACCAGCTGCCCTGGCATTGCACCAAGATCTGCAGCACTGCCGTGCCATGCGCTTGCTGGTATTAGGCTCTGAACCTCTTGCCTATAGATTAGCGCATGGCTGTTTCTGTGGACCTGATTCTGATCTCATTAGTGCTAATTTTACATTGGGTTAACGACACCAAATGAAATTACATTTCATTAATTTCCAATTAATTTTACCCTATTCAAGTGAAATGACTCCTGATTCCTTTTGGTATCCCTATCAAGAGGACAATCAGTCCCTGTTTATTCTATAGGGGCTTAAGCTCCATCAGATCCTCTTATCTCCAAGTCTCCCAGGCTACAAAGTGATCCGTTCTTGAATCATGCAGCTATTTTAAAAAATTAATTTGCATGTCAGAGTGTCCTTTCAAGTACCACACAAGTACCACATTGCTGCAGTCACTTTACAGGCTGACGAATTATTTCCATTCCCACTGAAAGAAAGAGAGACAAGAGTTTCAGATCATATTTCTTGAGAGGCCGCTTGGTGGAGTGGTTAAGAGGGCAGCCTCTAATCTGGAGAACCGGGTTTGATTCCCCATTCCTCTTCCACATGCAGACCACTGTGGCTTGCAGACCAACAGGCATGAGCTACATAAGGATGTTTCACATAGAATGCCCCTCCAGCTCCTTGCAAAGACCTTTGCAATATTTTATATTTCTAACTTCTCATATTTCCTTATATCACTGGATATGCATTTCACTGTGCAAGGCAGGTGAACACTAGTCCAATGACTCTTGAGGTTGCACTGGTCATATAAATAACCCCTAAGCAGGGATGGAGGAAAGGAGCACCTCACGTTTCTGGGGAGAAGTACTTGAAAGCAGGTCTGGGAGAGCAGGAAATATCAACCAATCTGAGAAGGCATTGCACCCATGCCCAGTCCAGTGGTGATAAGGACAAGAAACACTTAAGCACCAAGAGTGGCATAAGGTTTTGTGGGTGCATGACTGCAATATAAGTTTGTAGATTTTTGCGGGAGGTGGGCACTGTGTGTGTTTTAGATGCTGCTAAGAGATGCATGAGCAGTAGAGCTGGACTTTTTAAAGGGAGGTATTGTGGCTCAGGCCGCAGAGAGAACAATTAATACTAAGCTTCGGGGGACAGCCAACAGTTATTCAGGGGCAAAAATCCTTTGTATGAATTTAAAGGTACATTGGTTTGTGTCTGTTTTGTTTAAGGAGAGTATTAACTAGGACTGCTCACAATGACTTAAAAAATTCCTAGAGATTTTGATGCAGTCCTGGGAGACTGTGGAATTTTGGGTGGAGAGGGAGCTCAGAGCGGATACGGTGTTGCTCCTAGGACTTCTGTTGCCTCTCTGTTTTAAGGTATACCGCCTAGTCCATTCTCCGAAGCTGCCATTTCCCATACTATGGGAACATTCTTCTGTAGTTTGGGGATCAGGTAGAACTTCAGGAGAATTTCATGCTTAACCTGGAGGATGGCAACCTTAGCATAGATGTACATAGGCAGTGCTTGATGGGCAAGCTACAGTCTTTGCAATACATTTCTCCCCATTTATATCAAACTCTCTCTCTCTCTCACTCACTCACACACACACACACACACTTGGGTTGCCAGTCTCCAGGTGGGGCCTGGAGAGCTCCCAGAACTGATCTTGAGACTACAGAGATCAATTCCTCCAGAGAGAAATGTCTACTTTGGAGGATGGGCTCTGTGGTACTATATGCCACTGAGGTCCCACCCTGCCAAACTGTACTGTCCCCCCAGTTCCCCCTCTGAGTCTCCAGGAGTTTCTCAACCCAGAGTTAACACACACACATCCATAACACTTCCCTTTTACTGCAGTTGAGTCTCATACCAAAAGGAAGCCACCCTCAGGTTCCTTCCTTTGAAAATGCAATCTGATGAGCAGAGAGCACATAACTCTTTTAGTGGGGATGCAAGCCATCAATCAGGGGATGAAATAGAACTCTCTTTCAGTACAATGTAAGAGGATTTATTTATATTTTTGGCTTCCCATCAGCATCATGATCTCTTCTTGGCACTGGCAAGTGGAAACCCATCAATAAAAACAACTCCAGGGTGATTGCACAACTGAGCACCATCAGAGGCAGTGCTCAGTCATGACCTGACTGTGGACAGCTATGTCCAGGTGGTGCCTTGTTTCAATTCTGTTTTGCCTGCTAGTTGTAAACATAGGAGATGGTGCAGATTAAACTATCTATGTCGCGTTAGGATGAGGTGAAACCAAACGCCTTTGTCTGGAGAACTGGCTTTGACTCCCCACTCCTCCTCCACATGCAGCTAGCGGGGGGACCTCGAGCCAATCTCAATTCCTTCACAGCTCTCTCAGCCCTGCCTACTTCACAGGGTGTCTGTTGTATGGGGAGGAGGGGTAGGCAATTGTAAGCCACTTTGAAGCTCTTTCAGGGAGAAAAAAGTGGGGTACAAAACCCCAGCTCTTCTTCATTTTCCCTTTGGTGTGGTTTGTCTGAATCTTTATTGGATCCCTTACGCTGTCTGATTACTTGGTTTAATGTTATCTTTTTCTTTCCTTCATGCTGTTAAAAAGCCACATGGGCTGAAACAGAACAACCAGTTTATATTCTCAGAACAAAGTTCCAAAACACTTTGCCAGTCAAAAAGTGACATTGGAATCAAGGTTCAAAAGAAGCCAGGTAATCTTAGTCAGGCATACAAGCATCAGAAATAAGGGGCAAGAGGAAGTGATTCCTGGCTTCTGATCTCTGAGGGCAATCAAATACAATATGAGCTACACTCTCAATCCTACTTGTGGAACACTGGCAGAAGCCATCTGAGTAAGGTGTCTCCCATTCAACACCGTGGAACATAAAGACTCCATGTGCGACAACATAAAGGCTGGCCACATCTCTGGAGCCTTCAGTTTATAAAAATATGATTGGAAGGACAGCCCATGTGCAATGGGAGAACAGACTTGTTGAGCAGGTATCTATGTACTATTGTAATCTAATTTGTCATATGGTTCTTTATTAATTTATATCCCTTGTGGGTAGAAAAATAATTGATTTTAATACCCTGCTTTTCACTACCTGAAGGAATCTCAGAGCAGTTTACCATTGCCTTTCCTTCCTCTCCCCACAACAGACACCCTGTGAGGCAAGTGAGGCTGAGAGAGCTCTGAGAGAACTATGACTGGCCCAAGGTCATTCAAGTGGCTCCATGTGAAGGAGGAGTGGGGAAACAAACCTGGTGGTCCAGATTAGAGGCCACTGCTCTTAACCACTCCACCTAACTGGCTCTCATACAAAGAGGTAATAAACTGTATCTTAGAGACCAAGCTTGGTGTAGTGGTTAGGAGTGTGGACTGCTAACCTGGTGAGCCAGGTTTGATTCTGCACTCCCCCACATGTAGCCAGCTGGGTGACCTTGGGCTCCCCACAGCACTGATAAAGCTGTTCTGACCTGGCTGTAATATCAGGGCCCTCTCAGCCTCACCCTCCTCACAGGATGTCTGTTGTGGGGAGAGGAAAGGGAAGGTGAACGTAAGCCACTTTGAGACTCCTTCCAGTAGAGAAAAGCAGCATATAAAAACCAACTCTTCTTCTTCCATGCCATTGCCTCCAAAGAGATCTGACCTAACTCTGTAAGACATGATGTGATTCTCCTTGAATCTCAGTGAGAAAGACATGTGATAAAGTAAATAAGCAGATATCAGATAGAATGAGCAGATATGTTGGGATGTGCAAGATCTGTAGTATGCATGATTCAATATTATATGGAGAATATCCTACAGGGGGGATTGGAGGAGGTGTGTTTTTTGCATGTTTAGATTAGAAACTTCTTGATGTCTTTCAAATAATCTCCTCATGCATCCTGATAGGCTCTTTGGAGACTTCTTGCTCCTGTGAGCAGACACTCCCTGCTTGCCTCCAGAACAGAATGGATGATGACAACAGAACAGTTAGTTAGTTAGGACTCTCTCTCTTTCTATACAAAGATCATTTATCTCCTGAATAAAACTACTATTTCATTCTTTTAAGCAGTCTGGTGCTTCTCCCCTCCTTGCATACTGAAACTCTGCCAACACTATGTCTGTATGATTCTACATTGGCCTTGTACTCAGAACCCACTGTTGTGTTGATCAGTACGGACTCATCACTAGACAAACGGTCCTTGTTTCCATTTTCTCCTTCCTCCTATGGTTTCCTGTATCCCTCCACACAGCTGCGGTGGGAACATACAATGGAGGAGACAAGAGCAATTGGAGCTGCTTTGGTCCAGTTGGGTTATAAGGGGAGCAAAATGAAAGATGCAGAGAAAGGACAGGGGATAGTTCTGAGGCAAACCCTTCACCATGATCGGAAGGAGACACATGTTTGTTTGCAGGTCCATTCCATGTCTTGTTTGTTTCTTCCAATGGAGCGTGATCGTAGCAATGAGCATTGTGCTTAACGATAGCGATCCCCAACCTGTGGGCTGCGGACCACATGTAGTCCTTCGACTAATTGGAGGTGGGCCCCGAAGGACGCCCCCCGCCCTTTACTTCATCCCCCCCCCCAGCCCTTTACAACACACTTCATTGTTGTGGTGTGTCTGTATCTTATTTTGAAGGGATGTTTAAACATTACCATAGCAATTAGAGAGCGTTAGGGCAGTGGTTGAGAGTAGAGGAGTAAACTACCCCCCCCACCGGGCCTCAGTAAAAGGCGTTGAGTGGTCCCCGGTGAGTGGTCCCCGGCGTTGAGTGGTCCCCGGTGATAAAAAGGTTGGGGACCACTGCTTAAGGAAACCTGCTTCTTGGAGCAACAAAAACGGCTGAGGTCTTAAAAAAAAAATCCCTGTGCCTTTCAAGGTTAAGGCAGATAAGGATTTGAAGCAATTATCCAAAAACTGCAGTTCAGCAAAGCTTTTGCAATGCCTTTTTTAATCCACCATTTTATTCCTCCTCCTATCAGAAGAGCCTGTTCCTGTACTGTACACTCTGTGCCATCCTAAGCAGAATTACATCCTTCCAACTTCAATGGACTGTCCTCGGTTTAGAGTGCCACAGTAAATGAGCTCAGAAAACTTGCCTGTTTCAGACATGATTACTTGCAATCTTGAACAGCTTAACTGTTTCTAAAATGCCCTGTGAGACAGTATAGTGTAGTGGTTAGAGTGACAGGACAGAATTTGGGGTACAAGGTTGAAATCCCCATCCAGCCTCACTGGATGACCCTAGCTTTTCTGTGGGTGCAAACTCTGGTTGCCAAGGAATGAGATTTTTCAGCCTCCCCATACCTGCAGAGGTCTGAAATGCACCCCACCCACCCCCATCTTCTTCCAGGAGGATTTCAGACTGCTGGGGGCACTAGGATGAATTAGCTCTAATTCTAAATTAACTTTAGGGTTGTTGGAAGGGTAAAATGGATGGAAAGGGAACTATGGAAGTCATCCTGAGCTTTTTGGATAAAGGATGACAAAATAGACAGATGGTATACTAGCATCTTGCAGTCCAATGTATCCCATCTCTTCCAGTGCTTACCAGACTTGAGCCATTGCAGAAAATGTGGTCTTACAACATCCTTCAGCCAGCATCTTATCTTTCATCATATCTTTCAGGGTAGGTCACATATTGCCAGAATTGTAGTAAATGCTGCTACTCTCCTTCAGATTCTTTCTGTCTTCTCTGTGACTACTTCTGCATTTGAGACAGTATCTTGTTTTAGCCTCACTTTGGATTTCCTTTTGATGCTGCATGTTTACTCTAGGCTTTCCTAATTTGGTCTTTCTTTCTCTCATTTCCTAGTCTGATATTTTCCATATACTTCCTGCATCTGAGTCAGATGGAAGCAACCTCCTAGAATGCATTGCTCCCGTCTCCTTTTCTAATTTTGTAAAATGGTGCCTGCTTGCACCTAATTACACTGTTCTGTGCCCTTGATTGTCTCCCACCTTCTTCTCAAGTTTGTAAACTTAAAAAAAAAAATAGGGTATTGCATTACAATGCTATTGCAGTGTACCTGCCATTTTTTTACAGCTGGAAACAGTGTTGTAACACAATTACCCCTTTAAAAAAAAGTCAGATGTTTCAGGATGGAGGGCAGGAGAGGGAGGAAGGGGAGATGGTGATGAGGAAGAGGGTGTGCACAGATGACTCAAAATGGCAGCCACAGGGAACCCCCCCCCCCATGTTAGCCCCACATGGCAGCTGCAAATTAGATTCCTCCTTGAAAAATAAGATCACTGTAACTGTGAATTTCCTTGCTGCAGGGCAAGTCTGAGGTCAATTCAGGTCTACAATGTCTGAAAAGGCAGATTTTAAAACAGAAACAGACAAAATAGGCCGCATTTTAAAAAGGCAAATCTGAATAAAATTGCTAGTCTGGGAACAGTCTCTGTCTTTTTTAGAAAATTGGTAACCAGAACAGATTTCCGGACTCCAACACAGGCCTCAGAAATGCTAAAGAGAGTGGGAGAATTACCTCCTGTGCCTTACTCATTTAAATTGTCAACAGAATCAGCCCAGCATGGTGTCTGTTATCTTGTAATGAATGATATGATATTGCAAAGTCACATTCACATTGTCATCTGCAGCCCCTCGATCCTTTTTGCTGGCTGAACAAGTAACAATTTAGGTTTCATAATTTTTACCTTGCCCACCTCCCTGAAGTTATTCTCCAGCTTTGTTAAATCAAAGATTATTATTTTTTCCTTTCCTTCTCCTTACTAGGAACCGATCTGTTTCAAATTGTGCTGTAAATAGTGCTGAAAAGGAAAACTAGTCCTCCCTTTCTTGCCTTATAGGCCTTGATTGGTCCACAAAAAAAATGTTTGTGGACCTAGCATAGTCTAACTCATTTAATTATTTCTATCTCTTCCCCTCCATCTTTCCCACAGCAGAGATTTTCCACGTGCCAAGAAACGTCTTTTTTTCTTTCCCTGTCATTTTTTGCTTGCCATCCAACTTCCCAAAGAGCTCTGCTAAACTTAAAACCAGGCTGACCACTTACTGATACTTCAGTTCCTCACAATAAATTTATAATCTTTGATGTCTGGATCTTTAAAAATCCACAGTTACCTGCAATTTCTATATTCTTACCCAAGTGCAAGTTCTTACTTTGTTGCTTGATTCTATTTATTTCTTCCTGTTTTCCAAGGTTTAAATGACCTCATTCGCCAAAGCACTTATCCCTCTGTATATAAAGTTTCCCAAGTGTAATACAGATAACTTTCCTAAGGTTATTAGATTTGCCAGTTCAAGAGGGAAATGTTCTGACATATCTGAGACCAAAACCTGGTGCTATTGCTACTGTTGAAAAATGAGAAAACGGTCCCTACTGAATTATTTTTTAGTATTTAGTATTTTAATAATGTTAAAGGTAAAGGTATCCCTTGTGCAAGCACCATGTCTGACCCTTGGGGTGATGCCCTCTAGCCTTTTCTTGGCAGACTCAATACAGGATGCCATTCCCTTCCCCAGTCATCACCATTTTACCCCCCAGCAAGCTGGATTTTTTTACCAACCTTTTACCAACCTTGAGCCGGCTGCTGGGATCGAACTCCCAGCCTCATGGTCTGAGCTTCAGACCCTGCGCCACAAGAGGCTCTTAATATTTTAATAATTAGTATTTATTTCTCTGCCATAATGGGTATACAATGTATTTTTAGCTGTAAAGACTGTAAATCATTCCTGTTGATTTGCTGAAGTCAACTCAGCATAAAGTTAACAGGATGCTCATGGCTACAAGCTCCAACCATTGGCATGTTCATCCTAATACTATTGTGGCATTCCAATCACCCCCTTCAAGAAATACGGTATCCCAGCCTTCCTCTGAGAGCAGGAGAAAACATTGTGACAGCAGCTGTGCATGATGGGATGAAATTACAGGAGGCAATAAATAGAAAAGTCATTTTTATATCACAATATTTCTAATGTAACAGGCACATCAATACCTTTCAGGGTTCCCCCCACCTTTTCAGGGTTTGTTTTCTCCAGTTTTACTAGGCCAGTCCTATGGGCCATTTTAGAGGCCTTGCAGATGCTAACAGCTGTGCCTAGCGGAAACACCAGGCCGATGTCTCAAGCCTGCTCTGCATATGCTCAAGCAGTATGAAGCAGCCCAAGCGGATCCAATAGATAGAAGATAGCATATCTTTTCTGTGCCTTTTCAAGGGCTCCAGACAAGCAGGGACCAGGACAGACAAGGCGCAAATGTTGAAAAGAGACAGAAAGGAGCCAAATGCAAGGTGAACAGCAGGAGCTGGCAGGGGACGAGAGTGAGATAAAGTCTCCGATGCAGGCTAGAACAAATCCTCAGAGCCTCTTCTAACACAAGGGATCTTTTGTGAACCAACTGCATCTCTTAGGGGGTATCAGAGTGATTCATTTGCTCCTCACAGAGGCTCCTGTAATTCTATCACTTGCCAATTCATGCAGCCTCTGTTCTTTCCGTAAATATGTGCTTGATCAGTGCATTGCTGCTGAGTAAAAGTGCTTAGTTTCCATAAATGAAGGTCCCACATCCCCGTTACATGGGCACACAAGCGGAGTCCTGTGGATCAGACCTGGCCGGCATCCTGTTGCCCACAGAGACTGATTAGATGTCCTGGAAAGAGCACAGCAGGGCCCCGGAGGCTGAAGCCTAGCAACAGGCATCCAGAGACATATTGTCTCTGAACATGAGGGTCCTATTCAGTCCTTAGGGTTTCCTTCTCTGCATTGGGAAATACCTGGAGATTTTGGGGATGGAGCCTAAGGAAGATGGGTGTGGGGAGGGATGCCATAGAAACCACTTTCCAAATAAGACATTTTCTCCAGGGGAACTGACCTTTGTCACCTGGAGATCCGTAGTAATAGCTGGAAATCTCCAGCCACTACATGGAGGTTGGCAACCCTATCCGTCATCATGACTCATCACCATTAATGGACCCAACCTCCATGCATTTGTTGTGTCTTCTTTCGCAGCCATTTACAGCAGGTACAACTATACTGCTGGCATCTTGGGGCCATTGGATAGGCAGTGGATCCAGTGACTCCAACAATGATTTGATTTCAAGGATAAGAGATGCCATGATTTCAGCCTGATTGGATTTTCCATTCTTTGGAATCCTATTCCCTAATTGCAAGTTCATTGGTTTTAGGAATGGAAGTACTATATCTTTAGAAGCAACTAAGGGGAAATACAGCCATCGAAAGTATACTTAGTACAGAGGTCTTATCAGTTAGGATAGGGCTATTTCACCTGGATTTGTCACTGAAATCCCATGAAGACATTTTTCTCTATGCGTAAGAGGCACTGTATCACACCAACTGAAATGCCCCCTCAGCATTCACACACTGCCCTGTCTGTGCATAGATCCTGACATACACAGACTCTTATTGTGCGATTTACACACCACAAAATTGAAAGGTCCCCAGATCAGAGTCCATTGCTCTTAACCTCTACATCATGTTGGCTCTCCGCCATGTCCTAAGGATTTACTCTTGACAAATAACCGCCCCCAGGTTTCAGAAACTAGTTTGTCACATTTGTATTTTACATTTTCAGAGGTACAAAGAATCCGTGTATACCTAAAAGGGAGATGTCTGGTGAGGCCTAAGTCTATATATACAACTTATGTACTACTTACATATTAGCATTTTCATCATTATTTACTCTACAACCAACTAGCAAAGCCTCTCTTGCACACTTGGGCCCATTCTGCAACCAGAAAATGTAGTGAAAGGGTTACCTCTTGCATATGCTTTTTTTTTGGAGGGGAGGGGACGTTTTACAGGATGTCGCCAGCATCCAGCATTCCAGGAGCAAACCAGCATCCACATCCTCCATTTCAAAGTGGTAGTTGGGGGATCACATAAAGTGGATCCCCCCAATTATGTTGTGCAAGCAGGAGAAGAGCAACCAGCAACCACTAGCGAAATAGCTGTGCGTAACCAAAGTGGCCAGAAATAGTGTGATCGCCATCTCCAGCACCTGCCCTTGTGCCCGCCTCCCTTTCCCTTCTCCTTGGAATGGAGCTTTTTTTTTTTTGTAGCAAGCTGCATGGAGCAACGAATACACATTGCTTGATCCAGGCAGAGAAAAATAATTCCACCCACCAGCGGGCGCACAAAGCATGCCTCTCAACCCCCCCCCCCAAAAAAAATTGTGAAAATAATTACTTTTGTTGATCTTCAAGTCTCATAATTCCAAAACGGGATGGCATTAAAATATGCACTATGCATCTATTATTAGATGCGTAGGCATAGTAACAGAGAATTTTTACTTAGAAAAAAGAGATTACTTGCATCGTGTTCCATTTAAAACTGGCTGGCTGCTATGATTGACAGGCAGGGGGAGACTCATGGGTCTTGCGCTGGCTTAACGCTATATTCTTAGGAGGTGGTGAACTCCCCCTCACTGGCAGTCTTCAAGCAAAGGTTGGATACACACTTTTCTTGGATGCTTTAGGATGCTTAGGGCTGATCCTGCGTCTTAGATGTGTGGAATGGCCCTCAAAGTGTATGGGGAAGATGTAATTATTGTTTTGAGAACTTATTTGCTTGTTTGAGACCTGCATGCTCCATTCCATATTTATTAAGATGGAGTACAGCTAAGCTGAAAACGCTAGAGGGCATCACCCCAAGGGTCAGACATGACCCGGTCCTTGCACAGGGGATACCTTTACCTTTACCTTTACAGCTAAGCTTTAGGGGGGACATTTACCAGCAATTCTGTTCATCTGATATAATTTAATTATAATAGATTCTTGCTTATTTCTGTGAAGCGTTTGGGGGCACAATCTATATGACTTCCTCAATGGAAATTAGTACTTGAACAAGCATAGCTAAATACACATACAAAGACTGTTATGTCACCAATTTATTTGATTTGTTGCTTTATTTATAACAGTTCCTAGTGTGCTTGTACATACTGAATTTACTAAAGATGTTCTAATACAGTCATTCTGAGTAAGTTGCAGAATATTGTTCTTACCGTTGCACTCTCAAGTAACTCCCATTTTGGATTTAACAGAAAAATATATCACTGACGAGGTTTGTGGCCAAGCCTTCCATCTTATTTGCTCTAGTTCTGTTTCACATCAGATCTTCTTCATGGGTTCACCTACACCTTTATGTTCCATCTTACAATTGCAAATGTCATTTCCCACAAAGTTTACAGCCCTGGTATTCTCATTCATTATGGGCCTCTGTTTACAAGAGATGGCAGAGAAATGTTTGACATTTACAAAGAAACAATCTGATGTCCCTTCAAAGTGGAGGCATTTAGGCCCTCAGAGGTTAGTACATTGGTCTCGTTTGGACTTCAGACACAGACTGTGGGCTGATAAGCAATTCTGTCTCCCAAGCCAATGCTAGTCAGCATTTTGCTGTGTATTCTACTCGGCTGGGTCACAAAGTTCTGCCACAGAAGAAATCTCTGCATTCACAGCTGGAGAATAGTCTAAAGAAGGCCCTCACTGTAAGGTTTGGATGCAAAAGCACAGATCAGGGAGCTTAGGGGGTCCTTTGTGAAAATGGGATGCAGTCGGTAGAAAGTAATGCAAAAATTAAACTGCAGATAGACAAATAAGCAAAAAGCAAAGAAAACCCACAACAAGTTTGTATCAGGAAGCATCTAAACCAGGGGTAGTCAAACTGCAGCCCTCCAGATGTCCATGGACTACAATTCCCAGGAGCCCTTGCCAGCATTCGCTGGCGAATGCTGGCAAGGGCTCCTGGGAATTGTAGTCCATGGACATCTGGAGGGCCGCAGTTTGACTACCCCTGATCTAAACAATGTAAACAAGCCACAAATAAAAATTCAAGGGATTGGTCCACAGTTTTGTCTAAAGGGCAGCTTTCTATACTCCTGATTTTGGTATTGTAGCATAGAGGTTGGAGTACAGCAGGCATCCCTAAAGACTAGGACTGCCACAAATGTTGTGACAGGCAGGGCTGGAAGGAAATCAGGTCATGCTCAACTACCATGACTGTCTGCAAGCTGAGTCTTAGACCTGCCTGCCTGAGACTTGTCCACTGCAAACAGCTTCCAAATGGTGAGTAGTGGCGACAGCAGAGCTATAGGGATAGGCACGAGGTCTATGGGGAGGAACAAGAAGAAGTAGAGGGGCTCAGCAAGAGGATACAGAGTGGAATAAACCAGAAAGTTTTCAAGCATCCCTACAAGAAACTCAGAAAGGACCATCTCTACACTGGAAGAAGGAAGACAGCCATCATGGTATCCACTGGATCAATGGACAAGAAGGGGAGTACGGGAAACTTCTGATCCCTGGAAATTATGTGATCCCTAAATAAAGGGCCATATGGATGTGCCTCTAGAATGCAAAGTAAATTTCAATGCAGTGTGGTACTACTTACCAGCCCTGCTAGCAGTAGAAGCGCCATTGCTCTACAAAGAAGCTGGTGCATGAATACATTGACTCTCCTACAGTTTGAATTTCACCCCTGTCTCCTTTCATCCCCCCCTCCCCAAGCGTAGGTTATATTCAATGCCTCTAAACATTTTGAAACTGACAGTCAAAATCTGTCATCCTGCAGACAATGAACTTCCACTGGCGATCTCTGAAAAAAAGAAGAGAAAGAGGAAATGAACTTTCATTAGTTGACTGATAGAGATCTCAAGACTGATTACAATAGTCTAAAACTGGAGCCTTAATTGATTCTGGATGTCTGTTTTATTCTGCTTCCAACACAATTACTCATATGGAACAACCACAGTGTATTCTGTCGCCCAGTGGCCTCCCCCTCCCAACATGGTGCCCTGGGGTGCTATGGCACCTGCTGTTGTGTTTGCTGGTGCCCATCTCCTTCTTCCCTAAAAAAGAACAAGTCCTGGTTTTCTTCCACTTAACTGGAAAAGGAGGTACTTCAGAAGAGCTCAGGTGTCTGCAGAAAGCCCCCTTTTGGAAATGGCTGCCTTCATCATGGGGAGGACGTTTGGCTTGAAACCTCCTTTCATTTTTTGAAACTCCCAATGATCTATAATTAGACCAAGCCTGCACAGTGGCCTTTTTTAGATTGGTTTCACTCCCCCATGGCTCATATTTTGTTCCAACATCCATTGCCTGTTCTCAAAATTCCCAGTGCTCTGGTTCAATCAGCCCAAACCCATCTTGCTCAGACTGAGAAAGGGGTTGGTTCTTTCAATAACGAGTTTGTGCCTTTCGTGCCCATAATTCCTGCCTCCCTCTTTTAAAGCCTGATTTAAACATGTGGCCAGTATTGCGTATACAAGCTGCATGTAGGGGAAAGTTTTCAGGTCTTAGAGTTTTGACCCTGTAGGGCTCCTGTAGGGCAGTCTGTGGCTGAGGAAGTCGATGGAGAATCTGACTGCAAGATGACCCAGCCAGAGAGAGAATGGGCCCGAGAGCTAAATAAAAACCATTCTTAGTTGACACATTGCTGACCTGTCTGTTGTTCACGATACTCTAGCTAGCAAAGCAAAAGCTGTCTCCCATGGGACTTTGCACTTGCACAGCATGCTGCATAACTGCCTTGCATTGGTAAGAACGTGCAAATGCAAACTGAGTGTTTTCTCTTTCACCAGCATCACATTTAAATAAATCCCATCTTATGGTTTAGGAAGAGTGTTTGAGCAAAACGAATCATGCTGTAATAAGCCACCAATAACACTGGAAGAAATACAAGGCTTCCAGGGGGAAATCTGACACTGACCTCTCCACACCCGAAAAAGTTGTGGTCGCTCCACGGATATAGTAGTCATAGGTATACATCATCATGTCCATATCTTCCCCGTAATGCCCTGGATGTTCGTTTGTCAGCCTTTCAAATGGAAGAAAATGTCAGTTTAATCAATGTTCTGTAGAGAAGGGTGTGTGCGTGTGTCAATATTTTTCAGAGTTTATGACGTTTGGTCCTGCTCAAAGACAAAAAAGGATCTTTGGAGACAGGTCTTTCTATCCCTCATTCCCATCTGAACTGAAGAATGGGCTTAGAATTCAACTTCTTTAAACTCTCAGGTTTTTTTATGATTTCAGTGGATTTAGACTGGAATAACAGTATACAGGACTGCACTGTAAATGACTCATCTGAGCAGCATTTCAGAGCTCCAGACATCAAAGCTGAAGGAAATCCTCATCTATTTCCCCCCCTCATTGTTTTCATCTGGTTCTTCTTAATTTCTTCAGCAACAAGAAAATGTTTCCCGTACTGCCACGTTGACTAAGATGCTCCTCCATTTCAGAGGCAACACTGTATCTTTGCTGCTTCTGTTACAAATCTTCTCTTTTTCATCTCTTTTAATTTGCAAGCAGTTTGATTTGTAAGCAACAATGATCTGTATTAATTTCAGGGACATATAGTTATTGACAGCCAACGATTTAAAGCACAATATAGCAAAAGTAATTTTTGAAGTAGGCGAACTGGATTTTCTGTTTGGTCACATAATTAAAGAAAAGCAAAGACAGTTTAAGAGACTTGCCCAAATGAATAAAAATAAGATCAGAAATTAAGAGTATGAGTTTCCAATGTGTTAGTCTCTGATACAATGGAGTCTCTCCCTTTGTACCCCCTGAAACATTTTAAGAGATGCAACAAAATCTTTAAACCGCCTGTGGCGCCACGAGCGCCACAGACTAAATAAAAGGCTAAGGGGTTCTGAGGCGGGATGTGTCCGTGATGAGGAAGGGTCCGAATTGGACCCTTCCTCTGGACAGACAATCGGAGGGACCAATCGGCAGGCGCGCAGCGCCTGCCGATTGGTCCCTCCGATTCCCAGCCCCAGTAACTGCGAGCCGCGCGCAGCGCGGCTCGCACTTGCTCCCTTTGCCGGTGGCCTGGCGCGTTGGAGGCGCGAAGCGCCTCCAACACGTCAGGCCGGCCGCAAGGGAGTCCCTGGCAGCCGCGCGGAGCGCAGCTGCCGGGGGCTCCCTTGCGGCCGGCCTGACGCTGCTCGCCGTCTCAGGCTGTCGACCGAGCGAGCCCGGGACCACCCCGAGCCACAGCGCCATCCCGCGCTGCCTGCAAAAGGGAACTGCCGTGGCCTCCCTCCTTTCCTCCCTCGCTGCGCTCTTGGCCCACGTGCGGCGGAGGCGGCCTGGCTGGCTTGCAGGCTGTGTGCCGCTCCGCCTGGCCTCTTCGAGGTGGAGAGCTCCAGCGCCACCAGTCGCCACGGGCAGTGAAGGAAGCCGCTGGGAGCCGCCGCCGCGGGGAGACGAGCTGCATCGCAGCCCACAGGGACGGCCGTCTGGCCGAGCGTGGCGCGCCTCACTTCCCCGGGGACCCTCCGGCCCGGCTTCAGTGAGCGATCCTCTTCGCCCACAAAGCGCCTCCCGATCCGCCCCCTCTGCACTCCAAAACAGCCATCCGCCCGCCGCCATTACCTCCAAGCCTTGCAAGGCCGCAGGTCGCCGCTGCCGCTAACAATACATCGCTCCCCGGCCCAGCCAGCCAGCAGCGTCCGGCGGGGGATGCTTCGGGACCGCCGCTGGCACTGATGTGACCCACCACGGAGTGCCAGCCGCCCAGCTCCCATGATGCCGGCTGAGGCTGCTCCCGCCTGCCGCGCACGCGCAGGACACCCCACTGCCGCCCATCACTATTCGCCCACCGGACCCGCCCACCAGCAGCAGCCGGTGGGGGACACTTCGGCCCACCCGGCGCCGCACTCCACCACACGGCCCAAGCTGTCCACCTCCAGCGCCGCTACATCCAGCCACTCACAGCCTGAGTGCCCAGCCAGCTTCCCAGCTGCAGCCCGTCCACTTCCTCCTGCCCTCCAGCTTGCCCGCCACTCGCCCCCCAGGAAACTAGGTAGGCCGCAAGGTCCCACCCCTCCCGGACGTCCCTGGACTTCCAAAGCCCCGCCGCACAGCCCTGACGCCCTCATCGCGTGCCCTCCTAGCGCCCGCTGCATTTTGCCTGCAGCGGGCTTATTTTCTAGTCACTCCATATTTCAAGATAATTAAGCATATATCCCACAACTTTGTTCTCCTGCTGAGTGACTTATTTTTTCATGCGCACAGCCAATGGGATCCCAACTTTCCCCCCATAATATTTCAACAGAACATTCAGTATACTGTCTAAATATCAACAGTAGCAGAATAGCATTCCTTAATAAGTGACAGCAAGAATCGTTTGAAATTCTGGAACATTATAGGGGAAATTTAGCCTGATGGACTGATTTCACACATGCCATTTAGGTCACATCTGAACTTCTGGCAGACTGTTGCCATGCAAGTGTGAAACAAATTTACTTTGATGTACACTTGTAGCAGGTTTCTGCACTGGTTGATGACTGTTGAAGGAAGGTAGATTCACTGCATTTCAACCATCTTGCCATTGTGCCATTTGTCAGCAGAAGTACTCTCTTTGGGTTGTGTTTTTACTTCTACCACTAACAGGTTTTCTACACAGTGATACAAATTTGGGAATGGCTCCTTGCAAACACAAATGAACGATCATTCACAGAATGATCCACTGGATCATTTTTAATAGGTATTGTACTTTCAATACTAAAATATTATACCATCATGTTTTGGCCTCTGTAGCATTCATTTCTATTGCATCTGTTCTATTCTGCAGAACTCTGGGATTGGAGAAGTTTGTGTTTCTTTTCTCAAGATCAGTGCATCCACCAATGAAAAATGGCACCATGACAGACAAGAGTTCACTGGCACCATCACATATGACTTCTTGAATAGACTGAAAAACAGAGGAGAGGGAAGCTGCTGTGGAGGGAGGATATTTTTGGAATATGCAAGATCTACGGTGCATAAATGCAGGAAGATGACTAGAACATTCTTCAGAGGCAGTAAAAGGAAGACCTATAAACAAGCAACAGAGGCCAAGGCTTTTCCCTGATGCTGTCTGCATCAACAAATATCCATTTTTCATAAGCTCTCATCAAATGTCATTGCCTGGACCATCATAAGGGGATAAAAAGCAGCTGTAGACAAGCCTTCTGGGTTGGGTTGTTTGGATAGGGGACAATCTACACAGACTGACACAAAAGCATCTCCCACAAACACAGCAGTGTTGAGATTTCACAGAATCGTGTAGAAATACAAAGAGCACCTTGCAGGCAGGATTTGGAGTAAAAAATTTGTGTGGCATTATGAGCTGCCTTGGTAGTATGGCGGTAAAAATATTTGATGTGCTCCTGGGAAGTCCTAGGCTGCACCTGTATAACATTAGAGATCGTATTAGTGTCACACTGTTGCGAGCATTTGCAACCAAATTGTCTTGTCTGCCCAGGAGAATCTGATTGTGAATCATGGTTATGATACAATAATAATGCAACACCGAATGAAGCAGATACTGCCCTGGATTCAAATCTTAACTTATTCATGAAATTGCTTGGCTGTGCTGATGGGTCTCAGTTTTTCATTTGTAAAATGGAAATAATAGTTAGTTGTACAAGATTGTGTTGATGGGAAATACTCATGTAAAGCACTCTACATGTCAAACATTCCATATACGTTATGGGAAGGACAATCTTTAAACCGCCCCGCAGCGCTGCGGTGCCGCAGACTAAATAAAGCAGTAAGGGCTGGTGGGGAGGAGTTAGGGTGGGCTCTGTCCGGGATGGGGAAGGGTGTCGATAGGCCCTTTCCCCCGGACTGACAATCGAAGGGGCCAATCGTGCGGCTCGCTATTGGTCCCTTGCCGCCGGACTGACTAGGCGCGAAGCACCTCCTGATCCGGCCCCTTCCACTCTCTGCACATTCGCCCGCCCGCCCGCCGCCATTACCTGTCTCGCCTTCCCGGAGGCGGCGGCAGAGCCACCGTTGCCGCCGTGGGCCGTGGGCCCTGAACAGCCAGCTGTGGCAGAGCCGCGAGCGATGGCGCAGATGGCGGCGATGACGGCGCCTGAGCCGTGAGCAGCGCCGGATACAGCAGTGACGGCAGCGGCTGAGCCGCGCACGGTGGCAGCGCCCCGCCTGCACACAGACCCGCTCGGACTCCGCTCAGACAGGTACGCCACGCCGCGGGGGGGGAGGACACACGCCTAGCGCCCGCTGTATCTACAGTACAGCGGGCTTATTAACTAGTATTACTATAAAGCCTTTGAATGCAAAAGATCACTTACATAAGAGCAATGGACATAAGACTCCATCCACATAAACAATAACTATTAATAATTCATTTAATTTTTTTTACAAATCTAAATGAATAAATCAAAGAAGATGTAATGGTGAGTGTGCAATAAGACTGAGTGATATAAACATGAATATTTTAGATATATTTTATTGGACTACTTCTGTCGTACACAGGATACAATCATAGCACGAGATAAGACTGAAAAAGGCCTTGAAATCCAATTAGCCTGACCTGCTTGAAGCAGTGAGATGCTCCCTGAGAAGGAAATGCTCCTGGGTGACTCAAGGAAGGCTGCCAATTCTAGCTTGGGAAAGCCTTGGAGATTTGGGGAGCATGCAAGGGGAAGAGCGGGTTTGGGAACTAGAGAAAGCTTAATAAGGATGCAATGATGAAGAGTCTGCCCTCTGAACCTGCCATTTCCTCCAGGAGAACTGATCTCTGTAGTCTGGAGAAGAGCTGCTATTCCAAGAGAACACCAGGCTCCTCGAACACCTCCCATTCAAAGACTTAAGCCTAGCAATTATAGCAAGCATGTATCACTGTAGCAACTATGTAGTGAGTGGGAGGAGCATACCTAGTCTGCTTTATCACCCTTTGTGTACTGTGTACTGTGGCCAACACACAGTAGGCTTTTGGAGCTTCAATCATTCTCTTTCTTACTTCCAGCAGGAGAGAATACTTAGTTTGGGGTTAAAGCTTCTGCATTGCCCCTACATCACTTTCAGGTCATGCTGGAAAGGACATCATCATGCTGTTGCCAGCTAGGGTTGCCAGATCCCCCCAGCCACCATTGAGGGTGGGTGGGTAAGGCTGCCAAATCTAGGTTCAGAAACTCCTGGACATCTGGAGATGGAACCTGTAGAGGACAGGGACTTCTCTGGGGTATAATGCCATACCATACCCCAGGGGAATTGATTTATATAGTCTGGAGATGAACTATAATTCCAGAGGATCCCCAGCCCCCCCCTGGCATCCCTATTGCCAGCATCCCTCCCCAATAAGGCTCCCAGCAATTCTCAGCCAAGGCACACAGAAATAGATTTTTTAAGGATTCACGTAATGGAATAAAGGTAAAAGTATCCCCTGTGCAAGCACCAGGTCATGTTTGACCCTTTGGGTGACGCCCTCCAGCGTTTTCATGGCAGACTCAATGCGGGGTGGTTTGCCAGTGCCTTCCCCAGTCATTATCGTTTACCCCCCAGCAAGCTGGGTACTCATTTTACCGACCTCGGAAGGATGGAAGGCTGAATCCCAGCCGGCTGCTGAGATTGAACTCCCAGCCTCATGGGCAGAGCTTTCAGACTGCATGTCTGCTGCCTTACCACTCTGCGCCACAATATAGACACATATATACAAGATATCAGCTGAAACAAAAGTGTGGGAAGTCTTGAAGCACAAAAGAAATGTAATCAGAGAAAAACAAAGATTTTAAGGATGGCTTTTTGCAAACCAATATTTTTATATTTATTACGAAGTGTACTAAAATGATACTTTACATTTATATCGGCATCTGGCCGGATGAAAGGCAAGGTAAACATCTTGTGAATGCAACTGAGCACTTCACTTCTGACTTTGTTTTCTTTGAGTTGGCTTTGTTTCACCCAGCTTGTCACGGGGCCTCTTAGCCATGCAAGTGGCAAGTAGGTGGACAGGGTTTCTAATTAGGAAAGGAAGCCATGTGTTTATCCAGTTGCTCAACTCATATACCAATTCAAGCTATTCTATTCCAGGTCAAAGCAGATTCCAATAGAGAATCCACTGCAGGTCAAACTAGGAGACGACACAGAAGATCCATAAAAGATCCATCTTAACACCCATGGGGGCCCAGTACTGGATCAGAGTCACAATTTGGGGGGGAGGTGATCTAATGGCACTGGACCCTGAACCATTCCTTGCCGTGTAGATAGACCCCTGCCCTGGCAACACTCGGGGACCTTGAAGCCTGGCAAGTCATATGATTTGTGTCCAGATAATGTTTAAGTTGGATCTGCACGGTGTGAAAATGCATAAAATAAAAGGGCAAATGAAAGGACATAGGACAAAACAAATCCCCAAAGCTGCGATTTTCCCATTTCTTGTTCACTGAAATATGTTTTTTGAGAGTAAAGAAAGCCATTTGGATATAATAGTTGAATGTCAGACTGTGGAGACCAGGCTCCAATGTGCCCCACCCTCTCCCGTCATGAAGCTCACCAACATGAATATGGGCATCTCCGGGTGTAGCGACAACAATAAAATTGCCACTCTCGATCCAGCACAGATGGAAAATATTGGCTCTGGAATCCTGCCACCAGTCCATTATTTGAACACGTCTGATACCTGGAGGGGGAAAAATATAGTTGAAAACAAACTTGAAAAGAAGATCTGCTGGCTGCAAGCACTTTCTTGGGGATCACTGAATACAGCCATGGCATCGTGCCTACTCTGCAGACGGCTGCTCCCTTGATTCCATGCTGCTTGCTTCCCTTATGACAGTTGCTGGTGAGGGATATAAGCTTGTAGGGTTCACATAATGTCTCGTGTCAACTGGGCTGCTCTCCATGCAAAGCTGCTCTATATGCTTATTTAGCACACCAAAGGTTAATAAGCTAAGAGGGAGTTTCGCTGGCATGGTTTGCACAGGTGGCAGCCCATTTGCCAAGAGATGGTGTACGAATGCCAACTCACACATGTGAGTACTTTCCCCCCTCAGTGGTCTGTATAAATCAGATCTAATATACCTGTACTAATAAATTATCAATATTCCAACCACCATTATTGATGGTGCCAATACATGCATTACTAATGTGCTCCTGAAATTGAAGTATGCATGTTAACAAGTTTGTCATGGACAGCAGCAGTGCAAATTAACGATGTACTTCCTCAGCCCATAGGTTGGCCAACTCTGGGTTGGGAAATACCTGGAGACTTTGGGGGTAGAACTGGGGGTGGTTGGAATTTGGGGCAGGGAGGGACCTCAGTATAATGCTATGGAGTCCACCCTCCAAAGCAGGCATTTTCTCCAGGGGAACTGATCTCTGTCAACTGGAATGAGCTGTAATTCCAGGCGATCCTCAGGTACCATCTAGGGACTGGCATCCATATTAAAGCCCATGAACTCCAAAGTACTTAGAAGGTTATAGTTCTTTCTAGAATTGCACTTCAAATCCATTAGTATTAATGATGTTTCAGATGTTTCAATCTGGTTCAGCTTAAAAGTTTAAGTATCTCTCATGTTTGCTCTGCACTCAAGGACAAAACTGCAGTTGTTTTTTTTCCTGTCCATATTCACAATAATTTATAGAAATACTGTTGTTTAATATTATGTCCTTTTTTGGTATCAGTTGCATGTAAATGGGGCACAAAAGGAATCAAATATACATAATGCAATGCCATAACAGTGGTATCAAAGTACGGAAAACATGGGAAATTTACTAAGGAAAATGGGTGGGATACAAATGGCCTTCTTAACCATCCTCAAAAATGGAAAGAAACAAAAAAGCCACAACCTTTTTGTTCATTCCTGACTTACAATGTGCAATTTACACCTGCAAAAAATACTGGCAAAATTTCATATGAACAAGGTAATATCTTTCAAAGAACAAATTAAAAAGCCATGAAATCATCTGAAAACTACAATTTCATTTTCACGAAAGTATTTGAAGACTACAGTTTCATTCGGTTTAATTTGATTTCCCTTTGATTCCCCTTTGTTGTGCAGTTGTTCTGTAATACAGCCATAAAAATAATTAATTTACTTGGGCTACTGCTTGCTCCATCAATGAAAAATAGCTTACCAGAGGACCAGGGGAAATGCTGAAACATGATTTGAACACTTCTACATGAATATTTGAACTTGAAGAAGTAAAAGATAATCCATAACTCCAAGTACTCACTGAGGCCTTTTACCGGCTTTCCAAGCTCTTAACAGCAACCAGTGAAGGAAGGTGGTTTTAGGGTTGCAATTCTGGGTTGGGAAATTCCTGGAAATTTGAGTTTAGAGCCTGGAAGTGGGATTTGGAGAGGGGAGGGACACTATCAGGGTCTAATACTGTAGATTCCACTCTCCAAAGCTGCCTTTTTCCACAGGGGGACAGAGAGCTCTGTATTCTGGAGATCAGTTCTGAGCGATCTCCAGGCCCCAGCTGGAGGTTGGCAGCCTTAACTAAATATGTTGTATATATGGTAAAGCAGAACCACAGAGCTGTTGTTCTCTAGTTCTCTGTGTCAGTGGTCCCCAACCTGTGGGCCGTGAAGGCCTTGGCGCCGGGCCGCGGCTCCCTCTCCCCGCCCCCCCCCCGCAGTAAAAAACTTCCCAGGCCGCAAGTTTGCGGCCCGGGAAGCTTCTTACTGCGGGAGGGCGGGGAGAAGGAATCAGGGCCAAAATCGCACATGCGCGGCACTTTCGCACATGCGCGATTTCAGCTCATGCGTGTCATGCGCGGGCGGGCAGTTGCCCTGCCAGTCCCCAGCCTCAAAAAGGTTGGGGACCACTGCTCTGCGTGATTACTGTTTCCCAAGAGACATAGGTGGGTGGCGAATAGCAACCCTTTCAAAACTAATCCTCAGTGTGATGAAAAGTTTTTCAGCCTCTCAAGAGGTTTCCTGTGATCAAGTAAATAACTGACGCTGTCCCTGGATTTGCTTCTGTACTGTGAAGATCAGTTGGTCTCTTCTGTATTACAGAAATCAGAAGAGGAACTTCAAAGTAGCCTAGGTCTGCCCCCAAACGGAAAGATAGACTTCCACAATCCATTAGTTGGAAGAGTAATATTTCTACAGGAACAGACTTTGGGGGGTACAGGAGAGCAGGTGGAGACAGAACCACGATTCAGTTGCAAAATCTTGCCTCATTTTAATGTCCTTAATGGTCATTTTTCAGGAAAATATTCTTGTTTCATTTCAAAGATTCAAACTCCAGATTTCCTTTCAGCAAAGAAACTGGCAGTTCCCAACTCTTGCAAGCCATTCCCCTGTGCAAAAAAAAGTGCATTCTGTTTGAATGCAGCCAAGAGACATACACAAAAATGAAGACTATTGTTAACAGATGTGAGAATGTTTCTTTGGGTTCAATTAATGTTCTCACATTAAGCAAATGCACTGTAGATTGAAAAGCTACCTTATTTACTAATTTAAGGCATTCTCAAGCCAGGTGACAATGTCATTGAATATACAAATGAAATCAATGAAACAACCGCACAGGAACTAAACAAATTCAGAAAGCTGGAGATCAAATATCATTGCCATATAAGCTACACCTTTGGCAAATAATTCTGCCTTGCAGTGGAGACAACGTGCCAACAATGTGGTGACTTTCCAGACAAAAATGAATGGCAAACAGTGATTTCCCCCACAATCAGCTGAAACCTCTACAAGACTTTCATCTGCGTGTCTATTTTTATTTTATTAATTGATAGAAATGTGCAAAACAAGAGTTTTGAATTTTTAACCCATGTCTCATCTAAGCATGTCAGTTGACACTACATCTGAGGATAATGTGTGGTATAGCTGAGGATGTCAGATGTGTAGGTAGTGCATCTGAACATCGTTGTGCTCCTCTGAGCTGGCTGAGTATTTGAGGGCTCCAACTCTAGTCCCTCTGCAGAATCATTGCATATGGCATCTTCCATGAGTCATGGCTCCACCACCATCTGAAACACTGGCAGCAGGAATGAACAGAAAGCAACCTGAGAACACAGCAAACAATTGAATGGGGACAGCAATCAGTTGGACGGCAGCTGACGCCAGCCAATTATCTTGGCTATTCTTCCGTACATCTGATTCCTTTCATTCTTGTGTTAGCATATCAGCTTCATGATTCAGATGAACCTCTGAGCATTTAAATCATAGTATGGTCTTCCCCAGCTCCGTCATATAGGCATGAAGACAATAATTACCGATTTAAGAAGAATTACACATTTCTCCAAAAAATGAGGTCAAAATGAAGGATCTCTCAAGTAGAATCCATTCTGCAGGAGCAATTTCTATGTCAATGACATCCTTTTGGACCCCCTTTTTATTACTGACAACCCAATTAGTCAGTTTTTAAAATGATTATCTCTTTGGTTACGCAGCATGAATGAAACAATGGGCACCTGAGTGTGAATCTTACAAATTGTGTAAGTGCTTCTCTTTGTTAATGAGTTAGAGAAGTTTCAGTTTCACATCACCTGCTGTGATGAAAAGTAAGATGAGTACATGAAGGTGGAATCAATGGTGCTTGTTTACAGAGAGAGATGAGGTTATGGACACATCCTCTTGGTTCAAAATGCTTTGCTATAATTTTAATGGCAATGTTATTATTTATGGCAGTAAACAGATGGATGAGAAAGTCAAGACTCTTGGATCCTCCCTGGTAGTTCTCTAGAATGCTTTGGTGTTGTATGCTATTAGTTCAGAAAATGGGCTAGAAGGATATATACAGTAAGAGTCTTACCCTAGCACTGGGGATATCTGGGGCCAGGTTTCTGCTGTGCTGTGAAGGCAGCTGAATAACTTTGGGCCAGTCACTAGCCTGCTTCATTAGGTTGCAGCAAGGATCATATGAGCTCTGTGGAGCTGTGATTTAACAAAATTAAGGCATGAAATCACCAACTTTTAAAAATCGGTACCACTGTGATGAGTTACTAGTGGTTCAGCAGGAAGAAATCTTTCCTTCCATGGAGTGTGACATAGTTTCTCACTATAAAGATAAAGATATTCCAGTGTTGTAGTACAGGCAGGTCCCACAATGATGTTCCTCCATGTAAACATATTGACTAGAAGATGGAAAGCTAGCAAGTCAGGGAGAAAGCTACACTAGAAATCTTTCCCTAATGCCTGGGGGGGGGTTGGTGTAGAGAGGATTTTGTAAAAAACAGACTAACGCTCTGAATAGCTATCACACAGGTAAATGAGTCTAGAGCAGGGGTAGTCAAACTGCGGTCCTCCAGATGTCTGTGGACTACAATTCCCATGAGCCCTTGCCAGCGTTTGCTGGCAAGGGCTCATGGGTATTGTAGTCCATGGACATCTGGAGGGCCGCTGTTTGACTACCCCTGCTCTAGTGTTTGTACCGTGGGGAAGGCTGAGGGTGGGGGTTGCAACGATGGACAGCGAATCTAAGAAAGAAAATCCAGGCTTCTAAATGAACAAAGAAGCATTATTTGAATGGGTTGGATCCTATTTACAAGGCTCCAGCACCTGGCCCTGACACTGGCCACACCTCTTCTTATATTCTGAAGCTTAGCACACCACCAAAAAAGCTGTTCTTGAGCAGCCTGCAGTTCAAGTGCAGAATCCATCAGAACTGCAGATCCCTTCTTGTGTCAGTGGAAGCAACTTCCATTTGTGAAGTGTCCCTGTTGGACCCCTGCTGGCGCATTAGCTATACCCTTCTCAGCCCATAGTTTTCGATGGATTTGAAAGGATGGAACTCTTCCACATCAGAAATGCACTAGAAGGGTAGGTGGATTGTAGATATAGTTATACGTTGCCTAACAACATGTCCCCCAGAGGGCAGTATGCTCAGCAAACATCAATTTGCTGGTGACCTCTAGCCCCAAGGATGTGCATTTGGTCTCACTCCAACCTGGTAGAATGAGTTGCCAATTGAGATCTGGGCCATGACGGAGCTGTCAAAGTTCCACAGGGCCTGCAAGATGGCACTCTTCCACCAGGCCAAGGTTAAGACTGGGATAGCCTGAAGCTTTATTGGCCTCCTTCCATCTCCCCATCTTGGCTCCCCCTATTTTGACATCATCCCCAGTTTGGGGTAGCTGGTGGAGGGCATGAAGGCAGTGAGTGGGGATGGGGTTTTAAATGGTATCTTATTGTAATTTTATTATTGTAACTGCTTTTATTGAATGCTTTATTGTTGTGAAATGTCCCAAGCCCATATGGAAAGGGGTGGCATAGAATTATTATTATTGTTGTTGTTGTTGTTGTTGTTGTTATTTAACAAGTGTTCTGCATACATCATAAGAAGAGAAGCTGGGAATGGAGAATATATAGAAGAACGGCTGCTCCTCCTTTGAAGTTTTTGGATCCAAATGATTAAAATTACCATCTGATAAGAAACAAGGAAATCTCATTGTGAAACACCCCCTGCACCAAACAAACATTTCCGACTGTTGAAATTGAGTAAAACTGTTGAAATTGGAAAGTTAGTAGCACCTCTTTGGAGAGGTGAAATGCATATGATAAAATTAGCACTGTCCCTTATATGTAAAAAAAATTGTTGTTGGTGCTGATATTCTCTGATCAAACAGATAGAGTCAATTATTTGTGAAGTTCAATGTCCATACCTGCCAAGCCAGAGCCATTTACATGACTCAATAAATCAGTGTGAACATCACGGGCAATGACGGCTCTGCTTTCTCATTGTCAGTCCTCTCAAGAAACTAGTATCTGTCTCCAGCTAATGCTGTTGAGCTGCTTGAGAAAAACAAGCAGAGCATGCGAGGAAGAAGTGAAAGTGAATTCACGAAGGTCCATAGCATGCATGAAGACTTGAGAAGGATTGAGCCAATATTGCATTTGCTTCATCAATGCACATCAGTGGCGGTCTAGTGCCCCTGTTGTTCACTGAGTTGTTCATAGTAGCATTAAAAGTCTGTTATAGAGCTAGCATGCCTTTCTGTTATTGCTACAAGGATTACTAGTATTAACCTTGATGCAAGATGGGCTTGCCCCCTCCCCATGTCCTCCTCCAAAGATATTTTAACTGGGTGTCCTACCATTCCAGGCCAGCTCTGTTGATCTCTTCCCACCAGCACTCTGTTTGCTCTCCGAGGTTTTGCGGGGTAGGCATGCAGGCATAGTTCCACCGTCGGTCAGAGCCTTCTTTCTTGCTGAAGGTGCTCCTCACGGCCACAATCAGTTCCCCGGGAGGACACTGGAAGTTGAAACCTTGCCGATACAAGTTGACCCATTCATCATCATCCCTGTATTCGTGGTGGGAGGGATAATATCCCTCGTAGTCCTCGTACTGGCCCCAGGCCACCGTGAGCAGTGGCAGGAACACGCAGAGAAGCACAAGGTCCATTTCGCTCGTGTTTCTGGCCGTAAGACACCCCACTGGGTTGTTGTGCTGGCTTTTTTATATTGTCTCACATTTGGATTCCAGATGTGAAACATCCAGCTCCAAATTCTATGTGTCATTGTTTAGCAAAACATCTCTGTGCTAAAGAGCTGGCTGCAGACACGTTCAATTAGTTTTAAGGTGGAATTTTATGCTCATTCCTTACATCCAAGAATAGGGATTTCATAGAACTGTAAAACATTACAATCCCCAGTGCTCGTATATAAAAGATGTGTATCACAGATGTGCACACAGTAGCTAAGGCACACGGAAGTGGGAGGACATTACTTATTTGCAAAATGTATATTCTGCTTTCTGCCCTTACAAGGGTCAATAAGGCAGCAACCCCCCCCCAGCAAATATCATTAAAACAATTAGACAACATATTAAAATACCTACAAAACATATAAACATCAATCAAAACACTGGTTAGGAAGGAGGGAACATTCAGAAAATGCCAAATGAAACAAAAAAGGTTACAGCATCAGAAGAGGGCAGACAAATCTCCCTGGGGGGAGAGTTCTAGAACTGGATGCCATGACAAAGAAGGCCCTGTCCCAGGTTGCCATGCTCCTGAAGCAAGGCCTCCAAATATGACTGTAGTGGTCAGGCAAGTTCATATGGGAGTAGCTGCATTTGTATTTCAAAGCACTGCTGCTGCAGGAGATGGTTATTTTGTGGAACACTGCAATTCTAGACATCATCATTATTAAACATAATAAAGCTCAAGTTGACAACTCCTGACCTGATTGGCTCTTCCTGGGAGTGTGTTACCAATATAGAGAGAGCACTGTACCGATGAGGGCCAATCAGGTCAAATTGCATGCCATCCTATAGGATATAATGGAGGGAAGGGGGCACCCTCTTCGGGAGATCCCAGATGTGGATCCCTCGGACCAATCATTCTGAAATTTGGAGGGGAGTCAGGTAAGATCCTCCCAGAGGTATCCTGAAAGATTGGAGGCCTCAACCCCCCCAGGCCCCGGGAAAGGGGGGGGGAAAGCCAAAATTCCCATTGTACTCAATGGAGGAAGTAGATTGGTTGCCTGAATTGATTGACAGGCAGAAACGTGATGCATATAAGGCGCGTTGCTCTCTTCCGCCATTTCCAGCAGCAGATGTGGAGGGTGAGACGGCAAAAAGTCAGCAGACACAGGTGAGACAGCAAAAAAATGAGGAGGGGCTGGGAAGCGTGATAAAATCTAGCACTTTGCCATTCATCTAGCGTAACACTATTTTTACTAATGTGCAGAAATGCCTAGAGAATTCCCCCCTCTCAAGTAGTCATTTTCTCCAGGGGACTGATCTCTGTTGCCAGGAAATGACCTGCTTTTCCAGCAAATCCTCAGGTCCCAAATGGAGATTGGCATCCTGTAACCTTTCTGAGGCACAATGCCACAGAGCTGCCCCCCCTCCGCCCAAGCAAGCCCTTTCATATCCAGGAGCCTGGAGATAAGGTGTCATTACAGAGTCCCCCTCCAAAACAGCCATTTTGGGTGGGGAGGTGATATCTATAGTCTGCAAATGACCTCCAATTCCAGGAGATTTCCAGGCCATACCTGGAGGTTGGTGATCTCTCTAATTGGGGCCCCAGAAATGTAATCTGCCCCCAACTTGGCGAGATTGTATAGGAGCAGGCATCAGGGTGAGGGTCTCATTGTGTTTGATATGTGTAACTTGGGGGGGGGGGGTCTATTCCATACACTTTTGAACCTGTACCTGACATTTCCCCAAAAGTACTGTTCCTTCGGGCATTTTCTTAGGGGATCCATAACTTAGACCCCCACAGTACAATCTCCACATAACTTGGATCACATGTAGAGGAGGATCAAAGGGAAGTGTCTGGTGAGTTTGAAGTCTCTAACTGGCACAGAGTCCATTATATATACTCCTGAAACTTCTGAACCTGCACCTGTCATTTCCCCAGAAAGCATTCTTCTGGGGGCACCTTTTTGGGGGGCTATAACTAAGACCCCTTCTAAATCCCATCCTCACTGAACTTGAATGGCTGGTAGAGGACAGTCAGCCAAAGTTTTCCTGTGAGTCCTGTGAGCCGAGGGAGCGGGGGAGAATTCTACTGCATTATGAACCAAACCACGTCATTGTGGTTCATGAACTGGACATGCCATGAACTAAGAACTGAAATGAACTGCATTTTCCTCGTTCATTTCTATCTCCAGTTCTGATGCTCAGATCCAGTTTCTTCTGCTAGCTGCTTGACTTGAGCTCAGCCTGTTGCTTTCTCCTCAGCCAGGTTGTGGTGCCTTCTCTTTTATGGGATTCCCGCACCTGACCTTAACCAGTCCCCTTTCACCTGCTCCACCTGAGAAACTTTAAAAGAAAAGGGAAAACTTGTCTGCCTGTTCCCCCTATTGCCTGTCTCCCTATCCTGTTCCCGCACTATGCTGTTCAGGGCTGCCTGCTACCCTCTCCCATTCTGGCTTTCTCCAACTCCCGGCTTGACCTTGTCTTTGACCACTCCCCTCCCTGCTGCTGCCTGGCTTCCAGCCTTGTTCTCAGGGGTATCAGAGTGATAGCCCTGAGTCCTGACTGCTGCCTTCTCCCAGCCTTCCTCACTGGGGTGAGTGTTCCTCAGCTCAGGTAGCCAAGGCAGAGTC
The DNA here is from genome assembly GCF_049243985.1 of Paroedura picta. Classification (NCBI taxonomy): domain Eukaryota; kingdom Metazoa; phylum Chordata; class Lepidosauria; order Squamata; family Gekkonidae; genus Paroedura; species Paroedura picta. Next base: position 32,801,402 of record NC_135374.1, on the reverse strand, counting down.
ACGGCAGGACCTAACACATCATATGGCTGTTCACTTTATTTATAGTCTGGCTTTCTCGCAGAGATCCAAGGTGGATTACAACATTTAAAAGTGCAATATGATCAGCATAAGGCATCCAGTCAGCAATGCAATAAGACTGGATCACAGTGTTACAAAACAACAGCTTGGATCCAGCAGAGTGCCAACAGAAATGTAAACAGATCTAACACTGCTCTGCTTAGACAAGATTTTGTGCAATACATCATGCTTTTCCCCCCGCTACTTCATGTAGTGCCCTGAAATTGCTTGTACATTTGCTTGCAGAAGCAGGGGAGCAGTTCAGAATACACCATGCTTAACAGAGTGCAAGGTTTGTCTGTTTGTTTTTTCTTCACACTTCAACTGGCTCAAGGACCCCAGCCCATATGGAAATCTGCTGCCAGACCAATGCATGTGAAAAACAATATGACATGCCATAAAAAAGACAAAAGCTAGATTATAAATATCAGGAAAAATGCCATCAAAATCTGTTCCACGTAATATATTTCTGGTAAGGCCTTGGAGGAGGAGCTGGTCTCATGGCTTAACTGCCACTCGGGGCTTAACAACCACTGAGGGTGGCTGTCCCGCCCCTGAGTGCCCCTCCCCCAACCAGCTTGCCTGTCTGTCCAGCAGCCAGCGAATAGCCTTCTTCCCCCCCCCCCGACCAACTCCTCCTCCTTGCACTTCCCTCAGAGGCTACAGACTCCTGCTGCATGACAGCTGATCCTGCTGATGAGTTCCCTGCCTGGGGGCCTCCAGCCTGCAGCCTTTCCAGTTCCTGGGGGGAGGGAAAGGCCATCCACAGAGTCTCCCCCCTCCTCCGATCTTGGCCCCAAGTATAAATGCATTAAGCTTCAATTTTAAGAATAACTAATAAACTAATAAACTACAATCCTATTCTCATTATTAAAATGCCGTCCTGAACAATTCCCTTTTACTGCAACTTGGTTCCGTTAATTAAAATGACCTTGAACAATTCTATTTTGAGAACAATCCGTTTTACGGCAACAATTCTGTTGTGAGGATAGTGGGGGGAGGAAAACCCTAATAAATTATATAAGGCAGACAGAAGTATTGCCAACCCTGCATAGAACATTTGAGGGGGTGGAGCTGGCCAAGGCTTTTTTCTGCCATTCAAAACTGCCACATACTGGAATTTATTGTTCATTCCAGATGATTTCAGAGACAAGGAAGTGGTCACTTCCAGCAGTAGGAACACAGATTGCTTTTGCCCTACTAGTCAAATAAGGCTTGTGGTTTTCTGACAGGATAGAAAACCCTGCACACATATTTGCTAGAGATGAAAAAGAGGTGAGTATACACACCCTGACTGTTTATGCACTGGGAACTTCACTGCCCCAGCTCCCATGCAGGAGCACAAATTGGGGGCGGATGAAGTGCACCGGGCCAAATGCTCCCCCATGTGGGTGCAGGAAGAGGTGGGGCAACCTGCCACGACTAATACTCCAGCCTGCAGCCCGACATGAAACCTCCAGTGCATAAACGGTCCATGACAAGCAGCAATTGCTCCTCCAAACCACTGTCAAATTTTTAACACAATGATTGCCTATATTCAGCCAAGAGCTCTGGGTTCTGATATGTAATAATCTTAGAGTCCCCCCCCCTTTTAAATGTTCTAAGGTTTTGTAGAATGTTAACAAAAACTTAAATGTGGGGAATACGACCAGAAGATTTGGAAGGCAAACCAGCACTTGAGGTTGATAGTATAATCTTCTCATTTTGAGAGGTCCCTCTTTCTTTTCTGGATAATTCTACCTAAAAGTGCTGCCAGAAGATGCCAAAGTGTTAAATGTTATGCATGTAAGATCTAGCTCAGCAAATAGCGTCTCACAGAGAAAGGGAGTGGCCTCTATATGTGGCACAATCTCTTGTCTGTGCAGCAAGTAATTCTTACCCTTTCGTCTAATGGTGACCAGACTGCGGTTTCTAATGTTACAGACAGACAATAGTAGTGAGAGAACCAGAGCCAGTGGCAACAGAGACCTTGTTTGCTGTATGCATTCCTTTTGTCCAACTGTCACTTCTGGTCAAATAGGTTTTGTAGGTTTTCAAAACCCTACAAACACTTGAACAGAGACAATAAGCAAGTGAGCAATCCACAGATCTTTCCCACACCACATTCAGCTCTTAGGAAAACATAATGTCTGCCAGGTGACTCAGTGGTTTATTATTAATCTTTAGTTTATTAAAATGTTGGTTTCATTTCTATTGCTACATAATGTCCACAATGCAGACTATATCTATGGGTCATGCCCATATTGCCCAAATATGATGTTATCTGTTAGATGCTACGGAGAGACGGGCTGGTTAACAGAAGAAAGAATGGGGAACCACAAGGAAAGGCTTTAATACATTAGAAATGCTTAAATAAATAAAAATACCAAAATAAAATGAATGGAAAGAATCTATAGATTTGCCTTGACAATTTCAGTATCCCATGGGAACGGTGACTGTGCAATCCTTTTTTTCCTGACAGTAGGTATTCTCCAAACTGCTGACAGCAGCAATATGCTTACCTGGTTCTACTATGAACACATTTTATTTTCCAGAGAGATCTTGTTTTCCAGAGTGTATAAAGAAGGTCCATCTGAATTATTCACGACAAAACAAGAAGCTACACTATGGAGTGGAGAACTTCTCTGTCCCAAAGGGGGCTGTTGTTGTTGTTGTTGTTATTTAATTTATATCCCACCATTCCCACAAGTGGCTTGTGGCGAGTAACAATATAACCTCAGCATAGCAATGACTTTTCAGTGCCCCATCACAGGCTATGAATGTGGCATGAATATTTTGCTGTATTAAATTTGACCTAACATAATACCGTGGACCCAATAATCCACAGAGGGAGATTTCCTGTACCCCACGATAATTTGCTTGACCAACAAGGCTGCCCTTTGAATCCAAAATACTGAATGTTTGGGAAGTGCCCCAAAAGATGGTGTATAGCCTAGGATTAGATTACTAGCTGTGAGGCACAATTTGGTGGTAGATAATGTAAAATTAATCCAAGTTATATTTTTAACCGCTCCTGCTGAGCAGAATAAATAAAAGAGTAAACCCTACGGGGGAGGAGAAAGGGCGGGCTCTGTCCGGGATAAAAACTCGGACGGCCCCGCCTGGGGTCCCTTCCCAATGGCCATTCACCGCCGCCGCTCCCCCGCACCCAGAGACACACACACAGACACATACAGCCTCACCAGCCAAACCTCCCTGGCTGCCCCCCCATCGCCCTGCCGCCACTTCCCAGTGACCACAGACACACAGACACGCGCACACACACACAAAACCCCCTGGTCGTCCCCCCCCATCGCCCCGCTGCCGCTTCCCAACGACCACAGACACACAGACACACAGACACCCACACACACACAAAACCCCGTGGCCAACCCCCCATCGCCCTGCCGCCGCTTCCCAGCAACCACAGACATGGACTCTCTCTCTCACACACACACAGCCACCCACCCACCGTGCTCTGCCACCCCTTCCCCCCACCCCACACATCCACGCACATACTCCTCTCTACCCCCATCTTCCCTCGCCACCTCCCCCTCCCAATTCGCCCCCCTGCAATTCCCCCCCAACCTTCACACACCCTCTGTCCCGTCCCCTTTCACGTACCTCTCTGCCTGCCTTCCTTTCTTCCTTCTTCCTTCCTATTTCTCCATCTCCTTCCTGTCTCTCTCCTTTACTTCCTTTCTTTCTGCCTTCTCCCCATCCTCCTTTCCTCTTCTTCCTTCCTTTCCCACAGTCTGCCTCCCCCTCCGCTAGGGCCCGCTGTATTTCTTCTACAGCGGGCTTATTTTCTAGTCTTACCATAACTGTGCACTTTTGGGGTACACTTTTTAGTCTTATCTGCTTGTGTTTGTGCAGCTCCTGTTGATGGGCTGTGTTGGAGGGGAAGGTGGGGGGTTGAGTGTTAGGGTTACGTGGACTTTGTTGCGCCTTTATTATTCTACATGAAAGAACATTTTTAAAAACTTAATGGGAAAAAATTGTATCTAGCTATAAAAACTCTTGAAATTATACACATTATCTTCGTGTTCTCAGAAAAGCTAATTTTGAAAGAGTTCACATTTAAGAAATCAAATGTCCCAGCAGAACAAAACCCACTCTGAAATTGCATGCAATTAGTGGGATCTGAGAGTTAGTAAATGCATTAAAACAAAAAACCTATTATTTTTATATGTTCGACTAGAAGATCTTGTGCTACAGGAAAACTTTAACCTTAGAAGCTAACCAGTAACAGAGAGACTTCAGGAAAAACTGATGGTGCTTCTGAAAGTAGTATTGGAAATAAACTTTAAAAGAAGAACTTCCTGTTTCTGTTATTAACTGTATGCTATTTACAACTATCTTGATATTTCTTGAAAGTCGTGTTGAAAAGCCTCATTCCCCATGTTTTTTTATTTACTATAGTGCAAAACAAATAGAGTGGGCTTACTTGAGCTGTCAGCATCTTCTTTATGCCCTTGTATATGTCCAACCCTGAACTGATTTGGGATTTTTTCTTACATTCCTCCCTAGTTCGCTGGATACTGCAGGGGCACTATGTAACAACCCTTAATGGTGGGGAAAGGGGCCATGGAGTTGCAGAAAACATATAGCAGTGGTTTGTTATTTACTGCCTCTATGTAGCAACCCTGGACTTCCTCAGTGATTGCCCAGCCAAGTAGTAACCAGCACTGACCCTGCTTAGCCTCTGAGATCTGATGAGATCGGGCTAACCTGAGCCATCCAGGTCAGGGCAAGGTTATAACATTCATCAAATGTGTGTGGTGCATGGTGGTCATATTACCGTAATCCTTGCAGGTGGCATTATTTATTTATTTATTATATTTATATACCGCCCTCCCCGAGGGCTCAGGGTGGTTTACAGAAAACAGGAAAAGATACAGATAACATATTATCACCCCTGAATTGCCAGAGTGGGAAATGAGGCTTGGGAAATGGCATGCTGAAGATCACCTAGTCAGTTTATATTACAAAGCAAAAGGAAAAGTTTCCAAATACCCACCATAACAACAATCCAACACTATAGGATCAAAATAAATCCAGAAATGCCATTTAACAACTAAAGCTCATGTGATGATCTGTACAAATATCTCATAAAGTGAGTCATAAAGTGAGACAGAGGATTGTTAAACATGGCAAGCAAAAATATTATATGCATCCAAGGAACAAAAAGCATGCATTGAAATAATACAGGTGCAATAACATTTTATAGGAACCCAGATATTATCTCATTTGGGAAGACAAGAGACTGAAACCTGGGACATCCCAATTTGTAGCTCCTGATTTTTAACATAAACTGCCATCCTAAGCAGTTTTACATCCTTCTAAATCCAGTTACTTCAGTGGACTTTGGATGGCACTTTAGCATCCATGCTACATTAGCACCACATGTAAATTCTCTTTTGTTTTTTCACACAACAATATTTATTATGCAGCACTATTGAGTATTCCGCTGGATCATGGAGAAAGCTAGGGAGTTCCAGAAGAACATCTACTTCTGCTTCATTGACTATGCTAAAGCCTTTGATTCTGTGGAGCACAACAAATTATGGCAAGTTCTTAAAGAGATGGGAATACCAGAGCATCTTATCTGTCTCTTGAGAAACCTATATGCAGGTCAAGAAGCAACAGTGAGAACCGGGCATGGAATCACTGATTGGTTCAAAATTGAGAAAGGAGTTTGGCAAGGCTGTATACTGTCGCCTTGCCTATTTAACTTGTATGCGGAGCACATCATGAGAAAGGCGGAGTTAGATGAGTCACAAATTGGGATCAAGATTGCAGGGAGAAATATCAACAACCTCAGATATGCAGATGATACCACTCTAATGGCAGAAAGCAAAGAGGAACTAAAGAGCCTGTTGATGCAGGTGAAGGAGGAGAGTGCAAAAGTTGACTTGAAACTCAACATCAATAAAACGAAGATCATGGAATCCAGCCTTCTCAACTCCTGGCAAATAGATGGGGAAGAAATGGAGGTAGTGACAGATTTCATTTTCCTGGGCTCCAAGATCACTGCAGATGGGGACTGCAGCAAAGAAATTAAAAGACGCTTGCTCCTGGGGAGGAAAGCTATGGCAAATCTAGACAGCATCCTAAAAAGCAGAGACATCACCCTGCCAGCAAAAGTGCATCTAGTCAAGGCTATGGTATTCCCAGTTGCAATGTATGGCTGTTGGACCATAAGGAAGGCCGAGCATCAAAGAATTGAGGCTTTTGAATTCGGGTGCTGGAAAAGATTCTTGTGAGTCCCTTGGACTGCAAGGCGAACAAACCAGCCGGTCCTAGAGAAGATCAGCCCTGACTGCTCCTTAGAAGGCCAGATCCTGAAGATGAAACTCAAATACTTTGGCCACCTCATGAGAAGGAAGGACTCCCTGGAGAAGAACCTAATGCTAGGAGCGATTGAGGGCAAAAGAAGAAGGGGATGACAGAGAATGAGGTGGCTGGATGGAGTCCCTGAAGCAGGGGGTGCAAACTTAAATGGACTCTGGGGAATGATAGAGGACAGGAAGGCCTGGAGGATCATTGTCCATGGGGTCGCGATGGGTCAGACACGACTTTGCACCCAACAACAACAACAATTGAGTATTCAAAATTCTTTATATCCTATGGCATGGAGAACCCTAAAGTGGCATCTGCTGATATTTTTCCTGGTGTATCCTAGCTGAGTTGTAGAGTCATGAGATGTATTTTGATAAACCTGTTCTTAATCCTCTTTCCTAAATGAAAAAAAACCTGTCTTAAGAGGAAAAATCTTTCTTAATAGAAATGTTTCTCCAATCCAGAAACCTTTACAGAATCCTGTGATATAGGCTTCTAACATACAATACGGCCCAACTGAGATGTTTAAAATGGATTGGGACCATGCACAAAACAGGGAGATTTTTCAGCAAACTTGAGGGGCCCTTCAGGTTTGCATAAAAATTACTATGAGTTGAGAGAAAACAGGAGCCAGCTGAGCCTATGTCCAGCAACAGCTGAAGTGGTGGCTCAGGCACTGTTGGTCAGGGGGGCGGAAGCAGGAATGGCCCCACTCCCCCAATAGCTCCTCTGAAGGCTGGTGGGGATGAGCCTTTTCTACTGCTGCTTAACCAAGGCAGGCAAGTGGGAGGGTGGGGGCTGAAGTTTCCCCCTGACTAATACCAAGAAGGTGGCTCTACAGGTGAGATGGGGAGGAGGAGCACCATGACAGAAGCCACCACCACTGGAGCTGGGCAGGCAGGTCATTGATGAGGGGATGCAGCATCCCTGCATTCACCTACCACAGTGGCCTGACAGCAGGCTGTAGCCAAGCAGGACTTCCAAGCAACCAGATCACGCGGGGGGGGGGGGGGCTTGTTGGTGGTGACAGGGAGAGGAAGGAAGACTGTGAGAGAAGAGATGGGGAAGGATGGAAGAAAGAGAGAGATTGGGAGAAGTGGCCAGAAAAAGGCAAAGAAACAAAGGTGGGAGGAATGGGACAACTTCTCCCCCATTAATTCTTGTGGGTCCCCGCTTGCTAATCTGCTACTATTATATTACTTTTATTGAGGTTGAGGTTGAGGCTTGCCTAAGAGTATAGTGGCTTACCTAAGGCTGCCAACTGGGTAAGGTGAGTCTTGCCACCTCAGTATTTTTATACTGCCTCGCCCATTTGAACACCTTTTCTCTGTTTACCATTTTAAGTGATTTCAAGTGATTTCTTCTCCTTGTCCACATGGGCACCATTGATTTCAGTGGAAAAGTTGGGTACATTATTAACAGTTTTTAAAAATCTAAATAGAACCTGGAGAGAGCTAGACTGACTATGTTGTGGCCCTTTGCTGAATGCTGAGGGTTCTGTGCCTGGTGTGGCCGGTCCCGGAAGCAGCAGGTTTTCAGCAAATGGCTGGAGATACCTACATCTCCACTTGGCATATCTCATTATCCTGCTCTTTCCTGTTTTGTACTTCAATCACTGCTGCTGCTCCTTGGCCACACTCCCCAGCCTCCTGTTTGGCATGGATGAGATGGGGAAAATAACTGATGAGCATAATGGAGCTTGCATTTCGTGTGCAGGCGGATGGCGAATGCAATTCCACATACCCCTGCCAAATTAGCTCCATCTGGTTCAAGTGGGCAAAGTTCCTGCATTTCATTCACTGTGTATTTCCCTGTCTCTCTCTCTCTCTCTCTCTCTCTCTCTCTCTTTTGCACCTGGTCATTTTTTCTTGTCTGCATTTGTAAAGACACATTAAAGAATCAAGACAGCATCCTCCAGTCTGCACCGCACAGATCATTTAATTTGGAGCTTCTGTACAAGCCAGAGAGTAAAATTCACTTTTGACACATACTACCACTCACTCAGCTTGACCATGTTGGATCTAGCTCCTTCTCACAAGTATAGGTAAAGGTAAAGGTAAAGGTATCCCCTGTGCAAGCACCGAGTCATGTCTGACCCTTGGGGTGACGCTCTCTAGCGTTTTCATGGCAGACTCAATACGGGGTGGTTTGCCAGTGCCTTCCCCAGTCATTACCGCTTACCCCCCAGCAAGCTGGGTACTCATTTTACCGACCTTGGAAGGATGGAAGGCTGAGTCAACCTTGAGCCGGCTGCTGGGATTGAACTCCCAGCCTCATGGGCAAAGCTTTCAGACGGCTGCCTTACCACTCTGCGCCACAAGAGGCTCTTTTCTCACAAGTATACTTTCTTCAAATCCTGATGAATTCAGGGCCTATGCCATGGCAGGGAACTCACTTAGAGCATTGACTTAATAGGCAGCGCCTGAAAATGACCAGGTGTTATATTCAGCACAAGTCTGATTTATTTTAAAGTTTTAATTGGGAAAAAACACACCTCTACCTTGTGACGTGCAGAGGGTTGTGCTTAGAGAAATGTCTGTGAATAACCTGTTTCTCACACATGTTCACAGCCCACCTGTCCAGATGTTATTGGGTAAGAACCCTGTCACAATAAGCCTGTGATGTCAGCCAGGTTTTAAAGAGACAAGACTGACCACTCCACAGTTTTCTCTCATTGTGTTATTACAGAAGTTTGCCAAGCAGTTTGTCTTGCATGTGAACAGCTTGAACCTGTCCGACTCGATAACAACCACATCTGGAAATCAGCAGAGAAGCATTAGCTTTCCCCACTGCCTGCCACCAGCTGTGATTTGAAAACAGAATGATTATGATCACAGAGAAAGAAAGGATTACCTGGGGAGGGGAGCAAATCTTTTCTATTACTAGTAGATTGCCTGAATCAGTCTAAGGCAGGGGTAGTCAAACTGCGGCCCTCCAGATGTCCATGGACTACAATTCCCAGGAGCCCCCTGCCAGCAAATGCTGGCAGGGGGCTCCTGGGAATTGTAGTCCATGGACATCTGGAGGGCCGCAGTTTGACTACCCCTGGTCTAAGGTGTTGATAGGTGCTGAACCAGATCTTCAGCAGTTTATGAATTTATTTTCGTTCATAGCCTCATGAGAGTTGTGGTTTATCTCCTTCCCCAATCATTGTTTAAATTAAAAAGAAAAAACCAAGGAACCATGCAGGGGTGATGAAATGAACCTTATCTCCCAAAGTTGACCACCTTGGAGTTTAAGTTGAGCAGGGAACAGTAAGAATGGGACAAATTGATCGATGCCTCGTGTTGCCTATAGGCCGAGGTGCTCAAGCAAGGCATGGTCATTTGGTGGTCGTGTTTGCTGCAAAGTTCTCGGCACGCATAGTTCTAAACCAGCAGTTCAAAAATTAACACCAGGATTCAAAGTCAAGAGAGAACTCATTTAAGTTGAACTTTGAACCTTGTAACAATTGTGGTAAGGTTTATAAACATTTGCATTAACTTTATGCTAATATAAAAGATTCTGCTTAAAACCACACCAGATTATTAACCAAATTCCAGATCACTAGCCTTCTTTCACATGCTGTTCTCATGGACTGAATATCTATGGAGAAGAAGAAGTGGCAATTTTAACTATGGCCTCATAGAATCACAGAATCACAGAATCATAGAGTTGGAAGGGGCCATACAGGCCATCTAGTCCAACCCCCTGCTCAACGCAGGATCAACCCTAACCATCCTAAAGCATCCAAGAAAAGTGTGTATCCAACCTTTGCTTGAAGACTGCCAGTGAGGGGGAGCTCACCACCTCCTTAGGCAGCTCCTATTCCACTGCTGAACTACTCTGACTGAATTCCCCCCCCCCCGATATCTAGCCTATGAAGAACATATGCTACTTGTTTGTCATATCCTCTTTGCCCCTTTAGGGACTGCACATGTACAGATGAACTAATGTTTTTTCATCAGTGGGGTCAAAGTGCTGCCATGGGACCATTTCAGACTGGAAAAATGCCCTGGGAGATCCCTGCCCACCATAATTCTGATATGCTTGAGAACTAAGTTCCTAGTGGCGCAGATGAGAGTCCCTATGGAAGAAAAGTGTAAAGCATACATGTGATGATGATGATGATGATGTCATCCGTTCAGTTGTGTCTGACCTTCGGCAATTCTATAGGAAAGTCTTTGCCATGCGCCCCTGTCTCTGACTGCTTCTTTTCATCGGTTCGTGGTCATCCCTGTGTCAGCTTTGATTGCGTCAAGCCAGTGGATCCTTTGGCAACCACATTTCCTTTTGCCGCTGACCATGCCGAGCATTAATGATTTTTCTAGCGAGTCTTATTGTATAATGTGTCCGAATGAGCTTTAGTCGTAATATCTTCCCTTCTAATGACCTAGTTGGTTTGCTCCTCTCTAAAACTATCTTGTTGGTAACTTGTACTGTCCACGGTATTCGCAGCATTCGTCTCCAACACCATAATTCGAAAGCAAAAGCATACATGTAGCTAGACCCAATATGTGTCCCTGAGGGGGAAAAAACAGACATGATGTTTGCCCATTCATAAGGTAGAGAGCTGCCTTTCCAGGGCTGCCATTTTGATGAAGGTGAAAAATTATAATTATAGTTTATGAGCTGTAATTTCTGAAACTGCAGAAAGGGACAACATGGATACATATTTTATACTGAACTAGGAGATGATGCAATGCCTCAGTGAAACAGATAAGGCTTACCATATGTTAACAATCATTTATAACATTTCTTTGGTACATGTTGATCATATCTAGCAAATCTGGCAATTACACTTTGAATATAGCAGTATTCAAACTATGCTTGTTGCACAAATCCGGCTGGAAAAAATGAGACTGCTTTAAGGAGTGCAGTGAGTTTGGCTTATGACCTTTGACTCCCTGGCCTATTTTGCACACAACAGATAATGTACTTTCAATGCATTTTAGAAGTAGATTTTCCTGTTCTGCACAGGAAAATCCAGCTGCCAAAGCACATTGAAAGTGCATTATCCTATATGTGTGGAATGGACCCCTGTCTCTTAAAACTTTTAGTTTGGGCCCAGCACTAAAAATGCCCATTCAAAGGGGCACCAACCATGAAGCTTCTAAGAACCAATTCAAAGGGGCACCAACCATGAAGCTTCTAAGAACCAATACATGATATTTGGGGTTGGCATATATTCATAAAGGTATCCCCTGTGCAAGCACTGGGTCATGTCTGACCCTTGGGGTGATGCCCTCTAGCGTTTTCTTGGCAGACTTGGGGTGGTTTGCCAGTGCCTTCCCCAGTCATTACCGTTTACCCCCCAACAAGCTGGGTACCCATTTTACCAGTTGCCATGCAGGTGGTACACAGATGTGTGGATACAGATTTCTGAGACCAAATTATTTCTCTCCATGGCTTCCTGAGCCCTCTTTCTGCCATCTGCTTGTCAGAGCCAGGCACCACTTTTTGCATAAGATTATTGCGATCCCTGAGGGCTGCATTGCTCCTCTCATTACAAAAAAAAATTAGCACCCAGTTCAGGCATTACACTAGGAGAATAATGTCTGGTTTTGTTTTGCTAGCATATTTCTACTATTTGCATCCTACATGTTGCCTCATCAGCTGGTGCAGGTTGGATCGAGACTAAAATTTCCATCAGTGGAATGAAACTTTCCTGCCTCCTCCCCCCCCCCACTTCAGCCCACTGATTTCCATGAAATGCTGCTCCTGGGAGAACCTGGGGGGGTCACATGAAAGGGTCTGCAGTGGGAAATAGGAACTGGTCGAAACCGATGATTTCATCAGGAGATCCAGTTCCTCAGCTTTGTTCACAAGTTATAGTGAATGCATGTGCCATCTGTTTACGGTGTACACTTGATATTTCTTTATAAGTGGGTTGAGTAATTCTCAGGTTATTCTCAATATTATCCCTGGAGAAAATGGCTGCTTCACTGGGTTGACTGTATGGCATTATTCCCCGCTGAAGCCCCTGGCTCTCCCCCATAAACCTCCAGGAGCTTTGCAACCTGGAGCTGGCAACCCTATTGTATCTTCTAACTTATATGTATCTTTTAAAAGAAAGGTGGCGGGGCTAGTCCAACTATGGCGTGAACATTGGGTGGTTGAGAGAGTGCCAGAAAGGCGGTGCCTGCTCTGAACTCTTCCCTCGCATGTCCCATGCATGCTGCCAGGCCTGCTCAGACATCTGCACCCCAGCTTCTCCTGCTTGCTTCTGCTCAGACTGACTGCCTGGGACAGGGTTGCCAGCTCTGGGCTGGAGCTGGGAGTGGGTGAGATCAGGGGTGGGGAGGAACTTCAGTGGAGTGTGATATGGAGCCACCCTCCAAAGCAACCATTTTCCCCAGGGGACCTGATCTCTGTCACCTTGAGGTGAGCTGTAAAGCTGGGGGATCCCCAGGTCCCACTTAGGGACTGAGATGCTCACATTTCCACTTGGCTCACACTGAGGCACCAGTCCCTGACACTTGCAAAGGGCATTCATGTGCTGTTGCTTGTCCATTGCCTAAAGCACTTGCCCTTGTCACCAGAGACCACAGTGCTCAGTCTGGCAAGCAGGGAAGATACTTCTTCCATGACCCCCCTCATCTGTGCTGGGCACTGAAGACCTCAGATGTCCTGCTCCTTTAGCTTCTATGCTCCCCTCTACACCCAGCCCCCCAGATACTGGGTGAATGGCCAGATGCCTCCCTGGAGCTCTGGGAGTCCTCTTGCTTCCCAAGATGAGGAAACTTAGGGGCTTTCCGCACCGGGATCTTTGTAGCAAATTGGTTGCTGAATGCATACCTGCCTTTGTAGTGGAATCCAGTTGCGTTTTGTAGCGTTTCCCACAGGCTTCCGGTCTCGGCAAAAATCGCTAGAAAGGAAGCGCTCTTGCCAAGCTCGTCCCGCCCCTGGCCGTCAAGCAGCCAATGGGCAGCCGTTAGCATGCTCCCAAACAGCCCCTTTCCCTTTAAGAAAGTTAAAAAAAAAAAACACACCCATTGCAACGAATCTGTGTTGATTCGTTGCAACGGAGAGACCCATCCAGCTGCCCGGTGTGTTTGAGCTGTCGTTTGATCGTTGCCACGCTCCCTCCGAGTGAAAAAAAAAAATCCCCCCCCCTCTCACGGGCCCGATTTTCGTGTAAAAAATAAAGGGAAAATACATCAGCAAACGGGCTTCTCTGTTGTTTGTGTCCAAAGTGTTGTTTGTGCTTAGTGACTCTGGGGAGGGACTGAAGCCGGGGAAGCCTCTAAACAGAAAGAGGCTTGCTGGTGAGTTTATCCCCGCTCGCTCGGAGAAAAAAAAAATGGCGATCACTTCGCCGGAAGATCAGAGGAGAGAGCCAGGGGGAGGGACTTTGTAGAAACCGCAACAATGTTAACGCACAGGTCTTTTTCGCTAGTGTTGCAGATTGGTTGCAGGAGTGTATCGCTTTCCGGAGGGTGAATCCACTTTTGGGGATTTCCCTGAAAGCGCTACAAGGAAGCGCTTTTTGCGGATCGGTTTCAGGTGTGTGGCAGATTGTCAACGACGTTGTGCATAATGGCAAATCAGTAGCGTTTTCAATTGGCAACCATTGTGCGATTTTGAAGGCGTGCGAAAAGCCCCTTATTCAGTAGGCAGGCCAAGTCTCCTCTTCCCACATGGCAGCTGGATCTCTTTCCTGGCGGGTACTGGGGACCCCCACTTTAGCCCTTAACCCAAGCACAGTGACCCTGGTTGCTTGGTTGTAGGGTTATTTCTCCCATCAGTGCCTGAATTGCTGGTGAGAGGAAATGTGGGTGGGGGTGGGGTTGTGTACCAGCACTGCACCAGCAGGCTGACATAATCTGCAGTCAAGCCAGAAGTATTGCCATGGATGCGCTGCAATTTGCAAATGATGGTTTCACCAGTGAACCAGTCCCTACCTCCTGATTGCTTCCAAGGGGGATTGCTACCAGCTACAGCCCAGCCCCTAGCCAAGGCAGGCAAGAGCAGAGGACGATTACAAGATGGAGGCTCTGTTCTTCCTCTCTTTTCATGCTTGTCAGGAGTAGATACTTTTCCAGGGTGGATTTTGTTTGCCAGTCCACTCTTCATTCTGACATTCTAATATAACTAGAAATGAAGCCCATTTTACATCAGAATAAAATGGCCACTAGGCAAGAAATGGGCACTAGGCCCAGGGAAGCCTTCGCAGGGCGCGACCTGGGGCATCCCTTGACCCACCCAGCAGCGCCCTGGGCCGTGTCCAGGCCCCAGGAGCAGGCTGGCCGCGTCAGCAAGACGGCAAGGCTGCTCCCGGAGGCGGGAGAAGGCCGCTGCCCCACCCACCCGGACGGCTCCCTCAGCCTTCTCCCATCTGTGACGTGGCAAGGCTGCTCCCGGAGGCGGGAGAAGGCCGCTGCCCCCCCCCCCCGGGACGGCTCCCTTGGCCTTCTCCCACATCCCCACCCACCCACCCGGCAGCGTTTCAGGGCATTCTGAAAGGGCTAGAGACCCTGCCCAGCGGTAAGGGACCCGGGGAGGGGTGGAGAACCCGGGCTGGAGGACTCACCGTGTGGGCTGGCAGGTCTGTCTGTGCGGCAAGTCCCCGGACGGGCCAGGCAAGGCTGGAGCAAGCAGCCAATGGGGTGCTTGGCCCTGGATAGACATTCGGAGGGCCCAATCAGGAGCCGCAAAGCGGCTCCTGATTGGGCCCTCCGAGTTTTTATCCTGGACAGGGCCCGCCATAACACTTCCCCAACAGCCCTTACCCTTTTATTTAATCCGCTCCACAGGAGCAGTTAAAGATAAGCGTGTCCTTTATTTTCATGTGAGGTTTCACACAATGTTCCCTCTAATTCCCCCCCCCCTTGCTGAGTGGAGCAGTTTGCATCCTGAGTTGAATGTGACTGCTGCCATCTTAAAAAGGGCAATGGGCAGTGCAAGACTCTGTGCAGCTCCAGACTACTGCTGAGTGGGGCTTCCTGTGTCAATGAATGGCTGCTCACAGGCACAGCTTAGAGGGAACGCTGGGCTCACATATGGGATAGGCCTCTTTCCTAAATTAAAACCCCCAAACACAGAAAATCACATCCCAGGGGGAAAGGGTCTAGCTGCACCTTCTCCCTGCCTTGGTCACATTATAAGTGCAGATTGTTATATGCAAAGTGGGAGTATTCTGTCAACCATGACCAGGCAGCAGTGCTGTCCAAATACCAGGTTTACCAGTGAGATTTGTGAGAACTAGGCCATTAGTTACTCACTGATTAACAAAAATTAACTTCTGAATTCTCTTTTCTTGTTCCTCCTTAAAATTTGAGTACACATTCACTTTTAACTTCAAACCATTCCGCTGGAAGCCTGCCTGGATTTTTTTGGCTTGCTTCGCCCTCTGGAGCACTGCCACATTAAATATGTTCGCTACTTCAGTTCCTCGCATGAGGGACATGGAAAATGTGGCTCATGTACGATCATGACAAAACTTACAGTGCTTGTCAGTCCAGTCTAGCCCTTTGTACTTTGCCTTTTCAGACAGGCAACTTTTCTGCTTGAACAAAGATCATCCAATTGCCAATCTTCCAAGAATCGCAGCTAAAATTAACTGAGTAACATACAGAAAAAGAGAAGTCGGTTCTTATATGCCACTTTTCTCTTCCCGAAGGAGTCTCAAAGCAGCTTACAATTGCCTTCCCATTCCTCTCCCCACAACAGATGCCCTGTGAGGTAGGTGAGGCTGGGAGAGCCCTGATATCACTGCTCGGTCAGAACAGCTTTATCAGTGCTATTGCAAGCCCAAGATCACCCAGCTAGTTGCATCTGGGGAGCACGGAATCAAACTTGCCTCACCAGATTAGAAGAAGTAGAGTTTGTTCTTATGTGACACTTTTCTATACCTGAAGGAGTCTCAAAGTAGCTTACTATCACCTTCCCTTTCCTCTCCCCACAGCACACACCTTGTGAGGTAGGTGAGCCTAAGAGAGAGCCCTGGTATTACTGCTTGGTCAGCTTTATCAGTGCTGTTGCGAGCCCAAGATCACCCAGCTGGCTGCATGTGGGGGACCAGGGAATCAACCCCTGCTCGCCAGATTAGAAGTCCACATTCCCAACCACTATACCAAGCTGGCTCTTTAAAATGGTTGGAAGTGCCTGGAAACCCACCCCACTCACTAGTTGCCAAGGGGCCAGGTATTCTGGCAGTGACAAATAAGAGATACAAGGGGCTTTTTTGGGGGGACAGGGAGGGAAGGCGATTGTAAGCCACTTTGGAGCTCCTTCTGGTAAAGACAAGTAGGGTATAAAAACCAGTTCTTGATCTTCTTCTTCACATAGGACAGTTGCCACTGATGTTTGAAAGGAGGGTCATATCACATGAACTCAAAAGAACCAGGTTTAGCTTTCTGAATCTTAGGAGAATACAGAGCCAGACAAGAGGCAAAATATGTTCATGGCATCAAGCTAGAAATTGCAAAGATAGTCTTGATTGCCAGCCAGAGTGGCTCATACTGCTGGAATAATTGCCTGTCTGAGGTAGAGTTTAAGAGATACCAGTACCATTCCATAGATTCATCTTGACCTTCCTCAGACAAGATCACAGAATGTCAAGAGCATTTTCTATGTCATCCTTACAGCATTTAGTTGAGTAATATACCCATTTAAAACACAGCCAGCCTTTCTTTATCGACTGCAAATCTCTTGGCAAATGTTTAGGAATTCTGCTAATTCTCCCGGGTATAAGTTTCAAGGAATCTTATGCTTAGAAGACATTATCCCTCCTCCCCCCCAAGGCATAGCAGTGTATTTCAGAGGTTCTGCTATCAGTTTTCACAGAAGAAAACCCCATCCACCTTGTGAATATTGTGTTGTAATTAACACTCTATTTTGGTCATTCTCTAGTATAATTCCAGATGATATAGTTAACATGTAGCCAACTAATTCAGGTTAAATCCCTTTTTGGTCCATCACTCTTGAATTATGTTCTTGCATGTACACTATTCTCAATAAATGTTTATATGTTCCCTCCCCCTCCATATACCTGAACTACTTCCTAGGTATATTGTGTTGCCAGAAGAAGATGGATGCATGGGCAATTTTGGGCATTTGTTCAATTATTGCTTTTACATGGGAGGTCTCATAAGAAGATAAGCCGTACCTGTTAGAAAGCAGGAATTTCTACCAGAGTGGGAGGAAAGGGACACAGAGAACAGCTCCTACATGCCAGACTAACATAGACAGGTCTCCCTTGACAAAGGGAAAGGTGAAACTGGCAACAGCTAACCAAGATTTCTGTGTGTTTTATCTTCCAGAAGGTCCAGTATTCCTTTTATGGGGCACTGCTGGGGCACAGCCATGGCCAATGAGCTACTAATCATGTTCTACGCTTTTACTTATAGACAGTGCTGTTTATTATAGGCAGAAGCTATCAGCTTAGGCTGTAGATTTCTAACTACTCACATACTTTCTAAGCTGAATTAGTGCTCTACTTTTTTAGCTTGCATCCTGGCTGCTTGCTCCTGCATATGTTTGCATAGAGAGGATGCTAGAGAGAGGGACGGCAGTGGAGAATGACAGTCAAACCGTGATATCACTGAAAATGCAAAAATTCTTTTGCCTCACAAGTGAAAGTTCATGACTCATCATGAGTAAATTTCCAGAGGGTGCAGCATTATCTCCTTCAGACTCAGCATTTCTGGCACTCAGCTGAGTCAAGCAGAATGCTGCCTTGCTTCATTTACTTCTCTTTCAGTAAGGGAGACCAAGATACATCATTTGAGTGGTGGGTCATCAATGACAACGGTGTATACGCAGTTCAAGCACATTCCCACAGGGAAGAGAGGTCTTGTCTTTAGATTCTCTGATCTGGTCACACCCACTTACAATTAGCATTTACAGATGGCTCGGAAGGTCAAGGCTAACAAGAGAATCCCTGGCACTCCAGGGGAAAAAAATAAGGCAGAACAGGAAAACTCTCACACAATTCTTGATAGAGCTCATTTTCTGGCACAATTAAAAAATGTGCTGAAATGGGTTATTTATAAACCGTTGACCCCAATTAGCAAATGTGAAGGGTATGTGGCAAAGAGCAAGTAAATCAGCAGGAAAAAGAATGTTATTTGAAAGTAAGAAGAGCCTTCATGACGATGCTGGACGGAATCAAACTTTCCCAGCTGAGCCAACCTGCGATCAGGGCCATTCTGAAAGTTTGTTGAGGAAAGATAAAATTCTGAAGAGAGGATGTTCCAAATCACTAGAGGATTTATTATTTTTTTGCCATGAGAACTTTATGATATTAATTCTAATCCTTTTGATCCAAGCTGCATCCACAGTTCATTTCAAGGAGAAGTTGTTTGGGTTACTTGGTAGTCAAGTGTTCTGCCAGAATGCCAGCCCTTCAACCTTCCTGCTTGGATCTGAATAGAGTTCAGCCAAACGCAATAGGACATGGAGGATCCCAGCACTCTGTCACTGCTCTAGGACGGACGATTCAGCTTCAATGCCCTTTGTGCCCTTACTATTGCTATTTGAGGGTTTTGCCATCCATAAACAAACACACAAATAAACAAAAAGTACATATGTACGTACGTACATGAATACAGAGGAGAAAAGAGATGAGGAATGATAAGAACTAAAGTACAGAAACCTGAAAAGTAAATATTGAAAAAATTTCTAAACTCTTCTATAGCTGTTAACAAAAATAATGAATCTGGTTCCAATAACGTGTTTATTAATAAATCCATATCAATAACAAATTCAGTCTATGATACTCAGTCTCATATCAATATGGGCATTATATTGCGTAGTGTCCCCACTTCTCCAAGCAGCCAAGAGTTATGGGGCAGTGCTTGTCTGGGCTGATGGAGAGAGAGCACTGAATACGGGGCAGTTTTACAGTATGTTTGAAACTCTGTATAATGGGGGTCAGATCTAATTCATAGATGCTTAAGTGGATATTGCAAGAGTGTCAGTGAGAAGAGTATGGGGATGGCTGTGATTCAGAGGCAGAGTATCTGATTTAGCATGCAGAAGGTCCTGGGCATCTCCATTTATTTATTTGTTTGTTTGTTTATATATCACCCTCCCCAAAGGTCTCAGGGCAGTTTATATAAAACAAGAATGATACAGAAATTCAATATTTCTAACAATAATAACACAGTGGTAACAGTTGATGACAGAGTAAAATGCTGGAACACTGGGGAGAACATTGTCAAGTCAAATAACACATACTGATGACCCTGTGGGTTGGACAGATTGGCAGTGGTTACCATAGGAGGGAGGCTCAGGGGCCAGTGGGAAGTGGTTGGTTCAGTTTGACCTCAACCAAATGCCTGGCAGAGAAGCCCCCTTTTGGAGGCCCTGCGGAACTGTTCAAGTTCCATTAGGGGCCTGATCTCCTCTGGGAGATTGTTCCACCGGGTGGAGGGGGGGCAGGATAGAGAAAGCTCTGACCCTGGCTGAGGTCAAGTGAGTTTCCCCGGGGCCAGGGATCACCAGGTAGTTGGAGGTAGTGGAGTGTAAGACTCTTTGCGGGGTGTAGGCAGGTGATCCCTCAGGTACACTGGGCACAGATCATGTATGGCCTTAAAGGTGATAATCAGAACCTTAAGCCTGATCTGGAATTTGACCAGAAGCTAGCACAGCTGCTTCAGGAAGGGCCAAATGTGTTGCAGTGGCTGTTGCAGTGGCTGCAGGACCCTGGCTGCTGTGTTATGGACCAGTTGTAGTTTCCAGATCAAGGTTAAGGGCAGGCCTACATCAAGCAACTTGCAGAAGTCTAGTCTAGAGGTGACCGTTGTATGGATCATTGTGGCTAGGTGCTTTGGGGCCAAGTAGGGTGCTAGCAGTTTGCCTTGGCAAAGGTGGTAAAATGCCAGCCATGCTACCATCATGAACTGAGCCTCCATTGAGAAGGAGGCATCAAGAATCACACCCAGGTTCCTGGCGAAGTAGGCCAATAATAGCTGCACTCCATCCAGGTTGGGTAGGAACACTTCCTCATAGAATAGAATCATAGAATCATAGAATAAAAGAGTTGGAAGGGACCTCATGGGTCATCTAGTCCAACCCCCTGCACTATGCAGGACACTACAAACCTATCGCTCATCCACTATAACCTGCCACCCCCTTAAGCTTTCACAGAATCAGCCTCTCAGTCAGATGGCTATCCAGCCTCTGCTTAAATATTTCCAAAGATGGAGAACCCACCACTTCCCGAGGAAGCCTGTTCCACTGAGAAACCGCTCTAATGGTCAGGAACTTCTTCCGGATGTTTAGATGGAATTTCTGATGTTTAGACAGAACACTCTTCCAGAGAGTGTTGTTGATGATTATTGTTCTTGTTATAGTCGTTTTAATGGGGTTTTGACAGGTTTTAATGGGGTTTTAGTCGGACATAGGTGAACTGCCACGAGCCTTTGGGAGTGGCGGTCAATAAATGGAACTAATAAACAAACAAACAAATAAACAAACAAACAAATAAATAAATAAATTTCATCCCATTGGTTCTGGTCCGTCCTTCCGGGGCAAGAGAAAACAACTCTCCTCCATCCTCTGTATGGCAGCCTTTTAAATACTATCAGATCCCCTCTCAATTGTCTCCTCTCCAAGCTAAACAGACCAAGTTCCCCCAATCTTTCCTCATACATCTTGGTCTCCAAACCCCTCACCATCTTTGTTGCCCTCCTCTGGACATGCGCCAGTTTGTCTACATCACTTTTCAACTGGGGTGCCCCAAACTGAACACAGTACTCCAAGTGAGGCCGAACCAGAGCAGAGTAAAGTGGTACCATCATCTCCCGTGATCTGGACACGATACTCCATTTGATACAGCCCAAAATCCCATTTGCCTTTTTAGCCACTGAGTCATACTGTTGACTCATGTTCAATGTATGGTCCACTAAGACTCCTAGATCCTTTTCACAAATGCTACTGCCAAGACAAGTCTCCTCCATCCTATATTGGTGTGTTTGGTTTTTCCTGCCTAAATGCAGAACTTTACACTTGTCCCTATTGAAATTCATTTTATTCAGTTTAGCCCACTTCTTGAGCCTATCAACATCATCCTGTATTCTGATTCTGTCTTTGGTTGTGTTTCCTACCCCTCCCAGTTTAGTATCGTCTGCAAATTTAATAAGTATCTCCTCTAAACCCTCATCCAAATCATTTATAAATATGTTGAACCACACAGGCCCCAGGACAGATCCCTGCGGAACTCCACTTGTCACTCTTCTCCAAGAGGATGCTGAACCATTAACAAGTACCCACTGGGTATGATCTGTCAACCAGTTATCAATCCACCTGACAGAATTAGTATCCATACCGCATTTTACCAACTTGTTAACAACCATACAGCATTTTACCAACTTGTCAACAAAGGAAGAAGAAGAGGAAGAAGAAGAGTGCTGCACCACTAGATGCCTTGTCAGGCCTGCTGGAAGCAACGGCCACCTGAGCACTGCAGTTTCCCTGGCTTATAATCACTTGGACATTTTAGGATTTGGTAGGAGGTAATATGAAAGTCCTTAGCCTGAGACCCTGGAGAGCTGCTGCCAGTCTTAGTAAACAATATGGACCCAGATGGACTGATGGTCCTATTCTGTGTTAGGCAGTGTCCTGGGTTTTTGTGATTGTGCTCATATATACTTCTAGGCCCAAGTAAAGTTACAGGAAGGCCATCCAAGGAACTCATGTAAGGAAATTTCAAATTGTCATTGCTGTAGGTGAAGAGGTCACCATACTCTGGAAGCCTGAGTTCAGGAGGATGACAGGGGATTGGAAAGCTGCTCAGTAAACGAAGAGAACTGAAGCCCAGCCTAGTGATCCTTACGATGTCATCCTAAGCAGAGATACACCCTTCTAAGACTCTTGACTTAATGGACTCAGAATGGCATAACTGTGCTTAGGATAGCCCAGCTAAATTGGCCAATTGTCAGGAACAGGATAATATGCAAATGGAATTTAGTCTTGGCACATAATACAAGTCATTGTTGATATGAAGCATCTGTAATGCAATTCGCATCCTCTTTAATGTACTGACAGCCCACTGAGCTGTGTGTCAGCAGCGTTATTACAGTATAATTAAAGAATTCATATGATTCAGTGCCATATATAGGCCTGTTCTTGATCTAATCATGCCTAAAGGCTACATGTTTCTTCTGACAGTTAGGCAAAGCAATGTGCCTGACCTACTTAGGATGAAAATATGGCAGGACAAAATGGTGGTCAAGGTGACCGTTCAGAAATCAGAACGGTCACCTCTGTACAAAGGACAATGGATTTAGTGTGCCTAGATCAGTGTGTTCCCAGAGTTTTCACAGGTATGCAGCTGAACACTCTTAAGAGAACTTGTGTCACTGAAGCTTAGTGCACACAACATTCACAGGGATTAAAAAGATGCTTTGCAGAGGCTAAGATTTCTCAGGAAGGCTAACCCTGGCAAATGAAGGTGAATCTAAGCAGCAAAGAAAACAGAATATGTTACTGAGACTCAAAGCTTAACAAATCCAGCTTCACAGTGCTATAGGAATATTCTCAGAATCAGAACTCATTTTATATCCATGGAAGTCATCCAGGTTCTCTTTGGACACATGCACTTGGGAAAACGTACAATGTATTAATTGAAGGACAACTCGAGACCACTTAGCCATTCAAAGTCATTTTAGAGATTTGGGAACCATTGACTCTGAAGTGCTGGAGACATCTGATAGATGTTTCAGGACAAAATCAGTTTGGGTGGCAGAGAAACTGCAGAAGGTGACTAGAACTAATTCCACACACATTGGATAATGTACTTCCAATGTCCTTCTGCAGTTGGATTGTCTTGTGTGAAACAGGAAAATCTACTTCTAAAGTGCACTGAAAGTGCATTATCCAATGTATGTGAAATGAGCCAAGGAGTGACTGTCATCCTATTGATTTTTAATGTCCATTTGAAAGATCTGGGTTAAAGTTTATGGCCAAGATATTTCAAAACTTCCAGTAATACACAATAATAACTTTGTCACGAACTTTTTGTCTGAGGAAATGTGCATGCACACAAAAGATCACGCCTTGAATCAATCTTTGTTTGTTTTAAAGGTGCCATTGGACTCAAATTTTGTTTGTCAAGAACTTGCTCAAATTGATGGTTGTAAGCTAGGCTCCCTTACAAATTTACCTGACTGCTGATCTTCCAAGGCCCTGCTTTAGGGGCCCCCACCTTCTGAGACCCCCTTCAAGGATCGCTGCCTTGTTGTGGCAAGGGGGCTTGCGTAGTTCAATGAAGCTATGAGCTATGCCATGCAGGGCCACCCAAGACGGACAGGTCATAGCTGAGAGCTCGGACAAAAGGTGATCCACTGGAGAAGGAAATGGCAAACCACTCCAGTATCTTTGCCATGAAAACTCTATGGACAGTTCCAATAGGCATAACGATATGACGCCGGAAGATGAGCCCCTCAGGTCGGAAGGTGTCCAATATGCTACTGGGGATGAGCAGACGGCTAGTATGAGTAGCGCCAGAATGAATGAAGCGACTGGGCCAAAGCCGAAAGGATGCTCAGTTGTGGAAGTAACTGGTGGCGAAAAGACAGTCCGATGCTGTAAAGATTTTTATTCCATAGGAACCTGGAACGTCAGATCCATGAATCAAGGCAAGCTGGACGTGGTCAAACAAGAAATGACAAGACTGAACATCGACATTTTAGGAATCAGTGAACTAAAATGGACAGGAATGGGTGAATTTAATTCAGATGGCCATCAGGTATACTACTGTGGACAAGAATCTTGCAGAAGAAATGGAGTAGCCTTCATAATCAATAAGAGAATAGGAAAAGCAGTCTTGGGATACAATCCCCAAAATGACAGAATGATCTCAGTTCGAATCCAAGGCAAACCATTCAACATCACAGTGATCCAGGTCTATGCCCCAACCACTGCTGCTGAAGAGGATGAAGTTGATCAATTCTATGAAGCCCTATAACACCTTCTAGAAGCAACGCCAAAAAATGATGTGCTTATCATCATGGGGGATTGGAATGCTAAAGTAGGAAGCCAAAAGATAACCGGGATAACAGGCAAGTTTGGCCTTGGAGTACAAAATTAAGCAGGGCACAGGCTGGTAGAATTTTGTCAAGAGAATACAATGGTCATAGCAAACACTCTTTTCCAACAACCCAAGAGACGACTCTACACATGGACATCACCAGACGGCCAACACAGAAATCAGATTGACTATGTGCTCTGCAGCCAAAGATGGAAAAGTTCTATCCAGTCAATAAAAACAAGACCAGGAGCTGATTGTGGTTCAGATCATGAGCTTCTTGTTGCAAAATTTAGGCTTAAATTGAAGAAAGTAGGGAAAAGCACTAGGCCAGTCAGGTATGAACTAAATCATATCCCCGACAAATACACAGTAGAGGTGACAAATAGATTTAAGGAATTAGATCTGATAGACAGAGTGCCTGAAGAACTATGGACGGAGGTTCGCAACATTGTACAAGAGGTAGCAACTAAAACCATGCCAAAGAAAAAGAAATGCAAGAAATCAAAATGGCTGTCTGAGGAAGCTTTACAAATAGCTAAGGAAAGAAGGGAAGTGAAAGGCAAGGGAGAAAGAGAAAGATACACCCAATTGAATGCAGAATTCCAGAGAAAAGCTAGAAGAGATAAGAATGCCTTCTTAAATGAACAGTGCAAACAAATAGAAGAAAACAATAGAATGGGGAGGACCAGAGATCTTTTCAAGAAAATTGGAGATATGAAGAGAATGTTTCATGCAAAGTTGGGTATGATAAGGGACCAAAATGGTAGGGACCTCACAGAAGCAGAAGAGATTAAACAAAGGTGGCAAAATTATATAGAAGAACTATACAAGAGCGAGCTTAACATCCCTGATAACCACAATGGGGTAGTTACTGACCTGGAGCCAGACATCCTGGAATGTGAAGTCAAATGGGCCTTAGGAGGTCTGAGCAACAATAAAGCTAGTGGTGGTGACAGCACTCCAGTTGAACTATTCAAAATCTTAAAGGACGATGCAGTAAAAGTGCTACACTCAATATGCCAGCAAATTTGGAAAACTCAACAATGGCCACAGGATTGGAAAAGGTCAGTTTACATTCCAATCCCAAAGAAGGGCAATGCCAAAGAATGTTCAAACTACCGCGCCATTGCACTAATTTCTCATGCTAGCAAAGTTATGCTCAAAATCCTACAAGCTAGGCTCCAGCAATATGTGGACCAAGAACTTCCAGAAGTACAGGCAGGATTTCGAAGAGGCAGAGGAACTAGAGATCAAATTGCCAACATACGCTGGATCATGGAGAAAGCTAGGGAGTTCCAGAAGAACATCTACTTCTGCTTCATTGACTGTGCTAAAGCCTTTGATTGTGTGGAGCACAACAAATTGTGGCAAGTTCTTAAAGAGATGGGAATACCAGAGCATCTTATTTGTCTCTTGAGAAATTTATATGCAGGTCAAGAAGCAACAGTGAGAACTGAACATGGAATCACTGACTGGTTCAAAATTGAGAAAGGAGTTCGGCAAGGCTGTATACTGTCGCCTTGCCTATTTAACTTGTATGCAGAGCACATCATGAGAAATGCGGGATTAGAGGAGTCACAAATTGGGATCAAGATTGCAGGGAGAAATATCAACAACCTCAGATATGCAGATGATACCACTCTAATGGCAGAAAGTGAAGAGGAACTAAAGAGCCTGTTGATGCGGGTGAAGGAGGAGAGTGCAAAAGTTGGCTTGAAACTCAACATCAAGAAAACAAAGATCATGGCATCCAGCCCTCTCAATTCCTGGCAAATAGATGGGGAAGAAATGGAGATAGTGACAGATTTTATTTTCCTGGGCTCCAAGATCACTGCAGATGGGGACTGCAGCAAAGAAATTAAAAGACGCTTGCTCCTGGGGAGGAAAGCTATGGCAAATCTAGACAGCATCCTAAAAAGCAGAGATATCACCCTGCCAACAAAAGTGCGTTTAGTCAAGGCTATGGTCTTCCCAGTTGCAATGTATGGCTGCGAAAGTTGGACCATAAGGAAGGCCGAGCGTCAAAGAATTGAGGCTTTTGAACTCTGGTGCTGGAGAAGACTCTTGCGAGTCCCTTGGACTGCAAGGCGAACAAACCAGTCAGTCCTAGAGGAGATCAACCCTGACTGCTCTTTAGAAGGCCAGATCCTGAAGATGAAACTCAAATACTTTGGCCACCTTATGAGAAGGAAGGACTCCCTGGAGAAGAGCCTAATGCTGGGAGCGATCGAGGGCAAAAGAAGAAGGGGACGACAGAGAATGAGGTGGCTGGATTGAGTCACTGAAGCAGTAGGTGCAAACTTAAATGGACTCCGGGGAATGGTAAAGGACAGGAAGGCCTGGAGGATCATTGTCCATGGGGCCGCGATGGGTCGGACACGACTTCGCACATAACAACAACAACAACCTTCTGAGAATAGGCAGGGGACAGCCCAGGAGAGGGCCTTTTAAGTCATGGCACCAAAGATTGGTAACACTCTTCCAAAGAGACTCGCCTGCCCTGTTGCTGTCTTTTACCAGTGGGTAAAGATGTTTTCATTTGAGCCAGGCATTCCCTCAGCGATCTCTCCTTTCTGCCCTATGTTTTTATTGTTTATGTTTTTACATGTGTTTTAATGGTGTATTTTGCTTGGTTTTAATAGCTTTAAGATATGTTTTATATATTTTTTATATTTTGGTAGTCCTGATGAGGCCATAAAGGCAGGGTATAGATTTTGTTAAGTAACTAAATAAGTACAAGCTAAACTATCATGCAGGCATCTATATGGTCATATTTTTGATTGACAGAGCAACCTTAAGTGTTTAGCTGTTGACTTCAATGGACTTTGAAGAGTGTAACCCTTGCTTAGGCTTCCCTGTGAACCCTGGAAAATAATTAAGGTGCCCTGAAAGGAACAACCTTCATAGTTGGATGAGACCAATGTATATAGCAATAACTGCTATGACTATTGCAGTTATTGTTACTGCATTTCAAAAAGTAGGCCATTATAGTGTATTAATATATTTTAAAAGAACAAGCCCTGTCTGCAGTCTTAAAATTTATGTACTTACATAGATCACATCTTACAGCCAGGGAAGTTTTAAGTTTCACATCACTGTTTTCCTTTCTTTACAATGTGTGTTAATTATGCTGACCTTTGGAGTAATTTGATTCTGACGAGCACCATGGCAGCTGAGCTGTCATTTTGTTAAGCACCAGGAGACTGAAAGTTCTTAGAGTCTCAAAATCAAAGCCAGGGCTTGGGTACAAAGCCGCTTCAGCAGATATCAAAATGACCGTTGCCCCTCCTTCTATTTCCTACATATTATTTGCCATCACTGATTCTGAACTTCCCTTCCAGTAAGCAAAGATATGCAAAAACTATGTACCTGAAAGTGGATTCAGGAGCATTTACAGTGCTGTTTGAAGCTGAGTTATACCTTTCTAAGCCCTTTGGTGTATCTGCCTGGGTGACACTGTTAGGATGTTTGTGTGTCAACTTACATACTCCTGCAAACATGCATCAGTCTACACAGGGTCACTAAGAATCAGGGAAGATGTGGTTCCTATGGTAACCATTGTCCCTAGATGTTGACATAAGCATGCATAGCTGTATCCATGACATTGTGGACCATGAGACCTTCAATTCCCATGGTTATACATTAGCATCACTGTGGTTAGTACTTAGTGACAGCATGCAAAAATTAACAGAGTTCTACTATAGACATCGAGCATAAGCTGTTCCTGTATCCCAGTAAGTAGGTAAAAGGGGATGGTTTTGATGGGGAGTGCTTCCCTTGGAGTGCTGTGACACAGGGCAAGTCCACATAAGATCCCATTCAGGTACTGATTGAAGCGATTTCTACATGGGGTTTGCACTTCCGCTAAGATTTTTAATTAGTTTCCCCACATCTTACATAGAATCATAGAATTGGAAGGGACCTACAGGGTCATCTAGTTCAACCCTCTGCAGAATTCAGTAAATTCACAACTACCTGCCCACCCACAGTGACTCCAATACCATGCCCAGATGATGTCCCCACCCCACCCCCAAAGCAGAATCTCTGACCAGTATGGCCTGAAGGAGATATATCATTTGTCAGTCATTCTTCTACTGATTTCCTCCCATGTTTCCCCTGTATATTTTCAGACCCCCTTTACACCAAGGTTCCTGGAAGGAACACACCTGAACACTTTTTGTAACAGAATGCAACACTTTTAAATGTGAGGCCCATATCCAACCATTTTCATATCCTACTTCTTTGCCTCCTTTTTATCCTGAGCTGCTGCCATTTTCCTTGGCAGCATTGGCCATTTAAAAAACAAAAACCCTTGCAATCATGTTGATATATGGCCATAGCCAATAACCATGTTAAAGTGTTTTCCAATTTAAAAAATCACTTTGATTTATCTTGAACTGGTCTCTAAGTGTGTTTCTAAGAGAAGGACCCGGTATACTCAGGTGGAAAATTCCATTGTTACCCCTCTTGCAAGCTAAATTCCCCAATTCAATTCTAATCTGGATAACATCTTGTTTATTTCCTAGGATTTTAAATGTTAAGGAGTTTAAATTATAATTCTTTTAAATTTTATAATTTTAACTGTTTTATTGCAAATGTTGAGAGCTACTCTGAGCCTTTGGGGAAGGGTTGCATATACACTGGATTATAAATAAACTAGCTTCAAAGCCCATTCCTAAGAACGGGTCTTGAAAGGGTCCCCTGGCCCTTGGCTAGGCAACTTAAGGTGGCTTTGGGCCGCAGCTGCAGCCAGATCAAGTGGGCTGGGCGGGGGCTGGGCGGGGGCTGGGCGGGGGCTGGGTGGGGGCTGAGCAGCTCATTAGCATCAGGCTGGGAGGCCCTCATCAGCAGGCCCATCCTAGCAGGCCAAGAGGCCCTCGTTAGCAAGCCCTCCACCACAACTCTTTGCCCAGGGCCTCTCCCCTTATGTGCTGCTGGCTCCAGGCACTGAGGTGTTTGAGAGCATGAGAGCAAAGAGGCTAGAGTCCAGGGACGGAGGGCAGGAGCTGCAGGGGCAGGGCCAATCAGGGCAAAGCTGGCTTCAACCTGATTGGCCCTATTCTAACTTGGACAGCCAGACACATCCAACCACCTAGGCTGTTTCACAAATAGATAGAGGAACAACAGTGGATAAGGATAACTAGTGCTGCTTGCTGCGACCCATGGCTGTGGCCCTGCTGCCACTGCTCAGCTCACTGCAGCCCTCTCCTCTGCCAACAGTCTCAACTGGCTGTCCCTTCTGTGTCACTGGCCACTTCCCCACCTGCCTCCTGGCTAAGTTCCTGAGTGAGCTGGGTGGGCATCTGCAGGCAATAGGAGAAAGGGTGGGAGAGCACCTGGGATTACCAGGTGATGGACATGAGCTTCCCCTGTTGGAGGGTTCCCCATTTCCTTGTTTTCTTGTCCCTTTAAATTTAAAGAGACTGGATAAGAAAGCATGAAAGAGCTGAGTGGCAGGGAGTTTAAAGGGAGTTCCTTAAAATCCTCTTTCTGCTCTGGCCAGGAACTGGTATGAACCCTATGAACTGATTTAAAAGTTCATGGAAGTATGTGACTGTGGACCTGTCACGGATTCCAGTTCCCAAACCACGAACAAGGCAAAATTGTGGCTTGTTTCATGCCCATCCCTAGCACCTAGTTTGATGTGGATTTTTGTATCTCTTAGCAAAGGGCTGCCCCCCCTTGTGGACACTCCAATCCACACATTGAGGTTTATGCAAACTGGCAGAACTCCCAAACACAGAAAAATCTTAATCTCCCCCAATAATTTTAGTGTGATTTCTGAAGGTGAAAATAATCTTTTTCAGTCATTATAATAACTGAATCAGGTTGCCATCCTATTTATTTCCAAATAAGAAATTATATCTAGAGTTTTAAATTTGAAAAACCAGGGTTTCCAGGCAGATATGAAAGCAGTTTTAGCTGTGAACATCTGCTTTACATTTCTTTAAAACATATTTTGATGTCTTGCTCACATTCCCTATTGCGTCTTCTGCAAATCTGGGGCCCCTTAAACCCTACTGAAAAATCTCCCTTTCTCTCCCCATGGCCCCAATCCATTGATTTGACTATCTGCAGATGGAGCCATGTTGAGGAAGATATGTTGATAAAGAAACTGCATTGTTATGCTTGAGAGAATGGGAAGGAGTCTCTCACGCTCTATAGATTTTACTAATGACTTCCCTCAAAGAATCCTAGAAGTTGAGATCTGGCAAAGGTACTGAGAATTCTCTGTTAAAAACCTCTTCTCAAGGAGCTTCAGATCCAGAAGTTTCCACAGGTGAAATTTTTGTCTATTAAACCAAGAGGAAATGTCAGACTCAGTCATAGAAACAGCATCAATGTACCCTGCCACCATGAGTGAATTAACAAACGATTACTTGTTGCAATAGCAGACGAGAAGGAATGAAAATAGTTTCCCAAACATACACAGTCTCAGCATGGGATAAGCTAGATTCAAGTCCAGTAGCACCTTAGAGAACAATAATATTGGGGGGGGGGCATAAGCTTTTGAGAGACAGCATTTATTCTAGAAAGCTTATACTCTGAAAATTTTGTTAGTCTCTAAGGAGCATCTTGTGGTGCAGAGTGGTAAGCAGCAGAAATGCTTTCTGAAGCGATGTCCATGAGGTTGGGAGTTCGATCCCAGCAGCCGGTTCAAGGTTGACAGCCTTCCATCCTTCCGAGGTCGGTAAAATGAGTACCCAGCTTGCTGGAGGGGTAAACGGTAATGACTGGGGAAGGCACTGGCAAACCACCCCGTATTGAGTCTGCCATGAAAACGCTGGAGGGCGTCACCCCAAGGGTCAGATATGACTCGGTGCTTGCACAGGGGATACCTTTACCTTTTTAAGGTAATACTAGACTCGAATCTAGCTGTCCTATTGCAAATTGTCATTGGATGTGTACAGCATGATTATCAAACCCCACTTTAGAAAGGGGCCAAAATTCAATGCCTAACATCTAAATACCTCATTTTCACCATTACCCAAAATTGCATCTTGATAAACAAATTATTAGACATATCTTTATTGAACATACCCTTATCTTTTGGTTCAAAGACCCCTGAAGTGGCTAACGAAAACTGAAATTTCAGCTAATATTGAAATCTTCTACTTATATAATAAAAGGCATTGACAAACAATTTTAACTTAGGCTCGATATACACTATTTATTGGACAATTAATAGAAATGAACAGCATTTGCTTTCTCTCTACCATGAGTCTCTATATCTTTGCCTGGCATTTGGCTGCAGCTGCTGAATGGCTGACACCACAGTGAAGAGATTTTTTTTTAAAGGCCAACCTAAACTTTCCTCATCTGGTCTGCATAATCTGGTTGATTTTGCCGTCCCTTCGAACAATGGAAAATTGCCTGAATACTCAAGCGTGTATTGTTCTTAGTGAAACATAATGTTCAGCTACTTGAGTTGCCGTAGCAACGTCCACTTCTAAAAATACAAAAGACATAATCAACAAAGTAAGTGAGTGTGTAATAAAATATGCTATAGGAGAAAATGCTTCCTTGTCCCTGACCCCATGCCGCTGCCAAACTACTAACCTGAAGCAATGTATTTAAACAGGTGGAAAAAAATGTGGGAAACGGTGGTGAACAGAATGTACTAGGCACAGGATGAGCCTGTGGCATCTACAGCCAGGGCACACCAGGGTCCATAAAGTCTTGTTAGAATCTGGATTTTGTTGCATGTCAGTAAGACTCTAGTCCACATTGCTGTGGTGGTCATTTTAGATAACCTTGCAATTTGCAAATGCAGTTTAAAAAGCCTGAAAAAAGGAGGCAAGCTTGTGAAAAAGGCCTAAGTTATTTTTCTGTTTTCTAATCTCATATCAAGACTTTTTAACATCAATGTATGCTTTTCACATTTAGGGAAGGAATTCTTCAGCAAAGGCTGGGCCACTGCCTCATTTAGCCTCTTCAGGAATTCTCCAATAGGCAGGGAAAGGTTGATTATCTCCCGAAGAGGACTTCCTATCCACATCACTCATCCTGAGCAATCAAGAAGAACAAGGGTTTAGTGGGCAAGTGACATTAACAGCCTGGACACTTAGGTTGGAGAGACCCATCTGAAGCTGTCAAACACTCTCCTTAAAAATGGCTGAGGGGCTTCCAGCATGGCAGGGAGGTCGCAGCAAAGCATTGAGACCTTATCCACAAAATAGCTTGCAAATGCCTCACAAATCTCAAATTGACTATTATTCTGGTACCCTTCCTGAAGAGTGGCAAGAGACCCAATCACCCTAAACATAATCATGCATAGCTGTTTCCATGACTTTGTGAACCATGAGACCTTCCATTCCCTCCCTCCTTGTGCCAGTTATTATGTGTCTTTGTTATCCTTGTTGTCACAGCTGGTGGCTTTGGGTATGAGCGGAGCTGTTGTTGGAGGGCAGTCTATGTCTGCGCATCAGACTGCCTGGAATGGGAGTCTCCTTAAGAGACTGGTCACATGCTGAGCAAGGCCTGTCTTGGTGGGGACAGCCTGATAGCAAGTAGGACCATGTAGCAGAGGGTTGCCACCTAGAAGCTCGCGCCCACTGGCAACCAGCAACTGCTGCCTTCCAAGGGGGTCTCCAGATGGCCAAAGTGAGGGGCGCTGCTGGCTGTGAGTGAGTATGCACCTTGATGGCCAGGGAGGCCTCTGGGACAGAGGGCCTGGCAGTCTGCTGACAGCCTAGAATGGGAGCCTCTTTGGGGTTGGATGCAGACTGAGAAGTGTCAGCCCCGGCGAAGGCAGCCTGGTGGAGCTCAGTGCCCGATGGCAGAGGGTGACCACTCAGAGCAGGGGTAATCAACCTGCGGTCCTCCAGATGTTCATGGACTACAATTCCCATGAGCCCCTGCCAGCAAACGCTGGCAGGGGGCTCATGAGAATTGTAGTCCATGAACATCTGGAGGACTACAGGTTGACTAGCCCTGACTCAGAGGCTCGCAGCAAGTGGCACCCAACAGCTGCTGATATCCTCCCAGGGTGGTTCCCTGATGGTGCTGCTTGTGGACTAAGTGTATACCCCGGTCTCAAGAAGGCCTCCAGGGGACAGACAGCCCAAGTAGTCCGCTGACTGCAATAGAACATCTCCCCACATGCTGTGCCCTCCTCCTGTAATAAATAAAGCTGTTGCCTTCTTTACACCATTTTCTGTGTTTGAGTGCTCTTTCACCCCAAACCTGCCCACCTGCTACGCAATGTCATTTGGCATCTGAAGTCACTCCGCTTTCCAATATATAGAACAGATGAACTCATATTTCAGCTGTATCTGAAGAAGTCAGCAGTGGCTCACAGAAACTCTCGCCCCATAAGTTTTGTTAGCCTTTAAGATGCTACTGAACTCTTTCTCTTTTCTACTGCTACAGACCAATTAACCTGACTACCCAACTTGAACCCTCCTAGTCAGGTATTGTTTCCTGCAGTCTATTTTTCTTGTGGCGTTTCTCTATATCAACAGTAACCTTCCCAGCAATATGAATTTATGCTGATATTTTGGGTACTCAGTTGCCCTTGAGGAAACTGTAATTTCTACTACTTCATCTCTGTTAATTCTTACAAGACAGACATACAGTTACTGTGAACTATCGACTAAGAGATGTTGGTATCTTGTTTTAAGCCTGGCTGTGTGACTAAAGTAATTAGAGAAATCCATATGGAATGCCAGGTCTTCCACCCACCCAAACCTTTAGTCAAACGGGAAAAAAAAACACTCTTGAAAGACAACAGCTATGGAAAAAACATAGGCCTCTATAAAGCCTGTTCCTCAGTACTGCCAAGTAGATTTTTGATTAACACTTCCATCAATTTGGCAACATGATTAAAACACTACCAATTTAAAGTTGGTATGAAATGTAAACTGGAGTTGGAATCTCATTTTCGGGTCTTTCCTTCCAAGAGCTGTTTGTCACACGTTGGAGACACGGGGAATGTGACATGTCCCTTATGCCAAGTCTGATCTCATTACATATCACTTCATAGGAATCAATGGTGTCAAAAATGTGACACCACAAGGAGGCCCTTAAGTCAAAACAGATCAGAGGGCAGCAAAGCTTGCATGAATTTATCTGAAGAGAAACGCATTGAATCAGAGACCCTCTACAAGTCAGGGATGGCTAAATCTAAATGTTGGGGAACCACAAGGAACCACTAACACATTTCTTGTTTCATTTTTAAGCATGATCAATAAGCCACTGAAAATAGAACAGGCTATGTTGTAAAGCTTCATTGCCTTACTGAAACAGGGCCAGGGCCAGCAATGGTAAGTCCTCACCCCATAAGAGGTGGGTGGGAGCTCCTGTCTCTGCCAGAGGTTAGCTGCCCAAGGTCTGGATAAGGGGACAGGTATGAATAGCTGCTGCAAAACCAGATGCTTGAGCCTTAAATGGAGCAGGTGTGAACGGTGGCTGTGGGAGCCTGCCTTTCTTGTTTCAGATATTCCCTGGAGGTAGGGCCAGGCCAGCTGCCTTGGTTTCCCATTGGCTAAAACCAGTCCTGGCTAATACTGTGAATTTGGTTATTTCCTAGATGGGGTGTCAAAAGGTTGGCTCATCTGTGGAACTAAGGATATGGCTACACAATAGTGTCTCCTTTCTGAGCAAAGTTTGACTGCTCCTGCTCCTCCTGTACAACAGCAAGCATAAGTAGCTGAAGCAACTTCCTGTAATGTCACAGGAATTTGCAACATGCATCCCACTAATGTCCACCCACTTCAGCGAAATTAGGAATCAGACAATGAGCAACTATGGAGGCTCACATCTTCACTTATCAGATTAAACAAGCTGAGAAATGCACATGCATGTTTAAGCTGTGGAGGGCAACATAAAGTGAATGTGTATTTCGGAGTGCTACGAGTCATATCTGCGAGAAGAAAGTTCACACAGAAAAAATCTATCAGCCAAGACTAATTTGAAGAAATAGATGGGGAGGAAAATATCCACTTTCAAACTGCCCATCATTTAGGTTTTCTTGCAGCAAAAGGTCCAAACAGTTTCCTCCATTCAACACATTCATGATGTGGAAAGTCCATGTCCCAAAATGATTTAATTGTAGAGATAAATGGCCAGAAGTGTGACATGGAAGATAACTCTGGGGCAGGGTTCTCCCATCAAAGGCAACAACACACTTTTCTAGCTCTTCCAACCCCGTCCTCCCAAGCTATAGAGGTCAAAATGTCACCTCCATGATTACAATTGACCGATTATTCAGATCCTTGGAAACTATGATGCAGATGTTCATTTTGGACTGTCACTATAGACTAACTGCACTGTTACAGAAGAGGATTGTAAAAGTCTGTTGGGAATAAATAAGTTCACACCCTTGGGAATCAATGTTCAAGGAGCTCAAACTGTTGGTCCAGTGGACAAGTTAGCATTTTGTTCCCACCGGCAACCACTGATGCCTTCTGTTTTAGCAGTGCACAACAGGGAGGACCATGACCCTGAGAAGGGGGGATTAATCCTTCCTTCCCATGTCAACGCCTCTTTTAGAAACCCAACACAGATCACTTGAAACCCTTGTTTGGAAAAAAGGCAGGGACCTGCATTTTGCCTACCTCGTACTTAAGGAACTTAAAGCACTCTGGGAGTAGCATTTACAGCTGAGGATGAGGGTGGAGGAGATAAAAGGGGGAAAGTCTCATCGGCAGCCTTGAGTCAAATAATCTGCACCTTCCACACATACATACTGTTTTTTTAGGGCCCAGTTACATGAATGAGGTGCCAGCCATGGAACTTCACACTGCATGTAGTCCAGGCCTTTATGTTCACTAGAACTGATGAGCTCTAAGGAGGGAAACTACAAGATCAACAACTGCTTAGAAAAACGCCAGCTATGGAGAGGCCAAGAAAAAGGCACCTCCCAAACTTGGACAGCAAAGATAGATTAAAAACAAAACATTTCTTTCTCCCTCCTTCTTAAAAGGTCACTTTCAGAGGAGAAATAAGAATTGTAAGTTAGTCTGTCTGATGGAAATGGCTGTGAAGAAGCGCTGTAAATAATGCTACTTAGAAATAATTTTTTAAGCCAGGAGTGAAGACCACAGCAAGTACAACGTTATAAATCAAATAATGTTTGCATAGTTTGTGCTCTGTTGCCTAATTCTGTGGGAAATCTCTCAAGCAGTGGCCACTCACACAGCAATGCTAGTTTCCTGAAGGAGAATGTTTATTGGAGGCTATTTCTTTCTAGCAGTCCTAAACAGAGTTACACTCTTCTCTGCCTATTAACTTCAGGGGATTTGGAAGATTATTGAGTCGGTTTAGGATTACACAGCAGGTCATAGTTAACAAGAATGTGCACTTGAAGTAGGCTCCCCTCTGGTCTTAATTGTATTGCTGAATGATTTCTCCCACACATTGCAGCCTGAGTGCATGAATGCTAGTGCAAGAATTTAGAATTATGTATATAAAGGTGTGGGGAAGGAAAGGGAAGTATTTTCACAACAGGCAGCATCAATTAGGTGCTTGTGAGAGTTAGAGTCACATAATGCATGCAATCATGGAAGCCATTATTTGGATGAGGTTGGGGAGCAGCAACACATTATATACAGAACAAAAATTGAGGCCAGTTTACTTTGTCAGATACCTTTGACTCATGAAAGCGGATACCCTGGATCATACACCCCTCACAGAGCCTTATACTCCACTACCTCTAACCCCCTGGTGATCCTTGGCACCAAGGAAGCTCGCTTGACTTCTGTCAGGGCCAGAGCTTTCTCTATCCTGGCCCTCACCTGGTGGAACGAGCTCCCAGAGGAGATCAGGGCCCTAACCAAACTTAAACAATTCTGTAGGGCCTGCAAAAGGGAGTTCCTCTGCCAGGCATTTGGTTGAGAGTACACCACGAAAAGAAGAGTGTTCGAAATGAATATAACAGCAGAAGAAAGAACCTACCCTAGGCTATAACAAACAATTAAATAATTTAACAATTTGTTAAATTGTTTGTTATAGCCTAGGATAGGTTCTTTCTTCTGCTGTTATAGGCATTTGGTTGAGGTCAACCTGAACCAATCACTTCTCATTGGACTTGGATTTTGCTGTACTGCTAAAAACTAACACAGCTACCCATCACAATCTTTTTATTTCTTAGTGATCTCCCATCCAAAAGCTAGCCAGGGCTGACCCTACTGACAAGATTAGACAAGCTTCAGCTATCCAGGTCAGGGACCATATTTATACTTTAAAAAAACCAATTACTAATAGCAGTATAAAAATGCTAACACATGCATTCCAAACAGTAGCCTAGTAGATGTAAAGCAGAAGCAGCTACCATACTTCAGATGCTTTCCTTTAAAAGAAGGAGTTTTTTCCTTGCCTTTAAAAAGAGTGAAGAGGCCACACTAAATTCCCTGTGATGGTGAGTCCATAGATGTGGTGCTACCACCAGCAAGGCCTTCTTCCACCCAATTTCAGAGACTGCTCTCAGACGATGTCTTAAGTGTCCAGGTGCATTTCTACAGAAATAGGAAGACTTTCCAGTATTCTGATCCTAGGATGTTTAAAGTTTTATAGATCAACGCCAGCACTCACTTAGCGCAGAAACCAATTTGTAGCCAAGGAAATTCTTAGATCAAAAGAGAAATACTTCTGTTGTTGCCATCTCCTATGATCACTGCTGCTGAACAGGTAGCTTCTGAACACTCTTTAAAGGCATCCCATGAGAAGAGCATTGCAACTAGAACAGATTATTTACCAAAGCATATTCTTTGTGTCTTGGCAGGGGAAACAGCTAACATGCCAAACAAAGTTAACAGAACACATTCCTGGCCTCCACCTTGATTTGGACATTAAAGGCAAGGCTAAGCTTAGGACAATCCCAACTATATGAACCCAATTTTTAAAAGGAGTGTGTGCAAAACTCTCCAGTTGTACCCTGAGGCCACACCCTTAAGGGTATACCCTTAGCTGTACCCTTTAAATATAGCTGTTTCTGGTGTGGAAAAATTCCTTAGGAGAAGCACTCACCAGTTCTCTGCTTGCAAACAAGGAGTCACTTTTTCTATGATTGGTTTGACTGTTGACTGATTGGTGTCTTTTTCATAGGTTGTTTCACTGTATTCCTCCCTCATAGTGTGGAACAGAGAGCCACTACTTCCCCCAGCACATCACTGAAAGCCTTTCTGAGTTTTTTTCTTGGGCTCGCCATGGCACTGATAAAACTGTTCTGACCAAGCAGTGATATCAGGGCTCTCTCAGCCTCACCTACCCCACAGGGTGTCTGTTGTGGGGAGAGGAATGGGAAGGCGACTGTAAGCCTCTTTGAGCCTCCTTCGGGTAGGGAAAAGCGGCATATAAGAACCAACTCTTCTTCTTCTTCTTCTTCTTCTTCCTCTTCTTCTTCTTCCTCTTCTGACTGTCAGACATGTTCATTGTGAAATTTGCAGCATCTGTAGGATTCATTAGCACGAAGGTGGCTGAATCCCCTTCAGCAAAAGAGAAACAAACTGAACATTTGTTGTACAGCTATGCATTTGTCTCACGGGAGGGGAGGGGGGAGAATAAAACGTTTGAAAATGCTGAGTAAGTTCTTGTGGGCTGCCTTTCCATGAAAATGATGGTCATTTGTTAATTAAATGTACTAGGAAAGTTGATAAAGTGTGAGCCCCTCAGGAGCCAGCAGAGCAAGTATAAAGCCTGCAGCTAAACCTGGTTGTCAAAGGAAATCTTTCTTCCAATCCTCTTATTTATCTTCTTTCATTTTCTTGCAATTAAGTCTTTTTCTTGGTCGCAGAGGGGAGAGGGATTATGGGTCTTGTGGGTTTGTTTTGAATGGTTCAGTAAACAAGCATGGTCTTTCCTGCTCTTTTCCCACACTTGCATAGCTTTTAACGAACACTTTTCAAAGAAAGTGGGGTGCTTCAGAGACATCATGTCTCTAGACGCCAGAAATCAACATAGCAATTTTTCTTTGGCTTAAGTTAGATCGTGGTTTATTTCTCAAGATGTTGTCAATGGCAATTGTTTTATGACCTTAGAAATCATATATATTCTAAGCCCTTTGTAAAAAGGGTTTGTTTGTAGTAGTTCACCTAGGGATGAGATTGACCTTAAACTATTTTGTGTGCACCGATAACACTTGGGAGCTGATGCTATTTGCTGTGCAAATGTAACCCAGAAGCTCCCTCCCTCTTCCTTGTGCTTCAAGTGTCAGGTACCAAAAATATGTGTATGGTGGTTGGGATCCTGCCTCAGATTGGAAGGGCTAATTTTTTCCTGTGATTTACGAGGAAGGATGTGCCCCCTTCAACACAGTGGGCAGAGAGCATGGTTATGAGCCTGTGAACCTACTCTCAGATTACAAATGTACAAACCTGAAGAATCTGTGTTTAGCCTGGAATCAAGATAACTGCTGCACTCCCTCAATGCAAATGTGAAGTGACAGCAGTTGTCTTAGAATTGCTACCCAGGCTTCACCTATTGCTTCTCTAGTTGGAACTATCTGGTTGCACAGTATGGTCCATGTCAGTCTAGTGCCTTGGGCTTCTCTGTCTTTATAGGAAGGATAAAGCAGCAATTCCTGTAGTTCCCAACAGCATGAGAAGAAAAAGGGTGTGTGTGTGTATGAGTGGGTCATGACTGGTGGATTCTGCAAGGGGGAGAAAACATTTTGATGACTTTCTTTATAGAGCTCTCGCTAATCATCCGGCAGCTAAATCCATTCAGTCCCACGAGAGTATCCAAGATGAGCTTAGTTTCTCAGCTGCCACAGGAGGACCAGTCATCAGCGATCACACTTGTCATCCGTGTGACATTTACATACTGGCTGGGGCATTAAATTCATGCCAGATCTCTTCACAAGACATGCCCACACGTTTTGGGTGGATGTCACTATAGAGGCATAGCAAATCACCAGGGCCAGAGGGAGAGAAAGAATGGCAGAGGAACAGAGCAGAGGAAACTGTGGCTGTATTGCTCATGCATCTCTAGTTTGTGTTTATTCCCTCAAACATTTAGAGGGAATATTTATCAGATTACCTTTTATGTGTGTTGTGATTTTAGGAGGTTCTGTTATGGTCTTTTAAAAAGCTTTTCTGTGTTTATTAAGCTGCTGGGTTTTTGGGGTGCTAAAACACTTGGTGGTAGAGGTAGGAGTAGCAGTAAAATGTATTGTATGTGGACAAAGAGTGATTATACTATGATTCTTCCTATTTATTCACCCCAAAGCTAGAGTGCTGTAACAGTCTTACGTTAAATTACAAATGCATAAAATACATAAAATACAGTGAAAGAACTTTAGAATTTTCACACCAGTGCAAATGGCGAAGCTATGCAAATGACATATAGAACTACATTATCTAGAAGAAAAAATCATTTCCCCTGCCACTAGACACAGGTCGCG
This sequence comes from Paroedura picta, assembly GCF_049243985.1. Classification (NCBI taxonomy): domain Eukaryota; kingdom Metazoa; phylum Chordata; class Lepidosauria; order Squamata; family Gekkonidae; genus Paroedura; species Paroedura picta. The sequence continues at coordinate 32,760,726 of NC_135374.1, read as the reverse complement.
GTTGGCGAAAATTGCCATAAGGAATTTAATCTAGGTTCCCAGTAGGGAAGGCAGGACAAAACATAGTGAGCAAAATCCTCTGCTTTGCGGGCTACACAAAGGCACAGTTGCTGGGCAACAAATTTGGGGAAATAATGACCTGATACTTGGTATAATTGGTAAAGTTTCAAATCAGATGGCTGTATTATAAGTTAATGAGAAGTGACATTAGAAAGCTAAGTAGCTTTCCTGATGGGAAAAGTTAGAGCAGGACATGGTTTGCCTATTGGAACACAGCATCAGAAACAAAAACTATTAGAAACTCTGTCATAAAGTTTGGGACTGCTGAAGTTTACACCCTTGGAATTAGCTGGTAAATAATAGCAAACTTGGTTATAACCAGCAATCAAAGTAGGATCTCTTTGTAAAAGGGTAAGGCATTACCTTGAGAGGTGGCCGGTTGGAATATCGCTCTGCTTATTCAACTAGTTAATCAAGGCCACATGCATCTGAGCCTCGACTGATGGGAGACCAAATTCAGACCACAGCAGGGGCATTGACCTGAGACATGGCTAAAATCCTCCTTAAACGAGATTTGGGATAGTCTTCAGGTGTCTATTTCATCATTCCAGCCCTAGTAAGTTACACCATAGCTGCTTGTGGGGAAGCAAGGGCATCGGGCCTGTATCAACTAGTATGAGAAGAATGCAAATGAGGACAGTATACAATAAAAAGGATTTTAAAAGGATTTAAATATGGTATTGGAGATGAATGCTGCGAATACCATGGACAGCCAAAATAACCAACAAGATAATTTAGAGAGGAGCAAACCAACTATGTCATTAGAAGGGAAGATATTACGGCTAAAGCTCACTTTGGACACATCATGCGATCAAACTCGTTGGAGAAATCATTAATGCTCAGCATGGTCAGCGGCAAAAGGAAACGTGGTCACCAAAGGATCTGTTGGCTTGAGATGATCAAAGCCGATACAGGGATGACCATGGGCCAACTGAAAGAGGCGGTCATTGATAGAGACGTATGGCAAAGACTTTCCTATAGAATCGTCAAGGGTCGGATATGACTGAATGGATAACATCATCATCAAATATGGGCAGGAGGGAGGCAGGGCAGATGTCCCATGGGCAGGCCCATGGGGGAGGAGGAGGGAGAGAGGGAGAGTGGGTTCTTGCCTCTTCAACAGACTAGGGCCTTTTCTGTACTTGGGTTTTCTGGCAGGTTCACCATCCACTCCTGCCTGATTATTATTTTTTCCATTCTGCATTCCACCCAGTTTCCAATGTTCCTTGAGCTACTTTTTAAAAAATTTGCTCTACACTGATTTTCGACCCGTCCAGATTCAGCATGTATTCCATGCACTATTTTCCCGGGTTTTAAAGAGTGATTATACTATGATTCTTCCTATTTATTTACTCCAAAGCTAGAGTGCTTTCATGCAGAAATGTTCTGTCAGATTTCCCTCCCACCCCTGCCCTTCCGCCATGCATGGGATGCCACTCCTCCACTCCTAACAGCCCACGTTGCCAAATATGTCCCAGCTCAGATTGTGAAAAACTCAAGGAGGGCTTGGAGGAGGGAATACCCATCTAAAGATCCCAGCAGCTGCCAAGACTTCAAGATGTAGTACAGGAAGAACAGGAAGAACTATGTTTGGAAAACTCCCATAAAAAGTCCCATAAAAAGACTTGCCCGAATTGAAGATAAAGAAGGGCTGGGGAGTGGAAGGAACTCTATTGAACACTCCCCCCCCCAAAAAAAGTCTTGATTGTGAGAGACTCCAGTGATACCTGACACTGCTGTAATTTATTGTTTTATAGCTTTTGATTTATAGCTTTTGTTTTATAGCTTTTTATAGCTTTTGCCATTTTATTTGATATTTGTGATACTTGAAATAGTTCCTACTTGATTTGTATTACTATTTTTTAAGTTTCATTATTTTTGGTTTATCAGCTTAATTCTCTCATGCTGACCTACATGCAGGGCCAATGTGTCCTAGAGAGCCAGTGTGGGATAACCGTAGAGTGCTGGACTAAGACCTGGGGGATCCATGTACAAATCTATGTTTTGCCAGGGAAGCTTGCTGGAGACACTTGCTGGGTGACCTTGGGCCAGTCACATGCCTACCTTACAAGAGAAAATGGAGGAGAAGAGAACCTGACTCATGTCACACATATGTGCTGCTTTAGGTCCCACTGGGGAGAAAGAAAGGGTACAAATAAAGTAAATAAATAAAAATATTTTAAAATATGGTATTTTCGTAAAATGTTTATTTTCAAAAATTCTGTAATTGGACTGAGGCGAGTGGGAAGACACCTAGACAGGCAAAGTTAATCTTTAAATCGGCATCAGTATCTGAAGGAAGGAAACTTTGAAGCTCAAGAGCTTTTATACTGGGAAATTGTGTTGGTCTCTACAGTGCAACTGGACATATTTTGCTTTGGTCCTTTTGTATTCATTTCAACATACGTTCCTTTGAATGTATGCAGTCAAGGACTCCAGACAACTGCATACTCTCATGAGTAAGCTTAATATAATCATTCAAATGAACACACTTATAGGTGGGATGTGAAGCTTGTTGACCCAATTTCATTTGCCTCAAGTTTGTTCTGACTCCTATTAACATCTGAAGAAGGTCTGGATTGCCTGTTAATCACCAGTCATTGTCAAAGGCCTGAAGAACAGATTTTCTGCATTTGAACTGCAGAAGGACAACACATGGATGGCTCACATAACAGCTTGAGATGATAATATCAACCTTTTACCTGGCAATTATAAGATGGAAAGAATTATTTCCAAAGTACTTATACATGAAACTGATACTTAAAGCACTGATGAAACAGGTCTGATGCTGGCAAGTTACCTATGAATAAAGCTTAGGAATCCATAAATATAAAGAGTGTATAAAAGAACTGTTATACATAATCTCAGATATAGTATCCACAGGTCCTCCCTACATGTCTTTCTGGTTGTTGTTGTTGTTAGGTATGAAGTCATGTCTGATCCATCATGACCCCATGGACAATGATCCTCCAGGCCTTCCTGTCCTCTACCCATTCCCCGGAGTCCATTTAAGTTCACACCGAATGCTTCAGTGACTCCATCCAGCCACCTCATTCTCTTTCGCCCCCTTCTTCTTTTGCCCTCAATCGCTCCCAGCATTAGGCTCTTCTCCAGGGAGTCCTTCCTTCTCATGAGGTGTCTTTCTGATACATGGGTGTACATGCAACCTTTTCTCCAAGGAGCCATTCACCATCCTAATGAAATTTCCTTCTATTGGTGGAAGAGCCACTAAGTTGGAGGAAATCTCATTTGAAGCTTTCCTAAAACCTAAGGATTAGCAAGACAGGGATATGATCTATGCCATGATCTGGAAACTCTATACTTCTGGCATCAGTGGGACTGATTCAACTTGGGACTGTGGCACACAAAGACCGGGGACTTATACTCCCCCATACATACCATTTCCCCTTTTTCTAGAGAACTGATGGAAAAATGTAGCCCATCAGTGCAGGTTAAGCTTCCCTAGTGTGGCACATATGTACCATGGGGAAAGTCCATGTCTGGGGATTTATCATGTAACTCATCATGCTTTGCGCGGCTCCCTATTGGCCACTTGGCCCTCGGGTGACACTCGGAGGGCCCAATTAGGAGCCACAAAGCGGCTCCTAATTGGGCCCTCTGAGTTTTTATCACAGACTCGGCCTGCCTTCTCTTCTCCCCTTTACCCCTTAGTGCTTTATTTATACCGCTCCGCAGGAACGGTTTACAGATAAGTACAGATTTTACCCTATCTAATGCATGGCTTGTAAACTATGTAGCTTTATCATCTGCCCACAGTCCAGTGTACTGAAAAGAAAGATGTTATTGCTATGGAGGTGGCTGTGATGGGAAGATTTATGATGATTACTTTTAACTAAACAACATCTTAACTGATGAATGAGATTTCCTCATGCATTGACTTTTAGTGTCATGTGGGTAGGTAGTGTATGGAATGCATCATAAAACCTTAGACTCATTTATTTTCATGCCAAGCTTTTCTTACTGTTACTGCAGGTTTTTAAAATTGTTATGATAACAATGATGGTGATTTTGCAATTACACCATCACACAGGTCTTAGCATCAGAATATTCTCCTAACTGGAAAATCACCAAAAGGGCAAGACTCTTCTTATTCTTGAATGTATCACTATGGAGTCCAGTGGCAGTTTTAAGAGTAACAAAATGGATTCCAGCAACTCATAAAAGCTTTTTCTGGAATAAATGTCGGGAGGCTGCTTCTCCCTTGTGCTTTCACAGCCATTGTGAGTGCCGACAGAGGCATTCGAAGGAGCGATGGAAGGTCCACAAGAGGGTATACTCTTGTGAGGTAATTCCTGGCACCCACCATCCTCGTCCTACTAATGAACTGCTTTTGGCTGGCTTTTAAAAAGATATCAGTAGTAGGTATATTATTATAAATTTTAAACTTATATTTATAACCCACCCCTCCTGAGCCAGTCATCTCTGAGCAGCATTGTAGTAATGGACCTATGAGTAGAAAAACAGCCAGCCAAAAGTAAACCAGTGGGGTGGCAGTAGTAAGGACTGGCACAATGAGATACAATTGGCTTATCAGAAGCTATCTAATGGCAGGGAAACTCCTGGCAATTGTGGCTGATGCCTGCTAATGCTCATTTGGTCAGCAGGTAGAAGCAGACAGGCAAAAGCGAGGGCAGCAATATTCATCACTGCACAATGACTGATCAAACAAATTGATGTAATATAGGACAGTGGTGAAACTTTCCTATACGATAAACAACAAATCAGCATTGGAATTCAGAAAAAACTGAACGTCAATATTAGACTATATCGAACAGTAAAATCAAAGACCGACCTTTAGATTGTATATCTTAACTAATAAAATATTCAGTCAATAACTTCTGGATGATATAAAACAATGGGCTATGTATTATAAAATTTATGTTTCATGAATATTCTCTTCCTTCTAAATAGGAGTTGTAGTATATAACTAGAAAGTATTTTTCTTCTATTCTGTTCAACATATGAGCTTTCGTGTGCTTTCCCACTTCCTCCGATATGATATTGTATCTGAGGAAGTGTGCATGCACTCAAAAGCTCATGCCTTGAATAAAATTTAGTTGGTCTTAAAGGTGCCACTGGACTCTGTATTTGCTCTGCTGCTTCAGATAAACATGGCCGCCCACTTGAATCTTTCCAATATTCTTTAAATTTAAAAATAAATTTATATGCATAGTTATAAAGTTCATAAAATATTTGTAATGGAGGAAATGTTGGTGAATTTCCATTTTAATTCCTGCCACTGCTGGTGCCTTCCTAGCATCCATTCCAAGGTCCACTAAAACTCTGAAACTGCTGCTTGCTTCCAATTTCACCCAGGAACTGGATTTGGCTTGCCCCCCCCCGCCCCTCCCCATAAACAGCAATGTTGCAACTAGTTGCATTGGCCAAAAATAAATAATTAAAAAGCTCAATTTGCAATGGAGAAAGTCTGACTTACATCCCCTTTAAAGGGAGCTGCGGGTAACAACAGCACTGATCCTGTGGGGAGAGTTCTTTCCACAGAATTCGCTCCTTTGCAGGCTCTGTTGGCCAGAATATATATTATAATATTACTGTTAAAAATTATTTCCTCACATAATCAGCAATATGTTTTTTTTAAAAGGTAGGTGGCTCAGGGATAACTTTGGCGAAGGCAGGAAGGCAGTAGGCAGGGTCAATCCAGGATGATGATGACACCAAAATGATAACACAATGGTGGTGCAGTGGGAAAACAAATTTGAATTTCAGAATTACCCAATGGGTCAAGACCTGAAGGGAAACAGTTGCTATAAGGGAGGATTCAGAAAATGTGGGGTAAGGGTGGGGTGCAAAATTTGGATCTACTGACATGTTTCCATTCTTTGGTACCTTAAGAAAGTTGGTGTGTGTGTGTGTGGGGGGGTTGCTCTTGTGTGGAAATGGTCCCACACGTGTGAACCAAGCTTGAGTATTGGTAATGAGGGCAAGTGATTAAGGAGAGAATGTTCCCACTGCATCCTGTTGGCTAAACTACAGCACCACTGTTTGTACTTCTTATGACATGGAAATGGTTCTGTTCATTAAATATCCCTTTCATGTCATTTGTCCTGAGATACTACAGCTCTTGTTTTAAAATGGCTAATCAATTTAAAGTATGGCAGTTCTTTGGCAGGCCTAGTCATGACACGGTGGTGTAGCTTCATGCTAAAACAAGGCTGAAGGGTCATATTCTGAAATATACTTGGTTTTTCTCTCTCTCAGAAATTAGGGTGTTGCCTAGCCAATTTCACATGCAAAAAAAAGAGGAGAAAAAACAGAGTTGGGGAAACAGGGGCAGGTTGCTGTGATCAATTGTTTTATGTAAGCAGCTTGGAGAAAAGATCTCCTCCACCCCTCCACTCTTAGTTACTTCAAGCACTGGCATCCTCGTTCACAGAGTACAAAAAGAAAATTGCCCTATTAAACTTGAGTCAACAAGTATAGTTCAAGCCTGCCATTGCCTTCTTCTGTTCTGTTTTCTAGCCAGCACGGAAACAGGATCATGGGGGGGGGGGTCATTAACTTAATTTTAAAACAACAAAACAAAAACAAGAAGAAAAATGAAGCACTATTTGTTCTTTGTCTCTGCATGTTTTAGTGCAGAAAACAGTTATCAACCTATTGCGAATCAAGTTCCTTCCTACAACCATAAAACGTCCACCACAGCAACCTTACATTCAGGGCGTGTCCACCGTTCACGAGAGAGGAGGTGATTCCAAGAGAACACAGTTTGGTATTACTGTCTTAGCTGTTTTATTCTCAGCCTCTTCCCTAATGAGCCTCAGCATGCAGTTTGCCTTTTCCATTGGGGCTGTGGGCTGAGTCGGTGTTTTCATTGAGCCATCCACTACCACCTCAAGATCTCTTTCAGTCTTGGTCTCAGGCAGTTCAACTTAAACATAGGAATTTTTTGTGCAACACCGTACACTCAACAGCATTGAACTTCATTTGCCACATTGTTGCCCACTCTTCCCGTTTTTAGAGAGCCTCTTGTCGCTCTTCACAATTTGCCCTTGGTTTTTATCATTTAGAATAATTTGGCACCATCCACAGATTTGAGTACTACATCGCTCAACCCAGTTCCAGATCATGTACGCACAAGTTACTCCACTGCTCATTTTTCTCCATCCTCAATGAGGCACTGATTTTAGAGACTGAGCCTGTACTGTTGCCCATGGCCCCCAAATCACTACGACTGCCCTGGGTTGAGGGAATTTGTTATTACAGGAGCTATAGCATGGTGATAAGAGGTACTATGCCCTCCTCCCCGTACCCTGCAGACAGAGTATTTTTCTCAGAGCAGCTCGAATAATGGAAAGAAAATGCTTAAAGTAACAGCATTTCAAGATTAGCAGGGAGTAAGAACAAGGGCCTTTTCGCACAGGGATCTTTGTTGCAAATTGTTTGCGGAATGAAAAATCGCCATTTAAAATAGTGGAATTTGTCGTTATGCATACCTGCCTTTGTAGTGGAATCAGTTGCGTTTTTTAGCGTTTCCCACAGGCTTCCGGTCTCGGCAGAAATCGCTAGAAAGGAAGCGCTATTGCCAAGCTCGTCCCGCCCCTGGCCGTCAAGCAGCCAATGGGCAGCCGTTAGCATGCTCCCAAACAGCCCCTTTCCCTTTAAGAAAGGTTTAAAAAAAAAAAAAAACGACCCATAGCAACGAATCTAGGTAGATTCGTTGCTACGGAGAGACCCATCCAGCTGCCTAATGTGAGCTGTCGTTTGATTGTATGATCGTTTGCACGCTGCCTCGAGTGATAAACCCCCCCCCCCTCTCACGGGCCCGATTTTCGGCTGGATTTATTTGTAAAAAATAAAGGGACTTTATTTCAGCAAACGGGCTTTTCAGTGGTTTGTGCTTAGTGACTAAAGGTGAAGGACTGAAGCCAGGGAAGCCTCTAAACAGAAAGAGGCTCGCCGGTGCGTTTATCCCCGCTCGCTCGGAGAAAAAAAAATGGCGATCGCTTCGCCGGAAGTTTGGAGGAGAGAGCCAGGGGGAGGGACTTTGAAGAACCAGCAACAATGGTAACGCACAGGTCTTTAGCGCTACTGTTGCAGATTGGTTGCAGGAATGTATCGCTATCCGGAGGGTGAATCCACTTTTCTGGATTCCCCTGAAAGCGCCACAACGAAGCGCTTTTTGCTGATTGGTTTCAGGATTGTTGCAGATTGTCTACGACGTCGTGGGTTATGGCAAATTAGTAGCGTTTCCAAATAGCAACCATTCTGCTACTTTGAAGCCGTGCGAAATGGCCCCAAGAGTTAACTACCCTGATTTGCATGTTTTATTTTTGGTAACAACAAAACTAAACCTCTCTGTATTTCTATTTTATTTGTAAATGGACAGATGTGCATAAATACATTCGACTGCATTCATTTAAAATATATTTATAATCTGCTTAGGTCTCATTCTGCTCTTCAAACAGTTACAACAACTAATGATAATGCCACCTAGTGACTCAACAGTGGAATGTTCTTACTTCTTTGGACAGTGGTAAATGAATTCCAACCTCTGTGTCCACAAATGCAACGGAGGGCAGCAAAATGAGGCACAAGTATGAGTTTCATTCCCTCACTCGCTTGCTAGGTTTCCAGCATTTCAGATCCCGAGACTCACCATGGGCTACAAGGGTAGTGCCTGACAGATTGGGGGCAGCATGGTTGCACAGTCAGGGAGCACCCAGCAGAAGCAAGAGGTAACATCTGTCGGAATCAGTGAAGCCTCATTATGCCTGGTGACCAGATGGAGGTCGAGCCACACAGACATGGGAACGTTGCCAAATACTCTCATCACGCCAAGCAAAAAACAGCCAAGTGATTAATTCTTCCATACCCAACCCTCAGATCCAAACTGATGAAGACTCTGCATCTGAATTGATTAGGAGAAATTCAGCCTTTTTCTCTTGGTGGCACTTTTCTCTCAGTGGCAATTATTCTGCCTTCAGATTTTGTTTCCCGCGTCATCTTGTTCCTGTTTCCACAGGGGAGGGCAGCAAAATCAATTCTGCCAGTCTGTCCATTTCAGGCACACGATCCAACGAGAACGCTTAGCTACACACTGTGCGCCCAGCTTGCCTTTTCTGTGCCCCCCATTTCCTGAAACTTTGAAAGAAGGATCTTTGGGGTGATCCTTTGATTCCTTAAGTCATCTGAATAAAATTTCTGTGCTTATACCTCATATGTAGCCTCTGTCCCCGTAGTAGTTGTTTTATTTCTTTAAGGTAACAAATAACAAAAGAGCCAGTTTGGTGTAGTGGTTAGGTGTAGTGGTTAGGAGTGCGGACTTCTAATCTGGCATGCCAGGTTCGATTCTGCACTCCCCCACATGCAACCAGCTGGGTGACCTTGGGCTCGCCACAGCACTGATAAACCTGTTCTGACTGGGCAGTGATATCAGGGCTCTCTCAGCCTCACCCACCCCACAGGTGTCTGTTGTGGGGAGAGGAATGGGAAGGCGACTGTAAGCCGCTTTGAGCCTCCTTCGGGTAGGGAAAAGTGGCATATAAGAACCAACTCTTCTTCTTCTAAATCAAAACAATAAAAAATATTTTAAAAAAATTACAACATCAAATAAAGCAAATTAAACTAACAAGCACAATATAAATAGAAGGGTCATTCTCCATCTTCCTCGACTGCTTGCTTGAATAAAACTGACTCGACTATATGCTGAAACAGGAGAACAGAACCTCTCTGGGGAAGACAGTTCCAAAGCCCTTTCTGAGAAGGCACTTGTTCTGTCATCAGTGGCCTCTCTCTGAGGCCCCAGAGGAGATTTTTCCATTGATGATCATTGTAAACAGGCATGTTCTAAGAGAAGGAAGTCAGGAACCCAAAGGCTGAGCAACAAAATATATAAAATTAAAATACAAATATTTCTTATTGCATGAACACTAAGAAGATCAAAGACGTTAAGATTTAGTTATGGGCACTGTAGGTTTAGCCTGCCACTTGCAAGAAGCACACACTACAAAGAGATGTAGCAATTTGTACATGTGATCAAATGTCAGGCTCTCACCACCTTTCTGTGTAATAAGACATTTTCAGTGAGGTTTGGATTTGTTACGGTTTGGATATTTGCTAAGGTTTGGATTTTTTTCATATACATATAGGGAGGAAATGGAAACCCACTATAATATTAAGCCAGGTAGCTTCCTATCAAATCTGAATAGCAATCTTTAAGATAGGAGTGCCAGTTCCCAGGTGGGACCGGAATTACAGCTCATCTCCAGTTCCCCTGGAGAGAATGGCTGCTTTGGAGGGTGGACTCTATAGCATTATACTCCATTGAGGTCCCTCCTTGCCCCAAATCCCACCCACCCCCTTCTCCACCCCCAAAGTCTCTACGTATTTCCCAACTCAGAGCTGGTAACCCTACTCGAATTTATGTTATTTTACTTGTTAGATTTATTCCCCACCGCTCTTGGCAAGCTGGCTTGTAGTGGGTTACATAAAAATAATAAAATCCCACATTAAAAGTTAAAACCATCCATACCCCCATTATAAAATTGAAATTCAGCAGCGAAAAAGTGAGCCCCAACCTCATTAAAAGCAATTTTCTAGCTTTTATTGTTAACTAGATTTTATTATTTCTTTCAATAGAATTTTTTTCCCTTCCTTCTATTATGACTCTAGAGGCAGAAGCACAGTTTCAATTACATCTAACTCATAAACTGGCACCTTATTTAGCTCTGCTAACCTAGGCATATGCCATTTGCCCACCTATGCCTCTCAACCCCAATATTTCACTCTCTAGAAACTGTGGAACTGGAGACAAATAGCCTCAATAGTTACTGTCTAGGAATTTCTCCGTGTCTCTATAGACTTTGTCACAGAAAACCCTGAAGCATCACTCAGAAATGACATCACATCCTCCCTAAACTCTACCATCCTCAAGCACTGCCCTCCCAACATTTGCTGTGGCAATTCCGGCAATCCTCCTGTAACATACCTTATGGGGGGCTCCCTTGGAAGATGCCTCAGAAGCTTCGCTTGGCCCAGAATGTGGCAGGAAGACTCTTCTCAGTCACTCAGAATAACTCTGGTGCTACATCAATGGCAGTGTTTACCTATTTGTTTCCAGGCACAATTCACAGTACTGGCTGTTGGCAGAGTTTAAATCCACAAGATTGTAAAGCTCCAAGCTGCTTACAAGAACAAACTAGTTCTAGAAAAGAAACAACTTTGTATAGACAGAGAGGACAGAAGAGAGTCCTAACTAACTGTCTGTTGTTCTACATTCAGTCTGTTCTGGAGAGCCAGCTTGGTGTAGTGGTTAGGAGCGCGGAATTCTAATCTAGCGAGCTGGGTTTGATTCCCCGCTCCTCCACATGCAGCCAGCTGGGTTACCTGGGCTCACCACAGCACTGATAAAGCTGTTCTGACCAAGCGGTAATATCAGGGCTCTCTCAGCCTCACCCACCTCACAGGCTGTCTGTTGTGGGGAGAGAAGGCAACTATAAGCCTCTCTCTTTCCCAGTCACAGGGAAAGTCATAGTGGTGGAGTTGCAGCTTTGCAGGTGGGATGTAGAGTGGACAGTCTGCAGGCCAAGATGGTAAGACCAGCTTGGTATTTATTTATTTATGAGTGTAGTGTAGCGTAGCCAGGAGATCCTAGGATTGCCTGACACCCAGGCAAGAGTTGTTTGGAGGTGGCTTGCCATTGCCTGCCTCCGCATCATGATCTTTGTGTTCCTTGGAGGTCTCCCTTCCAAAGAGTAGAAGGGGGTAACCCTGCATAGCTTCCAAAGTCTGACAAGAAGAAGAAGAAGAAGAAGAAGAAGAAGAAGAAGAAGAAGAAGAAGAAGAAGAAGAAGAAGAAGAAGAAGAAGAAGAAGAAGAAGAAGAGTTGCTTCTTATATGCCACTTTTCTCTACCCGAAGAAGTCTCAAAGCAGCTTCTAATGACCTTCCCTTTCCTCTACCCACAACAGGCACCGTGTGAGGTGGGTGAGGCTGAGAGAGCCCTGATATTACTGCTTGGTCAGAACAGCTTTATTAGTGCTGTGTAGAGCCCAAGGTCACCTAGCTGGCTATGGGGTGGGGGAGGAGTGGGGAATCAAACCCAGCTCGCCAGATTAGAAGTCTGCACTCTTTACCACTACACCAAGCTGGTTCTGTTATTTTTGTGTCCTTGCATTTTTTTTTTTTTGCTTTGTTAGACCCCTTGACCCTCAGGAGATAAGTAATGATATAAATATTTTCAGTGAATCACACATGTTTGTGCATATTGTCCGGCACTTGGCAAACTGTTCCCTACCGCCTTTAGTGGTGGAATCAATTGAAGAAAACCACTCGTCATGCCCAGGATAAATTACTCCAAGGTAATTTTTTTGCCTCTCACAAACAAGTCCTCAAAAGTCCTTCTCCTTTTGAAAAACTTGACAGCTCCTCAGACAGGAGGGCATTGTTTGAAGAGCCTCTGGCAGGTACTAAAGGCATGAGGAGGAGGAGAAAGAATTTATTCATGCTTGAATTTTGGCTTAGGAGTTATAGTTTTTTGGAAAAAAAATCCTTGCAACTGGGATGGCATTATGAACACACTAAGGAGACTGCAAAACACCAGATAAGAAAACGTAGCTTCTGCCCTTGACATTTTGCCATTCAGATTAAAAACACCGTCGACCATGAAGGTAGTCTGGCCCTCCTTCAGCTTCTGTGGTTTTTGAAGAAATGCTTAAATGCTTCTCTTATTGTACCAGCCACAGAAGAAGGGCTGCTTATCTGGCCATAACCTACTGGGCTCGCTATGGCAACGCTACAGTGCAGTTCAGATAATTTAAATGTTGATTAGACAGAAGCCGGAAAGGTCTGGAACAGAAAAGTGAGAACACTAAACAGCAAGCATGGAAAAATACTGCAGAAATCCTTAGGGCATTCAATCATCTCACCCAGGGTAATGGCCCATGCACACTGCATCAGTTTTGACCAGCAGCAGCCTGACTACTTGCATGTACTGAACGGATGTTTAGAGGCAAGAGTTGTGGCACACAGGGGGTCCTAGTATGGGGTGTGATCATCTAGGATGGAGCCTCACTGCACTATTGAAAAAACTTGGGACGCATTTTGTTCTCTTTGTTCTCCAGACAGGGGGACAGCAGTGGAAGGTTGGGTTTGGAAATGAAATTTGTATCCTCTAGCGATCAAAGAATCGGATAGTGCCAGAGTTATATCCTCCCAACGAAGACAACAGGCTTTGAAAGGTGTACCTCTGCTTAGGAAGGCATTGCCAGTTATGCAGTGCATTAGGAATAGCAAGGTCATGAAACACAAATGCAAAGGAAGATGCAAACAATAAAGATTATACTGTCTCCTTGTACAATCGATTCTCTCTACTCCCCCCATTACACTTTCTTTCCTCATTAGTGGAATTGTAGAAGAATCTCATCTGGATTAAAATCTGATGTGCTGTTGGTTTGATAAAATTGTTCAGGAGATTGAGTCGGGTTCAGTAGCCTCTAGCTGGCCACTGATGAGTTAGATGGTTCTGCACTGGACCTCTGGAATTCGATCCGGGAATTATCTGGCAGCCAGGCAAGGGACATTTGAAGGTAGTATGCCATTTTCTGCTTCTGCAGCACAACTCTTAGTGTTCTTTGGAGAAACTAGCAGCCAAAACTTTGGAGGTCTCCCACCCAAATACTAGCCCTGATTAACTTCTGAGATTTGACAGGATTGGGCTTGCCAGCTTAGGGTTGTCAAAGCTATGTATTCCCCTTTTGCCATTGGTTGTTTTTTTCTGCTTTTTGTCCTGTATAACTGATTACCTTAAGTGTGAATTGTAGCTGATTTAGAGTAGTTTGCTGGAACCAGGAATTCTGGCTGCGATGCTTTGATGTGGGGAAAAGTGCTATCTTCTCCCTGAACTTGGGATGCTGGTTGTGTCTTTCTGGCCTAGCAGAGGGAGGGGTGGCATCTGGAGAGTTTTGTGCCCAAATGGGCAGATGGGGAGAGCCAGGGGTGAAGGTTAAAACAAATTAATGGATTATGGGTAGCCAGTCTTAGCAATGACTTAGAGATGTTTGCATCGTTGTTTATAGAATAAAGAGCTTTTCTTCAACAAAGTCTACTTATTGGGAACGATGGGCTGGACTGAAATGATAATGACCAAAAGCTGCAGGCCTTGTGATGATTTTTCTTTTCTGTGTTCCTCTACCTTCTGAAGTGGGGTTGGTGACTCTCAAAGACAGGGCATTGTCTTTGGGTTAGTGTTGACAGAGCAGAGTGTTTGACGAAGTCCTCAAGTCCATATACATCTCCAGTAATAATGACTATATAATTCTATGACTGGTCTTTAAGATACAACCAGCAGCTCTGCTTTTTTGTCTCTGTGAGGGTCATTGCTCTCTTCCAACTCTAAAGCATTAGCAAATGCTCTTTTTGGTCTTTATGCCATCTTTTCACAGGCACTTAGATCTTCTCCCCCACAAAATCATGAAAGCAAGTTGTGGCAGGATTTTCAGCCTAGGCACCACTGGGTGTACATGTATGTGTTGTGCATGTAGTGCACATCTTGGATGTCATGGAAGGGTGCATTGGCCATGGAAATGTTCTTATCCAAGGCCCCCCAAAATTGGGCATCAAACTTTTACTCCATTCGCTGTAATGCTTAAGGCAGAGTGGCTTCACAACATGGCTCGGCAACAGCGGCATTCATGATTGGTAATAGAGTTTCCTGCTGTTTTTCAGCACCCCCTGATTTGTACATGTGCCAGCTCACTCAGAAGCCTTTTACTCACAACAAATCCTCCTGACAAATGACCCTTTTGAGGAGCAGAATGAAGTCCCAGGAGCAGTGACAGTCGCTCCTTGTGCCATGCATTCACATGGGCGTCACATTTTCATTCACTGAGTGATCACTTTTCTTTTTGGTCATGAGAGATCAGGAAGTTTCTAGTTAAAGATGCTACCAAATAGGTTTAAAAGGAACGGCACACGGATTCCAGCAAGCAGAGTATCTTCTATAATGTCTTACAGGGTTTCTAACTTGTTTTGGTGTAGCTGCGGAAAGCACAAGGCGCCTTAATTTTGCATCATTTGTAGAAACTTTAAAAATAATTTGACCCTTAAAGGATTAAAAACAGCACTGAATTATTGCTCTCTTAGCTTCATCAAACATTCCTTTCATCTTTTATTGACATCATCCTTTGTTCAGATTAAAACCAGTTTTCTCTGGAGACTATTTTGTCTCTGTTCATCATTAGCACAAGAAAGCTAATTATGTGTAGTTTTATTAAATTATACTATAAAAGCAAGCCTGCTTTGACCATCACTGGGTCCCCTGTGGTAAGCATCATCTTCTAGTGGCTAGGCAAGGAAACATTTTAGATATTGAGATAGATAATAATCTACCGTAAATAGCTAAAATGACCAAAACCAGGTAGATGGACAAGTAAGATCCCATGAAAGTGGACACTGCAAATGGCAAAACGGATAGGTGCTGATTAATAAACACATGTTTTTAGGTATCACAGCCAGGGGCCTCCTGTTCATGGTAGAGAAAGGGTAGAGGAGAGACCCAACCCTAAAGAGGGCAGTGGCCCAGCAACATGGCTGAGAAGAGGGGCAAGTTGAGCAGCAATAGCAAGGGAGGAGCAGCTAGGAGGAAGGCCAACCAGCAGCTAGGGAGCAAAGGACCTTTCTGGGGTAAAGGCCTCCTCAAAAGAAGAACTTGGGAGTAGAAGCAGAGAAACAGGACTCCTCTATAATAAGGGTGTCCTGAACATGAATGGCTTGCCTGGGACTAAGGAGGCAGCTGGCTGGAAGCTGGAAGAGGGCTGCAGGCCAACAGGCTTGGGGTCTTTTTAGGTGGGAACATGCTATTAGAGATGGGCGCAAACTACATGATGAGCCAAACTTCATGACAAATTTGGTGAAACAGAAAGTTTACTGTTGGTTATACGAATGGGAGCTACCAGGGCTGTACAAAGGAATATTTTTCCACTAGTCTTCCAGTAAGCCCCAGTCTTTTATGCTAGCTCTTTGCTTATTAAGCTGAAAAGTGTGGGCAAAAAGAATTTCCTTTCAACTTGCTTGTTTATTTATTTGTTTCAAATAGAGCTCTTTAAAAGGAAAGTGTTTGCCCATACAGAATAAAGACTAGAACTGAGATGAATTGACTTTATCATCATATATCTGAATCTGATTAGCCTCATGATTTATGCATTCAGAATGAGGGTTGGGGGAGTATTGCCTTATTGTAAATACTGCTCTGCAGCCTCTCTAATCCAGTTCCCTGTGTACATTGATGATCTGGATCACTCAAGTGAAGAAGAAAGCTCAAGAGGAGAAACAGGCTGCCAAACCAACATCAAACCACAGCTACAACCAAATGAAGAGTTGTGGATAAGTCACTCTCTATCCTGCAAAGCATTCAGCACATTGGAGAGGAATTGATGCTCAGTGGTAAGGCATGAAGAAGGTCCCATGTTCATTCTCTATTAGCTCCAAGACAAAAAAGAACCACATAGTTAGTTGGTAACAAGAAAGGCCTCTATCCGAGATGCTTAAGAACCAGTTTTAGTCAAAGCAGACAATACAGAACTTGCTAGACAACTAGTCTGACAGTACAGGGCAGGTTCATTTTTTTCAGGCATGATCTTATTTTATACAAACTGGTGTAATAAAGTAAAGATGTGCTAGAGAAAGTCCCTGGAATTAGAGCTGTGCATCACCATCTGTTTTAACGCCCGCTCAAGCAAATAGATCTTTTGAGCTGATAGCTGAGCAGCCGTTTGCTACAGAATGTCAGCAAGTTAAGATTGTCTATAATGAAGCCTATTAGGATTCATCGTATATATTACAACTTCACTTCATATATCTCAGCAGCAATTCTCCTAAATGCTCCAAGAAATGTCCCTTGGCAGAATTGCTGTGCCTGTTCTATTTTCTTATCTGAAGGCATCACTTTCGCCATAGAAAAAAAAATTGCTTAAGATGTGATTGCTTAAGCGTCTCCAATAAAGAGGGTAAATGTTGGCAGGAACAAACCAGTGAGAACAGGGCCTCTTTTGTGAAGAATTTCTACAGGGAAGTTCTTTTAATGTCATGTAATTCTTCCCCTCCCCCCAATCTTTAATCTCTGTACTCAGGCTCCTTTTTTTTTTTTTGTCATTCAACACATTCATAATAAGCCACAGAAGGAGCCAAGATGTGTGTTTAAACTTCACCATTTCTGCTCACTGGGATTCAGTTGCTCACTCGATGAACTGGCAAAGGACAGAGCAACATGTAGGAAAGTTTGGGACAACAAATAAACCTGTTCCTCAATATATATTTATTGTGATATACCACCACACAACACAAAAAAGGGAAGGGCAAAGAAGAAGGCCAGTGTTTGGAATGCCATGCTCCAGGCCAGCCTTTCCCAACTTTTCACCATTGAGAAACCCTGTAATATTCTTCAGGCCCAGAAGGAGCAAAGTCATGAAGAATGTAGTTGGGAAGCATAGCCTCTCCCCTCCCTACCCCCAGCCTATCATTAGCCATTATGGGGGGTGTCCACATGACCATATTTGGTCATATCTGTAACCATTGTTGGCTCTAATATTTTGGAAGAGCCACTGTGGAAGGAGGAGTGTCCGGGGCTGTCTGGCCCATGTCCAGGTGTCCAGACACCGCTTCCAGCTCCACACACCAATACAGGCATGCCCAGATTGGGCCAGCCTTGGAGCACCCACCCCAGAAGCCGGCCGTTATCCACACATGCAGCCTCACCACCAGACGCTTTCTGGCTGCCGCCGAGGGCATTCCCATGGCTCCCTGGCCAGCACATTATGATATTCACCTTAGTTGCCCAGAATCTCCAATGAGCATTCGTCTCATGGACTATTTCCACACAGAAGTGTAAAATGCATGCCACCTCCTACTTGCATATGTGCAATAGTAAACCGTGCATTTGTACACACCCCTCCCGCATTATCATGCTGTCTCATTGCAGCTTTTTGCTTCCCAATGGGGCAGCGGAGGAAGCCGGAAGCATGGACAACCTGAAGTTCCCCCCTCCAGCTCTGTAGGTTGTCAACCAATGCAAGCCACCAATCCCTTCACAGCGGTGGTTTGGGGTACTCAAACTTCCACCCCCCCCCGAGTCCCAAAATTAATACTTTATTAAAGAAAAAAAAATATCTGTGTGTTGCTACAGGGACATGCCAGTAGCAGTAAAACAAGTTTAATAAAAAAAACATTTCCGCATAGCTACAGGATCTCCCCACAACAATAAAACATTTCTTTTGATCTCTTTTCAGGTTTCTTTGTATAATGGTCTCTCTTTATGTTTGGGTAGATTTGTGATAGGCTGGCCATGGTAGTCGGACCCGGTGGTTGTGTGTTCTCTATGAAGATTTAAAACACAGAGCACGGATGCTACGCTAATAGAGAGAGGGCTGCTTCATCACATTCCTTCCCTCTTTCCCTGTTCATACCTCACCATCAGAACATACAAAGAGGAATGTGAGTTACTGCCTGGTCCCAATATTACTGTGCACACTGATGAGAACATTTTATTTGAACTGAGGAAATGTTGCTTTGCGGTGCAGTAGCAATGTGGATCACACAATTTTTTAAATAATTGCGATCTGGAAATGGAGAGGGGGGACGAGTGCGAGGGTGGGCAAAACACTACTGAGACTGTCGCACGTTTCTCCTTTCAGACAAGCTTGCTCCAGTTTGCACCACGATTAGCAGCACAAGTGTGGGGGGAGCAGATTGTACCACTTTCCCTCATTGTGTGGCAAAAAGGATGAAAACTCGCACCACCCAGTGGGGAGCTACAGGTTGCTGCCAATGTCATGAGAAAGCAGCATTAAAACCTTCAAACAATGAGAGGCAGGCAGGGGCAAATTCCTCATGTGGAAGTGGTCACGTTCTACACTATTAATGGCAGTATAGAAATCTAAAAATAAATAAATAAATTATGGAAGGCACACAAAAAGGAGAAACTGAGTTTTAAGAAGTAAAAAACTTACTCTTGTGGTTTGCATTACATCTTTCCCCTGTTCCCTTTGGTTTAATCAATAACAGCATACTGCTACAAGGGGGAGTGTTGATGCAGTCCATCAATGTGGCTCAGTCATACATCCATTTTTGCTTTGGGATGCTTTTGCATGCAACTTGCAATGTGTTCGGTGCCTCTGGCAGAGGCAGTTGTTTCAAGGCAGCTGCACAAGCTCCCTTTTCCCCGCTGGTATATTCATAGGCCATCAAGGTCATCAATCACCCGTGGGGATTCCATCTGAGGCCCTGCTAGCATTCCTTTAACCAGTGTTTGTGGCTGGTACAAGTACTACATCTGCATCCATATCTGTCCATGATATTGGTATACTCAAGAGGTAGCGGCAAATCTTCCCAGATGAGTTGTTAGTCATTGGCAATTGTGCTCATATACAGTTCACATTTATGAATATTTTTGTGCCCCAAAATATGACTTCCCTCTAGTTTTGGTGATGAGAAGACCCTTAAAGGTATGAAAATGTTTGGAAGAAGATTTTTAGACTTAAAAAAAATACAGGCAGTTAAGTACATCAGCATGCAGCATTTTAAGGAGTCTTTTGATGGACACTAGCATACACATTAATGAACAGCAACAGGTTTTAAATGAGTCTTTTAATTCCATACTTATTTTCAAAGCCAGACATTTATGCACATTTGTGTGAATCAAAGGGGCTTTAGAATAGTCTTTTCATGTGTATCTGCAGGCAAATCCACGAAAGGCACTACAAAAATACTGTGCTTTCAAGTTCATTTTTTAGGCAATGCGGCAGCAACAGTTCAGAGAAGTAATGACTATGATTAAGCATGAAAAAAATCACAATAGAGTAGAATATGAGTTTTCTGTTCTTTTCTACACCATTCATTATGGCAGTTTTTGCATTAAAATCTGAACATAATGAAAGTACAAAATAACACATGTGTAAAACGAATCTTAATGGTTTCTTTGCCTCATGATCTTCCTGATAAATGAATGTTGTTCCAGTCCCATAAGGAAAACTCAGGTGTCAAAAACTGGCCTTTTCAGACTAAGAGGATACCATGACATCTATGATCTACCTCTGATTGCCCATTATTCTCAAATGACCCTTTATGTTTTCCTTAAGTAAATCATACAGAAGCTTGCTATAAGAATATAGCATTCCTAGAAATACTTTTAACTGTGAAATTATTACATGTAGACTTCTTGCATTACTTTTCCTTTGTCACAATATGTAGTAAACACAGTAAATTTGATAGCACTGGGAAGCTTGGTGTAGTGGTTAGGTGTAGTGGTTAGGAGTGCGGATTTCTAATCTGGCACGCTGGGTTCGATTCTGCACTCCCTCACATGCAGCCAGCTGGGTGACCTTGGGCTCGCCACAGCACTGATAAAGCTGTTCTGACCCAGCAGTAATATCAGGGCTCTCTCAGCTTCACCCACCTCACAGGGTGTCTGCTGTGGGGAGAGGAATGGGAAGGCGACTGTAAACTGCTTTGACCCTCCTTCGGGTAGAGAAAAGCGGCATATAAGAACCAACTCTTCTTCTTCTTCTTCTTCTTCTTCTTCTTCTTCTTCTTCTTCTTCTTCTTCTTCTTCTTCTTCTTCTTCTTCTACTTCTAGTGCTAAGAAAGAACACTTTTTCTTTAATTCAGCCAGAATTCATCACTTCAATCAAAACCCTTTATATATTTTATAAGTATTTTTGTTTTAGAATACTTACAAAAGTATTCTACCCCCACCTCCCACCCCTACCCCCACCCCCCACCCCAGCACCATGGCCTGGATGGAGATGTGTAGTACATTCTAGAGGCTCATCTATTTCCTTTTCCAAGTCTTTGTAAAATAAAACAAATTGCCTTATGTCGCCTTTATATTATTCTTCTGCTCTCTTCCTGCAGCGGTCTGTCAATCCTGTATACTGTTACTTCCAAATGTGGTGATTCGGCATTTTTAAAAGCATTAACAAGCCTTAAGTTGTTGTTGTTGCAATGATTTTATTATGAGCTGCCTGAAGCACATTTCATCCAGGGCAAAGAAATCATAAACCAAAAGGATTTTGTGTGTGTGCTGCATTTCCATCCCTCTCTTTCTGACTTTTCCCACAGCTGTCAAAGGGATTAACAAAAGGGAAATAGTAGAAAAAATACACACAAACAACCTGTCAAGCAAGACTGTGTTGACAGTGTACAAAACTGAACAAACTTAGCTGTTTTTCAGCGACTTCCTTAATGGGTCTGACAACTGGTTAGTGCGAAGGGTAGTGGTGCCTCCATGGAAAGCACAACCCCTTAGAATACAGGATGAGTGCTTGTGTGAAATCACGTCACCAACCTTTTGGGTTTGTCCTATTGTTTTATATTTTTGGACTACTGAATCCCTGTGCTTCCCCTTCTGGTGTCTGAAGCACCCAACCCTATTCTGGACTGTGTTTCGACTATGCTCTTTATCTCTTGCCTTGGTTACTGCCTGAACCCAGACACCTACGGTGAAAGCAAACATTATATGAAGAGGCAGTAGAAATTATAGCACACCACCAATTGTAGAGATTATTATTATTACGGGCTATTTTAAACTAGAAATAAAATGAGAAATACAATTTAAATACAGGTTAATAATGCCAACAAGAATGTTGAGAGCACAATATTAGAAAATGCCAAATGCACAAGACGTAGAGGAATAGGAAATGTCAAGAGGAGACTTAAGGTGGATTACAAAATATCAAAACATTTCCTGCAGGATATCCAGTGAGCTATGTAGTGACTAGGATTATAGAATTAGGCAACAATGCAAACCAAAAAAATACTGTCTAAGATTTGACATGCCATAATGCAGAAAGTGGGTTACAAAAGTGGATAACAGTGAAGTGACACACAGAGTACAATTCTGTTCCATTATAAAGTTGCCTTCCAATCTCTCATGATTCTAATCACTTTCTAAAAATGTTCTCCTGGTTGGTTTTGTTTTGCATATTCTGTGAAATGATAAAGAATTGGTAGCTAGGCTTACCAGTTGCCTGCACATGATGACACATGCCATACACATACTACATCCTTACACTTGCTTGATAAACAAACAGGGGAAGGGGGGGGGGACAGTGGCAACACTTGCAGATGGCATCCTCAATGAACTAGAGATTTCCTAAATCTCCATGACTTTTACCATAGAGTTTAGGGATGTTTTTGAGGATTGAAGGTGTTGTAATATCATTTACAGGTATTGACCCAGAAGTGACATCACAGTCAGCCTATGACAGTGCAGCTTCACCCCTTGAGGTTCCACCCACCAAACACTCCTGTGGGTTGCTAGCTGAGAGATCAGCAGAGCATGATGCCGTAAAGTTCACCTTCCAAAGCAGCCATTTTCTTTAGGGAAATTGATTGCCCTGCCACTTCCTGCGACCCCATGGGGGAACTTCTTGTGTGGCACACCAAGTCCACCCTGGATTACTGCCTCCACATGGAGGCAGATGGGTGGTGGGTTTTTTTAAAGTTATTTTCACCAAGGTGGGATTGCATGACAATGTAATTCTACCTTCCTGAGAATAAAAAAAATGTCCCACAAAAAAAATGGCTGTGCGCCAACATGAAGCCCCACAGAGCTGACTGGGGCATTCTTTTGTCTCTGCTGGAATGCTGTAGACAAGGGAGGATCCAGCCTGGAAGGTCCGACTCTTCTCTGGCCACATGGATCTGCACCGGGATAGACCCTGTTGGCACCTGGAGCAGAAAGGGTAAGACATCCTCATTTTGGTGCCCCAGGGCAATGGAGGCCCTAAAGCACGCCAGGCCCAGGCTGGCACCAATGTCCTATGGCAACAGGCATTGGCCCCTCTGCAGTAGGAGCACTGGCCTGGCCTTTCTGTCCTGTCTGGAATTGGTATGACATCCCAGATAAAACCAGGAAGTGATATAGGGTAGCTCTGGGTATCACCAGAAACATTATTTTAACATAGAATTCTCAGTGATTCCTAGGGGTACCTGTCATCACCCTGGATTTTTGCTGGCAGTGGCATCATCACACCCGTGATGCTGCCCCTCTACCACATCCATGCCCCCAAATGTTCCTGCTGGTTAGCAAGCTTAGCTTGGCAACCCTAGCTTAGCAACCATCTTCTATCTAGCTCAGTGTTGTCATTTCTGACTCTCGAGAATTTCAGCACTTGTTATCTGAGAGGTCAAGGATGGAATCTGTATAGTTCTGCATAAAATAATATTCTCTGAGGTACTGCAGTTTAGAAGGGTTGACACATGAACTATGATGATTGAAGCTACTCTGTTGGAGCTAGATTTCAAACTGACTTCAAAGTTATTTCAGATCCAAGATTAAGGCAAACCTTTACCATGGTCCTAGATTCAAGTGGGTAGCCATGTTGGCATGAAACATGGCCAGCATAGGTGTTGGTAGACAATTGCTTAAGGATTGAGGTGTGACTTGTTGGAAGATTTTAAATATGCAAAGGGATCATACCACCAAGCTGCTTTAAAAATGTTTTTATTTAGAAAAGAAACAAAATTTGTATAGAAAGATGAGAGAAGGACCTAACTGCTTAACTATTCTGTTATCTTCATTCAGTCAGTTCTGGAGGCAAGCAGGGAGGAAGTGTTACATATGTAGTGCAAAAGAGATGGAGAGCTTGGATCAAAGCACTAGCATTGGGGATGCATAATTACCATTGGCTAGCTCACAGGCTTCAGCCTACTATTGGTTGTTGTTACCCAAAATGCTCTCCCACGCGTCCTGTGACACGCGGGTTCAAGTTGTGGGGAACAACTGGCTTAGCTTTGTGAGAGGTTGGGTAACTTTGCGTTATCGGATCGTTACCTATGTCTACGAGGTAAATTACACCCGTGAAAGGACTCAAGGTGGACAAGTCAATATGTTGCAAAAATAACAGTCTTTATTGAAGTAAGAAAAACAATAAAAAGCATAAAATACACTAACACACTAACATACAGTCGGATAGGGAACGTAATAGAGTGGGGACAAGAGGTTCAGTATAGTTACCTTCCGTCGAGTAGAGAGGCAAGAGAGCAGCGACATGTCCCACGTGAAGGGAGATTTCCAAGGGTCCCAAGGTGGAAAAACTCAAAGTGACAGTCTCGGGCCACTATTTTTATGGGGTCCCAAAGGGGAGGGGACCTAGGACTGGGGCGTGGGAGGTGTAGGTGATTGGACAGGAGGGGTGCATGTGAGTGGACATGCGGTGTGCATGTGATGGGGTCTTTCCAGGGTCACTGCATTGGGAAATGTCCTTGCCAGGACAGGAGATGGGTGTTAATGGCTATAGACAAAGAGTTAATAGGCCTAAGCCGGATGGCTACTGGGTGTCAATAGGGCTAGCTGTAAGTGTTTGAGGAAGAAATTTGCCTGGCAGACAGGCTTAAGTCAAGAGACAAAGAGATATGCCTAGGGTCCCTGGGGCATACTGGCTAGAACCAAATCACTCTATCAGTAGTACAATGGGGTGGGGGGGGGTCAAGAGTCGGGCATGGAGGCATCTGGATTTCCAAACCTGTAGCTGAGAACAAGTTTGGGCTTGTCCTGGTTCCCAAGATGGAGTCTGCTCTGACATTGCCCTGCCAGAGTGACTTGGTCTGTCCTGTGTCTAGCTTGCTCCCAAGTCTAGACTGTCATGCTGACTATTGGTTAAGGAGTACAGTGTGCCAAGGCATAAGGCAGGGATCCTGCCATGCGTAACATTGTTGTAATTGTCCAATCAGGGGGACAATTAGTGCTAGTCACAGCCTTTGGTGGGAACCTCTGAACTCCCTCTGAACATTTACGATTGGGTGGTGGGATCTTGTTTTTGTTTAGCTGTGTATGATCAATAAGGAGCTGATGTTTTCGCACACAAGCAACTCGGCGCATTATTGAATCCACTATTCAATACGTGTGCTCAAAGGAGCAGGAAATCTCCAGCTGAACCATTCAAGATGGTGGATGAGATTATTCAAAAAATATGAGAATGTTACAGTTGTAATTATGCTAAATTTGCATCTCCTCCAATGCCTTCTATAGGATATTCTCCATACACTTTTAAACACTACAGATCTTGTATATTCCAAGATTAATTTGCTCCAAGCAGAAGGGCTGAGAGAACTGAGGGCTATTCCTAAGCAATAACAAATATTTGTTAATCACAGGTCACAGGGAGTCACCATGAGACCTCTAAGGCCTTGGAAGGTTTGTGTTCCTTTGGGATATAAATGCTGTACAGCAGGAGTAGTCAACCTGTGGTCCTCCAGATGTTCATGGACTACAATTCTCATGAGCCCCTGCCAGTGTTTGCTGACTACCCCTTTTGTACAACCTTGTGCCTTTACTTCATTCCTCACAATGTCACCACCCCAGGATGGCTGATCTCGACTAGTTTCCTTTTAGGCATGCTGCCAGTTCAGTTCTGTGGAGCTCTTGAATCTGGTCTCATTGTATTTATTTGTATGGCGCAGCTTTAAACACTGCAGGGTGTGTGTGGATGCTTTTTTTTATTTTGCAATGCCCCACGGTTTTACATAGCCTTTTGTTTCCACCATATTGTTCCTGTATATGAGTTTCTTTTGTTCCTTGTATCAAGGCTGTGTGAATAGGTTGTTCTTCGCACAAGAGGAAAAAACCTTCAGTAAACAGGGTTATTTTTTAAAAGAGAAATCTGCACTACATTTCCACCCACCCACTACCACCTTTTCATGCCTTTTGCACAAATTGCCTTGTCAAGATTTAAAAATGATGATTGAAACAAAACACAAGGGAGCATAGAAACCAGAGAGAGAGAGAGAGAGGGGGGGGGGGGTTTCAGGCAGTCAGTGACTGAGAGATTTCTGTCAGGGTTTGGTGCTGAATGTGTAGAGTCCAAGATGCCAAAAAGCATAAAAGACTAATTTGTAGTGGAAAATATTAGACCACTCCTTGGTTTCATTTGTTTTTAATTTTGCCTTTACTTTACTAATAGATTCAAGTGGGTAGCCATGTTGGTCTGAAGTATCACAACAAAATCAGAGCCCAGTGACACCTTTAAGACCAACAAAGATTTATTCATGGCATGAGCTTTCGAGTGCAAGCACTCTTTCTCAGACTAATAGGTATGTGTCAATTTTCATTATGGGACTAAGTGTGAAATCTTGCAATGGATTTCTTATGTCTCATCTAAAGTTAGAATATTGTGTCTGTGGATACTTTTGGAAATTTGTGAAAGGAGTAATGGGAACCACTACAAAATGGTTGCCACTGGGGCAAGGCCAATAACAAAATGGTAGGAGATTGCTAAGTGGAACAGGGAGAAGGGACAGGAATGTATGTTAGGATGACTGGGTTAGCATCTACATCATGCGTTTGCATCTGGATACTGAGAGCTACTTCTCAGAATTCCTAATAACCCAGCTATGCTGTAAGATTACTCTGGCTGCATCCACATGTTGCTGGATATTACAGCAGTTATTTACTACTGGATTGTCTGCTCCACAGAAGACAATCCAATTATGCATCATTGCTATAGCAGCAATGTATGGATGCTGTCTCTGTGGTCTTTGCTCTGGCATTGGAAGGCAAGTATTATTTACAATATATGGCTATCCCACCCTTTTCTCAAGCTTAGAGTGACATCCAGTGCAAGATTACCCTCTTCTTCACTTTATCCTTATACATGGTTCCTCTATATACTTGTGAAACAGCCTGGGGGGGGGGGGGGGTGGAACGTGTTCAGCTGTCCAAGTTGGAATAGGGCCAATCAGGGTGCAGCCCTGATTGGCTCTGCCCCTGCAGCTCCTGCTCTCCATCCCTGGACTCTAGCCTCTTTGCTCTCAGACACACCTCAGTGCCTGGAGCCAACAGCAGGTAAGGGGAGAGGGCCCTGGGCAAAGGGTCCTGGTGGAGAACCTGCTAACAAGGGCCTGTTGGCCTGCTAAGCAGGGCCTGTTAACAAGGGCCTGTTGGCCTGCTAAGCAGGGCCTGCTAACGATAGCCTCCTGACTGCCTGCTAAGGAGCTCTGTCCTGGGCCTGCTAACGAGCTGGCCAGCCCCTGCTCATTCCACTTGATCCGGCTACAAGCTGCAGCCCAAAACCACCTTAAGCTGCCTGGCCGGGGGTTAGGGGAGGGAACCCTTTCAAAGCCCATTCTTAGGAGTGGGCTTTGAAGCTAGTCCTCACAATAAAACAAAAAATCCAGTTTTCCATAAAGAAACCAAGTAGAGATGGAAGAGTTCAACTTTCTTCCACATACAGTCCCAAAGCAAATTGAGGCTGCATATGTCTGCAATTTGTATTTTAAGGAAAAGAATTAGATACATCTCAGTTGTGTTAGGCTTTAGGAAAATCACTGCTTCTCAAACTAACCTAAAATGCTTCACTGTCCTATATGTAAGAAGGGAAGGTTGGGTTACTGTTTACCAGTCCATAATTTTCATGACCTCCTGAGCCATCACAATGCACTCTTTGGCCTTTTCTCTGTACAAGAATAGAAGCTGAAAAACGAGGATTGTTAGCAATTGGATTTCTTCCAAGTTAGAGGACTGCCAAAGGTAAAAAGGTATAACTTGGCACTCAGCAAGCCTGAAAAGCTGCTGGGAGAAGCAACTGTCGACCAAGACACACCTGCTTTCAGTTTTCATCATCTTGGTCATGTGCACTTTTGCTCCACAGTTCCATCCAGATTTGAAAATCTCATTTGAAAGTACCATGTGCCGTATGTTACACTATCAGAATTCACATTTTGAAAAGTGCAATACTTTGCTAACTGCTTTCTCTCAAAATCTGATTATTTCCTGATGTTTGAACTTTTCTGGGTGGGAAGAAGGTTCATTCTGGAACAGCAGCCCAGAAAGGTTTACAAATTAATGACTCTGCCTTGATATGCAACTCATTTGAATGAATGCATTGTGGCTTGAGAGGAAATAAGTGTAAACGGTGCACAATTGTTTGGGGCAGGTTATCATCACTATCGAAGGATGGCTTGCTGACTTTAATAGAAACTGCTTGGAGGCACTCCCCCATCAAGTGTGATCCAGGGCACATGGCATACCTGCCATCTCTGAGATAGTCCACTGTCTGTCCCAGGGCTGACTTATCTATTAGACACAGTGCCTAGAGCCCAAGATACTTTTAGGGGCCCACAAAAATATGCTAATTTCTTTTAAAATTAGGAGAAACATAGTGAAATTTCAGGGTCGAAGAAAAAAATGTTTTCTTTCCCCTCACAACTGAAAAAAAAGAAAGAAAGAAAGAAATATCAGGGCTTATGAAAATCTCTTAAATTTTACCTAAGACGGGAATGGGAAAAAGTTGAAGTATTTAAAGTTATATAAAAATAATTTTTAATATTGGTATTATTATGGTGGGAAAAGGGCCCAGGAAGGCAAAAGTGCCTAGGCCCAAGAAAATCATAATGCGTCCCTGGTCTGTCCCATATCACTTGGGTATTTATGGCCCATTCCACCTCCTTAAATTCATCCTCAGTCCAGTACCCATTTCTTCCAGCTGCACTTTGGTCTTTCACTGGAGATCAAGGTCTTCTTATCTGCCCAGACCTTGGGTGCTAGGAACATCTTCTTGGTGAGCTACCAGGGACAAATGGGCTTTGTCTTTCCTTTGCTGCCGTGGCTTGCATGCATTTTCTTGGGAATGAGGGGCTAGTGATATTTTCCTGTATGTTGTAACTTGGAAACATAAAATGCTTCAAGCAACAAAATGAAAGGTGGGATCTATGAATAAATAGACTAAATGCCACTATAAGCATCCATGTGTGTTCCAGGAGGAAGTCCCTGTCCCATAGTTCCATCTTGTCTTTAATATTTGCCTTACAATTTGCTACATTCACTTGACCTGGTTATGTGGCCTTTTACCCCACAATGAAGGCTGGGGGGCAGGTTGTCATCTTCTGTGAGTCCTTCATCTCTGGTACAAACTAGTGCTGGGATTTCTAGCTTGCTCCTTTTCTCAGGTTCCAGGGATAGACTGGACATTCTTCCAGTTTACTAGCTGACATCTATTTAGACATTATTCCATTTGGGAAAGACCAATAAAAGTACTTTACAACATAATCTTTGTAACAAAAAATGTGTTTTATGATTTTATAGTATTGTTCACTATGGTAGTTTCTTGAGTCCACTGAAGAAGTGGGAGTCTGGCGAAGCAGAGGTTTACCAGATCTTCATGTGGACAGCAGTGTGATATTTGAAACAAGATATATTGATACTAATTCTGTAATTCTATGTGCATTGTTACTAAAAATTCTAAAAAATTGAATACAATATTTTTGCAATTTTTGAATAATGTATGAATTTATCAAACAGGGCTTCCTTGCACAGTGGTTTCTGATCCACTGTGTTATCCTGGGGACTTCAAAATTCATGAAATCACATAAAGACCATAGCAATGTCCCAGATGTTCCTTATAAATCAATCACTGTCTCAGGGCACCTCCTCTTGGCTGCTCAAAGAGGAGATTTTCTGTCCATTACTTTAAAAACCATTGCTTTGGAAAATCGATGTGGCCAGTTATCACCTACGCTCTAATCAACTTCAGGTCATCCTGGACAAGTGAATGACAGAGCAGTTATGGACCAACTTCAGGTCTTTTTGGATAACTCATATGCTGTGGATTCTTTTCAATCTGGTTTCAGGCCAGGGTATAGGAGAGAGATAAGCACTGGCTTTAGCTAATTTTCTGCATTTATATGTATAAAAGGGACATGCCTGTTTGTTGTTCCTAGTGCATCTATCAGTTACAGTGGACCGTGCCATCTTGTTGAGATTGGGGGGGGGGGGGAGATTAGGAGATTGAGATTGGAAATGCAGAAGTAAGTGTCAAGAATTCAATCAGGCTTCAGGCCACAGTTTGGAACAGACTGCCCTGTTTGTCTTGGTTGATTACCTCTACCAAGAACTAGACAGCAGGAATGTGGCCCTGCTAATTCCACTGGATGTCTCAGTAACCTTTGATACTATTGACCTACTGAGCCAGTTCTTCGAACTAAGGGGCACCATGTTATAGTGGGTCCAGTTCTATCTGGAGAGGCATTCTCAAAGGGTGGTGTTGGGGGATTCCTGCTCTGCTCCAAGGCTGTTGACCTGTGAGGTTCCGCAGGGTTTGATCTTATCCTCCATGCTATTTAATATAATATTTAATGTAAAAGTGCTGGGAGAAGGCATCAGGTTTCAGCTGTGGTGTCATCAATATGCAGATGACAGCCAGCTATATCTTTATTTCACATCTATTTCCAAGGAAGCTGTTGATGTTCATAACCAGTGACCGGAGTCAGTAATGGTGATGAGGACAAACAAGATGAAACTTAATCCTGACAAGACAGGATTACTCTGGGACAGAAATGTACTCTGGGTTGGTAGAAAGGCAGACCAGGGACTTGCTCCTGTTTTAGGGGTGCTACCCAACATTGCAGATCTAGGTGGCAGCAGTAGTTCAGAGTGCTTTTACCCAGGTTCAGTTGGTGTGTCAAGTGCTTATGTTCATGGGTCAGTCAGACCTTGCCACTGTGGTCCATGCCTTAGTTATATCCGGACTGGACGGTTGCAGTGCATTTTAGTTGGAGCTACCCTTGAAGAGTGTTTGGATACTGCAGCTAGTGCAGAACACTGTGGCTAGACTGCTGGTCAGGTATTGGGACCATATGACTCCAATATTACAGCAATTACACTGGCTATCAATCCAGTCTGAAGCCTAATTCAAGGTGTTGTGTTTGACTTTTCAAACCTTACATGGCTTAGGGCTATCTTCTGCCAGTTGTTCCTGTCTGGGAATTAAGATCACAAGGAGAGGCCCTCATGACTGTTCCATCAATCAAAAAAGCTCATATATTGGGTACATGAAAGAGGGCCTTTTTATTGGCAAAACCACAATCATGAAACAACTTCCCTAGAATCTTTAGGAAGCAGAATGAGGGAATGGCAGTGGTACAGTGATACATTATCTGTTTGGCATGCAGAAGCCCCCAGATTCATTCCCCAGCATCTTGGGTTAAAGCAGAAGTGACAAATTTATTTGTTATTATGAGGGCTGGATTGACATAAAATATCCCATTTTCTGTCTATTGCTTCCTCAGTGGCATAAACCTTCATGGCATTTCATTAAGTTCCAATTCTGTTCAATCTATCTCTGTTTTTATACTGTGGCCAACGGTTCCCACTGTAAGTGGATGATCTGCTAAAAATTCTGTTGTTGGGTCCACATTGGGCATGCATGCAGTGAGGAAACACCAGCTGGGAGCTTGCTAGTATTAATGTTTTAATGATGTTTGTATTTTGAGTATAAAACTATACAGAACTATTTTGAGCATAGTGCATAATTAAAAACAGAACAAAAACTTCATAAAAACTATACAGAACTAACAGCACATAAGACCAAATGTGTTTCGACCCTACTGGGTCTTCCTCAGTGGTCAGAACTGTGACTATCTTTTATTCTGACGCACATGAGTTACACTCTCAGCACAGAATTAAACAATTAAACAATAGCGAAGAATGGTGACCCTAGGTACATATCATCAGAGGTGCTCTCGAAAAAGGATAAAATTTACATATACTGGTTGGAGCCATAATTTACAGATTCCATTTAACCACTCAGCTACACTAAAGAGTTTAATATAGGTATTTAATATAAGAGTGTATAATCACAATAGGGTTGAAACACATTTGATCTTATGGGCTGTTAGTTCTGTATAGTTTTTATAATAAGTAATCAACAAGTTTTACATTATGATATTGTACATCTCAGCTTATGAGTTCCTGCCAGTTAAGGTTGGGTTGTGTTCCTTTTTTGGTTTTGGTTAAAGATCTAAAGTATACATAAATAATTTTCCTGCATCCTGTTTCCATTTCCTGCATTGCCTTGAGGAACCTGTTTTACCCTTATGTGTAGTATGATGGTTGAATGATCAGAATGAAGAGACCCAGGTTCAAATCCCCACTGAAGCTAGAAGCTCACTGGGTGACTTCAAGCTGTATTCTCAGCTTGACCCATCTTGAATTGTGGTTAATGGAGTTTTAGTCCTTAGTTTTAAGGGGGATTTTATTGGGGGATTTTATGTATTGTGCTGTGTTTTCATATTGTATTTGTGACCGCCACGAGCCCCTGGGAAGTGGCGGAATATAAATTGAATGAATGAATGAATGAATGAATGAATGAATGAATGAATGAATGAATGAATCTTGTGTGGCTGTTTTGGAGATAACATTGTTTCATGAGTATTGCTTTGCACTGCCTTTGTGACTCTCACGAACTGCCTGTGAGGGTATCTGACCTATGTTGGCCTTCTTGAAGAAAAAAAGGTGGGAGAAAGACATTTGAACTGCCAATGAACACTTAGTGGTGGTTTTGCCTTTTTCATTACAATTCTGATTGACTCAAGAGCTTCTTTAAGCCTCATGTGAGAATACTCCAGCTGGTTTATTATAACATGGACTTTTGCAAGTGACACTGTTTCAGTAATACCTGTGAAAGTGTGTGATTGCTTAATGGTTGCTGGACTTCAGCAAATGATTCTTGGGTGGCCATAAAAGAAACCTTGCCTTTGATTTCACAGGTAACTGAGTCAGTACAGCATTTTCAGGAAAGAATTGCTCATACTTCGTTGGGCTAAAGTCTCTGTCTGAGAATTGGCCTGGTATCAATTTCTTTGTTAATGATTTTAAAAAATATATTGGACTCACTGGTTTATTAGTTGAATCTTAGTTCCTATGATGATAGGAAAATAAATGTTCAACTCGGTACTTGGACTCATTTGCACCCTTGCTGGTTTTCCGATCAGTGTCCCAGGACTGTATGAACTCAGTAATCTTCACACCTCGTTCCAAGTTTGCATCATGTCTCTAAATCTCTGGTTTCAGCCAGTATTCACACTAGTATCTGAGGAGAGTAGGAATTGAGAAGGATGTGATGTCACTTCCAGGTAATACTTTAGCAACTTCCCCTAATCTCAATAGTCAAGTGAAATTTCTAGTCATTTTTTCTTCCACTCCGCATTTTCTCAAGAGTAGGAGACTGGGTCTGGGTTCAAACAATCGGAAAGCCAAGCTTGGGAGTAGCCAGACATGTGAGCTCTTGGGCACGAAAAAAAAAGTTCCTCTTGTATCACCAAAATACACTACACTGGAGGATCATGGGACCTGCATGGACAAAATCCATGTGGGTCATGTGCTATGGTAATATGGGAAATAGGACATACAGGATTCAACGGAATGGTTCATTCGGGGGGGGGGGGACACATGCCCAGGTAATGGAATAGAGAGGAAGTGTCAAACATTTGACCTGGGGGCTGACTAGGGCTGTTATCCAGCCCGCAAGCACCTGGTAAAAGGAGAGAAGACAGGAGACAACTCAGGGGGGGGGGGAGTGGGTGAATGGGCTCACACTGTAAGGTGTGTGTGATCAAAGATGTTAAGAAATAAAAAGGAAATTGCTCGGGGGATGATTAAGGTAAAATAGCATGAGGGAAATGGCAGTAAAGGCAGAGAGAGAGGAGTCATGGTGGTTTTTAATATAGAACGATATCGGATAGATATCAGGGAAAAGATTTCACCTTGATCTTCAAGCAGTGACTGGACGGATACTTATCCTGGTTGCTTTAGGCTTATTACTGAACTGATGAGCAAGGGGTTGGACTAGATGGCCTGCAGGGCCCTGCCATCTCCAGGATTCTATGATTCCCCTCCCACCTCCTTGCCCACAGCTCAGCAAGGTTTGGTGGGTGAGAGGGGGTGCACGGAGTGGTGGTTTGCCAATGAAGGGATGGGATTGGCAGGGGAGGGAGGAGGAGAAGGAGGAGGGGGAAGAGGGCTGGCATGTGGATTGGGAGGCAACTGAGCCATCTTGTGTATGCCACTCTGAGGGGGGAAGACATCCTGGCCTCAGAAACGAGTGGAAGAGTGAAGGGAGAAAGGGGCAGTGCTTGAACTGCCACACAAAGCCAAGAGGCAGAATAAGTGGCAGGGAGGGTGACACTCCCATCTGTTCTCAGTCATGAAGGAAAAGGAGTAATGGAAGGAACAAAAGCCCTGCTTGGAGGTTTCAGATTCAGCCTCTCCATCAGGCCTTTCCCCTCATCTCCACTGTTTCTGTGGGAAATGCAGGAGGGATGAAAACTGGAGGACCTGTGAAAGGCAGGTTCTGGACCCCTCATTTGAACCAGGAATCTGCCACCTGGGTCACTCAGGGCCAGTTGCATACCCTGGACTACCTGACAGGGTTGTTGTCAGTAGTGGAGATGAGGTTGTGGAGGGGGAAATGCAGTGTGCCTCCTCAAAATCCTCAGAGGTAGGAGGAGGAAGTGAGGAAATAAAGAGTAAGAGAAGGATCATAGCAATGCTTGGCTGCTGATGTTGGGCATGGGGGGGGGGGGGGCGGCGAGTGCTGAAAAACTACCTTATTTATCTCCTAAAAGTGTTATATACACAAAAAGTAATTACTTCATGTGGAAATGTAAGATACCTCTCCCTTTACAGCATCCCTTAAATTTGCATTACACACATTTATCGGAGCTTTTGTGGATTCCCTGTTAAATTAATTGTTTTCATTATAGGAATCAATTTTGTTTGTATTTTCAGTAAAATATAATATCATTAATTGGGTTTGCCCACGTCACTTAGAATGTTTATAACTCCAGTGCCTGGATGTAAGGTGTTCCCTTCCAATTTATTGTGAGCAATTTGCAAAGTACTTTATGGATAAACACGACTGCATTTTACTCAGACCTCGCTGAAGATGTGACCAGCGTTTCTAACATTTCTGTTTGTGATGCTCACATGAGTACATTTCAGGTAGTGCAGCCTGATGATGAGAACAGAGGAAATCTGAAGGTCATTCAGTGGCCCAGCTAATGAAGCCTGCCTAAGGAGGGCTGGGCCCATAGATGAGGCAGCTAATTAAGGCCTCCCTGAGACACCTGGTCTTCACTCAGTCAAGAAGCCAAAAAAGGTTGAAGAAATATGAATGTGTTTCCTGATATTATATGTGCACTGCATAGAAAAATGAAAAATGTTAAATATACAGAAATACATGTATTTATTTACAAGAAAAGTAAAAAATGCTTTAAGGCCCCCATGTTAGTCCCACCATAAACTCAATTATAAAAATCACAAACATGGACCAAATGGCCTAGTCAGACAGCAGAACAGCCTCCTTCAGAGGTCAGGCGTACATTCACATGCATAGATTGGTAAAATACACAGGCTCCAGGCATATATTACATATTCTCAAATGATGAAAAGGACACAGTAGACATTGTAGGAGTATACACTGTGACACAGGGCTAGGTTAGAATTTATGAGGTCTCTGTATCTATCGCTGTAGGCTCTAGCTAGATACAGTGGTGCTAAGGAGGTGACTCTGTATGCACCTTCCTTGCAGTGTCCTGATTAATAAATAATCAGATACGGTGTGGTACCAATCCATGTATTGAATGCAAAAGAATGTAAAAGAAACATTTGTTAAGGAAACCAACCCTGAGACAGGAGGTCTGAATAATTATTGCTCAGTTTCTAGTTTGCCTTGGTGGGGCAAAATGCTTGAAAGAGTGGCATTCAGGTTTTCCAGTTATGAATTATCTAGCATGTCTCTTAGCATTCTAGGCACACAACATGGAGTTTTCTGGGTTCTTGCAGCATCTTCCAACTCCAAGAAAGATTATTCCCAGAGTCACTGGACTCACATGGGGGGGGGGACTGTGTGGACTTGAATGAGGAAGAACAGGAAGGTGAAACTGGTCCTCTTTTTCTTCCAGCCTATACAGTTTTGTCTCTCTAACCCAGCCCACTGACTGGAACATTTTTGGCTGCAAGAATGAAGCAGAACGTGTATACACAAATCTGACAATAAAAACACAATATTCAAAGCCAGTAGGGAAACATTTTATCTTCTAGGATGTAGTGATTCTGATCTGGAAATTACAAACAAAACAAAAACTTCAAAGGGAAATACAATGTGAAAATGCTGAATAAGGATTCATCAATAAATCCAGTATTATATTTCCTTCCCCCCAGGCTTCACCAAAGATTTCCACTGGTCTGCTGAGGCTGGGTTGCCCTGCCTGCTGAGCTGCCATGGGGTTACTTTAGGGAGCCTCTGCCAGAAGTCTCCTGTCATGTCTGCATTTTCCGTTGTTGCATCACAAATCACTTTAAATGGAAAACTCTGACTTCCAGTGGTCTGGGGGATGGGTTGCGCACTTGGGGGGGCTGTAAGCATGGGGGGGGTGCTTGCCTTGCTTCCAGTATCTTGATGGGGGGGTCTACCCAGATGAAGTTCCTCAGAGAGTTTGGGGTCTGTGGTGTGTTACTGAGCCAACCCATAGATTCCTGGCTGTAACTGCAGCTGTCTTTCCCAGAGAAAACTCTGGGGAGACCTTTTTTTGGGGGGGTTCATAACCCCAGAAATGTAATCTGTCCCCAACTTGGAAATATTGTAGAAGAGTAGTGGTGGGTTGAGGTTCCCTGTGGTTTGGTTTGTGTGGCCTGCAGGAGGTCCATTCTATACACTTTTGGACCTGTGCCTGACATTTCTTCCCAAATCTCTTTCCTGGCATGACCTTCATCATGTTGGGTTGGTTGTGGCACTGGTTCTGCTGGGTTTGAAAATATATCTCCCTTCCTTTAGTTTATACTGAGAGATTCTCAGATTTAACCTTAGTCCATTTGAAATAATGGAGGAGGGCCACCTTCTTTAGGAGGCCGTAACTCAGACCCCCCCCCAAAAGAAATCCTATCCTCGCCAGACTTGGAAGGAAGGTAGAGGGGAATAATTTGGAGAACGCTGATGAGTTTGGTATCACTAGTATGTTGGGGAGGGTGTTCTACCACATCATGAACGTCATGAACTGAACCAGTTTGTCTAGCACAAAAAAGTTAATGACAGACTACTTACTGTTTATGAACCACATAGTCATGAACCACAAACCCTACTGCATTTTCCTGGTTCTTGCCAACCCCTAGTTGGGAGAAACCTTCAGTGAGAATGATTAGCTACTAGGCAGCTTTGTATATCATTAATAGTTGCACAGAAGATAGAAACTGTCTTGCTGAGGTGTGGAAAGCTGCATTTGTTCACTGTGCACATCTGCATCACCATGTCCCATGCTGCTGCTGCCTATCTTGCATCTGGTAATTCAGCCAAAGGGTAGGTGCCCTGCGATTCATTGCACCTATTCACTCTAGTTGGCAGCTTTTCCAGCTACTGTCAAGTCTGCCTAGGACAACAGCAAGGAATGTTGGATGGGTTGGGTTGGGTGCAGACTAAATTTTCCGCTGACATAAGGCACTTACGTCAGAGGAACAGATTTTTCATGGCTACCTCCACCCTGCTACAGCACAGTGATCTCCCCACCATACAATTCCTGAGGGACTGGAGACCCTCCAGAATTGCTTGAAGGGTAAATCAGGGTTCTTCAGCAATAATTGCAGAAATTACACCTCCTCTGGCTATAACCCCATATTAACAATGCTGTGGCTTCCACCTACCTGTGCACTGAAAATAAATCCTTACCCTCTGGATATGAAGTTGGAAGAGCAACAATATTGTTATCTTAGGAGAAAGTAGTCCAAGGTACTAAAGTTTTAGAGTGTGTATGTACTAGTGTCCTTTCCCCAGACTGTAGGTCATGATTAGAGCTTACAACCTGCTGTACAGCCCTTTCCTCACTCTTGAGACTTTTCTTGTTTCTCTTTGCTTCAAAGCTAAAAGCATAACAGAGAGAGAGAGTTCAACAGACTTAAAAACTCTCTCGTTAGAGATGGGATAAAAGTTAAGACAAGGGGAAGTCATTACCTCCTTGAGCAACCATTTCCCGATCACTCAGTTGAAAAATATTTCCAAGTCCAACAGCATTTATCAAGTTATTGATTAACTTATTTAATTTTAATTACTGTTTTAAATGAATCATCATCTCCACTTTTCTGCCCCAAGTAGGTTTTAATATCAGTCAATAAGTTAATCTCTCCAATACCTGAAAGTAGCACTGGATTACTTCAATGGTGGGGGGGAATGTCCTTCCTATTTCTGGCTTGAATATTTCCAGCCAACCTGCAAATTTGGAAAAACAGGAGATAATGCATGAGAAAAGAATACTTTGCCAACTTGGTGTAGTAGTTAAGAGCAGCAGCCTCTAATCTGGGTGCAGTCTGCTTTTTGTCCACTCCCAGTTGAACGAATCCCTCCCGTCTACACTGAATTCGATTTCCATTTTGATTTGGGGCACTTTAAATCTTCCCTCTGTAACATGCATGATTGATCCGGAGTGACCCTACCTTTCCCCTGCAATATCCAAAAGTGGATATAACCCTCAATATTTGAAAAACCAGGATCATTAAGTGTGCAGGTTTTTGCTTTTTTCAAATTAGCTCCCTTCTCCGTGCCTCGTAGCAAAGCAGTCTTCCCTGATTGGCCAGAGTGTCAGTTCAAAGACTTCCTGGTTCCCAGTTACAAGGCTTGTCTTAAAGTGACTGTGCTCCAGAAGCCCTAACTTCTCTCAGCAGAGATTTGCCTCTTTTTATTTCCCTCTCCTCTGCTGTCTCCAATCCTCCCTCCAACCTTGTTCAAGAAAAGAAAGAGACTCCTGCTGCACTTGGCACCCCTCCCTGTTCTGAGCTTCCCCAATCAAGTGCAGAACACTTTCTATTTCAGTGGGGAGGGGGATAGAGGAAGACCCAAGTTCAAATTAATTTGAATTCAGCAGGATCCAGAATGGAAAAAACAAAGTGCAGAATCAGCCCTGGAGAGCTAAATTTGATTCCCCACTCTTCCTCCACATGCAGCCAGCTGGGTGACCTGGGGCCAGTCACAGTTCCTCTCAGAGCTCTCTCAGTCCCATCTACTTCACAGAGTGTCTGTTTTGGGGAGAGGAAGGGAAGGCTGCTTTAAAGTGGCTCTTTTCACACAACCACCAATAATATATAGTGCCCTATTACATTTTGTCCTTGCTTTATTAAATTTTCTCTTGCTAAAATGGTTATCTTGTGAAATATGAAATAGACATAAATAGCAGAAAGACATTAACGGGGAAAGATCTAATAATGAGACCAATGTCAGGGTGAGAGACAATCAAAACAAAACAAGGTGCATCACAGGGCCAGGGCCATTTTTAATGTGTATTTCTGGTTAAATTTCTCTCCATGTGGTCAGCTACAGTTTCCTAGTGCTGATACACTAGTGCTTGTATAGATTACAGATGGTGCAAAAAATGGCCGTTATGAATAATCCACAGTGGTACCAATAATATAATAGTGCCATGTTAACTCAGACACCTTTTCATCTTGTCTGAATACAAGTGATGTATCATTACATCCTAGGGGTTAACTGAGGGCACAAACCTCAGAACAGGATTTCATGTGTTTTACCTTTAAAGGGTTTTCATGTGCTTTTTGCTGAGCTGAGCCCAGCTTCTTGCTTTTGCACTGTATACAACAGCCACACTTGATTCTGAATACAATACCCATCAGTTTTACTTTTGCTATGGTGTCCCCCCGCCCCACAAATCATGTTCATTATTTAAAGGGCTACTTGAATGTTGATACATTAAAATCCCTTTGGGCTGTTGAAGATTGCTATCAGTCTCTGCAGTATCATCTTCACCTTCAAAAGCGGAACAAGGAGTGACTGTTGGCGGCACCAGCTTTATGAGATCTGTAAAGTATTAACCTTATTTTCCCTTTGGTGCCTGGTTAAGATCTTTTTATCCTCCAGGTCTACCAGCAAGAATGAATGGATCTGCTGTTTTATTAGAAAGTATCTGATTTTGATCTGATTTTTTTTTGTTTTATTTGTTTGTTTTTATTCATTTTTCATTTTACCTTGATTTTGTTGGAGTGCTTTGGATATTATTTAAAGTAGAAAGTGTATTCTGGATTACTCTGGTTAGGCCTGATTCAGATAGAGCCCCATACTTAAGATGTCTTAGGCATCTAGTTATGTAGGTTTCCTATATCAGATCATTCATCTCCTGGCAAGAGGTACACTTCAACAAATTTATGGTTCAGTTTAGGGAAAATTATTTACCCTTTGGTTATAGATTTTCTTAAAGGAATGTAATCATATAATTTCACTTAGGTTATTTAAGAACAATTATTTGAGCCCATTAAAATGACTTACTAAAAGTAAGCTAATTACAAGCAAGGAGCATCTTAAAAGAACACACTCCAGCCCAGTTCACTTCCCCAGATTTATAAGTCTTCTAGATCTTCTAACAATAGTTAACTGTCCTAACTAACACGGCTGACACTGAACACACACATGAAGCCACTTTATACCAATTCTGAATCACCCCATAATTCCCACGAAGTCATTACTGACTGGCAGCAGCTCTCCAGGGTCTTAGATAAAGTTGTTTCCCATTTATCTGCTACTTGATCCTTGTAACTGGATATGGCAAGGATCAACCTGGGACCTTTTGCATGCCAAGCAGATGTTCTACCATTAAGCCATTCTTCTGCCCAATGGCAGATAGCTAACTAATTCTAACTTGAAGCACAATACGAAATTAGATTCTCTAACCAGGAAAGTTGGGTTTGATTCTCCTCCACATGTAATCTTCTAGATGACCTTAGGGCTGTTCTCGCAGAGTAGCTCAGTTAGAGCTCTCTCAGTCTTTCCTACTTCACAGGGTGCATGTTGTGGGGGCGGGAAGGTATTTGTAAGCTGCTTTGGATCTCCTTCAGATACTGAAAAGTGGAGGATAAAAAACCCAACTCTTCTTCCTCTCTTTTTCTGCGTGTTTTTTAAATCTCTTTCAGCAAGCCTAATTGTTCTCAATTTTCAAGCCTCTGACCCCAACATTTCCATTGTTAAAACATAAGCAAGCTATATACAATAGACAATTTTCAATATTCTGTTTTGGTTTTTACAACGATCACACACAAAGTGGTGCTTTTATTCTCTCTTGCACTTAGGAGATAACATAGGAGTCGCTTGCTTAACTTCAAAAGAAAGAGAGGAATTTCAGAAATATGTGAAAACTGCACAATGGCTGTCATTTGAATTCAAGCCACAAAGCCACCAAAATTCTCTCAGAAGGCCCAAGCCCATTATTATGTGCTTGAAGTTCCTTCCAGTTAATTGCTTGTTTTTGTCAGTGGCTGGAAAATATATAATGCTCTGTAAAATATAACAACTTATTCTTGTGATAAGAAGAATCACTTATTTTCAAAGTCATAATTTACATTGTGCCTTTCTGAGGCCCTGTTCACATGGAAATGCACAAAACTCCACACTTTTAAATTATTTTCAGTGATATTTTTTGTTTTGCTTTCCCCCATGAACAAAATTTCATGGTTCATTTCAGGTCGATGAAGGCGAAAGGATGAAGGCAAGACAACTGCATACCATGAGCATATAGACCCCTGGATCTAAGTCTCAGTCTTTAAGGTGGTATACTTCACTTTTACAGAGCATCAACTTATCATGAATTTGAATCGGTACTGGCCTCTATCCTGAAGATGCAACTCAAATACTCTGGCCACCTCATGAGAAGAAAGGACTCCCTGGAGAAGAGCCTAATGCTGGGAGCGATCGAGGGCAAAAGAAGAAGGGGACGACAGAGAATGAGGTGGCTGGATGGAGTCACTGAAGCAGTAGGTGCAAACCTAAATGGACTCTGGGGAATGGTAGAGGACAGGAAGGCCTGGAGGATAATTGTCCATGGGGTCGTGATGGGTCGGACACGACTTCACACATAACAACAACTGGCCTCTACTGAATTGGCCACATGAAACCTATTATCAATCTCTTGCATTCAGTATCACTTTCTACCTCTCCTTCATATGACTCAAGGGTAATAATTTCCCTGCCAGGCCCTCAGTTGCCCTGGGGCAGATATAGCCACGTTCCCCTTTTGCCCCGGGAAGCCACAGGGCCTATGTCAGGCCTGGGCCATCCTGAAGGGAAGAGTCAGGTTGTCCTGACCCGACTCCTCCCCAACCATGGCCACAGGTATGGTGTCCTGAAAGGGTCAAAAATGCCCCAGGCAGCTCTGCTTTGTTTCTACCACCCCACAGCTTGGCAGTACCTCACCACCATGGCTCCCATGTTGGAGCACAAATCAAAGGTGTTCCCCATGTGCGAGCGGAAAGTGGTGGGGCAACCTGAACCCAACTCAAGCTCAAGCAGGCAGCTTAGCACAGAACCTATAATGCAGCAAAAGTTCCAGAAAGTCTCCATGGTAAAAGCAGGTGGAATATGCAAGATTTGTAGTCGATGATTCAACAGCATGTATGAAGCATATCCAAGAGGCATTGGAGGAAATGTGTAGTTAGCACATTTATTGTTGTTGTTGATGATGATGTTGTTGTTAATATTATTATTATTAGGTTTTTTAACCCCCCCCCCCCATTGGGTCAGGAACTTACTGGTATTTTTCAAATAATCTGTAGCCTGTTTGCTCAGTTGAAGACTTCCTGCTCCTTTGAGCACACTTCCCGTTTGCCTTCAAATGAAGAACAGTTAGACAAACTGCTAGAACTCTCTCTCCTCTCTTTCTTTACACAGTTGTTTCAATTCTCAATAAAGCTATTTATTCTTTAAGCAGCTGATGCTTTGCCCCTTTGCATATTTAAACTCTGCCAACAAAAGTGGAGATTCAAATGCTGGTTTCCTAGGATCTTAGTCCAGCACTCTATCCACTCTACCATGTTACCTCTCAACACCCGCCAGCATGGTGTGGTGGTTAAGAGGGGCAGCTTCTATTCTGGCAAACCAGGTTTGATTCCGCACTCCCCCACATGCTGCCAGCTAGGTGATCTTATGCTAGCCACAGCACTGATAAAGCTGTTCTGACGAGCAGTAATCTCAGGGCTCTCTCAGCCTCACCTACCTCACAGAGTGTCTGTTGTGGGGAGAGGAAAGGGAAGGCAATAGTAAACTGCTTTGAGACTCCTTCAGGTAGAGAAAAGCAGCGTATAATAATCACCTCTTCTTCTTCTTCATACTATGAACAAACCAGAGAGATGTGCACACAATTCACCGGCTCCTTTTAGTGCTTCTTATTGTTGGGCATATTCCGTTTCTGAGGAGACAGGCAGCTAACTGCTTTGCAAGCTACCCAGGTAGTACAAAATACAAAAACACAGATGACTCATGCATCCTTGTTGGCTCTTCTGGGAAACGTCCAAGACCACGCTGCATGACTCCAGGATCCAGCAAAATGAAAGGACTCCAATAGACTCCCCCTGCTAATTCTTATGGATTTCAGATTTTAGTGGTGGGAGACGGAACAAGAGATTTCCAGTGAGTACATTCTTATCAAAGTTTAAACATTATAGATGCAATTGCAAAAAAGCAGCGAATTTAAAGAGCCCAATGGATTTGTTTATACCTTATACCAAACATTCCGGTGAGCTTGACAGTAATGATTCAGCGCCAAATTAGATGTTATGTCTGCCATGAGCTGGGCTGGGATTTGCAGTCAGATGTGATGCTGAGAAATGGATGTTCCCAAATGCTCCACAGTCTGATTCAGCTCAAGACCACTGCATGGGTGGAGAAGGAGCTTCAGCTTTCTCCCTCCCTCATCGTTTCCCCATCATTTTGCATCACTGTGGATTGTGTATGGAGGGAGATAAATATGCCACACACACACAGAGTCATTTGTGCTTAGGAAAGTAACATAGGGAAAGGTGTGAAGCTTCTCCCCCCACACACAACAAACTCCCAAGACAGATGAGGCTTGGACTAAAAAAAAATGTCAGCTTCTGTCTGCAAAACAGGTTGAGGAACTCCAAACCAACGTGTGGCAGGCATTTTATTTGGCCTCAAGCACGCAGAACCAATGAGTTCACCAGAGATAGGGATGCCAGCCTCTAAGTGGGACCTGGGACCTTTCCATAGGACCTGTTCCCTCTCTTCCCCGGCATGCTCTAGTGTTTTCCCGGCCCAAACCAGTACATGACCAATTTTATTGGTAGCAGAGTTGTGTAGTGCTTTGGTTGCTAATATGTCCCTTTTGAAGAAATTTAGGTAATATAGGATGATGATGAAATCTGATGACTATGAGCACTGCCTTACATGCCTCAGTGGGTCCTCCTAAAAGCCTTTCTAGAGGAATGAATGTTTGGAGCCTTAGAGAAAGACCAGCCTGCATAGAGGGTTGAGAAACCAGAAGCTCAGGTCCATAGTCCCTTGGCAGCGTCAACACCCTCACAATCTATGTCAGAACCATGAACATTGTTGGCTCCAAGGCCATCACCAGTTCCAAGGGGTTCCACCATCTAAGAGGTCCAAGAGCAAAGCTAAATGCTCAATGCCTGACTACAAAGATCAGATCCCCTGGAGAAAATGGATGCTTTGGACGGTGAACTCTATGGCACTGTACCCCACTGATGTCCCTATACTCTCCAGTCTCCATCTCCAAGTCTCCAGAAGTTCCCCAAACTGGATATGGCAATCCTATTATCCCATGATGGCCGGGGGGACCCTAGTCAGCATTGCAAAGTACTCCTGAAGAGCAACAGCATCTACTCCACTGGGGCTTAACTA
Organism: Paroedura picta; assembly: GCF_049243985.1. Lineage (NCBI taxonomy): Eukaryota > Metazoa > Chordata > Lepidosauria > Squamata > Gekkonidae > Paroedura > Paroedura picta. Next base: position 32,716,220 of record NC_135374.1, on the reverse strand, counting down.
GACGAGAGCCACAATTTGTTCTTCCCAGCTGCGTGTGACCTCAACCTGGAACAAGAATGCAGTGAAAGGAGGGATGTGGTTTACCCTTCCCCCTTCCCTTCCAGGACCTTTAAAAAATCATTTGTATCCCAAAGTCATTACATATTACAGAGTATATAGACTGCATCTAGAGCTCTCACCTGATACCACACAGCCAAGTGAGTTGTGGGCTCTCCTCAGTTATCACATGTGCAGGGCCTTATTCCACTCAAGATTGCCATGTGTTGAAGCAGGGGCTTCAGGCTTCCCCCACCACCATTTTCCCAAGACAAAACAGTCCTAGAGGGACACAGTTTAGGTGAACCCACTTATTCCCTTTGTTGCACATGGGTTTTCCCAGCAGGGCATCTAGAACTGAAAAGATCTTCCGGTTATTCCTGTTAGAGGAGGAACCTCTTTGACTGTCCTTTTTTTCCCTTTCAGGACAAATAACAGCACCAGGAAATCGGCTTCAAATGGCAAAACAATGTTAAACCCTTTCTACTCTGCACCATGGTCCCACTTCAAATTTGGGCCCCCCACTTGGATGCTATAGACTTTGGTCCTTGCTTATTGTCTTCATTGGAGCAACTGGTCCACACATGCTGTTCTTGCAGTGCCAGAGAGAGCAAAGGTGCTCTACAAATGCCAAGTATTAATTTACCATTTGTTGCATTGAACACTCGAGCAGGAGGTAAGTTTGGCTGAAATTTCACAAATGAGTATTTGGCTGGCAGAGTTATGCAGACCTCATTAATCTCTGCCACAAGTAGCAGCAGCAGCATCTCTGCATTTTAATAAACTTTCAGCTCACACAGTTGTAGTTGACTTTTAGTGAATTCCGAAATACTTCTGTTGTTGTTGTTGTTATGTGCGAAGTCGTGTCCGACCCATCGCGACCCCATGGACAATGATCCTCCAGGCCTTCCTGTCCTCTACCATTCCCTGGAGTCCTTTTAAGTTTGCACCTACTGCTTCAGTGACTCCATCCAGCCACCTCATTCTCTGTCGTCCCCTTCTTCTTTTGCCCTCGATCACTCCCAGCATTAGGCTCTTCTCCAGGGAGTCCTTCCTTCTCATGAGGTGGCCAAAGTATTTGAGTTTCATCTTCAGGATCTGGCCTTCTAAAGAGCAGTCAGGGCTGATCTCCTCTAGGACTGACCGGTTTGTTCGCCTTGCAGTCCAAGGGACTCGCAAGAGTCTTCTCCAGCACCAGAGTTCAAAAGCCTCAATTCTTTGACGCTCGACCTTCCTTATGGTCCAACTTTCGCAGCCATACATTGCAACTGGGAATACCATAGCCTTGACTAAACGCACTTTTGTTGGTAGGGTGATGTCTCTGCTTTTTAGGATGCTGTCTAGATTTGCCATAGCTTTCCTCCCTAGGAGCAAGCGTCTTTTAATTTCTTTGCTGCAGTCCCCATCTGCAGTGATCTTGGAGCCGAGGAAAATAAAATCTGTCACTACCTCCATTTCTTCCCCATCTATTTGCCAGGAATTGAGAGGGCCGGCTGCCATGATCTTTGTTTTCTTGATGTTGAGTTTCAAGCCAACTTTTGCACTCTCCTCCTTCACCCGCATCAACAGGCTCTTTAGTTCCTCTTCACTTTCTGCCATTAGAGTGGTATCATCTGCATATCTGAGGTTGTTGATATTTCTCCCTGCAATCTTGATCCCAATTTGTGACTCCTCTAATCCCGCCTTTCTCATGATGTGCTCCGCATACAAGTTAAATAGGCAAGGCGACAGTATACAGCCTTGCCGAACTCCTTTCTCAATTTTGAACCAATCCGTGATTCCATGTTCAGTTCTCACTGTTGCTTCTTGACCTGCATATAAATTTCTCAAGAGACAAATAAGATGCTCTGGTATTCCCATCTCTTTAAGAACTTGCCACAATTTGTTGTGCTCCACACAATCAAAGGCTTTAGCATAGTCAATGAAGCAGAAGTAGATGTTCTTCTGGAACTCCCTAGCTTTTTCCATGATCCAGCGTATGTTGGCAATTTGATCTCTAGTTCCTCTACCTCTTCGAAATCCTGCCTGTACTTCTGGAAGTTCTCGGTCCACATATTGCTGGAGCCTAGCTTGTAGGATTTTGAGCATAACTTTGCTAGCATGAGAAATGAGTGCAATGGTGCGGTAGTTTGAACATTCTTTGGCATTGCCCTTCTTTGGGATTGGAATGTAAACTGACCTTTTCCAATCCTGTGGCCATTGCTGAGTTTTCCAAATTTGCTGGCATATTGAGTGTAGCACTTTTACTGCATCGTCCTTTAAGATTTTGAATAGTTCAACTGGAATGCTGTCACCACCACTAGCTTTATTGTTGCTCAGACTTCCTAGGGCCCATTTGACTTCACATTCCAGGATGTCTGGCTCCAGGTCAGTAACTACCCCACTGTGGTCATCAGGGATGTTAAGCTCGCTCTTGTATAGTTCTTCTGTATAATTTTGCCACCTTTGCTTAATCTCTTCTGCTTCTGTGAGGTCCCTACCATTTTGGTCCCTTATCATACCCATCTTTGCATGAAACGTTCTCTTCATATCTCCAATTTTCTTGAAAAGATCTCTGGTCCTCCCCATTCTATTGTTTTCTTCTATTTGTTTGCACTGTTCATTTAAGAAGGCATTCTTATCTCTTCTAGCTTTTCTCTGGAATTCTGCATTCAGTTGGGTGTATCTTTCTCTTTCTCCCTTGCCTTTCACTTCCCTTCTCTCCTTAGCTATTTGTAAAGCTTCCTCAGACAGCCATTTTGATTTCTTGCATTTCTTTTTCTTTGGGATGGTTTTAGTTGCTACCTCTTGTACAATGTCGCGAACCTCCGTCCATAGTTCTTCAGGCACTCTGTCTATCAGATCTAATTCCTTAAATCTATTTGTCACCTCTACTGTATATTCGTCGGGGATATGATTTAGTTCGTACCTGAGTGGCCTAGTGCTTTTCCCTACTTTCTTCAATTTAAGCCTAAATTTTGCAACAAGAAGCTCATGATCTGAACCACAATCAGCTCCTGGTCTTGTTTTTATTGCCTGTATAGAACTTTTCCATCTTTGGCTGCAGAGTACATAGTCAATCTGATTTCTGTGTTGACCATCTGGTGATGTCCATGTGTAGAGTCGTCTCTTGGGTTGTTGGAAAAGAGTGTTTGCTATGACCATTGTATTCTCTTGACAAAATTCTACCAGCCTGTGCCCTGCGTCATTTTGTACTCCAAGGCCAAACTTGCCTGTTATCCCAGTTATCTTTTGGCTTCCTACTTTAGCATTCCAATCCCCCATGATGATAAGCACATCATTTTTTGGCGTTGCTTCTATAAGGTGTTGTAGGGCTTCATAGAACTGATCAACTTCATCCTCTTCAGCAGCAGTGGTTGGGGCATAGACCTGGATCACTGTGATGTTGAATGGTTTGCCTTGGATTCGAACTGAGATCATTCTGTCATTTTGGGGATTGTATCCCAAGACTGCTTTTCCTACTCTCTTATTGATTATGAAGGCTACTCCATTTCTTCTGCAAGATTCTTGTCCACAGTAGTATACCTGATGGTCATCTGAATTAAATTCACCCATTCCTGTCCATTTTAGTTCACTGATTCCTAAAATGTCGATGTTCAGTCTTCTCATTTCTTGTTTAACCACGTCCAGCTTGCCTTGATTCATGGATCTGACGTTCCAGGTTCCTATGGAATAAAAATCTTTACAGCATCGGACTGTCTTTTCGCCACCAGTTACTTCCACAACTGAGCGTCCTTTCGGCTTTGGCCCAGCCGCTTCATTCATTCTGGCGCTACTCGTACTAGCCGTCTGCTCATCCCCAGTAGCATATTGGACACCTTCCGACCTGAGGGGCTCATCTTCCGGCGTCATATCGTTATGCCTATTGGAACTGTCCATAGAGTTTTCATGGCAAAGATACTGGAGTGGTTTGCCATTTCCTTCTCCAGTGGATCACCTTTTGTCAGAGCTCTCAGCTATGACCTGTCCGTCTTGGGTGGCCCTGCACGGCATAGCTCATAGCTTCACTGAGCTACGCAAGCCCCCTTGCCACAACAAGGCAGCGATCCTTGAAGGGGGATACTTCTGTTACATAAGCACAAAATCTCAGGACATTTCCAGAGATCTATTTCACATTTTGTACACAGAGCCTTTGTATGACTGGAGGGATGAACAACCTGGTAGGAACTCTTTTTTTTGGGGGGGGGGAAAGCAGAGGTTGGCTACCATGAAGTATATGAGCCTTGTAACGTTGATGCCAAACATTAATTGCAGATACAGGGGAACTGTCAGCTCTGTGTCAGTAGATAATGAGCACGTGAGTGACACTACAATGAAATAAGCCATGTGAATAATCAAGTTGCGGCAGAACTGTGAGGAGCAACTTTATCCTTAGAAGGTACAGCACGAGAAGCACGATCACTAAGAAATCCCACGAAATTTGATCTGAATAAAGTCTCCACTACCCTCTGTGTCTTCCAAGCCTTCTGTTAAATATAATGACTAATCTATTTTGCATGATCCTCTCTGTGTTTCTGAAAGGCGCTGCAAGATCTGATGGTATTGAATGCAGAATGATGACTCACAAGCTCATTTCTCTAGACTTCCAAACCAATCATTTTCTCCCTCGGTCTTGTTGACATATTTGTTAATTTGTTTCTGAGAGGAGGGGGTGGGGTTGGGCAATCTCATCCATTCAACAAGGCCAATGGATGGTTTGGAATTCAATTAAGGAAAATGCAATCCAGCTGAAGCCGTTCACATTTACATCTTGTGGACATCGCGTAAGAGCAGCTGATGTATATTTCTTCCTCTCATCCCCCACTGCATGTGGGATGTCTGCAAAGGCCAGAGCACATTCAATATGCCACTTTCTGTGCTCTTTCTCTCTGTTAATCACATGAACTAGCCAAGTCAACCTGGGCTGGGGCAACTATCTATCTGTGACAGTAAGTCACCTCCCCTGCAACAAGAAGCTTTTGCTTAAGGTGAGTGTTTTAAATTTGAGAGCTGCCTTCCCTTCACTGTCACTTTTAGGAGTGATATCAGAATATTACACTACTAGATTGGTGTAGTGGTTAAAGCATCAGACTTGAATCTAGGAAACCCAGGTTTGAATGCAATAGAAGCTGGTTGGGTGATCTTGGGCCAGTGTCTCTGTCTTTCTCTATTTCTGTCCCTGTCTGTGTCTCTCTGTAGCCTACCTCAGCTTGGTATGGTAGTTAGGAGCACTAACTTCTAATCTGGCGAGCTGGGTTTGATTCCCTGCTCCTCCCCCACATGCAACCAGCTGGGTGACCTTGGGTTCTCCACAGCACTGATAAAGCTGTTCTGACCGAGCAGTGATATCAGAGCTCTCTCAGCTTCACCTACCTCACAGGGTGTCTGTTGTGGGGAGAGGAAAGAGAAGGTGATTGTAAGCCACTTTGAGACTCCTGATAGAGAACCGACTCTTCTTCTCACTCAGTCTAACCTGCGTCATAGGGTTTGCACAGGTAAAACTGAGGAGAGGTGAACATCAGCCACTTTGTGTTCCCATTGGGAAGAAGGGTGGAATATAAATAAAGCAGAGGGATGACCCCCTTCCAATCTCCTGAAAAATCAGCAAGTATAGGGGCATTCCTCCTCTCAGCTTGCCAGCTCCAGCAGTGACGAAGTGAAGAGATGGATACTCTGGCCCTGCCTCTGGGCCCAGGGCAAATAGAAGGTTGGATCACCTTCTCCTACTACAACAAAGGCAAGACCATCATAGTCCAGCCATTGGGCAGAGGATGAGCAGAGGCAAGCATTCCATCCACCCCCAAGAGAAAGTAGTCTACTCCATCTTCCAGCAGCTTTTGCAGAAATTAACAGAAGAGCTTTCTGGCTGCTGACCCCCATCCCTGAGAAGCGAGGGCGACTGGGTGGTTACTCCCACACGGGCCCAGGAAAAACCAGTAACTATAGCAAGAGGAAATCAGCCTGGCTGTACCCATCAGTCACCAAATAAGCAACAGAAGTGAAATGGTTTCCTTCTGCTTTTCATAAAGAACTCTGTCCAATTACAACAGCTGAGGTTATTGTAATCGAATATTAGCAAGGATTAGGATGGTGTTGGGAAATGGGGAAGGGCATCTTGGGAACATTTCTGGCAGCTTTTATTCCACCACTGTTGCAGGTACAAAATCCTGGGCATGACCAAGGGTGTGAACCAAGGGCAAGAGGCTCACCACCTGTGATTCTGAGTGAGCCAGGCCAAGGGATGAGGACTGTGTTTCGTTTTACACATTTCTACCCTGATTTTCTCCCCATGGGGATTCAAAGTGACTTATAAGGAAGCAAGGAGACACTAAACTAAGTGTCACATTCTTTACTGTCTCATGCTTCCTTGTAAGCTACTTGGAATCCCCATGGGGAGAAAACCAGGGTAGAAATGTGTAAAACGAAACTCAGTGACACAATGGTGGAAGGCTAAACAAATTTGTGTGCCAGTTAAGATAAGATAAGAGCCACTGGGATATTTTTCCTGCATGGAAATTATACTCAAAATCTCTACATTCTAGAACAACATTGTTTGTCTCCTATAAACATTAGAATGAACAGAACTGGTACAATTCCACAAGCCTTGCAAGACAGCTCTTTCACCAAGCTTTTGGTTGGGGCCAGTGATGCGATAACATCTAATGCCCCCCCTTTAAAAAAAACACTCCTATGTTTACATCTCAATCTGAAAAATGCAAAACCAAAAAAGGGAAGTGAAACCCAACCTGAACAAAAGTCAGGAACCCAAAAGTTGAGCTGCAAAAGCAATATTAAAAAATCTTACAAAATTTATTAAACAAAGTGCACTGATATACATTAAAACATATTAAAAACAACACATATCTAACTGCACATGCCTGAATAGACCAAACGCATTTCGACCCCGAGGGGTCTTCCTCAGTGGTCAAATTAATGTGTGGAATGCTCTTTTGTACAATATCAAAATCTAAAGGCTTGCTGGTGGCAAAGAAATCTGAGGCCACTGTTCTCAGCTTATGCCTAGCTCTACATCAAAAGTGCATTCCCATGTGTGCTAGAAAAAGCTTTGTTATTACATCTCAATTTGGCAACAGACCTATTAAAATGCACTAGAAATACGAGCTGTAATTGATGGTGTTAGTTAAAGGTGGTTTTAAAAATGGCGTTAAAGGGTTTTAATATGTATTATTTTAAAGGGAATAAATGTCCATAAATAGAATTAATGGGAATGTTGCTCTGGAATGCAGCAGGCATTTTATTGGTTTTGAGGCAGGCAACAGCAGGCTATCTCTGAATAGCTCTTGCCCTGAAAACCCTCTGGGGTCACCATAAGTTGGCTGTGACTTGAAGGCATTTTCCTCCGCACTTTTTCACATGACTGATGTATCTTCGCTTCCTTATCACTGCTCTGCAAACAGGTTATTTCCATCTTTCTGACTATGACACAACTGTAATCAGAACTGCATTCAGTTTATCTAGGGGGCCTTGATAGCACACGTGGCTGGCCCTGCTTGATGTCATGAAGGATCCATTAACCTTAGACAAACACAAGTTTTTTCTGTGGTTTTCTCTTGCCTTCCCAAACTCTGCCACTTTGGCCCACCAGACTCCACCGGAGTTTATAAAGTGAGGGAGAATTCAAAACTTACTTCCCACATTTACATCTTCAATCCCAAAACGCCTAACTTCTCTGTCCTGCATTTCAGTTGAAGTCACATGCTCACATTGCACAGTTTTGTACAATTAGCTGTTGTAGCCAATACTTCCTGAAAAGAAGCCGTTAAGTCTGGAACACATGTCTGTTCTCTGGTGCCACTTTCCTGCGGTAGTGTGGGTGCCTATGCAGGTCCCATACCAGGGTTTTTCCATTACCTTTGCCTGTGCTGAGCAACAACAGCTGTGTGCTAAAAGTTCAGCAGGGCAAAGTATGTCTTAGACCAGTGGTCCCCAACCCCCGGCCCAGGAACTGGTCCCGGTACCAACTGATACCGGTCCGTGGATCAGTCAGTACCGGGCCGCGGCTCCGCCTTGTCCTCCCCCCTGGCTGCTGCCTTGGGGGCTGCCCTGCTGCTCTCCCGCTGGCTCACCTTTGGTGCTCTCCAGCGGCTGCCATGGCTGGGGCTCCCCCTCAGCCTCGCACTGCGCAGCTGCTGCTGGCAGCGCCCCCCAGTGGGTGGCGGGAAGTCAGGGGTGCTGGCGGGAAAGCAAGTGGAGCAGGGGCTCAAGCGGCAGCAACATGCCTTGGCAAAAGACTACCCCCCTGGGCCTCAGTAAAATTGTCAAGCGTTGACCAGTCCCTGGTGATAAAAAGTTGGGGACTACTGTATTAGACAGCTCCCTCTGTTTGGTTTTGGCAGAGATTTACGGATATTTCCAAAAGCATGTGCATTCTAATTCAAATTGAGAAGAGTAGGTGAATAATATAATGTGCATCATCTATAGCAGTGGTCCCCAACCCCTGTTCTGGAGACCGGTACTGGTCCATGGCTCAGTCGGTACCGGGCGGCAGCTCCTCCTCATCCTCCTCCCCAGCTGCTGCCTCGGGGGCTGCCCTGCCACTCTGCTGCAGGCTCACCTTTGGTGCTCTCTGGCATCCGCCATGGCTGGGGCTCCCCCTTGGCATAGCACCTCACAGCTGCTGCTGGCAGCGCCCCCCCAGCGGACAGTGGGAAGTTAGGGGCACCGGCGGGAAAGCAAGTGGAGCAGGGGCTCAGATGGCACCATCCCTCAGCAAAAGACTACCCCCCACCAGGCCTCAGTAAAATTGTCAAGTGTTGACCGGTCCCCGGAGATAAAAAAGTTGGGGACCACTGATCTATAGTAATGCCTGACCTACACAAATACATTTAATGAATGCTAATATAAGGTTGTCAGCTCTGGGTGGGGAAATACCTGGAGAGTTTGGGGATGTAGCCAGGAGTGAACAGGATTTGAGGCAAGGAGGGCCCTCAGTGGAGTATAATGCTATGAAACCCACCCTCCAAAGGAGCCGTTTTCTGCAGGGGAACTGATTGCTTTAGTCTGGAGATGAGCTATAATTCCAGGGCGTCCCCCCAGGTCCCACCTGTGCTATGCTAATAACATTTGAATGGGCTGTCAGTTTGTTTCGGGGCTCAAATTAAAATGCTGGTTTTAATCTTTAAAATTCTCGATGGCATAAAACAGTCCCAGGTTGTTAAGATCTTCTCAGAACCTTTCTTTGAGAATTTCCACTATCATAGATATGATGGGTGGCACAGCAGGGTGGAGGGGGGGGGGAGAAATCAAGAGGGAGAAAGGGAATGAGTGAGTCCTCTCTGTGAGTCCCCATGGGCCCCCCATTTTACTAGGCACAGACCCTATGTTCTGGCACTTTCCCCCTGCTTCGATCAATCCAGGTCCCAGTTTAGAACATTCAGGAATGCCTTGTTAAACTGCTAAGCCAATGCAACTGGCTAGAGCTGACACTGTTCCAGATTATGTTCCTGCTCCAGGCACTTTAGAGGTGTGGAAACATCTCATCTTTAACCTGTGGGTTTTTAAAGGTAAATAGGTGAGTGTTCAGGTGCCATGCATTCCATTTCACATGAGACTCCTTTCGATCAGCTGACAGCAGGTTAGAGACAGGTCATGCACCTTTGATTTAACAAGCAAAAACAGTTTAGCCTTTAAAGGTAAAAGTATCCTCTGTGCAAGCACTGGGTCATGTCTGACCCTTAGGGTGACGTCCTCTAGTGTTTTCATGGAAGACTCAATACGGGGTGGTTTGCCAGTGCCTTCCCCAGTCATTACCATTTACCCACCAGCAAGCTGGGTACTCATTTTACAAACCTTGGAAGGATGGAAGGCTGAGTCAACCTTGAGCAGGCTGCTGGGACTGAACTCCCAGCCTCATGGGCAGAGCTTTCAGACTGCATGTCTGCTGCCTTACCACTCTCCACCACAAGAGGCCCTGTAGTTTAGCCTTTAGGACTACACAAAACCCACTATTCCAGGACAAATGGCCCCAGTACACAGGATAAAGCCTCAGCATTGTGGAATGAGGCTGTGCGCATCGTTGCGGGAAGTATTCCCAGGTATCTAAATAAGGTTGCTTTGAGCATGTCCCTGTTTTCATCCGCGAAGTGCTGGAGCGTCTGTAGAACTCCCTCCCAAGGAAAGCTCCCCTGGATTTAGGTATCATTTTTAAATGGTCTTAGAGAGCCCTTGTCCATGGAATGAGTCAGTTGCTGTCTATCAGAAAAAGGTTATGCTTGTTAACACTTGTTGTGGGGACAGACAAAGTGGGTCATGGGATTTGTTTATTGGCATGTCAAGTGTTTTCACCAATGCCTACATGTCTGGTCCACAGGTAAACTACTGTAAGCAGAAGAGAAGGGAATTTCCCTTCCCCCCTTTGCTCTAAACCAGGGGTAGTCAAACTGCGGCCCTCCAGATGTCCATGGACTACAATTCCCAGGAGCCCCCTGCCAGCATTCGCTGGCAGGGGCTCATGGGAATTGTAGTCCATGGACATCTGGAGGGCCGCAGTTTGACTACCCCTGTCTAAACGGCCATGAGCAGATCCCTCCTGAGTCTCAGCAAGTTAGCTGTTAAGAGCAGAGCTCCTAAATGGGGTCTAGGAAGATATGCATTGCATTGTTTTTTATACCGGTTCCCATAGTTCTGGTAAAATACTTGATTGCACTTTAATAACTGCCTTGTCTGGTCTCATTATTTATATTACCTCTGCTAGTTTTAAATACAAAATACCCAACAGTGAGCTCTATTTGTCAATGTAGCTTATTGCAGTCTACTTTTGTTCCTCCCAGCGTGTTGATTAGCAGCGAACTCCTTGCTGTGCTCTGTACCCCTCATAAGTGTTTTAAATGGTTGTTGTCTGGTTTAATTGATTTCTGCTAGACACTCTAGGAAAGTGATAAAATTGAAAGGCAATATAGGTTTTAAAAAGTACATACTGCATTGCCAATACAATACAAAGCTTTTAAAGATAATTGTGTATTAAAATAAACTGCATTTTCCAGCCATTTCCATGAAGTTCGCACAGAAGCCTTTATTTGTTAGTTCAAAGGTGATGCCATTTGGATTTTCCATTTCAAGCACTGAAGTATCTTGGATTGTCTTACTACAGTGCTCAAGGGAAGATACCGAAGAAGAAGAAGAGTAGGTTTTTATACCCTGCTTTACTCAATCAAAAGGAGTTTCAAAGCAGCTTACAATCGCCTTCCCTTCCTTTTCCGCAGCAGACACCCTATGCAGTAGAAAGCTCTGACATGAGAACAGCCCTATCAGGGCTGTGAAGAGCCCAAGGTCGCCTCTATCAGCTAGCTGCATGTGGAGGAGCAGGGAATCAACCCCAGTTCATCAGATTGTAGACTGCTGCTCTTAACCACTATACCAAGCTGACTCCTATACAACCTTTTCTGTTTCAAAGACCATAAGGATGTGCTGACACCCTAGCAATTTTCCTTGTGCATGGTTGCGATATTTATTTTCTGAAGAAGAATGATCTGACCCATTTTGTCCATTTCTCTTTATGTATATGGCTCTGAGAACTGTGCCCCACTGGGGGTCTTTCAAGCACCTATAAACTACATGTACAGCCCTCAATGAAGTGGCTCCCCAGGGCCATTTCAGGTTTCAGATTGGTACAGAGGGAAAGGCTAACGAACCTTCTTGCCACACACACCGTGGCTGAACTGGGCCCCAGGGGGAACTTGTGAAAAACTGTATGACTAAAAATCCTCATGCTCTACCCAGAGGTGTAGTCTGGCCCTAAGGCTGAAGGGCTAGATCCGCCCTTTGGCATGGTCCCACTCCAAAAGGTTGCTATGTGTGCGCACTGTGATTTTCACAGGTTGAGATCCACAATTTTCAGCCCATCTGTTTTAGTTCCCAAAGTGAGATAAAAATATGAGATTAGACTGATTCAGAACTAACATCCAGACAAAAAAATCTTACTCCAGATTCCAAAACATTTTGCAGTGAATTCTGCACATTTTTAGAATGTGTTGCCTAAAACCACAATCCCCTCTCTGCTGTGTGACAAGACCCTTCAGAAACTGAGACCACTTTCAAGTTCAGTGTACAAGGGGGTTAGATGCTCCTTTGTTCAAAGGGGGGAAAGTCAAAAGTCCTCCATGCACTCCCCTACCCTTGATATGCCTAAAGCTGCTTTCTGGAGCTTGTACTAATGATTAGGGCTGAAGGGCAGTGGAAATAATTTCTTGGAAAAAGTTCTGGTGCTCCAGTCAGGTTTCAAAGGAGAGGTTGAGTAAGCCTGTGTCAAAGAGGGTTGCGCTCCAGTGAATTTTAACCCAGTGCACAGAGAGACTGGATTATTCCTTCATCCATCTGTGATGTGATAGTGGAAGACACATGCACATTATAACCTTCAGAAACTGCTGGGAAGCAGGCACTAAGATGCTCAGCATGTAGGATGAACGTCTAGGGCAGGGGTAGACAGACTGCAGCCCTCCAGATGTCCATGGACTACAATTCCCATGAGCCCCTGCCAGCGTTCACTGGCAGGGGCTCATGGGAATTGGAGTCCATGGACATCTGGAGGGCCGCAGTTTGACTACCCCTGGTCTGGGGACAACTTCTCACCTTGTGTGTCTCATAAATTAGCCTCTGGCACTGGTCATCTGGAAATCATCAATGATGGCTGGATATTACTGAGCTTTGCTCATTGATTGCTAAAAGGATATGACATTCTGTTTAGAGAGACAGTTTATGTTAGAGTTGTGTAATGTGGAGTCATTTCACTGTTTCTGTTCATTTAACTGTAACACTTTACACATATTCCCTTTAGTTTAAATTGATTTATCTATCACTGGGTATTTAAGTGCTAACAGTTGCAGTTAAATTAATGTACATTATTTATCTGCTTATCACACGAGCACATTAAGCTGCCATGTTGGTCTACCAAAGTCAGGATTGTCTGCTCAGACTGGCAGCAGCATCTCTCCAAGGTCTCAGTCGGGGTTTGCTGGGGATTGAATCCGGGACCTTCGGTATGCCAAGCAGATCCTCTACCACTGAGCCATGGCCCTTCCTCTTCAAATAATCCCTTTAGAACCTGCTTTTCAGACAAATGATATTGACAACAGATTATACAGATTAAATACAACAATTCAAACCTACTCAGCTGCTCTTTCGTGTCTGGAAGGTAATGTCTTTCCCCTGCTGTCTGCTCTCCCTGGTCAACTCACCTTTTGGGGGCAGAGATGGGATGTGTGGTCCTTCTCTGGCAGATGGTTGGGTCCAGGCTGGTCTTCCCCCAGAGAAGATGCTTTTCATGGGAGAGGAGGATTGCAACCTCCCTGTGGTCCTCAAGGTCCTGTCCCACCCTTCACATCTGTGGTCCTCCATAATCTGAATTTTGCACGTGGTGAACTGCAGCTGTGGATCTATCTGGATATAGCTGCTGGTGTTTCCTTCACATCTCCATGTTGCCAAGAAAGTGATGAGCTATGGCTTTCCCCTATTTTCCTCTTTGCTCATCTGCTGTTCTTCCTGAAATCCAAGGGTGATCTGCTTTGTGTATTTTTAAAAGTTTGTTAAACATGTATTGGATGACATAACCATATATAGCCAGTGATGGACTTGAAGGAAGAGGAAAGGGGTGGATTCCCAGGTGGGCATGTACACAACTATGCTCCCCATAGATTGTGCCACGTCTGGGGTTTCTCAAAGCCCAAAGAATGTTTCAGGCAGGGGTTTCTCAACAGTAAAAAAAGTTGAGAAAGGCTGGCCTAAAGCTTCCAGGATAAGTACCTGTCCAGCCACTGCTTAAAGGCTGTCAATGAGGGGGAGCTCACCACCTTCTTAGGCAGTTGATTCCACTGCTAAACTATTCTGACTGTGAAATCCTCCCCTCCCCTGATATCTAACCAATACTGTTCCAAGTATAGTTTAAAGCCATTACTGGGGATTATATCCAGTCCCTGCCCTCCTGTGTCAACCTTTCAAGTCCTTAAAGGGAGCAATCATGTCCCCTCTCAACCTCATCTTCTCTAGGCTAATCATTCCCAAGTCCCTCAGCCTTTCCTCAGAGGACTTGGTCCTCAGGCTCTGGATCATTCTCATTGCTCTCCTTTGCACCGTCTCAGTTTTGTCCACTTCCTTTTTGAAGTGAGGCTTGTAGAACTGCACACAGAACTCCAGGTGGGGTCTGACCAATGCAATATACAGCAGACAATGACATGTTGAGATTTGGATGTGATGCCTATGTTGATACAGCCCAAGATACAAAACAGGTAAGATAATACTTATTGCAGCTTCACATCATTATACTGTAGAGAAAGTGGGAAAAGCAAGTCAGGTCTGGAGAATCCCGAATGGGCTCATTAAAGAATATAACATGTCATTTGGCCTGTATTAATCTATCAAGGTCAATATTGTCTGCCCTTACTGGCAGAGATCTTTCACATAACTTCACACTTTTATGTTTTTAAAATTTAAACCAGAGATGTCAACGACTGAAGCTGAAACCTCCTGTATGCCAATCAGATGCTATTCCTCTGTCCTATAGCCTCACCCATTCAATACTGTATTAACATCATGCTGCAGCTAAGCATCACCATTTATTTATGGTCTTATAATAATAATAAAATGCCTGATCCTGCCCACAGACAGCAAAACTGGATCCAAATGCAAATATTTGTAGTCTTACAAGACAGGCAGCAAATGGCAATACTTTTTAAAATGCTTGTAATAACATTGTCATGTCAGGAAGAGTAAGGTACTGCCACAGGCCTCCTCTCCCACTTATTGTCCTTTGTTTTCACCAAGGCTTTTCATTTTCCAAATGCACCTGCTCCAGACAAGTTGTTGTACAGGTTTTCTCAAAGTGAGGATAAAGAGGTCAGCAAAGGAAAGGTCAGGCGGGGGAGAACCCTTATTCGAGGAACAATGGGGGTTGGGCCCATATATGCCTGTTAGTCATGATGATTAAGTGGAGCCCCTATATTCTAGATACAAGTGTGGGATAAGGTTGCCAAGTCCCTTCTGGTCACCAGCAGAAG
Source organism: Paroedura picta (assembly GCF_049243985.1). Classification (NCBI taxonomy): domain Eukaryota; kingdom Metazoa; phylum Chordata; class Lepidosauria; order Squamata; family Gekkonidae; genus Paroedura; species Paroedura picta. The sequence continues at coordinate 32,701,197 of NC_135374.1, read as the reverse complement.
ATGGGGAGGTAAGGTTGTCAGATCTAGGTTGGAAAACTCCTGGAGATTTGGAGATAGAGCCCGGGGAGGACCTCAGGGGTGTACAGGTCCAAAAATCCACCCTCCAAGTACTCATTTTCTTCACAGGAACACATCTCTGCAGTCTAGAGATAAGCTGATGTAACAAATAACCTTCGATATGCCCCCAAGCCAATTGGGGTACACCCCTGTAGAACTGGAGTGTTTAAACCCCAGCTCTTACCAAAAACAAAATTTGAAGACAGAGAAAGACAGACACCAAGTTCTTCTTTATCATATTGAAATACACTTTAATAGGAGGAGGAAGGAATACTTCCTATTGCCAGCTCAACAAACAAAAATCAAACATCTAATTTTATACCCAGTGTCCGTCAGGTCCCTTCCCATTTCTCCTATTGGCTAGGATACTTTAGGTCACAATCTTTCTGACTGCCTTATCTTTCCCCACCCACTTCCCATTCCATAATAATAGGGGGTGTAAATCTGATATGAGGAGATTTTAATATGACTCACATAAGCTTAGTTAAGCATTTTCTAATCACCTTTTGCACTCGTTACTGGGAATCTTCCAAATTATTGGGCCTTTTCGCACAGGGATCTTTGTTGCAAATTGTTTGCGGAATGAAAAATCGCCATTTAAAATAGTGGAATTCGTCGTTATGCATACCTGCCTTTGTAGTGGAATCAGTTGCGTTTTTTAGCGTTTCCCACAGGCTTCCGGTCTCGGCAGAAATCGCTAGAAAGGAAGCGCTATTGCCAAGCTCGTCCCGCCCCTGGCCGTCAAGCAGCCAATGGGCAGCCGTTAGCATGCTCCCAAACAGCCCCTTTCCCTTTAAGAAAGGTTTAAAAAAAAAAAAAAAACGACCCATAGCAATGAATCTAGGTAGATTCGTTGCTACGGAGAGACCCATCCAGCTGCCTAATGTGAGCTGTCGTTTGATTGTATGATCATTTGCACGCTGCCTCGAGTGATAAACCCCCCCCCCCTCTCACGGGCACGATTTTCGGCTGAATTTATTTGTAAAAAATAAAGGGACTTTATTTCAGCAAACGGGCTTTTCAGTTGTTTGTGCTTAGTGACTAAAGGTGAAGGACTGAAGCCAGGGAAGCCTCTAAACAGAAAGAGGCTCGCCGGTGCGTTTATCCCCGCTCGCTCGGAGAAAAAAAAATGGCGATCGCTTCGCCGGAAGTTTGGAGGAGAGAGCCAGGGGGAGGGACTTTGAAGAACCAGCAACAATGGTAACGCACAGATCTTTAGCGCTACTGTTGCAGATTGGTTGCAGGAGTGTATCGCTATCCGGAGGGTGAATCCACTTTTCTGGATTCCCCTGAAAGCGCCACAACGAAGCGCTTTTTGCTGATTGGTTTCAGGATTGTTGCAGATTGTCTACGACGTCGTGGGTTATGTCAAATTAGTAGCGTTTCCAAATAGCAACCATTCTGCTACTTTGAAGCCGTGCGAAATGGCCCATTGTGTTCCCTTTTTATGGCTGGTTCTGACTAATTTGTCTTAATTAAGACTTTTGGTGACCATTTGTCTAGGGGCTGTCTGTTTGTAGTTTTAATGGTCCTTGGTTAGCACATCCTGTCTTGGAAGTTAAGCAGGAGGGGTTAGAGTGTATTTTTGCTTCAAGCTATGTGTTAAACATCTATTTCTCCCTAAAAAAATAATGTAGATTATATTTGATAGCAATTTAACAATGTAAAATGATCATTCATCTTATAGTTTGGGGGGTTTTTTTCTTCAAAAGGGCAGCATGATTACACTATATGTATAAAAAAAGAGAAGATTTATCTGACTCAAAGTGAAAGAAGAATGCCGGCCATCTGCTAGAACTGTGTTTTTTAAATTTCATGATTCAAGTTAATTGGTATGGTGAAAAAAATTTTGTCTTGTGTATGCAGTCTTAAGGAAGAAGAAAAAACTTTTAAATCTTAGCTTCAAGAAACTTATATTATTTTATATCTTAACTATTAATTCATAGATATCACGAGCAAAGTGAATTTAAGACCCATTCCTAACACTGTGATTCCAAGGGATCCACAGTCCCACCTGGAGGTTGGCACCCCCAATGTGGATGAAGCGCAGCAACAAGGGATGGGGTGTTAGCTGCCCTTCCTGGTTTGTAGAGCTTCTGGGTGCACTAGATGGTTGGCCACTGGGGCACCAAATGAACCATGTCTCTCATCCAGAACAGTGGCTGACCTGTTCTTACCCTTAGCCATTCTTGATCCTTAGGTCTCCACTAAAGTGGCACTTTTTACACTGGCTGCTGGGAAAACTAGGACCAGTTTATGCAAACAGCACTTCTAATGTCCAATGGTCTTCTCTTAAAACGCCAATCTTATTTCTGTATTTTATTGATTACACTGTCTTAGATTTGATCATTTTATGCATACTGTTACATACCACTTGTTTGGTTACATCCTTTTTGTACAATCCTGGTTCCATATGATTGTGACGGCCAATGGCCAATACAATAAAATTTTAACTAACTAACATTAGCTGTTCTTGTCTTTCTTCACCTTGCTGCTTTAGCTTAAGAACTTAAAAGACAAGGAGACTAGGTAGCACACTGAACTGGGGACACATGAAACTGTGTTATAGTCAAATAGTCTATCAAGGGCTGTCAGCAGCCCTTCATGGTCTCTGATGGAAGTCATCCACATGACCTACTGCCAGATCCTTTTAAATGGAGTTGCTGGAGATTGAACCTTCTGCATGCAAAGCAGCTATTCTACCACTGCGCATGGCCCCTCCTGTACAAATCCATGTGTTCCCTCCCGGGTGAACGAGGTCCCCCCATGCAAAGGGGCGGGGAAATGCAGACATGGAAGATTCTTCTATAAGGCTGCTGAAATGCTGTGTTTCACATCACTATGATAGGTGTGCTAGTTGCCCATTCAGATAGCAAGGGACTTAATTCCCCCCTCCTCCTAAAATTGGATTTATTTTAGACCAATCTTCCTGTCCATGGAAATGTACAGGTCAAAGTCTGGCATTGTTTGGATCTCATTTGATTCCCTCTTTGGAAAGTAATTTTCACCTGCAGCTGGTGGCTTCTGATTGCCCCAAAAGCAACAGGAAATGAAACCAGCCTGCTGTGGCTGACAATAAAGTGGCCCTCTAAATGCATGGAGAGGGACAAATGTGACAGTTTAATTGTCTGTTTTGAGAAGAGGCAGAATATAATGTGTTACAAATAAGGTAGGGGAGCCGATAGCAGGCATTACTCTTGGAAGCAAATTGGTAGTGCTATGCGAAGAGAATATCTGCGAGGGTAACAGTCTCTCCCTTCAGTTCCAATTGCTGCCCTTAAAACGAGCAGCTCTTCTCTTGCTAGGCCTGGTGCAACAGGAATGCTGTTCTTTCTTTCCACAGAAATGGACACATCGCAGGGGAGCTAGTCACTGTGAAGCCACAGACCGGCGCATTGGAAGCAGTTCACCAGCCATGTCCAATAGGTCTTCACAAGCTTGATAAACTGCAAGCTTTTCTTAGTCAGAGCTCACTTCATCAGATGCATGAGGTGTATATTCATTTGGCTGGACTACATATGCAACAGAAACATAGGGGGCGCAACAGAACTCAGCACCTACTGTAGAATGTAAACTTGGATTGACGTACCTGCAGGATTACCTGTCCTTACTACTATGGCAGCTTACTCATCTGAGCAAAGCTCTATAAAGCTGGACCCTGCAAATGGGTAAACTCAGCAGTTGCCTGTTCACTTGCATTCTCTGAAGCAGCTCCTGCCTTGCTGGTTAGCCTACCTGCAGAGAAATACCCAAGAGAACATTTTCAAAAGGGAATGGCCCTGTCCCAGAGGGCACCATATAATATAGATTGTAGTCCATGTGGCAATGATTATCACCACTTTCATGGCATTGTCATCTACCTTCCCCCCACTTTCTGTATTGTTTATAGTATAGCTATAGCTAGTTATTCATATTGTTCACCTATTTTGTCATCCTAGTCCTATGACATCACTCATTGGTTGTCTTATGCTTTCCAGCTGCACTGTTTTGCATCCTGTAATTCACCTTGAGTCAGAGCAAGAAAGACAGATTATAAATAAAGTACAATATACAGAACAAATAGAACCCACTCCTTACAGATCTTCAATTATTTCAATTATACCTCAATACATTCCTTTCATAGCTGTTGATCTTAGAATCATAGAATAATAGAGTTGGAAGGGACCTCATGGGTCATCTAGTCCAACCCCCTGCACTATGCAGGACACTCAGAACCCTATCGCTCATCTACTGTAATCTGCCACCCCTTTGCCTTCACAGAACCAGCCTCTCCATCAGATGGCTATTTAGCCTATGTTTAAAAATTTCCAAAGATGGAGAACCCATTCTTACATTCTAATCTGTTTTACTTTTTTGCCTATCTAACAACTGTTGGGAATATCTCTCTGCCACTCAGAGTGAGCTGATTTCTCTTGGATTTGGCTCTGATTTTGGCCTCTTTTTGTAACTTCTCCCTCTCCCACAAACCTTCTGTTATGTATATAAATCTGTCTGATTTTCACTCCACTGCATCAGATGAAGTGAGTTCTCACCTACAGAAGCTCATGCTGGAATAATGCTGGACTCACATTTTATTTAACCAGGGCAGCAGAGATTGACCCTGAAGCTTTTGACATATGAAATAACTGCCCTACCATCTTGATGGTTCAAAAGTTTTAGCAAGTCTGGTTCAGAAGGCAGGTGATATTTAGTATCTCTTAAACTGTTGGAAGCACTTCACATCCATGACCCCAGGAACCTTGGCAACAATCCTGTAAGGCAATATTATTGCCCAACAATACAGATGGGGCCTGAGACCAAGAGAGAGTTGTGTGTCTGAGGCCACCCTTGTGAGTTTGTGGCTGGGGAAAGGGTTAAGCTGGGGGTTTCCTTCCTTGTACTCTCATCCGTCACTTCTCCCATGCAGTGAGATTTGACCCACGATAGCCTTGAGTAGCAGTTTCTACCAAACAGGTTCAGAATGTAGTTCTAGCTTGTTGTGTAATGGGCTGCATCATTACCTTCAGATGAGAGTTGTGGTCTTGTTTCGGCAGCAGTCCAGAATCGGTTCTGCTTGGATGCCAAAACTGGAAAATTGCTGGGTGGGAGAAAAAGCAATTGAGCAAGAGGAAGGAAGGAACACAGCCCCACTAGTGAGATGGCATTGTGGAAATTGCCAGCACTGACCCTGAGGTCAGTGAGTCAAGTGTTTTGTCATTAGCTTGCCATGGCTTTTGTACAATGAAAGCACAATGAAGAAAGGAATCAAACTCCCTCTTCAAAACTGTCAGCATAGGCTCTGGAGTAAAAGAGGAAACGGAGTCAAGTTCCAGCTGGTAGGAGATGACCTGGCACAAAGGAGGTGCTGTGGCACTCTCCTCCTTTTCTGTGGCACTGACACATGAGCAGGAAGTGGAGCTGGAAAAGTACAAATGTCATAGAAATAGCCACATCTGCAAATGAGGAAACTGCACGTTCATGAAACTGGGTGCTTTGGAGAAATAGCACTATACTGTTGCATTTCAACATGTCAATGCTGGCAGCTCAAGTGGGATGGCACTCCTGAAGCTGCCGCCCCCAACTACCCCATCCCATTTGTCTCTTCATCCCTCTCCCCCACCCAGGGCAGCAGCTGGTGCTTCTTTCCACCAACTCCCTCAGGCTCTTAAGTGCACAAGGACCTCTTCACATGTTACACATGTGAACACATGTACGGCCTGCATTTCCACGTGGGCATCTGTTTGTAAGAAAGAGCCAACATCAGTCCATGTTCCAAATGAAACCAGGGTCCAGTACATGGATAAATACAGCTTCATTAAGCTCTGCATCCTCTGAATACACCATACTGTTTTGATCTCTTATGATTTTGTCTATATAACTTGGTCTGAATGACTGCAATAATAAACTTTGACTTCAACTCCTCTGCATATACAACATAGTAAGAAAAATTCAGTGTACATTGTACACAGATTATACATACATTCACTATAACTTCAGACAAGCTGTACAATATAGAATATTTGTTTTTATTTTGAAATTTAGAGAGCCTTACAAAGTTATAAAACACATGTAAAATGTCAAGGCAATATAATGAGGGAGTGTGTCTTGGGTGGCCACTGTATCTTCAATGTTCATCCAGTGTCTCAAGCCCTGTGCAGATATCTGATCTGTGTAGGCTGGTATGACAAGATTGCTCCAATGGCTTGCCCCATACATTTACACTGGGATCTGTTCATCCACATGATCCCAATACATGTAGGATCAAGATGTACAATTTGTGTGTGATGTGGCAGGGAAAGCTGGAAGAGAACTTCCCCATTGCTGTGATGCTTACTTAATGACCTTGGGCTAGGCTTAACCTACCTTACAGCACGGGTGTGAGGATATAAGGGGGGTGGGAGAAGGTGGAATTTAAAAAACGGATGGATAAATATGGATACTTACACACAGCTCCCCCTATTCACCCATCAAAATAGACCATTCAAGGAAGATATGGGCCCAGGGACTAGATCCTGAAACAAACTTCAGTGTAAACTTTCCCTCTATCAGCATAGCCTTTGTTACAAAGTTGTTGTTGTGAGAACAAAATGGAGGAGATAATGATATAGTCATATTCTACATTTTCTCTAGTGAAATTTACATGAAGTTATGTTATAAGTCATTTGCCAAACTAGATCAACATCAGCTCTCTGACAGGGAAAGGTCTTTCAGTCCTAACACCCATAACCTGAGATCCTTTGCCAAGCTATGGGACCAACCCTAAGCAAGTTTGCTCAAAAATAAATGCATTTTCATCCAATGGGTCTTACTCACAAGAAAGTGTTCTTAGGATTGTGGCCTATACCAGGGTTTGAAACAGGTGCTTTCTGCAGGTGCTCTGTCATTGAGCCAAATCTTTTTGGCAAGATTTTTTGTTTGTTTTTGTTCACTGTCACTGAGGAAGAAACTAGACTTCTATTCAAGCCTATAAAGCCAGTAAAATGATATGGAAAGCTATAAAAGAAAACCATGAGCACACGGAATGAAACTTATCCGGCCAGATCTCTAACTAAAATGGAAGCTGTGTTTGCCTGAAAATTAATTTCCTCATCCTATTTTCCCTGTTCATAAAACATGTAATACACTTTTAGATTTAATGCCAAACAAATTCTGGTGTGTGTGTTGTTTTTTATTTGTTGTTGTTAGGTGCAAAGTTGTGCCCGACTCATCACGACCCCATGGACAATGATCCTCCAGGCCTTCCTGTTCTCTACCATTCCCCGGAGTCCATTTAAGTTCACACCGACTGCTTCAGTGACTCCATCCAGCTGCCTCATTCTCTGTCGTCCGCTTCTTCTTTTGCCCTCAATCGCTCCCAGCATTAGGCTCTTCTCCAGGGAGTCCTTCCTTCTCATGAGATGGCCAAAGTATTTGATGTTTTTATATAACCCATGTCTATTGAGGGTATTTAGAAGGACTATAAACCATATTGTAATTAGTGTCACCCAAAGAAAAATGATGGTGATCTCAGGGCCTGGAACCCGAGTGACCCAAGATGATTATTGATGACTGTTTATCTTCCTCCAAGTATTAGGAGAATAGCTTGAGGATTCTGCTGCTTGTAGTATTGTCAAAACATGTTCAAGTATAACCTCTTGGTACCAGTTAGCAGTCCATTATGACTTCATCTTTTTTCAAAGGAAAGGGAACAAGTAGCCATCATTCATCCTCAGAAGCCCCAAGAGCCTCATCTGGTGCAGCATGTACCACCCTGTAGGCCACTGGGGACATTTAAAACTTCTCTTCCAGCAACTAGGGATGCCAGTCCTAAGGAATTTCCAGACTATAGAGATCAATTCCCCTGGAGAAAATGGCTACTTTGGAGAGTGGACCCCATAGCATTATATTCCATTGGGATTCCTCCCCATCCCAAATCTCGCCCACTTAGCTCTAGTTCCAGGGACTCCAGGTATTTTCCAACCCAGAGCTGGCAACCCTAGCAGCATCTGAACTTCAAGGTTTTAGGAAACACTGAGTAGCTCCAGGCTAGCCCAAGCTCATTTGAACTTCAAAGGTGGAGTATATGGTATATTATACAGTTAATTTATTTATGCTTGCATTTATCAATCGCCACTCCCAAACAGTCAGCTTGTGGCGACTCACAACGAGGTCCACAAACAACAATAGCCATCAACAGTAATGGCGGAAGACCTAAAATATTTCCTTCCCCCCACCCACCCCTAGCCAATTAGAACAGGCCCCAGAAGTCCACAGAAAAAGAAGTCTTAGAGGTGTAGTTTGGCCCTAAAGCTGAAGGGTTAGATCATTTCTCCACCCTTTGGCATGGTCCCGCTCCAAATGGCCGCTATGTGTGAGCACTGTGATTTTCACAGGTTGAGATCCACAATTTTCAGCCCATCTGTTTCATTCCCAAAGTCAGACAAAAATATGAGGTTAGACTGATTTATAACTAACATCCAAACAAAAAATCTTACTCCAGATTCTAAAACAGTTTGCAGTGAACTATGCACATTTTTAGAATGTGTTGCTTAAAACTACAATCCCCTCTCTGCCAGGCGACAAGCCCCTTCAGAAACTGAGACCACTTTCAAGTTCAGTGTTCAAACAGTACATTTTCTCCAGGTTTACTGTTAGCCCTATTTTAATGCTGTGTCCCTTCCCCTACTGTCTGTATAACCATGGGACATGTAAACTGGACTCTTAATACCTCAACTCCTAAGCTGAGTGACTCTGGGCTATTGATTTTAAGAGGCCTAGACTGGAATCACTGTGCCTAGAATTATACTGTAAATAAACTGCTGGTAATACTGGTTCGAGATTGGGTTTGGTTATGAATACATGCATGATGTACCAAATGGTGCATCAGCATGCAATGCTCCAAGTGCCCCTTTCCCTCCACTTGCCCTTTTCCAGAGTCTCTCCAAACCCTGAGATTGTAGTTTGGGCCTTAATGGTTCTTGTGAATTGTTCTTATAATGTTTTAACTGTTAAAATAAATAACCATCCTGGCAGCCTTGATTGGGCAAAAAGAAAGCATTTACATTTTGTAAATAAATGAAACGGCAGCCAGAGTGGTAGGCTGTTCACAAGTCTTTGCCCTGGGCTGTATCCTACCACACTCAACTAGCAAGAGTGTCTTCCTTCAGCACAAGAGAGGCTCCTGAATTGGAGGGTCGGTTAAACAGGGGCAGCCTCTAATCTGGAGAACTGGGACTCCCCACTCCTCAACATACCGCCAGCTGGATGATCTTGGGCTAGTTGCAGTTCTCTTGGTGCTATCTTAGCCCCACCTACCTCAAAAGTTGTCTGTTGTTGGGAGAGGAAGGGAAATGTGTAAGTCACTTTGGGACTCCTTTGGGTAGTGAAACCAGGGTATAAAAGCCAGCTCTTCTTCTTCTTCTTTGCCTTGGAGCAACACACCTCTGTTAGCTGAGTGAAATAGGATAAATTCAAGAACTGCTGCTATAAAGTTTACCTTGCATAACCCATCCACAAACCATGTGACAGGAAAGATATTTATCAGTGTTCCATTCATTCCAGGGATAATGATGGTCGATTGAGCTTCGTATGATCTGAATCCAGATACTCAGCAAGCCTGCTTGCTTGACTCTTACCCTTTGTACCTCCCTTTTTTTTAAATGAAACCAAAGGTTATTTTAAATTATCTTCAGTAACTAAATGCAGTGCAGGATTCCATACATTCTCACATGCATTAGAGCAACCATATCCATGCCTTAAGCAAACCATTCACACTGCAAACGTTTTAAAAGTTACCAAACCATTAAAGGGCGACAGCATGAATGGTAAACAAAGGATAATATGGAAAGGTAAAGAGCTGGGGACAATGGCAATGGGACCGATTGCATTATTTGTCCAAGTTGCTGTGTAAAAAAATGGCCCTGAAGCATTTGTGGCAGCTACACCAGCTTGAATGGAGAAAACCTGGGCAACTGACCTTGGGTTATGCCTTTAGAATAAAGCCACCATCCTTTGGATCCTTACTTGTATAACTACCACCTCTTCTGTAAGTATGGTTGTATAACTCTGGTAATTCCTCCCAGAATTACAACTGACTTTCAAACTACAAAGATCAGCTCCCCTGGCAAACTCTAAGGCAGGGTTTCCCAACCTTTTATTTATTTATTAGATTTTTATACTGCCCTCCCATATGGCTCAGGGCAGTTGGCATAAAACATTGCAGGGGTAATATATAGAACAGTTTAAACAATGCAGTCATAAATAACATATCAACAATACTCTAACAGTGCAATAGAGTGATAACTTATACAAAAAAAGGGGGGAGGTCAGGCTGCTTCAGGTCATAGAGGGAGTGTCTGAGGGGGGACCCGTGGATGTCATTGGGTCGGTAGGATTCAAGCAAATGCCTGGTGGAGGAGCTCTGTTTTGCAGGCCCTGCGGAATTGTGGAAGTTCAGAAAGGGCCCTGATCTCTTCTGGGAGCTCGTTCCACCAGGTGGGGGCCAGGATGGAAAAAACCCTGGCCCTTGTTGAGGACCAGTGTGCTTGTTTGGGGCCAGAGATCACCAGCCAGTTGGTAGTGGCAGAGCATAGTGCCCTTCTGATGGTCTCTCAGGTACACTGGGCCCAGACTGCGTATGGCCTTGAAGGTGAGAACTAGAACCTTAAGTCTGATCTGGAATTCAATTGGGAGCCAGCTAAATTGTTGGAGTACAGGCTGGATGTGAGATCTCCATGCTGTATTAGTGAGGATTTTGGATGCAGCATTCTGCACCAGTTGTAGTTTCCAGATCAAGGAAAAGAGTAGGCCTGCATAGAGTGAGTTGCAGAAGTCCAGTCTAGAGGTGACCGTCATGTGGATCACTGTGGCTAGGTGTTCTGGTCCCAGGTAGTGCACTAGTAGCTTGGCTTGTTATAGGTGGTAGAAAGCCTGCCACGCTACTCTCGTGACCTGTGCCTCCATGGAGAGGGAGGCGTTGAGGAGCATGCCCAGGTTTCTTGCGGAGTGGGCTACTGCTAGATGCACTCCGTCCAGGTTGGGTAAGTGCACTTCCTTGCTTGGTCCCTTCCTACCCAGCCACAGGACCTCTGTCTTTGAAGGGTTGAGCTTCAGATGATTCTGCTTGAGCCGCATTGTCAGTAACACTTTTTGTAAGTCCTTATGTCCCTGTCCCACCGCCCCACCCCCCGCTTGTGTGCACCATCAAAACACAATCTATCAATACATGTAAGTTTCCCCAATAGGGCAAATAGTGAGGCCCTGCGGTATTTTCAGGACAGGAAGATGGTGGGGAAGTCCCCTTTCTATACGCACATTAGTCTCAGTCCGCATTAAGTCTTTTTTGCATGGGAATGGAGTTCCAAGCATGGCAATCCCAAGGCCTGTCTGGTCGACAGCAATGGGGTGCATATTGCTAGACCCTTAAATACCAAACTTTGATGCTTCAGAATGGAAACCTTCCTATGCGGACTTTGTCCCTTGAGAGTTATAAAACAATGAAAGGTGAGGCTTTTTACTGTCATGCTGGACTGTGTGTATAAGACTGCCTGGGCCTTTTGAATTCTCTTATAAAGAAACAGAATCTCTGGCATTCTGGAAGATAGTTTAACTAAACCTTTCCCTCAAACAACCTGGCTGTAATCCCATACAATTGTTGCACACAGAAGAGCCACTGCAATCAGCAATCCATACGTAAGCAATTGTCTTGTGGCTGGTGCTGTTGTACTGGAGATACGATCTGTCTGGGTCTTTAGTATGATTGTTTCCCTGGCTCAAGTGGAAAATAAGTGCTCTGGAAAGTGTCTGCACCCAACAATATCCCCCGGCATCCTGCTCTCTTCATTTCCCTGCTTTTGTGCCAGCAACCAGTAAGTTATGTTCGCAGAACTGTAGTGATGGATCCTGTCAAATGCCAGCTTGCCCCTCATTCAATCTAGTTCACTCTCTTTCCTTTTTGTAGACTGTAACAGAATCTAAGGGAAAGGTTCAGTGCCCTGTGGTAGAGGGCTTTGCAGAAGGTGCCGGGTTCAATTCCTGGCATCTCCAGTTGAAAGGTTCAGATAGGAAATGTTATGAAACACTCTGAAGTTCTGGAGAGCCTCCACCAGTCAAAACTGGACAGTACTGACCTTGATAGATCTATGGTCTGACAGGCAGCTTCAAGGGTTCAACTGCATGTGAAAGCAGCAAATCTATGCCTTCAAATGCAGGTTGGCCTAAACAGTAGTATGATGGTGTTTAGATGTGCTTTTTCCAGCATAGGAGTGTCAAGTCAGAAGGATGCTGATTGCTGAACAATTCCTCTGTCTGCCATCCAACTCTTCCCCTCCTAGGGATACTAGTCCCCAGGAGGAACCTCAGGATCTCCCAGAATTACAGCTCATCACCAGACTACAGAGATCAGGTCCCCTGGGGGAAATGGCTGCTTTGGAGGATGGACTCCATAGCACTGTACTAATCCCACCCGCTCCTGGCTCCAGCCCCAAAGTCTGTCTCCAGGTATTTCCCAATATAGAGCTCACAATCCTATCCCCTCCTTCTCCTTTTCCCCAGCAGGTCCCATTTCTGGCCATGAAACTAAAGTGACAGAAAAACAGCTGTGGATAGGGATGTAGGGGAAGGTTTAAGCACCCTCTTCCCACCTACCACTTGTTCACTGGAAATGGCTCCCCTGCCCAGTGATTTTGTGGTATGATGATATTTCATATTCAGAGACATGGATCTGAAACCATCATGATAGTGTTTCTGGGAGCTTAAGGAACTGCTGCCTGCCAGAATAGAAAGCATTAATCTAGAGCAGGGGTAGTCAAACTGTGGCCCTCCAGATGTCCATGAACTACAATTCCCATGAGCCCCTGCCAGCATTCGCTGGCAGGGTCTCATGGGAATTGTAGTCCATGGACATCTAGTTTGACTACCCCTGGTCTAGAGGGGTCAATGGCCTGACTCTGCATCTAGCAGCTTTGTATGCCTGGAGATCCAGTAATGGCCTCATTGGCAAGATAAGCAGTGAAGCATTTAAGGGACCATGTCAGACTTTCAGCAAGCAAGCATGAGAGTATTGCATTGCCCGGTAGCAAGGACATTTCTGTTCTACTTTCAACTTGGCAGGGATTAGTCAAGGGAGAGCCATCTTTTGGAAGATTTGTTTTGTTTTTGTTGGAAGTTGCAAGAAGCACAGAAGTCTCTCTGTGCTATTTAAAGTCTGAACTCCTATACCAGGGAGAAGGGATTCATACAAAGGAATTAAAATAGAGTTACAAATGAGTTACAAAATAGTTACTTAAAGCTCATTGACAAACCGTATCCATGTCCAACTTTTAACTTATGGTTATATTGGAAATAATATAGCCGGCAATATATAAATGAAATATAGCCCTCTGTATCAACAACAAAATCAACTAATTTGCTATATGTTTACCAGATGACAAATCTGCTGTCTCTAAAAAGCATTTTAACAGCCTTGTGGTTCCTTGCTAATATAGCCAAAGACGTTACAAGGTTAATCAGAGGCACATCTTTTCTGGTGGTTGTAGTTTTTCTGGGCTGTGTGTTCATGGTCTGATAATTTTAGTTCTTGATGTTTCTCCAATGACCACTCCTATCTTCCTTTTGCTTTCACTAGCCTTGATGCTAGAACTTGGCCATATAGATAGCAGAATTACAATTCCCATCTATCTTATTCTGTTCCGTGAATTTCTAGATATCATTTAAATGTTATTTTTAACATGAAGTAGGTGAGCACATTATCATCTTGCTTTTCTTCTCACAAACCTGGCATCATAATTATTCTGTTTTTGTGATTCAATATTAGCCTCCCAGGTTCATACTCAGGCATGTCCAGTTGAAGGTCTCCAGTGGCTGGAGCTGGAAAATTGGTCTCTCCCTGACACCCCAGAGCGGGTTTTCTCAACCAGGGTTTCATGAAACCCTGGGGTTTCTTGATGGTTCGGGAAGGGTTACTGGAATGGGTGGAAGTTACATACTAATTTAATTATATTTTTTAATTTGTTAAATGTTTATTGGGTGACATGACCATATATTTATTGGGTGACATGACCATATATGGTCATAATTATATATGGTCATGTCAACCTGCCATCACTCTTAAAATGGCCAATGATGAGTTTGAAGGCAGTGGGGAGGAGACTCCGGGAGGGTGTGTGCACAGCTATGCTTCCCAACCATATTCTGCACAATTGTGCCATTTCTGGGGTTTCCTGAAGTTTGAAGAATGTTTCAGGGGTTTCTCAATGGTAAAAAAGCTTCCCTAGAGAGTCAGTGGGCCAGTGGTATGACTTGCTACAAACCTGCTTCCTATGTTCCTCTGATACGGTGGTCCCCAAACACCGGCCCGCGGCCTGGTGCTGGGCCATGGCTCCCTGCCTCTGCAGTGTGTTTGCGCCATGCGCGGCCGCAAATGTGCATGCGCGGCACTCTACCCAACCTGGATGGAGTGCATCTAACAGTAGCCCACTCTGCCAGAAATCTGGGGGTGATCCTCCATGCCTTCCTCTCCATGGAGGTGCAGGTCACAAGCCAAACTACTAGCGCCCTATTAGCACCAGAACACCTAGCCACAGTGATCCATGCGACGGTCACCTCTAGACTGGACTTCTGCAACTCGCTCTACGCAGGCCTACCCTTATTCTTGACCCGGAAACTGCAATTGGTGCAGAATGCAGCGGCCAGGATTCTCACCAACACCCCCATGGAGATCTCATATCCAGCCTATACTTCAACAACTCAACTGGCTCCCAGTCGAATCAGGCTTTTGGTTCTTACCTTCAAGGCCATATGCAGTCTGGGCTCAGTGTACCTGAAAGTCTTTCTCTCCGCCTATATCCCCAAAAGAGCATTAAACTCCACCACTGCCAACTGGATGGTGATCCCTGGCCCCAAACAAGCACATTCGTCCTCAACGAGGGCCAGAGCTTTTTCCATCCTGGCTCCCACCTGGTGGAACATGCTCTTTGAAGAGATCAGGGCCCTGCCCAAACTCCCACAGTTCCACAGGGCCTGCAAAAGGGAGCTCCTCCACCAGGCATTTGCCTGAGACCAACTACAGGTCCCTCCCACCTCTGACATCCCTTCCATGGCCTGAAGCAGCCTGACCTCTCTAGGTGGTTTAGCTTGTTATGTTGTTATTGCTGGGATCACTGAACCACTGTTGGGTTGTTATTGTTGTATATTGACTATGTTGTATGTTGACTCATTCCATGTATACCCCTATGATATTGTATGTAAATCGCCCTGAGCCATATGGAAGGGCGGTGTAGAAATAAAATAAAATAAATAAAATAAATAAAAAATATGTGCTTGCACTGGAACACAATTAATAATGTCAGCCACAATAATTTAGCATGTGGTTGCTCGCAGGTTGTGAATCCCCTTGCTTTAAATGCAGTGTTGTGTTCTAGTTGCTTTTTGTTCCCTTCCTGCATGAGCCAAGACTTATTGCAATCCCCCTATCCCTAGATTCCTATGACACTCAAATGATGTAAGCGGTGTGTGTGTGTGTGTGTGTGTGTCTCATGTTGATGAAAAAGTAGTAGAATTGTTTTTATACCCCGCTCCGCAGGGGGGGGAGGACACACGCCTAGCGCCTGCTGTATCTAGAGTACAGCGGGCTTATTTACTAGTATACAAATGATGCATTTTGGTCCAGAACATGTCCTTGAGACTATCCTAAATGTGCTGTTGATGTCATATGTTCAAAATACAAGTACATGAAAATCATAACACCCCCCCTCAACTTTAGCATGATATCCCTTTGTAGGTATAAAATTTCAGCAGTATATCAATGTGCTCACTGTGCTAAACTAAAGAAAGGTGCTGAAATGCAATCATTTTAATAACCCCAGTACTGGGTGTTGCTCTTTTCTGGTAATGAGAGGCATGTGGGCTCTTGAAGTCAGCCAAATTTCCCTGCCTTCTCATAGCCCCTCCTAGCTTCTGCATCCAACAGTCTTGCTTAGTGGGCAACTGAGCAGCTACTCTGTGCTAACCATGGGGAGCTATCAACACCTCTGAGCAGTTGTTGAGTAGGTCAAACGTTCAGGGAACAATGAAAGAAAAACAATTAACTTAGTAAAAGCATGCCTTCTGTTTGGCAAATCTCAGCAAAAGCTCAGTCCCTCCCTCACCCAATAAAACTGATTTGTAAACCTCATATCTTTGTTTAAAGAGCCACACATAATCCTATATTTACAAACCATGTGAAAGTCTCCAAATTAGGACTGACAAGGACACCTTGAATGTTGTTTTAATTTTCAAGGCATTTCTGCACCGGTAAAAATAGCGCTACGCCAGCTGGTGTCACGCTAAATATTATCACGCCTCCCAGCCACTCCTCACCTTTTTGTCGTCTCGCTCTTTGTCGTCTGCTGCCTTTTCGCGCTTCTCACCCTCTGCAACTGCTGCTGGAAATGGTGGAGGAGAGCAAGGTGCTTTGTACCTGACTCTCTTCCCCCTATCAATCAATCAATCCAGGCAGCAATCCCCTTTCTCCATGCTTTAAAGGTCCTGTGATGCCCACTGATTTCCAAAAGCATACCTTATTAATTAACTAATTCATAAATTGGTGGGAGCAAATTATTAAGCAGAATAAATAACATATTTCACCATTGCTAAAAGGCATGGAGCAGCTCTACATTTCACATTGACCAAAGGTTTTCGGTCATTACCAAGCCTAAAAAGGATTAGAAGGGTTCCTGCTGCCAAACCCAAGATCATTGAGGGCAGCTCGAGTTTATTCTGGCTGGCTGCTGTCAAAAGATAATCAAGAAGACCAATTATGCTCTTAATACCCCACAGTTTACTCTCTAAGAGTCATGTGCTTGATTGGGGGAATGTCGCTTTGTATTAAGCAAAATGGCACAAAAACTTTACAAGACCTTAAGTTAAAAAAAAAAGAAAAAAATTCACAATAAAAGCCCTCTGCAGATTGTCTTAGAAATGTATTCTCAATATAATTTCTGGCGGGGTGGGGAGAGTGTGAGGAAAAGCCATTGTCCTATTGAATTGTATTTTTTTGGAACATGGACAAAATCCCGGCCCCACCCCCATAAATGTTGCTAAGGTTGGCAGCTCTGGGCTGGGAAATTCCTGTAGATTTGGGAGTATATCTAGGAAAACATGGGGTTTGGGGGAGAAAGGGAGTACAGGGGGGTATAAATAGGGATGGCAGCTTCCAGGTGGGACCTTAGGATTCCCCAGAATTACAGCTCATCTCCAAACTGCAGAGATCAGTTCCCCTGGAGAAAATGGATGCTTTGGGGGGTGGACACTATGCCACTGGACCCTGCTGAAGTCCTTGCCCTCCTGGGATTCACAGCCAAAATTTTCAGGACTTTCCCAACCTAGGTCTGTCAGCTATACCTCCCAACCCACACCCACACCCAGCAATGGCAGAGGAGGACCTGGCAACTCTTGTATAATACCAGAGCTGCTGTTGTATCCAGGGGAAGTGATGTCTGTATTCTGAGAGATCTCCAGAATCCACCAGAAGATTGTCTAAACATTACAGGGTTTTGCTGACAGATATTAATTATGGTTACATTCACGTTGCTTTCAACTTTGCAGAAAGATATTTTGTGTAACAAGTTAATGGCTCTGCTTTTACAACTCCACCCTAATTTTCAATCAACCCTCGAATGCAAATTTAGTTTACAACAACTTTACCATGTCTGCTTTGAAAATAGCTCTCAGGAATTGTATTGTTATTTTAGAATTGGGTGGAACTGCATGTTATTTCTAGCTCCCCAATTAATTTTCTTCATGAGGTCTGAAGCAGGAATGAGACATGAACTGTTTAACCCTTTGCTTTCCAGAGTTAAGCTGTGTTTAAAATCACCTGTCCCCTCATGCTGCCAAGCTCTTCTGACAGACCGGAAACACAGGACCGTTCAAAGATATATAGAGCTTTTTATTAAGCACTGTTACAAAAATCATTAAGGCTTGGCATGGTCAGCGGCAAAAGGAAATGTGGTTGCCAAAGGATCCACTGGCTCGACATGATCAAAGCTGACACAGGGATGACCATGAACCATCTAAAAGAAGCGGTCGTTGACAGAGAGGCGTGGCAGAGACTTTCCTATAGAATCATGAGGGTTGGACACAACTGAACGGATGACATCAAATTAAACTGATGACATCATATGAGAGAGAACATCTACTAATGTGACTCCTAACAAAATGTTTTGTTTCTCAAGCAATACTACATTATGGGGGGGGGATTAAACTCTTGCTTTGTTCAAAGGGCTTTTGTGGGACACACAAGGATCACAATGGGCATTTCACTCCTGCTTGTAGAGCTGGTTCTAATCATTCCAATTCTTTTTTTATCATGTTTTACTTTCCCAGAGGTTGTGCCTGAACTTATAAAGTACTTGCACAGATCTATCCTAAGTTAGTTTCTTTAGAAGCAAATCCTGATAAGCTCAGTGGAACTCTGATTTCCCAAACAACTGACAGCTGTTACATTCTTTTTTTTTCAGAATTAAAATTTGAGGCACATTTCATTTTGACACCCCAAAGGAATTACTTTTAGATTGTCTGAATAACCTTAGCCCATAGAAGGAAGAACTCTTCTTATGGTTCTGCATGAGTCACTGATCAGGGTGTGCTTCCTGATTGGATAAACAGGAGTGACTGAATGATCCAGCCTCAGCCAATGAAGAGATGAAGCCCACTTACTCAGCCGCCCCAAGGGAATGATTGTGTGTTCATTTAAAAGCATTTATTAAAACTGAAACAAACTTTAAATGAGCATTGGAGAGTAACAACTGCAGAGTTGTTCCACTTACTTGGCTTCCTATGATGAGCACAACCCTGGTATCTATAGAGATGGGAATGCTTTGAACATAGTATGTCACCTCCCCTCCCCTCCCCTAGATGTGAGAATTTCCCCCTTTTATTTCCCCTTTCTTACTGAGCCACCCTAGGTATCTGTTTTATTACTTCCCGAAGAACTTTGTGTGTCCCACCCTGTCCCAGTATGATATTTTGGCTGTTGGCTCAACCCAGGAATCTGGGGGAAAGGTTACAAGACCCCTTTAACTTAAAATGGCAGTCAAGGCTTGTTGAAATTCCTATTTAACAACATATTTTATTTAACATAGAGGGTTTCTGAGTTAACTCAGTGCAGAACTCTGAAGTAAATCAGTACATGCACAAACTTTATATCATTTGTTTCAGGCTATTGAGAGTTTCATAAGCTGTTCCCAATGACTTGTGTTCCAGTGTTTCCAAAACACTCCAGTAAGTGTCCTTCACGTATTCACTGACTCTTTTGGTTTCAAGAAGGCTGGGACCCTCTATCCAATACCTAAACCCCTTTCTAAACCCACCAGTACTCTTATTGAACTTTAATTTACTCTTAAGATTTTACAAGGCTGGTTGTAACCATGCCACACCAACTCTTCAGAGTTATTTCCCTGTTTTAACTGGGTAGGGTAGTTGCTTCTCTCACTAGAAGATCTATCCCCCTTTCTGGCCTGAATGGTGAATCTTGAGTTAACTACCCACTCCTCTTGCCAACTCCGCCGCAGTTCTCTGTCTGTGTTAAACTGCTCTCAGTCGGGGTCGAATTTAGGCTTAATTTCTCCTCTGCAGCAGGTTCAGAAATCTCTCTGCTCAACTGATACTAATCAATCAGATCTCTTAGAGCAGCCTGTCACTCAAGACTCTCGGGTTCCATGAAGAATTAGCCCTTCACAGCCCCTTATCTGTTTTAAAGGTACAATTCATCATACAAAATGACAAGGATGAGATCTGTTTCATCAGTTTAAAAAAGAAAATTTAAAAGTAGAAGAGTGAATAGGGAAACACTGTAAATATTATTCAAAGACACCTATCATTTTCCACATCTTAATTTTCAAACTAAAATCTGGTAATTCTTAAATTTGTTATGAGAATTCATACAAGGTCCAGATTCATGAGAAACAGAGTTGTCCAGAATAGATAACACCCTTGTTTCCCAGCAGTTGGAGCTAAAAAAGATGGGTAGGGAAACACCACACACATAACTTTTAACAACACTGTTGAGAAAGGATTTTTAAAAATCAACAATACAAATTTAGTATGTTTTAAAAATAAATTTTAAATATTTTAAAAATAATTTTAAAATGAGCATGCAGTTATTTTTGAGTTCATTCTTTTCCTTTTTATTTTCTAATGAAAGCAAGATAATAGAAGTTTCTTCTGAACAGTATTTTCACATTTTTATTTTCAATATGGGAATACACAGATCACAATAGGTAAGCAAAGATTTACGATTATGAGATTTTTATGCAGAATTTTTTTAGCAAGATGCACATATCAAGAAACTGAGAACATCCTGTTAGCTTTCAGCATGATGCACCCTTGTCACATGCCTACCCAAATGTATTATATGATCTTTGTTCACAATAGATAGGTTAACACTGTAATAACATACAACACAGGCTCCAGGATGAGTTTACCACATATGTACTCCAAGTTCTGCTCATAAAACCCTTCAGTCCATGTTAAGTATATGCAAAAACCTTGCTTGCTGTCCTTTCAACAAAGCTATCACATTTCAAGAACATTATTTCTCTGAAGCAGTGATCCATAATATAATGTGTAACAGTTTTGACTATAGCATTCATAGCTGATCTGTTTCTCAGGCTTATAACATCAGCTTTGAAGATATTCAGCTCAGAATAATTCTGGTATCACGCACTGACCATTATGTTCCTGGAAAATCTGAATGATAAAATTCCTAGAAAAATAGGTAAAAAGACATTTTAGTGCCAGTTCTGTGCATTTTGCACACATATAGATTGGAAAAACAACTTAAAACTAGGGTGTACATAGTCACCAGATGTTGGCTGAGGAAAGGTCACCTTCTCCACTGATGGACCAGCATAATTTGCTCAGTTTAAGCACTTCTGAATTAATCTGATCATCTTTTCCAAAGAATCATTTCTCAAAACTCTGGTCTGTATTTCCCTTGTAAGGACTATTGACATACTTCCTTTTGATCACTTTCAGCTTCAGAGCTGCAGATGGCTCCTTCATTTTGCGAAAGTTTGCAGGGGAGTTTTCTACCTGGCAAAAGCTCCAACATCCACAGAAAATGAGATTGCAAAACGGCTTCTCCATTTAAACAGCAGGCTACCCACTGATCACTGTGCTCCTTGGCATATTTGAACAGCAACAACATAATCCCCACTGGGAAGGGGAGGGCAAGTTGGCAGATGTCACGCAACCCTTCAGTAGGGACTCTACGGAACCAGTTTCCCAACCATACCTCCCACAGACTCAAAACCCTATTTGTCCAACTGTGATGGGATGAGTGATAGGAGCCAATTTTGTGTAGTGGTTAGGAGTGCAGACTTCTAATCTGGTGTGCCGGATTCGATTCTGTAATCCCCCACATGCAACCAACTGGGTGACCTTGGGCTCGCCATGGCACTGATAAAGCTGTTCTGACCGAGCAGTGATATCAGGGCTCTTTCAGCCTCACCCACCCCACAGGTTGTCTGTTGTGGGAAGAGGAAAGGGAAGGCAAATGTAAGCTGCTTTGAGCCTCCTTCAGGGAGAGAAAAGCGGCATATAAGAACCAACTCTTCTTCTTTTTCTTCTTCGAGTAATCACACAGCCCCCCATACAGAGGGGGTGCACTATTGAATCCCAGCATCCCACAAACTCAAAACCTTTTCCTATTGGTCCACAGTGATGAGACAAGTTCTTAAATGGGTCACATAACACCTTCTCAGTGTCACACAGATCAAGGGATCATTTTAGATGACCTAAGGTAGAAGTTCTGGGAGACAAAAGATGATATTTAGGACCTAGAAAATAGCAGGGTAACGGTCATTTTTTTGTGATGAGGATATTCCCCCTTACTACTTGTTTTAATGCCAGCACTTAGCATGGCAGCTCTCTAAGGTCACCATCCCATCGTACTTCCTAGCATCTATGCTATTCTCTCTCTCTCTCTCAAAAAAAAAAAGCCCTTCTGCAAACTGCTGTAAAGGTGTGAAACTAACTTTTTCAGGTGCCAGGGCTAGAATGTAATGCCAGTGATGAATGTGATCTACAGGGCAAAAGGCAAAGTCCTCTAGTTGTTACAGCTAATCTGCAATAGTAACTTGGAAGCTCTAACAGCCCCACTCTAAAGAAGGTGAAATACTTTCTGGCCATTCTGACAGTTGTTCCTTAGCCAGAGCTGAACTGTGGCTGACTCCCACCCCAACATTTTATGCCATTAAAGGTAACTTTATTTATTTGTTTGTTTATTATTTGATATACCACCATTCTCAGAAATTCTAGCTCATGGCAGTTTACAACATGTATAATAAAACAGTAAAATCACAATTCATAAAACAACAACCCAATAAAACATCCTAATACTGCACAAATCCCAAGATCATGGTAACAAATTTAATTCACCCACCCAGACCTCTAATGCTATTGAATCAGATGTTGGAACAGCTGAGGATGGAAACACTTTGGGGTAGTTCCTAACAGTCTAGTACCTAAGCATGGCAACTGGGGGAGGGGTCAATTTCCCTGGTATTTATCGCACTTGGCCTCAACCAAATGCCTGATGGAAGAGCTCTGTCTTGCAGGCCCTGCAGAACCCAGAGAATTCCAACAGGGCCCACAGCTCACCCGGGAGCTCATTCCATCAGGTAGGGGCCAGGACCAAAAAGACCCTGGCTTTGGTCAAGGCCATGCATGCTTCCCAGGGGCCCAGGATCATCAGCAAATTCATACCTGTAGAGCAAAGCGCCCTGCGGGGGGGGGGGCATAAGGAGGTAAGAAGTCCCATAGGTAAGTAGGACCCAAGCCATATATAGCTTTAAAGGTCAAAACCAGAACTTGTACTTCCCAACCCAACATCATTCAGGTCTCAGGTTCTGGATCTGTTGCAGGTTCAAATCATGGTGCTCAGCAGATTGATGACTGAGGTGGGTTTTAGATCCAGGGCAAGCAGCTTTGCATGAGACAAGTGGCTAGTCCCTCTGAGCACCCAGAACATGAATCCTTCCCTCTCCCCCCATACTCTACATATGCTAGTCTCTAACTTACCCAGATGAGCCTCTTGTGGCGCAGAGTGGTAAGGCAGCCGCCTGAAAGCTTTGCTCATGAGGTTGGGAGTTCGATCCCAGCTGCCGGCTCAAGGTTGACTCAGCCTTCCATCCTTCCGAGGTCGGTAAAATGAGTACCCAGCTTGCTGCTGGGGGGTAAACGGTCATGACTGGGGAAGGCACTGGCAAACCACCCCGTATTGAGTCTGCCATGAAAAAGCTAGAGGGCGTCACCCCAAGGGTCAGACATGACTCGGTGCTTGCACAGGGGATACCTTTACCTTTACCTTTTTAACTTACCCAGTGTAGGGGCAAGCCCATGGTGCTGACTCAGTGAGCATTCAACTTAACTTAAATGGATTATCTATGTCACTATGCCACTCACCTCCTGCCTTCTAGGCCATGTGGGATGGGCACTGATAGCAGACAAGAAATATACCTTCATTTCATTTGCTCTGCCCGTGAGGTGCTGAAGGGGGTCTCTTTGCCATGCACACAGAATAAGAATTTTGGTGCTCAGCAGGGGCCAGGGATCAGCTTTCCAAAACTGACATCTGAACAGAAAGGAAATCCCATCTCCCAGGCTGCATTTATAATGAATGTGTCTGATAAGCAGGCACTGGTGTTATTGTGCTGGTTGTGCATGGCTGCCAAATTTTCTGACCCCGAAGCAAATGTGGATCAATTAAATTTACCAAGCAGTACTTCTGACTTATGCTTTTGGATCATGTGATTTGGCTCCATGATTTCTGGAATATACCCTGGGGTAAGTCTGCACTCAGGGTAATGGTTTTTTGGGTCTATATTAAAAGCAAAGAAATGCAGAGCAAAACCCATTTTGCAGATCCATATCTGAGCCACCTGTGAAAGGATGGAGATAGCTGAATCTCTCCATCAAGGTCCACACTGTGATTGCGAGCCTAGAATGTTCAAACATGCTAATGGAGGGGAGGACTGAAGATCATTGGTCTGTCGGTTTAGATGTCACAATGGGCATTCAGGGGGGCACTTGCTTATAGCCATTCCTTAGGGGGTTTATGGGGTTTTATATGCTGTTACCCGCCACAAGCCTTAGGGGAATGGCGGGCTATAAATCCAAATAATAATAATAATAATAATAATAATAATAATAATAATAATAATAATAATAAATGGAACATGAGGTTGGGCTCTATCCCACAAGAAAAGTCACATTTTACAAATCTTATCCCAATATACAATATAATTTTGACCTAACCCCTCCCCAACACTCTGAAGTCTACATGTGAATGGAGTAGAACTGTTTACAGATGGAAACTGCCATCTGATATAATCTCATATTACTTCTCCATCCTTCTCCTCACCAGACTAAGGAAGTGGATTAGAAAGAGGTTCAGATGTATTCACAGATATCTAGAGCCCTATTGTAAAGACAGTATAATGTAAGCAAGTTGTACTGTATGGTTAGTTGGCAAAATCTGGTCACAGATGAGCAACATCTGGGGCAACACAGATATGACTTTTTCATTAAAAAGTTAATTAGGGTAGCTCTAGATGAGTACTCAGAGTCAAGAGCAGTCTTAGTGATTCAGAGGCCCTGGGCCTCTGGATTTTAAATTTTATCTAATTGGTTACGATTTTAATGTATATATGTAATGCAGGTCATGTTGTTCACTGCCCCAAGATGCCAATAGCTGAGAGGGCTGATGTAAAATCAAATAAATGAATAAACAAGATGCAATTCAATAAGGATATGTGCAGAATTCTACATTGAGGTCACAAAAATTAGAAGCATGCATACCGGAAGGAAGATACAATTCTGGGAGGCAGTGTTGGTGAATAAGGTCTTGGGGTACTTGTGGATTGTAAATATGAGCACACAGTGTGAGGTGGTGATAAAGAAGGCAAATGCAGTCTTGGGCTGTATCAACAGGAACATCACATCAAAATCTCAAGATGCCATATTCCTCCATTGGTCAGACTGCACCTGGAGTATTGGGTGCAGTTTTAGAGGCCTCATTTCAAAAAAGGAAGTGGACAAAATTGAGAGGGTGCAAAGGAAAGTGATGAGAATAATCTGGGGCTTGGAGACCAAGCCCTATGAGGAAAGGCTGAAGGACTTGGGAATGTTCAGCCTATAGAAGAAGAGATTGAGGGGGGAACATGATTGCTTTGTTTAAGTATTTGAAAGGTTGTCAGAGCAGGGGTAGTCAACCTGTGGTCCTCCAGATGTCCATGGACTACAATTCCCATGAGCCCCTGCCAGCAAATGCTGGCAGGGGCTCGTGGGAATTGTAGCCCATGGACACCTGGAGGACCACAGGTTGACTACCCCTGACTTAGAGCAGTGGTCACCAAACATTTTATCACTGGGGACTGGTCAACGCTTGACAATTTTACTGAGGCCCGGGGGGGGGGGTAGTCTTTTGCCAAGAGACATCGCTGCCGCCTGACCCCTGCTCCCCCTCAGTGGCAGTCTTCAAGCAGTAACTGATTTATCCTGGATGCTTTAGGCTAATCCTGTATTAAGCAGAGTGTTTAGACTAGATGGCCTTCCAATTCTATGATTCTAAAAATCCAGATCTTACACTGTACACAAATACTGACAATCATTGACTGTGGCTTTTTGTGGCACCTGACTCTGCTTGGATGAATGCATAGAAGAAGAAGAAGAAGAGTTGGTTCTTATATGCTGCTTTTCCCTACCCGAAGGAGGCTCAAAGCGGCTTACAGTCGCCTTCCCATTCCTCTCCCCACAACAAACACCGTGTGGGGTGGGTGAGGCTGAGAGAGCCCTGATATCATTGCTCGGTCAGAACAATTTTATCAGTGCCGTGGCGAGCCCAAGGTCACCCAGCTGGTTGCATGTGGAGGAGTGCAGAATCGAACCCAGCATGCCAGATTAGAAGTCCGCACTCCTAACCACTACACCAAACTGGCATATTCCACAGCTTGTTCAAAGTTCTTGGTACTTCTATATAAAAAGGTAAAGGTATCCCCTGTGCAAGCACCGGATCATGTCTGACCCTTGGGGTGACGCCCTCTAGCGTTTTCATGGCAGGCTCAATACGGGGTGGTTTGCCAGTGCCTTCTCCAGTCATGACCGTTTACCCCCCAGCAAGCTGGGCACTCATTTTACCGACCTCGGAAGGATGGAAGGCTGAGTCAACCTTGAGTCGGCAGCTGGGATTGCCCAGCCTCATGGGCAGAGCTTCAAACGGCATGTCGGCTGCTTTACCACCCTGCACCACAAGAGGCTCTTTTTTCTTCTATATAAGGACGTTCTATCATGTAGGGGTGAAGAATGGGTAAAAAAAAAAGGGAACAGAAATATAGATGGCAGTCATTTGACTATCAGTATCTGTGCACAGTGTAAGATTATTGGATCTGCATTTGTGGATTATATTTTCAATAATTCTATGTAGCCTTGAACTGTGCTTTGTTCTTGCTGCTCCACTGTCCCGACACTGTGCTTGTGCTTCGTGTTCATATTACATTTTCCCACCAGCATCAAGCAAGAGTTGGAGCTTACCCTGTGGGCAGTGGGCAGGAGTAGCATTGCTGGTGGACGCCGGACAGAATTGCATGTGAGATCTCATCCACAAGAGGCAGCCAAGTATGAGACCTGTGCATTTCTGCAGAAAATGGCTTTCTCATGGCCCTTAGTCTGAAGACTATGCTCTGTATGTTTTGCTGCAGTGAGCTCTGAGGAGTAAAATCATGCACATATTCCCCAAGGTCAGACAGGAGTAGATGCCTCCTGGCCAGGTCCCTCCGGCATCTTTTCTCTGTTCCCTCCACTCTGATTTCTCCCTAGTTCCCCACTTTTGCGTATTCCCTCCTCCTTCTCTCTGATCCTGGGTTGTTGGTAAATGTTTGGAGCCCAAGTTCTTGCCCATGGCCTTTGGCAGATCTTTCCAGATGTCATATCACTTCCTCATTCCAATTTGCCTTCAAACACATACAGAAGTTCCAGTGCAAATGCAAGAGAGCCACGTTGACCTGAGTCTGCTTGTATTATTGACACAAAATATTCCATTCTTGTATCCAAATGTCACCAAACTAGAGTGCAGTAGGAATCGGAAGGGGGAGGGCAGAACAGAGAGACAATGGGCGAGATATATTCCCAAATCTGTCACTGCGTCACATTGCTCTTCAATGACCTTGCAGAAACATGGGCATGAGAGAATATTTCATATGAATGCATGAGGCTGCCTTTTACCAAATCAGACCATCAAAGCTGGTACCATCTGTTCAGACTGGCAGTGGCTCTCTAGGGCAGTGATCGTCAAACTGCGGCCCTCCAGATGTCCATGGACTACAATTCCCATGATCCCCTGCCAGCATTCACTGGCAGGGCTCATGGGAATTGTAGTCCATGGACATCTGGAGGGCTGCAGTTTGACAACCCTGCTCTAGGGTCTCAGGCAGCGGCCTTTCACATGACCTCCTACTTGCTCCTTTAGCTGGAGAAGCCACAGATCGAAGCTGGGACTCTCTCCCTGCCAGGCAGATGCTCTGCCACTGAGCCAGGGCCCCATTCCAAAAGGGAATTGACAAAGCATCACCAGGAGATCTGCAGGTCTGCTTGCCACAACTACTATGGGTGGGGTGTGTGGCTCAATGCCCGCTAAGCTCCCTTGGAATTTTGCTTCTCAGGCTGGTGCTTAGATCGCATTACAAGAGGCAAAATGCAAAGCCATTAACTCCTGAGTGGGACTGGCTGCCCACCCGCTCAGGTGACCTCCCCCACCCCCAGGGCTAGTTTTCCCAAGGGAGCCTCCGTCAAGCAGGGAGAAAGCGGGACCAGCAAGAAGTTGACCCAAGGAAGGACACTGACAGGGCACGAAACCTGCCCCCCCCCCCGCTCCACCTTCTGTGAGCAGCGCCTCCGAAGAGCGCGGGAGGGCGGGGCTGGCGGGAAGGAGGCAGAAGGGCACTCAGGGTACCTGGCCTCGCCTAGAGCCGCCCTCTTCGCTCTGCCGAAGTATTGGCCGAGATGCCCGGAAGGACAAGCAGAGGGCCCTTCCTAAGTCTCCCCCAATGGCCTCCGGGAGCCCCAGCCCACATCTAAGCCGTTCCTGACCCGAACCTTGCCATCCCCAGGACTTTTAACTCGCTCGCGCCGTTCCGCCTGCCCACCTTACCGAATCGAGAATATTTTAATTGGGAGGCAATCGCCCCAGGAGAGCTGCGCGGCTCCGGCTCGCCCTTCCCTTCGGCCTTCAAGGCTGCTTTCCCGGCGTGGTCTGCCCCCTTTCCCCCCTCCCCCAGGTGAGCGGCGTGTCCAGGCGCCGCCTGGCCTGCACCTGGCCCCACGGCCGCTCTTCCCCCCAACCCGCCCGGATTGCCTGCCTCGTGATCTGCCGGGCTCAGGTCGGCCAGCCCCGTCGCTCTTTCTCTGCAGGGCGAGTGGCGGAGGCGGCCGACTCTGGAGCCCAGGATCTCCCTCCCCCCTCCCCCCCTTTTATCTGCAGGGCTCGGCTCTGCCTCCCGCCTTCGAGCGAAGGGAATGACAGGTGGATTCTGGCGTCTGCCTGCCGCCGGCGCGCGCCCCTCCTGAACGGCCAGGGGCTGAGGGCAGGTGCCTGGGAGGAAGGCGGGCGGACGATAGGGCACCCCAGCGCTCAGCGCCACACGAGCCACCGGGCTCCGGAGCCTCCGGCCCTTGCGGTCTCCCGGCCCTTGCACAAGCCATGCCCACTCCCCTGGCAGGCCGATGGCCTCATTGGCTACCGGCATTTCGGTGGGCGGTGCTCTTCCCGCGAGTTGGGCAATATAGCCAGCATGAGTGGGAGGGGACAGAGCTAATTTGCCTCCTTGGGCAGACCCAGGTTTCTTTCTTCCCACCCCCTGGCTTTCCTTTCCCCCCCACCCCAGCACGGCTACAGCCGCCACCTTCTCCTCCTCCTTCTTCTTCATCATCAGCACCATCATCATCCCGGCTGCTAGAAGCAGGTCCCGCCAGCCTAGCGCGTGCGCCCAAACAGAGCGAGCGAGCGCGACAGATACATGTGAGGCTTTCCTGCCAGGATTATTTTCCACACACACCTTCCTTTGGGTGGGACCCGCATCCGCGCACAAAGAGCGCCTTTCTCTGCCCGGCGGGCGCTTGGAGACGGTGCGCGTCTGGAGGCGCGAGACACTCCGAAGGCTGCGGTCTTCTCGTCCGCGGGACAGAAGGCGCTTTTCCTTCTCCTTCTCCTGCCCAGGCCGGCCTGCCCTAGGGCCGATCCTCGCTCATGGCTCCCGGCAAAGCAAAGGAAGGGGATGGCAACTGGAAGAAATTCATATGGAATTCAGAGAAGAAAGAATTTCTAGGGCGGACTGGAGGGAGTTGGTGTGAGTATCTTCCTTCGCTTTGTCTTCACCCGCCTTTGGAAACATGAGTACTTATGCGGGGAGTCCTGCGAGGAAGGCTCGGTTGGGTCCGCGCGAGAGCGGGGGATCCGCGCCCTGGTGGCGGAGGGAGGCGACGGTCTCCCAGCTTCGACGCTTCTCCCCGCAAAACTGCCTCCCGGTCACCTTGAAAGCAAATCGCAACTTCCCAGCCAGGACCGGCGGATGGGCTGACCGGGCGGCAGGCTCAACGGGTTGCCTCCCGGATCCGCTGGCACGCGCGTGGGTGTGTGTGTCTGTGTGTGTGTGCGCGCGTCGGTTCGTGCCAGGTTTAAAAATACACGCCGAGCCTGCTTGGCAGTGTTGAAAAATCAACGCGAGGTAGTCGAGTAGGAAGAGGAACCGTGAAGGGGCCTCGTTCCCACCCGCGAGGCTCCCATAGGTGGAGTTGCTTCGCCAGACGCCTGACCACCCCCCTCCCTCCCTCCGCCCGCCCTTGATATTTCAGGCCAGGGCGCTATGGGGGGTGGGAAGGGGTCGCAAAGACGCCGGTCGTTTATTTATTTATCTAGCGAAAGAGGCTCGGCGTGGCCAAGGCCGGTAGCTTTCCTGAGGGGAAACAGCCGGCGCCGGGGTTTTGCTTAGACGGCAGGCGCGGGAGGCGCCGGGCTGGCTCGCCTTTGCCGCGCGCGCTTTCGGCTCTCCGGCTGCCGCCTGTTGCCTTTGCGCCAGGAGACAGCGGCTCGCTTTCCCTCCTCGCCTTTTCCCGCCTGCAAAGGTCGTACTGAAGGGCACTGATGTAGTCAGTGCCGAGTCGTGACTGCGGCCCGGGTGGAGTGGGAGGGGAGAGAGGGAGCCCGCCGCCGCCTTCTCCGCCTCCTCCTCCTCCCGCCGCCACTGCGGCTAACCGCGCGACGTTCAGGGAGGTTCCACGCGCGGGGGGGGGGGGGCGGACACGCGTCCCCTGTCTCTGGAGACAGGGTGGTGTTTGTGCCTGAGGCCCTTCTTCCCTCCCCCCCCCCGCATCCCCCAATGGCCATCATGGAAAAAGAGGCTTGAGAATGGGAGGAACGGAGTCCGGGGAGGGCTTCCATCTCCAAAGGGTTAATAATGCATCACAGCTCAAGGTTAGTCAAGGTGACACCTTCTGAGCAAGAGGTAACTGGAGACTGAGTGGGGATCCCTGGGGAAGGTGGGTGGGGTGAGCCCCCATGGAGAGCCATGAGCTGAGGGGGCATCTCCTAGATGGGCTTATTCCAGGCTTGCAGAACAATTCTGTTCTTTTCCCCAAAATGCACCTTTCTAAACTTGGAGGAGGCCCCAGTAAGCTACTGGAGCAGGACAGAAAAGGTCAGGTGGGAAAAGAGAGAAGGAGGTCCAGGAATAATAAAGTCCTTGAAGGCTGTCTCCTAGCAACTGAATGCAACTTAAATGAGACAGACCCTGGCACTGAAAACCAATTTTGTTATTGCTGCCTTCCCCACTTCTCTTTCTGCTCTAAGAACCACACTCCCCCCCCCCCCCCGCAACAGCAGGCCCAAAAACTAGGATATTCTGCATTGTACAAGCTAAGTCAAATCACTATAAGGTACCAACATAACCCATTTTGTTTCCTTCTTCCAATTTTGATCCTGGTCGCAGCCTCCATGCTGTCTATTCAGCAGACAGTCCATGTGATTTCCAAAACGTGACTTTTTCATAATGCTGTAGACCTTGGAGTATAGAGAAAGGTCTGTGACTTGCATTTCCTACCCTGTCCGAGGAGGTAGTTTCTTTTGACAAGCCTCCACCTATGGCAGCAGACAAGAAATGTGGACATCCCCCCCCCTCACACTCCCTTTCTTTAATGTAGGACAAAGTCTGACAAAGAAAAAACCTATAGAGGAGCATGCCTGGGGCCTTCTGCCTTGAATGTGTTAGCTATGGCTGCCCTTGAAGGAAAGGGTGGAATGCCCTTGAGCCTCCGCCTACCTCTGCTGGGGTTTTAGCAGGCAGTCTTGAGTGTCTCTTTAGATCACTGCATCAAAAAAGCATGCCACTTATCTAGAACTTTCCATTCCTTTCCAAACAATTTGCACAAATTTAGAAACATTTACTGATGTGCAAGGTCAAAGCAGCAAATGGCTCTGAGAAGGGCAAAAAGTCATTGTTGATTAACAAAAATGAATCTGTTTAGTAACAACTAGTTTATAAATGGTACTTTGGAGACACGGGTGGGGGGTGGAGGAAGCAGAAAGGTTGAGGTATAGTTGATTTGAATAATAGAGAGGCCTGGCAACCTCTTTGGGCTAAATGCACCCAAATGCCCTCTTTTGCATCCTGTGTCTGGGAGCTTCCTGGTTTGCAGACTTGGCTGAAATCATGAAGTGCAGGGAAGGCTTGCCCAACTGATCCCTGGTGGATGGAGTCCATTCAGGGAGAGTTTTGTAACACCACTAGATGTTTTAGAGTTCCACATGGGTACAAGGTACAGGATTCTTTCTTCAGAGACATGACACTGGAGTCCTGTAGTGCCTCAAAACTGAAAACATTTTCCCCCAGCATAATCTTTAAGGTATTTCATATTCCTATGCAATTCTATCACCGTGACTCCTCTGGAATGATCTTCTTTAGAGACTGTCAATATAACCCTCATCAGAGTTATTCTAGTCAAAGCTTGTTGATTCCGGTAGGTATAGACTGGCACAACTCCACCTAGGATTACACTGCATGGTAGGGGGAGTCAACCTGTGGTCCTCCAGATGTCCATGGACTACAATTCCCATGAGCAAATGCTGGCAGAGGCTCATGGGAATTGTAGTCCATGGACATCTGGAGGACCACAGGTTGACTACCCCTGCTGTATGGTGTTTAGCAAGACTTATACCAGATTGCTATGAGCCTCTTGTGGCGCAGAGTGGTAAGGCAGCAGACATGCAGTCTGAAAGCTCTGCCCATGAGGCTGGGAGTTCAAAGTGTGCAAACAATTGAAATGGATACTGAAACAAATGCAAGATTTGGGGGTAGAGGCTCAAGGTTGACTCAGCCTTCCATCTGTCCGAGGTCGGTAAAATGAGTACCCAGTTTGCTGGGGGGTAAATGGTAATGACTGGGGAAGGCACTGGCAAACTACCCCGTATTGAGTATGCCATGAAAATGCTAGAGGGGGTCACCCCAAGGGTCAGACGTGACCCGGTGCTCGCACAGGAGATACCTTTACCTTTATACCTGATTGCTAGAAGGGCAGTGAGTTGACTTCTTTCATAACCGCTGTTTCAACTAGGGATCCATCTTTTGGACAGCATGTTGACTGGTTTTCTTATTTTTCATTGCATTTGAATCTCTGCCTTCTGTCATGTAGGACAGACTGCCTCCCTCAAGGTTGTGAGTGACTGCTTAACATCCTGCTTGGAAATTTGGTCTAAGCATGTGTCACCCTCGCTATTTAGAGCTCTTCTTTTGCTATTCTCACCTCCCCCTTACAAACCCCACTGCACCTTCCTTGCCGTCAGCAGGTTCCTCTTTAGCTCATTACAACTGCACCTCCTATGATTGTACTCTGGAAAAAATGTCCAAATCTCTTGGACGTCACTATATTTGCCTACCGCTGCCTAGTAACTGAGGAGTGCATTAACCCTGAGAGTGCTAAAACTGTTGTGAGGCTAGTTGCAAAGTGTCTCTCTTGTCCCCTTGGGAGGGGAAAACCGTATTTTAATAGGTTTTCCTCTATCACTAGTGCATCTATCATTAGCTAGAATTCTTCTTAGATTGTCTCTGTCTGTTCCCTTTGGAGTTGCTTCACACAAATATTTATTTGAAAAGTTACCAGGAGATCTTTGGAACATATTCTGTAGAGTTCCACTTACTTTTAAATCCTACCCTCCCTCCCCATTTTAACATGCTTTACTACTGTGGACTTACTGTCATAGAGAAAAACGAGGCAGAGGGTATTTCTTCAAAGTCTGCCTAGTACGGCCTGTTAAAAGGTAAAGGTATCCCCTGTGCAAGCACTGGGTCATGTCTGACCCTTGGGGTGACGCCCTCCAGCGTTTTCATGGCAGACTCAATACGGGGTGGTTTGCCAGTGCCTTCCCCAGTCATTACGGCCTGTTACTATACAGCTAATCAGGAGATATAATCCTTGTCAACCAGTAATTTATCTAACCAGATTTCAGAAACTATGCTGTTCATTGGGAGCGGCCCTGGTGATAAATGTTTGAGATTTCCTCCTGCTCCCTCCTTTAAACAAAACTCCAGTTTGTACACTGAACTGATTTCAGCTCCGTGTAACCAGAATGTGTAGTTGTATTCATGCACAGTGTATGATCACCCTTCCCTACTTACTTTTTGGAGAGGCATGTCCCTGGAAGTCACACACCAAAGTCTGAGTGTCAGGTAACACTGGAGAAGAGACACTGATTCTATGGAGATTGGTTCACTGAGATATGTTACAGATTAATGCACTTCCTTGCATCTTCACCCATAAGTAGACTCCCAGAAATAAGCAGTCACTTGATAGTGATGCTGGCATGGTAATCCCCTAAAGAGTGCATCAATTTCTGTTTCCCACACTCAGCGAGATTATTGCATGTGGTTTGGGGCCTCCATGCCTAAGGACCCTGTTTACAAAATCAATCTATCTCCTCTTGTGGCAGGTGAATTCTGGGTAATGGCATACAGATTTAACCATACATATTGTGGATCACGTTTTAGGCACAAGGGGGGAGGGAAGCAGGAAAGGTGTACAAGGCTTGTGTTTCAAGTAAGTGCTTTCGGACCTGAAATCTGTTCCACATAATATATTTCTGGTAAGGGCTTGGAGGAGGAGCATGTCTCATGGCTTAAGTGCCACTCAGCGCTTAACACCCACTCTGTGCCTCCTCCTCCAACTGGCTTGCCTATCTGTCCAGTGGCCAGCCAATCGCCGTCCGCCTCCACCCCTTCTTCCTTCCTCTTCTCTCCAAGTCTGCAGATCCCTGCTGCATGAGAGCTGCCCCTGCCATTGAGCCCCTAACAGCTGCCTGCAGTTTTCCAGGTCCTGGGGAGGGGGGGGGCGTCCACAGAGTTTTTCCACACACACATCCCAATCTAGCGCCTGTTGTATTCCTGAATGCAACGAGCCTGGCCCCTAGTCCCATTCATAATGCAAGAAGAGTGCTGCTGGATTGTGCTTCTAGCACTGACCAGTTAGATACCCCAAGAAAATGAAGGACATGAAGACAACAGGCTTCCTCTGTTTCTTCTGAAAGCCAGCATGGTGCAGTGGTTGAGAGCAGAGGACTCTAATCTGGAGAACTGGGTTTGATTCCCCACTCCTCCACATGCAGGCACCTGGGTCACCTTGGTCTAGTCATAGTTCTATTAGAGCTGTTCTTATAGTGCAGTTCTCTTAGAGCTCTTGCAGCCCCACCTTCTTCACAGGGTGTCTTGTGGGGAGGGGAAGGAAAGGTGATGTAGGCCGCTACCTCCTGGTAGAGAATAGTGGCATATAAGAACCAACTCTTCTTCTACTGACTTTATTTGCCCCAGAATTCCCCCCCCCCCCTTGACTCAGCCTGTCTGGTCATCTGGATTCATGCCACTGTAAGATCGAGATTAGAAAGATGTTGTGCTCTCTACATAACTCCGGTCGGTGGAGGACGTCGCAGCTCAGTTATTATCAGGAGCTAGGCAGAGAATGCATATTAGCCCCATTCTGCAGTCACTCCATTGGCTGTTCATTGGTTACCAGGTGCAACACAAGACACTGGCTCTCACAAAGCCCTTCATGGCTTTGTACCCTAATATCGCCTCCATCTCTACAGCCTCGCTTTCCTAAGCAGGGTTTTCTGCAGGTGCCACCCTGCCAATGGGCAAGAGTGACAATTGCCTATATGTACACTCTCTCTGTTGTGGGTCACATCTTATGAAATGAACTTCCTGATGAGGTCAGGAACGCTCCCACTGCCCTGCCATCGAACATACTGTGCAAGACTGAATTATTCAGGAAGGCATATTTACAAAAACAATAAACTTTATAATGGAATTGATTCAGGAGTGCTTTAATAAAGCGGAGGAGACTGGACTAAACTGTACAGGATATACTATCTGTTGCTGTAATATTCTATTATTATGTAATTTCTGTATTATTTAATATACCATAATAATACTTACACTTTGTTTCAGCCTTGTTCCATGTCTTTTTACTTGCTCATAATTTGCACAATTGCACTGCTTGTTGGTTGTCCCATCCTGTTGACTGCATTGATGAACACTGTATAATCTGCCTTGAGCCTCAGTGAGAAAGGCAGGCTATGAAAGTCAATAAATAAATATGCATCACAATCTTTGACAGGACAATTTTTCATTAATTAGTCTAACCGGTTAAGAAAGCCATTTTCTGTGTTTACAGTTGCAGGCTGTTTGTGGAAACACACTAAACAGAATGAATTATTGTCCTTAGTGTGCTTTGCTTATTTTGGGTGGAGTGCACTCCTTGAGTGTAGTATATTTTCCCCTCATAAGCCGCTTGAATTTCTGTCTCTACCTGCTTTGTGCTTATAATCTTGAAGCTGGTCTAGTGCATAACTAGCAGTACATACCTGATGGTGTATTTCTCCCCTTCTTTACCACAGTTAAGATCTTCCTCTTCTATGTGATCTTCTATGGCTGCCTGGCAGGTATCTTCGTTGGGACCATTCAAGTCTTGCTGCTCACAATCAGTGAATTCGAACCCAAGTATCAGGACCGAGTAGCACCTCCAGGTAACAATGGGGACAGAGAGGCAACAAGAGCGACATATTTTGCCTTTGGGGTGCACGTGGGCTCTAGGACTACAGCAGTTAACTTTTGACTGACTCTTTCAAAAGTTAGTGGGCTTTCCACAGATCTTAAAAAGTTAGCTCACTATGGTATCACAAGCTATGTTAACCCCTCCTGTGTGTTGTCTTCTGTCTCACTTTTATTCTACTCTCTAAGGAGTTCAGAGCCACAGCGCTTCTGTGAGTTAGGTTAGTGTCTTGGCCAAGACCAGCTGTTGAGCTTCATAGCTTGGTGAGTATTTGAGCTTGGACCCTTTATATCCGAAGCCAGTATTCTAGTCCATTGGTCTTTGGGACGCACAAGTGTGTCATGTCCTGTCCTTATGTGAATCAAACCAGTGGCAACATCACCACTTTCTTTCCTTTTACTTGTCGCCCTCTAGTGGTTCATACAGTCAGGTGATATCCTTCTCTTTCCACTAGGGGGCAGTTTCTTTTTCTGGACATGAGGAAATTGGCTGGGGCCAGTCTGGGAATCAACACCAACCCCCCCCCCTGCTTTTATGTTGTTTAACTTAAGAAGAGGATGAAAGAAAACATACCAAATGTAAAAGTAGACAAACATATATACTTGTAATAGCTCTGGAGTGGAGGTACTTTCAGGAAGTGTGGCTTTTCTCAGCCCAGTATGGCAAGCTGTATCTGCTAGAATCCCCTCCTTTGTGGAGCTATTTATGGTCTCCTCATTTGCATCTGGTCGTCATATAGTGCAAAACTTTTTAAAAAGTCATATAAAAAGACAATTTAAACTATGTGTCATGTTGCAGATCGCATTAGGAGGTGGGTCTTGTATCTGAGGATGAAGATGAAGATTATGGCTATCATCAGTATGCAACATGCTTTGGCCATAGTGGCTTTTCTTGGTTAAACTCTTGCAATTTATTAAAGGGAAAATCAGTAGTACCACCAGGAAAATAATATGTTAAAAGTGGCTTGCAGTTGCTATTAATACTATATTAACTCATAAGCAAGTGCAAACAGTGAACTAAATACTCTAGGCTTTAAATTTCATGTTTGGTGGTTATGGAGAGCGATGCTCCTTTCTTAAACTTCCAGTGATGTGGAAGGGCAAGTCAGGCTAATGAAGGTCAGGAAAAGCTTTGCTACTTAAAGGGCTGGGTCTTAAGGAGAGGAAGCAGAAAGGAAAGCAGGGTCCCTCCAACTGCCCTACCACCTCCCCTTATGGAGGGAGAGAAGATGCTGCTTTGCTCTTCGTCATCGGCTGCATCACACCCAAAGTGACACAGGTTGCCGCCATGCCCGTCTTGCTCAGCAGCCGGAGGGCAGTGTGGCTGATGACAAGGAGACCAGTGGGGCCTGGCTTCCCCTGCAAGTCCAGGAATGGTGCTGACAGAGAGGAGCAAGAAGGCGCTGCTCAGCGTTGTTCTGTTAGCCTGTGTACAGGATGAAGCCGGGCACCTCTGCCTCCACACGCCTCCCAGCCAACTCATCCTAAATTGAGTCACACCGTTCTAATCCCAGTGATTTCAGTGAGTTTTGAAGGTTGTAACTCTGCTGTGGATTGCATTGTAAGCTGTGCCTGACTTTTGCTTCTTGATGTGAGAGGATAATAGTATGGATGTTTTGAAGCTGAATAGATTTATTAGTGTACTAGAAATATAGCCCGCTGTATGAGGGATACAGTGGGTGCTAGCAACTCACACTTTGGTGTGTCCCGCGGCGACTGCTCTCTGCAGCGGCTCCCTGTGGCGGCGGCGGCGGCAGGGAGGCCCCGGCAGCCACGCTCCGCGCGACTGCCGGGGGCTCCGTCTGGCGGCGGCCTGACACGGCGAGAGGCACTTCGCGCCTCTTGCTGTGTCAGGCTGAGAGCAACTGCGAGCCGCGCTGTGCGCGGCTCACAGTTGCTGGGGCTGGGAATCAGAGGGACCAATCGGCAGGCGCAAAGCGCCTGCCGATTGGTCCCTCCGATTGTCTGTGCAGAGGAAGGGTCCAATCCGGACCCTTCCTCATCACGGACACATCCCGCCCCATAACCCCTTAGCGCTTTATTTAGTCTGCGGCGCCCGTGGCGCCGTGGGCGGTGTTTAGATATGGAGGGAAGTGCATGTGTTTAGTACTTTTGCATTTGTGACTGGCCTCTTCGTGTTTTTCTTCAGTCAGAGACACCGAAAGATCTTGCATGTGGACAGCCAGGCTGATCTGTCACTGTAGCAGCTTACCTGGTTTGCTCCATCTGGTTTCTGTTGCTTTATCTGGTCCCAGCTGCTGATTGGACTGTGTGGCTTGCAGCTGCTGCTTTCTCACATTACTAATGACCCAAAGGACGCTGGGTACCAAGGATGGCACTCATGAGTTATCCTCTCCTGATGTTTGTGCTGGCCTCATTGTGATGTACTATATTGGATAATTTTTGTATTACTTGGATTTTTAGAATTGTAGGTGTAGAATTAATAAGGTTACATTTGTCGACATTAAAGCCTGATCATGGATGTATAATACATATTTATAACTGGCCTTTCTAAACATTGGGCTTTTTATCTATCTATCCCTCTTGCTTCCGGCAAAACAGCTGGGAATCTTCAGATGGCATAACAGGACTTAGAGAAGAATAGCGAAGTGTGGTGCTGGAGGAGCAGGCCCCGCTCACAAGATGCAGGACATTTGCAGCTTGTGGCAATAGAAATATGCATGAATCTAATTTCTTCTGCAGGGGTTTCAGACATTTCTGTGACATATTGTGGAATGTCCATTGATACATCTGCTTCATAACAGAAGCAGACTTGACAATGATTGTACTGCAGACCTCTTGATCAACTAGACCAGCCTTTCTCAACTTTTTTACCATTGAAAGAACCCTGAAACATTCTTCAGGCTTCAAGAAACCCCCAAAGTGGCACAATTGTGCAGTGTATGGTTGGGAAGCATACCTGTGTACATGTCTACCTGGGACCCCTCCTCTTCCCACCCACCCCAGGCCCATCATTAGCCATTTTGGGAGGGGTAGGGCAGGTCAGCATGACCATAGATGATTATACCACCCAATGAATGTTTAACAAAGTTCAAAAAGAGATTTTTAAATAATTCATTCCCACCCATTTGGGAAACCCTTCCATGACCATCAAGGACCCCAGGGTTTCACAAAACCATGGCCGAGAAAGCCTGATATATCGGGTGC
Source organism: Paroedura picta (assembly GCF_049243985.1). Classification (NCBI taxonomy): domain Eukaryota; kingdom Metazoa; phylum Chordata; class Lepidosauria; order Squamata; family Gekkonidae; genus Paroedura; species Paroedura picta. The sequence continues at coordinate 32,661,889 of NC_135374.1, read as the reverse complement.
ATTGGTGTTTGTTATCTAGACAGTAATTACTGCAATTATCCCCATATCTGTGGCCATGTCTTGTCAGATGGTGAGAGTATAATTAGTGTATGCTTAAGATGGGGAGAAAAGCTTAGGAACTCCAACAATGAAGGGGAAAATAAGTATATTATCAGAATTCTCCTGCTCTATTCATAGAATTGCACTATAACTAAGGTGACATTTTGGCTAATGCCTGCTTTCTAAGCCAGTCCAAATAGTTTTTTGTTCACTTAAAAGCTTCTAACAATATCTTTAGCTGATTTTGCATGGCTGTGTCCATGTTGGGCCACCACCAGTGTATAGCTGTGCAGCTGCATGCAGTGCTGGATTGGCTCCAGTGCTGAAATGTGTTCCCATGTGGAACACATTTCCGTGGGGCACCTGGTCCACCACTAAAATGTGTATCCCCGGGAGATGGAGCTGCGACAGACAGGTTCCGCTGCATGGGGGCGGGGCGGGGGGGGCTGTGGACGCTTGTTATTTTGCAGGAAGGTGGGATAGTGCGGAAACGCGATTCCAGCTTCCTGTAGTTTTTTTTAAAGCCCCAGTCTGCCCCTTGATACTGCAAAGCTGACCGGGGCATTTTTGTTCCCTCCGGTTCTCCGTAGGGCACAAAAAGGAAACACAGAAGTATCCAGGTTCACTTAGTGCGGGGGGTATTGAGGGGCTGATCCACACCAGACCCAGGAGGATGCTAGCCTGGTGGCAATGTCATGTGGATGCAGGGATTAGCCCTGTGTCCATATGAGCCCCCCCCCCCAGCCGTTTCCACCTTTGCTGAATCAGCACTTGTGTGTTTGTTGCCATGTATGGTGCTTTACATGGAATTTGAATCACCCGTGGGGTGTATCTTTGGTGACAACTGTCACTTAGTCCTTGTGGAGAAATATGGCCAAACCACATGGTGCCACACTAGGGTTGCCAGATCCCTCTGGCCATTAGCAGGGAACAGGGAGTAGGGTTATCACATCTGGTTGGGAACCTCAAAGAGATTTGGGGATGGAGCATGGGAGCACAGGGACTTCAATGGAGTACAAATGCCATTGAGTTTACCTGGCAAAACATCCTTTGTCTCCAACTGATCCTTGTAGTCTGGAAATGAGCTCTACTAGGGGATCCCCAGGTTTTACCTGGAGACTGGCATCCTTATGCCACACCCTTAGGGCTGATGTTTAAGCCAGCCTCAAATCTGCACAACTCAGCACTGATATACCTACCACAAGATTCTTGCATGGTAGATGGCAAGCATTTTGCAGGAAACCCATGTATAGTTTGAAACATGTAGAGACTGGATATCTGTGGGTTTTTTTACTGCGTGGAAGCACAGATAGGTACATGAGCAAATAGCCTGAATGTTATCTGTGCATTATTTGATTTCTACCATCTAAGGTGAGGTGGGTGTTTGCACAAAATAGTGGCTTCTCAGTTACTGGTCCCAACCTTGGAAATACACATCCGCAAGGAAGTTAATCTGGCTCCGGGGTTCCTGGCCTTATCATTGGTAGTAAATACTGCTGTTGCGGAAAATATTCTGGTGTGTAATTAGCTAGTCTTATTTGATACTTCCAGTTTTATTGGCATGATGCAGACTTAACAGTAAGCCATAGTTTGTTACTATGTGAAGTAGCTGAGGGATCTTAGGATTCTGCAGTCTCTCACCCCTTCATACATACATGGCTTTATAGCAAATCACAGTTTGAACTGCACAATTGGGGTTTGTGCTTTCCTCGCAAGCCAGGATTCCAAACTGATGTAGTCCTGCTAATCAAGGAAAACACAAAGTCATGTTTAGAAGTTTATATTGATGCTTCATTGCAGTACACTATGGAAGTAAGTGATCTGATCAGTGTGTGCAAAGGGAAGAGTGAGTATGCAAGTCTGGACATTCCCTGACTTTTTAGTATAATGGATTCTTCCCCCTGTTTTTTGTAATAACAATGCATTATTTTGACATGTGTGGTTCTTACTTGCTTATATGCCCTAATATCAGAAAATGAGGTGGAAATGTTTTAGTAGATTGCATTTTTCACATATAATGTATTATGCATAAATTCCTCACAAAGTCTTACTGAGGAAAGTGACCTCGGTGTAGGAGCTATGCAGCTGTCAGCTTCCTAGACTAGAAGGATTCACAGACTGGGATGGATTCAGTATGTATCACTAGGGTTGCCAGCCTCCATGTGGCACCTGGAAATCTCCCACTAGTTCAATTTTTTCCCTTTAAATTTTTATTTTAACAATAATTCAGAAAACTTTTTCTTATTACAAGAATATATCCCCACCCTTCCTGTCCGCACCCAACCACAGCACACACAGCCCCATGCTTGTCGATTTGTGGAGGGGGAAGTAACTCCTGCCCAATAACCAGAACATAGGGCCTATACGGGGGGTGGGGGGGGACCTGATCTTCCTCGTCTGGCCTCAACCACAAGCCCAGTGGAAGAGTTCCATTTTACAGGTCCTGCAGAACTTTGATAGCTCTGTTATCTTACTAACTGCTGAATTATACAGCTTTCTAAGCCTAAAAACAATTTGTTCTTCTTTAGTTGGCTCTTGCTATGATCTTGGCTTATACTTGAGGAAACTCAGTAGTACAGATTAGCTAGCTGTTTGATGAATTATTTGAGTGTGGGATTTCTGTCCCTCTATGAAGATATGTGGGTTGGAGGCACTGTCAGAATATGTTCCTAAGGTTAGCTTGGAACACGGGTCAAATGCCTGTAAATGGGAGGCAGTAATGTGTTGGCTGGAAGTCCTGCATCTGCAAAGCCAATGTGGTGAAGTGGCTGGAGTGTTGGACTAGGATTTGGGACACCTGGGTTGAAGTTATTCCTTACTCGGTGACCTTGGGCAAGACACGGGCTCTCAGACTAATTTGCAATGTTATTTATTTAATTTCAGTACCACCCCGCTCTGCAAGGGGGCTTGGATGTTTTGCAATAATAAAAACACAGTTAAAATCAGTACTCCTCTCCCCACCCTCTTAAATACCTTCCACTGGGCTAACCAGACTGAGATGGCCTAAAAAAAAGGGGGGGGGGCAAGAAAGAGGGAGGACCATATAGTTTTTAGTGCCTTTAATCCTGGTTTCCTGAGTACTGGGAACTACGGCTTGTGCAGGCGGCACCAGCCATTCCAATAGTTATTGGCAGTAAAGATGAGTGGCTTAGTATTCAAGTTAATATAGGAAAGAAAAGGTGCATCATAAATGGCTTGTCTTGATTATCTCTGGTGGTGGTATACAAACAGTAGTAACCATTCCCAAGTACATCTAGTGGGTAATAAGTAGTTCCTGTCTGATATCTGCAGCTCTGTAAAGACATCTTTTGGACGTCTTGTCCCACTCTGAAGACATGTAGAACCATTCACAAGGAACTGAGAGAGGTAACAGAGGCTAGGGGACCTTAATCATATTGTGTTAGGATGTAGTAAAGGCTTGCTTGTATCATTTCCAGCTTGGTGTAGTGGTTAGGAATGTGGACTTCTAATCTGGCAAGCCTGAGCAGTAATATTAGGGCTCTCTCAGCCTCACCTACCTCACAGGGTGTCTGTTGTGGGGAGAGGAAGGGAAGGTGATTGTAAGCTGCTTTGAGGCTCCTTTGGGTAGAGAAAACCAGCATATAAGAACCAACTCTTTTTTCTTCTTCCTTCTGTTAGTACTCAGCTGAGTGATTCGTATGTGTTCGTGACTCCTGACATCAGTGTAGATCATGTGCTATGTAGGTGTTCTAGTACTGGCAACTTGGGTAAACCTGCCATCAGTGCATGTTTCTAGATGTTAATATCAGCGGATAGTGCTACATACTGAAGGAATTAACACCAGGCCACAAACAAAATGAATACTGGCATTTTTAAACCAGGTTCTGGTACAGATGATTGTTTACAAGGTGGATTCAGGTGGGTAGCTGTGTTGAATCTGGTGGCACCTTTAAAACCAACAAAGTTTTATTTGAGGTATAAGAATGCACACAAAAGCTTATGCTTCAAATTAAACTGTGGTGATCTTAAAGGTGCCACTGGGCTCAAATTGTGCTCTTGTTTACAAGGCTCGATATTAAAGAATTCTTACGCAATTATAAAATATAGTTAATTTGAAGGTTTTTGCAAGGTAGGTTTGTTACTAACTTGGATATTATCACTTCATTGGGTTTTATGTGATCTTACTAATTCGATTTGGTCCCAAGATGCAACATGATTGCGGACTAACATTGTAGGTCAATGGCTGCAAATTCAGACAGTCTTCTGAAGAAACATTTAAAGAAGAAACAGCTCCAAATATCATCACATCTGAGCTCCACAGAGGGTTTGCTGACATGTTTCTGGAATAACTAATATGCGTAGGGAGGGCAAATCCTATAAATGCCCACAGCACCTCCATTGCAAAACTTATGTGAAAAAGTTGTTATGTTTGGATAGGACTAGGCACTTCAAACCCCTTTTACAGAACGGAAAACACTGAGTAAACTAGTTACATGTTGGTTTTCTCCTCGGTGTGACCTAAATCATCTTCCAATGTTGTCTTCCTCTCCTTCATTTTATTCTCACAATAAATGTCCTTGCGATGTAGGTAAGGCTGAAAGTGAGTGACTGGCCCAGGGCCATCCAGCAAGCTTCTGTGGCACAGAACGGGATTCAAGCCCAAGCCTCCCAGATCCTAATCTGACACTGTGTCCACAACACCACACTGGCACCCTTGACTCAGCTGTCATAAAAACCAGCAGAGCAAGTAATCCAGTTTCACCACGAGGGCTGCAGTGCTGGAGATGGGAAAATAAAATGTGTGATCTGCTAAAACAGCTTTTATTTCCTGCATTCTTTTGGCAACGTTTGAACACCTTTTCCTTCATGCTTTCTGTCCCACCAAATTACTGCTTCTCGCGTGCCTCTTGTTGGAGTTGTCACAAATTGGTTGTGACTTAATGGCACATCAGTACATTCCAGTGGGTAATTTGGAATGGAAGAGTGAAGTTTAATTCTCAGGTCTGAGGACAGAACTTTGCTTGGCTGGTCACTTGTGGGGATGCCTCCATGCATGGGTGAAGATGAATGGAGTATAGTGACAGGTTCTCAGTAATGCATCTGTCCATTAATCTTTAATCTTGAAATTTTAATTTTCTTGACTATGTCCCCCCACCCAAGGGTTGAACTCAAATGATGGCAAAGCTTGTTATTTATGTAAGATCCTTGTATTTGGCAAACATCATTATACTGTGTACTAATCCATGACCCACTCTCTACTTATATATGCAGTCTTGTAACTCCAGTTTCATTGTCTGGCAAAAGCTTACGCCTTGAATAAAACTTGGTCTTAAAGGTGCCGCTGGACTCCAAATCAGCACATTTTATCCCATATGCTATGCCCACCGTGTATTGTTAGTCTTGTGAGGTTGCTGACTAGGGTAGGGCTGCTGGAAGAAGTTGTTCTTATTTGCATTTAGCAAGAACAGGGAAGCATTTATTTATTTTGGAGAGGCGGGCATTTAATGAAAGTTGTCAGGGGTAAAGGTAGAAATCTATTGCAAAGACTTATCAGAGATTTCTGTTTAGTCTTCAGATAACCTGCAGAGACAAACAGTACTTCTGATTTCAGAGTAAAAGGCACCAACGAGTTCCTTGTGCTGAGATAAGGCAGGGTCTCCTCAGACACTACATTTTACCCGACACAGTTTGTGTGCAGCTGTTATGTCTAAACTAATTAATTAAATGTCTAAAGCAGGGGTAGTCAAACTGCGGCCCTCCAGATGTCCATGGACTATAATACCCATGAGCCCCTGCCAGCGAATGCTGGCAGGGACTCATGGGAATTGTAGTCCATGGACATCTGGAGGGCCGCAGTTTGACTACCCCTGGTCTAAAGCATTGCTCGAGTTGGGGGTGGAGGAGAAAACACCGAATGCAAGACACCACATCACAATCCACCTTGAGTTCCCAAACACCCCTAATAAAGAAATGTGTTTTTTTTTCCTGCAGTCTGCATATGGAATAGGCAGCAACTCTCCACTTCTCACATTATGGTACATTCACAAGATCTCACATGTACAATAAATGAAACAATCCCGAGAGGAAGGCAGAGAAAGATGGCATTCCACTCCATCGTGAGTTTGAGTATCCCCCCTCCAGCACCCCCCCCCCCAGGAACTCTACTAACATTCTTTCAGATGAGTGAGTGGCAAGGTGAGGCTTCTAGTCTCCCTCTGACATTGCTAGTATGAGATTAACCTGCTAGTAGGTTCATTGAAACTAACCCTAGAGCTGGATCAGCCGGTGTTTTCTTTTGCTGTTGGTGGAGCTGTTACAAGGTACCTACACTGGCAAAAGGCTCTGCTGGTAGCAGAGTGGGAACTTTGGGTCCAACATGTAGTTAATATGGGATAAAATTTTGTGCTGGGTTTTAGCCAACACTGTATGAATCTAAATAAATTCCATACTGACTCATTCTTCAATAATTCCTGAAAGGCAAATGAGAGCATTTAGTACGAATGAAACTTGAAAAACCTCAGCTGTTAATTGTGTTTCTGGCTTCCCTGAAGAAGGTTGTTGATGAGGGAACAGATCACCTGGATCTATTAGTTCTGCTTTCTTTGCCCAAATCTATCAAGGATGTAGAACAGAGAGAGAGAAGGAAGAGCTCAGCAGAACCATGAGAACTGTATGGTTAAAAAACAGAATACTAAATACACGTTGTTGCTGACGCACCCACCACCCTCTTTACCCTTCTCACTAGTATTTAGTATTGAAAAGATTGTGATGTGGTATTTTGCATTCAGTATTTTCACCTGCACCCCCAGCTTCAGTTCACTGGGTGTCCTTTGCAGTGGGCAAAGATCCTATGCAAAGATCCTATGCATCCCATTCATTAAATACTATCAGAGGTGTGATGCAAGGAGTGGGTGGGTGGGTCAACAGCAACCCTAGGGTATTTTTATAAGCGATCGTGAGGTGCCACACAAATATGATCTGAGCAACCTCCATTTTACAAGTTGCAAAAAAAGGGATGGAAATGCTCCGCAAGTATAGCAACTAGGGTTTCCAATACCCAGGTAGGTCCTGGAGAGCTCCCGGAATTATAATTTATCTCAAGATCAGTTTTACTGGATAAAATGGCTGCTTTAGAGTATTCTGAGTATTCTGTAGCATTATATTCCCTTGAGGTCTCTACTCCCTGACCTCCACCCTCCCTAGGCTCTACTCCCAAAGCTCCAGGAATTTCCCAACCTGGGTTTATCAGTCCTAACTTACCTGTGATGGTGCAATAGGTACACCTGCCCACCTTAGGTGTAAATGGAGTCATGGTTCAAATCCAGCATCAAGGGTTCTGTAATCTGTTAATTATCAGCACAAAAGTGGGTGGATTGTTCCCCAGTTTGGAATGATAGGGCTTTTTCAGGTAGATAAACAACCAAATCTTAGCTTGCTTAGAGGCTGTGATTGAACATAGGCAGTGGAGGAGAGAATCAGGCCAGCCAGAATGATTCTGCTGTAGCTTTTCTTCTTGGCTCTGGAGCTGCAGCTTAGCACAGGAGCAGTGCATTCAGACAGGCAGTATGGGTGTGTGTGTGTGTGTGTGTGTGTAAAAATGGGACATGCTTCTTTGACAGGTGCTGCTTATGGGGTAACAACAACAGTTTCTGAGCTAACTCAATGTAGTGAAGTTGGAGCAATCTATCAGAACATTATGAATTTGGAATTTCAGCAACAATCCAAAGCCACTTGCAGTTTAGACTTGCTTTTATCATTCCCCACAAGGAGAACTCTTTAATGGGCACAACAAGGAGCTTAGTCTCTGGACAGAGTTCCATGTGGGAAATTGCCTGGCCTTGCCCGCCCCACAGTCAGGCTCATTTGCCAGTCTGAATGGAGCCTGAGCCTTAAAGCTCATGGTGTGTGGCCAAAGCAGCCACAGAAACAGCACGGACTTCATTTCTCATTACTTTCAACACCACCGATCAACACACATCCATTAATTCAATTAAAACTTGACCTAAAACTCATGGGAGAATAGTCATGTGGAATGCCTTGTTATAACAGCCGTGGGACTATTTCCTGTTCATTGGGATGGGAGATGGAATTTCTCCTCCTGGTATCATCTGTCACACACTTCTTAAGCTTGCTCCTAGCTGGTCAACAGGAAGACAGGGTACCAAATAAGTAAGGGTCTGGTGTCCAGTTATTTCTACTCCTAGAACAGCTCCTTTCTCTAAGGCCTCTAAGCAGTGGAGCAGATGCACGGCTATTTAAAAACTCACACACGCTAGTCAAGGCTTTGCATTTCAAATTATTTGGGCCTGATACAGTTGCCCTTTGTATCCTTGCTAGGACAGCTGTATGTGCTTAAGGCAGGAAAGGCGTCAGTTGGATTGGGCCCTTTATAGAGCTCAAAGCAGCTGCTGCTAGCAATTAATAAGGTGGCTATGCTTGCCTATTGGGAACCCTGTTCTTTATGTTTTGATTTATTTTGATAAGAAGAGGCAGAACAACAATGGGCGGCAATGTGGGGAGTTTTGGTTGTGCGGACCAGACAAAGTTTTGAAAAAGAAGAAGAATTGGCTTTTATACAGTTGCCCTCTCTTCCTCTCCCCACGACAGCCGCCTTGGGAGGTAGGTGGAGCTGAGAGAGCTCTAACAGCACTTTCCTGAAAACATTAAGAGAACTGTGACTGGCCAGCTGACCGCCAATGGAGGAGAGGAATTGAACCTCGCTCTCCAGATTAGAGGCTGTCACTGTTAACCACAAACTACATCACGCTGGCCCCAAGTACTAGGGTCTTATGCCTGTCTCATGAATGGAAACGGAGATCCTAGGAATCCAAATGTACACTGGAAAGTTCTCAACTGAACTGTTGGATAAACAGTACTTACTTCACATCTTTACATTCAGAACAGCTTTATCAGTGCTGTGGCGAGCCCAGGTAACCCAGCTGGCTGCATGTGAGAGAGGAGCAGGGAATCAAACCCAGCTCACCAGATTAGAGGTCAGCACTCCTAACCACTACACTAAGTGTTGATAAACACAAAATGTAAATCAATGTTTCTTCCTCTTGTCTGCACAGGTTCAGCTTTCAATATGCAAAATCCTGACTTATCATATCAGTTTGGTGTAGTGGTTAGGAGTGCGGACTTCTAATCTGGCACGCCGGGTTCGATTCTGCACTCCCCCACATGCAGCCAGCTGGGTGACCTTGGGCTCGCCACTGTTCTGACTGAGCAAAACTGTTCTGACTGAGCAATGATATCAGCTCTCTCTCAGCCTCACCCACCTCACAGGGTGTTTGTTGTGGAGAGAGGAAAGGGAAGGCGACTGTAAGCCTCTTTGAGCCTCCTTTGGGTAGAGAAAAGCGTCATATAAGAACAAAGTCTTCTTTCTTCTTCCTTCTTCTATCTAGTGGCAGACAACTGCCCAACCTCCTGCTTTTTATAAGCATCCCAAGAAATTATATGGTGGTGATGGGAGCTAGTCTTTCTAAACTTTTTTTTCTTTTCCATGAGAGAATGAACTAAGAAAAAACAATACACCCGCTTGTCAATCTCCTCCCCCTTCACAAGTACAGAAAACCAAAACTAGTTACCCTTCAGAAGAGATCCACTGATCAGGAGAGAGAAGTCTGTTGCAGAGTTCATTATTAACTAGCAATAACTCTGGAAGGGAGATGAGTGGGTGATGAGCTCCACTGTTACTTATGTCTGATTTTGAAGGACTTTGCACCTGGCACTTGCACTAGGGGTAGGGCTATTTGAACTTCACTGTACCAGACTTCCTGGTTCTGAACCTGTCCCAATAATGAACATGAGGTCCCACCCATTAGGGGTCTGGAATGCTGCCATGTGACTATGCTGTCAGGGTCAGCCCCTGTGGCAGAGTCCTGCCGCTAACTAGGAGTATGCCTGGATTCTGGGTCACATATATGTGGTTTCCCTTATTTATTTAGATATGTTATAGCAAGTGCAAGCAGAAGGCAGATCTACTGGTGGGTTGTCGGTTGATTACTGATGGATCACTGTTTGATTACTGAAATTTCTGCAAAGAATGTTGGGCTAGGTGGATATTAGTCTAATCCAGCAGGGTGTTTATTATAAAGCGAGAGTAAGTACTTGGGATTGCTTGGTGCAGAGAAGCACTGATTTTAAGAGAATCTTGAGTTTGAAACTTGTTTGCAAATTAGAAACAAATAGGCAAGGAGGCTTAGTCTTTTTTCAAATGGAAAACTGGTGCGCCTGTCCCCCCCTCTCTCCCATGCTCTTATCTGAAACTGGCTCTTGCCTGTTCTCTGAGGGATTAGAAGGCACTTGGCAGCATGTGATCTTTGTAGAAAGTCTGAGCAGTTCTTTCTGGGAACACCTAAGGTTGGGGTCAGAAGCCAGCCCTATGAGTTTACCATGTAAGGCCAGCACAACAAGGTTTCTAATTAGCCACCTTTTCAGGGTCATCTCCCATGCCCTGCCCCATTGCTGATTACTAGATCTTGGGTTTGTGAAAGAAGCACTAGAGGATAGAAGAGAATCCAGCATTTTAATGATTTATGGCTCAGATCTTCTCTTGTAAAGCAGACTAAGGCCGATTCCACATGATGGCAGCCATGCTGGGCCACTGGCAGTGTGTAGCTGCAAAGCTGCATGCTCTGCAGCTTTCTGTGTCCCCATGTGGGGCACACTTCAGCATAGGATCTGCTCTAGCATTGAAATGTATTCCTAAGAGGGGGTGCATTTGGGTGGGGTACCTGATCCCCTGCTGAAATGTGTCCCCCCCCCGGGGACATAGCTGTGGCGGAGGGGTTCCGCTGCGCAGGGGTGGGTGGGTGGAGTCTTCTTATTTTGCAGGAAGGTGGGATTGCATGAGAACGCAATCCCACCTTCCTGCAAAAAAAAAAAAAAAAAAGCCTCAGTCTGCCCTGCAGCAAAGTGGACTGGGAAATTTTTTGGTCCCTCCCTGCTTCTGTAGGGCAGGGAGGGTTGGGTCTGCCACAGAAGAGGCTCTGTTGGCCCCAGCAGCAGGGAAAGGGAACATGGAATCTCCCATGTTCCCTTAGCCCAGGGCGAATGAGGGCCTGATCTGCTGCAGGCCCTGGAGGGGGCTGGAATGGCAGCGATGTCATGAGGACATGGGGATTAGCCCCAAGTCTATACTAACGCTGCCCCAGCCTTTTCCACTCATGTGGAACAGGCCTAAAGGATTTTTTGACTTTCATGGAGTGACTGAATGAGACTGTGAGCGGTAGATGGAGTATCTGAAACCACTCCTCAGTGGATACAAGAGTGCTTTGTTATTGGGGTAGGTCCTACCCCTATCCTGACACTCCATTGAGCAGAGCTGGAGGAGGAGAAGGCAGGAAGGTGTCAAACTCTGCTGAGTGGAGTGATAGAGTTTCTGCTTTGCCTGGCTTGCACATGAAACTCTGAGCTAGCTCACTGGGAGGGCAGTATAGAAATCAAATAAATAAAATGACAGATAAGCCGGACTGCCATATTCGCACTGCGTGTTCATAGTCAAGGTGTTGCTTCTGAAGGGTTGGCAGATTTGAAATGCTGAAGCCCTTTCCATGTGGCTACTTGACACTGGGAATCTGTCTGCATGTGTGTGTTACACAGCCTTCACGACACTGCTGTTGTGAGTGTGGTGAGTCCCTGGTTTAAGTGCATTTGTTACCAGGCAGGGCCTGAAGTTATCCCAGAATTACCGCATATCTCCGAGCTGCAGTGATCTGTTTCTCCAGAGAAAATGGCAGCTTCAGAGAGTGGAGTCCATATCATCAAACTTCCCTCTCCAAGCTGTACCTTTTTCAAGTTCTGTCCCAAATCTCCTAAGAATTTTCCAAGCTGGAGTTGGGAGCTCTATCCATATGTGAAACCCAGGGTTCTGCAACCTATGTTTTGATTTCCCTGGTCTCCCTGTCTCTCAGAATTCCCTAATGTGTCCCCCTCAGTGGTGCAGGAAAACAGCTCTGATGGAAAGATCTAGTGCCAGAAAGCACAGTGTAAACTCCTTTGGCTGGGTGGCACTGGTGAAAGGATGCATTATGGCCCCAGATGAGTTTCCCAATAAAATGCTTGCTAAGTAACCAGAATTTAGGGAGAGAATCATGGACTGGTAGCGGTCTATCCCTTCTACTGATTATTTCCCACAACCTGTTCTAGTTGGTATGTTATTGTTGTTATATTGTTATATTGATACTGATACTGTTCCATGTAAATGTTCTTAAATGTTTTCTGTAAACTGCCCAGAGCTGTAGGGAAGGGAGATATAGAATCATAGAATCATAGAGTTGGAAGGGACCATACAGGCCATCTAGTCCAACCCCCTGCTCAACGCAGGATCAGCCCTAAGCATACTAAAGCAATAAAAAAATAAATAAATAAACATGTTTCCCTGGTCTCTCTCCTTCTCTAGCCAGGCTAATTTTTATCACTGAGCTACAGAGGCCAAAAAATGGGCGGGAAGGAGACAGCAGATAGTCAGCAGTGGCCTGAGGGGCTAGCATGCCTTCTGACCAGAGCTGTCCAAGCAAATATACCCCCCTTCCTTTTATTACAAGGTACACACCATCACTGGAAATGCTTTGCATTCCGAAACATACAGCTCCACCTTGCAGTTTTCTTTCTGCTTCCCTTTTTGTGTTTCTTACATCATCCAAGCCAATGGTTACAATGTTGGACTGGGGAGACATGGATTCTAATCTCCATACATTACTAAAACTTGAGGGTATTCAATGAAACTGATGGGCAGTAGGTTCAGGATGGACAAAGAGAAATATTATTATACACAGATATTGATTAAAATGTAGAATTCACTGCTAGAGGATGTAGTGATGGTCACAGGAATAAACAGCCTTAAAAGGGGGTTAGTTAGATTATTTCTTTATTTATATACCGCCCTCCCCCGAAGGCTCAGGGCAGTTTACAGGGAACAGAAAACAGATAGGTAACATGTGACAACAGCAATAACAGTGCAACACCAATAACCCCAACATGATAACAGCAATAATAATATGATAGAACGGCAAAGGAGCCTCATCTCAACTCTTACTGGGACCCAAAGGGCTAGGCAGATTCATGGAGGACAGGTCTATCATTAACTGTCTATCATTAATTGAATTGTTTTGTTGAATTGGTTATTGTAATTCTATGTGATTGTTATGGATTTTATGGGAGGGGTTTTTATGTGAGCCACCTCGAGCCTTCGGGGGGAGGCGGGATATAAATAAAATAATAATAATAATAATAATAATAATAATAATAATAATAATAATAATAATAATAATAATAACTGCTAGACATGGTGACCTGAGGGACAATGGGCCTCTGAATCCCAGGACCAGGAGGCAACATCAGGCCTTGGCCTCTATGCCTTGTTGTTGGCCCTCCAGAGGAACTGGTCGGCAACTGTGAGTCAGGATGCTGGATTAGATGGACCACTGGCCTGATCCAGCAGGCATGATGATCAAGGCAACCAACTGGCAGCCAGGTTGTAATTCATGAGTTTCACTGAGTTTTTTCCAAGGTGCCAGAACCTTCACACTGTAGAGCAAAGACACAGTCATATAAGCCATCATTTCTGTGTCCTTGTAATATTGCAAATGTTTCAACTTAGTAGGAAAAAAGTGGAAGCATAATTGTCTTGGATCCATGTTTTAGTCTGGATATATGACTGATGTTTGCCTTCCTTTTCAGGACTGACAAATATTCCTCAGGTACTTAAAATGGAAATTTCCTTCGATCCTGGTAACCCCACAACATATGAGAAATACACCAGGGCACTGGACAACTTCCTGAAGCGTTATGATATGGAAAATCAGAAAGAGACAGATACGGATTTTGATTCTTGTTCAAGTGAGTAAATCCAGCTTGATTTGTATATAGTGCCTACAAATTAATGTTAGTCTTGGCCCAGTTCCCCATTTTGGCCTGATAATCCTTTGCTGGCTCCCTAGAGAGGAGAAGCGAATCTCTGTCACATACCTTGACATGAGCATGGGCACACTGCTTGCTTCAGTCATTGTTTATCTCTTGAAGCCACCATGGAGGTAGCTTTAAACATATTTAGTGGGAGTCTTCTTCACTTGAACCCCACTTTTTACCTCCTAGAATAACTGGCTGTTACAATGTTGTGCTGCCAAACAGAAGGGGGGAAAACTGCTGACAGACTCTACCAGCGAAACCCCACCCCCTGTACTGATCCTTGTAATATTGCAAGTATTTCAACTTAGTAGGGAAAAAGTGGAAGCATAATTGTCTTGGGTCCATGTTTTAGTCTGGATATATGACTGATGTTTGCCTTCCTTTTCAGGACTGACAAATATTCCTCAGGTACTTAAAAAGCTTTTATAGCTGTATCCTGTTCCTAAAATGGGGAAAAGTCTTGCTGTCCTTCAATCTCGCTGAAATGCCTTAGTATGGCTATCAAAAGCAAAGAGCTCTCTCTGATGTAGTTCCCCAAATACCCTTGGGATAAAGTCCTGCCAGAGGGATCCTCATAAAGTGACTTGTGGCAGCTCAGAGAAGCCAGACTCACCCACTGAAAATGGTACACACTGAATAAACACCTCCTGATTTCAAATCTAGAAGACAGTTCTTGGGAGCTGGTTTTTTGTATGTTGTTTTTATTACCTGAAGGAGTCTTAATGTGGTTTACGATCACCTTCCCTCCCTCTCCCCACAACAGACACCCTGTCAGGTAGGTGGGGCTGAGAGAGGCCCACGGTCACAAAGCTGGCTGCGTGTGAAGGAATGGGGAGGGGGGGATCAAACCTGATTCTCCAGAAGAGCCACTGCTCTTCACCACTACACCAAGCTGGCTCTTTACCTTTGGGGACGTGTGGTCATAATTTGATGCTGCTGTTGAATAAGTGGGACAGCAGCTTCAGTGAATGCCTGGCAGAAGCTCTGTGCATAGGGAAAGCACAGGGGAGAATGGCAGCAGGACAGAGCTTTTGTTCTACCACACCGAGCAAAGCCACTGAAGTAGAAGTTCTAAATGGGAGCCAGGTGATCTGGCTTGGAATGTGCCTTACTGTCAAGGTAAGAGCTAACCAAGTAGTCTAGGGTTGGGTGCTTTGGTGTCCGAAGCAGCCGTTTGCGCCCGAAGCAGCCAGCGCTGTGCCGCTGGCTGCTTCGGGCGCAAATGGCTGCTTCGGACGCCAGAGCGCCCAACCCTAGTAGTAACCTGTGTCCTTCCTCTAAAGCCATCAATGTATATTCCCTGTAGCTAATGCCAGCTGGTTATCTGATTGCCCTGACCTGGATTTTCCAGGATAGCCCACACTTGGGAGCTAAGCAGCATTGGCCTTGGTTAGTATTTGGATGGGAAGCTCAGGGTGGGATGGGAAGCCCAAGGAAGCCCAGGGTTGCCATGCAGAAGCAGACTGTGGCAAACCACCTCTGTTCCTCTCTTGCCTTGATAACCCTGTCGGGTTGCCACTCGTCAGCAGCACCTTAAGAGGTGATGGGTGCACCTTCTGCTAACTAGTAGTCTGACTGCAGGTTTCTAAAGAAAGAAGCAAGCTGATATTCATTTTCATACTGAGCCTCCCAATGGTGTCCTCTCATTCATTTGGTGACAATTAGACACTGTTCCATGAATGAAAGCAGAGGACAGCCCCCTCCCTTGTCTCTGACCCTGAGCACTTGAATGAAATTCTGTGCAAGGTTGACCAACAATGCATGTAAATGATTCCTCCCACCCCTCTTTTCCCTCCCCCCTGCTGTCCCCCACCCATGCAGCTGTCCCAAGTGATTACATAGAGAGAGGGAAATATGACGAGAGTGCAGGCACAAAGAAATCGTGCAGGTTCAACCGTGCCTGGTTAGAGAACTGCTCTGGATTGAACGATAGTACTTACGGTTACAAAGATGGGAAGCCGTGCGTCGTCATCAAGCTCAACAGAGTCCTGGGATTCAAACCCAAGGTAACTACTGCTTCTCTTTGCTAGTGGGGCAACTGGGATGAGGCAATGCTGGGAGGTGGTAGGGTGGCCCTGTATGAAGGACCCTTCAGTCTTTGCTTGCAAGAGCTCCTGATCTCATTCTTGGGTTACTTTTATATAATGGCTGCTTCAAGGCCTTCCTAAGAGGCATTTCCCAGGGCAGAGAACAGTAAATGTTTTTTTCCTGTAACTGCCTGGAAATGACAGGAAATAGGGGGACTAGTGGTGAATAGGCAGCTGTTGTACTAAAGAGCAGGTGAGCCCATGTTCAAGCAGTTTGCATTTCTAGACACTCTTGGGATTAGCCACAATGGGAGGAGCCACAATACTTGGGCTTCTACAGTTCTCACTAAACACTGGAGGTGTTCTCACCTTCCATAGCCTGATCTCCTCCAACATAGAAAACCTCAGTCTCCATGACACCTTTCCGCAGGGCCTGCAAGACGGAGCTCTTCTGCCAGGTCTTTGGTTGAGGCCAGCGCATCCAGGAAGATCTGACCCCCCTTGAAACCATCTCTGGCAGCTTATGTCATCCCCCTATATCTACTCTGGAGATGGGGGGGTGCTCTTTTAATTGGTTTTGTCACGACCATCTTGAGGTTTAATCTATGTGATGTAACTTATTTTATTGGCATTTTTATGTATTTTTTCTGTAACCCGCCACGAGCCTTCGGGGAGTGGCGGGATAAAAATCTGACAAATAAATAAAATAAATGAGAGCAGAGGAGCTAACAGCACGGGAGTGGGACAGTTCTAACAAATCCCTGAAAGTCTCATTCACATATCTCTGTTTCTCTCAGCTTCTCCAGGTTGGCAAGCTTGTTCCCTGAGAGCATAAAGCTCCATGAACAGTAGGCAGATAATTGTATATGGAGAAGCTGTGGCTTATTGGTTGAGCATCTGCTTTATGCAAACCCATGAAGTTGCCTTATACTGAATCAGACGCTTGGACCCTCCAAGTCAGTACTCACTGACACATCTCTCCAGGGTCTGTCACATCACCTACTAACTGAACTTTCTTTTTTAAAAAATGGAAATTCTGGGGATTGATATTTTTTCTTTAAATTCTGGTGATTGAGCTTGGGACCTTCTGCATGCAAAGCAGATAGCTCTAGCATAAGAGGCCCCAGGTTTAATCCCCAGTATCTCCATTTTTAAAAAAGAATCAGGTAGTAGATGATGTAAAGGACTTCCACCTGAGACCCAGTCTAGGTGAACCTTGAATGACCATGGTCTGACTCAGTAGAAGGCTGTTTCATGTGCTTATGTGACAGCCGCAGTTTGCTTTATTGGGAGAGAGGGTCGAAGGGCCACTGGTGCTGGAGAGTTAGAACAGTGTTTTGTCTCAGTTGAATGCTGAAGCATAAGACAAGATACAAAGATGTTATCTGCCTCATTCAAGTAGAAACTATGTGAGATTTGCCCATCTGCTCGTTCCATCTAAGTCAGTGTATAGGCCTAGAAGATAGGTGGCTGGCTTTGGTTATACTTCCACGCCTGTTTGCCTGAAGGAAGAGGAAAAAGAAGAGCTGGATCCCCCCTCCCTTGCTTTTTACTACCCAAAGAAGTCTCAAAGTGGCTTACAATAACCTTACCCTTCTTTCTCCATGAACAGACACAACAGATAAGGCTGAGAGAGCTCTGAGAGAACTGTGACTGGCTCAAAGTCACCCGGCAGGCTGCATGTGGAGGAGTAGGGAACCAAACCCACTTCCCTAGATTAGAGACATGCAACACTTGTTTGCCACCAGTCAGTTGAATATTTATAAACCTAAATTCCTAAAATGAAATGAGATTGTGTTACCTCGGCTATTCCTACTTTCTGACACCTGGGAATGGCATTGAGTGAAAATCATGCCTATGCTGTTTCAGAGAATATGATTTCCGAGTCGGTTAGTCATTAGAGTGTCATTCTCCCCTTCCCATCCACTCTTATCTGCTATGTGATTAAATGTAGTTTGAGTAAAGGTATCCCCTGTGCAAGCACCGGGTCATGTCTGACCCTTGGGGTGATGCCCTCCAGCGTTTTCATGGCAGACTCAATACGGGGTGGTTTGCCAGTCCTTCCCCAGTCATTACTGTTTACCCCCCAGCAAGCAAGCTGGGTACTCATTTTACCGACCTTGGAAGGATGGAAGGCTGAGTCAACCTTGAGCCAGCTGCTGGGATTGAACTCCCAGCCTCATGACCAGAGCTTTCAGACAACATTTCTGTTGCCTTACCACTCTGCGCCACAAGAGGCTCTGTAGTTTGAATAGTGTAAAGAAAAACCTGGGTTGGTTGAAAATGCTTTGGGGGATTGATTTGGGAGTGTACATCTCTTAAATGGTGATGATGTATTAGGGAGGATTTTCAGGTGTTTTCAATAGGTTCTCATGTGCCTCTTTTCCTCTTAGCCTCCCAAAAATACTTCCATCCCAGAGGAGATGAGAGGAAGAATCATGCCATTTCTCATTCCTATCCACTGCGCTGCTAAGGTAAAGTAGGACAAGCTTTTGGAGAGGGAAAGCAGTCTTGGACTGTGCTTTGTTGTTGTTGTTGTTATGTGCGAAGTCGTGTCCGACCCATCGCGACCCCATGGACAATGATCCTCCAGGCCTTCCTGTCCTCTACCATTCCCCGGAGTCCATTTAAGTTTGTACCTACTGCTTCAGTGACTCCATCCAGCCACCTCATTCTCTGTCGTCCCCTTCTTCTTTTGCCCTCGATCGCTCCCAGCATTAGGCTCTTCTCCAGGGAGTCCTTCCTTCTCATGAGGTGGCCAAAGTATTTGAGTTTCATCTTCAGGATCTGGCCTTCTAAAGAGCAGTCAGGGTTGATCTCCTCTAGGACTGACCGGTGGACTGTGCTTACAAGATCTTAATGGCTTTTTACTTTCTACCTTTACATGGAAAGGCCTGTACACAGTTATCAGACAACTGGGAATCTACTTGAGGATTTGGGGTTCTCATTCCCTCCTTCCTCAGCTCCTCATTAAGAAACAAGTACAGCAGCAGCACCCATGCTTGAAAAGCAAGTTCTGTCTTCTGTGGTCTGGAAAATTTTGCTTTCAAACTGGGTGTCCTGGTGCACTTGATGCCTCCAATCTGCGTTTTGGAAAAATGAACCAACAGTTAGGCAGATGCCAGCCCATTGAAAGTGGTGCGCTTGTGTTCATCACAGTCTTGCAGTCAGCATTCCCCTTTATAGGAAATTCTGTCCGAGTCTCCCAGGTAGGTTGCTCTCTCTGTTAAAATAAATAGGACTCTCGTGGCTATTTAAAAACTAATAGTTTTATTCCAGGATAAGATTTTTGTGGTCTGTTGCCCCACTGAAGAATCTTTGAACCTTTGTCTGAAGCAGTGGGATCTACTCCACAGAAGCTTACATTGGACTAAAATATTGGCTTATGGTCTGTCCAGGAAAACATTATCACCCTGTAAAGGCCCACACCTGTTGTCTTTCCCCCCTAAAAGCAGAGTTTCAAGCAACACCCAAGAGAGAAAATCTAGTTGCTTGTTTTTCTAGTGATGGAAGGATGATACCAAAAATGGTGACAACCATGCATCACTGTCCTTCATGGGGAGTTAAATCAGGAAAATGTCCATGCTTCACAGGGATTGGCTTGAGAATAATAGCTCAAACCATCTATCTTAGAGTGGCTCCATTTCAGATACCTCCTGATTAGAAGGCAGCAACATTTGCCAGGCCTTTGCTGAAACCATATACTAGACTTGCATTGTGGCTCCATTTCCTTAGTTTTTTGTTAGCTGTCAGTGACATTTGGAAGGAGTACAGTGCTGATCACAAAAGGAGGTCCACAGGTTGAAGCCAAAAGTTCATCTAGTCCGGATTCTGTTTCGAGCAGTGGCAGGGCAGATGCTGTGGGACAATTTATGAACAAGGCACAAACAGTCTTCTATTGTTGGTCCTGAATTCAGAGGGATAATGCTTCTGGACATTTGTTGATACCCATTTCCCAAAATGTGGTGCCCAAGGTGCCTCACAACAGGATTTGAAACAACCATTTCATAACATCTACAAAATACAAAGAATTATCACCAATAACAAGGATCATATGAGTCATAAATGGGCTGAAATCAGTCAGGTTTAAGAAATTAGCTTGGCACCTTAAAAACATTCCACAGCTAGTGTGTCGTAATTGAGAAAGCTCTGCTAGCAGGGACTGTGGCTCAGAGGTAGAGCCTCTGCTTTGTGTGCAGAAGGTCCCAGGTTTAATCCCTGGAATCTCAACTTAAAAGGGTTCAGGTGGTAGGGGATGTGCAAAACCTCTCCTTGAGACCCTGGAGTCTCACTGCCAGTATAAGTAGACAATGCTGCCCTTGATGGACCAGGGGTCTGATTCAGTATTTGGCAGTTCCATATGTTCAGTTATCACCATCCAGCTATCTTAGTAGACAGGCACCAATAGATCTATCCTAAGTGAATCTGCATAATTTTTAAAAAGCCATCTAAGCTAGCAGCTATTACCACATTGTGTGGCATGTAACAAGTGGTCCACAAGGCAAGTAAAATCTGTAGAGACATGACTTACAGCAAAATGCTGCACAACTGGGAGCCATGAAGGTGTGCTGGCAAGGGAGCTGAATAAGTGCAGTGACCATACAATGGAAAAGTTATGTTTTTTCTGCAAAATGTGAAGCTTAAAGGAAAACGTAGAAAGCCAGCTCGCAATACATGGCGCATGCAATCATTTTTTCCTACCTTTATCATTCCTTTAGAAAGACGAAGATATTGGCAAAATTGGCACTGTGGAATACTATGGCATGGGCGGCTATGCTGGCTTTCCTCTACAATATTACCCATATTATGGCAAGCTCCTTCAGCCCAAGTACCTCCAGCCCCTTATAGCAGTGCAGTTCATGAACCTAACCCAGGACGCTGGGATACGTATCGAATGCAAGGCCTATGGTGAGAACATCGGCTACAGTGACAAAGACCGTTTCCAGGGACGTTTTGATGTGAAATTTGACATTAAAAGAAGCTGATCACAGGCATAGCTCTCTCTCTCTCTCTCTCTCTCTTTTCCTCTTAGCCATGTAAAAGTTTAAAAAAAGACAAAACCTACTAGTCTTGAACAAAACTTGTCATACATATGGGACCTACACGTAATCTATATGCTTTACACTAGCTTTCTGCATTTAACTAGGTTAGAATGTAAACTTAAAAGTGTAGCAATAGCAACAAAGATATTTATTCTACTGTAAATGACAAAAACAAAATTGAGCCTTGGGACATGCCCATTTCTACTGTAAATTATGATTCCATAACTGACTTGTAGTAAGCAGTGTTTCTGCCCCCTAAGTATTGCTGCCTTGTGAATTTTATTTAGTGTACAGTCCTATAGGTGCATTACTCTGGTCATTTTTCAAGCCATGTATTATTGTACCTGTTTTCTACTTTCTGTGAGCAAAGATTTGCTGTCCAAGGTGTAAATACTCAGTGGGACTAAAACTGGCATGGTTCTTTTTAACTATTATTTTTGTTCATTTTTAAAAGGCAAATGGCCCACATGTGAGATTATTCAGCAGCACTCTATTAGAGCTTCCCCCATTCCCTGGTGGTTTTAGGATTTTATTTAGTGTGGTGACAAGAGCAATTTGAGTTTGAAGCAAACCTAAAGAGTAAGTGATGGTGTACTGTGCTCTGTAGTGAATGCCGTCTTTCTCTCTTTCCCCTCATCCTCCAGTATGTTGTATGAGAGACCTGAGTCAGCCTGTCACATTAGTCAGTGATGGGAATAATTATTTTGCTTTGTATATTGTCTTCATTTCCTGCTAGAAGCATCACATGCCGTGGTGCTGTCTTTATTGAATGTTTTAACCATTTTCATGGTGGAAGAATTTTATATTTATGCAGTTGTACAATTTTATTTTTTCTGCAAGAAAGTGTAATGTATAAAGATAAACCAAAGCCACATGTTTGAAAATAAATCTTTATTTTGAACTTTATGAAAAAGCAATGCAGTTAACCCATCAACTGGTGTTTAAATGTTGTCTAAAGTGCAAAACTCTATGTTCTAACATGTGTAATAGCCAGGAGTACAGTGCTCTTGTTGACCTTGTATTTCAGTCAGGTTAAAACATTGGACAATAAATGAATAAACACATCTTCCATCCTGTGGCTTGTGTTTTGTAATTCTGTATTCTCCAGTTAGCTGTCCAGGATATTGAAAAAGTACTGGACCTACAAAAGATAAAACTTGTTACATTGCATCCTTTGGCTTGTTTCATCTTAGCAGAGCTCTCATCTGAAAAAAAAACCCCCACAATTCTAATACTGCTGATGGTCTCTGTGCTGATTTTTATAGACAGATCAAATGAGCTGCAGTCACTGTTGTCACCTTCAAAACATGCACATGTCTTCTGGGTGGACTAGGCGCCCAGGCTGGATTAAGGACTTCTGGCTAGTTGCATGTATTTGTGGCTTTCTCACTGTCTGGTTCACTTGGTAATTAGCTATGTGCTGGTCATTCCTGCTGCTCCCCTTTCTTTGCAAAAGAAACCTGAATTCTCCCAACTATCTTAAAGAGTGGCCCTTGCAGCTGAGATTCATGATAGTAATAGTTTCTAGCGCCTCCCACAGGAAGCCCGAGACACTAACAAAACATCAGCAATGGGTGCTCTTGAACGTTCATCAAGATAGTCTCTATCCTCTCCCCAGCCAACACCCTTACTACTTGTTCCTTTCTCTTTTCATGCTATCCCCAGCCCAGGCATACTGGCCGAGGAAGCAAGGAGAACTCAATAGGAGGTCCCTGCTCACAACAAGATAACTCCCAGACAGCAGTGAAGATACTGTTCATTTGAATGTGCTATTGTCTCTTCCCCATTTCTAAATTCATTGCTTATATGGGAGTTTGCCCAGGAGGGGAAGGCTGTAGAATTTCTGCCCTATAAAATTCCAGTCTGAAAATGTGTGAATTTAAACACTTGCAGTAGTTCTGCATATGCCAGAACCAGCTGGGAAAGAAGGCTGAAATAATAATAATGGTCTCAAAGGCACAAAAACGTATGCAGAAACGGGGATAAACCAAAGCAGCATGGAGCTAGAAACAATTTGAGAGGAAAAAAAACTTGGAAAAGCAGAAGTTCTTGCAGAAAAATCTTGGAAGTATCATAACTGGTGGTCCAGAAATTATTTGGAGACCAGATCCACCTTGCTGCCGCTTAACTGAACAATTTGAATACTGGCAACTGGAAAGATTAAAAAATTTAGGTGAATGTAATGGCTAAGCAGCTGAAAATTGGCAATGGGGAAGGAAGCTTTACTTCAGGGAGGGGGATTCCATCAAATCTACACAAAGCCAGATGCAAATGCAAGCAGAAATTCAGTGAAAATAGTCATATCCAGAAGGGGACAAGAAATTATTTCCTCTCCCACACTGAGGAGCAATCATGTTTGATGGTATCATGACAAACAATGAGACAGCAGAACACCATCTGCCACTGGATCAAGCCTGGATAGCAATGCATGTTATAGCCACACTAACTGCAACTATGGAATCAATCAACGTGTGAACAGATGGTTCCTGGTATATACTGTAGGTCTCTGTTTCTCTCATATACTACCAATATCTGCAAAATTTTAAAAGGTACTGTTGATTAGGGTACAGTCTAATAGAGGGCCTGAGAGAGCCATCTTGGTGTAGTGGTTAGGAGCGCCGACTTCTAATCTGGTGAGCCAGGTTTGATTCCCCACTCTTCCCCCACATGCAACCAGCTGGGTGACCTTGGGCTCGCCACAATGCTGATAAAACTGTTCTGACAAAGCAGTAATATCAGGGCTCTCTCAGCCTCACCTACCTCATGGGGTGTCTGCTGTGGGGAGAGGAAAGGGAAGGCAATTGTAAGCCGCTTTGAGACTCCTTCGGGTAGAGAAAAGCAGCATATAAGAACCAACACTTCTGAATAGGTCTGGCCAAAAAAGCTGCTACACTCAATCAAGAGATACATTTGGTTTTCACCTCCTAAATTATGGGAATGTGAGGATGACATGAGGGGAGGAAGGAAGAAAACAAGAAAGTCTGTACAAGGTATGAGTATGGTACAAGTGGAAGAACGTTAACACAACAACTTCAAATGATCAAGACAAAAGTATTTTTGCAGTAGATCAAATTCCCCATGCTGTGATTGAATAACTCATTCATCTTACAATATCTTCCACTCCACTGGTGACTCTACCGATGAATGCCAAGAAGTCAGAGATAACAAGGAAACAAATCAAGACGAGCATCTAGGGCAGAATGAACTCCAGCAAAATCTTGCATGGTGTTGTGAACCCATCTCGTACCTTTCTATGGAATATTATGCACTCCCATGCCCTTTGCATACTGAAAGGTGTGCAAACTGACGACACTAAGTTGGACTGATAGACCACACCCCCTAATCACTATTAATCACTATGACCTGTTGTCCAATATTTCAAACACAGGTGTTTCCAACTTTTGAGAGTCCTGGGCTTGTCCACTGGTATAATTTTCTACATTATGTTGATAACTTTCTGCTTTTAGCACCAATGATGAAAAATAGCTTTAAACCATTTTCAAAGTAAGACTGCATATATGTGCACACAAACCTAGCCTTATAAACAGATAGTTATAATTGGGTAAGTATTACACTCTTAATATTTGATTCCAGGAGATGGCACCATTCTTGGTCTTCAAGGATCCCCTTATTGAAAGGAGAGGCTACTTAGAAATATAACGTGTCCAGAAATTTTTAAACCATGGGGAAAAACACATTTTTTCTCCTGGTATAAAAACAGAAATTCTGAGAAATAGAAATATATTGATTACCTACTTTCTTTTCTTGCATTTAACTTATTTTACTCCATTCTCAACTCAAAAGTCATAGCTTATAAAAGTGGTGTACTGTTTGTTATATTTATGAAATTCAGAAGTGTGGTATAATGGTTAGATGTGAGAGGCCAAAGTTGAATGCCCACTCTTCTGTGGAGACTCAGTAGGTGACCTGAGATGTTCACATGCTCTTGCCCTAACTTACTTAACAGGTCAAAATTTAAGTCCATGGGCACCTTTAAGACCAACAACATTTGATTCAAGTTGTGCAGGGCACACTTTGTCAGACAATGAAATAGAAATTACCAGACCACCTCTATAAGAGGAAGGTTGGTCAGGGACTAGTACCCAGCATTATGAAGATGTTTCATGAGATACACAGACCTTACACAAATAACTCAGTTCATAAGGTCATTTTTTAAAAGCACCTTCAGTCAAAGACAGATTCCTGAAATATGTGGCAACCGAAGCCCTTCTTCCTAAGTAGCAGAGCTCCTTTGAAAACACAGCTGGATACTAACAATGGGATTAGATGGTTTAGTTCAGAAGTAGTCAACCTGTGGTTTGCTGGCACGGGGCTCATGGGAATTGTAGTCCATGGACATCTGGAAGACCACAGGTTGACTACCTCTGGTTTAGTTTTCAGAGATGATTTGCACTTTCTTCACCAACATATTGTGAAACATCTGAGACCAGAAAAATTATGACACTTAAAAAAACCAAAACTATTGGCGTATTTTTTATATTTGCCATTATGTGGATGCTAAGCACAGTGGAATTTACAAATATAAGGTAGAAGGACTTTCAAACAGTAAAAATTGCTTGGCTGGGCACAGAATACGCCATAGAAGAACTGCCAGCAAACAGCAGGTGGCTTACTCTTGCTCCACAAAGTTGAGAACGGCACCCATGGGAGCCTTGCGCAGGCACTGGCCAGCCAAAAGTAACAGCACCTGAGGGAAGAAACTGATTTATTTCAGCATTGAAGGACAAGGTGATTTCATGCTAGATTTTTTTTCTGATGTAGGTGAACAAAGTGAGTTCTCAGTACGAACGCGCAAGAGAAATTAACTCTTCATACTAGATTGGCTTTCTAGGCTTCTCTCATCTGTCTTTCTACTGAAAGAAGTGTGCCTGCACCCTTGAATAAAACTTTGTTAGTCTTAAAGGTGCCACTGGACTCAAATTTTGTTTTCTACCTAACTAAGCCCTGCTCCCCTCTGAATTAATGATGCTCCTACTGACCTGCTCAGTTCCCTCTATGGGGAAAAAAAATAAAAGTGGATACCAAATTGCTACTCAATACTGTAAAATAGTCAGGCTCTAGGGGGTAATTTTGCAATAAGAGAGCTGAATTCTGGACATTCCACAGAACGTAGCCCAGATTATGCAACCATCTAACTCCACTTTCCTCCAAAATGTTATCACACAAATCCTTTGCTTCCTGCTCTTAATTTTCTTTTAGGCATGAATAGCCTTGGTAGCTTCCTTATCACATCACCTAAGAACAGAACACACAGTTACTTGACAGGCATTTTGTGCAGCACTGGGCCTGGTGTCATTGCAACACTTCTGGCCTTCCAGTTACCAGGGAATTGACATAGTTGTGCAAGCCAGAATTAAACATCTTACAAGAATCCCACCTTACTCTTTGTCTCCTTGGCTGCAGGGCTCCCGAAACTGAGAGTCAAGGGCAAAATTCAAAGCGAAGCAAACAAAACAGGGAAGTGGAAATATCATCTAAGAAAAGATGCATTCCAGAGCACGCTATGAAATGATTCTGAAACAGAATTCAGGAAGTCTCACTACCCCAAAATGAAGAGTTCTGCTAAAAATATAATTGGAGAGTGTATATTTCAGTGTGGCTACAACATTTAGAAGAAGAGATGGTTCTTATATGCTGCTTTTCTCTACCCGAAGGAGTCTCAAAGCACTTACAATCGCCTCCCCTTTCCTCTCCCCACAACAGACACCCTGTGAGGTAGGTGAGGCTGAGAGAGCCCTGATATTACTGCTCGCTCAGAACAGCTTTATCAGTGCTGTGGTGAGCCCAAGGTCACCCAGCTGGTTGCATGCGGGGGAGTGCGGAATCAAGCCTGGCTCACCAGAAGAAGAAGAGTTGGTTCTTATACGCCGCTCTTCCCTACCCGAAGGAGGCTCAAAGCGGCTTACAGTCGCCTTCCCATTCCTCTCCCCACAACAGACACCCTGTGGGGTGGGTGAGGCTGAGAGAGCCCTGATATCACTGTTCGGTCAGAGCAGTTTTATCAGTGCTGTGGCGAGCCCAAGGTCACCCAGCTGGTTGCATGTGGGGGAGTGCAGAATCGAACCCGGCATTCCAGATTAGAAGGCAGCACTCCTAACTACTACACCAATCTGATTTTAGCACTTCCTTGTGCCTACTCATCTGCATTTTGCTATTGGGTGTCCGGATGATGAGATAAGGCAACTTTTTGACTCCAGTCCTCCTCTGCCAACCAAGATGACTGCACAGCTGGAGGGAGCCCGATTCAAATCCTTTAAGCCCTTCCCGGCCACATCCTTCCCCAGTTGGAAATTCTAACCACAGACGACTTTACAAGGTTAATGTGCCAAGCTACTCCTTTCCCCTACTTCCTAACCAACTCTCTGAGGCCTTAAGTCACTGAGGCCTTTGCTCCTTCTAGTGTCAAAAGGGGAGGTTCTTAGGCACCAAGACGACTTGATTGCTTTGCTATCTTCACCAGCCACTGTTCCTTTAAAAAAACCCTGTTGTCTAGAAACCCTGGGTGATAAATTGTCCTTGACAGCAAACCCTGAAAATGGTTTGAAACCCTGAAAATCTTGTAGGAAGTATGCTTTATCCCACCTCCCAACCCCAAGAATCTTCCCAAACACAGCCCCTTCCCTTACCTGAGTGAATGGAAGAAATAGTCTCTAATGAGTTGTATGCACCCCCTCCCCAAATTAAAGAGATGTTTTTTTTTTGCAAAGTTTTCAGCCTTGCTTGAGAGGAGTAGAAAAGGCATAAACAGTTGATGAAGTCAATTATTTGCTCCAAATTCGACAACTAATAGCTTTTAATGACATTTTTACTTTATGTCAACTTTCAAACAGGAGCAAATTTGAGTTTTTAGCTGCAGGCAAGAACTCAAAGAGCAAACGAACTATCTCCAAATCGAAAGTATTCCTCCACCCCATGGTTCTGATAGTCCATAATTCTTGGTTTCCCAGCCTAGGTTTGAGGCTACCAGCTCTGGGGTGGGAAATTCCTGGCGACTTTAGGGGTAAAGGCCGATGAAGGCCCTGGCAGGGTATTCTGCTACAAACTCCACCCTCCAAAGTTTGTCAGGGGAACTGATCTCCAGAGATCACTTGTAATTCTTGGAGATCTCTAGTCCCCACCAGAGTTTGGCAACCCTACCCAAGTTACCAGAATACCTATCCACTAGCATACGCTAGATTATTTATTAGTTTTAATTAAACTCTGAAACCTGCTCCAATAGGGGAGGACGGGTATCTTCATAACAAAGGCCAGCCAGTTCAGTGCTACGCACAGGCTTGTTCTGAGCAGGAGGAGGGAAACTGTTTCATGATACACAGACCAATCCATCAGCACTATGTAAATCCAATTTTTGTCCACTCACACCACAATTCTCTAAAGACAGCTGTATGTGTGAGATATGCAGTAAGAATGAGCCTACTGCCCTGTAAATGTAACGTCTACTGCAGCACTGTCTCGAGGACTTCAGCACACTTCAAGCCAGCCACATGGGAGATGGTAAATTTCCAGTGGTCTGTGACTCATGCAGGAGCTGTGTTATCAGATAAAAAGCTCCATAACTCATTTTCAGTACACGACCAGCT
This sequence comes from Paroedura picta, assembly GCF_049243985.1. Taxonomy (NCBI): domain Eukaryota; kingdom Metazoa; phylum Chordata; class Lepidosauria; order Squamata; family Gekkonidae; genus Paroedura; species Paroedura picta. The sequence continues at coordinate 32,633,308 of NC_135374.1, read as the reverse complement.
ACACTCACTTTGTAACAACCGCTAAAGATATGCTTGCAATTCAGCGATTGCTATCTCCAGCAAACCATTTGGCACTATCACACTGAATCAGGCTTGTTCTCCCAAGGCCTTTGCATTCCTGAGGTGTCCTTACTGTAAAAACAAATGAGAGTTGACACACTCACTGACTGGGAAGCAAAAACTTACTCAGGGCCAGACAAAGGCTTTCACCTCAAGTACCTAGAAAAGAAGAGCTGACACCGCCCCCCCCCCCCATCTCACCAGCCATCAACTTAACCTCAATCTTCTTTCTCTTCAAGAGACCCTACACAAATGGTCTCTCACTTTTCCCAGGGTATTCTTGTCTCATTATTTGAGAATGAGTGTGCAGATGTGTGAGCATGTGTGCATGCATATGTACACAGAATCTGCACTGTGCATCATAAAGGATCTCGTTCAGGCAGTATGAGGTAGGTCAGCTGCAGGCTCCCCTACATAAAGTGATATTTGGGCTTGACCACCACTACTCCTCAGCAAGCTCTCTATTTTAGCATGAGAGTGGGGCCCAATTTCTCAAAGGAGCCACAAGATCAGAACAATGCTGCTTCCTGCCTTCTTGGGCCACCTACTAAAGCAAGGGAGAATATAAAAGTCTTGTGGATCAATCATTTGGTTTCACCAATATCTGTGTTCGGTAATAAAAGGTCTTGATATCCACCCAGGGTTTCTGGGCAAAATGAATTATCTGGATTCTTTCAATCTGGCTTCCAGCCTGGATACAGCTTTGAAAATATCCTGGTCACCCTTCTTACAGTATCTACATCAAGCAGCCCACAAGAGGGAGGTTCCTGCTGGACCTCCTGGACCTCTGTGACTTTTCAATACCATTGATCATAGTATCTTTCTGACCTGCCATGATGGGTTTAGAAGCTATTGCCCTGCAGTGGCTCCCTTTCTTCCTTGCAAGCAGGTTGAAGGCGGCAGGGTTTGAAGATTACTGCTCTGTGGCTTGGCCATTGGCTACGCCACACCGTAGGGCTTGTTTCCCATGAACCACATGAAAGCAATGGGAGAGATTTGGACTGAAGTGTCATCAGTACAGTTCAAAATACCCATTCCATTTAATTCCACAGAAACAATAGAAACCCTATACCACTACCTACAATGAATGAAGATATTAATGTGGTCAAAGAAAACTAACAATCCAGCTAAAATGGAAGCTTTGTGGATTAAAAGATGATTCAGGAATAGGTATGCAATGTTCTGTACAAGGATGCCTTGCCCTGAAAGGTCACCCACTGCCAGATCCTTCACTGCCAGTGAGACTGCCAGATCCTTCACTGTCCATGTATAAGCAGGTTCCAGAGATGGTGGGAAAGCCTCATTACTAACTTAAGCTGGTTCACCTGTTGTGGCCATTTCTGGAGAAAAGACACCAGGACACTGCAACACATGCCTTGGAAATATGTTCTACTAAGCAACTGGGGGGGAAATGTATCTGCCAGAAAGTTTGGACATTTTTGAATTTAAAAAATGCCAAATAGGTTCTTCTAAAGAATTTTGGGTTGATGAATCTATTTCTGTTATATGACAGGCTGTATCTTTAACAGTTACCCATTAACATGTCAAAAGCATAATGGCTGCAAGAAAACCATTGCTTCAATAAGCTATTCGGAGACTGTTTTAGACCCATTATGCACGGGGGGAATAACGCACATTCGGGGTGGAATGGCGGTGACTAAAATCACTGATAACGCACAGAGCTGGCTGCAACCGGCCGCAGCTTCGGTGCATGCCGACGAAAAAGCCGCGTTAGCGAAACACGGAAGAAAGCGCAGCTTCCGGGTGACCGGGGCGCAACCAGAAACGGCGCCGGGATTGCTGCGTGCATAATCGGTTATTCTGGGTTTTGCTGCCGTCGCGCCCCATCCCGTGCATAACCAGTGTGCTTCGCGTCTTCCCCCTCCGCGTTTTCCATGTGACCCGAAATCGCCGTTTCGGCGGCCGTGCATAATGGGCCCTAGTAAGGAGTCTGGAATACTGAATCCATTTCACCTATTTTATAATGTGCATAAGCACAATATGCTGTTGAGTTATGACTCTTGGCAACCGCGTGAAGTTCTACCTTATGGGATTTTCAGGCCACAAGTGAAGAGTGGTGATTTTCCCTTGCCTCCCTCTGCCCAGCAGCCCCAGTCTTCCTTTGTGGTCTCCCTTCCAAGTACCAAGTGTCCTAAAATGAAACCCCCTCCTCAGGATCTGAAGTTTAAATTTAACAGTCTCTATATGAGGGGTAGTCAAACTGCAGCCCTCCAGATGCCCACAGACTATAATTCCCATGAGCCCCTGCCAGCATTTTCTGGCAGGGGCTCATGGGAATTGTAGTCCATGGACATCTGGAGGGCCGCAGTTTGACTACCTCCTCACTCTGAACGGGAGCAAAGGGAGCACTTCCTCTGAGAAGATGAAGAAATTTAGGTGTGGCTGGAGGAACCATATGAAAGAAAACTGAAAAAAAATGTCATCGCCTAGAACTGGGACTCTGAATTGTAATGTCCTTTGGGTTAGGCTGTTGTACTTCAATTATCAAGAATTGCTGAAGCACCCGGGGGAACTCAGAACTGGAGGGAGTATAAAGTTTTTGGTAAAATCTCCACCTCAAAGACTCAATCAAGTGAACCCAACCAGAGTCAGTAATGGCTAAATAGAACAGAGAGGCGATCTTACTGGGACTACAAAGAGCTCCAAATAGATGGGCTCTTTTCCTCAACCTGGACTCTCATCTTGCCAAGGATACAGAATTAATACATGGCCTAAGGCTGGATGATGTGTTGGAATATGCTGAATGCTAAAATATAAAATCAGTAATTTAAAAAAAAACCCACAGCTAAAAATAGCAAAGAACATCTTCCACATTTTGGCAGACCTCCGTTATTCAAACAGGAGTAGCCAACTAGTATGAAAGACAGAGTGGAACAGGCTGCACTAACTGGACAAAGAACTATCAAGCTAACTGCATATCCAGAGGTAGAGACTCCCTTAGCCTGGAGGAAGCCTGTAAAGGAACCATCACAAGTACCCTTTATCTTGTTATTTCTATATTTTCCAGATACACGTCATTGGGAGGAAGACTTTCAAAGGAACAGCACTGCTATTACAAAAAAACATTGTTTCTAAATGCACAACCCCCATTAAGGAATATATACATTGCTGAAATGTTCAGTGTCTTATGTACATTGGATAACCTTATCTGAGGTAGACTTATTTGAGACTGAGGATTTAAAAGATATTGGAGTTATAGTGGAAAATATTAATGAAAGTGTCACTCTAGTGTGCAGCAGTGGTTTTAAAAAAAGGGCAAATTCCATACTTGATAAGCAAAGGGATTGAAAATTAAACAGCCAACATTATCATACTCTTGTAAAAGAAGACGTGTTGGTTTTTATTAATAACAACTTTATTTTTATAGCCTGCCCTTCCTAGTTGGCCCAGGGTGGGTAACAACTGGTTAATACAGTTAGGTTTCACACTGATAAAACAGTTTTTGAATGATTTAATTAAAATGCATTAATTAAATTAAAAAATTATATGATTAAACTGCCTTCTTAAAGACCTTATAAATGGGAACCCATTTCGTTTGGGCGAGTTGGTGTTTTTGTGGAAGGTGTATTGCTGCGTTGTGAGCAGGAAGGCCAGTGTTACCTCGGTTTTAATTTCCTGGCCTCAACCTCAGGCATGATGGTATGCTCCGCTTTCTCCCCACAACGGATACCCTGTGAGACTGAGAGAGCTCTAACAGAACTGATCTGTGAGACAGCCCTGAGAGAATTGTAGCTAGCCCAAGGTCACTCAGCTGGGTCCATGTGTAGGAGACGGGAATCGAACTTGGAAGCTGCCACTCTTAACCACTACACCATGCTGGTTTTCATGGTCTGGCCTTAGGAAAAGTGGCGGTATATAAATCAAAATAATAAATAATTAATTTGAAATACTTTGTGCAGTTCCCATCACCATATCTCAAAAAGGACATTGCAAAGGAAGAAAAGGTACAAAGGATATGATCACAGTGTGGGAGCCCCTTTCCTAGGACAAAAGGCTAAAAAGACTGGGAATTTCAAGTCAAGAAAAAAGATGACTAACAGGTGACATGATGGGTAGCTGAAATGGATTCAACACTTCAAAATTCTTTAGACATTTATAAAATTATACATGGGGTAGAGAAAGCAAATAGAGGGAGCTTTGTTCTTACTCTCCTTTAATACTAGAATTCAGAGGCACCTGATGAAATTGTTGGCAAATTGCTTTAGGACAGACAGGAGGAAGTTGTTCTTCACTCAACTGAGAAATTCACTGCCAGTTGAGGTGATGATGGCCAAAAGTATAGACTGCTTTAACAGGGGTAGACAGAATTATGAATGAGACGTCTATCAGTGGCTATTGGCCATGATTGCTGAGGGGACCCTCCATATCCAGAGACAGCAAAGCTTTGAAACCCATTGTTAGGAGGCAGCATCAAGGTCGGGACGGGGGGAGCAGGTTGGCCTCTGTGCTTCGCTGGTCTGGCCTTCTAGGGCATCTGGTTGGCCAATATAAGGGACACTATACTGGACCAGATGGACCATTGTCTAGTCCAGCAGGCTCTACTTATGTTCTTAGATCCTGTGCAAAGGAATTGTACAAAATGGTCTTTGTATGCAGGGTAGGGGGAGTTATAGGAGGTTGAAACACATTAGTTTGTAAAATCATTTTTTCTCAGCTCCTCAGGCTGCATAAAATACTTTATATGCAATGATCTTTCAATGGAACTGTAATAAGATATATACATACATATTCTCTCATATATAAATTGCTTCTTTTTGACCGACACAGACACCCTGAAGAAATGCTAATAAAATCCCAGCAATTGTCTAATAAGGATAAATGTGCTGAATTGTCTATTTTCCTGTGACTTTTCAAAACAGCAAGTGTTAAATAATATTTAGTAAGTTCTTAACTGACCAGTTCTGCCTTTTAATACTAAAACCCAATATGATGAAAACTTTTTAAATTGTTTATTGCTTTCTATTATTAATATAAAAAATAACAAAAAGAATATATTTTTCCTCATGAGCATATAGATAAAAACCAGCCTCTCCTTCCAAAAGAAAATCATTTCCCCTTTTCACTCAACATTTAAAGCCATCTAACAAGAGACTATGCCACTTGGTACCAGCCCAGAGTGAAAAACTGCACTACAAAAGCACCATCTTACCGGGAGAAACAATGGCTTCTATTACTTATTTAAATGCTCTTTCATAGAGGAAATGTGGTTTCAATGAAGAGCTGGTGATAAAGGGGGTCAACTGTTACTTCAGATGACTGATTCTCCTAGGCAAGGCTTTCACAAACCAGAACCTCCTCAGAAAGTTACGAGTTAATCCCATGTTGCCGGGGGCTGGTTGCATAGTAGCTCAGAAGTTAAAATGTAACCCCACCTAAGAGACCTTTGTTCGGAATGCAACACAAATGAATTCTACGGAAAGAAAATGTATGCTCCTGGCAATTCTTGCTTTGCTGAGTTATTTATTTACACACTTTGATATTAAAATAAATCATACCACCAAGTTTGGTAAAAGAAGAGAACAACCCACAATAAATAAATCTGCTTTTGTTCTATTTTACATTTTCTTCCACATCTTATGACAGTTCTCACTGCAAACTATTGAACTACTGACAGAAGAACGGTACTCAAGGGCTGGAAATGGTAACATTCATCTTTAAAAAAAATCCTTGCCAGCTGGCATCAGTGCAAACATGTCTGAAATTGGCATTTAATAATGCGTAACTCGCTGTATCTCAAGTGGATGACGTAAGCTGGGATGCAAAAACGGTTGCTTATGCTCCCACAAGGGGTTTCTACCAGCCCAGTGGGATTTCTGAATTTGTTTTCTTTGAACAGCTGGCCTCCCTGTCATCTCAGAACTGCTTATGAAGCTTCCCTCCCCTTTCAAAAACGCTTTGCCATGTGACATGAGGAGCTGTGGCCAGAGTAAAGTTGCTGAAGACCTCCTGGGATTACAATTGATCTCCAGGTGACAGAGATCTGTCCACCTAGACAAAATGGCTGGTTTGGAAGGTAGAAACTCCCCTCCCCTCACCAAATCCCACTCTTCTCTGGCTCCACCCCCCAAATTTCTAGGTATTTCCTAACCTGGAGCTAACAACCGCCTGCTAGAGGGAGGTCTTTGTTGAGTTAGTTTTTCAGTTCTTTGGAACCTGGCCATACTCTCATAATTTCACACTGAAAAGGCAAACTCTAAAAGGCCCCCAATAGTAATGGAGAAAGATAGCAGACTGCTTTTAAATATTTTAAAGACTCTTACACCCACTTGTCTACACCAGGGGTAGTCAACCTGTGGTCCCCCAGATGTTCATGGACTACAATTCCCATGAGCCCCTGCCAGCGTTTGCTGGAGGACCACAGGTTGACTATCCCTGGTCTACGCCACACACAGCACCATCTTAAAGGGGTGGGAAGTGCTCAGGGAACCAATTGACTTTTGTGTTGGCACATGCCCATTAGGATGCTGCAGACTCTGTTGCTCTTGGGTGCTGGCTGAGGGCTGCTTTTCATGCTATCCCTTTAACTCATTTCCTTGCAGAATCAGAAAACTGAGCATTAGCTGCAGGTGCTGATGTGAGCGCTTCAACACAGGTCAGGTATGTGCCTCAAGAGGAGTTTGTGGTAAAGCCCCCCCCTCCAATGACAGTTGTGTCTGCTTCTCACAACTGAACGTATCTCTGTTTTACTTTCCTCTGCAGTTTCAACAGGGAGACTTGTGGCTCTAGCAAAGCCCTCTCCCCCCTGCTCAGTGGGCTGTTCCAGGTCTCCTCTTGGAGCTTAGCACCTGGCAGCCCTTTCAAGTTCCACTTCCAATGTCATCCCACTTAAATGCATGTAATGCTGGGAATCCTCTTTCCTGTGGTGCCAGAGAGGAAGTGAATGGACTCTTCACACCGCTGGTTTGCAGGTCAATCAAGTCTACACTGCACCTCAACTGTGTCTCCCTGCTTGGTTCTGATCACATAGCAGGAGCTCCACACCCTTCCCTGCCCCACTGCCTCCCCAGCTGATCTGTGACTCCCCCTGAGGACTTCCCAAGAACATGTCAAAGAGGGAGGGCTCTCATGTGCCTTGGCTGACTATCCAGGTCCCCTCCCTCACCTTGCAGGCTGCTGGAAGGGGGTCAGAGGATGGTCTGGGTGAATGAGCCAGCTTGGTGCAGTGGTTTGAGCATGAGACTAAATCTGGGAGACACAGATTCCATTCCCTACTTGTACCATGGAAGCTAGGTAGGTGGCCTTGGGTCAGAGGCACATTCTCAGCCTAAGCAACCACACATGATTATTGTGAACATAAACAGAGGACTCAGGATTGATGTAAGCCACTTGGGGGAGAAAAGCTGGAAATAAATAGGATGGATGAGTTAATGAAATTTGTAACTGGGTGTCTGGCCAAGGAGGGGTGGGAGGCTTCTGTCACCTGGGGGTAGACAACTTGTTCCTCTGCAAAGTGTCATACACAAAGCACAGCAGGCATAAAAAGAGAGTACATAGTTACAAATCTCTTCCGATAGACATTTGCATGTTCCTTAACTGGAAAGTAAATGAGAAACACATTGAACTGAAAGGTCATACACCAAGCATTGGAAAATTACAGGATATTACCTGAATCTGTAACAGAAAGGTGTGTTTTTCCCCTGGTGTTCACGGATATTGTATTTTACAGTGGTATTAATGTCAGAATGTAATGGTGAGCTTAATATGATGTTGACTACTGTTTTAAAATGCTCCTTAATGTTATTTTATTCCCTATTAAGCACCTCAAGCCTTTTTCATAAGAGTTACCAGGTTCAATTCGAGGGACAGGCTATCGCCTACAAAGCCCTTCAGGGCCCTAGACCCATAAATCTGCAGGGCAGCCTCTCCTTTCACTCCTCTCAGCAAAGCCTTCATAAGGTGCCACCAGGCCCATGAAGACATGCATTCTACATCAGGGCTCCCTTCTTATAAATGGCCTGCCTGAGGAGGCCAGGAAGGTTCCCACACTCCTATCATTCCACATATTGTGAAAATAGGATGGCATTTTTATAAAGGGAATAGAACTATAGGAAAGGTTCAGGAGGACGCTTATTTATGAAAGGAACAGAATTGCAGTCTACCCCAATGTTTGTTTTACATTTTATCCTACCCTTAGCACATTGCCTTCTACATTAAATTTTCTGCTTCATATCTGATAGCTCATGTCTGTTCTTGTTTTCTTTTGCATTGTTTTTCTAACTCTAATCCTACCACCAGCATGTTTCTGTGTGATGTGCTGATAAAAAACAAACATGTTCAGTACTTAGAAAACAGTACCTGAGCACCTATGTGTATCACTTAGCTTAACTAAAATAACAAACTAGCAACTAACACCATTACTGATGGGAGGGGGGGGGCAGTCAACAAACTAAAGTGCTCTCTTCTCTCTCACACACACTCATGCACAAAAAACACAACTCAGGTCCACATTTCCAATCTTCTGCCGTTTCCATTTCTATAAAGTGGGACATTTTTTGCTAGCACTGTTGAAATCATTACTTTCACTTCAGTTTTACTCTGTAGACTCAGTGCAGTATAGTCAGTGTCCAAATTCCAGATAAGGAAAGAGCCAGTTTCTTCTGCTGTTTTCAGCAGCTGATCATGTGAAATTGACCTGATAGGGGCATCCCCTAAATTCCTGAGGTCCAAACTCCTAGGCTGCCTCTGCAGGCAAGCCATTCAACATTACATTGGAGATGATGTCTCTAAACCAGCCTTTCTCAACTTTTTGCCATTGAGAAACCCTGAAACATTCTTCAGGCTTTGAGAACCCCCAGAAGCGGCAGGATCATGCAGAATATGGTTGGGAAGCACAAGGGCCACCCAAGGCCCCTCCCTTTCCCACCCCCTACAGGCTGATCATTGGCTATTGGTGGGGGGGGGCAGGTCAACATGACCATATATCACCCAATAAATGTTTTACAAATGTTAAAAAATAGGGCCATCAAGAAACACCAGGGTTTCACAAAACCGTGGTTGAGAAATCCTGCTCTCAATGGAAGACAGCTGTGAGATGTTTCAAATAAAATAAAACCTTTCAGACTCCTGTAGGACTTTAAAAGCTGCCATTGTATAATTATGGATGGTATAGGACCCATGCAAACATAAAAGTACTGACTGGCAGCTCCTTTGTAGGTAGATGGGATTTCCTGGACTATTTCCTTTGGTGGGGCACAGCATCTCTCTCTCTCTCTCTCTCTCTCTCTCTCTCTCTCTCTCTCTCTTTTATCAGGAATTTTTTTTTTCACAGTCAGAGTAGTTCAGCAGTGGAATAGGCTGCCTAAGGAGGTGGTGAGCTCCCCCTCTCTGGCAGTCTTCAAGCAAAGGTTGGATACACAGTTTTCTTGGATGCTTTAGGCTGATCCTGCGTTGAGCAGGGGGTTGGACTAGATGGCCTATATGGCCCCTTCCAACTCTATGATTCTATGATTCTCTCCCCCCCCCCCCAATACAAGCCCAGGAGCTTCCAATGCTTTCCCTTTTAAACTGGAGAAAAAGAAGGCCTTAAAGAGGAAATGGTGATAGAGCTACAAGACACAGCCTGGGTGAAAGCTCTGCCTGCAGAGAATATGGAGTTTACCGCTTCCTTCAAAATAACACAAAGGTCTGTTGTTCCTCCTCTACAGCTCTTTAAAGGGACTGTTTGTCTTTAGCAGCTGAGTGACAGATCAGCTGTAAGCCACATCTCTGTTGTTGGAGAACTGCTGGGCTCCGGAGGGCCCAGCAGAATTCCCGCCAGGTTGGTATTGCTGCACTGATTCAACAAGGGGAAGTGGTGGCACCAGCAGGGAGCAGGGTGAGGACAGCAGTGCCGAGAGGCTGCATTGTGCTCATTGCTGCTTCTACAGCAGCTTGCAAGGAGAAAGGAAATGCACGGAGTCAGATTAGTGTGTCTGATGTGGCAATCCTAGACAGAGTTACACCTTTCTAAATCCACTCACTTCACTGGACCTAGAAGGATTTAACTCTGCTTATGATGGCACAGTAAGTCATATAAAACTGCCCTATGTTTGTTCATTTTGAAAACCAACAGAATGACAAAGCACATGTTGTGTTTTGATCCTTCTTACAGTGCAACACCAGATAAAACAGGAAATAGCATTTCCTCTTCAGGAGTATTTGCGGCTTGAATGTGGACAGGATCAAATAAGGGTGGAGAATTCAACAGGAAAATGGGATGCAGCCTAGGGTGGTGGGAGAGTTCTGTAATAAATAAGAGAGTAATTGTTTCTGCATAACATAAATGTTTCTGCATAAAGCAAAAGATACCATAAGGTTCAAGGGAAATCGTGGACAGCTTTACAGATGACCATTCTAGCAAGTTTATATTAAAGATACAGTGTGTACATGCAGTGAATCCTGTAATGTGCAGTGCACTTATTTTATTGTATGCGCATCAAAAACACATAAAAACCTCCCACATCTACAAGGTGTTATTGCCAAATGGTGTACACACAGAGTACATGCTATGCCTGGAAATGTAAAACAGACTATGGATACTTGCAAAAATCATAGAAATAGGCTAGTGGGGGTGGGGTGGAGTAAGAGATGAAAACAAGATATGTATGTCTTCCTTGAACCCAGGGTAATATTTTTCTGGGGTACTGAAATGTCTTGCTACTGACACTATGTGTGCTTGCATGGAAGGAAGTCTCACAGAGTTCACTGACTGAACTGGGCTTACTTACCTGATTCCAGATGAATACTGAAAAGACATGCCCAGTTATAAAGAAGAACCCAACTCCAGATATCCTTTTCTGAGGATGCCAATCATTTTTAAAGTTGCAACTTGATCAGTATAAGCTTTAGTAATAAGCAATCTTCTAGGCACATTTTGAACAAGCCATCCCCAGCACAATCCATTAATGCTGCCAAAGTCGCAACTGCTACAGACTGAAGGTCACCAGCACAGGGACACCAACTACTGTGTGACCTTTCCCTTCCCATACTTTAACTCTTCTAAAAGTGTTTAGTGCCAAAGTCTTACACAGGCAACAGGAGCCATTTATTTTTATTCATACAATTATGATTTTGCCTTCCTACCCCCATTCTTCTTGAGAGACAATATATACGTGGGAAATTTCTTCCAAGCGCGTTAACCAGTAATTGTGGATAACTATTTACCAAGAGTTTATTTTTACCACAATCCATCTACTGGCTAAGCCTGTTATATGTATGCTTGTGATGTGAATATTAGCCCTTTCCTGCTTCTCCAGATTTCTGCTCGAGTGAAAATGTATAGTAAAATTCTCCTCCCCATTAAGCAAAGATGATTTCAGGCAGACAGCTGACCAAGGGGTTTGAGTGCCATTGTGCTAAATTACCACTTCCAGGGTAATCCACTTTCACCCAGTAGTAATGGATCAAGGACAGTGGAAACTCTGCCTAACTCTTGACATTATACAAATTACTGCACCGCTTTTGACCCAGAGGACAAATATTCAAGAACATGCACAACTTCCTTCCTATCACTACAACCATGAATGATATACACTGCTTTACCACAACAATTGATCCTTGTGCTACAACAGCTGTACTGATAGAGAAACAGGTTTTAAGCTCTAGTTGACTCCAGGATGGCAGATTCTATATACGTTCCCAGTGCAGCAACCACTGATGGCTGTTGGTATAGTGGAAAACATTCTCCTGGTTAAAATATACTGCCAAAAAAACAAACATCTGTCATGGAGCAGCTACTGAAGCAAGTGGGAGGGGAAAACTCTCTGCACGACACACACCAAATGGGTATCACTCAGCCTATGTGACTGTGCCAGATTATTAAATCCTGCTGACTCTTTAAAGGTTTGTTGTTGTTGTTGTTGTTGTTAGGTGCGAAGTCATGTCCGACCCATCGCGACCCCATGGACAATGATCCTCCAGGCCTTCCTGTCCTCTACCATTCCCCGGAGTCCATTTAAGTTGGCACCGAGTGCTTCAGTGACTCCATCCAGCCACCTCATTCTCTGTCGTCCCCTTCTTCTTTTGCCCTCGATCGCTCCCAGCATTAGGCTCTTCTCCAGGGAGTCCTTTCTTCTCATGAGGTGGCCAAAGTATTTGAGTTTCATCTTCAGGATCTGGCCTTCTAAGGCGCAGTCAGGGCTGATCTCCTCTAGGACTGACCGGTTTGTTTGCCTTGCAGTCCAAGGGACTCGCAAGAGTCTTCTCCAGCACCAGAGTTCAAAAGCCTCAATTCTTTGACGCTCGGCCTTCCTTATAGTCCAACTTTCACAGCCATACATTGCAACTGGGAAGACCATAGCCTTGACTAAACGCACTTTTGTTGGCAGGGTGATGTCTCTGCTTTTTAGGATGCTGCCTAAATTTGCCATAGCTTTCCTCCCCAGGAGCATGCGTCTTTTAACGTCTTTAAAGGTTAGCTGAACTGAAATCTAAGTAGATTTTACAGAGCCCCGATCAGTATAGCTCTATCTCCTAAGATCTCAGACACTAAGCAGGATCAGCCCTGGCTAATATTTGGATGGGAGACCCACATGGAATGCCAAAGTCACAATGTAAAGGCATATCAAGAAAACCACAGGTGACTCAGTGTCCTCTTGATGTAAAGAGAGGAAAGAGGAGTTTTTGGTACCCCACTTTTTCCTACCCGAAGGAGTCACAAAGCGGCTTACAAACGTCTACCTTTCCTCTCCCCACAAAGGTGTGGTAGGTGGGGAAGAGAACTGAGAGAACTGTGACTGGTCCAGGGTCATCCAGCTGGCTGCATGAGGAGGTGTGGCGAATCAACTTAGTTCTCCAGATTATAGGCTGCCAATCTGGCTGCACCCAAACTGGCTCTGCACTACACTAAACAATGCTGTTAAACCAGTGGTACAGCTGACATAACACAATATGTTTCCTTCCATGGTAGAAGACAGTATGCAAAAGCAGGGACTGTCCTGCCCAGACTCATTTTAATTTTGCACAAATATATGTCATAGCAAAACCCACAAAATTACAGTTTTACCAAAGCTGCCATAAATAATCCATCAATTTTTGAATGTACTGATGTTTTAAATTATTAGGCTTTTTAAAAAGAAACTTCTGAATGAAACAATGAAGCTTACCAACTTTAAATAAACCAAATATTGTGCCTGACAATTACTACTTTTTTTACATCTTGACAAGCACCATGAAGATAAGGAATTAAAACATATAGTTAATTGTAGGTTTCACATATGAAAACTTACAGATTTGTTTCCTGTTAGCTAAGACAATATACTGAGTTCACAATTCAATTTTATGCCTTGAAACATCAATGTTCAAACAGCAATGTTTATATCAGGACCAACCCAAAGCTAACAAAATAAAGTGTACGTTTTTGAGTTTCACAGAACTATTTACCAAGCTAAATACCTACTACAAAAAAATAAAAAGGATAGAGGCATGATAGGAAAAAATCAAGGCATGATAGGAAAAAATCCCAGCCGACTTGCCTCAGAAGTCTTCAACAAGAACATAGGAGATATTGCAATTGAAATTTTATCTGACTACTGAAAGAACCCACCTCCCAAAAAAGTTATTCCCTTTTGAAAATATAAAGGCCAGAAGTAACACAATTTCTGTTATCACATAAATGATATCCATGACATATATGTGATAACATATATAGCTACAGCCTGTGATTCAGCATTATGAAAAGAACTTCCCAATAGGCACAATCTTTTTCACTCCTTTATTTAGCAACAGAAACCTGTACTTCTAATTTTATGAATGAAAATGGGCTTATTCATTCTGTGACCAGTGACATTTTAAATTCCTTCTTCTCTTTACTAGCTCAAATGAGTCATACAAAAGTTATTTATTAACTACATTGTGCTTAGTAAAATCATTTTCAGAAGCAAGCCAAAAGTTCAGGGTCACTAGAATGAGTGATTGACAATGAACTCCTTAAAAAAAAAATGGCACCTTCTTCCTTTGTTTCAAAATAGGGCTTAATTTTAAAAACAGAGTAGCAGAATCACATGTTAGACTGCTAATCATTTGGAAATGGTTTGAATTTTCAAAGATCTGGAGAAAAACCATTTTCATCTACTGCACAGATGCAAAGCAGCTTGCAAGACTATAGGACATGAAATGTAACTGAACCACTACAACTACTGTACATCCACAAAGCTGTTTGACAGCTGCTCAAGACCAATAGATATGAGATCTGAGGTCTGATCTATCACTGATGGCAGCTGTCAAACTCACTGTGTTCACCTACTAAACTCATTCACTGTAAAATTAATGGCATTCCTAATTATAAATTAGAGGTCAGGAGTTTTCATTATGCACTTGGGCCTACCTTTTGCTAATTCATACTAGGTTTGATCCACACATAGGGCATTTTCACATGTTATATAATACACTTTCAATATACTTTCAATGCATTTTGTGACTGGATTTTACAGTGTGGAATGGCAAAAACCACTTGCAAACAGTTGCTGAAGTGGATTGAAACTGCATTATTTAGCACATGTGAAAGCGTCCATAATACTGAAGTTCTCTGGCTTTTTCTGTATGTCTGTTAACAGAACCTCCTTAAAGATCTATTAACTGTGATGGTGATAACTATCAGCATCTGAACACTGCAGGAGGAAAGGGAAATCAAGGAAGTGGACTGGAGTTTCTAGCAGGATTATAAAGTAGAAGCAACTCTGCATGCCTCCCAGAACTAACTTCCCCAAGAGAAGTGGGAGTTTTTGGTGTGCTACTTTCAGACCAGTGCATTAGAGCAGGGGTAGTCAACCTGTGGTCCTCCAGATGCTCATGGACTACAATTCCCATGAGCCCCTGCCAGCATTTGCTGGCAGGGGCTCATGGAAATTGTAGTCCGTGAACATTTGGAGGACCACAGGTTGACTACCCCTGCATTAGAGTGACCATGAGACAAACAGCAAGTTAAATTTGGTTGGGCAACAATAGTAAATCAATATTCATAATAAAGGATTGAATCTAAAGTCATATTTCAGTTTGTGCAAGAGCCTTTGGTTCAGTTCTCCCTGAACCAAACGGACACCTTTAGATCCAACCCAAAAATTACTTAGATAGAAAAACATCCATATTAATACTATACTTGCCAATGCATTTCACTATATTGCCTAATGGTCACAAAGATGGAGAGCACTGAGTAGGTATTCTAGCAGTAAGACTGCAAATAATTTTTTGTCTACACCAGAGAATCTGAAGATAGCATTCTGTATTTCATTACATTATTCATGTAACACTGATAAGACATCCGTTGCTAGGACTGAGGAAGGTCTAATTGTCATATGAGAAGTAACTGATACATAAAGAGCTCAGCCAGCATTAAAGCTACATCTGTGGGGGAATGAATCACAGAAAGGCAACGACTCATCATGCCTACATTATTAAAAGGAACCCAGAGCAAAGGCTCAGGATGTTTGCAATCTGGCATGCAGTCACTCAACCCACAGTAAAATAATTTGTGGTAACATATTAGATCATCTTGCACATTCATTTGCTTAACTACATGAACAGCAAATGCTAAGGGGTGGGGGGGACAGACAAAGTGGCCCAAAAGTATTCCTTCAAATTGGTATTACCAAGAACTAATGTACTTTGAAGTTGTAAAACAGTTTGGGAACAAGACCTTGAAATTTTTACAAAATTGCCAAAGAATACTTTTAGTAATTGCCGGTATTCAGAATTCTTTTCCATTTAACTTCAATCATCTGTTGTTTTATAATTTACAGCAGACACTATCAGTCAAATGCACAAGGTATCACTTCTAACAAGAATGTCACATTAGTTTCCACTTAAAGAATGCATTTCTAACTGGGGGGGAGGGGGCGGTGGGGCGGATTTGACAATTCTGAAGCGGGGGGGGCGGGGGGTAGACAGAGGCTGGAAACTTTTCTTGCATGAGTTATGGGATAATTAAGTTAGAATCCAAGACTTACACTCTTATTTTGCTAATATTCACTCACTCACTCACTCACTCACTCACTCACTCACTGGCTTTATAGCCCACTGCTTTCAAAAATCAGCTCACAGCTGGTCACATAACAGAAAATCCATAGAATAAAATTCAATAAAACTCCCATTAAAACCCAATCACAGTACACAAAAATCTTAACAGGTCGCAAAAATCCCATGGCCCTCCTTAAAACAGGAAGACCCTTGTGAGGGCAGCATGGGGGAAGCAAGATGTTAGGTACCAGATGTTCAGGTACCAGTACCAAGGGGGACCCATACCACATGCTCTAGCAGTAGCCCCGACCATAAACCTGGCGGAAGAGCTCCATTTTGCAGGCCCGATGAAAAGCAATAAGCCTGCAGCTCCTCCAGGAGCTCATTCTACCAGGTAGGGGCCAGGACCAAAAAGGACCTGGCCCTGGTCGAGGCTAGGTGAGCATCCCTGGGGCCAGGAATGATCAGCAAGTTGGTACCTGCAGAGTGCAAGGTCCTGCGAGGGGCATAGGGCAGAAGACAGTCGCTCAGGTATGCAGATCCCAGACCATGAAGTGCCTTGAAGGTCAAGACCTTGAACCTAATCCAGGCCACAACTGGCAACCAATGCAGCTGCCTCAGCACAAGCTGGATATGGGCCCTCCAAGATGTTCCTGTGAGGACCCTAGCAGCCGCATTCTGCACCAGCTGTAATTTCTGGGTCAGGGTCAAGGGCAGGACCACATAGTTTTCCAGAAACTATTTAAACAACAACAACAACAGTAATACCTAAAGATGCATCAAACAGACTTACCTCCAAAAGACCATCTTCTGGAAGATCTGTACAGTGGACTGCATTCTGAATTTTGTTTTTGCCATAGATAGCACGGAGTGTGTCAGGGCGTAGGTGACGGGCTATTTCCTGTTCATCATAAAAATTAGATGCAATCAACAACTTTGGTAGAAGCAGAAATATGAACAGCATTCATTTACATGCAAGATGTGTGTGTCTGTGGGGGGGCTAAAGTATACATAGAATTGACTCAAATACAAAGTGCTAAATTCTTCTTTGATTTTAGTACATACATAGAGGTAAATCTCTAGCACCTAATGCTGTAGAGACAGAAGGAAAAAGTGTATCAGTACCAAAAAAGGCTAGACAGCTCCTTCTTTAAAAAATAAAAGCTGAGAATTCAGAGGAATTCGAACAGTTCCACAGAGCCTGCAAAAGGAAGCTCTTCCACCAGGCATTTGGTTGAGGTTGACTTAAACCACCATTTCCCGCAGGCCCTCCCCCTGAGCCTCCCTCCTATGGCACCCACTACAATTCCACCCAACCCACTGGGCTATAAGTGTGCGTTAATTTAATATTTCTATATTTTTCTACTGTTCTATGTTGCTTGTTGTTATAACTTCATTATTGTTATGCTAAGTTATCTGTATTGCTTCAGTTTTATGTGAACCACCCTCAGTCTTCGGAGACGGTGGTATATGAATATAATAAATAAATAAATAAATAAATAAATAAATAAATAAATAAATAAATAAATAAATAAATAAATGTCTATAGGGATTTAACTACTGCTAATGTATAAAATTTAACAAGTCCCTCTGTGGTGTGGGAGAGGAAATGGCAGCTGTAGAAGAACAGTAGGGAAACAGTACAGAAATGGCCATGAAGTAGATGGCATATCACACCCTGTATATGGAAGCAAAACATGTTTCAGCTGAGAACTGGCAGCAAATTCTACATGAAAGGTAATCAGAGCAAGCACAGGAAAAACACAAGGCAATGATGCTATGTGGAAATTTGGAATTAGTTTCCTTCAGCTGGGATCCCAAATGGTAGTGAAATCCCCATGTCATTAGTACTAGGAGTAGCCCACAGAGCGGTTTAGAACTCCTGCTGTGCCCCCTAAAATCCAGGTCAGTTAGTTTTCACTCTATTTAGTGGTGCTGCAATGAAGCCTGCCAGTGCCCATATCTGCTGCAATCCCTTGCGGCTACATTCAATTGTCTCAGATGTCCCTCATTAACAAGTACTGACACATTAGTAAAGGACAGAAAGCATCCAACAGTCAGCAAGGTTAGGGATAAAATGTAACAAGGTTTGCAAAAAGAGACGTGCATAGCTCCATTTCATCAGGTGATCAGTTCCAAAATGCTCCACTTGCACCTTTTTAGTTCAGAAAGAAGCCTCAATATTTAGGAACTGGTAATGTCAACATGGTTGAGTGGTGAAATAATTAATCCTTTAGTGCTTCGTTTTGGGAAACTAATCATATAAAACTTTGTAGACTGACACATTTTCTTTTTTGCATGTGTTCCTTACAAATGACAGAGTGCCATTTGTAAATATTTGACACTCATTTCCGAAAGTACTAACCCTGATACTTTTATTTTTTCCCCAAGAGTGAGAGATTATCATTTGGTATGAAAATCAATGGAAATGTTTATTTCCCTGAATTCTGAAAGTAGGCTTTACAGCTAAATTTGAATAAAACTTTGTTGGTTTTAAGGGTGTCATTGGACTCAAACGTTGTTCTTCTCTTTGACAGCAGATAACATGGAAACAAAAGAGGAATGCAATGCTTCTCTCAAGCCATTTACAACCACCTCTGTTTTTTTTTTTTAACTATCTTCAACACCTGGACAAGTGAAATCACTATTACACAAGCTAGTCACACTATTTCTCACTGCCTTTAGAAAAGTTCATAGAACCGCATAAAAATATGTAGCTACGCAGCAGCCACTTTTTATGAATTTTATCTTTTTATAAGCAGTCCACTAATCTAAGCCTCTAAAGCAGCATATGAAGCTCGAATCACTAATGAAATTGCTTGCCTCTGACCACAGCAGGCAAAATTGCAATGGCAAGTCTGCAAACATTTTTCACAGAGATGCATGCCCCAGCCATTAGGAAAGAAAAACAACAACCAGTAATTGAGTTGTAATTTGATGTAATGATGAGTGACTTCAACAGGTTGGCAAAATGAAAGAGTGCTTGTCTATTGGGTATGTGTTTTGGCTGTATCCTCCGACTCGATATCCAATCTAAGGACTGAGATAGACAAACCAAAGAAGATACAACACAGAACTCTTATGATTCTATTTCTTCTTAGAAACAGCAATGGAGGGGAGGGGAAAGAGGGCAAAGCACTAGGGGTGGGGTGTGTTAATATTATATCCTGCATTGTATCAACAATTGCTTTTCTTCCAAGGCTTTTACTTATGGGTACAGCAAGTAAAGAACAACTAAATATACCTGAAGGAATGTTGTTAAATGATGTTAGGAAACCCTGGGCCAAACCAGACAGCAATGGAACTCCCAATATTATTTCCTTATAAATACCAGGCATATGCAGGGGTCAAATTTGTACTGGAACCATGGCACAACCAGAGGGTGACATTATGCCTTCCCACCTGATTATTTTTTCAATCCTGAACCAGGCTCACGGAGCTAACAATTGCTCCATGGTTGAAACATACAAGTACTACTAAGACCGGCTAATTTCCTCAAACTCACCCCTAGTATCTCAGTTATGAATTGTTCCAAGCATTCTGTTTGAATACTGTTACTTAGCAATTCTAAAAGGAAAAAAAAAAACCATTGCTCCTTGTACTAAACTAGTTCACCTACTCGATTTTTATAATCACTCAGATGTTCAAAACAACAACAGAGAAGTCAAATATTCAGTCATTAAAGAAAAACACTTTGTTTTTAGAACTGTAATCCAGAATCAAATTAACCATTTCAACACAGTCACAACCCATTTCAGGCTACATGTACTGATGAGATTGTTATGAAAGTCTGAGGCAGAAATATAGACAGTTTTTTGTAAACAGAAGCCTTTTTAGAATGTATTTGGAGCACACAATTGCCTGTTTCCAGTATAAAAAAAATATATATTATGTATTTTGCATGCTGCTAAGAAGGAATGCACTTCCTTCAGTGTCACATTAAGGAGAGCCTAAGCTATATAAAACAAGTATGCATATATCATAACTAGAACTTGGGTGCATCTGAAGCCATTGTCTGTAGTCCATAGAAAAGTACAAAGCATTGTAACTACTTAGGTGCAGGCTATTACTATCCTACCAGTCTACTAAGCAAAGTATTATGTGCACTCCAAAGTTTGGAGCAGAATGACAAAGGGGAGGATCCACCCCAGGATTCTGAACAGATCTCATATTCAAAGAAACTTCATACATCACACAAATCTGCATGGGGATTGCTTCCCTGTATGTTTTTCTGATACTACCACAGTAACATTTGGAAATCCAGAACCACATGGTGGTAGTTCCAATCTCATAGGTTCTTTCTCCTTCTCCTAAAAGAGCAATTATTCCTGCAGATGTCATTCTGGACCTCCAAAGATTGTCATTGTGCAAAGGAAGTAGCCACAGAAATGATTCAGCCCACACATTGCTGTGGTAATGCAGCATTCACTGAAAATCCTCAGCGTGTGTGTGTAAACTGTACTAATTGTTACCCATCACAATACAAAAAACACAGAAAAGTAGCCAATTATAAGCCATAAAGGAACATAGGTGGTAAACTAGATCTATAATTCACGCAGCTATTGAAACATTAAAGTCTTAAATTACTAATTTTCAATTTGCTGCTGTTTGATGTGTCACCAAGACCCATTATGCACGGTGGCTGCTATGCCAGGCGGCCGCCATGCCATTGCAGCGGGGCAGAATGCCTCGCCATTCCCCATGTACACATGGGAGTGGGGCTCCCCCAGCATATGTGGATGCCCTGGCAAGCGTGTGTGCACATGCTGTGCGCCGGGACCAGGAAGCTCGGGATGCTGCCAGGCAGTAGCAGCAGCAGCAGCCAGGGGAGAAAATGGGGAGGAGCTGGGCCCCCACCACACTCTACGACAGGGGCAAGGGGACACCCCTGCTGGCTCCATGGCTCTGCCGAGCTCACAGGGGCATGCAGTGTCCCTACAGGAACACTGTAGGTCAGGGCTGGGAGGGCCGAAAGGTCCGGTGCTGTCAATTATGCATGGCGCTGGCCCACCCCAGCCCCTGTCCATGCCTGCGGTATCCCGTGGACTGCAGAAGTTCGCATAATGCGGGCCTTCTGTGGTCCTGGGCTGGGCCATGCCCACGCTGCTGGCGGGGGCATGCATAATTGGGAATTTCCTCCAATGTCCTGCCGCCGCTAGTGGGGTATTTCGGCTTGTGCATAATGGGTCCAAATATGTTATTCCAATCTTAGTTGTATTTATTGCTAGAAATACTGGAGACTGAATCTGAGACTTTCTGCATGCAAAGCAGAGGCCCTGTCTTTAAGCTACAGCCCCATCTCATCTCAAAAGTATATAAGTTTGAGGGGGCGGACCAAGATGGCATCTTAATAAGTTCACTTTCAGTGAGCTCCAGATCCAGGCAGGGGCCAATTCACGACTGTGATTGGCAGAGGGGGTGAGGTGCTCTAACCTACCCGTTAACTACCCAGAAAAGCTCTTTGGAGCATCTGGGGTCAAGTCTGATCCTTAGGGGATTCATCAATGATGCCCTCTGTAACCATTGTTGTTTAATTTGGTACTGGGAATGCTAGCAGTTAAGATACGAACAAAGAATAACTCACTGGTTTAAAAACTGAAGAAGAATTTAAATTAAAAAGCTATGCTGATGATGTTGTTTGTGTTTTAACCAAACTATTGACACCTACACCAGTACTGTTCGAGATTTATGACTAAAACTTTTCCTTAAACATCTCTAACTTTAGTGGGGAGACATCTGAATTGAGAATGTAGTGCTAGGCAAAGTAGAAAGCTTTAACTTCTTCCCCTGTGAAAATTTTCTTCCAGTCATGCCATAGTAGAAAAAAGATTTTCCTATCAATCTCCAATCTGAGTTGGGGGCCCTGGCTGCTCTTCAGAGAAACTTAATTGGACACCAAATGAACCTCCAGTGTCTCACCTATTTGCACCTACAGGGGCAAACCTATTCCTCTGTGGGAATCAGGTTAACTCAGGCTTTCTCAACCAGGGTTTCGTTATTTTTTAAGTGATATGACCATATGAGCGATAGGGTTGTGAGTGTCCTAAGTAGTGCAAGGGGTTGGACTAGATGACCCATGAGGTCCCTTCCAACTCTATGATTCTATGATTCATATATAGTCATGTCAAACCCCTCCAATGGCCAATGGGGGGCTGGGAGAGGGTGCGGAGGGCCCCCAGGTGAGCGTGTCCAGTGCTATGATTCCCAACCATATTCTGCTACTTCTGGGATTTCTCAATGATAAAAAAGTTGAGAAAGGCTGGGTTAACGGCTGGGATAGGAAAGTGGAAGTGTGTGTGTGACTCCACACAGTGAGGGATTCTTATTCAGCCCAGAATTGCTAGTCACTTCCCACTTTCTTTCCCATGCTTGTTCAATTCTGTGTTCATTTAAACAAAGCAGTAAAAAAAAATTCTAATACTGTTTATCTTTTCCATTAAAAATACCATGTTGAATTAGTCAGTGTTGTTTGTAATAGCGCAAGGAAATAAAACTGATCAAAATTCTGCTCAGGTTGCCTTGCAGTAGGAAGAAAAAGCATGCTGAACAGACCAGTGAGCAAACTAAATTATTCATCTCCCAAACATTCATTTAATCACCCACATTTCACATATGGTTTTGGGTTTTTTGTTCCCTTTTTAAAAACAGGCTCTGGTTAATTAATGGTTCATAAGACAATGAAGCAGGAACCAAAGAGTTTTGCAGCTGCTCTGGCAACTGTCAGCCATCACAAAAGGGTTTTAAACAGAAGTACTTCTGCAGGCACAGGATACAGTTTATACATTTGCCCGTTTAAAGATACCTTACAATATAGCTTCAGCAGAAATACATAAACAAGTACCTGTTCCATAAAGAATATACGGGATAATCCAATATCCCAATAGCTAAAATTCTATAAAATCCAAAACCCAGCTGAGTATGTGGACCTTTAACATTTTCTAACCACAGAGATACTCTTTTACCATGGAGGGTCAAATCCCTAATTTGTTATTGGTAGTAACCTGTCTAAGCCACAGATAGCCAGTGTTTTGACCTGAGTGCTGAAAAACAATGGTACTTGTAAAGAAGATGAGTAGAGCCAAGGGCTGATCTCTGCCTGATGCAGTGAGAAATAAGGTTCAGTAATGAGTAACTTGGGCACATCATTTTCATGGGGGCTAATGCTTGCCTGAAACAGACTTCCATGCACCTCTCCTCTCTCCATTACTACAATAAGCTTGAAAAACTAGAGTTTACATTTGAAGCGGTAATTCCACTGGGAGAATATTCAGATGATTTTCCCACAAGTCAAATTCTGTTCACTGTGTGGAGACAATCCAGCTTCCCACATGGTAGCAAGTTATATCAATTTCCTGAGAAAGGAAGTCTGGAATTCGTAATAGTTCGTACATTTCGAAAACTAACATGACACATTTCAGAGGTAAAACAAATCTTTCATGCCTGATATTTTAGCATCTTTTCCAATTTTATCAAATCAATAATGTCAGCATTGGCCTTATCTTCTGCACAATGCTACTCCTTTTTTACAAAAAATGTTATTTTGCAAGGTTCATGCAACCAGTAATTGCTGTCATAAGTACCATGTTCCTTACACAAAGAATTGAATTCTCAATATGAGCTGGAAAAAAAACCTTTATCAACAACCAATGCTAGATATCACACCATATGTAAAGTGTGCTTCTGAAGTTATTTGTTTTGGTTTATACTACATTCTTTTTTTGGTTGTAGATACTGCTCTGCGCTGCTGTATTCCTTCAGCCCTGAGCATTTCTGTTCATGCAGGACCAAAGATTTCAAATGAGCTCAAAAGTTCCTACGGCCAACCTTTTTGAGACTGTAGTCACCTTCAGAATTCTGACACAGGTGATGAGGCAATTACAAAATGACTGTCACAAGAGGTGGACCCAACCACAAAATGGTCACCAGAGGACACAGATTCAAGCACAATATGTGAGGGAGTGAGGTTACACATATCTCTATAGTAAATGTTCAACATTTCAGGCAGAAACTCTGTTTAACAGTGAGCTTCACATGGTGAGTGGAGATTTGCATCTGGACCATGCCAGGCCAACACTTTAGCCACTTAATTGTACTGGCTCCTTCTCCTGCACAGCAGCCTTGAACTGAATGGGGTCTCGATGTGCTTTTACTCATGAGTTGACACCAGAAACCAGTTGCGACAGTACAGCTGCAGGAAGTTGTTTAGTCTGTACTCTCTAGTTAGGCTCTTGCACGACAACTAAGAAAGAAGACAAAGTAGTCAGCAAGACAGCCATGAACACAGGATGAATGCCAGTCAAGGCAGCAGTTGAGGCACTTTAGTACAAGAGCTGTCTATATTCCACAAGAATCAGATGACCGTAAATAACATTTAAACGATTCAATCATGTCATTTCTACTAGACATCTGCACACAGTGTGACATACTAATTGCAACCTCTTATTGATCTGTTTTCTACTCTAGCTGATAATGGTGTGTATCACTGAATAAACATCTTTTCCCCCCTTCTCTTTGTTTGACATAGTGCTGTGTCATGCGTTGGTCAATACCATGTAATTATATGAAATGCTATACAACATGGGACACAAGACTGATCTACCCTCCCTTTATTAATATATTTCTTTGTAACAGTCAGAATATCTGATGGAATAAATTTTGTTAGCCTTTTAAGGTGCCCCCGGGTCTTCTATAGACTAGTACCCATCTACAAAGTTTATTTATGTATTACATTTCTATTCCATAGCTCCCAGTACAGCTGGCTCGTGGTGGATTACAACAGATTATAACATACATATAAAACCAATATAACAATAAAAATCCCCTCCCCCCCACACACAGGCCCTCAGCTCACCCAATTCTCTGCCCCCCTGTACCGTAAACCCAGGAAGATGAAGACATAATTCTGAAGGAGGGGCTAGATCGTTCTTTCACTCTGCCCAGCCTCAACCAAAGGCTTGGCAGAAGAGCTCCGTCTTACAGGCCTTGCATAACTTAGTCAGCTCCTCCTTAGCTATTTTGGGAGCTCATTCCACCAGGCTGGGGCCAGGGCTGCCTGGTCAAGGCCAGGCAGACTTTGCGTGGCCCAGGGATCTCTAGTCTATTAGCTACTGCAGAGTGCAGTAACCTACGCAGGGCATAAGGAGTTAGATGGTTCCGCAGGTTAACTCACTGATACACAGGTATAGAATTCTACAATAAATTTAACAGAATACAAAACATATTTGAATTTCTGTGACTATTTTTAATGTGTTGTTCCTAAAAATGTAGCAATAAGAAAGCGTAAGCTTTTACACAGAGCTTTAAAATGTTATGTTTCATATTACTTCAGTAAGTTTTATAACAACTTTGTACATAAAGTCAATACTATTATCCCAGCACTGCAGATGGCGAAGGGGAGGGGAGAACTGAGGCTGAGATACAAGAATCAGCCTACAATAATTGTACGGGTTTTTTAATGATCAGAGACCGAAACTGTGCAAGGAACATCTTTGCTGAGCATTTCCTTTTTGCTACAGGTATAAAGCTTAACAGCACCCAGACACACAAGAGAAATGGCTCTTAGCCTAGACTTGCAGTCTGCACCCTTAAATGAGCCAGCCACTGAATCCAGAACAAGCACAAGATGTAATTTAATGTTTTGTTTGTTGTTATGTTTATTTTAATTCCATTTTCTTTTTCCTTGTAATCGGCTTTGGGCCTGTTTAACAGAAAAATAGGGTACAAACTTTTTAATGAATATTTTGTAAATTCATGTCAGAGATGGGATATGAACGAAATAAATGAAGGTATAAAATAAACAGATAATTTTCTTTTTCACAGCTTTATCTCTTAGCCACAATGGTACACAAACTCTTAAAAACCTATTGTTGAATTCTGTTCTAAACAGAATTACGTACTGTACAAAACCCATTAAAATAAATGATCTTAGAAGGATGTAAGTCTGCTAAGTTTGACACTGGTAGAGTAGGGATTCCAGACTCCGGGTGGGGCCCGGGGAACTCTCAGAATTAAAGCTTGTCTCCAGACTAAAGAGAACAGTTCCCCTGGAGAAATGGATGCTTTGGAGGCTGCTGTGCCTCACTCAGGTTCTTGTCATCCCCAGGCTCCATCCCCCAATCCCCAGGAATTCCAAACCTGGATAAGGGAATGCTAAACCCCACCCCCCGTGGGAGGCCAGGGGGGAACTGGCAACAGTTATGGTAGAGTCATAGTACTGCTTTAAGTAATAAATCCAGCTGCACAGTACTACCATAGTATTTGTGAAGTGTTTATAATTTCATAACTGTAGAAAGTGGACCGATGTCATTGAGGGAACCAATCTAATAAAGGGCAAGGCTATATCTATAAACTACCAAACTATAAGGTGGTAGCTGATACAGATTACTTACAGAAATCTGCTAAATAACAAAGGATTAAAAAAATGAGTACAAGGAACCTTTTGCTTATTATAATTTGACAGTTATAAGGATGCTTCCTATACATTATTCCCATTTTACTCACTATTATTTATATATTTTGAAAAGTAAAACAGCAATCATCATCGGAGACTTTCCATCATTCTTACATCTGGTTAACATTAATAGTATTCAATTACAGCTGTCCAACAAATAGTAGCCTGGGACTCTTCATTTATAGCTGGTTATATGGACTGACTGACTGACTATCTCACCCTCTCTCCATTCCAAATAGCTTGGATTTCCCAGATATTTGAATAAAGCTACTTATGTACATGCTACAGAATAGCGATCCCCAACCTTTGGGGTCCTTCGACTAATTGGAGGTGGGCCCCGAAGGACGCCTTCTCCCCCCCCCCCGGCCCTTTACTTCATCCCCCCCCCCCGGCCCTTTACAACACACTTCGGGTGTGATTGTCTCCCATCACTCCCACATGGGACTATCTCATTGCAGAGAAACAAGCTCAGGGTTCCCATTGATTTGTCATTGTCATGAATTAAAATTTCCATGAAAATAAAATGTTCCTTATGTTCATTGTTGTGACGTGTCTGTATCTTATTTTGAAGGGATGTTTAAACAGTACCATAGCGATCAGAGAGCGTTAGGGCAGTGGTTGAGAGTAGAGGAGTAAACTACCCCCCCTCCGGGCCTCAGTAAAAGGCGTTGAGTGGTTCCCGGTGAGTGGTCCCCGGCGTTGAGTAGTCCCCAGAGATAAAAAGGTTGGGGACCACTGCTATAGAAGACATATTGCATACCCTGCTGCCTCTGCTGGCTCAGGGAATGAGAAATGAGATAAGAACCATCAAGTCACCATATCAGTGACAGGAACATGAAAAAAGAGAAGGAAATAATGACATACTGAAACATAACTAACATCCCAAAAATCTTTTCAGAGGAACAGCAGCTCAGAATGAACAGCAATGTGTTTTAACAGGAAAAGTCAAGAACAGTTGTTCACGCTTCTTTCAAAGTTAACAAAATATTGAGTTGGCACCCCAATCAGGACACAATAGATTACATCAGCTTACGTAAATAGCATTCCAGTGACATGGAACATCTAACGGAAAAGGGGTTTGGTAACATAAGGATGTGTAGTTTGCTACGCAAAACATTGTGCTTGGTGCCATGGTAGTTATATTAGCAAGCCATTTGAATGTTTTTCTAATGTAGGTCTTTACAAATAGCATCTAACACTGAATTCACAAGTGACTTTTTGAAAAAAATAGGATAGTCAAACAGCTTGAAGTAAAAATATCATAAGGTAAGAATATTTACTCTTCTGGGATACCTGCAAATTATTAGGACTGTGTACCACAATTTTAGGCTGTGTACAATTATATCAACTGCATTGCTTCTATCAGTCAGAAGCTTTATAATGTTAAACTCAGATATATGATAAACACTTGATTTGTAAATGTAAATAATTAAAACCAAGTTGTATAGGAATATAAGCTATTCCAAATGGTAGTTTTAGTATGCATAAAATTGCTTGAGTATGTAAATTGTATGCACGCCATATGCATATAATTTACGTCTTCAAGCAATTGTATGCACATCAAAACTAACACCATTTGAAATAGCATTTCTCACATAATTTGCTTTTAAAACTAGAATGCAGAAGCTGAAACCAAAGTCAAAATCTTCCCACTGCTGGATCGATAAAAACAACTTTAGTGATATCTCAGAACTGCTCTAGCACTTTAATTATTTTGGACAGAAGAGCTGCAAAGAAAGCTAACCGAGAGGATATAAATGAAAACATTTTACTGAACAAGACCATACTGATTTGATCAATTCCATTCCAGAAATTCTATTAACACCCATTTACCAGGACACGGTAAACAGAATGAAGCCCATGTTCAAATCTGAGCTTCTGATTTAGGATGCATTAAAGAGATGTTCAGTTGGAACTGCTTCTCAGGAAAATAAGTATAAGATGAAGAAGGTATTATTTACTAGTGCCAAGTCAATGTCTTTATTCAAAGGACAACTGACTACCATGAATTCATACTACTCAGAAAATAACATACTTCATTTAAATAAAAACATTTCTCACAGGCTATAATAAGGTCTTGGTGTGTGGATGAACTGCTCAAGAGGAAATGCCCTCAAAAAACACAGCTCACAGCACACTTATTCAGGACCCAAATGATTACTGGAAGCTGAATTCCATCAACCAAAGACCTTTTATCAACTCTCAAAATCACCCAGGTTATTAGCCATCACAACACCTCAAGTACTGCCTGACTTCAAGCAGCTAGCTCTGGTCACGAGCAACATGAGACTGGGTTAGGGTAAAAGGAGAAGCAGGAAGAGGCATCACTACTACTTGAATATTGCATACAGTACCTACTCTAGAACCCCATGTTCTGTCACGTAATAGCTTTTGCAAATACACTGAATAAATAGTGTCACCACTTTTTGAAGGTTGACTCAGCCTTCCATCCTTCCGAGGTTGGTAAAATGAGTACCCAGCTTGCTGGGGGGTAAACAGTAATGACTGGGGAAGGCACTGGCAAACCACCCCGTATTGAGTCTGCCATGAAAACGCTAGAGGGCGTCACCCCAAGAGTCAGACATGACTTGGTGCTTGCACAGGGGATACCTTTACCTTTACTTTTTGAAACAGAGTTACTATGCTTGGCAAGGTCTAGGAATTCAAGAGCATCTAAGACTGGTCTCCCCAATCCTATTGAGACTGTGAGTGCTTTTGGAATGTTTAGAATGGAGACTGGACACAAACACAAGATGGCTGCCACGTGGGCCAATGCCAAAGCATTTGGTAGTTCATCCAGGGAGCCTTAAAGTGTTTATATTAAATCCATTGCTAGCAGGCATAGAGGAGGAAGAATGGAAGGAGGTCCAATTAGCATATTTTAACATCTTTGATTTTAGTGTTTGGCTATGGCCTGTCCTTGAAAGGCATAAATTGGTCACAGTCATCAATGCATTGATTACTCAAAGAATAGACTAGGGTAATATGTTCTGTATGGCGAGGCCTTCAAGAATGTTCAGACATTTCTGCTGGCTCAAGAAGGACTGGCAGTACTGTCAACAGACAGTCACAGGGACTATAACTCACCAGTTTTCAGAGATCTACACTGGCAGCCATTTTTTTCCAGGCCCAATCAAAGTGTTGGTTATGATTTATAAAGGGTTTCTAAAGGACTATCTTTTCCTATATGAAAATTCTCAGAAGTAAAGATTACCCTCCTTTCCTTCACCTGCTACTGTTCCTTTCTTTACTAAGGAGAATGGTATTGATAAAACAGCAGGAAAAGAACACATCAGAGCTACTGAGATTTCAACCTGTTATTTCACACTTGCACCAAGCCATCATCAGTATAGTCATTGGGTATGTTTCCAACAAGTTTTGGACTTCATGTACTTCCAGAAGCAGACTATAAAAGTTAAGGAGGAAATTTATTATTTGACTTCATAACAGGGATGTAGTACAATAATAAACACTGGGTCTGCATTGGCCAAACATAACTCTGCTGGTATGTATTTTATTGTATCTCAAATGTTAATAAGGATAAGAACTTATCTTGGAAGTGACTTACAGGATCAGAGGGTCCACAGAAATCTCTGAATACTTTTGAGGGATCCATTTGTCTAATCTCTAAAGCTATGCAAGGTCCTGAGCAGAGTTCTACAACCATCTCCTATAAAAGAGGGGGGGGGGAAATCAAAGGATTTTGTAAGCAAATAATTAGCCATTTAACATTTTTTAAATCAAGACTGGCATTGAAAACAAATGTAAGCCATAGTTTCAAAGAGAGATCTAAAAATTTCAGTACATGTTTCCTAATAGAATATGATCTGTTCCACATAATATATTTCTAGTAAGGCCTTGGAGGAGGAGCGTGTCTCATGGTTTAAGTGCCACTCAGCGGTTTACACCTATTCAGGGTGGCTGTCCCACCCGAGTGCCTCCTCCTCCAACAGCTTGCCTGTCTGTCCAGCAGCCAGCCAATCACCTTCCTCCCCCCACCCCTGAACACCCACTCCTCCTTCCATTTCCCTCCAAGGCAAGGAGGCTGCAGATCCCTGCTGCATGAGAGCTACCCCTGCCGGTGAGCTCCCTAACAGCAGCCTGCAGCCTTTCCAGGTCCTGGGAGGAGGGGGTTGCTGTCTGCGGAGTTTTTCCACTTAGGTGTGTATTACATTTCACACATTTAAGCTTGGTGTAGTGGTTAGGAGTGCGGACTTCTAATCTGGCGAGCTGGGTTTGATTCCATGTTCCCCCACATGCAGCCAGCTGGGTGACTTTGGGCTCACCACAACATTGATAAAGCTGTTCTGACCAAGCTGTGATATCAGGGCTCTCTCATCCTCACCCACCTCACAGGGTGTCTGCTGTGGGGAGAGGAAAGGGAAGGTGAATGTAAACTGCTTTGAGACTCCTTTGGGTAGAGAAAAACAGCATATAAGAACCAACTCTTTTTCTTCTAATCTTATAAACTGCCTCAAGCACTTCATAGTGTGATACAAAAGTTTACAATAAATACATATTATTATTATTATTATTATTATTAGATTTATTTCCCGCCTCTCCCGATAGGCTTGAGGCGGGTCACAACAACTAATCCCATTAAAATTCCCATTAAAACATCACTCTACTAACATGGCGGCTAAAAATCCCATCCCTCCCCCAGTTATTAAGAGGTGAAGAGGAAAGAATAGGGGAGTAGCGTACACTCCAACTCCTAGGGGGGGAGTGATGTCCCTGATTTGCTGACTCCAGCCTCAACCATAGACCTGGTGGAAGAGCTCCGTTTTACAGGCCCTGCGGAAAGCTGACAAATCCCGCAGGGCCCACAGATCACCCGGGAGCTCATTCCACCAGGTAGGGGCCAGGACTGAAAAAGCCCTGGCCCTGGTTGAGGCTAGGTGCGCTTCCTTCGGGCCGGGGACGACCAACAGGTTCTCACCCGCAGAGCGTAAGGCCCTGCGGGGGGCATAGAGCGGTAGGCGGTCCCTCAGGTATGTGGGTCCCAACCCCGCGTATGGCCTTGAAGGTTAAAACCAAAACCTTGAACCGGATCCGGGCAGCAATTGGCAGCCAATGCAGCTGCCTCAGCACCGGCTGGATGTGGGCCCTCCAAGATGTTCCAGTGAGGACCCTGGCAGCTGCATTTTGTACCAGCTGTAGTTTCCGGATCAGGGACAAGGGTAGGCCTGCGTAGAGCGAGTTACAGAAATCTATTCTGGAGGTGACTGTCGCATGGATCACTGTGGCCAAGTGGTCAGGGGACAGGTAGGGCGCTAGTAGCCGGGCCTGGCGAAGGTAGAAAAATGCCTGGCCCGCTACTCTCTTGACCTGAGCCTCCATAGTCAGGGAGGCATCAATGGTCACACCCAAATTCCTAGCTTGGGGCACGATGGTAAGTTGCACCCCTGCTAAGGTGGGTAAACGCGCTATCTGTTCCCGCCCCCTTCCCCCCAGCCACAGGACCTCCGTCTTGGAGGGGTTGAGTTTCAGGCGACTCTGCTCGAACCATTCTGTCACTGCTTCCAAACATCTGGCAAATGGTTCCGGGGGGGAGTTCGGGTGACCGTCCATTAGGAGATAGAGCTGGGTGTCATCAGCGTACTGATGGCAACCCAGCCCAAAGCTCCGTACCAGCTGGGCCAGAGGGTGCATAAAGATGTTAAACAATATCACCCATTTTTTGAAAAAAATTACTTACAGAATATTCAGCGACAACACCTTTGTAAATTGCATAGAATTCTTCTGTATTTGCACGGTCCATGTAGAACTGAATGGAAAACAGAATGGAAAGGCAATGTGTCATTCTGCTTGTGGAGAGAACAAGACTCAGTTTTATAGTTGCTCTTTCCTGCACAAACACAATCTGAAGACGTTTCATATTTCTAAATTAATCCTTTGCAAGCCACTAGGAGTGTATAGTTCACCAAGAAAAGCTGATGAAAACAAAAGGAACCAGGAAGCAAGAGAGCCAGTGTGGTGTAGCAGTTTGGAGCGGTGGTTTCTAATCTGGCAAGCCTGGTTTGATTCCCTTCTTCCCCATATGCAGCCAGCTGGGTGACTTTGAACTCATCACAGCACTGATGGAGCTGTTCTCACAGAGCAGTCCTGTCAGAAACTCTCTCAGCCTCACCTACTTCACAGGGTGTCTGTTGTGGGGAGAGGAAAGGGAAGGGGATTGCAAGCCGCTTTGAGACTCCGGGTAGAGAAAAGGGGGGGGGGGTGAACAACTCTTCTTTTCTTCAAGAGCTCATTTGCTTCTACTGCATATTCAGTTCCACATCACAATAAGAAAGAGGGGAAACTGAATGGCATAATCATTGCTGATTTTATGAACTTAGGCAGACTGTGAGTGGGTGGGTGGGCAGGAAGGGATATGCCGATCTTTGTCTCTTGTGGTCCTTCCTTGCATACCCAAGGAATTGCTAATTGCCACCGAAGAGAGGTAAGTGTATTGCCTCCAGGTCAGGCTGGGTTCTGGAGATTTTTGGAGGGCATGAAATTGGAGTCACTGTGGCTGGGCAGGTAGTTGTAAATTCCTGCATTGTGTAGCGGTTGGACTAAATGACCCTGGAGGACCCTTCCAATTCTATCAGAGACAGCAGAACAAAGTTTGAGCTTCTCGGGTTATAATGCTTTAATCTGCAGCTGCTGAAGAAGCAGTTTATATTTTTGGAGTTGATGCTGTTCAAGGAGGAAAAAAAAGAGGGGGATATCACTGAAAAAACGTTAGCAGCCATGTCATTCCCAGGAAAAAGGGATTAAGGTGCTTCTGCAGGAGAAAGCTACAATTGATATTTCTCTCTATAGAATTTCTCAACACAAACCAAGAGCAAACCATTTACCATCTGCATGGCTGAGATTTCAAATCCTGTGTCAATTATTGCTTTTATAATCTTCCCAGCCAGTCCTGAAAAAAAAATTAAAAATATATAAATAATAGATTAGCACTTTAAAGACTGGAGAAGAATAGTAAAATATTGGGCCTCATACAAGTTTTCACTATAGTACTTCACATGTTTGTACAATTGATTTATTCTATTTATTTAATGTGACCTGCACATTTAATCAAGGGAATATGCAAAAGAGATTGGGAAATTTAACATTAAATACATATGAAAATTTCCAAAATCGGAAAATATACTTCACTCTTTAGAATACATGCTCTCTGATTTTTATCCAACTTATACAAAATATAAATTTCATTCACATCAGTTTTACTTCTGAATCAACTTTAGGCTACATAACTTTTTAATTACTAATTAAATAAAATCCCAGTTCTGCAGCCCATCCTTTCCACATACAGACCTAATCTCCAGGCACTAGATTATGAAGTCATTCATTTTCTATAAAATGAACTTAAAGTCAAGATTAATTAACTACTTGCACCTTTGTGGGAGGGGATGGGACAGAATGACAAAAAGAAGGATTATATGGAATAAGAACGTTTAAAGAGAAAGGTTGTGTTATAAGCATTGTTCAAATATACATCCACAGTTGTGAGGGTCTAGTTATTTCTACTTATTAAAAATGAAGTTAAAAGTTGCTGTTTCTGTAGTGGGCATGAGATTACTGTTTATGCACTGAAGATTATGCAAGCCTGTCAGTGGCCTGCAACAGACTTCAACTAAAGTGGTTTGACTTTTGCAAAAAATAAACACCAATTTTCAGATCTTGCTTAAAAAAGAAAAGGGGTATGTAAAGACCTCAGTAACCAGGAAGAGTACATCTTGAAAATGTGATTATCCTAAGAAGCCAAATCAGAACAGCAGATTAAGTGTTAGTGTAGGATTTAATTTTTAGTGACAAAGGACAAAAGACCTCACAAGCATTACTAAATACAACTGAAGGAATGCAATACTAATCCTAGAAAAAATGCATAACAAATAACTTTGGGCATAAAGAGAGAAAGGTTTTATGTCTCCAAGACAGCGTTAGGTTACTAGGCACAAATAAAAGGACAGATAATCTTCAAGCACATTTATTCAAAGTGATGAGGTGCAATACCTACTGATTTTTTAAAAAACAATCTGCAACCTCACAGCAAACAAAGACAATTAAAAGAAAGAAGATCTGAAAATCTAAAGTAAAACAGAGGATGCTGAGTTTGGTGAGAACGGCATGAGCATGTGAAACTCTGAGTAGGAATGTACACATTTTATGAGATCCA
Source organism: Paroedura picta (assembly GCF_049243985.1). NCBI lineage: Eukaryota > Metazoa > Chordata > Lepidosauria > Squamata > Gekkonidae > Paroedura > Paroedura picta. The sequence continues at coordinate 32,598,680 of NC_135374.1, read as the reverse complement.
GAGGTTAATCTAATAATTAAAACAGTAGTCTTCTATGTTGTCGTCAGCTACTGGCTTCAGGAAAAGTACAGCTAGATCAAGTTCCTTCTGCTTCCTCTCCTTCATGGTTCAAATCCAAACAGCTACATGTACAAAGCCTTTCTATGCTTTACACCGCAGCTCCTTGTACCACATGAAAAGCTGCTCTGGATGGCCAGGGAGCCCTCTGAAGCTGGATTTGGAATGGCACAAGGGGATGCATCCAGAAATGGAAAAATATCCTGACATCAAGCCCCGTCAGCACTTCCCATTCACATGGTTGGTCTTGGATTCTGCCCAAAGACTCCTTTTATTACCAAGCCACATAATAATAATAATAATAATAATAATAATAATAACAACAACAACAACAACAACAACAACAACAACAACAACAACAACAATAACAACAACTGAGTAAATGGTTATCATTTTATATACAAAACTTTATATTCATTCTTTTGTTATTCTGGAAGGATTTTTATTGTGTTTGAGAATTCTGTTCTTTACACAATTCTACTTAGTACTTGACACAAGTTGCATCCCAGAGATGCAACTTTCAGAGATGAATTTACAAAGTTATAAAGTTTCAGAGATGAATTTACAATGTACAGCCTTTTGACAGCCCTCACTTTGTATCTTCCTTTTTATGATGAAAAAGTTGGAATGGAAGTATTCAATCCATCATCTTCAACGTAAACCCCAGGGGTTCACAAAACCCTCATTGAGAAACCTGGTCTAACCTCTAACTACTCACCACACTGGCTTTTGTGGCTACTGCTGAATAGTAGTGAGTAGTCATTTCAGGGAGAGTCATGGAACATACTTGGTATCAGATTGTTCAGGCCTGGCTCTGATTCTCTCACAAGGATCAAAACATCCCTCTAAAGGGTTACCCCCACCCCAATATCTATGGACAAAAATCAACCATCAATACTGTTAAGGTTACTATCAATGGCATTCATTTTGTAAAGCCCCAGAAACTAGTTTGGGTGGGGTGTTTTAACCTCTCAATGTTCTTTTTTTAAAAAAAGTTTTCAGAATCTTCTGCAAACGAGATGTGCTTTTCAGATTTGTAGAAAGATATCTTGTCTGGTCATGGCTCCACTCTCGGGATTTAAGGATCCACAAATCTGGCCACATGCAGAATCAGCCATACTTTGAGAGGATACTGAACTCTACATTCCATACTTGTACACAATCACTTAAGAGTATTCCTCAAGAATCATGTCAAATATTAAATGAATGATGCATTTTAAGTTTTCACTTGCTTATCAGACAACTCTCTGGTGAAAACAATGGAAAGTAATATGTAATAGAAGAAGAGTTCGTTTTTATACACCATTTTTCTCTATCCAAAGTTGTCTCAAAGCGGCTTACAATACTCTTTCCTTCCTCTCCACACAACAACCCCCCTGTGAGGTAGATGGGGCCGAGAGTGTTCTCAGAACTGTGATTAGCCCAAGGTCACCCAGCTGGCTGTATGTGGAGAAGCGAGGAATCAAACCAAGCACTCCGGATCATAGGCCACTGCTCTTAACCACTACACCACACTACACACACAGTTACAAGGCTTAGCCCACTGAGGGCTCCATTGCATGTTACAATGTATTTGCAAATACGTTCTTGAACTATGGATGCTACAGAGGCCACAAAATTGATCCATTTTAATTATGTGAAGAAACCCAAAGGACAATCTGAGAGAAACATCTGTGACCATGACACCGGTTTGGTGAAATGAGGAAATGAAAAACAGGACAAGGAGAAACAGCATCCAACAGAAGGCATCACAACAGGGGCCTTAATAAACCCCAGAGTTCCCTTGCTATGACATATATCACAGGGCAAAAACTTTAAAGACCAACAGATTCATTGTGGCACAAAGCTTTTCAACAAAGCTCAAAATCTTTTTGCACACAGTGTAGCTGAGGCTAACCACTTGTAATAGCTAACCCTGAATTCAAACTTCTGTGGCCACAAAAATTTCCCTTTTTGGCAGCCACTGACAGAGCTCTTGCTTGTGCCATGTATCAAATACCTTTGATCACTGTGTCATGTTCTTGTGGCAGGGAGTACAGCTGCCAGAGTCTGATGCTTTGGCTGCCTAGCAACAGATTTCTATATTCCACCCAGGAATGGATCAACAAGGTCAAAGATAAAGCAACAGTGATGTTCCACTTGTCATCAGATAAGAACGTTATAAATGATCTAGTGTAATTAAAAATAAGCTTCTGAATGGATGTTGTCCTAAAATTAGTTAGGTTATGAAAGAAAAGGGAAGGAAAGAAACTACATTTAATACTTTAACACAGATCAGTCAGTTACAATGGACTGTAAGGCCCAGCAGATGATTATGCAGGTGCCATATACAGGTAACAAATCCTTATCCGTTGTTCCTCTTAATATTTGTGAAACAGCCCTGGGGGTGGAGAGTGTCCTGGCTGTCCAAGTTGGAATAGGACCAATCCCCAATAGGGATTGGCCTTGCACCTATAGCTCCCTCCCTCCCTTCCTGGACACTAGCCATTTTGCTCTCAGACACTGCAGGAGCCAGCACGTGAGAGAGACACAGAAAGCCCTGCCAAACCACAAACCAGCCCTGATTACCTGCTATGGTTCCTGCTGCGAGGGAGAGATAGAGATCTGTGTCTGCCAGTGTCCCCTGGGTCCTAGCACCCATTGCATTCCTGGTTGCAATGGGCTTTCTTGCTAGTCAGATAATAAGTGTAAAAAAATGAATCAAACACAAACAAAAATGTCAAGAAAAAATGGTGGAGAGTCCTATGAAAAAAGTGCTCAAATATCTGGAAGTAACTTCCTATAATGCAGTTGGGGAATACTGCTTGATTCTGATCTACAAGCCAGGTTTCTTTGGTGGCATGTAGTACCTTTTATAAGTTTCAGCTGATATATCATATATGGCCATTCCTTGAAAAATCCTGCTGATCCCTGTTCTGATCACATCCAGGTCATACTAAAGTAAAACAATCTACATGGGGATATCTCCGAAAACTGTCCAGAAGTTTCAATTATTCTAAAATATGGTGTTCATTATTAAGCTGAAACACAAGGAATTACCACAAACTGCACCCAAAAGGTCAAAGTGGTGTGATGTTTTTACAGGGATCCCCTGCCGCCCACTGACCCCTGTTGTGTCCTTGAGGCACTGGATCAAAGCCTGTGGAGCAGGGGGAGGGCTATTTATCGCCACTATGGATGGATTTAATTGGTTTTACCTTTTAAGGGAATTTTACTGTGGGCATTATATATGTTGTTGCCCGCCATAAGACACTGTGTGGGAGTGGTGGGCTACAAATCAAACAAATAAATAATAATGGATATCAGTTTAGGTGCCTCAAATGTCATATTCTTCAGTTAGCTGATATGACTGACCTCATGACTGCTATGGGAAGGCGCAGATACTAAACTAATTACATGAGGATGTTCATCAGAAAGTAGTTTCCCAAACATATGCCCTGGAAAGGACATATTGCCATGTCTTCAGTTTCCATTTTGGTTCTTTTAAGGAGCATCTAAAAGCTACAGAAGTTTGCTTGGGTAACCTTTCACAATACAGTTTTGATTAGTATTTATTTTTCATACAAATTTGTTTTAGAACATGTGGACCGTGAAACCAAAACATATAATTATACTGTGAACACTGTGATATAATTCATTTTCCTGTGCATGATACTACAGAGGGGAAATGCAATTTCCTATATAAGGTTATGTCTGGACCATCAACCATTTCATGCTAACCAGATGAAGAAAGGATACAAATTTGCCCACCAAAAAGGGTGCATAATGTGTTTCTAATAAACTAATAATAACAAATATAATCCTGTTATGCTACAATTTTTTATTTCTACTTTATATTTTGAAGTACAAACGTCGGCGATGCGGCAAGGCTCTGTGGAGGCAATGGTGCAAAGGCTGGCAGTCGGAGTGGCTGCGGGGGCGGTGGCGCAGTCGCGGGCCGTGGCAGCATGTGGAGCGACGGCGGGTGACGGGCCGGGCCAGGCCCGGGCGTGTGGGCCGGGGCGAGGCGTTCTTCCTGCGGGCATCTGGAGGCAGCGGGAGGACGACGACGGGCGGCCATCCCTGGCCCCGTGTGGATGTGGAGGCGGCTGGAGGCCGGGCAAGGCCGATGGCGGGCAGGCCTGAGTGTTCGGGCGGGGACTGCTCGACCACACGGCGGGCAGGGGAACCTGGTAATGGCTTGTGATGTGCCTGGTTCACGGAACCATGAAGTGTCACAAACTTTTAGCTGCCAAATGAACCAATTCAGTTGATGATGCAGTAGACTAGCCCTTCTGGTATGCTAGAAATAGCAAAGTCTCAGGGGATCTCCAGAAGACTCTCTTCTACCTACCCTCAAAGTTTAGTGAGGTTTGGAATTGTGTCCCTCCCTTGTATAAAATGGATCCTGTACAAACTAGAAACACGGAATCTGAGTTATGGCTCCCCAAAGAAGATGCCCCAGTAAAGTGCTTTTGGGGGAAATGGCAGGCACAGTTTCACACCTCAAACGCACAGCCAACCTATTGGTGTCGAAGTTGCTTTGGGGCTCGGTAAACATTTTGTTTGAACAGAGACTGTCTGGAAACAGCCACAAACCACTATAAACTGCTTGAAAATTCATGGAAAGTTTGTACTGGTTTACCTGAGAAAAACTTCAGTTTGCAAATCACAAGTCAGCTGAAATTTATCATAACTTTAGTTGGTAAGCTGGTTCATATCTGTACCTAGTACAGTAGTCAACTATGTCAAAGGCCCCAGAAAGAGCTACCCAACTTCAAACAAGGATCATTCACCAATGCAACTAAAGCTGTCTCCAAACCTAACCCCAGCCTGAAGCTGGATTGAAATGAGTCAAAGGCAGACATGTCATCAAAAAGCCCCTGGGACTGCTGCACAGAAGGTTGCCTAGCTAGAAAACTTTGGCACAAATAGTGAGGTGCTCAGATAGTGGGATTAATACTGCATGTATTATACTAAATGTGTTACTATAGCCCAGAACTTGTATAGAAGGTCTGCTTATGTTTGTAGGACAACTACAATCATTACTGCATAAGAAAATACATTCACACTACAGTATCTGGGTGCAATAGGATGAACTGTTAGATATGACCTTTTGTTTTAATTTTATGAGTCATCTCAATTAATATCTTTTTTGTAGACAGTTGTCTGAAATTTGTTACTTTAGCTGCAAAAAGCCATGGCATTTTGATCATATGTAAGCCATACTAATCACAACACAATACACCCAAAGGGGATCATCTTATTATATCATGCCCAGGTTATTAATGAATAAACTATGACATCTGGACAATAAACATTCTGAACTATGGTTACACAAAGGAAGAAAGGAACATAAAACTGTGCGTGATTTAGCATTCAACAATTTTACAACACACTGAGATTAAAGTTAGTTTTCTAATGGTGTAAAGAACACTGTTACCTTTATCAGAAGCACATAAAACCTTCTTTTCATTTCTCCCCTAAACAAATGCCTAAATTAGCCATCGAATTTAATTCAACAAAGCATAAGCTTATCCCCATTCTTTACAAAACAAACAATATAATACCTGCATGGATCTCAAACTACAAGGCGGAAAAGCCAGAAGACATTTTCATGCTTATGTCCCTTACCTTCTTTAATTGCATGAGGTTTAATAATACAACAGGTACAGTGTGTATATTTTGCAGTGTTTGCAGGTCCACGGCCTCCACTAGAAGGGAAGAATAACTCCAGCTCCTGAAAATAATTGGAATTAAATGTCATTATCATGGCATGCCTCTGAGATATGGCACACACATGAGGGTAGATGAACTGTGAAAGCAACAAGTTAATGGAAAAGATCTCTTCCCTTTGCAACAACCTGCAGCCCACCATGCTGCATCCACTCTGTTCACCAATGCAATAGGAAGAGGGGGGGGGGAGTGTTTTTAAACTAGTCACTGTCTTCCTTTCAAAGTGTTGTATGAGTTTTTTCTTTAATTTTTTTAATCCTATGTATAAAACACCCCTCCCAGAAACTTCTGGATAGCATTCAATTAACTTTCACATATAAAGGAACAGAACTAACATTCAAACATAATTATGTTATGACCTGTGTAACAAGGGTCAAACAACAACGTCTATAATAGCAATGGTCACTTCAGTAATCCTTCTCCTTGTATTTAACACCTCCATCTTTTACTAGTTTATTGTTTCTGAAGATCAAAGCTTACATCTAGAGAGCCACAACCTCTATTCTACGTATGGAATAGATCTTTGCTACTTTTCCCTTCAAGAAATCCACTGTACTATCTAAAAAGCAACTGCTGAGGGTTCTTAGACAGAATTCTTAGAAATAGCATGGGAAGCAGATTAGAAGGAGCTGGAAGGAGGAATTGACAGCTATTGATACACACCCTGGCTTTTATGCAAGTGATGACTTTCAGGAGGTGCAGGGGACTACTGGCATGGATACATTATCTGTATATATTAAGAAAGTGTATCAGTTCTATCAACACCCAAGAGAATCAGAAGACCAGGCCCGTAGCTGCATTACAATTCCAAGATATTTAATCACTGTCACTCCCTGCTCTCTACTGACTTTACTTTATTGTTGCATATTCTACCAAACCGATTTGATTGTAAATTGGTTTGGGAATTTTGGAAGTAAAGACACAATAACAACAGCAAGCCTTCTGCTATCTCAAATTTCAGGATTTCCTGCATACCATCTAGTGTACTCTGAGAGACCTAACAACAAGCACTAACAAGGGTTGAATATTAGAAAAGAAGCTGATGCATTTTTAATTTTAGTACTGAACATTTTCTAAGCCAAGACTCTATTTTCTCTGCACAACAGCCTCACAGTTTAAGCAAACGAATCCGGATTAGAATTTCTTGTTCTATGTTATCTTTCTGAAGCCTATGAGAAGAAACAGTAATAAAATCCAACACCACAAAATCTAATGTGTGCAAATGTAGAGTATGAGATTTTCAGAAAATGAATGGCAGATTTTTTTAAAAAGCACTATTGCATTGCTGTGGACTGGCAACACAGTGACACTACAGTGGTGACAAAACAGTGCCCCCCCCCCAGCAATTTGCAACCACCGGGGACTGCTTTAGAATACATTCTCAGTTCAAGTCACACAACTGCATGAGCAGGAGGTAGACATGGACTGAGTATGTCTACTGAAACTCTTCCTAGAACCCTCCTTAATGTCCATAATTTTGTTTGTGATACAGAAAGGGTTCCATTAAGGTAGAATGTTTGAAATCCACGGTTTTAAAATATGAATGTGCATATCTAAGATTCTGAAAACAAATAACAGATGTGTCCTTAAGTATCCCATATGCTGGTGGACAGCTCAGCTGCAACCAAATTGTGATATTTGCTTGAAAGGTCAAGCAGCCTTTAACTGTAAGAATCCTAGGAAGAGCTATAATATACTCTCATCATTTGTACTCATGGCAAAGAATTTACCCCAGGTTTGCTTTCACAGATATTTCTTTCTGCACAGGAGAGTTTATAGATGCAGAATCTTCCAAGTTTCCTTGGCAACTGCTAAGAGGCTACTACATAACATTTTGTGCTACCTGCCTATTCAATACACAGTCTCAAGGATTGTGTCAATCTATGGTAATTACAAAGAAAGAACAACAACGCTACAGTATCAGAACTTGTAGACAAGTCTATCAGAACAGTGCAACTGAACTTCTAACATAAAAGTGAAAACAAATTACTCTTAAGTCCGCTGCCTCCTCCAGATCTAAATATTGCCCCTACTGCTTTAAAATTAATGAGTTCTAGAAATCACTGCTCTGTCTTGGATGGCTCAGGCTAGCCCAATCTTGTGAGAACTCAAAAGCTAAGCAGGGCCAGCCCTGATTAATAATTGGATGGGAGACCACCAGGAACTCCAGGGTCACTACATAAAGGCAATGGCAACCCTCCTCTGAACTTCTCTTGCCTTGAAAACCCTAGGGCAGAGGGAGGACAAACTGTTGCTCTCCAGATGTCCATGGACTAAAATTACCATAAGCCCCTGCCAACACATGGTAGTTGTAGTTCATGGTAATTTTAGCACATAGCTCATGGTAACTGTAGTCCATGGACATCTGGAGACCCCCAGTTTGGCCACTATGGGATCTGCAACTTGATGGCCACATAAATTATTGCTCAATTAAGTAGTCACGCATGGTACATGCAAAGCACTCACTATATCACACATATATTCATCTAGACATTTATTTTTCTCTATGACTGGCCTACCTGTTGATAGGATAGGACATTAGACCACAAGGATCACATCTGCAAGGAAACCGGTTACTATTTCCCTCAGTTCCACTGCTATCCTAAGTCAGTCTTAGCACATCAGCAAATGGAAGCTATCACCACCTGCGTATTCAGTAATCTCAACCTATTTACTTACTCAATTAAGGTGTAAACTGCACGGAGCTTTTATTCCAACCCAAGATCGATTCAGTCCCTGCCCTCTACACAGAATGTGATTTCCGTTTGGATTTGGGGTGCTTTAAAATTTCCTTCTGCAGCAAGAAGGATTGATCCAGAGTGACCCTACCTTTATTGTGCGATATCTTCGAGTGCTTTTAATCCTGAATATATTATAAAATTGCATTGTTTTGAATCTGGGCTCTCCTCCATGGTAGAGGACCCGTGATTGGCCACAGGTGGTCATGTGACGAATTTGCCTTAAAGGAGAACCCCTAATTTCTCTCAACTTCTGTCGGTCCTGGATTTTTTCTCCCTTCTCTGCCTTTTTCGATCTTCTCCCCTCCCCTCCAAGAAAAGAAAGAGGTTCCCTGCTTGGCTCCTCTCCCTCCACCCTTCAAGAAAAGAAAGAAAGAGGTTTGGCTCCCCCCCCCCTTCTGAACTACCCTAACCACGTGCAGAAGACTTTCCTGTTTCAATGGGGAGGGGGGGGAAGAGGAAGAACCGAGTTCAAAGCGATCTGAATTCAACAGGATTGACAATGGAATAAACAAAGTAAGTGCAGACTCTGCCTAAATCTACTAAAATGAGTAAGTTCATAGATGGGAGAAGGGAATAGGATGGGTGGTACAGAACAGAAAGGGGAAAATTATATCTGGGTCAGATGCAGAGTCTATAGCTGCCCTAGCTTTCTCCTACCTATGACTAACTATGGACACATACATGTGACAGATAATATATATGCTTAATTTGCTATATATTTTCCCACTGTTTAAACATACTCCTACTTTTTAAAGAACTTTGTGGTATACATAGCAAGAATACATACAGAGTCTAAAAACCTGTCACAGCTCCTCAGACATCACTTGTCAATGCAGCACAAAGAGTGAATAATAAAAGACACTTTGAACAATGCTATTCTTAGCTGCTCCTATCAGCCGCAAGAAACATGTTTCCATGGAAAGCAAAACAGAACACAGGTATCATAGCACAATACAGAAGTGCCCTTCTATACAGCATGATTTCTTGAAGTGGGAAAGAGATATATAACAGTCTGGCCTTCAGAAGAGTCTCAGTTCCAATAAACAGTTCCAATAACTGTTCCAGATGGGCTTCATAATCTATCATAACAACATAAAAATATGTTAATTAATAAAAATCTATTTATGGGCTGTTCTTAAGTATCAAATATTTATCTCTCACATGAATACACACACGCTGAAAGACAGATAGGCAGAAAGAGAGACAAATATGAAAATGGAAACATAGGCACTAACATTACCATTCACATGGTGTCGGTACTAAAGGCCTGCATCTACCACTTCACTATGCCAACAAAAGGCACCAGTTAGAGGAGGGCACCTTAGGCTGGAAGAACTCAGGATGCTGCCCATTAGTCTCCATTCACACGGTATTTCTCAATATCAAAAAGATAAATGTGTGATCTCCATTAAATCTTCCCACTATCCCACAAAAATATGAAAGGTCTTTGTTGTGGAGGGGAAAGAGGAATGCAAGCAGTCAATCATCAGCCATCTACAGTAAAGTCCCCAACCTTGAAGAAGAAGTAGTGGGTGCTGTCCACAAAAGAGCTATCATGAGGGGCAATGTCTACCTCATGGTTGCTGCCAGGGGTTCTGGGCCGGTCCCAAAACACTGAGAAATCCCAAGCCAAGCATCCTCCCTATGAATGGGAACACCCATTTCCAAATGAGTGTGTATTAGAGGCACAAATGTGGTTTTTCTCTGAGCTCTCTGAGGTACTTCCTATTCCAATTTGCTAGAAGAATGCCAGGACTGGGTGTCTGATTTGGGAAAGAAGGAAATAGTCAGCAGGAAAAACATTGGTGGGTGCCACAGCACCAATGGAGACAAAATGAGGCACCACTGAGCTACAAAATCAGGAAGAGTAAGCTGGGAATATTGGATCAGAAAATATATGTTTTATTGCTGGGAAAATATATGTTTTATTGTTTCCAAGCCCTCCCCATATAAATACCAGCAGTAGTTAGGGCTCTGCCTCAGTACATGAGTTGTCCTGCACTTAGGGAACAAACAGCAGTAAAAAATAAAAGAACAAAAGGAAAGAACCTAAGTTTGATCAATGGATTTTATTCTTGGATTTGGCAAATTCTACACTATTGCTGTTTACACAAGGAAAGTTTCTTCTATAAACTACTCAATGACCTATTACGCACGGTGGCAGCCACACCGGGCTGCCGCTGTTCTGTTGCAGCGGGGCAAAAATCCCTGCCATTCCCCATGTATACATTGAAAAAGCCCTCAATATTTAGCAAATTCTTTTTCTGTTAACATATAAAAATAGTTTTTTATAGAATTTCTGCCACAAACATTGCTGCTCATTTTCTGGTATAACTTTTTTTTAACAATTCAGATAAATTAACCTTGTAATGAAGCCCACTGTTTATTGTTAAATTTATCATCTGCTCAGAACTCTTGCTATGAAAATCATGAATAACTATTTATTTAATGCAGCGAGCATGCACACAAAAGTTTATACCCAGAATAAAACTGGGTTGGTCTTATAGGTGCCACTGGACTCAAACTTTGTTCTATTACTTCAGAACAGCACAGCTAATAACCAGAATCTTTTTATTTATTTAAAACATTTCAATGCCGCCTTTCCACCCAAACAGACTCCCCAAAATGACGAATATTAAAATATTTCTACATGAAAACAGAATAAAACTTCAATAAAAACATAAAGACACAAATAACATATAACAACACAAGCAGAGAAGAAAGCAAATAACAGATATTAGGGAGATGGTAAATAAACCAAAAAAGCCTTCATCCTCTGGCAGAAGACAACAGCACACTAAACTGATTAATCTCTCCTGGGATAGAGTCTGAAAATTTTGGCTTCATGACCGAGAAGCCCCTTTCTCTGGTTGCCAATAATCTAGTTTGGCTGAATCATATATAAATTATGTTCCTCAATGAAACAAATGTTAAGGAAAGGTGGTTTTCAGTTATTTAGGCTACTGAAATATTTTGTTACCTTGATTATGGAATCTGTTACCTGGAAATACTCTCTCAGCCCCAGACTTCGGGTTAGCAATGCAAACCCAGAACGGAAGTCCATGCTTTAGTGCCTAAAAGCCTGAAGTCTGGAGCAAAGAGGAGACTCCTTGGGCAATAGATTCAACATTTATATATACATGCCACTAGGATAGATTCAAATGAGTAGCAGTGTTGGTCTGAAGTAGCACAATAAAATCAGAGTCCAGTAGCACCTTTAAGACCAACAAAGATTTATTCAAGGCATGAGCTTTCGAGTACAAGCACCCTTTGTCTGACGAAGGGTGTTTGCACCCGAAAGCTCACACCTTGAATAAATCTTTGTTGGTCTTAAAGGTGCTACTGGACTCTGATTTTATATGCCACTAATAAGAATACCTGGCTATCCCCACAGATTTCTGTTCTTGAACTGAGAGGCTTCTCAACAGGACTACCCCATTTCTTTTTACTGACATTAGGGACATTGTCCATAATGTGTTGGGCTCAAATCATGTAACTGTACTGGTAAAAATCAGCACCTTGAACAGACTTGAGAAGGTAGGCAAAATTTCATTCTGTTGAATATAAAATGATAAACCTAGGTACAATTGCTGTTTGTAGAATGACTAAACAAAGCTTCTGACCACAAAAATGTAACATGAAACATATCATAATCATATCTATTCTAAACCACCAGAACAAAGTTTTAGCATGTATAAATTGATGAAAATGTAGATAAAGTTGGTTTTATGTGTAAAAACTTACCCTTGCAGCAGTAGCAAAAGAGTCAGGGCCATGAGCCACATTTCTTATGCCATCACTTCCAAAACATGCTCTAATGCTGCCTGGAGCATCAGTTCGGGCCACAGGTGAGTTTGCAGGTCCTAAAAAAGTTTTCCATTTCAATATTGCATCATCTCCCAAGATCTCTAAAGCAACAACAGGGCCACTTGTAATAAACTCAAGAAGCTCACTGCAAGCAAAAAAATATAGCAGTCAGGAATATCTCTCCTAGATATAACCTAGCCAATAATATCAAGCTACAATGGGTACAGAAAACAATTTTTGCAAACATCAATATACTTCATTTTCAATGTGGATAATTAAATCAGTGCATACTTAAATCCAGAGACTGGAGGCATGACCAGACAATCAAATATTTCTACAAACTTGAGAAAAGCCCCAGGGTTGCAGAAAAATCTGAAACCTTATATATCCACTCTGCTGTCTAAGCTTACTGTCCAACCTTGGGCCAGTTATGGGGATTAAATGGATGAGAAGAGAATAATGTAAACTCCCCTGGGTTCAAACTAAGGAGAAAGGTGGGACATATATGACGTAAATAAATCATTAATATAGCTAAAGATGAGGAGTAGATAAAAGGTAGGCAGGTTAATTGGTGAGTGAGTAAGAACGAAGGAAACAAGGAAAGCTGGATATGGAGGCTTCAAAAAGAAGAAGTAGTGCTGAGAGGGAAGCCCTATACAAGTCCTTACGGGTTTCCACTATGCAGCTGCCTGGTTGGTACCATATGACTCAGCCCATTCCAGGGGCTAGCACTGCTTGAATGGACCATAGTTTTCTCAGGAAAAGGCTACTTGGGGAGGGAAGGTGGGAAACTTGAAGACAGGGAAGCTGATAAAAATAGGCTGACAAATGAATGGGAAGGAGAGAAGGAAAACGGGACAGGCTATAGGGGTTTGATCATAAAAAATGATTTTTAAAATAAGCACAACATTGAAAAGACCTGTCAGAGTGTCATGATACATGTGCTTTCCGAAGGAGAGTAACACCCTTCTAAACTCACTGACTTTCATGAATTTAAAAAGGTACGGCTGTGCTTAGGATGGCACTGTAAAGGTTCTTATTTTACCACTGTCTCAATGCAGATTAAACATCCCTTTAATCCTTCTATTTCTACATTTTGAAATGTAGAAGAAGAAGAAATTTACTCCCACGGACTGTCACAAACCAATCCATTTTTATATTTAGCACCAGCAGTAACTAAGCATGTTTTAAGGCAGAGGTACTCACTTTGCTTTGGAAGCAGCAAGAGTTACCCAATATAAGGACAAAGGGAACTGTGGCTCAGTGATAAGAGTTGCCAGCTCTGGGTTGGGAAATAACTGGAGATTTTTGTGATGAAGGCTGAGGAGGGTAAGGTTTGTGAAGGGGAACAACTACAATGGAATATAATGTCATAGAGTCCAAAGCAGCCATCTTCTCTGGATGAACTGATCTCTGTCACCTGGAAATCAGTTGTAATAGCAAGAGGTCTCCAACCACTGCCTGGAGGCTCCCAAAGAGAAAACCATCAATGTGAAAGACAAATTATGACAATCGACTGTATGGCTGTACAATAAAGTCTTTTTATTGTTTTCAGATGTCTGGACCTTTAGATGATGTAAAGATCATGAATAAATTTCTATAACCATGTTGAAATAACAATTGGAGTATGACAGAATGAAGTGCCAGATCTTACTCTCTTTTTCAGAACTTTCAGCACTTTCTTCAGTGGCTAACTCCCTAAAGTTAAATTAATATCATGATACATTAAATATAGCTATAATACCCATTGTTGCATCCTTGAACCTAACTTAAGCAGTATGTAGTGTTTTACTTGTACATTTTTCTCACTCTTAAGATGTTCTACAATAAAAAAAATATTATACAACTATGAAGTAGTTTAACTTTATGTGATACTGTTTAGGGAGTTCATTCTGGCATTCTCCAATTGTTATTTCTGCATGATTATAGTTTCTTCATGATCTTTCCAACATCTAAGAGTCTAGACATCTAAGAACAGTAAAAAGCCTTTATCATTGTAATAACCAAAGGTAAGTCAGTCAGTAACAACTTCTGCTTGTCCGCAGGGATATGGAAAAAATGAGATATGCCCTTCCTACAAGTCCTCTCTACTTGTATTTCTCTCAAAATCTGTTACTATTGGTATCTCATAAGCAACTAGGCACATATCAAATTCCATCTAACACATTTTCATTATTTCAACCATCTTATACACAATAACATATACCTACTTGTAAAACGGCTTAGCTTGGTGGTCTGCATAGAAATCCATTGCTTCTTTCCTACAAAAGTTTGTTTTTTAAAACTTCTGGTTACTGCTTTTGTGAAAAATATTTTATCATCAACAACAATATCTTGTATCACAAAAGCCACAAATGGAATTCTGCTCACTCAGACCAATTCCACACAGGCTGAAAAGACCAGGCTGACGCCTGTATGGAAGCGGGGCTAATACCCGCAGCCACACGTCAGCGCTGGCCCACCCCATCCCCAGCCTGGTGTGCTTTAGGCCCTCTGTTGTCCCGTGGCAAAGGAACGCGGATGTTTCCGCACTCCCCAGCCTACCACACAGGCCAACACAACCTATCTATAGCCACAGGCCCATGGGCCTGGCTCCTTTCACTTCTATGGCATCCCAGAGGGCACAGAAAAGGCCTGAATTGGCTCCACGATGCTTCACGGGGCCAAATGGAGCACTTTTTAAAATTTGCACAAAGATGGGATTACACTGAAACACATTTCCACCTTCATGCAAATAACCTGTCTCCCCCGACATACGGAGGAACTTTGCCACCCCGGCTGCATTCCGAAGACGCAGAAATCCAGAGCAGATGGTGTGTGCTGTGGAAAGTTATTTTATTTATTTACTAGCAAAAAAGCCCAATGTATTGAGGAATGCAATGGGTGCTAGCTGGCCATTAGGATAAGTGCAGGCAGTTGAGGGGGGGGGGGAGATGTACCTGAAGCGTCTAGTGCATGGCGGCAGTGGAACGGTTGTGTAGTTGATGGGACAGCGTGAGGGGGCAGCATCAGTAGGGATGCGGAGGCTGCAGGCTGATGGGACGGCTTGCAGTTGGCTGGAGTGGCAGCACAGCATCGGAGGCAGTGGGTGCTTAGGTCTGTTGGTCAAGGGGCTTGGCGCAGTTTGGGGCAGGGTGGGCTCCGGCGGGTAGGTACAGCGTGGAGCTGTGTTGGCGCGTTGGGTGGTGACCGGGGCTGCACGCGAGGCACGCAGGCCACTGGACCCAGCAAGAGGTCACACAGTGAGGAGAGGGAGCGGTGTCCTCGGCGGACAGCTAGCCTGTGGCATCGAAGCAGCATGAGCAGCTCGCTGGCGAGTGAAATGGTGGTGAGCAGCTGTAGCGGTTGCGGCCTGACGGACCGTTGAGCTCCGCAGCAGCGTGGGGCGATGGGCAGGGCCGCATGTGGGCTGGGGCGGCTGCTGGTGGCCGGTTGCGGCTCGGGGAAGGGTACGAACCGCAGGTGCACCCTACTCGCCGTCCAGGAAGCATCTGGCAATGAGGCTGGGTGCATGGAGGCAGTGGCTCTAAGGGCTGGCTCAATCTGGACGTGCCCAGCTTTGCAGGGTGCCTCCAGATTGGCTTGCTGGAGCTGAATCGCTGGCCAGAACCTGACAGTGCCGCCCAAATGACCATTTCAGAAATATTAAGAGGAACTATAGTAAGGATTGTATTTATATACTGCCCTCCCTTGCAACTCAGGATGGTTTTCATGGAAATAAGTACAGCACAGCTTTACATAGAACATGGAAATAAGTACAATGCAACACAGCAACATCAGGTAAATACAACAATAGCAACAGAGATCTTGCAATAGTTCCAATAACATTTTCATATGGTCCCATAGGTTGAGGAAGAAAAAGAGTTGGTTCTTATATGCCACTTTTCTCTACCCGAGGGATTATGAAAGTGGCTTACAATCACCTTCCCTTTCCTCTCCCCACAACAGACACCTTGTGAGGTAGCTGAGGTTGAGAGAGCACTGAGATTACTGCCCGATCAGAACAGCTTTTCCATTGTCGTGGCGAGCCCAATGTCACCCAGCTGGCTTCATGTGAGGGAGCAGGGATTCAAACCCAGGCCCATTCTGCACCAGTTGGATAATGCACTTTCAATGCACTTTAGAAGTAGATTATCCTGTTCTGCACAGGAAAATCCAGCTGCCAAAGCCCATTGAAAGTGCATTATCCAACTGGTGCAGAATGGGTGTCAGCTTGCCAAATTAGAATTCCGCACTCCTAACCACTACACCAAAAACCACATCATTCCTTTTTTCCTGACCAGATTGTTCTAAACCTTTCATTTTTGTTTCTTTACTTGTTTAATCTTACTTCAGCTACTGGGGTCTTTTCTTCAAACAAAGCAATTTTCTTGGTTCTTCAATTTTGGTTAATTAGTTAGTTGTTTCTAAATTATTTGAACATGGCAATAGGGTTTTTTAATCAAAATTTTAATCCTCATAATTCTAGTTTCTTGGCCTTGCATTTCACTTAAGGCTGTGAGTATGAAACTATTTTCACATCAGGTGAATTCTCTATAGTGCTCTCATTACCACTGTGAATGCAAGGGAAATGCACATCCCTGGGAGAATTCTGTGCACTTTCTTCTTTTTCACAACTCTTCCCTTCCATATGTGCTCCACAGCGATGCCATAACAGCTCTCAGGGACTTAGTTATCATGGCTGCCATGATGATGCCCCCCTTTTTTATTATTTTCTTTACATATGCTCTAAAGAGTTACATTAAAATTTGAAATAGGCCAATTTAAAAGCCCTCTGTGAGCATAACAGGAAAAAATAATTGGAAAACAGCACCCAAAAGAAGAAATGGGCATGAACAAAAATTTATGCTGAATTTTGGCCAGTTTGTGGTTTGTGAAATGTTTGTGAACTGAAGGGCTGTCACGAACCTCCACTAATTTTAAGACTCTTGGGGGACTTGGTGAAGGACAGAAAGCCAAAATGGCTCAGAGTCATTTAATTCCCTGCTTTCTATTTGCCAACATTTTTGGTGGAGAACAGAAAGCAAAAGGTTAACCCACGGCTTGGACCCATTTAAACCCTTGCTTTCTGCTGGCAGCGAAATGCAGGGGGAAGAGAAAGCAGGGGTCATATAACCTCCCAGTTCAAGGTTGTTATATGGTTTGTGCCCATATGAGGGGCAGATAGAAGGAAAGTGATACTGATGAGGGTAAGATCTAACACACATAGATTTCATGCTCACCAAAAATATCAGAGTAGAGCAATTTTGGAAAACATCATATTGAAGTCAGGAAAATCCTGGAAACAGGATAATTACAGCATGATGTTGTGTGGGATCACCAAGAAAAAGGGCTCCATTTTGATGACAAGTTCAATATATTTAAGTAATTTTTAAAAACTGTTATCAAAGTCTTACCTTGATAATTTCATCATTTTTGCCTTAGTTATTGTAAAACCAGCATTCAGAATCATATCAATGATTTCCCCAAGCTTGAGGGCAGCATCAGGTTTTAATAAAGCCAAAGTTCTAAAAAATAAACAAAAATTCATCAAGACAGAAATACCATGAACTTTAAATCTCTTCTCCTTACCAACACTAGACAAAACAAGAATACAGGCCATTGTCGCTGAGAGATATTTTCCACAGTCGTTCATATAATTCACATGAGGAATAGAGGATCTTGGATCAAAGATATACTATACTTATGTCTGAGTCAGACATTTGCTTCCAGTCATTATCTCCCAGTAGTTACTATAGCAGCGCTAGAAAGGGTATGAGAAATTCATGGGCCAGTTTACATTTTGTGACTGCCACCATGAGAAAATTGCTCCATTGCATCACAATTATTAATCTACTAGGGGCAAAGCCCATTGTATCCAAAAGAATACAATGGGCACTAGAGCTTGGCAGTGGGAAGAGGAAGGGGAGGAGTTGTCCAGTCTGTAAGGGCATAGGGTTGAATGTATGTGTTGTGTGGGAGGTCGTGGTGGCGTGGTGGCAAATGAGGGCATGGGTGTGGAGATATCGGTGTCAAGAACCTGTGGTTTGGAATGTTCGTTGAGTGTGGGAGAGGACTGACCTTTGGGAATTGTGGCATAGTGGTTACAGATGAGCTTTCCAGAGCCATATCTTCAGATATGTGAAGGGAAAATCAGACTGGAGACTCTTCTTAGGGGAAGATTACATGGCAACCAATTCCCCACAATTCTGTGTCATTTCCCATCTTGTGTGAATTAGGCCACAGACACCAAAATGCCCCTCTGCCCTAATACACATGGGGTAATCACAGTACACAGGTGTCCACCCTGTTCCTTCTTTTCCATTTTTTCACTGTTGATAAAATGTTATGTGCCCACATGCTTCTTTCATGGTTGCTCCTTAGAAGAAGAATGGATTTTTGTACCCTGTTGTTTACTGTTGTTTCAGAGCTCAGACAACTGAGAGCACGTGGAGAGAACTACTGGGGAGAGTTGCTGCTGACCACGTGAGGCTATTGTTCTGCCTGGGTGAGGTGATTGCTGGGTAATTGTTGGGAGGCTTAAAAAGGGCTACTCCTCACCAGAGGCAGAGCTCAGACAACTGAGAGCACGTGGAGAGAACTACTGGGGAGAGTTGCTGCTGACCAGGTGAGGCTATTGTTCTGCCTGGGTGAGGTGATTGCTGGGTAATTGTTGGGAGGCTTAAAAAGGGCTACTCCTCACCAGAGGCGCGAGCCGAAGAGCAAGAGAGACAAAGGGCTCTTGGCTTGGGGTTCTTGGCCGAGCAATTAGAATCAGTAGATTATATCAGTAGATTATATTTCCCTAGTACTTGCACTGCCTAGACATTACAATGGACCTCCAGGACACTCATCCCATCATCTGCAGTGAGTGTGACATGATTGCCTTCCTCCCAGAAGACAAGATGGACTACAGCTGCCCCAAGTGTAAGCTGGTAAGACTTTTGGAGGAAAAGATTAGGGCACTAGAAAACAGAATTATTACTCTGACCCAAAGTAAGAAAGGGGAGGAGTTCGTAGTCCAGAGCTCTGCAACATGGAATAAAGAGAATAAAGAGAATACAACCAGTCCTGAAGAGGACAAGGAGATTGACCACAATAGGGAGCCTCTGCAGGCAGTTCGGAAAAAGACTGAACGGCGAAGGGCGAGACAGTTCTCGGGGCCTTTGGAGCTCCAGAATAGATTTCAGGCCCTTGCAGAGGAGGTGCAAGGGTCAACAAGGGAAGAGGTCCCAAAACAAACTCTAAGACAAAGGGAAGAGGCCACGGGGACAGAAGGAAATGGAGTTGAGAAGAAAAAAAAAAGGAGAGTACTGGTAATTGGAGACTCCCTGCTAAGAGGAATGGATCGCCATGTGGCTGGGCCCGACCCCCTAACCCGAGAGGTGTGTTGCTTGCCAGGGGCGAAAATTAAAGATGTTTCAGAAAGGCTGCCCAAACTCCTCAAATCTACGGATCGCTACCCATTTGTGATGGTCCATGTGGGAACGAATGACATGTCCCTGAATACCATCGCTCCTATTAAAAAAGACTATCAAGATCTGGGGAGGAAGCTCAAGCAAATGGGGGCACAAGTGGTATTCTCTTCAATCTTGCCTGTCAAGGGAAGAGGAATGCATCGGGAGAGGAAGATAATGGAGGTGAATCACTGGCTGCGTAGTTGGTGCCGGCAGGAGAGATTTGGTTTCTGGGACCATGGGATAGGCTTTCTTGAGGAAGGCCTACTAGCACCTGATGGACTGCACTTATCGAAACTGGGGAAGAATGTGTTTGGCAGGAACCTGGGGAGATTCATCAGGAGAGCTTTAAACTAAAGCCACTAGGGGAAGGAGACGATCAACATAGGGAGTGTATGGAAGGAAAACGATCGGAGGCAGCCCAACCGGCAAGGCCAGCTCATAGGGAACCAAAAGTAAAAGGATTCAGTTGTCTTTATACTAACGCCCGAAGCATGGGCAATAAAAAGGAAGAGCTGGAACTTCTCATGCTGATGGAAAGGTATGATCTAGTAGGCATCACAGAAACTTGGTGGAATGATTCTCATGACTGGAATGTAATGGTGGATGGATATGAACTGTTCAGAAAAAACAGAATAGATCGAAGAGGTGGAGGAGTGGCACTGTATGTGAGGAAAGGGCTTACCTGTCAGGAAATTCTAGTGAAGGAGAGCATATCTGCAGTGGAAAGCATCTGGGTGAAAATAAGCGAGGGGAAAACAAACAGTGTAGTGGTTGGTGTCTGCTACCGACCGCCTGACCAACGAGAAGATGTGGATGCTGCACTTTGTGAGCAGCTTGAGAAAATATCCAAACAGCAGGACCTTGTCATCATGGGTGACTTCAATTTCCCAGATGTGTGCTGGGAAACTAACTCTGCGAAGCGTCCTCAGTCATGCAAGTTTCTGACCTGCCTGGCTGACAATTTCATTTATCAAATGGTAGATGAACCCACAAGAGGTTCAGCCATACTGGACTTAATACTGACCAACAGGCAAGAGTTGGTGGATGAGGTGAAGGAGGTGGGGACCCTAGGGGGAAGTGACCATGTCCTCATAGAATTCCTTTTGAGATGGGGAGCCAAGGAAGCTTGTAGCCAGACGCGGATGTTGGATTTTCGTAGGGCAAACTTTAATAAACTCAGAGACATGATGAGTGTCATACCATGGACGAGAATGCTGGAAGGGAAGGGAGCATGTGAAGGGTGGGCGCTACTCAAACAAGAGCTATTGCATGCTCAATCAATGACTATTCCAGAAAGACGAAAACACTGCAGGAGATCTAAGAAGCCTATTTGGATGAACAGAGAACTTCAAGAGGAACTAAGAAAGAAAAGGAAAATGTTCAGGAAATGGAGGGAAGGACAGAGCTCTAAAGAAGAGTACCTACAGGTTACTAGGCACTGTAGATCAATCATCAGAAAGGCCAAAGCTGAGAGTGAGTTAAGATTGGCCAGGGAAGCCCATTGTAACAAGAAAAGATTTTTCAGTTATGTGAGGAGCAAACGTAAAGTCAAGGAGGCAATAGGCCCACTGTTGGGTGCAGATGGACAAACTCTAACGAAAGATGCAGAGAAAGCAGAAAGGCTTAGTGCCTATTTTACATCAGTTTTTTCCCACAGGTCAAAGTGTTTAGGCACATCTAGAGATGGCTGTAGCCAAAGGATAGTGTCTGGGTGGCAGGTTAACATGGATAGAGAGGTTGTCGAGAGGCATTTAGCTGCACTGGATGAGTTCAAATCCCCTGGTCCAGATGAAATGCACCCGAGAGTACTCAAAGAACTTTCCAGAGAACTTGCACAGCCCTTGTCCATCATCTTTGGAACCTCTTTAAGGACTGGAGATGTCCCGGAGGACTGGAAAAGAGCAAACGTTATTCCGATCTTCAAAAAAGGGAGGAAGGATGACCCGGGAAACTACAGACCAGTGAGTCTGACCTCTGTTGTGGGGAAGATAATGGAGCAGATATTAAAGGGAGCGATCTGCAAACATCTGGAGGACAATTTGGTGATCCAAGGAAGTCAGCATGGATTTGTCTCCAACAGGTCCTGCCAGACCAACCTAGTTTCCTTTTTTGACCAAGTAACAGGTTTGCTGGATCGGGGAAATTCGGTTGATGTCATTTACTTGGATTTTAGTAAAGCTTTTGACAAGGTTCCCCATGATGTTCTGATGGATAGGTTGAAGGACTGCAATCTGGATTTTCAGATAGTTAGGTGGATAGGGAATTGGTTAGAGAACCGCACTCAAAGAGTTGTTGTCAATGGTGTTTCATCAGACTGGAGAGAGGTGAGTAGCGGGGTACCTCAGGGTTCGGTGCTCGGCCCGGTACTTTTTAACATATTTATTAATGATCTAGATGAGGGGGTGGAGGGACTACTCATCAAGTTTGCAGATGACACCAAATTGGGAGGACTGGCAAATACTCCGGAAGATAGAGACAGAGTTCAACGAGATCTGAACACAATGGAAAAATGGGCAAATGAGAACAAGATGCAATTTAATAAAGATAAGTGTAAAGTTCTGCATCTGGGTCAGAAAAATGAAAAGCATGCCTACTGGATGGGGGATACGCTTCTAGGTAGCACTGTGTGTGAACGAGACCTTGGGGTACTTGTGGATTGTAAACTAAACATGAGCAGGCAGTGTGATGCAGCGGTAAAAAAGGCAAATGCCATTTTGGGCTGTATCAACAGAGGCATCACATCAAAATCACAAGATGTCATAGTCCCATTGTATACGGCACTGGTCAGACCACACCTGGAGTACTGTGTGCAGTTCTGGAGGCCTCACTTCAAGAAGGACGTAGATAAAATTGAAAGGGTACAGAGGAGAGCGACGAAGATGATCTGGGGCCAAGGGACCAAGCCCTATGAAGATAGGTTGAGGGACTTGGGAATGTTCAGCCTGGAGAAAAGGAGATTGAGAGGGGACATGATAGCCCTCTTTAAGTATTTGAAAGGTTGTCACTTGGAGGAGGGCAGGATGCTGTTTCTGCTGGCTGCAGAGGAGAGGACACGCAGTAATGGGTTTAAACTTCAAGTACAACGATATAGGCTAGATATCAGGAAAAAGTTTTTCACAGTCAGAGTAGTTCAGCAGTGGAATAGGCTGCCTAAGGAGGTGGTGAGCTCCCCCTCACTGGAAGTCTTCAAGCAAAGGTTGGATACACACTTTTCTTGGATGCTTTAGGATGCTTAGGGCTAATCCTGCGTTGAGCAGGGGGTTGGACTAGATGGCCTGTATGGCCCCTTCCAACTCTATGATTCTATGATTCTATGATTCTATGATTCTATGATTCTACTACCCAAAGGAGTCTCAAAGCGGTTTACAAACACCTTTTTCATTTGTCTCCCCACAATAGTCAACCTGTGAGGTATGTGGGGCTGTGAGAAGTCTGAGAGAACTGAGAATGGGCCGCAGTGACCCAGCAGGATTAGGTGTCTCAAAGCATTTTCCAATCATCTTCCCTTCCTCTCCCTCTCACTATTTACAGTTTCAGCCTGTAAGTATTTATTTAGATCTTCCTGCACTTTCCAGACTCACAGGACTGATGCTGGTCTGCCTGTCTGCACCCCAGAATACAAACAGTTGCTGGTAAGGGCTGGCCATAGCCCATAGCCCAGGAGGGACACACCTGCACCACTCCCTCCCAACTGCAGGCAAAAATGGCTTCTTTGAAGGCTAGACTCTGAGGCATTGTACGATTTTGAAGTCCCACCTCCAAACCTCCAGGAATATTTACAACCCAGGGGTAGTCAACCTACAGGTGAGGCCTGGAGAGCTCCTGGAATTACAGCTCACCTGCAAAGACCAGCTCCCCAGGCAGAAAGGGCTACTTTGGACAGGGTTGTGGTAGAGAAGAAACATTTAAGGCCTCCCACACAGGATGTTGTTGAATTGAAAGACTTGAGGCCTACTGCACAGGGTTGTTGTGCAGATGAAACAGGAGACAAAAGAACCAGTTTCATCTGCAGAATAATGCTGTGCAGTGGCCTCAAATCTGCAGAGAGTTGCAAAGAAGAAAGATGCATGGGTTGGCTGTGTCTAACCTCGGGCAGAGCAGTATTTTAAGTGAGAAGGGGCTTTTCTGTGGCCTCCCTGTCAGCCAACTGTTTGG
Source organism: Paroedura picta (assembly GCF_049243985.1). Lineage (NCBI taxonomy): Eukaryota > Metazoa > Chordata > Lepidosauria > Squamata > Gekkonidae > Paroedura > Paroedura picta. The sequence goes on along the minus strand of NC_135374.1, from coordinate 32,574,766 downwards.
CAGAAGGGGAAAGCCCCCCCCCCTCAAAAGGAAGGCCCTCAGGCTCCCCTGCTTTGCTCTCTGAAGTAAAATGCCTCCCTCCCCTCAGTCAGGGCCTGTCAGAGGCTCCTTCGCAGCAGGCCTGAAGGGGGGGGGAGCACTCTGCAGCCTCCTGCCAGCTCTGTCAGGGTTCTGAGGCAATTTACATATGGACATGGCAGTTAGGACAGCCTTGGGGCGAAAAGGTCTGGCACAGCCTGTCCAAGCCTCTGTTCTCACCCCCCTTGGCAGCCCTACTGACCTCCTCTCCCTTTTGTGGTCAGGAGCAGACTGGCAGCCATTTATCCAGATTGCCCCTGGATGGATGGAATTTTGGTCTGTCATGGTAAGGGGCCAATTGGAAGGCGCTTCGTGCCTTCCGATTGGCCCCTCCGCTTTTCAGTCCAGGGCCATGGGACCAATTGTTGCCCCTCCCCATCACGGACTGAGCCCACCCCAACACCCCTTACTGTTTTATTAAGAGGGAAAAGATGAGGCATTTGGGAATTCATGATGCTACCCCTTAATTCCAAAGATAAAGGACTACATTGTAATGTAGATGTTTTCTGAGTTGCTGGACTTGTGCAAGTCCCTCAGTTATAGGTACTGTTATAGAGATCAAGATGAAGAAGCCACTCTTTCTTCACAGATGGAAATAGTCTTTTGGACTGTGTTGGTTAGGCTCATATTCCACAATGTTGTGTAGGCCTGTCCATGCTCCTTGAAAACGGCACAACATTATAGAATATGAGCCTATATGGAAAGACTGTATGAATGCAGCCTATCACCAAATGATCACCACATGAATTTGGTACCTTACAGACTAGGACTCTTCCTTCTTTCCTAAACCTTCTTTCTTTCACATGGGTATAATTTGATCAAATTACAACCCATACCCGCTCCTTTTTAAATTTGCTATTCAAAGTGAAATATTGTCAGTCTCCTTATGCTATTCTGGAAGTGAAGCAGTATTACTGGTTGAAATAGTACATAAAGTTAAAAATAGAACAGCAGCTCAAGCGCTACATTCTCTCACCTTTCTTTGCGACTGCCCAACATACGGGAGGTATACTGATCCCCATAGTCAACCAGATTGAGATGGCGAGAAAAGATGGTGATTTTGTTGCCTACAAACAGATCTTTAAAATGCAGATCTTCGTATTTTGTGCGATTCAGGAACCTACAACGATTCTTCATGTCATACTGCAGGGTAAAGATGCTGAGTCAACTACAAGCAAGTCTAAAAACTCCAGTGTCTCTCATTATTAAACAGCACACAATTACAATGAGTTATTTTCAGAATTAAATCTATTTTTTTCAAAGATACTTTTCAGACCTGATGAATGCCCTTCCCAACTGTACACACTGAAGGACAGATAAGGGGAGGGGGAAATCAGACAGAAGGGAAGAGGAAACCCACGCCCAAATATTTTCCGATTTTTTTAATGTTCTAGAAGAATTGTGAATATTTTCAGATTTTTCTGTGTAATCATCATTGATAATAATTTTTTAACTGATTATACATCCAATATTCTGCCCTAGTTGCTGCACTCTGCACAATGTGCCCGATTTCACACTGTGCATTTCCAGACACCTTGGATATAATTAATCCATACCAAACAACTGGAGACATAATCTGCAGAGCAAACTCAGGTATCTTTATGAGTTAAACCTGTAAATTAACTGGCAAAATCTGTTCTGTTTGACAATTTCAATTATGTTCTATAAGAACTTTTTCAGTCCTGATTTATGAACATATTAATTAGAACAAGTAAAGATAACTAGGCAATTATTATAGACATAACCAGAAAGAGCAAGCATATGGCAAAAATTGCTTATTATCTGAGATTGCCTTTCATTTATAGGAAGATTTATTTCCTATGATACAGGTCCTATTTTTCAAAATATTCCTACTAAACAAGAAGTTCAACTGAAATCAAGTGAACTATTCAAAGTAAATAGCTTCATGATCAAAAATCATTTAGGGGAAAAAAAGAATTAAAGTAAACAAAGGCAGAGCTTTCATAGCCAGAAGAATCAATTATGCCTATTATCTTTGTAAACAGATCCCCCCATTTGGTTCTAATGCATACAGACTTAACTATCAGCAAATATTGCCCTGCTAATTCAACTGAAGGTACAACTTCACACTTACATCCTTTTTATGTGCATACAAATATATTTTTCATAGATATAAATGGGAAGGCCATGCTAAGGATCCAACCCAACGTTTTGATCCAATTTAGTATGAACAGACCACTGGTTATGCAGGTAAATGTTCCTATATATCCCATTCTTCTGTAGTCTGCTTTGCTAACTCAAATCATGCTCCCAAGACTGCCCCCACTTTCTACCAATGGAAAATATCTGAAAAAAATTAAGTTTTCAGGTTTTTTTTAAAGCTATGCATCTTGAGTATAAAAAAACCTTGCCTTAAACAACATTTTACTAAACCTGCATGAGAGGATATTTCATAGGGGTTGTTTCGGTGCTCCCCCAAATTTTCATTTTGAAAAACTGAAAAAAGGATCCTCAGCACACAAAATAGAAAAGAAAATAAAGATTTTATTTCCCCATTAATTTTTCCTGTTTTTTCCCCAGGACTTTGCACTTCTGTTCAGAAGCCCATCACAATAGTGTGCTCTGACTAAATTTCAATCCGTATTCTACATGCTTCAAATTACAACAGTCAAATGATGATTAGGGAGTGAAAACCAAGGGGAAACTAGCATTCATGACTTGAGCATATAATCTTCCTCATAAGTACTGAGCCATTTCTTAGACTATTTGGCATTCAGGATCACAAAGGATAGGTTTTCTACTGCAGTCAAATAATAATTATGCTTTCCTGTGTGGTTCTGCATGGTAATCTTCAAAGCATGGACTTTCAATTACTTCCTAGTTTACTCTAATAATATTTAGTGACTCTACTGATATTTACTACAAACTCTCTAATGTCTTCTAAATCTCTGGATTGACAAACTTTAATGTTAAAACTAAATATATCAATTCACCTGCCCTCCTTCAATTAAAATGCTTTGTACACTTTGAGTTTTTTTATAAATCTGATTAAAACAAAGAGACAGGTACACAAAAGAGTGGGTAAACAACCATAGCTTCAACATTGGTAAATACAGCTTGCAGATTTGTTCTTCTCCTTCTTGCACTGTCTTCATAGCCATGTTTATGTGAAATATGTTGGTCAGGATCCAGATAACAGTTTAGGGACATACCTAGAAGCACTGGAAGAACTCCTTTTTCATAGGGCAGCTATTCATGTTCTATCAGAAGCTTCCCCCAAAGTTTCTCTGCGCTTCAGAGCCAGCTTGCCAAGAGTATGGTTCAAAGGGTAGATTCCTTAACCCCGAGCATGCATCTGGAGCTCCCTACACAGACACTGGCCTGGATCTTAAACACTGTGAATGATGTTTCACTTACGGAATGGAGGCTCCCCACTTTCCCTTTCTGATGACAGAAAAAGCTACTGATGAGGACTTGGTATCTTTCAGTAGGAGCGGCACAACGGGAGTTGGGCAATATCTGTAACCATTAATAAAGCCAGTAAGGGGTGCTGGGAGGAGCTGAGACTCACCGCCAAACCACCAATTAGGTCAGCTGTCCTGGCTGCTCCATTCTGAATGATCATCCATCCAATGAACAGCCAACCAGGAAGAATGTCCTGCTACTGGTCACATCCCACTCCAACTTCTTCCATTTAAATTCCATTAAATTTTGGCTTGGCAACAAACTTATAAGAATTTAGATAGACTAAAAGGTGAGAACAAGGAGGCAAAATCCTCACACTCCTTATGAAAGTTGCAGGATTAAAGAAAGTGAACTGAAGAAACACATATGCAGAACAGGCAGGCTCTTCGGCAACTGGAGTTTTAATGTTTCAAATGAAGGCCAAGCTAGTCAACATTAGAAACCAAGACTCACATAGGTCAGTTCCATCACAAAGCTTTCAAAGCGTTGGCTAAGTGAACATGGGTGTCATTGGTGAAGGACACAAAAGGCAGCAGAAGCAGAGGAACCCAGCTGCTATATATAGCCTTTAGGTCTAGTGCTGGAGAGAAATTATCCATATTTTCAATGGACAAGCCACACACACACACACATACAAAGCTGTTCAGTCAATTATAGTTTGGTAACAATCTTTACTCTTTTTCTTCTATTCACTAGAATTTTATGGTATTATCAGAAAGTACTATAAAGGGTTAATATCCTTAATGTCATTGTTTCCATCTATTAAAAACTGCATCAATTCTAATGTGTATTTATGGAGAGAAGAGTTGTCTTATATTCCACATAACTGATAGTATTTAAATCCCATGATTGAAAAAACATTTAAGATTTTTTTTTATTTTCTAGGAAATCATGCCTATGTTATCAAGTACAACTTGTTTTGGTTCTCAAACAACTATGCAACCATATTCTGATAACAAGGAAGTTACCATCTCAACAGATCCATCTTTTGGATAGTACAAGAGCTCATAACGTCGAAAAAGTGAAGCATTTTGATCATACCACTCTGCGATGAAAACAAATCTTTCATCTTGACTCTGAAAAAAGCACAAATAAAACAAATGTAAAAATTCAACAATAATATCTAAAACAACAAATAAAACTTTGTCCTTCACACTAATTAAGTTTTTTCCCCTGTCATCAAATCAACATTACTTGATTATCTGGCACAAAATATGTTTCTTGCCCGCACAAAACTGGGTGATTTCAGTAATTACCTTTAATTGCCAGAATAAGTTAATTAATTAATTAAATCTAGTCTTGCCTATTTAACATTTATGTGGAGCACATCATGAGTAAGGCAGGGTTAGATGAGTCACAAATTGGGATCAGGATTGCAGGGAGAAATATCAACAACCTCAGATATGCATATGATACCACTCTAATGGCAGAAAGCGAAGAGTAACTAAAGAGTCTGTTGATGCGGGTGAAGGAGGGGAGTGCAAAAGTTGGCTTGATGTTGACACAACATCAAGAAAACGAAGATCATGGCATCCGGCCCTCTCAATTCCTGGCAAATAGATGGGGAAGAAATTGAGGTAGTGACAGATTTTATTTTCCTGGGCTCCAAGAGCACTGCAGATGGGGACTGCAGCAAAGAAATTAAAAGACGCATGCTCCTGGGGAGGAAAGCTATGGCAAATTTAGACAGCATTCTAAAAAGCAGAGACATCACCCTGTCAACAAAAGTGCGTTTAGTCAAGACTATGGTATTCCCAGTTACAATGTATGGCTGTGAAAGTTGGACCATAAGGAAGGCCGAGCATCAAAGAATTGAGGCTTTTGAACTCTGGTGCTGGAGAAGACTCTTGCGAGTCCCTTGGACTGCAAAGCGAACAAACTAATCAGGCCTAGAGGAGATCAGCCCGGACTGCTCCTTAGAAGGCCAGATCCTGAAGATGAAACTCAAATACTTTGGCCGCCTCATGAGAAGAAAGGACTCCCTGAAGAAGAGCCTAATGCTGGGAGCGATTGAGGGCAAAAGAAGAAGGGGACGACAGAGAATGAGGTGGCTGGATGAAGTCACTGAAGCAGTAGGTGCAAACTTAAATGGACTCCGGGGAATGGTAGAGGACAGGGACATTGTCCATGGGGTCGCAATGGGTCGGACAGGACTTCACACTTAACAACAACAAGTCTTGCATAAGTCTAGTCCTCCACACTCACAATCAAAATGATTCTGTTCAACACAGTCAGGAATGACTGCATGTCCCACTGAACACTTTCTTTTTTTAAATTTTTATTTATTGTATTTAAATACTACCCTCCCCGGGGGCTCAGGGCGGTTTACATAAGAACAAACAACAATACATAAAACATTACATTATACTTGACAGTATAATGGCCAATGGAACAACGTACAAGCCAATGTTCTAGAAATGAAAGAGCTCTCTTGTATACCCATGTTTTCATATCAAAATAAGCTCATTCATTCCCCTCTTACCTCTCGGAATAATCACAGAAATACATCCATTACAATTCATAGAATCATAGAGTTATTGTATGTTGATTCCTTAGCAATTAGTATCTGAAGTCATAGCCTCATCCAAATAGGAAAGGCAGACAAGTGCATGAAGAAATATAGTTCATATTTCTAGAAATGAAATTGTGGCAGACAGACTGGATTCCTCCTCTCTCTAAGACAGGGGTGGCAAACTTGCCAGCATCCTGGCAGGAGCTCATGGTTATTGTAGTCCACAGACAATTGCAGAGCTCCAGTTTGGCCACCCCTGCTCTAAAAACAACCAACAAGAGTGGACGGCATATTGAAAGAAGATTTGAAAAACAGTGGTTGAGAAACAACAATTAGAGGTAGTACCTGAGAGGGTGACAGCTCAAAGCAGCCTTTCTCAACTTTTTTTACCATTGAGAAACCCTTGAAACATTCTTCAGGCTTCAAGAAACCTCAAAAGTGATATGATTGTGCAGAATATGGTTGAGAAGCATAGCTGTGTACATGGCCACCCAGTGCCCCCTTCCCATGCCCATGGCCATTGGGGGGGGGGGGTCGACATGACCATATATAGTCATATCACAATAAATGTTTGACAAATTTTAAACATACACACACATATATAAAAACAATTGACTTCTACTCATTAAAATGTTGAAATCCCAAACTGACAAAAGGATCTCTCTTAATTGGACTGGGCAACACATTGGGGGGGGGGATGATTAAGCAGTACCACAAGCAAATAAATCTTTCAACCTCTGTCACAATGAAAATCTTGAAATAAATGAAGCTTATTGTTAGTCAGGAAAGACAAATTTATTCATACAACAGTTAATTATCACATGAAATTCACTACCACAAAACGTGTAGTTTGAAAAAGGTCTGTGCATGATGCTGCTGGCCCCTTTTCATCAAGCTCTTTCCATCCACTAGGGCAGTGGTCCCCAACCTGTGGGCCGCGGCCCGGTGCCGGGCCGCAAAGGCCATGGCGCCGGGCCGCGGCTCCCTCTCCCCGCCCCCCCGCAGTAAAAAACTTCCCAGGCCGCAAGCTTGCAGCCCGGGAAGCTTCTTACTGCGGGAGGGCGGGGAGAGGGAAGCAGGGCTGGCCACGCCCATGCGGCCGCGCCCCGATGCCCTGCCGGTCCCCAACCTCAGAAAGGTTGGGGACCACTGCACTAGGGCAGTGGTCCCCAACCTTTTTATCACCGGGGACCACTCAACACTTGACAATTTTACTGAGGCCTGGTGGGGGAGGGGGGCTAGTTTACTCCTCTACTCTCAACCACTGCCCTAATGCTCTCTGATCGCTATGGTAATGTTTAAACATCCCTTCAAAATAAGATACAGACACGCCACAACAATGAACATAAGGAACATTTTATTTTCATGGAAATTTTAACTCATGACAATGACAAATCAATGGGAACCTTGAGCTTGTTTCTCTGCAACAAGATAGTCCCATCTGGGAGTGATGGGAGACAATGACACCCGAAGTGTGTTGTAAAGGGTCGGGGGGGGGGTGAAGTAAAGGGCTGGGGGGGGAGATGGCGTCCTTTGCGGCCCACCTCCAATTAGTCGATGGACCACATGTGGTCCGCTGCCCACAGTTTGGGGATCGCTACACTAGGGCAAGCGACACCAAAACAGGTGCTCCCACACCTTGAGAGGGAGGACTAGATGAAGATATGGGAAGTGTGGACATTCTCTGGGTTTTCCATAATGGCCCTGCATGGGTGCTCATGTAAAAACATTAAGATGATGACATACAATAACAATAAAAAGCAGGTTTTTTATACCCTGCTTTTCTCAAAGCAACTTACTGTCATATTCCCTTCCTATCTCCACAATGGGCACTTTGTGAGGCAAGTGAGGCTGAGACAGCTCTGAGAAAATTGTGACTGGGCTGAGGTCACCTAGCAGGCTTCATATGATGGATTGGGATTCTCAAAATTAGAGTGTCTCTCAACCACTATTCCACGCTGGCAGAAAAAGAAGGCTGTCTTGAGCTTAATGGGTTTCTCCACCTACGTGTGCACTGGACACATGTAGGGAACATTCATACCCCAAACTGATAGAGAAAACCGACATTCTGAGAGAGAAAACTGGCTTTCAATAGATATACTGAGCAGGCAAAAAAAGCATTCATGGAAAATATTACAGAGAACAATGCAATACAGAAAAGGAAAGAAAATGTCATGTTAAAACCCCATTATTAATGTTAAATAATACTTGGAAATTAGGCTTTGTGTGCTAATGTCTAATCAGCATGCAGAACAAAAAGAAAGCTACGCTAGGCTTCTCCAGCATCCCTACTTTAGCTAAATCAAAAGGAAGGCTAATGAAACTGCAAAGGCAAAGCAGAACAATACTCCAATGTTCTACACCCAGCTTTGTTCTTGCTGTGCTGCGTAATTGCAGACAAAACAGCTCTACTACCCACAAGCCTCAAGAATCTACAAATTAAGATGATGGATTTGTACTTATCAGAAAGTCTAAGACAAAAGACAGAATATGCAAAAGACGGAATATGCATAGTGAGTGGAGGCATGATCTTCTTCATTGCGACTTCAAAAAAAAAGCCACTTTCAAGGCAAACTGACAGAATTTAAATAACCAATATATCTATGATCTCCTAAGCATCAGGCTGCAGGAGTATGTTAGAAACAATCAGATTTTCTGGCCAGTGATTCAATACAGGAGAAAGTTCTAGTGAGCAGTTGCTTTTTCCGCCAACATGGAAAAGGGGAGCAGAGTATAAAGTTGACATTATTTCTTCTTTCTTTAGTCAGGTATTGCATGGAAGACCTGATTATTATCGATGCTTTTTCTAGCATGAAGATCCCTCCGTGAGATACCCCTGCAGACTAATTCTACAGCTTATGAGCTACTTGGCTGCTATATAACCCAAATGAGTCATCGACTGAATGGTGATAAAAAGATTTTAAAATATATATTTTATATATAAATATATATTTTAAAAACCAATTCACTCCTACCTATTCAGGAAACCCTGCCAGGGCTGACAAGAAACCCCAGGGTTTCCCATCTTATCTGACCCTGTGATGAACCGTGCAGCAATAAGGTTTTTACCACCAATATTACTTAGCTGCAACAGCCAGCTGCCTCCACTTTTTCTCAATAAACCAGATCTCTTAGATCAGTTAAACCCATTGGAGTTATGCTTACTCTTACCATATGCCTCAGTATCCTATCCTCCTGGCCCATGTATCACTGTGAGTATTGAAATGTGTTGATCTCACAATTTCTAACAGAGCATAATGTCTCTTGTATAATGTCTCCAGCTTGCACCAAACTTTGATAGTCCTTACATGGCAGCAATAACACACAACTTTTTCAGAAGCAAATTAGGACAATGCTGCTGTTGCAGGGTAACACACTGTCTCACATTTTAAGCAAAAGAGAAAATGGAAATAAGAACGGGGCGGGGGGGCAACAAAGAAGAGGTAGCATCATCAGCTACAACTGAAATGTAACTCTTGTTGAATTCTCATGAGTTTGTTTCCTCAAATTTCAAGGACAAATAAAGAGGTCAAATTTTTAACAACAAATTAGTATTTGAGCATTGTATCTGTGACAGATGTTCACTATAACTTTTAACATTTTGCCCTCCCATGCTTTATGCTTGCCCCTTCCAAAAGAGCTCATTTCATGATTTTATTGCTAATCACATTTGGATCCTGCCCTTCCTCCAAGGAATTCAAGATAGCATGAACTGGAACCTTATTCTAAATTTGGCCTTCGGTCTGGGCTGCGGCAACGTTTCTCCATACCTAATACTTTGCTGAGCAATTTTAACCGGAATGAACTCTCCTGCAGCTGCTGGGAAGGTGAAGAGTGACCTTCAGCCAGTTGATACCAGTGTGCGTTAGCACCAAACAGTTTGAAAGACGGTTCCAAAGAGCACACGTTTGGCATTTACCTTGAACATTATGAGGAGAATATCATGGCCTATTAAAGATTTATGACCTTGTTACACATAAGAAAAAGAACTCCACCAAGCCCTTTCTCACTCAGTACTGGGAACATTTTGAGCCAGTTCTCATACTTACTATCGTTTAACCAAACAGACTCCTGCCAAGGCAGCCATTAAAGTTAAAACATTTCTTTTCCCTCGTGTTGTGTAAAACATTAACATTTATGTCATTCCACTGAACAGATTTCAGCCAGAACATACTATGGACTATTGTATACTCATAAATCCATTATCAGAAAGACAGATATCAAGTTAATATTGAACAGAGTTGTTCTAATAAAAGCGAAAACCTTTCTAAGAACGTCACTAAGGAGAAACTTTAATTGAAGAGAATGGGGGGGGGGGCTCAAGTAAAGTCCAAATTAAAGGCATCTGTTCCACAATATATTTCTGGTAAGGCCAAGGAAGAAGAGCGTGTCTCATGGCTTAACCGCCACTCAGTGCTTAATACCCAATCTGGGCAGCTGTCCCACCCTGAGTGCCTCCTTCTCCAACGGGCTTGCACGTCCGTCCAGCAGCCAGCCAATCGCCTTCCGACCCCCACTGCTGACCACTCCCCTCCTTCCGCTTCCCTCTGAGGCTTGGAGGCTGCAGATCCCTGCTGCATGAGAGCTGTACCTGCCAGCTGCCTGCAGCCTTTCCAGGTTCTAGGGGGAGGGGGAGAGTCCGCAGAGTTCTTCCACCCCACCCCCCTAATTTAGTGCCCCTTTGCAATGGGCTTGGCCCCTAGTATCATATATTACAGTGCAATCCTGAACAGAAGTACAGCCTTCAACATTCACCAAAGTATAAATGTTTCTCTACCTGAAGGAGGCTCAAAGTGGCTTATAGTAGCCTTCCCTTTCCTCTCCCCACAACAGACACCCTGTGAGGTGGGTGAGGCTGAGAGAGCCCTGATATCACTGCTCGGTCAGAACAGCTTTATCAGTGCCATGGCGAGCCCAAGGTCACTCAGCATGCCAGATTAGAAGTCCGCACTCCTAGACACTACACCAAACTGGCTCTCACAAGGAATTGTGAGGGGCCATTCACTTTTTCCTTTATTTCCCTATTGCCTCTCTCATCTCCTGACAGATTCTGTATCCTTAACTTTCCCTGCCCGCTCCTTCCTGCCCAACAACCTCTTTTATCTGCCCCATGTTCAGCTATGCTGATTATTTATTTACTTCATGTATACCCCACTTTTCTCAATGGGAAACCAAAGGAGCTTCCACTATTCTCCTCTATTTTATACTCACAACAAGCCTGCGAGGTATGATTGCTCTAAGGTCATCCATGAGCTTCCACAGAGGAGAGGGGATTTGAACCCGAGTCTGAAACTCCAATCACTACATCACACTGGCTTTCACAGAGTAGCTGTTGTTAAACATTACCAAGTAGCTGGGCATGGGAAAGTCATGCAAGTGGCATGGTAGCAAGTCATCTGCTGGCTGTGTGCTGTCCTGACCCTGATAAAGTCTTTTTTCAAAAGTCAAAACAGTCTTCCACTGCCTTTTAATGACAGAAACCAAGACGAAGGCTGGCAATACATTTGGAGTTTCCAAACAACAGCTACCAGGGGCATCTTTTTTAAAGCTAAAGGAACTGCTTCTATCATTTTGAGGTTTTCCCATCCCCCAAATTTTCAGATTTAGATTTTTCAGCAACCCTGGGGTTTTTCTAAGGTTTGTAGAAACTTTGTCTTGTCTGTCTATGGCTTTGGTCTACAAATTACAGTATTCACAGGCGAGAATTAAATATATAGATGATATTTCTATGAAGAAATTAATACAGAGCTGGCAAGCACATACTGTTTAAACCATATCAGACATCTTTAGGCTGTATAAGGCAACTTTACCAACTATAGAGCTCCATCTAGTGTTCCCAAGAGGTCAGATTCTTTCTTTCAAGTCTTAACAGTTAGAAGATACAACAAAGTTTTAGTCCAATAGCAACGGTAAGAACAACAAAGATTTATTTAAGACCAACGAAGATGGCTGTACCATTGATATGAAGGAACAAGTTACCAAACTGAAGTGGTTATGGGTGAGAACAGTTTGTCAAAGGGACCAAAGGGACCTCAACAGGGTATGTATGTATGTATGTATGTATGTATGTATGTATGTATGTATGTATGTATGTATGTATGTATGTATGTATGTATGCATTTAGAATCATAGAATCATGGAGTTGGAAGGGGCCATACAGGCCATCTAGTCCAACCCCCTGCTCCACGCAGGATCAGCCCTAAGCATCCTAAAGTATCCAAGAAAAGTGTGTATCCAACCTTTGCTTGAAGACTGCCAGTGAGGGGGAGCTCACCACCTCCTTAGGCAGCCTATTCCACTGCTGAACTACTCTGACTGTGAAAAATTTTTTCCTGATATCTAGCCTATATCGTTGTACTTGAAGTTTAAACCCATTACTGCGTGTCCTCTCCTCTGCAGCCAACAGAAACAGCATCCTGCCCTCCTCCAAGTGACAACCTTTCAAATACTTAAAGAGGGCTATCATTTATTCAACTTATAACCCACCACTCCCACAAGGCTTGTGGAGGGTCACAACAATAAACCCCCCATAAAACCCCCTATCTTTTATCTTCTACCCAAAATCCACAAAACTAGGGTGCCCCATTGTCTCAGGCATGGGGATATCTGGCTATATGGACTCTGCTCTAAGACTTTATGCCATCAATGCTCTTAGTTATGTTTGCAACACTACAGACTTTCTGAGGAAAATACAGTCTTTGAACAACCTTCCAGAGAATACTATTTTAGCCACCATGGATGGCTGTATTGTTATAACTACTGAGTTATCTGCATTGTTCCCTGTTTTATGTAAACTGGGGGTAGTAAAGAAATATAATAAATATATAATAAATAAATATAATACATACATGCATACATACTTACTTACTTTGATTTGGGGGTCCTAATAATGAAATCCTCTACCTCCCAAATACTGTTTATGAATGAGATATCAGGTACATAAAATATGCTTAATATGTAGCAAAAACAACTAAGTGATACTTTAAAGCCTAGTGTTTGTATTGCAGCACAAAGATTAGGGTCAGCATGTAATCTTCCAAGCTGGCAAGTACACATACAAATATATCCAACTTTAGTCCAGTTTAAGCCTCATTAAATTAAAACATCAAGTTAGTGATAGTGAACAAGTCCCTCCGATTATGTGAGCTCTGTACCTAAACTTGTTAAAACCTTGGATCTTTTAGCAAAAAAGAAAAAAGAAAGAAAAGGTTCAAGAAGAAGGAAAAAGAAGAAGGAAATTGTACTAGAAGCACACATTACACACAGTGACATGTAAAGCGACATAACACTTGATTTCCCAAGTGTTTCATGGCCAGTCAAATCCTTCGGATTTATGAGTAGAAATGTGCATGCCCCCCTCCCAAAAAAAACCCAAAATACCAATAGGGCAATAATATTAGTTCAGTCAGATGTATATTTTGCTATTGTTTGGCTACCCAAAATGGCTGAGCACAAAAAATCCCAAAAAATATTTGAGATTTTTCAGGACCACCAGATAACTGAAGTTGATGGGTGTTTTAAGGGTTTGCAATCCCTTTAAGCTCCATTGTGAGTGAACACATAGCTTGGAGAAGGTGCTTAAAGGGACTACAAGTCCTATATTGTTGTTGTTATTATTGTGTATTTATTTAATTTCTAGTTCGCCTTCCTCCAGGGACACAAGGTGTATTACAATAACAATCTAACCCCCATAAAAACCCCAATCCTTAAAACAAAGGTGAAAGTCTCACAATTATCATAAATATCAGATGGCTATGAGAGCCCTCCTACATCCCCACAGTCATCCACCAGGGCGTTCGCACATTGGTATAGTGCAGCCGGGGTAGGGGCATTAAACTTAAGAACCTGACATCAACAAAGACCTGGCAGAAGAGCTCTGTTTTACAGGCCCTGTGGAATGTTGACTGCTAGGTCAGGAACTTCAGCTCTCAAGGGAGCTCATTCTACTAGGTCAGGAACTTCAGCTCTCAAGGGAGCTCATTTTACTAGGTCAGGAACTTCAGCTCTCAAGGGAGCTCATTCTACCAGGTCAGGGCCAGGACTGAAAAGGCCCTAGCCTGGGTTGAGGCCAGATGTATCTCTCTGGGACCAGGGACCACCAACAAATTAGTGCCCGCAGAGCAACGGGCCCTGCGTGGGCATAAGCAGACAAGTGGTCCCTCAGATAGGCAGGGCCCAAATTGCAGATGGCCTTAGTCAAAACTGACATGGGCCTTAACTGGTAACCAGTGCAGCTGCCTCAGCACAGGCTGGATAGGGGCCATCAAGATGAATCTGTGAAGACCCTAGCAGCAGCATTTTGTACCAGCAGGAGTTTCCAGGTCAAGAACAAGGGTAGGCCAGCATAGAGCGAGTTACAGTACTCCAATCTAGAAGTGACCGTTGCACGGATCACTGTAGCACTGTAGGGTGCTAGTAGCCTCATCTGGTGAAGATGGTAAAATGCCAGAATCACCTCAAAATTCCTTGCTGTGGGTAAGATGTTAAATTGTGCCCCTGCAAAGGTGGTGAGATGCACTTCCTGTTCTTCCCTTTTCCGGTTCAGCCACAGGACCTCTGTCTTAGAAGGGCTGAGTTTCAGGCAGCTCTGCTCTAACCATCCAGCTACGGCTTCCAAACATCTGGTGAATGTATCCACAGGGGAGTCCATGAGGAGATAGAGCTGGGTGTCGTATGCATATTGATGACAACCCAGCCTGAAACTCTGGAGCAGCTGTCCTAGGAGGCACATAAAGATGTTAAATAGTGTGGGGGTGAGTATCGTGCCCTTTGGGACCCAACAAAGCATTCTGTAAGGGTGCAGCAGAGTTTCCCCCACTGTACCCTCTGTGTCCAGTTCTGGAAAAAGGAACACAGCCAATGAAGGGCTGTTCCCCAAATCCTGGCCCTGGCAAGACGGAGGGCCAATAACTCATGGGTGACCACATCAAATGTGTCTGACAGATTAAGCAACACAAGTATGGCCAAAATATGAATGCAGAGGCTCCCACACTAATGAAAAGTATCCAAATGTGTGTCTGCATTCCACGAGACACATGAGAATACACTCAGGCACAGAAAGGGCTTCTACAAGGATGGCATTTTGAAGAATATTTTAAATGGAGGACTCAAAAATATATATATTTGAATACTTTTAATTAGTGTGAGAGCCTGTCCATTCATATTTATAGTCCCCATTACATCACATGAGTGTATTTTAATAGTAGACCACTGAAGAAGACCTCGAGAAGGGGTGAAACGCGTTTGGTTATTTGGTCATTTATCCATGTGTCAAAATGCTTTGGATTTGTGCAATACAGCGTGATAAACATTGATGTTTTTAAGTTTTATATGTGCACATGTATTAAAATCAATATTTGTACCTGAATTGTTTATACTTATACCTTTTCTGCTACTGCTCAACCTTTTAGGTTCCTAACTTGTGCACACAGGTAGAGTTACTTTGTTCCCTCATTTATTGCTTCAGGGGATTACGATTGCACCAGTAGAGTGCACAATTGAGCAGCCAACATTATGAGTAGAGGCCAGGCTCCAAAGCCCATATAGTGACACAACAGAGATTTATAATTGATACCCATTTAATAACATGGGACCTACTTACAAGTAGACCTAATTAATACTGTTCCCTTTGAGATGTTTCAAGATGCAAGAGATTCATTCAGTCACAGATCTCTGCATTCTATTTAGTAGCATCCTAATTCCATGAGCCTGAGAGCAATTCAGACTCACTTTTATCAAATTAGAATTTGTTTTTAGCAAACCTTTTCATGTTGCATGACAAACTGCTTTTGAAATGTTGGAGCATTTCAAAAGCAGTATGTGATATGGCCAAGGATTTTTTTTAAAAGTCAACAACTAGAGGTTAGTTCCAGTTTCTTGCATGAGTCTAATTCTTTGAATCCTAACCAATATCCATACAGCTATGAGCATCCTGTTTTTACAGGCAATCACATAATTCAAATTTAAAGTTTATTTTTTGTAAACTTCTAGCCCTTATAACTGCATCACTGAAGAATGGAATACAACATTAAAATTGAATGCACACGTTACCTTGATATCAAACGCTGAAGGTCAGAAACATTTCAAAAGCACCTCCCAGCATAGCCTAATATTTATGTCTTCGGCTGAATAATAACCAGAGAAGCAAGGAGTTGATTTATCTTCTAATGGCAAAGAATTACTTGGTGTGCCACCAAAGAATGGGTTTATGTTATCACAGCAAAGGATTACAGGATGCTGTCACAGATGAGGCCCTTATCTAAAGATTTACTAAGTAATCAGCAGTTTCTCCACCAATGGACATTAAAACTTCCACCTTATTTTTATCTACACTTCTTTTCTGCCGTCAAACATAATTCTATACTTCCTGAGCGTGGACCATTAGAGTGGCTGCTTACATCAAGGGAAAGTCAAAGATGTTTAGAACAAGGCTAACAATATCACCATCTTAACTGCAGGCGTCCTTCGGGACAGTGGACAGCTGCAGGGGAAAGTCTGAAGCACAGTCATTGCTCACTGTAGTCCACAAATTCTTTTTAATACATTCAAATTTAAATCAGGCTGAGAGGCTGTATTCCTAGACAAATGGTCAAAGATAAAGAATAGGTTTAATAGGTTAGTTGTCAAAATGTTGTGTGTTGCTGCTAAGAAGAAGAAGAAGAGTTGGTTCTTATATGCCGCTTTTCCCTACCTGAAGGAGGCTCAAAGCGGCTTACAGTCACCTTCCCATTCATCTCCCCACAACAGACACCCTGTGGGGTGGGTGAGACTGAGAGAGTGTTGATATCACTGCTCGGTCAGAACAGTTTTATCAGTGCTGTGGCGAGCCCAAAGTCACCCAGCTGGTTGCATGTGGGGGAGCGCAGAATGGAACCTGGCCTGCCAGATTAGAAGTCCACACTCCTAACCACTACACCAAACTGGCTAATACAGGGGCCTTTAAACTGATGTTACATAATGCAGTATAATGCTAGACTACTTTTGAGATTCAAGAAATGTGTAAAAATAATTCCTGAAAATAACTTTGAGGATGCACAGCCTATATATTCTAGCCACCCTTGTATGCAATTAAAATAAAGTGTGGTGTCTGTAAATACTGCATACCCACTCATTCTTCCCTTAATAGCTTCACCAAAGAATTCTACAACAGATGCAAACTAGATTCCAGTAAAATTTTCTGTTTCGAAATGCCAATGTTTCCCAGTGTCATCCTTAGCAGAGTTACACACTTCTAAAAGCATGGACTTCAATTACATAAATGGGTGTAACTCCTCAGGACAGTGAACACTAAGAACACTTTACTATGTGATGTCTAAATAACATGAGGAGACTAGGGGCCAAGCCCGTTGTATTCAGGAATACAACGGGCACTAGATTAGGGGGATGGAGTGGAAGAACTCTGCAGATGGCCTCCCCCTCCCCCCAGGACCTGGAAAGGCTGCAGGCAGCTGTTAGGGAACTCAGTGGCAGGGGCAGCTCTCACACAGCAAGGATCTCCCTATCAAGCCAATCCCAAAACTTCCAGCATATATGTCTGGCATAAAGCTTACTTACCACACTAAACAGATTGATTGGGCCGGTAATTAGAAGGGTCTGATTTTGCCCTTTTTAAATATATATCAGAATAATGATGATGGCCAGACCCCAGTCTCTGGGGATCTGTGTAGTTTGGTTAATGGATGTGAAGAGAGTGGCAAGAACTGGTGTCCACCATTTAATGGACATTTGAATCAGCTTCAAAGTGGTCAGATCACTCCATGCAGCCTTCCCCATCCTTAACTAGGCTACAAGCTTCTTGACTTCTGCAGCTGAGACTGGAGGCCAGGGGGGGAGGTTTTCTGTACCAATAGGTGGAAGAGACACCTGGCCACACTCTGGAGTATAGAGTGCATAGAGTACATAGAAATGGGTCTCCCAGGTTTTTGCAGGCATCTCACTGGAGGCTTTTGAAATCTGACTGAAATCTGTGAGAAACAATTTTCCAAAAGAGGGAGGCATCTTTGGATTTGGCAGCTTGGTAAAGTTTTTCTTTTCTTCTTTTTGATTAATTTTTTGTATTGTTTTAAAAGGGATTATACAGAAGTTCTGTGACTTATATTGCTTGAACTTGGCTCTTTTGCTGACAATTTTGATCACAGTTGTGTGGGGTATCTTACTCTCGGAGCTCTAAGTTGGGTTTGTTTTTAATGAACAGTTCTTGCCATTCATTAGAAATTTGCAAATAGCAGTGTACATGCCATTGATCATTTTGTTACGGAGCTGGCAGATCTTGTCTGAGCCGAGGAAGTCCTTGGTTTGCTTAACTTCTTTTCTGGAGCATTTAATTCTTTTGTAACCAGAAACGTGTGTTAGCTCTGCATTAAATTTCTCGGTCAGATGAATCTGGAATCTTTAATGCTAAAGTGATTGGCAAGAAGTGACTTTCTTAGGGGGTCCCAACTCTTAAATAATCTTACATAGTCTAACAATTTTCACAACGCTAGATCAAAATCAATAGTACTAGCTCCCTGGCTTGACCAGAATGTGTACTCACCAGGAACATCATCCTTGACTGAGATGTTCAAGATAAACAAATCTAATCTAAGTGGAACTGTTAATACCATCTCTATATCACCATCCTTCTAATGGAAATAAATCCCCTAATACTTCGGGGATGACTGTGTCTCAGCAGGCACCCCCTCGCTGTGAAGGAACTCCTTTTGAGGGTAAGGGGGCCAGGGATGCAACTTCAAAAAATTTCCTGTTGAAATTCATAGGTGATCAATGCCTATTAATAGACAAAACAGTAATATCTATCTTTCAACATAGTAGCCATATTTCTAACAAGCTTGCCTCACTTAACAACGTATTCAATGCTCTTGATGAGAAAGTAAGTGAAGTTCCAATATTTCCAAGATTAGCCCTCAGACCTCCAATATTTTCCCAGGGTAAATTCAGGGTGGTTGGGAGAGCAGCTGGCATTACCCTCTGCCTCCAAACAAAGTTTTTGGAGATACAGTGTCCAAAATTGTACAGCATTCCAAATAAGGTCACACCACAGATCTGAACAAGCACATCACAATATCTACTGTTGTAATCCCAATCCCTTTCCTAAAAAACCCAAACACAGCAGTTGCCTTTTCTACCGCTGCAGCAAACTGGGTCGACACTTCCATTGAGCTATCCACTATGACCCCGAGATCTTTTCCCCTCTCAGTCTCCGCAATTTCAGACCCCATTAGCCCATACTTGAGGGGGGGGGCATGTGCATCACCTTACCTACCTTAAAGGGCTGTTGTGAGGACGGAACGTGATGAACTAAGGAATGTGAGGAAAAGGCGAACTGCCTCCTCCCCCTCTCCCCCCCCCCACCCACCCACCCACCCACCCACGCGAACAAAAGGAAGATACTCTTTCCCCGCTGCAGCCGCCAGGAGCCGAGCTACGGAGCTGTCAAGATTAAGCGGGAACCTCCCGGCGGCCTGGCATCGGCGGCTGCCCCTCCCCTCTCCCCCCCCCTCACCATCGTGCAGCCGTTCCTCCTTTCGAACACGAACGCGCGCTAGGGCAGCCGGGGGCAGGCGGCACGACGGCTCCAGCCGTTCCACCAAGCGGTTTCCTAGCAACCGAAGCCACGCCCCTCGCGCGGATATAACCGGGAGTCTACAGCAAGACGACACATGAACTTCCGGAAAATAATGGAAAGCTTAAAAAAAAAAAAAAACTCCGAAGCTTCCGAGAGGCAGGGGCGGCCACTGTCCGTGGACTACAATTCCCATGAGCCTCTGCGATACGTGTCGCTCTAGACATGTAGCATGCCGAAGTGGAGCTGTGAAGTCGTCATCACTGGGACGTTAAGCGGAAGAATGTGGAGGTACCGGAAGTCGCGCTGAGAAGGGGAAGAAGATCCAGGAGGGGCCCGAGGGAAGGAGCTGCAGTGACAGGGGGCGATACGGGATGTTGTTGGTGAGTTGAAGGGCGCCGCATCAGTTGTGAAGTTTCACCTGGTCGTACGAAGAACCTCCTTGCCGTGGAGCAATTCCTGACGGGTAGTTGTGTACTCTGTGTACCTTCTGTACTCTGTCGTCAGCAAGGACATGGGTTTCTTATCGCACTACGTATGCTGATCTCATTCCGTTCTTATAGCCACATTCCTTACAATCCCCTCTTTTTATTTCATTTGGGACAATGTGAGTGTAATGTGATGTAAGTAGCATGTAATGTAATTCAGAATCTAACTCTGGTCTCAGGACAAAATAACAAACTGAAGACCTTATAATTTGTAGGGGTGCTTCCATGCTTGGGTGGAGATGGAGGGGGCAAGCAACTAGTCTCTTTTAATTCTTTCTTTTCACAACTCGGAAAGTGCCTGCCGTTAATTACTGATCTTGGCATTTTCATTTCTCCAACGTTTTTGTGAACTACATCCGAACCTAAAAGACTGATTACCTTCTTTTAGCAAATAATTATTATACTGCATAATTTGGATGTTATGACACAGTTTACTAATTTGCTACTAATTTACCTTTGCTTTGTATCTGTACTGTTATGATCCTTAAAATCAGAGTCCAGTAGCACCTTTATGACCAACAAAGATTTATTCAAGGCTTGAGCTTTCGAGTGCAAGCACTCTTCCTCAGACTATGAACTGACCATCAAAACAGTAGGAATATATAAGCAAAAGTTAATCCTGTTACAGTAGTAAACAGTGTCACAGCATCCACACACAGCCATATCATATGTTATGATCCTTGTTTCATTTTGTCTGAGGAAGAGTGCCTGCACTCGAAAACTCATGCCTTGCATAAACGTTTGTTGGTCTTAGATGTGCTATTGGACTCAGGGTTTTTTTGTGCTGCTTCAGACCAACACTGCTACCCACTTGAATCTAGTCAGCTTTTGTAGTTAGCGCCTACTTCCCCAGATATGATAGGCAGGCATTTTATGTTGAAGAAAAATGAACAAAGTATGCTCAAGGGACCATAATATGTCTCTGGCTAATACCTTTAGTGGGCAGAAAGTCCCAGGGTTTGTTGGCAAGCTGTTGTGAGAAGGAACTTCAAAGTCTCTGTTCAACCTGGCAAGGGAGGGAAGATAATACAAAACCTTATAAATGGATCCTAGTTCAACTATTTCATTCTGGAGTCCACTTTTGAAGTTCTTCTAATGCACAAAAGTTTCTGTTGGAATAATTTTTCTGGTCTTTTAAGGGATGAAGTATTAAGGACTTGAAACTGGTAGTATGTACTAGTTTTTCATTGTTGATAGTTCAACTGTATTTTAAGGTACAACATGTTAGATCAGGCTTTCTCAACCAGGGTTTTGTGAAACCATGGGATTTCTTGATGGCCCTGGAAAGATGTCTTGAATGGGTGGGAGTTAATTACATTTTATATCTGTTAAATATTTATTGAATGATACATTGACCCCCCCCCCAAACTGGCCAATGATGGGCCAAGGGTGGGAAGGAGAGGGGACTCAGGTGGGCATGTTCACAGCTATGCTTCCCAATCATATTATGCATGATCGTGCCACTTCTCGGGTTTCTCAAAGCCTGAAGAATGTTTCAGGGGTTTATCAATAGTAAAAAAGTTAAGAAAGGCGGTGTTAGATGAGCTCAGGTCTGCATATTGAACTTCTTTTTTTCCCTCCAAAGGAAAAACATGGAATAAGGATCACCTCCTTCCTACCTCCTTTTTAAGCTTTTAGTTTATAGTGGTAAGTATCAATGGGATTGTACTGAAAATGTATTGGGACTCTTCTCAGAAATGAAGGGCATGAAAGTGTTGTTGGAATTGTTTATATTATGCTCACTTGTCAGCCTTTAGAGAAAAGAAGAGCCGGTTTTTCAGTTTGAAACAGTTTCCTAGTTCTGAGCCCAAGGATATGACCAACAATCCAAATGTAGTTATTTGTAAACAGCTGTGGCCCTGGATGGGATTACATATTTCCATCTGAATAAGTACAGATATCCCGTTAGCTCAAAAAGTATCCAATTAACATTACAATGGGCATCTACACAGGAGACTGCATGAGCATATATATCTTGCTGGATTGGAAAAATAAACTCTACACTATTGTGTATCTCAAATAACTTTTAAAATATTTAAATATTTGTTGAATAAATCTTTGTTGGGACTTAAATTTTCTTGTGCTGCTCCAGCCCAACACAGCAACCCACTTGAATCTACTTTTTAAAACATTTTTATTTTTAAGGTACATTATTTCTAACATCAGCAGCAAAATGACAACTCTGCAGGAAAGAGAAAACAGTAAGTGTTTATTATTTAAAAATGCATGTAACTTTAAGAGATCTGTTCTACAGTTGTACATAATAGGAAAGAATTGTTACACTCCTTGGTAAAATATATCTTATTATCTCCAAGACTATAAAGAAGTTAGGACAGAGATGGGCTGTATATACATTCTGTGAGACTGCAAATTTCTCAGGGTAATGTTGGCACAAATAACATGGTGCTATATTAATTACGGTATCTGGAAATATAAATAGCATTGGCAAATCATTATTCTGTTATCAGGGTTGTAGGTCTTTCAACAATTGGAATTCTTATGTTGTAGACTCAGTTTGACTATCTGAAATCCTCCCCCCCCAAAAAAAAAATGTTCTTAAATCTAGAGAGAATCTTCCTAGTCTGGAAACTAAAGGTGGCATAAATGCATTGTATGTTAGCTTCTTTTGATGCTTTCCCCTCTATGAAAAAAGGTGGTTTAATTGACTTCAAACTTGCCTAATTTTGGGGGGAAATATTAAAAGGGGACATTGCCACATTGTGAAACCTCCACCATCGAGTTCACTTGTGAGCAAACCAATAGAATGAACGGGACAATTTCTTCCCCAAATAATCTGAGAGCTCCAAACCTAATTAAGTAAATGTATATTTATTTATTTATTTATTTAATTTATATACTGCCCTCCCCGGGGGCTCAGGGCGGTTTACATAATAACATAAGAACAATATATAAGGCACTAGGCTCAGAGTTTATATCAGCTGATCTTTTGAAAGCTAACCTGCTGTGATGGAGCAAGCTGTTGGCCTCTGCTTTTACTCAAATTAACAACTCCAGAATTTTATCTCCATTATGAAGGAATGCAGTAATTGTTCCTATACATATAAAGGGACCTAAATCTGACCTTAGAAGCTTGCTGTCGGTGGCTGGTATGGTATATTACCTTTATTCTAAGCCAGCCATTCCCAACAAGGGAGCCAGTGCAGTGGGGAGAGCAGAGGTATAATATGTGCTCTTCATTGGGCCTGTTTTCAAAGGGGGCAATATATACCTAAAAGCGTTGAGGCTTTTAATACTAAGGTTCTCCTTTATTTTACATAAATGGTGTCTCTGACTCCTACTTTACCTCCAATAAGTTGCTGGGGCACCTTCTTATGTTTTAGCAATTATGTTAAGGATGGAGTTCACCCAATTTTCACTGGAATGTATAATTGGATTTGTGCCTTTAAACTGAGAATGAAGTCCCTTTTCCCAGCAATAAACTATGGAAACCTTCTATAACTTTAGAGGCCTTGGGTGAGGAGACCTTTACAAGTGCCTAGACTAAGCTGGTAGACAGCAAACTCAAGTGTCTCTCTACTTTACGATGATTCTACATATGGGCATCCATCAGGCATCGAGAGACATCAGAATGAGGGTAATTAAACTCAACAGATCCAGCATGGAGTTCTGAGCATGTCGGGTATGCACCTTAGCTCTCAGAATCTCTCCCCTTGCAATTATCCCTTCATATTTAAAATGACTTACCACTCCCACCAACCATTCCACCTTCTGCTTGGCAGGCTGAATGCTTTGTCCATAACTGAATTGAGGGGGCACTTTGTAAATATCCCATTCTCTGATTGCCTTTATCCCTGTGCCGCTGACATAATTGAAATTATTAATCCCATTTTGTTATCCTATTGATGGTCCTTATTACAAAAAACATAAAATCTTGCCCTTTCTGAGCAGATATAATGTTGCCATTGAATTCTAGGCCGTTTCTTTCCTGTTGATTTGAACCCTGAGGTGATGTGAGTTGTGGCCAGATTATTGTCTCTTATGATATCTGTACTCCTCTGCTACAAGTTAATGTGCCATCTTGAAGGGGTTTAGACCTTAAATCTGTATCTTTAAATCTGTGTCAGATCTGTTATCTGTATCTTTTCTTGTTCCCTGTAAACCGCCCTGAGCCTTTGGGGAGGGTGGTGTGTTTGTGTATATACACACAATTTTATTACTGATATAGTGTTTTTATCATTTATAAATGTTTCTGATGTGACCTGTGTTATACATGTGTTGTGGTGTTCAGCTTGAGACCTCAGGTCAGTGGATTATGTTGTTAATAAAGGAAAGGCTGTCTGAAATGCATGGCTCAAATCCAGATCCTTCCAAAACTTGTATAGTCTGTCTTTTCTCTGCTGAGTATCTGTATTAAACTTTTTCCTGTTTGCCTCGAAGCATCAACAGACTATGCCACCTCACCCATTCGTGGATCTGGAGATGGCATGGAAACAGAGCAACCACCTAAATCTGTTGAAATTGTCCACACCTCAACCAGTCATGCACAGCTCAGCCCACACAAGAAAATTCTTCCTTCACTAAGTCCTGGAGTTCTTCAGCTGGGGAAGATACACGGTGATAAAGCAGTGGAGATTGAAGCTGTACGAATTCTGGTTCCTAAAACTGCAATTAAGCATGTTATTCCTGCCAAAAATGCAAAGGTATCTAAGGCTCTAGGACACCAGAGAGAAACACTCAGCCAAACAGATGGAATTTCAGAGAATAAAAAAGATCTGCTGGAACTAAAAAATGCAGTTGAAAAGCTCAGGAACTCAGAAAGAAGGTTGTTGCAGGATAAAGAAGGCCTTTCCAACCAGCTCCATGTACAGACAGAGGTAGGGAGCCAAGAAGCAAGTTTGACTGTTGTACATTATTCTCTTTAAAACATCCTGTCCCATGTGATCAGTATGAACGAAAAAATAGCACTTTGGAATTTCTTCTTTGTTTCTCTTTGTGTTTTTGCAAGGCATTGAAAAACTGTTTTAGAATGTTGTATGTTGTCTAGATGGTAACTGTATGCTTTGTGGGAAGATATATAATGTCCCACCCCAAATGCTGGCAGGGGCTCATGGGAATTGTAGTCCATGGACATCTGGAGGGCCGCACAGTTTGACTACCCAGACAGTAATTCTTCTGAATAACTTAAGGAGTAATTCTTCCTCCTTAAGTTATTCTTCTGAGAATTACTGGTTCTTCCGATTGAGGTGTCCTTCTATAGCCCCATATTCTATACTGAATGGGAGAGCTAGGACTGACAACCCTGGTGAGTGTCTCCCCCTGAGGCGCTGGAGGGGTCAGAGTGAGGGGATACCTGGGTGTGAGTTTTATTTGCTTGCCACTGGGGTATTTTTTAATACGGACTATTCGATTTGTGGTTATTTATTGGGGTTTTTATTGTTACTGTAACCCACCGCAGGATGTTTATCAAGAGTGGTAATAAATCCAATAAATAAATAAATAGTTCCTCCTTAAGTTATTGGCCTATGTTGTGCCATAAAAGATGAACTACCTCTAATGGCTAATTTATGTGCAAGTGCTTGTGCCAGCCAGGAGCTATGGCTGCATTGTATGTGCTGTGTCAGTTATCTATATATATCCTTTATACATTTTCCTATGAACATAATGTTCACTAGGAAACTCCTACTGCCTTGATATTCTCTACTACAACTTGTTCTAGAGATAGACCGGCCACTTCCCTCGCTGAGGAACATCGCTACTCAGCTTACTAAATCTTATTTTTTTTTAGATCAATCGGGAGCTGAAGAAATTACTTGTTGCTTCTGTTGGGGATGACCTGCAGTATCACTTTGAACGCATGGCACGGGAAAAAAATCAGCTGATCCTTGAAAATGAGGCCCTGGGGCGGAATGTGTCTCAGCTATCTGAACAGTTAGAGAGGATGTCTATACAATGTGATGTTTGGCGGAGCAAATTTCTAGCAAGCAGGTATTTTTTTTTCCAGTGACACTTCTAAATTTCTTACTTGGTGATGTAGATGCAACTGTGGTGTAATACCTATACGCTGGTAGTCTTGAGCACTTAATCTTTACATACAAGACTGGGAGAGAGGGGTCTTGTTTCCCTCTTTCCCACTATTGCCTGTTTCCCTTTCCTTGAAGGCCCCCGTAGCCTCTCCCCTTTTTCTGCTTCCTTCTCTTCTTCTCACCTACATATGCTAATATAGGTGTTAATTATAATTTGAAGTGATATTCTCTGCATGAAAGACATCTGGCAATTTCTTCTTCTGCAGAGTCATGACTGATGAGTTGACTAACTTCCGAGCAATTCTCCAGCGTCAAACCAGGGATGCTCAAAGTGCTATTCAGGATCTGTTAAGTGAACGGGACGAGTTTCGGCAAGAAATGATTGCTACACAAAAGTAAGAATTCTTGGTGATGTCTTCAACCTTTTAATTTGTTTAGACTTGCATGCAACCAGGGTAGTTTTCATTAAAAGGTTATTTTCTTTGCATTTCTTCTGTACATTAATCATCATGGAGTTGCCCTAAGTATAATGGGAGAGAAGGGGTGAATGAGGAAAGCAGGCTTGCTGAAGCTTTCTAAGGGACAGGTGCTTCTTTATCTTGGACCTGTGGCCTCATTAAGAACACATCTCAGCCATCAGCATCACCCACCCACCCCAATTTTGGCCCGATCCTACCTCCATACAGGAGAAAAATCCAAGATTGACTTGAAATGCTTCCTTTGTAATACTTCCCTCTTTTACTCAAGGATTATCTTTTAAGTCATTCTGGAAAGTCTGGCCCATTACACATATTACTCCCATTAAAATCAACACACCAGATCATGAGCAGACACCAGTGCACTGGCCCCCATCTGTGTGCCATCACCAATTTGTGGGCACAGAGCCTACATACATAGGCTGTGCTGTTTACATACACAGTGTTGTTTACTAGCAACAGGACAGTTTTCATAGTTAAGTGATCCTTCTCAATTATTCGCTCTGCCATTATATGGCCTAGTAAATCTCTAACCTCTATCAAGCTTATAATAAAAAAGTTATCTTGATTTCCTGTACAGATTGCTGGAAGAGCTGCTAGTTTCTCTGCAGTGGGGAAGACAACAGACCTACTATCCTAGCACTCAGCCTCGCAGTACAGCAGAACTAGCAGCTGTGAATCATAAATTGGCTAGAGCAGTGACTTCTCATCTCCTTGGAAATGCTGATGCATCTAACAGTCCAAAAAAGAATTCCTCACCTACAGAACTATGCAACACTCCTGCTGAAAAAATGGCTGAAGTGGTAAAAAAAAAAACAACTTCTAATCTAGTTACCATTTGCAATGCTAAAAAGAGGCTCTGCCAAGCTTGCCTTCAGGAAGTGGAAATAAATTTTTCTTCATTAGATAAGCTAGCAGAAACTTTGGGGCCAAGTTTGAAGGGCTCACTATTGTGAAAATTCACACTCAAGATACCTCAGCTTACCAAGATGTTTGATATCAAAGAACAGGACAGTTTTAGCCTCATTCTAAGTCATTGATCAGAAAAGGGAGTGAAGTGTAGGCTTCAGGCCAAACCAAGACAGGCTAGACTTACCTCTGGCTCAATTCACTTAGGGATCCAGATATCACCCACCTCTTCTTCCAGGCACTTAAAACATGTAATATTACATGAGCTGCATCTTCTTGGTTTTAATTTTTGTTAAAATCCAGAATTACCTGGCTTGTTTCTTCATTTCCTTGGTGTTAGTTTTAGATTATTACATTTTCAGCTACATACTTAGAGCTGTGAAAGCAGCTGCAAAGTCTGATCCTCAACCACTGTTTAGTACAGCTTAGTCAACCTTGCTGACAAATTGCTGCCATCTCCCCCACCTTGTGCAAGCATTTCTGTAAACCGGGCAAGAGCCCATTCTGAGTGACTGCTGCCATTTCCCCTTTCTGGCTGCATCCTCCGGCACTTCCATCCACCTTGTACAATTTTCAATGAAATGTGTGGAGAAATCGGGTCTCCATTCATGTCCAAGTATAACTACATTTGTGCTGGTATATTTCCCCCTATATCTTTACTGCCCTTTCAGTCTCTATGGAATTGTTCTTTAGCCTAGTAAACAGCTGTGCAGCCATGATAAAAATTTTTTACCCTACCCAGAAGCTGCAACCATAGAGAATGTTGGCTGAACCACCTCAGTTGACAAGAGTCAATTTTGATCTCTGGAGATGTCCCAGCCATCACTGAAGCTTAAATCCTTCCTCCTACTCATATAACTTTTGTGATAAACTGTGGTAGTGACAAGCTCCCCCTTTCCAACAACTGCTCCTCCTCCTTGGTTGTATAAAAATTGTGCAAAATTGCTGATTTATGGTTATTTCCTTTCAGGTATTGAGAATGCTGGATCTTGGTGCCTGTACGGAAGCATCACCCGAACTTTCTTTTTCCGAGTCTTCACCAGCCTCTTTCCTTTCACCAAAGAAGAATATAGGGCGGTTTCACCCATACACTAGATATGAAAACATCACTTTCAACTGCTGCAACCACTGCCAGGGAGAACTGATAGTTCTTTAAAGTTGACCCTGTGCTCTACAGCTGGAACTGCTGCATCAATACATGTTAGCAGGGATCTATACACGGTTAACTCTTTTTGCGGTTACTCTAAAGGGATGGGTTGCTTTCTGCTTTTAGGCTTGTCAAGCAGTTCTGTCAGGCTGGCACTTTCAAGACTGCATCACAGTGCAGTAATAAGAGCAGGACTGCCTGCTATTTTTAGACGAGACCATATTTTATACTGTACTGTCTCTTAAATTCACACAATTTATAGGTGTGGAGGCAAAGACTAGTAAATCCCACAAGCGTTGGACTGTGGACAGAAGTAGGCATTTGCTCTTTGATTACAATAATTTAAAGTGGCAAAGTGTGCAGTGTTAAATATTGAAACAGGTCACATTACCTAAGCAGGTGCAAATGCTTTTTTGGGGGGGTATAAACTGTTTAAATAGTCCTCTTATCTTGATTGAGACTGAATGAATTCTAGAGTGTATGAGGTGTTGCACATGAAACGGAAACCAAAGATTAACAGCATTAAACTTAATGTTGCTTGAGCAAGCATGTGTGGTGGAGTAAAAATATAGAAAACATCTTCTGGTGCTGTTAGACGTGGAAAGGCTGTTGTTTAGCTGGATCTCAAGGAACCAAGATGTGTATGGTTGTTTTATTTTTCCTGTTCTAGTATGGTAATAGCTTCTGGGTTTGGCTCACTGTGGTCTGGGTTATTGACTATCTTAACAATAAATGTGAACTGCATTTCTTTTTTAGTAGATGGATTTTTATGTATTTATAATGCTGGTAATCTTGAATAGTTTTCTAAGTAACACAAAGATTAGAAAAGATACAGTGTAACTGAACCTAATCTTGAATACACATACAACAGAAGAATTTATATTCACATCTTTAAAATGCCCACAATAGCACCACAAATTTCAGGAACTGGTAGATCAAATGACTTCACAAATCCAAGTCAACATTGTGTGGATTTTATTAAAATAGAATAAATTTCTTCTGTTCCCTATGAGAAAAGAAAAACTTGATGATACTGATTACCTGTTACATCAAAGGGAAGGGGGTGTTCAATATGAAGGTCAGTTTCTGCCCGTAAAAAGCAATGGGTAGGTGACTTTCTGATTTCTCCCTTCCAATGCAGCCTACCTTGACACCTGTGTTGTGTCCCTCAAGAGGCCCATTTTGGGGAGCTCAGGAAGAAAAATAAGTTTTTTGTTCTGTCTGTAGAACACTGACCTTGTATCGCTTTCTTAATATTTCCTTACCTTTTAAAACCACTGCATTACATTTGCTTTTTGTCTTAGCAGCCAGGTTTTTTATTAGTAAATGCTTGTGGGGTTTGCAGAAATAACTTTATATCCAATATATTAATAGGTAAAAAATAGTACTTTGAATTCCACTCAAAGGGTTTTTTAAGATACAATCCTCACTTCCCCCCTCCTTCCTGAGTAAGAAAAGTTGTAGGCAGCTGACCCATCCAAAGCAAAATAGAAAGGCAACATTTTACTAGAAGAAATCAAAATGACACAAAACACAGTGGAAGTTCCCAAGTTCTCCATAAATCTTCAGCCAGCTGTAAGGAGCTCATCTTATCTTGCTTGCATCCTTCGCAAAATGCTGATCAAATAATACAGATTTAAAATTGTGTTGCTATCATGATGCACCCCTGGCATTCTGAAAGTATGAAATTAAATAAAGAATTCCTTGCATTGGAAATACAAAAGCCAGCCTCCCCCACTCCCCTTATTGTTGTAGCATCGAGTCTGATGAGTTCTGGAGAAATCAAAAGGTTGCACACACTTTTGTGCCTTTCTGGTTGCTCCTAATAAAAGGTATTACAAAGTCTTCATCCTTGTTAGAACAGAAGTAATGCGTGGAATATGCTCATAGGACAATTGTGCATCAGCCCTTGATTAGACAGTAGAGTGATGGTTAAAAGTTAGCTGTCACCTTACATACTTGGCATCGACTGCACTAGAGCCAAAATTTGTTTAATTTGAAATCTCTGGTCTATGACCAGTTATTTTAAAATGACGTACCCGCAATTGTCATATGGGCATTTATTTTGTAGAAGTAAGAACCAAGCCACTCACAAATACAGAACTATTTGGGAAGGGCCGTGTGTAAAATCACTGCAAAAATTAACCCATTATTGAATGATTGTAAAACATGCCCCCAGAAAAGCTGCTACCAGGACACAGCAAGTCAAGACATAAAGTACTCTGTAACAAATTCTAGGCACCTGGTGACTAAGTCTCAGCTGTATTGGTCAGTGAAGCGAAGTGTTTTGGGCTCAGAAATGGAACAGAGGATGTTCTCTATTTGTTTTGCTCTTCGGGCTTCCTGCCGTAACTGTTTGGATCGCTCTTTGGCAGCCAGTACCTCAGCTCGCTTTTCCCGCCTCTTCTTTCTTAGCCATCTGCAGGGATATGAAATATTGTAAAGAACTTAATAGGATTATCTGTCATTGCCATGTGTGCTGAAGATTGACAGTCCATCTTTAGCAAAAAAACAGTTGCTCTCTGGAATTGAATGGAAATGAAAGACTGTAGTGGAGAAGTTACATTTATTAGGTAAGCCACAAAGTGTGCTGCAATACCTGCTTGCAATAAGAGAAAGCAGGGAATATGCAGGCACAGGGCCACTTTCACCATGGTTTGGCACCATATCTGAAATGTCCTAGTCTGAATAAATCTAGTAGGGAGAGATGCTATGGGGCAGGAATTCCATCGGGGGTTTAAATCTTCAATTACTAACTATGTGTACCATCAGGCAAAGTGGTTTTGCAGCACCCTTAGTAAATAAAAGTCTCACACTTGCAGGCAGCTTTAAAAATGTACTTTCTAACTTAAGCATTTAGAATTTATTAGTGGCATGGTTTAGTTTAAACTTAATCTAAGCCAGTGTAACATAGCAATCATGATCCTTTAGGGGCACCTGCCAGTGTAATCATTTTAATTAAATGTTAACAGCAGAAAAGAGAGGTCTTGGTTCCTTTCAATTTCTGCTTCCCACTGGAGATCCCTATGCTGTCGCTGGGAATCCAGTGACATCCCACACACACACACCATGATGAGGCCAGGAGACACGGCAGGTTGCAGCAAGAGGAAGAAAGTTAATATATAGGAGTACTACTTTGCTTATGCTAGGTAAGAGTCCTCCCCCAGTTGGTGGGAGGCAATATGTTGACCTTTGACCACCCAGGAAGTACATAAATGGTCTACATGGTTCAAATCAAAATGTAATGTTAATTTAAAATTATTGCACAGAAGAACTACAGTTCATTCAAATGGAAATGTGACCCACCAAAACCCTTAGAATGTAGGATAAACAGCAAATATAATGTTCCAAATTAAACTGCTAAAGGAGGAGATTCAACTCTTTACTGGAATTAACAAAAACGTACTGTTTATAAGCTTTTTCATTTTCTGTCGTCCTTGGAAGGAAGTACATGCACTCCTCCCTCTGTTTCTGGTTTTCAAGCTGTTTTTCTTTCACATGTTCTCTTTGTTTTTTTCTAAGCCACAGCTTGAATGCTTCATCTGGATTTCTGCTATCTGGCTGTTTAAAAGGATAAACACAAAAATCTATTTTGCTCTCAAAATAAGGAACACACTGATTTATTTAAAATGTGTTGCTAACTTGATGGCACATAAATATGAGCAGTTTTATGTTATTTGTCCCTAAGACAAACTGAAGCATAGCCATTCACCATCCTACAAAATGCAACTGCAAGGCTGAAAAGGCAAACAGGTTTAAGGCTGTCAGGGAAAATGGGCATTCTGTAAATGTTCTGATTAGATGATGGGTTATATTTTGATACACTCTTTCCATTATCTTTAAGCCTTGCTGTCAGAAAAATGATCTTGCCTGAAAAAAGCTGGATGAAACTCATTTGGGTTTTCAAGTTAATCACAAGAGGACTTTCCGTTCTGGAGTTAAACCTCCAAGTTCTCTGTGCCCAAATGACAGATACCTCTGTTAACTTTGCCTACTACTACCTATTGATTTTAGGAGATACAGACTACTCTACAAAGCAGAGACTCATGAGCCAGCAAAAACATACTGCAGCCCACACTGTTGTGAAACACCCAAAGAACTTCTTTCCTCATCAAATGGTGACCCCCACATATATATATACTGCCTCCCACCAACAGAGTATCTCATCCATACAAATTTAACACTGTAATGTGTTGAACTTGGAAGAATTCCATAGTCAGCTATTTGTGCAATCTTTTTACTTCACTTATTTCACTTCAGCAGCAATACAACTTCTGCTTATCCACTGAACTGTCTCTAAATCTGACCCTTTGCACAACTGAAGAGACTCCCTCCCTCCCCTCCCTCCCACATCTGTGCTCTTCTGCATCTGTAAAGGCCAGCTATGAAATATAGGGCTATATTAAAATGAACACTAATATGTAAATACACACATAATTGTACACATTTGTTGACACCTTTGAAACAACTTCTAAGTAGCTAGTAAGTATTAGCTCTAGAAAAGTGACCTTGGATCCAGTGTCCACACAGATTCTGACAGCTACCATTTGGAAATGAAAGGCTGGGCTACACCCCACCCTTTGTCAAGGAATTTCATGCAAAGCAGCCTAGGACAATATCAACTTACTCTGCTGTTCAAATCTTCCATCTCTTTTGCACGTTGAATTCGTCTCTCTTCTTGCATTTGTCCTTTTTTCTTCTCCAGCCAAGCTTTGAAGACCATCTCATTTTCTTTCTTTTTCTCCTCCTCTTGTTCTCTTTTACATGCTTCTTCCTTGTGTTGATATTTTTAGTTAGAATTTTTAAGCATTCCCATTCAAAGCAAAGGATATAATTCAGTGTAAAAGTACTGTATTAATTTTTTTTTGAAATTATAGTAGGTAGTTTATCAGAGAGCTGTCATGTGAATATTATCTAATAATGGTAATTCAATTCCCACGGCTACAAGTCTAAGATGAACAATATGTAAAACGATAAGAACATCCAAGTAAATTGAAATTGGGGCAAAAGGCTGATTTCAAGATGGCAGTTTTTAAGTGTGTGTACAGATATCTGCAAGGCAGAAGAGATCTGGATTGACAGTTATGTCTACCCAAACAAATTACAATAGTATAAAATAAAACCCCATGTAGTACAGTAGTACAGTATAATACAGCTGCAGGAAACTACTGCCTTCTTGTTCAGCTTGTAACCATTATAGCAGCACAGGACTGGCCAGTATCATAAAGGAGATGCTGAACTGGATGGACTCCAGATCTCATCCATTTAAAAGCAGAACCACCCTCTAAAAGCCAGTTTTAAAATGCATATTGCTCCTCTCTCTGATAGCTAAATATGTACACTGGCATATATCCCTAAGCAGATCATTCCAAAGCTAGACCAAGTTAAAATAAGCCTCACCTCCTCCCTGCAAGTGAACTAGCTTCTTTAAAAGATGAGACCTGCCACTAAGTCCTGCCTACTGATCTTAGTAGAAAGGGAAGTGCAAAAGGAATAAACCCTCTGTTTGTCTCCTTGGTACTCTCACCTGTTTCTTTAATCTCTCTCTTCTTTGTTCCATTTGCTTTTGCAATTCTTTCTGCCTGGGTGACAGGCAATATGTAGAACTTCTTATTCCCACATTTGCAGACTGCACCCTGCGTGGGCTTTTCCCTCTTTCCACATTCCTTGTAATGTTGATGGCAGAGCTTGGACGAATGGGGGGTGGTTGGGGAAAATAAAGAAACCCTTCTCTGGAAGGAGAGCAAGTTGTTGCAGATGATCGTACTAGGGCGTCTTCTTTCGACAGACAGAAAGTGCCAAAAACAGCAGTGTGGGAAGTTTTAGGAGAAATATCTTGAGTTTCAATATCACTAAAAGAAACACTGAGTGGAGGGAAGAAGCCTTGGCTCTCAATGTCACGAATACTCAGGAGTTCGAACTTCCCGTCTCTTTCTACTAAGATTTTGCCATCCTTGTGTTCATCATCCAAAGCACCATTAATAGGAAAAGGTATATCTTCCCGTCCTGGTTCATTAGAAATGTGGAACTGAGAGAGCCTACCTGAAATGTCCCTTTCTCTGTTAGGATCATTTTTATCAATCTCAATAGCATTCAAAGGAGGGACTTCAAGATCTACTAGATGATCCTTGAATTTTAATTTCTTCTCTTTAGTTTCATCCAAAGGTTCCTGAGACAAGAGAAGTTTGTTGGCCTCTTCAATTTTTTCCAGGATATAACGCTTTATTTCTTCATCATCCTCTTCCTCCAAGTCCTCCTGGTTTGATTCCTGACAGGAGCTTTCACTGTCAGTATCAGACATTTGTTCCAATTGTCTCATGGGATTCCCAGGTACAGGTTTTGCTTGATCTTGCAGCCCTTTATCCTTAAGAGCTTCTTTGGGATCTGGAGGGTCCTTTAAAGAGTTCTCCGTCTCATCCTTCATAGGTTCCTCAGGTTCAGGAGGCTCTTTTGAAGTATTTCTTCTTTCTTCCTCATCTTCTTTGTTAATGCTTGTTTCAACCTCCTCTTCATTTTCTTCATGATTCTAAGAAGAAATTAAAATATCTCTTTGCATTAGAAGAGTAAATGACAATTTGAGTGCACATGGATTATGACATTAATCCAATTTGACATACACAGAGTGATAGGCATATAAACAAACTCTGAACAATCTGTTGTTCCCCTGGAATCATGATCCCATGCCTAAGTGGATGTCAGCAGAGCAGGCAGATTGTCAAAATCACACCTGTTCCTTTATCATTGATGAAAGAATTAGTTTCAAACAGTTAGGCTTCAGTCCTATACGTTTTCAAGGCCTGAATGTGTTAAGATTTATATATAACGTTTATTTTAAAAAGAATTAACATTACTGAATATTGGCATTAACCAGAATATCATAACATTGAGAGTTTCCAAGATCACTTGACCTTCTGTAAGTTGCAGAGTGGCAGTCATTTTGGTCTGTGGCAAAAGACAAAAGCAAAAAACAGAAACCAAAAAAGAGCCATGTGGAACTCTGAAGGCTAACAGTTTTACTGTGGCATGTGTTTGAATAATTGTGTTAGCAGATGTAAAGATACACTTCATATCAGTTGAACACAACATGCATCTGATCACAGGGGGCCTGGCCTATAGAAGCTTATGCCACAATGAATCTGCTCGTCATTAAGGTGCAACAAGGTCTTTCGTGATGTTCTCCCTTTCTCTAGTAATCCAATGACCTTTATAGCTGAAGTTCAAATCTGTGCAAACATTGAAACAAGTAACAAGGTACAACACCTCCAAAGTTATACTTGGCCATAAGAAACCCAAGTTCAAATCTCTGCTGAGCTATAATGCTCACTAGATACCCATGTCTCTACGTACAAACCTTATGTACATTACAGTGCTCTTGCAAAATTAAAAATACTGCATTGAATTCTTCAGAGGAAGAATAGAGTGCAACTGCAACAGATAATGCACATGCCTGGTATTTCATTGGCATGGATAGCCTCACAATACAGATTCTAAGTAAGTTTAATTAATTTGCAGAAGGGATTCAGGTTACAATTTTTGCAACAGAAAATATTTGCAAGATCTGGAAAGGCAAAAAATAAAGCAATTATAATTCTGACTCCTGGCATAGGCACAAATGCATGTAAAACATAATGCTCTGCTTTTACTGAATGTTTCGCTCTTACAGATCCATACTGGTTATTGACAGTAAGCCAATCTAGTTTTGTATGAATTAAAATTCATGGTAATTGGAGAGACAACCAACACCAATCATTCATGGTTTAAATCTATTTCTATTATTATACATAAATCTGTTTTGATAGCAATGTTTTGATAAGCTTTGGACACAAAACTCTTCCTCTCACTTTCTGTTGTCTTCACATTGTCCTGAACAAGCAACTGTTAGACAAAAACAAAATCCCATGTAATGGTCCAGAGTCAGTGTATTAAAGTATAAAATAAAGTCTATGTGTATAACTTTAATTTTTATGATTTGCTTGAAAAGACTTTCTTATGACAAAAACCAACAAGCAACTATATTACATTCTATAAAGCAGTTAAAAGCTATCCAGCCTTAGAAATCAAATACTTAATGTTCTTTCTGAGTTCCTTGAAGACAGTGGGATGAAAATGTACTGGACAAATAGTTCTACCCCTTTCCTTCTAATAGTTCTACCCCTTCCATTCTAGAAAACCAGGCTGGTGTAGTGGTTAGGAGTATGGACTTTTAATCTGGCAAACTGGGTTTGATTCCACGCTCTCACAAGTGCAACCAGCTGGGTGACCTTGGGCTCACCACAGCACTGATAAAACTGTTCTGACAGAGCAGGGATATCAGTTCTCTCTCAGCCTCACCTACCTCACAGGGTGTCTGTTGTGGGGAGAGGAAAGGGAAGGTGAATGTAAGCCAATTTGAAACTCCTTCGGGTAGAGAAAAGCGGCATATAAGAACCAACCCTTCTTCTATTTTATCTTCAAAACACCTCTGCAAAGTATGTTAGCCTGAAAGAGAAGAGGTTCAATCCTACCTAGATTCCCTAAGAGTAATTTACCAATCTCACTCCCAGCCTGGAACAGCTGCCAAAATGCTGCTTCAAGAGTGAAAAGGGGACCCTTAGATAGAGCTTGGACAGAAATCAGAAGCCTCCAACAGATGTGCTGGGATAGGTCAAATCCTCTCCCTTCCTTGTAACAAAGGAAATCTAGCTGACCCAATGTCATCCATTGAGCTATACAACATAGTACAAAAATGAATCCAAGTCTACCAGTTATTAGTCACACTTCCACCAAGAATGAATTACTTAGTAAATCCAGTAGAAATAATATAGTCCCTACTCCAGTTTTCAATACCCAAAGGAATCTCATTACCCAAAAGAATCTCAAAGCGGCTTACAATCACTTTCCCTTCTTCTTCCCACAAAAGACACCCTGTAAAGTAGGTGGAGCTGAGAGAGCTCTGACAGAACGGTTCTCTGAAAACAGCTCACTGCATGTGGAGGACTGAGGAATTAAGCCCAGCTCTCCAGATTAGATGCCACTGTTCTTAATATCTATACCAGGATAGCTCTTAAGTAAGAGATTATAAACACTGGGCAGCAGTGTGGTGGTGGGGGGGGGGAACCCATCAAGAACAAAGTCTTCTGCATGCACACAGGAACATATCTCTTCAACTCATCACTTCAAATTCTTATGCTGGTGTTTCCCAGATGGCAGCATTATTCAGAGTTTATTATGTAGGCAGCTCCCAAAAAGAGCACTGTAGAAACAGGCATAGTGTGTAGTACTCTGCACAGCCTCTGTGAGTGTTCCATGTTTTTGTTGCACATATCCCCAACTAAACATTCCCCTTTAAAAAAAAAAAGGTTGTGCACATGAACTTTCATGATAGCATCAGCAAGGAATTCCAAAGGAGTTACACCTTTCCACCTCTGGGCTACATGTCTCTATAATGATTGGGTGTCTCTTTTCCTACAGCTGCCACTATTGGCCTCTCTCAACTTGTGCATGTTTTTAAAAAACTGTGGCAGAAAAATTAAATGCAATGTGTAATGACTGTTATTTTCTGCAGCAATGTACCATCAATATTCAAATCTCAGGGGAGAAATGAGGAAAAAGAGGCCCAACTATGTAACAAATGAAATGAAGCAGTGTGGAAGCTCACCCCCCAAAAAATTGGAACTGTAGCCGTAAAGCTTTGTGGAATATGCTCCAGAAATTTCCCTAAGATTTAGCAAACATCATATGGAAACACTGGGGGATGAATGCAGAAGGCCCTTTGGATCTCAGCTTATACTGAACATTTTACATGCTGTTTAGATATTGACACAAGAAGCCAAATGTAGCATTTTCGAAATACCTGCGTGTCATCAGAGATACCTTTTTCCTCTTCATTAATTAGCCACTCAAGGTCCTTTTCAAAGTCGTCTTCATATTCTCCAGTTTCTGTGGAATCTCCACTGTCAGCAGATTCACTAGTGTCCTTCTTGTAACTCATTGTGGATGTTTCTTAAAGTAAAACTAAAGATATTAAAAATTGAGTATTTAATTACAAATGCATTACAGATTATGCATATTTTTGTAGTCACACCAAACCAATTTTTGCTTCAGCCAACAACAATTCCCATAATTACAAAGGCATCTTTTCTATTTGCAGACAGCAATTCTAAACAGGTCTACTTTGTTTAGCAATTATAAACAGGTCCCACCTTGTTCAGTGGAGTTACTCTCAGCAATGTTTCTTCAGATTGCACTGTGTACTTGAGAATGTCTGATTATACAGTTATCTGTATGCACAGACGACTTTTATTTAGGAAGTGGGATCAAAGTTAAATTCAGCTCATATAATAAGCCTTTGGCAAATCAGAATCTTGCCGCTAAAAAATATGTGGAGAATACTCCTACATTGTAATATATACACTTCTACCTAAAGAACAAAACAACAACTCCAACTATAATTTTGTGGTATAATGACAAATCAGACACAGTTGATGCTCTCATTCAGACATTGCCTATGTTTCTTTCCAGCCATTTACCCATCAGTCATATGGAAGCTAACATCTCACACAAGACACTTTTAACTCAATAGACCAAGGTCACAAGGATAATTCAGAAATATTATCTAATATCTAGTATTTCACATTACTGTCTAAGCAACACCAAGATACAAAATACGGAGAAAAAGCTTTTGTGGAGTGTGCAAGAAGTCATGGTCCTCCTGCAAGGACATATTAAAGACTGGTTAGGAAGTTTCCATAGAGATCAATGAGAGTAGTCTATAGAGATAATGCACAACGGGCATCAGCCCCATCTCATCTCGATTCAGTTGTTATTTACTCAGATGAATTTGTTATATTGATCAGATTGCAAACAAGCTTTGATCTAAAGGCACAAGGTCTGTCAGAGATGAAGTCTCAAATTAAAATAATGTTTAAAAGGCATCTGAAACACCTTCAGGTTTTGCAGAATCATGGAAGGGGAAGTTAGGTAAATAAGAGAGCCCTTTAAATGACCAAAATATATATTTGGACCATACAGGCAATATTTGAAAGCATGACCTAATCATCAGAGAATTTAGCATTTTGGCCCGATTTTATTCCTAGGAGGAAATGAGTGTTAACTGTGTCAAATATAGATGGTACATTCACCACACTCTTCCTCCAGCACAATGCAAGAGCCATTTGCTCAACCACTTGTGACCTTCACTTAACACTTTCATTAGTAAGGCTCCTGAGTTTATGTTTACCCTAAACTTTGTTTGTTTTTAATAAAGGAAACTGTAAAATTAAAGCACTCGCCTGTTCTTTCTTGCTCTCAGAAAGTGAGATAGGAGTCATATTTCCTGCCCTCCCCCCTCTTTTTCTCAGGCAGAGGCTGCCATTCGTAATCAGCAGGAAAAAGAAGCGAGGGGCTGCTTTCCGAGCTCTACTTGAGCACCTCAGTTATTAAAACTTTTCTTCTTCGGACGTATCGATGACTAGCAAAAGTTAACTCTTCCAGGCGACACCGACTCCGAGCAGCTTCCTCCCTCCACAGCCCCTGCACTTGTGAAGCTGTCAAAGATACCCCGAGGCGGGAAGCGGCCGCCTAAGCCTCTGCCCCACTTTTCTGGCCTCGGCGCTCTAACCCCGAGGAACGCAGCTCGGCAACAGCTGCCGGGAAGGAGGATTAAGGCGACCGAGAGGCCGCTCCCAAGTCCCCTGGACGAAGGGGGCCTCTTTCCCCGGCCACGCTCACTAAGCACCTGAAGAGCATCTTTGGCTGTTGCCATGGCAGCCGTCAGAGGCTTCCCCCTCGGGATAAAGGCCACCGCCCCCCCCCCACTTCGAAATAAGGGCTCCAGAGGCGACGTCTGCCCTGAGGGGGACCGCGAGGCAAAGTCTGCGCCCGCTTTCGCTTCCAGCGTCCCCAGCCTCCTTTGGTCGGAGACGCCACACGAGGCTTTGGTGACGCACGACTCTCGGCTGCCCTCCTTCCCGGCGGCTCCCAGCTTTGGCAGGCAGAGGCCGGTCCTCTGAAGCCCTTCAGCCTCCCCCCGCCCCTTCCCCCCTTTTCACCTGTAGACGGCGACCCGCCTTCCATTGCGTTGTCATGGCAACCGCGGCACCCACCAGCCGGCTCTCATGTTCCCCAGCTTCCCCCTCCCACGCTCACTCAGCAGAAGGGCGGCGGCTGTAAGGGACCGTAAGCCCACCGTCACGCCGCACGCGTCCCCGTCGCCATAGCGATTGCCGGCCAAAGGTGATGTCGCGCAAAGACAAACGCGAGGCCTTCCCTCCAGGCCTGGACGTTTCCAAGGTGATGCGTTCGAACGCCGCGCGGCCTGGAAACCGGTTTGGGGGCCGCCTTGCTGCAGCAGGCTTCAGTTGGCAGGCTCCATAGAAATAAGCCCCTTCAGCCTCGCGGAATGGCTGAAGAGGGAGGGGAAGTTGGCGGTTCTTGTACGCACAGGGTGTGTGGTGGCCGGCATTTCCTCAGTGAAGTGGGAGAAGTTGTACAGTCGCACTGGCCACTGCAAACTCGCCTGGACAAATACAGAATCCATGTAAATGCTTTTTATTATACCAAACAGATGGCATGGGGCGTTATGCTAATTTGGTTGGGCTTGTTTGGGGGAGGTTTCATGAGTGACCAGGCTCAGGGCTCTTCCATCACTTCTTCTACCACACAGTCCTAATTATGCTTATTCAAAATTAAGCTGGGTTGGATTCAATAGTTGTGTTATGGAGAGACCCTAGAATGTGTGCTTAAAATCGCTGACACACTCCCAAGTAAGAGTGCCCAAAACTGTAATCTGGAGATTCCCCCTCCCGTCACACATTTATCCACATGTGTAATCATAAAAGTAAAATTGGATTATTTAAGGCACTGCAAGGCTGCAAGTTTATGCATGGTATTTTAAATTAGGGTTGCCACCTTTAAGTTGGGAAACTCCTGGAGATTTGGGAGTGGATCCTGAGAGGACAGACTTTAAAGAGAGGAGAGATTTCAGTGGGGTGTGACACCACAGAGTCCACCCTACAAAGCAGCAGTTTTCTCCAGGGGAACTGATCTATGTAGTCTGGGGATCATTTGTAATTCTAGGAAACCTCCATGGTTTTTTTTTGTTTGATTTTTATACCACCCTCCCATACAGCTCAAGGCAGTTCACATAAAACATTGCAGGGGTAATACATATGTATGGGTAATACATAGAACATATGTAAATATATATCTAAACATAACACAGTCATAAATAACATATCAACAGTAGTCCAACAGTAGCTTCAAATAGAACGACAAACTTAAACAAAACTCCCAGGGAAGTCAGGCTGCTTCAGGTCTTTTTTACCCATCATGTTTTTAGCCAGTTTTAAGTTCTAAACCATCTTAGAATTCCATAAGAGTCTATTCAAAGTCTTTGATTATTCTTTCACATGCCCAAGGAAATATGGTACATTCTGAACCATTAAGTTTCTCATGCATTAACTCCAACCGCTTAATTATATTTCTGCAGCTACAACTTTTTTCCTGTTGGGGCCATGTATTCTAACAAAATATCTCAAAAATTCCTTCACAGATTTAAAAGGAGCCAAATATGCAAGATTACACATTCTGGAACAGCAAAGGGGGGGAAATGTCAAAAATTTAGCTGGAAGATACAGCTGTCTATTCTGCTGTTTAAATAACATATACTTACAATCTTCATGGCTTGTAAAATTGAGTATCTGTGTACTGATTGGGTTAACTGCAAAAACTCTTTGGTGTTGTTTACCCTACAACCAAGCATAATCAAGGCAATGTAATTAAGTCGTTCACTCACTGCTGACACACACTGTAACAGAAAAAAAAATCAGTACTCATATTGTATCATGCATTACCTATATGGAGGTAAACTTTCAATTATAACCAATTTGCCAATATCCATTGAATCACGGATATCGCTAACATCTCAGAAACATTACTGCTAAGGAAATTTTTCTATAACATATGAGCCTGAAAACACATCCAACATCATATAGTATATAGGGCATTATAATTTCAGAAACCTTTTTCTTCTCATCCTTGGATGAAAGATGACATGTTTCAGAAAGCCACATCAAAAGTTACAACGGAAAAATTTTCTCTCTTACTCAGGAATTTCTGATTCAGCAGACATGTACCTGGTTCTTTAGGCACTAGAAGAGTATCCAAATACATGTCTGGAATAGGTGATTCCTCTTCTCTACAGGTGACAAGGATCTCTGCTCACAGTAAAGCTTACTACTATGACAAGTGTCATACTTGTTACAATTTCAACCTCAAGAATATAGAACGTAATCATTTAATTATATGTGGAAATCCACAGATTATCATTTCTAGTTCTCATCAAAGGTATAATACTGTTATATAAATGCTTGGAGTTTTTAAGCTTTTCTGCATACATAATGAATGTTCAGCTGAGCTTCAAAATAGGACTTCAGTTTTGTAAAATGAAAACCACAAACCAATTCACTAATCAGAATTAACTAGGATGAAATTAGATGCTTCATGCCTTGAGCCTTTAACGACAAGCTTTTGTCTGAAGGCTTCTCACTTTATTAAGCCTGCTATAGTTTCAGGATCAAAGATTGATACTTGAAAAAAACAAAACAGAAGGGAAAATCAAGTTTGTCTCAGCTGTACAAAAACAACTCCAATGATCTCTGGAAAAGCAATCAATTTAAAAGCACTAATGAATCAGCTTTTTTCTGTGCATATCCCAGAATACCCAGAATAGCCCCTTAGGGAGGTCAAGGACACACCTCCCTCATTTTTTCATCCAGGAAAAAACTGACTGAATCAAAACCAAAGCTTGGCAGAAAAGAGCAACATACCATTTCCCTTCCCCGCCTGCACAAATTATGTTCTGCCAACAGTCTCAACCTTAAGGTGATTTCCATTAATAGTGTGCATACAGCTTCAGTAAGATCTTGTGCCTTTTCTGTGGTGGGTCGTATACTGAAATGACCTGCCAGAATGGATGAGGAGGGCACCTTTGCCTATTACATTTCAAAAGGCATGTGGTAGTAGAAATTGCCATCAAGTCACAGCCAATTTATGGTGACCCATATGGTTTTCAGGACAAGAGATGTTTACAGGTAGTATGCCATTGGCAATGCAGGCCTTCCCAGCTAAGTACTAGTTACAGTTGACCATGCTTAGCTTTTAAGATGTGACATGATTGGCTATTCTCAGTCATTTAGGTCAGGGTAAGGCAGCGTTATTTTGGAGAGAATTTGGTGGAAGAGAAATTGTTTCAGCAGATTTAGCAGTGCTTGTTTACACCTGCAGCCAGGTTGCCTTCAGAGCCAATGTGATGTGGTGGTTAAGAATGGCAGACTCTGACCTAAAGAACTGGGTTTGATTCCCTGCTCTTCCACATGAAGCCTGCTGAGTGACCTTATGGCAGTCACAGCCTCTTCGCCTCACCTACATCATCTATTTATTTTATTTAGATTTGTCTCCACCACCTGGAACTAGTCCGGCTCATGGTGGTTTACAGTAAAAACAAAAATACATCTGTAACCGCTCTGCAGTATTAAATAAAAGGGTAAGGGGTAAGTGGGAGGAGAGTGGGCGGGCGCTGTCCGGGATAAAAAGGAGGGTCGCCCCACGCCGCTGGGCTAAGGGAAACCTGCTTTCCCTCCGCCCAGTGGTAGCCCTTGCCCGCCCTGGGAACTCGCCGCTACCCCGCTGCGCCTCCCTAACTGCCTCTCCTCACATCGTGCCCTTCCGACCCCGACTCCGTACGTCCCTTCGCCCGCCCCCGAAGCCTTCTCCCCGCCAGTGCTTGCCGCTTCGGCCGCTTCCCTGCCGGTTCCCTCACCTCACCACCTGCCCA
Organism: Paroedura picta; assembly: GCF_049243985.1. Taxonomy (NCBI): domain Eukaryota; kingdom Metazoa; phylum Chordata; class Lepidosauria; order Squamata; family Gekkonidae; genus Paroedura; species Paroedura picta. The sequence continues at coordinate 32,530,371 of NC_135374.1, read as the reverse complement.
CGCACATATGTACTTCCTTGTGCTGTCCCACTGCCGCCCGTGTCACCCCCCAGCCCTGGCTGCGCCGCTGCCCACAGGTGGGGCCTGTGCTCACGAATGCTGCAGAGCCAGAGCGCCGCCACCATGCCTCGGAGCCCTTGCCTCCTTCTGCCCGTTGTCACCCCGCCGCGCGGCCTGACCCTCTGGCCTGGCCGCGCCAATGGTGCACACCGCCAGGAACGGCGGCCATGGCCAGCGAGCTTGCCCCCCCCTTCCTATGACCCCTGAAGACGCCCCGAGGTCCCCACAGGACCGGCCACTGCGGGGCCGCCCACGCCCAGGCTGACAACCACCCGGACCCCCGGCCTACACCAGCTAGCGCCCGCTGTATTCAGAGGACAGCGGGCTTTATTTCTAGTTAGAATATAATAAAACAATGAATCTCAATGGCAGGAAACAATCTTTAAAAAAAACCACCCCCACTCAGTCCTCAATAGCTACCATTGTCAGTAGAAGAAACCATGCCCAGTTGTCAAGGGCAATGTCTCTCCTGGCCTCTACAGGCAGGGACCTCCCGGGCTGGCCTCAACCAAAAGCCTGGTGGAAGAGCTTCGTCCTGGCCCTGTAGAACAATGACAGCTCCATCAGGGCTCTCAGTTCTTCCAGGAGTTCATTCCACCAGGCTGGGGCCAGGCCTGAAAAGGCCTGGCCCTGGATGAGGCCAGTCGAGCCTCCTGGGGACTATCAGCAGATTCATACTCACAGAGAGCCCTGTGGTGGGCATAAGGAGACAAGCAGTTCCTCAGATAAGTGGGGCCCAGGCTGTGGGTGGCCTTAAAGGTAAGAACCAAAACCTTGAACCTGATCCAGAAGCCAACTGGCAACCAATGCAGCTGCCTTACCATAGGCTGGACGTGCACCCTCCAAAATGATCTCATGAGGACCCTAGCAGCCACATTAATGGGGAAGGGCACACAGCTGTAAGCTGCTTTGAGACCCCCTAAGAGAGAGAACAGCAGGGTATAATAACCATCTGTTCTTGAGTTCAAGGAGGTAAGGTATGATATAAATGTTTTAAACAAATCATAATGCCAAATGTGTAGATCAGCAACAGAACAAGCTGCAGCTACTGAGTGCCTCCCACATATAGCTGATATAAATGTTGTGGAACTACTCAAAGAAAATACTATTGTACATTGCAAAATCAATGTCCCTTAATGATCAACCACATTCATATGTCCTTTCTAATTATCTCCATGTCATTAGGCTTCAGGTAGCTTATGTGCTACATTCAGTATCTCTAGTTCTGAGTCAAGAATTCAAACTAATAAGCATGCTCCCTCAGCCCTGCCTATTACTCTAAGAACTACTATTAAAGAAATTAGACAATCAAAACCAACAAGCTTCTAGGAATATAATAAAAAATTTATTTGATTAAAAATAGATACAATTTGGACAAAAGTTCATGTCCACAATAGCATTGTTTGTACATATTATTTTCAGTTCTATAGGCTTTTCTAATCTGAAAGGTGTTCCATTATTATAATACTTGTTGTTCATGACCACAACACAAGACAACTTCATACCATTTAAAGTCTTACATTAACTAGTTTACTACAGTACCACATACATGGTCATGTGGACTTAAGGCAGTTATAAGGCAAGACAGACATCATGAGGTGTCTACCTTTAAGTAACAGTGTTGTTCTATAGTTTGAGCTTTTATTGTTATTTCTATTTCCCGCACAGGAGAAAAAAAAAGGTATTCTTTACCACTCAATTAAAGGTTCAGTTCCTCCATTTGGTCATCTAGCCCTTATTTCCTGAGTTTATGAATGGATGGAGGTTCTTACCCTTCTCTGTTGTTAATGTTCTTGGGTTTCTCTTCAGAAAATATTAAAAGTGCATTCAACACTTCTTGCCTCAAGGTTACTGCAGAAAATTACCTTACAGACATTGTTATTTAGATGGAGGGTGATACTTTGACTAGGTCCAAGATACATTGGAGCCCCATATCAACTTGTAACTTAGAGGGTAGTGCCGAGTGAACATCACTACAATTTAGCAAATCATAATGTGAAGGGAGCTGTGCAAATCTCTCCTGAGAATGCTGTTCTGAACCTTCAAACCTTTGCCTCAATGCAAGAACAGGTCCAACATTAAAATCCAGTTTGCTGCTGTACTTTGTCAGATGTTTACTACAGCTATGTCTAAACTAAGGCTCACACGTGCATACCAGACAATCCAGAAATTATAATAAAAATTGCACCCACATAAAAGCTTATTGATATAACTCTGCATGCTCTGAGATCAGTGGTAACTATAGACCCATTCCTTCATTCTTCCTATTTTCTTCATACAGTGGTATGTAGCAAGGAGGCCATTAAATGATCAAATACCATCTCCACTATGAACAGGTTCCATAAGAGGGGGTTATTTACATATGAACACTTCCACAGAATGCTCAGATGTGGATCATCACATGCAACAACCACACACCTCTGCCACTGCTTGAGCATGCACCAGGGCACTTGCTCCCCAGCATTCATGCACACAGTTGAATACACGGTTACAATCACACGTGGATTTCACCTTCATAGACGTGCTTTTTGTGCAAAAGCCGGGCAACATATGAAGTGAGCCCATAGTGGAGCCAAGTCTAAGCACTTCAGGAGCTAGTCAAAAACATCACAAGGACCTTAAGTAAGCTGTCATTATCTGGAAACCGCAAAAATGTGCCATGATTAATTCAGCTTTCAAGTTCATGGAAAACAATTGTGGCCAAAGTAACTAAAATGGAGGGGAAGCAAATGTTTTAGCAGCAGCATCCCCATTTCCAAGCTCTCTACAAACCATGTAAGAACCCTTTGTGTATAAAACCTCTAACATACAAAGGAGGGATGGACAAAGTGTTGCTAACGTTTAAAAACTTGTCCTTAGAGAAAAAGGGTACAAGCGGCTAGAAACATCTAGGGGAGCCTCAAGGAGATCAGCCTAAACTACATGACCAACAAGTGGATGATCGTCCCATACACCATTGTCAAATACAAGAAGCAGATGAGGCAGATGTGATCTGAACATGTTGCCCAAAACAATATTGCTGTCAGTTTATTTGCTGAGTCAGTGTGAAACTTCCTGCCAATAGCTGAAAATCAGGGGATGGAGTTCTGACTCTTGAGAAGCTGAATGAAAACAAGACAAGTCAACCTGGAAATTTTAGTTATCAAGCCAAGCCTGAACACAATTATGGTTTTTTTGTGCTAGGTTAATGGCTGTATTTAAGTTAGATAGACAAGGATAACCAAAAGAAAGCTAAACCTTTAAACAGGCAGCAAAACTCCAACAACACAGGACATGACACAGTGTGAAAAATATTTGTGCGTATATATGGCAAGTATATTTAGTCTCAAAAGTTGCATCTACCAACTCTAAACAGCTCTTTCTACCATTGTAGCTAACCTTGACTAACAAGCATCTTATTGCCACTCTTTGATATCAACCCGCAGTTCTTGTATATCCAAGACCTTGCCCACCAGCTTCATGGATCCAACATGAACCAGACTAGTTAAACATATCCACTTTCCAATGGTCATATCACGGCTAGCAAGACTCAGGAGGCAAGAGGATAATTGACAATACTTTGGACGTTTCTTATATATAGCTTTGACCCTAAAAAAGTTTAGTTTGAGAACAGTTTTATATAAACAACATTCTTACATACGATAAAATACATTCTGCTTCTAGTTTGTGCCATTCATATAGCACAATTATAGGTCAAGTACAATTCAGAAAACAGCATTTGAATGCAATAATAAATAGAAACCAACATATTTAAAACACAGCCCCTTTCTCCCAACTGAGGTGCAAAGTCCATATTCTGAATCCTAAGCAATGCTTGACACAGCTTCATCTGTCCCCTCTTCTTGTCTCCAGTAATTCTTGATAATGCTGCACATTCCGCTGATGAAGAACACAACTGAGATCACAGCAAAGTAACCAGCATAGATCATGAACTGCATCACAAGGGGGGGGGGGGAGAAAATAATGGTAAACTGAAGTTTAAGAACTGATCCTCTCACAAGGCCTTAGCATTACACAGGGTAAGGCAGCTGTCTTAATACCAAAAATGTGGTACCACTCAAGGGCAGCAAGTTCTCAGTTATTTATAATGTAACTGGGAAGTACTATTTTGATTTTATATTTCAGACAACAAAGCGTCCTCAACAGTCTTTGACCTCATATTACTGAGGCTGGATGTTTCCGGTTATGCTATGTGCTACGTTGAAACCATTGTCCATGTTTAATCAGCACATTCATTAAATTATAAAAAGCTTTCAAGCAAGAAAGAAGCTTCAGTTTCATAAGAAGTGTATTCAGTAGCAAATAGCACCTCTGTATTTGTTGCTTGCCCTGGCTAAGGAACAGCTCAGGGCCCTATCAGATCTGACCGAAAAAGGTCTTGTTGGATCTACAAAGGTTTCTTAAACACTATTAGTAGCTGGAAGAGGAGGAGAGATAGAGATCCAGATTAGAGGGGGGCAAATCCTTACCCTCCCACCCTACTCCCCACACGCATAAAGCAATTGGCCCAAGTATCATATGGATAACTATGTTTGTTTCCCTCTATTGGATGATGAGGTAAATTACATACATAGATAGCATTCCCACACCAAGGCCCCCACCCAGATTCCTGTCTCACTGCTTTTTACATTTAAAAAGTGGGGCAGAATGCGATAACATATCCTGTATAATGGGTAATTTAGCAATGTCCATGAGGAACACGGTTGGGAAAATACCTCTCTGCCCTGTGCAAACCAAGAGAAAAACATTATTCACCCACCGCAGACATCACATTCAGACCAGAATGAGGTTCTCACTCCCAACACTGGAACAGACAGACGCCTCTACCAGGAAAATTCAGAATCCCCCCCCCCCTCCAAAGAAAGGTAAAGGCACAAACCTACCTGTGTAAATATGTCCAGGCCCAGCCCTTTTGAATCGACAACAATGAGCGTGAGCAGTGTCTGTAGCACCAGGGCAATGAAAGTATTGATTCCGAATATCAGGGCATAGCGCTTCACACTTAAATTTGTAGCAATCTGAAACCTTCACAAGAAAGGACAAAAATATGCCGCTTGAGAGAACAGAAAAGACCAGACCCCAGACTTCTATTCAGACTTAGCAACACAGGTACACTTCCCGGATAATGCAGGGCCAAACTAGACAGCAATGGCAGCAGTTTCATATGGCTAAGAAGGACGATGCTGGTATGGGGCTGAACTTTATAATTGTCATAAAAGCATTTGTAAGGGGAGCCTAATGCTACTCCCACCCATCCTGCCCCCAGCTCATCGCTCAACCAGGCCCCTGAGTACTGAGACCTCACAGCTGGGAGAACATGCCTGAGACTGCAGCCAGGCTAAAATTGGAAGGGCTCAACATTACTTATCTATATGTTGCTTTTAACATTGGATACAAATGCTCCACCTCTTTTTTGTGCGACTGGGTCATTTCCATTTGCAAACACGCAAATCAGCTGCAGGAACATCTAGTTTGGCAGTTAAAGATTTCTGTGTGGTTTTATTGCACAGTCCATACATTAACTACACTGTTGACATTATTCAGCCAAAAGGAAATCCAAGGCAATTTTACTGGTTGCACAGTATCCTTGACCGTGTCCTTGTGCTCATCTCTGTTTCCAATCTGTACTATTCTTATAATTTCTGTATCCTTGTTTTCTCCTTTCCCACCATTGTTTATAAACCATATACAACTTAGCCTAAGCACTCAGGGTAGGTAATATTTCCACATTCAGTTTGCAGTCAAGGTAATCCACCTTGAGCAGTGGTCCCCAACCTTTTTATCACTGGGGACCACTCAATGCTTGACAATTTTACTGAGGCCCGGTGGGGGGGGGGTAGTTTACTCCTCTACTCTCAACCACTGCCCTAACGCTCTCTGATCGCTATGGTAATGTTTAAACATCCCTTCAAAATAAGATACAGACATGCCACAACAATGAACATTAGGAACATTTTATTTTCATGGATGACAATGACGAATCAATGGGAACCCTGAGCTTGTTTCTCTGCAACGAGATAATCCCATCTGGGAGTGATGGGAGACAATGACACCCGAAGTGTGTTGTAAAGCAGTGGTCCCCAACCTGCGGGCCGCGGCCCGGCGCCGGGCCGCAAAGGCCATAGCGCCGGGCCGTGGCTCCCTCTCCCCGCCCCCCCCCCCCGCAGTAAAAAACTTCCCAGGCCGCAAGCTTGCAGCCCGGGAAGCTACTTACTGTGGGAGGGCGGGGAGAGGTAATCAGGGCCGGGCTGCGCCCGTGCAGGCTGCGCCCGCGCGGCCTGATCCGTGGGCGCGGCTCGCGGGTGCGGCCCGATCCGCGGGCGCGGCCGGGCACGGCCCGATCAGCAGGCGGTCCCCGCGGGCGCGGCCCAATGCCCTGCCGGTCCCCAGCCTAATAAAGGTTGGGGACCACTGTTGTAAAGGGCCGGGGGCGGGGGGGGGGGAGAAGGCGTCCTTCGTGGCCCAATTCCAATTAGTCGACGGACCACCAGTGTTCCGCTGCCCACAGGTTGGGGATTTCTAACCTTGAGTCTCAGTGAGAAAGATGGGATTGTAAATTAATAAATGACATAAATAAAAGTACCCCAACACCAAAGCAGGTCAGCCTTAACTGAATTCCTAATAGAATTCAGCAATGCAGCAATAGCTGCAACCTGCTACCAGGTAGCAGACGGGAGAACAACAGCATCAAATTGCACGTCATATGCAACCCAATCCTGAACATGTTTCCTCTGAAGTTAACTCCCTGTGGGCTGAGAAAGGCTCACTCCAGTAAGAATGTGAAGAACTGTGCCAACTGACTGACATGGGGATATGCTCTCTAACTGCAAAGACAGTGAGGCACTAGGACAAATGATCCAGGCAGAAAAAGCTCTACAATTTCACAGAAACCAGCTCAGTCCAGCATACTGCAGATTTAATCATTTAGACAAGTTACCTTTTGCTACTCAGATTTATAAGCAAAAAGCAGTGGTTCCATTCTAACAGTTGCTTGGTGAACGGCAAATGAATAACACAACTGCTTGAGAATATCAGCTAGACCCACTGCAATCTAAAGACAAGCACTGCTGGTACTTCTTGTCCTTTGTGTTCTTATGTGTGTACCTTTTGTGACTTCCTACATTCCGCACTTGGCCATTCACAGCAAACCTGGACATTGCCCAAGGCAGTCATATGCTTCTCTGAATAGCTAATGTGTTACACAGCAAGGTGAATGGTATTACAGAAGCCAGCTATACAGCCTGTACGGGAGCTAGTATTTTCCCATCACATTCTCTTCTTAAGTGACCCAAACAAATAGGGTTGGAAGACAGCTGAACAGAACTTGTAACACAAATGGCTTGTTTTCATCCTGCCATTGACTTATCGGCTTCACACCCAAAGGCACAGTGGTTGGTGGGAGACACTTCCCCCCCCCCAAAAAAAAAATTAAAGTGATGCTTTAAAAATGTGAATGTGAATAGGTGGATTGTGGTTGTTCATTTGTTACGCTTATTTTTAAATAAATTCTTTTAAGAAAAAAGATTAAACTATAAGAGGGATGCCTAAGAAAAGAAGCATTATGTATAACAAAGCACAGTATTCAAAATTCAGTATACATTGTGAGGTATCTAAAATAAACAAGAACACAGAAGATTTCTCCCCAACATCCTCCTCTTCATAATCTCAATAGAAGTTCTTACTTCAAAAATTCTAAGAATTATAGCGAGTCTATGTGATCACTATATTATTAGTTTTCATTCCTATACATTCCATATTATAGATTCCATAACACATATGGAATAAATTATTCTTATTTTTAAATTTATACCTGGGGGTGGGAAAGCAGGCTCCAACATTATTTTGCCCACCCCCATTTTCTTCAAGGCCCTCAGTAGCTATACATGCTAAGTTAGCATAGTAACATAGCATTTGCACTGACACTCTCAGTGTATATAAGACATGGTGTGCTAGATAACAGGATTTGCCTTTCAGAGATTTATTGCACCATACTGAAAGACAGGCCTAAAGAGCCAATCATCTCAATCATCCTAGCTTAGGTTATAAAGTTCTGATTTCAGCCTGTATTCATCAGGTTCAGCTGAGCTCCAGACAACCTAAAGGAGCATCCATTATTTAAATTAAGTATTCTTATTTACAGGAGCATGATAAAATATTAGTGTTGGTTATAAATCAATAAACTGAAATGCTTTGTTCCAAAACTAAGAAAACTATCCCAGGAAATAGCTCATTCTGAAATCATCTCTTTTTCTGGTTCCATTTTCATTGTTTTTATGCTAGCCTGTGGCTGTGGCTCTTTTACGGAAATCTTTAGAGCAGTGGTCCCCAACCTTTTTATCACCGGGGACCACTCAACGCCTTTTACTGAGGCCCGGTAGGGGGGATTAGTTTACTCCTCTACTCTCAACCACTTCCCTAACGCTCTCTGATCGCTATGGTAATGTTTAAACATCCCTTCAAAATAAGATACAGACATGCCACAACAATTAACATAAGGAACATTTTATTTTCATGGAAATTTTAACTCATGACAATGACAAATCAATGGGACCCCTGAGCTTGTTTCTCTGAAACGAGATAGTCCCACCTGGGAGTGATGGGAGACAATGACACCCGAAGTGTGTTGTAAAGGGCCGGGGGGGATGAAGTAAAGGGCCGGGGGGGGGGGGAGAAGGAGTCCTTCGGGGCCCACCTCCAATTAGTCGAAGGACCACATGTGGTCCGCTGCCCACAGGTTGGGGATCGCTACTTTAGAGAACCAGCATGTGCTCCTAAAGCCAATTTCAGTGTAATTTCCCAGGCCTGGAAGCACTTACGTTGCAATAGTGATGAGCAGCATATAGATAATCCGGAATATTACATACGAAGCATAGCACACCCAGATGTTCCGGACTGTGTCCATGATATAAACAGAAGCAGCAATGAAGAAGGAGAAAAGTGCTAAGGCTATCTCACCCCAATTAGCCCAAGATGTTTTTATATGTCCCACTACAAAGACAGCGACAGCTCCTACAAACACAACAAAACGAAACAAAAAAGAGTTACTATCTAAAAATTCTTCAGTTCAAGCATATATATTTTGTCCAGATTTCTGAGGAAGTATCTGTTAATGTCAAAGATCTGAACAAATACCATGAGTAGTTTTGACAAATATTCCATCTGCCGCTTTGGGAATTTTACAAAGTGCAGATGGAGCAAAGCCAGGACAGGAACGCTAAAGATTATATGGTTGAGCATTTTGCAAGTTATTTAAAAATAATCAAAAGGATATTGGAATGTATGATAGAACGTTTTTGCTTGCTCCATCTAATTTGACATTTATATCAGCCTCTGTAACAACATGAATCAAGCAACATTCTACAATATAAGTTCTTTTCTCCTGCATAGATCTCCACCTACATTGACAGCTATGACAGGCTGGAATTAGCACATCCCAGGGAGAAGGACATACAGGATTTTCAAGGAGGAACCCTGGAGTCACCAGCTATTCTGTTGAAGACTACTAAGCGTGGTATGCTTAGAAGCCATTTTTTTAATGGCTTGTGGTATTTTACTGTCGTTTTCAATTGTAAGTTTTTGTGTGCAGGACTCTGATAAGATGGCATAGAAATATAAATAAATGAAGAAGGGAAGACACAAAAAGATTCATTTTTCTAGGAGGAATCCATTTCTCACCATTTAAAGAGACTAATCAGTTCTGTACAATAGGGATCACTTTAGGTCACCCTCTAAAGTGGTAAAGTCCTGAGTGAGAGCATAATATTAATTCTGCAATTCAAAAAGTACTTGCTTTACAAACAAATTGCCATTCAATTAGCACCCTGCAATCCCGATTCAGAAAATACATAATGATATACAATCAGGATTAACCACAGAGGATTCATATCAAGAACCTTTAAAAAAAAACCATCCAGGAAGTCATTGCCTTGCATATTTAAACTGGGGCTTTAAAATGCCTTTGTTCGCTGGCAGGGGCTCATGGGAATTGTAGTCCATGTGCATCTGGAGGGCTGCAGTTTGACTACCCCTGCCTTTGTCATATCTATAAAATTTCTGTACAGTTGTCACCTCATTCATTACATAGGCACTAGATCAGTGGTTCTCAACCTGAGGTCAGGACCCTTTGGGGGTCAAACAACACTTTCACAGGTGTCGCGGCAGGGCGAGCAGCTTGGCGCTGCCACTGTTACCACTTCTCCTGTAGGCGCCTGCACGCGGCCACCAGCCACTCCAGCAGTGTCTCTAGCACAGCGTATTTTCCTGCCAGGCGCTCCAGGTAGGGCGCAGCTCGGCCAAAGAGCCAGAACTGAACTGAGGAACTGGGAAAAAAACAATTTATATACAATCATGAACAATGGATCTTCATGCCATTGGTCAGTTTCAGTTGCTTAATTTTATGGTTGGGGGTCACCACAACATGAGGAACTGTATTAAAGGGTCGCGGTGTTAGGAAGGTTGAGAACCACTGCACTAGACAAATTCAAATGTGAGAGCTGCCAGTTAATTTTTTGAATTTTGCTGTCCTGAATGAATAGGGTCTCTGTCTACAAAAACCCTAAGTTGGAATCAGACTTGCAGAGCAGTTGAAAAGTTGTTTAGAAAGAAAGATGTGTAAACCCTACAGTCCTGAGATGGGGAAGTGGGATCAAGAACTCCCATTATGCTTGTATTTACTCTTCTCCTGGAGCTTACAGGAGACTGGAAGGTAGACCATTTCCACTCAGGCAAACAGGATGGTGGGGAAAGTAAAACATGTCTCTTCTCCAACATGGCAGCTCCAATCTATTCCCCTATCAGTACCCATCCACCACAGTTTTCAGTTAAACAATGCAAAGAGGAGTTTCTTATTTATTATTTTATCTCTATAGCCACCCCTTTCAGCATGGGAGTGGGAGAGTAAAGGTTTGGTTCAAGGGGGGTGGGGCTGGGGGAAGGAAGACAGAGGGACATGAAGATTCCCAGCCAATACATGCGGACAATTTCCCAGTTTGTAACACTGCAGTAAAATGATGTATTCGCATAGCTAGGCTCCACCTGGCATTACACCGATCACATTCTCATGCATTTGGAAACACTGAATATGCTGAAGCTTTACTTCCTTAGATGACTTTTCCAGGAGGCTTCTGTCAACACTATCATCACCAGCCTGAATTTCAAAACCTATTACTAAATGGGTAACAGAAGCAACTAAATCATCATCCTCATACATATTACATGCCACTCACCCAACAGCACAGCACTGTTTACACAAGATGGGGTTCTCCCCTGCATCAGGGATAGGGAGAGAACTGGCAACTGCTCACACCAGCACCAATGATAAGACCTTTCTTTGCCCTGTGGACTACAGGCTTCACTGTACCACTAAAAACACACCTAAAGTTCTAACTTACCCAGCAATGTAGAAACAGCCTCTACGCCTCCATTATAGATCTCAGAGCTCCGAGAGGGCTGCACCAGTTCCCACAAGCCTTGAGTGTAGTTTATAACTTGAAAGTAGCCACACGTCGACAGAGACCACCACACAGACCAGCAGAGAAGAGGCTGTGAAGAGTAACATTGCAGGAAGTCCTTCCAGAGCTCTTTGATAACTTTGATGATGTCCACTTTTGGATCCTGTGGAGAATAAAAGAAACACACAACAAATCAAGGCTTTCTACCCAAGTGTCACAAGCACCCACAGCCACTGCTAGTACTATGTAACAAACCTTCCATTTATTCGAGGAGCGACAACCACCACACAACAGCACCTCTGGTTCTCCTAGAAACAGCTCATGCCCAACACATGACAAGCTAAACTAAGGGCCAACAATTCGCATGACCAGTTTTTCTGTCATTCTATTTGCACTATGCTTTTGGCAGACAGTCTGTCAGCTCTAAAGGTTATAAGCCCAAACCACAATGAGGTGGTTTGTCCTTGTAACATCCAACTGACAGTATACAAAACCACAAGGTGGCAAATGGGAATCTTTTTTCATTAGCACAGTGATACAATATGATCTGGATAGAAGGCAGGTCACAAAACAAAGGAGTTGCCTCTCTGAAGTCTTTGATCCAAGTCTTTGATCCCAGAACAGATTTGATGCAAAACAGTACATATTTAAAGCAGCTCAAGTAAAATCTATATGCCTCTTTGTACTGTCCACTATACCACTTGATCCTCTTCTCAAAGTCTACTTCTTGTGTCCCCCTTGCAGAACTAAGGCAGCTGGCAAACAGACAGGGATTTTTTGAGTGGTGACCACCTGGCACCTACATCACATCCCTTACTCTGAGGGGACACAACACCACCTCTCAGAAGAGCTATCCCTGATGAATGGTAATGTCTGACCTGGAACCCTTTAAACCCTGCCCCTTGCCGCCCCTTCAGGCCCCAAGGATTGCAAACTTATCTGCTACCGCCTCACCCTTTGTGATTTGTGCTAGAAGGATCCCTGCTTCCTCACCCCATAGCAGCTAAGCAAAACAAATCCCACTCACACAGGGATTTAATATGATACAGGGAAGTCACAAGGAGGATACAACAAAATATGAACAGTCTCTAGTCATATCTATGCCTAGACCAGCTGTTCTCAACATTTTTACCGAGAAACCCCCAAAACATTCTTCAGGCTTTGAAAAACTCCAGAAGTGGCAAGATCGTGAAGAACATGGTTGGGAAGCATAGTTGTGTACATGCCCACCTATCGCCCCCTCCATTCCTACCATTAGCTATTTTGGAAGAGGGATGACATGACCATAGATGATCATATCACCCAATAAATGTTTTACAAATGTAATATATATATTAAAAGTTAATTAACTCCTACTCATTTAGGAACCCCTTCATGGGCCATCAAGAAACCCTGACATATGCTAACACCATTTCACAAAACCTTGACCCATGTTAACACCTTCCTCCCTCTTCAAGTGGAGGGTAAAGGATCTAAACCAACCATGGCCAACCCCCAGCAACTGACTAAAAACCCCAACTATTTTTTCCCAACCAGCACCAGGACTCAGAGGCAAAGGAACTTTTACTGGTCACACCTTTCCACTCACTAGACAGGCCAAAAAGTTTTGATATGGAACACATCTTCTGGCATACCTCCTCAAAAGGATATGAATATAACATCCATAGTTCCACCCCAGGGATCGCACCAGGGAAGGCAGAAGAGGACAAGGGAGCTGAGGCGGTAGAGGCCGCAATGCCCCCCAGGGGGCTCAGCCAGCATTTGTGACACCGGGGGGGGGGGGCAGGAAGCAGCAGAGGCAGCCTAAGGTAGATGAAAAGTGGAAGGGGGGAAGGGAGTTTCTTTGTGCGTGTTTGCGAGTGAGGGAGACGGGAACAACCAAAGAGGTCGGGAAACCAATACGTAAGGGGGGGGAGGAAGGGAAGAGAAGGGAGTCTGTGTATGTGTGTTTGCATAGGAGAGAGAGGATACTGACCAAGTAGCCCCAGAGCAGGTATGTGTCCCACATATCCCCCGAGAGTCAGACCGTCAATAGAATTTTTTTCTTTACCCAGATTTTTCATCACCTTTTTTAGCTGTTTTGTAATCTGCTCTGTGCATTAAGCCTGTTTTATCAGCTGTTTTATGAGATCTATATTCATATCATTTCAAACAGACTGACAGATTTAGTGCTTGGCATGTGTTTATTAACTTGTTTTATGGCTTGGAGTTTTTTTTTTAATTTACTTGCTGGCATTTTATTGTTTTATTTGGAGCTCCCTCAATGATTCCTACTGCCTGGTGCCTGAAACAACTTTACTATGGAGAATGTACCCGGGCACACAGAACCACTGGACACAACTAAAATGCAATGCTTTTTTTGTTTACAAAGCATCCGTTCCACGTGATTTTGCCATACTGTTTTCAGTTTTTTCCCCTGTACTCAAGCTGAGAACTGGGTAGTCAGGGCAGAAAGCAGTGTATGGAACAGAATTTCTTAAAATTTTTGGAATGCAGATGGACAGCAGTAGTTCCTGTCTCTGATCCACATCCTCAAAGTGTTAGTCATCTAGAAAAACTGAGTCACTCAACAGTTTGTTCATTCAGTTAGTAAACAATCTGTCCTAAGTAGGAACAGGAATAGCAGAGTATATGAAAGCAGATGCATAATTTCCTCAGCTAATAATCTAGTATCAGAATTCTCCATGAAACAGCATTCATATTTTATGATAGCATCTTAAATAAGCTGTGATAGTGTGCTACCAAATGTACCAGTACTCAAATATGATTACATTTAGCAAACCAATTTTTTTTTGAGAGCTGATAACAAACACCAAAATATGTTCCTTCTAGTCCGGATAAAAAAAGCCAAAACAACACTAAATCAGGAAAACAACTAGGGCCAGGGCCTTTTCGGCCTTGGCCCCAACCTGGTGGAATGAACGTCTGGAAGAGCTGAAGGCCCTGACAGAGCTATCTAGGTTCTACAGGGCCTGCAAGATGGAGCTCTTCCACTAGGCATTTGGTTGAGGCCAGGGGGTGTGTGTGGATGACCAGAGTTGCGAACTGTGGCTCCCGCCTTATGCTGAGTGCTGTTGTTAAGCTCTAATGATTAGAACCCTCGTGTTACATTTTAGGACCATTCTATCAGGCTGGGCTGGAACAGCTGACTGAGTTCTGGGCCTTTTACAGTTATACCGCCATCTTGATATTTTTGATATTGATATTGTTATTATTATATTGGTTTTAATGCTTAGAGGGAGGTTATGGGTATTTTGTGATTTGATTTTATACTGTAAGTCATCACGAGACGACATAGTTGTGAATGGCAGGGTATAAGTCGAAGCATAAATAAAATAAATAAATAAATAATAAAGGCGTTAAGAAAGGCTGCTAAAGACTGACATCTTCCTGTTTCATTAATGAGTTTTATAAACTGTTTACTATACAAGATTAAAAACATCTGAGCTCAGAATTACTCTGTGCTCAGAATCAGAATTTTAAATTCGTAACTGCAACAGTCAATTTGTATGCTTGGGGAAGGGAAGGTGGTACTACCCCCTTCTTTGAACTGTATCACTTCAGAAAGCAGTTAATGATTTGGCCTGAAAGCTGCTCCAGATCAATAAGGTCCAGCCACTAAACAGGGTAGGAAGATCTCCAGATTACTCTGCTTGATCCATTTTGTCACTGCTTCCGGGCATCTGACTGAGGGAGAGACTGGGAGAGAGTCAGGGCGGTCATCCATCAGGAGGAAGAGCTGGGTGTCATCCACATATTGGTGGCAACCCAGCCCAAACCTCCGCACCAGCTGAGCCAGAGGGCACGTAAAGATGTTAAGATAGGAGAAGACTGTTCCTTGTGGGACTCGACATGTGAGCTGATTTAGAGTCCAGTGGCACCTTTAAGATCAACAAAGCATTATTCAAGGTACAAGCTTTTCTGCACAAGAACACTTCTATTCTAAATTTGTTCTTACACATGATGTGCTAGTTTTTAACAGGTGTTTCTCACTGTCCATGTATAGGTCAAATATAATTGCCCCATATGCCTACAGATGGGATAACGTTCCAATAAAACTATAGGACAGATTGTTCTTGAACATGTAAATTACATTTGCAATCCTAATAATATTTTCCTTGAAGTAAGCCCCAATGAATAATATAGGGCTTATTTTTTAGTAACTCTGCTTAGATACCCTCCCTGAACCCAAAGTGAACAATTCCAAAACTCAATGGGGATTATGTTGCACTGCTTCATGCAACACCCATCAACAGGGGCAGTGATCTCCAGTTGCTAACGAAGTCTCTTAATTCTGTTTAAAGATAAAGCCACTAACTCAACTCTATGTGGCTCAAAGAAAATTAGTAAGAGATAGTGTTATCATTCCTCTGACCTAAGAAGAAAACAGAGTGAAACTGTTAACCCTAGGAAACAATACCTCTCACTAGTTTCAAGCCAAATAAAAATACTTTGGAACGGCCTAGGAATTTTGGTTCCAGTAGCAGCAAGATATTCAGTTACTGGAGTAGGTATATCCACAGAATTTGTCCATTTTTCATATGGTGTTTGTGGGGGGGGGGGGGATATATTCCTACATATCTCCATATAGTCTGCTCGTCAGAATGTTAAGAAGACTAGGAGCTGGAAGAGCCAGGTATGAATCCACATACTCCTGGGAGACCTTGGGTCAGTCTTTCAACTTAACCTATTTCTAAGAGTGGTGACTGTAAGAATAATAATAATATATAATAAAATTATTTTTAGTCCACTCTTCCATGTTGCCCATGTGGGTAACATCATACAAATTTAAAACATCATTAATTAAGTAAAACTTTTTTTTTTAATGTCAAGAGCCATTCTGTCTCACCACTCCTCCACAGCATGAAGCCAGCATCTTTTGGAGGATGTGATCTTGGGCCCCAACCATAAGCCTGGTGGAATAGCTATGTTTTGCAGGCCCTGCAGAATTGATTAAGGTCCTGAAGGGCCCTGATCTCTTCCCAGATTGCATTTGGCCAGGTTGGGCCCAGGGCCAAAAAGGCCCTAGTCCTGGTTAAGGCCAGTTTCACCTCTTTTGGGAAGGAGATCTTGAGCACGTGTTGATCCAGATATCTTAATGCTTTTGGAGGAATATAAGGGGAAAGAGAGTCCCATAGATATGCCAGTAGAACAGGGGTAGTCAAACTGCGGCCCTCCAGATGTCCATGGACTACAGTTCCCAGGAGCCCCCTGCCAGCATTTGCTGGCAGGGGGCTCCTGGGAATTGTAGTCCATGGACATCTGGAGGGCCGCAGTTTGACTACTCCTGCCAGTAGAAGACCATTTCAGGCTTTAAAGGTTATTACCAGCACCCTGAACCTGATTCGCTCTCCAATCTGCAGCCAATGCAGCAGGGAGAGCAGTGGTGTCATGTGTGCTATCCGCTGAGTCCCTATCAGGACTCAGGCTGCTGCATTTTGGACCAGCTGAAGTCTCCAGAGCAGTTTCAAAGATAGCCCTATGTAGAGCGAGTTGTAGAAGTCTAGTCTAAAGGAAGATGAGAGAATATTATAAGTCATTTTGTTCCCCAATGGAGACAAAAGTAACATAAATAAGACAGTGATATTGGCCGGAGTACAAATGTTAAAGGTAGCTACATTGGCACTATGCGTCCTTCAGTGTCCGACTATGCCTTTCTGTAACACAAGTTCTTTGTACAATGTAAGTAGGTAGAGTGAATCAGAGGGGTTTTATGGCACAGCCACATCTGCATCACTCCATATATCACATGCCATCTCAGCCAGCTGTCTGAGTTGCCAGTTAATGCACACAAATGTTTTCCTCTGTCAGCAAGTAGGTGATATTAGTTTCCGTTGTCTTAAAATAAGAGCTATCCATTTGTTTTTAAAGGGGTATTTAAAAAAAACACTTTTGCACAAGGCACAGTTCCAACTAATCCCATAATTACTCTTTTAAAATCTGAACAGCAGATAAAGCTGAGCACCATCTTCCAACCAGAAACAATATAGCATCAAGCAAAACTTCTCTTGGAAATTTGATGCTGGAATTGACTAGAGCAGGGGTAGTCAAACTGCGGCCCTCCAGATGTCCATGGACTACAATTCGCTGGCAGGGGCTCCTGGGAATTGTAGTCCATGGACATCTGGAGGGCCGCAGTTTGACTACCCCTGGACTAGAGTCTGTGTGAACACTGACTAAAGGAACCTCCACTTAGTTGTCACAATTTAGACAAGTTAGTTACAACAAAGAGTTATTTATTTCTACTATACTGCAAGGCAAAGTTAAAGGAGTCTAATTTTTTTAAATCCCCATAGGAAAATTTTCAAAATGCATCACAGATCGTCCAACAGACTTTAAAAGGGGGGAGGGAGACACTTTGTGTTACATTTTTTACTTTCTTAGGGGGTGTAAATCTTTATCTTCTGCATTAATTATAAATTGCTTGTTTTACCATTGACTAATTCTGGGTGTCCGTTGCCTATGTAGACATCCATACAACAAGTATAAGGAGGACTTAAGAACAAATTTGGATCAGACATGTTAGCGTTCGCATTCCTGCTCTTTGCTATCATTTATCAAGCAAATACAGCCAGACATACCTTCTCCTGGGCAATGGTTGTGAACCTGTGGGTCCTGACCCCATTTGGGGTTGCCTGACCCCTTCTGGAGGGTCCCCAGGTTTGTTGCTGCCGTGGCAGCAGCGCGGTGGCCGCAATCAGCGGCTGGCGGTGGGTAGCAGCAGCCGCAAGCGGCAGTGGCCATAGTTGTGGCCAGTGGCGGCAATGGTCCCTGCAATTGGCGACCGCCACCACAAACAGCAGCAGGCAGTGGCCGGCAGCGGAGGAGCACTGGCAATGGCTGCCTCGCCACCCAAGTGCTGTGCGCATGTACGTACCAATTCACACAGGCCAGAGGCACTAGGGAAATTACTGGAGCCAGCCATGAGCAGTCAGTGGGAATTGTTCTGAGCAGATGAGGGAAAGGCACACAAATAGGTAGGAGGCAGACTGTTGGGTGGGAAGAAAGGAGAGCTCAAGCAAGGGGAATGGTGTGGAGGGGGGGGTAAATGCAAATGCCCATGCGCCCCCCCCCCCCCCACACACACACACACACCATACTGTTTTTACATATATCTCTCGTGAGAAGCTGATTCTCACTTTTTTAGGGTAGGAGAATTTTTTAAATAAAAACTTTCAGGTGCATCAAGTTCTGTTTATTTTTTGGTCTGTCAAGTCGCAGGTGGCATATGGCGATCCCATAAGGTTTTCAAGGCAAGAGATTTTTGCCATGGCCTGTCTCTGCGGAACAATCCTAGACTTCCTTGGTGGACTTCCATTCCAATACTAACGAGGGGTGACCCAGCTTAGCTTCTGAGATGCAACAAGATCAAGCTAGCAACATGCACAACTGTTTAACAGAAAACGGAAGCCCCACAAAAAAGGGGACAATATTTGTCCACTTGGGAGTAAGACGATGCCAATTCATTAAAAACTGCCCTCAATTCATAACTTGATACATAGTGCTTTTACACTCATTAAGTGATCCCTGATTGGTTAGACTCACTATATGGAAAAGATCTTAAAAAATGATGCTGAAGCAATAGATTGGAAATGAGATAGGCAAACAAGTAGAGGGTGTAGTTCAAACAGCATGTTGTGGTTCTCAGATTGATACAGATAAATGTTCAGTGCAGTACTCATGCTAACGTCCTGCTATCCAGGGAGAGGATATAAGTAACTAAAGGGAAGTTATCCATTTCCTGAAGATTCTGAAACCCTCATCCGAAAGGTATGAAAATGAATATGCACCTAGTAAACAACTGATTAAAAACAAGATGCTGTGGCATCACCAGCAGCTTTAATCACTGTCTCAAAGCCATTAGCCCAAATTATTAAAGCAGGTCCAGTAACAACTGTTTTTTTAACATTAAACATACATGCTAGAGCACGTATTATTCCAGGATATGCTTCTCAAGAGAGGGCCAATAACCACTAATATGTTTATAATCCACACAGAAAATGCTGCTAGTTAATCCCCTCCACAAAGAACAAATAGTTCCAAAAATTCACTTTTTAAAATCGGCCTGTAAGACCTACAGCTATATACTAATAGGGAAGTCAGCCAAATCTGAAGATACCTAAATGCATCAACTGCAGGTGTGAACAGACAAGTTCTGTCGGTAAAAGATAAAAGAGAAGGCAGGGTCCCTTCCAGTCCTGTTTTAAACTTTGATGAGGACTGATTTGAAGGCCAGGCCTGGCTAGACTTGCCAGCTCTACGTTTGAAATTCCTAAAAGATTTTGTGATTGAGCTGTGACAGACAGCACCTAGAAAATGAGGTTCAGAGTGCTATAACAACAGCTACCGGTAGTGAGGGGTTAAAAATCCTTACTAAGCAGTAGGGCAACTGGCTCTGAGCCCTGTGACTAGCTAGCCACAGCTGAGTGGGAGCTGTTATACTGGCTGTGGTCTGGAAGGAAGTTCAGTTCAATCTGAGACTGGTCAGAGAGAGGCCTGCTTCAAAACCTTAGCTGAAAAACTCCTGAGAAGAAACTCTAGTCAAGGGCATCAGTGCAGCCTCCAAGCATCATAGGTTCCTGGTAAATCCCAGAGACATTACTAAATATCACTGGACTTCTGTCAAGACTTAGGTGCCTTCCACACAGAGACAGGACTTTGTGGTTTCTGTGCCACTAGTGCTAATAAAGGACAGTAGCAATAGCTTTTCCACCTCACTGGATTATTGTGATGACAAAATGGAGAGAAGAACAACATATACCACTTTGAATCCCCATTGGGGAGAGAGGTGGGATATAGATCAAATAAATTACATTCTAGGAGCAATTTAGAAAGAATTTTTAAAAACCCTGGCGATGGGGAGAGAAAACACCTGGTAGGAGAATAGGTAGGGTCAGAGACAATGGCCACCATTGCTAGTCAGAAAATCCATCCACAGGGCAGCTATCCAGGATTTACTGTCCTCTTTCCAAAGAACATCAGAGTAAAGGAGGTTTGAGAAAGATCAGAGAAACCCCAGGATAAGCCTTGGAAGTGCACAAAGGTACTCCCAGGAAGCAGGCGGGGGTAAGGGGAAGCAGTCCCCAAAAGGTTTGAGCTCAGAGCAGACAACCCATTTGGAAGACCTGTAAGTTGAACTGATAGGTTTGTGATGAAGTGACTACCAAGTCTAAGTAAAATGGACGTTTCAAAACTTTATTCTCCTAGATGAGATGCTACTACAACTTCCCTAACTACATAACTCACAGGCAATTTTGAGGAAGTCT
This sequence comes from Paroedura picta, assembly GCF_049243985.1. Taxonomy (NCBI): domain Eukaryota; kingdom Metazoa; phylum Chordata; class Lepidosauria; order Squamata; family Gekkonidae; genus Paroedura; species Paroedura picta. The sequence continues at coordinate 32,509,595 of NC_135374.1, read as the reverse complement.
TTCCATCACGAGGAAGTTCTAGTATCACCCCACTTCTAAATGTGTCTCCTGTGCTTTGACTGAATTCTTAAAACAAAGCAGCAAGTCCTTTGTAAAGAAAGAACAGATGGGAGACTAGTTTTGGATTCCTTAGCTCACACACAAGAAAAGATGACAATTCTAGTGAGTGCAGAAAACTTGCAGACACAAGGAGCAAAATGGAGACCAAGCAACTCCTATACGCTCTCTTCACTCCATCCCAGTCATTGCATGGAGCCCTAAGCTGGAACGTATACCTTGGAAAGGGGCGGGAAAAGGCAGACAAGGAGATTGGCTTGGTTTCTCCTTTCACACTAAGTGGCATCCCTAAGTTGACGCCACACAAAAGCGGCAAAGAGGATACTTCCTCCAGTACTTCTATTTCCACCAGCTAACTAGACATACGCATACAGAGAAGAACAGCAGAGCTCTGACAAGTGGGGGTAATTTTGAAGACCACAGCAAATTTCAGATCCACGTACACAATTCCTTCTTTGCTCCAAGACACTACCAGCATATCAATATTGTGGACCTTTCACAGGTACTTTGCTAAGCTTTATTTAGTGGACATCCACATGGCATAGCTATGCTTTCAAGTTCGGTTGTGTCCTGTAACACAGTATGAAGGCAAGGGCATCTTTACACCAGTAAGCAAGGCACACACACATGCACACACCCTTCAAATAGAATTAAAAATTTTCTCAGCACTGTCAGGGACTGAGCAGGCTATGAGATGCAACACTGACAGAATATGTGGAAAAACCAACACCCTCAGATCTGGTGTCACAAAGAGCTGGGGAAAGTGCTCTGGGGTGGGGGTGAATGGAGAAACAAAATGACACAAGAAAAGCAGACAGACAAGTGGAGAAAGGGAAGCAACATATGCTTAAGCAAGATTAGTCAAGTGGCTGTAAGGCCAACTCAGATTTCCACAGAAGGACGGAAGAATAAGACGCTTCAGTCCACACAATGGTTCACTAGAAAAGGACTTAAGTGCAACAGTGTTTGACAGGCTAACATTAATTCTTTGGAATGTTAAACAGCTTTCAGCTGTAGCCTAAGCAAAACAAAAAACAAAGCCCTTAAAACAAAAGGGAACCTTTCAGCCAAAGAGCAGACTTTCAAGGAATTACTGATGCTGCTTACTCCAAAAAGTTTCCTCTGTGCTGAATTACTCATTGTGGGGTTCCTTACATCTTGCCAACATTTTGAGAAACATCCATGAGCAACAGGATCTGCCTTTTGTTTATGACCCAAACTTACCTTCTAGGCCATATTCGCTCTCTGTATCTTTGCTCTCGCTCTTTCTGCGCTTAGGAGTATATCATTTCTAGCCTCACCATCAACTGCAAACTATCTCCTTTTGCAACAGTTCTCATTTGCCAGTAGCAATTACTTCTCTTAACAAGCTGGGAGGTCTAAAATGCCTTCATCAGTTTGCTTGTCTCCTAACAGGTACTTGTTCCAGCTAGTAATGGAAGCTCACTGGGGCATGCACGCAATTTCAGATACCAGAAAAGTTAAAAACTAACCAGCCGGCCTGGGGCATAAGCAGAAAGGCACAGCAGGCTGTGAGTGTCAATGAAGTAGGCCGAGGGTTCTCTGCACAATGTTAAGTGTTTTAGCCAGCATTTTCCCCAAACACCAACGCTCCTTACCTGCTGCTCTGCAGTATGTTCTTCTACATTTAGGGGAATCTTCGATTCAACATCTTCCCACCCAGGAACCCTCTTTAAGGCAGGATCATCCTGGACAACAGCTCCATTTCTACAATCTACAACCTTCGTTTCCTTACTGACCTGGGAGCTTGAGAGGTGGTGAAAAAAAAGGCTTTTGTGCGGCATGGGCAGAAACCAAGCCATGGCAAAGGCAACAGATACAGAGGTGAGAGACACCACATTCAAGCTGAACAGAGACCAGCCAGCGACAGACACAAGCACTTGTCCCAAGACAGAGCCGACTGTATACCCTACAAGGGCAGCACTTCGACAGTAGCTGGTAACCTTCTGGTACAAGGCCAGGTCCACAATGCTATAGATGTAAGAGTAATAGGCAATCTCTGTTGCAGTCACCACTCCGTAGAAGAATTCTAGGAACTGAATGGCCAGCAGTCCTTTGGCATAGAGCAGCATAAACCATGTCACTATAAGGCTGAGTCCTTGCAGGAGAATGACAGGCTTGTATCGGAGATAGTCGGTTGCCAGGAAGACAGGGAACAGCAGCACCAAATAAGAGTAAGTCCATACTGGATAAATCTCATTGAAGACCTGAAAGAGAATAATAAAGTCATGATTGTTCACCATCCAAAATTAACCTTTCTGAATGGAAAGTTCTTTCTTTTTATCACACATGCTGCTTCAGCATTTTGAAATACACTGGGGGGGATAAGATTGACTCACAGAAATTTTCAAATGGCTAAATTCTGGTCTAAAACAGCATTGGCTGCCACAGGCTGGCCTCGTGGCTGTGATAAGGTCCAGTTTGCCCCTAAGAATTTCATGTGCAAATTAATAGTAAAGAGGTAAAACAATTTTACAGTCATCCCTTGTTATAATGTTATGAGACGAGAGTGGATGGAGGGGGAAAGGCTGTTACATTCTGATGTGGAAGGATTCGTTCCTTAAACTAAGGCTTTTTTTTTCCAATTGAGACTAGAAAGCAAGCACACATACTAAAACAATAAGATTTAAAAACTATGGGATCACTCGCAGGTGATTGTTTTAACTTTTATTCCTCCTAGACCTCTGCATAATTGGATGATCAAGAAAGTATGCAGAGAGAAGTGAGCAGCAGACAAAAACTGGCAGGACTGGGTTGTCAGAATCTTATCTTGCTCCTATCTGCTTAGTAATCATTTTCAAGGGCTGTATTTCGTTAATGAAGTGAATTGATTAACAGGATGTTTGTGTATTTCATTATCAATCTCTATGAACAGTAGCACTATATCCATTTAAAACATTTCTAGAACCAGGATTAACGTGGCCATTATTTTCAAGTTCTGTCTCATAATTTATAGGTATGCTATGTTTGCATCTCATCTTTCTCACCAAAACAATCATTCCCAGATTCTTGCCAATATCGCACACACACCCCTTGCAAATGGCCAATAATGGGTTTGAAGGGGGTGGGGAGGAGAGGGGCCCCAGGTAGGCATGTACTCAGCTATGCTTCCCAATCATATTCTGCATGGTCGCACCACTTCTGGGGTTTCACGGGTTTCTCTATGGTAAAAAAAAAAGTTAAATAAGACTGCCTGAAAGTATTATTCTGTTGCAGACATGAAGGGATGACTATATGGTCAAGTACTGTTAATACAAATAGATGAAAGGCAGTTTCCTAATCAACAGATGTGAATGGACAATTCCATTTTCCCTTGGCCCCGAATATCAGTTACACTTGAATTCAACATCATTACTGCTTCAACATGGTGCACAGCACCTCCCATACTTGTATGCACACCTTGTAATGTACAGCCTGATCCTACCTCTGTTTACATGGAGATAAATCCTCATTTCAGTGGGGCTTACTCTGAAGTATGCATACACTGATCAGCAAACATACAAGGAAGTGGGAAGATAACCTGGCACAAGGGTCATGTACTTAATAAAAAAAACAAAACATCTGGCATTAACAAGATAAAAGAATCATTGATAACTAAAATATTATAAAAGAAAAACATTCCAGCTATAAGAATCATTCTGGTTTTAAAACTCACAAGCATTATCTCAAGCAATTGAGACTATCTCTACCTAAGTTGCTCCGAATCCACCCAGGTCTTCCTTGTTTTGATAGCTCTCCAAGCAAATCTGGCCACAACAGAAGTTATTTCTGTGCTTTTGTCTGACAACATGTCTGTGGTTGCCTCTGAGCTGGGCTTATTCTGTAGGGAAGGTATAAGTTCTCCCCTGAATTGATCGTATAGCCTACACTGGAGTAACACATGTTCAGATGTACTTAATAAGTAGTGAAGGTTCCTTTGGTGAAGGTTCAAGAACCCAAAGTACCTGATAAAAATCACAGCCTTATTTTGACGCTACAGAGTACTCTGAATCCCTCACCACAGACCCAAAAGCATTCCCACGATGCAAACACATGCCCAAAGAAATGTTGTGCAAAATATTGCTCTCCGAATCAGGTTGTGACTAGCAAAATCCTATTACAAAATTCTGACAGTCATTATTGAGAATTTAAAAAAATTGGAACTGAGAAACTAAATGAATGTTTGCAAGCTAAGTTGAAACTCCATGGAACTGAGGTGGATTTGAACTAAAACAGTCCCAGGTTCAAATCCCTACATGTCGCATTGTCTCACAAAGAAATAAATTAATACTGTCCAACACCCTAAACTCTCTGAAGTGTACCGTTAATACCCTAAGTTAATACTGGACTTAATACTGGCCAACAGGCAAGAGTTGGTGGATGAGGTGAAGGAGGTGGGGACCCTAAGGGGGAAGTGACCATGTCCTCATAGAATTGCTTTTGAGATGGGGAGGCAAGGAAGGTTGTAGCCGGACGTGGATGTTGGATTTTCGTAGGGTAAACTTTAATAAACTCAGAGACATGATGAGTGTCATACCATGGACAAGAATGCTGGAAGGGAAGGGAGCATGTGAAGGGTGGGCGCTACTCAAACAAGAGCTATTGCATGCTCAATCAATGACTATCCCAGAAAGAAGAAAACACTGCAGGAGCTCTAAGAAGCCTATTTGGATGGACAGAGAACTTCAAGAGGAACTAAGAAAGAAAAGGAAAATGTTCAGGAAATGGAGGGAAGGACAGAGCTCTAAAGAAGATTACCTACAGGTTACTAGGCACTGTAGATCAATCATCAGAAAGGCCAAAGCTGAGAGTGAGCTAAGATTGGCCAGGGAAGCCCATTGTAACAAGAAAAGATTTTTCAGTTATGTGAGGAGCAAACGTAAAGTAAAGGAGGCAATAGGCCCACTGTTGGGTGTGGATGGACAAACTCTAATAGAAGATGCAGAGAAAGCAGAAAGGCTTAGCACCTATTTTACATCTGTTTTTTCCCACAGGTCAAAGGGTTTAGGCACATCTAGAGATGGCAGTAGCCAAAGGATAGTGTCTGGGTGGCAGGTTGACATGGATAGAGAGGTTGTCGAGAGGCATTTAGCTGCACTGGATGAGTTCAAATCCCCTGGGCCGGATGAAATGCACCCGAGAGTGCTCAAAGAACTTTCCAGAGAACTTGCACAACCCTTGTCCATCATCTTCGGGACCTCATAAAGGACTGGAGATGTCCCGGAGGACTGGAAGAGAGCAAATGTTATTCCGATCTTCAAAAAAGGGAGGAAGGAAGACCCGGGAAACTACAGACCAGTGAGTCTGACCTCTGTTGTGGGGAAGATAATAAATATTAAAGGGAGCGATCTGCAAACATCTGGGGCCAAGGGACCAAGCCCTATGAAGATAGGTTGAGGGACTTGGGAATATTCAGCCTGGAGAAAAAGAGGTTGAGAGGGGACATGATAGACCTCTTTAAGTATTTGAAAGGTTGTCACTTGGAGGAGGGCAGGATGCTGTTTCCGTTGGCTGCAGGGGAGACGACACGCAGTAATGGGTTTAAACTACAAGTACAACGATATAGGCTAGATATCAGGAAAAAAAAGTTCACAGTCAGAGTAGTTCAGCAGTGGAATAGGCTGCCTAAGGAGGTGGTGAGCTCCCCCTCACTGGCAGTCTTCAAGCAAAGGTTGGATTCATACTTTTCTTGGATGCTTTAGGACAGTGGTCCCCAACCTGCGGGCTGCGAAGGCCATGGCGCCGGGCCGCGGCTCCCTCTCCCCGCCCCCCCCCCGCAGTAAAAAACTTCCCAGGTCGCAAACTTGCGGCCCGGGAAGCTTCTTACTGTGAGAGGGCAGGGAGAGGGAATCAGGGCCGGGCCGCGATTTGGCCGTGCATGGCGCATTTGCGCATGCGCAATGCGCCTCCCGTGGGTGCGGCCTGATGCCCTGCCGGTCTCCAGCCTCAGAAAGGTTGGGGACCACTGCTTTAGGATGCTTAGGGCTGATCCAGCAGGGGGTTGGACTAGATGGCCTGTATGGCCCCTTCCAACTCTATGATTCTATGATTCTAAGTTAACAATAGACATTATAAAGCATATCATGTTTACATAATGAAGCTTAATTATGTAAATCATTAAAAGGTTCATCACTCCACTTTTCCTTCAAATAAAATAAATACATAAATTTACAACCCAGTTTTCTCTCTAATAGTAACCCAAAGGAACTTCAAACACTGTTTTTCCCTCCTCCATTTTACCCTCTCAACAACAGTTCTGGGAGGCAGGTTAGGCCAAGGGAGTGGGGGCTTAGCTTGAGATCACCAGAGTCCGTCCGTAGCAGAACCAGGGATTCCAAGATCATAGCCTAACACTCTTGCCACTACGCCAAACTGGAGCTCAGAAAGTCTGCCTCCATTTTATCCTCCCAGCCAAACAGCTTTGCCCAAGAGAACTCCAAAGCTACGCAGGAGTTAGAAGCAAATTTTCCCTGTCTAAAACTCTATTCATTGTTTAACATTAAGCTCATTACAACAATTGCACTTCACTGAGTCTATAAAAAAATAAGATGTCAGCATTTGACAAGTTCCAATGCAGGACATCTTATTAAAAGCTTCCTGGGCAAAGGTTTATTCAGTTTTGTTTTTGAAGCTTTCTTTTGAAGATTCAAAACCCATAAACCTTGGGTGACTGAATCTTCCCACTGAAAGTTCAGTTCAGAAAGTAGCCATGTGGGTTTAGGGTAGTTGAAGGAAAGTGGAAGAAAAGGAGAAGTGTGGCTTTTCTCTGAAAAACGGGCAAGAGGGGAGAGTTAAACCACCCCTGCTCCAGCACAACAGTCCACCCATGGCTGCTTCTTCACTTTTAAATTTCACAGTACCTGTGGCTTGGCCCTTTAAGAAGCACCTCTTCCACGCCACTTAAAGACAGGTTTAAACTGGCTGCTCGGGGGCCATCCTGAAACACCGTTTGCTCACTACCGACACCATCCAGCATAGACACACATCTAAAGCCACTGTTAAAAATAAAACTGCCTGATGAGGATTTTCAGGAAATTCTCGAGCTGACTCACTAGTCGTGTCACCCCTCAGGGAGTCCTATCCAGATGACACTTCCATTCCCACCGCCATCCCCAAACAAGCTCCCTTTATCCCATCCGGCTCACTTTGACCAAACCGGCTCCTTTCCAGCGATTAAGGGAGAAAGAACTCGGCATGTACTCAGAGGCACTCTTCTCCGTCCTTGCTACGACCTCCATCCAGGACATGAGTCCTCCCACTGAGCACCGAGCCCATCAATCTTAAGGCAAACCTAAACTCGCGGTCAAAGCCCCCCGGGGGTGGAGGGTGGGAGCGAGGCGTACCTGAGTCTCGGTGAGATTCTTGTCTGGGCCCAACAGGTAAGGGGTCAGAAAGGGCTCCGAAGGGCGCAAGTTGGCGAAGAAGCCGTAGAAGCACAGCACGGCGGTCGGCAGAGCCCAGCAACAACCGCGAGGAGCCAGCCCCAGACGCCGAGGCAGCAACACCCGGGACCGGAGCCCGCCTGGGACGTCGTGCGCTTCCATCCGACGAGCCCCGGGACGGGGCGGCACTGTGCCCGGGCTGCTCTCCGCGGAGCCGACCCACGAGCCGCAGGCGCCAACCCCGACCGCAGCCCACGCTGCCAAAGGCACCTCTACGGTCCCTGCAGCCCGAAAGCATGCTAACCCACGCTCGCGCCCCATTGGCCGCCCGAGGAGCCTATCTCCAGCGCGGACCCAGGCCGGCCCACACCTCGTTTCCGGTCTGCTGAGATAGGGACGCGCCGCATTTCGGGCGCCCCCTGCCTTTCGGCGTATGGAGCAAGGACGTTTGACGGCGCGGGAAAGCGAAAAGGCGGCGCGCTGGGGTGCTGATGCATGCAGCGCAGAGCCCTGAAAGAGGGGCTTCCCCTCCTGCATTGGGCGGCCTTTGGTCGTAATTTTAAATGTAAACAGGAGGAGATGGTGTAGCTTAGTAGAAGATCCCATGCAGGGCAAAAAAAAGTAGAACCAGATATTTGCTTTAAAAAAAATGAAAACTGGGAATTCAGAGTTTTAGTCTAGATAACTGTCAGAAAAGACCAAAAATCCAGCAGCACCTTAAAGACTAACGAAATTTGTGTCAGGGTTCATGTCACAATGCTATAGCAGAGTGATAACAGCTCCAGACTGGGAACTCCTGGAGATTTGAGAGTGTGGAGCAGGGGTAGTCAAACTGTGGCCCTCCAGATGTCCATGGACTACAATTCCCAGGAGCCCTTGCCAGCGAATGCTGGCAGGGGCTTCTGGGAATTGTAGTCCATGGACATCTGGAGGGCCACAGTTTGACTACCCCTGGTGTGGAGGCTGGGTTTTGTTTATACGTGCCTAATAAAACTGTAATACTTTTTAAAAGGTAAGATTTGAAGAGTGACTTCAGTGGTGTAAAATTTCAGCATCCACTCACCCAAGTTGTCAGATTCTGCAGGTGAACTAATATCTTTAGTCTGGAAATCAGTTGTTAAGTTTAGGAGATCTGCAATTTTTCCAAGATCCTATAAAATTAGGATATTTGTAGATGGGGATTGACTTGGGTGGTTTCCTTGTTGCAGCTGCCGGTATGTTTAGCAACAGTGTGACTCCCACATACCAGATTTCCTCATATTTTCCTTTAGTTCCATGCAAGAGCCACCAGCCCCCACCCATGTACACAACAGGAAATTTTCCATTTAAAAAAAATGGCAATTGAATATCATTACACCTCTGTAAGCACTCTATCAGGTTTTCTGAATTACCAGCTTTCATTAAAATAACTATTTGTTTGTTTGTTTGTTTATATACCACCCTTCCCGAAGGCTCAGGGCAGTTTACATTAAACAGAGATAACTGTACAAATAACTCAGTATCATACAAGAGTATAAGAAGGGTGGTCTAATAATTAAACCAAACAGAGAGAAACAGACCTATCCACTGGCTCCTATGTGAGCCTGTGGCCAGTATTATACTATTAATATATATAAGGACTTGTCACTGATGAAAGAATCTCACTGAAAACGGATATTACCTGGATTCCGTTTTGACAGAAGTCCTACAGAATAAAGAAACAAGGAAAACTACAAAAATAGGACACTTATCTTTCTTTTATGAATATATTTATTATATAGCCAGTGGATAGGTCTGTTTCTCAAATAACTCAGTATACAATAACATAATAATAACTAACATTATGAACAATAGAACATTGGGGAGATCAATAACTCAACACTTACTGATGGCCCAGTGGGGTGGGTGAGCTTGCAATGCTGGTTGGAGGAGGGAGGCTGAGGGGGGCCAATTGGAAGCAGTGGTACTGGTCAACATCAACCAAATGCCTGGTGGAGGAGTTCCCTTTTGCAGGCCCTGCAGAATTGTTTGAGCTCCGTCAGGGCCCTGATCTCTGGGAGCTCGTTCCACCAGATGGGGGCCAGAATGGAGAAAACTCTGCCCTGGTTGAGGTCAAACAGGTTTCCTTGGGTCCAGGGATCACCAGGAGGTTGGAGCTGGTGGAGCGTAAGGCTCTTTGAGGGGTGTAGGCAGAGAGGCGATCCCTTAGGTACACTGGGCCCAGACTGTATAAGGCCTTAAAGGTGATGACCAAAACCTTAAGCCTGATCCGTAATTCAACTGGAAGCCAGCACAGCTGCTGGAGGATGGGCTGGATGTGGGACCTCCTTGGTGTTGCTGTGAGGACCCTGGCTGCTGCATTCTGGACCAGCTGCAGTTTCCGGACCAAGGATAAGGGCAGGCCAACGTAGAGCGAGTTGCAGAAGTCCAATCTAGAGGTGACCATCGCATGGATCACTGTGGCTAGGTGTTCTGGGGCCAAGTAGGGCGCTAGTAGTTTGGCTTGGTGGAGGTGGTAAAATGCCAGCCGCATTACCGTCGTGATCTGAGCCTCCATAGAGAGGGAGGCATCAAGAATCACTCCCAAATTCCTGGTGGAGTTCGCCACTGATAGTCGTACTCTGTCCAGGTTGGGTAGGCACGCTTCCTCGCTTGGGCCTTTCCTCCCCAGCCACAGGACCTCTATCTTTGAAGGGTTGAGCTTCAGACGACTCTGCTTGAGCCACCTTCCAGGCCTCTGGCTAATGCTTCTGGGGGAGAGTCAGGGAGCCATTCAACAGGAGGAAGAGGAAGAACTATCCAGCCCTTTTTGTTGTGAAGATGTAAGAGTTAAGGCATGTCTTCTGAAGAGAGTTACTTAAAAATAGTGAAACCTAAGATTTTGGAGAACTGGAAAGAAGTATGTTTATAATGCTAAGGAAATATTGATTTTGGATGTACAACATATGCCCTTTGGTAGCAGGGGAATAACCCCCACTGGAGACTGAGGCAGGGGAAATAATGCCAAGCAGAACCAGGAAGAACCAGATTTGGGGGAGGGGCTATTGTGGTCTTTCCCAAAACATCACAGCAAGGTACGTTTGAGAAGGATTATAGGAAACAAAAAAGCAAAATCTACATCAGTGGTCCCCAACCTGCGGGCCCCGGCCCGGTGTCGGGCCGCAAAGGCCATGGCACCGGGCCGCGGCTCCCTCTCCCCGCCCCGCCCCCGCAGTAAAAAACTTCCCAGGCCGCAAGCTTGCGGCCCGGGAAGCTTCTTACTGCGGGAGGCGGGGAGAGGGAATCAGGGCAGGGCCGCGCCTGTGCGGGCCACGCCCGCTCGGCCCGATCCGCGGGCGCGGCCCGGGCGCGGCTCGCGGGCGCGGCTCGGGTGCGGCCCGATCCGTGGGCGCGGCGTGGGCGCGGCCCACGGGCGCGGCGTGGGCGCGGCCCGCGGGCGCGGCCCGATCCGCGGGCGTGGCCCGCGGTCCGCGGGGGCGCGGCCCGATCCGCGGGCGTGGCCCGCGGTCCGCGGGGGCGCGGCCCGATGCCCTGCCGGTCCCCAGCCTCGGAAAGGTTGGGGACCACTGATCTACATGACTCTGTCGAAGCAGGAAAAAGTGCTTCCAAGTTATTACACATGTGCAAGTGACTCAAATTTAAGAAGGATTGTAGCAACATACACAAAACACACACATGGAAAACAAATGATTAGGGAATGATGTATGAATGCTCCCCAGAATTCCCACTGTAGTTTGGACATCAGATCAGAGCAAAGCTTATATTACATGCTAATCACTACATAGTGAGATTAGTGAAGGATTCCTAAAATTAATGCATAGCTGAGCTAATCCGGAAGGTAATAAATGGAGCTTTTAGCATTCCACAGGGCCTGCAAGACGGAGCTCTTCCGACAGGTCTTTGGTTGAAGTCAGGGTAGTTAAGATCTGGGCTGCCCCTCCTTGAGCAAACTAGAACTGCACAGTTCCCCTTTAACCCGCCCCCCATGAGGTGTTATCTGTCTGCATGAGCTGGGAGAGGGAGGGTGGGTTTGCCGCTGTCTTGGCTATGTTTTAGATGTAAGGGGTTTTATGGTGGGTTTTATAATTTGTTAGTTGCCACAAGCCGGTTTACAGGAGTGGCGGGATAGACACTGAATTATAAATAATAAATAATAAAGCTGTTCTCGGGTGCTAAAGTGCTTGAATCAGATATCTTGGCTTAGTCAACCAAAACATCTCCTGGGTCAAAGAACTTTAGTGTCTTCCTTCCCAGCTGTTTCAAGGTTCTTCTTGATCCCTAGCCCAGCTGACAGTCTGTTCAGACAAGTCCTGTGTATTTACCTGAGATCGGTCTTGAAAGATTTAGAAAACAATACTGATGCACAGAGAGATGGACTATCAGTTAGGCACATTCATGTTAGACATCAGAGGTCAATAGACATTTGACCTGTGCCCAGGAAACTTTGCATCAGTTAGCATGGACTCTAAAGGCCTGCTTGTAAACACTAACCATGGGCAAATGCAGTCTTCTCTTAGACTTAGACTGTTATTTTTGTTTACAGCCCATGAACTTGTTGCCTTTTGTTCCCCTAAAAAGCCGTTTTGAGACTCCTTTGAGTAGAGAAAAGTGCCATATAAGAACCAACTCTTCTTCTTTTTCATCCCTATGATCAGAGAGGATCTTCTGCCATCTGATTGCCAGAAACGCCTGAACTATCTTTCATACAGCTGTCACTTCAGGAACAGAACTGTAAGATATTGCATCAGCTCCTCAATCCCCTTCTCTGTTTGGTTCTCGTGACTGTTTTGCCTACCATACAGTGGCTATTTGGGGCCTGCATAACATATTTGGGTTTTTTTTTCCATTATGCTGTCATTGTGAGCGTTCATCTGAAAAACACTCTTGTCAACTTTCCTAAGGGGAATATTCACAAAGCCTCCCTTAACTAAACTTAACAAGGTCTTCTTTTTTCTCCCTCTCTGCTGGCCTGCAACTGAGCTTTAGCCAATGAATTTCAAGGTTGTTATTCTATACCAATGCCATTACTGTTGTAGGCCAATTAGGAAATCTAATTTCCTAGCTGGCCTACAATTACAGGAAATAGATTATGACTATGAGACGCATTTTATTTGAGAGCTAGTGTGGTATAATGACTACAGTGTAAAACGGGGTTTTGGGAGACCCAGGTTTGAATCCCTGTGACTGTGGGCCAGACACAAACTCTCAGCCCAAGTACCACTCGGAGTTGTTGTTTGGATGAAAAGGAGGAGACCATTGCAAGCAGCTTTGGATCCCCACTAGGGGGAAAGCATGGTATGAGCAAATGATAAATAAACTGGTAAAGAAGTTTGAATTACATTTCATTCAGTACAAAAAGATATGACATAGAGGGGGGTGCTCAGTAGTCGTTATTTGAATATTTGACTATAGAAGAAGACAAGTAATCCATACTATGATCCCATTTTATGTATTGTCCATCCTTATTGCAGAACGTTGAATCCATCTTCTCCCTGCTTTTTAATTTGGAATCTCTAACAAGAGGTTATATTTTCAAGTAATTAATCTGTGGAGTCCAGTATACCTGGCCATGTGTGTGCAGGGGAATGGGTAGTATACTTAAGGATCACCCAGCAGAGACCTTTAATAATACAATCAAGAAAAGATTCTTTAATGTCTTGGGAGTGTATTGGCATTCTAATGATAACTTTCTAATGATTCAGGGTAAAACTGTCTGCTGTAGAAAGTGGGCAAAGTGCTACATCTATGAAAAAGATAAATTTGACTGGGGGGAAACTTCAGTCAAGAATGACAAAGAGAACTTGCTTTGCAGCTGACAAAAGGAAAAGGACAGAAGCAACAAGCAAGGGAGGTCAGGGTTGGAAAGCTTAAGTGGGAAGAGGATCTAGAAGCAACTTGACTGAAAGAAAGGTAGACAGCAAGGTAAGAATGGGGAAAACCAACGAAATTATTCTGGAGGCAACAGTAACCTGAAGGAAATGGGTAGAAATGAGACTAAAGGGCCAAAGGAAAGCTAGAGAAAGATCATATAATTTTTCCTAAAAGGGATGAGAATCTAGTAAACAGGTTTGCCTGAACATCCTGTGTAGGATGTTAACGTGTTTTAATGATTTTAATGGATGTTTAATTGTGTATTGTGTTTACTGATGTTACAGTTGAGTATGGGAACTGAGTCAGGAGAAGTGCAGGGAATATAAGAAATCTAAATAAAAAGTCACCATCCTTCCCCTGTTAGCACAAGAGTATTCCCCATCCAGTTTTCCCAGACAACCAGCTAGTTGAATTTAGCAAGTGTACAATCAGAATGAGATCACCTCTGATGTTATCTGAACATCATTGCTTAGTTTCGGTGTCTGCGGCAGACACTGTTAGAACAACAGAACAACAGGTGTCCTTTCTGCTTCGTCTGCTAATGACTAAGCTTCCCTTCTGAAATTTTAGGTGAGGTCACCTGAGGAATGACCTGATTCAGTATGAAGTCAACTTATTGCTTGAACATACAGCAGAAATCAGGGACAACACCTGTGATGGTTACCTGTGTTTTTTTGTGGTTTTTTGTCCCTTTTTTATTTTGGGCCCTGTTTAACTTGGGTACTACAGAATAAAACTGTTGGCCTTAGGGTAGAATAATATAGTTTTGGTAGCACTTCTTTGGAGTAGTTCTATACAGAGATATTCAATAGAGGAAATTCAAATGTACAAGGTGAAAGTGTTTATTATCTGTTTATACTTTAGTTGAATATAAATAACAGCCTTTATAATAGAGGACATTAGACAGACGTCATCGTGTTATTCCCACTTTTTTTACGCCTCCATGTGGAATTGGTTTGTTCTGTTCTAGAGGCAAGCAGAGAGCATTTTCTCAAAGGAGCAAGAAGACTCCAGTTGAGCCAATCAGAACATTATTTGAAAAATATCAGGAAGTTCCTGGCCTACATTTCCTAACTACACATCTTCTTTTGTTCAATCATGCACACTACAGATCTTGCAAATTTCAACAGCAACCACCCCACAGGATCCCCCCCATCACAGCATTTCATCCCTATCCCACTGCACTCAGGAAATAAACAACAGTTTGAGGGCTAGAATCAGAGCCTAGGTATAAACCCACCTAAGCATGGATAGAAAACTGAGTGATAATGACAGGCGCAAGATGCTTTGCTTGTTAAAAGTCAATAAGAATGAAGTTTATTCAGAAAAACACACAGAGAGACTGAGGTAAATGTTAACAATTAACCAGGAGGTGTGGGATGTTAGCCTGTCCATGTCTCAGGTAAACCTTCTCTTAGGCAGGTTTACTACACATTAGCATAGTATTCTGCTGCTGTAACTAAGTTTCAGCAAATCGTGCTGTCATACTCTTTTTTACGTTCAGTTCCCAGGCAGGGGAAATTAACCAAAGATCCAATGTCTCCTCAGATATACAAATCACACTCATATTAAAGTTCTCAAAAGATAACAAAGCAAGAAAAGATATACTGCAACCTGCAAAGCAAGTTCTTCCTTAACTTCCTCAGATCTTAACCTTTTCCAGTACACAGCTCCTAATACTCTAATATGCTCTAATACACTTCTGTGTTGCTAGGGTACCTTTTTGTATACTACTTATCACAGGGACATTATCTGGAAGTCAGAGAGCCATGTTAGTCTATGGCAGCCTTTCTCAACCTTTTTACCACTGAGACACCCCTGAAACATTCTTCAGGCTTCAAGAAACCCCAGAAGTGGTGCGATCATGCAGAATATGGTTGGGAAGCATAGGTGTATACATGCTCTCCTGGGGTCCCTCCCCTTCCCCCCTCCAGGCCCATTTTGGGAGGGGAGTCAACATGACCATATATGGTCATATCATGTTTAATACATTTTTACAATCTATAAAAAGCTAACATCTACCCATTCGGCGAACTCTTCCAGGGTTGTAAAACACCAGGGTTTCACAAAGCCCTGGTTGAAAAAGCCTGACCTTTGGTCTCAGAAACAGATGTAGTTTAAGTTAAGAACATATGTGTATGGGGATAGATTCTACTTATTTATAAAGTGTCCTAGACCTTCAGTAAATTTTTATTCCGCTCCACATGTATTCTCAACAGCAATAAGGCTATGAAATGCTTCAAATCAGAGTGTAAACCTGAATAAACATTGCATAAAAGAGATTCCAGCAACTGAACCTCTTTTTTTTTCATTTGTGGGACTATTTCTAGCAAAATCATCTTTTTAGATGAGGAATGAAATAATGTTTTCATGTACTCTACCTTAACAGTGCAGTTCTAAGCAGACTTACTCCCTTCTAAACCTATTGAAGTCAATGGGCTTTGAAGGCAGTGACTATGTTTAGGATTATGCTGTATGTATTTTTACATTGCTTACACTGTATGGTGAACAAGAGACACAGCAGTGAATTCTCTGTTGGTGTTGGTAAAGCTTATAGTTTTGTAAGGGAAGGAGGGATGTTAGTACATAACAGAACTGTATTAGTCCCTTCTCATTCCTGTTGGTACCATTGTGCAGACTTTAGTTCTCTGTTAGACCCCTGTGTCAACATTAGTATTATACTTGAGAAGAATGCAAGAGCAATTTTTCCATGGGCAACATCCCTGCACCCTATTCCTTAAGCCAGAATCAGAGTTGCTTGCTTATGGCTGATACCATGGGCTGTACCAAATATGTTTTTTTTTTAAATATCCAGGCAGCATGAATGGATTAAAGATTTCTAATATATTCATTAACACAGGAAAGGATCCATTTTCAGATGCTGAATATGTGAGCTGGCTTATAGTTACCAATAACTCAGAGCTCTTAACTAGGGATGCCATTCTCCCAGAATTACAGCTCACCTCCAGACTACAGAGATCAGTTCCCCTGGGGAAAATGACTGCCTTGGAGGGTGGACTCTATGGTACTGTACCCCCAATCCTCTCTACATCCCATCCCCAACTCCTCTGGAATATCCCAGCCTGGATCTGACAACCGTACCCTCCTCTGTCTCCCATTGGTAGGCAAGGGGACCTGGCCACCCTCACTGTAACACAGAACAAAATAATGTCTCAACCCAAGAGTCTCAATTCCAAGCGTTGAAATAAATTCTGAGGGTTAGATCCAGGCTAAGTTTGCCAGCCCCTCAACCTGCAATCCCTGGTTAGCTCTGGGTGTGGATTCTTACTTGGGCATCATCCCATTACAAAGCAATGTCATTTCCAGCTGCTTGACTAGGCCTGGCATCGCCCCAGAGTTACCAACTCTGATCTGGGAAATTCCTAAATATTTTGGGGTGGAGTCTGAGAAGGGTGGGGTTTGGGTAGGGAAGGCACCTCAGCGGGGTGTAATGCTATACACTCCACCCTCAGAGCTACAACTTTCTCCAAGGGAACTGATCTCCTTAGTCTGGAGATTAGTTGTAATTCCAGGAGATCGCCAGGCCTCACCTGGAGGCGGGCCACCCAATATTGCAGGCTGTTGTAGCATTCTCCCCACACTGTATGGTAAAGCCATAGTTATAAGGAAATGCTGCAGTGTTTGGCAACGCAGTGATGTCACTTCCAGTTAAGTGGCTGGAGATGACATTGTGGCATTGATGGATGCTGCTTCCCTCCAGCCTTTTCTCCTGCTGGTTTATTGAATGCCAGTGAAGAACACTAGTCCTTTGACATGGATTTGTCTGCCAAAAGTGGGCCAATGGTAGTCTGATCCAGACCAGAAGGTCCAATGGCAGAATTTTTTTTGCCTCCACCCTCCTACTGCAACCCACTGATATCCAGTAAAACTTTTTCCAGGGGATGGGGGACCCTGAAGAATTACATGAAGGGGTGTGGCATGGGAATAGGGAACCAATGTATATTGCCCATTTAGCCTGGATCCAACTCATATTTCATTGTTAAACTACAAATGAGTTATTTAAAGTTTAAAATGCATGATGAAGTGATTAAGCAAAATCCAGGAAAGGTTTGTCATCCAGTAGTGTATCATTTCAAAAGAAATGGACGTAAATTTTGCAAAATGAACCTTACAAAAGTGTGATAGCCTGGAAGATAACTTCTGTACATTCCAGTCCAAATATATTGAAGCCGACAGTAATTAGGAAGAACAAACAACAAAGCCTTGATTTAATGTGTTCCTCCCCTTGCTTACCCTGGCAATGTTATTACTTTAAAGCAATACTGAGAACTTGTACTAGATAAGAGCACCAGTGATTTGATGTGGTCTGTAAAAGTGTAATGTCATTTGTTACATTCTTAGATCATGGAAGCTTGTATTGCCCAATAACCTATCTAACAATGGCCAGGTAGGCTACATCAGGAAAAAAGGTACAAGATGATTATGTAATAGATTATTACAGTAACTCACTGGAAAAATATACAGCAAAGTATTTCTAAAGTCGAAAGCATCTCTGGTAACAGAATTAATCAACGATAAACTATCTAATTTTTTTGTCGTCATTCCTTAATATAATCTTTGCTGAGCTTCAAAAGCAAACTATCTGCAGTGAAAATGCAAGACAGGCAACAATTTGCATTGAGAATGGGAGGAAAGAAACCCAGGCATACATCAAAGCCATGGTGTCAGCATACTAACACACTAACAATACTAGTATGCCAAAATTTGAGTCCAGTTTATTTGTGTGAGCTTTCGTGTGCATACACATTTCCTCAGACAATGGAACAGGGATCATAAGAGTACAGCTAAAAGCAGAAAATAAATTATTAGTATGTATTAACATACTAAGTGCAATCCTGACTTCATTGTACTTAGATGGGTGTAACTGCTAAGGACTGGACTGTAAGCAACATGTTCTAGGAGGGCAGGGAGCAGTTCCTGTTGGCAGCAGAGGATAGGACCCACAGTAATGCGGTTTAACTATGTGTAGAATGGAATCTACTAGATATCAGAGGGAGGGGAAACTCAGTCAGAGTAGTTCAATAGAATCAGCTGCCTAAGGAGGTGAGTTTGCCCTCACTTGTGGTCTTTAAGCAGCAGCTGGACTGCTACTTCTCATGGATGCTTAAGGCTGATCCTGCATTGAGCAGGGGGTTAGGCTAGATGGCCTCTTCCAATCTATGATGCTGTGATTCTAAAATTGCAAATATACACAGCACATCCCTAAGAAGCCTGTTCTGGAAGTAAGTCATATTGAATAGATCTGAGTAGACCTGCTTATGATTCACCTGATGATTTCTCATATGTTCCTTGTGTTATATAATTGCTTTAATGTAATACACACAACCTGTATTTTAATTGATATTTATTTACAAAAGTAATTCCAAACCACACCTGAAAAATCTTCTGGTTATAAACCAGACAATCATGACAAAAGTGTTTTGTCCTTTTTACAGTGAAACTGGCAATAGCAGACTTAAAGCTCTGGATCTTGCTAATTTGACTATATCCAACTCCTAAAAAATACTGCAACCAAAAAGTTCGACCCGAAGAGCAATGCTCTGATTCCACATTTTGGGAACAATGCGAATGAACCTAGCAAATATCGGTGGCTGGAAAAAGTGCTTGATGTGTTCATTACTATTAATATTACCCTTGAACACCTGAAAGTAAACAGAACAGATTTAATTAGTGAGACAGTAAAAAGGATGCATGCTGTTTAAACATATGCTTACGAAATCTCGCAACAGATCACTTGAAAGAGTGGATAGGGTTGCCAACTCCAGGTCAGAATTTGGGGGTGAAGCCTGGTGAGGGTGGGATTTGAGGAAGAGTGGGATATCAGTGGGTATAGTGCTCCTAGAGTCCACCCTGCAAAGCAGTCACTTTCTCCAGAGGAACTGATTTCTGCAGCCTGGAGGTCTGTTGTAATTCCAAGAGATCTCCAGATCCCACTTGGACATTGGCAACCCTGTGCATATAAGGTTTGCCTTCTTGCAGAAAGGGGCGGGGCCGCGTGGCGCTTTCCGCAGACAAGATGCCTGTTCCATAGATCCCTCCCTCCCCACAGCAGGCAAGGGCTTTAACTGGCTGCCACCCACTCTCATTCTAGGGCTTTACTAGAGATGTTTTAACATAGAATTTCCAGTGATTTCTAGAACTAAACTACATAACTTTCAAGTTTTCTCCAGAAGTGACGTATCAATGTCCCCAATATCACCCCACCCCCCTTTCACCTATCCACCCCTAGCCCTTCCTCCATTTGTCAGGTTTGGCTTGGTAACCCTTTGCATGGTGCTCTACTCTCTAGCTTCATGACACTTCTCCTAATTAATATGAACCTACCAAGCCATCTCACACAGAATCAGACCATTGGACTGTTCTATGTGACTGTCCTACTGAAGAGTCCCCAACTTTGCTTACCTTGTGGGCATTTTTGAAATTTTGAAAACAGGGAGTGAATGGGGGCTGGGGTGGGGGAAAAGTCAAGCACAACATGGTTGCATGTTGGGAGCTTCAAAGCCCAGTGCCTTCCCATGATGGATTATATGCTAAAAGAACCTTATCTTACTACTCTATTGATTCCCAGCTGGCAGGTGCCAGCCTATGTTAAGTTGGGAAATTCCTGGAGAGTTGGAGATCAGGGAAGGCAGTTCGGAGGGGTGGGTTCAGCAGAGATGGGAGTGTTATAGAGCCCAACGCCATTTTCTCCAGGGGGAGTTATTTATGTGCTCTGGAGGCCAGTTGTAATTCCAGGAGAGTTCCAGTATGGAGATTGGCAACCATACCACTGAGGGACTTAGCTATTTGTAGATATTGCAACATTTACACAGAGCAAAAAAGTAGCACCTTTTCCATGGAAGTGGAGCTATCCGAATAAGGCTTCCATGTTGAGCCATTATCACCATAATGGATGGAGAACGTTTTCACATACATTTCAGTAGCCAGCGATTTGGCACCTTGGGTTATAATAGCTGTTATCTTCTTAGGTTCAAGGAGATCAATCTGCAGCCACTGATTATTGTCGTTTGACTGCGGAATTAATAAGTACAATAATCACATTGTGTGATTTATCAGCCAAATGGGAAAGTATCCAAAATGTGCAAATTTGGTGAGTTCTACATAAATGGCCAGTACAAAAGGATTATAAGGAAAGGATGGCAATGCTGCCCATTGTTGGATTCTGCTACTACAGGCTGAAAAACCATATGGAGAATGAACATAGGAGTAACCTTTCCATAAGCAAGGATTTGCCTTCATGGAGTGTGATTTTTACAATGGCAGCCCAAAACACGCCCCCAAATCCTATAAACAAGACAATCATGCTCTGTGGGTGGGAATCCTAGGTGGGGAATGCTGACACTGAAGAAAAAAGCCGTGGGAAGAGACAATGGTTAAGTGACCAAGCTTATGCTCTCTGTGTAGAATGCCCCCAATTCCATCCCTGGTACCTCTAGCTAAAAGATCTCAAGCAGCAAGCACTGGAGGGGGGGAGGGGTTAAGTAGGTATTTACAAGTTTTGTGATTGCTGATTACCATTTTGGTTTTAATGGTTTCCTTTTAGCATTAAGCAGTTAACATCTATCACTTTAAATGAGGGTGGTCTGAAGGTAAATTGTTCTCCAATGGCCAGTTTCTAGTGGGCTACCTAACACTTCTTAGGTATTAGATTAGACCTTGTTTCAATTGTAGCCATGAATCATTTTTTTTGAGATACGCATATAGCTTGTTTATTGTCAGTATAGAAACTTTAATGGTGGAGTTTTTTTTTCTTTACCTTTGGTTGCCAGGCATTTGTCCTCCCTTTTCTATTAAGGCGGGCAAGGGATGGCTCCCATGAACGTAGCCAATTCTTCTTATAGGAGGAGGCTGTAACCTGCATGTCCTTAATAGATCCATTCTCTAAACCCAGTGGCATGGAGCAGCCTGTCATTAAAACAGCAACATATTATTGTTAGATCTCTGTGCCACTGGAATGGTTTTTAGGAACGTGTATTACCCAGTCTGCTGATTTCTTCCAACAATTTTGCCACCTTAAACTTAGCTTTTCCCTCTTAAAATCTTTCCTATTCCTTATCTTATCCATTTGGTGCCTCTTAATAATTGTGAAACAGCCTTGGGAGACGAACAGTCCGGCGTCTCCAAAGCCAATCAGGGTAAAAGGCCTGGCTGTGGGGGGAGGGGGAGGGAGCACTTCCCAAAGGCCTGGAAAGCCATCCAGCTGTGGGGGGGGACAGGGAGCGCTTCTGAAAGCCCTGGAAAGCACACCTGGGCCCACGCAGAGGCCCCTGGTGTGCTTGCCAGGCCTCCAGAAAGTCATCCGGCCATGGGGGGGGCTGGGGGAGAGGGTGTGTTTCCCCCTGGAAGTGCTCCCTCTCCTCCACCCCCCCTTGCCCTCTGTGCTTCCCGGTGGCCTGGAAAGCAGCCGGGAAGCTCACAGGGAGGACCCTTTCAAAGCCCGTTCTTATGAACGGGCTTTGAAGCTAGTCCTTAATGTTTCTGCCACAAGAAAAGGAATACAAGAATTGTGTGACCATATCTAGCAAAAGCCCCTTAACCTTGCATATGAATAACTAGTCAAACTTGTCATTCTTTCTGCTCCTCCATCTCTTGTTCCAAATTGAAGTGCAAGACAGCAGAAGCTGAGGTGAAGAAAGGAGAAAGGAACCTGCTTGATGCGGGAAAGTGAGTGACAGAAGGCAGAAAAACAATGCCAATGTAGGCTTGGATTTTTCCTCCTGGCCAGTTTTCCTTACATGTGATTTCTCAGCATGCTTGTGCAGAAACATTAAAGCAGACACCTTAACTTACTTCAGCTGTTCTGGATGAGATCCCTTGCCTCCACTGAATGAGGGATGTAGTTGGGATATAAAATGTTAATTTGCATTATGAATGCCCAGTTTACAAGATGATGATAAATCTTTTAGAATGGAAAATTAGGTTGTGGCATTCAAATCAGCAGAGCTTCCCCCCCCCCCCCACCACCTCTTTTTCGACCTGACTCAAAGGAGTCAGTGCAGAGTGGCTACAGGTGAAGCATCCATGGGGATGCTCCACCTGCAGGCCATCCAGCTAAGCTCTGCATTCCCTCCTTCAGCCCTTTCACTGGCTTTTTCTTCTCCTCACAGCTGAGTGGAGTTGCCCCTTTAACACATTCTGCACATGTGGGATAATGCACTCTCAGTGCTCTTTAGAAGTAGATTTTCCTGTTTCACACAGAAAATCCAACTGCAAAAGCACATCAAAAGTGCATTATCCATTGTGTGTGGAGAAGGGGAAAGGGGGTTGTGTCAGTGGTGGGATTTTCCTTGCAGGGCAATACACATCTGAGATTATTTGCTAGAGACTGAAAACAGCAACGAGGACACCCAGTGGGTATGTGACACCCATCCTCGTAATGGAGGCCATGCTGGCTAATGTTTGGGTCTACACAGCCATCTATTTATTTTCAACTGAGAGTTAATAGGTCAAAAGACTCTTCAGACCTTACCTTCTATTTCACAGCCCAGTAGTTCCATACGAAGCGTAGGTCTGTTATAGCATGCCGTTGGATATACCCTAAAATACCTAGCAATTATAGGAGGATCAATGTGATTTTCTTTCATTCCAGTGCCATCAGAGTTGCCTTCAAAAAACTAAAGGAAAAATGCCTGTAAATAATTACGCAATATTTGTTCAGGTTACAAATCACTGGCTGCTAGTTGCCTTCTGGAACACCCATGCCCTCAGCCTCCCATATGCATGGCAATTTAAATACACGTGCAAGATGAACATGTGTACATACCCCCACTGGATATATGTGTATATCCTTCTGGTGGAATCAGGGGAAATATTTTAGCATTATATTTATATTATATGGCTGGCTGTATACAGAACATTGCTTATACTGAATCAGATCCTTGGTCCATGGAGGTCAATATTGTGTACTCTTTATTCACCTACCCCCTGATCTGTTTAACTGGAGATGCTGGGGACTGAATCTGGAGCTTTCTGCATCCCAAGCACATCCACTCCCACTGAGCCATGGTCTCCCATGAGAACCCGTAGCTAGGTAAGGATTAGAATTTATGTTACGTATTTATGCAATGCATAGACAACCAGTAATATGCACTCAATGGCTGGGAGCCACATGTTTCTCTTTGACATGTCATCTGTGGCTTTTCCGAGCACTATTGCCTAATGTGGCAGCTGACATGCAGTTCCTACCTTGAATACCTATAAATGGACCAGAAGTGAAATATATCTTAGTGTTTGATTGGGAAATTAGATAGGAAATATTACCTATCTGCATGAACTTAGTTCGAAGGTTAAATCCACAGTTTAAAGGAGCCTGGATGGAGATGTCATGAAGTAGAAATCCATGTGTGTGCAACAGGGTAACATAAGAGAACATAAGAGAAGCAGCTTTAGATTGGAGATCCTACTCCCTATTTTGGCAGATGTTACTTTCTCTTCTTGCATGATTGCTTAGGTCAGGGTTTAATTATGGCCCTGGAAGGGTTTTCTGAATGGGTGGGAGTTAATTAATTTTATATGTTTTTTTTATTTGTTAAGCATTTATTGAGTGATATGACCATATATGGTCATGTTGACTTGCTCCCCTCCCCCAAATGGCCCCAGATGGGAGTGTTCACAGCTGTGCTTGCCAGCCATATTCTGCACGATTGTGCCACTTCTGATGTTTCTCAAAGCCTGAAGAATATTTCAGGGGTTTCTCAATAGTAAGAAAGTTGAGGTTGCTCATAGCTAACTGGAGCCTGGAGCCTGCAGACACTACAATCTTCAGACTGCCACCTGGAGGAAGGAAGGGCGACTCGGGAAAGCTGAAGCTGCTAGCAAGAGGAGAGAAGGAAACAGGATGAATATGTGCTTCCAATCCAATGAGCATACAGACCTTCTGCGTTCCTGTACTATTTCCTCTGAAGGGAATCCACTTTCTCCCGTTTTTGCTGTACATGACAAAATATTCCTTTGTGTAGAGGTGATTTGTTAACTGTTTGGCTCCCTGGGTCTGAATCCCTGTAATTAGCACTTCCTTTTGTAGGTCCACCTGCACAACAACAAAATGTATTCATATTCTTCCAGTTCGATTATCTCATGCTCATGTATCCTTGAGAAACTGTTGATACATGCCAAATCATGTCTGTTTATGGACAAGTCCTGCCATTCACAGGTAAAATAGAGTCAGAGTATCTAACCTTGTTGGTTTTGTGTGTGTGTACTGCAAATTGAATGAGCAGATGAGGAAAGTTCAGCCTCATCCTTGCCTTACTATGATTCACTTCATTGTTTGAAGCAATTTTCTGACAATCCAGCTCACTTCTAGCATTGGAGCCAGAGTAGGGGGGAATTCTTTCAAACACTGGATCAAGATGAAGGGCTTTTTTCATCATGTAATCCTCTAAAAACCAGGTGTTTCCCATTTAATGTCATGTGAATGGGCAAAGAGGTAAATAAGTATTCCACCCCATCAGTTTGATATCCCTCGCTTTTGCTTTTTTAAAGTGCAAACTTTCTGTTCCTTTGCCTTTCCAGCCACAGACCCGAGTTACTGCAATTCCATTTTTAAGTCAGATTCAAATTCTAGGCTGCCCAGTGGATAAATCCTTGCATTTAGGTTCTCCCTACCCAGCCACTATTTTGATTTGTTCGTGCACACTCCCATACACATAATGTCCATTCCCATCCCTCCCTCCTAAACATCTGACTTAAAAAAAAATGTGGTCACATTACAACGTCGTCTCTAAGCATAAAAATAGCAGCAGTCAGTCTTCATTGCAACACAGCATTGTAATGCATTAAGCTATGTTTTTTTTCAATCACATCCAGTTACTTGGAGGGGAAAGGGGTGGAGTCAGTCAGTGTGTCTGAGGAAGGGCACAGAATTAAGGGACGCAACAAAAAAAAAGGTGCAAGCAGGCACCATTTTGCAGAGCATGCGCAAACTAAGAACCTTTATGGAAAAGAGGAAGGGAACAAAGCATGATGGGAGGCTGCCTCCTTTTGAACCAGAGGTGGAAAACATATGGCAGATTTCACAAGGAAGGAAAAGCCCAAATGCGGAAAGCCTAGCGTCAACTTGCAGCAACAAAAGGAAATTGAAAACGAGGCTAAAACAAGGTATGTCTCTAATGCGGAAATGGTCAGACTGTAGTCAATTTCTTTGTTAGCCTTATCCATGATTTACAGTAATCAAATCATCTATTAAGTATAGTGCTCCACTTATGCGAAATCAGTCTTTGTATATAAAAACGTTGTTGGTTCCTTATCCATTCTTGTTCAAAGAGCCAAAAATCACATGATGTTGCCTCCAGGTCATACCTAAAAAACAATTCTTTGAATCACAGTCATGGGGAAAGCCCCCATAATCACTGAATCTCTTTTTATCTAACACAATGCACAATCTGACAGTTGGAATGTATTATGGGATATCTCTTGGTCAGTGCTCTATTTCATGCCCACATTCCACCCAGCTTGTGACATCCCACACTAAACACTGTTTGCCTTGTACTGTGGCCTGCCGCCTTGACCTGAGTAGCCCAGACAAACCTGATCTTGTCAGATCTCAGAAGCTAATTGGGGTCAATCCTAGCTAGAACTCGGAAGGGAGACCTTTAGGGTGAACACTAGGGTGATGCCGTGAAGGCAGGCAATGGCAAACCACTTACCACACAATCCCAAACTGTCCAGGCCCACCACCACCACCATTTCTCATTAGGTGGGAAATCCTTTCTTTAAAGAAATATTGTTTGACAAACTTTATATAAATGGGAAGCTTTCCCCTCCCCGATAGCAGTACTCATCTTTGTTTGTTTGTCCACCACCACAACCCCTCAGTATTCCAAACCACCTCCACGGATCCAATCTGCAGAGTTTGCACAGTCCCACGAGCTATGAACTACACCATTGCTAGAAGCCCAGAAGTGGTAATGCTCTCATGACCCATGTGGATATTCCAACTTTGGCTATTCCAACTGATTCTGTACTTCAAGTTACTGGAGTGGAATGTGTATCCAGCCATGCAGCAGCTATAAGTCCCTAACTATGTAGTCATGAGTGCATAGTCTCTCTAAACTGGATCTGTGACAGGTGGCATTAATCTGTTATGAACATGGATAACTACACTGATGAAGGGAGACATCACTCTCAAAAGTTTATTCCCCCCAAAAAAATCTTGTTGATTTCTATGGTGCTAGTGGACTCAAATCTAGCTGTTGTACTGCAGACAAACATGGCTACCCTCTGAAAGTATCATGTTGATACCTGGGAGATGCCAGGTTCAAATCTCCACTGTGCTATGGAAGCTCACTGAGTCACCTTGGGTCAGTCACTCTCTCTCAGCCTACCCTACCCCTCATAGGACTGTTGTAAGGACAAGCTGGAGGAGAGGGAAATGATGTGTGCCATCCTGAACTCCTTGAGGGGAGGAGAGGATATAAAATGCACAAAATAAATTCCCTAGGACGACTAAAAATGCTTCACTCTACCAGCAAGTGCATTCACCCCTTTGGTTTCAACCAAACTAGTACCTACGAGCCCTTTTTTAAAATGTGCATTATGTATGACCCCAGGTGAATTCTGTGAACATTGCTCAGACTCTACAATGCAAATGCAGCCCAAATCATACCTGGATCCAGGAACCATTTTCCTTCATCTCGGTGCTCCATGCATTGTATTTCCCAGTATTGTCCAATCTTGCCAACTTGGGTTCCCAGTAAACTGGGTAGGCAAAAGAAAGGAGGGTGTTTGTAAGAATAAAAGAAAATAGAAATGATGTGATCTGTTGCCTGCTTTTGTTTTTAAGGAAATCAAGGCTTGGAAATTGATGGGTTGTTTTTTCATGAGAACATAATAGACATTCTAAGGATAATCACAATCCATGGCTAGAATTTTTTTTAAAAGGTTCTTGAGTGCAATCTAGGACATGTTCACATACATAGCCTCTTGAATTTTTTATGCCATGTTGTATGCCTAATTTGTGGACACCATCTTTGCTTGTTTTTACTTTGTCAGTTCTGGAATTATGGAAGACAACTTGTGCCAACCATAGTGAAAACATGGAAGTGAAAATATGAAGCCACACTGAATAAACTTTGCAGAGGTGTTCATTAAGTAGTGGCATGTGGTATCATGGACATTAATTCTTTTTATTTATTCATTTTAAAAATCTGAAGTTGCTCACAACATCAAAACCAAAGCTAAAGCAAGGCTAAAAATAACAACAAACAATAGATTTAAAATGGTGCCAAGAGCCATTTAGCAGCAGCAGCAAACACCAAGAGAGCTGCAACAAACATTGCCCCCAAATCCTGCCCACACCTGGCTCCACCCCCAAGTCTGCAGGTGTCTCCCAACCCAGAGCTGGCAACCCTATGGAAAGTTGAACAGGGCAGGGCAGGTGGACATATTCAGCATCTTATCAGACATGTAATTGCTGGGCCATTCAACTTACGTTTGTGATCAGAAGCACTTATTTGTGAATCTTGGATAATGCCACTTGTCAGGCCCAAAGGTAACCTGCATCCTATAGAAAAGGATCACAGACACTTTACTAGCCATGACTCCAGAGCTTAGGAATCTTGTTCCTTATTTTATGAAATCAGGGAAGGGATATTTCAAACAATCTTTTTGAATACAAAAATCCACTGGGAGCCTTAACTCTACAGTCCCTGCAGGAAGATAGTTGGAAGATAAATTGAAGCTATTTTATTCTGCTGTGAGGGAGGTCCAGCTAAGATTGTGTGGCTGGCTTAAAGACATCCAGCAAGCTTCCACAGCAGAGAAGGGATGCAAACCAGTGTCCCTCAGATCCTCGTTACCATGAGACCATGCTGGCTATCAGGCGCAGCACTGGGAAGGTTCTTGGAAGTGATGCAAGAAAACAGCATATGAGGCTGTTGTGAGGACAGGAGATGTGAGTTCTCAGACTGAGCTCCAGCTCCATTCATCCAAGAGTTTCTGCAAATGTGGGAGTGACATTCACCTTCTAGATGCAGCCCCATCCGTTTCCATTCTTTCTGAAGTATCCTCCAGCGTTTTTTGAGCAGCATAGAAGAAGGCTAATAGAAATACTCTTGAGTGTATCTTTTTGTTTCATAATATCATTGCTTTGATTATGTGACCACTGATATAAACTCAAATTGGTCTATTTTAAACATACTTCCTAGTCATGTCATTCTTTGTATATAATTTATATAAAGTAAGTCAAGGATTGTTTTTTCTCATGTCTGTTGACATTTGCCATTAACTTTTGGGTCGAAGCAGGACTTCTTTTGTGGTGGTCCTCAGTGGTACTGAGTTTTCTCCCTGCAGGAGGAGCTCTCGCAAGTCCTGAGAGGGGAATTGGTGGAAATCAGTGCAACCTGGTATATAAATACTGGCAGCTCCCCTCCCTTCCCAAGCATGGGGTTATAATATGCAGCATTTTCCAGTTCCTGGGACAGCACTGCAGGTTTGTGTTCCCTTTGAATGAAAGGGTATAGGTTCTGGGTATGGCTCCAACACAAAATTTCCACCTGGCACTAGTGCCCTTGTTGAATTTAGTGTATCCACATTTGTGTTTCCATTTCTACAAGATGTTATTCAACCAATTCCAAAGCACTATAGGACATAGGAATGAATGTGCTAGGTATTTGCAGAAGTGGGGAGAACAGAAACACCCATAGTCAGTGCTCCCCAACTGTGCAATGAAATCTGTGATTACGCTCTGTTACCTTTATCAATAACAAGAAAAGGAGTCTGTATTCCAGCTTGCTGATATTCACCAACCTCCGTGTCCAAAAGCCACACACCAGCTTTTGACGGGTTCATTTGAACAGTGCAGAATGAACCTTGAAAGGAGAGAGAAAGTATTTGAGTATATGGTTGGCGGACTCAAGAAGTGACCATCTTGCAGAAGCTCCAAGAGGGATGGGTCTAGTCAGTGCCTACAAAAGAGACACACACACCCAGCCTGGATATCTGAGGCATGTTGTATTGAACTTCATGATGGAGAAAAATCAGGCTATACATTATTAATTTTATGTAGTAGCATATCGGTAACAGCATTGATCACATAGAGCTTGAAGAATTTTCTAAGCAAAAATAGGTAGGTCCCTGTGTCAGGATTGTTAGAAAACCCTGCCATGAATTAGCCTGAGTTTCTCCATGACAGTAAGATTGATCTTTGTAGCTCTGTGCCTAGGGGCCCCAGGCCCATATATTATGCATGCTTGCTTGAAACCGAAACTATGTTGATGTAGCTATTATCTCTAGAAGCTGTGAATGTTCTTTCCTTTGAAGCCCTTTGGTTGGGCCTGCATTTTGTAACCATAACATCTTATCTGGGCCCGGAGACAGCCAAGGACATGTGAAAAGTAACACTGTATTTTATGGTACCTGTCTCCTCTTCCTTCCTCCCCTCCCTTGGGAACTTTCAAGTTTTTGGCGGGAGAGCTCTATTGATAAGGAGAAGCAAATCTGTCTTCAGGCAGATTTGACTTCTCCAGTCTAGGTGTATGAAGTATCTCTCAATAAATGCTTTCTATTCAAAGAAGCTCGTTGTGAGTCCTTGCAACGTCTGACACCCTGCCTACTAAAAACATACGATCTAAAAGTAGGAATATTGAGGAGAATGTTGAGAACATGAGAGGAAAGAAGTAGAATATTTTACTTTTTTGATATTCACTAGAGTGTGACTATTACAGAAACAAGGACGTTATCCCTGATCAGCCTAGTTACATCATGCTGGTCATGTTGTTTCATACAAACACCTCCTTTCAACACAAAGATAACGGACATTCTCATACTGAAGAGATGGAGACATTGGAAACAGAAAAAAGAAGATGGGTTGCCACTGCAACAGAGAGGGCTACCGTTGCAGGCAGCGCCGCGTCACGGGCAAGGAGGGGTGTGCCCGCCGCTGCCCTTGCCCCCTCCCCGCCTATGACGCGGTGCTGCCTGCGATGGGCGGGATCGGGTGCTTCGGCAGGCGCTTTGCACAATCCTTGATGGAAGCAAAACCGCTATTGTTGAAATCAGCCAAGGCATCTCACACTGATTCACGTAGTTAGAACTGACTGGATTAATTCCAGGATTATACAGATCAGCAGTTACTTGAATATATGGATTGGATTATCTTTACCAGGAAGAAGTGGGTAGACACCAAGCTGATGTTTTTCCATCCCCTGTTCTCTGAATGTCTGACCGTGAAAATGAACCACATGAATATCTTTTGGCCCTCCAGCGTTCAGCAGATGCCAGTGAACCATTTCATCCTCATACATTCGCAACCCCGGTAGCTGGTACTGGATCCCATTAATAGCTGAAAGGAAAACATTTTCAAAGATAAACGAAAGGGCCGGTAATTGTAGTACATCCTATGGTGATCAGATATCTTGATTCACACAGCGTCACTGCAACGGTCTGTAACCACTGAATGTTCCAAGGCATTGATCTTGCAATACTTATACAACTGGGTGCCTTCCTTAAAATCTTCATAGCCAAAAGCAGATAAATAGAAATACTATAAATATATACTGGAGATCCACCAGTTTTATGGGCGTGCAGGGAAAATCACTCCCCCTTCATTAAAACCTCTTATGCTGTGCAGCTTTTGGCCCATGTATGCCACTCCAATTTACAGCATCACCTTTTCTTCCTTTTTATGTTACGTATTGCAAAAAAAAAATTCCTGCCTTTTATCATTATTTTCTATATTAATTTATAAAACATAATAAGTAGAATAATAAATTTATTTTTATTACATTGCTACATAAAAAAGAAAGAATTTTTGCCCCAAGAATACCTTATCCAAACTATTTCTGCTCCTAGAGTATTTCCATCATTAATTGCTCTCTCTGTCTTCAAATTTTCCACTTAACATAATTAAATAATTAAAATAATTCTCATAT
This sequence comes from Paroedura picta, assembly GCF_049243985.1. NCBI lineage: Eukaryota > Metazoa > Chordata > Lepidosauria > Squamata > Gekkonidae > Paroedura > Paroedura picta. The sequence goes on along the minus strand of NC_135374.1, from coordinate 32,478,415 downwards.
CAACATAATTTTTAAAAATTTCCCCCTGCATCAGGTTTCATATATCTAAATTATCTCATCTTTTAAAGGAATCATTTGAAAATAATACATACATGAAACATTAGCAGTACTTTTATCTAATTTTTAAAGCTATAACCACTGTCACGATTGCATATTCTGAGATGCATGTTGTAAGTAATTTATTCCCAGCTTTCTACTATTTTTATCAGTAATCTATTATGAGAAAACTTATATTATAAAATAGATTTTTCCAATGTTTAACAACAAATCTTTAAGTTCTTACATAATCCAAAAAGCCAGGATTTTAAACCTTTTATCATATATCATCATGTATCCTTACCACAATTACATTATTGCTTCCCCTTTCTGAAAGTATGAATATTTTATATTTTATCCAAATATATTTTGTCCCTAAAGTACTTCTAAATGGTAACTATTTCCCCCTTTTTAGGTCCTCATATAGACTCAAGTTTTCAATGTTTTAAACCTGTATCAAAATAATAAATTATCATCATTGTTATTATCACCTAATCCAAGTTACATATCAGGGATTTGTGTCCTCTTAAAGAGAGAGAAAGGATTTTGAAGGCTGGATGAAGTGGATTGTAAATAGTGCATTACAAAAAACAAGTTCATATTTTTAAAACAATAATGAGTGTATTGTATTAGTGAATACAGGCATGCTTAAAAGTCCAGCAGTCAAAGATGAAGTAAGAAATGACTGGTGCAGGATATGAGTTAACAGTGGGATTGGTTGGGATAACACAATAGAGATAATGGGGATCTGTTCTTGTAAAACTGCCATTCTTTGAAGTATAAGTGATGACACATTAAAAAAATCACATGCAAATGATTCATGTAGCAATGATTCACATGTAGCAATCGCCCTATCTTTTTTCGATTGTTAAAGGCTAACCTATTCCTTGCCACCATTATAAAAGACAAAGGTAAGCATCTATACCAGGATACGTGTGGCAACTTTCAGCATCAGCAGTTCTGTCTGCACACTTCCTCTTGGCCTGTTTATTGAAGTACCAGCTCTTCTTTTCATCAAAGACCATAAACAGCAGGATAAACTCCCGCATATCTGTTGGCTTGTTGAATTTGTCAAGCATTCCTTTTTTACAGATCAAAATTGGCCCAATCAATCCAGATTGTATATCTTTTCCCTACAAGACCAAAACAAAACATGACTAATAAGAAAACAGTTCTGAAAATTAGTTTCCAATGTTTCATGTATCGGGGAGGGCGGTATATAAATCTAAATAAATAAATAAATACTAACAACTAGTTTCAAAAGCGTTTTATTTTTAAAACAATTGTTTCATTTTGGTGCAAAGATACCTGAACAAAGTTAATGCAAATTATAACACAGTCATTCTTTTCTGCTTCATACACACACACACACAAATCTCAAATGCAAGATATTTCTGCAAAGCCAATTGAGTGTAAAATAAAAATTGAGATATTTCGTTAAGATTGGAAAAAACGTGTACAGTCTAATTCAAAGCAATTTGCAGACTGCTACTTTGAAGGTAGATTGTCTTACAGGGTTTACAGCAGAGTAATAGGCCCAGGACCTACAAAATTTCATTTCTTGTGTAGGTCCTGACTGTTTGGTCACATGCCAGACATAGGTATAGGTGCCATTTGGCTGGATTGCATCATCATTCTGGAACCATTTTAAAGACTCATCATCATAGCTTCTGCCTTCAGAAGATTTCTCATATGAAAGTCCATGAGCATGAAGAGAATATGGCCTGGAGGCCAGATTTTTAAAATGAACCTAGAGAGTTAGAGAGACAGCAATAATCAGTAATGGTGAAATACCCCCCCTCCAACAAAAATATTTCAAAGCATTAAGGTATTGTCCTGAGTACAGGCTTTGTTGCCAGCCTACAACATAAGAGCCCTTTGCTGTATGGCATGTTCACACACTACTTTGCACAACCCACTGAAAGAATTTTTGTATGCATTTTTCAGCTGTACCATATATTTAACATTTCCATTCCAGAATTCAACCACAAGATACAAAATGTGTTGGCAATGCTTTAGGAGTGCTTCATGCGCAACTAAAAAGGAAATCTATTCTTCCCAAACAACACCGTCTGTCCTTTATTAAACTCCTGCCGTATTCTAATAGGAAATGGACTTACCAGGATAACATCGTCTACTTCAGCTCTAATTATGGGACCAAGGATGCCAAGGTGGTCTTCACATTCCCTTCTAATTATGGGAGTTTTGAAAGTGCTATCTTGATAACCACGGAAAACCGCCTTTCTGTACGTTGTGCTGGCCGAGCCATGTTTCACTGCACTGAGGACATGGAGCATTAAAAAACAACCAAACTGTAAACAAAACAATAATTTTCTTATGGATAAAATGAATAATTGGTCTGGGAAATGACAAAGCTACTCCATGAAGGAAGCATAAACATCATGTATCAGCTCTAGTATTTAGCTTATTTTAGATAGAATTCAGGGAGCTACTTTGTATATATTAAAGGCCTTGATTCAGCCCTTTATGAAGTCTGTTTTTTTTTGGGGGGGGGGGGTTGAACAACATGCCACTATACTACATTGCAAGCTTCAAAAGACCTTCACAATGTAGCACAGGGTGCTGTTCTTTAACAAATACAAGCACAAAGCTATGTTGAGCTTATAGAAGTAATTGCACTGTGTTTTGAATCTTTCCCAAAGTCAACATTATACTAAAGAGGAATAAAAGCTATTGCACCATAAAGATTTTTGCTGAGAAATTTCAAATGTTTACAAAGATACCCACAAATCAAACCTTCACTTCCCTTTTGTACAGTCAGCCACCTCTGGAGCTGATTGTACAAAAGGCTCTCTGGGATTTATAAGATCAGACCATTGATAAATGTGTACAAAACAGCCTTACCCTGAGTAACACCACTGGTCCATTTAACTCGGGACTATGTGCTACTCTCACTAGCAGCAGCTTTCTTGGGTCTCAGGAAGAATGATGTCTTTCCCAGCACTTCCTGCTTAAGATCATTCCTGAGTAAATGTTGGACGCTGCATGCAAAGCTTGTAATCTGCCACTGAGTCATAGTCCTTCCCCAGTGGTATCCTTTAGTGATCATGGGGCAACCCCAAACTGATTAGCGGGAATTGGCCCAAATTTTGATTCATTATTGTCCAAATGCACATTCTCAGTTTGAAATACCTTGTTTGCAAAGTAGTCTAAAATCCTAGACCAATTGCGGAATATCCAAGATTGATTCCATATTCCCTGTCAGCTCACTTCTTTGACTTATTTTTCCTTCCTACGTGGCCCAAAACTTAGTGGCATTTAATGTTTAAATTTAAATGACACCCCCACAAGCTGGCTCGTCAGGAGGAGCAGTGTATAAATTGCAAAATCAATCAATCAATCAAATAAATGTTACTTAATGACACATTAGCGAGGACTATCAGATTACAGTAGTTAAAATGGCTACATGTAATCAGTGGCAATGGAGAAAAAACAAGACTCAAACCTTTTTCTAGATGCTGCATAGTCCCACACATCTTCTACAGCAGCAATGTAGTATGTCCTCTTGTACCCTTTACCAAAAGCACGTAAATAGTGCCCAGCTATGTCATCAGGATTACGTACTGAACTGACGTTGAGTCGGGAGTCTGTTGTATATGGGTCATCATAGTATACTGTTTCATATTCCAATGAACTACTGAAACTCTCTACACTATCTGAGTACATTGGGTCAAACTCATCATAGTCCCCATTTTCATTGGGGAGACCTATCTTGACAAAAGGTTTAAATTGTCTAGGTGTCAAAGTGTTATTGGCCTCATTCAGTTGCATGGTATGGTTGGCTTTATTGAAGGATTGGGTATAGTTGTGTCCTTTGGATGGCAATGGAGGTTTGAAGCCTCTTGGAGTTAGTGGGGCATGTAGATGTTCCCTTTTCTTCTTTCGTCGGGCTTTTAGGAAAGTACCAGGTGTCTTTATAGTACAGTTCTCATTTTCTTTTTCAACCAGGACTCCATGCTTGCTGCCCACTTCCTGTTGACCAGGTCCAGGCTGGAAATCTCCTTTATACATCTCCTGCTTTTTCTTACCAGGGAATGTGGTGTTTTCTGGATCCAGTGTGGCATTTCTAGAACTGTTCTGAAATTTGTCATCAACAGTGTTAGTAAGGCCTAGTCCTGTGTCATAATTCCCTTTCTCAGCGACAAAATTCCATTTATAATTTGTCTTTTTAGAGAGACACTTCTGCCTTTTGAGGGGTAAAACTTTCGGTCTCCCTATTACTGGCTTTGGGATGACAGTAGGAATTAAGATGCCTAAAATATCAAGCAATGTTGAATTGCCATTTGGCTGGACTTTGGGCAACACTAATTCAGAAGCATGGAGAGGTTCAAATTCATCATTTTTGGCTGCCTCTCCCACAGCCAAAGTTAAATTAGTTGAAAGGATGGAAAACTCATCATCATAGTCATCTGAACTATAATCAGTTTTTAAGTTAAATTTTGAATTATCTGTGGAGGTGTTTTCTGCTCTAGGTATGTCAAGAAAGCCCATACCTGGAGTCGTGTTGCCTAAAGCAGAGAGATTTCTCTTTTGTTGCACATAAAAGAGCAGAGCATGCATTTGTTTAACAGCAAAAAACCTTGCCTCTGTCAGACCTCGTTTTTCCTTCTCTTCGTCCAAAGTGTCTTTTCCACCTGCATTTTCTTCTTCTCCTTTCTCTGAAGAGGGTGGTGAAAATATGGCCACAGTGCTCTTTGCTGTGTCAGCTAATAATTCTGTGGGATCTTTGCTCTGTGCTTCCCCCTCAGTTCTCAGGGGCTCTGCCCCATTTGTTAGGTTATACCTAATTGAAATCGCAGTAATATTCTCTACATCATCACTTCGGCTCTCTTCGGATGATAAGACAGCTCCGTCAGCCAAAGAAGAATAATTTGGATGGTGTGGCTCAACAGTGGTGGGGTGAGAAGTGGCACTCTGAGTCCCCAGCATTTTATCACCATGCAAATTATCACTGTTATTTGTAAATGCTTGATGTAAGGCTACAGGTACATCGTAGTCCCTTGAAGAGGCGGTGCCATAAGTGTCTTCTATAGCAAGAGCGGTAAGATTAGACACCTCTTCCTCAGCAACTGAATTGTTAAAACTTCGAAGTCCCAGCAGTGAAGCTAATTCTTCTTGGTAGTCCTCATCCTCTCCCTTTTCCTCATAGTCGTCTTGTAATCCATAAAGTGTGTCCAAGTTTCCTTCGTCATCATAGTCTTCTGTTATTGTGCCCCTTACTTTTTTTTCGTTTGTTTTCGTAGCAGTTGGGGGAAGTATCTCAAGGGGCACAAAGACATCATAAAATGCATCATCTTCTGTGTCGTTGCTTTCACATTTCACATCCCTAAACCTTGTTCGCATGCCGTTGCTCATCTCACGGGAGCCCCAGGAGGACAGAAGCCACGTTCCTGCAAAAGCAGAAGGACACAGATCTTTCTTCTACAGATATGGCTCAACTAGGTCCGGTACCAAAAATATGAACTCTGTGGCTCACAATAGTGGTGGCAAGGGCTGATACAAAGTCATACCTCATTATGCTATTACACAGTCAAGCCCAAAGAGCTTATGAATAGGCTAGCTATAAGGAAAGTAGGTCTGCCATTGGGATAGACAAAGTCTTAAACAGATAAACTGTGGAAAACATATCAGAGGTGGCAATGATGTGTAGAGGATCATGGCAACTCCAAGCAAAGATGCTGCAGCATGCAGAAGCCTTCCATAAAAGGCTTCCCATTTGTGTGGAAGAAAGATGGCAAGTTCACATCATCATCATCATCATCATCCCACAGTGCCTCTATCAGGGACGGTTCCAGGACTTGGGGGTCCCTGTTCACCACTGATGTCTGAAAGGAAGTATCAGAAACTCCAGATTTTCCATCTGCCTGAGTGAAGACAAATCTCTAGGGACAAAAACATCTGGCACTATCAGTGCCTGGTTGCTAGACAGTGCTGAGGGCTATTTCCCTCACAACCATCATGGAATTTTTAGGGACAAACTGTTAGAGAAAGATGACAGGGAAGAGGACATTTCTTGATCACATCATCTCCCCCCGTAGCGTCTTTAGCTTTTACCAATCCCTTAAAAAAATCTTACAACAAGCTTTTTGGCATGGTGAAGAGAAATTTCACAAGAACATTCAGACGATCCAATCCTAAATTGGCTTCAGGGAAACTGATTTTCAAGATAACTGCCTAACGAGAAGTGATGCACACAATGTGAGACCGCAACATGTATTTTCAAAATGCTAACACGAATCAAACACGTTTGTACTTGATAATCATTGTAGCTGTTGAAAAGAATGGATTGCTGCTGTTTATATATATATGGATGAAATACATTATTTGAAGGGCAAAGTGAAGTTATTCATTCTTCTGACAACACTAGCCCTTATTTGGGTTTCCATACTCAAAACTCATCTGTATTTCTAGATAGAAGAAAACAGCTTGGCCAAATGACTAGTCCTCTCTGAACCTACCCCAAAGGTTGATGCAAGGCTTATTTGAGGGTAAATAAGTAAACAACATGGTCTTCGCACTCACCAACATTGTTCATGGTCACCGTTGCAGATTCACCACTCATGGGGAAAAGTTTTAATATATCTTGATCTTTCCCTTTGTTCAGAAAAGTATGGCCCAGAATATGCACAGGCACTACCAGATCTTGGGTGCCCACACTGGAAAGATGCCATTCAGCTATGGAATCCTGGCAAAATGTCAAGGGATCTGTTCTGTCCACTGCATAGCCATTGAGAGCTGGAAGGAGGGAAGGCTGCGGTTAAAAGTAATAGCTTCACCAACAGTATGTTGACTTTATTTACCCTACAAATAGGATGAAATTGACTCAGATTCACACATAGCCAAAAATCTATGCCACAGGTAATGCAGGATACTGCCCTACATAATCATCATCATCATCATCATCATCATCATCATCATCATCATCATCATCATCATCATGTTGTTGTTGTTGTTGTTATAATATTTATTTCCCACCACTCCCTAGATAGGCTCGTGGCGGGTAACAGCAGTCTTAAAACCCCAATTAAAACATCTTAAAAGACATTAAAAATCCTCAACATGGTGGCAACAAATCCCAACCCCCCCCCCTCCCACCTACTAAGGCGATAGAGAATGGAGGGAGTGATGTCTACTTCGGGCCCTCTCCCCAGGGGGGCACGCTCTACCTCGCCAACCCCAGCCTCAACCATAGACCTGGTGGAAAAGCTCTGTTTTACAGGCACTGCAGAAAGCTGACAAGTCCCGCAGGGCCCGCAGCTCACCCGGGAGCTCATTCCACCAGGTGGGGGCCAGGACAGAAAAAGCCCTGGCCCTGGTTGAGGCTATGTGCGCTTCTCTAGGGCTGGGAACAACCAGTAGGTTTTCCCAATAGGTTTTCCCCTGTGGAGCGTAAAGCCCTGCGGGGGACATGTAAAGCATCCTTCACATTGTCATACATCCATGAATGAAGGAAAGGGCTATATTAAACCTTTCTCTCTGATGAGTTTGAGAGATTTCTCTCTCAGGAAGGCTGAAGCAATCTATTTACTCATTCTGCTTAAGGATTGGTATTTTATACCCCACTTTTACTACCCAAAGGAGTTTCAAAATGGTTTATAATCTCCTTCCCTTCCCATCCTGTTAGAGAGGTAGCACTGAGAGAGCTCTGAGAGAACTGTGACTGGCCCAAGGCCTCCCAGTTGGCTGCATGTGGAGGAATGGGGACTCTAACCTGGTTTTCCAGGTTTGAGGCCACCGCTCTTAACCATTACACCGAGCTGGCTCTTAACTTATACAGTGGTTTTGAAGCCGGTCTAAAGTGCTTTCAGTGCCAGCTACACAACATACAATCCTCTATTTTTAAAAGATGGTAGAAAGTGCCATCAGGTCACAGCTGACTGATAGTGGCCATGTAGGGTTTTCAAGGAACATTCAGAGGTAGTTTGCCACTGCCTGCCTCTGCGTAGCAACCCTGCAATGTCCTTGGTGGTCTCCCATCCAAGTACTAACAGGGCCAATTGCTCTGCTTCCCAGACCTGACTAGATCAGGCTGGCCTGGGCCATCACAGCCAGGGATCTTTTTTAAAAGTACACATTGCAACAATTTACACAGTACTAACAATGTCCAGTAAGGCAGCGACATGCAGTCTGAAAGCTCTGCCCATGAGGCTGGGAGTTCAATCCCAGCAGCCGGCTCAAGGTTGACTCAGCCTTCCATCCTTCCGAGGTCGGTAAAATGAGTACCCAGCTTGCTGGGGGGTAAATGGTAATGACTGGGGAAGACACTGGCAAACCACCCTGTATTGAGTCTGCCATGAAAACTCTGGAGGGCGTCACCCCAAGGTTCAGACATGACTCAGTGCTTGCACAGGGGATACCTTTACCTTTAACAATGTCCAGTTCTCAGACACTCAGCAAAACATTTTCTCAGGAGTGTACTCACTGTGCATGACGTTAGACTTGTAGAATTTGGGGTCATCTCTTTTGACAGTGGAGGGGCTGCTGCAGTACTGCTTGATGTTGTCCTCCAAATACCAGCTTTTGTTTTCATCGAATACTGCAAAGGCGGCGTGCTGCTCCTTATCAGCTTTGTTCTGGGGGTGGGGAGGACAAAGACATTCCTCAATTGCGGACAGCATGAAGAATGCTTCGTGTTCACTGATGGTTAGAGAATCCTAATTTGTACCCCATTTTTAACTACCTGAAAGGGTGTCAACAGTGGCTTACAATGGCCTTCCCTTTCTTTTACCACAACAGACAGCCTGTGAGGTAGGTGAGGCTGAGAGAGCTCTGAGAGGACTGTGACTGGTCGAGGGTCTGGCACGTGGAGGAGTAGTGAGGAATCAAAACTTGGGCCCATTCCGCACCAGGATCAATGTGGCAAATTGGTTTCGGGAAGAAAAAACGCAATTTTAAATAGTGGAATTCGTTGTTATGTATACCTGTTTTTGTAGTGGAATCCAGTTGCATTTCAATCATTTCCCACAGGTTTCCGGTCTCGGCAAAAATCGCTAGGAAGGAAGCAATATTTGCCGAGCTTTGTCCTGCCCCTGGCCATCAATCAAACAAGCAGCCAATGGACGGTTGTTACCATGCCCCGAAAAAGCCCCTTTGCCTTTAAGAACAGGTTTAAAAACACACACACACATGTTGCAACGAATCTGCGTTGATTCGTTGCAACGGAGAGACCCATCTAGCTGGCAGGTGGTGTATGAGCTGGCGATTCATCGTTGCCATGCTCCCCCGAGTGAAACACTCCCCCCCCCGTGTACGGGCACGATTTTCTGCCGAAAATAAAGGGAACTAGCAAACGGGGCTTGTGTTGTGCTTGGTGACTTGAGGCGAGCTTTAAAGCAGCTCTGTGTAGGGACTGCAGCCGGAGAAGCCTCACTGGGTGAATGAAGGCTCGCCGGTTCGTTGCTCTCTGCTTGCTCCGAGAAAAAAAATGGCGATCACTTTGCCGGAAGTTTAGAGGAGAGAACCAGGGGGAGGGACTTTGCTGAAACTGCAACAATGGGAACACACAGGTCTTTTTCGGAACTGTGGCAGATTGCTTGCAAGAGTGTAGCGCTTTTCGGAGGGTGAATCCACCTTTTGGGATTTCCCTTTAAGCGCTACAAAGAAACGGTTTTAGCTGATCGTTTGCAGGAGTGTGGCAGATTGTGTGCGACGTCGCGCATAACTGCAAATTAGTAGCGATTACAATTTGCCACACTCCTGCTATTTTGAACTCATGCGGAAAAGCCCCTGGTTAACCAGATTAGAGGCTAAGTTTAACTACTCTATTGTGGCATAAGCTCTCATGGGGATAGAGACCTTTTGTGGTTAAAAAACCTACAGAACCACTTTGATTCAAGAGAGAGCAGTGGAACCCAAGACATTAGGGTGAACTCCAAGGGCAGTGAGTCCTTTATCAGACCATCTATAGCTCTAATGCAGTGGTTCTCAGCCTGGGGGTTGGGGGCCCTTTGGGGGTCAAATAACCCTCTCAAAGGGGTTGCAGCAGAATGAGCAGCTTGGCCGGGTGGGGGGAGTGTCGCCACTGTTGCTGCTCCTCCAGTTTGGTGTAGTGGTTAGGAGTGCGTACTTCTAATCTGCTGAGCTGGGTTTGATTCTGCGTTCCCCCACATGCAGCCAGCTGGGTGACCTTGGGCTCACCACGGCACTGAGAAAGCTGTTCAGACCGAGCAGTAATATCAGGGCCCTCTCAGACTCACCCACATCATAGGGTGTCTGTTGTGGGGAGAGGAAAGGGAAGGCGACTGTTAGCCGGTTTGAGCCTCCTTCGGGTAGAGAAAAGCAGCATATAAGAACCAACTCTTCTTCTTCTCCTGAAGATGCCTACCAATTTATATACAATTTATAACCAATTTATATACAATCATACAACAATGGATCTTCATGCCCCTGGTCAGTTTTGGTTTAATTTCTGTGAAAGAACACTTGCATTATTTTATGGTTGGGGGTCACCACAACATGAGGAACTGTATTAAAGGGTCGCGGCATTAGGAAGGTTGAGAACCACTGCTCTAGTGTCTATGGATATCTCCCGCCATGGAAGGAACAGATCCACAACTAAATTCCTCTGTGCTCTGTCTCAGGATTTCAGACCCTGTAGTGCTTGACTGTACCTGCACTCCTCTCTGGTCAAGCGCCCGGCCTTTACAGATCAGAAGGTGTCCAATCAGTCCGGAAGCGATATCCCTTGTCACATCCACAGCGCTGTGATATAATCTGGTGACACACTGAGGATCTTTTGCTGTGGGACCATCTGTGTCAAGGACAGTCCACTTGTATGTATACGTTTCTCCTGGTTGGACGGTTTTACCACGCGTGCTGTTCTCTGACGTAAACATAAAGGAAACAAAAAAATAAGCAAATCGAAGACAGTCTGCATAGCAAAATCACTAGCCACATATCTTGTTCTGGCTCCAGATTTTTCTTCCCTTTCCTGCTTTCAGCTTTAATGCATCTCCTTTTCTGTAATAATATGTGAACTTGCTCCAAGTCACAGAATACTACATGACCTCTGACACCACAAACAAACAGTGGAATTAACACTATTTCTTCTTGTGTGAACATGACTTCCCCTAGTTGCCTCCTTTCTGCTTCGAGGTCTATTAACTTACTTTAAACACCCTTGAGACATTTGGGGAGACTAGCGAGACATAGAAATATTCTATGGTGAAAAAAGGCATCTAGGCCAAACAATAAAACTACTGACCTTTGGAGTCTGATGGATAGACAGCTCCTTCTGCCTCTTTTGAAAGTGTTACTCCATGCACATAAATGCTGTAAGGTCGACTAGCCATGTTTTTGAATACAATCTGTTCCAAAATGCAGGTGGGGGAGGAGAGATGAGTTCAGTATGGCAACAATGCTTTTTTTTTAGCTGGGGCTAAACCCTGCAGACTAAAGCGCCATCTGGAAGAGGGTATTATTGCTCTCACGTGTCATTCACAGAGATTCCAGAGGGTGGCGCTCTTACTTTAAAAGCCCAAAGGTCTTGTGACATTTTGGAGACTAACAGATGACTTTGGTGTGAGTTGAGAGAAATGCATGATGTATGTTCCCAGTTGGCAAATATATGTTGGCACAGAAACACTAGGGGCAAAAGGCAGTGAAATGCAAGAGGCACAGTCTGTGACAATTCTATGCAAGATAAGCACAGGGATCATTCTTGAATTAGCATTATGGGATGGCTACTACTTTAGCTCTTGTTATTTATTACTAGTATCAAATTAAGAGAGGCCAGTGAGTGTACATATACACTCACAGAAAAGCCCTGTTTATCCAGTTCAAATCTGCTTGCCAATTAAAATTCAACCTCATAGACTTCTGTTCAGTACCATCTTCACCTAACAAGCAGTGCCTATAGAATGTCTAAATATATGGTGACTGAAATGAACAGGAAAGTTAAATTCACATGGCTACATAGATAGGAAGCTGCATAGCAAAATCAAGGATAATTAGCAATTCTCAATAACTAGAACAACCAATTCAGCGAATTAATGAACTACCAATTAATGAATTAATGAAGTAGGATATTAAAGAATGTTTGTTGCTCAATACTTACACTGATTGTATCTCTGACCTCTGCTCTGATAACGGGCCCCAAAATTCCTCGGTCCTTTGGCCAGGAACTTTCTGTATGTTTGCTGAATGTGTCATCTATGTACTGCCTGAAAACAGCCTTTTTGTATTTCTTCCCAATGAGATTTGAAAAATTGTCCAGATACAGGACTCTGTATTGTCTTGATATGTGGAGAAAGGGAAGAGGGCCATCAGTAAAATCTCTCAAGTAGAGACATAAGCCCCTATATAAGAAGGTTATTTTGACAGATCTACGTAAGACATATGTGCATTATAGTAACTAACCTAATGGGTGTGCACAAGCTTCCACTGGGATATATACGGAGCAACATATAAAGTTCTTCTGTGTGTATAGTCAAGTCACAAAATATAGTCTATGCCTATCCTAACACACTGTGTCAAGATTCTGAGTATTATGTATAGCTTATCCATATCAAGATGCTAATTTCTACAAATGGATAATAACTGCATTAGATTATAGTGGTGCACTGCCATGAAACTAACCCTACATGAGGTTCTCGTACACCAAGAGCTCCATCCTAAGTACAGTTGTACCCTGTTGAATAAGCAATATCTGGTGTACAAAAAAAGAGAGAAAAGAATCCTGCAGGGACTAGAAAGAGTGAAGTCCGAATGGGATAGTGAGATCAGCACCTTCTCCAGATTGCTACTCTTAGGGCAATATCTTGCCTCTTCTACGAAGTTCTACAACTTGCAACTCTCTCTCTCTCTCTCTCTCTCTCTCTCTCTCTCTCTCTCTCTCATTACAGATTGTTTGTATGTCCCAAGTCTAGAGAATAATCTTATCTCTTTAAGAGCAGTAGCTAAGAAAGGGATAAAAGCAAGTTTTGGAGATAAATGTTTTATCAGAGATAAAAGTGAATTAATTGCTGTTGGTGATATGAGTGAAAGTTTAGCGTCACAGAGAGAAATAACTTTGGAAAGCAGTGTAATCACAAGAATTGTTTCAGATCGTGACATAGGAGATTGGGTCATAGAGACAATTATGCAATAAGCCAACTTGAAAGCAAGAATTTAACAAAGGAATGCTAATGATCAAATATGCTGATGTGGACAAGTGTGTGTGCTGCATCAAAGCAAAGGAGACTAGACCAAGCATGGCACAATTCAAAGATGGCATTCCTTAGTTTTAATAACAGTTATATTTGTAGAGCCATGAACATCCAGATCCTAGTGGAAATACATACGTGTTAACCTTTATTGATGACTACATGAATACACTGTGACCTACCTAGCTAAAGAGAAAAGTCATAAAATTAAGGCATATGTAGTAATGATCAGTAACAGATTCCAAAGAAAGCTACTAGTACTCTGAACCGATAATGAGGGGAATACATGGGGCATGACAAATTACTTGACAGACCAGAGTCCAGCTTACAGTCCCATATAATGCAGAAAAAAATGGTGTAGTGGAAAGAAAGAACTGTCTCACTGAAGTGTCCATATGGGTCTTCCTTGAGGCAGAGCTACCAAACAAGTATTGGGGAAAAGCAATCAGTACTGCAACTGATCTACAAAACAGATTGACTACTAAGGGTACAGATAATACAGCAAACCTAGCTCAAATAATTCAAGAATCAAAAGCCTACTCTTATATTCCTACAGAAAAAATGGTCCAAGACAGAGAAGTAAAAAGCATATTTGTCAGCTACACACTGGAATGCAAAGGATACAGAATCCCCAACCCAAAGACAGAAATAGTCCAGATCTGCAATGCGGTCTGCATCAATGAAAAGAGAGAAATCAAACAACATGGTGAAAATACCACCAGTGAATCTTTACTATAATAGAAAAATGAAATACAACATATAGGAATAGTGAATCTGAGAAATGTCAGATCAAGTAAAGGAGAATCGCTTTCCTATCTAGCAGAAGCTATACCTGAACTTTCCACATGGGAAGTTATGGCAAGAATGTCTGCAAAAGAAGCAGAGAAAGGGGGGAAAGCTGCAGAAGAAATGGAATGCTTAATAAAAAAATCAAAGGTGGACATTTACAGAACTTCTGCCAGGGAAGAAGATAGTAAGATGCAAAATAGATCTTAAAAATCAAACACAATAAAGGAAATACAAAGATACAAAGCAGACTTAGTTGCTAAAGAATACTTTCAGATATACAGAGAAGACTACAATGAAACCTTTGCACCAGTGGTGAGACATACTTCAATAAAGGTAAAGGTAAAGGTATCCCCTGTGCAAGCACCGGGTCATGTCTGACCCTTGGGGTGACGCCCTCTAGCGTTTTCATGGCAGACTCAATATGGGGTGGTTTGCCAGTGCCTTCCCCAGTCATTACCATTTAACCCCCAGCAAGCTGGGTACTCATTTTACCGACCTCGGAAGGATGGAAGGCTGAGTCAACCTTAAGCTGGCTGCTGGGATTGAACTCCCAGCCTCATGGGCAAAGCTTTCAGACGGCTGCCTTACCACTCTGCGCCACAAGAGGCTCTATACTTCAATAAGAACACTCCTAAGTATACAGCAGTAGGGGCATGCATTCAGCCATATCTTAACTGAAAAAAATACCTGAAAAACACCTATCAGGTTTTCTTCAGGTCTCTTAAGAGTTGAATACAGATCAGAGAATCTGGCCAACTAGTTTAGTTGATCCCAATAAAGCAGTTTTGTTTTTGTTTTCTCAGGTATATTCAGCTATACCAAAAACAGCTGCTGGTTAGAGAGGTTTGAGGGCTACTGAGTTAATTTTGAGTTCTCCTCTGGAGCTCTTTTTCCATTAGATTTCAGAGATGCCTCTTCCCTATCTGTCCTGTTGCCCAGGAAACCATAGCAAAAGGTAGCTTTTGCTATGGTTTCCTGGGCAACAGGATGTAGAGGGAAGAGGCATCTCTGAAACCTAATGGCAAAAGCACCTTGGGGCCGAGCTGAACTCTAGAAGCCATTCCCTCACCATCCTTTGCTGTTTTATTTATTTATTTTGAAGTTGCAAGGGGTGAGTCTTTGTTGCATGTTTTCTCTGCTTCCCACCCCCTTTTGTCTTTTTGGTCTGGTATGTGTGTAGATGTGTGTGGGGTGCATGTGTGGAGGAACTTTTTATTTAGGTTCTTCTTGCTTTCTCTTCTATCTTTTCTTCACTGCTAGGCATTATTGCACAGGTTCTGCTGTCCTTGCAACTCCCCTCACTTGGATTGTGATTCTATACTAGACATCAGTCCTGTTGAGCTGGCATTTGTTGCAATGCCACTGGATTCTGCTGATGGGTACTAGTAGGTTGGCATTGGTTCTGCTGTCTGTATAGAAATTGACCCTCTCCTCCTTTCTACTTCAGAGTTTCTACTTCAGATTTGACTTGAGTCCTGATGGACTTTGGCACTGCCACAGTTGCACTGGTTCTGCTGCTGGCCTTGCAAAAATGCCTCCCACTCCACACATTTCAGTTTCTACTGTAGAGATTTTCTGGGACATTCTGCTGGGCTTGTATTGCCTTGCTATTTCCCCCCCCCCCCACTAGAAACGATGGAGGATGGGGGCACCTTTTTGGATCTTCATAGCATTGGACCCCCTGGCCCAATCTTTTTGAAATGTGGAAGTTCTTTTCAGGAGAGGCTCCAGCAGCCATGCTGCAAATTTGGTGCCTCTATCTCACCCCTCCCAAGACCACTGGGTATAATGGACCTGAAAAATGTTTCCCAAATATTACCAAATCTGCTGGTATATACCCAAATCCAGAAAATAAACGTGTATACAGAATACAGTATACCCTATACAGAAGCAAAGAAGATGGAGCATCTAGACATAATGACTGTCTTTTTACATTGAGAGATAAAGGAAGATGTTTGCATGAAACAGCCACCAGAATCTAAGCAATCCCAAAACAAGCAACTCATCTGTAAACTTCAAAAGAGCTACAAGAGGCTACAAGATGTTGGAATTAAAAAATCAAATGCTAATCAAGGAAGGATGTGAACAAGGCAAGAATGTTGCCTATATTCAAGAGGCAGCAAATGGACTTAGATTCTCACTTATATGGAGGACCTAATTTTCTGCTATGAAGAGGACTGTGATGAAATAGTTCACAATCTGAACCAAGAAGCAGAAGTGAAACAATTAGGAAACATTAACTACTAGTTTAGACTACAGATATAAAAAGAGGAAGAATAAAGCTGTCATCTCAACCAAAAGCAGAAAATCCTGGCATTTCTTGAAGATGTGAAGAAAACTTTTTATGTATCTGATGAAGTAATATGCATGCACATGAAAGCTCATACACAGAATAAAACTTTGTTGGTCTTGAAGGTGCCATTGGACTCAAACTTTGTTCTATTGTTTTAGACCAGGGGTAGTCAAACTGCGGCCCTCCAGATGTCCATGGACTACAATTCCCATGAGCCCCTGCCAGCATTTGCCCATGGGAATTGTAGTCTATGGACATCTGGAGGGGCGCAGTTTGACTACCCCTGCTTTAGACCAACATGGCTACTCTACTGACTCTATCATAAATATAAACATTGATGGGTCCTAAGATCAAAGCAGCTATGAGAATATCTTGCAGGAAAACTTACTTAGCAAATAAAAACAACTGGAATGCAGTCAAGAGACTTGCAAAGCATCTGAATGGTACTGCACATCTGTAGCTTAAGTTACCAATAACCAACAATTCCAGACTAATGGGATACATGGATGCAGACTGGGCAGGAGATACTACAGACAGGAAGTCCGCCAGTGGACACCTATTCACCTATGGTGGAGAAGCCATTGGCTGAAACAGCAGGAAGCAAGAAACTGTAGTTGTGTCTTCAACTGAAACTCAACATGTGTCTGCATTAGAAGCCTGAAGATGACTCATGTTGATTCTTCAACTAATGCAAGACTTTGGGATAGATGAACCTCAATCCACCCAATTTTTGAACACAAACTCATAAAACTTGCAAAGACAGAGAAGATCAACTCAAGAACTAAACACATAGATGTAAAACATCACATATCGTAAGAGACTTGTATGGAAAAGAGCTTGTTGAGTTACATTCCTACAGAAGAAATGCTTGTGGATGCACTCACCAAGCCACTTTCTCAAGAAAGGTTTGAAAATCCATGTAAGAAGGTGAATCTTGTGAACTTTGTAAACTAGACCCTGTTGGAATAGGCAATATTCTGGTACACAAAGAAGAAAAGAAGGAGAACCCTGCTGGGGAAAGCAAGAGGAAAGGCCAGTTAGATAGGATACGGCAGCACCTTCTTTCCTGATAAGTGTCATTCCTTGTCTGCCTCCAGATTGGTACTCTTAGGACAATGTTCTGTTTCTTCTTGGGAGTTTCTCAACTCACTAACTCTCTCTCTTCCTCAGCTAGTGATGTAGCAAGGACTATCCAAGTTTCAGCTTGTCACTATCAATTGTGTTAATTCCTGAATAAAGTTTTCCCTATATTTTAATCCATTTGTGCTGTTCTGTTGCAAATTAGTCAGCCAACACCCTTCTAAGTCCATTGAAGTCTGTGAGTTTAGAAGGGTGTTACCCTGCTTAGGATGGCACTACAAATGACTTGCAGTCCAGTAGAGTCACAATGTTCTAATCCTTCGGCACTAGGCTCATGACACCCCTCAGGTTTCACACTTCCACCAAGTTACCTATCAACACTCTCAGGAATTTGTGGAGCATAATCCCAGATGACTTCTTCTGCAGCAATGAAATATTCCCACTCTTTAATCATTCGCAGTTCTTTATAGGATAATTTCTTTGTTAAGATATCTAGATTTCCACATTCCTCTATTTTCAGGTAACCATGCATTCCAGCTGATTTGAAAGACAGAAAGGAACAAGGACACTTATGGCTATTCATTCTTTAAAAAAAGAGATGTAACCAGCTGTATCGGCCCACACAAAAGCCAAAACAAAATAATGAAATCCATGCAATATCTTTCTGTTAGGTTCAATCAAAACAACACAAAATATTACTCAAGGTAAAAAAAAACTACTTCATAAGCAACTTTGTAGATAAGTTGACTTTTACATTACTTTTTGACCCCCTTTTTTGTTAGCAAATCACAGCTGTATGCTCTCCATTCAAGGAAAAAACTCAACAACAAGCCTGTGGTCAATTGCACAACTGCCTGCTTAATAAAGATCTCCTTGCCTTGCAGATGTTTTTGGACAACAGAAGATATTAGCCACTTTCCTGTGCGGCTCACAAGCATGCTTGCTGTGGCTGATGCCCCTCCGACAAGGTTGATAGTTGACACTTTGTAGTGGTTTTGTTCCAGGGTTTGACCATTGAAATGGATGGAGAAGATCTCTGGTGCAGAACTCATCCCAATCAAATGCCAGCTAATGCGATCATAAGTACATGCCTCTAGGTCTGAAATAAAAAGATCAGGAGAGAAAGCCTTCTAGAATTTGCAGTGTGGAGATGGATGAATGAATGAATGAATGAATGAATGAATGAATGAATGAATGAATGAATGAATGACAGGATAATGGAAAGTTCCCTTTTATTTGCTCAATAGATGAGCTGCAATTAAAACACTTTTGTACTTGCTAGGGTTTCCAAACAAACATGATTGACAGCTCTAAATACAACCAATTCATATAACCAAAGTGGCGTATAGAGAATATAGAGTGAGGAGATCAGTGGAATTGATGAAACCATTCTGTTCCGCTTCAGTGTGTAGCCAGCTCAGCTGACATTTAAAGGGGAACCACTTAACCACCTCCAGTCCAGTAAATGAAGGACAGAAAATGTGTCTGTAGTCTATGAGTAGCCATTAGCCATGATAGCTAAATAGAACTTTTCTTATTTAGAGAAAGGATTCTTCTGATTACTAAATGCTGGAGGCAGAAATACAAAATCATGTTTCCTGTTTGCTTTGCTTTATCTGCTCCCAGGGAATGACATCTGTGAAAGAAGAATGCTGGTTGTTTCCTGCCAGACAGTTCTTACACTGTCATGTTTAGGATCACTTGACTAGGATTATTAATGCAAGCTAAGCTGCAAATGAACTTCATGGAGAAAACATATTAAGCAGAGATCCCCACAACCCACATTTTTTGTCTTCTCAATTTGATTCTTTGAATTGGCTCTGGCTGTTTAGAACCCTGACATTGCCCAGCCAGCCACATTTTGTAGATGCTGGATTGTGGAACTGGCCATCATCACTGTGGGTGGATGGACAAGGTGTCATATCCATCGTTTTATAAAGGAAAGGAAGAAAGGCAGAAAATCAGGGTCTCTTACAGTGCAATCCTCTGCATGTTCACTCAGAAAGAGAATAAAAAGAAGAAGAGTTGGTTCGGATATGCCGCTTTGTCTCTGCCAGAAGAAGTCTCAAAGCAGCTTACAATCGCCTTCCCTTCCCTCTCCCCACCCTGTGAGATAGGAGAGGCTGAGAGAGCCCTGATATTACTGCTTGGTCAAAACAACTTTATCAGTGCTGTGGTGAGCCCAGGTCACCCAGCTGGATGCATGTGGAGAAGGAGCAGTGAATCAAAACTGGCTAACCAGACTAGAAGAAGAAAAAGAGTTGGTTCTCTACCAGAAGGAGTCGCAAAGCGGCCTTCCCTTTCCTCTCTCCACAACAGACACCCTGTGAGGTAGGTGAGGCTGAGTGAGCCCTGATATTATTGCTCAGCCAGAACAGCTTTATAAGTAGACAAGGTAGAAGAAGAAGAGTTGGTTCTTATATGTCACTTTTCTCTATCAGAAGGAGTCCCAAAACAGCTTACAGTCGCCTTCCCATTCCTCTCCCCATAACAGACACCCTGCAAGGTAGGTAAGGCTGAGAGAGCCCTGATATTACAGCTTTATCAGTGCAGTGGCGAGCCAGCTGGTTGCACATGGGGGAGTGGGGAATCAAACCCGGCTCACCACATTAGAAGTCCACGTTCCTAACCGCTGCAACAAGGCCAAACTGTGTTCTGCTTAGCTACTCCCATGTGGGTTTGCATAGGATGGTAGCACCACCACACTAATCCGCATAATGTGGTTTACAGAGGAGTGCGTAAATCCCAATCCTGCATATAATAGTACAGGGGTAGTCAAACTGTGGCCCTCCAGGTGTCCATGGACTACAATTCCCAGGATCCCCCTGCCAGCATGGACATCTGGAAGGCCACAGTTTGACTACCCCTGTAATAGTACCTGTACATACTTGAAACGTTAAAGGAAAGCTGCAATAGAAGTGCAGTCACTTCTTTCTTTGGTTCTGTTTTAATGTGCTATGCATGATGAGTCCAACATAATCCCTCTCTTTCCCAGATGACAGCAGAAATGGGGAAATAAAGACACATATCAATCGTGCCAGGTGTATCTCGGCTTTCCCTACTCTGTCAGACAAGCCTATCCAGTACCTGGAAGAGTTCCATTAGCGTAACCATTGATTGTGTACATGAGGGAAGTAACTTTTTGCCAGCTTTTGCTTTCATCAAATACTGCGAACATCAACACATATTCCCGGTCAAACAATTTCTGGGTTCCATTTTCATACAAGCTTCCTAGAAGAGAGGAGGAAAGGGGATTCCATAGGTACAGATAATTACGACTTACATATGTGACATTCCCATGAGGTTCCCAGTAATATACAGATATGTTTGCTTTCAACTATGATGCTAAATTGGACAGTTTCAGAAGACTCCCTAGTTCCAACACCGAGTCTACATTGAACATTCACCATTAAATAGAATCCCCCTAGGGGGGAATAACCTGAAATTATGTTACTGTGAAGTTTATTTTTATGACACCACTTTGTTTTCAAGGATTTTATTGTATCTGAGAGCAACCATGAATGCTGTTTCTCAGCTGAAAGGTAGGCCAAACATTTTAATACTAAAGTTACTTAATTTTTGTAGATATTGTCACAGTAGGCTTGCTGTTAGAGCCTCTTGTGGCGCAGAGTGGTAAGGCAGCAGACATGCAGTCTGAAAGCTCTGCCCATGAGGCTGGGAGTTTGATCCCAGCAGCCGGCTCAAGGTTGACTCAGCCTTCCATCCTTCCGAGGTCGGTAAAATGAATACCCAGCTTGCTGGGGGGTAAACGGTAATGACTGGGGAAGGCACTGGCAAACCACCCTGTATTGAGTCTGCCATGAAAACGCTAGAGGGCGTCACCCTAAGGGTCAGACATGACCCGGTGCTTACACAGGTGATACCTTTTAGGCTTGCTAGGGTTACCAGGTCTCTTGGACCAGCTGGCGGGCGATGGGGAGGGGCTGACTGGGAGCAGGAAGTAAGGAAGACGGAAAGAAACACATGTCTGCATCACCTGGAAGTCATCTAGGCATGTTGGGGGACATTGGGGGGTGACACTCTGGTCTGTGGACAAATTATCCATGGTAGAATTAGCTTTCTACCACATAGTTGTGCCCCCAGTGTCACATGTGCCTATGTCATTTCTGAGTGACATAGACATGTCATATTTATTTCTAGGTTGTTGCCTTTTTGGGGGGGGGGGGAGGTGTAAGTTATCCTCAATTCCTGATAGCTCTGAACGGGGAAAGGGCTCCAAACTGGGGGAATCCCCTGTCCCCCCTTGGGGACTAGCAACCCTAAGGCTGGCCAAGTTCCAGGTGGTAACTGGAGATCTCCTGGAATTATAACTGGTCTCCAGCTCCCCCTGGAGAGAACTGCTGCTTGGGGAGCTGGTCCCTAGGGCACTGTACCCTGCTGAAGTCCCTTCCCTCCCCAAACCAGACTGTCCGCAGGCTCCATCTCCCAAATCTCCAGAAATTTCCCAACCCAGGGCTTGCAACCTAAAGAGACAGATATGCCTCAATTATTAACATTGCATGATTTCGTCAGCTTTAAAATAAGCGATTACCTTCTTTACATATCAGCAAGGCACCGATAAGGCCAGAATTAAAGTCCTGTACCATGTTTTCATGGGAGTAGTAGGCATAGGTGAGACAGGCAGGGTCGGAGTTTCGAGGCCCGATTTCTGCAGTGATTGGCCACACATACTTATAAGTCCGGCCTGAAGGCACAGCATCATCCAGTGTCTCTATAGGTGATGTTTTGTCAGAATACGAGGCACCTTAAGCCAGTGAAGATAGGGAACAGTTAGTATTTGCCATTCACCAATATGGCCTTTATAACAAAGAAGATATCTAACTTTTATCATAAATTATAAATGATGACAATGCATACAAAGACCTACACACACCTGTGCTGAGGTATTCGCACAGACAGCCTACTCTGTAGGCTGGAAGTGGCTTGTCCTGTTTCTCCTCAGACATAAAAGCTAGAACAAATAGATTTAGTCTCCTCTCTTCCATTCTTCTTCTTGCTCAGAGGTATATGTACCTACTGCACAGGAATATTTATCTCCAAATAGGGGGGTAAACGGTAATGACTGGGGAAGGCACTGGCAAACCACCCCGTATTGAGTCTGCCATGAAAACACTGGAGGGCGTCACCCCAAGGGTGAGACATGACCCAGTGCTTGCACAGGGGATACCTTTACCTTTTAAAAGGTAAAGGTATCCCCTGTGCAAGCACTGGGTCATGTCTGACCCTTGGGGTGACGCCCTCTAGCGTTTTCATGGCAGACTCAATACAGGGGGGTTTGCCAGTGCCTTCCCCAGTCATTACCGTTTTTAGGCTTATTAATATTTTTGTTATTGCTGTACAAACAAAGAAAATTGGTGAACCTTTGACTTTCTCCTCTGCTGTTGTGCTGACAAGATTCACGACACAATTGCATTGAATGCTATATGGGCATGCAATCTCATTTAATATTAATTATTGTTTATTTTACTGTTATCGTGTTATTTCTATAGTTAAACATTTACTGTTACATGCCATGAGCCTTCAGAGAAGTCAGGATATACATAAAATTTTACATTACATTTCACAAAGATGTTATTCATTGACGTTCTTGTATTGCTAAAACCATACATTTAACAAAATGGGAAAAAATTCAAATGTCTTTCCAGTCAAACACTGAATAAATAGTACACAGGCAAGGCAAGCAAATTGACTGATGCTAACTAAGTACATAAACAGTCTCAGCACAGATCCAAAGTTCAAAGATATCAGGAGGCCGCTGTGGTTTTCCTGATGAATTTTTTAATGCTTTCCTTCCTTACCGCTATACTTGTAGCACCAGACTTGCTGTACTATTATCTACTGATTCAATTGGGTAGCTATGTTGGTCTGAAGTAGCAGAACAAATTTAGAGTCCAGAGGCAACTTTAGGCTATGTGCATGTACATGAAAGCCCATACCTGGAATAAAGATTCCGTGGTCTTAAAGGTACCACTGGACACTAAATTTGTTCTATTGTCAACCGACAACAAAATTGCCAGAATTTTTACTTTAATTCCAGGATTCTGTTGGTCAGAATTCTTTGAACAGATGTCAGCAGCATTGATTTGCATGTGCTTGATCCCCATTTATCACACTAAATGCTGCAGTTATTAAGTTCTCATTCTCATTCACTGTTTCAGACATGGCCGTATGAGAAGCTGAAAGATGCATGTGTGTGGGCATTTCCGCACATCTGTAAAAATAGCGTTACGCCAGCCGAATAGCATAATGCTAAAAATAATCATACCTCTCAGCCCTCCTCACCTTTTTCCTGTACCACTCTGCCACCTTTTCGCACTTCTCCCCTTCCACATCACCTGCTTGAAATGGCAGAGAGCAACACAGTTTATACGCTCCTCTCTTCTGCCTGTCAATCAAGCCAGGCAACCAATCCCCTTTCTCAAATGTTGGTTTGTTTTTTTAATTCATAATTCTCCGGGGTCTCCCGACGGGTGCAATGAGCAGCTCTCTGGAGAAGGAGGCACCACTCTGACACAAGCTGTAGCGGATGGCCGCCAGGAGCCTTTGGGTGCAGCCGCAGCAAGGTCGCACTCTCCTCAGCTTGACCGGCAGGGCACCTGGCCCCCTCTGCCCACCCATGGCCACCCACCCTGAGCACGCAGCCTGCAGCCAGGCCACCACTTCCCCTCTACCAGCAGCACCCTTCTTCCCCTTCCTACATCATGAGGAGCCAGCACCCGGAGGCACCGCTCCAGGGTGTCAGCCATTTAAAAAAAGACATTCCTGCGGGAGACAGAGGCAGGTGTGAGAGCGGGATGAGGCAGATGACTTTAGTGCATTTGAGCCTCCATATCTTCCCTCTGCTGGTTGCCCGCTGGCTGCTCCCCCTTAGCTAGTGCTAAATAGGTTGGTGAATCCACTTTTGGGGATTCACCAACCAGCGCTTTAAAATGGAGGATGTAGCCAGCAGGTTTCTGCTCAGACACTGCATGTTAGCGATGTCATGTTGAGGGGACAGAATATAACGACTACATAAGGTCAGTATTTCACTATATTTAAGCCGTGCGGAAATGCCCTGTGTTTCCTCCTAAGCCACTGTGCCAAGGGCTTTGTAAAAGCATTTTATCCTCCCCTTATAGCAAGGAATGAGTTTGGTTGATTCACAAGCTTGTCAGGATGTGGGATATTTGTGGAGCATGCTGAACCCATGCAGGCACAGTTATCTGAGCATCAGTGAGGTTCAAGTATAGTTCATATCATCACCATTCCCAAAGTTATGGAATGTGGTTGCATAAACTGTAGTGGTTTTCAAATAAAGTTTTCAAATATGACCCCACAGCATATGAAAAGAGTGATGCGACTCACTTCTGTCTCAAGGCCCACACTTTGGAAGGAACCAAGAAGTACTTTAAGTATAGTACCTTCTCTATGAAAAGTATGCCAGGACATACAGCTATATATCACAAGTGCTACAATAATATTTCTCATATGTTGTTGTTCCACAATCTGTCCTTGGTTGGGAGAACCGGAGGTCTCTATGAAGATCTTCTATAGACAGAATTATCAACTTCTTTAGTGTTATTTCTTATTTTCTCACATGACATTCATAGGCTGTCTCATTATCTGTTCTAATGTTGTCAATATGAGATAAATACTCCACTCCACTTAAGAAGGGGACCAGAACATTTCACAGCACTTACCTTCTGCTTGTTTGTTGTATGATATTCCTTGTGGATGAATGCTCAGTGGTTTGTTTGCC
The DNA here is from genome assembly GCF_049243985.1 of Paroedura picta. Classification (NCBI taxonomy): domain Eukaryota; kingdom Metazoa; phylum Chordata; class Lepidosauria; order Squamata; family Gekkonidae; genus Paroedura; species Paroedura picta. Next base: position 32,453,295 of record NC_135374.1, on the reverse strand, counting down.
ATGTTCTTAAAATTAATGATGAGAGTATCTCCCACTTCAGCACGTAGTGTTGGCCCCAGAAGCCCTATAAAAATACAAAACATTTTTAAACAAGAAAAAGTTTGAATAACAAAATAGTACTTCTTGAGGGTCAAACTTCTGAATAGCTAGCAGGACATACCAGCATTCTACCATAGTAATTTAAAAGCAAGGAGTATTAAGTACAAACATAGCTTGTACTGTTATATCTATCAATAGATCTACTCACTCAATTCATGTGGCAGGAATCTTAAGAGCTTTTTATGTCTGGTTAGAAGTGACCAAACTCTTCTGCATGACCAATTAGGCTCAGATCACTACTTGTTTGCATGCATCTCTCCCCCCACCCTGGTTCTGCATGTAATCAGGCCTGGTCCGAAGCAGTCCCAGGGCTGGCCTGACATGCCCCCTCAGTTGTCCTACAACAAGGGAATGCAGAGAAATCAGTGTTCCTTTTTTTGCTGCAGGATGCAATGGGGCATATTTCAGGGCTGGGCCGTGTGTAAGTGGGAAAACTTGGGCCATCCCCAGTTGGGCATTACTCCAACAACCCCCACTCCCAGCTTCACTTCCATCATCTACCCTCACAGCCTCCCTTGGCCTTTTTCTTTGTTTCAAGTCCAATCATGTTACAATGTGATTCCAATGTAACAAAATAGCAAAAAAAAAAAAAAAAGCACCCACTCACATCCATGTTTGGTTGTAACCTTTTCTTCTTTCTCTTTTTTTCTTTAGGATTCAACGTGTTTTAAGTGAGATTGCAGACAGTCCACGTGCATGGGGGTATGTGTGCGACAAAACAGCCTACGTTTTTCTATTCCCATTGTTTGTGTTGTTACAGTTTCACATTACAATGCGATTGTGGTAACTTAATAATATTTTGACTTCAAGGAGGGGGTGCTCAAATGTGACAAAATGGCACTGGAAGATTATTGGAGTTGTTTTTGACACGTGACAATGATTGACAAGTAAAAAAAATGGCAAGAAATTTGGACTTCCTATCCCTTGGCTATCACATGTGGGGGAAAATCTGGGGGCAAAAAGCGGGGAGAGTGGGGCAAGGGCTCCCCGTGCAGTAGTGGGAAAAGATCAGGAGAGAACATAGCATAATGGCTGGGTGAGTCCTCTGTGCAGAAGAGGTCACCATAAAATGACATTAGCAGGCAAATTATAGTAGCAAGAGAATGACAACAGCATGCATGGTGACAGGCCTGTTTGCCCAAGGTAAAGGGTGGAAGGGCATTGCTGACAGGTGATGACATAAGTCATATTAGAGACGAAGAGCTGTTTTTTTTATAAACAGCTTTTTCTCACCACAACTGACAACCTGTGAGGTAGGTGAGGCTGAGAGAGCTCTAAGAGAACTGTACTACAAGAACAGTCCCAAGAGAACTGTGACTGGCCCAAGGACACCCAGCTGACTGCATGTGGAGGAGTGGGGAATCAAGCCTGGTTTTCCAGGTCAGAGTCTGCCACTCTTAACCACTACACCAGTGGTCCCCAACCTCTTTTTGGCTGGGGACCGGCAGGGCGACGGCCACGCCCGCGCAGCACGCATGCGCCCTTATTCCCTCTCCCCCCCCCTCCCGCAGTAAGAAGCTTCCCGGGCCGTGGACCGCAGGTTGGGGACCACTGCACTACACCATGCTGGCTGAACAGGAGTATGAACATGAGATGTATGGCTGATGCTGCCGGGTCTATTAATGGTATTACTAGGATCTATATGAGAGCAAACCTGGCATCTTAGTTTGTTGCAAGCCTTGGTACCTGAGTCTATGTTACAGTTAAGTAGTTTATCACTGTAGGTCAAAAGTTGGTTTAGGCTAGCATCCTGATGCAACTATAGGGTAGGACTTCTATGCACAATGGATTGTCCAGTGTAGTTGGGGTGGTAGCTGGAGGCATCTAGATATATTTGCCTATCTGTCAGTTTCTGGTATAGCGTGGTACTTCTGTGCCCACATGCATCTGTACTCTGGTGTCTAGAAAGTTTGTTGTGTAGACTAATTCATAGTTTAATTCATGGTAGAGTGGGTGGAAAGCCTGTCACGAATTATGATGGGGAATTTATTAACATTTAAAGTGACAGGAGTAAGAGGCTGGTAACCAGGGTCCAAAAGTAGGAATTCAGGCAATGCAGATTAAGTGCGCATAAAGAATAAATGTTTATTTAGAAAAAATCCTAGACAATTTAAATTAGCAATTTAAGTAACCTACAAACACTGACATTTAGAGAGAAATATAGATAGAGGGAATGGTAGAGGACAAGAAGGCCTGGAGGATCATTGTCCATGGGGTCGCGATGTGTTGGACAGAACTTCGCAACTAACAACAACAACAATAGATAAAGGGATTCATTAGAGCAAAGTAGACTGACAACCTGTCCTGAAGAGAAGCAAATCCTTTGAAGAGCAGAGAGAGAGGGACAGGCACAAAACCAGCTTCATCTATAGCACAGGGGTGGCCAAACTGTGGCTCTCCAGGTGTCCGTGGACTACAATTCCCATGAGCCCCTGCCAGCATCATACTGGAGAGCTATAGTTTGGCCACCCCTGCTATAACATAATAGTGCAGTACTAGATGAATGAGAGTAGGACCATATTGATTGTGGTTCAGCTGTAGCTGACAGATTGAAGAGATTTGGGGATATTATGTGGAAGATGGATTGTCATTTGCTTGCTGTGTGCTCCATGGTGATCACCATGGTCCTGTCGGGAATTGATTGACTCTCAGATTTAAAGCTATTAATATGTGGCAAGTACATTTCCTGACTTTTAGAGAGCAGGTGACAAAACTTCTGAAAAGATCTCTCACATTCAGCAAATGCTTACTTTAGAAATTACTCTCTCTTCTTTTCCATAGCACTATAACCAGATGTTTTCATATGGCTTTCCTAGTTAATGTGACCTTATCCACCAAAAGCCATTACTACAAAATATATAGTACTCTTTTGAACCTGACCAATCACTTCCAGTCATCTTTCTCGCCATATCAGGAAGACAAAAATGCCTCTAGATCCTTCGTTAGTATCTCTGTTGAATATCTGACTACCAGGGGTGGCTGAACTGAGGCTCTCCAGATGTCCATGGATGACAGTTCCTCTCCTCAAAACCTCAAGATCTGACATCTTCCTTCCACGACCAGAGAATAACATCTATCTTGCTGTGGATTGTTTTAATACTGTTGTTTAGTGCTGTTTAATATTGTTGATATCAGATGCTGAAGTTTTAAGATTGTTTTAGACCGTAATTTTTAAACTGTTGTAAGCTGCCATGTTGTAAGTTGACTCAGCCTTCCATCCTTCCGAGGTTGGTAAAATGAGTACCCAGCTTGCTGGGGGGTAAACGGTAATGACTGGGGAAGGCACTGGCAAACCACCCCGTATTGAGTCTGCCATGAAAACGCTGGAGGGCGTCACCCCTAGGGTCAGACATGACTCGGTGCTTGCACAGGGGATACCTTTACCTTTACCTTTTAAGCTGCCATGAGCCAAGAGTGGCAGGTTAGGAATAGGAAGGAAGGAAGGAAGGAAGGAAGGAAGGAAGGAAGGAAGGAAGGAAGGAAGGAAGGAAGGAAGGAAGGAAATCTGACATACAACAGTGGCATAACCAGAACCTGAGCCTTTCTCTCTTAACTGCTTTCTGATGTTCATGGAACCTGCCATTCCTCCTCCCCAACAGACACCATCTGAAGTGCAAGATTGCATCCAGTATTCTGTAGCCCAAAATGTAATTTGAGGTTTCACAAAGAGGCTGAAAAAACTCCAAGCACTGTGATTGGCCCAAGGTCACCCAGCTGTCTGCATGTGGCAGAGAAGTGGGGAATCAAACCCGGTTCTCCAGATGATAGGCTGCCACTCTTAGCACTACACCAAGCTTGATAAAATCAAGGAAGAATAGTATGGAAGTATGATCATACAGGATGGCCTGATAAGCATCAAAGAAGGAGAAAGGCATGGGGGCAAAATGTACACCTTCTTTGTACACCTCCCAACAGGGGTTGTCTCTCATTTCCATTGGTACACTGAAATACAATTCTGTCTGAAGAGCAAACTAAAAATATAATAAGTAAATAAACATGTTTAAAACTGTTAAGTTGGGTCCATAGCAATGGGGAGGTTACACTGATGAAAAAATGACTTCTAGAAATTATGTTCCATTCACCTGACAGAGCGTCTAGTTGTTTTTCTTTTTGGAAACCGGCTTCATACTCTCTGTAGACAATTTTGTTGAATAGGGAACTTGAATTTGGCAATCTGAAACAGAAAGGATTTTTGCTAGGTAAAATCACTTATATGGGAAGGGGGAAAGGATGTACAAAAATTATTTGATGTAAATTGTTCACATTATCCAGAACTGCAGAAATAAATTTGTATATTTTATTTCTGTTGCACATTTTATAGTACTTATAAAACTAAATGCTAGAATTTGCTATTTTGCACTCTGACCTTAGGTGTTGGTTGGATTCAGTCAGGGATGGAGAAACAGCAGGAAGCATAGGAAACAAAGGTCACGAGAGTAGCCCACTTGGAGTTTTTCCACCTGTGCCAGGTGAGGCTACTAGTGCTGTTTCTGTCCCAGGATCACCCCAACACAGTGATCCATGTGACTGTCATCTCCAGGCTGCATTTCCGCAACTTGCTTTATGCAGGCCTTCCCTTGTCCCTGATCCAGAAGTTACACCTGGTGCAGAATGCAACTGCTAGGATCCTCACTAGGACACCATGGAGGACCCACATCCAGCCTGCGCTGAGGCAGCTGCATTTGGCTACCAATTGAGTACCAGACCAGGTTCAAGGTTCTGATTTTGACCTTCAAGGCCATCTGTGACCTGGACCCTGTGTATTTTAGGGACCATCTAACTCCCTATGCCCCATGCAGGGCCTTGTATTCTGCAATGGCGAATAGGCTGGAGGTCCCTCCCTGGGCCGCACAAAGTCCGCCTGGCCTCAACCAGAGCCAGGGCCTTTTTGGCATTGGCCTTGGTAGAATGAGCTCCCAGAAAAGATGAGGGGCCTACCGGAGCCTGTAAAGTTCCACAGGGCCAGTAGGATGAACCTCTTCTGCCAGGCCTTTGGTTGAGGCTAGGTGGGACTGGAAGATCTTCCCCTCCTCCAATGTGCCATTAGACCATCACCCTGGAGCCAGTGTATGGTGAGGCGGAGTGTGGGATGTGGGGGGGGGGAGTTGTTGGGACTGACAGGAGCTGGGGTTGGGTTGGACATTTTGGTTTTATTGTATGAATGTTTATTGTCATGAGCCAGCTATGCTAAGAGTGGTGACATACAAATATAATAAAGTAATAATAAATATGAATAATAATGGCCACAAGACTACCGAGTTTTATCCCAAGGATTACAACCTTGCTGTGTTTTAAAATGAAAGCTGATAATCTTATCTTGAAAGAGGACCCACCATCTGGATACGAGATTTATGGCTGCAACCCCTTCATACCCAGAAAGATGGGTAAAGAATGGCTCCCGAGGGTGTTCTTATAATGCACCTTATCATGCCTTTCCAGTGTTAAATCTCTGATGTTGTGTGGAGGAGCTTTGCAATTTCTGTCAATTAGAGGCACTACTATGTGCCACCCATGGGCTGCTTGTTCTTCTTTGGACACTCACTGCAAAGGCTACCCTCAGGAAAAGGTTGCCATGAATAACTTAGTTATTTTGGGATGTAGTGGCAGCATGCTCAGTGGTTTCACAGAGGAAGCGAGGGTTACACCCACAATGACCCCAATTCCATGGCCAGATAATGCCACCCCCAAAAAACAAAACAAAACAAAACAAAAAAACAGAATCTCTGGCAAGTCTGGCCTGGAATACATTTGCCACCCGATGAATCAACTTTCTTCCTATCAGCTGTCTTCGTAGAAATTTGGCCCTGAACACCAACAGTGTAATTATACAGCTTCCCCCTACTGAATATGGAAATCTTGTAAACCTCATTTACCATGAATTGTGGGATCAGATTCTACCAACTGCAGAGTTTATGATCATCTGGAATTTACATGTGGGAAGAATCCCCCATCCTTCTTCCTTGATCCAGTGATCTCCTTGTCCCAAGCATTTGTGGAGTTCATGAGCCACAAAAGCTTTCACATTCATTTTCAGGGCTCAGGTGTAAATTTTTCTGAGCCTGGTACAAAGATGCTTGCAAACAAAACCCAATTGCAATCTTGTCTGATTTATGCAATCCCACGAGTCATGAAATGAGCCATTCCAATGTCATAGATCATATCAAGTAATGAGATCACAACCTGGGCAGCCCCTCCCCAAGAAAATGATCCATTTCCTCATGCTTGAGTCTTGTGTGGTGGACTGCACATTTAGAAGTTTAATAAATTTATGTAACTTCATTTATACTTTTTCTCTCCTGTGGGGACCCTAAAGTTGCTTACACTCTTTTCTTCCACTTTCTCCTTACAACCCTGTGAGTCAGTGGTCCCCAACCCCTGGTCCGGAGACCGGGACCAGTTCGTGGATCAGTTGGTACCGGGCCGCGGCTCTTCCTCATCCTCCTCCCTGGCTGCTGTCTCGGGGGCTGCCTTGCCACTTTGCTGCCGGCTCACCTTTGGTGCTCTCCAGTGGCCGCCCCCCCAGCAGGCAGTGGGAAGTCAGGGGCGCTGGCGGGAAAGCAATTGGAGCAGGGGCTCAGGCAGCGGCAGCGTCCCTTGGCAAAACACTACCACCCCCGGGACTCAGTAAAATTGTCAAGCGTTGACCGGTCCCTGGTGATAAAAAGGCTGGGGACCACTGCTGTGAGTGCATGACTGGCCCCATGGTCACCTGGTAAACTTGGGCCCTCCACATCATGGTCTGACACTCTAACCAGTAAACCACACTGCTGTACACGCACTCTCTCTCATGTCATTCATCCACTAAACAAATCCTCTTTTCATATGTAAAATAGTACTGAGTTCCCGGTGTAAATTACTTTAACAATACTAAGAAGGACAGGTGCATAGACAGTGAAAAACAACATAATCAGGAGAATATCAACAGCAAATAGCTAAAATCCTTGCGATTTAAACACATGCTCCACTTCTCCTCTTGAAAATAATGCTAAACTTCCACTGTCCTTAGTCAACATACCAGGCTGTGCCTCTGCTCCTCCTCCACATATCCAGGCACTATAGAAGCCCCTGAGTTTTGTTACCTGAATTGTTCCTGAGGTGAGTATCCATAGCTCCAGCTGGTGACTTGTGCCGCTATGTAATGCTCTCGGAGCTGAGCTGCTTTCACAATGAGAATCTCCAAACCGAGCCAGCCCAAAATCAAAAGAAGATGCCTACAGGAGCGTAGCAACATGATACAAGCGCGAATGGATATTGTTATGCTGGGAGCCAGACGAGGTATATATATATACTGTTGTTGTTGCTGCAACTTCCCCAGGAAAAAGCCTCCTCTGTGGCTGGTGTTGCAAGGGACAGCGGTGCTGGCGACGCCTAGGTCGTTGCTCTTTTCCTCCTCCCCTCCCACTTTTCAGAGGGTCACAGAAGAAACAGCTGCCGCACTGGCCTTGCTCCACTTCTTCCCAGAGCTTTCTCTGCAGAGGGCCAAAGGGTGCAAAGCAAGCTCCACTGTACAAGGCACAGTCACTGATTTAACTGGGCCATTAGCCACCAGAACAGCAGCACTCATGTGGATCCATTCGGAGCCCACCTTGATACAAGCTCTGGCCATTTCTCCTGTTATTTAACTTGTGTTCTCAAGATGCCTTTTTATCCTCCCAACAGTGGTGGGTGGCAGAAATTTAGTAGGCTTCCTAATGGTGCTGTTGAGTGGACAGGTATTCTCTGTAAAGCAGCACATGTGCACAGGGCAGTACCATTATTTGCATATTCATCAATAGAAAACTTCCCTAATGAAACAGGGGACACAGCATTTTAAGACAGAACCACTCTAAACCTTACCACTTAAACGTGTATTCCTTTTCCTTGAACAAAACTGAGCAAACAGTTTACCTTGCTTTGTCTTATGTTTAGAAGGATACTGTGTGTGGTTGGGCAGGAGCATTGTGTCAGATTATGGCTATCCCTGCAGGAAACCATTATCCCAGTCTTAGGAAACATTCAGTAACTTGCAATTAAGGAGCAAAAAGTAGCGGAAGCCATGCCCATTGACTTCAACAAAGCTTCACATTTATCAAGATGTTCTTTGGTTATCTACTGAAGGCCCAAGGAGAAATCAACTTCCCAGTAAGAAGCAACAAATACAGTCACTGGGGCTTGGCACCTTAGCTTAGGCCCTTTGCTTTTTAAATACATTCTGGAAGCAAGCAGTTTGCACAAGGGTAGTATTTAATACAGCAGTTCGACCAGACAAGTTGACTGGCCTATAGAACCGAAAAATATAAGTATTCTCTTTAAAGAAAATAAACCAAGGATTCTTAACATATAAAGTCAAAAGTTAAAAATTTAAAATTTGATAAGTCTCCTCTGCGTCACTGTTTGTATAACTTTGTGTCTTTTGTGTACACCGAATACATGAGCACAGTGTTTAGCAACCTGTGTGGGAATGGGAGGCCTTTCCTCTCCATGGGAAGAATTTAGTTTTTGCTTCTTCCGGACAAGGGTACTAAAGGAGCTTCTACAGAACTATTGACATGATCACGTCATTTCTATGCTTCTGGGTTTTTCATGGGAGGGTTATTGCATCAAGTGGAAGGCCAAGTTGGAAAACACTTTTAGTACTAATTTGCGTCTTTGCAGCTGGGAAGCTAGCCTAACCTTTCACTGACCAGCGCAGGAAGACTACTCTGGTATGAACCTTCCTGGTTTGAAGATCTACCCATGAACTCCTTGTGCGAGATTCCAACTTGAGTAGATGCAGGATTGAGATTCACTGGCTGTTCGGTCACACGAGTGGTGCCTTCTCATAAGGGAACTTTACACACGAGATGTCCAGTTGTCCCCTTCACCTAATGCTCACCTCAAGCAGGGAAAGATCATTTTGTCACTCAGACCTTCATAATAGATTAGATCTGTACCAGGTAAAGAACTGGGAGGTTTCTGGTTGTTTATGAATTTGATAGGGCTTATTGTTTGTGCCTTCCTTGTCTCACTTCGAGAGCTTTCAGCTATCCCAGTTACGGGAGAATATCAACTTTGCATAAGATGCTATCTTATGATACAATTAACTGTTTCTTGAACCTTTGTTCTATATGCATAACTATCAAAATAAACTTTAAAAATATTAATTCCGAAAGAGGCCGAAATAATTCACTACAGCTTTTTTTTCTTAAAGGAAAAGTTCATATCTGGTCTAGTTTTCTTAGACATAGTTTCTAAGACAGCAGTCCCCAACCCCCGGGCCGTAGACCAGTATCGGTCCATGGATCAGTCGGTACTGGGCCACGGCTCCTCCTCATCCTCCTTCCCAGCTGCTGCCTCAGGGGCTGCCCTGCCACTCTGCTGCCGGCTCACCTTTGGTGCTCCCCCTTGGCATGGCACTGCGTAACTACTGCTGGCAGGACCCGCCTGAGGGCAGCAGGAAGTCAGGGGTGACGGCAGGAAAGCAAATGGAGCAGGGGCTCAGCTGGTGTCAACGTCCCTCGGCAAAAGTCTACCCCCCCCCCCGGGTCTCAGTAAAATTGTCAAGCGTTGACTGGTCCCCGGTGATAAAAAGGTTGGGGACCACTGTTCTAAGATACCGGAAAGGCTGTCTCCACATCCTGTCTTCTTGCAACCATATTCAGGATAGCACACATATTATTATTTCTCCACCTCAATAATGTTCTTCATGTTTTCTTTGGTTTGTGTGTTCCCAAACTGCAGTGGGCTAAACAGAGTGTCATCAAAAGGCTCTGGGGTTCACACAAGGCCTTGTGTTATGGGTGTTGAGCTCCTGCCAGCCGTCAACAATAACCCTTGCAGGAAGTCATGTTTTATATAGCTGTGCCCTAATCTGCCACTAGTTGGCACAACACAGGGGTTTCAAAACTTTAACAAAAACAGATAATCTCATTCATACTGAACAACCCATAGGAAGCACTCAGCAAATATAAATAAATACATCTTGGACCCTACAGTGGGAAGGAGAAAAATAAATTTATGTAGGAGTTTCACCTCCATAAGATTTTGAGCAATGTCTAGTGCTCTCCTCCCTAGCACAAGCTTTAGCACAAGCAGAACTTTTGGCAGGAATCAAAATGACTATAACTACAATGATGATTCCCCCTTCAAAGATCGCTGCCTTGTTGTGGCAAGGGGGCTTGCGTAGTTCAGTGAAGCTATGAGCTATACCGTGCAGGGCCACCCAAGACGGACAGGTCATAGCTGAGAGCTCTGACAAAAGGTGATCCACTGGAGAAGGAAATGGCAAACCACTCCAGTATCTTTGCCATGAAAACTCTATGGACAGTTCCAATAGGCATAACGATATGACGCTGGAAGATGAGCCCCTCAGGTCGGAAGGTGTCCAATATGCTACTGGGGATGAGCAGACGGCTAGTACGAGTAGCGCCAGAATGAATGAAGCGGCTGGGCCAAAGCCGAAAGGACGCTCAGTTGTGGAAGTAACTGGTGGCGAAAAGACAGTCCGATGCTGTAAAGATTTTTATTCCATAGGAACCTGGAACGTCAGATCCATGAATCAAGGCAAGCTGGACGTGGTTAAACAAGAAATGAGAAGACTGAACATCGACATTTTAGGAATCAGTGAACTAAAATGGACAGGAATGGGTGAATTTAATTCAGATGACCATCAGGTATACTACTGTGGACAAGAATCTCGCAGAAGAAATGGAGTAGCCTTCATAATCAATAAGAGAGTAGGAAAAGCAGTCTTGGGATACAATCCCCAAAATGACAGAATGATCTCAGTTCGAATCCAAGGCAAACCATTCAACATCACAGTGATCCAGGTCTACGCCCCAACCACTGCTGCTGAAGAGGATGAAGTTGATCAGTTCTATGAAGCCCTACAACACCTTCTAGAAGCAACGCCCAAAAATGATGTGCTTATCATCATGGGGGATTGGAATGCTAAAGTAGGAAGCCAAAAGATAACCGGGATAACAGGCAAGTTTGGCCTTGGAGTACAAAATGAAGCAGGGCACAGGCTGGTAGAATTTTGTCAAGAGAATACAATGGTCATAGCAAACACTCTTTTCCAGCAACCCAAGAGACGACTCTACACATGGACATCACCAGACGGTCAACACAGAAATCAGATTGACTATGTGCTCTGCAGCCAAAGATGGAAAAGTTCTATCCAGTCAATAAAAACAAGACCAGGAGCTGATTGTGGTTCAGATCATGAGCTTCTTGTTGCAAAATTTAGGCTTAAATTGAAGAAAGTCGGGAAAAGCACTAGGCCACTCAGGTATGAACTAAATCATATCCCCGACGAATACACAGTGGAGGTGACAAATAGATTTAAGGAATTAGATCTGATAGACAGAGTGCCTGAAGAACTATGGACGGAGGTTCGCAACATTGTACAAGAGGTAGCAACTAAAGCCATCCCAAAGAAAAAGAAATGCAAGAAATCAAAATGGCTGTCTGAGGAAGCTTTACAAATAGCTAAGGAGAGAAGGGAAGTGAAAGGCAAGGGAGAAAGAGAAAGATACACCCAATTGAATGCAGAATTCCAGAGAAAAGCTAGAAGAGATAAGAATGCCTTCTTAAATGAACAGTGCAAACAAATAGAAGAAAACAATAGAATGGGGAGGACCAGAGATCTTTTCAAGAAAATTGGAGATATGAAGAGAACGTTTCATGCAAAGGTGGGTATGATAAGGGACCAAAATGGTAGGGACCTCACAGAAGCAGAAGAGATTAAACAAAGGTGGCAAAATTATACAGAAGAACTATACAAGAGCGAGCTTAACATCCCTGATGACCACAATGGGGTAGTTACTGACCTGGAGCCAGACATCCTGGAATGTGAAGTCAAATGGGCCTTAGGAAGTCTGAGCAACAATAAAGCTAGTGGCAGTGACAGCATTCCAGTTGAACTATTCAAAATCTTAAAGGACGATGCAGTAAAAGTGCTACACTCAATATGCCAGCAAATTTGGAAAACGCAACAATGGCCACAGGATTGGAAAAGGTCAGTTTACATTCCAATCCCAAAGAAGGGCAATGCCAAAGAATGTTCAAACTACCGCACTATTGCACTAATTTCTCATGCTAGCAAAGTTATGCTCAAAATCCTACAAGCTAGGCTCCAGCAATATGTGGACCGAGAACTTCCAGAAGTACAGGCAGGATTTCGAAGAGGCAGAGGAACTAGAGATCAAATTGCCAACATACGCTGGATCATGGAGAAAGCTAGGGAGTACCAGAAGAACGTCTACTTCTGCTTCATTGACTATGCTAAAGCCTTTGATTGTGTGGAGCACAACAAATTGTGGCAAGTTCTTAAAGAGATGGGAATACCAGAGCATCTTATTTGTCTCTTGAGAAATTTATATGCAGGTCAAGAAGCAACAGTGAGAACTGAACATGGAATCACTGACTGGTTCAAAATTGAGAAAGGAGTTCGGCAAGGCTGTATACTGTCGCCTTGCCTATTTAACTTGTATGCAGAGCACATCATGAGAAATGCGGGATTAGAGGAGTCACAAATTGGGATCAAGATTGCAGGGAGAAATATCAACAACCTCAGATATGCAGATGATACCACTCTAATGGCAGAAAGTGAAGAGGAACTAAAGAGCCTGTTGATGCGGGTGAAGGAGGAGAGTGCAAAAGTTGGCTTGAAACTCAACATCAAGAAAACAAAGATCATGGCATCCGGCCCTCTCAATTCCTGGCAAATAGAAGGGGAAGAAATGGAGATAGTGACAGATTTTATTTTCCTGGGCTCCAAGATCACTGCAGATGGGGACTGCAGCAAAGAAATTAAAAGACGCTTGCTCCTGGGGAGGAAAGCTATGGCAAATCTAGACAGCATCCTAAAAAGCAGAGACATCACCCTGCCAACAAAAGTGCGTTTAGTCAAGGCTATGGTCTTCCCAGTTGCAATGTATGGCTGCGAAAGTTGGACCATAAGGAAGGCCGAGCGTCAAAGAATTGAGGCTTTTGAACTCTGGTGCTGGAGAAGACTCTTGCGAGTCCCTTGGACTGCAAGGCGAACAAACCGGTCAGTCCTAGAGGAGATCAGCCCTGACTGCTCTTTAGAAGGCCAGATCCTGAAGACGAAACTCAAATATTTTGGCCACCTCATGAGAAGGAAGGACTCCCTGGAGAAGAGCCTAATGCTGGGAGCGATCGAGGGCAAAAGAAGAAGGGGACGACAGAGAATGAGGTGGCTGGATGGAGTCACTGAAGCAGTAGGTGCAAGCTTAAATGGACTCCGGGGAATGGTAGAGGACAGGAAGGCCTGGAGGATCATTGTCCATGGGGTCGCGATGGGTCGGACACGACTTCGCACATAACAACAACACAATGATGATTTAATCAGATGTGCAGCCAGGGCATTTTTATAAAGGTAATATAACAGTGTAACAGAATTGTTCAAGAAGGCATTTTTTCAACAGAACCAGGGATATCTATGGTATGCATCATCTATTTATTTTACATATTAAGTCTAATCTTATTGTATTACTTTGTAGTTCCAATTTTCTGCACCACTTGGCATAGCAAATTTGATCCTTTTTTAATACTGTATCTAATTTTTGTAATTCTAGACCTATTGCATTGTTTATTGGAACTCTCAAGAAGAAGAAGAAGAAGAAGAGTTGGTTCTTATATGCCGCTTTTCCCTACCCAAAGGAGGCTCAAAGCGGCTTACAGTCGCCTTCCCATTCCTCCCCCCACAACAGACACCCTGTGGGGTGGGTGAGGCTGAGAGAGCCCTGATATCACTGCTCGGTCTGAACAGTTTTATCAGTGCCGTGGCGAGCCCAAGGTCACCCAGCTGGTTGCATGTGGGGGAGCGCAGAATCGAACCTGGCATGCCAGATTACAAGTCCGCACTCCTAACCACTACACCAAACTGGCTCTCCAAACAAGCTACTTGTGAAATCCACCAGCCATCTCAAGTTCAGTAAGGAGAAACACAACAATTTTATTAAATACCTTCTCACTATTCAGCATGAAAGCTTAATCTTAAAAACAAAAACTGTGCATTAAAAGTGTGTCCACATCTGCAGAGGAAAGGGGGTATTCCAGGGGTGGTTCAATGCCTTTGGAATGCCCTCAAGGCTTTCCTGGCCCCCGAACTGAACTATTTCATCACAATTCTTCATTTTCACTACTACTACTACTACTACTACTACTACTACTACTACTACTACTACTACTACTGCAGACAACTTGGAATGATAAAGCATGTGTGCAGCCCGCAAGGAGGGCCGTTTCAGTTCCTCATCTATTTAGTCCAGAGCAGGGGTAGTCAACCTGTGGTCCTCCAGATTTTCACGGACTACAATTCCCACGAGCCCCTGCCAGCATTTGCTGGCAGGGGCTCATGGGAATTGTAGTCCATGAACATCTGGAAAACCACAGGTTGACTACCCCTGCTCTAGAGAACGAAGTTTGTATTTACCAGCATCAAACATACTAGCTCTTTAAAGAAACTTGAATGGGAGACAAGTTGCCATGTTAATTGAAAAGGTAACCATGATGGGGGAGGAATGAGTTAACTATTACCGCAGTCATTTCATGCACATATTACAACAAGCAGAGCTAATAAACAAGTTTTGAGATTTCAGGAAGAAAACATCATTTTGTGACCTAAACTGCGCCTTGGAAAAGGGAAGGATAGCATAATTTTACCCATGCAGCCGTGCCTGGCTCCGGTCGCTACGGTTCTGAGAAGAAAACACTAGTTCCTAAACCCATGACACAAATGTTAGGGGACAAGTTTGCCAGTTTCCACCGGGCAGAGATTTTAAATGATACTAACAGCACCTTCAGCTATTGCGGTATAATAAACGTCCCCATTTATTAGCTTAACATATTTTTTCCCATAGTAGAAATGGTGTTGATAAGAATTCTCCCACCACAGGAGACAGATTATTTCCACTTATCGACAAAACATATTCTATTGACGCACACTGGCTGCTGGATGAAAAACAAGACACTTCCTCTTCCTTTCAGCTGCAAGGATCGGGAGAAAGGGTCAGTTTCCTGCAATATTCTCAGCACCAAACATTCCATTCAGCACTGGAAGCAAAGTAAGCAGCCGTTCACTGTATGCATAGGGATGCACCGTCATACAGACTTCCTATATCCTGTTCAGTGCAGAGCCCAAAGTGCAGTGGTACACAGAGGCATGGTTCTTGATCTTTTGACATCAGCAAAATTTCTGCCTGTACACTGCACCGCTGGAAGTCAAATGCTTAAAACATTAAATCCTGGATAAACAAGGTTTGGGAACTCGCTAAACTATCCAAGTTAGCTGAATTGTATAAACTAAGTGATGGTCAAGTTAACATCTCCCCCCGCCCCCCCCATGTTGGAATAATGTTTTACATACTGACATTGATGCATTTACTAATTGTACAGTTTTGAAGCTTTTTACAGGAAACAAGATTTAAAAATCAATGGGAATAAAGCTCCAATGGTCAGAAAGAAGTAAAGTACATAGGGTTGTTCTAGCTATATTTATATTATGCTAGACTTCCTGTGACTTGTCATTCACATGCATTTATAAAACATAAATTATTAAATCCAATAATGCAAATTGCATTTTCCCAGTTTCTTCCTCTGACCATACAAAAGGCATGCTCAACACTGGCTCAGGCTCAGCACAAGTGCAAGAGTGGGGAAGGTCAGGTAACCTAGGCCAGGTAAGTAGCATAGGCATGTCAACATGTATGCATAGAGATGATCACATGTCTATACAGCCCTAGAATAAATGTCTATGTAGATAAACCTCCAGGTTACTAGTGTGTACTACAGAATATAATAACTTAGAAATGGTATGACTGTTCCCCCACTATTGCACAGGTATGTGAAATACCATTGTCTGACTGTAGATACAGATAAGCATTATGACTCAGAAGCGAGACTTAAGTGGCCTGAAGTGGCAGAACAAAATTTGAGTCCAGTGGCACCTTTAAGATCAACTAAGTTTTATTCAAAATGCAAGCTTTTGGGTGCACAGCCAGTTTGGTGTAGTGGTTAGGAGTGTGGACTTCTAATCTGGCATGCCAGGTTCGATTCTGCGCTCCCCCACATGCAACCAGCTAGGTGGCCTTGGGCTCGCCACAGCACTGATAAAACTGTTCTGACCGGGCAGTAATATCAGCACTCTCTCAGCCTCACCCACCCCACAGGGTGTCTGTTGTGGGGAGAGGAATGGGAAGGCGACTGTAAGCCGCTTTGAGCCTCCTTCGGGTAGGGAAAAGCGGCATACAAGAACCAACTCTTCTTCTTCTTCTTCTTCCACAGCACACTATGTCAGACAATGAAACAGAAGTTAAAAGGTCACATATATAAGTAGAGACTAGGTCATGGGTTAGAACACCGCATAATATATCTGGTAAACATCTTCATTATGTGGCGTACTAGCCCATGACCCAGTCTCTGCTTATATATGTGATCTTTTAACTTCTATTGCATTGTCTGACAAAGTGTGCTGTGTACACAAAAGCTTAAATAAAACTTTGCTGGTTCTTAAAGGTGCCACTGGACTCAATGCTGTTCTACTCAGAAGCAAGCTTTTCTGAGTTCTGTGGAACTTCTGCCTAATAGGTGAGCTTAGAATTGCTGCCACCTTAAATTCCTCGGACCTAATTGTTCCGACTTTTAGTTATGAGGATTTAGCACTAGCTTTCTGGTGTGGTAAACACACACACACACACACCTCTATCTACCCACAGCACAGGAATGAAAAAGAAGTTTATTTTTATTTTTTACACATAGTCTTTATTAAAAAGTAAGGCTGATAGTGGAATTTTTATTTTGATGCTTCAACTTGATAGAAGTGGTACATTACAGAAATTGTATACAATTGTGGGTAAACAAGTCCATCACATATGGTTTGTTTGTATTTAAAAATTAGGGTCAATAATTAGCATAAATGTCCTCTCACTTAATTACATTGTAAAGTGTCTCGTATAGTCATACTCTATTGTTGGAATGACCGCTTGTACAAATTTCAAAAAAATTAGAAGGTACCTGAATATTAAATTAAGGAAAGTAAACTGGATCGTTTCAATACCTCAACTTCACAGAAAACTTAAGCAAAGTCCTTTTAAAAGTGTCCTGAAATTTCATCCTTCATCTAGTTATAATTATTTCCCAGGAAAAAATCTCACTCAGTAGAAGATAAGATCAATCTACTACAACTTTTGCAGCAACTTCAAAATAATCAGACAGGTCTATGTAGCAATTTGCTCAATTTACTACCACTGAAGTCAGGTGGAGTTTGGGTTTCTCCTGGCAGGAAAGCCTTTTTAAAACAAATGGGTATTGGTACATTATTATGGTGCTATATTTTTAATATTATAGCAATCATTATGAAGTCCTGGGTTTCCAGCTTTTTTAAAAAAAACTCTAACAGTTTATTACAGTTTGTACTTTTCCCCTTAGTGCCACAATCCAAAGGGTTAGAGACTTTAAAAAAAAGTCTGGAAAACAGGAGTCCATTGCAATAATACTATTGTGATCTAGCAATAAAAAGGTAAAGGTATCCCCTGTGCAAGCACTGACCCTTGGGGTGTCTGACCCTTGGGGTGACGCCCTCTAGCATTTTCATGGCAGACTCAATACGGGGTGGTTTGCCAGTGCCTTCCCCAGTCATTACCGTTTTACCCCCCAGCAAGCTGGGTACTCATTTTACCGACCTCGGAAGGATGGAAGGCTGAGTCAACCTTGAGCCGGCTGCTGGGATTGAACTCCCAGCCTCATGGGCAGAGCTTCAGACTGCATTCCTGTTCTTAAATGGGCTGGGGGTAAGGGGAAAAAGTGGAGAAGAATGTGGAGACCCTATTGCCATTGTACTCAATTGGCAGCCATAGGGAAAGCCATGGGGAATTATCTCTGGAAAACGCCGGGGGTAGAAGAACAGGGGAAGATGAGCAGTGGAATTCTTGCTTTACACTCCACCAGATTTCAAAAACCGGACAAGACATCACAAACCACTTCCCTAAAACCTACCCAACCAATTCAAGAGAAAGGATACATATGGACTCCAAGTTCTCCTCCGCCTTCTGCCACAGTTTCAATTATTTTCTTCATCACTTCTGCATGCCTGAAAAAAATATAAACAGTAAAATTAATGAATTTGTGTATGGCTCATATGGAAGAAACAAGCACAAGCAGAAACAAGCAATGAGGGTTTTTTCCAAAAAGGGTTGAAGTCTTGGTGCAACCAGCAATGGCTAATGTTTATGATGACAGGAAAGAAATCGACAATGATATTTTCTGTGCTGCTTTACTGTCATTAGAAATAGACTACAAAAAACAAACCAACAGAGGGATGGAAATTGACAAATCACTTCTAATTTGTGCAGAATTACAAGGGCTTTGGCCAGAACAGCTCTATCAGTGTGACAAGTCCAATGTCACCCAACTGGCTGCATGTGGGGGCGCGGGGAATCAAACCTGGTTTGCCGTATTAGAAGCCACCACTCTTAACTATTATACCAAGCTGGATCACATCTGGGTGAATCTTTAAAAGCATTGATGAGGGACATTTCTCTTGAAGCTAAGTTTGTCTTTACAGGGAGCTGCAGGGATGCAATGAAGGGTATGACGGAAAAGCACAAACTTTCTCCAGGAACAGTTACAAAGCACATTGCATTCAAAAACAGGAGAGTTGCAAAAGGGATTTGTGGAGAGTCATTTCACTGCTGCATATCAACAACAATTCAAAGGAAATGATGGAACCAGATGGAGAGGGCAGTATATACATATATAAATAAAATTAAAATACCCGTATATACTCGAGCATAAGCTGACCCAAATTTTGGCCGAAGCACCTAATTTTACCACAATATTGACAATAACAGGTAAGTGGGATCCTCACTTGGGTATAAGACTAAGGGGGCTTTTTCAGCATTGAAAAAAGTTGCTGAGAAAGTAGGCTTATGCTAGAGTATATACAGTAACCAGGAAGCGGCTATACAGGTCTGCTCCCTGCCTCTTCTGCCCTTATGAGAAGCTTTCCGTTTTATACCATAAGTAAACACCCCTCTTTTCTCCACAGCTCTTATGCACGGATCATAATATATTCAGAATTTCCCCCTTGCAACAGCACATCAACATTGATAGCTGCTACAGTCTCAGGGGAAGAGGCACAAATAATTTCTGATGCCACAGATTAGGTGGGAAAGTATTATCGCCTACTAGCACCGGGAGTCCGGTTTCATAACACAACACAGAAGCTGACCCACAAAGTAGAGGCCAGTATACTCCCAGCCAGTATTCCTCCCAAAAGCATGGGATTTCCTTAGAATAAACCAGGCTTGCAGAAAACAGGTGAGCTGCCGGCTTCTCCTTCATTCACTTGTCCAGCAAAATTTTCTTTTCAGAAAAATTCAACAAGAGTGGCACAACTTGACAATGAAGACTGTCGGGACACCAATGTGTGTCAAGGTGTGGAAATAGACAAAAACTGTTGGGCAATTTTTTAAAAAAACCTGTTGCAGAAAGAAAGCTAGTATTCTTAACTGCTCTGGAAGCATCTGCCACCTTCTGGCGATCATGTGAAAAATAAACAAAACAAGAAAAAATAGTTTTGGCCAGTTTAGACCCATGGAGTACTTAACACCACAGGGGATTTCGAAATAAAGTAAGGACATGTTATGCGTTTTGAACAGTTATTCTGAAACTGCAGAAAACCTTGTCAGAAGACAAAAAAAAACCAGTTTGAATTGGGAGGGGATTGAGGGGGGGGGGGAAAGAGAATGTCACAACCAGAAAGGCAAGACAGAGAGTTCCCAAACACCAACCAAAGAACAACCGTTTCAGGTAGTCAGCTCAAGCAAACATTTTTCATGGAGCACGTCATTAAAGCATTCTCCAAGACTCAGGAAATACCTGCATGGGTGAACAGAACACATTGGAGGCGGAGGAAGGTGGGGATGGTTTTCAATAGTCACAGTTTTCTTGACATGATCCTGACTAATATCTTCATACATGTGTTCTACAGTTAATGGCTGGCGTTGCTGAAAGGAGAGAAGCAGAAAAGACAACATATGTTGACTAAAAGGAATCAGCAAAGCATCATCTGACCTTAATCAAGGACGTGAAGGTGCAATGCAACCCTCATACATCATTTCTTTTTCAGAGCAGACAGATCCATTGTCATTTTGTTTACGGATGAGAGATTGCTCTAAACCCAACTAGAAAGTTGGATTCAGATCTCTTAAACCAAATGCAATGGCTAGCAGGCCACGTGATGGCTAGGGCTGCACGTGATTTACCATATGCCCGATGCAAGCGCCATAGAAACGAGAACAGGACTCTAGATTAACCTTTCTCAACTTTTTTACTGCTAAGAAATCCCTGAAATGTTCCTCAGGCTTTGAGAAACCCCAGAAGTGGCGCAATTGTGCAGAATGTGGTTGGGAAGCATAGCTGTGTACATGCCCACCCAGGGCCCTCCCCTTCCCATCTCCTCCAGACCAATCACTGGCCATGATAAATATTTAACAAATTTTAAAAATATATTACAAGTTAATTAATTCCCACCCATTCAGGAAACCCTTCCAGGGGCCTCAAGAAAGCCCAGGGTTTCCTGAAACCTTGGTTGAGAAAGGTTGCTCTAGACAAAGAAGTCAGTATCCTGATCTCAGCTTTTGTTAAAAGAACAAGTTTCCAGCCCTTAAAGCTACCAAGCTTGTGGGCCACACTGCAGGAGAAGCTGGCCCCAGGATCTGTAGGTGGTGGGAAGGTCTCTGCTCCTGTCACCTGATGATCCTGGGCTGACTGCTTTTGCAGCTCAGTTTAAACTGATCTGCAAGAGAAGCCAGCCCCAGCTGAGGTCCTACTGCCCCAACTGATCTTCGGTATAACTGAATATCTCAGAATAAAAGGGGAAAAAATTGGCTTTTATTCAGCCTCAGCTACATCGCTGGTAGATCAGATTCTGATGTTTTATTAGCTTAAATAATACCTGGAAAATACAGGTTTATGCTGAATGCACACTCCTAGTTCACAAATAAAGCTCCACTGAGAAGCAGCAACATTGCATATGCACAAGGAAGCAGCACATATACAAAGGTCTACAAATACACATCAGTTTCTGGAGTTAAGTGATTATAATGCAAAGAACATCAATTATTCATTAAGGAGAAAGGGCATCACAAAAGTGATTCGGGAACAGATTGCAGAAGGCTGAAGTACATTTGTTCCTACAAGTTTGCATTACCTTTGCTGCGATCTTGTTTGCCCTCTTGACGGAGGCACTTAAATGCAACCTACTGACAGTTCACTTGGGTTCTGAGCAATTTCAAAAGACAATGTACCTCGTCATAACCAAACAACCAAAGCCTTGGTGTCTGGTAGTATTTGTCATACGTGATATAAAGGTCATATGTCCTAGTTTGTAGAATAGCTTCTTCCTCTCCGGCATCAGCTTTGGCCTTGGTAGCTTCTACTATTTTCCTTGTATCCAGTGTTGCCTGTTCAAGATTAAAGAAGCACGTTAGCAGCTGAAAAGGGTCAGGTGTTACCTATTCCATCCTTCCTACTTAGTTTGGTGCCCACGTACAATTAAGTGTTTCTATACATCCAGATAAAAGTACTTTCACTCAAAGATGCTACTGGATTCAAGCTTTGTTCTGTTGCTTCAGACCAACAGAGGTACCCACCCGAATCTACTTTAACTTAGTCATTCAGCCATTTTCTGCTATGAAACAGCACTGAAATCAGAAGCAGGATTATCATTGGGGTGGTCAGAAAGGACATGATATACTCACCTCATCAGCCTCTAACAGCCCACTCTCTTCATATTCTGGCGGGAAAAAGACATTGTGAGTTGGGGGGGGGGGGTTTGTTGATGTTAGTTATGCTTTTCATCAACACACATTCAATGAACAGTAAACTTGAGATTTGTTTTCATTTTAAAGTACGTATGTACGTACATACAAATGAACAAACATTTTATTTATAAAAGGATATTATTACTCTTCATAAAAGGATAACCACAATTCATGTTAAAAACTAGTTGTCCGGTTTCCTCCATGGGTAGCCTTGTGGGAGCAGTAAAGCAATGCTTGGATGCAGTTTCTGGATAAATGATAACTCATAAACTGAATCTTATAATTTTTATAAAAGGGAGGTGCTGTTGGTGGGCAATAATATTGACCCAGGAAGTGAGGTGTTTCCTGTTTGGGCAAGGAACATACTCCCCCCCCTAGATGAGCAAGTTAATAGTTTGTGGCTTCTACAGGACCCAGGCTTCCTTTTGGTTAAGCCAGAGGCAGTGGTGGCCAGAAGCATCCTTCACCATTTTGGCTTCTTCTGGGCAAAGAGACCTTGCCATTATGGTGCATGCTCAGGCTGCCTTTGAGGAGTGTCTAGAAGCTACAACTGGTACAGAATGCTGAATGGATGGGTTGTTGGGACCATAGTGTTTCAGTCATGTTCCAAACATACTGGTTGCCAATTTAACTCCATGTCCAATGAAAAGTGCTAGTGCAGATCTTTAAATCCCTATAGAGCTTGGAACCAGCATATCTTAAGGATGCCTACTCCCACCTGAACCTAGCCAACCGCTATTAGCATTTTTGGGGCCCTGCTTTGGGTGCCGGCATTGCTTGAGGATGAGATGGGCAGCTGCCTGAAAAGGGATCTCCTTGGTTATGACACTTGTCAATCACAGGAATCCATCAATCACATCACAGCGGTTCTCTCATGGACTGAAACTTTCTTTCCCCCTGAGCCCCGAAATTAATTTTTTTAAAGGCACTTCCGAGTTGCTATGCAGTAATGTCACAAAACAGAAGCATTTTAAATAAAGAATTAGCACTATAGCATTGCCATGGAGAAATGCCAGAATGGAGATTCCCTACTGACGACTGACGGAGGCAGACATGGCAGTGACACGCACCGCAAGTAACCTCTTAGTTAAGTCCTTTTAGTGTTCTTTTATTGTTTTAAACATGTTATAGGTAGCGTTTTTCATCACAACCGATTTACCCTACTGAGTCCTTGCAGCTGTAAAAAGTTCTGTTCACATGCAGTTTCACACCATTACTTGTCTAAGAAGACAAGACAAATAACTGCCCCTCCTCTTCCTTAATGCTATGTCCACATACATGAACAACTGCAATGCAGTGTGAGACAGGATGCTGGACTGAACCCTTCACAAAATACGTAAGAGAGCCATGTTGTAAAGGTAAAGGTATCCTCTGTGTAAACACCGAGTCATGTCTGACCCTTGGGGTGACGCCCTCCAGCATTTTCATGGCAGACTCAGTACAGGGTGGCCTTGCCAGTGCTTTCCCCAGTCATTACCGTTTACCCCCCAGCAAGCTGGGTACTCATTTTACCGACCTCGGAAGGATGGAAAGCTGAGTCAACCTTGAGCCGGCTGCTGGGATCGAACTCCCAGCCTCATGGGCAAAGCTTCAAACAGCATTTCTGCTGCCTTACCACTCTGCACCACAAGAGGCTCAAGAGCCATGTTGTACTGTATTCAAATAGCAGCAGTATGTTCTAATGAACTGTACCTTCCATATCAGCTGCCTCTCCTTCATCATCATCATCTTCACAGGATCCGGAGCGTTCTGGTGATTTTATGCTATCCTTTGAACACAAGGGGGGGGGGAGGAGAGAGAGCTCCTTACAGTTAACATTTCACAGAACTTCTCAGCCACTTGTGGAACGTGAGGAACACTTATCTGTGCAAAGTGCCTCGGGACCTTAGGATCCCAGCAGTGCCACAAACTAGGAAGCCAGCTATTCACTATGGTACCAAAGCGAAGACGCAAAAACGTACTCTGGATCATCACCGTGCCTTCGGTTTCCATTTATGAACTAGCCACGTGTCATTATCACGGCTGTGCACTTTAAAAAGATGACTAAATTTATCAGGACGTTGAGATAAATCCGTAGAACAGCCCTAACTCAGCCTACAGGCGTGCTGTGAGTTTGCTGCTGTGGGTCACAGCAAGCACCTTCTTATTGTTCCAGTCCTCTGGAATATATATATATTTGCAGAAGGATAACTCCAACAAGTTGAGCATGTGGAGGCAGGGGGGATTTGGAATAGGGTGTCAACTGATTCCTAGCTGGCATAACTTGGATTTATGCTGGTGTCAGAGGCATTTGCACTGGCACGGGTCGTGAGTACAGCTGCACCCTCCTACTGTCACATGATCGAGAGACAATGCACGGGAGGAAATGTTAGCATGCCAGGGGCAAGGTGCCCGCCATCGACTCCTGAAGTATTTTCAGTGTGGAGACATCTCCCAGAAGAGGCACAGAATTGTGCCAGCAAAATTCCTGGCATGGCCTTCTGGCAACCATGGTAACTCCCAATTCACTCCTTTGGCCCCTGATATGCCATGGAAAAAAATCCCAGGACAGTTTTCTGAGGTGGAATATTTTCAGCCCTACACTAGGCTGCAAGCTAAGTCTTGGGCCTGTATCTTCCCTCTCCACAGAATATTGGGCTCATCTATGATTTGGGAGTGGTACAGCTTGCCAGGTGAACCTCTGACTCATTTCTGTACAGGAGCAGAGCCTTGAGCAGCAGCTGAAAGTTCTGAGCACCTCAACACAGGACAGGTGAGTGTAATTCAAACGACACCATCACACACCTCAAGAGGGGTTAATGGCACAGCCCTTTGCCGAGGGGGGGAGGCTGCATATGCAGAGCCTGCCAGGGTGACACCTCCATGGCTAATTGTGGTATGTTCTGCCTTCCTTCAGGTGAAGATTCAATAAGATGGGTGTGACTAGATCCATTCCTTCCCAAACATATTCTGCTCAGTCTGCTGTCTCAGCTCTCCTCCCTGACTAATTAGTTCATGTGGGTAGAAGAAAAAGAAGATTCTTATATGCTCTTTTTCTCTACCCGAAGGAGTCTCAAAGCGGCTTACATTCGCCTTCCCTTTCCTCTCCCCATAACAGACACCCTGTGAGGCAGGTGAGGTTGTGAGCCCTGATTACTGCTTGGTCAGAACAGCTTTATCAGTCTTGCGGGGAGCCCAAGGTGACCCAGCTGGCTGCATGTGGTAGAGTGCAGAATCAAACCCGGCTTGCCATATAAGAAGTCTGCACTCCTAACCACTACACCAAGCTGGCTCTCTCCATGTAGCACATGGAGTGGTCAGGCTTCGCCATGATTTGCAGTTTAATAAAGTCTGTGTTGTGCCACAACCATGTCTCTATCTGCTTGGTCCTGAGTGAATGACAGGAGCCCCATGCCCTTCCTTGCCCCACTCCCTCTGTGACTCCCCACATTGGTGTACCTAGCTTTATAAGGTGTAGGAGGGGGGGTGGGCTTGGTGACATAGAGGGAGGCAAGTGGCATCTTCCAGGCATGGGGAGGGAGCGCTTCAGGTGGAAGTCAACATGAACTTTATACCAGTATCATTGCAGGGGGTAGGGTGTCAGAGAGTGGTCTGGATGAAGAAGTCACGTTGATGAAGCAGTTAGAGTGTGACACTAGGATCTGTGAGTCTCAGATTCAAATCTCCACTTGTGCCATTTGCACATTCTCAGCCTAACGTATCTCACTAGTTGTTGTTGGTATACATTAGAGGACAGAATGATATAAGCCCCCATAACTGTGTGTGTGCTCTTGGAAAGTGGTGCTTCTTTCACCCAGGGGGAAGACATCTGAAAAGATTTCACTGAGGGAACAGGGATCACGAGGTTCCCCAGAGTCAATAGCTGGGGAAGAACCAAGACAGCAGCCAGACTTGATGTCCTGGAGGAAGTGGGGCAAGCACTAGATTTTCAATGACAGTCTCTGGGCAGAGATCACTCTGGGAGAGGAATGTCGGTCATTTCAGTCCCAGACCACTTCTGCTCCATTAAGCAGGCAATTGGGGAACTGAGGGCAGTGCTGCATATCCCCACATCTGGGCCCACTCTGGAACCCCCCCTCCCGCTCTGCCACACGTGTCCAGGGGTGGTGTGTGGGTGTCCTCAGTAGCTTGGCCAGGCTGCTGGGAAGTATGCCTAGTGGTGAGCAGGGGACACCCACAAATGCATATGGTAGCAACGACAACCCCCGTTCCAAGACCCTGTGCTCTGTGTGGGCATTGAGGCAGTTGTGGATGCCCGTAGGGTAGACAGTGAACTACTAACAGGAGTTGGTCTCTGTGATGTGCACTGGACTCCACCCCCTTTCCACATGATTCTTGATTGGCTTTGGCTGCCCTATCCATGGCAGTGCCACCGCCTCAACACAATGCCTCCACTGACCATGCATACCAGCAGATTATGGCCGCTGTGTAACTTATCTCCATAAGGAAAGGACTGGCAGTGACACAGTTGCACTGTGACCAGCCAGTGCAGAACAAGCACAATAGAGCAGGGGTAGTCAACCTGTGTTCCTCCAGATGTTCATGGACTACAATTCCCATGAGCCCCTGCCAGCAAACACATCTAGAGCAGGGGTAGTCAACCTGTGTTCCTCCAGATGTTCATGGACTACAATTCCCATGAGCCCCTGCCAGCAAACACATCTAGAGCAGGGGTAGTCAACCTGTGTTCCTCCAGATGTTCATGGACTACAATTCCCATGAGCCCCTGCCAGCAAACACATCTAGAGCAGGGGTAGTCAACCTGTGTTCCTCCAGATGTTCATGGACTACAATTCCCATGAGCCCCTGCCAGCAAACACATCTAGAGCAGGGGTAGTCAATCTGTGGTCCTCCAGATGTTCATGGACTACAATTCTCATGAGTTCCTGCCAGCAAACGCTGGCAGGGGCTCATGGGAATTGTAGTCCATTGACATCTGGAGGACTACAGGTTGATTACCCCTGCAATAGAGGATTGCTCTGTCCACCTGCAAGCATATTAATTAAAAGTTCACAAGGGAATACCTTGCTTTCCAGTGTGATCTCCTTAACAGATTCCATCACTCCTGTAACACCTGTTAAGAAAACAGATGCAGTCAGAACTAAGGATAAACCTACTGATAGGATTGTACAAATGGCGACTCATACTGCCCTATCCCACCCACTGATGGTAATGGTGAGTCAGAACACTGGACAGCTGCTCATTGAAGTGATTAAGGATTTAGATTCAAGAAGGAAAACCAAAACTTGAAGATGATTTCTATACTTCATAACACATTTTGCATTATTTATTCATACACTAGAGTACTTTTGAAATATAGGAGAAATATAGGAAGACCTGCTTCTCCCCCCCCCTCCCGGCGGCGGCCCTGGGTGTGCTTCTAGGCCCGAGGGGAAGGCCTCCTTCTTTTCTCACGGTGTCCTCCCACTTCCCTGTCGCTTTCTGGCTTGTCCTGGCGAGGGCCTAGATTGTGCCTTCATCCGATTGGCTAGAACTGCTGTCTGTCCTGGTGAGGTGCCGCCCACTCTCCGCCCATTTACCCCTTAGTGAAATATGAAGGTGGAAAGATGGAGGTGATTTGACGGGAACCACAGGACAAATTGTTCAGATCAACAAGAGGAAAGAACTAGAATACCTGCATTGTGAAACGTGTCTACCCATCCTCCGTCACCATCATCTTCTTCTATGATAGCTTCCAGTTCATCGGAGTACTCCATCTGTTTACACCGTTTGTAGCATGGCACTACAAAAACCACAAAAGTGGTTCTCACACACAAAATCAACCAGAGAGAATCTTGAATTTTACTTTCAGGACCTTTTCAAAGTATTGACTGCAAATCTGCAAGCATTTCAAAACTTTTCTTACAAGCTCCTATTTAAATCAAATAAACATTACCCCCTTTGTAAACTGAGACTTTTAATGCATTTCAGTCTACCAATCAAACATACATATTTTAAGTAAATTTAGACAGCAGTATACTGAAGCCTCTAGGAATTGGTGGGAATTGCATTTGCATAGCATAAAGGACAAATATCTATGGATTTTTTTAAAAACCAAAACTACATTTGATTCAGTGCCACATGAATGGTTTCCCAATGAAGAAAAGATCAACACCAACACATGCACTGTAAGGTACTTTGAACACTACTGACCTCGCCAGGGAGGGGGGTTACGGTAAAGACAAAGACTGCAGTGCTACACAGGATGAGCTGGAAATTAAATTCTATTGCATTATAAAGCTAACAAATTTCTGTTATTGACAAGGGACACGTACCAGATAGAAAAAAAGAAGAGGTAATATTTTGATTACAAATGGAATATGATCTACCAGTATACTAATACTGCAGAAGATAACTAGCTCCTGGATAAAATTTTAGTGAGATTAGGGCAATGCACTTTCAGTAAGAGCTAGCATCTTTACACCCAGTGCAGTGAGATCCCATCTAGAATAATGTTATGAACATTACGATCCAGCAGCTGTTATTAACCCATGCCAGGTAAATATCAGAGGCTCCAGGGGTTCTCAATGTTCACACCATGACTCCAAAACAGAAATAAACGCTAGCCTTTTGGGGTGCAGACTTCTGGAAGACCGTTGTCAGTATGTGGTCAGCCACGACAAGCCAATGCTGTACTCACCATTTTTAGTGACCAAAAACTGTTTGTCTGTTGGGAGATAAGCCTTGACCTTTAATTCTTCACCCGTAGCCCTTCAAGATACAAAATAAGACTGGGACCAACTACCAACAATAAAAAATGAAATTACACATCCTACGGTAATATTACGTTTCCAAACAAACAAGACTGTAGAACCACACTATTCTTAAACAGTGCTGTGCCGAGATAGTTAAAGATGGGCAGAGAATCATGGTGGTGGCAGGACAGGCGGGATGAAAAGAAGGGCAATCCCCATCTGATATGACAGGGAAACTCTGGCTAATGATCAAAAACTGGATTATTTTGTGCCATGTGAAATCTCTGATACAAGTGCAAACTGAGTACCAGGAAAAAAAACCTGGTATAGAATCATCAGCCAATCTAATTGTTAAAAAATCAGTGATTTTAGGCTAGGGAAATCAATGTCTAGTCGGTGGTTACCTAATAATGTTAATATGTCACAGAGGAAACCCTCCACTGGTATTCTTAGTATTTGTTGTTGAATGTTCTTGCTGCACATACAAGATAAAATTACTAAAACTTCTATTACAAAGAAATATTCATTTTAGCAGTTTATAAATGATTAATCATCTGGATAAAGTATCATGTCAGGTACCCATGAAGGTCTGCCGCAGCAAGCACAAAAAGGAGTCTTGTGGCACCTTCAAGACTAACATACATTTGTGCATAACTTTCTTTAGATACTTGCAAGGATATAGCTGGTCTTGGATTATTTAGTTTTGACAATTATTTAGTTTAGGGGGTTGGACTAGATGGCATGTATGGCCCCTTCCAACTCTATGATTCTATGACAAAGACAATTCAACTTTAATGGCAATGGAGCCAATACAAGCTCACAAGCACTATGATAGAAGACTTTCCGGTGCTCATGGCACCTGGTTGTCAGTCAAATGTCTTGCCTGAAGCACTGAATTGTAATGAAATCAGAATTTATGACCAATTAGTTCAGGGCCCATTAAATGAAAGTATCTGTCAAGACAGAAAAGTATAGCAGGCACACACATTGCAAGGGAGAGGTGACACTATACTTCACACAGTACAGAGCAAGCTTTCTTTCTCAATGTCAACTCAAATGCCGGGAATCCAATGTTTAGTGCTCCTCATCTCACACAAGCAGTACAAGTGCTAAAATGCTTCAAAACTGGATGGGAGGGGGGTATGGGGAAGATTCATATGCATTTTCTTGAATGAATATATAGGACCACCAGCTGAGTGCTCTTCGGATGTGCATCTGGTAGTATCTTACTTACCATTGCCAAGTAGGACAGTGGTGAACTAGATGGTCTCCAGCCGCTACAAACTGCCAAGTGCAAAAGAGCAGAATGTTACCTTATATATGACGTATACAGAGCAGCACCAACTCAAGCACCTTTATCATCATCATCATACACACACACACACAAATGTGTCACGCAAGCTGACCAGTGCCAGCCTAATACTTTAGAAGATTTACCTGTTCTGATTCACAGGGGATTATTTCTGGCAATTTTTTTGGGGCTGCTAGTCTGTAAAATGGGCTTGCTCCTAGCTAGATTCAAATAATGGGATTATGTACAAACCAGGTGGGATTTCTGTTGGTGCCTCACAAGCATTCAAGGGATAAATCCTCAGGATTTCCTTTAAGAGACCGCTTTGAGTGCCAATGGAACCATGTATTCAATAGTCACCACCCTAAACTATCAATTCTAAATATTTTTGTTTTTAAGAGTGATAGCTCCCTTGGTAATCAGTTCCACATTTCTACCCCAAGTCTTTCATAAGGAAATCTGTCAAATGGCATCAGGAAATAAAATTATTTAACCATTCTGCAGACAAATTAACATCAACAAGCTACCATCTGTGTCTTTTATAGAGAGGCCATGGCTTAGGTTTTGAAGCTGCAGGGACCCATCAGGCAAGTAAAGACAGGAGACAGGTTAGAAAATGACACAAAGTAGTTAGGCCAGTGTAGGGAAAGGGGTGGGGGAGAAGTAATAGACAACTGCAAACTGAGTCATACTAAAAAGGAACTGATAAGATCAGATAATAAATATTTACAATAGATCTGCTTCTCCTTTGACAGTCAAGAATTGACACCAGATCATTTAGCTACATCTACTTGTTCTGTGTCAAGTATTTCTAAGGTTCCATTCTACAAAAAGGTTGCCATTCTGAGGGGTTTGCAATCCTCCTTCTCTGTAATTTCACACCCAGCTGTGCTCACTGTTTCCTTAAGCTGCTGGTAATGGGAAGTGCAGGTAGAGGGCCTCATCATGGTTGCCTTGGCAAGCAAGTAGATACTCCCTCACTAATGGCTGAGCACCCAAAAGTGCAAACATGTCTAATTTCCTCAACAATGAGAACAAATTCCAACTTCTTCTAACACAGCCAATTGGATAATGTCATCTATTTTGCAAAGAGGCAGGTTCATTTCACAAGGGACAAAAATATTGTGAAATGTTGCCCTTCCATTTCAGCACAGTTCTGTTGATTA
This sequence comes from Paroedura picta, assembly GCF_049243985.1. Taxonomy (NCBI): domain Eukaryota; kingdom Metazoa; phylum Chordata; class Lepidosauria; order Squamata; family Gekkonidae; genus Paroedura; species Paroedura picta. Next base: position 32,422,235 of record NC_135374.1, on the reverse strand, counting down.
CTTTTTATTAACAGTTTAATTTTTTAAAAACCCACAACTTAACCAGAACATGCCTTTAAGATTGGCTTTTTTTCGTATAAGAATCCACAAGATTTTTTCCCTGTCCCTCCTACCCTAAATGTAATTATATCATTTATTCACATTTTCTATCTTCTGTGTAGTGCCATGGCAATTTCTTGTCTGGTGTTTTGCACTGCAAATGGAAAAATTACATTTCCTAAAATTGCTATAAAATTATTAATGCTGGTATTTCATTGATAAAAAGTTCTTACAAATGATATGTAGAAAGTAAAGAAGCCAGTTTCCCTTTAAAAAGAAAAAGGCAGGAGGCTGAGTGGCAAAAGGAATACAAGATTACAAAGTGTTGCACATTCGCATAGATCTACCACAGTCACAAGAAAATCTGAATCTGTTAATAAGAGATAATCTGACATGAAAAACACCAGCTCCGCTTCTTCTATTTTGTGACCAAGTAACCAAGGCTTATATTTGACCAAATAATGTTTTCTCAAATTTGTTCTTCCATTTATGGTTTCCCCATCTTCTCTGTGGATTGTAACTTTTTCTCTCTTATACTAAAGGTTAACTTTAAAGTAATCTCTAAAACCTTTCAAACAAGTTCTGTTCCTGGCAGATCACACAACCTGAAGTGTGTGTGTGGACTGCTTAACAGAAATTGGAAAACAATGCACATACATGAACTTAAAGACAATAGACTAAAGCTTGACTGATACTGAAAGACGTACTACAATTCCTCATTTTTTTTAAAGAGAGCAGCAAAAGGGAATTGAAGAACAGCATATTGATAAGTCTAAGAAGAAATGCCTGATAGTTATATACTGGCCTGGTACTAACTAGACAATTCTAATCCACGTTGTTGAACATTTAACAAGAGCAAACAGAAGATCATTCTGTAATATCTGCACATTTCCTTTTACAGACTTCTTTGCCCAGAGCAGTACAGCATGACTTTGTTTCACGGCCCAATCCTATGCATATTTACAAGGAGGCTGATACTACTATGGTTCAATAAGACTTCCTCCCAGTGAAGCAAGCATAGGATTGCAGGCATAGCAATGGGGTAAAAAAAAAGAAAAAAGAAAGAAGTTATTCAGTGCTTTCATCTTTCTGAGCAGCTTTTCCAATGAAAGATTTCATTTATTTTAGCTAACTAAAGCATCTTGTTCCAATCATAGCTTGCAGTAACAGGAACCAACAATCCCTTCTAAGGGAACTTCATGTTTGTACTGCTTTCAAATGGTACACAGAAAATCACATGAACAATTGAATACCTACCTCTTCAGGAGTGATCACACCAGTTTCTTTAAACTTGGATTCCTATCATAAAGAAGATAAATACACTAAGGTATCTGCAAACTTTTTGAAAACAAAGGTTTAAGAAAAAGACGACATTACATTAGCTTGCACCTATAGTTTCTGGGCAGATACTCAGTAGTAGCACCATAGGCCTTAACTTCCCAGCCTTCCCAATTTCTTAAACATATGAAACAATGGATTTCAATACGAAATCGTATGAGGTTATCAAAAAGCCATACAACCAAAATATGTCTGCTGCGGAAATAGTTCCACTCATTCTTCTGTGGTGCCAAAAACCCCATCAGCACTCCATGTCTTTTACAGATTTTTCCATGAAATCAGACCTACTTGAAGATTTTCTGCACTTCTAGGAAACTACTTGTTCAATGGTCTCAAGTCCCTTTCAGCATTCTTTGCAAACTTTGTTATTTTCACTGCTACCTTACACTATTTGATGCAGTGGGAAAGGGAGCAGCCATGACAGTAATGGGCAGAATATGAATTTATTAAATAAAAATCTTAAATATCCTAGGAAATTTGTATTACAACTGTTTACTGTTATACTGTGTTGTGTTTGGTTGCAATTGTTGGTTATCGATGTTCATGTTCTACAGACTGCTCTATGTATGGTTCTCTGTTGTAATGTAAACCGCCCTGAGCCTCCGGGGAGGGCGGTATAGAAGTATGATAAACAAACAAACAAACAAACAAATAAATAAAATTATGAGTTTCCTTCTTAAGCAGTTTTTAACACACTTTTAAACACACATCATTAGATGCCAGCATAGATATTTTACTGTATGGTATTACAGAGTCTTCCATATACCATCCTGAATCCTTGAAAGCAGCACAGGGTATAAATACGGCAGAATTGTTTTTACAAAGCCCCCAACTTCTTAGAAAACTGCTTCCAAATATTGCAGCAATCCCAGATATTCTATCAGAACTGGATACTCCTTTAGTTTCAGTCTAGGATACTCTTTCAGTACCTTTCAGTGTCCTAGAAAGAAATCAATGCCAAATGCTGTTCCTGAAACATCATGACTGTGAGCTTTGTCCAGTACAATTCGTGACCCCTCTTTGTTTTCACACATATTTCAAATTCTTCGGTTAACAAAATCATCATAAATATGATTTGGTCCACATTTGATAATAACATCAGGAAAAAAGCTACTGGGAAAGTTAAAATTTATATTCTTTTCACTTGGATATATATTCAGTTTTAAAAAAACTGCATCAAGATACAGCAGGAAATTCAGAATCAAGTGATGTTGTAGATAAAGGGGGGGGTGAAGTTAGAAATACAAAGGTCAGGGGATACTTTTGTTCTTCCCCAAACACCACAAAATTGCTTAGGATTCTATTCCCTGGAGCCATAAACCTCATTCACTTTATTGGGCTTCAGATTTTTATATTATTACTAGGGGCCAAGCCTGTTGCATTCAGGAATACAACAGGTGCTAGATTAGGGGGTGGGATGGAAGAACTCTGCAGACTCTCCCCCACCGTTCAGGACCTGGGAAGGCTGCAGGCAGCTGTTGGGGAACTCACTGGCAGGGGCCGCTCTCACGCAGCAGGGATCTGCAGCCTCCGAGTCTTATAGGGAAGTGGAAGGAGGAGGCGGTGGTCAGGAGCGGGGGACAGAAGGCAATTGGCTGGCCGCTGGACAGACAGGCAACCTGGTTGGAGGAGGAGGTACTCAGGGATGGAACAGCCACCCTGAGTGGGTGTTAAGCATGCACTTAAGCCATGAGATGAACTCCTCCTCCAAGGCCTTACCAGAAACATTGTGGAACAGAATATTTATTAGATTTGTGTACCATCCTCCCGTGAATATCAATAAAAATTAATTCCAATAACATTCTATAATCTACAACCAATAATAGAACATTTAAAACTGTAGTTAGGCAGCTGTCCAGTCAGTTTATTCCAGTTCACCCCAGATGTTCTCCTTTAGACATCTCTGATGGGAAGTTCTGATTGTGCCCAGTAGATGTTAGATGTGATTTAAAGCACTACTACTAAACAAATTTGTAATTTCTGCACACTATTATGTATTCCAAAGCATGTATAGGGACACTAACTCCCAAAGAATCTATGTAGTTTGAGCCAGCCTTCCCCATTAAATGTTTGAAGATTTTGTTTAATGTATGGGAAGAGCATAGCGTCTTTTCAGCTCTGTGGGCTGCAGCTTTTGATACAGTAGATCATGTCATTTTGCTGAGATGCCTGGAGGCAGGTGTCAGAAGATGTATGTTGAAATGGCTCAAATAATTCTTCATGGATCACATTCAAAGGATTGCTATTGGAAACCAATCTATCACGTGCGGGTGCAGTTCCTTCCAGCAACAACCTCTACATACAGCCTTTAGATCATTTGTCGTTTGAAGGTTGGTTGTCATAAATTTGCTGATGATACTCAGCTCTATGTATCGTTAACCAAATCTTGTGACGTGGTAGAGGTCCTGACTTCTTGTCTGGCTATGGTGACTAAGTGGCTAAAAGTGAACAAACTGCGACTATACTGTGAATAAAGGAGGTGGTCTTGAAGGGCATTGTTATCCCCACTTATGTTAAACTGACCCTTGCTGACTCAGTTAAAAGCCTTGGGATCATCCTGGATCCAGCTTTATTACTGGAGAAGCAAATAAAGGCAGCTGCCAAAAAAAAAAAAAAAAGCATTCTACTAATTCTAACCTGTATGATGGCCCCTTCCCTTAATATTGATAGATTCATGTCAAAGTAATAACATCAAGACTAGACTACTGTAACACAATGTAGTTCTGAGTTCCTGCATTGTGCAGGGGGTTTGACTAGATGACCCTAGAGGTCCTTTCCAACTCTATGATTGGTCTCCCCTCAAAATCAGTTGGGAAACGCCAATTGGCCCAGAATGCTGCAATTCAGCTATTAGCAGGAGCTAGACAGTGCATACATATTACTCCCATTCAGCAGATATTCCACTGGTGGACCTTTTTTTACCAGGTACTAACACATATGAAGGCCTACAAGGCCTCAGCCCTTCTTATATGTGGGATCACCTCTCCCCCTACACTCTGCCATTACAACTTTGCTCATGTCAGCAGAGGCTTCTGCAAGTGCCAACCTACAACTAGGCAAAATGAACCACCGTTTGCATGTGTACTTTCTTCACTGCCTTGTGCAATGGCCTGCCTGAAGTTAGGAAAGCTCCCACTGAACTTGCTTTCCACAAACTATACCAAACTGAATTATTCAACAGGGCTGCATTGCATAAAATGGTTCACAAGCTGACGGATAAATTATTAGGGATTGTGGTCTATACTGCTGTGTACAGTTTACTAGGATATTTAGATCCTATTACATAATCTTTGTACTGCTCAATGTGTCACGTTAATATTGATGCTATGCTTCAGTTCCATCTGGTGGTTCCAGATTTCTAACATTCTAATGCATTGGCTAACGAACGCCCCATTTTGTTGATTCACTACGCAGAATCCTCCTTGAGGCTCTGTGAGAAAGGGGAACCAAATACCTTAAGTAAACTAAACTAAATAAATCCAGCGAGAAGTGAGACAACCTGCCTTCTGAAAGTTCTCCGCCATGCACCAAGAACTTGAAGAAGGGTCTCATACTTTGTGCTAAGCATCCAAGGCCAGATGGCCACTAGAAAGAAAACAAGCACGGCATAGGGGTTGGATGTCAGCTTGAGATCTGGGAGACCCAGGTTCAAATCCCCATTCCGCCCTGGGAATCAAACTGGGTGACTCTGGGCCAGTCGGGCAATTCCATCCTAGCCTGCCTCACAGGGTTACTGTGCTCCCCATATGAGAGAACAGCGGGGTATAAATGCATCAAGTAAGGGAGGAAGAAATTTCTGGTCGCCACAGGCGGAGGTGCGTCGGCCCTACGGAGTTCCCCGAAGGAGCTCCCCAGTGGGCGGGTGGGTGGGTGGTGGGGAGGTTCCTTCGCCCGGAGGGGCCCCCTGGGGCGCGGGGCCGCCGTCCCCTTGGAGGAGGTCTGTCTTCCCGGCTCCTCCAGCAGGGGCCCGGCCGCCCAGCCTCTCCTCCTCGCGGGGCGGGCGGCGCCTCACCTTCAGCACCGGCGTCAGGTACTCGGCCACCTCCAGCGCCTTCCCTTTCACGGTGTTGATGACGCTCTGCATCCTGCCTCGTCCCGCAGGCGGGCCAACCAGCCCGGGAGCCACCTGCGCAGGGCAACCAAACCCGAGCAAGCGCCGAGCGGCTCCTTTCCCGGAAGAGGACAACCACCGATGCTTTCTCCCTCCGCCCACCGTCTCCAAGGGAGGGAGGGAGGGAGAGAGGGTGGGGTCACACGGACGGGTCCCCTGGCACGTGACCTCGCCGACCCGCCCTTCCCCGGTTCCCGGAGGTGGCCGCCCGCGCCTGCGCAGAGCAGAAAAGGAAGCGGAGGGGGAAGCTCTCGGCGGCCGGTGGCCCGCCCCTGTCGGCCAGCTGTTTTATTCCTGTCAAAAGGCGCCGGTGTCACGTGACGGGGGAAGCCGCTGCCCGGGCGGGGAGGAAAGGGGCGAGCGGCTGAGGCAGGTGTGGGGAAAGCGGTGTGGCTCCGGAGGGAGAAAAGCAGGGGACGGTGTCCATTCGCAAGGAAAGGAGCGCTCCTTCTTCGGCTCCTATGGTGCAATGATCGCGTAAGTGGCCTGTGTTGGAGGGAGGGGCGGCGTGAACGCGGAGGGGCGGGCTCTTTAGTCTGTACTCCGAATTCATGGGGGCGGATGGCTCCATAGGGAGAGGGGCTGCATCTTCTTTGTCCCCTCGACCAGGGGTAGTTAACCTGTGGTCCTCCAGATGTTCATGGGCTACAATTCCCATGAGCCCCTGCCAGCAATCGCTGGCAGGGGCTCATGGGAATTGTAGTCCATGAACATCTGGAGGACCACAGGTTGACTACCCCTGCCCCTCGACCACGAATAGGGGTGGCTAGCCTAGCCTAGCCGCGGTCCTCAAGGATCTGTGCACTTCAAAAAAAAACTTCAGGTCACAGAACTCGTTTGTTTTTGCCTGGCATGGCTAAATATCTGGGGCTTGTCACATCCTTAGCATGCCTTTGAGAGCAAGCGGAACCTCAGAAATCTAACATGAGAAACAGGGCGAAAGTGCATGCTGGAGCTGTTGTGAAGGCCCAAGAGGTGGAAACTCAACCCCTGACTTCAATATGTTGGCGGTAACGTTTAATATCAACCTGTGTTAAATGGTTGTTGGAAGAACAGTGTACATTAAATACTTTAGATACTTGAAGTGTGATTCATCTGTATAAATTCTTATGATTCTGGGTTGGATCCAGCAATGTGTGAGGGAAAGGGAAATGTACCTGGTGCAGTTCCACTTGTGTACGTTGCTTCATGTAAACCACCCTGATCCTTTGGGGAGGGTGGTATATAAATACAATAAATAAATAAATAAAGAGCTGCAGCAATGCACAGTACAGTAATATAATTTTTAACAACAGAACAACCCAGAGATGGAGTTTTTTGTTTGAAGAACGACAGAAAGCCCTGTAAACTTATTGAATGCTACCCCTCCTTTCCATTCTTTTAAAGGTTGTAGTTGAGTTTCTCTCCCAGTATGGAAGCAGGGCTAGGCTTCCCGCCCCCACTCCAGCAGGGTTTATGTGAACCACTGAAGAGTTGTCTTGCTGTCACTATAAAATTATGGTTAGCAAACAGATAACACTAAAAGATAAATGAGTTGGGTATGATGCAGTGTGAAATCAGGTGTCAATAGCCATAGGGCACATCCCTTCCCTGAATGCCTGTTGTGTCTTTTTGCTCTTTTATCATTGTGCTTCAAGCAGTTCCTGCAAAAGAGTTGCTGTGTTGTACCATTTTGTACAGCATTCCTCAGCTGGATCCATCCCATACTGTGTTTCCTGTTTCTTCAGCCTGGCGCAAGGGTTGTGTGGAATCAATGCATCCAGATCCCAGCAGAAATCTCCTAAGGGAATGAATACCCACAGGATCAATATTGTTTTGAGCTTAAGTCACTGAGCTTAGAAGGGTTTTCTTCTGTTTAGGATTTCAGAGTTATTTTGGAAACCATCATCAGAGAATTCACTTTTTAGTTTAAGAAAGTCAGTGCTAGCTTACTCTCCTTCGTTTAATGTCTATGTTGATTTATTTGCAAATATTTAGTTAGTTCTTAGAAAGTCAATGGACAATTGTTTTAATACCACTAATGGGAAAGCTGTCCTTTGTGCCTTGGCAATCTCTAGATTAATCAGTCCTGGAGGATTGTTTGGAAACTTCAGCTAGTACAGAACACTGCTGCCTAATTGGTGCTGGGTGTAACTCAATATGGTCATATGTCACAAGTGTAGAAACAATTATATTACCTATAATTGAGTCCATGTTTAATATAATGTGTTGCTTTTGACGTAAAGTCTAAAATAAAGTAGGTTTAGGCTTTCTCAGACAGCTTCCACATGAGAGATTTGGCTGGGATCACTGCTTGTTTGAGCTTGGATCTAATTCCCACTTCCAGAAATTGGACCCGGTCTGGGGCAGTCCCACACTTGGCCTGACTCAGGCTCCCAGTTCCCCACAGCAAGGGAGCATGGGTAATAGGGGCGTATGTTAGGCCTGGGCTGTCTGGAAGCAGAAAAATGGGGTCATCCATTTCCCTGCCCTCACAACCAGCCCACCACCCCTGAATGTGACTTCTACTGGCTCCTGCTCCCTAGGCTGCTCACCTGTTCCTCCCACTTCTGCCGCCACCTGGCCTGACTTCTTCCTGCCCTCACCTGCAGTAATTTGTCCTTAAAAATGAAAAGAAATGCCTCGTGCCTCTGCCACACTGTGGGGTGGCATCTAGCATTTATTTCAGTTTCTTAGAAGGAGTCTTTCTAAAAAAAAGATGAAATAAATGCTTACCGCTGCCCCACAACACACTACCATTGTGTGGGGTGTTTTTTTAAAGTACATGTTATTGTGTTGTTACATTCTTAAAAATGGAAGAAAAAAAACCCACCCCGTGCTGCAGGGCAGCAGTAAGCATTTGGTTCATCTTTTTTAGAAAGACTCCTTCTAAGAAACTGAAATAAATGCTGCAGCGTGGCTCTGGCTTGCCGACCTGACTGCCTCAAGCAGGAGCACAAATCTGGGGCAGATTGATCATACAGTTATTAGAAATTGACTATAGTTCTGCATATTGGTTTGACGATATTTTACCCTTGGTTCTTATCAAAAGAACAGTTTTCCCATGAGTTGGAGGAGGGAATGTTTTGAGCAGGTCTTACCTTGTGCTCCAAGGCCAGAAGGCATGAGTAAGCCATTACAATCTGTAAACCTTTGGGGCTGGGACTGATACCCTGTCAACAGTTCCTGGAAGGCTGGCTTAAGGGCTGTAGGGTGTTCCTGGGAGGTGGAGTGGGGAGGTAGAGAACCCAGGCTATTGGGTCATCCTGCAAGGCATCATCTTTTCCCGCCTCCAAGGGAAGGGTATTTACCATGATGTAATCCTATTCTCTACGCAGATTTGGGAACTCCCCTGTGTCTATATTTCTTCCGCAGTAAGAGTATAAAAAATTCTCTCAGTGTGATTCATTGGGGCTGGGCAAAAGAACCCTAATTAGGCCATTGGGCTATCACCTGGGCCAAAAATCAAGGGGCAGCATAACATCCTCCATGTGGTGGACATCTCAAGGAGTACATCCTCCCATGTCAATCTCCATTAAGTTAGCCTTTGAAACCCTAATGCTTTGGGATGCCATTACAGCATTCCACAAAAAAGGAATGGCATCTCTGTTGTACTTCTGAGAGGTCAGTTTTCCTTTGTGTTAGTTCTTTGTCTAGCTCTTTTGCTTTTCATTCTTTGATTGGATCTTTTACATTGATTATTGAGGATTTGATGTATTATGTGCATGTTAAGTTCCATCAAGTCACTTCTGAGACAGCAACCTTATGAATTAATGACCTCCCAAATCATCTATTATTAACAGCCTTGCTCAAGTCTTGCAAACTGAGGGCTGTTGCTTTCTTGATGAGTCAGTCTCTCTTGTTGGCACTTCCTGTTTTCTTGCTACCCTCAACTTTTCCTAGCATTAATATCTGATTGTTGAACTTGTCAAAGTCAACTGCTGAACTGCTCTCACTTAAAAAATGTTTCAAGATGATACCTGTCTGCATGTAACTTAAACCCAGTATTGCGAGTGCTGTCCTCTGCTGCCAACAGGAACAGCTTCCTGTCCTCTAAGTGACAGTCTTTCAAATACTTAAAAAGAGCAATATAGAATTGCACATAACATTTCAGGTGTGTCCTGACCAGTATGGTCTACAGTGGAACTATGACTTCTTGAGATTTGGATGTTACACCTCTGATGATACACCCAAGACCGTATTTGCATTTTTTTGCTGCTGCTGCAGTACCCTATCTGATCATATTTAGTTTACAGTCCACCCATACTCTAAGATCTTGTTCATACCAGAAGTGTCCTTCCCCCATTCCAGCACACATGCTTCTCATTTTTGTTACTTAGCTGTAGAACTCTGCACCTATCCTTGTTAAATTCCATCTTATCCACATATAGCTTCAACATCTGGCAACTTAATGCAACCTATGTAGGGAAAAGCACTAACAACCTATTTAAATCCAGAAAGTAATAAAATGTACATTGCTTTGCTGTTCAAAGGGCACCGACAACAAGACAACAGAATGGAGTCCAAGTTCTACAGTCAGCCTGCCTGGTGGTCCAAGTCAGCCATCTATACACTCCTATTAGGAGGTGCCTTTGTTACTCTGGGATCAAGTCGCATCCTCCTGATGAAATACTCTGCCAATGAAGGTACATTTTGGTATTTGACTCTGTGTGGTTACCATTAATGTTTATCAGCTTACTCTCTGCTTTCAAGTTCTCTGCCAGTATGTGGCATTAATTGTTTTCCGTTGGTGTGGGGTCCTCATTTTTCTTCAGAGTGTAATGAGAGATAGGGAGAGAACATGGGAATTTGTAGGATGGAAAGCCCTTCCACAGCTTGAGGTTTCATTTGCCAGCGGAGTCTTTTACAGAAACATATATATTTTCATGCATTATTTGCTTTACAATCAGAAGCTTGCCTTTTAGACCAAGAGTGGGAGGGGGAGAGATTTCAGGTGACCGAGATCTGTATCTGTGCTGAATATACTATGCATAAACAGATTAGGGATAATGTCCTTGTCTAATGCAATATTTTTTTGGGCTTGGTCAATGTAAATAACTTTGGCACGTTGTATAAGGCTTCTGCTGACTTTTCTCAGATAACAAGTATGATTATCTTCCTGCAACGGTGAATGTATGCTCAGAGTTAGTGAAGCTGGTGCTCTGTCTGATAATGGCACTCTGGGTAACCAGGAAAGGTAAGTTGTATCTCTGACTCTTGTATGGTGGCAGTTTGTTATTTTGAAGAATTTCATTTTTGGTATACTCTCTAGACTCCCATATTTGTTAAAAAATTAATTCCTGTAGTATTTCCATCTGGCCTGTCCATAGGCCCATTTTGTATATCTGAATACTTAAGATAGGTCATCGAAGAAAAGAAGGACTCTGCTTGCATATGTGCTAAACACCTCCTCTGTGCTTTTGCCTTAAAAAAAAGAAATTGGCCTACTTTGGCTGTAGTAAGGCTTGTGAAGGTAGAGCTCTTGAAAAAAATGTTTCCTGTTTCCCTGTTTGAGCCAGTAGAATATATATTAATAATTCCTTGGACTATAGCCCAGATCACTTAATGCTTATAAAGAATCTTAAATAGATTCAGAGTAGCACCAAGTAGCATTAAATAGATTAAATGGGTTTTTTGTTTTTCTATGAGACAAAATGCTTGCTACTCATTTTTCACTGTTCTATATATCAGAAATTCATTTTTATGTCTCTTTTTGTTGCTGCCGTTCTTTTTTTTTAATAATAATATTTCCTTTTGTCGATTATTTTGATCTCCTCTTACCTAGGATTGATATATTTTAGAAATGAAGCCAACAGAGTTGGGTTGAGAAACTTTAAAATAAATGTTCCACTTCCAACACCCAGCCACTTTCACATATCTGCATGTGTGTAGATTTCAGAAGTGTAGTTAATCATATCAAAATAAGAATATAAACGTCTGACAAACTGGATCTCATGTAATCTGTTACAACATTGACATTGTTGGCAACTTACCTATATTGCCACACTTTGCAATGTGTGATGTGCTTGGCTGTAATTATGTGCCACTACAAGTTGTTTGGTGTACTCCATCATGCTAGCTTCCAGGTCCAAGCCACACTTTTTTCACATGACAGAAGTACTTACATTGTGAGTTCATCATGTCATATTTCATGTGGTGAGGCCTTTGTTTGAAGTGGCCTCCATCTGATAAACTGCAACAGGAATAAGAATTGAAAAGTAGCCTTTTTCTCTTAAATGAAAACATTCTATTTTTCTTTTTTGCACTGTGTTAATTGCATGCTTCAAAAAAAGTCAAGTTGCCATGTAACACTTTTAACATATCAGAAAAAAAGTTTAAATTGATCTAACCGTGAGCCAAAGAGCGTTTTTCTGGTGTAGCTCATAGAACATAGTTTTTAGATGTATCCCCCCCCCCCCCCAAGAACAAGCCCTTCTGATCCCCAGAAACTGGATTTATGATGTTGTAAGATCAATGTGGCTTTATAGCCACGTTAATGTGTGTAGGGGGTTGCAATGGAGGTGTGCAAAGGAGTCAACTCACCCTCTCTTGGTAATGGTGATAGATAGGAACAGCCCTTTGTGTCACTTAAAAACCTGTAACTGTTGTGGAAATTGGGGCAGAGTACATATATATTTGCAAGTAAGATATATTTGACTAACTCTGTCTCCCAATTCTTTAATTTTTTTAGGAGGATATTCTCATAGTGGATTTGGCTGCAACTCATGGAGGCAATTCTGTAGCTACATTAAATGGTCGATACCTGCCTTTCTATATTTTCTGGATAATCTCATAGTCTTTTATGTATTCTCCTACCTCCAGCCAGTAAGTATCTCTTCAGAAATACAGAATATTTGTTCAGACGTTTTATGGTTCAAAACTCATGGTGTTCTGTAGCTACGTAACCTGTGATAAGTTCAGATCAAATCACAAGACTCAATTGGGAGTACTGCTCTACTCTTTTTTTACATGATTAAGTGAACTAGAAATGTTGTAAGCTGCTAGAATGATGGGTTGTGAGGCATTAGTTCTGTATGAAACCAGGATGCTTTTTGATTGTTTCAACAAAAATGTTTGCATGTGTCACACATAGTAATTCTCGTGGAATCCTGTGCCAATGTAGTAGGATAGTGAGTTGCAGTCTGGGAAATCCCTGGTTCAAACTTTGCCACTACCAGGAAGTTGCCTTAGGAAAGACCCCCCTCCCCTATCTTCAGTATGAGAATAATAATACTGTCCTTGTTTATTCATTCAATCAATTTATATACAGCCCTTCACTGTGATGTCTCAAGGTGGTATACATAAAACCAGTAAAATAGAATATATATCAAACTATTTTTAACAGTAAGAACAGATCATAACAGTCATAATAGTCATAACAGTCAAATGTAACTTGAACAGAGCATTGAATGGTTTGGGAATTGCAACAATTAAGAGAGGAGAAGACCATGGGCTTGGGGACAATGGAGAGGTACAGTTGCCTGACAAGGATGGGTTCAGGCTGCAGGGAGACTTCCTGTTGCAGGCCTTCAGCCAAAAGCCTGGCAGAAGAGCTCCATTTTGGAAGCCCTGCATAACTGTTTAAGTTCCATCAGTGCCTTGATCTCACTGGGGAGCTCATTCCACCAGGATGGAGCCACGGTTGAAAAGGCCGTGGCTTTTGTTGAGGCCAGGCAGCCTTCTTTAGGGCCAGGGATCACCAGTCTGTTAGAGTAGATGGAGTATGTTGCTCTTTGGGGGATATGGACAAGCAAACAGTCCTTGGGGTATGTGGGACCCAAATTGCATATGGCTTTGAAGGTGAGTACCAGCACCTTAAACCTGATCTGGTACTCAGTTGATAGTGGAGCTGCTGAAGGATTGGGGTCATGTGGGCTCTCCGTGGTGTTTGGGTGAGAATGCGGGCAGCTGCATTTTGGACCAACTGTAATTTCTGGAGCAGAGATAAGGGAAGGCCTCTGTAGAGCGAGTTACAGGAATACAGCCTAGAAGTGACCATTACACGGATCATTGTGGCGAGGTGTTTTGGGGCCAGATAGGGTGCTAGTAGCTTGGCTTGGCAGAGGTGGAAAAATGCCAGCTGTGCTGCTTTCGTGACCTGAGCTGCCATAGTTAAGGAAATAGCAAGGGTCATGCCCAAATTCCTGGCTGATTGTGCAGTTTTAAGTTGCACACCATTCAGATGTGGGAGGTACTTCTGTATTGGACTTCTGTACTGGACTTCTGTAAAGCTTACAACACAATAAATGTATGCTTTGATATCTGAAAGCAGTATATAGATAATTGAAATTACTATGTGACGTCTTTTACCTGATTATAGCACGCTACTCTAATACAAGCTGGAAAGGTTCAGTGAGAATGTGCAGCCCACATATATTTTAAAATGGGAACAGTGGCATACATTTTCAAACATCTGCACATTCAGCATAGGAATAGCTGTTTTCTGTGGCCCCAGGCAGCACAATGCATTTATAATCAAGAAGTGTTACTATATGTAATGATTTTACCCAAGAAGAAAAAACAAATGATTTCAGATGATAACAGAGGTATTCTGTAATTTGATGTTGTATATGGTATTTAATATGTAAATATTTTCAGTGATCCCTCTGTAGATATGCTCCTTAACTTGAAAGTACCTAGTGCTTCATGGGGCCTGAACACTCAAAAGAAATAAACTTGTGTGGCAAAACACTCCTAGCTCCCAGATAACTTGTCTGGAGTGCCACAAATGCTAGTGGGTCCAGAGAATACAGAAGTTTGCTGCCCTGATCTAGAGAAATGGCAATGAGCCACTTTTCTTCTCCCTTATCACTAATGATGGGACAAGGGTGAAAAGATTCAACAAGGGCAAATCACAGTAAATTGTTGGATCTGTTTCCTGGTAAAGATGTGGCATCTCTCTTTGGAGAATTCAGATGTGGGGACAAAAGAGAAAAAGGTAAAGAGCAGAAAGGATGGTTCAGAATTCTTGTCCAGGTACAGGCTAAATTACAATGTAGATTGATTAATTATGTACTGTATAAAGTCAATTATGTACTGTATAAAGTCATTAGATAGTTCCTGCACAAGTGGCCATAAGCTAGTGATGAAGGAATCTGGGCATTCTTATTACAAAGATGTCTGTAACTAATGATCCTGTTATTCTTCTTCTATGGTATGGGCTGCAGCTGTAGTTCTTGATCTCTGCTTATTTCACTTCTCTGAAGTTCAAGCAGTCAGGTAAAAAAAATCTACATGCCTCAAGTTGGCTCCCTGAAATAACAGTTTGAGGCAAAATATGTTTTGTGCTCAATTTTGTCAGGGATGGATGTGGCAGAATAACTTGCAGAAGGTTTCCCCAGAAGCCTTCTGCTTCTTACAGAAGTGGGCCGTGAAGATCAGGGAACCATCATGAATAAAGTGTTCTGCAATAGTAGGGGCTGCACTGGAGAGGGGAGATTCAATAAAAGCATCTCCTCCTTTGCTGGCACAAACATCACAGCTGGGAGAACAGAAAAACAAGCAATTTGTTCTGCAGTTTTCCTCTTTCCCTTGTAATGTATGGGGTAGGCATATGGGTCTTGTTGATGGCCCCTGAACAATGTTTAGAGCTCAGAGGGGAAAAAGCAAGAGCTAAGTCTATTTTGGACACTGCAAAAAAAGAACTCCTTGTATTTATTTATTACATCTTTGTACTGCTCTCCCTTGCAGCTCACATATTGTTGCTGTGTTGACATTCCTTCTTTCCTTAGTGCTTTGATGTGTACAAATGCCTGTTTTCTGGAGCTTCCCAGGAAACTAGCATTTATTGGAATTCATGTGCAGTTCTTAGTCAATCTTTTCCCATCAACTGGAGATTCTCTGATTCCTTCTTGTATTGAGAACTGAG
Source organism: Paroedura picta (assembly GCF_049243985.1). Classification (NCBI taxonomy): domain Eukaryota; kingdom Metazoa; phylum Chordata; class Lepidosauria; order Squamata; family Gekkonidae; genus Paroedura; species Paroedura picta. Next base: position 32,406,900 of record NC_135374.1, on the reverse strand, counting down.
GAGTTTTGCTTGAATAGAACAATCTTGGCTGTGCTATCAGGCTTGGTTGTTGGGACTTCCTGATAATGAAGCACTGTAGACGGATATATATCTCTCCTGTTTCTAGGTTGCATTTTACATGTAACTTTATTCCTTCACACCTTTTTTCTAGGCCATGGCTGTGCTGTTCTCAAATTTTGTCATTATAACAACCGCACTCCTGTTCAGGATAGTCCTGAAGTAAGTAGCTATGGAGACAATTTCATCAGTCATTGCTCTGTTTCCACTGTTGGCATTGCCACGTTTTCTTTAAAAGCCTGTACATGAAGACTGATAGTGTACTTGAAACCAAAGTAAATTAGGTAATATTTTAGCTTTGCCAGTTCCTGACCTTGCAGTTATTGATGAGAGCTGCAGTCGTGAATGCATGTGCTTAGATGTTTGTCCCACTGAACTCGGTGAGAGTCATATTTAATTTAAGTAAGTTAGTATTGGATTGAGCTGCAAATAAGCCAGTGCTGGCGACCTTGAGCAATTTAGGTCTCTTTAGATCACAGATCAGTTTGGAGGAATGAGGTTATAAATCCTCTTTCAAGTGATCTGTTTTCTTTTGCATTTTGAATGTGATTTGCTTTGTTCACTCAGTTGATGGTAGCTTTCAACAGCAACCTCCAGTCCTGAGGACCGAGTGTTATTCCCATAATATTTGATCTGTTTACTGCTATATTATGTTTGTAGCTCTCTGAAAATATTTAGTTTTCCTATTCTGTTACTTGATATTTTAGTCAAGGCTCTTCTAAGTGGGGTACATTCTATCCCATCCTTGCTGCAGCTTTATAACATTTTCAGCTAGTGCAAAAAAAATTGTGAAGTGGGATGAAATAAATTTTTCAAGGTAAAGTTCAGATCACTGCCTGAATTCCCACAATTTCACAGGGCCTGTAAAAGGGAGCTCCACCACCAGGGATTTGTCTGAGACTGACCAAACCCAAATAACATCCACAGGTCCCCCTCAGACATCCCCTCCATGGCCTGAACCAGTCTGAGCTCTCTGGGGGCCTTAGCTAATTTACCAATCCGGTTATATTGTTGTTTAAAACCATTGAAATTGTGTTATTCAGAACCTCTGTTAGATTATTGCTGATGTTAGGTCGTTCCATGTATCCCCCTGTTGTGTTATATATGCCTGGAGCCATATGGAAGGGTCGTATACAAATCTAATAAATAAAATAATGAGATATCTGTTCTAAACTTCAATATTGAATATATCTTAGTCTAGATTTCTGTCTTTTGGTTTAGGTGTTGTAGAATGAATGGGTCACAAAGCATTTTATCAGATCACTGTAGGGAGCTGTGGGAAGATCATTTACTGTTAGACCTTAACCCTGCCATTCCCCAAAAGCGCTCAGAGTGACTTACAACAAAGATTATTAGAAAAGGAACAGAAAATGAAAAAGCGAGTATCATGGCCATGTGAATGTTTAAAAGGAATAAGTTATGTGCTTTATCTCTTCCGATCACCGGTGCTCTTTTTTGAATTAGCTTGTCAGATTGTCCATTGCCTCTCTTTATGTGCTTAAAGGTCTTTCTTGTCTACACACAGGCGACAGCTCTCCTGGGTGCAGTGGGCCTCCCTGCTGATTTTGTTCCTGTCTATCATAGCCCTCACTGCAGGGACTGGAAGCCACCAACATAGCTTAGCAGTGCATGGATTTCACCATGATGTTTTTTTCAGCCCATCTAACCACTGTCTGCAGTACACCAAGCCGGAGGACGAGTGCTGGGGGAGAGAAAATTGCACAACTCCGTGGCTCTTCCCCAGTTTCACATGGAACATCACCACTACTGCCACAGGAGCCTTGAGACCACTTCAGCTTGGTCTAGGACACCTGCTCATACTACTGCAGTGCTTTATTTCTGCTCTGGCTAACATCTACAATGAAAAGATACTGAAAGAAGGTGGCCAGTTCAGTGAAAACATCTTTGTACAGAACACTAAGCTGTACCTCTTTGGAGCTATGTTCAATGGCCTGATTCTAGGCCTGCGCCCTGAACATCGAGGCCAGATAGAGTTCTGTGGGTTCTTCTACGGCCACAACACATTCTCCGTAGCCCTTATTTTTGTCACTGCTTTCCTTGGGCTCTCAGTGGCTTTCATCTTGAAATTCCGAGACAACATGTTTCACGTTCTGACTGCACAAGTTACAACTGTCATCATCACCACTGTGTCTGTCTTTGTTTTTGACTTCAAGCCTTCTATGGAGTTCTTCTTGGAGGCTCCTGTGGTACTTCTGTCCATATTTATATACCACTCCAGCAGCCCTCGATGCCTAGAATATACTACACAGTGGGAGAGAAGCAAACTCGGAGGAGGTACATGGGAGCGCTCCAGTGGGGTAAGGTTTTGAAATGTTGCATTCTGACCCTGTCATGCTCTTAAAGCTGGGATGGAGTCAGACATAAGCAGATAGGTTTTTCGGAAGTAGCCAAACAGCATCCCGTCCTTAGAAAACGTGTGGCTGTACTCCACTTGTCAGTACAAATATTTGACAGCTTCCTCCCTGTAGTAATTTGCTGCTGAGCAATAGCTTCAAAGGAAGGTGGGTTTGTTGCAGTGGCTGTGAAGATGTGGTAAAATATGCTGCTTGTGGTCTCTCTCTCTCTCGTGCCGTCTTACTCCCTTGAAAAGAATCTGTGGGCTGTAAAAATCCATGATAGGCATCTTCCACACCACTTAGTGGTTGTTCTTGGTGGGGTGTGGTGTAACAGTGTTAATGAAGGAGATGAGGCTAAGGAGTCAAGGGTCAAGTACCAGAGGTACGAGCTTTCTTTGTAATACTTGCCTACCACTTATAGTCCCTTCCTTCCTCTATTTTATTTTGCTAATGAACTCTTACTTAAAATACCTTTTCTGTAGTGGTCGCATTGTGTCGAGCAGTTGCCCCTTTCATCAACAGTGAAAAGTGATGGGGAACATAACCTTTGATCCATAATTTAAATTGCATTATTGCGTATGATTATTGATATTGACATGAATGTATTATTAGCATATCTTAGAGATTTTGAAGACTTCAGCCTTCCTGGCTGCAGTCATTTGGCACAACAGCTGCAAAGCACTCAATAAGCAATTTCCCAGTGTTTGGTCTTTCTCTGCCTTTGTCATATTTAAAACCCCATTATCACAACTACCCAAGAATACTAGAATCTTGTTATTTCCGTGTAAATTAAAAAGAGGAAAACAATAGCTAGAAAATTTCCTTCTCAAGGTTTTTCCTGCAGCTTCCAAATCTTGTTCTTGTTTTTACTAACATTTAAAAACCTATTTAAAATGTGCTTAAATGCATTGATTTCTGTAGACTTAACTGTAGCTGTGGCTGCTGTTTGAGGGTTCTGGACACCAGGTGGTGCTGTTTGCAGTGAAATTTGTTCAGGAGATATAGCAAAAATGCCTCCATTTCTAATACTTACACATTTGTACACAAATTATCCAGAAATATCAGAGTGCCTGCTCTTTATTTCCCAGGTCCCTCCATCTAAATCCCAGTCATCAAAAATTCCCTACCAGTGCTGTCCTAAACAGAGTTACACCCTTCTAAGTCCACAGGAGAGGCACTTTCAGCAGGGTATAATTGCACAGGATTGTAGTGGGTGCATCACTGATATAACTTCACAACAACAAAGCATTTCTGACAAACTTATGAAAACCTTTAATGCAGCATTTTCACCCTCTGCATTTGTTTTTTGTAGGATGGAGAAGAACTCGAGAGGCTCACCAAACCAGACAGTGATCATGATTCAGAGGAAGAGGCCTTGTAATGTTTGGATTCTCGAGTTTCAGACACTTCTCCTTAGAAGAAAGGAGTTCTGCCGTTTTGGGGAAGTAAAGCCTTTTTGTGCAAAAAGGAGGACAGTTCTTTTATTTTTCTTCACTACAGCAGAGTTCTAATTTGCCTTTTGATCAAGCGGTTCAAGAGAAAGTATCTAACTATGTGATCCTTCTGCAACAGAAAGTGGTTGCAGTGCTATGGATACAGATGAGTTAGAATGGGAAGCATCACTTCCAAACTCTTATGTATTAAGACTCCTGATATTTCTATATCAGTAAAAAGATCCAAGCTAATCTGAGTACCTTAGTTCAAAGTTGTTAGGGGATTCAGACTGGGTGGGGCCAAAGAGCATTCTGGGCTATACCAGCGCTCCAGAGGAACATGTGCATGTCACGTCAGACTGTATTTGAGGCTACTGTATGTTGCATTTACTTGTGTCAGGAGTACTTCCCACATCAAGTACTGTGTGGCAAATTTGTCTGTGCTGCTGTGTGTATATTCTGCAAGGCGCCAAGGCCATGTGTGGCTCCTGGGTATGTATTCATCCGTAATGCATGCTGTGTGTCAGATGCACAGTGATGTTTTCAGGTGTGGAAGTAAAGTATAAGAGTATCTTAAACATGTATCTTAAACTTGGTCCAATCCAAGTTTCATCCTGTGTTGCCAAGATTGTAAAAGTGCTTTAAATGTATTGTTTATGTTCTGTAGCCTTAAGAGCTTTCATTTGAATTTCTATTATTTCCTTTAAAAACACAAAAATGTTTTGTTCTGTTTGATCACATACCAAACAAGCAACTCGGCTAGGAGATCCATATAAAAAATTATGTTTATATCTGTTGTGGTGTAGTGGTATAAACTAACAACTTCCAAAATAAAGTTGTGTGTGTGGTAAATGAGCTGATGGCAACATCAGAATAGACAATGGAGCTCAGGCATAATGCATGCACCATAGTTTCATTATTTCTGTTTTTGTAAAGATGTTATGCAGTCGTAGCCTGAAGAGAAAGGGTGGTAACAAATATAAATAATAATAATAATTGAAAAGTTATGCAGAGATTCATTATCAAGACCAACTGCGCAGGGTGGTAGAATATATTTGTAAAAAAAATATATTTTACAGATCTTCTCACTTGAATGCAGCTATGCTAGAAGGTAGCTTATATGTGCTGGAGTAATGGAGAACTCACCCAGAAGGAGTTGCTACTGTTACCGGGCATGCGACTAGTGATGTGTTGACTAGGAATAATCACAAACCAGGTGCTGAATGTACAGAAGGTATATACCATGCCCTGCTTTCAGGATATGGCCCAGGTTCTACTGCTAAGGATTCTGTCCTCACCTAGCTCTCTACTAGGGGCCAAACTAGATGTGACGTTTGAACCTCAACTCAACTCTGGCCCCCCTCAGTCAGATGACAATTGCTAAGAACTCATTTCCCATGCATCGCAGGGGCCCAGATGGGATGCGGGCATGTGTGCATGTGTTCAGCTTCCCCCCCCTTCATGCTATTTCCCCACTGTAAGTAGTTGGGGGGGGAGATTATTTGCACATACCACCCATTCTGCAATCTTTCTCTCCAAGTGCATGTGACAGGAAGAAAAAGGAATAGACAAGACACAAGAAGAGGTCAATTAAAATGGAGCAAAATACTACAAGGACTAATCACGGTGCAAACACCCCCGGAAATAACATTAATATATTTAATCCTCACTGTGAGTATGAGTAGGAACAGTGAATGGGCTGGGTCCTTGCAGCTCTTCTGCGGGCTCAAGTGGCAGGAGGAGCCCCTTTCAAGTCTATGCAGGAAACTGGGACCTGTGTGGGCAAAAAATGCATGAGGCATGGACTGCAATAAAGAGGGTGAGAATCAGGGGGGACTGCCCCTCACTCCAGTTCTCGCAGCAGTGGAATATCTGGTAGAAACACTGGCTTGGATCCTAACTTAACAGGGTGTTCAGTTGGTATCCAGACTGAGAAAAGATATAAGAAAGAAATAGTATAAATGTAGGCAAGAAGATGAAATCAGCCTGATACTCTTTTGCGTAATATAATCCGGGACACTTGGTAACCCTTGAATGGCCTTTCGCAACATGTTTATGCTTCCAATTCAGTTCTCCTCCGGTGACATGGTGGCTGAAAGATTGCTACATCTCTTTCTTGCTGAAGTATTGTCGTGTGGACTGTCAAAGTGCTTTGCTAAGTGGTGACATATCAACATAAACTGCTGCAGTTGCACAGATAACATAGATGGAGAAGCCTGGCTTCATTGGGCAGCTTCAGTTCTTTATGACTCCTACAAAAGTATTTTAAGTCCATTTTAATGAAGCATCTTTTTGAACTCTGCTTGTAAATTGCCATGACAGTGTTTCTTCATAAGAAATTCCATTAGAAATTAGATAATATTACTAGTAAAAAAAACTGCAAAGCTGGTGTGTTTTATATTAACAGTAGGTTTAATTCTGATTTGGGATTGCTTTTGTAACAAGCCTTCTGGTTTCTGAGGAAATTGTTCTGCTATTTGCTGATATATCTTGAGAACATAGATGTTTTTTTAATCATTCTACTGTATTCTTTAAGGGACTCATCTGGACTTGCCAACTAGTGCCTGGGTTTAACCAAAACATGGGACTCCCTTTTGTGTTGAATTTTAATATTCACAGTCCGGACTGCTATGCCATAAGACCAAATAAATGCAAATGTGCTGACACAGTGAATGTTGGATTTCTTGTGTGTATTTCTTGAATGCGCAGAGTGGATGGGGAGGTACAGGGCAATGGGAGGGGCAGGGTTTTATTTTTTTTGTTGGGATGTTATTGGTTAGCTTGTGCCTGCCTTTGCCCCTCCTGGTTTTTATGCGGAGGCCTTTTGAAGGGGGGTTGATATAGTAGTCAGGCAGGTGCAGGTTTTGATCTGTACTTTGCCATATAAAATTACACACTCTGCCTGCTGGAATGATACACACATACAAAGAGCTGGTCCAGCCAACTCTGACCCCCGACTCCCCGAGAGGCCATTTTTTTAACTGAAACATAAAAATTACCACTGAGCATGCATATAGTTACACAAGGCTGCCTTTTTGTGCAGCTGTATGATGATACATTGTCAACGATACACTGTTAGCCACAAGTCCCTATAGTCTAATGTTTGAAGGTTAAGCATCAGGAGGTGAGCATGCAGTGTTATCATGCACTGTGTTAGACACAGGCCAGGAAGGTGTGCCCAAGTCACTGAAACTTTAGCACAAACACAGATGAACCCTACACTGGCTAACTTCAGTGTTGTAGAGAAGATTAAAAGGAGGGAAAGACAATGACAGAAGCTGCTTTTAGTCTCCATTGGGGAGCAAGGCTGGTTATAAATGAATGAAATTAATAATAAATACCACATTTTCCTATTTGGAATAATGGAAGAAGCCAGACTGCAAAAAAAACACACAAAAAACCGGAGGGTGGGGTAGGGTGGAGAATTTTTTGAACAGAATTAGCAGACAGTTAATCCCTGCCTTGCCTCTCCTTTCTCTACAAATTTATTTATTTATTTATTTAGATTTATATACCGCCCTCCCCGAAGGCTCAGGGCGGTTTACATTAAAACTAGTCAACGATACATGAAACAGTCTTCGTTAAAACATACAGTAATTAATAACAGTGGTTGTAACCATATAACAGAATAATGTAACAGTATAACAATATAATAAAATAATATAACGATGGAACGGTGCAATACCACAACAGGTCCAGAGCGCTCTGGTGGAGTTCTGGGAGGAAGGGGGGAGAGGGGGGAGGGGGAGGAGCGGGGGGGGGGAGCGGGGGCCCTTCATTCGCTGTTGGTTGTGCCTGGTCTCAACCAAATGCCTGGCGGAGGAGCTCCTTTTTGCAGGCCCTGCGGAACTGTTTAAGCTCCGTCAGGGCCCTGATCTCCTCCGGGAGCTCGTTCCACCAGGTGGGGGCCAGAACAGAGAATGTTCTGGCCCTGGTCGAGACCAGGCGGACTTCTTTAGGGCCAGGGACCATTAGCCGGTTGGTGGCGGTGGAGCGCAGAGCTCTTTTAGGGGCATAGGCAGGGAGGCGGTCCCTCAGGTACACTGGGCCTTGACCGCGAATGGCCTTGAAGGTAATTACCAGAACCTTTAGTCTGATCCGGAATTCAACTGGCAACCACTGCAGTTGGTGGAGAATGGGCCGGATGTGGGACCTCCACGGTGTTGCTGTGAGGATCCTGGCCGCTGCTTTTTGGACCAGCTGTAGTTTCCGGGTCAAGACTAAGGGCAGGCCTGCGTAGAGCGAGTTACAGAAGTCCAGTCTAGAGGTGACCGTCGCATGGATCACTGTGGCTAGGTGTTCCGGGGCCAGGTAGGGCGCTAGTAGTTTGGCTTGGCGGAGATGGTAAAATGCCAGCCGCGCTACCTTTGTGATCTGGGCTTCCATTGTAAGGGAAGTATCCAGAATCACGCCTAGGTTCCTGGCGGAGTCAGCCGTAGAGAGCTGTACTCCATCCAGGGCAGGCAGGCACGCTTCCTCGCATGGGCCCTTCCTACCCAGCCACAGGACCTCCGTCTTTGAAGGATTGAGCTTCAGACGACTCTGCTTCAGCCATCTCGTCACTGCTTCCAGGCAGCTGGCTAATGCTTCTGGGGGGAGTCAGGGCGGCCATCCAACAGGAGGAAGAGCTGGGTGTCATCGGCATAAAAATGCCACGCATACCCCTTCCACAATGTAACAGATACATGTTCAGGAAGGATTTGCCTATTATAAGGTGTATTTCTGCACTGAGAGAGCGAGGATATCCTGATTTTTTTGGCTTGGCAAAATGTAATACAAATTACTTTGAAACATTTGTTTTCATAAAGTATTCCTTGTGGAGTAAACAATACCCTACTACTCAACTATTCTGAGTGTTTGAGCCAGTGAGACCGTAGGGAGGTATATTTTCAATGTAATTGGCTGTGTTTAATATGCTTAAGTCTCTTCACTTAGGTTTATAATTGTCTCTTCCCCAGCATGATGTTTCCAGGAAGCATCTGTGAAACCTTAGCTCTGGATTAGAGCTCACTTAAGGAAGGAAAAGGCTGAGAAACTTTTAAACCTAAACATTTCCTTAGAATTAAAAAGTCTGTACGCATAAATCTGTGGAACACAAGTTAACATTAAACTAGAGAGACTTTGAAACCATGCCTTTTGCCACCCTGCTCGTGAGCTGTGCATGAAAACTGATGAAAAATGAAGAGCACTGTGAGGAATGTGTGCTCTCCTGTGGCAATGGATATTACGTGCAAGGTTTCATTGGGCCTTCATCGATGACTTCTTAGGAGAGAAGCCATTCTCATTAAAGTTCGGATTTAGAGAACAATGGAGTGGGTGGATTTCAGCTAAGTTCTTGTTTAGAAAGTAAACCCATGATCATAGGGTAGCAGATACGCTGCACATGCCAGAACTAAAATGCATCACATTGAAGCAGGAAAAATATTTCCTTTGGGTCATGTGTGCAGAACACTTGAAGCCCTGGGACTTCTGGTCAGGCTGCCTAGAACGCTTCCTCTGTTCCCAGGGAACACTTTTGGGCAAAACATGTTTCATACATAGGTGTTACATTCGCAAGGGAAGACCTATTTTGGATTTTTAAAACCTTCTGTTTTACTATTCTTTTTCAGCTAATAAACAATTATTTTAAATTACTAGGAGTATCTATTGAAGGCATTTGAAGATTAAAAATACAGAATGTGCATTTAAAACAACCTTAATAGTTTAAAGAAGCAGAATTAGCAATAATTTACTAGTCCTCTTAATAATGAAGAGTAATCCAGGGCAAAGCTAGTAAACTATTTATTCAGGGGGTTTTGACTGTATCTTTATAATGCATGACACAGACTTGGCCAATTGCAGTGTACCTCTATCTCCAGCATCACCAGGTTGTTACAGCCTGAGCTACTTGAGCATCATGGTAAAATATTCCCAAGACATCTTTCCATGTTCTACTGCAAGTCTTGAGCACCAGAAGATCATGAGGTAAATCCTAAATGGACCTATGGTTACAAGAGCAAATGTGCTCCTTCTGGGCCCTCTTTATAATCTCTTACCATTGCCAATTGTAAAGTATCCTGATATGCCTTAGTAGTGGCTTTTCTATGCTCAGAATTTGATAAACCAGCCAAATAGGCTGGAAATATTAAAGGAAAAAGGGGAGAGGGACTGCTTATTTTTTAGTTCCAAATGTATTAAATGTATAGCCCACCACTCCTGCAAGTGGCTCATGGCAGGTAACAACATAAAATCCAGTAAGACCCCATTAAAATCATCCTGAACAACAGTCACAAATTCTAGCAGTAGTAAAACTACCCCCCTCACCCCTGTCCAGAGCACCCCACACTTTGGGGGTATGAGGATCAGACAGATATTCAGGCTTGGCCTGGGGAGGGGCCTGTGATCTTCCTTGCCCTGGCTTCAAGCAAAGACCTGGTGGAAGAGCTCCGTCTTGCAGGCCCTGCGGAACTGTGATAGCCCTGCCAGGACTTTTACCTCTCTCAAGAGCTCATTTCACCAGGTCGGGGCCAGGACCAAAAAGGCCCTGGCCCTGGTCGAGGCCAGGCAAACTTCCTTCAGGCCAGGAATCCCCAGCAGATTAGCACCTGTAGAGCAAAGGGCCCTGTGGAGGTGGCTTGAATATGGAGGCAAGCAGTACCTCAAGTATGTAGGGCACAGGCCAAGTCTGGTCTTGAAGGTTAACACCAATACTTTGAACCTGATCCAGGCCACAACCAGCAATTAATACAGCTGCCTCAGTACCAGAGGGATATAGGCCCTCCAAGGTGTTCCTCTGAGGACACTAGCAGCTGCATTCTGTACCAGCTGCGATTTCCAGGTTAAGGATAAGGGTAGAATGAGTTACATGTCTAGTCTAGAGGTGACCATTGCATGGATCACTGTGGCCCAGCAGTCCGACGACAGGTAGGCACTAGTAGCCAAGCCTGGCTTAGATGGAAAAACGCCATACGGGCTACTCCTGTGACCTGGGCCTCCATTGATAAAGAGGCATCCAAGATCACCCCCAAATTCCTGGCAGAGGGGGAGAGGTGTAGGTGGTTCTCATAATAGCTAGTAATCCAGTATTCACTGGGACACATATCTAACAAATTTTGTTTTATTGAATGTTTAACTGCAAATAATACATTTTTTTAAAAAAAGCCTCCTTAGATATTCCTTTAAAAATCCAATGCACATATATACAAATATATTTTCATATTCTGAGTGGCTGCTCCATACAGAGGGTTCATAGATGTTCCCAACTTCTGTTCCATAATTTAGCCTTAAGTCAAAGGATCATAGCTGTTCAGGTTTTCAGGGTTTATCAGTGAGATTAACAGCTAATGCCTCTGTTTTAAGTGAGAGATGCTCCTGATAACAATAACTGGGCTTCTGCATTCTGAATCAGCTGCAGTTTCCAGGCTGTCTTCAAGGGCAGCCCAACATAGAGTGTGTTAATGAGTTTTTTATACTCCGCTTTTCACTATTCAAAGGAGTCTCAAAGTGGCTTACAATAACCTTCCTTTCCTCTCCCCACAACAGACATCCTGTGTCATAGTTGGTTGACTGAGAGAGCTCTGAGAACTGTAACTAGCTCAAGGTCACTCAGGTGGCTGCTCAAGGAGGAGTGGGGAATAACTGGGTTCTCTAGATTAGAGGCCAGTGCTCTTAACCACCACAACACACTGGCTTTCAAGTTACAAGATGGAAGCTAGGTCAGCTTAGTCTAAGAAAGGCTAGGGTTGGTGAATGAGATGCAGCTGGTAGAAGACACTCTTGGTTGTTACACCTATTGGCTTTTCAAACAGCAAGAGTGAGTCCATAAATTCCCCCAAACTCTTAATCTGCTCTGTAAATGTCCTCCATCTTCCACCAGTGGATCCAGCCCATATCATCCTTCTTTGAGGAAGAGCTGGACTAGAACCCTTTGTCCTGTACCAGCTAGTCCTTTATAGTCCAAATCAGATACTGATTTTCCAAGGGCTAGGTAGTAATTTCCCAAAGATGGTTCAGTTGATATAAAGGTAGAGTTTCATGAAGGAATTTATTATTAAATTTATTTATTAAAATACGTCTATACCATCAATATTTGCTCAAGCAAACCCAAGTCGGTTTACAAAACGGGAGAAAAACAGATGGCCCAGTTAAAACTCTAAAAGTGTAAATGTTGGCAGACTAAAATCAATAAACCTGTCACCATAAAGCCACAGCGACCAATTTATTTAAATTGCAAGTTGTCCTGCATGTCCAGCATTGCCAACTGTTAGTCCAGGTAGAGCCTGGAGTTCTCTCAGAATTAGAACTGATTTTGAGCCTACAGATATTAGTTCTTCTGGAGAAAGTGACAGATTTGGAATTTAAGCTTTTTGGTACCACAGTCGACTGATCTGCCTCCCCTCCCTAGCTGCTGCCTTACTCAAGCACCACTTCCAAATCTCCAGGCGTTCCCCAAGCTGGAGTTGGCAACTCTACATGTGACTATCTCACAGACCTCCACTAGAGCAGTGGTGGCCAAACTGGCTTTCCAGACGTCCATGGACTACAATTCCCATGAGCCCCATGGACATCCAGAGAGCCGCAATTTGGCCACTCCTGCACTAGAGGCAAATTTTCTCTGATTTCCAAGCCAGTGGAAGTTCTAGTAGAGTGGGCCATTTCTTCTGGAATTGAGAGCATAATCCATGTTGTTCTAGGGTCAATCTCATTCCCCAGGGATAGGATGAGTGAAGGTCAGGAAGAGAGTTATGAACTTCCTGACAAGATTGGTGTAAGGAGAAATGCTGTAGAAAGTGTGGATTTTTAGGGATTCTGCTCCAAGACAACTTTAAATTGTGAGTCTGATAACGTAGCTGGGATGTGGTTGAACCCTTCTGTTCTCACTAATCAACATTTCTGTTTTCAACATGTTTTTTTTTTTTGCAAATCTTTTGCATTTCTCAGCTCCCTTGGTGTTTTTTTTTAAGTTCACTAGGGCAAGAAGATGCTCGGGGATCAATTAAGTTCTTGTTAGCCATACTTATTTAGTCCCAGAGACAGGACCTTACCTGAGCTGAATGTTCTCCCCCCCCTTAAAGGGGAGGGGGATTTACAAGAGAAGAGCTCACAGCAAGATGATGCAATGTTTACGCTAGGAATCTATTTTGATAGGGTTTCAAGCCTTGAGCAATTTCAGCTTTTCGTACTGGAAACTCTTAAATTAAACCAGCAGACTATAAATCTGGTTGATTATAAAAGTCCTTTACGACAAATCCTGTAAGCATTCATTTTTCTAAAAGGATCTGTTCCATAGATGTTCTTCAAAAATAAAGTAAAACTGTAACAATCTGCTGTTCCTCTTCAGCAAAAATTCATACTTTCCAATAAATATTTCTCTCCCATAGGAGAGAAAAATTGTGTATGTCTACTGTACAGTTTGTACCCTGCCTACGGTACAGTGTCCATGGCTGGAGTGGGGTAGGGGGCGATATATACAGACATAGCACCAGACAATACCCTCAAATTACAAGGGCTTCAAAATATAGATGAGTCCATAAGGCATCAGCAATACTAGTTTGACTTATTTCACTTCATGGACATGCATGTTATAGAGAAGGCCAAAGTTCAATACTCATGCAGTCCTTAAAGAACAAGAAGAAACAGGCTGCTGTGAAAGGATTTGCACATATGGCCCCTTGTGCTTTGAACAGCTATGAAGATGCAAGCAGGGTGTGGTCAAAGGTTAAATAGTTTTTTTCTTTTCAGTAAGGGTATCCATGGTGGTAACTTTCATGGTGACGATAGTCATCTTGGTATCCTTCTTGGTAGCCTTGGTGATAACCATGGTATCCATACCCTGCATATTCATCTTCTGGGCATCGCATCCCAAGTGACTGCTGAATGGCCATTTCCTGTCGTCGAAGCTGCATAGAGTCAATCAGATCATAAACAATCACCATGGACCACATTGGAGAAGGGTACCAGGACTTGACATTTCCATCTTTTCCAACCAAGAGCATGGAGAAATATTCAGGGCTGATCTGGAAATAATTGCGAATGTCTTTCACCAAATGAGCAGGGAGATCTTCTCTGTCCACGCTGGAGCTCCCTGGGGAATGAATCAAAATATTTATTTATCCACTACTTCCTATTAGTCATAAGGTTAGCTCTCGTCATGCATCTCCTTTCCATGTTAACAGTTTTGGAATTATTCTAGTTGCAGCAGGATTTGTTTCCCTTTTATAGTCTTCTGCTATGGCTCTCTCCTATGGGATAACTCCCTCTTTTGAAAAACTAAATGACAGCAGCCTGCCATAACTAGCAGCTAAAGCCCGGGTGGAATTTCTCACCATTAATTGGGTACAGTTCCAGCATTCCGCCAACATCATCTCCAAGGCCTAACAGCTTGAGGACAGTGATGTGACGCAGACCTAGTGAGAGAGAAAAACAGAATCTTGCAAGGCTTTTCAAGTAAATAAAAATAAAAGTTGTTGGAATGCAAACAATAAATACATCTGGTACACGGGACTGGTACTTCAAGAGTGGGATTGAGTCAGATTGCCATCCTAGAAAGTAGGTCACAGATTTGGCATAGTGTGAGTTGTATGGCAAATGCGGAGACAGTTACCTTGCAAATGACTGCAAATGACTTAGAAACCCGCATCTTGATTCAGGCTATTCACAGAGAGTCAAGAGGAATACTGAGAATCATGCCTCAAGAACCTGCTGGTGTTTCTTAATAATCATAAGAGCTCAGAAACTAAACAGGGTCAGTCCTGGTTAAGATTTGGATGGGAACCACCATGGAAGTCCATGGTTGCTGCAAGGAGGCAAGTAATGGCCAACCACCTCTGTTCTTGTCTTGAATGCCCAGGGGTGGCCAAACGATGGCTCTCCAGGTGTCCACAGACTACAATTCTCATGGGAACTAAATGACAGCAGCCTGCCCTACAATTCTCATGGGAATTGTAGTCCACGGACATCTGGAGAGCCACAGTTTGGCCACCCCTGGGGTCATGAGAAGCTGGATGTAACTTGGGGGAACTTTCTACCACTATTTCTTAGTGATACGAATGACAGATGCAATGAAATGCTGAAAGCCCATGAAGGACCTATACAATTAAAGGCCATTAAAAATCTGTACACATTTTCCAAGGTTCTGAGCGGCTCACAAGGACAGCTCGAAACTTTATTCGATAATAACTGCTTCTACCAAAATATATTCAGCACAGATCTGTCCCCTCAGAATGCCTTAAAATGGGGGTCCTCAAGCTCTGCACATGGATGCTGATGAAACTCAGTTCTGTTATGTGGTTTGTTATGGGCTGTCACATTACAGGGCAGTGTGGAGTAGTGCTTAGAACAGAGGTGAACTCATTTATTATGAGGGCTGGATCTGACATAAATGTCATGACAGGCCGAGCCATGCATGCTATAAAGTGTAATGCCAGGTATTGGAGATATAAACTTTATGAAGGACACAGGCAAACCCAATTGATGGTATTAGTTTTTTACACAAAATACAAATCAAAGCAATTGATTCCAGTGAAACCAGTCGATATGCTGGGGAATCCACAAATGTATTCAAAATTACACAAGACTAGATTTTTTTTCCAAGGGAAAAAACAGAAGAGGAGGAGGAGGCATCTTACTCTCCTGTGCATATTAGTTAATTTTGTGTCTATAGCACTTTTAGGTGATGAGTCACATTCCTTGCAAGTAAATATGGGAGTTTATTAGCACCCCCCCCCCCAAGAAAACCTACCAAATCTCAGAAGCTGAGCGTGGCTACACTCCTTTCACTCTTGTTTCCTTTCTTTGGCCAGCCTATCTCTGAGGATCTTGAGGAGGCACACTGGACTCCCCCTTCAACTGCCCTATTCCCACAAACAACAACCCTGTGAGGTAGGTCAGGCATGACCCAGGCAGCAGGGTCCTGGATTCGGGGGGGGGGGGAGGGCTGAACTTGGCACACCCATTTGAACAAATGTGAAATTGGTTGTTGTGGCAATGCCAGTTACTTTGCTTCGTTCCACCCGCCAGTCCTCACTAAGCTGTGGAGGAGGTGGGAGGTGCCTTCTTTTCTTCTGTCTTGTCTGCCATTCTCCCCATACTATTTTACCTCAGCCTTACAGCTCTGCCCCCTAGCCATTTCCTTCCTATTTCTTGACAGCTTTGATTGCTCCCCCTAGTACCCTCCTGCCTTCCCTCCCTCACACCAGTTGCTTGCGGGCTGGATAAGAGCCCTGGATGGGCCAGTTCTGGCCTGCGGCCTTATGTTTGATACCCCTAGCTTAGAGTGTTAGACAAGGATCTGAAAGACACAGGTTTGAATCTCCAAATTGTCATGGATGCTTGCTTACTGACCTTGGGCCAGTCATTCTTTCTCAGCCTAATCTAACTCACAAGTTGTTGTGAGTATAAAAGGGGGTAGCAGATAATGATGTAAGACACTTTGGGTTTATTTGGGGTGTGTGTGGAAGGTAGGGTATAAACAAAGTGAATAGATGTTTGTCAACCTCTTAATAGTACTTATTAGCTCATTTAGATAGGCACTCTCCCACACCAGGACTGTGCATTGCTAATGGATGCAGGCACAGAAACTCTAAATCAGGGGATCCCTACTTAGTAACCATGGTGCCCACAAAGTGTTTTAGAAAGTGGTAAGGGCTAAGTTGGGGGTCTACCCACCAGGGCCTCTGACTTGCTGTGTAGATTAAAAGATACCCTGTTCAGCAGAGCTTCTGCCTGAAATGTTAGTTACTATTGCAGTTATATAAAACCTCACTCCCTGACAGTTTGCAGTTGGCTCTGCCTCCTGTGGCAGCCATTTTGTGACTAGCCCCTCCTCTGGAGGCAGTCATTTTGAGACTGTGCCCACTGCCCTGAGCCAGAATTCCAAAAGGTGTCTGTGGGCTTAAAGGGGTTGTTGCAGGTGTAAAAAAAAAAACATGGGGGGGGGGGAAAATGCAAACCTTGCATAAAGCATGCCAGTTAATTTGGTGTTCATGTGTAGGCTATAATGAGTGCCATAGTTCTCAGACCATGCCCAAGTAAACATCCTCTGAAATGAACGGGATTGCATTAGTAATGCAATCTAAAGGTTATGAATAGCTGGATGATCAGACCAGGCCTTCATGCTGAAGAATTTTGTTGAAGAGCAGCTAACAGCCAGAAAGCAAGGGAATGGTGTCTCATAACGTACCAAAATTGCAGGCTTGTCCCACAAGGGCAGAAACTTGCTGTGAATAGGCCCAGTCTTCATCACTGGGAGCAGATATAACTAGAAGTCTCCTCCTCCAACGAAATCTGTAATGAAAAGAGTATGGGCAAAGTGTAATTAAGATCCATGTGCAAAATGCTGTGGCTCAGGTCATACAGCCCATTTCTGACAACTTCCATTAATACAGAAAGGGCACAATTTCCACCACCAGGCCCTCCTCCCACTATAGGTCCTCAGTTTGCCTGCTATACTGCCCACAAGGGTTGGCTGATCCCCAGGAAGCTGTAGTGGGAAAGGGATGTAGGACAATCCTTGCCTGCAAGCCCTGTTCTGTTTGCAGATTTCATAGGATCCAAGTCTTAAAATCTGGGCAGACAATGTGATGTATATTTCTTTAAGAAAGATCATTCTTCTATCACACCTGGAATGTATTTAAGTAATCTCGCTTTCTGGTTGCTACTTGCCCTTGCTTCTTGAGCTCTGATGCTGCTTCTCTTGTTCAGCTTGTCATTATTATTAAACTTACATATGTTTGGGAGAAGACCTAAGCATCATTGTTGTGATCATAAGAGCCATTACAGACATGACAGAGAGTGCTGGAGTCATGTAGCAGAAACAGATAAAACACTGGGATGGGTAGAGCTCTTTGTGAAATAAGCCCCACCATGGGTGGTCTGGTTTTAGTGTTGAGAAACTGCCCCTACGGTCTTCAGCCAAAAACAAGCCTATTGATTGTGGCATAAACAGTTCTAAGTCAGACCCCCCCCCCCCCCCCCGTCAGATGGAGCTTTGTCATTTAGTAGGCTTCTACAGTGTGGTGTAGTGGTTAAGAGTGGCAGCCTCTTATCTGGAGAACTGGGTTTGATTCCCCACTCCTCCTCTACACGCAGCCAGCTGAGTGACTTTGGGCCTGTCAGCATTCTCTCAGAGCTTTCTCAGCTTCTCCTACCTCATAGGCTGTGGTGAGAGGAAGGGAAAGCAATTCTAAGCTGCTTTGAGACTCCTTCAAGTAGTGAAAAACGGGATACAAAAAGCCAGCTCTTCTTCTCTACAAAACAACCTACTTTGAAGTCTGAGAAAGTGGACTCAAGCGTGAGGGAGATGGAGTATCTTAATTGGTTTCTCAAAGGAACATGAAGAATCTCTTCCTATTTACTGCGTCTGCCTCTTACTTCCACTGACTTTGGATCATATCCTGTCCTGGCAAATTCCCCCATAGTTAAGCAATTGGTTAGGAAAGATCTGGGCACATATTGAATACAATTTCTCTCCCCCTCTCCCCTGAAATGAACATCTTGCCAATAAACTATCCATAAAGGCATCATAGCTAAAAATGTTTAAAGCAAAATATGAGTAAAAATCCTGAAACCACTGAACACGTTATAAAGTAGCCTAGTAGTAGATTTTATTTCAAATCACTCTAATTTTCTAAGCTATAATCTAATGTAAACTGCTATAAAAGTGCTCAGGACTGTGCTAAAGGTTCAGCCCAATCCACACCCACAATCCTATATATTTGAAGTGAGAATTTGTAAACTTACTTGCACATTATTGGTTCTAGTGGAATAAAATCAGCATACATTTACATTCTTCACCTGAGGCCATTTGTGAACATACGGAAGCAATAGCATTCACGTGCCTTAAAATGCCATTTTAGGTTTCAGTTTATCCCATTTTTGTAGCAAGACTTCCAAGTTTCTGTAGAGCAGCAGGGCTAATCTCAGTGAAATATACTTTTTCCACTTGAGCCTCCCCCCCACCCCCTATTAAGAGACCACCTTCAGCTGCCTTACTCAGGAAAGCGGGTGGGTAGGTGTGTGGGTGGGGTGACACGTTGTAGTAATGAGCTTAGATGGGTCATTTTATCCTTTCAAAATAATATTCCATTCTCATAGAGGTACCTAAGCTTAACTGGGTTTAGAGGAATGTACAGAGCTACACAGGAATTTTCATAGCAGGAAATGGTCTTTTAAAAGGCAGCAGATGTAACCAATTTGCTTCAACATTTCTGTTTACCTCTTGTTCTGAACCTATTCATTCCCTTTTTCTAATGAGGGACCAGTCGTTTCATCATGGAGGAACTGAGAGCCGATTCAGACTTTATGCTGTAGATATGCTTATGCCTCGTTCCTGACACATATCACGGGGGAAACTACTGTTTGTAAATGGGTCTGTAAGGACATGTACCTGGGAGCACAAAGAGGCAGGTAGTATATGTTATACACAGAACGCAGGATTCTGGATTGGTTTCCTTTCCTCTCTCTCCACAGAACTGTGTCAGGACTTCACCTTGGTGTTCATTTATTCACCATACTATTGCAGACCATGTATGGATCTGTTGGGATAGGGCGGGGGGCTCCAGGCATATCACACTGCCCATCTATTTTATTAGAGCACAAAGTTTTACAGACCCCCCGGGTATGGTTACTTCTCTGATACCCCCAGTGCCTCAGAATCCCATTCCTTCATCAATTCCTTCTCCGCCTTTTCCTGGGCTGCTCCTTGGAGGTCTCCCCCTGTTGGAGAATGGCCCTAGGACCAAAACCCTATCTCTTGCACTGAAGATGGGTGCAACCAATTCTGCTGGCAGCCCATCCATTCCTCCCTTGCCTGGACCCCAGCTGCTTGTGGAATTCTCATGGGCAGCCACACCCACACACACATGCAAACATGTCCGGCATCAGAGCTGCTGCCTCACTCAGGGTGACATGGCCCAGCCCACCACCTTCATGGCACTTGCGATGGTGCAGCTGCATCTGATCTCAATGTGTAAATAGACATGGAGTCATGTGGGTCACTTCATCTCTAGCTCAGCCTCCTCCCATGCCCTTGTGACTGGTGCTTTCTCTTCTCCCCTTTGCTGGATTCACTGCCTGCATCATTGGTCTGCCAGTGATGTAGGTGGACACCCTATGGACTTGGCAGGCCTTTTAGGCACAGTGGTACTTCACACGGTCCTGTAATGAGGGCAGGAGCCCAACACAGAGATCCCATTCTCAGATATAGTGTGCACCAGCCTGATGCTCCCATCTTCTTACCAGTTTTAACAATGAAACACACTAAAGGAATGGCTGTAGGAACAGAATCTTAAGACCCGGAGAATCTTAAGCCCAAAGAAAGGCCCGTTGTTTCCCATAAAGCAAATTAGTTGAAAATTATGTATAAGTGGCTCATAGGCATGAGGCTGGCTATAAGTAGGAATTCATCCTACTTATAATTTATCACTTCTCAGCCTCGGTGACATAATGGGAGCAAGCCGGCATGGAATATGAGACAACCTGGAAAGCTCCTTCATAGAAGAACCCCATTGGTCACACTGTGTACACTTTCCTTGCATCCAACTACCTTATAGCTGAAATACAGGGTGTGGAATCAGGCCACATTCTTCAGTCTGGGAATGAGTGGGTCGAGGGGCACTGTGGAGTGCTGCTGACCGGGAAAGAACTGGGAGTGCCCTTCCTCTCCTCCTCCACTGTCAAACCTGGCAGATCATTGGCTGGTTTGAAACAAAACCCCAAGCACAGACGTTTGAATCCTGGGAATAGAGTCTGTGGTCCAAGGTAAGTCCAGACAACACTATTGCCCTTGTTAAATTTACTGTGGCTTTTTAAATGGAGACAAATTAGAGTTGTGCCCTTACTGAGTCTGGAGGATTCTCAGCGTTGTTTAGCTGTTCCCTTTGCTGGGGCTTCAGCTTACAAATTATGAACAATCAACATCATTACTTTGAATGCTTTGCCCAAAGGAGCAATGACTGAGAAATGATGCTGCTTCCTGCTGTTTCATTCAAGGGTGCGAGGTAATTATAGCAAACAAATTAGTGCTGCCAGCATTCAGAGACAAGGGAGGGCCTTCTATTAAACAAAATCCACTTTGCATGGGGGGTGGGAATTATGTCTGGTGACATTCCCATTTATAGATATTCTGTTTGTGTAGTCCTTCCAGTTTCTGCCTTTATTGGAATTATCTGAAGGCAAACAACATTGTGTGGTTTCCCCTTCCTCTGGAAGGATACAGACTTTTCACTGTCTTGGATATAAATGTGTTTTCCAATTATAGCTGTTCCTAGTGATCTAAAGTGGCTCAATGCCCAACAAGAGCAAAACTGTCCTAGAAATTTGAGGAAGCTCTAGTTCAAAAAGGCCACTTAGAATTTACAGAATGTACTTGGATATGCAGAGAAAGCCATATAATTGGACAGAATGAGGGCGGTCTCACATTTACGATTTTGTTTTACAGGAACAGATTAATGCAGGGGTAGTCAAACTGCGGCCCTCCAGATGTCCATGGACTACAATTCCCAGGAGCCCCTGCCAGCGACTGCTGGCAGGGGCTCCTGGGAATTGTAGTCCATGGACATCTGGAGGGCCGCAGTTTGACTACCCCTGCATTAATGTCTCAGTTAAAACAATAGTAACTGCATCTGGTAGGAGTCATCGACAAATTGTCCTGTTCTGGTTATGCATTTCTTGTGGCTTGCTTGTTGCTTCCTGATCGTTCTCAACACCCTGGTCATTTTCATGGCAATTCATGCTAACAATGGACTGGCTCAAAAAATGCTTGCATATTATTCAATATTTTATAATTCAAGCCTACTTCACCCAAGCAGCAGCCGAGGGGACGGGGCAGTCAGCATTTAACTGCAAGTACAAAACTGGCTGGTTGAAAATTTGCATGTGATGAACATGCAATGCTAGCGTGTCAGTAAAAGAGCTGCTGTTGTTGTTGCCATTATGTACACACAGCCTTCTGCTATGTACAATATCTATTCTGGGAAGCTAATCCATTGGTAGTATTAAGGAACAGAACAACGCCATATCTGATACTGATGATTTAAGTTGAAATAAATTGGAGAAATAAGGGACTGCCAAAATGTAATGTGAGGTTCCAGTACCAGAAGATATTCAAGCCACTTATCTACTGCTTCTGAAGGGAGCTCAGACTGCCTCAGGCTCCTCTGAGTCTTAACCCCATCTGGACATTCACACCCCCATTCCGGGTGATTTGTGCTCCTCAAGGTTTTTTTCGTGGGAAAGTCTAGGCAGTTGCCCAGAGTAAGCCTGCACTCAACAAGTATGAAATTTACATAACTAAGAAAAAATAATAGGAACTCTGGCATAGAATCCTAGAGTTGGAAGGGGCCATACAGCCAATCTAGTCCAACCTCCTCCTCAGTGCTGGATCAGCCTGAAGCATCCTTGACATGTGTTCATCCAGCTGCTGCTTGAAGACTTCCAGTAAGGAGGGGGGTGTTCACCACCTACCTAAGCCAAATCCACTGCTGAACTACTCTTACTGTTAAAAATGTTTTCTTAATATCTAGCTGGTATGGTTCCATCTGTAATTTAAGCCCATTATTGTGAGTCCTATCTTTTGCTGCCAAGAGAAACAGCTCCTTGCCCTCCTCTAAATGACAGCCTTTCAAATATTTAAAAAGAGAAATAATTTCCCCCTTCAACCTCCTCTTTTCCAGCTTGACCGTTCCTAAGTCCCTCAGCCTTTCCTCATGGGGCTTAGTCTTCAGGCCCCTGGTCATCTTTGTTGCTCTCTCCTCTGCCCCTCCTCCATTCTGTCCACATCCTTTTTGAAGCGAGTCCTCCAAAACTGCACATAATACTCCAGTCGTGGCCTGACCGATACAGCGTAGAGCATGACTATGATATCTTCTAATTTGGACTGCAGCAGCCTTTTTTTGCTGCTACTTTATATTGACTGCCCTTATTCAACTTACAGTTACACCCGTACCCCAAGATTCTGTTCATACACTGCTACCTAGAAGTCTATCCCCCATCCTGTATGCTTGCTTTCATTTGTATTACTCAGATACAGAACTCTATGCCTATCCTCCCAACTGGATGTCATTAGCAAACTGAATGAGTAGACCCAGAACCAAGCCCTGTGGCACCTCACTGGATATCTCCTTCCAATCACAGCTCAACACTTTCAGGAAATACCTGGACAAAAAGTTCTCCAGGGATTGTTTCTTGTCATCTTTGCAGACGATGCCTTCTCGTTTCTGCTTTTCCATATCTTTGATACGAGACTGGAAAGTATCAATCAAATCAAACACTGACTTCATTGCTATGGGCACTTCATAATATTGCTGCAAAAGGAAAGGATAAGAATGGGTTGAATGGGTTGAACCACAAGTTCCTTGGCATCTGTATTTCCATTTCAACTTAAGCATGAATTGGGAACTAGTCCTGGTAGATTCAGACCGCTGATCTATAGGTGCTTCCATCAATGGTACTTCCCAAGCGCTGATCTTCTGATAATTCATGCAGATTAAAAAGTCACAAAGAACCTGGGGCTTTTGCCAAAAATAGCAGCCATGTGAGAGATTCCCCTCCCTTTCCATAATGACTAGTAGAATTTACATACACCAGATGTTACACAATATTCCTGCTTTTTGGCTATCCCACGACCACCTAACATGCTTCATGAAAATTAAGACATCACAGAATCATCCCATTAAAAGATTCATTATTTGTTTATGTTTGTTTTATAACAACTTATGGCATCTTCATAATTTTTAAAAATATATATAATTTACATATATAATGTAAATTTATGCAATGTTCCATGTAAACCGCCCAGAGCCGTAAAGAATGGGTGGTATAAAAATCCAGATAGATAGATAGATAAAGGTATCCCCTGTGCAAGCACCGAGTCATGTCTGACCCTTGGCGTGACGCCCTCCAGCGTTTTCATGGCAGACTCAATACGGGGTGGTTTGCCAGTGCCTTCCCCAGTCATTACCGTTTACCCCCCAGCAAGCTGGGTACTCATTTTACCGACCTCGGAAGGATGGAAGGCTGAGTCAACCTTGAGCCGGCTGCTGGGATTGAACTCCCAACCTCATGGGCAGAGCTTTCAGACGGCTGCCTTACCACTCTGCGCCACAAAAGGCTCATAGATAGATAGATAGATAGATAGATAGATAGATAGATAGATAGATAGATAGATAGATAGATAGATAGATAGATAGATAGATAGATATAAAGTTTTTCAAGTTTTGATTCTCTGAAGCAGTCATTCACAACCTTTTTTTGGACAAGGCCCTTTTAGGAGCTCTTTTCAGCTTCCAGGGCTCCCTGCAACAGGCTGGCAACCTACACCATGTGCCAGGCTAAAAAGGTGAACCAACAATACTCGATGTACCTTGTCTTCCATATCTGTGTGAGACAGATTTCAGAACATTTGACCAAGAGAAGCATGTGCATTCTTTTTTTTTCTTGAATGCATCAATGCACATACAAACGGATTACATGATTTATTTTTCTTTTCTTTGACAATGGCCAAACTTTCTAGCAATTAATGACATGACAGATGAATTGGTTCAGTTACCAGAGCCCCGCATAAACCCCCTGGGCTCCCCTTCTCACATTTTTCAATCTGTGGCCCCTTTCAAATGTTCCAGGGGCCCCCAGGGGAGTCCTGTGGCCCTCATTGAGAATGGCTGCTTCAAAAGATCATCAAACATAAGACAAAGCAGCATAACACTTTATCTGCCTATTGGTTTTCTTTGGGGTTCCAAAAGAATTCTGGAATGTTTTCTGAAAATTCATATGACTGTAATGACCAAAATTGACCAAAAACATAATTGACTTCCCAGATTACATGTTGCCAATGTTACTGTTATTAGTCATCAGCAGTTACAAAAAGGGGAATTACTGAACAGTTACAGAACTAAGCCAGAGAGTATGTTTTAGTCCCCATTATTATTACTTAGATCAGGAGTAGTCAAACTGCGGCCCTCCAAATGTCCATGGACTACAATTCCCATGAGCCCCTGCCAGACATCTGGAGGGCCGCAGTTTGACTACCCCTGATTTAGATCTACACAATGCAACAGAGCTAATGGAAAGCAACTATCCAACCCCCCCTCCTTTCTGCTGCAACCTGCCATGCTTTCTGAAAGCATTCCTCCAGGAGTTACTTGAGGAGTTACCTTCTCTCCCTCCCCCAAACAGTAGGGAGGTGAAATGGCTGATTCTCTATTGGTACATTGTTTTTCTTGTAAGCCAGGCTAAGCAGGAATCCACAGATGCAACACAGAAATACGATAAACAAATAACATAAAATGTGTGCAATGGGGGGGGGATCTGCAGTGGGCCTGGAGAATTAGTGAAAATCATTTTTTCCCCTTTCCATGGGTGGAAGAGGAAGAGGAAAATATATTTATAACCCAAGCCTTAAAAATGTCTGAGCCATGGCCACATGATAGGACAGATCTCAGGAAGAGTTTTATCTTAACAGAAACAAGATATCTGAATGCACATTTATGTTGCTAAAGATGCAACTGAAAATGCCTTCAGTCTTTCTTGTAGGGTCTTTCTTGGGTATAAGTGAAACCGTAACCCGATGTAACCCGAGGTGCAGTCCTTACTATTAGAAACCTTAGGATTGGTCTCAAAAGCTGACAGCTTCAATGCTACTTACTTTTTCAACTACTAGCACAATTTTAGTTCTGCTCTGCATCTAGCCCTCCTTTCTGCACATGCCCATATCGTGTTGTTCATTATTCCAATGCTTTTTCTAAGTTAAATCTCCCTACCTTGGCCCTCATGTCTGTATCTGTCAGAACCATGAAGAAGTCATTGTATGTCATTCCATATTCCCTTCTCAGCTCATTGATGAGATGCTGGTCCACCAGGTCTTCATCCTCTATCACTTTCATAGGCTTCTCATTGTCTTCGGGCGAAAAAACACATAAGGGTAAGTGCTGAGAAACAAGATTAAAACCAGAGCAACTTCATAAACAGACATCAGAGAGCTATTCTTCTGAACCTAAAGTCCAGATGGAAGTAATAAGAACTCTCCTGAACCAAGATAGGTCATGCAGAATTTAAATCAGCATAACACTAATCAGAGGTATGTAACACCGGGTCTCTCATTTTCCTTTCCTGACTGATTGGCTTCAGTGATTGTGATTATAACGACACTTTAAAGACCACATATCACTAAGAGCCAGATCATATAAATCACTTTAAGGCTTCTACTAAGAAGCATATTAATGTATTAATCAATGTTACTCATTAAAGCTACTAACCAATTCAAAAAGCCCACCAGCAATGATGGGGATCACTGTGTGAAAAAAGATGTGAAATTCTACAATATATTAAACCCCATCTGTTCTCTAATTAATGTTGATATTGGTACACTTTAAAGTAATCAGAATCATGTATGTGTAGTTGTTTCTGCTTACACTGCACAGCACTGCACTAAAGCTATTGCCCATGAATGAGCTTGGAGGGAACTGTTTATTTTAACAAGGAATCATCATGACTTACTCCTAATAATTCTCACACAGATTTTTTAAAAGAATCCCGATAGTGTAATTCTCTGCAGAGTAACATCCAAAGAAGACTTCAAAGGGCATAAACAAATGTTAGAAAACTCATCTGTTTCAGAAAAGCCCTACCAGCCTGATTTCATCTTCTTACATCAACATACTGAATTCTCAGCATGGCCAAATACGTGGATACTTAAATCCCGAGACAGGAATAATGAAGAGAGAAAGCAGATCTTTCTATAAACCTTGAAAAGCCCCGTTTGCAGAAATATTTGAAACCTTTCCAGAAATTCACAAATCAAACCAGAAACTGATATGAATCAGGAAGCTGGTTCACAAACCAAACCGATTCATATTGGTCATGACCCCTGCTTTCTGCTCCTCATGGCTTTTTGTGGGAAAGCCATTAAAACCTCTGCTATCTTCTCCCTGCCACTTTCTGCTCCATGTGAAAAACAGCTGAGTTGTGAGGAGTAGAAAACAGGAATTTTAATGGCTCAGAGCCATTTAAATCCCTGCTTTCTACTCCTTACCATTCAGCTTTTTTGTGAAGAGCAGAAAGCAGGGGGTTAAATAGCTTCAAGTTTAAACTTACTTTCTGCTCTTTACAATTTGTGAAAGTTCATGGCAGGTCTTCAGTTTGCAATTTGGGTCTTAAAATTTGTGAAAGTTCATGACAGGTCTTCAGTTTGCAAACCGTGAACCAGCCAAAATTAATCATGAAACAAAAAACAATGCTGTGTAGTGATTAGAGTTTCAGAGTGGAATACAGAAAACCTAGGTTCAAATTCCCACTCTGCTGTGGAAGCTCACTGGGCCAGTCAAACACTCTTATCCTAACTATTTTACAGAGCTGCTGTGAGGATAAAATGGAAGAGAATTCTGTAAGCTGCTTCGGGTCCTCATTGTGGAGAAATGCAGGAAAAATATGAAGTAAATAAAAATCAGTATAGTTGAAGACAGGGCCAGATAAAGGAAGGGTCACTGGTGGGAAGAAGAAAAAGAAGCAGCAGCAGGGAAAGATATATGGGAGTGTTGCCAGGAGGAGGGAAAGAGCAAATAGTGCAGGAAAGGGGATACAGTAGAAGAGGAGGTACCCTTCACAAGTCCTTGTGAGTTCCTTACTGCACAGCAGGGCCCAGTGGCTGTCTGGACCAGAGTTGTCCTGGGAAGAGATTGCCCAGATTGAAGGAAGGAGGGAAAAATGAAAAAAAGGATAGCAGATAAAGGCAGAGAAGGGATCCGGTGGCCTTTATACACATATAATTGATAGGCTAGGTAGAGGTAAGTAGCTTTACTGAGGGGTACAATGAACATGCGATTTTCAGGAAATTTTTGAAGGGTCCATGAAAACACCCCAGAGCATCAACATGCAAAAATGATAAAGTTGACAGAATGCCAACAGTTGCTGCTT
Source organism: Paroedura picta (assembly GCF_049243985.1). Classification (NCBI taxonomy): domain Eukaryota; kingdom Metazoa; phylum Chordata; class Lepidosauria; order Squamata; family Gekkonidae; genus Paroedura; species Paroedura picta. The sequence continues at coordinate 32,379,167 of NC_135374.1, read as the reverse complement.
TGACAATGCTTGTGGTGGACTAACAACAAAAATGACTTCGTTTTTTTAAAATATATACCTTTCTGTCCATTAAAGGCTAGCACCCAGCCAGAGGATAAGGTTCTAAGTGGATCCATAGCTTTATCCAATTAGCATCTTTGGATGCCACCGTGGTCTATCGGCTGTGTTCTGGATTTGGGTAAAGGCAGCAAAGTGAGGTGGGGGACTGATGGTAGCTCTAAAGGATTCTGGAGAGTCAGTGTGGTGTAGTGGTTATAGGGACAGACTAACTAATCCCCACCCTGTCATAGAAGCTCACCTGAGAATGAAGTTTGAGCCTAATGGTACCTATAAGACCAACAAAACTTAATTCTGCATATTAGCTTTTATGACCTTGGGCCAGTCACACACTCTTCACCTACCTTCCTCACAGGGCTGTTGTTATGTTAAAATGGAAGAGGAGAGCCTGCGGTATGTCAAGAGAAGTAGGGCATAAATGAAGTAAATAAATAAGAAAGGCAAATAAGAGTGAAACTATGGAAAAACAGTTTGTAGAGGAAGCAGCTTTGCTTCATTCTGTACAATTGCTTAGATTTAGCTTACCACCTAAAAAGCTGACAGTTTAAGGATAGCCACACCCCATGCTTAGTTCAAATTTCTAATTGCTTCCCTTAAATACTGATTGGGATGGTCCTGGATGTGAAAGTGAGAAACGCGGCTCAATCACTCAGTAGTTGACATAATCTAGTCCATTTTTGTGTGTGTTCACAATTAACTGCCCACTGCCAAATGCAAAATAAGCCCAACTTTCATCACAGAAGTATAATCACTCCATTACACAAAGATCTGGGGATATGAGGAGTTTCTAGCCCTGAACCAAGAGACCTTTAACCCCCAGGGTGACCCAGTCACACTTCTCTGCTTTCTGCTGTTCAACCAGCTTAATAAACAAGCTCACGGATACTCCATAAATTCGACCATGTTGCCTTGGAAAAGTAAACTGAAGAAATACCAGAGACAGCTATGCAAATACAAAGGGGGAAAAATGAACCATGTTACCACAACAAAGAAACTTTCAAGTTTTGACCCTAGTTACATGGTTCCCTGTCCCAAAAAGGAAAGAAAAGGCTTTATTAAAAAAAATTAACCTAGCTGGAAGTGGTCAATCTTCATGCGGCTATGGTTCATGGTGCCAAAGATGGTGATGACTGAGATTTTTCTAGTTGCCATTTTGCAAAAGCTCTCCAGGTATTCATCTCTCTGCTGAATGTACATGTTGTTGTCAGCCTTCGGAGTTGTGATCAGCTAGCAGACGACAAGATAACAAGTCTTCAGTCATTTGAATAAAGTATTAGTAACAGAACAATTAACAAATCTCTCTCTCTCTCTCTCTCTCTCTCTCTGTCACTCACTCACACACACACACACATATGAAGGCTGGCCTATATGATACATCAGTCACTGGAACTAGCATTCCCCCAAAGCATTTTCCAGCTCTGCCCCATAACATTTAGTAGACATACAGCTCTCACTGAACCACTTGGATTCAATAGAACAAAGCCTGAATCCAGTGACACCTTTTAGACCAACAAAGTTTAATTCTGTGCACTGATGGCATTTGATGAAATATGCATGCACACAAAAGCTTATAGCCAGAATTAAATTTTGTCGGCCTTAAAGGTGCCACTGGACTCAAATTGTTTTGTATTGCTTCAGATCAACACCTGAAACATCCTGGATCTAAGTTCCTGTTGTATGTGCAAAAGGCATTCTACCTGCGTGTGTGCATGTTTGTGTGTGTGGGGAATCCCATGCGTTCCCAACACCTACTCTGAATAGTACCTGTGTGGGAATGGGATCAGTGGCTAGCCCCACTCAACCAATAGTGCCTTCTGCTTTGCTCATGTCATGTTTTGCATGCAAACCAGAGTGAGTTTCCACCCCGGTTCTGGATCACCAGGGGCTAACACTGGGATATGGAAACTCAACAAGGCCAATCCCCAAGGCAAACACAATATGTATTTCAGATCACAGATTTCCTGTGCAAGGGTTAACAATCATGTGAGGCTCTGAGAACTACAAGAACTACAAACAGAACTAGAGTGTCTTGCTGGGAGTAGAACAGCGAGAGCAGTAGAGCCCTGTTCCTTTCAGAGAACCATTAATCCAAGGGTAAGGGGAATAAGGCCCATGGTCCATATCCTACCAGGCAAGTTTTTTCCCCCCACAGTCCCACTTTGCCATTGGGTGGCAACTTATCACAGGCAGCAGTCTCAAAGGAAAACAACCAGTGGTTAGCCTTTTCCTAGCAACTTTTTGAAACAATATAAAAGTCATTTCTCACATAGCAACAAACAAAGTATTCGTATACTATTTATATAGAGCTGAACGAGAGCATGGCACTCTGACAGTAATCTGTCTGTTGGTTGCAGTGCACAGAGGCATGAGGCAAGGCCAGTGTTGGAATGAGATCTGTGACATCCATTCAGTTACCACTTGTAAAAGCTCTAAGAAAACACCATGATCAAGCAGCTAAGCAGAGGTCCAAAAAGGTGGTCAGTTGCACAGAGTCCAAGAATTATGCAAGGACAGAACATACAGAGAGAAGAAACAGGCAGCTTAAATCTTATCTGAGACAAGGTAATCTTGAGAAGTCTATAAAGAGTCAATCGGAGGAGTAAAAGGAAACAACTGCATACCATTTTGTGACACCGTAATACTGCCTTTAAAAAGACACACACTTTCATGCTGTCCTTCATTTCCTAGGGTTGTGACACAGAAGCTTCTGTTTAGAGGTCTGTAGTATAGAGTTCCAGTCATAAGACTGTGAATGCTTCATAAACACTGTTGTTAGCAAGAATATAATATAACATTCACTGCTCACCCAGGTAGCAGACCAAGAAAGCATGTGGACAATGCAACTGTGATAGCTATCTGCATAGCATTCTAACAGTTTCACTGGTACTATGAAATGTAAGTATATTATAAGCAATTTTTTATAATCCAAAATGATCCTTTCTGTAGCTATTTATACGGCCAGTCATTTGATAGTTGGCAATCAGCTAATGATCCTTGACGATTTGTGGCATTACAGTCCCTAGAATCTGTAACGTGTCCCACCTGCCTGGCTAGGGCAGAAAGTAAAAGTAGCTTGTAGTATGACTATGAGCCAAAGAATGAAGACAGATTGAATTTGTATCTTGCTGGAAAAGGCTGGCTAAACTCTTGGAAGCAAACTTCAAAGATAATAGGTAACTAGGTTAATTTTACTGGACGTTAGGCACTGCCTGCATGGGTCAGAACTTCTCTTCTGCTTAGCTTGCACACTTGTACATAAATGGTACATTACAAAAGGAACAGAACCTCTTGTGGTGCAGTGTGGTAAGTGGCAGAAATGCTGTCGGAAGCTGTCTGTCCATGAGGTTGGGAGTTTGATCCCAGCAGCCGGCTCAAGGTTGACTCAGCCTTCCATCCTTCCAAGGTCACTAAAATGAGTACCCAGCTTGCTGGGGGAGTAAAATGGTAATGATGGGGGAAGGCACTGGCAAGGCCACCCCATATTGAGTCTGCCATGAAAACGCTGGAGGGCGTTACACTCCAAGGGTCAGACATGACTCGGTGCTTGCACAGGGGATACCTTTACCTTTACCTTACAAAAGGAACATAACTCTCTTGTGAAGGCTTGCCTCCTTAAGACAGCCCAGTATCTACTGAGGCTGTGGCTCCGCAGCAGTCAGCCACTCACCAAGACATATTTGGCTGGTCTGTTCTTACCAGGAACAGCAGATTATCCTAGTCTTGTTTCATACAGGCTACCAGGACAATTGCTCATGCCTTGCTGTGAGAAGTCATGAGAAAGCCACACTCCACTGCCTTTCCCTCTCCTTCCAACACCTTTGACAGAAACCTTCTCTAAGGCCTGGGACAATCTTCGGGCTGTTCTGAGGGGTAATTGGAGGAGGGAGGGGAACATGACTCTCTGGGAGCGCCTTTTAACCTCCACTGGTGCTGGCAAGATTAAAAGCAGCCCTCAAGAGTTCTGCTTCACTCCCCTCATCGTGAAGGACGGCAGGCTGGGCACAGGACACTGGAAGGCATCTTGAACAGTGAGCTCCCCAGAATCTGGAGGTAGGCCTCATCCCAAGGAAACCGACTGGTTCAGAACTTCCTTACGCCCAGGAATGTGTAGGGTAAAACATCCATTGCCCTTACCAGTGTCTGCTTATTTTAAATTGATGGCATTCCTTTCCTGCCCTATTCCCAAAGAGCTCCGGACAGGAGTTGTAATGGTTATCTTTTTTGAAATTCATAACTCTGTAAAGTAAATTGAGCTCTAAGGTGAAATACTGCCATTAAAAAAAAAGCAGAGTTTTAAAAAAATCATAAGGGTTTAATTTTAGTATACATTACGTTTACAGCGTCAGCAAAGCCTGGGTGTGAATGAAAGGTTACACGAGAGCCAGTCTGTATTCCACCACCACCGAGCAGCAAACGAAAACAAGGCAATAATGTGAAATGGACTGGCCTGAAGCAAAACCACAAGGACAAGCAGCAGGTGGCAAGTTCAGCTCAGCAGCAGTGAATCCAGATTTAGAACTAGTCTGTATATTAAATTTGCTGCCCCTCCTCTTGCGCCATTAGCAACAGCTTGATCTGCAAATATTACCCAATTATAAACATTATTATATCTCAACATCAAAAATGCTTAGGAAAAAAAACAACAGCTGATTCTCGAAAAAAATCACATGTCATTAAAGACACAGGAGAAATTTCCCCCCTGTCGGCAAGTTTTTCTCTGGATTGGTCAAAACATCACCAGTTACCATAATGAGAATCCCTCTGCTGGCTAGCGATACTTTGAATTTAAATTAAAACCAGAACCTTAAAATTTGCCTCCTGCCATATGGCAAAATCAAAGGAGGAAGCATGCGAAGGGTTGGAATAGATGACCCAGCTGGTCCCTTCCAACACTGTTATTCTATGATGTTATTGATACATCATGATAAAGTTTTCTGCCCAGTCTTAAACATATGCAGGTTTAAAACAAGCTTTATCAAGGGTTTTTTTTGTGAAACCCTGGATTTTCTCGACGGCCTCGGAAGTGTTTTGCCGAAATATATTAATTTGAATCCATGAATGTAATATTTTTTTACAGATCAATAGGGCAGGATCTAAAGCATGTTTTGGAGGATCAGAATCAAGCTGTAGGCTCATGCAGTCCCTCATCCACATCTCTCACATATATCACAGCTTTCCTTTCAATTTCCTGTTTTGTGCTAATGATAGTTTGCTACGGCATCTGAGTCAGCATACTTTGTTTAATGTTTTCCCTTCAAAACCAGAATCTGAAAACATATTCAAGTCAGGATTTCTAATTCTGGTTTGGAGGGAAAGCCTTAACCACAGTTTGCTCATTCAGATGGCACAGCAAATTATAGAAACAGAAAACTGGGGGGAAAAAGTCACATAGGAGTAGTAAGTAGGGAAGGAGGAGAGAGACTGTGAGACCACCATTTGTTTTAGGGTGGCCAACCTCCAGATAGGGCCTGGGGATCTCCTGGAATTGCAACTGATCGACATAAGTCAGTTATCCCAGGGAAAATGGCTGCTTGGAGAGCGGAATCTATGGCGTTTATCATTGCCTATATCAGTGCCTGGTAACCAGTAGAAAGGCTGTGGGCAGGGAGAAGAGGTGGGTGTGATGACTGCGACATATAACTTCGGTTAAAAAACTGGAAGTAGCATAGGTAGCTCTAGGAATTGCTAGAATGTCTATGGTCCCCCCCTCCCCCGGGTATTTCTAGCACTACCCTGTGCCACTTGCAGTTTCTTACCAAAAATGATGTGATGCTGTAGCCAGCAGCCAATTTGGAAGATGGAAGGGGGCAGGGGATCTCCCACCTAGACCAGGGGCTTGGCAACCCTGATGGCATTATATCCCACTAACTCCTCTCCTCTCCCCAAATCCCACCTTCTGTGGGCTCCTCCCCAAATCTCTAGTAATCTCACAGCTGAAGTTGGCAATTCTTATTCAGGCTTCAGGATGTTTCTTTATCATGGCCCTACCATGCTCGCCATCCTGTTCCACTGTGAACTTTTACCCCTCTTATACCCTCTGGCTTTACACATATATTTGTATCCACCTGCTCAATGAACATTTTGCATCTTTCCTGCTGCACCAAATGAAGATGAAGTTATGTCTGATCTTGAGCGATCCAGGTAGCTTTCCTATGACAACAAGCCATCCCAAGATTCCCCCTTCCCTTCATTTAGTTACAGTAATCAAGATCCAAACAAGTTCCCTGATCAGACAGGTAAGCAGAGCACAGAATGCTGAAAGGTAGAAGGAAAATCATGATGCAGAATTAAAAAGGAATTATTTCCCAAATAAAATGGGTCATGCACTAAATTATGGCTTCCTTGTCTGTACGCCTTGTGAAAATGTAAACATTAATTCTGCACTTTAGAAGCATGTCTATATGTTTTCCCTACATGGAGACAACCCTGTGCGAGAAGAAACATAACCTGTAAAGTGGGACTGAATTGTCACAACATGCCTTCAAGAGGAATTCCATCGGCCAACAAGAACATCCGAGCAAATCATTTTCAAGAAGAGCTTGCTAATACATGCAGTTCATCTTCAGATGAAATGCCAGACTGCTGCTTTTGAGTGTTACAAGCTCACCATGATTTGATGATATTCAGTTTAATAGTAAAGTAATTCTATACACCTTATCAACAATATTAAAAGGCCTATGTTTGCAAATACATATGTTCATGCCAAGGAAGAATGCCAAAAACAGTTGGGCTGATTCCAAAATGTAGAAGTCATCAACACTGCTATGAAACAGATGTTCACTGGAAGAGCATACTGGGAGTTAGTACAGTGACAAGACAGCCGTGGGCTCCAATTTGCTGAACATGCAGAATCCTCACTTGAACTTTTAAAATTTGTTGCCTTGGATTAATGAGTTACAGATTCGGCCATCTATGGATTCCTATTGGCTAAGAAAAGCCATAGTTTTCTGACAATTTATGGAAACTTTATAGAAGAAGAAGAAGAAGTCATTACATTATTAGATCACATATTTTCTGGAGCAGGGGGAGTCAAACTGTGGTCCTCTAGATGTCCATGGACTACAATTCCCATGGGAATTCTCATGTGAATTGTAGTCCATGGACATCTGGAGGGGCGCAGTTTGACTCCCCCTGTATGCCAGAGACCAGTCTAAAAGTCATAAAGGTATTAATGCTGAACTATATTCTAGGTTCTGCACATTGCCTTCCCATCCTATGCTACCAAGAACACATAGCCAGAGACAGTGTTGTTCCCTACTGCTCATGAGAGAATGGCTCACCTGAACCTCAAGCAAATTGCGATTTAATATACCTGACACCTGGGAACATGACCTGCTTAGGGTTACAACCTGGAGTTCTCCCAAAATTACAACTGATCTCCACACTACAGACATCAATCCATCAGGAGTTAATGGCAGCTGCAGATGGTGGACTCTGTGGCATCACAGTCCCATTAAGCTCCCTCACCTTTCCAAAAGCCTCACTGCCCAGGCACCACTTCCTTGTCTCCTCACATTTTGCAATTTGACTGACAGTCTTCAAGCAACAGCTGGACAGATACTTCTCATGGATGCTTTAGACTGATCCTGCACTGAGCAGGGGGTTGGACTAGATGGCCTGGATGGTTTCTTCCAACTCTATGATTCTATGAGTTAGATGTGGGGACCCTACCCCTGCAGTGAGGAGGGAAATAAGGCAAAATAACCCTCACCTTGCTCCAGCATCAGGGGAGGTCTTCTTTGGCTTCCCCAACCAAGAGTGACCCCATGATATCTTCGCAGAGGACTACTGAGAAAGGGAAGGCGAATAATGCTCCATCCATTTCCAAACCACACAATCCAACTGCTTGTGCAGAGACCAGGAACTGTACATTCACCCCGATAATTACATTACATCAAGAGGCCATCGCTTTGCCAGGATCCTATGTAGCATCATGCTTAGCATATTGGCCAGTTCAGCTCTCAGCATGCCATCATCCATGAACATGGGAAGTCTAACTAGGTACATGGCAAAAGACATCTATAAGAGGAAGACAAGATAGCAACAGAGCTTGCTCACTCAGTGGCATCTATTTTCCCTTAAGGGAAAAACTGTTGCAGTCAGAGCAAAAGAAAGAAAGTAGGGTAAAAGGTGTCTGCAAGAAGCTGAGCTGCCAAGTAGAGTAACTGTTTTGCTTGGTATCATTGGGGATGAGTTATGTAAAAGCGGGAAGGGGGCGGGGTTATTCAGACACTGACCTTATGCAATGAACGTTCACGAACACGGTACTTACCAGGACTCGTCTTTTGCCTTCAAAGAAATCCAAAAGGTTTGTTACAGTTTTCCTAGAGGTCAGTGTGAACGTCTTGGCATTGGGTTTCATGATCCCCCCATTCTCAGCTTTGCTTCCCTTCTTATTCTTCTTGTTGCGCTCTTTCTCTTGTTTATTCTTCTTGTCCGCTTTGTCCTTCTTGGCCTGTTTCTCGCTTTTCTTGTCAGCTCTTTCTTTCTTCTTCTTTTCAGATTTATCTAAGCGCTCGTGTTTCGTTAGATCTTTCCCCTTCTTCGGTGGTGTATTTCTCGCTGCAACCTCTTCCTCTAAACGGGGAACTGAAGCCTGGCCTGGCTCGTATTTATCCTCATATTCGTTGCTCAGGATTTTGTCTTGGGCTTTCTTTTTAGGTGGCTTGCTTTTAGCAGGCTTGTGCTGCCCACCTGTCACACTGGGGTCCCTACTGTTATAGTCTTTCCTGTCTGTGCGGTTGTCTCTGTATCTGCCCGCACTGGACCTCGTGTAGTGCTGAGAGGGGTTTGTTGGAGTCTCTGTGTAGGTGTCATAAAGAGTGGCTTTGCTGGGTCTCCTAGTAGTTGTCACCTGTCTCTGTGTGTGGCCATGTTTTTCTCTGCGGTTCTCTTTCCACGGAGGGGAGTTGAAATCCTCCATAACTGTTGCCTGGGGAGTGGTTGCCTCAGGTGCTGTGGGAAGCAGTGTGTGTGATTTTGTGGTCCAAGTGCGTTGCGTAGTAGGGAGAGTCGTAGTGGTGGTTGTAAGCCTGCTAGCCGTTGTCACTACCCTGCTGACTGGTCTTGAGGTTATTGCTGTGGGGACAGGGATGGCAGCTCTACTGGTAGGGAGAGGACGGGGAGGCACTGTGGCTGTTAAAACTTTCTTCACCGTTTTCAGCTTTGTTGGCAGAAAACTGCTTTTTCTTGGCTCTTCTTTCCGTGCTGAAGACTGGACATGCCCAGTACTTGGTGTAGTTCTTGCATTGCCACCTTCTTCAACCACCTGGCCCTCCACTCCGGCTGCTTTGCATTTCTGGATGAATCCTTTTTGCCTCATCTTCTCAATTTTCCTAATAGGGCTCTGGTCGATGATTTCATAGATGGCCTCCAGCCTTACCGGGTAGGGGTACCTTTCCTCCACTTGCAATGTCTTCTTCAGAAGAGCCATGCCAAATTTTCCTTTCTCTAGCTTCACAAAATTCATGAGCTTAGGAACCAGGCTTGGATCTAGTGGCTGCTCCATAATTTTCCCTTCAGTGGTTATCTTCCTGACTTTCCCTCCCTCTTCGCCTTCCTCATGAAACAAGATAATCTGCTGGACATGCCTCTCGGCCAGTTCACAATAGACATCATTCTTCAAGAGACTCATCATGAGACGGTAATAACCATCAGAGGCATGAGGAGTGGAGATGATCCAGACTCTGTTCTTTCCAGCAAAGCTGGCCAAAATATTGGGAGAACTGGACCCGGATGGGAAACGCACCGTGCGTGAGGCACCTTCATCCTTAATCATTTCTGGCCGAGGCCTCTGCCGTACTCTAGCCCCAACAGGCTTCACCTGGGCACGAGCGTCATCTTCCAAGGGAACTGCTTGCGTGATTTTGGGCTCCAAAGAGTCTCTTTTGACAAGGGGACGTTGTGGAAACCTCAGTAATCTATGGGGCACCTTGGTTCTCTTAGGCTGTGAGGCTGGCCTGCTGTCAGTCCTGTAGGTCAGAGGCACCTTCCTGACTCCGTGGCTCCTTCTCTCTGCTTGCCGCAAGGGCTTTTGAGAACCACACACCAGCCATGCAGTCCACAACACAAGTAAGCTCACAAAGGGTGTCCAGTTCATTGTGGGACTGACTTTGAAAGGAAAAAGGGGAGGAAGGAATGTTAAAGACCACTCTGAATATTCATCCAGACTTCAGGCGGGCGACTCGCTCATTTTTTTTTCTCCCACCCCCCTCCAGAGAGCCTGCCAAAACTCTCTTGGAAATACTTTAAGTGCCTTTTGGCTTTCTGTCATTTTTCCACCTGATCAGAACCCTCCAAATTTGCCGCCACTTCTTCTCCTTTGATGTGGGAACAGTTACTGTCAGTGATGAGGAAGATGAACTTCAGATTGGGGTTTGGACTAATTTAAACGGGGTGGGGGTGGGACGATGCCCTCAATTTAGAAAAAAATGACAGAGGTGATCACCAAGGGGTCATTGGGATCTGTCCATACACAAAAACCCACGGGGGCTCTGCAACCCTCAGCGGTAACCCCACCCCCCAGACACACACACACACATCCCGGAGTTGCCCTCAGGGCAAAGGGACGTCCACACTTACCCTTTGGCAAAGTTCCCCTCCCAGAAGTGGGTCTCTTCCCCCCACGGAGCAAGTCCTCCTTCAGACGGAGCAGTTGGCCATGGAGCTCTGCGGCAGGCGGCTCGGCCGTCGTTCGTGCTGCAAAACAAGACTCCGGGGGATGTCCGGTTACGGCTCCCCTCCTCACGCCCCCCGCCGCCCCCCTACTTTCTGTTACCAAGCCGGGCGCGGCCACAGGGAATTTCCTAGGGGGGCCCTTCGCCGCTCCCCATCTAGCCGCTGCCCTGCCTGTCCTCCGGGGCGGCCGCGGCGGGACGCATCGGGGTCCTTCTTTCAAAGTTCCATGCGCCTCCTCAGCGGAGCGGGGCGCCTTTGTCTCGAGAGAGCCCCAGCATCCAGCCTCAGAGGTTTCCCAGGCAGGAGTCAAGCTCGCCCAGTGGAAGGCTGCGGAGAGGGCTTCTCCTCCTCACCTTGCTTTCCCTTTCTGCTCTCTCCCCCTCCCGCCCCCTCCCTTCCCTTCTCCCTCGTCCCCCCTCCCCTGCCCTCCCCTGCCCTCCCCTCCGTTTTTGTTTTTGGATCTCCTCCCAGAAATGTCAGGAGAACTTCACAACAGCAGCCACTGGAAATCGGCGGAGCCTCCCTTTCACGGACCCGCAGAACACCGCCTCCTTCCACGCGCTTGGGGGGACGGGGGGGACGGAATGCCGCGCCTCGTCATTATAAATCACTTTTTGGGGAAGAGGGTGGTTGCGATTGTAACCCTTTCAGCACCCCAGGCTTCCGTGGCATATCGTCTCCCTGTCACATGTCGCTTTCTAAAAGCAGGATCACGAGGTTAAGCCCAAGAAGTAGAAATGGGCTCACCTATGTTCAAAATGTAACTTCAGGACTGTAAAAACAAAAGGTTAAGTCCTTCTGCTTCTTTTTAACTTTTTCACCTTTGCTGACCTTTATTTCTAGCAGATTTTTCCCTTCAAGGGTTTGATGGGAAAACACAGGGGTTCGATTCCGCTAGCAAACTCTGCAAAATAAAACCGTGCATGTGGGCTTTTGCACCTATTCTGTGGCAGCACACCCAAGATAAAGTCTGATCTCACACTCATCGTATTTCAACATCCTCTTTGATGTGCATAATAACCACATGGATCTAGACAGCTAAAAGCTTTGGGAGAGCCCCTCAAAAATGTACACTTCACAGAAAGTCGCAGCCAATCCATTATCCCTGATGAGAGTTTATTTAAATGACAGCAACTCTAGGCAAACATGTGCTTCAGTCTCTTTTGTGGCAAGCTAAGACCCGCATTGTGTGGATCATCTGTATGTCTCTAACCAACTGCGGTGAAGATGAGAAGCTGAGTCTGAGATTGTGGGTGTGCTGAACAATAAATACTACCCCAAACGCATCTGTTGTTGCTAGGGTTAGCCTGTATTGCATACCTTTCCTTTCCTTTCTCAATTTGGCCTTTACATCTGGTTCTTTTTTGCTATCTACTGTTCCTTCTAAAGCATGTACCAAGAGAAGAATGACATTTTCTTGTTAAATGCATGCTTCATAACATTAATGGCCAACATCCTACCACGCTGCTATGCAAAGTTCGGACCTTTCCTCCAGTTAATGCAGCTTTTCCTCTAGTGAAAAAGTCACTTGAATTGGAAGGGGGCTGCTTAGGCTATGCTTAGGAGGGAGGTTATGCTTTTGGGTGGTCCAAGGATGGAATTCTCCCTCACTCTCTGCTCCTGCCTCTTTCCCTTTTCTTTCTCCCACTGTTCTCTGTAGGACAGTGGTATTTTACAGCTTAGAAGGAGAGATTCCTGTGCTCAAGAACACCCAAAGAAAACATCAAGAGTCTTTTAAACAAACTCTTTTTAAAAAATGAAAGATGGAGGCATAGAGCCAGGTATAGAAAGGAAACATTTATCTTTTTCAGCAGAAAGAGAAATCAAAATGCAAGGGCTGTAGCATCTTCTGTATAAGGACTGGCTAAAGCACTTGGGAGTTTTAATGTAGAAAAAAAGACTAAACCACATTTGCTTAGAGCTGGCCTTTAAAAGATTTTTCACCATGTTCCCCAATTTCCTTAGTCCTGCTGCTTTGGTCTCTCTGTGTCTTTTAAACTGGCTAGTTGTCTAGGAAAAATAATGTCTGGGGTTCTCAATGAATGGTAGCTGGATGGCAGCACTAAGGGATAATTTCTGATATCCTTAGTTCTAACATGAGGCACATGTTTGACCCATTAGTATAACACAGAATTATGCCAGCAAATCAGTTTAGTAGAAAGAAGAGTCATCTGCAGACTATTTAGGGATGAGAATATCTATGAACCTGCAGAGCTGGTCATGGCTTACCACTGTGTGCTCACATTCATTCTTGGATCTTGGATTCCAAATATGTTAAGCTTAATATAAAATGTGTTGGTTGCTAGCCATACAAATAGTTATGAGCTGAGGGTGGAAGTTCCTCTGGTGACCCCTGGTGTCACAAAGGCACCAATGTTTCCATAAAGCAAGTGAAAGCAATATTTGTTTACAGTTCTTACAAAGAGAGAAAAGAAGAGAGATAAGAACTGTTTTTAATACCATCCTTTACACTACCTAAGCAGCTTACAAACACCCTTCCTTTCCTCTCCTTACAACAGATACCCTGTGAGGTAGGTGAGGCTGAGAGCTCTAAGAGAATTGCTCTGTGAACTGTAAGAGAACTGTAACTAGCCCAAGGTCACTGGGCTGACTGCATGTGGAACACTGGTGAATCTATGGGGCTTTTTGCACGGCTTCAAAATCGCACAATGGTTGCTAATTGGAAACGCTATTGATTTGCCTTAACACACGACGTCGTAGACAATCTGCAACACTCCTGAAACCGATCAGCAAAAAGCGCTTCGTTGTAGCGCTTTCAGGGGAATCCCAAAAAGTGGATTCACCCTCCCAAAAAGTGGATTCACCCTCCGGAAAGCGCTACACTCTTGCAAACAATCTGTAACACTAGCGATAAAGACCTGCGCGTTACCATTGTTGCGGTTTCTTCAAAGTCCCTCCTCCTGAGCCTGTCCTCCAAACTTCCGGCGAAGCGATCGCCATTTTTTTTTCTCCGAGCGAGCGGGGATAAACGCACCAGCGAGCCTCTTTCTGTTTAGAGGCTTCCCTGGCTTCAGTCCTTTACCTTTAGTCACTAAGCACAAACCACATAAAAGCCCGTTTGCTGAAATAAAGTCCCTTTATTTTTTACACATTAATTCAGCCGAAAATCGGGCCCGTGAGAGGGGGGGGATTTTTTTTTTATCACTCGAGGCAGCGTGGCAACGATCATACGATCAAATGACAGCTCACATTAGGCAGCTGGATGGGTCTCTCCGTTGCAACGAATCTACCTAGATTCGTTGCTATGGGTCTGTTTTTTTTAAAAAAAAACCTTTCTTAAAGGGAAAGGGGCTGTTTGGGAGCATGCTAACGGCTGCCCATTGGCTGCTTGACGGCCAGGGGCGGGACGAGCTTGGCAATAGCGCTTCCTTTCTAGCGATTTCTGCAGAGAGCGGAAGCCTGTGGGAAACGCTAAAAAACGCAACTGATTCCACTACAAAGGCAGGTATGCATAACGACGAATTCCACTATTTTAAATGGCGATTTTTCATTCCGCAAACAATTTGCAACAAAGATCCCCATGCGTAAAGGCCCTATGTTCTCCTCCTGTCTGATTTCTTCACTGTCCAACTTTCACAGCCACAAGTGGCTACTGGAAATACAATAGATTGAACTAATCTACGTTTGGTAATCAGGCTTTTGTCCCTGCTTTTCCGTGCTTGGTTCAAGCTTATCATTTGCTGAGCAATTGGTTTTTATATACCATTCCCAAATATATTAATCTATTCTATTGGTCTTCAGGAGTGGAACTTGACCGAGTGTTATGCCACAATTTTAGCAGCAATGGTTGTACCAGGCCACAGGAGTGCTTTTAATGTTTGTTTGTTTAATTTTAAAAGAGGAGGACAACAGAGAAAATAGGAGAAAGGCAGAGGAAGTGAAAGTGGAGATGGACACACGTGGGAAAACATTAAAAGAACATTCCATTGTTGTGGGCTCTAAAAAGGCTGAGGACTCCTGGTTTGTTCTATAAGGGGCTGAGCAGATGAAGTTCTGATCTCCATATTGCAGCATAAAGAATAGAAAATGTAGTACTGGGAAACAGTGGAAACCCTTTTTATGGAAATAGAGGGAGATGCACCATCTAGATCACTGGTAGGCAAACTGTGGCCCTCCAGATGTCCATGGACTACAATTCCCATGAGCCCCTGCCAGCATTTTGTTGGAGTGAAGGACTGTACAGTGCCTCTTTGCCCCAAGCGCACCAGTACTTCAGAGAGGGCAGTAGAGTCAGTCAGGCAGACAATTCAGTATCTTTCTGGTTGTGTCTTGGTTCACCTAGAATGCTAATCTCTGGGATTTCCTTCCGGCTGTTTCTTTCTTTTCCTGTCTTTGTTGACTTTCTGTGTTTCTGACCTCCAAGAGAGCAACACCCATTCACTGAATCTCTTGCCATCCTACTGAGTTAACTGTATTGTTACCGTTTCATGTAAACCACCCTGAGCTTTCGGGGAGGGTGGTATACAAATAAATAGAAAGCTAGAATAGCTAACTCTCTTTTCCCATCTCAGTATAGATTTCTCTAACACCGTTGTTCTCAACCTTCCTGATGCCATGACCCTTTAATACAGTTCCTCATGTTCTGGTGACCCCCAACCATAAAATTACGCAAGTGTTCTTTCACAGAAATTAAACCAAAACTGACCAGTGGCGTGAAGATCCATTGATCATGATTGTATATAAATTGGTTTCCTCCCCAGAGTTTCTCAGTTCAGTTCTGTCCCACATGCCCATCTTGTTCTTTTCCGCTGCTCCAGACAGACAAACACTCTATCTCGATCTACCCCACAAGGCTTTTGTGTGGATGGTGCCCCCCACCCCCGGCCAAGCTGCTTGCCTTGCTGAGACCCTTGTGAAAGGGTTGTTCGACTCCCAAAAGGGTCCCAGCCCCCAGAGGGGTCCCGACCCCCAGGTTGAGAACCACTGCTCTAACAATAAAGAATATTAGATTCAAGTGGGTAGCAGTGTTGGTCTGAAGTAGCACAACGAAATCAGAGCCCAGTGGCAACTTTAAGATCAACAAAGATTTATTCAAGGCGTGAGCTTTTGAGATGGAAGTTTATAGTCTGAGGAAGAGAGCTTGCACTCGAAAGCTCCTCCCTTGAACAAATCTTTGTTGGTCTTAAATTTTTGCTGGTCTTAAAGGTGCCACTGGACTCTAATAAAGAATATTATCCATTTCTTTTCTAAACCAAAAGGCCTTGTGTAGGTTTTATTCTCAAAACAGCCCCCCCCCCTTCTGCTAACACACAGACAATTCCTGATAACACATGTGCTCTCCCCAGTCAAGGGCCCTAAGAATCCAGGGCAACACTGTATTGCTGAACCACAAATCCAGATGTTGTTTCTACTTGTCTTGCAGTGGTTTTGTGATTGTTGCTAATGCTGGTACAAGCTGTCCAAGTAGGTGGCCTTTTTTAAGCCCAGTGGAGTTTCTGGCTCTAGCGCATGGTCCACTGGCCAGAGAAGCACTCAATGACTTTATTCTGCCCCCCTCCCCACACACACACACAAACACACAGTCACCAGCGTACCTCAGCCACTCATGTTGTGTGGCTTGATAAACTTTCCCTGAGCATCCAAACATTTAATTTCAGGATAAAAAAGGATCTCAGGATGAAAAGAGAGCTCGGGAACTGAAACTATTTACATGAATTTCATTGTAGAACAGAGTCCCTTATAGACAGTGTTTTTATAGAAATGATGTGGGTTGATTCCTTGTGTGCGAATATTATTCTTTAAAAACTCTGAAACTCTGAATTGGCTCTTTGAAGAAGAAAGGTTCAGCCTTCATGTGGTAACGAATTTGCTTCTGTTCTCAAAAGAGATCACATTCCAGAACAGACACCTGTACCAAGGAGAAAAAATGCCCATCAAGCAAATAGGACACCTCCAAGGCTAAGGGAGCTTTCCAGAATTGCAGGATGGATAAACAAGGGAAATCCCACCCTGTCCCTTAACCACCCCCCCTTCAAGAGTCAATACACTTCCAAGGATTTGAGCTGGTTGTTTCTCTCCAACCCTTTTCCTCCTACACTAACTCTCAGTATTCCATCATTTCTAAAGCATACGTATAGTACCATCTTAAGAACACTTTCCCGAGAGTAAGCCCCACTGAATAGATCTTACCATGCTTACCATGGCTCTATGAGTCCTCCAGACTGCTTTAACACCCTCTCACCCTCTCTTCTGGTTAATTTACAACTTTGTTTTGCATATCAGGAGACTCGGTCAAGAAGACAGAGGAACCCAAAGCCGTGCATGTCCATAAACTGCTGTGTTCATTAGTCATGCCGGGATCACAGTGGTATTTCTGAGTGTAAAGTGCCAATGTGGCCAAGATAGTAGCAAAACAGGTATGTTCTGACACATAACTGCAGTGCCTGAGCATTACTTCTGGCATGTGTTCAGGCTGATCTCTTGATCTCATCACCTCTCAGTGTTAGGCTTGCTGGCATGAGCAGAGTTTACACATGCTCATAGTTCTTCCTCGGCATGTGTTTGACATCTGCAAGAAGGATGACTTCTTTTTAGGAGAACAAAATGTCTCTTGGCCTGAGCTGATACAAAATTCTGCCACATTTTGACTATGGTATCTGTGAAACAGATAGAACAATATAAACATTAATCTGTGGCACAGATGAAAAAAGATCCCTTATTCCAAATTACACCCAAAAGTGTTATAAAAGAGCCTGACCACTGGTTACCTGATTTTGATGATGGTCTCGTAAGTCTCATGCCAATACACCGGATAAAACAGCCCAGCCCTCTTGAGGTCCCACCAAAACTCTAGGCCAGTGGTTCTCAACCTGGAGGTTGGGACCCCTTTGGAGGTCGTCTTTCACAGGGATTGCGGCAGGGCGAACAGCTTGGCCATGGCTGTCTCCACTGTTGCCATGCCTCCTGCAGGTGGAAAAGAGCAAGATCAGCATGGTGGAACAAGAGGAAGAACTGAACTGAGAAACCCCGGAAAAAAACCCAATTTATACACAATCATGAACAATGGATCTTCATGCCATTGGTCAGTTTTGGTTTAATTTCTGTGAAAGAACACTGGCATAATTTTATGGTTGAGGGTCACCAGAACATGAGGAATTGTATTAAAGGGCTGCGGCGTTAGGGAGGTTGAGAACCACTGCTCTAGGCAGATTCAGGTTCTACAGAACTTCAAACGACCATGCATAGAATGGAGCTGCATGAAGGCGGGTTCAAGGCATTTTTCTGCCCAAGTACTAAGGACTCGCTGGTTGGTAGCAGGTTGGAATTGGGAGGTGATGTGGGGCATAAGGTCTGGGATTGAGAGGTCGACCTAAGCCACTATTGGCTGGAAGCAAACAAAGCCCCATAAGAGTGTCAGCATTCTCCTGACTGGGTCACCCAAAGCCAATGCTTGGTTCTACACATAAACCATTGCGGATTGAATTTATGGCCAAGAGATCCTTGATTACTCCATAATGTCTCTTTTTGATGCCAATGATCTGGCAAGGATTTATTTGTCTCTCTCTGCCTGCTTTGTATTTGCAGAAGAGCTACCATGCTGCCCAAGGGAAAGTCTTATCTCTCTCCCTAGTACACATTCTGTATGGTATAATGAAAGACTTAAGGCATGCCCTCATTAAAAAACCAACATGGACCAGCTTCTTAACTGGCAATGCTGCCTTGTCACCATGTTCTTCTTTTGAGAAGTAGCTTTAAGTAAAATGACTGTTACACAGGAAGAACATGTCAGCAAAACTGAAAACTCTATTGTAATAACAGCAACTTGGACGGCAGTATTTTGCTTCTTTGCACTCTCAGAACTTGGAAATCTACTGTAGGAATATTCACACTTTTAACTTTGCTGGCAGAAATTCAAGCTTCTGGTATAAAATCTTGCTGGGTTGATCCCAAATTATTATTTTTTGTGGTGTCTTTCTGTATACAACAACTCAATACATGATTAAAACATGCAAATGTTTCATTTTATTTATGTCCATGTGTTGCTCCAGGTCAGAAAGGGCAAAATGCTTTAGAAGAACATAAGACAAGCCTTGCTGAATCAGACCAATGGTCCATCTAGTCCAGCATCCTCTCTTACACAGTGGCCAACCAGTTCTACTCGATGGCTGACAGCAGGGCATAGAGACTGAGGCCTTCCTTTTTCCGCTAGGCCCCCTGCTAGGGACCATTAGGCTTATAAAAATCCAATTGGTGAAGCTTATTTTAAGATGGAGGGAGGGGATTAAAATCTGCATGCCTACTCAGTTTTTCACATAGCATAGTTACAAGGCAAGGTCTTAAGACCTTTGGAATTCTTTTCTTCCCCCTCCCTCTGCTTGTGGTTTTTCTTAACACCGAGCCATCTTAGTGATTTTGGGGCCCAGGACAAAAGTCCAAGAAAGGCCCCGACAATCACTGCCCCACTCCAGTGCCACTTGCTGCAGTCAAGCAGTGAGTGGCCCCTTGCCTTGTGTGATGAATTCAGAGCCACCGTTGCCCTTGGAAGGCAATTGCTGGAGTCCCAGATAGGGCTGGTAACAGCAGCCACCACCACTGCAGAGCCCCAACCCCAAACTGATCAGAAGAAGAAGAAGAAGAGTTGGTTTTTATATGCCACTGTTCCCTACCTGTATGAGTCTCAAAGCAGCTTACAATCCCCTTCCCTTTCCTCTCTCCACAACAGACACCCTGTGATGTGGGTGAGACTGAGAGAGCCCTGATATTACTGCTCCGTTAAAACAGCTTTATCAACACAGTGGCAAGCCCAAGGTCACCCAGTTGGCTGCATGTGGAGGAGTGGGGAATCAAACCCGGCTGACCAGATGAGAAGTCCACACTGCCAACCACTACACCAAGCTGGCTCTCAGGTACAAGTGGAAGAGCCTGCTGCTCTGCTTCCCCCACCCTCTGTTGCAGGGGAAGGGCAAGGGGTGGTCAGGACCCAGGACAGGTCCCTCCGGTTATCCACTGTAAAAGACTGGCCAAATCAAGTCTGGTGAAGTCCTCTGAAGCCTGCACAGTGTTTCATGTTACTGTGTTTAGGCCCAATAAAAGGACTTAACATACTTTTTGTGCTTTTGATCTTGGTTTTGAATTTGCACCCTTCATTCAAAATGAGTTTCTTCTTCTTCATGGCTTGAGTAAAAACTAGTTGTATTTCACCCACTTAATCAACCCACCGAAACTCAGGTAGGTGTTATCAGCACTTACTGCTGTTGTAAATGGTTGCCGTGTTTAGAATGCATTTATACACCTTTGCTATAGAACTGCCACTGCCTGTGCTGCTTCCATTTCATGGCCTTTGCTCTGTAGCCATAAGTGTGTATCGCATCTGGTGAAGTGGGCTCTAGTCCATGAGAATTCCGCTCATGAAGACTCCTGTTGGATTTTGCTGCAACAAATTCCAGCACGTTCCAGAAGTATAGCGACGTTAGTCTGCTGTAGCCCAAACAAGGAAGAATCATATCCTGGAGGTCCCCTGCATGACTAGAGGTGATCTGAATGACTGTCCTATAGACCAGTGGTCCCCAACCTTTTTATCACCGGGGACCGGTCAACGCTTGACAATTTTACTGAGGTCCGGGGGGGGGGGGAGTAGTCTTTTGCTGAGGGACGTCACCACCGCCGCCTGAGCCCCTGCTCTGCTTGCTTTCCCGCCGGTGCCCCTGACTTCCCACTGCCCACTGGGGGGTGCCTCCAGTGGCATCTGCGTAGTGCCATGCTGAGGGGGAGCCCCAGCCATGGCAGCTGCCAGAGAGCACCAAAGGTGAGCCGGCGGCAGAGCGGCAGGGCAACCCCCGAGGCAGCAGCCGGGGAGGAGGATGAGGAGGAGCCATGGCCCGGTACCGAATGATCCACGGACTGGTCCCGGTCCCTGGCCCGGGGGTTGGGGACAGCTGCTATAGACGATGTCACAGGGTTATTGTCTATTGCCCCAAAATATCAGACTGGAACCAGTGGACTGAAATTAGGTCACAAGGGTTTTCAGCTATACACTAGGAAGCACTTCCTGACAGTTAAATCAATTCCTCATTGGGAAAAGCTTCCTCGAGAGGAGGTGGGGTCGCCTTCTTTGGAGGCTTTTAAGCAGAGGCTAAATGACCATTTGTCTGTAATGCTGATTCAATGAATTTAGGCAGATCATGACAGGGACGGCAGGTGGTGAGCTTTTTTATTTGCCCAGGGTAATGTTGATTTCTACTTTGGGTTCAGGAAGGAATTTTCCTCCAGACCAGATTGACCCAGGGATCTTGGAGGATTTTTGTCTTCTTCTGGGCATAGACTAAAGGTCACTGGGGGAGGGGCGGAATGGGGATATTGTAGTGAAATTACCATACTGTGCAGGGGGCTGTACTAGATGACCCTTGAAGTCCCTCCTACCTCTGAGCCATAACCACCACCACCACCCTGGAAAAAACCCTGAATAGCTCTATGTCTCTTTATTCAAATCTTCCACGCATTCTATGTTGGATGCAGAGAAGATTTATGATCAGATCTACAGCATCTTTTTTGATCCTCCCCTATGTTACGTTTTAGTTTTTAAACAAAGAACGTGCATGCATTCACAGCTGAATAATTGGGTGAGATTTTTAGTTTTATTTGCTTCCCAGAGTAGAGTTCAATACTTCTAAATGGTAGCAGGTCAGATCTCACCAATCACAGCTAAGAGACACACACATACCCAATGCCTTTCAGAACTAGAGAGCGCACGCATTTGAATTCTTTGGCTTCATGTTTGGACCAATGGGAAGTGTTTATCATAGCAATGTAAAAAGGACCTGCTGTTAGCCACAAAGATCTGGATTTCATTCTTGGTCCTGGCCTGCAGTTTGTGAGCACCATCTGCCAAAGAAAATGCAGTCAACGAAGAATTTATTAATAACTTGCTCTCTGCTTGGATTGCATGACTGTAGAAGAGATCTCGCGTTTTCAGTGAGAGATGTGTGAATGTACTCGCCGTGACTCCCTGCTATGATAACTAATCTCAGAGTCCGGTGGCAAGTTGACTGGTGGTTGCTTCCACCTTCAAAGTTCTCTTTCAAAAGTCAAAACAGCCTTGAAAACTGCCCCCCCCCCACCTTTAACTGACAGAAACCAAGCCTGGAATTCAGGAAATACTATCATGGTTACCTAGCATCAGCCATTGAGCCACTGATGGCATTTACTTTTTTAAAAATACAGGTGCTGATTCTACTATTTTGACAGACTTTAAACTCCCAATGTATTTTTTTTATTTCAGATCTTTCTGCAAACCTGAGCTGTTTCTCAGGTTTGTAGAAAGATCTATCTTGTCTGTCCATGGTTCTAGTTTCTGGATTTAAGTATCCACCAATCTGGCCATGTTGAGAATCAACATATTGATGAGGATGACATTAACTTCATTTTTTGCCAAGTCCAACATCTTAATATTTCTGCGTATTTTGAGAAAGTGGCATTACAGCTTCCAATGGCAGGGAAGTTGTTATGTTTCTCCACAACCTATGCTTACTTTTGTTGAGTTCCATCTTGCTAACCTTTGGCTCAACCTATTTTAAAAAATCCCTCCACCTTCTTGGAGTCGAGACCACATCTCTCACTTACTTGTCAGACAGCCAAACTAAACATATTTAATTCTTTTCATCTGTCCTCATAAGTCAGCCCTCAACTCATTTAACTATTCACGTAACTCATTACTAAATAAGCCAAATCCACCTCTTTAAATAACTCTGGCTGTTGTTGTTTTTTTCCATCCTCCCTGAAGTTCCTGTCATGCTTATCATTCTCTGATATATAATACTTGAGAGATTCAAAAATGTTAAACGTTTTTGGCCGCTGAAAATATATTTCAATGCCGAACATTCATAGGCATAGTTTTAAAGATAATGGATTTATCCACATGATCCTGAAAAGTGCTCCCCAGATGAATTTTTTCTTTATGAAGTCTTCCTTCATATCCAGGGGTGGTGATGGGAATGCAGCATTCAGTTTTACATCTGCCAGGACTGAAGACTTCAATAGGGGGCTTTTGTCCTGAAAGAAGGAGAAATATTAGTCAACTGGCATTTCTCTCCTGTCCTCATAATGACAACTCTCTCTCTCTCTCTCTCTCTCTCTCTCTCTCTCTCTCTCTCTCTCTCTCATGCAGAAGATTATTTGAGCATGAACATTTTGCCATTATGGAGGAGAGGCAAAGTGCCAATTTAACACCCATGCTAGTATCCGAAACTGGCCTTCAAAAGGAGGTTAAAATGACATCTATAGCTGCATGCCTTTTGCCCCTTGTGTTCTTCAGTCCTCGAATCAGAAGGCAGTTTCATCACAATCTGTTAGGAGCCAAATCAGTTTCTTGGTTTTCCAGAGAGGTCGTGGTGATGACCAGACGGGACAATGACCACAATGATCAAACACAGAACTAGTTTGAAGCCTCACTGTGTGAAGCTGATTCATCACCATTTTCCAGTGGAATTCTTCCAAGTAGCAAAGCAGTTTCATGATGCAAAGTCCCATAATTACCATCTCAGGCATTCTTGGGTTCCATTGGTGACTTTGTTGCAATCCTAAACAGAGTTATATCTGTTTAGGAGTGCAATCCTAAAGAGAGGTATACCTGTCTAAGTCTAAAGACTTCAATGGCGTTTGAAGTATGTAACCCTGCTTAGCATTCCACCGTCAGTTACTCATACCCATTCTTGCTCAGTGGAAGGGAAAGCTCATAGATGTAAGTGATTATCTAGAACATTTAAATATGGATTCTGAGCTGGGTGTTGGAATGGCTTCCATGATGGATGATCTATACTAAGAGAGGAAGTATGATTGTATTTGTTCTCTTTGATCTCTCTCTGTGGCATTTTGTTAGGAGCGCCGACCTCTAATCTGGCGAGCTGGGTTTGAGTCCCCGCTCCTCCTCCACATGCAGCCAGCTGAGTGATCTGGGGCTCCCCTCAGCACTGTTAAAGCTGTTCTGACTGAGCAGTGATATCAGGGCTCTCTTAGCCTCACCCACCTCACAGGGTGTCTGTTGTGGGGAGAGGAAAGGGCTTTGAGGAGACTCCTGTTAGAGAAAAGCGGCATATAAGAACCAACTCTTGTTCCTATTCTGACCACAATGTCATTCTGATCCTTGCCTAAGTTGGGGCATGGAAGAAAGAAAGAAAGAAAGAAAGAAAGAAAGAAAGAAAGAAAGAAAGAAAGAAAGAAAGAAAGAAAGAAAGAAAGAAAGAAAGAAAGAAAGAAATGACACCCAGCTTTATTCTTTTTTTCTGTTAACATCCCGAGAAGCAGTAAACATATTTGACATCACTGATAGGCTGGCTGGAAATAATAAACTAAATTAAATCCAGGCAAGATAGAGGTTCTATCCCCAGTCAGGCGACCCCAGAAGGACAGAGTCACAGCATTAATAACATATTATGTTAAAACTAGGAGCCAAGCCAGTTGCATTCAGGAATACAACAGGCACTAGATGGGGGGGGGGAGGAAACTCTGCGGATGGCCTCCCCCTCCCCCCAGGACATGGAAAGGCTGCAGGCTAGAGCCCCCCAGGAAGGAAAATCACTGGCAGGGGCAGCTCTCACGCGGCAGGGATCTGCAGCCTCTGAGCTTCGGAAGGAAGTGGAAGGAAGAGGGGGTGGTCAGGGGTGGGGGATGCAATTGGCTGGCCACTGGACAGACAGGCAAGCTGGATGGAGGAGGAGGCACTTAGGGGTGGGACTGCCACCCTGAGTGGGTGCTAAGTGCTGAGTAGCACTTAAGCCATGAGACACGTTCCTCCTCCAAGCCCTTTTTCAGAAATACATTATGTGGAACAGATATTATAAAAGAGAAATCCCTAGCCAATGTTCATCAAAACCAAAAGGTACCAAAACTTCTCAGGATCTGCTCATGCAGCAGCAGCCTGCCATGACTTCAGTGTGTGTGTGTGTGTGTGTTGGGGGGTGGGGGTGGGGGGTGGGGGAGCAGGTTAATTGCTGTGGCTTGGAAAGGAGACATTGTCTTTCTCATGTTGTTTCACTGTGTGCTGTGCCTTTGATCTGTTGTATAAACTAATTGCTAGAGTTATATTGTGGGAAATGGAGGAAGTTAGAGTGTTATCTGTACCTTGGCCATGGGTGCTGAAAGTGGCACCTGGGTTTAACAACTACGCCATTTGTTCTCTTGAGAAAGTAGTGAACCTGCTTTTTCTAAGTCAGTGTGTTTTCATATGTCTTTAGGGGTGGAGCAACTGGGAAACATATTCATCTGTATATAACTGACAAATCAGTTTCAACAAGAAGAATCCTGGATCTATTCTGCACACAATAGATAATGCACTTTCAATGCACTTTCGAAATAGATTTTCCTGTTCTGCACAGGAAAATCCAGCTGCCAAAGCACATTGAAAGTGCATTATGCTATGTGTGCAGAATGGGCCCTGAGCTCTGTTTTGCTTTATCAATAAACTGCTTTTGCTGAGATGTCAAGCCTGTTTCACTGAGAAGTTGGTGGAGACATGACACATACAGCCCAGTATAATATAAACTCATAGACATTGCAAGTTCTTAAACTATCCACATACTTGGGAGAAATCGACTAACCTTGTTTAACCAAATGATTAAAAGCTTAGGCCTCGCACAATGCACCTTATTGTTTCCTTTAGGTTAGTGCGAACTTTGTTGTAAATTGTGGAGTGTGTGGGCAACACATGCAGTGCTGAGTTTACCCTCCTCTGGGGACCATAACCACTTCTGTAAATCAGCCCTCTCAGCCCAATGAATCTGGCATCTGTACTGCAGTGTCAACTTCAGTTTTTGCCAGTTCCTTGGAAATAATTTTATATTTTTATTACATTCTTTTTCTTCTGCAAACAAACTTACATTTTAAGTCTCTTAATATGATTTTAGTATTACACCATCCATACAAAAAAAGAAAAGCTTTCTTCCACGTGCCTTCAGAAAAGGAGAGGGCTCTTGGTAGACTTGTTATATGATAGAGTCTAACAGCAGAGTTACACAATAAACTGGTAAAATAAGAAAAGAATGGCAGAAGGGCATTTAAGTAGCTTGCCCTGTCAATGCAAATCTAACAGAGTTATAGCCTTCTAAGCCATTGATTATGGGGCTTAGAAAGGTATAGCTCTGCTTGAAACTACACTGTAAGACTTTCTTCTCACCCAAACATGTAACTATTCTTCAAGATCCAAATGAACAAGCATCGATCTTTGTTTTGGTTTTCATTTAGCAAAGTGTAGAGTTAATATTCATTACCCATTTCATTTTTGACGCTGTCACATTTCTGTGGTTGAATTTTTTTAAAATGAGATAATGAAAACCTTCTGCTTGAAAGAAATGTAGTAATTTCTGGGCAGTAGCTGAAAAGCTCCTAATATCCATTGGCAAGACTGTCACATAATTCTTCTCCATTGTGAAAGTGTTTCCATTTCTCTTCTCTACAAAAACCTTTACACTGGCAAGAAAGTGCTTTACCTGTGCAAAACAATTATTTTTTTCCTGACCCACCTCTAAATGAATAAGAGCATTAGATGAATGCATGTTTTTGCTGTGTGTGAGAGAGATAATAGCCTTTTATACATGTAGACCTTACTTTTGATTTTGACTGAAGTCAAGTTGGTAAGGCTTTACTTTCCCACCTTTTCCCTTAGGAATCTCAGAGTATATATTCCGCATTCCTATGAGAAAACACAGATATTGTATCTTGGTGCTAAAATTTCCTCCTTTTTTGTGTGACATGGTTGGTCTCAATTTATTGATCAGTTTTGCACTGGTCAAGTTTTAAAAAATAGCATAGATTATTCAAGCTGTATTTATTCTCAGGTAAATAAATCTTGGCAGAGCATTAGTGATCCTTCCATTTCATTGGTGCACAAACTCCACTATGGCTTATTTTCTTATCATGAAATGGGGGCGGGGGTTTACAAGTATGGTGAGTCTATCAAAATGAATTTATTGCTAAATTTTGAGCACTAGTCAAAAAAATTATTGACAGAGCAACTGGAGCTGGCATGGTTCTGCAGGTATTATAAGATGGAGCTCTTCCGCCAGGCATTTGGTTGAGGCCAGGGCATGGAAGTTCCATCTGGCTTCTCCTCCAAACTTTCCAAACTTTAAATGTTTTAACATAGAGCCATCATATCCAGAACAGCCAGCCACCAAAAGATTTTGTGGCATGGCATGGGGCTATCTGGTTGGGCCGAGTGGAGCCATTGGAGGAGGGATGTTTTTTTATTTTGTTTTTTTACTGTTGTTGGGTGATTTTACTGTGTTTTATCTTTCTGTTGTAAACCACCACAAACTGGAAGGTCCGAGAGTGGTGGGTAATAAGTCGAATGAATGAATGAATGCAACTTAAGGAGGTAGTGTTGCCCCATGATTCAGCTCTCTGAAGACCCTCTTTGGAAGCTCTGACAGGGTGGAGGAAGGGAAGGGCTCTGTGGTGGAGCCTCCGCTTTGCAGGCAGAGGGGACAGGCCGTACCCACAGAGTGCCAGGCATCAGCAGCTTCTTTCCTTCACTGGGAAGCCTCTAAAGTAAGGTGACCAGATTTTAACATTGGTAAAGTGGGACGCCATTGACGGGGGGGGGGGGCTCTTGATTAAAAATTTGGTCTATATGGAGCAACAAAAAAGTTTCATAGAACGCAAAAATAGTATTGTAATATATATATATATATATATATTTAATTTCAACATAAGTACAATTTGCCAGGTGCCCCCAGATGTCCCTCCAAAAGTGGAACAATCTGGTCACCTTACTCTAAAGCTGAGGCTGCCTGGTGGGTCAGGGAATGGGGAAGGGGGTTTCTCTGCTGGAGAGCCTTGGTGATTCCAGGCAGATTGGCTCCTGCAGCCCACAGCCTTCAAAGCAGAGTGATGTTTCCCACTCTGGCCTAGCCCTGCTGGAAGTGCACTCAGCCAGGGCAGCAGCCAAGCCAGGCAGTCAAAGGAAGGACACAGCAAGATGGGAAATCTCTCGCTGTGCCAAAGTGTGAAGTATGTGGATAGTTGCTGGGCATTTCACCGACTTCTCAGGAATGTGTGTGTGTGTGACCAATTACATTCCTGTCTTATCTGGGAGTCTTCCAGGGGCTGGACATGAAATACACACAGAGAAAGAGAAAAATAAACAAAATGCCCAGCAATTGTTCATACACTCCACACTTTGGCACAAAGAGACCGATTATGCATAGGTTGGAATTACCATGATGGTAGCAACAGGGCTTCGGGGAAAATCCCTGATTATGCATGACATCGCTGCTATCCAAGGCCTGACCTGACCTAGACCCTTGGAAGCCCCACGTTAAGGAAATGTGTATCCTTACGTGGGCCTGGAACCGCCACCTGTTCAGGCGAGGGGTAGGTCAGAGGTGACAGAGGCATCCCTCCACCCCCACCATGGTGGAAGATCAGCATGCTGCTCCCCACCAACATGCAGTGGGGGCCCCATCCCCCCAATCCTCCCACTACCGCCGCTGCCATGGCAGTGGAGCACTGGCGGGGCCATTGCGTCAGCACAGAGAGCATGCACCGGGGTAGCCCCTCCCCCATGCATACATGGGCTTTTTGCTCCACCGCAATGGAATGGCGGCAGCCCAGCGTAGCTGCTGCCATGTCCATGTATAATGGGTCAGAGATTCCCATCTTGCTGTGCCCTGCCTCTGAAGAAGCTGGCCACAGTTACTGGCAAAACATCTGGGACTAAAACTACCAAACCATGGCCACACAGTATGGAATACTCATGGCAACTAGTTGACTCCAGCTTGGAAGCCTACAACAATTCAAATAAACATTCCCTTTCTTTTCTCAGAGTTTTCCCTTTATTCTCCTTTGATACTCATAAGCTATGCATCATCTAGTATTTGGAAAGAGAGACTGACCCTCTGTCCCTTGTTGGAACCATCTGAACCATCTGGTGTGCTGGGATGGGATTTCTCAATTTCACTTTTGGTCTCTTAAATCCAGATCCAGGATCCCTAGATTGATTGTCATTTGGACTGTAGCCAAGAGGCATATTCGTGTCCTCTGATATGGCAACAACCATTCAGTTGTAACCTACAGGGGGAAATAATCATGTTGAAAGGCACAATTGGGAGCATGAACAGCTGCCACACGGACCATTAGCCACGTCTGCAAAGCAAGCATTGTATATTGTTTTTTTTTGTAGCTTGCTGCTGTTTTAAATGCACTCTCAACATATCTGGCCTAAAGGATCAGCATCAGACCATAGATTTATGCTGCATTCATTTGTACTTCAGAATCATAGAATCATAGAGCTGGAAGGTACCTCTGGGGTCATTTAGTCCACCCCCTGCACAATGCAGGAACTCACAACTACCTGCCCACCCACAGTGACCCCGATTTCATGCCCAAGTGATCCCCACCACCACCAAAAAATTTCCAGAATCCACCCTGGCCTGGAGGGAATTCACCTACCATCCCACAGTGGTGATCAGCAGTTTCCTGGGTATGCAAGAAAGAGCCACAAGAGACAAACACTGGCACATCCCTTCCTGCCCACAAGCTCACAATCTGCCTAAGTTCATAAAATCAGCATTTCTGTCAGATGACGATCTAGCCTCTATTTAAAAGCTTCCAAAAAAGGAGAACTCACCACCTTCCAAGGAAGCCTGTTCCACTGAGGAACCACTCTAACTGTCAGGAACTTCTTCCAGATATTTGGCTGAAATTTCTTTTGTATTAATTTCAACCCATTGGTTCTGGTCCTACCCTCTAGACTTGGAACATCTGGGAGTGGTCATGTCAACATGGTTTCTAACATGTCACATCATTCCTGTTCAGGCAGGAATCGTCAGTTACGTTATCTCGCCTCCCATTTTGTTGTAACAGAAGAATCGTCTTCAACACAACCTCTGTGTACAGTCAGGTTCCCAATGCACATTCTTTAGCTCTTGCAGTGTCCTGGCTCAAGAACAATGGCAAAATCCTAATGCAACCTATGGCTCTAGAGTCAAAGGAGGTTTGGCTCACATCAGGATACAGTTCTTTAAATGAAAATTTTAAATAAAGCTATACTGGGGGGTAGGAGAGGTGCTACAGTAACCAGCATGTGAAAGGAATGACTGTCAAAGCTTTTCATGGAACTGTGGGGGGCTTCTTCAAGATGCTTTGCAGAATGGAAAATAAAAGAAGGGAATCAATACTAGGAATCCCAGTGTGAATCATGCACAAATTTAAGGCAGAGCACTTGGGGGGGGGTTGTTGGTTGTGATTTTTTCGTTGTTATATCTTGGCCTTTTATATGGATTGATGTGCATTTTATAGATCAGTTGGATGGTTTTAGGGGGTAATTTTATTGGGGATTTTGTGCACTTTTGTAACCCGCTACGAGCCTTCTTGGGAGTGGTGGGCTAGAAATTTTAATAATAATAATAATAATAATAATAATAATAATAATAATAATAATAATAATAATAATAATAATAATAATAATAATAATAATAATAATTGTGCAGGGGGCTCTTGTGTATGTTTATGACTTATTGTGAGACCCCCGAGTGGGTCACTTCCTAATGGAGGACTTAAGTGGTACTGAAGTTTCCTGTCTGCCTATTGCCTAGCAAAGGTAAATAAGAACAATTACTCACACTCTACAACTTGGGTTGCCAGCTCTAGTTTGGCAAATTCCTGGAGACTGGGGCATATGGTTGCCAAGTCCTCCCTGGCCACTGGTGAGGGATGAGGGGTAGGGTGGCCAGATCCAGGTTGGGAAAGTCCTAGAGATTTGGGGATGGAATCAGGGATGGGCAGGTAATTCCACAGGGTACAATGCCACAGAATCCACCTCCAAAGCATCCAGAGAATTGATCTCTGTAGTCTGAAGATAATACTACAGGGGATCCTGAGGTCCCACCTGGAGACTGGCAACCTATGGGGGGATTCTAGGGAAGGTGAGGTTTGGGGAGGTAAGGGACTTCAGCAGGATATCATGCCCTAGAATCCACCATCTAAAGCAGCTGTTTTCTCCAGAGGAACTGATCTTCAGGTCCTACTTGGCAGCTGGCAACCCTATCTATAGCCCATGCTGGGCAGTAGGATCAAGATAATATAAAACGGTCCACACAGATCAGTAGCCAACCAGCCAGTCCTATTTAAAAAGTAGGATATATGAAGGCGCAACGGCTAGAAAGCAAACTACAAGTACAATAGTTTGCAGAGTTCATGAGAGCTGACAGAAAGCCCCGTAATCCAAAAGAGTGATGCTCCAGGAATACCCGCGCCAGGAGGCTGCAGAAGGAGTAGAGGGAGCAGAGGGCAAGCCACAAAGCTAGCTAAAGCAACTTCTAGATGGACAGAGGCTGACAAACACTAATGGATCTCCAATCCCTCTCCCTCCCCAACAGTGAGCTCAACTACTTGAAATAATTCCCTCGCCGCCACCCCCATCTCACTCACTGCCATGTGGTTTGAATTACAACCAGCTTTATTTACTGGACAGCTTTGTGAACAATGATAACAGACAAAGGCAGTGCAGGGCATATTTCTTGTTCTTTCTCATGACTCTAGGGATGGGATGTTGACTCTCTGTTGAAATAAATCATTATTTACTGCTGGTTTTATCAGCCATGCACCACTCTCCATACATTCTTGCCTTAGGCGTCCTGAATTGTCCACTCCATGCATGACGGACAGGTACATGAAGTTTACGATGGTTGAGCAAAGAGCTGTAATGTCCACCTGCCCCATTACTATCATGTATAGTAAGAGTCTAACAATATGCATGTCTGTCACCATGTTGTGTGAAAAAAATTGTATATTGAAGACCATGTGCTTGCAGTCTCAGTGTGTATAAACTGGCCACTGGAATTTTCAAGGTTTGGGTTCATGTATACCTAGGTTGTATGTGCATGGTAAGTATATGTGTCGCTGCTGTTCATACAATACATATTAGAAGGACTGAAGGTAGTATGCTCCTAAAACTTGTTTTGAGTATGCATAATGGTAACATCCAAAAAGAGCTTTGAGATATTGTATTTTCTTTGTCCTGCAATTGTGAGATTTGGGAATCTCCTTTGGCTATTTTACTTCTTTCTCTGTTCCCATCCTCTAGCTTTTGTCCCATGAAAGAGGAATTAAAAGCATGAAGGTAATCCCAGGCAAATCTAGTCATTTCGTGAAAGGACAATTTTCAAATTTGGTTATCCTTTCTAAGTTCAAGTTTGAATCATCCATTTTGCTACAGTAAGATTCTGATATCCTTTCCTTAATAAGAATCATAGTGTGCACTCTGAATAGTACAGTGGCCCATTCCCCCAATGAAAGCACCCAAACCAGGCTATTCTACAGGGAACCTAGGGGTTACAGTTACAGCCCCCTCTCCCCACTGTTGTAACCTTGGCAACCTTGGTTTCTTCCAGATGCCCCACTAGCAATGAGACTGGAAGACTTGGCCATCTTCAAATTTTCGCAGGCTACTTTTCAAACACCTGGAGAAGGTAGTGTCATGTGGATGCCTCTATGGAATCCCAGGGCTGGGGAAAATACTGCCCTGGTTCAGCCTGAGATGACTTGAGAGAGAGAGAGACTTGTTTCATTTTCATCTTGTTGCTATTGGCAGGATGTGAAGTGCAAGGCAAAAGAAGAATTTGTTCCCAATTGACTTCAAAACCAAAGAGCTCTTGTTTGTTTTTCTATGGTTCTTTCGAAGGGTATGTGTGTGTGATGTGAGGTTGTTGTTGTTTTGAGGATTTGCACTGGGAGATGCGAAGTTTGTTTTCTGTCTCACTGCAGTTTGAAGGCCTGTGTTACAAAAGCTGCCTTTTGTAGCACGTGGCTCAGGCCAAAGCCTGCGACCTGCATCTTTGGCTTGCTTGGGCAAGGGGCTTCTTTAGACAGGCTGATGAGATGCTGCAAGAAGCAATGTGCATCGTAGACCTTCACTGCACCAGCTCCTGTGCAGGAGCACAAATCGGGGGTGGGTGAGGTGCACCAGGCCAAATGCTCCCCCGTGTCGGTGCAGGAAGAGGTGGGGCAACCTGCCATGTCTAAAACTCCAGCCTGCAGCCTGGCATGAAACCTCCAGTGCATAAACGGTCTTAGAAAGGCAGAAATAGAAGAATATGTCGTGTACATAACATGGATTTTTTTATGGGCTGTACTCAGAAGCCACTCCCATTTTGCAAGTTATTTTTTTCTAGTCACAGCCAGAACTGAAGGGCTGGATCACAAGGTTTCTATGATTTCTGGAGTGGTCAGAATTGGGGAGTGATCAGAATCTGACCTGCAGTCTAGGTTCTGTTGCTGAAGCTTATCCATTGTATTTTAAAAACGTGAATGATTTTGTGCTTAGATATTATGTTCTACAGTTATTAGGTACATTTTAATCCCATCCTTCTCTTTAAGGAGCTCCAACTGGTTAGCAAAGCTACCCCTCGGGAACTGCGAAAGGCAGAGGAACAGAGACTAGTACAGAGCTGACAACCCTAATTCTCATCCAGTCTCTTTCCTTTCTTGCCAACGCCTCTGAAGATTTCTACATATTTTCAGCTCCAAATGCTTTGTAACCCTCACATGAAGGGTCAGCTCCTGTCGAGCCCTATTTCATCTTCACTTGAAGGAACGAGCCTAGAAACAGGGCTGGTAGATTACATAACTCCTTATCCATATACAGGTATTTTAAAACTGGTTACAGTCACATACCTGCACATGTGGAGGTCATGTCAGGACTTGCTGTCAAAAACTCAGTCTCCCCGTGCATAGATTGTACCTGATTTTAGAACATCTGCCAGTAGTTACTGTGTAATCTCCTATTATTAAAGTTGTCTTCTTGTCTTCTGATTATTTGGGGGTGCTCCTTTTGAAGACAAGGATTGTGAATTTTGTTTAGAAGTCTGCATGAGTTTTCCAGCCCAAATCGTCAGAAAAATCTGTGGTTGGCTACAGAGAAGAAGCACTACCGACTCAAATATTAACAAATTACTTTAAAAACTACCAGCATCTTTAGAAGCACCGGTGAGCTGAAAGGAAGAGATACTGGCACAAAACACTGTTTAGACAACCAGTATTAAGTTCTCTGTGTATTTAAAAAGCTATATTCAGACTTCTTTATTACCATGGCATTTTGTGCCATCTGAGCAGAATCAAAGCTGTGTTGCGAACTTGAAATAAAATACAGTTTTTCTGCTGTTTATTTTTTCAAGGAGTGCTTGCTTTTGGAGTGACTGAACCCATTCCCCTCCTTCAGTCTTTTTGGAAACATCTAAGAGAAAAATAAAGATTCAGATTCATAGTAGTCGACAGCTGAGCGTGCCAAGCTGTTATAGGATTGCCAAGAGTTAGAATTCACCTCAGTATGACCAGTCATTAGGGTGCCTTGCCAACAATGAACCAGTGGAAATAGAGACTGAAAATATGAGTTTTAAATGACTGACAATATTCTTGAGCCTGGCAAAGTCATTATATAACCCCATAATCTTGTCAGTTTTTGAGTGCTCTAAGTAGGAAACTGGTAGGGGCTGTCAGAGGAAAGGCACAGAAGACCAAGGAGAGATCTAGAGTAGTGAATGGCAGATGCTGTGATACCCAGTCTCCTGGGGGGGGGGGAGGCAATCACCCTTAAATAGTTTTACTTTATTTGACAACCCTTTCCAAGAGAATTTGACAGCTGAGCAACAGACAACAAATATCTGGGAAATAGCTAGCTATGGCCCTCAGTATTCCTATACATGGCCCGTGAGAGAAATGCTGAGGCCCATAGGAGCTGATTCTTATGTATTTCTACCTAGAATCAGAGTTGGAAGGAGCCTCCAGGGTCATCTAGTCCAACCCCCTGAAGAATGCAGGAAATTCACAACAACCTGCTCACCCACAGTTACCCCAATCCCATGCCCAGATGATCCCCCCCAAACCCCCCCCCCCCGAATCCCTGGTCAGCCTAGCCTGGAGGAAATTCACCTCCCGTTCCCAAAGTGGTGATCGGCATTTCCCTGGATGTGCAAGAAATGGCCACAAGAGCCAAACACAGATACAATCCCTTCTGCCCACCCACTTACAATCTGCCTAAATTTACAAAATCAGCATTTCTGTCAAATGCCTATCAAGCCTCTGCGTAAAAACTTCCAAATAAGGAGAACCCACCACTTCCTGAAGAAGCCTGTTCCACTGAGGAACCATTCTAACTGTCAGGAACTTCTTCTGGATGTTCCCAATGCAGCCTGCACCAACTACAGTCTAGCAGGTGAGCAGGACTGATCTTCTATAGACCAAGACTGATCTTCTATAGGAGAAGTAACCCTAATCTGAGGATTAAATGCATGTGTGTTTTAAGTCAGTGGTCCCCAACCTGTTTATCACCGGGGTCCAGTCAATGCTTGACAATTTTACTGAAGCCCGGGGGGGGGGTAGTCTTTTGCTGAGAGATGTCACCAGTGCCTGAGCCCCTGCTCCACTTGCTTTCCCACCGGCGCCCCTGAATTCCCGCTGCCCACTGGGGGGCACTGCCAGCAGCAGCTGTGCAGTGCCACGCCGAGGGGGAGCCCCAACCATGGTGGCCGCTGGAGAGTTAACATCTACAGTCACAGAAAGAACACCACTCCATTCCACTCTCCTGCACCAATGGCCTAGCGCCAGTAGTATTCCAGGATGCAGCAGGCTTTGCCCCTAGTATAAATTTAATACATACACACACACACATTTGAAGGGGGGGAAACACTCCTTTTTGAGTGAATATGAATGGAATTCATATGGTGATTCCCCCCCCTCAAAAAAGTTCAATTATATATTTCTCAGATGTGGACACTGTGTTGTTTCCAAAATACTGTAAGCAGACTAAGGGTCATAGGATGAAACTCTCTCACCTTCTGTTTTTTTGCCATTGGCTGCCTCTGCAAAGCAACCCTAATCTTCCTCTGAAATTGTTCTTCTGTGCCATCATGGGGAGGAAAGTGGAGGTACAAAGGAAAATCAGGAAAAAATTGCCTTTTTTCTCTACCAGGGGAAATGCATCCCATTGGCATATGTGCTATTACGCTGGCATTCGATCACCTTTGGCTCCAACTCATAGAACTTTGAATGGTTCTCGAAAGCAGGACAAGAAAATAAGGACGCATTTCACAGGAAGGATATTCCTGACCATACCAGGTCACTGGAACTGGTTCGGGATTTGCAGTTGCAGATGAAGTAATATGTTACCAATATGGCAGAAATAATTTCATTCACCTCAAGTAAACGTTTGCAGAAAATTCAGATTTAGCCATTAGGCTTCGTCATGCTCATCTACTGGTAAGGATTTCTACCCTGTAATCATGGGACAACTTTGTGGAAATAAGATTCCTGAGGGCTTGGTATTAGGAGGAAATAAAAGCCCTTTGTTACTTTTGGTTTTTTTCCACACAGTTTTTCCACTGTGTATTTTGGTAACATTTCCTAAATAACCCACATTTATAGAGAAGGCCAAATTCATTCAGTTTTGTTGACTTGGGGGGAGATTACAGCACAAATATGTTTGGTCAGAAGTCTTTTCCTTTACAAATTCATGAAAAGCCAGTATGGTAAAGTGTCAGAACTCAGGTTCAAATCCCCACTCTCTCTTGGATGCTTGCTGGGTAACCTTGGGCCAATCACATACTCTCAACATGACCTTCTTCACCATATTGTTAGGATAAAATGGAAGGAAAGAGAATGATGTAAGCCACTCTGACTCACCACTGGGGAGAATGGTAGACTATAAATGAAGTAAATAAATAATAATT
The DNA here is from genome assembly GCF_049243985.1 of Paroedura picta. Classification (NCBI taxonomy): domain Eukaryota; kingdom Metazoa; phylum Chordata; class Lepidosauria; order Squamata; family Gekkonidae; genus Paroedura; species Paroedura picta. The sequence continues at coordinate 32,342,757 of NC_135374.1, read as the reverse complement.
ATTATTACACTAGCCCAAAAGCTCTTGCATCCAGTAATGCAACGGGCGCTAGAGGTGCCCCCCCCCCCGAGGAAGCCGCCGCTGCCCTACCTGTGCACTCTTCTGGCAGCTTGGTTGATGTCCCTGCAGCTGGATGGCCTGCTGTGCGAGCTGATGGCCAAGTCAAGTGGCGGGCTGGCCAGGGTGCCATGGGAGCACCCTCCTCAGTGGCCAGGGAGCATGTGGCTGCAAGGATGCATGTACGGGTTACAGCATACAAATCATACATGATAAAAACATAGCAATAAATATACATTTAAAATTCAGTAAAAACTGCCATATGTGCAGTTGTCAATTGTACTCCATCCAAGAGAGGGAGCCACACTTCCTGTACTGGACCTTTCCTCCCCAGCCACAGAACCTCCATCTTCAAAGGGTTCAGTTTCAGTCAACTACACTTGAACCACATCAATACTGCCTTAAAGCATCTCATCAATGAGCCTGGTGGGAAATCTGATCACTTGTCAATCAACAGATTTAGCTAGGTGTTGTCTGCATAATACGAGCCTCTTGTGGCGCAGACTGGAAAGGCAGCCGCCTGAAAGCTTTGCCCATGAGGCTGGGGGTTCAATCCCAGCAGCCGGCTCAAGGTTGACTCAGCCTTCCATCCTTCCGAGGTCGGTAAAATGAGTACCCAGCTTGCTGGGGGATAAACGGTCATGACTGGGGAAGGCACTGGCAAACCACCCCGTATTGAGTCTGCCATGAAAACGCTGGAGGGCGTCACCCCAAGGGTCAGACATGACCCGGTGCTTGCACAGGGGATACCTTTACCTTTACCTTTGTCTGCATAATGGGGGCACCCAAGCCTGTAAATCCGGATCAAGAGGATACATAAAGATATTAAGTGATATTGGAGTTGTAGTTACCAGAGATTTGATTGGTTTTCCCCAATTATAACCCTTTGTCCTCAACCACAGAGAAAGGAGTTAACCCACTGATGGGCTATTCCCCATATCTTCACATCGACAAGGCAGCAAGTAAGGAGCTTGTGATCTACTGTATCAAATGCTGCCATAAGATCTAATAGTACAAGCAGTGCTGACCTACCCTGGTCCAGCTGTCTTCAGAGATCATCCATCAGCATGACCAGAGCCATCTCCACACCATGGCCAGAATGGAAACCAGATTGATACGGTCAAGGACCAATGCTTCATCCAGGTATGCTAACAACTGCTTCATGGCTTGTTCAAACACCTTCCCTAGAAACACAAGATGCAACACAAGGTGGTAGTTGGGTCACACGGATCCAGTAGACGGTGGACCACTGCCTCCTTCAGACCATCTGGGAAGGTCCCAGTAGTGAGGGACTGATTTATTATCTCCTAGAGTGGTCTTCCCAGCCTTTCATCGCTCGTTTTAAGGAGCCACGAGGGACAGGGATCTAGAGGACAGGTGGTAGGCACCATTGAAGCTAGCAATCAGTCTTGACTCTGGTCTCGGTAAGTGGGCTGAAGCATTCAAAGATTCTCTCCAAAGGCGGCCAAGGGATGCTATCAAAATGAGTGAGAATAACCTACTGAATACGGCACTAGAGAGATTAATGAAAACTCAGAAGAAAGAATAGGCTGCTGAAGGTAAGAGATTCAACTATCGTAACCCCCCAAAGGTCTCACTGTTAATTCTTCAGATGTTGCAATAGAATTGTGAAACATCAGGACTGCTCAAAATGTTGGCATCGTCAAAGCAAATGAGCCTTGATGGCATGGTAGCTAGATATGCTCCACTTCAGAGCCACCCCACAATTCAGCTCTGCAGCTGAGTCAGCCTGTCCAGGCACACAGCATGGTTTATTCTTTCTTTCTTTTTTAAATCAGGAAGCCCTGTTTGGAAGATGCAAGAAAGTTGCTATGGGTCACTGGTGTTTATGCAAACAAACCCCATCCCTCTCTAACCTTCATGCCATAGATGAATTCACTTGGCTTCAACCTATCATCCAGTTAAGTGTTTTTCCTCAAAAGCTCTGCCAATTTTCCATTTTTAACCTGAATGCAGGCATGATTCAACCACCTTTGTTTATCACCTCCTTTACAGGAATGTCAAAGCTCCCCTTCCCGGCAAATTCTAGAGGGTTCATAACTGTGTTGCTGCCTAAACCCGTGCATATTTACTCACAAATTAAGCCCCATTTTATTCAGTGGGGCTTACTCCCAAGGTTAAGGATGCACAAGACTGCAGCCAGTTTTTTGTAGCAGAATTTGAAAGATTTGTAGTACTTTTTACAGGGGCATCTATGCAGAGTTACTGCGGTCTAACCCTTCAGAATTAATGAGTGCAGACTAGAGTAATTTTGCAAAGGATTACACGGTTATTCTGACAAGACTAGAGTCAACACTGTCTCCTTGGGTTTACACACACACTCTAAGGATAGGGAAGGCAGGTTCTCCCTAGACACCAATGAGGAATAGGGAGGTAGGGTTCCAAGATCCAAGTTGGAAATTTTTTTTGGGGGGGGGGAATTTGTTGGAGGGGGGAACTTGGGGAAGACGGAATCTCAGTGGGAAACAATGCCATGCATTCTACCTTCCAAAGCATCCATTTTTTCCAGTGAAACTGATCTCAGTTATCTGGAGATGAGCTGTAATTCTGGTGGGTTCCCGAGTAGCCCCTGGAGGTTGGCATGTCTATCTAAGAAAGTGGCTAACTGAAGAATCCAGATCTAAGTGTAGCTTCTTAAAATCCAAGAGTTATAACTTGACTTTGCCCATTCACATAGTTATTGCTACAACTATTGCTATAACCTGGTGGAATGTGCTCCCAGAGGAGCTGTGGGCCTTGCGGGAGCTTTCAGCATTCCGCAGGGCCTGCAAAACGGAGCTCTTCCGCCAGGTCTATGGTTGAGGCTGGCGGCAAGGACGACCATGGCCCCCCTGTAGGAGCGGCAGCTTGCGAGTTCCATCTGTCCCCTCCTCACCCTTCTACTCCCCCCCAGAGGTATTGCTGGGGATGTTAGGGATGGTACGATGTTTCCGCCATATCTTTATTCTATACTGTTGATATTGTTGTATTTTATGGTTTTTATGTCAGGGGTTTTAGTGGGTTTTTAAAATATTTTATCCGACACTTGTAACCTGCCACGAGCCTTCGGGGAGTGGAAGGAAATAAATCACAAAATAAATAAAATAAATAATATATAAACAAAAAGGTTTTCGAGAGAGATTAAAGGGTTTGCGTGAAGGTGGAGAAATGCAAAGGCAAGAAAATAAGCCACAGATATCACATAGGAAAAACAGGCACATTTCCCACATTGTTGTGTGGAGAATTCTGATTCATGTGTCAGTTTTGTTTGTTGGGGAACTGCCTCAGACCTTTCCAGAAGGGTTTCATTTAAACATTTAAGGGGGGAGGGTTAGATCTATATTACAGAAGTCTGTTTCAAACGTGAAAATGTTTTGGCAATTTCTTAATCCCAAATGCACGGCAGTTCCCGACTACAGTGCATTCCAGTGGCATGAAATATGTTGTGGGTGGGAGGAGAACAAAGTCAGTTTGGAGGCACACCAGAAAGCACCGAAGCACCCAACAGAACTAGATTTTACTTATTTATTTGTATTAAGTATAGCTGAAAGAATTTTAAACAGCCCTGCGATGAAAACCCATAAGAAATACAGTTTCTAAAAAGAACCCTTTAAAATGTTGATTTGAGAGCTGGATGAAGGCTCCAAAACTGCTCTAAGACCCACCAGCAACGGTCATACCTCCTATAAAACAGTTTCCCATTAAAAAAAAAAGCTGTTTCATTACTACATTCTTCACCCTGGGTGTAATTCTTTAAAACTGGGCTGAAGTGGGGGCTGAGCGATGGCCCCATGTCCCAGCCATAAATAAATATAGCCAGTCTGAAAGTGATATGGTGGCATCTGTATAGGCAAGACAGCTACCTCACAACCATTTTGGAGATCTCTTAGTGTGGCAGAGGTGGTGGAAGGTGTCATCAGAGGTGGTGGAAGGTGTTTTAACTATTTATGTTGTAAACCGCCCTGAGACCTATTGGGAGAAGGGCGGTCTAAAAATTAAATAATAATAATAATAATAATCAAGCCAACTTATGGGAACTCAGTAGGGTTTTCATGGCAAGAGGCCTTCAGATGTGGTTTGCCATTGCCTGCCTTTGTGTAGCTGCCCTAGGCTTTATTGAAAGTGCCCTATCCAAATGTTAACCACAGCTGACCCTGCTTAGCTTCTAAACTCTAACAAGATCCTGCTAATCTGAAGTACAAGGCCTTAACAGGAGCTGTGGGACTGACCACTGCAGCTCTTCCAGGAGGAAGCGTTGATACGGAAGGCAACTTATTGAGGTTCCCAGGGATCAGCCAGCACCCCCTCCACTTGCTGCCTTACATGTCATACTCTGAACTCATCCCCATAAGAACCAGGACTGTCAATACGACATATAGAGTTTTGTCACTCAGGACTCTGCTTTCAGGGATGCAGCCACAGTGTTGAGGGAGGCAAAAGGAAAATGCACAAGGGGCTTTTCCACACGAAGTTTTTGCCGCAGCTGGCTTCTTAATGATATCTGCTTTCCCCCTCTCTTTCCCATGGTATTGTTTAATTTTTGTTTTAGTCTTTTCTGACTCATATATTTGCCATCCTCCAGGTGGGGTATGGAGATCTTCTGGAATTGGAACTGCCCTTCAGATGGAAAAGATCCATTTTCCCTGGAGGAAAGAGCAGCTTTGGGTGGTAGATTCTATGGTATCACACCTTTGCTGAGCCCCCTTGGGCCCTAATGCCCCTCCCTCTGCAAGCTCTTCCCCTAGATCTCCAGTAGTTTCCCAGTCTGGGTTGACAACCCTACCAATGCCATTAAGAAGGTCGCAGAAGCAAAAACTCAATGTGGAAAAGCCCAGAGAGTGACATTACAGAATTCCGTTTGCCACTACTGCATGTATGTGCTGTGTCTGCATTTCCATTTGTAGTGTGTCTTTTCCAGCCTCGGGTCTCTAGGCCTTCACACATTGAATAATGCATTTTCAATGTGCTTTTGCAGCTGGATTTTCTTACACAGAACAGGATAATCTACTTCAAAGGTACATTGAAAGTGCATTATCTAACATGTGTGGAATAGTCTGCACTTTCACAGTTTCCTGATCAAGAAACATTTAAACTGTTATCATAGAAGGAGTCCCATAATGGAAGGGACACTTTCACGCACAGATGTCCATGACTATTTGTTCAATGCAATTTCTCCCTAGTAACATCTCTCTTGCTTAATGTCTCCTATTGTACTCCCCACAGAGTCTTTTCTGATTAAACAATACAGAGCCATTAAGAAGATTCTACACCTAGCCAAGGTATTATTTTGCCTGATAAGCTTACCTGACACAACTCCATACCTCCCACTCTAGTGACCGCCCTGTCAGATTCATCTATACCTCCTAATCAATCATCAGCCACTTATATCACATCATAGCTCTCTTGAGCAGTTCAAACTGAATTTCAAACATTATATCAATCCCTGCACACCCCTAAAGGGTGTGTTCTCATTGGCACTGGCCATCCAATGTCGTCTCTTGGAGAAGATGCTGGTCACCATCTCCATATCTCTCTGGATTCTTCTGTCTATTAGACTGGTATAGTATACATTTCATTTCCCCTTTTTTATTCCTTAAACTCCCTTAGAAATTAGTACTTGGTAAAGGTTTGTGTGTATGTGTTTGCAATAAATGTACTGTTTCTTGTTTATCTCATTTTTATTATTTTTATTTTCAATAAAGGTATTTTTTTTCTAGATTGGTTCTTTGTAAGGGTTTCCCCGAATTCAGCCAAAGATCTCAGCTACCCCTACTTCTTGCAGAGCTAATTCCCCCCAAATAAGGAGCTTCCTTGATAACAAAACAGTTTTTGTCTATATACATAAATATAATTAAAAAACAGAAGCTTTAATAATACAATGCATGCCACACCAAAAATAAAGGTAAAGGTAAAGGTATCCCCTTTGCAAGCACCGAGTCATGTCTGACCCTTGGGGTGACGCCCTCTAGCGTTTTCATGGCAGACTCAATACGGGGTGGTTTGCCAGTGCCTTCCCCAGTCATTACCGTTTACCCCCAGGAAGCTGGGTACTCATTTTACCGACCTCGGAAGGATGGAAGGCTGAGTCAACCTTGAGCCGGCTGCTGGGATTGAACTCCCAGCCTCATGGGCAAAGCTTTCAGACGGCTGCCTTACCACTCTGCGCCACAAGAGGCTCTTACACCAAAAATACACATAGATTTATTGCATTATATTTGGGTGCCAGATTTGTGTTCAGTGTTGCCAACCTCCAGATGGGGCCAGGAGTTATCGCTGATGAGAGAGATCAGTTCTTCTGGAGAAAACGGGTAGAATATACAGAACTATTGATATTCAGCTGATGTCAGTGCCCATTCTAGAGCATATTACTCACAAGGCTGGTTTTCAAAGGTTTTTTAGTTAAGCGAAGTCATTTTCTATATACCTGTGGAGGCCCCTGGGAATGCAGGGATGGGGAAATGTGTCTGCAGACACAAAAACCCCATACTATTTTGTAGCTTTTGTCATTTACATATGTTAAAATGAATGAAACCTGTGGCCTAATAAAAATAACTACTTTCTGGAAACAGCTTAAAAAGTTTATGCTATGTCTGAGGCAGCTTTCTCCTCGTTTGCTATCTAGTCATTTGTCTCTTTCACAAAATTGGAAAAGTCCTCCAACCAGCTCTCCTCTCCTTTGCAGATTAATTATGACACATTTACAGAGTATAGTTTGTTCCCGTGCTACTTGTTAATCTGGGCATGGAATCGTGCCTTTCTTACACGTTATAACGTCTCCAGGCCGAAAGAGATTATAACTGCTGTCTGAAGGACTCTGTCCAGAAGGGTGACATCATGCCTTAGAAATTCCACAAAGGTTGAGTTCTACCGGAGCTCAATGACGTGAAGTCCACTTTCTCCTCCTCCTCCCAAAGGGAGAATATAACTGACTTAAAGCAGACACTAGTCATACATTCTAGCACTGTGACTGTGGTATCAGAAAACAATTCATCCCTGCATAAGCTGAGGGTTTAAAAAAAAAGAATGACATCATTGAGATGATGAATATTTGGACTAAACAGACTCCTAGCCACAAAGTCTTTTTGTCCTGCATCGCACTCTACCCAGCCCCAAGGAAAAGAAACCAAATGCAATGTGAAACACAGCTACATGGGCTCCAAGGATGCTCAAGACCCCCAGGGGCTTTACGCACTGGGATCTTTGTTGCAAATTGGTCACTGAATGAAAAATCGCCATTTAAAATAGTGGAATTCGTCGTTATGCATACCTGCCTTTGTAGTGGAATCCAGTTGCGTTTTGTAGCGTTTCCCACAGCTTCCGGTCTCGACAGAAATCGCTAGAAAGGAAGCGCTATTGCCAAGCTCGTCCCGCCCCTGGCCGTCAAGCAGCCAATGGGCAGCCGTTAGCATGCTCCCAAACAGCCCCTTTCCCTTTAAGAAAGGTTTTTTTTTTAAAAAACAGACCCATTGTAATGAATCTGTGTAGATTCGTTGCAACGGAGAGACCCATCCAGCTGCCTAATGTGTTTGAGCTGTCGTTTGATCGTATGATCGTTGCCACGCTGCCTCGAGTGAAACCCCCCCCCCTCACGGGCCCGATTTTCGGCTGTATGAATGTGTAAAAATTAATGGGAAAATACATCAGCAAACGGGCTTTTCTGTGGTTTGTGCTTAGTGACTAAAGGTGAAGGACTGAAGCCAGGGAAGCCTCTAAACAGAAAGAGGCTCGCTGGTGCGTTTATCCCCGCTCGCTCGGAGAAAAAAAAATGGCAGTCGCTTCGCCGGAAGTTTGGAGGACAGGCTCAGGAGGAGGGACTTTGAAGAAACCGCAACAATGTTAACGCACAGGTCTTTTTTGCTAGTGTTGCAGATTGGTTGCAAGAGTGTAGCGCTTTCCGGAGGGTGAATCCACTTTTTGGGATTCCCCTGAAAGCGCTACAAGGAAGCGCTTTTTGCAGATTGGTTTCAGGTGTGTGGCAGATTGTCTACGACGTCGTGCGTTATGGCAAATCAATAGCGTTTCCAATTGGCAACCATTGTGCGATTTTGAAGGCGTGCAAAAAGCCCCCCAGAATTTTGCCCCCCATCTTCCCCTCCTGGCCTTGAGATTGTAGCCCATTTTATCACAACCCAATAATCAATAATGATCAATTATCTTAGATTGACATTGCATTTAATAATACTGGGAGTGATCCAGGCAAAATCAAGTGGCTCATAGACCCATACATTTCAATAGGGTGAGTTGTGTATGTTCTTAACTCTCCCATATTGAAGAGAGTGGAACCTTTATCCTTCTAACACAGTTAGCTCTGGATGTTTGTCTGGAAAGTGAGTTTGTTGAGAGTGGGCATACATGTTAATAGCGGAAATGGGTGCTTCCTCAGTTTAACAGCCTGCTGCTTCCATCACAGATGCAAAACTACTTCATTCTCTGTCTTGGCTTTCCCTTTTTCAAGTCTAAGAGTTTCTAATTTAATTAAGGGATCATTCCATATCTCTGATGCATTGCGTGGCAAGTAAGTCCCTCCTTGAGTATAGCCATAATTACTTATGCATTTATTTAATTGGATGACTTCTCTCAGATTGCTTTGCCACATGGACTGAACCACTGGATCTTAAACAATTGCACTAACTGGTTTTACAATTTGCAAGAAGTTTTGACATCCGTATTTCAGTCAGAAATTTCTTGGTGAGCTTTCTGTCCATAATAAAGGCCGATTATGCACAGAGACACAAAACCTGCACTGCTTCCTGTTGTGACAAGCCGAGGAGCAGGGGGGAGAAGTTCAACTTGTTTTCCCTTGATACTTCATTGGGATGCAAAACGCTGTGATGAGGTGGCAGGAAAATGCAGGGGGGGTCTCCCGTCAGTAAGCTTGCAAACGCATGGCTTACAACCGTGTATTTGCATGCAGGAGGCAGTGTGAGGTTTGTGCCTCCGTGCAGAACTGGTCTGTCAATTTCTGTCATCTTGAGGCAAATCTGGCCAAAACTCAAACCAACCCCTGAACACGCTAGGGTTGCTAACATTGTAATGTAGATGCAGCACTAAAACCCGCCAGCAACCCGAGGCTGTCCAGGGGGATATTCCTCGTGCAGAATTGATCAGAAATCTAAAGAACCTCAGATTCCAAACCCTTTGAATAGTGGATGAAGCTACTCATTCAGCCAAGTACCTATCATTTGCAGCAAGAATTGGGAACCCCTAACTACAGACTTGTGAAATCTCTCAGGGATTCTGTTGTTCTGGGAGCAGCTGAGTCAAGAATAGATGAGAAATCTCTCCAGAGTATATTATATATTATACATGAAGAGGATACAGAAGGAGCAGTCAGTAGTCAATATTTTTACTCCAGAGTAACCAGTACAACCACCCTCCAGAGAACAAAAAACTATGTTTAGAAAGAGAAGAGACCTAATTAACTGTTAGCTATTGTCCGCAGCCATTCTTCTGTTCAACAACTATTCTGGAGGGAGAAGTGCGCTCAAAAAGCAGGAAGTCTCCTGTTGGGCCATTCAGAATGCTGGAGGAGATCAACTGAAAATCATTAAGAAGTTCCTATTCTGTCTATGCTACATGTATGCACTCTGCAGATCTTGCATGTTATTGTTAGGTGTGAAGTCATGTCCAACCCATCGCGACCCCATGGACAATGATCCTCCAGGCCTTCCTGTCCTCTACCATTCCCCGGAGTCCATTTAAGTTTGCACCGACTGCTTCAGTGATTCCATCTAGCCACCTCATTCTCTGTCATCCCCTTCTTCTTTTGCCCTCGATTGCTCCCAGCATTAGGCTCTTCTCCAGGGGGTCCTTCCTTCTCATGAGGTGGCCTTACATACTCCAACACAAAAGTGGAAAAATTCAAAATAACCTATCTGAGCTGCTGATCACAGTTTGTAAATTAAACAGGAGGTGGGCATTAGAACTCCCTTTTGGGGAGGAGTGAATCCATTCCATGCTCTAGTTTTTATGTGTAGTGAAGGGAGACATGGGACACTGTATTTTTGGGAAAGAGGGTCTGGTCAAATGCGTCCAAGGCACCTGAACTATTCTGCAGAAATCATGCCCTGTTCTGTGAAGCACATGCAACCCAATCACAGTCAGAGTAGTTCAGCAGTGGAATAGGCTGCCTAAGGAGGTGGTGAGCTCCCCCTCACTGGCAGTCTTCAAGCAAAGGTTGGATACACACTTTTCTTGGATGCTTTAGGATGCTTAGGACTGATCCTGCGTAGAGCAGGGGGTTGGACTAGATGGCCTGTATGGCCCCTTCCAACTCTATGATTCTATGATTCTATGATTCTATGATTCAATCCTATGCATGGCTACTTGGTGGCAAGAGCCATTGTTTTGGGGGGGGGCTTATTTCTGAGTTAATATACGTAGCACTGCAGCCTTAATGTTCCAAAGCATTCCTAGAGTATCACAATACATGTTTCCAAATATTTGACAACAAGTTCAGATAAGACAAGAATGTAGGTGGGCAGGAATGGAATTGATATGGGACTAGATTGTTCTGTTAGCCTTTTTCTGTTTAGCAGCTGTCTGTCAGGAAAAGGGTTAATGTTTATTGACATCACTTGCTAGTGAGAACAGGCACTCGTGGATCATGTGGTTTGTTTACTGGCATGCAAAGTGTTTACCGGCCATTGCGTAAGGTGCTTACTTCCCATGTCTTCAATTATAATGGAAGAGAAGGTTTCCACTTCCACCCTTTGTGCTGAAGGAGAAGAAGAGAACTGCTTTAGGCAGGAGGGAGATCCATATTGGATTTCAGCCATATAACATCTAAGGACTAGAGCTCCATTGATGAGCTATAGGAAGCTGTGTTTTTCTTGTTTTATTTCCAGGCTTCCCCCACCCTGGTAGCCTAGAAAAATAGGCTTTTTATACCATAACACTGCCTTGTCTGGTCTCATCATTTATACATTAACTCTGCTAATACTTTTAATACAAAATTCCCAACAAGTTCAGCCTGGATTTTTGCACTCCCCCTGAAAGATCAGGGATGCTCTCTAGTGGGTGCTTTTGGATTCCTGGGGAAAGAGGGGCTGGCCACTCTCATGCAACATACTTTAATATGGTCCAGATTTAGCAACCTGAATGCACTCTACATGGCTCTTCAGGAACTTCAGCTTGGTTCAAAATGTAGGACAAAGTGCTAATATGAAGCTGCCACAATGAGCATATAACACCGATTTGCTACCAACTGTCCTGGCCTACTTCAGCTACTAGTTGACCATTATGGCCTAGAACAGCCTGGGTTCAAAGTACACGAAGCTTTGTCTCTATCCATATGAATTCTGGGGGCCTTTTCGCACGGGGATCTTTGTTGCAAATTGTTTGCGGAATGAAAAATCGCCATTTAAAATAGTGGAATTCGTCGTTATGCATACCTGCCTTTGTAGTGGAATCAGTTGCGTTTTTTAGCGTTTCCCACAGGCTTCCGGTCTCGGCAGAAATCGCTAGAAAGGAAGCGCTATTGCCAAGCTCGTCCCGCCCCTGGCCGTCAAGCAGCCAATGGGCAGCCGTTAGCATGCTCCCAAACAGCCCCTTTCCCTTTAAGAAAGGTTTAAAAAAAAAAAAAACAGACCCATAGCAACGAATCTAGGTAGATTCGTTGCTACGGAGAGACCCATCCAGCTGCCTAATGTGAGCTGTCGTTTGATTGTATGATCGTTGGCCCGCTGCCTCGAGTGATAAAAAAAAAATCCCCCCCCTCTCACGGGCCCGATTTTCGGCTGAATTTATGTGTAAAAAATAAAGGGACTTTTTCAGCAAACGGGCTTTTCTGTGGTTTGTGCTTAGTGACTAAAGGTGAAGGACTGAAGCCAGGGAAGCCTCTAAACAGAAAGAGGCTCGCTGGTGCGTTTATCCCCGCTCGCTCGGAGAAAAAAAAATGGCGATCGCTTCGCCGGAAGTTTGGAGGAGAGAGCCAGGGGGAGGGACTTTGAAGAACCAGCAACAATGGTAACGCACAGGTCTTTAGCGCTACTGTTGCAGATTGGTTGCAGGAGTGTATCGCTATCCGGAGGGTGAATCCACTTTTCTGGATTCCCCTGAAAGCGCTACAACGAAGCGCTTTTTGCGGGTCGGTTTCAGGATTGTTGCAGATTGTCTACGACGTCGTGGGTTATGGCAAATTAGTAGCGTTTCCAATTAGCAACCATTGTGCTATTTTGAAGCCGTGCGAAATGGCCCTAAGATTGCTGTAGAAATGTAGTCTTTCAAAGATCCATTTCACAGGGTCCTATGAAACAGCTGACAGTTTTCCAATTAAGTTTTTAATAAATTTGCGACATTTTAAATCTTTGCTTTGAATTTTCATCCTGAACTTTTTGCTACTTTGAGTTTTCATTTGAGTGGAAATATGGGACCTAAATTTCCTAAAGCAAAAGTAGTATATATTGCATGTAATGGCTAGAACAAACAGGATGGGTATGGAAACCTCCAATTGCCACATCATAGTAACATTTTATAGGTTAAACTTCTACCACTTTCAGTTATGTGTAGAACACTAAACTGGCTCATCTGTGAGGCAAGGAAGTTAATTCAGGCAGGGGATTTTAGGGGGTAGCAACCTCCCTCCCTTTCTGCTATGCCTACCCTCTCTTCTATCTTGGCAAAGGGTCCACCCCTGCCCAGGAGCAAGAAAAACAAATGCTCATTGACCCCTTTCCCCTGACTTCTCTAAAAGCCACGTAGCTAACTACACATGGCCTGCTCACAACATGTCTTCCTCTCATGAGGGATTAGCCCTCTTATGGCAAGAGCTCAAGCACTTGCTGCGCTAGATTCAGAAAGTCTTGAGGAAGTGAACTGGTGAGGAGGAGTATTTGAGCTTTTGGTTTCCTGGATGAGGAGGCCAATGCAAAAAGCTTCCACCGCATGTACCTGTTGTGAAAGGATGCTCTTAAAGACATGTCTGTGCTGCAGAAGAGAGCCAATGGAAATGAGGATGTTCAAAAAATGCTGAACTTGAGTGCCAGATTCTGGTAGCAACTGAATAAAGTGATAAACTTGGCAGAACGGTCTGTTCAACTCTTGACTGAATAGTTGGTTAACCTCCTGGGAGTCAAATTCTGGACTCTTTCTCCTGAGCAGTTTAGGATTGGACTTGGGGTAAAACTAATTTACTGCTGAGCTTTTGGGCAGTTAAGCAACATTTTTATAGATTGCCCTCAGAAGCAAAGGACAAGAAAATCCTTCAATCTATCACAGAATCCTCAGTAGAGTAATTGAGAGTATTAAGCATATGTTTATGAAAGCAAAAGATCAAGATCCTTCTTGCTGGCTTTGCCAGCATGATCTGCCAAGCATTGTTCAGCAGATGCCATATTGCTTAGAGCTGTGAGAACACAACATGAAAGCCCCTATTGTAATACTGGGGAGGGTGGTGTTTTGGAAGCTTTTGCTCTCTGCGCCTTTCTCCCTCCAAGGGCTCCACTACCACCATGGCCTGAAATAGCCTGAAACATTTTGGTGCTGAAGTCAGAAAATTAATCCCATCACTGATGAGACAAAGATAATACTGTGCTAAGAAACTACTGATGATTTGCTACCTTTCAATAGCACCCCTGCCAACGTTAGAGGCAGGCTGCTTTATCCTGTCTACATAGTTTCTGGGTCCAAAGGAAAACAGAATGAGGACTGGACAAAACCAGCATTAATACAAACAAATATCAATATTAATTAGTAATAGAAGCGAAAACATCTTGTACAGGCAGCAGTATTTAAGCACATGGTATAAACTACCCACTCAAATGCTCCAGGGGTAGATGCTGGGGAGCAGGGATAACAAAACTGGTGATGCCCCAATGCTGCTGCTTCTGATGGGAATCTGGAAGTGATGTCACCATATCAGAGCTCTGCTCTAGGATTCACCCAAAACTCTATTGTAACCAGTGTAGTAATGCCACTGCTGGATCTGAACTGAAAATGACACTGTGGCATCAGCACTACATCCCCCCCCCCCTCAATCCTCCAACTCATTTTGCTGTCTGTGTCTATCGCATATGAGAATGTCCAAAGAAAATTCCTGCTGGGTCAGAGTCCCCTAGCCGCATTAAACTGGATTATTTTGTTTCAAGGATAAGTGAGGCGGGGAGAACAACCCTGAGTTGCTTGGAGGAAGGCAGGATAAAAATAAACCAAATGAATAGATAATTTAGTTGCTCTAATACAACATAATCATAGGAGATGTGATCTGGTTCAATTCAGTGGCTGAAAATGTCAGCAAGAGTCACTGATTGGTACCTAGGAAAACTGCTTTCTTCCAGCCTCAACTTCATATCCATTACTAGTGAAATGTGAACAATATTGATCTCCTCACAGTGCTTTTTCAGGGACTGTTGAGATAATGTAAGCATTGAAACGCTAGATAATAGCGTTTAGATAATAGATAATAGTAAGTGATAAAGATTATTATAATTCTACCAGAAAAATAGTGTCTGGGAAAGCAAGCAAATAAGCGATTAAATATCTCCTTGGATTTCCCTGCGTTCTCCTTTCATTACAGCCCAAGACGTTTTCTGTAAAACTGCTCTTCCTGGACAGTAAGCACATATAAAAATGAGATGTGGGTGGAGATTTTTTGTTGGTCACTGAGGTAGTATAGAACTAAGGGAAATGAACATAATTTATTTCTGACTTGGCTCACCACCATCTAATGGGCTTAAACCAGATTCAGCATAGTTGGAAAAACAGTCGGATTTTCAGAGCCTCTGACAACTGTTTTGTCTGTAGCCACCCAAAGACTGGATGGTGGACTTGTAAGGCTTGCCGCCTGTTTAATGCAGTCTACAAAACTAGGCCACATATTGGTTTGATCTGTGATGTGCATATCACCAGTCTGTGCTCCACTAAACTAAATAAAGGACCAGTCTAATGGTTTAAGAAATATAACCAATGGAAAGTAATTGAAACAGAAACCTATTATTTCTGGGAGTAGCAAGCATCTTGCAGATCTCTAATGGCACAGGAACTTTCATTTATTTATTTTGCTTTGCACACTGTCTTATCCTGGCGGGTTAGGGAGGCTTATAATATATTAACATTTCCTCCTCCTTGGCTGATCTCATAAACTCTTTTCAGACATTTGATTTGATTTTGACATTCCAACTGCACATCATGGAAGAACATGCAATCCTCCCAATGTGCTTGGTATCCATGTTGTGTGAATGGTTGTTTTCCATGCACATGCTGTGGTTTTCATGCACATTTAACTTTGATATACATGAATGCATTGCCTGAAAAATCTCAGATTCCATTTGTGCATTCTGAGAAAATGCATGTACAGGACAACAGCACCTATTGGAAGAATTGTGCATTGTGTACATTCCCATTATGTATGACTGGACTGCCAAAATCAAATGTCTGAAAAGGGTTACACTGCCAGATAGAAAACTAAACAGAATCCCATTTCCTTTTTCCTAAATCAATAAATAACAGGGAAAAACCCAGGGGTGGGGCACCAACAGAAAAACAAGCCAGGAACTCAAAGGTTGAGCAAACAAAAATATAAATAAATACAGCTATTTATTATACAGTGTGCATAATTATAGGACTGAAAATGGCATGCAAAGATACTATTAAAAACTCAAGTATACAGCAACATGATGAAGTTGCACATCCAGTTCCAGAGATAATGGTTACATATGTCTGATCACCAAAACCCCCCAACACTTTTCAACCCTGAGGGCCTTCTTCAGTGGTCAAAATTATATTAACACTCACACATAACTATAGCTATAGAGAAGAGCTGTTTTTATACCCTGCATTTCATTACCCGAAGTCCTAAAGAGACTTACACTCCCCCACAACAGACAACCTGTGGGTCTGGGAGAGCCCTGACAGAACTGTGACCAGTCCAAGGTCACCCAACTACATGCGGAAGAGTCAAACTCAGTTCTCCAGAATAGAGTTTGCTGCTCTTAACCACTACATCACAGCATATTGACACAAAATATTAAGGTCAGGCAGGTTGTATATGGGTCCTGAAATGGATTAAAAATAATTTTGTGAGAAATTCAAAACATATTAGCTATTCTCAAGAAATAATTCTGTGGAGAATGCTTGTAAAGAATACTTACAAAAAGTGAAAAATATTAAACTTACGAAATGTTGATCACTGAGGGAAAATTGGTATAAAATGTTTTATAGATGGTATATTACACCCAAAGGAATTAGTAACATGTCAAATCAGTATGATGGAAAATGTTGGAGATATCATTAAGTGATTGGTTCTTTTTACCACATATGGTGGCTTTGTGATAAGGTTAGAAAATTCTGGATTGGAATTCATACTATGTTAGAAAAGATGTTAAAAATTAAGTTAATCATGCATACATGTTAAGCTTCTTCACTGTGAATTTGCCTGGGTAGGTCAAGGAGTAGTTTTTTTAATGGTACAGTTGTGGGAAGACTAGTAATAGCCTAGAATTGGAAGCAAGAAGACACTGACCTGACAAAATTGGAGAACTGAGTAAAATGGCAAAATTAACAAGCTTAGCAAATAGAAGACTGCCAGAAGAATTTCAGAAACATTGGCACTTTTTGGGACTTTGTGAACAGACAGTTCCACAATGTCTTAGGTTAGAATGGTAAGGTGAATTCTGCAGTAATCTGATTTCTTTATTCTATTCTTTGTTCTATATTTTTAGTGAAAATTAATAAAATGTTCCAAAAAAGAGAAAAAGTGAAGCCCCAAATAATGGACAGAAATCAATTCTGCATAAACAAAGGAACAAACATTCATCAACAAGTTAACTAAGAACCACTATTCTGTAAATGAAATCAGACTGAAAAATAAACAGAACTCCACTTCCTTTCCCCTCAGTCAATGAATCACTTCACGCATTCATTAGTTAGGGTTGCCAACCTGCAGGTAGAGTCTGGAGATCTGCCAGAATTACAACTGATCTCCAGACGATAGAGCTCACTTCCACTAGAGAAAACGCCTGATTCAAGAGGTAAACTCTACAGCATTATACTGGGGCCCCTTCCTCACTGAGTCCCCTCCCCAAAGCCAATGCTCCTCGTTCCACCCCCCAAATCTCCAGGAATTTCCCATAATTGGCAACAGTAACACCAGTTCATATGCTCCGCAAACAATCTAACTTCCTAGCCTTCTGAAACCCTGTCTACCCCCCACCCTAATGTTGATGTTAAAATCAGTTCACTGCAGATGGGAATAATTTAAACACGCTTAAATTTAGAGTCAGGAAGAGGTAGTTTGTCCCAATTCCTTTCACTGTGCATGTTTTTTTAAAAAAAAGAATTAAGTTAAACATTAAGGGGGGGGGAGGACTTCAGTTTCAGAGGAAGGCCAGGAATTTTTCAGCTGGCCGTATAATTGTGAAAGCTCGGTATTTAACCAATGAAATCAGTGGATTTGGGCACAAAGACATCAGGGTAACCTAATAAAAAGATGAGTGACCTTCCTCAATCCTTGGAATTCATGGTTTATCTGAACCCTGAAGGGGGACCACTAGATTTTGAAAGCTGGAACAGTTCCAGTATGATAACAGACCAAATACCACTCTGGGGGAGGCAGAAACGGCATGTGAGGAATGAATAAACCACCATATAATCTCCCTGCAATTTTATATAGTGCTAGGACATTCCAGGCAGCCAAGTGGTTTCATCGCCAGCACAGGGCCACATACAAACATTCAGATTATTAATTCCAACGAGCCCCTGTCTTTCCACCAACCCATAAGGAGCATATGAATCAAATTTTATTTGGATCAAACTGTTTATGAAGAAATAGCTCGGCTGTGATTCATACTTATTTCATAACCACTGCTGTCACACTTTCCATGCTGCAACATTTCTTTTTCTGCTTATGAATCCCATGTCCAATATCCAGCCAAATATATTTTAGCTGAGGTACCAAGACTTGCAATTGTCATGGCCACTGGTGATTATGAGCTAGAAAGTCTAATCAGTTCTCTCTTCGGTTTGTCAACATAAAAATGCTATATGTCAATAACAGAGAAACCCAGCCAAATAGTACTTGAGTGTCTGAAATAACAGGTACCTAACAAAGATGTTGGAAGACATTGGAAAGGAAGTGTATGTACAAGTGCAGATATGGCAGGTAGTGGTGAGAGGATTCAGCACAAGCAATGATTCTGCTGAATCCTTTCATGTGATAGAGTTGTAAACACTGTCTCAGCAAATGCCATGGGATTTTAAAGGAAATTTGTGGGGATAGTGGAGTTTAGGTAGAATGTAATGTCATTTTCCAGCTGACACTCTAGGAATTTCTCCTAACCTCAGTGATAAAGTTCATAGAGACACAGGGAAACTCCTAAAGCATCACTATGGAAGCCATTTTTTCTCTTGCTCCTCACATCTCAAGGATGGGGCACTGGGGCTGAAGGTGGGGGTTTGCCTAGCACAAACAAGCAAATGGCAAGCCAACTTTGTAGATTCACTGAAATGAAAGCAATTTTATAATAAGTCTATCTATATCTAAACATAAACCATAAATATAACCAAATATACAAAAAGACATACCGTATATTTATAACAAATTCAATAAAAACAAATGCAGTCCCAAATAGTAGCCTCAGATCAGAATAAATTCATACATTATCTCAAACATAGACAATTTGTGACCCTAACCAAACATCTTTCAGCCAATTGGCCTTCTTCAGTGGTCAAACAATGTTGTCACCCAATGGCTCCAGATGTATTACACTCATAATTGTTATTTCTTAAAACTGAACCAAGTTGAAATTGTTTTATATTTAAAATCTGTGATGTAAGGCAGAGATATCATTCAGAGCCCTCATTGTAAATAACCTGCTATCCTTGTCAGGTACATGTGGTTTGGATGGTAATTCATTCGTGTACCTAAAAAATGATTCAAGGATATTTTTCCTCTCCTAGTCCAACCATATTTTTAAAAGATGCAATCTAGAGCCAATTCCTGGCAAATAGATGGGGAAGAAATGGAGATAGTGACAGATTTTGTTTTCCTGGGCTCCAAGATCACTGCAGATGGGGATTGCAGCAAAGAAATTAAAAGACGCTTGCTTTTGGGGAGGAAAGCTATGGCAAATCTAGACAGCATCCTAAAAAGCAGAGCATCACCCTGCCAACTAAAGTGCGTCTAGTCAAGGCTATGGTATTCCCAGTTGCAATGTATGGCTGTGAAAGTTGGACCATAAGGAAGGCCGAGCGTCAAAGAATTTAGGCTTTTGAACTCTGGTGCTGGAGAAGACTCTTGCGAGTCCCTTGGACTGCAAGGCGAACAAACCGGTCAGTCCTAGAGGAGATCAGCCCTGACTGCTCCTTAGAAGGCCAGATCCTGAAGATGAAACTCAAATACTTTGGCCACCTCATGAGAAGGAAGGATTCCCTGGAGAAGAGCCTAATGCTGGGAGCGATTGAGGGCAAAAGAAGAAGGGGACGACAGAGAATGAGGTGGCTGGATGGAGTCACTGAAGCAGTCAGTGCAAACTTAAATGGACTTTGAGTAATGGTAGAGGACAGGAAGGTCTGGAGGATCATTGTCGCAATGGTCAGACACGACTTCGCACCTAACAACAACAACAATCTGGAGTCAATAGTATGTAATGGTTTGTTTCTCAGCAGCTCCATTAGCTTAATTTTCACAGTGATTTGCCAACTCAAAGTTTTCCTTGCACCACTCAAATTATAATGGTAGAGGCCATGATTACCTGAGGGCTATATTTTTTCTTCACCAATGGAAGCTGATAGCTTTCTTCTGTTGTATAAAGTAGCAGCAGCCCAAAAGATATAGATGCAAAGAAGGCGTTGTAAAGCCAAGAGTAGAACCTGGAAATGCCTGTCAAAGCATTCTGGCTGGCTGCAATCCAGCATTTTGAAGTCAGCTTGGACACTCATAAGGTTGCCAATATATCTACACATTGACATACAGATGGATGTGTTTAAATGTTCAGAGGTCTGGCAGAATCCAATGCTTTTGCAAGTGAAAACCAATCCCTTTTTTTCTAGTTACAGCATTGCTCAGATAATATTATTAAACAAGATGGGGGGAACCAGACTTCATTCAGCAGCTCCTCAAGGAAATGAAGACTTCAGAATGAGGCCCAGCCCATGAGTTTGTGACCTCATAAACTAGAGGACTATTCATATTCAACTCCAGTATTAAGAGAGGTGGCAGGAAAACAGATGTGAGGGAGGCTCCACAGCTTTAGCCAAAAAAGAGTTGGTACTAGTAATTTCCTTGCACTTTAAAGAGAAACCAGAGGACCCTTGTTTTATGACTAGCACGCTACATGATGAATTTCAGGAGGGCTTCCAGTAATGGGATCAGTCAGTTGCCAGACGAGTCCTTTTGTGCTGGTGGTGGGAAATTTAATGGCACTTCTATATTAAGTGGTGGTAACCATAAGTGTGATGTAGAATGAAATATTTATTATGTTATTGCAAGTGCTACATGCTGAGAAACTGTGAGTTCCCATAAAATTTCCCCTCCCCTGATATGAACAAGATGAACACTTCTTGAAAGGGAATGGAGGGTGGGTTTGTGTGTGTATGTGTGTGTGTTTTCCTGAATTTAACACTGCTTTAACAGCCCTGGAAACTGAAGGCCTCTGTTTCCACAGAGAGAGAGAGAGAGAGAAATGTAGAAAAGCTGAATGTTTTATTAGATCAGCATTTTTGCCTGAGGAAAATCTCCATGGACTTGGAAAACTACATATCTTCACCAACAGACGTGGATCTGTTTGAAGGTACCAAATGATTGATGTCAAACTTTATAGAGCCGGCTCCAAGTTTGGGGAGACCTGAAAAATGCCTTGTAGAGCACCCCACCCAGTTAAGAAAGCTCACACTTCCATACAGAGAAGAAAGTGAATCATGACCCTTTCACAGTACTTTAAGCCTGTTGGCAACACTGGGAATTAAATAAGCATGAAAGTGATTTCCTTTGCTTCCTTCTTATGGGAAGCAGCAGTAGGTCTGGTACTGTCTCTATGAAGCTTGAATGGAAAGTATAGATACTCAATACATTTCTTCTTCAGGTCTTTAAGATTCTTCAGTTCTTGCTTTAGTGAAATGAAGTACTCACACTGAAGCATCTTAATTTTTTGTGAGTGAAACATGGACATGTGAGGATAACTGATTAAAAACACATGATGGGGTCATATTCAGAGGAACAAGCCCTTGAGTGCAGGCCAAAGGATGCCATATTCACCTATGGGTGAATCAGCTACAGAATTCCAACCAGGTTGTTTGCTTGTTTGGTTGATTTAGTCATACTTTATGTATGTTCAGATGGGAATATTCAGATGAGAGTCCTTCATGTAATATGTGGAGGCAAGGGTTAGGGTTAGGGTTAAATTAGGATTAGGATTAGTTTAGGCTTGGGCTAGGGTTAGAGTTAAGGTTAGGATTAGGGTTAGGTGCGGTTCACATTGGGGAATGTTGAGGTTTACTGGTACCATTAGGACAAGGGAAGATTGGGAGACATGGTTAGGGTGAGGGTTAGGGTTAGGGATAGGGTTAAGATTAGGTTAGGGCTAGAGTTAGGTTATGGTTAGGGTTAGGGTTAGAATTAAGATTAGCATTAGGGTTAAGTGTGGTTCTGGTTGAGGAATGGTGAGGTCTAATGGGAATGTTAGGGTTAGAGAAAAGGAAGAGACATGGCTAGGAAGGCCATGGAATATGTAAATATTTTTTTCAACATTACATTAGAAGTTAATAAGTAGAAGTTAATTTTATTTGGATGTCGTGACGCAGTTTACTAATGTAACAGGATTAACTTTTGCTTATATATTCCCCCAGTCATGATAGAAGTTCATAGTCTGAGGAAGAGTGCTTGCACTCGAAAGCTCAGGCCTTGAATAAATCTGTGTTGGTCTTAAAGGTGCCACTGGACTCTGATTTTGTTTTGTTGTATAGGGCAGGTTTAGGGTTAGGGTAAGGGTTAGGGTTTGTGTTAAAGTTAGGGTTTAGTGTTAGGGTTAGTGATTAGGTTTAGTATTAGTGAAGAGGGTTAGGGCAAGAGTTAAAGTTAGAGTTTAGGGGTCAGGTTTAGGGTTTAGGGTTTGGGTTCAAGTTTGGGATTAGTATTAAGTTATGGTTAGAATTTAGGATTAGGATTTAGGGATAGAGTTCAGGGTAATGGTTAGCATTAGGGTTTAGGGTTAGGCTTATGTTATATCATTGTTTAGGTTTAGGGTTAGGGGTAGCTTTATGGTTAGGTTTAGTGTTAGAGTTAAGGATAGGGTAAGGTGATCAGATTTTAACATTGGTAAAGCGGGACACCATTGACCGGGGGGGGGGGGATTTTCATAGAATGCATAGAACGCAAAAATAGTATTGTAATATATATATATATATATTTACTTGGAACATAAGTACAATTTGCCAGGTGCCCCCAGATGTCCCTCCAAAAGTGGGACAATCTGGTCACCTTAGGATAGGGTTACTGTAAGGGTCAGTGTTAAGTTTAGTATCAGTGTTAGGGGTTAGGCTTAGTGATAGTTAGGTTTGGGGAAGGGTTAGGGTTAAGTGTTTATTATTTTCCAAGTAAAAAGGTAAAGGTATCCCCTGTGCAAGCACCGAGTCATGTCTGACCCTTGGGGTGACGCCCTCCAGCGTTTTCATGGCAGACTCAATACGGGGTGGTTTGCCAGTGCCTTCCCCAGTCATGACCGTTTACCCCCCAGCAAGCTGGGTACTCATTTTACCGACCTCGGAAGGATGGAAGGCTGAGTCAACCTTGAGCCGGCTGCTGGGATCGAACTCCCAACCTCATGAGCAAAGCTTTCAGGCGGCTGCCTTACCACTCTGCGCCACAAGAGGCTCTATTTTCCAAGTAAAAATATGTAAAAATAATGAATATGCAAAAATAATGAATTCCTATATGATTTAATAGTAGGGTAAAGGTTTTGTAGATAGAAACATTTACAGGATGGGAAACCAGAGAAGTGTCAGTTAATTGGATTTCATCTTCTCTCTCTCACACAAACACACAGAGTCAATAAAATATTTGCTAGATATAGAGCAAGACGTCATGGGCAGGAGATCAGAAGTCATCTCACAGCTGATCAATGATCAGCTGGAAGTCAACTTCTGATTGCTTCAAGTAGTCTGTTCCTGAGAAAATACAACACCCAAACAGCCAGTTGATTAATTGGCTGCCTGATCACCATAGTTAGGACTAAAGGTAAAGGTAAAGGTATCCCCTGTGCAAGCACCAGGTCATGTCTGACCCTTGGGGTGACGCCCTCTAGCGTTTTCATGGCAGACTCAATACGGGGTGGTTTGCCAGTGCCTTCCCCAGTCATTACCGTTTACCCCCCAGCAAGCTGGGTACTCATTTTACCGACCTCGGAAGGATGGAAGGTTGAGTCAACCTTGAGCCGGCTGCTGGGATTGAACTCCCAGCCTCATGGGCAGAGCTTCAGATAGCATGTTGCTGCCTTACCACTCTGCGCCACAGGAGGCTCATAGTTAGGACTAGAAAGTGCATCAAATTGGCTGATGCTCAGGCATCCCTATTCTACACAGCTCCAAATGTGACTACACTAGAAACAGATTGGGGGGGGGGACTAATGCTTAATAGCTCAATAATACAAATAATATGCTTTTCAACTTTCAAAAGTGATAGGAGTTCAAAATGCAAAAATAATTCTCTTTTAATAAATGACATTTACTGAAAATGCTTTGGTGTCAAATCTTAGGTGCAAGGAACCTCTGTGTGACAGATTTAGAATGCATACTATCCAGTGATCTCAAATCCTAACCTTAAATAATAAACCATGGCAGAATGCTACACTTTAAGAGGATTTAGCCCCCTGACCAAACAAGGATCTATTATGTTGCACAGCTCTTGATGCCAAAAGCTTCTTTGTTTGGAATGACGTAACTTCCAGACTTCTTAATTAGACAACACACTCTGTGAATGTCATCAATTTCTGCTGAATTTTTACCAATTTCCCCATTAGTTTTTCCGACATAAAGATTAATGCTCATGTCAGGAAAAATGCATGTAAAGTAACATGAGAATGGCCAGATGAATCCATATCTTGGTCCCTGCATTCATGTTGAGAAACTGACATAATAGTTTCCCCACACAAAGTGGATTTTTTACTCATTAAAATCACATTTGTTTTTCATTGGTTCCTAACAGTTCACACATCTTCCCTCAGGGCAGTGCTACTGTTTAGGGGGTATCACATTTGTCGAACCAAGTTGTAATACTTCATATCTAGCAAAACGTGATATTTTCCCCAGGTTGCACATTATTTTCTACTTCTACTGCAATGCAATCTGTGGCTGCGTAAATGCCCATATGCAATATTCATCTTCAGAAATGGTGCTTCCTCCCCTTGGAGCATGCTAAATTGCTGGAATATGTTACTCCCACATCTTCCTGTTATTTCCTCCTGCCAGTCTCTTCTCCAAATATAACCAAATAGTCTACCTTCGTATCTGCTTACTCTGTCTGGCGACTGAAATGGTAAAATGCTTTTGCACCATCATGCCTTCTCTGCACCTAGTTATGCACTGGAATGAGAAGAAACATTCTACCTTCTTTTTAATAGGAGCGGAACAGGCCCAACCATTAGGTGTTCCAAGGCAATTGCTTATAAGTGGAGGGGCACGCAAAGAGCCCTTTGGCAGGCCCTGAAACCTCGTTTACAGCCTGGCTCCAACACCTCACCCAAGTAGAATGGAGCCTCTGCTTTGGGATCAAGGGAAGCTGAGCTGCTTCTGGCCAGCCAGCAGTGCCTCTCCACAGCCTGGGCAGCAGGTCAAGGGGAGGGGTGTGGCTGGATCAGAGTTGTTTGCTGCAGGGCATATCAGTACTTAGCAGTGTCTCCATGGTGGAGATCCATGGAGGCATTAATGGGGGATAGAGGGAGCAAGAGAGTGCCTGTGAACCAGAAGTGAGGTCATGTCTAGCTGTCACCACTCCCAGTTATTGCACAGGTTGGAATGGGAAGGAAAAGTCCCTCAGCTCCCCCTGCTTGCTGGGTCTACAGGGCATGGATAACAATCCTATTTGTATCTGTCTCCTGAAGCCCTTTCTGGGTGGAAGAAATGTTTCAAATAAACAGAGCCCACACATGTACTAATATAAAGTTTCAGTTCAGTGGCACCTTTAAGACAAAGTTATATTCAAGATATAAACTTCTGTGTGCATGTACACTTCTTCAGAAACAGTAAAATAGACTCTTCTCAAATATAACATATAGGTAGAGGGTGGACAGTAAATTAACATACAGCACAATGAAAGATTCAAGGGCCAAACAGAAATAAAAGAGAAATAGCAAGCCTATAGGTCACCATTTATTGGGATTAAATGTCAGGGGGGAACATAGTGAAGGAAATAAATGTGTAAATGTTGGAGATTAATGGGCAGATATATTCTTAACTGAGGGATGCTGAGAGTCCTTTTATAAATGAGTAAATTAATATCATTCCAGATTTGGAGGGGGGGAGAACATTTTTGAGACGCACACTTTGTTGAATAAAATATTCCTTATTTCTAGCATTGTCTACACGCATGTCTGCTTATTTGTTGCTCCAGGAAGCTTTCCATTTTTTAAAAAAGTAATTCTCCTTCCCGGGAACAAGGGATGGGGAAGCAGCAGCAAGGGTGGGATGCTGCCGACAACTGTAGCACATTTGAGCCTCCATACCTTCCTTCTGCTGGTTGCCTGCTGGTTGCTCTCTGTAAGCTAGCGCTTTTTAGGGTGGTGAATACACTTTATGTGATTCCCAAATAAGTGTTTTAAAATGGAGGATGTACCAAGCAGTTTGCTGCCCAGATGCAGGATGGGGGTGACGTCATGTGGAGGGGCCAGAATATAGCATCTTCATTAGGTAAGCATTAAGCTGCATTTATGACATGCGGAAATGCCCCATTGTGTTGAGTGTTGTAATAACTAGCAACTCAGCAATTTCCCTTTCCTATCCGTTCTTGAAGTTCCTTTGTAATAAAACAGCTACTTTGAAGGCACCTATTGACCGATATACATGCATCGACTCTGCCTTTTTGCAGGGTTCCCAATGGCCCAGGAAGTACTGCTCATGTTTAACCCTGCATGTCATGTGTCATGAATCTGTACAGGAAAAGGGCACAATGAGCACGATCTCCACTCCTCTCCTCACCTGTCCAATAAACATCCGAAAACTGATATGGAACCCGGTAATCTCAAGTGAATGGCATGCCCCTAGTGGGCCCATGCAGCAAGTCACAGCTGTTTGTGCTTGGAGCAAAGGTTCCTCCCCTAGCAGAGCTGCCTGTATGACCTCACATTACATACTAGTCTGGATATGAAAAGGTTGTCTGGGGAGAAGGTGGCTGAGTGGGAAATATAGCAGCAGCAAATAGTAAAAGGGGAACTGCTCTTCAGTGCTCACCTCTTCCTAAAAGCGGCCGCTGTTCAAGGAGTCATTTTAAGTAGCTCTCAGCAGCAGATGCCAAATTCCAGACCCAGCCTCCAAACCCACTTTCGTTTTTAGTTTTTTTTTTTAGGTACAGACAAGATCCGACTAGCTCTGTAAGCAAAGAAAACATTGTATTAGGCAAAGCCTCAAAGGCCAGAGAGCCCTGATTCTAACCAGCATATTCATGGGCATCTGAGAGACAAGTAACCGATATTGCCCCTGGCAGAACATCTTGTTTTCGCCACAGTGTTCCTCAGAAAAGAAACAAAATGCTAATTGCTTCATTTTATATAATATACATACTCTTTCTACCTAGCAGACTCCAGCCTAACAAACATTCCGCCCACAGGAAATGCCTCAAGGCTACATAATTAGAATTGCTTGCTAGCCTCCTCCGGGCTAAATGTCCACCAACTTTTGTCTGTGTGGGTGGGTCCAAGTTTTTTCCATCCTTTAGCACCCAAGCTCCCCTCCTTCTCCTTAGCAGTACCCCCTCAATTCCATATCCTTGGGGAGAGCAGCCGGGTAGTGTCAGAGCTCAGTGGAAATGATATACCGCTTGTTAGATCCACAATCAGGTAATTGATGGTGAAATTTCTCACATGATACATAAGGTAGGGCATGTTTTGTATGGAGGAGAGGGAAAGGGAGGGGTTCTTTCCCTTTGGCAGATTTTCATTTAGACATTTTCACGGCGCACCATGCAATCTATAGATTTTTGTTAAGATGTTCATACATCTCTTGGGTTTGACCGAACAGTTTACAAAATCAGAAAGCCTTACCAAACAAAAACAGATAAGTATGAATCAAACTGAGTTTTCTTCCATGTGCAGTAAATGCATAATAATTTTTTATGACAGAATGAGAACTGCACATTAGACCAAAGAAAATAGCTACAAAATCTAGGCAAATTTTAGAATGCATAATAAAGAACATAAAATGGACCTGGTCCTAGGACCTCATGCCTTCTAGATCCAGATCCACAGGAATGATAGCAAAAGTGGCAGAAGCCCTGACCTGGGTGGCTCAAGCTACCTTGATTTGTCAGATCTTGGAAGCTAAGCAGTGTTGGCCTTGGTTAGTATTTGGATGGGAGACCACCAAGAAAGAGCAGGGTCATGAGGCAGAGGGAGGCAACAGCAAACCACCTCTTGCCTTGAAAACCCCACAAGGTTGCCATAAGTCAGCTGTGACTTGATGGAACTTTCCACCATGAAGAATGGGAAAATTCTGTGTCTGGTACATCAGCAAAGATGCCATAAATACTCATTGAAACTGTGAGATTGTTTGCTTGATTCTGTAACCGAGGTCAAACTGTGTTAGTGGTCAGGCCCCTCCTTGCTTTGGGAGGTAGTTTGCCCACTAACATCCTTTGTCAACACTGTCTGCATTCCACCATTATAATGCTTTGCAATTGCATCTCTGCGCTTGATATGTACGGATGTGTGTCAGTTCCCCCCAATAACTGGGCAGCAATATCTGTACCCATGCAGAAAGCAAGAAATATCCTCCAGTCACATGCCATACTTTCCAAGAGCTGCCTGGATTTCTTAGGTGATATCATTACGAACGCACAGGAGTCCTCAATCACTGTCTTTTCTCAACCCAAAATAGAAACAACGTCCATCTGTAGATCAAAGGTGCACCTAAAAATGTAACTAATCTTATCACCCCTTAAGTGATTTTCCCTTCCCACCACAGCTATGGAACTCTAGTAGTCCTGATTAACTTACCTTGGTGTAGTGGTTAAGAGTGGTGGCGTCTAATCGGGCAAGCCAAGTTTGATTCTCCACTCCTCCACATGCAGAAGAAGAAGAGTTGGTTCTTATATGCCACTTTTCTCTACCTGGAGGAGGCTCAAAGCGACTGACAGCCGCCATCCCTTTCTTCTCCCCACAACAGACACCCTGTGAGGTGGGTGAGGCTGAGAGAGCCCTGATATCACTGCTCAGTCAGAACACTTTTATCTGTGCCGTGGCGAGCCCAAGGTCACCCAGCTGGCTGCATGTGGGGGAGTGCAGAATCAAACCCGGCATGCCAGATTAGAAGTCTGCACTCCTAACCACTACACCAAACTGGCTCTCAGTTGGGTGAGAGCCAGTTGGGTGACCTTGGGCTAGTCACTGTTCTGTTAGAGCTATTCTCACAGAACAATTTATCTCAGAACTCTCTTAGCCTCAGCTACTCACAGGGTGTCTATTGTGGGGAGAGGAAGGGAAGGCAATTGCAAGCCGCTTTGAGACTCCTTTGGGTAGTGAAAAGTGGGGCATAAAAATCAACTTTTCTTCTTCTTCTACCTACCACACCTTATGCTGGTCAAATACCACAATAAATCTATCTGAACCTGCCACACCTAAACCCATTTCCCATCCTCCAATCAAGACAACATTTGCATTTTGCTTAATTCAGTCAGTGTAATGACGTCTTTGTCCTTTTGCCTGGGAAACTCATCAAGGGTCCACCCAGGGCAAACACAGGTATTATTTCTGCCCTGCAATACCTCTACGACCTCACCCCATATTTTGTCCCCACTGGACAAGAGCATCATCTACCTTCTAGTTTTCTTTATTATACACAAGCAATCTCATTAAGCCCATTGTTCTAGGCCAGGAGCTAAAATGCCCAACCTTATACTCCAGATACAAATCTGACTGTTTAAGGCACACACCAGAGCCACTTTGTGTTCTCCGGGATTCTTCTTACACTACATGTAGGCCTGCTTTGCCTGTGTGTTTATGTGTTTTCTGAATATTACCCCCCCCCGAGAAGCACTGATCATTTTCACTGTTTCTTCTTGGACTTCTGCACATCATGCTATATTCTTTTCTCCTTCCAGTCTCCTATCATACCATCTCACCTCTGTCTTCCCTCTTGTGTGAACTCTTAATATAAATTGTGTGCAAATGTGATGGTTTTATTTTTAATTTGTTTTTCAATAAAATTCATTTTCTTTTATTTCAAAATGGTTTCTGTGCAAGTTTCTGATGGAAAGACCCTGGTATATATAAAGGTGGAGAATCCTGTCGTTACCCCTCCTGCAAACTGAATTCTCTAATCTAAATTCTAATTTGGGTAACAACTGGATGTCAACTTGATGCTCTGTGGTAAAGTTATTTCTGCATCTCAAGTTTATTTATACAATAATTGACCAGAATGCAGATAAGACTTTAAAACTTTTAGACAATATAAACTATTAAAATTTTCAATAAAATTAGTAAAAGAACATGGTGATGGTGGTTGTCGCTGTTTATCTTTCTGGCGGGCTTCAATCATATGGGCATATTTCTGAGCCACATATGGACTTTGTTTGGATCATGACCGAGACTCACAGTTTGAGGTGGATTAAGGCCTTCCTCCCCACAATATCTCCCAGACCCCAGAAGAAGCAATAAAATGCCTATTTGCCCCATTGGGCTAACATTGTGAGGATGTACACATTTAGCCCCAAGGGGGAAAGTCTTTCCAAGGTACTTTTAGATCAGGCAAGCAGAAGTGGGGAAAGGTTCCCAGTCCTGCACTGGCAAATAGCATCTAGGGAGGATGGAGTTTCAAAGGGATGTGACATTACTTCCAGGTGATAATCTAGGAGGTAAACCCTACAGTAACTAGGATAAATTCCTAGAGTATCACTATCACCATTCCACTCCACACTCATTTTTCTCCCACTTCTCTAATTACTGAGAGCATGGGGGTATGGCTTCTATGTCCCCTCTCGTCACCAATAGAGATGGGAGGTAGTGTTGCCAGATCCAGATTGGGAGAGTCCAGAGATGTGGGGATGGAGCCTGGGGAGGACAGGAACCTCAGCAGGGTACAATGCCATGGAGTCCACCCTTCAAAGCACCCATTTACCCCAAGGAAACTGATTTCTGTAGTCTGAAGATGAGCTGGTACTCCGGGGGATCCCCAGGTCCCATCTGGAGCTTCTCATCTTTAGGTGGAGGCAAGTACAGCTGGCAGCTTGAGGCAGATGGCAAGCCTAGTCCCAATATAAATCAAGACCCTGAAGCCTTAAGAACTATCACTGGGAGCTTCAAAAAGAACTGACAGAGCACATCTGGTTTGTCCTAAGTTTAATGGAACATACTCCCAAATAAGGTTCATAGGATTACAGTCATTATTATCAGCCTCGGCCATTTGTTAACTGGGTCAAAAGGGTTACTGAGATAATGGATGGGAAACATTCTGAGTGAGCAAAGAGGAAGGGGAAAAAATATATGCCTCTCTTGCAGCTGGAATCTTTCAGCCCCATCACAGCCTGTGTTATCTAGGTCATGTGCTAAGCAGTAATATCTGCTGTGGCTGCCTGGGGGAAATGCCCTAGCCCCCAACAAAGAAGCCCTGTTCTGTCCTACAGCCAAGCTTAGAAAGTCGCACACACCCTGGTTGGTTTCTCCAATTCAAATGGCCCTGCAAGGTAAGAAGGAAAGAAAGGTAGTACAGTTGGCTTATTCTACACAGGTTGTTCAATGCAGTTGGGAAACAGATCCCCCCCTTTTCTTCAGTCTTCCCTGTTTCTCCCTGAAATTTCATGAAATGGTATGTGAACTCCATAGTGCGAATACCTACCAATATGCTAATGAAGGATTGCAACCCAGCCAATCAGAGACTGTGCATGAACGTATGAACCAATGAACTGCTCCCAGTAAGGACCAATCAGGTTATTTGGCAGGCTTGTACAAGTATATATAAGCTATGTTCTGTTGTTAAGAGTTCAGTGTTTCAGTTTGGAGTTGGGGTTAATATAGAGCTGCTTGTTTTCATTGAGCTGTGTCTGTGTCTACCAAACCTGCAGTCTAGATGCCTGCTGTGGATGGGAAAGGTCCAAACCATGTGGCAGCTACTTCCTTTCTTGTCCTTCCCCAGTACTAGGGGAGTGGGGAGGGGAGTTATCCGCTATCATGACATTGGGTTTTAATTACATTTTAATGGGTTTTACGGTATTTTATTATACTTATGAATCTTTGTAAACCGCTGTGAGACATTTGAGAGCGGCGGTATATAAATATAAATAAATAAATAAATATCAATACAATACACAATACAAAACCTTTCATGGCATTCACGATATAAAACAATATACAAATCAGTTCTGTAATACAAGTCTAAAAAACTATGAGGAAAGTTAATATCTTGATGGTGGTCAAATTCAGCGGGTGAAACCATGCAAATAAAACAGGGTTACATCTCTTTGTCCCTCTGAACCAATGCCCCAGATTTGGAAGAGGCTCTGAATATAAGAACATAAGAAAAGCTGAGTCCATCTAGTCCTGATCCATATAGTGGCCAAGCAGTTAGAAGGCAAGAGGCCAAGGCTTTCTCTTGAGGTTGCCTCCTAGCAAGTCTGCTGCCTCAAAATATAGAGGTTCCTTTTATTCACCACAGCTTACAGCCATTGATGGACCTATCTTCCATGAATCTTTCCAGCTGTGCTTGTGTCCATCAGTACATTCCCTGGCAGTGAATCCCAAAGCTCAATGATTCATTTAGCAAAGAAGTATTTCCTTTTGTTGGGCCATAACCTACTGATCATCAACCCAGTTGGGAGCCCCCAAGTTTTAGTATTATGGGAGGGGGGTAGCGCCAATGATAGGCTTGGAGGGGGTAAGAAGGGGAGGGGCCCTGGGTGTGCATGTACACAGCTATGCTTCCCAACCATATTAGGCACAATCACAACACTTCTGGGGATTCTCAACGCCTGAAGAATGTTTCAGGGGTTTCTCAATGGTAAAAAGGTTGGGAAAGGCTATGCTAGACGGTCCAGTCTTGGATAAAGGAAAGAAAGTCCTTTGATCTGATCCAGTTCTTCTTCTCACATGATTATTGGCTTATTTCCACTTTTTTAAAGTTCTGTTTGTACTCTACTTAGATTTGGTGAGTTAGGCCATTTCTAATTAATGTTTCTATAACAATTCTGAAAGTCCAAAGCCTTTTGCTGTTACAGGGATCTCCTTTTTTAGAATTTGTCTTTTTCCTGCTACAAGACCCATGTAGTTGCCTCAGAACTGGCTGCCCAGATCTTTAACAATGCTAAGTAGAACATTTCTTTTTCCTGCAATAACTTTGAATAAGCACAGAGGTTCACACCACCATTTGGACAGGCTCATTCCTGACTGAAACAAGGCCTTTAAAGAAAAATAAACCTGCTTCTCAAACTGTGAATTCCTTTCCGGAGAAACCCGATTAGGCATCGGATGTGTATTACCTCAGCGTTTACTCAGACACTATTAAAACAAATTACTCTATTGCAATATAACGAAGCCTTATTCATTCACAAATCATGAGGAGGGGAAAATAGGAAACTTCCCCAAGGAGTGTGAGAAAGAACAGATCTATTGTAAGTTCACATACTAAGATTTAAAAATCGACTTATTTTGTTAATATCACAGAATGGGTCCCAGAAGATTAAATAAACAGATCAATGCAGATTAAACTTTTTATCTTTCTTAGAAGAAGTTGCATGTACAAGCAGCTGATGGCAGAAGGATACTACCTTGTTTATCATTGGGTGAATGTCCTTTTTTTAGACTGTGCCGAATTTGTGCAATTAAGGCTTGAACCTGTTTAGATTGGAACCATGTAGCCATTCAATTAGGTGACCCAGATTCTTCAGCTAATGAAACCATGCAAAGCCTGGAGAAGGGGACTCATAATGTTACAAACCTCTTTTAAGCATCTCTGGTGTTATTTCTGAATGTCGCGTAGAGGGGATGAGAAATCTGATACAGTATCTACTCAAAAGGAAGATGACTCCAAATGGTAGACAGCCCCCTTAAAAATGTTAAAC
This sequence comes from Paroedura picta, assembly GCF_049243985.1. Taxonomy (NCBI): domain Eukaryota; kingdom Metazoa; phylum Chordata; class Lepidosauria; order Squamata; family Gekkonidae; genus Paroedura; species Paroedura picta. The sequence goes on along the minus strand of NC_135374.1, from coordinate 32,309,513 downwards.
ACACCAAAAAGACATTTATATGGTATATAACTATAAGGTATGCAAATGTACAATGACCCCCCAGACACCTTTTTTATGATATACCTGTGAACGACCACAGTCTTGAATTTGAGTAAATATTGTTTATGTCCTAGCCAGTGTAGGTTTTAAATTTTGCCTTATAGACCAATTGAAGCAGAAGGCTATTTTAGTCTGCCTGCTAACACTTCATCTGCCTTAGGGTTTGACCTTGGCTCAATTATTACTGATTTTTGAGTCAGATGTGAAGTCCAAACAGAATTAACACTGAAAACATCTGATGATATTGTGTTAGTTTGGTGAACATTGCCCTGATTCAAAGATAAAAGTAATGTTTTCCTTACAAGTGACCGCAGAACAAACATGTATGTGAACAGGGATCACATGTATGCGATGTTATGTCTGTTGCTCATGGATGTGATACTGTTGTTGGCAGAGTTCAAAGATGCAAGAAAGCAAAACATCAACTGTTTACAGGAATAAAATAGTTTTATTAAGAAGAGAAACAAACTTTGGAAGAGAGGAGCGAGATAATCTTTCGACAAGTTTACAGTTGAGTCCAGCAGAAAAATATTCTGAACATCTTATCCAAGCCTCCCTCCCCCCTCCCCCCTGCCCATGTCCCCATGGGGTTAGTGGTTTTAAGTAGGTTTTGTTTTTTAAAAAATCATCATTTATTGTAATGCTTTAATATCTTTATTGATAAACTGGTTATATGCATTGTTATATACTTTGTTGTAAAGCACTCTGAGGTGATTAGTCATAAGGCAGCAGCATAGAAATCCCAAAATAAATAATTGCCTGACTAAGGGATTGGGACCTGAAGTAAACATCATCAGGACCTCCTCTCCACCCGCCAGTAGTGTGGGGGGGGAAGTTGAGTTGCCGATCTTCGCCATGCTGGTAATGTTGGTAATGTTATTATTGTCTTTTAATGGGGTTTTAATAGGGATTTTAGGATGCTGTAACCCGCCACGAGCCGCAAGGGAGTGGCGGGAAATAAATCCAACAACAACAACAACAATAATAATAACAACAACAACAACATTCTTCTGGAGGGAAAGCAGGCAGGAAGTATACTCAAAGGAGCACAAAGTCACCAACTGAGCCAAGCAGGAGACAAAAGGAAATTATTTGAAAATAGAAAGAAGTTCTTAATCTAAATATGTTAACTACATATCTTTGGCGATGATGCCTTTAGGACGCTCTTCTTAAGCTGTTAAATCATGCACACTACAGATCTTGCATATCCCAACAACTGTGATGTCTTTCTTATACTTTGTGCCTTGACCTTCCTCCTAATTCTAAAATGTTATTTGACAGCTGTATAACCTTTTTCATTTTTACCCTTGGAATAAATCTGGAACCTACAAAAATCACTGGACGTTGATAGTCATCACGGAAGGAAATTAAGGAGACATGCAAAATGTCCATGTTCGTGCATTTATATGACTTTATGCTTTCAGGCAATTGCAAGGAATATCTGCCTCAAACCCATTCCTTGATTCATCTTTGATCAGTTTATTGCATTGCGTTTCTCTCTTCTGTTTCACTTTACCCTGACAACAACAAATTCATGAAGTAGGTTGAGAGATTGTGACAAGCCTACAGGAGCCCCTGATGAGCTTCCATGGACAGTGCAGGGATTGGAACCCAGTTCTCCAGGTCCTCATGTTTCTCATTTTATTGTTTTTTTGCCATTTGACAAGATACCAGCATGGACTAGTGGTTATGAGCTGCAACCTGTAATCTGAAGAACCAGGTTTGATTCCCACCCTCCTCCATATACAGTTAACTGGGTGACCCTGGACTAGTCACAGTTCTCTTAGAGCTGATCTTACAGAGCAGTTCTCTCTCAGCCCCACCTACTTCACAGGGTGTCTGTTGTGGGCCAAGGAAGGAAGTGGTATTATAAACCACTTTGAGACTCCTTTGGGTAGCGAAAAGTGGGGTATAAAAAAACAGCTCTTCTTCTTTACTACTTGCTGCGTTAATTTCCCAGAGAAATTACAGATATAAATATTTTAATATATAAATAGTATCCCTCACTGACTCCCAAACAAAAGAATTTACACAATATTGTATGAGGCATCCTATGCCAGATAAACTGAAACAGACACAATTTTTAAAGCATTTGTTCTTGATTAAGGTTACAAGACTGATGTTAAAAGTGTGTGTGCTGTTGTGTATGTGAAGACCTTTCCAATAGATCACAAACTGTCCAACGTATTTAAAATAATCTTTTTCATATGAAACTGGAAGATTGTGAGCTCCCCTCAGCCTTTGCTCCACAGCAAGTAAAGATGCCCCTTGCCTGTTGTAAAAGTGCGTTAAGGCCATTCTTTAGGGGAGGACAAAAAAGATATGAATAATTCACTGTGAAAAGTTCTGGATGAAGTAGCAGAGCTGTGGGAAACTGGTGAGAAAATAAATAGTAAAGGTTGGAAGAAAATGCTGCTTGTGAAAGATGGTTTGGATTTCATAGCCAGGGGAAAGAACTTAAATGAACCAGCATGTATCAGAATTGGAACCATTTCCTAGCACCTTGTGGCTTCCATTTCAAATGCTTATATTGCTAAGCTTTTCTCAGGAAGCTTCCAGATAATAATGTTTTGGGAGAGAATTGCATTGAATTGGGTTCTTTGAGAAGGCTGGCTCAGTTCAAACAAGTATGATTTGCAGGCGGAACAACTAATGGAGTTTGGGGGGGGGGAAAGGTCATTTATTTGTTCTTTATTTATTACTAGAATGAAAATGACTGCCCCTCCCGGCCAGATGGCTTGGGCTGTTTAACAGCATAAACATTAAATACAAAATAACTTCAAGAACAATTAACAATCATGAAGAAAGACAAAGAAGAGGACAAATTATGGAGAAATTTACTGACAGCTTGTAGTCAAAGAAGAAAGTGGGGGTTGGGCAGGGACAAAGCAAGGTCGCCCCCTGGTTAGTATTTAGATGGGAGACCTGAAGGATATTAATAGGTAGACTTTGCAGTAAAGTTTTAATATCCTGAATATTAGCAGAGTGCTTGGTTTGGCTGATAAGCACAGCGTGCAGCTGTGTACGTGTGATCAGAAAACAGCAAACAAAGAAAAACACAATCTCCAAGTTTCTACTTAACTAATATAAGACGTATTGATTAGTAAGCGTAATCTTTCCCCTCTTCATAATTCATTAAGGGCTTAGTGGGCAGGACCAGTCCTGGTGAGGGGCCAATCAGAAGGCGCTTCGTGCCTTCTGATTGGCTCTTCACCAGGACAGACAGCAGTTCTAGCCAATTGGGGGGGGGGCAATCTAGGCTCTCACCAGGACAGGCCAGAAAGGCTTCTAGCCCCTCATTAGGACAGGCTTCTAGGTCCTCACCAGGACAGGCCAGAAAGCTACGGGGAAGCGGCGGCAGGACCCTGTGAGCAAAGAAGAAGGCCTTTCCCTCGGGCCTAGAAGCACACCTCACTGCCAGGGAGGGGGGGGGGAGGCAGGCCTTCCCACTGAGCTCAGAAACGCTGCACCCGGGGGCAATGTCGCCTCTATGTGTCTGCTGGGCGGCCACGGTGGGTGGGGTGGGGGGCCTTTCAAAGCCCGTTCTCAAAAATGGGCTTTGAATCTAGTAATAAAAAGGTAAACAGAAGATTCCTATTCTAATCTAAATATTTGGATGGGGAGAGATACAGGAGGTATCTCTGCTCCTACCACGCCTATTCATTGCTCCAAGGATGGAGCACGCCTATTCATTGCTCCAAGGAAGGATGGAGAAGAGAGAGAGAAGGAGGAAAGAGGAACTTAACCCTCTAGGGTCAGGTCAGTGAGAGAAGAAAGGTGAGTGGTCAATGTTCCTGTCTATCTCACTAACTAAGAGAGTTCCTGTCAGAGTCAAAGCCAGGAGGCACTAAACAGACAGTTATTTCTAACATGACCCCTGAGAAGGTCCAGGGCTGCTGCCCAGAGTCAGGCAATGGAAACCCACCTCCCAATGTTTCTTGCCTTGAAAACTCTGCAGGCGTACCATAAGTCAGCTGCAAGTTAACAGCACTTTCCACCTTGGCCATATTGGAAATGCAACTGACTTCTGATGAGGCTTTTGTATAAGTCGCATTCAGAATCCCATTCTTTGCCAACTGAGGTGTCTGATGTTAATTTGATCAGATGGTCATGATGACATCTTCTAGGCAGTTTCCTCCCAATCAGATTTAAATTTAAAAACTGGCATGAAACTGACTAGAAGAGTCCCATACTATTTGAACATTCCTGCCCCATCCCTACAACAGATCAAAGTGAAATATGCGAAAACTTCAATAGCACCAGAGCTCTAGTCCTTTGCTTTCATGTAAAGGGGAAAAAAGAGAGAGGGCCAAATAACAGCCTCAAGAACACTAGAGAGAGAAAAATATGTGCGTGCGTGCATGAAGTCATTTTTAATGGAACAGCTACAATGTCCAGATATTAAATTCAGTCTTGCAGAAGGGCTTGCTATGATGTTCACGGAGTGGACAGATTGCCTAAGCAAGCATGTTTGCGATGGAAATCTATAGCAGGCGTGAGAGGGAGCTTGGCATCACGGAAAAGTCTGGCATTTTCTGCTTTCCCCTGCCCGTTTCTTTTCATCCTTTGCCAGAGCACAAGGAATACAATCTGCAACCATTAAAGGCAATTAAGGAAGCACACGACAGACTCCAGGTGGCTGCAGATTTGCAACTCTAATGGAGTGAGTGAGCTAATAGCCTCTGCTTGCATGTTGAAAGGCAGAATTGGGGGGGGGGGAGATTGCAGATTGTCTTCCTTGCTTTTGATGCTCTCTAAGAGCATTGATTCCACAGCAGTCTTAACACAAAATATCTTAACGGGCAGAGCTAATGCTTAACTACATGTGATACACAAACTCCTGTAACTAAGTATGCAATAAACTGAAGCAGCTTCATAAGGGGAAGATTGATTCTGGAGTTGGAGTGGGTCAAGGAACTGCCAAACTCCCCGGCGAATGCTTTGCCACTCTGAATTATCCCCAAATTGACCCCTCCCCCCCACACACAGAGGCTTCCAAACTTGTTTAGGCTCAGTTCCCTGAGGACTCGAAATGCTTGAGTATCTGTCTTTACAGCAGGGGTAGTCAAACTGCGGCCCTCCAGATGTCCATGGATTACAATTCCCAGAAGCCCCTGCCAGCGAATGCTGGCAGGGGCTTCTGGGAATTGTAGTCCATGGACATCTGGAGGGCCGCAGTTTGACTACCCCTGCTTTACAGTTTGTATCTACTTCACCAGGCACCATTAGGTAGCTGATTTATCAGCAGATTCATGGCTGCTTGTCGGGATGCTTCACCATGGCATTTTGAGAAAGACCTTTGAGAAAGACCCTATAAGGGCTGAAACGCATCGGTCTTTTGGTTCACATAGGGGTAGTCAAACTGCGGCCCTCCAGATGTCCATGGATTACAATTCCCAGAAGCCCCTGCCAGCGAATGCTGGCAGGGGCTTCTGGGAATTGTAGTCCATGGACATCTGGAGGGCCGCAGTTTGACTACCCCTGCTTTACAGTTTGTATCTACTTCACCAGGCACCATTAGGTAGCTGATTTATCAGCAGATTCATGGCTGCTTGTCGGGATGCTTCACCATAAACCTTGCTAGCAGCACAAAGTCTTTGCGCAAGTGCATTCCCACACTGCCCAATTAGTCGTGCCAGTTGTTCCCCTGTCATGGTAGGAAACTCCCCAGCCTTAACCATCCAAGCTCACTTAATAGAACAGTGGTAGAAAAAGTGGGGGAAATAATATCACATGACACTCTAGGGGCCATTCTGCACCCAAAAATTATATAGAAATGATTACCTTTTGCAGATGCCATATTTTTGGCAGTTCTCACGACGTCATCAACATTTAGCATCCCAGCAGCAAACCGGTACTTACATCCTCCATTTTAAAGCACTAGTTGAGGAATCGCATAAAGTGGATTCCCCAAACTCTGTAGTGCGAGAGGAAAGCAACCAGCAAGCCACATGCCAAAGAAATGTCTGAAAATGAAGCAGCGCTATCTCCGCCTGCAGGTCCCACCCTCACACCCGCCTCCCTCTCCCTTCTCCTGGGGATGGATTTTTTAAAAAATTAAGCAAACCGCTTGGAGCAATGAATAGGCCTTAAACTGTCCAGGCAAAGCATGCCTCTCTAAAGTCCCCCCCCCTTAAAAAATCCGTCTCGAGACGAATTTTTAAAAGGTTCAAGGCTCATGATTGCCAAAGGGGTGATACTTAAAAAGCACTATGCATCTGTGATTAGATGCATAGGCGTCTCAATGGAGATGTTTTACTTAAAAAAAAATAGCTGCCATTGCAGGCCCTTTAAAACATGGCGAAAGGTGATTGGCTGCCTGGCTTGATTGACAGGCAGAGGAGAGTTGCGGGTAAAGCGTGTTGCTCTCTTCTGCCATTTCAAGCAGGCGTGCAGAGTGCCAAGAAGCATGAGAAGGCAGCAGAGGAAAGTGAGAGAGCCAGGAGGTGAGGAATGGCCGGATGTGCGTTATTTTATAGGGTTATGCTGGTGTAACGCTATTTTTTTCAATGTGCAGAATTGCCCTAGGAATTCCCCCAAATCTATGATTGGTGAAATCCCTACAGCATTGTGACAGCCCTGATGTCACTTGCAGATGGTATTATGCTATCTGTATGGTCATCCCCTCCCCAGGCTTTGCCTTCATACACTTTGGGGGGTTACCAGGAGTTACTTGAAAGGGAGTGCCTGAACTTTTACAGAAGCAGACTCTGCTTTTCCTTGAGCTTCTCTTCCTATCTGCAAATAGAATAGAATCATAGAGTTGGAAGGGGCCTCCTGGGTCATTTAGTCAATCCCCCTGCACAATGCAAGAACTCGTAACTACCTGTACACCCACAGTGACCCCAATTTCATGCCCAAGTGATCCCCCCACCAAAAATCTCCAGAATCCATCCTGGCCTGGAATTCACCTACCACCCCACAGCAGCAATTAGCAATTCCCTGGGTATGCAAGGAAGGGCCACAAGAGAGAAACACTGGCACATCCCTTCCTGCCCACCCAGTCACAAGCTGCCTAAGTTCATAAAATCAGCATTTCTGTCAGATGACGATCTAGCCTCTGCTTAAAAACTTCCAAAGAAGGAGAATTCATCATTTCCCGTGGAAGCTCGTTCCACTGAGGAACCTCTCTGAGTGTCAGGAACTTCTTTCGGATGTTTAGCTGAAAATTGTTTTGAATTAGTTTCAACCTATTGGTTCTAGTCCAACCCATTGGGGCAATAGAAAACAACTCTGTTACATCCTCTATGTTAGCGATCCCCAACCTGTGGGCCGTGGACCACATGTGGTCCTTCGACTAATTGGAGGTGGGCCCTGAAGGATACCTTCTCCCCCACCCCCGGCCCTTTACTTCATCCCCCCCAGCCCTTTACAACACACTTCATTGTTGTGGCATGTCTGTATCTTATTTTGAAGGGATGTTTAAACATTACCATAGTGATCAGAGAGCGTTAGGGCAGTGGTTGAGAGTAGAGGAGTAAACTACCCCCCCACCGGGCCTCAGTAAAAGGCGTTGAGTGGTCCCTGGTGAGTGGTCCCCGGTGTTGAGTGGTCCCCGGTGATAAAAAGGTTGGGGACCACTGCTCTATGTGACAGCCCTTCAAGTATTTGAAGATGGTAATCTTATCACTTCTTAGTTGCCTTCTGTCCAAGCTAAACAAAAACCAAGCTCCCTCAACCTTTCCTCATACGATTTGGTCTCCAGACTGCGCCGGTACAGATGTCTGCCCCGCCTGTGCCCCTGCCCCCGCCCCCGCCCCCGCCCCCATAGTGTACCAACGTGGTGTGCTGCCTTTCAACTTTGGCGCCTGGGACGAAGCGAAGCAGTCCCAGGCGGCTTCAGCCGAGGCCAACGCAGTCCGAGGCAGCCCTGGCCAAAGTGGTCCGGACTGGGACCGCTGCTCACACTATTTGGTCAGAACAGCTTTATCAGTGCTGTGGTGAGCCCAAGGTCACCCAGCTGGTGGCATGTGGAGGAGTGAGGAATCAAACCTGGCTCATCAAATTAGAAGTCAGTATTCCTAACCACTATGCCAAGCTGGCTCTTAGTCCTGCATATCATCCTAATTCTAAAGAGGACTATGTCTTGTGACATCTGTCACTTTCCCTCTGAGAGACAGACCAGAATGAATGGGATGAAATTAATTCAAAAGAAATTCCATCTAAACATCTGGAAGAAGTTCCTGACAGTTAGAGCGGTTTCTCAGTGGAACAGGCTTCCTCGGGAGGTGGTGGGTTCTCCATCTTTGCAAATTTTTAAACATAGGCTAGATAGCCATCTGACGGAGAGGCTGATTCTGTGAAGGCAAAGGGGTGGCAGGTTACAGTAGATGAGTGATTGGGATGTGAGTGTCCTGCATAGTGCAGGGGGTTGGACTAGATGACCCTTGAGGTCCCAACTCTATTATTCTATGAGGCAGCTGAATACAGTAGCATGAGTCCAAAAAGAGGACGGGAGAAGTCTACACCCTTAGAAATTCTACATTGCCTGTTGTGAGGATTTAATTAAGTTTGGTGCCTAAATACAAACTGCAAAGAGGGTGTTTTGCCCAAGTGAGTTTCCTTCTGTTGCTCCAGTCTGGAATAACGTTCTTATTTCCTGCCATAAATGAGTTGCTTACCAATTGAAACAATGGCTGTGTGTAGCCACATAGTGGTGAATGAAGTCATGCCACAATCCCAGAACAGCAAGAGAGATTCTTCAGAATGAAACACACTGTAGAAATTTGAGGAGGCATCTGGGATTCTCATATGGTTATGAAATTCAATGTATTCAGAAAAGCGCTCTCAAACAGGTATCTATTGCACTCCCCTTCCCCCTTTGAAAGTGATTGCATAAGAACTGGCCCTCACTATAAATACCAGCCAGACAATCTGATCCTTAGGTGTATAGGAAAGGAGCCAGAAAATGGAAAACTTGTATAATGCGGGGAAAGTCAAACCACATGTCTATGGGCCAGTACAAACAGGCATGATTTCTCATCACTTGCTTATTTAGTATTAAATGGCTCTCAGCTGAATCATCCTTCTGGACCACTGCATGGTCTAAAAAAAAAAAAAAAAAAGGCACATGATGCAAAGCTAAACACAGTTGGGGGCGGATCAGTGCCTGGATGGGAACCTAAGTACATCCCAGGGAAGCCCATGGAAAAAAAGACAATGAAACATCTCATGGCAGCAAATTCTGTCTTTTGTACGTCTTCAGTTTACTAAACCAAGAGGGATTTTTGGTCTCTTTAAAAATGTAATATTTCCCTGCATATCTGAGGAGTTCAGCACTGCACAGAAACCCCTAACTTGTCTGTGGGTGGCCCCATTGCCCTGCCCTACCAGTTGGCATCCGGCCACGAATGTTTCTGTATGAGAGAAATAGGCCAAGGAAGTTATAGCTAACATCTTCTCAAGTTCTCTTCCCAGGTTTATGTCTATGAGTCCTGTCTCTGCCACAAACATCCTGTGTTAATTCAGAAAACCTACTCAGCATTTCTGTTTCCTCTGTGGTTTTTTTTCACCTGCTGCACAGCATTAAATGATAGTCACACATCACACTGTGTACCACACATTCCAAAAATGCAAACCACACACACACAGAGCCCCCTGGTTTTTCTCTTTCAAGCCTGTTCTCCTCTTTATGTTCCCCGTCCCATTCTCCATGCTTTCTCTTCTCAGGCATTTCCCCGGTCCCCCCTCACCGGTGCCACTCTCGCCTCTTCTCACTTACAATTTTCTTTCCTTCCACGCTGCTGCTGCTTTCTCCCAAACTTGGTGTCCTTCTGGGTTAACTGGCCCCCAATTCCAGTGCTTCAGTTGCTAGGTAATCTCACAGGATTCTGAGAGATCATAGTCAGCATTTTCTGTTTTGGAGTGGTGGTTGAAACTGCCAATTTTTGATTTTCTGCAAATTTGAAGATTCTCCCAGGTTTGTAGAAAACTCTCCCCTGCCTGTTTGTGCATAGCTGTACCTGTCTACCGATCTATCCATCCATTGAGAGACAGAGAGAGAGAGATTGTGAGGACTTTTCAATCCACACTCTTGAGGTATTGTTTAGAAACAGAGATGCCTGTCTACAGATGGGATCTGAGTCCTCACAGAAGTCGGGAATCATAGCTCATCTCCAGAATGAAGAGTTCAGCTCCCCTGGAGAAAATGGCTCAGGTGACCTGAGAGGGAGCAGACTTTTGGGGCCATTCCGCACTCGTTCAAAATTGCACAATGGTTGCAAATTGAAATCGTTACTGTTTTGCTGTTATGCTCAACATTGTTGACAATCTGCAATCCTCCTGAAACCGATCCGCAAAAAGCGCTTCGTTGTAGCGCTTTCAGGGAAATCCCAAAAAGTGGATTCACCCTCCGGAAAGCGCTACTCTCTTGCAACCAATCTGCAACACTAGCGGGAAAGTTCTGTGCATTACCATTGTTGCGGTTTCTGCAAAGTCCCTCCCCCTAGCTCTCTCCTCTGATCTTCCAGCGAAGCCATCGCCATTTTTTTTTCTCAGAGCGAGCGGAGATCAACGCACCGGCAAGCCTTCGTTTACCCAGCGAGGCTTCCCTGGCTGCAGTCCCTCCCCAGAGCTGTTTTAAGTCACCAAGCACCAAGCAACACACAGCCCCGTTTGCTGGTTTATTTTCCCTTTATTTTTCACTCTATTTTCGGCCGAAAATCACGCCCGTGCAGGGGGGGGGGTATTTTTTTTTTCACTCGGGGGGAGCATGGCAACGATGAAATGGCAGCTCAAACACCACCTGCTAGCTAGATGGGTCTCCGTTGCAACGAATCAATGCAGATTCGTTACAACGTATTTTTTTTAAGCCTTCCTTAAAGGGAAAGGGGCTTTTTGGGAGCATGATAATGGCCGTCCATTGGCTGCTTGACGGCCAGGGACGGGACAAAGCTCGGGAATATTGCTTCCTGGCTAGCGATTTTTTCCGAGACCGCAAACCTGTGGGAAACGATAGAAACACAACTGGATTCCACTACAAAGGCAGGTATGCATAACGACGAATTCCACTATTTAAAATGGCGTTTTTTTCGTTCCGCAACCAATTTGCTACATAGATCCTGGTGCAGAATGGCCCTTGGTCTTGCCTTAGTCGTGTTGTCTTGCCTGCCTGCTCGCCCTGCTGCCTCTGCAGACTGGGAGCAGACATAATGCTCTTTACCTCCCAACTCTCCCCAAACACACAATGAAAACAGCATGGCAAGCTAGACGTGTCATTCTCAACCAGGCTTTCATGAAACCCTGGGGGTGTCTTGATGGCCTTGAAAGGGTTTCCCGAATGGATGCGAGTTAATAAATTTGTTATACTTTTTAAAAATGTGTTAAACATTTATCGGGTGATATGACTGTATATAGTCATGTCTATCCTAATGGCAACGATGAGCCTGGAGGGGATGGGAAGGAGAGGGGTCCCAAGTGAGTGTGTGCACAGATACACTTTCCAACCGTATTCTGCATGATCGTGCCACTTCCGGGGTTTCTCAAAGCCTGAAGAATGTTTCGGGGGTTTCTCAATGGTAAAAATGTTGAGAAAGGCTGTTCTAAACTCTCACAAAATTCTGTCCCATCTAGAAAGTTGCTGACCATTGTTTTCTGGCTTCCTGCTGCCCTGGGAGCCAAGACAGTGGCCAAGATAGTGGATAGAAGAAGGAACCTTGCCAGTGTTCAAGAAGTCTTATAGCGTACACACAGCTTCTGAAACTATTTTTAACGAAAGCAGGAGAGGCAAAAAAGTAAGGCAGTTTTGCTCCTCTAGTGTACGTATGTGTGTGTGGTGGGGGGCCGCAAATTAACTTGATCGACCACGGAAGGTTCCTAGTCTATCAAGGAAATTGTGTGGGGAAAGAAATTTTTCCACACAATTTGACCCAGCTGCGAGGTTGAACTGCCATCTAGTGGCTCTCAACAACCGTAAGGCCATTAGGAATTACTATAGAGCTTACATCACCATATATATACTTCTCTAATCATAAGCAATTAAAACAAAATCAGAGGTGCAACTGGCATTTGGACTAAAGTGGTTAGAGCAGCACCTCTGAAGTTCCCAGGCCCTCTCCTCTCCCTCCAGAATTACTCAGTTTCTGAAATGTGGCTACAGCAGGCATCTCTAGACCATTCTCTAAGCATCATTGTGAAGATGTCTGAGGACTATGTCTTGTGACATCTGTCACTTTCCCTCTGAGAGACAGACCAGAATGAATGGGATGAAATTAATTCAAAAGAAATTCCATCTAAACATCCGGAAGAAGTTCCTGACAGTTAGAGCGGTTTCTCAGTGGAACAGGCTTCCTCAGGAGGTGGTGGGTTCTCCATCTTTGCAAATTTCAGTCCAAATCTTGACACTGCATTCAGTATACCATGTTGGCTGCCTTTATTGGCTCTGCTGATGTACATGGCACATAAAACTTTACAAAAAAGCCATCGTTCTTCATAATGTGAGCCAGGAATGTGTATTACATCTGGGTCTGGCACTTGCATCAGTATGAGTTTCTGCTTCCCATGGCACAGATCCTTGAATTTCTGACAGTACAGTCTGTGGTGTGGCAAACACCTAAGCTCGTTCATTTCTTGAAATTGTTCTCTAGTGGTATAACTTGATTTTTGTAATGTCGTCCCACTTTCCATAGTACTTCCATAGGGCTCTGCTTGGATTTGGCATTCGTATAATGGCAAGAATTAGAACTACCATGTCCCATGGCTCTCAAAACAGCTTTCGAACATTAAATCCAGAAACTAGAACATTGGCCATTGATCAGGTAAGTGTGAGGAAATCTAAAATAAGCACAGAGAAGATTTTGGAAGAATTCATGGGGAGGGAATGGGGAGGGGAGGAATAATCTGGGGGCAAGTGATGCCTCCAATTAGCCAGCAGCAGTAGCAGCAAAAAACAAACCAAAAAAACAGACAATTTGGCTTTTTGACAAGTGATGGAGTTAACAGGACACTGAGCACATGACAAGAATTCAGAAGCATTTGTCCATGTTCTTTGGTAAGGTCATTTAAAAAAAGGCAACAGCCATATTTCCTCTTCCTATTGTGCTGTGTTTTTCTTTCTTTCTCATTTGATTACAAAACTAGAGTAAGATGAGGAAGAAGAGCTGTTTTTTGTACCCCAATTTTTACTAGCTGAAGAAGTCTCAAAGTGCCTCCCCTTCCTCTCCCCACAACAGACAACCTGTGAGGTAGGTGACGCTGAGAGAACCGGGACTGATCCAAGGTCATATGTCTGGCTGCATGTGGAGGAGTAGGGAATCAAACCTGGCTCTCCAGATTAAAGGCTGTTGCACTTAATCACTATACCAAGATGGAGACTTATGTGGAAGGTGAAAGCCCTGCTGGGAAGTGTTTGCCCATTGAGGCATCAAACGTTGTATCGTAGATCACATTTTCTTTTTGCACAAAGGTGGCATAGGGCTCCATCTCATTCTCCTACAAGAAAAACATATCTCTTGTGAAGGAAATATGGCTCCTGTCCCACCTTCTAAACAGAGTTCTAAAGTTTTCCTACAAAGCAAAGGAAGTTTCTAAAACTTTTTTTGTTTCTTTTGTTATATTAAATGCACTTGGGACAATGTTCTGAATTATCCCTGTTCACATGAAAGCTGAACTTTATGTTACGTGGTCTTTTTTGTAAAGTGAAACATACAGAGGATATTAGTATCAAACAGGTTTTAGAATTATTACCATAAACCATTGATTACTTCTTAATAGAGTATTCATAAATACTCAGTTAATAGAATATTCATAAACACTGTTAGTTCATTTATGGGATGTTAGTTCATTATGGGATTATGCGACCCCAAATGGTTTACAACATTCTTCCTTCCTCCATTTGATCCTCACAACAACCCTCTGAGGTAGGTTAGGCTGAGAAGGCTGTGACTGCCCCAAAGTCACCCAGTAAGCTTCCATGAAAAAGCAGATGTTTGAATCTAGGCCTCCATGGTTAACCCACTGGAATCAAGCCTAGCTTCTCATGGTTGTGTGTTATGCATGGATAAAAGACAGAACACTTGCCTGTTCAGAAAATCTTTTGGTTATTCACAATTTGTTGTGATGCCTGAATTCAGGCTTTCTAACAACATGGCTGAAATCAGATTTCACAATAAATGTAACTTTGTTTCTTGTCTGTAACACAAGATTTAGAGTCCTAGGCTGAATCTGCACAGAGCTTTTATTCCAATGCCAGGTCGATTCAGTCCCTGCCATCTACACTGAATGTGATTTCCATTTTGATTTTCGGCTATTTAAATTTTTCATCTGCAACAAGCATGATTGATCCAGAGTGACCCTATCTTTCTCCCGTGATATCCTGGAGTGGATATAACCCTCGATGTTTGAAAAATCAGCATGAGTAAAGGTGTGGCTCTCTGCTTGTCCCGAAATAACTTGCTGCCTCGAGCCTCCAATGCTGTAGAAAAGCCCTGATTGGCCAGGGCATCAGTTAAAAAGCTTCCTTGTTCTCAGATTGCAAGGCCTCCCTTAAAGAGGAAGCCCTAACTTCTCTCAGCAGAGATTTTCCGCTTGGATTTATTCCCCCTCCTCTGCTGACTCCAGTCCTATCCCCCCCTCAAGAAAAGAAAGAAAGGCTCCTGCTGCGCTTGGCTCCCCCGCCCCTTCTGAGCTTCCCTAATCATGTGCAGAACATTTTTTTTTCAATGGGGGGGGAATTCAGCAGGATCCACAATGGAATAAACAAAATAAGTGCAGAATCAGCCCTGGTTTGGGGACAAAAACAAACTCCAATTTGTTGGTGCCCCTGGTATCAGACATCACAACAAACTGGGATTTGTTGAAGACTCCCTAAATCAGACTTTATTTAAGATATCCAAATACAGCCTAAAATAGCAAACGATTATATATCAAACATAGTATTTGGAAAAGAAACCAGATAGTTACGAATGTACCTCCAAGTTTCTTATTTCATGTAATTTTCAACACAGTCATCGACAATGAATTTCCAGCCTTTAAATGATATTTTCTGCTTCATGAATTATTATTTCTCTTAACTCAGCAATGCCATGCTAAATTAGCAGAATTATTAGACAGTAATAGTAAGCAACACTTACATGCCACGTTAATTTTGGCCAAGACAATGTGCGTATGTGCAGTGGTGAAAAAAACATCTGTCCCCATTGAACGCAAAGATTGTCACAGCTGAGTATTTTGTCTCACCTGGATGCTAGGTCTTGAAATTGTTTCTGGGTGTTTAGATGTGTCAGCTTCCTTTTGCCTGACAGAAAAGGAGAAGAAGAGCTGTGTTTTTGTGCCCTGCTTTTTACTACTTGAAGGAGTCTCAAAGCAGTTTCCAGTCACCTACCCTTCCTCCTCCCACAACAGACAACTTGTGAGATGGATGGGGCCGAGAGAGCTCTGAGAGAACTGTGACTGGTCCAAGGTCATCCAGCTGACTGCATGTGGAGGAGTGGGGAATCAAACCCGGCTCTTCCTCTTACATGCTGCCGCTCTTAACCACTACACCAAGGATATAATCCAAGAATATAATCAGATTGCATCTCTTCACTCAGATACCACCCCAAATCATTTTGTACCAATCTAGTGTGTTTCCCTACCAAATTACTAAGCGCCCCTTTGGATTTTCCAGCTTGAGTATATTACTCACTGCTATGAAACAACAACTCTTAGGATCAAATTACCAAGTTCCAATGCAAATAGGAAGGGGCGATTCATGAATGGCACAATGAGATCCCCCCCTTCCTCCTATGGATGTTTCCCCCAAATCCAGAGGAAGAGCACCAACATATATGGTTCTTCCTCTGCGTGAAAATGATGGTCATGGAAACAGCTGAACAGCAATTTTGGCATACATACTTTCCATAGAGGAGTCTGGCGAGGTAGATGAAAAGCAAAACCAGAATAATTCCCAGGAGAAGACTGATGATGGAATACAGAAGTGGCATTTTAGAGGCCTTCAAATGTTGGTCGTTTCTGCCTGAAGATTTGCAAAGGGACAGAAATTTAAATTGGCAGAGATCAAGTAGGTTCATTCCATAACTCAACCTCATTCCTCCCCCCCAAAAAACGGGAGGGACTAGAACAGGGACAACAACAACAAGAACAAAACCTCAACTGGTAACAGGTCTATATTGTTGTTAACATTCTCTTACTTTTATTATGCACATTTTAAAAAAGACAACTAAAGGAATTAAAAACATATGTCCAGCACATAGGCTCTTGCAAACCAGTATGCTATGGGGTAGTCAAACTGCGGCCCTCCAGATGTCCATGGACTACAATTCCCAGAAGCCCCTGCCAGCAAATGCTGGCAGGGGATTCTGGGAATTGTAGTCCATGGACATCTGGAGGGCCGCAGTTTGACTACCCCTATGTGAACCAAAAGACCGATGCGTTTCAGCCCTTATAGGGTCTTTCTCAAAGGTCTGGATCTAACACACACCAGTTCTTAACACATATAAACTATGTACAGCAGCCACTAAAAGCTCCAAAGTAAGAGCTGTAAAGTATCAGAGTCACTGAATGAAAGGAGATGTCTAGTTTTCAGTCATTAGCTCTCTTCCAAAGGCTGAACCAAGGTCCTTCTGCTGGCCAAGCAGACTACCACTGAGCCATAGACCCTTCCAGAGCAGTGCTTTGGAAATAATTCTATGGAAGAATAATGTGAAGAAAGCTTCCTAAACAGAAGCCATCCGGCATCCAAGCTGGAGGTTTGAGACAAATCAACATGAAAATCCAAAGCTAACTTAAGATTTTGCATGCATTATAGCAGTGGTCCAAAACCTTTTTAAGGCTGCGAACCAGCGGTAGTGGGGAGGGCAATCGCGTGGCCGCACATGCGGACACAAACGCGCATGTGCAGCACTCCCGCGCATGCGCGAAACTGTCACACATGCGCAAAACTGCCTGGGAAGTTGTTGTTGTTAACATTCTCTTACTTTTACTTTGCAGCCTGGGAAGTTTCTTACTGGGGGGGGGGGAGGGCGGAGAGAGGGAGCTGTGGCCCGGCACCAGGTCGCAGCCCCGTTGGTTGGGGACCACCGCATTATAAGAATCATTCCTGCAAAACCAAAATTATAGCAGAGCACCAATGAGGACGTACGGGAGGAGCTGCGGCTCAGATATAGAACATCTGCTTTGTGTGTAGAAGGCCCCAGGTTCAATCCTTGGCACCTCCAATTTAAAGGTCCAGGTACTTGCACATGTCAGTTGTGAAGGAATCTCACAACATAAAATTAATACAATCAACAATACAATTAAATAGAATCATTAAGCACTAAATGATCCGAAGACTATGAAGAGAACAGTGCAACATAACTAAAACCATTAAAATCAGACCATCTGAGAAACAGCTGACAACAAAATAATAACATGACACCAAAAATAGACAGATAGATGTGGGCAGATAGAAAATCTAGATACGCAGCACCCATATTATTTCTAAAACTTAGGGGCTGCCATTCAAACTAAAAATGGTTAGTGGTGATAGAAAACAGATATGTTAAAAAAGAAAGAAACATGAATAGAGAACCTATGAATAAAGGCAAACAAGTAGGGGGAATATAGTGAAGAAAAGGAAACAGCAAGAAATGAAGGAAATGACCAACATTCAAAGAAAAAGTAAAAACTCCAGCTGACAACAGAACATGTATGAACTGAGAACTCTCAAAAGAGAATTCCAACAAAGAGGAATTACAGCCAAACAGATAAGATCCACAAGGTTACCTGACTCAAGAAGTAAGACACGGGAGTTGTTCCAAGCTGGATGGGAAATGTGGCAAGTTAAGTTATTCTCTTCAGCACTTGTGATGTGACATGTGCTGATGATGGTCTTTGTGCCATTTGGCAAAGTTTCGTTCACTAGGCTAAAATCCCGTTTCGGGCCCCATGAGATCTGTGCAGCTGGTTTCCCTGCGGCTGCCACGCACACAGCAGTTCTATTGGAGCCATAGGTCAGGAACACCTGAGGAGGTACTGGGGTAAAATGGCAGAAAGAGTCAGATTGGTTTACTAACTGTAGTAGGGTGAGATCTCTAGGAGAACATAGCTGGCTAAAGATAAAAGGGATACAGTCACATTTTGCTTATGACTATGTTGAGGGAAAAGAAGGGGTTTTGAACAGAAGTGCTGCTCGCCTGATGAGCAAAGCCATTTCCATAGCAAATGCATTTCCATCCCTGCCAGCATTTTCAAAATGCAGAGCATGTAGTTTCAAGCACTGAATCATCCGCTGTTCCTTGAACTACAGAACTCATTAGGTGATTTGTTTTAACATATTCATTCAGAAAGCAGCGTGGCTGTCCATACCACTCCACCCAACAGCTTCTGGCTGGACTGTGGGTTCTACAAGCTCTGATTGACAAGAGGAAAGGAATGCCTGAGGATGGAAGCGCATAGGGCAGGTCCCAGTCTGAGTAATACATGCTGCCCTTAGCAAGGACTCTCTAAACACTTATAAGTACTATAAAAATGAGTTGTCAATCAGGGGGGATGATCCTTTTATCCACGGAAGGTACCTTCTTGTGGTGCCAGCAAATAGCACTGCACAACAATTCTCTTTGGGGCACTCTTTGAAAGCAATTACAAGAAAAATCATAAAACCCCACAGCAAGGATATTTCATTTAGTTGAACAATAAGCAGTTCTAGCGGGCATGATTTTCAAAGGGGGGGGGGGATAGGAAATTTTCCCAGCTGCCTTCTGCTTAAAGGGGCATGTTGTTATATAATGTGAGTTTTGAAAGTATATTGCAAGAACATTTTGGTGACCTAACTGCTTTCTCTACTTTCTAAAGTGCTTCATTATGAATCTAAGTAAAGCATATCTTTTACTGCATACTGAGAAGTATTCTTTCTTCCCTGACTTCTTTCTCTGTCTGCTCTGATATATCCAGCAAAATCCACTTGTAAACCATCATGAAAATGCACTGAAAGTAAATTGAAAGTGCATTATTCAGCATGTGTTAAAGTATTAGATGACAATGTACAGGAAAAGAATAGCACAAGGGGTTGCTTACCTAGCACAGTCAGAGTATACTCGTGGATGGCAATTCCCCGATCGGGTGAAATGGAGCACTTATACAATCCTTCATTAAAAATCTGCACTGTTTTTATGAGAAGAGCGTAGTCTTGATCAGGCCTAGAAAGCCAGTTAATGTTCTCACTGCAGTTTGTATCAGATATATTTTTGGTACTCAAGTAGGATACATGACATTGTGTCCCATTTATCAAATCCACATTCCATACTGTTAGCAAGGTTTTTTGTGTTTGAAAAGGATACACCAGTATGACGGACGTACCAACCACGGCAAATATACTGGTTTTTCCTGTGAGGGAGATACAGAAATAAAAATCAATGGGCGTTAAAGCTGTAATTTGGCTTGAGCAGTAATTTGTTCCAAACTCCTAGCCTTGGACTCTCAGACATTCCCAGCTAACAGTCAAATTGACTCACAAAAAAGGTAATTTCCCACTGTATTTATCGCCACTACAGGCTGCTGCAACTTTGATGTATGCATTAGTCATAACTTCTGTTTTGAGAGATTCCAAAAAGGAAAAAAGATCTAATGGCTTCAGGGCTGGGATGTAAAAAGAAACAGTATATGAAAACTAGAATTCAGTGCTTGCACTTATGAACCAACTGATTAGCTCTGAAATTACAAACAGGAAATTCACTCTGAATCTATCATACAAGTGGTCTAAAATTTGCATCCATCGCTAGACATGGCAATTTTTCAGACTCCAGTTTATGTATATTAGCCACAAGGTTGACTTCACCTGTTGATCAAGCCATTTTATATTATAAAACAAAAGAAACCACATGGATGTAAATAGTGTTGTTATCTGTGTTTCAGTATCAATAAATCTCAGAGGTTAGTCAACATTACCTGTTGTTGGCTGGGTTGCAGGCTTGGCCACTGAGACTGCAGTAGCAGAATTGCTGACGAGATGCTGTACGGAGTCATTTTGAATGGACCCTCTTGCTGGGAAAGACCCAAAAAAGAGTCATGATACAACACCCATAAAATTGCTCTTGTCCTCTCTCATATTGTATATATAAAAGTGATCAGGTTATTAAAATGTGCTGATGAGACCTACTGTGATCAACTGAAGATCCCAACCCAAAGCATTTTCCACAGCCATTTCTGTTCTAGAAACTGTACAGTTTACAGTATCTTTAACCACACTCCATTGATAGTAATTATTAGTTGTGCATATTACTCAGCAGAACCAGATCTTCATGTCCTATGACAATTTTCTTTAAAACAAAAACAAACACAAATAGGCAGACTAAATAGCCAAACAATATTGAATAATAAATATAGCTGGGATGTAACCACCACTCCAAGCCAATTTCCAAGGGATCTCAGTTATAGTTCAACACACACACACACACGTGTCTTGGGTGGGAGAAGAAGGGCTGTCAATAGACAGCATGAGCTCTTGGGCTCCTTATGTGACTTTGACCCAAATAAAATATAATAAAAGAAATCACTTGGTTTGCTTTTACCATGATTCTATTGTAACAAAATAATCAGCTTGTCTGTCCATCAGTTATTTATTTTATTTTACTTCTATTCTCCCCATTCTCCCCAATGGAAGCCCAAAGCAGCTACACCAGTCTCCCTTCCTTTATTTATTTTATATCACCCCTGTAAGGTAGGATAGGCTGAGAGTATGTGACTGGCCCAAGATCACCCATTGCAGAGTAGAGATTTTAACCTGGGACCCCCAGATCCATTCCCAGAATGATGTTGGAAGCTACAGTGTCAAAAAGGGAGGGAACTGGATGGAATACCCTGAATCAGGTTACCTTCACAACATGCAACATGTAATAAAAGAGCAACTAAGCAACCTGTCATGTCTCTAATATTCAGATCCCCAACCTGTCGTGGAATGTTGCTGGGTAACACACTCTGCTAGACCTATCTCACAGGGTTGTTGTGCAGATAAAATAGATGACAGAAGAACAGTGCAGTTCTGCGTCTCCAGTGGGGATGGCATTTGCTATACATCTAATTTTTAATTATCTTAAAAGGATTGCATAGTTTGTCACATATCAAAGTAGCCTTCACAAGGGGCTATTCAATCTTCCACCCATACCCTAGTAATAACAATCTAGTGCTTGAAAGTCCATTTTTTTCTTAACAGAAGGTGTTTCCATGAACACAACAGAACCTTTCTGCCTACCTGCTCCCATAGTAGCCCATCTGAGCTCCCCCAATTGGAGCAGTGTTTTAGAGGAGAGCAGAGGGCTATAGCAGGAATGGAGGGGAAGCTAAGTTCTGTTCCACTGACAGAAGTGCCTTGCAGATAATGTAGTATGATCAGATCCAGCAGTCACAGATAATAATCAATTATGTGTGGTTGATTTTTAAAAATCCGTTGTTCACATTAATGTATGCCAGGGTTCCCCAACATGGCACCCATGCTGCCGTTGTGCCTGCCAGTACTTCCCTTGGTCCTTACTAAGCTTTTCAGAAATTTGGGGATGCCATTGTCAGACGGGCCTTGTTATTGGTCACCTTCCTTCAAATGAAAGTGTTTTCCACAGTTGCAATTACAGGCAGCCATTGGAGGATCAGGAGGCTTTGTACACACCTGGGCTTTCCTTAGTCAGTGTATGGTCCCAGTGCCCTTCAGGCTTCCCTTCCCGGAAAGTGTTAACAGGGAGAGACTGTGCTTGGGTTGGCCTTGTGTGCTAGCAATTTTAAGATTGCCTCCACCTCTTTTTGGGGTGGTCCTCACTACCCCCTGAAAATTCTAAAGGTGACTGGATGCTCAGAAAGATTAAGGCCCCCGGGCTTTGAGTTTCAGACAGGGATCTGAGAGGCTCAGATGTGAATTCTGGCTGTTCCCTGGAAAGTTGTTAGGTAACCTTGAGGTAGTCTCACACTCTCAGCCTAACCTACCTATCAGGGGTTTTGTGTGGATAAGACGGGCGGGGGGAGGAGAGTGATGTAAGTTGTTTTGGGTTGGAGAGAAGGGTGTGGTATAAATAAAGTAAGTAAATAAATACATATATAAATAAGAACAATGTCTGTTAGAATAAACATTTTGAGACAAGGTAACAACCATTACAAAATGTGAAGAGTACTGCATACATACCGTATTTGCCGGCGTATAAGACGACCCCCAAACATTTCCACTCAAAATATAGAGTTTGTTACATTATATTACAGTTCTATGGGCCACTATGGGCAACTATGTCTATCCCGGCGTATAGGACGACCCCCCTACTTGGAGGCATGTTTTTCAGGGGGGGAAAGTAGCCTTATACGTCAGCAAATACTGTATATCACCATAGGCATACATATATCACCATGACAAGCAGATGGTGAACACCAGGCAAATGCTATTTCTTCACATGATCCTTCAGCACAGAAAATGCAGAAAGCCACAGCGATTACAAAAAAACGACCTCATATAAATGCCAGGTAAAAGGTGCACTTACCGACTGGCACCGTGATCACTGTGACAGTGAGCAGAATTCTGGCACTCCAGGTCTTCATAACAAAATGAATGTCAGATATCATGTCTCATGCAGTCCTCACCGCCACATCCATTGTGCCATACATCTAGCTGCTCTTACGGTGAACATCATTTCATACAGCCCTCTTGTCCTGACCAGCAAGCATCTCAGTTTACTTCTTCACATCCCTTGCTTTCTGCAGCCAGTCTGAGTGTCCTTGACTGATTAGGTCCTGATGGCTGTGGAGTTTCCTCTTTCTGCCTTGTCATTCACTAAACAGGGTTTCCTGTGCTCACTGTCAAAAGTGAACCCTGCGGAAATAGTTCAAGACTCTTTGCTCATAGTTTCTCTGTACAGAACTGATGTCTGGGTGCAGATAAGCGTCTCCTGTTGAACCCGAGGGGGAGAATAATAAAATTTGTGCATCGATTCCAATCATCACAGAGAAGGCCATTTATTTCTAACACTTCAGCTGAAATTTGTCTGAAATTTTACAAAAGAGGAGACCAGCTGGAGCTGGAACATTGCATTCCAGCTCCTTCTCTATTATTCTTCCTATATTCTCCTGAATTAAGGGACATAAATAAATTGTAAAAATGTATATTTGACAGTGGTAGAAAACAGCAAGAGTCCAGCCCCCTTCAGTCTACAGAAATCTTCTGTGTGATCTAATCCTTGGTCCTCTGCCTCATACGCTGTCATCGTCCCCGTCCTCCCCCCGATATCTGCCTATGTGTTGTCATGTCCAATACCAGACACTGAACACTATACAAATGCAGGTAGCAAACATAGAATCAGAGTTCCAAACAATTCTACATCCATTTATTCCCCCAGGAAAGTCAACTCCCCCAGCCTACATCAATTCCTTACCAATTCTCACTCCCTGTTTCTTTACTTATTTATGTTTGATTTATAGGCTGCTCATCCCGCTTTTCAGAGGGCTCAGGGCAGCATGCAACAGTAAATAAAAACCAGTATCAATAAAATTATTAAAAATTAAAAATGTAAAAAGACAACTCAGCAGTCAATGGATTGTTTAGTGAATGACAAGGCATTGAAGGGGTGGTGGAACGCGGGGAGGCCAACAATGGGAAGTGCCTGCTGTCAGTCATAGGCCCAGCAGAACGACTCTCAGTTTTATAGGCCCTGCAGTTCTACAGACCTGCAGGGCCCAGATCTCAGCCGGCAGAGCACTCCACCATGTTGGGGCCAGAGCTGAAAAAGTCCCGGATGACAAAAGGCATGCTTGTTTCTGACCAGGGACCACCAGATTTGCTGTTTGAGAGCAAAAAGCTCTAACGGGTATAATGAGCTAGGATATGATGTGTGATCCTGAACAGAACTACACCTGTCTTCCATGGCTTTAGAAGGGTTTTGTTCTCTATAGCAGTGGTCCCCAACCTTTTTATCACCGAGGACCGGTCAATGCTTGACAATTTTACTGAGGCCCGGGAGGGGGTAGTCTTTTGCCGAGGGATGTCGCTGCCGCCTGAGCTCCTGCTCTACTTGCTTTCCTGCTGGCGCCCCTGACTTCCCGCTGCCTGCTGGGGGGCGCTGCCAGCAGTGTAGTGCCACACCGAGGGGGAGCCCCTGCCATGGCAGCTGCTGGAAAGCACCAAATGTGAGCCAGCGGCAGAGTGGCAGGGCAGCCCTCGAGGCAGCAGCCAGGGAGGAGGATGAGGAGGAGCCACGGCCCAATACCAACTGATCTACGGACCGGGACCAGTCACCGGACCGGGGGTTGGGGAATGTTGCTCTATAGGATTGCACCGTCAGAGGAAAGGGGAACAATCGCTGTCCATTCAGCAGTCACCTGACAGTGCTGCAGCATCTAGCCTTCATGAATCATGCCCGTTCCTACACTGGACCACAAAGCTGCTGCCTGCGCAGTTTTTTGCATTCCTTTGTGCTCTTTCAGCAACACCAGCTCTGAAGCACTCTTTAAAAAAAAGAAGAAGAAAAAGCAAACCCAGTGATCCAAGTCACATTAATTTTAGAGGGTTAATTTCCCAAAATTCAAGCATCAGCATTCTGGGCATGTTTAAAGAAGATGCAAGAGATATAACAAATCCCTTACACAGGCAAAGAAATACAGCATGACTTTAATGTTGGCAGACACTTGACTTTGGTTAGTTAGGGTGCAGAACAATTTACCACAGTGGCTTTGACTGTAACCTCCTGTCGCATGGTAGGTTCAGCATTACCACAGACACTGCCACCAAAAGGAAAAAAATCTCAAGAGCAGGCAGAATGGGTCAATTACCTGGCTGGAGATGACAGATGGCCTCCTCTGCATGTGGTTACAGCTGATGCTGGGTAGTCTTTCATGTGGTTATGATGTCCATCTTAGATATTAGTTTCTGCTTCCTTTGGCTGCTGTTTTCCAAGCATAGCTCATTCAGGGGAGCTAGCAAACACAGTTTTAGTCTCCCTGTCCCTAAGGCATCCAGTGCAAAGAAGAAAATAGCTGGCTTTTGTTTTAAAAACTTCAGAAGCATTGCATTGCAAGTATATTGCACTGAGGAAGTTGAGGTCATTCAGATATGTACTTAAGTCTGGGGTGCAGCTTTTGTATTAAACAGCATAAATGCTATGCAGCTGGATCCTGTCTTCACCTGGAGCTGTTTGTGGTATAAGCAGAGACTTGCGGCCCAACAGTTACCACGGCATCCTGTGCAAGGCACATAGTTAGAGGAGTGTTTGAAAAGTTTACGTACATTGCCTATTCTGAGAAACACCCACATATCCAAAAGGCCCGATGCAAACTTCCTGCAATGATTTCAACAGAGGTTTAAATTTATCACCAATTTTTGGCTTGTTTGGACAGAAACAGTCTTTCCTTATTCCCTATGCCAGCGGTCCTCAACCCCCGGTCTGGGGATCGGTACCAGGCCATGGCTCCTGCTCATCCTTCCCCCCACCTGCTGCCTCGGGGGCTGCCCTGCCACTCTGCCACTGGCTCACCTTTGGTGCTCTCCAGCGGCTGCTATGGCTGGGGCTCCCCTCGGCATGGCACTGCGCAGCTGCTGCTGGCAGCGCCCCCCAGCGGGCGGCGGGAAGTCAGGGGCACAGCAGGAAAGCGAGTGGAGCAGGGGCTCAGGTGGCAGCGGTGACGTCCCTCGGCAAAAGACTACCCCTACCCTGGACCTCAGCAAAATTGTCAAGTGTTGACCGGTCTCCGGTGATAAAAAGCTTGGGGATCACTGCCCTACGCAACAGGCCTCCCTAGATTAGACTTCTGTAACTTATTCTACACAGGGCTTCCCTTGAGACTACTCCTCTGGTTCAGAATGATGCAGTGGGGGTCCTCATGGGGACCCTGTGAAGGGCACACATGACACCCGTGCTTGCCCAGGTGTATTGGCTCCGCATTGGAGACTGGATCAAGTTAAGTTTTTTGGTATTCACCTTCAAAGCCCTAACTGCCCAGGGACCAGTGTGTATCTGCAGCCTTTTACACTATGCCCCCAAACAGTCAATAAGATCACCAGGCCAAAATTTGCTGAGGATCCCTGGCCTCAGCCGGGTAGAACACTCTGCTAGGAAGGATCAGGGCCCTGTGGGACCTTAACCAATTACGCAGGGCCTGCAAGCCAGAGCTGTTCCAACAGGTGTGTCGCCAGGGCCCTGACAACCCTTCAAGAAATGTTGGCCTCACTGCAATGAACTGAGATTGGACTAGTATTAATGGGATCCCTCCTCCCCATCAAAACCTTTAGTTAGTCTGGTGCTATTCATAGCAGAATGATTTTTACTGTATATAGTTTTTAAGGATTTATCGTTATTAATTGATGTTACCTGTACTGACTGTAGGAAGTGTGAAATATAAAACTGAATAAATATCATTTACAACCACAGCTCTGTAATTAGCAACGGCATGCAATATTACTGAGAATTATCATGAATAAGCAGGGACTTCTGGTTGAGATTCCCTACCCCACAGCTCATCCACCACTCTATCTTTGGTCTTGTTTCCCACTCTTCTCCCCCCCCCACCCCAGACCCGATATTAACTTTTAGGAGAGGGGGGACCTAGGAATCTTCTCCCTGCACTTTTCTTTCCTGTCCCCCTCTCCACCACTCTGGTCCCCTGCTGATGTAGGGTTCCTAGCCAAGTGGGGAGGGTGGGAAGGCGTAAAAGAAAGCTTCCGATCAAAGGGTTTGGAGTGCACCTCCCAAGAGACCAGATTGCTGTCTGCCATGGAACAAAACTAGAGTCTTCCTTGTCTTGAACATGGCAAATAGGCGTACTCCATCTTTTGAAAACTTCCCAATTATACCTGAGGTAGATTAACCACTCGTAGTTGGTAAGGTAAACACTGCTCAAGCTGTTAGCAGTGACATTCAGGATCCCTGCTATATGAAGGGCCCCAGCACACGCATTCATCTATGCAGCCACCTCCTAGTGTGGTGTAGTCAGTATGGTGTAGCGGTTGAGTGGCAGCCTCTAATCCAGATAACTGGGTTTGATTCCCTGCTCCTCTTCCACATGCGGCCAGCTGGGTGACCTTGGCTCAGTGACAGTTCTCTCAGAGCTCTCTCAGCCCTACCCACCTCACAAGGTACCTATTGTGGGGAGAGGAAAAGAAGGCGATTGGAAGTCACTTTGAGACTCCTCTGGGTAGTGAAAAGCAGGGTACAAAAACCAATTCTTTTTCTTCTAGAATCCAATGGCTAGTCACCAAGACCTTGTACCCCCATTTGTTAGAGCAATGCACAGTGGATGTATTGCCCATTTGAACCAGCATCCTCTTGTCCTGGAGGATATCTGCAAAGGAGTTAAGAGCTAAACCAGACTGTTTGCAACTCCAGAATACTGTACTGATGTGGAGGCTACTCCTGAACTATGACCACCTGCCCTGAACTGCAAACTGTTCACAGTGGACGCCCCATCCTGTCAACAGGCTTCAGTAGGGAGGGTGATTTGGGGAACCTGAGCCCTTAATGGGACTCCTGTAAAAAGCTTGACAATAGCTCCTGATTTCCTTCTCCCACTCATAGGCAACACTGCCTCCTCCAATTCTCTTGGTAGTCCAATGGAGGACCAGTGTCCATCCATATCTGATCATCCATGGTGAGGATACTTTAAACCCTCCTTCATTAATTTTAACTTTTCAGATTTTTCTACAAACATGGGTTTCCCCAAGTTTACAGAAAGACATCCTTTCCTCTATGTGCTCCCAATCCATTGATTTAAGTATCCACAGATAGGACTAAATTAACAATTATGAATGTCAATCATTGCCTACTGCTAAATTCCTCTTTTTCCATTTTCAAATACTGTGTGCCAGCTAATAGCATTTCTGTTCTCAAAATCCTATTAATAGTACTTTCTGCTTGCCAGACAGTAATTTGTTCTGGGTCATATTCCTCTACATGAGCAAATACTGGGGACTTGTTACATCTTTGTAATATCTGCAGCAGATCCATATCATGGAGGGAGAGGGGGAAGAGGGGGAGAGAGTGCTCCCCAACATACTTTACCTCCAAATAGCTCCATGTGAACATATAAGGTCGACCCACACATGGCATATCTGGGTTGCCCACCCTGTGTAACAATCAAATCCTGGGCTAGTTCTGGGCTCTCCTAATTTCCCATGCACATGGTGATTGACTTGGATCAGAACTGTGGTGTGCGTGAAGATGTGGCTTATTTTCACTGTGTGCCCCAAAGAATGCTGTATAGGCCACAGGATAAAGCCATACGTATCCCAGGGAACACGGGTACTCCAACATATGGGTGAGGCTAAACAATACATTCTGCCCCACGCACCTTGGAGAAAGGGTGAGTTTGGGAAAATGAAACAGGCATTTGGATATAAGGTGTGTGTGTTTGTGTGTGTGTGTGTGTGGTTGTTCTGAGCACCTTTACAAACTGTGCTATTATATTTTTAGGTCCCCCTTCCTCCAAGGTGGGTGGGACAGAATATATGGTTCAGCCCTACCCCATTTAATTTGCTCATCCACACTGTGATTGGCCTAAGATCCAACAGTGAGTTTTGTGGCAGAAGGGGAAAAAAACATCCATATCTGATATTCTGAATCGCTCTAGTAAGAATACGAGTTTATCCAGAACCTCACACAAGGGACTTCATTTAACCGTTCCATGAGCCATCAAATTATTTTTTAAATACTACCTGTTTACCTTCATCTGGTTCCAAAGAGTAAACATATGTAACTGCATCAGCTCAATTGTATTTCCCATTATACTTTCAAATGGGGGTTGGGGGAACTGTCTTTGGTTTATGAAACTCTATACCAGCATGTTGAGCTTTATACCATTCCTCCTAACCACATTTAATGCTTTTTGTATATTTCTTGCCAACTTGTGGGGAAAACAGTAACAGATGCCTTCATGCTTGGAGAAGCTAAAAACATAGTTGTGAAGGTGTCAGGTGGCCCTTTAAAATGGTCCAGAATTCTTTATAATGGAAAATGCAGTTATAGTTTATTCTATACTGCAGGGCAGCTAAAATTGAATAATAGCAGATCGCCAGCCACCACCAGGAGGTTGGCAACATTAAAGAAACTAGCAGCAAACAAGCCAGCTACCAGGGGCAAAACCTGGTGCAGCTTGTACAGAATGCTACTCATTCAATGCACCCCTTTTGACTTCAGTAAACCTCACAAGATCTGGACACCCACAGAGACAGGGAAACAAGTTTGCATATCTATATCTTTATTTATTTTTTTGATTTATATACTGCCACTTTTGGCCCGGCTGGTTCGTGGCAGTTTACATCAAAAACAGAAACATTAAAGCAAGCACCACACAATTTCCCCAAATTCAATTTACAATTTGAAACAACTCACAACAGCTTGTGACAGCTTGATGGCAGTAAACATTTTTACCCGACTCCATCATACCCCAGTGCTTCAACACTCCCTTTCCCAGTTTAATGCCCAAACTAGATCTTCTTCCCCTCTTGCTGCTCTGGCTCTACTTCCCTCCCTGGGGTGGAGCCCAGAAAAATAAAGGTTAGGTCTGTTTATAAAATGTTTTCATGTGTGGAAACGGAGGTCATTCTCTTACAAATTGTTCCATGGTATGTGATAAGGTTTCAAAATCTGTCCTAAATAACATTTAAAATAAAGATTGAAACTGAACAGGTTGCAATTTCACCCAACACATTTAAAAAGCTTATTGTGAAGTGGAAAAAAAACAGCCAACCTGGATCAGAAAAGCATCAGGCGAGCTGATCTTGGATCTCTCTTATAAAAAGAGGACCTTTGCCTATCTATGGCTCCTAGTAGTACGAAGCACATTCATCTATGTTACTATTGCTCCCCCCTAGGGTTGCCAGCTCTGGGTTGGGAAATAGCTGGAGACTTTGGGGATGGAGCCGGGAGCGGGCATATAAGCAGGCCAGTCCTTTTCCCAGGACAACTGACCTCTGTCGCCTGGAGATGAGCTCCAATTCCAGGGGATCCCCGGGCCCCACCAAGAGGCTGGCATCCCTACCCCCCATCCTCGGGCTCCTAAGCGTCGGTCACGTTACCAAGCAGAACCTCAGCCTCTTTCGAGCGAAAACAAAGCCCTTCGCTCCAAGCGGGAGCCGCCACTCCATCCTCCAGCAACCTGCTCCGCTGAGAAAGCTCCATCCCCCTCGGACAGGTTTTCATAGCACTCGACGCGGCCTCCCGAAGCCCACTCCAGCCGGCCAGCACTTCCCACCCTACTGCACGGCGACTGCCCTATGGCAGGGCTGGCCCAACTCTGCTGGCAAGGGCTCATGGGAATTGTAGTCCGGGGGAATCTGGAGAGCCACCGTGTGGCCACCGCTGCCGTAGAACTCGCTGTTCTTTCGAGCTCTCCCTTTCTCAGGGGAGAACAGGGGTGCTGTTTCTTACGTTAGAAACAAACAAGAAGAAGCCTCCGTGCAAATGCAGCCACGTAGGTGGGGGCGAGCGGCCGTTTCCGGGAAAGCAGAGGTCAGTTTAGGAGAATCTTCTCCTATTTCTATGGTTGTCTTGTTTGACTTCCGGGTCGAGGGGGGCGGCGTGCGCCCCGCTGTCGGCTCACTCCGTTCACCCCCCTTCCTTGGCTGCTTGAGGGTCGGCTTCCAGCTCTTCCTGCTCTTGTCATGTGAGAGTCCGCCTTTCCTCTTTGATGGTGACCTGTAGGGATCTGGGTTTATATATGTTCGATGTGTGCTGGGGAGGGGAGAATTTTAGTCGACATTAGTGATGGTGATGGCTGCAGGTTGAGTCGGGGACGGATGAAGTAATTAATCAGGGAGCATTGTAGTTTCTGAACATCTCCCCCTGGCTCTGACACCCAGCATTTTGAAAAAGACTGTGCATCTTAGTTCTGACCTGAGCGTGGGTTTTCTCCTTGCCAATAATAACTTGCTAGATCCACCCCGTTTTATAAATTAGGTTCTTGTACATGGATGTTGCTGCTTTCTGTTATTTTCCCTTGCATTTAATGTTTTTGTGGCTTAGCCTCCATACTGAAGCAAGCACTGTTTTAATATGTCTTGGGTACTTTAAAACTTTTTATTCCACTTCCTTTGTCCACGGTGCTTGAGGCAGTTTGCAAGCAATTAAAACATGTTTAAAGTATTTGCTGGGCAGTTTAAAAAAAACCTTATTTGGGGCTGCATACTTGAATACTTTCCTTGGGTAGTACATTTTATTTTAATAAAGCTTCCTTCTCTTTGAACAGCATCTTCAATTGAAGAGCACTGAGTGGAAGTTTCATTTTTAATTCTGAATGAGTTGATGAGTCACATCATTTTGGGAGGCCTATGAGCGAAGATGGTCCAGTTAACAAAAGCACGGATGCTTCAGATAATTAACTGTCTACTGCAGAGAAATGTGGCCAGAGACCGTACCCAAACTAAGTATGCTTCATTTTCAGAAGTTCTGCAGTTAGAGGAGAAGCAGTACACAGGAATTGTCTCCCCTCTCCAAGAGCTGGCTAAATATATGGCCCCTGGTGTGAACACTTCATGTTTTCATATTTTCAGTCCTAATCAGAAGGACATCAAGACAGCAGAGGCATTCTTCATTCCATCACAGAAGCACATCATTGACTATTTTATTTCTGCTGTCCGGATGGATCACGTCCCACAATTGTCACAGCCTGAGGTGAGGTCAAGCAGAGGGTGGTAAACCAAACCTGTAATCCTAAAACTACTTATGAGAGGGGAGCACCATTAAAACACTTCATGGTGAGCACTAATCCCGTTAGTTTTAAAATTCATTTGTAAGGCCTCAGTACTAGAACTATTAGATTTCAAGTTCCATTGAACTTTTCAAACTTACATTCAAGTAAATATATTTATACTTGGGCTGCAACATATATACATTCATTAAATGCAATGCTGTCCAGTTTTCATAACTGATTCCAGCATTGTTCTGATGATCTAAATGTAGAACTCCAAATCCTTCTCCAAAATTAACACTCTAAATATTGTCCTCTGTAAAAGCACAGAAAATATTAAGAATGATAAAGTGGGGAAAGTCTTTTTGTATTCTCGCCCCACCCCCCCCAAAAAAAAGACCCCAAATCTGCTCAAGATACCCGGCCCCAGAGAAGTCAAACTGGCTTCAGCCAGAGCCAGGGCTTTCTCTACTCTGGTGCCAGCCTGGTGGAAAACATTGCTGAGTGAGATCAAGGCCCTGTGGGACTTAAAACAGTTCTGTGCAGCTCTTCCACCTGGCATATGTTTTATTTTATACAAATAACACCGTTCATAGAGATTACAACGTTCCCGTATATTGAATACAATACAACCAAATGCCAGTAATTAAGCAGATGAACTAAGCTGATTTATATCACATTCTTGTATGCTTCATTAAACATCATGGGCATTTTGTTGGTTGTATACAAATGTTGGAAACATAATCTCTATGAACTGTGTTATTAGTTATAGCCTGAATTTCATTTGCATTGTATGGCTACTACCTTCTTGTACACGTGAATATCTTTTGTTTACTGATGCTCATAGAAACATATGGCCTTGATTAAGTGATTAATCATGGAAAATAAAATAAAAATTTTGCTAAAAAAAGAAAGAAAAGAAACATCTGGCCTTCATACGCAGACAGCAACATCCACATGCCACATAATGGTGTTTCATCAGACTGGAGAGAGGTGAGTAGCGGGGTACCTCAAGGCTCGGTGCTCGGCCCGGTACTTTTTAACATATTTATTAATGATCTAGATGAGGGGGTGGAGGGACTACTCATCAAGTTTGCAGATTACACCAAATTGGGAGGACTGGCAAATACTCAGGAAGATAAAGACAGAGTTCAACAAGATCTGAACACAATGGAAAAATAGGCAAATGAGAACAAGATGCAATTTAATAAAGATAAGTGTAAAGTTCTGCATCTGGGTCAGAAAAATGAAAAGCATGCCTACTGGATGGGGGATATGCTTCTAGGTAACACTGTGTGTGAACGAGATCTTGGGGTACTTGTGGATTGTAAACTAAATATGAGCAGGCAGTGTGTTGCAGCGGTAAAAATGGCAAATGCCATTTTGGGCTGTATCAACAGGGGCATCACATCAAAATCACAAGATGTTATAGTCCCATTCTATACGGCACTGGTCAGACCACAACTGGAGTACTGTGTGCAGTTCTGGAGGCCTCACTTCAAGAAAGACGTAGATAAAATTGAAAGGGTACAGAGGAGAGCGACGAAGATTTTTTCACAGTGAGAGTAGTTCAGCAGTGGAATAGGCTGCCTAAGGAGGTGGTGAACTCCCCCTCACTGGCAGTCTTCAAGCAAAGGTTGGATACACACTTTTCTTGGATGCTTTAGGATGCTTAGGGCTGATCCTGCGTTGAGCAGGGGGTTGGACTAGATGGCCTGTATGGCCCCTTCCAACTCTATGATTCTATGATTCTATAAGTAACATTATAGTACATTATTGCCCCTCTCTCCCATTAAAGAGAAAGTAGGGAGCTTCTGGGTTTTAAATTTTAACATGTTGTAAGCCACCCTGAGCCCTTGGGGAAGGGTGGCATAAAAATCTTTAAATTAATTAAAGAATCCACATGACTTCTGGAAAATAATTTCTTAAAAGGAACAAATTAGACTTTAACACATCCACTTAGTGGATATCCATCCACTAAGGTAATAGCTATTCCAGGAGAAATTCCATATTAACCTGGGGATGGGGGAAGCAAATAGGGGGGAGGGACATGTTTTAGACATGGTGTAGAGACAGTGGACAGGCAAAACTCTTCTTCCCTGACATACATAGCACTTGAAATCATGGCTGTCCCAGGAAACTGAGTTTGGTTTGTTGCTCATGAGTAATCTGTCAGATCCTCCAGAACAGGTGTCCTCAACCCCCGGTCTGCGGCCCGGTATCGGGCCGCAAAGGCCTTGGTACCGGGCCGCCAGCGGCCGCGCCTGCCTCCCCCCCCCGCAGCGAGAGGGGGGGAAGAGGCAGGCACGGCCGCTGGCACGCCAGCGACGCAAATGCGCACGAGCGGAGCTGCCGCACATGTGTGGTTGCGCCCCCTGCTGGCGAAACGTGCATGTACGGCAGCTCCGCGCGCGTTAGCTCCACCTAGTGGCGAAAACGTGCATGTGCAGCAGCTGCGCGTGTGCGTTTACATGCAGCTGCGGCAGCCGGGCCGCCGGCTCTCTCCCACCCTCGGAGGCAGTCCCCGACTACAAGAAGGTTGGGGACCACTGCTCCAGAAGGACAATACATCCATTTTATATCATTTCTAAATTCAGTCTTACCTGAGATTTGGAATAATGGGAAGTTATGTATTTCTCTAGTCTTAAGAGACAAAAATGTATCTCATACAGTAAAGCGTATCCTCTGCTTCCAAGAGAGTAAGAAATCTAATTGGGAATGGATGAATTCAGCTTGCACGCATGTACCCCTCCCTCATTCAAAGGCAATAGCAGTTGCTCAGTTAATTAATATCTGCATTACACAAATACTCAGCAGGATTAGTCAAAGATTTAATGGCAACAGGCCAGCATATCCCTGTGTTTTCCCTTGGAATTCAGTCTAACCAAAAGATGACTGTATTTTTCTCTTCTGGCTATACACTTCATCAAAAAAGACATCTGCACCCTCAATTTCCTGCCTTTTAGGAAATATATTTCTGCACAACTGTTATTTCACCTATCCACCAATAAGACCTGAAACATTTTGCTTCAATTCAATCTGTTTTGAGAAGTATCTTATTTATGTTGCAATTTTAACACTTTTGGGGTAGAAAACCCTAGAGCTGTGTTCCAGCTGTTGGGTCCCATATCAATACTAGTCTCCAGCCTGAACATTCCCAAGTCCCTCAACCTATCTTCATAGGGCTTGGTCCCTTGGGCCTCAAATCATCCTCGTTGCTCTCCTCTGTACCCTTTCAATTTTAACTACATCCTTGAAGGGAGGCCTCCAGAACTGCACACAGTACTCCAGGTGTGGTCTGACCAGTGCCGTAAACAATGGGACTATGACATCTTGTGATTTTGATGTGATGCCCCTGTTGATACAGCACAAAATGGCATTTGCCTTTTTTACCGATGCATTACACTGGCTGCTCATGTTTAGTTTACAATCCACAAGTACCCCAAGGTCTCGTTCACATACAGTGTTACCTAGAAGCGTATCCCCCATCCAGTAGGCATGCTTTTCATTTTTCTGACCCAGATGCAGAACTTTACACTTATGTTTATTAAATTGCATCTTGTTCTCATTTGCCCATTTTTCCATTGT
The DNA here is from genome assembly GCF_049243985.1 of Paroedura picta. Classification (NCBI taxonomy): domain Eukaryota; kingdom Metazoa; phylum Chordata; class Lepidosauria; order Squamata; family Gekkonidae; genus Paroedura; species Paroedura picta. Next base: position 32,274,311 of record NC_135374.1, on the reverse strand, counting down.
GTTCGGATCTCGTTGAACTCTGTCTCTATCTTCCGGAGTATTTGCCAGTCCTCCCAATTTGGTGTCTTCTGCAAACTTAATGAGTAGTCCCACCACCCCCTCATCTAGATCAGTGGTCCCCAACCTTTTTGAGGATGGGGACCGGCAGGGCAACTGCCCGCTCGCGCATGCCATGCATGCGCGGCTGGGCCGCACATGCGCCATGCACGACCAAAAATGCGCATGCGCTGCACTTTCGCACATGCATGAAAGTGCCATGCATGTGCGATTTCGGCTGGCCATGACGCATGCGCAATGCGCGGGCCTGATTCCCTCTCCCCCCCTCCCACAGTAAGAAGCTTCCCGGGCCGCAAGCTTGCGGCCTGGGAAGTTTTTTACTGCTTGAGGGCAGGGAGAGGGAGCCGCGGCCCGGCGCCAAGGCCTTCACGGCCCGGCACCGGGCCGCGGCCTGCGGGTTGCAGACCGCTGATCTAGATCATTAATAAATATGTAAAAAGTACCGGGCCGAGCACCGAGCCTTGAGGTACCCCGCTACTCACCTCTCTCCAGTCTGATGAAACACCATTATGTGGCATGTGGATGTTGTTGTCTGTGTATGAAGGCCAGATGTTTCTTTTCCTTTTTTTAGCAAAATTTTTATTTTATTTTCCATGATTAATCACTTAATCAAGGTCATATGTTTCTATGAGCATCAGTAAACAAAAGATATTCACGTGTACAAGAAGGTAGTAGCCATACAATGCAAATGAAATTCAGGCTATAACAAATAACACTGTTCATAGAGATTATGTTCCAACATTAAAAAGTACCTGACCGAGCCCCGAGCCCTGAAGTACCCCGCTACTCGCCTCCCTCCAGTCTGATGAAACACCATTGACAACAACTCTTTGAGTGCGGTTCTCTAACCAATTCCCTATCCACCTAACTATCTGAAAATCCAGATTGCAGTCCTTCAATTTATCCATCAGAATATCATGGGGAACCTTATCAAAAGCTTTACTAAAATCCAAGTAAACGACATCAACCGAATTTCCACGATCCAGCAAACCTGTCACTTGGTCAAAAAAGGAAACCAGGTTGGTTTGACAGGACCTGTTGGAGACAAATCCATGCTGACTTCCTTGGATCACCAAATTGTCCTCCAGATGTTTGCAGATCGCTCCCTTTAATATCTGCTCCATTATCTTCCCCACAACAGAGGTCAGACTCACTGGTCTGTAGTTTCCCAGGTCATCCTTCCTCCCTTTTTTGAAGATTGGAATAACGTTTGCTCTCTTCCAGTCCTCCAGGACATCTCCAGTCCTTAAAGAGGTCCCGAAGATGATGGACAAGGGTTGTGCAAGTTCTCTGGAAAGTTCTTTGAGCATTCTCGGGTGCATTTCATCCGGCCCAGGGGATTTGAACTTATCCAGTACAGCTAAATGCCTCTCGACAACCTCTCTGTCCATGTTGACTTGCCACCCAGACACTATCTCTTGGCTACTGCCATCTCTCGATGTGCCTAAACTCTTTGACCTGTGGGAAAAAAACAGATGTAAAATAGGCGCTGAGCCTTTCTGCTTTCTCTGCATCCTCCGTTAGAGTTTGTCCATCTGCACCCAACAGTGGGCCTATTGCCTCCTTTACTTTACGTTTGCTCCTCACATAACTGAAAAATCTTTTCTTGTTACAGTGGGCTTCCCTGGCCATTCTTAGTTCACTCTCAGCTTTGGCCTTTCTGATGATTGATCTACAGTGCCTAGTAACCTGTAGGTACTCTTGTTTAGAGCTCTGTCCTTCCCTCCATTTCCTGAACATTTCCCTTTTCTTTCTTTGTTCCTCTTGAAGTTCTCTGTTCATCCAAATAGGCTTCTTAGAGCTCCTGCAGTGTTTTCGTCTTTCTGGGATAGTCATGGATTGAGCATGCAATAGCTCTTGTTTGAATAGCGCCCACCCTTCACATGCTCCCTTCCCTTCCAGCATTCTCGTCCATGGTATGACATTCATCATGTCTCTGAGTTTATTAAAGTCTGGCTCCAAGCTTCCTTGTCCCCCCATCTCAAAAGAAATTCTATGAGGACATGGTCACTTCCCCCTAGGGTCCCCACCTCCTTCACCTCATCCACCACCTCTTGACTGTTGGTCAGTATTAAGTCCAGTATGGCTGAACCTTTTGTGGATTCCATCTTCCATCCCTCTCTCACCACCCTGCTTTTTCTTTCTAATGGCAAACATTATTGGATTTTGCACACCAATATAGGTTCCTGTGTCCAACTCCCCCCCCTTCTCTTTAGATTAGCAACACTGTCTTAGATTACGATTTTGTAGAAATTAGGATTTGTAGATCATCTATTTGTGTGTCTTCCCAGCTCTGTTTTCAGTTGGCTAATTCCATTTGCTGTTATTCTTTTTCTTAATAATTTCTGAACATTAAACCAATGCTTTTTTATTTCTAAGAATCGGCACAGTCCCCTGAAACACTGGATCCAGTCTTGGACTCAGGTGTACCCCTGGGAGAACGGCCCCGATAATTATTCCCCTGGGTGCACACACGTCCGGGCTCATGTTAAGGGGGACACTACTGTTGTCAAAGGAATATACATGTGGCCATTTGGATAACTGGTACATTCAGGACTGACAGAATAAAGTAATCCTTCACCCAGGGAAGTCACTGCCACCAAGTAGTGATAGCTGTAGGCTTTGATGGCTTTAAAAGGGGGGATGACTGGAGAGGTCACATGAATAGATGGAACTATCTTATACTGATCATCTGCTGTGACTAAAACCAGGTTTCCAGAGTAAAGGTCTTATTCATCATGTACTACTTGGACCTTTTAAAACTGGAGGTGCTGGGAACTGAACTGGAGGCTTTACGCATGAAAATCTAACGCTGTACCATTGAGCCATGATTCAAACCCTAATCTATGGCTTTTAGCTCCGATGGATGGCATCCCTGTTCTAAATTAATGCACTTCTGAATGTAAGCTCACTGAGGGATGGATCATACCTTATTTGTGCACTTCCCAAAGGCATTTGGTTAGAATGAGAAAAATAATGCAGGGCAAGATGTACCTTGGATCTGCCTAGCAGAGCTTTCTGTATATATTGTGGCCCAAAATTAAGACCCTGTTGCAGCTACACTATTATAAATTTGTCAGGACTTAAAGGATTTTCTGTTAATGGTTCTTTGGTATGTGCTTACTATTGGGTGAGCAGGATAAATGTGCAGTAATTCAACTTCTTTCCCTAGGTTTGCTTTTTAGGAAGAAGCAATGTTGGAAAGTCTTCCTTAATCAAAGCCTTGTTTGCATTGGCTCCAGACATTGAAGTTAAAGTTTCAAAACATCCAGTAAGTAACATTTGGTGATGTATTGCTTTAGAGGTCTGCATTAACCGGACCAAACAGAAAACAACATGCTTCTGTTAATACGTTGTGAATGGTTAAGTCAATGTAATAGATGGAAAGAATCCAGTTTGATTGAATATGCTGGAAATTAGTGGGTTCGTCCAATGGAAGTTCCAAGAGCCAGTTCATAAATGCATACTTGGACTGCAGCATCCAGCAGTCATTTGCTTATGTGAGTGAACCACCACAGGTGAGACACAGACAATTTGCATATTAAGCCTCCTGCTACCATTGGAATTAATATATAGACTAATGTGTCTGTTCTTAGGGGCTCCTGCAGTCATGATTTTGATTCTCTGCAGACATAATGTAGTTCAATCTGAAATCTGACATCTTAGATAATAGTAAACCAATAGCCACAAGCCAGGATGTGAAACCATGACTTGAAGTTGGCTTTGGACTCTGATTTAAAGCTAATTATGATGTAACATACCTTGGCCACCTCATGAGAAGGAAGGACTCCCTGGAGAAGAGCCTAATGCTGGGAGCGATCGAGGGCAAAAGAATAAGGGGACGACAGAGAATGAGGTGGCTGGATGGAGACACTGAAGCAGTAGGTGCAAAATTAAATGGACTCCGGGGAATGGTAGAGGACAGGAAGGCCTGGAGGATTATTGTCCATGGGGTCGCGATGGGTCGGACACGACTTCACACCTAACAACAACAACAAATGATGTAACACTAACACTAATTAGCACTGAAAAGTAAAGGAAGATGGCAGTTTGACCAGAGGAGAAGCACAGGAGTGGAAAGTGAATCCGAGGAGCACTCTTGATGTCATAAGCACAATAAGGAAATTTTAATTTAGAAGTTTTTCCTTTATTAAATCTGATCTGCCCAGCCTCTTCTTCCTTACCTACCTTTCCCTAGCACAGTGCATGATGGCATTTTTATGTGAGGAACATTCGATAAATGGTACGTATGTGTCTTAAAACACACAGAACACTTTGTATAATCATTTCAGTAAGGCTACAGTCTCAAGATATTTTTACTTACTGATTGGAATAAGACAGATGCCTTTCCATCTTTCTCCAGGGTCATACAAAGAAAATGAATTTCTTCAAAGTGGGAAAAGTATTTACAATGGTGGATATGCCGGGTTATGGCTACAGGGCACCCAAAGATTTTGCAGAGATGGTGGAACCTTATTTAATCCAGCGCAAGAAGTAAATATCACTACTCTTGTACTTTAATTAAAATATTGTGTGGGTAAGTTAAACAAAATGGCATTTTCCATCCCATTTTATTACAAGGTGATTTTCAGTAGTGAGAGGTAATAGTTTACATGAGTTCACCAGTTCACATTCAAAGACAACATATAAATGTGGTATGCCAGTGTGGTCGTTTGATCATCTGAATCCTGCTGCCAAATGCTAAGGAGGATTTTACTATACAAGAGGTAGAGTGGTGAAGTACAGTAGTTCTCTGTATGGGCTCCTGTGCTGAACTGAAAAGGGTAAATTAATCTTGCTTGTTATCTCATTTGTGATCGTATCATAACAAACTTTGTGGGCTTTGTTTTATTTCTAGTCTGAAACGTATTTTCTTGTTAGTGGATGGCATAATAGGAATTCAGCCAGAAGACCACATTGCTATAGAAATGTTGGAAGAATTTGGGACTCCTTATGTTGTAAGTTATACTTATTTATTTCACAGAATGTGAAAAAGCAGCATATTGAATCAGTGAAACTGAAATTATATAGTAAAAATTGGGAACTTTTGGTACAATCTGTCCAACATTTTTGAGCAGGCAATTTAAACATCCTTTTATGAAAAGTAACTTTGATTATTAGGCTTGTAGCATTCAAAGGAACAAACAAAAACATAGTCCAGTTTTCTTGAAATTTAGGAATATATGAAGTGCTCATCGGAATCACATTTGCAGGATAAGTGATATGTTTGCAACCACAATATAGTATCCAATACCAAAAGTGTGCTGTTGTCAACTCTCAGGGTCTTTACAGGACACCGTGTTGATTACAGTTGGCATCTTGCAAGGGAGGAGGGTGAGCTTTCACCTAAACATCTTGTTCTAACCCTGATGTCTGCAGAGACAAATTTGGGAATGTGATTGAAAGGTATAACTGTACTGGATGGCCCCCACTTCCAAATAAGTTGTCTGTCCTGATGTTGTGAAAACATCAGATATTGATTTGAAGATCAAAGAAGATGGGAAAATGAGGATCTCACGTGCTGAACTCATTCACTTCCAATATTCCATCTAGTGAATGTTACCTTTTGGAAGTACTATATAGTGGGAGAGTGTCTGACCCTGTTAAATTGGCGAACTTCCTTTTTATAATGTTCCAGTTTGTGTATCATAATGATAGTGAATGAAATATTAAAGTTCATCCCCTACAAGTATCAGCATTAGCATGGAACCTGAAGTGATTGAAAAGCTGAAAGCAAGAAGAGGACAAGAGTGTTAACTTTGACAGATGTGTTGGATTATAAATGTAATTTGAACTCTAAAACTGATATACTTTACAAAGCATTCAAGACTTTTATAAAATGCCTCCATTTTTTTCCTCAGCTTGTATTAACAAAAATAGACACAGCATCAAAAACCGTCATGGCAAAAAATGTGATACAAATCCATGATTTCATACAGAAGAATACACAAGGGTGCTTTCCTCAAGTCTTTCCAGTCAGGTAACCATACACAAGTGATTTTTACTGAAGCAGAGGTAGTAGCTGCATATGGAAGAACAGAAGGGAATAATTACATTCTTTTGATGCTCACAGAAAATCCTGTGTGTTTGTTTCCACAGTTCTGTATACTATTCCGGAATCCATATGCTGAGATGCTTTATAGCTCACGTAGCTGGAAGTTTTCACTTATCTTCATGACAGTAATCCCTACTCATCTCTGAAAGGAATGAAGGACTTTGCCAGCTTTTTTCAAAAGCTCTATAAAGTTTTGCAAAATAAATGCAGTTTATGTTCTTTCTACAGCTCCATCTTCAGCATGTTACAGTGCAAGGTTAGAACAAATCAATTGCTACATTTTAAGCAGATACATTAGAATGAAAGCATAGGCTGAAATTGTATATATCTAAAACCAACAGTGGTCGAGCATCTTTGTAACTGTGTAGTAAGTCTGGTCTCACGCTTACTTGAAGTCCCACGGAATTCATTGGGACTTACACATTAGAGCAAGTATCTTTTGGGTTGCAGCCAGTGTAGGCTTGTAGTGCATATTACAGTCCAATCCTGTGTAGTGTTACTCTAATCTAAACCCATTTGATTGAGTGAAGTAACTGCATAGAACTTCATTGTCTGTCTTTCAATGCTCTTAGGTATGTTTGACTTTCCATGGAATGAGGCTGTGTGATAGTTCTGCAACAACCATAGATAGTACTTTACTCATATCAGTATATTTCCTAAAGTGTACAGTTTTGTTTTGAAAACTGGGTACATGAAGGGGGATTCCAATATAAAATGCAAAATAAATTTAAAAAAAACATAAGTTCTAAACGATGGGGGCAAAAACTGTTATGGTGTGGCAGAGGTGCCTGTGGCTACTGTGGTGCTCACCAACACTTTTGTTGAAACCCACCAAATGTTTTTAGAAAAGGGGTGGACTGGGCAGGGATTGATTGCCCATGGGCAATTTAATGGGTTATCAATTTTAAGGTGCTTTAGCAGCGGCTGCCACCACATCACAAGGATCTTTACTATATGACTGGAGGTAAGCTGCATGAATGCCAAAAAATATTTTAAAACAATGTAATTTTAAAAGACATGCTATTAAACAGCTTCTACCTGCAGTTCTGAAGAGCTCTTATTAATGCATAACCTCAGCTCCCTGGCATTCTGTGGTTTTTTTTTGGGGGGGGGGGTGCCAGCCTTTTTTGGAGTTGTGTTCATCATCCTGTGTTTGAATTCCAAAGGTGCCTGCAGAGTGGGGATCCTGGTGTATGGGTTTCTGGAGTTCTGACTCTGCTGGTGTCCCTCTTGATTACCACTGGGTTTTGGCCACTGTATGACACAGAGGGTTAGACTGGATGGGCCACTGGCCTGATCCAACATGGCTTCTCTTATGTTTGTACATCTGCTCTGTATTCTTGGTGCTTGAGTAAGGGCTACTGGAGTTCTGGCTCCACTGAGGGACTTCCTGAGGTCCCCTGGGTGTTGTATACATAGTGCCACAGTGCACTGGACTGGGTGGGTCACTGGGCTGACCCCAACAAGGTTTCTATTATGTCTGGGTCGGCAATGCTCTGTATACTTGCTGCTGGGGGGGGGCACAGTGGGAGGGCTTTTTGAGTTCTGGCCCCACTGGTGGACCTCCTGATGGCCCCTGGGTTTGGGCCACTGTGTAACACTGTATTGGACTGGATGGGACCTTTGGTCTGATCCAAAATGATTTCTCTCTTGCTCTCTTCTGAATCTGCCATTCTGCAGTATTGATCTGCAGGGTTTCTCTTGCTGCACTTTCCTGGGGCCGGGGGCAACTGGTGAGCTCTCCAGCTCACCTCCATCAGGTCAGTGTGGGACTGAAGACTTTTAACATCCAGAGGCGATGTGTTGAGTGGGCTTCTCTTCAAGGGCCTGGCCAAGTTACAGAGATTTTTTTGTACAATGGTTGGCCTGTCCTACAAAACTGGGATGATTTTGCCCTTTTGAAAAGGCCGAAACAAAATACTGGACTCATGCCCGTTCTCTCCAGACCGGGCGGACCCAAGGGCTTCTGCCGCGAGGCCACGCCCCTGTGTCCGGGTTCCATGGCTCCCAGGCCGCCTCTGAAGCACTGGGCGGGAGGCTTCCCGGGAGCCCTCCGAGGGCGCGGCTGGGCAGGAGGGCGAGGGGCTCCCGGGGGGCTCGAACACGGGTTAACCGGGGACAGTCCGTCTGTGGGAGAGGGTCCATGAACTACACTAACCATGGGCCCCTGCCAGCAGTAACTGTAGTGTACGGACCCTCTGGAGATCCAAAACTTGGCTACCCCGGCGTAGCCCGCGAAACGGCTGACCAAGTTTTAAGGATCATCTCGGAAGGCGGGGGAGGCTTTTGCCTTCGCGCAGCACTGAGAGGCACTGAAATGAGCTAGAAAAGGGCACGGGTTGGGCTTCATTTGACTCGAGAGGGCATGCGCACAATACGGCGCGCATGCTCAGCAATGCCTAAAACATAGCCTGCGCGTGGCTAGCTGCGGTCGGCCGTGCGGCTACCAGGAAGGCCGGTGGGAAAGGCTAGGAGGCGACCAAGCGCCCGCCCGCCCGCTCGCTCGCTGTCGCCGTCATGGCGGATGAAGAGGAAGACCCGCCCGTAAGTGGGACGTGTGTTGGTCTGCCCGGGCGACGGTGATGCCCTACTGAGGATGAGGCAGGCGATGTCAAAGCGGAGGAGCTGGAGAGAGGAATGGGCGCTGCAGGGGAAGAGGGGCTTCCGTCGGAAGTGGGGCGAGGGCAGTGACCGAGACTGAAGGGGCGGCCGGGTCTGCAGTTTCCTTAAGAGCCCAGCAAGCCTCTTATTTGCTATTGGGAACGAGCTGCAGAGAACCGTCGGAGGAGAAACTATCTGGACATCCCACCTCACCCCCATCGCAGTCATTCTCTGCGCTCTCCGGAATTAGAGCAGGCAGATTGGCTATTGCTTATTATGAATTAAGTAGGGTCTTTGCCGCCTTCTTCCGCCTAAGGGACTCAAGGCAGCGTATGTTGTTTTCAGCCCTCTAGTTCATGGTGGGAGGTGGTTTAGGCGGAGGGCGAGTGGTTGGCCAGGGTCACTCAAGCAGCTTCATGGCAGAGTTGGTGGTTCAGACCTGCGCCTGCCCAGTTCTGCTTGCGCAGATATTATGACCACTAAAGCATGCTGGCTCTGCCTGTCTCCCTGTTCCTGAGGAAGCGTGCTTGCACACCTTGAATAAATCTTTGTTGGTCTTTAAGGTGCTACTGGACTCTGACTTTATTGTTCCCTGTTCAGTGATGCTCAGCTGTTTCTCAACATTGTGGCCATTCTGGGGCATTCCACTGAGTTTTAAGAGAGTTGCCCCCCTTTGCTAACTTGCAGTCTCGTGTTTCTGCAAGCTGAAGGAATTTTTAGTGCTGTCCTAAAGAGAGTTGCATCCTTCTGAGCCTATCGATGTAAGCCGACCTTAGCAGATAGATACCACTCTTGTCTTTTGTCCAGCAAACACCATCTTATGTAGCTTTTGGCATCTACAAATGTCTAGTTGGTTCACTGTTGGATATTATTTTATGTTTATCCTGCCTATCTCGGTATGCCCAGCTCTGAGCAGTGAACAACATAATATATACATATATAACAGCTAAAAAATTTTTATATATAGCAATGTTAGGCTGACAGTACCATATGCCTGATGGTTTATGAGGTAATAAACAGAGGTCTCTGTTCCTAGGATACTAAAATCCAAAATGTGGCAAGTAGGGCTGTTCAGTCCTGTAGATATTTGGTGGTGGACATGCAGTACCTTTCTTGTTAACTGTGACACAGCAACCTAGACCGTTTGCACATCTTCATCCTTGTCTTGGATTTTGCTTCTGTTTAGTTTGAAGAAGATACCGAAGAGGCTGGTGGAGGTCCAGATGGTGCACAGGGTAAAAGGAAACGGTTGTTCTCCAAAGAATGTAAGTTTCTGTTACGATGTTTATACTGTTCTCCCCTTTCATAGGCACATCTCTTGATCTCCAACATAAACGTATTGAGTATTGAAGTTACTGAGATGTATCTTGATGCATCTCTTCTGGCATCACTGTCTTACCACTCTATTAAAGTTTAAATCAGTGCAGAAAACTTATAATGCAATAGACATCTGTTGTCACATGTGTACAGCCCAAAACTTATACCATGAATAAAACACTGAAAAGATGCCACTGGACTCCAACTTTGTTTTGCTGATTCAGATTGACATGGCTACAGTGAATGCAGTTTGGAGTTTGAGTACTCACTGAATCATAGATGCATGTGTGTTTTTCAGTATCTCATCATTTGATTTATAGCTCGTTTGCACATTCTTTGAAAAACATTGTGTGAGAACTGTGTGGAATATTGTAACTGCAACGTGTGTTATATCAATTGTTTGGTCACAGAGTGAATGGATGTATGTGAACTTAAGCTGGGGATAGGATATGAAATATGTCCTTATACACCTGTGTTCTTTGATGCCTGTCCAGTTACTCAGGATTGGTTAGTATAGTTAGACCATAGGCACTTCTTCCCCTAGTAAAATAACTCGTTTCCCTTAAGATCCAAACAGTTCTGTTTGATGTTTAATACCAACTTGATGGAGACATGTACAACTGGGTACAGGAGAACTGTCTTTGTAAGGTGAATTAATATAGAATACTAACAGCCTTTTGAGGCCCTTTCTGCCAGTGTTCTGATGGAGCAGGGGAAATAGTCCCGCCCCTGGACTTTGATGCAGCAGCTTTCTTAACAGACTTTGCCTGTTTGCCTTAACATTATCCTCTTCCCTTCATTTAACCTAATTCTTCTGACAAATGTGTTGTTTCTTTGCCATCTCATTTTCCTTAGCATTTCTTCATTTGAGCTTGACAAAGCTGTCAACTTTTATAGTTTAAAGAAATCTACAGTTGGTATTTTTATATCAGTGCATTAGAAATTAGCTTACTTAAAACATTTAGGAGAATGCTATTTATGCTTATATGAAGTGGTTAGTTCATGAAGTGTGCATGCATTCCACATCATACCATGGGGTTGTTTGTGTCCACAGTGAGATGCATGATGTATGGCTTTGGAGACGACCAGAATCCTTACACTGAGTCTGTGGATATTCTTGAAGATCTGGTCATTGAATTCATCACAGAGATGGTAGGTCTTACTGGTATACTTGCACATGTCCACAGAAGTGAGGTAGCCAGAACAATGGGCCCGGAGTTGTTTCTTTCTGTGCTTTAGTTTGTTTTACCTGTAACTGAGTAGCCAGAACTATAAGGAATCTGTAAAGTCAGTTACTGATCTGCTAATTTCATGCTAAAACATATTGCCTGGGTGATAGGCAGACAGAAAATTGCCCGTAAAGATGTAACCCAAAGAATGTAAAAAGTTTTTCATGTGAGATGGTAGCCATGGGAAAGGACTGTATCATGCGCAGCATATTTAAATTTGGCTGCATGCTGAATTATTCAAATATCCCTTCTAGGCATGTACTATTTTAGTGACTTGGAGGGAGGGGGAGCACTGTTTTGGGTAAAACTATCAGTCCTGATGTCGTTGATTATTCAACATTATGCCACCAATTCAATCTCGGGCCTCATCTACACATAGTAGTCTTCTCCCAGTTTAAAAAAAATGCTTGCTGGGAGAGTCAGAGAATTTTAAGTAGTCCTTTCAGATTGTTGAATAAAGTTTCCCCATTAATTCTGAATTAATATCCTGTCCCAAGAGCCTAGCAGCATTACAACATTCTTATTATAACTGTTTTTCTGTAGTAACCCAGTGAGAAGACTGGAATCAATAGTTATTTCAGCAGTCCCTGGATTTCATAGCTGAGAAGGGTTTAAATCTAGCTTGTCCTTGTTTACATCCAGCAGCCTTAACCAGAGCAATGGAAGTGCCTAATTTTTCAAAAAAATGTCGTTCATTGACTTTCCAATACTTGTATTAAAATATCAGACCTTTAATTTGTGTATGGGGTTAAAGTCCTGCTGCTGTAACAGAGCTGCAGGTTACCAAGCATACTGGCATGTTGATGTGCACATCCTAATGTGAAGCATTCACTTACTAGCACATCAGGTTTTATGGCTTGGTTCTTTTTATGTTTACCAAGAAGTAAGTAGTGATGAATCCAATACACCTTGCTTCTAAGTGTGTCATATTAACTGAAGGATCAGACTGATTTCAGTCCCTGATTTTTAATGTTAGACAAGACGGCATCGTTGTTTTTAAATTAAAGTCATTTTGTTTCTAATAGACCCACAAAGCAATGTCAATTGGACGGCAAGGACGAGTACAGGTTGAAGATATTGTCTTCCTGATCCGTAAAGATCCACGGAAGTTTGCTCGCGTGAAAGACTTGTTGACCATGAATGAAGAACTGAAACGGGCAAGAAAAGCATTTGATGAAGCAAATTATGGATCCTGAGGCCTTTTATATGACAGATCTGTGGTGCATGCAGAAGGACAATAAATTGTATGATTCTTTTTCCTTGGAGCCAGGAAGTACACTGATCCTGCTGGACTCAGTTTGTTTCATGTGAACCACAGTCCTAGTTATTTTTGTCCTAGCTAGCTGCATACTACCATCAAAAACTACTGAAGTTAACATTATTTGTTCTTTCAGTTATTCTTTTGAATAATTTTGTATATGTATCTAATGCAGTATCTCTTTCTTTTAAACACAAATGTGCTCGCATATCGTAAGGTTTGGAAACAAGTCTTGCTCTCATAGAGGGGCTTGTTTGGAATTCCACTGCAAATTATAGTTGGACTGAGGAGTGAACCCTTTGTTTACCGAGTTCATTAAACCTCTACTATGAAAACCTGCTTTGTGACAGGTTTCATACCCACATTATTTTAATAACTTGAAAGTGCACTTCTGTTTTAATGCTGACTTGTGCTTCTGAAATAGAACTCCTAGATGTGTTTTAACGGATAATTTCAACAGTCCAAGTACAAGTATAGAATAAATCACTTTCAAGCTTAGTAACATCTTAAAATGAAATCGTTTAATAACTTTCCATATGAAAGATGAGATCTGCTATACCCAGCAGGTTAAACTGAGAATCATTTATGACAGAGGTTTTTTTTAAGAGGGGGGGGTTCTGGGGGGGGAGCATAGATTCAAAACTTCAATAAAAACCTGAATAGTTCATAGTTATGCATCTATACACCCCCCCCCCAATGTATTGATGGTGGGTGCAGTGGCACCCACTGTGTTTTTCAGGGAAGTGGGTGGGGCCACTTTGAAGGTAGGACTTGTGACTGGCTGCCTTTCTCCAAATAAAGGACTTACCTGGAAGCTGCTTTTTGGAGAATGATCCAGAATCAGCTAAACAAGGCTTGCTGATCCCACTATGTAGCAGTGAGAAAGGGGAGGGAACAATGGGCAACTGTATCCCAATTGGTTGTGGGCTACAAAGCAAGTTTCAAGCACAGCACAAGATAAACCAAGAATTTCTCAAAGGGAGTGAAGTGGAGAAGCAAGTAAACTGATTCCTGGGAAAGACAAAAAATGGAAGCAGGGAGTAAAACTCTTTTATTCCATAGTTGGGTACCACCTCTCCCCCACAAATGGTTCAACTGCTATCATATTTCCTAGTCTAGTTTTCCTGTGTTGAGAAAGGGCACTGCACAGGGAGTTATGCTGCACTGTACTGAACTCTACCTGGTTTGATTGTAAGTAGGCTTACCATCTTGGTAGCCACTTTGGTGTATAACTGGAGAGCCAGTTTGGTGTAGTGGTTAGGAGTGCGGACTTCTAATTTGGCATGCCAGGTTCGATTCTGCGCTCCCCCACATACAATCAGCTGGGTGACCTTGGGCTCGCCACGACACTGATAAAACTGCTCTGACCGAGCAGTGATATCAGGGCTCTCTCAGCCTCACCCACCCCACAGGGTGCCTGTTGTGGGGAGAGGAACGGGAAGGCGACTGTAAGCCGCTTTGAGCCTCCTTCGGGTAGGGAAAAGCGGCATATAAGAACCAACTCTTCTTCTTCTACTCTTCTTCTATAAGACCATGTTGCCACTGTTGGTTGTGATCACCTAAATAATTCAAAATGGCTGTAGTTTCATTTTCAAAGCTGAGGTGGGTTGAGAGGAGAAAGAAGAAATGGGCAGAAAGAAGACACTGAAGACACAGTATCCTTGAAGGAGAAGATCACCAGGGTACAAGAAGAGACAGACTCACCTTGGCAATTATAGGTCCTTCATTTGTAAACATTTAAAGTTGCTACAGTGTATGCCTTACACATTGTAACAGGACACTCAATGAAGACAGCCAAATCCAATTTGTATAGCACTATATGCCCATTGCTTCAAAAATGTCATCTATATCATCTTTACTCTCCAAAACTTCCTTTTGCAGATGGGCAGGCTTTCCTTCTAATGCCTCAGCTTGTCCTTCGGTATGGCCTTTGTCAGCATCTCTCAGGCCAGGTGAATGTTCAAACTGCTGAGCAAGAGAAAGACCACCACTTATAGTATCACCACAGTCAGTCTTTGCCCAATCAGGTTCAAAGCAAGAGGGTGTCATCTTTGAAATATGTCTTTCATTCCTGCTATGCTTGATCTGCCTCTTAGCTCCAAGTCTTTGCTTTGGTTTCGGCCTAGAATATGAGACTGTCAGGTATCTGCAGATAATAGCCTTTATATAACCCAGTTTCCTCTGTAAGCTGTAAAAAAAAGAGAGAGATGAGCAAATGTTAACAATAATGGCAACAAGGAAGACTGTTTTGACATTACCAGTTTTTAAATGGCTTCCACAATGAACCCAAATTATTCTGCATAAACAAATATTTTGTACAAGGCTGAGTTCTAAACTACTACAGGTTTCCTCCACCACAGTTTTATGGAACCCTGGGGTTTCTTAATTGCGCTGGAGGGGTTTCCCGAATGGGCAGGAGTTAATTTTATATATATTTAAAATTTGTTAAACACTGATCAGGTGAGATAACCATATATGGTCTTCTTGATCTGCCCCCTCCCTTCCCAAAATGGCCAATGGGTCTGGAGAGAGTAAGGGCAGGGCCTGGGTGAGCATGTGCACAGCTACGCTTCCCGACTGTATTCGGCATGATTGTGCCACTTCTGGGGTTTCTTGAAGAATGTTTCAGAGGTTTCTCATAGGTATAAAAGTTGAGAAATGCTGGCCTACTTCAGTAAGTCTCAGACCGGAGGTAATACTTTTAACATGCCTTCAACCGGAAACACCTTTTTGCCTCATATCATTTGTATAAAAGGACTTCTGTGAAAGTGACACACACTGATGTCACAGCACCTTGGTGTTATCACCAATCCTGTTCATATATTGATTTGCAAAGGCAAATATAATGTTTACAACCATTGTGAGAGAGACAAGTGATCACAATGACAGCCAGCATGACAGGTGGCTAAGATCTGGGTGACCCTGGCCCAAGTCCTGCCCTTGTAAGGGACAAAGGCAGGGTATACATTTTATAAATAACTAGTCATCAAGCCCGCTGCGACTAACGCAGCGGGCACTAGGGCAGGTAGCTCCCGGCAGTCACACAGAGCGCGGCTGCCGGGGGCTGTCTCGGCCATCGGCCTGACGCGGCGAGAGGCGCTTCACGCCTCCCCCCGCATCAGGGCGCCAGCAAGCTTCCTTATCGGGAGGGCGGGAATCGGCCGGGCCAATCGGCAGGCGCTTTGCACCTGCCGATTAGCCCGGCCGATGGTCTGTCCAGAGGAAGGGGCCAATCAGGCCCCTTCCTCATCACGGATAAAGCCCGCCCTAACTCCTTCCCCAAAGCGCTTAGCGCTTTATTTAGTCCGCGGCGCCCGCACCACGGGCGTTTTAAGGATAATGTACTTTTTTTTAGCCTGCTCTAAGGATTTATAATTGCCTACCCTTCCTCTCCCTACAACAGACACCATGTGAAGTTGGTGGGGCTGAGAGCTCTGAGAGAACTAACTTACCCAAGGTCACCCAACTGGCTGCATGTGGAGGGGGAATCAAACCCAGTTCTCCAACTTAGAGGCTGCCATTATTAACCACTACACCAAGAATATTCTGCCAAGGAAGCTTGCTGGTGATCTTAAGCCTTTTTTCTCTCCCTCTAGCCTTCCTTGCAGGGTAGATACAGGGAGAAGCTCGAAAGCATGACCAGTACTATATGTTGCTTTGGGTTCCTGTTGGGGAGGAAACAAAGATATATCTAGGACTGTGCTGTCCAATGCTAGCAGAAGAGAGGAGAAGGAATGGCTAGCAGGCCAAATCCCAGCAACCGGTGATGCTGAGAAGGCAGTGAAAGGTATATGAGGACCAGAGGGTAGATAAGACATGAGGGACATGAGGGAAAGCACAAACATAATGAGAGAAAAGATAATTTTTTGTATTTCTGGTTCAAAGTGGGCTGGAAAACTATCAACAGGGAAATAAAAGATCCCATGGGATAGGAAGCCAGAAAAACTAAATTAAATTTCACACACTGGTAAGAATTTTCTAATTAATAAACAATGCAAGGATACATATTAGTCCCTTCTGCTTTTTCCCAACCTGGTCCTGCTTCCTCGCTGACAGAATTCTCAAGTCAAGCACAGTTACTTGTTGAACAGGCAGCTTATTGGCTATACTGAACATACCTGCAACCCTGAGCTTCTACGTGCTGCAGGTGCCTGCTTTTCAAAAGCTTCATTCCCAAGTAAGTAGCCTGTGATCTAAGTTTTTTGCTTTTGCACCAACGGATTATTGTTCTAAGTGTATCAGACAGTTCTCCAAAGGAGTGAACTTCTTGCAATTTAGTCAAAAAAGGCTTAAGATGCTCAAATTTAAGGGAGGTAGTTCTCTTTTTAAAATGAGGATGCTTTACTTGGTTTTTGTTCTGAAATTAAAACAAAAAGGAAATTAGTAACAATGGAAAGTGTAAAAGGGTGCACTTTATCCTCTGCTGAGTGCTAAAGAATACACAAAGTCTTGACTGGTTTAGGATGCTTTGAGCTGATCCTGCGTTGAGCAGGGGGTTGGACTACATGGCCTGTATGGCCCCTTCCAACTCTATGATTCTGTGATTCTGTGGTTGAAAGGGAGAAGTAAACTAGCAATCTGTTCCTGATTTTACCACTGATATGGAAAAAACTGATCTCATGCAGCATGCCTTGCCCTTATATTTTTATGCTCCATTGAGGGCACACATACCTCAACTGCACTTCAGATACTAGCCAGGAACTACTGCATCCAGGGGAAGGGACTGCATTTAGTCGGTTTAGCTCCTCCCCTCTGCAGAAAGGGTGGTGGGACAAAGTTGTTCATACTAAAAAAGCATTCCAGAGGACAAATGGAACTGATCAATATACGTAATTAATACACCCACTAAACAAGTAATAAAGGTAAAGGTATCCCCTGTGCAAGCACTGAGTCATGTCTGACCCTTGGGGTGACGTCCTCTAGCGTTTTCATGGCAGAATCAATACGGGGTGGTTTGCCAGTGCCTTCCCCAGTCATTACCATTTACCCCCCCAGCAAGCTGGGTACTCATTTTACCGACCTCGGAGGGATGGAAGGCTGAGTCAACCTTGAGCCTGCTGCTGGGATCGAACTCCCAGCCTCATGGGCAAAGCTTTCAGACTGCATGTCTGCTGCCTTACCACTCTGTGCCACAAGAGGCTCAAACAAGTAATAGAACTTGGCAAAAATTATCCTGGCCTGCAAGTTTACAATGTAAACTCAGATTTACCAAGCAAGTACAGATAACAGTATAAGCAGCTATCCACAATGCTATGCTATGAGGGATATATTCCAGACATGCAATGTAATTAATGCAGAATGATACAAACCATCTCTAGTAGTACAGGATCAGAGTATCTACATAAGGTCCTGACATCGAATGCTAAGTTGTTTCTAATATCTAGGGAGGGAAAGAACAGTCAACAGTAACATTCCAGTTGTTTAGGATCATAGCCAAACTAAAACATTATTGACTTCAAAAGCTCTCACGTTTTTCCTTATCCACTGTTCTGAAGCATTCGTCTTTGGGAAGTAAGTCTTTTTTAGGAGTCCGGGTATATGGAATTCTAAGACATGATTTAAGGCAGCTAAAAAAATTACATCCACACCATGCCTGGCACCAAATGAAGCATGATCCCGTCTACTGCAGGCAATCTTCTCCAAGACACAGGATTCCTGGAGCCCAGTTTTCCCTCTACTCCCCTATCCATGCCTCCTGCTTCCCCATCCAGCTCATAAAGGGCTGGGTCTCATTGAGGATGGAAGAGGTGCAACTTCTCATTCCCTTTCATGGCCTGTCGTGATGCTTGTATGCAGATGTATATAGAAAGAAGTGTGTGTGTGTGGAAAGATTCCTAGGGTTCTATTAAAGCCAGCAGAAATCTGCAACATGTAGTTACTGCCCCCATACTGGATTGGATCATGTTGCTTAATTAAAGTTGGTCATAAAGTTCTAGCAATTTAATTTAAGCATGGAACTGCATAAGGGAACTGCATAGAAGGGAGAACTAGGAGAAAGACTGCTCAAACATTTATTGTCCCTGGTTATACAAGTCTGATCACCAGTATCCATCCCGTCCAAATTAAGAGGCTGTTACCTGGGTTGGTTCTGTTAATCCGAACTGGTTGTCCTACATCAAGGGATGTTGGCACTTTGTTTGTGACTCTTGAAGGATCTGTTGCACACACGGACTTCCTGGCTTTGCTTGCTGAAAACAGCTTAGATAACCATGACGTTTTACCCTTTTTTTTAAATGCCTTGGGCATTTTCTTCTGAATTTCCAAGTAGGCAGTTCCAAGAAATTCATTTATATCAGAAGGAAAGGCAAGTTCTTTAATATAAGGCCTTGGCTGAATTTGTGAAACTTCCTCAAGCAATTCAAACAGACTCTCATATAAAGAACAGATGCTTTTCAACACAGCTTTATAAAGAATCCTGGATTTGAAAAATAAAGGGGGAAAAACACATGAAAAACTCCTATCTATTACACAGCAGCCAATTCATATGTCTGTTCTTTCCTCAGAGCATTCCACCTGTAGTCAATTGACCTAATAAAATTTCACCTATCACAATGCTTAACAGGGAGGAATCCATGTCTGAGTTACTGCTGCAAGACTGACAAAAGAAACAGGGGAAGAACAGGCATTGGGCAGCTGCACATACCTGGTCTGCCATTCTAGCAGTACTTTGTAAAGCAGTGGTCCCCAACCTGCGGGCCGTAGCCCGTTGCCGGGCCGCGGCTCCCTCTCCCCACCCCCCCCCGCAGTAAAAAACGTCCCAGGCCGCAAGCTTGCGGCCCGGGAAGCTTCTTACTGCGGGAGGGCGGGGAGAGGAAATCAGGGCCGCGCATCACGCATGCGCGAATGCGCCATGTGCGGCCAAAATTGCGCATGCATGGCACTTTTGTGGCCCGCTGCCCTGCCGGTCCCCAGCCTCAGAAAGGTTGGGGACCACTGTTGTAAAGTATTATTATTATTTTATTTATGTGCCGTCCCTCCCTAGTGGCTCAGGGCAGTGTACAGCAGTAGCCCATTATATTATATATATAGCAATAAAACAAGAATGTTAGTAAAAACTTTAAAACATGGAACATATAATATTAAAAAGCTTCATACATCGCAGTGCAACCATGCAATTTCTTCCAGTTGTAAACTGTCAGCAGTAATTCTCCATGGATGGGGAGGCCTCTATTGATGTTACTGGATGTTTGTTTTCCCATCACAATCAAGGAAACAGTTTTAGGGTAATTGATTTATTTTTAAAATAGCAATTTTATCTGGCACAAAGCTGATGGGATATTTTACATCTCTAATCTAGGATTACACTGAAACAAGTCGATGATTGTCAGTACAATTCTAAAATCCTTTCTGCACCCATTGAAT
This sequence comes from Paroedura picta, assembly GCF_049243985.1. Taxonomy (NCBI): domain Eukaryota; kingdom Metazoa; phylum Chordata; class Lepidosauria; order Squamata; family Gekkonidae; genus Paroedura; species Paroedura picta. The sequence continues at coordinate 32,254,432 of NC_135374.1, read as the reverse complement.
TTACTTGATTTAAAAGGGTAGAATGCCAATTAGTGCCTCCATGTCATGACCCCCAATGGTTCTTGGAGGAACAACCACCCAAATTCTTAGAGGTCTCCCCACAAAAAAACTAGCCAGGGTCAGCCTTGCTTACCTTCTGCATTCTGACTTGCCTGAACTGTCCAGGTCAGGGCTGAGCACAGTAAACCCCACTCTACTATCAGCTAGACTTCCCTTTCTCCAAGACTAGGGCAAATTTGCCCAACAGATCATGCTAATTCCATCAACCAAGCTAAAGTGTTGGACTAAGATCTGGGAAACCCAGGTTCAAATTTCTATTCTGTAATGGAAGCTTGTTGAATGATCTTGGGCCAGTCACACACTCTCAGCCAAACCTACCACACAGGGTTGTTGTGAGGAGAAAATGGAGGAGAATTATGTAAACCACTTTGGGGATAAAGGCTGGATATAAAAAAGGAAATAAATAAATAAAAGATTGTCAGACAGGCCTATTCTTTCTTTTACTATAGATTCATGGTAACAGCACACCAGCCTTGCTATGATACATGGCTTGCATCAGGGTCCTGTGGAGGGACCCAGGTGGAATCTTTGTCTGGGATCCCATGGTGGCTCTCACCAGCCCTGGTGACCACACACACCACTGCAGCTAGCTATAACAAACAGTTATACAATTTAACTATGAATGTAGGTGGAAATACAGTGTATCTTTTCTTTTCTTTTTAACAGTAATCACACAACTAAAACAGACTCTAAATTTGTACCCTTTTCAATGTAGCATTTTCATCAGTGGTTGTTTCCTTCTATTACTATTTTATGTATATAGGGTAATCAGAGGCAATTGTTCCAACAGGTTTCTAACTAATATGTAATGAGGATCAAATCCTTCAGTAATTCTATAGTCTATTATTATCTATTTCAGTTTTAACATATATATTGGCTGTTTGCTCAAAGGTATGGAAAAGTTTAGTCAAAAGACTGCTCCTACTGGGCTGTCAGTGGGACTGTGCTTGGGAAACACAAGTGTGCATGTAGAAAAACAGCAATAACAAAGATGTCTTATACACACCATAATCTGCTCAGCAGTCCCAAAACCACAGTGTTGTGCAGTATGTGTTCTTCCAAACACAGGTGCTTAAGAGACAAGCTGAGAAGCATGTTGATTAAGGATGGACAACTGACCCCCAAACTATCAAGTTAAACACCTATGGCATCTGCAGGCAGATTAACTGTTTAGTTGAGGTCGATCATACCAACAGCATCTGCTGGACCCCCAGAAACCCCTCTCCATGAACCAAAGCCCAAATCAACAAACCTATGAGATCATAGCTAACAAGTTAATGTTGCAATAAGAAATGTTATAGGAACTGTTATAGTACTGTTATCTTGAGTTATGGAAACCATTGTTATTGTTGTTTTCCTGATGTTATGAATTGCACTGTACTATTCCTATGTAACCCAGAATTTTTTTAAAGCTAATTTACAGAATCACACAAAGTTGCAGAAGTGAATAATGGAAAACTGAGACAACACAAACTTCCTTGCTAAATGCAAGACTTTTCAATCAAAGCTGTCTTGCCAGATAAAACCATACCATCTCATGCCTTTTTCAGTCTCCAAATAAGAACTGCCCAGAAACTGCAAAAGAGAATCCAGTCTTTTACAGTGGGGGTCGTCAACGGGACCGAGCTGCAAAAGCCTTGGCACTGGACAGCCAGTGGCTGCACCCCCCCCCCCCCCCGCAGCAAGAAGCTTGCCAGGCATCGAGCGAATCGGCTACTTTGGCGGCCGATTTGCTTGTGGCCCGGCAAGCTTCTCACTGCAAGGGGGGGTTAAGGGTGGCACAACCGCCGGCACGCCAGTGGGCGCACACATGCATGTGTGGATCTGCCGCGCATGCGTGTTTGCGCCTCCGGCAGGCACAAACACACATGCGCGGCATCTCCGTGCATGCGTGGCTAACTCCGCTCATGTGCTGTGCCCGGGCCACCGTCTGGCCCCCACCCCCGCAGGCAGTCCCCAGCCTTACAAAGGTTGGGGGCCGCTGTTTTACAGCACAATTACACTTTTCTAAGTCCACTGAAGTCAACTGTCTTAAAGGCATAAGTCTGCTCAGGACTGCGCTGTCAGATCCCAAATGGTTAGAAGGATACAGAAATGCTGTGCAACAGCAGTCAAGCAAATGCAACAAGAGCTTGCTGCCCCCCAAAATCTTCACCAACACCACTTCAATCACAGGTTGGCTGGGAACCAAGCACTTTTTGGGACATTCAGATTTCGTTTTCCTATAAAGTAAGAGAGGAAAAAACAGCCGTTTGTATTTGATGCTGGCATGTACATGGCTTAGCCTAGGTTTTTTTTTTTTACATATCTGGCTCACAAGAAGAACATTTTTCTAGTAACTGCTTCTGTGATAATCATTTTTTAATCTACTAATCTCAAGTGTGCTCAACAGTTTCACTTTTGGTATCCAATTCTCCTCAAAGAAAAAAAAAAGGCTAAGCTAGCAATGCTCCCAGGGCTACTCTAGTCTAAGCCTGTTCAAGTCTATAGGCCTTGGCTGAAGAAACTAATGAGACTTGCACTGTATATTTTATTTCACACAAAGGGTGGCTAACTTGCTGGATTGGTCACACAGAAGGAAATGAAAGAACTTCAGCTTTTGTTAATGGAAGATTTTTAAACTACATGAATATCTTTACTATCTCCTTCAGAAAGAAGTATAATTTGAAAGCTTCCACAATCTTATGCCATTATATATCAATCCATCAAAAACTTTATTGCTCAGTAAGCTATGGAACTGCAAACACAGGTCGCAACCCTAACAATACTTTCCTGGGAACAAGCCTCACTGATAATATGGGGCTTGCTTCTGAGTAGAACTGTTTAGGATTACTAGAGAAGTAGGCCAATTTATGCTACTTACATGGAGCCCAATTCAGCAAGTTTTTCAATTGTCTGTTCCAGATTCATTAGACTCAAACGCTTCAAACACTGCTGTACCTGAAATGGGAAAAATCACACACATACATTAATTTGGCTGATTAGCTTCAGAAACAAGCTTTTCATCTTGGACTTTTTATTCTGATACCTGAACATGAGAAGAGCCCCACTATATCAGATCAATAAAATATCTAGTCCAGCATCCTGTCTCACATAGTGGCCAAACAGTTCCTCTGGACAGTCAGCAACAGGGCATAGAGGCCAAGGCTGTCCCTTGATGTTGCCTGCTGGCTCTGGGATTCAGAGGTTTAGTGCTTCTGAATGTGGAAGTTCCCCTCAATTACCATGGCTGGTCGCCACTGATCAATTCATGGAGGATAAGTCTATCTAACCCCCTTTTAAAGCTCTGTATACCTGTGGCCATCACTAGATCCTCTGGCAGCAAATTCTACCTGTTGATCCAGCATATCATTATTTGATGTATGGTCCAGCTTTCACAGCCATATATTGCAACTGGGAAGACCATAGCCTTAACTAGACACACTTTTGTTCGCTGGGTCATGTCTCTGCTTTTTAGGATGCTGTCTAGATTTGCCATAGCTTTCCTCCCCAGGAGCAAGCGTCTTTTAATCTCTTTGCTGCAGTCCCCATCTGCAGTGATCTTGGAGCCCAGGAAAATAAAATCTGTCACTACCTCCATTTCTTCTCCATCTATTTGCCAGGAATTGAGAGGGCTGGATGCCATGATCTTCGTTTTCTTGATGTTGAGTTTCAAGCCAACTTATGCACTCTTCTCCTTCACCTGCATCAAGAGGCTCTTTAGTTCCTCTTCGCTTTCTGCCATTAGAGTGGTATCATCTGCATATCTGAGGCTGTTGATATTTCTCACAGCAATCTTGATCCCAATTTGTGACTCCTCTAACCCCCCCCCTTCTCATGATGTGCTCCGCATACAAGTTAAATAGGCAAGGCGACAGTATACAGCCTTGCCGAACTTCTTTCTCAATTTTGAACCAGTCAGTGATTCCATGCCCGGTTCTCACTGTTGCTTCTTGACCTGTATATAGGTTTCTCAAGATAAGATGCTCTGGTATTCCCATCTCTCTAAGAACTTGCCACAATTTGTTGTGCTCCACACACTCAAAGGCTTTAGCATAGTCAATGAAGCAGAAGTAGATGTTTTTCTGGAACTCCCTAGCTTTCTCCATGATCCAGTGTATGTTGGCAATTTGATCTCTAGTTCTTCTGCCTCTTCAAAATCCTACCTGTACTTCTGGAAGTTCTTGGTCCACATACTGCTGGAGCCTAGCTTGTAGGATTTTGAGCATAACTTTGCTAGCATGAGAAATGAGTGCAATGGTGCGGTAGTTTGAACATTCTTTGGCATTGCCCTTCTTTGGGATTGGAATGTACACTGACCTTTTCCATTCCTGTGGCCACTGTTGAGTTTTCCAAATTTGCTGGCATATTGAGTGTAGCACTTTTACTGCATCATCTTCTAAGATTTTTGAAAAGTTCAACTGGAATGCTGTCACCTCCACTAGCTTTATTGTTGATCAGACTTCCTAAGGCCCATTTGACTTCACATTCCAGGATGTCTGGCTCCAGATCAGTAACTACCCCATCGTGATTGTCAGGGATGTTAAGCTCACTCTTGTATAGTTCTTCCATATAATTTTGTTACCTTTTAAAAATCTCTTCTGCTTCTGTTAGATCCCTACCAGAAGGGTAGCATCATTACAGCCCAACAAAAAAATGTAGGGTATTGTTGGTTTTTAAGGTGCTAATGAACTTAAATTTTGTTCTACTACTAAGGACTAACATGGCTGTCTAACAAGACCTACAGTTCATACATTGTCTTCATCACTCCTGGTACATTTGTTTATTACCCATGTGGCTCAAAGCAGGTTATAATTTCAAACATGAAAAACATATAAAATACAGAAAAAAACATGTATACCCCACCTCAAGAAAATGCCTGTAATATAAAGTTAATTAAAAGTTGCTGCTGACAAAATGCCCTCATAACACCCCCCCCCCTAATAACTTCTGAAGGTTCCACAAGCTGAGAGCTAGTATGGACAAATAATGGGCTGTAGTCTGCCAAGTGATCACATTAAATGGGAAAACAATTTTTAAGGTGGCAACCAAAATTTGAACACAGGGAAAAGTATGAGGAAAAACAGCTCTTTAGACCATAGATTTTAAGCTGCAAAGAAGTGGTGACTGACAACCAGAAGTTCAAACTGAAGAGCTCTTCTAATCATCATGTCTATATAAATTCTGAGGCTATTTCTATTTTCTGACCTTTCGGAGAGACCAATATGGCCTGTGTTGCCTCATTTGATAGTGGCAACTATACATGACGGCGTGCAAGGTTTTTCCTTCTGCAAGCACAGCTTTACTTTTGAGAAGGTTGTTGACCACATGACACCTCCTCATAACTGATGAAAGGCATTTCACTGAAAAAGAAAAACACAGTAAAACATTTGCATGCCCCTAGGTAACAATCCAGTTCAGCAAAATCATCATCACAAAAAGTGTAGCTCACACTCCACTCCTTTTAAGCCCCCTCAACTTGTTCCCATAATTCCTTGAAATTCAAATCCACTTGAAAGTCAACCATTTTTTTACATCTTGAAAACGATCCGATGCCCATAATCCTGTAAAACCCCATTTTCAGAATTCAAGGCTTTTTACTGAAGACCAGAGTCCAGTAGCACCTTTAAGACCAACAAAGATTTATTCAAGGCGTGAGCTTTCGAGTGCAAGCACTCTTCGTCTTAAAGGTGCTACAGGACTCTGATTTTATTGTGCTACTTCAGATCAACACGGCTACTCATTTGAATCTATACTGCAGAGAGATGCAGTGCAATTCTATACACGTGCTTACTTTGGGAATAAATCACAATGCATTCGGGGAAGCGCACTCTCATACAGAATGGTAACCCTCAGCATACGGCTCTGTTCTTAAACATGCTTAACTTTGCCCAGGGCACAAGCCTTACATCCCTGAAACGTATTATCTAAATCCCGAAGAGTTCAAGTTAGAAATCCCGCACGTGATGTACCCGGCATGCTTGAAGGAAAGCACCCCTGCACGATTCTGAACTTTAAAGCAACCTTCAGAGCCTGGGACACCCCGGGCCCCTCCTCACCTGAGGAATGTTGGGCTGATACGGCTACCGTACCGCTGCACGCGGGCCACGGAACATCCAGCCGGTTCCATACCGCATCGTCGCCTCTGGGCGCCGCCATCTTTTCCGGGAGGAGGATGTGGACGGAACCAAATCTTAGGGGGGGGGGGAAGCGGTTGAAGGCTTCAACCACTCAGTCGCTAGAGGGAGACCAGATTCCAGTCATAAACGTTCCTCATGTCCTACTGGCGCAGCATACCTGGCCAGTATATATTGATTAAGTTCAGATCAATGTACTACAGAGAGATGGGGGGGGGGGATGAGTTGGAAACTTCCTCCCCATACCCAGATGTGTCCATGCACAATTCTCAGGGGTTCAGCTGCTCTCAGCGTTTGTGCCTCCTGGGGCACGCGCATTCCTCACTGAGTCTTTGGTCAGCTAACAGAGTTTGCATCGTATTTAGGAGGTGCCTTGAATTAGTGGAAACCCCAGCCTACCTGTTACTGACCCCGTTTTGCTGCTTTCCTAGCTGAGAAGGCCACCCAGGTTGCTACTGGATTATATGGTTGTCGTTGTCATCCCATTTCACTACAATGCACCCAAAAAAAAAAAACACCATGTCGCTATATCTTTAAGCAAGAGGAGCCTCGTTCCCTCTAAACAGCAACACCTGAAGTTTGCTGGGGGGCTCGGACTCCCCTCCCCCGACTCTTAGTGGCCCGCCGAGTCTGAACACATAAAAGGGTCCACGGGGCTCAGTTCATTTCCTTGCGGGACAGCGAAGTTTCCCAAAAGCATGGGGAAAGGGGGAGGGCAGCCTTCTAGAACGCGCCAGAAAAAGGACCTCGTTAAGGTCTCCGTAGCGGAGTTTCTTCAGTATTATGAGCAGCCCATCAGTGAGGAACAAGCATGGGCCATTTGTTTCCAGTGTTGCTGTAAAATGAGAGAGCTGGTGGCCCGAGGAGGGGAGTCTATGCTGCAGATGGTACTCTTGAAAGATCTCGATAATCTTTTCATCCACTCCGATGGTAGCGTGTCTTTCGCTGTGCAGCAAAGTTTGAGTGGTAAGAATGATAATTCGGGACTGTTTCTTGTGTCTCTGCAGATTTTTTGGGGAGGAGCGGGTTGGCTTCCACCATTAATTGTATGTCCTCTCCACTATTTTAAAGTTCGAATTCCTACTACATGAGAGCCAGCACTGTGCAGGGGTAGTCAACCTGTGGTCCTCCAGATGTTAATGGACTACAATTCCCATGAGCCCTTGCCAGCAACTGCGGTGGACTTTAATCTGCAAAATCGGGTTTGATTCCCCCCACCCCTCCATAGGCAGGGTGACTTTGGCCTAGTCACACTTCTCTTAGAGCTGTTCTTGCAGAGTAGTTCTCTTAGCCCCAGCTACTTTACAGGGTGGCTGTTCTGGGGAGAGGAAGGGAAAGGTATTTGTAAGTTGCCTTGGGACTCCTTTGGGTAGTTAAAAGCAAGGTTAAAAAAACAACAGCTCTTGTTCTAGGTATTTCCTAAATTAGATTATATGACTATTATTTGATCTTCAATAAAAATACATTCAGGTTATGGTAGAGTGTTAAAGTATGAGAGTGCTAATTCAGCAGTAATATGACAAATTTAGAGGAAGAATGGTTAAACTTGCTGCTAATTCCTGTCTGGTTTTACTCAGTTGTTCATAATACATTACAACCTCTTTGCAATGATTTGTTCTGGTGTTGTAGCAACCCTTTGTGCGTTTTTACATCTCTCTGTGCTGTATGAAAAATAAATTTTGAAAGTTAAATCCTGTTAGTAAATTTTTTAAAAATTAAGTAATGGTTATTTTTTTAACTACAGGTAAGAGCTTTCAGGGGTGTTACAATACATGGTTGAACAATTTTGAGTCCAAAAGCGCCTTAAGATCAACAGTTTTATTCAAGGTGTGAGCCTTCATGTGCATGCACACTTCCTCAGACAATGGAACAAGAATCGTAACAGTGCAGATATAAGGAGAGAATAAATTAGAAGCAAATTAGTAAACAGCATCGCAACAAGTACGCAGTGTGATAATGAAGATTGGATAGTTCCTTGCTAGAATAACTAAATCAGTCTTTTGTTTGAGAGGGTGCATGCACATGAAAGCTCACACCTTGAATAAAAATGTTAGTTGGTCTTAAAGATGCCACTGGACTCAAATTTTGTCCGGCTACTTCAGACCAACATGGCTATCCACCTGAAACAGTACATGGTTGTATATGTATGGGAACACAGAGAAGTTAGAGACTTTTGTAATTAAGGGTTGCTTCACGCATGACTGTTCAGTTATTGATTTTCTGTGAATGTGATGAGAATAGGGCTGACTGAATGAGAGCAAAGTACAAAAAACAGCAGGGGAGGGGTAGAGGCTAAAAAGAATGGACATAGAAAATCTTACTGTAGTTCCTACTTCATATGCTTAAAATACAGTTCCTTTTTTAGTGGTAAATATTTTAGTTAGAAAAGTAATGTCAAAGAGCTCTTGCTAAGGCTAAATTACAAATCGATAGCTCTGGATTTGTATTGTTGTTTTTTTTAAACTAAATATGTACTGAAACCTTAAAAGAAAAAAGGCAGAATCCGCAATACTATTTATTAGACCAAACCATTTCGAATTTACTGTGGTAATTCCTCAAGCTGGATGGTACGAAATATTGGAAAAAGTTTTAAAAGGCAGCGGAAATGTCTTGGGTGAATCCTGGTCAAGCCTGCATTTTGTGTTAGATGGAGAGCAGCTTCAAATGGTGCTGGTTTTGAGTTGCCTAGCTCTTTTGGGCAAAAGATAATGAATTAAACTTCATAGGTACTACCAGAACCTATCAGATATCTCTGATGTTTTCTGTACTCTTCAGATATTATCCTCTTCAATTTTTCTTTCCCCATAAGCTACTCAGAAATGTAAGGGCTTTTGCTAATTTCTGTAGTCTATTGTCACCTTCCTCCTAGTATGACTGTAAGAGCTAAATCCCCCCCCTTTTTTTGTTTTTGTTTCAGATAGCCACATGACTCAGCAACAAAATGAAAAGTTGGAAGATACGGTAAGGCTCAAACAATTGTGAGTCCAGAGTTAGAATTGGTAACTCTTGATTCTCTACTGAACTTGGTTACCTAAGGAATAATTTATTTATGCCTTAATTTGATTTTGGCTGTTTGAATTAATAGGGTCTCCCTGAATTTTCTTAATAGCTCACAGAACTACTGGGAAAGTTGGTCTACAGAGCTCTGGACTGGGGAATTGAGAGCCACATGGAGAGGGAGTTGAGTGAGGCCTTGGAGAAGCTAATATCCTTTATGCTGAAGTTGAATCTAGACGCAACAAAGTCAGCAGTCACTTTCCAAGATGTCATTAAGGTTTTGCTTTGGCTTTTATTTGTATACAATATATAAAGCTACACTTGTAGGCATTTGTTCTTGCTATGCCTGAATCTGTTTTAGAGTAGGGAAACAACTGATACATATTGCTAAAGAAAAACAGGGTAGAAAGAGCAAAATTGGAGTGTATTAGGGGTGTGCTCTGCACATGCTTCATGTAATTTTCCAAGAAGGTTTTTTTGTGTGCCGTCTTAACTGTCTGAATGTCATAACGCTAGATGTGTTAAGGTGCACTGAGAAAGTTGAATGTAGAAATTTTATTTCCAAAATAGAAGGTTTGTAATGGAGTAGGATGTTCTTTTCATGTCTGCGTATAACATGGAAAAGCTATAGGCACTACCAGGCTGACTCCCTGTGATTAGAACTTCTCTTCTTTTCACCCTTATGATGTCCAGTCTTTTAGAACTTGAACAAACTTGAACTGTGTATTCTGTTTCATTATCAATCCTTTAAGCAGGAACCCAGGGATAATTGCTGCTTTTTCATTTTAGATCTGTGAAGATCACTTTCTCAAGCCTTCTGAAGCTGCTGATCATTACTCAGTGGTCTGCCAAGTGCTCTTTGCTGAGTACATAGAAATCCAGAAGCTCATGTTGACCATACAGAGCTGCAAAGAGGTATTTTGAAATGCAAATGTAGTGTCTACTTGTTTTATTCCATCACTACGTATTCATTTTCGATAACCTTTTGTTTTAAGTTGGAAGAAAAATGTTATAAGGCATTAAGAAGGCTCATAGTCTAACAGCTTCTGTAGAACAAGCAAATAGCAAATGTCTACTGTCTTTCAGTATTTGGGAAGAATGGATGTGGAAGACTGGTGTCCAAGGCAGAAGGCTGATGACTGGGTAAGGATAGCCATTCGGTTTGTTTCATATTAAGGTTTCCGTACTAAAAGTTCACATTGAATTGGCCAAAATTAGAACGCTTATTCACCATTACCAACCCAAGTAGGCCCAGTTATATGCCCTTTCTATCTTTTATGTGCCCTGCCTAACTTCCCAAGCTATGGAAATGAACGCCTTTAAAATACTTTGCTTGAAGAAGAGCATACTATGGTGATGGTAAATACACCCCTGTAAATAGGCACTTGTAGATGGTATCAGATTCTGAAACACCAACGTCTGCAGGCTTCCTTCAAGGCTGAGCACAGTTTCCAGCCGAGGATCTCTGATCTCATTGTCTTTTGAACATCCCCTGGCTTCTAGCTGCTTCTAATACTGTTCCTTCTGTAACTTTTAGCATCTTTTATTCCAAAAGTTGCCAAGTGCTTCCTATCAACCCTGTCTTTGGCTTCCACAAAAGCACCAACTGACTACCCTAAAGATTTGGTTATTCTGTGAAATCTGGAGTTCTGTGTATAACTGATGGGTGTTCACTATAGTTTCCTTCAAGGGATGGTTCAGTTATCTCTTCCCTTTTCATTAGGAGAAAGACTAGTTGCTCCTTATGCAGATTAGACTCATCAGGGGCCAGTGTCACCTGTGTCCTGTATCTTGCCTCCATGCAGCAGACATTGCAGTTCTTGCAGTGCTGAGCGCCCACCTTTTGGAGTAAAGGAGACAAATGAATTACTTTTTTGTCTTTTAACTAACTGCACATCTTAATGCAAATATTACAGTTTGCTGTAATGCATACTTCAGCTCAGGTGCTGTTCATCCAGCTACTGTAACTATGTACCTTGTACCTATGGCAGATTAAGTCAAGAACTCCAACCTGATTTTCACTTTCATTTTAGCAGTCAGTTGCCATGTTAAATGCCGGGTGCCTTCTTGGCAAGGTATGTTCTTTAATCTGAGCTTCCTTTTTAGGCAAATTTATGGCAAGATGTACTTGGTGGTTTGCAGAAGGGCACAAGACTCCACAAGGCCACGGAGCAACCGCAGCCCAGGACTTCTCTGAAACAGTGTGCCTGCTCTCTGTATAACACAGTGGTGGATGATATCAAAAACAAGCACTACACCCTCCACAAGGTGAGCAGTATTGACCAGCTAGGGGTGCCATCCTCCAGGTGGGATCTGGGGATCACCCAGGTTATTATTTATTTAGTGTATGGCGTGTGAGAAATCCAATGATTGTCTGGTAACCAGGCAAGAGATGTTTGGAGGTGGTTTGCCATTGCCTGCCTCTGCATCATGAGCCTGGTTTTCCTTCAAGGTCTCCCATCAAAATGCTAACCAAAGCTGACTCGGCTTAGCTTCTGAGATCTGACAAGATCGGCCTTGCCTGGGCTATCTAGGTCAGACTAGGTCACAGGGAAAAATCTTTGGAACTCTATGACATTGTACCCCTCTGGAGGTCCCTGTCCTCCCCCAACTCCATCGTTAATGAGTGAAGTTTTCCAACCTGGAGCAGGCCACTCTAGATCCTTGCTGGTGACCAATGGGACCTGGCAACCTTCTGACCTGCTGGCAGAACATGGTCTTCATACCCTTGAATTAAAAGCTTAGTTAAATCCAGCCTGCACTTGTAATCAGTTTCTCAACCCAATGTGTACAATTCATGGTCTGAAAACCCTGGATAGAGCTCTTTTATTAAACACCTTGTTGTTGCTGCTGTTGTTGAAGAGCATTATACTTTGCATTTGGTGAAGATGAGACTGCTTGCTGACATGTGACTCTCCAAAATATAGTCTTGTCACACATGCCACATTTGCAGTGTTTAACTCCTACTGTTTTGTATCGGCCTGACATTTTTTTAAAAACTGTTGTACCCTTTTATCTTAGAAAGCTGGCTTGGTGCATTAGCCTCTAATCCGGAGAACTGGGTTTCATCCCACTCCTTCACATGCAACCAGGATAGCTAAAAGCAGGATACAAAAAGCAAGATCTCCTTCTTGTTGTTGTCCTTCTCATAGGACCCCATCCCTCTAGCTCTGATCAGTGGCATGTATTTGATGGCCAAAGTAAGGAGGAGTGTGAGGAAGGTGATGTTGTACACTGTATCCAATAGATATCAGAGTTTTTAAAGCTGCTGTTCTCAGCACACTGTGTGTAGCAGGCAGAGCAAAAATGAGGCAAGGCTTTTGGAAAAGGCCGAACACTATGTGGTGGCTTACAGGAGCACAGCATTACAAGAAACTTGGGTCGAACAGATGGGTGAGACACCCATTGATAATACTTAGCTTGTGCTCTAACCCCTCCCCCCAATATTCTTATGATTGACAGGTTTTGTTCCCAGCAATGAAAGCTGTTTGTTTTTTTGGACTACATATTGGAATATAGAAATAAAAGTGTATATTCAATTTCTGTCCAAAGCACATGTGAACCTTAATGTTAACATGGGGTTCTTTTTTGTGCTTGAAGGCTTGACAAAACTACACCTGTCAACAGTATAGCAGATATCCTATAGAACAGGACTAGGTTGTGAGATGGTAATCTGGGACTGGAGGTTGCCCAAAAGTCACACATTGATATTTGCTTCCCCTTGACAGTACAGTTTTAAGCAGAGTTAGACCCTTGTAAATCCATTGACATCAAAAGGCTGAAAAAGGGGTAACTCTGTTTAGGTTTACACTGTCAATATCTTACTCAGCTTCTGATGACTATTCAACAATCTGACTTTGTTTGGCAGGCATCTACACGGCTACTGAAAGAGAGAGTCTGCCAGGCCCCCAGTCTACATGATCAGCTCATGATGGAAGTGAAAAATCCCCCAAAGCTTCGGCCAGTCTTTCTACAGAAAAGTAGAAACAAACCACAAGGTATACAGTACTTCAGATGCTAACTATGACCAAAGTAGCTTAGTTGTTCAAGTGACTGAAATGCTTAAGTGACTTATAAAGAGGTACCTTTGGTGTAGGATGGCGATTTTATGTGGTTCTGCTTCCGTTCATCATGGTTCTGTATAGGAATTGTAGAGGAAGAAAGCTGTGTGTCTCCATACATAAAGACATTTAGCTAGCAGTTTTCCCTGGTGGTTCAAATCTTTCAGAACCAGGAAATGTTTGGTAGAACAAATACTTCATGGTGACAATACAGTAATTTGAAAAACTGAATTCAAAATTCTGGTCTGTGGTATGGTGCTCATTGTAGCAGTATCCAGTATTATGCATATATGAAAGGGGTGTCACAGTAACAGTTTTCATAGTTTCTTTTCAATGGAGTCTCTGCAGGTTTACCTACCAGTAGTCAAGTGATGCATGTGTCATTAGCCTCAAGTAATTTATTTTAAATTGACATGATTATTAAGTGATCTTGCAGTGACTGAGATTAGGGAAATAGTATTTTTCCTTGAGCAGATGGATAGTTTGAACAAGTTTCATAGACGACACCAAAACAGGCAAACCCCAAAGGGTTAAATTCTAGAAAAGTCACTAGCAACGCAGTTCTAAGCAGAGCAAATGTTGTTTAACTGATCAAAGGGCTTCAGAGTTCTCCAAAGCCTAATGTGAAATATCAGAGACACCACTACAAAAGTTGAACTTGCTTGCTAAAGGCTGGGACAGCAAGACGTATATAACAGCTGATAAAACCGGGCATGTTGATGGTATTTGCTCAAAGGTGCCAAAAATACTAGATTCCTTTTTGTGGCTTTTCAGAAGACTTTGGCAAGTTCTCATTGACTGCTCCAGTCGACATCTTCCTTGACCAAAATGTTGGATCAAATGTAACTGTTTCACAAGCTAAAAAGCCAAGGTTGAATGGCATCCAGTCAGATCCAGAACTTAAGGTATGAAATGCTAGAGGGCATCACCCCAAGGGTCAGACATGATCCGGTGCTTGCACAGGGGATATCTTTACCTTTACCTTTTAGATAGCCATCTGACAGAAAGGCTGATTCTGTGAAGGCAAAGGGGGTGGCAGGTTACAGTAGATGAGCGATTGGGATGTGAGTGTCCTGCATAGTGCAGGGGGTTGGACTAGATGACCCATGAGGTCCCTTCCAACTCTATGATTCTATGATTCAGATGGCTGTGATTCGGCTGTACAAATCTATGGCATTTACAGCTTCAGACTGTATTCGGCTGATCTGTGTCTGAAGCAGATCTTGATAGTACAGTTTTAAGATGAAGTTGCTTAGGTGTTCTTGAGCATTTAGTTTTAATTGCCAGACAAGCAACTCCAAACTGAAACTTATCCAATCCTGCTACACCAACTCTGGAGGGTAGCTTTCAGTTTTAGCTTTTTGAAAAAGATGCTGTAAGTTTCTTGGCTTCATCCCTAGTTGTTGTCCACCTGCAATCGGAAGCCATCTACAAGACGGTCATTACCAACCATTGCAGACTTGATGGGAACCAGATATGCAGAACAACTGGCTGAAATGAAGGATTCCAGCCAGAGAGACAATATATCCTCTTCAAGGTCACAGGTGATTCAAAGGAACATCACTGCCATTTCCTGTTTCCTTTATCTCATCTGAAAATGTCACCCTGTCTTGTAAATTTGATCACATTGTTTAAACTTCCAACTGTTTATGACAAATCCCCTTTGTTAAAAAATGAAAATACCAGTGTTAGCTGAAACAGGCCAATGGCATGCCTGTTTGGAGCCCAGGTGTTTCCCGCCCCCTTTTAGATGAAGTTTCTCTATTTGCTTATCCCATTAAAGTTGAGTTGTAGCTTGGTGTCAGTGCATTTTGCCAGAACCCACTGGGGCTGAGAAAGAAGCTGCCAGCCCTGAAGGGGATCCTTTTCAGGGTCTCAATAAAAGTCATGGGAAAACTAATGGAACGTAGAATATGCTACTGATATAAGTGCTGCCACATTCTGCAGCATTGGATCTTCTCTATCCCCTCCTGCTGTACAAACTTGGCCACCCACTTGTCCCTTCTCACTCCCTTGCAGGTTTGTCTTGCTTGTCATAATGAGTTGTTTATCTGGCCTTACATGTGTCATCTCTGTAGCAGGTAAGTTCATTTGAAGCTCTTTTTTTATAGGCGGTTGAAATGGGTTTGCCTGCAGTTGACAGAAATATAATATCCTATCAAGCCTGATACCCATTCTAGTCAAGATGGAGTGAGGGGAGGAGTGGGCTAGAAATAAAAAAAAATCAAACAAATGTTTCAACACTGCTGCTTACCACAGGGCACTCAAAAACTAGCTGTGGAAGACTCTTCCCCTGATCTTGACTGCCCATCCCCCTTAATCTTATCTATTCTGACTAGTAGCAGATCCCCAGGATCTCTGGCAGAGAGTGAAGACTTTCCAGCTCCTTATTCCAGATGCTTGAGATATAGCTGGATGCCTGGGATCTTTGGGATGTGCTTTATGCAACTGTTCTCCCTAGAGGAAGTAAAACACCCTAAAATGTGTACTGCTTGCAATCTCAAAGGAGGTGATCTTCTGCTTCCAGTTCTCGATTTAACATTCATGGGTTTTGACATGTACTTGTTGCTAATTCTAGCTTTGAAGCTTCCCCACTTGAAAACATAAATGTTGGAATATGTACAGAGATGTGAGGGAGACAGAATTCCAGGAGCCTGTGTCTATCAGGTTCTCTGAATTCCCAGCTCTTCTTTCTCCAGAGATCTGCTGCAAGTCAGAATGGATAATATCAAGGCGGATGGACTGGTGGTGTGATGTGGTTTAAAGCGGCTTCATAAGTTCACTGATGAATGCCATGAGAGCCAGCTTGGTGTAGTGGTTAAGAGCAGCGGCCTCTAATCTAGAGAACTGGATTTGGGTTCCCCTCCTCCTCCAAATGCAGCCAGATGGGTGACCGTGGGCCAATCACAGTTCCTCTCAGCCTCACCTGAGAGGAGAAGGTGTTTGTAAGCTCCTTTAGAATTCCTTCAGATAGTAAAATACAAGATACAAAAAGCCAGTTCTTTAAAAATAAGCCTGTAGCCATTTCCCTTGCAGAGGAATGGTTTCCTCATGTCTCTGCAACAGAATGAGCCAGAAGCTTCTTTAAATGAAAAATGAAGGTTCAGAGAACCTGGTACTTACATTTCTTATAATGTGTATCAATCAATATATTACATTCCTGCACCAGTTTAATGCTTCCTGTGGTGCAGGAAGAAGTAGCAGCTACAGGGACTCTCTCAGGCAAAATGGATGCCAGGTGTGGAGAAAAGTCACATTTTCCCACCCGCATGGCAGCTATCCAGGCTTTACAACTAACTTTCCCAAAACTTCTGTGTAAAACAGGATTGAAAAAGATCGGAGAAAAGGCTGCAAAACGTTGTGAGGTGCACAAAAGCATCACAATGCTGTGCGGAAGCCAGAAAACCATTTGAGGCCTCTAATATTTCAAAAACAGGCCCTGGTCAAGGCAAGAGCTTCCAGTGTCCAGCGAGTCTCTTGTAATCAGGAGGCAACCTTCATCCAGAGCATGCTGTAGGTGTCAAGACCTGGTGGGATCTTCCTAAATGCAGGGCTCAAACTAATTATTTTATTGGATAAATGAGCATTATCTTGATGTTGAAAGACTGAGAATTGAACCTGCCCTCAGCTGGCAGAAGTCTCCTCCTTTGGGCTACAGCAAGTGCTTGCCAGGACTGATCGGCAGTTGCCTCCTACCAGTTGAGAAATATGAGCATTTTCTTGCCATAGCCCCAACTCAAGCCTTTAATGGTAACATTTGACATAACTGTTCAACATGGTCACAACAACCTATGAATCGGTGGTGCTTGATTTACACATTAGTGTCATGGCAACTGAATGTCTTATGTCTTTTATTTTAGAGTGAGCTGTAAGGATTGCTGTGTCAAGGTATGTTTTCCTTTTTCAAGAGGTGATTGATCCACAAAATATCCTGTCTTCTTGTCTCCAGACTGCTAACCTTCATGGGAGCCTTTTGGAGAGTTTTGTTTTTGGACTTCCCAAAAGCACCTACTCTCCTGAGTGGCATGCTGGCTGGCTCCCAATCAGTTTAAAAGTTTGTTAATAAAAAAATTAGCTATTTGCTCCCAAATTCAGTCATGACATGCCTTGTTGGAGACTTAACATGTTCCCTTGTTTTGATTGAGGTTCTACGTGCAGTTGTCCTAAATCCTACCATCTTTCAAATCCAGCCTGGCATGCTGTAGGCCCAGTCAGCATCTGGTCCTTGTGACTATTTGAATCATGTCATTAGACTTCAAAAATGACAGCAGCATCAACAGGTCAGGCCTGTGGACACCATCCCATCTAGTTTGGCCTGCACTAGCATGATAGACAGGTGAATGAAGTTTGAGTCCAGTGGCGCCTTTAAGACCAACAAAGTAATTAACTGAGCATTCCATAATTAAGGACACGCCTGCCCATTAATCCCCAATGTTAACAGATTTATTTTCTTCACTGTGTTTCCCCCCCGGAATTAAACCAAAACAAATGGTAATCTTATATGCTAAATTGCTTATTCCTGTTTGGTCCCTGAGTCTGTTAAATATCTTCATTTATGCTGTATGCTCATTTACTGCTCACCCTCTACCCATATGTTTGGGCAGGTAATTCCCCTTTCATTGTCTCTGAGGAAGTGTGGCTGCACCCGAAAGCTTACACTTTGAAAAAAACTTGGTTGGTCTTAAAGGCCCCACAGGACTCAAACGCTGTCCTGCTTCGGGCCAACATGGCTAGTCACGTCAGTCTATCACAATAAGACAGGTGTCATTTGGAAAGCCTTAAGTCGTATTGTAGGCCAGCCAGTATATGAAATTCCCACTCCATAACACAAATGAGGTTAACACCTCATTGAAAAATGTTTCAGCATCCTGTATGAGGGGAACTCAAAGGGTGTGAAGGGCTTGCAGAGCGCTGTAGGACAGCTTTTTACAGCTGGTCATGGTGTTCACTAAACGTCATGGCATTCTTCTCTTAGGTGACCATGCCAGTCAGGCCCTGTGTACGCCTTCCACTTAACTTTTTCAAGATCATAAGATTCAGCAAAGAAGACCTGGCTATAGAGGGCCAGAAAACACCACAACTGTTGTATGAAATAGAACACTGGGATTGTTCAAGGTAGGAGCTCAAAATCCTGCATCCCTACATACCCATAGGGCAAAATGTGAACTGCATGAAAAACTGCATGTATTCAAAAATGGCAATGGGATTTGACTCTTCTGTGGCATATAGAAGGTCAAAGGAATTGGGGCTATTACCTTTAATCTTGAAAACAATCTTTCAGAAGAAGGCTAATTTATAGATGCCAGGCCAGAGACCCACACTTTGGGGCAAATTGTGTGTACCACTAGAACTATGTTCGGACTCAACTAGAGTTTTTCAGAATTAAAATTCATTTCCCAAGGTGGTATCAAGTAATACCAAATGCCAGTGTTGTAGTCTTCCTCCTTAGGAAAAAATAAACATTTAACAGGGGAAACAAGAAGTTTCCTTTTGTTCTTGCTTGCGTTCACATACAGCACCTGCAGCTTTTTACTGTGATGATCATCATGTGGTCAAGGTTTGCCCCACAGGCCTCTGTGAATGATGTTCAGTACCCACTTCTAAATGCAGATGGGCATAGTGCTGATTTTACGAACTTAGGCAGATTGTGAGCTGGTGGGCAGGAAGGGATGTGCCAGTGTTTGTCTCTTGTGGCCCTTCCTTGCATCCCCGGGGAATTGCTAATTGTCGCTGTGAGGTGGTAGGTGAATTTCCTCCAGCCCAGGCTGGATTCTGGAGATTTTGGGTAGAGGGATCATTTGGACATGAAATTGGGATCACTGTGGGTGGGCAGTTAGTTGTGAGTTCATGCATTGTAGGTTGGACTAGATGACCCTGGAGGGCCCTTCCAAATCTGTGATTCTAAGTGATAGAGGCAATCTCACTGTAATCCAAAACAGGCTGGTAAGCAGCCCCTTGCTTGGGTCTTTGGAGCCTGTAAGGACTTCCTTTTAATTTTGCTACCACAAACAGACATGGCTCACCCTCTGGAATGATCATCAAGGATGTAGTTGCCCCACTTCCTATAGGTGTGACTTGCATGTTTCATAACCTGCATCAGGTAAAGGGTACAGTCTCTATGAGTTTCCAGAATACCACTGTTGAGAACAGAAGTTCTCTGTTTGAAATGTTCAGTGCATGCAAAAAACACAAAAAAATTAGCAATATTTCTGGTAAATGAAGCCCTGCCAAGGCAGCCAGTTTGGTGTAGTGGTTAGGAGTGCGGACTTCTAATCTGGCATGCAGGGTTCGATTCTGCACTCCCCCACATGCAGCCAGCTGGGTGACCTTGGGCTCGCCACGGCACTGATAAAACTGTTCTGACCGAGCAGTGATACCAGGGCTCTCTCAGCCTCACTCACCTCACAGGGTGTCTGTTGTGGGGAGAGGAATGGGAAGGTGACTGTAAGCCGCTTTGAGCCTCCTTTGGGTAGAGAAAAGCGGCATATAAGAACCAACTTTTCTTCTTCTAAAAATATTGAGGAAATAGTTTGTACAGAAGTCCCGTGGAACTAGTTGTGTACAGCTGCTGACTGAGAAACCCCTTTTGCCACTACTAAGGAGTGGATCTGGGGCTTTCAGAAAAGGCTGAGTGTAAGCCTGGTTCTTCCTTTTTGTAACTTCCAGGGTGCCTCTGGTGCTTGAGCCTCACTGCTTAGCGCCTCCCCTTGCAGCTCGCACAAGAAGCATGACGAATTGGCCCTCTCTGGACATCTGTCTCAGATGTGAGCAGCACCTCCTGGCGATCCTCGCCCGTCAGGTTCAACAGCAGATGCCTCGCAAGAAGAGATCCTTGTCATGGACTGAATGGGACTAAAGCTCTGCCTGTGAAGGAAGACAAATGTGGATTGGTTCCATAAAGGCCCAGATAGAAGGCCCCCTACGCCTCCCCCCCCTCCCCCTCCCCCAGCCCCTGCTAGCTTCTCTCTACTTTCGAGGGACCAGGCACTGTTACCTACTCTTGGGAAGTTGCACACATACTTTCCTAGACTTTGATCAGATGGCATAAATAAACACTGAAGCACTTTTATAAGCCAGAACGAACCCTCTCTCACTTTTATCACCTCCGAAGCCCAGGACTTCAAGCACACCACGGTGAAGCTCACTTGACGATTGAAGCCATGCTCTGGACCGGGCTGCCAACCCTGTCCGGTATTTGTGTACCTGAAAGGAAATAGGTCACCACAGCACTAAGCCCTCTCACGCTCACCCCCCCCCCCCCCAGCATTGCATGAAAAGCCGTCTGAGAAGAGGTGTGGTTCTCCCTTTAGCCTGGTGCTCCCAGTGGCTGACAACATGCGTAGCTTCAATCCCAGACAGCTGTATTTCACTAGAGTGGTGGATTTTTTCTATTTCTGAGCCTGAAGCAGGATCGGTTTCCCCTACTGCTGACAGTTTAGCAACTGTTTTGACTGATCTAAAAAGATGCACGTGAAGAATGGAATAAAAAAGCATTTTGGTTAAACTGTCGTGAAGAGGCAGTATATGTAAATATAACAAAATGAAATAAAATAAAAGCGAAGTGAAATTGCAGGCCATAGCAAGCGGGGAGAGGTTAAGAATTTCACATCTAACTTCTTCACCTGTTTAGACCTGCCATAGCTATGGCCTGCCGGTGAAATGTTTAGGCGTACGTCAACATCCATGTTTGCTTTTCCTTCTTGCGAGCTTTCTTGTTTCCTTTCACTTACGCCAGTTTCAGTGGCCCGCCCACTCAGCATATCTAGGGTGCCAGCCCTTCCCTGTGATGGAGCGGCACCAAGCCAGGCCTTCTGTGGCATTGTGGGATCAGCTGCAGACTGCCGTAGCCCCAAGCACAACAGAGGCCTCTTCTGTCGCTGGATCCGTGAGCCGTGTGAGAAGTGGCATCACAGCACTGATGCCTCTAGTCCGTGAGGAAAGGCTTTCCCCAGTGGCCAGACCTGAGGAGGTGTGATGAGGCAGCAAGCAGTGGTTGTGGCACAGAGGGAGGGCTTTCCCCATCGCTGGATCCAGGTGCCACAGCAAGCAGCAGCCAGGCACGGGACCTTTCCTTCTCATGGGGATTGAGGTGAGGGTGCTGCATCTGACTTCTCCATCCAGCCACGCACCACTCTGTTGCCTTGCTCCAAACTCCCCTGATACCAGGCAAGCCTAGGGCAGATGCTAGGAGATTGGGGGGGGGGACCTCCTGCATGGCCCTGCAGCTGTGCTTTATGCGGTTGGGGGACTGGTGGTATCAGCTGGTGAACACCGAAGAAGCCGACAGCTTGGGGGAGTATCTTCTCCGGCCGCAGTTTGGCTTTGCTCTCCACCTTCACGGCCTCCAGGAAGCAACCTGCTCCTGGCCACAGGAAGCAGCAGGCCCTGGCAGAAGCCTTCCGGCAGACTTTCTCACTCTATCTTCTTTACTCACCTCCAAGCCAGCTACTGCTTCTCTGTGACGCTGGACACCTTCCGAACAGGCTCTTTGTTCCCCTCTTGGCAGCTGACCCAGGTGCAGCCTTGGGAGCTGCGGGTAGCATCAGCTCATGACAGTCCTCTTTGCCTGGTGGGCCATGTGCGGGGAGGAACAGTGCACTTCCTGAGCTGCCCTGGCTGTCCCCCTCAGTCTCTGAGACAGTGGCTGGCCCCAGAATGTGCCAAGAGCACAGACAACAGTGGGTTCATCTTTTGCATGGAAGACAGTTTTGCTGAACTGCATTGGACTCATCCCCTGAGTAAGAGGAAGAGGTTTGCAGCCTGTCGAAGCCAGAGCCAACTTTTTTGTTTCCTGAACTTGGAAGGATAGGACTAGGGTGGTCTGAATGTGGGAGCCTTCTCTGTTGCATGGGGAAGGGCAGATTTCTTCATCTAACCCTGATGGCTCTTCACAGCCAATTTTTGGGTCATAGATATCTGGTGTACCCAAGCCATTGGAGCCACTAAACATGGACAAAAAAGCAGTGGCAACAAACTTACCCAAACCATTATTTGCTTTACAGTCAGTTGAGCTTTTGTAGCATGTTAATCTTCCCTAATTTCCCCCCAACTCCTGATGTCCTGGAAGTCTCTAACTGGATGATTGGCCACAGCCTGTTTCATTGGAGTCCTGGGCAATTAATTATATTTTTGGTGTACCCTAAGGGAAGAGACTGTCACTGGCCCTTTGAGCCCTGTATTACTATTCCTTACCTGGTTGCAATCTATTGGGGTGGCTTGTGAAGCGTCTGTTAGGTGTTGCCTTTCCCTGGGGTTGCCTGCTGCCCAAAGGAATGGTGTGACATAAGAGGGGGTAAACACACACACCCCTCTCACACTGGACAGCATATGCTAAGGTGGTTCTTCCGGGGGCTTCTACTCTTGAGGACGAGGGTGGCATTTGTCTTCTGTGAATGCATGCAGTGTGTGGCAGTCCCCCCCACCAGACTATGTCCCCTGCAGGGTCTTCACTCTGTGGACTTTAATAGGTTGGTGTTCCCTGATTCATGGGAAGTGCGCCTGTCCTCAGCCAGGACCTTTTTGGTTCTGGCCCCTACGGGGGTGGAATGAGCTCCCAGAAGAGCTAAGAGCCTTGTTGGAGCTATCACAGTTCCTATAAGACAAAGAACTTTCCCCAGGCATTCGGTTGAGGCCGGGATGAAGAACATCTAATGGGTCCCTCCTCTGAATACCCTGTGAACATTTGAACATCTGAACAGCGGAGTTCTGAACAATGTCGATCAGCTTCAAACACTGGAACTGACAATCCATTGAGTTGTCAGGTGGGGAGAAGGGGGGGCAGGGGTTGGTAGGTATTATCAGGGTTGTATTTTGAAATTGATGTGCGCTGCCATGAGCCTGCTGGTCTGGGAGTGACAGTCAACACACACAAGAAATATAAAGAAAAGAACAATCATTCTAAGGACACCAAAAGTTCATCTTGTCTTCTGTTCTAATGCAGTGCCTGTAAATCTGAGTTGATTTCAGGGGTGGTGATATTTTTGTTCTCTGGCTACGTATTTCTTGATGCTTTCCTTTGGGGGCCACCTGGTCATAGGAATTGTCTTTAGTCCTGATTTGTCTTGGATTGAATCTTCTGATGGTCTGTAATATGCCACTAAATGGAAAGGGGGGTCCTTTTTAAAACAAAAGTGTCTATTTCAAAGCTTGCTCTCCAGATATCATGCTGCCCCAATTAAGTTGTTAAGTACTACCAACGCTGTAATCCTAAAGTAGCTTTATGAGTTTGTTCCACCAGGTGGCAGCAGATACTGCAATGTTCCTGTCGGTTTTTTAAGCTGCTTGGTGTGATCTAATGGACTTTGCTGGTGTTGGCATCCAGCAGACACAAAAAGTAAGCTTAAGTGAAAAAGAGTATATGTGGGCATGAAACCATTGTGAGCATGGCTGGTCTTCTTTAATGTTACTATAAAACACTTGTGTGCTGTGTGGTTTTTTACTTAATAAAGAACATTTAATAACTTTTACTTGTATGTATATGTGGATGTGTACATGCACACACATGTATATGGTAAGAACATTGTAGTATTGTGTGTCAACAAGTGTGGACCCACAGGAAACCTGCAGGTGAACTATCCCTTCCCCCCTTCACACACACACACACACACACACACACACACACACACACACACATCTTTGCTTCTTCTTTCCTCCCCCTACCTCTCTCACACTTTCTCCCTTCTGTTACTCCTTTTCATATTAGAATCATAGAGTTGGAAGGGACCTCTTGGGTCATGTAGTCGAACACCCTGCACAATGCAGGAACTCACAACTACCTGCCAACCCACAGTGACCCCAGTTTCATGCCCAAGTGATCCCTCCACCAAAAATGTCTTCCTGGACTGGAGGAAGCTCACCTACCATCCCACAGCAGCAATTAGCAATACCCTGGGTATGCAAGGAAGGGCCATAAAAGACAAACACTGGCACATCCCTTCTTGTCTACCCACTCACAATCTGTCTTAAGTTCATAAAATCAGCATTTATGTCAGATCTAGCCTCTGCTTAAAAGCTTCCAAAGACGGAGAACTCACCACTTCTCGAGGAAGCCTGTTCTACTGAGGGACCTCTCTACATGCCAGGAGCTTCTTCTGGATGTTTAGCTGAATATTGTTTTGTATTTGTTTCAACCGATTGGTTCTGGTCCAACCCACTGGGGCAATAGAAAACATCTCAGTTCCATCTTCTATATGACAAGTATTTGAAGATGGTCATCATATCACCTCTAAGTCGGTTTTTCTCCAGGCTAAACAAACCAAGCTCCCTCAGCCTCTCCTCATACAATTTGGTCTCCAAACCTCTCACCATTTTTGTATCCCTCCTCTGGACACACACCAGTTTCTCTACATCTTTCTGCAGTTTTGGTGCCCAAAACTGAACACAATACTCCCAGTGAGTTCTTACCAGAGCGGAGTAAAGTGGTAACATCACCTCACTTGATCTGGACACTCTACTTCTTTTAATAAATCCCAAAATCCTTTTTAGCCACAGTCACACTGCTGGCTCATATTCAGTGTATTGTGAAGCTCATGCCTTGACTAAAACTTTGTTGATCTTAAAGGTGCCACTGGACTCGCACTTTGTTCTGATGCTTCAGACCAACATGGCTACCCACTTGAATCTATCTTGGAATATTATGGTTGCCTAGCAACATCCAGTGAGGAAATCTTTTTTTTTTTTTTAAGCAACAAGCATTCCTTTTAGAGGGTATAAAGTTGCCCAGTGTTTTGGGATTTCTTTTTTAGATTTCACATTTGTCTGCAAACCTAGAACTCTTTTCAGGTTCGTTGAATGATCTGTCTGGCCTATTCACAGCTCCAGTCACTGGATTTAAGATATCTCAACTTCTCTATTAGAATATGAGGATGTGTTCCAAAACAACAGTCTATATCTAACTCTTCACCAATGAAAATTTGACTATTTGCTTAAATCTTTTTTTCCACATAGGATACTCAAGGGAAAACGCCTAAATGATCATTGCAAAGTTATCTGTAGTGCAGGGATACTTCTAATGAGGAGGTTCTAGGAGATTAGGGCTCTCACGGAACCTAAACAGTTCCGCAGGGCCTGCAAAAGGGAGCTCCTCCGCCAGGCATTTGGTTGAGGTTGACCCAAACCGTCACTTCCAATTGGCCCCCAAGCCCCCCCTACTACAACTGCTACTAATCTGCCTAACCCACTGGGCCCTAGTAAGAGTTGAGCTAAGGCTCTTTTGCAGCTCCATCACTCTTAATGATATTGTTGTTATAATGTTATTACTGTTATCACCTGTTGCTACCATATGTTATCTGTATCTTTTTCCTGTAAACCGCCCTGAGCCTTTGGGGAGGGCGGTATATAATAATAATAAGTGATAGAAGGCTATAAAGAGTATAGAAACAATTTTCATACCTTTAAAAATAATTTTGACAGGTTGTAAATCATACTAGGAATTCTTTTAACTTTATAGGACTACACAGTTGGCATGGTTAACAGTTGTTTATTTGTGCTTGGGAGATGCTCATCCGTTTCTTAATTAAATAAAAAGGGGCACTGACCCAAATGGTTTTATGGATAGACCAAAAAAAAAAGGAATACTGTATGAAATGACACTGCAAACAGCTGTACATGGAATGTGTACGAAAGCAAAGACTGTAAACTTTTGAGCATAAACCTGCACTTCTGCATAAAAAAATAACACTGATAACATGGCAAGCATATTTATTAATTGGATTCATGTCATCAGTTTAAAGACTTAATTGCATATAACTTTTTCAGTGTTTAAAGTAAA
This sequence comes from Paroedura picta, assembly GCF_049243985.1. Classification (NCBI taxonomy): domain Eukaryota; kingdom Metazoa; phylum Chordata; class Lepidosauria; order Squamata; family Gekkonidae; genus Paroedura; species Paroedura picta. The sequence goes on along the minus strand of NC_135374.1, from coordinate 32,228,429 downwards.
TAAAACTTTTAATAAACTTTTACATCCAAATCAAATAAAAACGGATTTATGTAATTCAGTGGTTAATACAGGTGTGCTTAAAGGGGATTATAGTCTAATGAAGATGTTATAGTCAAGTACTGGAGACAAAGATCAATTTTTAAAAAAACAACAATAAATGGAATGGATGGTTGAACCTGGCTTTTCAAACTCTGAAAGAATTCTTGTTGCATCTGAATGCAAAGAACAGACGCAGGTTTTACACATGTGGCAGTGCTCTTAAATACTCGAATATTGAGAAATAACCACATATACAATTGGGAGTGGAGAGAACGAAACCATTTTTTTTAATGAATGCATGAACATCTGTCCCAAATGTTTGCTTGAGGTTCCACAACAGGGGTTAAAGCTATGGTTAAATTTTATAGTGGGCAAGAATGGAAACATTGACTTGTCTTAGCTACGCAGAAGCTACTAAAGAGGATGTGACAATTTGTTTTCCAAGACATGGTTGAAAGTGTACTGTTAGGTCCACGGCACAGCCATGTCTGGGCAACCACTTAAAGATATACAAAGGAATTTAATCCTGTGACATATATTCAGTATTTTGTAAGGTTGCTGCTATGTGATTTGAAGACCCACAAAATTGTATTTATTTGTGTGTTAATTTGTTTGATTTCTTACCCATTGCTCCCAGCAGGCTGGTTTGCGGCAGGTTACAAACAGTAAAACCCCACAAGAGACAATGAAAACAATCCCCATCTTAAAACACTAATCCTCTCAGACAGCAAACAATAAAACCTCACCTTCCCCCCTGTTCAACAACCTCCCACCTGATGTCTCAAGGGGGTGTATAAACATTTGACTAAAAAGTTGTGAATAATTTTGTTCAGCAAACTAATATTTCCAGAATCTAGTCACAGAGTGTCCTGTAATTATACTCATGCTGAAAGAAAGTAACCACAAAACCTCTGAGGCTGGAAATAGTGGGGGAAGATGGTGGGTGTAACTGCCACACAGGCCCTATACACCAGTCTGAGCTGTTTTTAATTGTTGGGACAGTCCAAAAAAGGGTGGTTATGCAACCAAGTTTGGTTAGCTCAACAGGTACAAGGAATTAATTAATGTACAAACCCCAATTGGTTGACTTCATTCCTCTTCTCAGCTAGAAGGATTTCTTTGAAGTCTAGCCTGTGATGAGGAAACCATGGTGGTGGTGATGAGTGCTATTCAACAAACAGTAGTTTGTGATGTGAGACATTTCAACAAACCACAACTCAGTCTTTGGTACGTAAACTGGCTACAAACTGGCTTCATCGAGAGTGGAGGAAAATAAATTTAAATAATAAATAAATAAATAAATAAATAAATTAAAATCCTAAATTTTTGGTTTCTGCATTCTGACATTACAGACTTTGATAAAATCATAGTTTACTGTACTCTCCAGATGTAGCCTCTGATTGCCAATTCTGTAGAGAGCAGAAAAGAATTTACAGCAACTTTTCAATTGATAAAGCAGTGGGAAAAGCTTCAAGTGTATCTTGGACAGAAGATCGGCATGCCTGTCAGCTTGCTGTCAGGTTAGATGGGATCCAGCTGCAACTCCTTCCCCTGATGAGGACTAGGTCCAGCTGTGAGCCCTCTGGCTGAGGGCTGCTTCACCCTGCCTCCTTTCTGTCCTCATAATCACTTAGCTCATAACAAGTTCTCATAGAATGGCTCCTTCGTTTCATGTAACCCTCAGTTGCTTGCGGTTAGAGGGAGTCTTGGACTGATGGCACCATTGCTGTCATTCTGGTGAGCCCTCAGGGCAAGTGGGGTCTGATGTAGGCCAGCACATAGGACTGGGAAGCAGCCAGGCTGGGGCCAGATTATTATTATTATTATTATTATTATTATTATTATTATTATTATTATTATTATTATTATTATTATTATTATTATTATTATTATTATTATTATTATTATTTTAGTTAGTTTGTTTGTTTTCTGCCAGGAAGCCGGCTCATGGCGGGTTACACATATCGTATACAATAAAACCCCTGATAAAAACCTCATTAAAATTAACATTCAACAATCCTCTAGGAAATCAGCAACTGAGTCTCCCAGTGGGTCTGGGAGAGTACTTGGCCTGGGCATGACACTGGGTCAGCTATGGCCTCTGGAGCACCCTCTGGTGCAGGAGCCAGAGGTGCATCCAGTGCAGGCATGACCATTCATAGGGTTGCCTTAAGTCAGAAGCAACTTGACGGCACTTAACAGACAGATACACAGCATCTCCCCTTACTCATTTTTGAAGCTGAAACTCTTCAGCCTTTCTCATACGGAAGGTGCTCCACCCCTCAATCATCTTTGTGGCCTCTTCCATACTTTTTCCAGCATTGTGACGTCCTTTATGAGGTGCAGAGACCAGAAAGTATACACAGTATTCCAAATGAACAAAATCAATGCCCTTTCCATTTTACCTTCAGACAACCCTTTAAAGTAGGTTAGACTGAGAGTGTGTGATTGGCTCAAGATTGCCCAGTGAGCTGCCCTGACAGAACTGGAATTCAGTCTTCTGAATTCTTGTAGTGGCCCCTTCACAGAAGTGATCTTTTGTCACAGTCACATTTTTCAAGTGACAGACTTGCAGTTTAAAAGGGGCTCTCCCCCCCCCCCCATACTGAAGCACAAACTCAAGGGGCAGAGCCCTGGTAAGCCTGGAAGAAATGGATAATATCTGTACAGGTATTGCTGTACAAATCTGTATACAGCCATATCACAAATCTGTATACAGCCATATGGACCATATCACTCTCTGTGAAAAGGCCTATAGTTGATGATAGGGTGTCATGCTTATTTCTCACATTAGCTATGGCACTTGAGATCTATGGCTGCATGGATGCAGAAGGAAGTCTCAAGCAGAGCACTTCCATGAGGGTGAGTCTTAGGTATATATGCAGCGGATTCCTGTGTTGGTTCCAAACAATTTCATGGTTGGCAGCTGTTCTAATAACTTGGCCTTACAAATGTGTGTAGCTTGCAGTTCCTCATTGTCCAACTCAAACTGTTCCATAACCTAGCCAAGAAGGGTACTCTTGGGAATCTTGCATCTTTGAAGAAACAGGGATTATTTCAGGGCCAAGGACTGATTCTCATTGGGCCACCAAGCTTCAAAGGACATGGGTCAAAACCTGCAAACATGGTTGCCTCCTTTCTCCCCTTCTCATAATTACTTAGCTCATAACAGGTTCTCATAGAATGGCAGTGGGCTCTTTGTTGTCTAGAGTTTTTTGCAAGACAATATCTGTCAAACTAATCTATGGAGATAAATCAAACACACACACGGCCACGGCTGTTAAAAGCTACAAGTGGCTTCCTCCCTCTGCTGTTTATTGTGGTCGCTTGTAAAAGAAAGCGTGGAATTAGAGGGGTGGAGGGAAGGGTAGGGAATGGGCAGGGAAAAGCGCTTCCAGGAGAAAGAAGTGAAGTGACTTCGAAAGGGCTGCTGCCTTGTTGAAGAATAGCCGTCTGTGGTTGCCGTGTCAAAATATTGAGTTGATTCAGCATGAAATGTACTGTTTGCATGAGGAAGACTCTAAAGACAGGAATTGGCTCTCTATCAATCTGCAGCATTTGTCCTGGTGATGCATTTCTTTGACTTGGGGGCTTTACGCACCGGGATCTTTGTAGCAAATTGGTCACTGAATGAAAAATCGCCATTTAAAATAGTGGAATTCGTCGTTATGCATACCTGCCTTTGTAGTGGAATCCAGTTGCGTTTTGTGGCGTTTCCCACAGGCTTCCGGTCTCGGCAGAAATCGCTAGAAAGGAAGCGCTATTGCCAAGCTCGTCCCGCCCCTGGCCGTCAAGCAGCCAATGGGCAGCCGTTAGCATGCTCCCAAACAGCCCCTTTCCCTTTAAGAAAGGTTTTTTTTAAAAAAAAACAGACCCATTGCAACGAATCTGTGTTAATTCGTTGCAACCGAGAGACCCATCCAGCTGCCTGGTGTGTTTGAGCTGTCGTTTGATCGTTGCCACGTTCCCTCCGAGTGAAAAAAAAAATCCCCACCCCCTCTCACGGGCCCGATTTTCGGCTGAATGAATGTGTAAAAAATAAAGGGAAAATACATCAGCAAACGGGCTTCTCTGTTCTTTGTGCTTAGTGACTGAAGGGGAGGGACTGAAGCCGGGGAAGCCTCTAAACTGAAAGAGGCTCGCTGGTGCGTTTATCCCCGCTCGCTCGGAGAAAAAAAAATGGCGATCGCTTCGCCGGAAGATCAGAGAAGAGAGCCAGGGGGAGGGACTTTGTAGAAACCGCAACAATGTTAACGCACAGGTCTTTTTCGCTAGTGTTGCAGATTGGTTGCAGGAGTGTATCGCTTTCCGGAGGGTGAATCCACTTTTGGGGATTTCCCTGAAAGCGCTACAAGGAAGCACTTTTTGCAGATTGGTTTCAGGTGTGTGGCAGATTGTCGACGACGTTGTGCATAACAGCAAATCAGTAGCGTTTTCAATTGGCAACCATTGTGCTATTTTGAAGGCGTGCAAAAAGCCCCTTAAAATGCACCTCTCTCTGGAGTGGTTATGGCAGCAAACCTCTTTCTAACCTACACGCACATACTGTACACATATGTATTTGAATATTTATATCCTGCTGTCCACAAAGCAGCTTATAACTTTCTCCTATCCTCAAATGTTATATTTACAACCACTGTGTTAGGCTGTATGAGACTGGCCCAACATAATTTGTCAAGCTTCCATGGCAGAATAGCAATTCAACCCTGCAGCTCCAAGATCCATAGAATCATAGAAGTTGGAAGGGACATCATGGGTCATCTAGTCCAACCCCCTGCACTATGCAGGACACTAACATCCCTATCGCTCATCTACTGTAACCTGCCACCCCTTTGCCTTCACAGAATCAGCCTCTCCTTGTGGCGTAATTACTGGAGTGCTGGTTCACAAGAGACTTCATGGGATATAGTTTCTAACCTTAGAGTTTGGCATGTATTAGATGAGATTTATTTAGTATAGAATGGTGCTTATAACATGCTTAAATGCTTGGGGTTTCTGTACAAACCCTTCAGCCTCTGTCCTAGTGGAGGACAGCATGGCTGTTTGAAGAAGAAGCTGAAGAAGAGTTGGTTCCTATATACCATTTTTCACTATCCAAAAGAGTTTTGAAGTGGCTTACAATCCATTCCCCTTTCCTCTCCCCACAACAGACACCCTGTGAGGTGGGTGAGGCTGAGAGAGCCCTGATATCACTGCTCGGTCAGAACAGCTTTATCAGCGCTGTGGGGAGCCCAAGGTCACCCTGCTGGCTTCATGTAGGGAAGTGGGGAATCAAACCCGGATCACTAGATTAGAAGTCCACATTCCCAACCACAACACCAAGCTGGTTTGAGCAGGGTATTGCCTTCTCCAAGGTCTTTCTTGAATCCCTAAACTGTAATGGGAGCCCAAAAGCTTGAGACTGGCAAATTGTTTAAAAGGCCAACATGGTATGGACAGGCAGGGGGATATCACTAGGTTACTTGTGCAAGGAAGGCAAACCACCATGACTCAAAGACCAAGAGAACTGGCACTAAAATAGGGTGTTGAGATGCTGACCCTCTGATCCAGAAGTAGCACAGAAGCAAGCTTGACAAAGAGTGGTGTGCAATATTTTGTTTAACAGTGGGCCATCAGTTTTGGATTCTTTCTGCCTTAAGGGTTGGTCCTGCTCCTGTCATTGTTCTCATAGCTGGATAGTTAATTGTATATGGTGTTGCTGGTCCTGTAGGCCCTCCTGAATATAATTGCTGATGATCCACAGATGACTGAAGGTGCTAGTCTTGTCTACTGTGTCCAAACTTGACTCTTCTGGACTTTTCGTCCCAGGCTGAACACTGCAATGCAGAGAAGGAGCAATATAAACTATGCTCTTGCCAGAAAACAGAGCTTGAAATAGTTCCAGGAACACCAAAACATCTTTTGGTGGGATTGACCCTCCTGGAAGGTCAACTTGAGGATCAAGCTACATGTCATCAAACTAGCTACTCCCCCCCCAAAAAAAAGCATTAAGCTAAAACCTACCCCTGCAGAAAATTGAGTTTTCAAAGGGAACTTGCAGTCTATGTCCTCCTGCAAGTCCCCATAGTTATCACATGGTAGTAGTAATGTAATTTGGCCTTTACTACACACACACTCACATACACACACACACAACATAATGTTAAGGAAACAAGTGATTGAGAGCATAAACAGCAAGCTAACTCCGGGAAAAGGTTCATGTAATAATCCAAGGTATAGAAGAATATCAGAAATCTGAACAGAAATCAGAAACCATTTTCTTCCTTCCAGCATTTAACTTTTCTCACACAGATATTATAAATGTGTATGTGAACTGTGTAAAACTATTAAATGTTCAACATTTCTCATTTCAGTATACAATACAAAGCTCTGTAATAGCAAAAATAGAACTGACAAGCAAAATCTAAGATATACATTATTTCTCTTTTCTGTACTCGTAACAAAAATTTGGGTACAGCCGGAGGGTATATAATAAATACCTCAGAAATTATCATAACCCATTATGGTGGGAATTCCTTAGACCAGAAGGGCGTACCAAGGGCTCTCCTTTTCCTCTTGTGATAGAGCTGTGGGTTAAGTATGATAAATTAGAACATTTCAGAGCATTTGGGGCTAAGTCATAGTCTGCACCATGAAGCCATTGTATCATTAGTAGCTGAACTTGAACAGACCAATAAACTGGTGTGTTCCCTCCCCCCACCCCCAAGAATTCTTGATCTATATGTCTTTTTTAGGTGCTTTGTTATGCTTTTAAATACCTCTTGGGTCTTTCCAAGGTCAGAGTGGGGAAGTCAAGCTTGAAAGGGGCTGTTTCTAAAGTAATGAATCTCCCTAATGCGAAAGGATGTGCAGTTTTTTGGTGGGAGGGAGTAATATTCCCTCTGTTCCTAAAGTGTAGTTGTTCTTCATGTTACACATGTCTGTTTGAGTCAATAGAAAACACATTATGGCTTCTTCTAACTGCTTTTTTTATCCACTTCAAAGATTTCAGAGGCTAATCCTCATTGATGATCATTGACAACTTTCAGCTAGGAGAAAATGTTTCTGGTTTTAATATTTCATGCCTTTAAATTAAAGCATCATGAATTTTCATTATCCCACTGATCCTACAAAGAGCTCAGGATAGTAAATATGGTCCCTGTGCTCACAGCAACACTTTGTGTGCAAGGCTAGACAGAAATAAAATGTCAAAGTGTGGGGATTTGTAGTGCATCTCTGCAGCTGTAGTCCAGTACCCTTCCAGGTACATCACACTGAATCCCACCTCCCCAATCCAGAGACCCATTTAATTACCGTGAAATGGGGGCAGGATATTTGTACACTGAGGAGATTCTAGCCTGGTACACTTTGCAGCAAAAGGAACTGGGAATTTTAAGAAGGCAGGTAGCAACACTCTGGGGGAAATTAGGGGGTAAGGACAGGTGTCCTAATTTCATGCTGACATATAGCATCACTTTTGGCAAAAACCTGGAAGGGATGTTGCATTGGGGTGATGCTCTAGGAAGGACAATCCTAGGATATTGCTCCAGTCTGGTGATGTCTGTTCTGACTTTGCACCACAAGTAGTAATGCTGGCAAACAAGCACCCATCATCCCCCCCCCTGGAGTTCTGTGAAGCCCATGAAGAGGAATGGGGGAGGGGGGATGTAGATCTCCTGCTGTAGCCACCACATGTAGGATGTAACCCACAGAAAACTCACTATTGTGGTGTGGGTGTAGATGTGCATGCACACCTCTAGCATTGTAATGCAATCTTCTCACTCTCTGAACTGTGACCTGTAGCACATACACAGAGAACCAATCTTCATAGGGAAGGGAAATAGAAGCAAAGCACCAAAAATAGACTGAAAATACCTTGTCTCAAAGAGAAGATAACTAGCTCTGCCAAGGAGGGATCTTATATGGACTCAAGACAGCCCTCTCTGAGCCAGCCATGATGGGTGGAAACACTGTATGAAAAAAGACCCATTTGTTTACATTGTTGCGACTGGAAGGCTTTTATGCCAATGTTATATATAGTCTCTCTACTTTCCTTTTAATTAGTTGGTACCTTTCTATTTTTGCATTGTTTTCCTATCCTTGGAAATCTTAAATGCATTGAATGTCTCATATTGTCTGCTCACATGGTTTATCTTGTGTGATCTGCTTGAATGTAAGCTATAAATGAAATATATAAAACCAGGTTGCCAGAAACCCAATTACTTTCCATTTTCTGTTTCTATCAATTAATCTTTTTTTACATCTCAAACACATTAATTTGTAGGGGTAAGCTTTTCAAACAGGCTTGAGAGCTAGCGTGGTGTATTGGTTAGGAGTGCGAAATTTTAATCTGGTGAGCCAGGTTTGATTCCCCTCTCCCCCACATGCAGCCAGCTGGGTGACTTTGGGTTCACCACAGCACTAATAAAGCTGTTCTGACTGAGCAAGTGATATCAGGGCTCTTTCAGCCTCACCTACCTCACAGGTTGTCTGTTGTGGGGAGAGGAAAGGGAAGGTGACTGTAAGCCACTTTGAGACTCCTTTGGGTAGAGAAAAGAGGCATATAAGAACCAACTCTTCTTCTTTTCATACTCTCAACTGATTCTTCTTCAGACTTCATTGGGGTCTGACTGTTTTGGAATAACAAAGGATGGAAATTATATTTCTAGCCATGTCTGAGGTAAGGCGGATTTGGTAGCTACAACAATAAAGTAAAGGTTTGTTGACTTTTTAGAGGAAGAGGAAGAGGAAGAGGAAGAGGAAGAGGAATTGGTTCTTTAGTTTGTTGACTATTTTTAGTTTGTTAACCATCACTCCTGGCTGCATCAGGAACTTGCAGGGCTTATTTGTTTATGTGAGAGCTTATATAATGGAAGTAAAATCCTTTCTGCCAGGGGAATTGTATGGCTAGACCCAAGGCATAGTATGCTGTATATACTGGGCAGGCATTCTACTGTGCAAAAAATATTTAAAAAATAAAGAGGTTGATGAAGTAGCTGCTGGGCCAAAAATTAGACCAAAGTATAAATTCTCTCAAGTATATTCATCTTGATGATCCCCATGTTCAATTTATGCCAGCTTCAAGAGTGGGACCTTGAAAGTGTGGCGTGATAATTAAGACCAGTGAATTCTAATCCAGAGAACCGGGTTTGATTCTCCACTGCTCCACATGCCGTCATTTGGGGGACTTTGAGTCAGTCACAGTTCCCTCAGAGCTCAGTCAGCCCCTCCTACCTCAGAGGTCGTGTGTTGTGGGAAGAGGAAAGGAAGACAATTGTAAGCCACTTTGAGGCTCTTCTAGGTAGTGAAAAGCCGGGTATAAAACCCAGCTCATCTTTTAAAAATGCTGATTTGTTCAAATGTACTAAGTTTGTGAATGAAGAATGATTGATTAACTTGGGCAGGCGGCAATCACCACCACTGGCATTGCTTGGGGGAGGGGGTGATGCTCTAGCTTTCACCCCAAAACTCTGTGGGGGTGTGGCTACAGTGATGCCATTACATGGAGATGTTGATTGCTCTTCCCTTTTGGCCAGACTGCTTCTGCCTACCAACCAGCTGGGTATCAGTGGACAGCAGCCAAAAATGCTGGGAGTTTGTCTGTCATAAGTGGGCACCTCAGACAAAGAAAATTGTGTAATGATACAAATGAAGTCTCAGCCTTGTTTTTACTTGAAATTTTGATCTTCTTATATGTTGCCATAAGGCATACACATTTAAGTTCTTAGTGTGGATGGTAATTATATAGTTAAAAAATAGTCCAGGTAAAGCAGAACTGTATAGGTAAAATCTTCTGAAATCTTCTGTGTCTGAAACGACACAGTTGGTCAGTTTGTCTTGTTTTTCTCCACCAGGACTATTTTCCTTTACCCACACTGCTTTGCTTTACGCTGGCTGGAACCAAACTGTGATATGGAAAATCCACAATCTTATTTTTAGTATAAGTAAAGGAAGCTCCAAATTTGGTTAGAGCAGCAGAGCTGAGGCATGACTGTTCAAACACTGTGTCGCCTTCTGCATCCCAGTGACATCCCCTGACTCTGAATGCAGCAGAGGGCAGCTTATTTAGATATTGGGAAAGATACAGGGACAACTTCAGTGCTGCTGCTCCAATGAAAACCAAAGCCTTTTCAGCACCCGTGTAATCCTATCACGGGGCGGGGGGGGGGTACACATCCCATGTAGAGGCTGCCAACCTCTAGGTGGAGTCTGGAGGTCTCTCAGCATTACAATGGACCTCCCCTGAATAAAATGGCTGCCTTGGGAAGTGAATGTTTATGCCATTATACCCTGCTGAAGTCCCTCTCATTCCCCTGACAGCTCAGCCTTACCCAAGCTCTGCCCCCCAAATCTCCAAGAATTCCCCCTCCCCAGATTTGGCAAGTCCAAGGGGCATTTCCCACGGCTTAAAAATAGCACAATGGTTGCTGATTGAAAACGCTACTAATTTGCCATAACGCACGACGTCGTTAACGATCTGCAACAATCCTGAAACCGACCCGCCAAAAGCGCTTCGTTGTAGCGCTTTTAGGGGAATCCAGAAAACTGGATTCACCCTCCGGATAGCGATACACTCCTGCAACCAATCTGCAACAGTAGCGCTAAAGACCTGTGCGTTACCATTGTTGCGGGTTCTTCAAAGTCCCTCCTCCCGAGCCTGTCCTCCAAACTTCCGGCGAACTGTTCGCCATTTTTTTTTTCTCCGAGCGAGCGGGGATCTACGAGGCAACGGGACAGCGACTGGCTTTCAAGCACGATTACTTTCGGAAATTCTGCCCGGACACCACAAGAGTTTTTCACAAGCACAGTGGCACACACCGTCACGTTCCCAAAATTTGCCCAAAGCTTAAAACCCCGTCTACCATCGGCCAGTCCTAGCGGAGTCAACGTACAGGGAGCATTTTAAAAAATTTTCCTCTGAGCGTGCCAACGAACGGTCGCCGCTCGCAGTCTCCTGCTTAGCTTACAGGGGTTCAATAGACATGATTCGAGGTGATATCATGAGGGGCGGCTTATGTGTAGTGGGTCTTTGTGTGGTTCCCGGTGCGTGCTTGTGCTTGGGTGCGGACAACCCCTTCCATTGGCAGCTATACCTCCGGCAAGCGGAGTCGCCGTCCCCCGTTCATTTTAAAAAACATTCCTCTGAGCGTGCCAACGAACGTACGCCAGTAACATGTCATGTTTGGTTGATTTATGCTGTGGCTGGTGAATATTATTGGGGAACTGCCGAGTACTGCCGCACTTGCTCTCGGTTGAACACCGGCATGCGTTTGTGTAATGGCGGACATTTTCCTAAAATGGCTCCCGCTGCATGTTCAAACTGCTCTTCTCTCGTGTAAACGAATCAGCACATGCGTTAAGTCAAACAACAAGGGCGCCAATCTGGCCATTAGGAGCAGATCCTGTTCCCGCGCGAGGAGTTTTGAACGTGACATGTGACCTAATGTGGCCAATGCGCGTGTCCCCTACTGCCCTCTACCAATCAGGAGCCGGCTAGTCCCTTTGTCTTTGTGTGCGGGAAGGTATATGATCCGTTGCACCCTGCACCTTCCACCACCATTTTGCTCAGCTACTAGCGAAAGCAACATGGAATCGTCTTCTCAAGCCTCGTCCGTCCCTGCAACCGGCCGTGGCCCAACTTGGAGGGACGCGGAGATCAGGGACCTGATCGGGATTTTCTCGGAGGAGAAAATCCAGGACGCGTTCCAGTCCTCCCACAGGAATAGGGAGGTATTCGAACAAGTGGCCATTAAGATGCGCGCCCTGGGCCACAACAGGACCGGCCTTGAATGCCGGTCGAAGACCAAGACAATGAGGGCAGAGTATATGCGTGCCGTGAACCATAATAAGGGTTCCGGCAACGAGAAGGTTACCTGCCCCTACTTCGAGGAGCAGCGCCAGCTGTACGGAGACGGGGAAGGATCCGGCAGGCCGAAGCGCGTCGGCCGGAGCCTTAAGGTGGTTCGGAAGCCGGCTGCCCCGGTCGAGGAACCACCCGCTGAGGAGGATCCCGGCGAGGGCACCTCGTCCAGCTTTCGCCCTCCACCCCCCGTCCAGCAACGAGCCGCGGAATCGGTAACGCTGGACCTCATCGCCATCGTTCCTGGGGAGCCAGAGGAGGCTCCTGAGCAAACGCCCCTTGCCTCCGGTAAGTGATTTTCTTTTTATTTTATATTTCCTTTTGAGCAAATGTGTGTTCTGACGTTTGGGCATCGTTTTCTCGTCAGTTCGTTGCAACGCATAAGATTGTAGGCTGCTTGCTGTGTTTACTATTTGAAACGGTTTTAATTTTATAATTTAATTTTAATTTTTAAAAGATTTTAAAAGATGGTAGGCTGTGGAGTGCTTGCTGTGTTTACTATTTGAAACGGTTTTAATTTTATAATTTAATTTTAATTTTTAAAAGATTTTAAAAGATGGTAGGCTGTGGAGTGCTTGCTGTGTTTACTATTTGAAACGGTTTTGATTTCATCATTTAATTTTAATTTTTAAAAGATTTTAAAAGATGGTTGGCTGTGGAGTGCTTGATGTGGTTAGTATTTGAAACGGTCATGTTTAACCAACAGCCCCAAAATATTTGCTGCATGCCTCGCCCATAGGCCTTCTGCAGTACTTTGGCTCACTACTTTGGGAGCTTGCTTTGTGGTTCATGGTGTATGCTTGCTCATTTTTCACTATTTTCTGCTCTTGTCCACAGAGACACAGTTGCCAGGGACGGGGCCCCTCGAGTCTCCAGCAGCACCTGACGTGGATAGTGATTCGGGGGCATCAACTAACATTGGTAAGTATTAGTTAAAATAGGGGGGGGGGCTGTTTTAACTGCTTTGTGCTTTTCTGTTTGTGCAGGGCAGCAGCACTGCTAAGAGAAAGAAGAGAGTCCCTCTGCGTTGCTGGTGTAGGCTTTGAAGCTGGCTTTGCCACCCTTTGGTCCTAGATCTGTTTTTTTTCCTTTTTTTGCAGATTTCATACCCGGAACACAGGAGGAGGAACAGCCTGGGGTGCTTGGACCTCCTGCCCGGCGCAGGCGGATACAGATTCAAGATGGTGAGCGTGCATGACCTGTTCCTTTCGAGCCATAGCTGCAGGACAATGTCGCTAGGCACTAACCATGTGCTCCCTTTTAATTGTTGAGAGTCCTGCTGTGAAAGTAGGCAAAAGTAAAAGCACACCATGGGCAAACAAACAATAGCCATGTGCTCGCCGGGGATTGTTTAAATTCTTGGCAGGAAAACACGGGGACAAAAAAGAACACCATGTCCACCATGGTGTGTTTTGACTTTATTGATGTTACTAACAGTTTTGTTTCTCATTTTTTGCCAACAGAGGTTCTTTCAGATGAGGAGGAGGAACCACCCCTGGCTCCAGGCAGCCCACCACCTAGAGGTGCGCTCCCAGCAGAGGAGAGGCTTACGAGGGAACGCGGCAGGCTGAGGCGCGTCTCCGTCTTGACAAGCGTGGGAGAGAGGCTCCTTGAGCACTGCTATGAGGAGTCACGGCGTGCCGCTGCCGCTGACCAAGCCATGCTCACACTCATTGCCCAGGAGGGGAGAAAATTGAGGGCAGTCCTTAGAGAGACAAACCAAATCCTACGCGAAGGCGTGGAGGAGGTGCGACTGATAAGGAGACTCATGGAGAGGGCTGTAGTGGTCATGGAAAGGGCCTACCCTCCACAAATCGCCCCCGCCCCCCCACCACCACCCCCACCACCACCCACACCACCACCCACACCAACACCACCACTTCCAGCACCCACCCCACCGACTCCCTCTCAGAATGCCTCCACCCAAACACGAAGGAGGACTATTCTCGGAAAGAGAAAAATAAAACCAGCAGACAAGTACTCCCCCTCCTAGTTTTGCCCACTTTTTCTATTTCATGTTATCTGTGTTTTGTTGTTTGTTGAATAAAGTTTATATTTTTGACTCTGTCTCTGTGTACCCTACTGTAGAATCTGCAAGGCCGAAAGCGGCCTCTCTAGTGATTGTCTATATTGTGGTACTGCTGTGTGGGTTGGAGGTTGGAGGGGTGTTAGTTCAAGGAGTTTTAGGAGTGTGGTGTGGGGTTAAATATGTGCGAGTTTAAGAAGTCACACTGGAGTCTTGTTATAAAATTTGCAATAACATTTTATTTTAAAAAACATTTTAACAGGGGAAAAACATTAGGGAATGAAACTTGGAGCCCCACCAGCACCACCACCCCCCACCCCCCTGGAAAACCTATTTTTTTTAACAAAAGTATATATTTAACAGGGGAAAAACATTAGGGAATGAAACTTGGAGCCCCCCCCCCCAACCCCTACCCCAAAACACAAACAGGAAACAAAACTCAGGTCCCACTGCTCCCCTGCCCAGCCCCTTCCATCTCCCTCACTCTCCTGCTCAACCTTCCCACGGACCCCCGGACTTTGCGGCGGAAGAGGTCCTCATCCTCCTTCTTCTTAACTGTGTGGGGAGGGAGAAAAAGTACACATTAGTGCCACACATATTTTCAAATTTCTTTAGTTTACATGCATACACTTTTAAGTGGCCTTAGCCACAGTGTGAGAAGAGTTGGGCAGTGGGGAACATAACCTACGTTCTTCCGCCTCCCTCTGTTGCCTTTGCTGCTCAATCTCCCCTTTCAGCTCTGCCACTTGAGCCTCCAGGGAAGTAACTCTGGCCTCCATCGCACGCAGCCTTGCCTCCACAGTTTCAGCTATAGGAATCAAACAAAGAATTTGATCACACTCCAAAAGGAAGCATCACATCAGGCTCCCATATGGCTCCATGGGGGTACACACACATGGGTCTCCCTCACAGACATAAAACTCTCACCTGCAGCCTGTCCCGAGGTGGAAGGTCCCTCTTCCTCCCCCTCCTCACGCTCAGGTGCTGTTGCCAGCTTGGATGGTGATTGTGTGGCTGGGCAAAGAAAAAGACAAATCATAATTAAAAGCACACAAAACAGAGATGAAACACAGCTGGTGGACACACCACAGTTAGAGTCTAAGCGCATAACCAAAGTGGTTCTACAGTACTGGCTGGCTAAGTCTGAGGGGGTTGACAGCATCTAAATACTTTCTCGAATTTCATTGGGGACAGTAGGGGAAAGAGGCAGCTAGTCATTCCATGCATGTTTAAGGGTAAAACACCAAAGTGGTTCTACAGTACTGGAGGGCTAAGTCAGAGGGGGTTGACAGCATCTAAATACTTTCTCGAATTTCATTGGGGACAGTAGGGGAAAGAGGCAGCTAGTCATTCCATGCATGTTTAAGGGCAAAACACAACGAGGGCAGCACTCACCCATATGCCTCCTCATGTCCAGGGGGGGCTTCCCAGCCTTCTCCCATATTTTTACCATCTGGTCGTGGAAGACCGTCCTCCCACTTGGCTGCGGGATCCCCCCCCACTGTTCCAGACTGTTTAGGAAGTCCAGCTTAAGGCGCTTGAATTTTGTCCGGACCTGCTCCCAGGTCCGGACGTAGCCCCTCTCCCTCAGCTTTGAAGCCAACACCAGGTAAGCACCCTTGGTGTGGCAGTGGGTGCTGGCCATAAGGCGGCCAACACTTTTCGATTGGAGCACAAGCTCCAGAAGTGCCTCAGCCTCGGCGCGCTGCCAGAAGGAGCCCTTCCGTGGCTTCGGCATCTTCGGAATGACGGTTAGGGAATGAACGTGCGTTGCTCCGATAGACCACCCCGTTTTTTAAATGTATCAAAGCTGCCCACCAATAAAATTATTCATTGGAACATAAGTGGATTGATCCTCCGGTTTGACAGGGGTCGCCAATACTTCCTGGCTACCCGCCTCCCCGAACTTTCCCCATTCAGCGCTTCCGTATTGTGTTTGTCAATTTCAGTTGGGAGTTAGCATTTAGGGCTGTCAAAGTGCTTTTGGACCAGAGAATCCCCGTTTTTTTGCTGGCAAAGTACACAAACCGCACAAGACAAGGTTAAACAAATAACACAAAACTTTATTCACCAACAAGAGAGTGGGAAAAACAATTAAACACGCCTCCTGTTTCTGTAGATGTGGGTGGCTATGGCGTCCCGAACCTTGCACCCCTCTGCATAGATTCTTCTTCTCCTTGCTTCAGGGATGTCTTGTGTGTCCTCAAGGACAACAGGATCAGGTTCATCCACAGGGAAGGGGATGTTATGTCCCTTGTCCTCGCATATGTTGTGCAAAATGACACACGCGATGATCAGCGGAGTCACATTGTCTATATGCACGTGTAGTCGGGACATCAGGCAACGGAACCGGGACTTCAAACGTCCAAAGGCACGCTCCACTACATTCCTTGCCCGGGAGTGAGTGAGGTTGTAGTGGCTATGCACGTCTGTCCTTGGCCGCTTGTAGGGAGTCATGAGCCAGCGTCGTATTGGGTAGGCTCCGTCCCCGAGCACCAACGGCGGCACACGCACGCCCTCAATGGTGGCGGTGGGGTTTCCTGGAACAAAGACCCCTTCGTCCATGGCTTTCCTGAGGTTGGATTCCCTGAAAACAAGGGCATCATGCCTCCTGCCACTCCACCCCACCTCGGCATCGATAAACCGGCCGGAGAAGTCCACTGTTCCTTGCAGGAGAACAGAGCAAAAGTCCTTCCTGTTCCCGTACTCTTTTATGCTTCCCCCGGGGGCACGGATAGGGATGTGGCTTCCATCGACGGCCGCAAAACAATGCGGGAATCCAAGCCTGGCAAACCCGTCCATACTCTGGAATAAGGGAAAGAAAAGAATATAAGCCATTGCATGTCAGCGTGGGGTGTATCGCGTCTTCGTTGCTGACCTGTCAAACAAGAAAAAAAATTTAAAGGGCAAAGGGGATAGAATGACACTCACCGCTCCAAGCCGGTCTCCGAGACACACGACTTTGCTGAACAATTCCGCCTCCATGGCGAGGCAGAACTCCTTAAGGATATCGCCAACCGTAGTGACTCCGAGTCCGAATTGCTGGGCTACTGTCCGGAAGTACTGAGGGGTGGCCAAGTACCACAATGCGGCAGCCACCCTTTTTTCAACTGGAACGGGGCGCCGCATGCCAGTGACTTGCCTCTCCATGCGTCCACGTAGAGCCTCCACGAGTTCAAAAAATGTCCCCCTCGACATCCTGAAGTTGGCAATCCAGTGGTCATCATCCCAGCGAGTCCACACAAAATTCTCCCACCAGTCAGAGGATCGTTCGTCCACCCAGAACTGTCTGGGGAACCGGACCTCTGCCAGAGCTTGCCAGCGTTTCTTGGCCGCCATGGTTACCCTTACAGAACGTCTTCTGCTGCTGGTCAGCGTTCCGGGCACCCGTTCTCGGTACTCCGCGATAGCAGACGTCCGACGCGACAAGGCGGTATTCATGCGCTGGAGCACCGCGAGCATGTGAGCCAGCAATTGAAAAATAAGCCTCTCCATTGCAACGTTGACCTGTGCTGCGGGCAGTAGGCTACGCAAACAAAAGAGTGAGGCCGACCGCGTGTCTGCCCAGGTGCATATAAGCAGGTAACCTGTGGGCGTGTACTGTGGGCGGGGATTAACCAATCAAACATGTCAATGCATCTGGTTCCTAGAAAACAATAGAAAACACGTTCCAAGGGCGCCAATGATCGGACGATAACGCGTTGCTACGGGGTTTCCTGGGTTTTTTTAAAAAAAAGGGAACCCCGACAAGTTCGGCTTTAGGGTCGAGGTCAAAAGTGTGCCTGCAGTTTGATTGACGGGCACGGGAGGCCAGAAGCGCTAAAAAGGGACCTCCTTTGTAGCGATAAGACGGAGAACCGGAAGCCTGTGGGTTACGAAAGTGGCGAGAAGTGAAAGTGCCAAATTCCGCAAAAACCGCAGCTGTGCGTTACGGGCACGGCTAGTTACATTTCGCTACTTGAAGTAGCGCTTTCACAAACGGCAACCAAATAGCAACTTTGAGCTCTGTGCGAAATGGCCCCAAGTTTAGCCATTAATGCTTCCCTCCTGGGAAGCATGGAACATTGTGAGACAATGTCACTGTTTATTTATCATATGACGTGTGAAGTGTAGCCAGTAGATCTGAGAATTGTCTGGCAGCCAGGCAAGAAATGACCCCTGATGTTCCTTGGAGGAACTACCACCCAAATCCGTGGAGGTCTCCCATTCAAATGCTAGCCAGGGTGGACCCTGCTTAACATCCAAGATCTGACGGGATCAGGCTTGCCTGGGCTGTCCAGGTCAAGGCTCAGCAACATCAGAAATGAGGGAACGAATCTGCATCTATGGCTGTCAAAGTATGTGTTTGCATATGTGTGCTTGTTTATATGAGGACACCTAAGAAGGTCTTCAGTTTATAAAGCAGCCTTCCCAAGCAACCAGCAAATAAATTTTAAAAGGCAATAATATTTTCTTTGGATTTTTAAAATAAACTCCAGTTAATCAAGCACTGAGCTGGATAAAAGGATGGGGCTTATGCTCTCATTTTTTCCTTGTCTCCTGCAATGTCAAAAAGCCTATTAAATTCTATTTATACAGATCATTTTCAGAACTGTGTTTACAGTATTGTGGGGGAGGAAGGGGAATGGGAACATGAAATCTCCATCCAGAAAGTGTCTGGCTGAGGATGAAAACAGAACACTGCAACACATGTGTATCTCTCTTAGAGGGGAGTGCTGGGAAATTCTTCCTCAAAGCAGCAGAAGGACTAATGTGGATCAGGGCCAGAGTGGAGGGGAACAAAGAGCTTTAGCCCCATCCCACCCACCCCACCCCCACACGCAGAACTGTTTTCCCAAGCTTAGTGGTCCCGTGGGTGTTTTTTGCCACCTTGGAGTGCTGTACGTGCTGCAGTCAGTACATGTGAAGCCCTAGAATAGAGAACCAAGCCCCAACACATGCAAAAATATATTGTCTCATTTTGGCAGCAAATACACAGTTCAGAGGGATGATATTCCTCTGAAGCAGCTTTTCTCAAACAGGGATTGGAGGACTCCTGAGGGTCTTCTAGGCACTCCATGAAGCCTTTGTAAGGACAGAAGGCAGGCCCTTCTTATGCCCATCCAGGTAATATGAAAAGTGAACCTATTCCGTTGCTGTAGAAATGTCAACAAGAACTCTCTGTTCCAAGGGGAGAAGTGGAACTAGCTTCCTCTTCTTTCAAAGGGTGGGCATGCATACAGCTGCTACCACCCACAACTAGCTTCCTGATCGCCTCCAACCACTTGCAAGAAAATGCCTAGATTGGTGATCTGCTAGCTCATCCATATAAACTCTACTGAGAGATGGTACCAAGGAGGGGGTGGTTGAACTGATTTTCACTCTGTTTTCTAATGCAAAGGATTTTACTGCAGAGATGGAGACAAGGTTTTTGTTTTTTTTTTGTACTCTGCTTTTTACTACCTGCAGGAGTCTCCAATGGCTTACAATTGCCTGCCCTTCCTCTCCCCATGGCTGAAACCCTGGGAGGTAGGTAAGAACTATGTTTGGCCCAAAGTCACCCAACTATAGAAATGCTGCTACTTCTATAGATAATATTAGCCAACTATGGTTTTCAACTACATACTGGAAGTTCAGATTTTGTGTGATACTAGTTAGGTTTGTCAGCTTCCAAGGAGGCCTGAAGTCCTCCCAGAATTACAGCTGATCTCCAGACTACAGAGAAAATAGAGAAAACAGCAGTTTCAGAGGAGTCTTTATGGTATACCATAGGTTTTAGGTGAAATCCTTTTCGAAATCCCCTCCTCCAAGGACTGTTCTGGTTTTTCCATGCTTGTTGGAACCTGTGAACTGCCTTGAATGTCGTCATTCCTTCAAATGAAACGTCCTTAATTTCCACAGATTTCCATGTATGGATGTGGATTCCATGATGGAGAGCCACAAATTCATTATTGATAGACAATTCTCTGAGGGCTTTGTCCCTTGTTAGAAATTTCTGCTGCTGAAAAATCCTGAATCCAGTAGTCTCTTTTATTCCAAGATGCAGGCACTTTGGAGCTGGTCAACAAGTCGGTCAACAGGAGAATCATGCTGGCCATGGCAAGAAAAGTGTGTAGTAATGGTCAAATGTGAATCAAGTTCACTAGAGGATGGAAACTGGCAAGAGTTAGATGCCATTAATATTAATCACTGCAGAGAAATGTGACTATTTTACAACATTTTACAAAAGACTGCAGAACCAAGGGAATTCTTCAAAACTTGTAAATGTCTTTATAGTTTTTGCTATGCAAAGTGGACAATCACTATGGGTTGGCAATGAAGCTTGAAGGGAATTTTCATGCCCAGCATGGTATTCCGTTCCTATGGACCCGGATTATCCAGATTCCTAAACTGGGTATTGACTGTACTCCTAAACTTCTCCCATAACCTGCCATGAATTAGCCCAGATCCAATTGAGATGGTCAAAGCAATGGAGCAGATCTCTTGCTAATACTGGGGACGCTGGCCAATTCCCCCTTGCCCCCTTTGTGCATTACACACCCTCTCTACCAACAAGATAGATTTCAGGTGGGTAGCCTTGTTGGTCTGAAGCAGCAGGACAAATTTGGAGTCCACTGGCATCTTTAAGACAAAAAAAGTTTTATTCAACACAGAAGTTTTTGTATGCAAGCACGAAAGTATATTTGCACACAAAAGAAAGATTCAAGAAGATGAGACTAGCAACAAGCCTCTTTTAATAACTTCTTTCCACAACTGCCATTAATCACTAACATGTTTTTGTGAAGGACAACTGAACCCAAAGGACAGATTTTGGACTAGCCAATCATCATCATGCGTCATATTTATTGTGCTGCCAATGTACTAATTTTCTCCTTATATCTGTACTCTTATGATTCTTGTTCTATTGTCTGAGGAAGTGTGCATGCACACAAAAGCCCCCATCTTGAATAAATCTTTGTGGGTCCTAAAGGTGCCATTGGACTCAAATTTTGTTGTTGCACATGAAAGCTTATTCTTGATTAAAACTGTTGATCTTAAAGGTGCCAGCAGACTCAAACTTTGTTCTCTACCAACAATTGAAAGAAACTCACCAAAGTGTCATCTTCTCTTTCAGCTTCTACCACACCACTATCTGCTCCTGTAACTTCTGCATCAGGCTCTGGGTGTTATTGGCAGCTCTCAGGGCCTTGTTGGTATCCTTCAATGGCTTCTTTAGTAGGTCTGAGACACAATATCTTACAATCTGGGCTTCAGTGGTTTCAGTGCATCAGTCTCTCTTCATCTCCAGCTGCCTTGTGAAGGGCACTCTGCTGCTGGTTCACCAGCCTCTCTTGCATGAGCTGACTATACTTCATAAGGCCAGGATGCTGGACTAGACAGACCACTGCCTTGATCCAGCAGGGCTCTTGCGTTCTTATAAATGTTGTAGTCTGTTGGTTCTTGGTATCAGGGGTGTCTGTTTGTTCAAAGTTTTAAAATTTCCATGATTTTTTTGTTTTCTGTTCTGTTGCCTGTTCTGTGGGTCCCACTTCCTGAGGAGAAAATAGGTCTTATAACTGCTTTAAATAAATAGGCAAACCATTGTGATATGGTACAATGGTTCAGGTATTTAAAAAGAGCTAAGTGTTCCAAGCTCCATGAGATTCTGAGCTGGGGGAAAACTGTAAATGGTCAAAACTGTAAAATAGCATCAGATGACATTTAAGTACATCTCATGTTTATATAGCTGTCAATCATGTTATCACTTCATGATAACAAACCATCATGCAGAGAACTCTAGGGCGGCAAAACCTCATGCCAACATTTTGTCAAGAGTCTGATTGTATGTAGAAGTCATATAAAACAATGGGTGTTAGAGAGCTATTTTTATGACAAACCAGATTATGCTGGGACTAAAGCTAGAATGTGTTTTATTAGTCTGTTTGGTTTACCGCAGAATCCTCTTAATGTGTGGCACCTGAGAGAAGAAGCAAAACTCTGCTTTAATTTTTACGCAGCCCATTAACTAAGCCCCTTATTCTCTTGTTCCACCCCCTGAATTTTCCTTCTTATCCTCCCATTACTTCAAGACCCCCCCCCCCCACCCCAAGACAGCTTGGCGCTTCTCTCTGTTTTCCTCAAGTTGCAGACCCCAGAGCTTCTCCTTGGCTCATGGAAAGCTGCCAGGGATAAAAAAGAAAACGGATGGCATGTTATTGAAACTTTAAGACTGATGCAGAAGAGAATAATAAACAGGACAGAGGGTGGCATCACATTTAGAGTGCACACTTGTTAACTGAAGGGTGAAGGGGGAAATAGCGGATGGGAGAGAAGTGAATGAAAATTGAAGCAACAACAGCAGGAGTCCCTGGGAGGGAGGGAAGGAGGGAGGGAGGGAGGGAGTCGTTCTACAGGATCCATCAATTATACGCCTCGGTTTTTTTGTTGTGTTTTGTTTTGTGGGATCCAAACTGAAGCTCAGCTGATGAGGGCAAATTGGAGGGGGAGGTGAATAAGGGATTTTACCCAATCCAGTGACTCTGAATGGAAGTTTCAAGCTAAATTGAGGGGCCTGCAGTTGTGTAAGTTTGGCAAAAGGGATTCTGGGACTTACAAGGGGAAAATGGGGGCTGGCAGGACTCAGAGGGTGGGGAGGAAGAGTAAGGACTCTGGTGGGGGGGGAAGAAGGGGGGGAGTTGTACAATAATGGGAAAGGGGAGGCCAGGCTGTGGTCCTCTCGTTTCAAACAATGATTCCCATGTGGTTCTCTTTATCTCTGCCATTCAGGAGTCAATAGAAGGGAGCTTTTTTATTTCAACTTTAAGTATGCAACCCCCCATCCTCCCCATCCCTTTCCCTCTCCTGCAATAAAAAGAGGGGGGGGGGAGATCCTTAACAAGATTCTCTCCCCCCCCCCCAACACACAAAAACAGCTTGAAAGAACTGGGGGAACAGCTCAGCCAACAAGTGTTTTCTTTGGTCTGAATTTATCTGGATTCAGTGCGATCAGATGGAATTGAACTTAAGGGTGGCAGGATTATTTCACCTCCGTTGCCACCCACATCCCTCCCCCCCCCTTTCATCCTGTCACATATTGGGACTTAATTCTTCAGTCCCTTCCATTCCATACGATTCACCCACTCCAGGCCTGTCTTTCCTTTTGCAGTCATATTACCCTTGTGTAGCAATAAAGTGATGTGATATCAGTCTCTCTTAAAACAGCCCCCAAATGAAAATGGGTGTATTTATTTTTCATTATGGGTAGGACTAGCTTTCTCTACTGGCTGTAGAAGACAAGCAGTTGTAGACATAGCTGATGGTAGCTGGAACATTCCCCTACTGAAAGGTGAAAGTCTTAATTTTAAATTGATCGTTTATATATGTCATTAAAATGTTTTAACATGGAGGGGGAGCTTTCCGCATGGTAAATATCTCCAGATTTTCTTTCATTACCTATGTGATTTTAGGGTTTTATGTTGGGGCATAAATATTGTAAGGTGACTTGGGCCCTGTTTTTGGAGGCGATAGGACATTCCAAGAACTTAATCAATTGGTTTCCTAGAAAATACGTTTCCAAGACTGTAGGGCAGGGGTAGTCAAACTGCGGCCCTCCAGATGTCCATGGACTACAATTCCCAGGAGCCCCTGCCAGCGAACGCTCCTGGGAATTGTAGTCCATAGACATCTGGAGGGCCGCAGTTTGACTACCCCTGCTGTAGGGCATTACTATAGTAGGCGGAGGTCAGCACTGTACCTTTGCAGTTTGCTAGCCAGGGAGAATTTTGGAAAGACATCACTAGAAGATTTAGGTCTTCTTGGAAGTCCAGGTTTCTGCATGTGGCACTGGAGATATGGTACTTTTATGATATCTCCTCCAAGTGACAACCTTTCAAATACTTAAAGAGGGCTATCATGTCCCCTCTCAACTTCCTTTTCTCCAGGCTGAACATTCCCAAGTCCCTCAACCTATCTTCATAGGGCTTGGTCCCTTGGCCCCAGATCATCTTCATCGCTCTCCTCTGTACCCTTTCAATTTTATCTACGTCCTTCTTGAAGTGAGGCCTCCAGAACTGCACACAGTACTCCAGGTGTGGTCTGACCAGTGCCGTATACCAGTGGTCCCCAACCCGCGGGCCGCGGCCCAGCACCGGGCCGCGAAGGCCTCGGCGCCGGGCCACGGCTCCTTCTTCCCTCCCCCCCCGAAGCGAGAAGCTCGCCAGGCCGCGAGTAAATCTGCCGCCAAAGCGGCCGATTAGCTCGCAGCCCGGCAAGCTTTTTATTTCGGGAGGGGAGGGAAGAGAAGCTTGCCGAGCCGCAAGCTAATCGGCCGCTTTAGTGGCTGATTTGCTCGCGCCCTGGAGGGGCCGGGAGGGGAAGCCGCGGCCGCTGGCATGGCGGCGGCGCAAATGCGCGTGTGCGACAGTCCGCGCATGCACGTTTGCGCTGGGGCTGCCGCGCGTGCGCAGGCCCCCAGGCCGCCATCTCCGCCCACTACTCCGCAGCGGTCCGCGGCAAGCGGAAGCTTGCGGACCGCTGCCGTATACAATGGGACTATGACATCTTGTGATTTTGATGTGATGCCTCTGTTGATACAGCCCAAAATGGCATTTGCCTTTTTTACCGCTGCATCACACTGCCTGCTCATGTTTAGTTTACAATCCACAAGTACCCCAAGGTCTCGTTCACACACAGTGCTACCTAGAAGCGTATCCCCCATCCAGTAGGCATGCTTTTCATTTTTCTGACCCAGATGCAGAACTTTACACTTATCTTTATTAAATTGCATCTTGTTCTCATTTGCCCATTTTTCCATTGTGTTCAGATCTCGTTGAACTCTGTCTCTATCTTCCGGAGTATTTGCCAGTCCTCCCAATTTGGTGTCATCTGCAAACTTGATGAGTAGTCCCTCCACCCCCTCATCTAGTCTAGATCATTAATAAATATGTTAAAAAGTACCGGGCCGAGCACCGAGCCCTGAGGTACCCCGCTACTCACCTCTCTCCAGTCCGATGATCTTTATCTTTTTGATGCCTGATGCCTGACTCCCAGTAACTTCTTCTCACCTTCTGCAGAACTTCAGCTCCTCATCAGGGGTAGCAAGGATGCCGGGTGTGGAAGGATCAACACAACACACACGCATATACTTTGGGGGTGTACAAGGCTTGATATAATGTTTGAAATTCCCAGGCCAGCCCATTGACTGCCCATTAGGAAGTACGTGATTGATGATTGGTTGTGAGTTATGGATAAATCTGATAGGGTGGTTGGCATATGAGGTCACTAGAATGGGAGGTATGGAGTAAGCTTATCAAGCAGAATAATACCTTGGCTAGGTGGCCCTGTATTGTTTAATTAGGAAGGACTCTTGTAATAATATATATGTTCAATTCCAATACAATTTTTTTATATACATGATGAAGAATCAACCATAACGGTTACTAGATAATTTCTGTTTTCAGCGACTTCTTCAGTGGTTGAGCCCTAAATTCAGAATGTACAAATTACCGTCCATACCATATATTAATCATAATAAGTCAAA
Organism: Paroedura picta; assembly: GCF_049243985.1. Lineage (NCBI taxonomy): Eukaryota > Metazoa > Chordata > Lepidosauria > Squamata > Gekkonidae > Paroedura > Paroedura picta. The sequence goes on along the minus strand of NC_135374.1, from coordinate 32,203,028 downwards.
TTAAACAATGAAGCAATGAATTACTGCAAATACACATACCTCCAATATCAGTTTGTTGTATATATATGGGGGGTGGATAAAAGAAGTATTGCTAAATAGAATCTGGTCAATTGATTTTCAATTAATAAGCACAAAAAGAAATAGAAGCTCTGAAATGCAGAGGTTAAAAGCATAAGCAGAAAGCATACTACAGATTTTTCTCCATAATGAACATGAAAAAAGCAAAATACAAAAATAAAGAAAGCTTCAAAAGTAAAACTGGGATTTTGATTTCTTCCTTGCTATACAGAGCAAGAAAAGATTGCTAATTAAAGAGGACTCAAAATATGGCAAAAGAATTTGCTTTTTATTTTCCACGGGAGTCTGAAAATATTGTGGACTGACATTAAAACAATCTGGAAATATAAAGTTATCATAAACAATCTAAAAGGTTAGAGGACATAAGCACAAATATAAAAGCATAGGTTTTCTTATAAAAATGAATAAAACAAATAACTTCTAAGAAAAATGAATAATTAAACATACACATCCCAAAGTCTCTACATCATGTTTGCAAAGACTTTGGAAAGTTGCTTTTTTTTTTTGTTTGTTTTCCAGGCTCCAGGATTAGAGACTTATTTTTCAGATTGAGATCTGTCTGCTGGTAGGCAAGGCTGATTAGATAAGAATTGCTTCTTTAAAAGATTACATTTATTGGAGTCCTGTTGAGGATGAGTGGGAAAGAATGAACGAGGAGAATGTGAAGATGAAGTCAGAGTCCCATTACACAAAAGTGTGTCAAAAGAATGATGTTCTTAAGGAGGGAAGGCAGTTCCTCTGTACATGCACAAAGTGCCTTTTCCTGCTGATAGGAGTCAGGCTGAGTGGAAGCCTGAGTAGACAAATGAAAGGTCTGTATGAAGCTATTTAAACATATCCAAAACCAAAACAAAATTGCAAAAACAGATTTTTTAACAAAATAGTCTTATGAAAACAAAAACGGGAAAAATGCTTTAACTGCCAATTAAAATTTGAAATAGCAAGTAAAAATGTTAGAGGGAATGGAACACTATGGAGGAAATGCCTTTTCCCAAAGAGGAAATATGTCTAATACAAAATTGTCTTTAAATAAAACCTAAAACAAAACATTTCTTAAAACAGAACCATTTTACTGAACTCTTCCCCCACCCTTCCTTGAATCCCTCTGAGGTGGGGCTCAGTCTTTAAAGAAACAAAACTTCTTCCTTTCCTGATTTGGGAAGAAAGAATACCTTCTGTGCTGTTAAAGTTCCTTAGTCATGTAGATTAGTGACTTGGATGGGGGAGAGCAAGGCATGAGTCATAGGGTTGAGTGCCTAGGAAGGCAGTTAGACAAAGGGAGTCTGTTTTAAGATTGAAAAAGTGGCTGCTTCAGTGTGAATGCAACTATAGCTGGAGGCTCTATCAATTACAGCCAAATTAAAATTTTGAAAATTTGAAAAGTAAGCACTCATGTTGAAAAATTATTTTCCTATGTAAATTATTTCAGTGGCACTGGAACTATTTTGGGGAGTTGAGCGATTAAGCTGATTGCATCACTGAATTGAAGATCTGTTAAAACTTTGCTTGCGGAATTTACTGGGAGAAGAGAATCAAAGACTGAATTGTGAAAGAATATTGTCCTTGCAACAAATTCTTCCCTGCTAAAAGGAATGTAGTAAGCCTGGAGTTTGGAACTCTGTATAGGCTCAGAGGCTAGGTTTTCTTTCCAACTCTTTCAGCCAGATGCACATGCCCCACATCGAGGGTGGGCCTGGGTCAATTGGCTGGGCCCAGCCATGACAAACATGGCCCAATTCCCCTAGAGTGGAAAGGGGCAAAGATGCACCACGAGGCAGGAGGTATAATGGAGGAAGTGGTACCACAGTACACCAGTTGAAAAACCCTGGTCTAACCCCTAGTTAAACCTATCTAAAACTGTATACATTAACATTATCCTAATAAAAACATAATAAGAATAAAATAATAATGCAATGTGTGAAGAAGTATTTTCTCTTGTCTGTCCTGAATCCTATTGCTGATCTATTCCTTATGTGACCACACAAGCTCAGGATTAGACTTACAGGGATACTAGGGAGATTTCCGCATGTGTTAAATATAGTGAAATGCTTACCTTACATAATCATTATATTCTGGCCCCTCCATATGACAGCGCCAACATCCAGAGTCCGGGCAGTAACTGGCTGGCTACATCCTCCATTTTAAAGCGCTAGTTGGGGAATCACATAAAGTGGATTCCCCAACCTATTTAGCGCTAGATAAGTGGTGGCATTCAAAAAGCATTACGCATCTATGATTCTATGCATAGGCATTTAAACAGAGAAGTATGAATTGAAAAAAATAGTGGACATTGCAGGACCTTTAAAGCGTGGAGAAAGGGGACTGGTTGCCTAGATTGATTGATAGGCAGAAGAGAATTGCATATAAATCACATTGCTCTCTTCCGCCATTTCCAGCAGTAGCTGTGGAGGGCAAGAAATGCAAAAAGGCAGCAGACAAGAGCGAGAGAGCAAAAGGTGAAGAGGGGCTGGGAGGCACAATAATATTCAGTGCTACGCCATTCACCTGGCATAACGCTATTTTTACCATTGTGCAGAAATGCCATAGGATTCTGCAGAACTGGAGAATCTATTAAAATAATCCACCACTGGAGCCAGATGATTCCAAATGACTTTCTGATGGCTCTAGGGGATTTTCATGTTGATATGGCAGGTGATCCTGGTTGACTCTGCAATGAAAAAACAAACCCAAGTGATTGATGCAATCACACCCAAAGGCTGTTTCCCAGTTGTTAACACCTAGGTTATCCCTTACTGAGGGGCTATGCAGTGAGAACATATTGTGCCAGGTGGGCTTTTTATGCCCCATCTGTTCCAGATAATCCCACCTGTTATTCTCCTTCAGTGGCCCAGACCCTCTAATGCTCCAATTCCCATCTTTTTACTATTGTACTAGTCCTTATAAAAATACTGTAAGATACAACAGAAAATTCTGCAAGCCAGATGTGTGTATACATAAAAATAAATAACATAATCCAGCCAATGGTCAAGATATCTCAATAGTACTGCTATAGCTATGAATATATGGGTAGCACTATAGCACTCAACGTAGAACATTTTTAAAAACTGCTGAAGATAGAACAGCAAAAAAGGGGGGCAGCATTGTGGGAAGTGCTATGGACATTTTAAACAGCACATCACAGAAGTGCAATGAAAGAGTAGAAAATAGAAGAAAGCAGTTTCCCTCAAAAGCGGCTTTGCCAATCCAATGCAAGTGGGTTAGTATAAACAGGTAAATAAATTCTGCTGGCAGCTAGTTACTAAAATTGGTCTGTCTGAAATAACAGGAAAAAATCCATTTGCAATCAGTTACTAAAACAGAATACAAAGGCAGTGTGACAACAGCCTTAGACTTTTAAGTGTTGGACAGTAAAAAGTGACAGATGAAATAGAGTTAGCAAGTATGCAGTTGCACATGCACCGTAAAGCTTTTCTCATAATTAAATTTGTTTGAAGCATTTGGGCTCAGCCAGACAGGACATCAAATATTCAACGCTGGTGATCACAAACTGTGAGCAGATCATGAGTGAACATAATTACGTCTGTTATGTTCTGTGACTGGTAGTTCCATCTGAAAGAATATTCCAACTGTGTCTTTAACAGGACTACATACTAGGTTTTATGCTCATGGTTCAGGAGGTTAGGTAAAATGAAAGAAACCAGTGTACCTTTTAGTGAAGAGTTATGCGTAATGGAAAATTTTACATTTTTAAACTGTCAGAGATTGAGTCAATCCAAGCCGAGGTCTTCACCTAATGAAGAGATCATTTCCATAAGTTCAAAGCATTACACCTAATAAAGGCCAGGCAGTAAGCTTTGGTAAAGGGTAAGCACTACCCCTGCTCCATCTGCAAAAAATGGTAGCTACGGGGAGAAAACCTTGAATGAGAAATGATGAACACCAGATACTATCCTCACTTAGTACTGTGCAATGAAAACCAGTTCTGGGAGTGCCTGACAATTACTTTTTAAAAGGAAGGACAAAAGATACAAAGGAACTTTCACCATAATGGGCATCAAACTTGTGGCATCTATATCTGTGCTGCACTTTAATTTATCTCCTCAGAAGCCATTCAAGCAGATGGCTGTGGAGGGACATTGAAAGTCTGTCCTGAAGAGGTTGATATTATTGGGAACTGAAAGGAGAAGGAAGAATTTATCTCAAGCGGATTGAATTCATCCTTTCTGTGCCCCCCTCCTTCCCTCCTGTTCTTGGCTATAGTCCATACTCAGAAACAAAGCCTAACGTATGATAGGGACACACATGTTAGTTACACTCTTGCCTTGAGGGGGGAAAAAACAATAGGGTTTTTGAACATTTCACACTGCGTCACATGCTAATAGCACTGGCAAATTGGCATTGCTTCTGTGGGAACATTTCACGCTAAATAATATCTTCCATACTCTCCAACCATTTGCCGGCTGTGTTTGCAGCCGGCAGTCCCAAGCAATTAGTTATCCAACCCAATTCTAAAGGCAGAGAGAGCAAGGCCCCCTTGACCCTGTTGGCGATATATTTATAATCAACGATAAAAGTCTCTCACTCTATCCTTTTTTAAAGGAAACTCTGGTATTGGGAGGGGGTGATGACGAGATTGAGGGAAGAAGTTGTTGGCTTCTGTTCTAGTCTTGTGAAAAGGAGGTTAATTAAAGTGGCAGTTTTGCCTTTTCATGCCTTGACATTCCTCTTACAGTTTCTGCAACAGTTCGGAAACCATGCTCCAAGTTTTCCCCCCACCAAGCATGCTGAGACATAAATGCTCTATCC